>NC_072409.2:9879166-12397500 GCF_028858775.2 Pan troglodytes | reverse complement strand
GCAGCCACCACCTGCCCAGCAGAGGGAGTGACCTCACCTGCCTGGCTGGGGAATTACATCACGATGTGCCCAAGCGCAGAATTCGGCAGAGCCAAGAGGGCTTGCTTTCAAAACAATTAGCGCCAACATCTGCCCAAGCACCCATGCTGTTTTTGTATAATTAAAACCAGCCTCCACAATCCCATTGGACACTCTTTAAAAACGGCTCATTTTTGGCATTATTTACAATGTGGGGGGGATGGCAGGTGGGAGGTGCCTACTGCTGTCCCCAAGGAGAGGCCTGGAGTCTCCCCATTCTCAGCTAGGCCACTCCGGCAGTTACTGTCTTCCTGATGGGTGAGTGAGCTCCGGATCCCAAGGCCCCAGGGAGAGGCTGCAGGGTTAGGGGGACCTGCGTGGGACCACAGACACATCACCACCTTTTATTTATTTATTTATTTATTTATTTATTTATTTTGTTGAGATGGAGTCTCACTCTGTCGCCCGGGTTGGAGTGCAGTGGCGTGATCTCAGCTCACTGCAACCTCCACCTCCTGGGTTCAATCAATTATCCTGCCTCAGCCTCCCGAGTAGCTAGGATTACAGGCACCCACCAGCACGCCTGGCTAATTTTTTGTATTTTAGTAGAGACGAGGTTTCACTATGTTGGCCAGGCTTGTCTCGAACCCCTGACCTCGTGATCCACCCGCCTTGGCCTCCCAAAGTGCTGGGATTACAGGCGTGAGCCACTGCACCCGGCCACATCATCACCTTTCTTGATCTTCCATGGGTCTTGCTGGTTATAGGGTACTAGGGCTGAGCCAGGGAGATGGGAGGGTGGTGGAAGGGAGCGGGGAGTCCCATGTGCCTCTTTTTTGGGGAGTACTTGAATCCCAGTGGCTGGAATTATTTATCAAAGCTCAGCCAGTCACTGCTACAGAGGTGGTGGCAATTCTCAAAACAAAAAAAAACACTAAAACCAATAATTAATAGCAAATCACTGCATTCAACCTTTTCAACTTAGAGAAAGCTTGGGATTGAGCACAGGGAGGATTAGCTGGAGAAAGGCAAGTAGGCATCAAATTCCAGCCTCCCTCCCAGATGCACGCATAGGTACCCACATCCACGCATACCCAGGGGCAGACAGCCGTGTACTTTGTTAGACGCACGTGCTCAAAGCGCATGAGAAGGTAAACATATGAAGGCCATCCTGTGTGACACACCACGCATGTATGTGTACCATGCTTGTGTACATGCATGCACACACACTCATATCTGTGCACATGCTTAAACGTGTAACCAAGCATGGTGCAAGCACATTGGAGGCACACATATGCACAAGTGTTAACACATGCACACACAGGCAGACACAGGTGGAATTGTGGGCACACTGGCTGGGGATGCATTTTGTCCACCCTCCCACTGCTCACTTTCTTTTCCAGACAATCTCAGCTCTGTGGCTGAGGTCACCCTTGGGCCTTTCATATCAGTGGGAGTGGGGGAAGGCGGCTGCTTGGTGACCCCTGATCCTTGGCTGGGTTGGGCAGTTCTCCAGCCAGGAGGGTCAGTGGAGGGCCCTGAGACTGGTCCAAGGGTGGGACCAGAGGACCCTCAGAGCAACATGGTCTGATGACTCCCTGGGGAGGCAGCCACCAGAGGGGGGTGGAAAGGACCCTAAAAAGCCAGGAAAGAGCCAGGGTATAATCCCCATATCCCCGGGGAGCCCCCCAGGGGTTATTTCATGTCCGTAATGAGGGTCTTCAGCAAGATTCGATAACATGTGGCCCTGTGTCCTTGGGGTTTGTGAGGTGCTTTCTCATCTACCCTCCTCCAGGGGCAGCTCCGACCTCCAGGATGTTCCTGGCAAAAGAGGGAGCAGAGCAGGGTGTGCCTAGGCAGCCTGGGGGAGGGGGAGACTTGCTGTGGAATCCCAGCCCTGTGTGGCCTTGGACTGTTGCTAACCCTCTGTTCCCAGCTTCCTCCTCTGAGAGTGGCAGCCACTGGGGCATCACCCCCAAGGACTTATTCTGAGGATTCCATCAGATCACCCAGGGAAAGGGCCTGGCACAGTCCCTGGCACAGAGCGAGCCCAGTGCATGGTGGCTTCTGAGACAATAATAAAAATGATGATCTACTAGATCATTTGACATTCACGACAACCACAGGAGGTGCTATTGTTAATCCCTCTTCACAAAGTGGGGGACAGGAGCTGAGGGAGGGAGTGCTGCCCTTTGGGTATCTGTCAAGCTCACCTTCTCTTTGAAATTTGTCTCCTTGACTCCAAGGGCAGTCCCTGAAATGATGGTGTCACCATCGGCAACCGGAGCCTGCTGGAATTGTGAACAACTGGATGAAAGAATGAATTGGAAAATATAAGAACAAATGGTTGGATAAAGAAGTCAATGAAAGAATGAATTTGAGCCACAGGGTCTCATGCAGGCCACATGGTCGTTGAGGCTCTGCTGTGTGCCAGGCACTAGCACTACGCGGCACACAACGGACCCAGTCCCTGCCCTCGGGGCTCTGGCCTGCAGACCTGGGAGGCAGAATTCATGCAGGTGTTCAGTAGCTAGTGAGTCACGGTTGTGCTAAGAGCACAAAAGAGGGGAGGCTGTGTGCTGTAAGAGGCTGAACGGGCCTCACCTGGCCCATGGGTGCTGGTCAGGGAAGGGGTTCTTGAAAGTCTTCTGGGGTGAACTCCGGATATGAGAGAGAGTTTGTGGCATGACCAGTCATTGAGTAAATGACCCAGATGACATGGGGGCCCAGGACATCAGCTTTTTACACCCCAGGAGGTTGCGAACGTGCCAAGGCCACAGAATAAAGCAGGGTAAAATCAGAAAGCCTTGGGGAGGCAAAGGCTTGGGCCCTGGGAGGTCCTGCGTCAGACCGAAGCCTCTGCTGCTGACTCAGCACTTGGTTCCCATTTTACAGATGAGAAAACAGAGGCCCAAGGGTACCACAGTAGTCTGGATAATTGTTCAGCAAATCTTTCTTCCCACTCCCACCCCAGGTGAAGTGTGTTTTCCACTGATACTGAGTTTGGCAATGGAACTTGTTTTGGCCAGTGGAATGCTAGTAACATGGGTAGTGGCCCTCGATCTGCCTGTGTGGTTTCTCTTGGCTCTTGATCTTCTGTCATTTCTGTGGGCACCTGCTCTGGGTAGACATGATCCTGGTGTGAGAAGAGACCTGTGAAGCAGCCCTGACCCTGACCCTCAGCCTGAAGTACAGCCCCTTAGCCCTGCCCTGCCTAGAGCAGCCAAACCACAGCCAACCTGCAGACCCATGGGTGGGACAATAAATGTTTATTGCTGTTAAGTTACTGAGTTTCAAAGTGTTGTTACGCAGCATTACTGTGGCTGTAGCTGATGGATACAGCTGCACAACCAGGCGTGCTATTAATCCCAGGAGAGCTGGGATTTAAAGTGAGGTGATTCTGACCAAAGCCTGCAAACTTAATCCTTATGCTCTGTAGTCTGTCAAATAAGAATATGTGGGTGGAGTTTTGGGCATGGAGAAAGGCCCTTTATCAACATGTGATGTGTACTATTATTCACACTCATCCTGTCATTATAGTCATCTCTAAAGAGCAAAGGAAAACCAGAACGTCCAGGGGGTGCTAGAAATGCAGTGATCAGAACTGGGAAGAGGTGTCCTTGGCATGGGGGCAAGGGGGCTGCTTCCGTCTGGAATCTGCAGCTGGGACACACCAGGTGTAACAGCAGGGCCAGAGTGACCTGTCTGTGGCTGAGCTGCCATGAGCTTGTGCCACCCCCGTCAGCATCCCTGCTGGGCCTGGAAGCAACAGAGAAGCACAAGTTCTGGAGTCAGACAGATCTTGGTTCAAGTCTCAGCCTTCCACCTGCTGACTGTTTGTCTGGACCGGTGCCGTCTCTCTGAGCCTCAGTCTTCTCATCTGTAAACTGGGGGTGACAGTCAAAGCTGCCTTATAAAGTTATTTGTTGTAGGATCAGATGTGATTGTTGGTTGGGTGTGGTGGCTGACGCCTGTAATCCCAGCACTTTGGGAGGCTGAGGTGGGTGGATCAGTTGAGGGCAGGAGTTCAAGACCAGCCTGGCCAACAGGGTGAAACCCCGTCTCTACTAAAAATACAAAAATTAGCCTGGCGTTGTGGTGTGCACCTGTAGTTCTAGCTATTTGGGAGGCTGAGGCATGGGAATGGCTTGAACCTGGGAGGCGGAGGTTGCAGTGAGCTGAGATCGAGTCACTGCACTCCAGCCTGGGCGACAGAGCAAGACTCTGTCTCAAAAAAAAAAAAAAATTGTGATTGCTACTGGGGAGTGTTAGTGACCAATGAAACATATACACACACATATACCCAAGAACAGAGTCTCCAGGGCCAGGGCCTGTGTGAAATGCCTCCAGAGTGCTCTGGGAGAGCTGGGAGGGGGAGGACCAGAGATCATGAGTGGTGCGAAGTGGAGCTGGGGAGACTGGCTCTTCTGTGGCTGTTGTAGTGACCCCCATGGTGGTCCTTGGGATGATGGTCTGCTCCAAGTCCTGGGGAGCTGGCCCATGCTGCTGAGTTTGGCCCAGCAGACAGGCTGAGTGGTCCTCACAGGCACACTGGTCATCCTGCTCCCGAAGCAGCCCACATGGCCCAGGCTGCCTGACCAGACAGGATCACTTGAAGCTCCTGGTCCGCCTGATGCCAGGGGCCCCTGCTTACCTGGGACTCTCTTGCCAACACACCAGCCCAGCCCTTGCAGGCACCCTCAAGTTTCCTGATGGATTTGTTTTTTTCTTATTTGAGAAACGAAAAGGGCGCCGTGGCCCCTGGCCTTCTTTCAGCAGACCAAACCCCCTTCTTGGGCTGTTTCTTCAACTTTCAGGTCTTAGCTTTGAGACATTTCCCTCGGAAGTCCTCCCAGATCCCCCAGCCTATTACACCCGCCTTAGCTCCCTGTCTTTCCTGCTGTTCTCTCCCACACCCCGCCCATGCCTCTTTGCCCCATTGCCAATAGCCATTTTTCTTACTATAGTGGGAATGACTTACACTCGGCCTACAGCTGGGACTAAAACCAAGGGAGGAAGAGAACACTTCTTGGGGACGTGCCACTGCCAGCCACGACACATATATACCTCGTGAATCCTCATCAAATGTTGCCTGTTAGCATGATTACTCCCATTCAGCAGATGAGGAAACTGAGGCTCAGAGAGGGGAACCCAGGTCCACCTGACTCTGAAATCTGGTCCCTAACCCCTCTGCTTCTGGGACCTCGGCACACTGTGCCCTGAGGCAGGACTTACCCCTCCCTTAATTGTAATTCAACTACTTGTGATATTTTGGTACCAATTAATATTGATTTTACAATTGGTTTACGGAGATGTTGTTTTATTACTAATATATTTAATGTGCAAATCAATAAGAACACTTGCTTGGCCCTCTCCCTGGAAGGTAATAAAATCAAATATCTCAGGGGTAAAATGCTATCCGATCTGTGAATGGCAAAGCAGATGCTTAACGTAATAGTTAAAGACTCAGTCGGGTGCTTGGCAAAGCCAACCAGCCTCCCCCAGCCTTGCTTTCAAGGCTGCCAGTGAGGAGGCTCCCTGGGTTCCTGCTCTGCAGGGGATGTGCATGGAGGCTCCCACCCTCCTTTGATGGAGGGGCTGGGGCTGGGGGACCAGACAGTCTCACTTGAGGGGCCACGTTGCCTGTTGGGAGAAGCCCATTCTCTTCCCTGCTTCTCCCTCCTCCCTTCCTCCTTTTCCTCCCCCTCCCTCCCTCCCTCCATTCCCTCCCTCCTTTCCCTCCCCCTCCCTCCTTTCCCTCCCCCTCCCTCCTTTCCCTCCGCCTCCCTCCCTCCTTTCCCTCCCCCTCTTTTCCTCCCTCTTTTCCCTCCCCCTCTCTCCCACCCTCCTTTCCCTCCTCTCCCTCCCCTCCCTCCTTTCCCTCCCCCTCCCTCCTTTCCCTCCTCCCTCCCTCCTTCCCCTCTCCCTCCCTCCTTTCCTTCCTCTTCCATTCTATCATCCCTCTTTGTGTATTCATTTTTACTTCTTTATCCAATCATTTGTTCTTATATTTTCCAATTCATTCATTCATCCAGTTGTTTGTTCACTAGTTCATTCATTCAATAGTTTGTTCTTTTGCTCATTCATTCATTCAATCATGCAATTGCTCATCCATTGAGTCGTTTGCTCAATCACTTGGCCACTTGTTTGTTCATTTATTTATTCATTCATTCATTTCCTTAGTCTTTGGTTTGTCGATTTGTTCATTCGTCGTTTGTTTATTCATTCAATCATCCAGCGGATTTGAACTAAGCACTCACTCTGTGTCAGGTTGGGTGCTGGGGACAAGGTGCATGGTCCCTGCTTGGCTCCTGGAGTCCTGGTCAGATGGGAGAGCTGCTTCTCTTTGCTGCCTTGAGTGGCTTGTCCCACCCCTGTTCTGTCTGTCCTCTGTCCAGTGGCAAAGATTCGAGCCGAGGATGCACTGTTGTACCCTTGTCCCTTGGGGTTTCCCTGTACTGGGTACTTCTGGAGCTCCCCTCTTCCCCGTGGTGGGTACCTGGGGCTGAGGCATTCAGGTGTCAGCTTGGGGCTGGGGGTAGCTCTGCAGGGATCACTGCCAGCCAGGGGGCACCATCTGGGTCCAACTAGTGGCTTTTCAGGCACAGCCAGTGGGGGGCCCCCAGAGACCTCCCAGCCTCCACATGCTGCTGCCTCTGCTTGCGCCCCACACCAGGATGGCTTCCACGCCTCCAACTCTGGGATCCACCCCACCCCAGTGCTGGAACAGGAGCATGGCAAGCCCTCAGCGTGAAGCAAAGTCTGAGTCTGGTGTTGGTCCAGGCACATCACTTGTAATGCCCACAGCACTTCTCAAGGGAGGGAGGCATTACTGTCCCCACCTGACAGCCAAGGAAACAGAGGCACAGAGGAGTGAAGCTTCTTGCTCAAGGTCGTGCAGCTTGTGGATATCATAAGTGGGACTTGAATCTGGCTCTGTCTGACCCCGAAGCCTGCACTTTCCCCATCATTGAGGCAGGGGGTAGTTGGGAGCATGGACCCTGGAGCCAGATGGCTTGGGTTCTAATCCTCATTCCCTGCTGACCAGCTGTGGGACCTCGGGCCAGTTACCTGACCATTCTGAGCCATGGTATCCTTGTCTGTAGGGGGATCCAATCCTGGAGCTTGGGCTGGGAAAGAGCAGGGCATGCAGCGGGTGATCCTGAGGAATGGGGAGGCTGGGGAGGACCTGGACCAGCTGCTTGCAATGAACGAGTCCTTTCTGAGACTCCAGTGGGTAGGAGGCTACCGCAGGTCTAGACAGCGAGGCATTTGGGGGTGGGGGTGGGAGTCAGGAGAAGTCTGCATGCAGCACTCCAGGACAGGAAGGGTCACAACTCCCATCTCTCTTGGGATCCCTCAGAGACTGAGCTCTGCTGGGGGCTGGGGGCTTCAGCCTGGGAGCGGGCATGGAAGCGGGGGAGCTGGAGCCAGGCTCCCCGTTGTGATTTATGGGGGAGCTGGTAATGAAGCTGGCTGGCAGTAAATAATCAGACATGAAAATCTTACCATTTAATTAACCAAAAATAAATGACCAAGGGCCCTGGGAAGAAGGGAGTCCTGGCCACCCTGGAGTCAGCTGCTGCTGTGGGCTCAGAGTGGAACCACTCACTTGTACATCACCCATTCATTCCCATTGGCACAACCCTTGTAGTTCCAATGGGGTGTTGTCATCCCTATTCCACAGAGGGGGAAGCTGAGGCCCAGAGAGGGCAAAGTAACAGCCCAGAGTCCCACAGGATTCAGTAGGTGACCTGGGACCCAATCCTGTGGCCCCTGAATCCAGGGCTGCAGCCCACAATCCTCCTTCCCACCCAGACTGAGACCTTCTTTCTGTCCATCCCCCAAGTCCTCCTATTGCCCTCCTCCTCCAGGAAGGCCTCCTGGGATGCTGCAGCCCCAGTAGCCCCTCTGAGTGAGCCGGTCTTGGGCAGTCAGTTCAGAACTGAGTCACAAGCACAGTTCCACCTGCTGTACCTCTCCTCACTCCACTTGGGGGATGGTGGTGGTGGTGGTGGGGTGAATCTTTCCATTTTAAGGAAGGTATCGACTGGCATATGCTGAACTAATGTTCCCATCTCCACTGACTCCTCCTCTGGGAATGATAGATTCACAGGTCAAAGAGCCGATGGACCCCAGGGACAAACAGGACAGTGTCACTCCTGTTTGCTCAGGAGCTCTGTGGAGGAGCCAGCTTCTCCCTTTCTTTTCCTTGTTTTTCAGGAGACAATTACTGACGTTTAATCACGGCTCCTTGGCATTCTGTAAAACGGGTACATGCCAGCCAATTAAACAGAGCAAGGAGAGGGGAGCAGGGGCGGAGGGGAGGGAGAGCCAGGGTATGTGGCCAGTGGTGTGTTTTGTCATTGTGGCCCCTCCCCTCCCCTCCCTTCCCCTCCCTCCCTCTTTTCTTTCTTTCCCTTCCTTCCTTCCTTCTTTCCTTCCTTCCTTCCTTCCTTCCTTTCTCTTTTTTCTTTCTTTTTCTTCTCTCTCTCTCTCTTCTTTCTTCTTTTTTTCTCTCTTTCTTTTTTTCTTTTCTTTTTGAGATGGAGTCTCCCTCTCTCGCCCAGCCTGGAGTGCAGTGGCGCGATCTTGGCTCACTGCAACCTCCACCTGCTGGGTTCAAGCAATTCTCCTGCCCCAGCCTCCTGAGTAGCTGGGATTCCAGGTGCGCACCACCAAACCCAGCTAATTTTTGTATTTTTTGGTAGAGACAGGGTTTCACCATGTTGGCCAGGCTGGTCACAAACTCC
Source organism: Pan troglodytes (assembly GCF_028858775.2). Taxonomy (NCBI): domain Eukaryota; kingdom Metazoa; phylum Chordata; class Mammalia; order Primates; family Hominidae; genus Pan; species Pan troglodytes. Next base: position 12,388,729 of record NC_072409.2, on the reverse strand, counting down.
TAACCTCAAGTGATCCTCCCACCTTGGCCTCCCAAAGTGCTGGGATTACAGGTGGGAGCCACCATGCCTGGCCTCTTTTTTTGTTTTTCTTTGAAACTTTTTCTGATGTCTCATTCTGTATTTAAAAGAGCCAATGTTGTAGAGCCCTTGGCATGTGCCAGAGACTGTGCTAAGCGCTGTGGTGATGATCTCATTTGGTTTTCACAATAGCCCTGTGGAGTGAGTATTCTTATTCTCTTCATTTTCAAGCTAAGGCCCAGAGAGGGTCAGCGACTGCCCCAAGGACACACAGCTAGTGAGAGGCCGTGCTGAAGCTGAAGCCATGTCTGTCTGAACCCAAACCCACACTGTTTGCCTGTTCTCTTCGCTGCCTCCCTGTTCACGAGCCAGCAGGGTGGGATCAGGGCAGCCGTGGAAACCTGTCTTAGGCCGCAGGAAGCGGACAGCGCCTGCAGGTCGAAGAAGAATGGCTGGGGCCCGCGGGAGAGAAGAGGGACTGTTGTGGAGGAGTGGGTGTGGACTCACTGCTGGAGCTGGAGCAGGGCCCAGTGCGGGGCTGTCCACTGTGTTCCAGCTTTGGGGGCAGCGGTGGGGTGGCTGGGCACACATACTGGGAGGCAGACAGACCTGGGTTTGCGCCGTGGTTCTGCCATTTGCCATCTTTGTGGCCTTGGACAAGTCGCCTCCCTCCCCGAAGGACAACAGCGGGCCCTGCCTCTTGGGTGTGGAGGGGAACGCATCGTGAAGGTTTGTGCTCACAGATGTGCCAGGTGCACGCTCAGGGCCCCCAAAATGTGAGCTGAGATTCAGAGATAATATATTCAAAATGCCTAGAACAGTACCTGGTACGTATTGGTTACTTAGTAAATGTAGGGATTATTTCCGTTTTGTAAAACACTTATTTATTGGTGTGCATATATTATGCATACTGAAGAAAATCTGGAAGAGAAAATGTGAAAATAGCCACAGTGATTTTTCTTTCAGGGCTCCAGGGTTGCTGGCGATGTTTTTCTTCTTTGTGATTTCCTGCATTTTCCACCTCTTTAGTGGTAAGAAGATACCATTTTTTGCAACTGGAAGGCAAAGCCTTTAAAAAGAAAACCGAAAACAACAGAAGCTGCTGTGGCTAGGCCTGCCGGCTCCCCTCCGCCCCCAGCTGTCAGCGCCCATGCAATGCTTCATTTCCTGGGGGAAGGGGGTCCCAGAGAGGCAGAGCTGTCCAGGACCCCTAGGTCTCAAACCTTGGGGTTTGGGAGTTCCATCTGAAGTGTCTTATCCCTGGGATCCCTGAGGGATGTCCAGGGCTGGGCTATGACCCTGGGATCTGCCCAACGCCTCCTTAGAGCTGGGCGCACCTCCAGGGAAGCCAGGGCTCCAGTGCCGCCAAACCTCAAAGATGCCCCATTTTCTTCCTTGCCACCCCGGCACGGCCCTGCCCCTCCCTGCCGATTGGCATATGGGATGGGGATGTGGAGACAATGGAAGCTGAGTGTAACCACTGTTTACAGAAAAAAATGGTACAAGATTTATTTATTGGAAGGTGACTGAGGAATATGAATTCTACACTCCATTTAAAATGCTTTTTATTTCTCTCAGCCTTGGGGCTCAGAGTACATCTAATTTCACCCACAGCTATAATTCTCTTCCAAACAGTTCCTGCCTCTCCTCTGGGTCCCCAGGAACTGAGTTAGTTTATGTCTGCCACTGATGAGGCTCAGGCAGGGGCAGTGAGGACCGCTCTGTGCCAGCGCGCTCTGGAAGCCCTCCTGCCCATGCCACCCCCTGCGTGGACGTTCAGGCTGGGGGCTGGTGGGGTGCCCATGGCGCCGGGCCTGGGGGCCTTGAGACGACCTAGACTCGGGCCGGCGAGCGGCCCATATCTCACGCTGGACGTGTTGATTGTTCCAACCTCAGAGCTAACAAACAATTAGTTTGTTAGTATATTTATCCCATGAACATTGGAGTCTGTGATTACAAATCCAATATCTGGATTGTGGCAGCATTTGGAGATAAATCTGTGCTCCAGGCCTGGTAGTGTCAGCGGTGGGGGTGGGGGCACCCTGAGCGGGAGGGGCAGCCATCTCAGTGGCCTTGCCTGCCTGTTCCTTTCCCTGGCCTGTCTGTCTGCTGGCCTGCTTGTCTGTCTACATGCATCCATCCGCCTGTCTGACTTCTTGCTAGTCTGCCCACCTGGTACCTGTTCTTCCTCCATAGCAGACTTTGGAGCTGCAGAAATTGGAAGACCCTGAATCCTCAAGTCGCTCATGGTCTACTTAGAGAGACAGATGACTCTAATTCTAGGAGGTCGCTGCTGCGACAGAGGGATGGATGGAGAGAACGCTGTGGGATCTCCCAGGAGGGCAGGGCCAACCTTGCCCAAAAGGTTAAGAAAGGACGTTCCAGGGGTCCTGACCAATAGCCACCTGCTCTTTTTTCTTTGGCTTTTAAGCATCCTTCCGCAGGGCCCTCCCTTGGCACCCACCCTGTCTCCCCACCATTTAGGTCTTGACCCACCTACATGGGCCCTTGACGCCCCTTCTGACACCCAGCACAACCAGTTGCCCCCTTGAGGCAAAATCCAATGCTATTATGGGCACACATCCTCCCCATCCCTCAGGCCTGGCAGGCACAGTCAGACTCCCTTCTCCTGTTGATTTTCTCTTTTTGCACCTTCCCTGATGCTGTGGTCTCCAGATTGTGTCTTCTCAGCTCCCTGATTGTGGGAGGGTTCCATGCTCCCTGATCGTGTCTTCCCAGCTCCTTCCAGCTACCTCTTCCTCTGCTGGCTTCTCACCTGCGGCTGTTCCCCGGGCCCAGTTCTGCAACACCGCCCTCCTCACTCCTCCCTTTCCCCTCCTCCTCCGTTCTCTATCCTAGCAAGTCATACTTCCCGTGCCTCCTCTGTCATCCTAGCGATTCCTATATCCCATGTCTCTGCTTCCAGCCCAGAGCTCTCCAGGATCCTGGGTTTTTGGGGCTCTTCTCCCCACTATGCCCCTGAACTTAGGGGCCAGCCAGCCCCCCAACACAGGCTTACCAAGCTGGAATCTGGGAGGGGTCAGTCCTCATTGACGAGTCCTCCTTCACCCCCAGCCAGGACGTCACTGGGCCCGTGCAGCTCTCCTCTCAGAGACACTTGGCACGTCGGCTCTCTCCACTCCTTTGGTCACTGCCTGGGCCAGGCCACCGGCTTCTCTCATGGCTTGTCTGTGCCACCTCCCAGCTGGCCCCTCAGCCTCAAGTGCATCCCCTATAACTCTCCTGCTGCATCTCAGCATTCCTGAACCTTGGAGTGGGGCGGGGGTTGGTGCAGGCAAAACCTGTGAAATGGGAATGGTAATTCTTGCGCGTTGGGGAGGTATGTTGGCAGGGCTTAGTGAGAGCTCAATGCTATTAGGGCTGACCTATATTTAGCACTTGCTCTGGGTCTAGCTCCATGCCAGGCAACTTACCTGATGGACTTGCTTGATTTTCACCACAGCTTGGTGGAGCAGGTTATGTCACTATCTCCAATTTCACACATGTGGGAACTAAGACTCAGAGTCAAACGACATGCCCAAGGTCACAGGACTGGAAGGGGTTGAGCTACGATAGAAACGTGGGTCTGTTTGGCTCCAGGGCCCCACCCTTAACTACTGTCTGTGCTGCCCCAGGAGACGCCCTTAGCAGTGGCTCAGGGCCTGTGACCACTTTTCCTCTGAGGTCCAAGGCCATCTGTGGGCTTGGCAGAGTTCCCTGGGTTTGTGAGAAAGAACTTCAGGGCCTGGACCAGTGCTCAAACTCTCACCCACCATAAAATTCATCCCTTTAGCTGGGCCCGGTAGCTCACGCCTGTAATCCCAGCACTTTGGTAGGCCCAGACGGGTGGATCACCTGAGGTCAGGAGTTCGGGACCAGCCTGGCCAACATGGCAAAACCCCATCTCTACTAAAAATACAAAAAATTATCTGGGCGTGGTGGCAGGCGCCTGTAATCCCAGCTACTCGGGAGGCTGAGGCAGGAGAATTGCTTGAACCTGGGAGGCGGAGGTTGCAGTGAGCCGAGAGCACGCCATTGGACTCCAGCCTGGGTGACAGAGCAAGACTTTGACTCAAAAAACAAACAAACAAAAAAAAGTCATTCCTTTAAAGTGTGCAATTCGTTGGTACCTTCACAATTCTTAGTATCGTCACAAGGTTGTGCAGCCATCACCACTATCTAATTCTAGACATTTCCATTACCCTAAAAAGGAACCTCCCATATCCATGAAGCAGTTTCTCCCCATTTCCCCTCCTTCAGCCTCTGGCAACCACTGGTAGCCCCTGGTAATCTCTTTTCTGTTTCTGTGGATTTGTCTTTTCTGGACATTTCATGTCAATGGAATCCTCCAACGTGGTCTGTTGTGTCTGGCTTCTTTCACTTAGCACAGTGCTCTCGAGGCGAATCCGTGCTGCAGCAGGCACCGGTGCCTCAGTCCTTTTTATTGCCCAGTAATAACCCACGGCACAGGTACACCACTGTTTGTTTATCCATTCACTGGTCCATGGACTTTGGGGTTGTTTTCATTTGTTGGCTGCTGCGACCAACTCTGCTAGGAACATTCTATCTATACTTGTACTGTGTACAAATACACCAGTGTTTCCAATCCTCTAGACACACTAGGAATGGAGTTGCTGGGTAGCATGGTAACTCTGTTTCAACTTCTCAGGAACTGTTTTCCAATGGACTCCCCTTGGCCATGGTGTACTGGTGGGGGAGGACCCAAGGATCCCGCTGATTCATGAGCAGCCTCGTGTGCTGGGACCCTGGTTAGGGCTCTCTGAGCCCACGACTCTTCTCACCATTTACCCCCAAGAACATGGTGATGATGACCTGTGACCCACTCTGGTCAGGTGCTTCCCATTTGTGATCTTACCCAATCCCCAGAGGAATTCAATGTGGAACGACTTGGTCACCCCGTTTTATAACGGAGAATACAGAGGCTCCATGAGATACGGCAACTTGCCAGTGAGAAGCAGAGTTGAGTCTTGAACCCAGCTGTATCTGATTCCAAATCCTTGCATTTCATCCCCAAACTATTTTGCCTTTTACTTGGCCCAGTAAAACTTGTGGAGAAAAGAAGCTCTGAAGAGGTGGGGGCTTGGTGAAGGCAGGGAGCCCCCCCAGTACTCTGTATGGCTCTTGGCCCTTTTGTTTCACTGGCTACTGGGGCTGCCCTCTGGGGGGTGGGGAATGGGCATAATTCTGGGCTCAGATCGCTCTTGTGGGCCCAGACATGCCAACTCAGAGAGCTGGGGCCTGTTCTCTGTTTTATAAGTGGGAAAACTGAGGACCGGAGGGAGAAGGGCCAGGGCCACCCCAGTGGTAGAGCCAGGATTTGAATCCAGCTCCGTTTGCATCCAAATCGTTCCAGGTGTGTGTGTGTGTGTGTGTGTGTGTGTGTTGGCAGCAGTTGGCATGGCAGAGGGACATGCTGTGTGCCCAGTTGCTGAAGGTGGATTTAAGCCAAGCTCTCCAAAGGGGGTGCAGTGCAGCACGGTGAATCCACTAATATCTGGGTGATATTGTCCCCATCCAGAGAATGAGGAGTAGCTATGGACAAATGGACAATAAGAGTAGCTATGGCCAAAACTAGGACATGCCCACTTTAGAGGTTGCATGAAGCAGTGTCCCTGGGGAATGGCTCTGTGGAACCTCCCAGGACAGACACCCACTGGAGACAATGGGGTAGTTACATCCTAATGACTCCTCCCTGGAGTAAGGAGTCATTCTGACAGAGAGGGTGGCCTGTAAGAGGATACTTAGGGTTTGTCCCTAAGTGACACCAGACAAGAGGAGGAGTCTAGGACCTGTCTTTCAGAGGGATCGAAAAGCTGTGGTCCAAGAAACCCAAACTTGTTCCTTTGTAACTTCCACTGGGGACTGCAGAAGGGTCAGCAGCAAAATCTGAAAGTGAGCAGAGCCACGGGGGCAGTGGGAATCAGAGACTTGGGGCCACTTTCATGTGCGTCCGTGTGAAGAGACCACCAAACAGGCTTTGTGTGAGCAATAAAGCTTTTAATCACCTGGGTGCAGGCGGGCTGAGTCCGAAAAGAGTCAGCGAAGGGAGATAGGGGTGGGGCCGTTTTATAGGATTTGGGTAGGTAAAGGAAAAAGGGGGTTCTCTGGCGGGCAGGAGTGGGGGTCACAAGGTACTCAGTGGGGGAACTTTTGAGCCAGGATGAGCCAGGAGAAGGAATTTCACAAGATAATGTCATCAGTTAAGGCAGGAACAGGCCATTTTCACTTCTTTTGTGGTGGAATGCCATCAGTTAAGGCAGGAACCGGCCATCTGGATGTGTACGTGCAGGTCACAGGGGATATGATGGCTTAGCTTGGGCTCAGAGGCCTGACATTCCTGTCTTCTTATATTAATAAGAAAAATAAAGTGAAAAAGTGGTAAAGTGTTCTGACGGCGAAAATTTTGGGGGATGGTATGGAGAGATAATGGGCGATGTTTCTCAGGGCTGCTTCAAGCGGGATTAGGGGCGGCGTGGGAACCTAGAGTGGGAGATAAGCTGAAGGAAGATTTTGTGGTAAGGGGTGATATTGTGGGGTTGTTAGAAGAAACATTTGTCATTTAGAATTATTGGTGATGGCCTGGATACAGTTTTGTATGAATTGAAAAACTAAATGGAATAAGAGAAGGAGAAAAACAGGTATTAAAGGACTAAGAATTGGGAGGACCTAGGACATCTAATTAGAGAGTGCCTAAGGAGGTTCAGCATAGCCTTGCCAGCAAAGATTATTTATTTACTCTTAGAGTTAAGAGTGGCAGTTTGGGGATAGCACCAGGAGATATCAGCTGTGATGGCTTGGAGAAAAAGTGTAAACTGGCAGTGTAAACAAGAGCAGGGCATGTATGAGTAGTTAAGAATGGTGAATAGGAGTATGACTAGACAGAAGACAGTAGGGATGACAAGTTTTTTGGGGCACAGTCCAAGTTGGTCTGGTGTCTGGAATGAGACTGGGGCCTAATAAAAAGGAGCATCTATACGGGAGCTCAAATGGGCTGTACCTTGTAGCATTCTGAGGACAGGCCTGAATTCTGAGAAGGGAAAGTGGTAAAAGTATTGTCCATTCCTTTTTAAGTTGGTGGCTGAGCTTGGTGAAGTGTGTTTTTAAAAGACCTTTAGTCTGTTCTACTTTTCCTGAAGACTGAGGACTGTAAGGGATATAAAGGTTTCACTGAATACCAAGAGCCTGAAAAACTGCTTGGCTGATTTGACTAATGAAGGCTGGTTTGTTATCAGACTGTATAGAGATGGGAAGGCTAAACTGAGGAATTATATCTGACAGAAGGGAAGAAATGACTGTGGTGGCCTTCTCAGACCCTGTAGGAAAGGCCTCTACCTATCCAGTGAAAGTGTCTACTTAGACTAAGAGGTATTTTAGTTTTTGTGACTTGGGGCATGTTGAGTAAAGCTAATTTGCCAGTCCTGGGTGGGGGCAAATCCCCGAGCTTGATGTGTAGGGAAGGGAGAGGGCCTGAATAATCCCTGGGAAGTAGTAGAATAGCAGATGCAACACTGAGAAGTTATTTTCTTGAGGATAGATTTCTACAACGGAAAGGAAATGAGAGGTTCTAAGAGGCGGGCTAGTGGCTTGTACTATAGCATAGCCTGCCTTTGCTGGTGTGTGGCGATTAGGCCTGGTGGAACTGCCATCAATAAACCAACTGTGATCAGGGTAAGAAACAGGGAAGAAGGAAATGTGGGGCAAGGGGGTGAACGTCAGGTGGAGCAGAGAGATGCAGTCATGAGGGTCAGGTGTGGTATCAGGAATAATGTGGGAGGCCGGATTGAAGTCCGGGCCGGGAACAATGGTAACTGTGGGAGACTCAACAAAGAGTGAGTACAGCTGAAGGAGCTGGGGAGCAGAAAGTATATGCGTCAGGTGTGAGGAAGAAAATAGATTTTGGAAATTATGAGAGCTGTAGAGAGTGAGTTGAGCATAGTTTGTGATTTTAAGGGCCTCTAAAAGTATTTGAGTGGCAGCAGCCACTGCACGGAGACATAATGGCCAGCTTAAAACAGTAAGGTCAAGTTGTCTGGACAAAAAGGCTACAGGACGCGATCCCGGTCCTTGTGTAAGAATTCTGACTGCACAGCCCTGCACTTTGGCTGTGTGTAATGAAAAGGGTTGGGATGAGTCAGGGAGAGCTAGGGTGGGGACAGTCTCTAAAGCTGTCTTCAAGGAATGGAAAGAGGAGTGGGGAAAGGATTTAGGATCTATGGGGTCAGCTAGGTTTCCTTTTGTGAGTTTATATAATGGTTTTGTTAAGATGGCAAAACCAGGTATCCAAAGGCAAAAGTATCTAACCATGCCTAGGAAGGAAAGGAGTTGTTGTTTTGTAGAAGGGGTTGGGGTTTGAGAGATTAGTTGGACACTATCGGCAGGGAGAGCACGTGTGTTTTTATGAGAATTATGCCGAGATAGGTAACAGATGAGGATGAAATTTGGGCTTGACTGAAGTAAAGGGGGCTGTCTGTGAAGGCTTGCGGCAGTACAGCTCAGGTAATTTGCTGAGCCTAATGGGCGTCAGTGTCAGTCCAAGTGAAAGCGAAGAGAGGCTGGGATGAAGGGTGCAAAGGAATAGTAAAGAAAGCATGTTTGAGATCCAGAACAGAATAATGGATTGTGGAGGGAGGTATTGAGGATAGGAGAGTATATGGGTTTGGCACCATGGGATGGATAGGCAAAACAATTTGGTTGATAAGGCATAGATCCTGAACTAACTTGTAAGGCTTGTCTGGTTTTAGGAAAGGTAAAATGGGAGAATTGTAAGGAGAGTTTGTAGACTTTAAAAGGCCATGCTGTAGCAGGCAAGTGATAACAGGCTTTAATCCTTTCAAAGCATGCTGTGGGATGGGATATTGGCATTGAGCGGGGTAAGGGTGATTAGGTTTTAATGAGATGGTAAGGGGTGCATGATCGGTCACCAAGGAGGGAGTAGAGGTATCTTAAACTTGTGGGTTAAGGTGGGGAGATACAAGAGGAGGATGCAAAGGAGGCTTTGGATTGGGAAGAAGGGCGGCAATGAGATGTAGCTGTAATCCCGTAATAGTCAGGGAAGCAGATAATTTAGTTAAAGTGTCTCGGCCTAATAAGGGAACTCGCCAGGTGGGGCTAACTAAAAGGAGTGCTTAAAAGAGTACTAAGTTGGCACTAGAGTTGGGGAGTTTTAAGAGGTTTAGAAGCCTGGCTGTCAATATTCACAACATTTATGGAGGCAAGGGAAACAGGCCCTTGAAAAGAAGGTAATGTGGAGTGGGTAGCCTCCGTATTGATTAAGAAGGGGACGGACTTACCCTCCACTGTGAGAGTTACCTAAAGCTCGGCATCTGTGGTGGTCTACAGGGCTTCCGAGGCGATCGGGCAACGTCAGTCTTCAGCTGCTAAGCCGAGAAGATCTGGGAAGGAGTCAGTCAGAGAGCCTTGGGCCAGAGTTCCAGGGGCTCTGGGAGTGGCTGCCAGGTGAGTTGAACAGTCCGATTTCCAGTGGGGTCCCACACAGATGGGACACGGCTTAGGAGGAATCCCGGGCTGCGGGCATTCCTTGGCCCGGTGGCCAGATTTCTGGCACTTGTAGCAAGCGCCTGAGGGAGGCAGTTCTGGAGGAATGCCTGGCCACTGCGGTTTAGGCGTTTGGAAGTTCTTGTGTGCTGGGGATGTGGCTGGGGTTTGTCTCACAGTGGAGGCAAGGAATTGCAACTCAGAAATATGTTGCTAGTTGGCTGCCTGTACTCTATTATTGTACACCTTGAAGGTGAGGTTAATTAAGTCCTGTTGTGGGGTTTGAGGGCCGGAATTTAATTTTTGGAGTTTTATTTAATGTCGGGAGCAGATTGGGTAATAAAATGAATATTGAGAATAAGATGGCCTTTTGACTTTTTAGGGTCTAGGGCTGTAAAACGTCTCAGGGTTGCTGCCAAACGAGTCATGAACTGGGCTGGATTTTTATATTTGATGAAAAAGAGCCTAAACACTATCTGATCTGGGATAAAGAAAAAGGAGCATTGACCTTGACTATGCCTTTAGCTCCAGCCACCTTTTTAAGAGTAAATTGCTGGGCAGGTGGGGGAGGGCTAGTCATGGAACGAAACTGTAAGCTGGAACAGGTGTGAGGAGGGGAGGTGATAAAAGGATTATAGGGTGGAGGAGCGGAGGCTGAGGAAGAATTGGGACCTAGCTCGGCCTGGCGAGGAGGGGAGAGGTCAGATAGGTCTGTAGAAAATGAAGATTAGAAAGACTCAGTGATGCTTGGGGTTGGGACTGAGGGGACAGGTGGGAGGGAAAGAAGGAAGATTTGGGATGAGTTGCATTGGGAACAGAGACTAGGGAGTGACTGATGTGTAAAAGAATGCCTGGATGTCAGGCACCTCGGACCATTTGCCCATTTTACAACAAGAATTATTTAAATCTTGTAGGATGGGAAAAATGGAAGTGCCGTTTTCTGGCTATTTGGAACTACTGTCAAGTTTGTATTGGGGTCAAGCGGCATTGCAGAAGAAAATAAGGCATTTAGGTTTTAGGTCAGGTGTGAGTTGAAGAGGTTTTAAGTTCTTGAGAACACAGGCTAAGGGAGAAGAAGGAGGAATGGAGGGTGGAAATTTGCCCATAGTGAAGGAAGCAAGCCCAGAGAAAAGAGAGAGTAGAGACATGGAGGGAAGGCGTTCGGGGGTTCTTACCCTCCAGAAAAATGGGAAAGGGATCGGGGTGTGGAAATAAGGGATCAGGGCACAGAGATAAGAAGTGGGTCGCGGAAATAAGGGATCAGGGCACAGAGATAAGAGGTCGGGGCATGGAAATAAGGGATCAGGGTGCAGAGTTAAGAGGTTGGGGCATGGAAATAAGGGATTGGGGCACAGAGATAAGAGGTCAGGGTGTGGAAATAAGGGATTGGGGGTTCCTGACCCCTAGAAAAGTGGGACTTGCCGCTAAGGGTGAAGGAGAAGGGGTTGAGGGGTTCTTGCCCCTCCCCCAGAAAAGCAGAGAAGGGGTAGAGACAAGGAGAGAAGGGGTTGGGGTACTTGCCCTTCCCCCAGAAAAGCGGGACTTGCTGCTAAGGGTGAAGGACCAAGGCAGGCATCCCTGCATGGTCTGACACCTCTGAAACGTGGGTGAATAATCAGAGAGGCGTCCCTGCAATGATTAAACACCAAGGGAAGGCTGCCTTCCCAGTCTGTGACCGGCGCTGGAGTTTTGGGTCCATGGATAAAACGTGTCTCCTTTGTCTCTACCAGAAAATGAAAGGAATTGAAATTAAGAGAAGGCAGAGATTGAAGTGTGGCACCAAGATTGAAAGGAGAAAGAGGTTGAGGGATAGTGAGGGAGGTTGGAGAAGAGAGTAAAAAGAGGCCACTTACCGGATTTGAAATTGGTGAGATGTTTCTTGGGCTGGTCGGTCTGAGGACCTGAGGTCGTAGGTGGGTCTTTCTCAACAGAGCAAAGAGCAGGAGGACAGGGGATTGATCTCCCACAGGAGGTCCCCCGATCCGAGTCACGGTACCAAATTTCATGCGTGTCCGTGTGAAGAGACCACCAAACAGGCTTTGTGTGAGCAATAAAGATTTTAATCACCTGGGTGCAGGCGGACTGAGTCCGAAAGAGAGTCAGCGAAGGGAGATAGGGGTGGGGCCGTTTTATAGGATTTGGGTAGGTAAAGGAAAAAGGGGGGTTGTTCTCTGGTGGGCAGGAGTGGGGGGTCACAAGGTACTCAGTGGGGGAGCTTTTGAGCCAGGATGAGCCAGGAGAAGAAATTTCACAAGACAATGTCATCAGTTAATGCAGGAACAGGCCATTTTCACTTCTTTTGTGGTGGAATGTCATCAGTTAAGGCAGGAACCGGCCATCTGGATGTGTACGTGCAGGTCACAGGGGATATGATGGCTTAGCTTGGGCTCAGAGGTCTGACAGCCACCATGCTCCCCTTTGCAGCCGGGCTGTTGTGGATATCACTCTGAGGGAGAGCAGGCCTGCAGGAAGATTCCATGGGAAGAACTGCCTCACATCCTTTGTGGATGAAGGCCATGTAGCTGAATGGTTCAGAGCTGGTGCACTGGACTTACCCTGCCTGGGTCTAAGCCACTCTGAACCTGTGGATCCTCTTCTGGAAAATGGAGATCATGATAGTCCCCACCTCAAAGCGTTATTGTGAGGACTTGGAGAGGCATCTTGTATGCCAAGGACCCCACAAAGTAAGTGCCTGATTCCTGGGAGTTAAAATAGTGAATATATAGGAATCAGAGGAAAGGGAATGGCTGGCAGGGAGCTGGAGCTGCCTGCATATCTGAGATGAGCAGAGGACTCTGGTTTGGCTCTGGCCACGGCTGGTTTGTGAGCTCAGGCAGGGAGTGAGTAACTCAAAAGCAGGAGTGAAGTGATGCTGGGTCCCCAGTGCTGCCTCCCCAAGTTGGTGCCAGCCTCTGATGGGCTTGCATGCTGGGAAAATGACGCCACCACCACCACCACCACCACCACATGCTTCTATGGCCTTTGCTATGTGCCAAGCCCTGTTCTAAGCTCTTGTAATCATCCACTCATTTAATCCTTACAATGCCCCCTGAGATAGGTTAGGTTTTATTCCATTTTACAACTGAGAATATTGGGGCCATGAGTGAGAGATTAATAACTTGTACAAAGACACATAGCTATGAAGTGGAAGAACTGGGATTTGAATAAGAGCTGTCTGTCTCCTGAATCTGTGCCATTAATGATCACTAGATTTTACTGCTTCTACCTGGCTGTGCTGTCTGGAACTGGGACAATGGGTGGCTGGATCCACTGTGGGTTCTGGGGAAGGCTGTCAGGGATGCAGGGGTCTCTCAGCTAACTTGGCCCAGGAAGAATCCCCATCTTTTTCCTCGTCAGTCATCTTTGACAAAGAATTGACTGGCATGAACTGTCCATTTACTTGAAGTTCTTTTCTGTTGATCTTTGGGATTCTTGGAGGCAAGACCCTTGTTTGGTTCTTTCTATGCCTTTTTCCTAGCATAGTCTTGGGCTTACAGTAGGTTCTAAATCAACAGTAATTTGTTGCTATTGTTTTGTTATTGGCACAAGTCTGGACTCTTATTATTTACTACCCTCTTTGAGGTTAGAATTTGACCTGCCTCCATGAAGACTTAAAAACATGGCTCTGGAAAATCTCAACCTATATTGAAATGTGTTGTAACCCACAAATGAATCACTGGGCCCCAAGTTTTTGGGAGGATTTCTGAGCTCAGGCACTGCAAGCTGGAGATTCCTGCAGAATCTTTCCCACTCTGAGTTAAAAGTACTATTACTGGGTAGAGATCTTGGAAATGAGCTTAAATTTGTCCCTTGCAGATGCCAAGGTGGGGACCACCTGATGTTCCACAGGAATGATAATGATAATGATCACTGCCATTTATGGGCACTTACCACTTTCCACAGCAGCTCCAGCTAAAGAGGCAGAGTTGGCAAGGCTTCTCCTGGCAGCCTGACCAGCATGAGCCTGTTCCAGGCTGTGGGGAGCCAGACCTCAAGACCTTCAGACTCAGATCCAAGGAGGTTTGAGATGGCCAAGCCCTGCCGAGGGGCAATGGAAGTTTATGTTGGGCTCCATGGGGGCTGTGGGGAGGAGAGCTCCTGCCAAAAGAGACAGGTGGGAGAATCTCAGTGGCTGAAGAAACAACTTTGAAGGTGAACCTTCTCCCAGTTAGGAGGCAGAGCAATGAAGAGGCTAGGACAAGAGCTTTGGGATTATTAAAATATACATTCGCTCATTCAGTGGATATTCCTTAAGAGTTCCTTCTTTGCTGGCTATAGGCAACAGGGGTGATGGCCACAGAAATTACCAAGACAGAATCACTGGCGCTTAGTCTTGACATGTGTGCAAACCCCGCGCCTCCACCTTGAGCTCTGTAAACCTGGGCAGGCCAATAACCTCTCTAATCTAAGGATTTTCATCTGCAGAGTGGAGATAGCAATAGCACCTACCTCACTGGGTTGTTGGAGAATTAACTGTGATAATGCATGTGAAAGGCTTAGCACAGACTCTGGCCCACAGCCTGTGCCTAGTAAATGTAGGCCAAAGACTTCCTCTTTGGACCATTTCCCAGTGTACTGGAGATGCCAGCCTGGGAGTAGAGTTCTGGGGATGGCCAACCCCAGAGAAAGGGAGTATGAAGATGTCCCTGGGCAAACGAGTAGCGGGGCTGACTCAGGACTCCCAGCCATATTCCTTTACAAAAGGATTTCTTCAGATGCAGAATTTCCCACTCAACCAATAACTCTGAACCTTCTGGGGTTGCAGTCTCTTGATAAGTGTCCCTCCGGACGTCCTTGTTAGAATGTGGAAGGGGCGAGTGTGCAGTGTGGGAACTGCAGTGAGGGAAAGGAGGAAAGCCCCGTGCAGTACCATGGACAGAGGCTCGCTGCTGTCCGTTGTCCTGATCACCTTCAGGGCAGCCTCTCAGCTTGGAGGAGGTCAGAGGGGTGTGTGGCTTCTCAGGGACTAGAGGGAACGTCTGAAACCTGTGTGTGTGTGTGTGTGTGTGTGTGTGTGTGTGTGTGTGTGTGTGTGTGTGTGTGTGTCTGTCTGTGTTAGGGGACTCACATCAGACAGTGATTGACCACAATACTGCGATCTAGTCTGGCTTCTCCCTCAGTCTTGCAGGTGCTGAGGATCCCAAGCCAGGCAGGGTTAGTGAATGGCTTGGGGAAAAGTGACATGATGGGATGACTGCCCCACCCTTCAAAAATCCCTCTCTATGCGAACAGAACCTGGGAACAGCCAGTTCCCATCCTTATAAGAAATGGGGAGAAAAGAATCACGGTAGATGACCTTTTCCAAGATCCAGATTCGTTCATTTGATCCTTACAATGACCTGTGAGGTAGAGAATTGCTCTTCCAGTTCTGTGCATAAGGAAACAGGCACAGAGAGATTAAGTAGCTTGCCCAGCTAGTGAGTGGCAGAACTGGGGTTGAAACTCAGCAGTATGACTCCAGTCCCCTCTCTTAGCCTCACAGGACAGCCCCCTCTCAGAGCCAGACTGAAAGGACAACATGCTGAGGGTTCATCAGCAAGAAGTTCCTGGTAGGCTCATGGCCAGGAGTGTACAATGCCTTGCAGGCTGTGATGGACACCGCTCTACTCTTCCTCTAGAGGGGGAGCCAAAGAGATATAGGGCTCTGTCTGTTTTGTTTTTTTGTTTTTTGTTTCTGTTTTTTTCTTCTTCTTCTTCTAAGCCTTGTCTTGGAGCAAATGAGAATTGGCCTGGTGGGACAATTGGCCTGTGGGGGCTTTCCTTATCTGTCTGGAGGAATGATGATCTGTCTGCTGCTTCTGTGTCTGGGGTGTCATGGACAGGCAACATGAATGTTTTAAGCATCAGACTGTGGCTTCTTTATTTCCTGCCTTCTTCTTTCCGGCCACTTGGGTCCTGGGCTGGGCTCCCTGTTTTGGCTCAAGTTCCTGCTGATGTGTGAGCAGGTGCCCAGGCCAGCCTGGCCTCCTGTGGCTGAGACTCCTTCATTGGGGCTGACATGTTCCCTGCAGGGCCTGGAGCTTTGTATTTTGTCCCCCTTGTCTGTTGCATGTCTGGAGGGCACTGGATGCTCCAGCCAGCATCTCTTCAAGATTATCCCCAGAAGACACTGGGACCCACCCTGGATCACTTCACACATGGGCTCTGGTCTGATCTGGTTTCATCTTAGCCAATCCTGTGCTAGGCCTCCACCCCCGACTTCCTGTCAGGAGGTCCTGGAATCCAGGAAGCTGAGGCCACACAAACAGGATGCCCCTCCCTCCGCTTTCCCATGGCCACCTCTTGCAATGGGGCACAAGGGTTGGTCTTCCCACCTCTTCCTCTAGTGGTTAAACTCAATTTTTAGAAAACCCGAAGGGTTTCATGATCCATGCAGGGGCTGTAGGATAGACCTGGTAGGATGTGTGTGTCTGTCTTGGTGACCGAGGGATGTGTTATATGTGATTATTCTCACATGTGTGAGATGTGTCTCTGTACGGGGCTAAATCTATATGTTCTCTGTATGTGATCCTCTTTCTCTCTCTGTGTGCGTGTGTGTGCGTGAGAGAGAGAGAGAGAGGGAGAGAATGAGAGTGAGAGAGCTGAATTCTAGGGTGAGACTGTGTGTCATGTCAAGGAATGAGTCTTGCTCTCCCTCCCTCCCCATCTCTCTCCATTGCAATTTTCATCTTTATGTGCACAATCCTATACCTACTACGCATTTCTCTGAAAACTTGGAGTGTGACATATTGGGTGTGATTGTGTGTCCTCTGACAAGATAAGATTCATGTATGTCCATGAGTCTTGGCAAGTTTGCATGCGTGCCTGTGGGCATACCTGTCATTTCAGTGCCTGTCTCTTTGACTCATGGTACCACGAGGCGTGGATATGCCAGTGTCTGTGGGGGCATGATACAGACATCGTGCCAGAAACCAGCTCCTTTCACCCAACCAAGTTCCCAACTTTCCCCCGAATGGCAAAGTTGTTTCTTTGAAATGCTTCCAGCACCTGGCTTAATAGACCTTCCTGTGAGCATATTCCCAGTTCCGCACTGCTCCCCAGTGACTGGGGACCTTTTGTCAAGCACATATGAAATTAAGTGAAATAAAAATCATATTAAAAATTATTACCATCTAACAGCCATTAGTCTGCACACTGCTGTCAGCCTGTGATGGATTCCTCACTTACTTCAATGAATGTTCTAACGACAGTGATAAAATCACTCAGAAAAAATAGAATAAACTGTTAACCCTCTCCCCATCGACACTTGTTTTTCTTTAAGAAAAATACAATAAGGGACCTTGGTGGAGGGGGTTGAGACACATGTGACTCCTTAGACTGAGAGATGGGCTGAGTACAGAGTCCTGGGCTTCATCCTGTGAGTCTTGGGAGGGGATTTTGCTCCAGACTAGACATGAGCTCCAGTTTCTGAGCTCTGTGCTGAGATTTGGATTTTTGAGCTAGACTCTGAGCTGTTCCCTAGTCTGGTCAAGTAGGGACTAGTTCTTGTATTTTAGACTTACAGATTTATTAAACATCAACATCTGATAGACAACCCCAGGGGAACAATAATGTATATCTGAGCTGCAGCAGTGAACGAGGGCTGGGAAGAGTGGTCAGATTAGAAAGATGCTTAAAAGGTGGACTTGACAGGACTAGCTAATGGGCTTTATTTGCAGTAGAGAGTGAGGTAGCCCAGACGTTTATTGCTGAAGCTGCTAGAAGTTGGAGGACACTATTCACTGAGATAGGGTGAGATAGTTCTACTTCAGGGAGAAGGAGGATCCCAGTGTTGAGCTATTTGAGTTTGGAGAGACGTGGACGTCCAGGAGGCTGTGAGAAAGGTTGTTGGGCTCTTGAGCTGAAGCCCCAGAGAGGGTTTGGGCTGGAGAGAGATTTGGGCATCCTTGGCACCCAGCCAGGGGGAAAAGCCAGGGAGTGGATGAGACTATCCAGGGAGGGTGTGGAGAGAGAAGAGTTGCAAAGACAGCACCTGGAGGACAACTGATCATTGAGAAAGTCCCAGAAGGAGGCAGAGAAGGGGCAGCTGGGGAGGAGGGAAGAGGACAGGGAGGTGTCATGCCATGGCATTCACAGAGGGAGGGTGTTTCAAGAAGTGGAGAGTGATCAGCAAAGTGAAATGCTGGAAAAAATCAGATAGAACTGAAAAGTATTAGTGGCCATGTGGATGTCCTTGGTGTCTGGATTCAGAGGCATGAGAGAAGGGAGAGGGAAGTCAGATGCAGGTATGCACTCACCTGCAGACCCCCTTCACCAAGACAGGGTCCCTGACACAGCGATTGCTCTGGGTAGGATAGCTGAGACTCAGTTTATCCAAACACGAGGGGCTGGGCCTATGTACCTTGCAGGGTCTCATCCCTGTGATCTGGGACCCAGGCTAATTTTGCTTCTCTCTGCTGGGCCCTACTTTGGTCTAGAAGGACAGGACGTGGAGGCTTCCTGGGATTACTTGGTGACCCTCAGAAGTGAAAGCAGTGAGGGAGGGGCTCCTAACCTAGTCCTCAGGACCTCAACATTTCAGAGGTTCTGCTGGTTCCTCTGGAGAGTGAGCTCCGGGACCCTTGGGACACAGGGCTTTGAGGAAGCTAGCAGTGCATGAGAGATGATGCTATGAAGTAGGGGGAGGGATCTCTCTCCTCCTGGATGAACTGTGGCCTTTCCTGTCACCCATGAGCCATAGTCCTCAAGCACAGCAGGCTGAGAGGATGGAGTCAGAGAGCCATTGGGAAGACTCCCCCTCCATCTCTCTTTGTATCTGGAGCTAAATGGCCTTTCAATTGAGTATCTCTGTGTGCTTCTATTTCATTCTCCTGTCTGCACTTGGGTTCTCCCTGCTCCCCCATGCCTGCGGACACACAGGGTCACCTTATGGACTCTGTGTTTTCCTGTCATCAGGACAAGCCTAGACTGATTTGTGCCCTTTGGTCCTGGGCACAAATTCCACATTCTTAAGCCTGAGAACATAAGTGGCCCAGGCTGAGTCAGATGTACATTTTTGGTCCAATCAGCAATGGATAGAGTCACACTGGAATAATAATATTGAAGACAAGAACATGTGAAAGTTATGATGATGGTAATGATAACAGCCAACATTTACTAAGCTCTTAGAATGCACTATTTTAAGTGCTTTGCATGTTTAATTCCTCATCGTCATACAATGCTTGTATGATATAGGCACTACCCTTATCAGCCTCACTCTATAGATGAGGCACAGAGAATTGAAGTAACATGCCCATGGTCACACAGCCAGTGTGTGGCTGAGCTGACTTAAAACCCAGTAGTTTGGTCCTAACATGCCTGTGCCTGACCACTGCACAATGCCGTCTCTTGAATGTGGCTACCACACCCATCTCTCTTAGTTTGTTTTCTGCTGCTATAAAAGAATACAACAGACTGGGAAATTTATAAAGAAAAGAGATTTATTTGGCTCATGTTTCTAGAGGCCAGGAAGTCCAAGTTTGGGAGGCTGCATCTGGTGAGGGCCTTCTTGCTGTGTCATAACATGGCAGGAGGCATCACATAGTGAGAAAGTGCTTATGTGAGAGAGAGAGAGAGAGAGATAGAGGGGGCTGAACTCTCATCATAACTAACCCACTCCCACAATAATGGCATTAATCCACTCATGAGGGCAGAGCCCCCATGGCCTAATCACGTCTTAAAGGCCCCACCTCTAATACTGTTACAATGGCAATTAAATTTCAACATGAGTTTTGGAGGGAGCATTCAAAGCATAGAACCATCCCTAGAAGGAAAACTCTTGGACTATGACCTGGGCAGACACTTCTAGAGTTGTTGCTATGTTCAGGGTCATAGAGAGTCTGATGCAAAGACCAAAGAGGCCTGGGTGGATGCCAGAAGCAGTCAGCCTCAGGCCTTGGCCAGAGGGGTTGGGAATATGACAAGCTGGGCAGGTGCTACCCTAAGATCCCAGCAGAAGACCAGCATGGCCAACTGAGGTGTCAATGAGTGTCAAGCCTGGAGGCTTCAAGTTGAAGCTCATGGTACACCCAGGAATGGGGCATGAGTTTCATGGAGCAGCCATGCATTCCTAACATTACCCCAGGCATGAAGGACTCTGGATCTGCCACTGGCCTGGGCTCTCACTGGCTTAGGCCTGTGTAGGGTGGAGCCCCAGGGGCATCTGCGAGAGCCTGGAACCAGCAGGGACTGAGACAAACAGGCAGCCCTGCTCCTGATCCATGCCACACCCTCCTGGGTATAGCCCCATTGTCCGTATCTCATCCCAAGTTACTGACATATCCCAGTTTGTGGGTCTTCACAAGTGTCTCCTCCATTCTTTGGGTGTCCAAGACCAAAGTGTATCTCTTGGCGTATCCTGCTCATCCATGGGGAGGCTGGACACTCATGATGGGCTTTGGAGTCAGAAAGGCCTAGACTCAAATTCTGATTCTATCAAAATCAGCTAGGGAAACTTGGGCCAATTTCTTCTGAGCTCCTGCTTGCTCACGTATAAAGGGGGGAGTTGATACCCACTCTTCCACGAGAACACGAGCTCAGATAATGCCTGCCAAGTGCCTGCCACAGGGTAGATGCTCAGTAGGCATCGTTAGTATTACCGGAATTAATCCTTTTGTCTAAAGCTTGAGTCATGCTCTCCCATTTTCAGAAACAGACCTCTTGGAGATTTCTCTGCTCTGTTTGGCTGGTAGCTTGTCCAAGGGCTGAAGTCTTCTGTGAGATGGTGATCACGAGGCTATGGGAGGAGAAACTGGGGTCCCTTCTAGATGGGGAGGTCACTGGAGAAACAGGCCTGGTGGTCCACAGATGTGCGGCAGCCCATCCCTCCATGCTCTGTGAGGACCTGCTTCCCCAGCAGCCCTGCACCCAGACAGCCTCCTGGCCTGTGTGCTGCTGTG
Source organism: Pan troglodytes (assembly GCF_028858775.2). NCBI lineage: Eukaryota > Metazoa > Chordata > Mammalia > Primates > Hominidae > Pan > Pan troglodytes. The sequence goes on along the minus strand of NC_072409.2, from coordinate 12,368,318 downwards.
CTACCCCTCCAATGCATATGTGACCAGCACCCTGTGCCATCCCCTAGTGAAAAGTGGCTTGCAAGCCCGGGTCCCAGCAAAGTCCAGGACCTTTCTCCACGTTAGGCATCTGACCATGACCCACAGGGCCGGGAAGCCCTCAGCATTCATTGCCTAGGGTTGCCATGACAACTTACTACAAAGTTGGTGGCTTCAGACAGCAGAGAGTTGTCCTCTCACAGTTCTGGGGTCTACAAGTCTGAAATCAAGGTGTCAATGGGGCCACACTCCCTGAGAGACTGTGGATAGACCTTGGCCTCTTAGCTTCTTCTGGTGCTGGCTGTCAACCCTTGGAGTTCCTTGGCCTGCACTCTGCCTCTGTCATCACCTGGCCTTCTCCCTGTTTGTTTCTCTTTCTTTTGTTTATGATGACATAAACAAATTGGATGAAGGGCCCACGCTATTTCAGTGTGGCCTCATCTTAACTTGATTACCTCTGCAAAGACGGTATTTCCAAATAAAGTCACATTCACAAGTGCTGGATTTTAACACTTCAACAGGTCTTTTTGTTTCGTTTTGAGACAGTCTCACTCTGTCGCCCAGGCTGGGCTATAGTGCAATGGCATGATCTCGGCTCACTGCAACTTCTGCCTCCTGGGATCAAGCAATTCTTGTGCCTCAGCCTCCCAAGTAGCTGGTATTACAAGTGTGCATCATCATGCTTGGCTTATTTTTTCTATTTATCAGTAGAGATGGGGTTTCACTGTGTTGGCCAGGCTGGTCTCAAATTCCTGGCCCCAAGTGATCCACCTGCCTCAGCCTCCCAAAGTGCTGGGATTACAAGTGTGAGCCACTGCACCCAGCCCAACATGTCTTTTTGGGATACACAATTCAACACACAGCACCTTATAAGAGGGTCCCTGAGGCCCTGAGCATGCCCTGCTGGAGATGGAGGGAGGGACTTGGGAGGTACAGTACAAAGAAGCACCTTGGGAAGCAGGGGCTGGGTCCACATAGAGCCTGGGTTAGGAATGCCAGGGAGTAACCACCACCCCAAGAACCATCTCAGCACTGGGGCCTGCGTCGCATCTCAGGAGTGCTGATCAGAACCACCAGCCCCAGGGCTGGGATGCAGCTGCCCCTGCTGGCTCAGAAAAGTCACCACAGAGGTGCGATGGCCTCACCAAAGACCTTGGCCCAAGTATTTCTGGTGTGTCTCTTGGGGTGATTTTTGGGTACAGTCACTCAAAGGTTGTTCCTAGGACTGGGGCCTTTTGGGTGGTAACTCACTCATTCATTCCTCAGATATTTACTAGAGATCCACCATGTGTCAGGAATTGCAACTGGCATAGAGGATGGCCTCATGGAGTAAGTCGTTAGTTAAACAATCAGTCCTGGTAAATGCAATAACCACTATTTTAAAAAAATGTCCAGGCAAGGTGCAGTGGTGCGTGTCTGTAATCCCAGCACTTTGGGAGGCCAAGGTGGGAGGATTGCTTGAGCCCAGGAGTGCGAGACCAGCCTGGCCAGCAGAGAGAGAGTTTATCTCTACAAATAATAAGAAAATTAGCCAAGCATAGTGGTGTGCACCTGGGGTCCCAGCTAGCTACTCAGGAGGCTGAGGTGGGAGGATTGCTTGAGCCTGGGGGGTGGAGGATGCAGTGAGCCATGATTGTGCCACTGCACTCCAGCCTGGGTGACAGAGTGAGACCCTGTTTCAAACAAAACAAAACAAAACAAGGAGCTTAAGTGTATGTAGTATCATAGGGAGGCTGGATTTTGATTGCAGGATCAGGGAATTTAGCAGGGATCTGAGAGATTAAGAGAGAACCAGGCTAATGGGCAAGGGAGGATTGGGCCGAGTATCCTGGGTTGGGGGAACCACGTGTGCTGAAGCCTGGAGGCAGGAGGGATCAGAGTTCATTTGAGGAGGAGGGGCTGTGTCCATTAATGGGGATCATCAGGCATCAGGCTGGGTGAGATGGGTCTGAGGGAGCCCTGAGGGTGTGGCCAGGGACCAGTCAGCAGGTCCCCCAGGTGATGGGGACTCTGGCTAGCTTTGGGCCAGTACCACTATCCAAGGAGAGAGGAAGCGCTGAGGCAGGGACTCAGCCCAGGTCCCTTCCTTTCCCTTCAGCAATGCCCACTGAGCTCCTCCTGGGGATCTGAGCTTCTGGCCTTACCAGGGAAGGAAAGGGTGCCATTCCCAGTAGGAGGCTGCAGGGCTGGGCAGGGAAACTGAGGCAGAGACCTGGGATGTCAATGGGACAGACACAGCAGGGAAGGGAAGGGTTCAGGACCTTCCCTTCCACCGATCAAAGTACCTCTGACCCTCGGGGTCCCCAGATCCACCTTCTACCCTATCCAGGGTTGGGTCAGAGCCTTGGCGGGGCTGAACTTGTAAAGTCCCTGAAGCTGACAGGGACCCTGGATCAGGGATGCACAGGGAGATTGAGAGGTGGGACTGGTGACCTGCTCTGGGAGTCTGAGCCATCATTGGGTCCCACAGGGGCTGGTGATCTCAATGCAGTAAAGGTGCTGAGGACTTGGGCCAGAGACCAGAATTAAGCTGGTGGGAAAATGCAGGCTGAAGGAGCCTGTGAGAGTGGGCAGAAGAATTGGAGGGACATGTTTGTGTGTGTGTGTGTGTGTCTGTGTCTGTGTAGCAAGAAGATTTGGGGCAGGGATTTAATGATCACCTGAGCTCTGGGAGGCCCTGGACTCTGCTGGCTCTCAGGGCTGGGGGGATGCCCCCTCTCCCCGAGGAGAAGAGTGTGGCTTTTCACCACCAGTCCTGGAGGTAAGAAGGCGACTGAAGAAGGGAACAGTGGAGTCAGATGGTCTTCATTCTCCACCACAGTGGAGTGCAGTAGCGTCACATCTGGATCCCACCTGGGTTCCTTCGCTTAGCAGCTGTGTGACCTGGGGCAAGTTCTCGGCCCTTTCTGACAGGTTTTCTCCTCTGGGAAGTGGGAAGAGTGCCATTTTGTTCCCAGGAGTTGCCATGCCTGGAACAGAGCCTGGAGCCTTCAGTAAATGGTGGGTGAGTGTGCAGGGGGTTTGGGCACTCCCGGGCGTGTCTGAAGCATCAGGGTCTGTGTCAGTAGCCTCAAAGGCAAGGAGGACATTGTGAAGGGTGCAGGGTGAAGGGCAAGAATATATCTGTCACCTCCTGGACCCATGGACTCACATCTGAGCCGTGGAGAGGTAGTGTCTGGGCAGGAGCTGAGGACCACTTTCATGGGGATGCTGGTGACTGGGGGCAGTGGCGGAGCTGCTAGAGGCCTAGAGAGAGCTGCCTTCTCCCCAGGCTGCACCCACCCAGCGGCTTCAGCTCATTGAGGGCTGCAGACAACTCAGGAGTCCTTTGGTGCAAGGAGGGCTGGCAGCCTTGTTGGTATCAGAGGCAAGGGACACAGACTTCAAAAGGGGGGGACAGGAGAATGTTGCGGGTGGTCTCCATTCTAGGGGAATCCCAGAGCTACCAGGAGGAGGTTCTATGCTGGTGTGCTTTTGTGGGGGTGGAGGGAGCATGCCAGGAAAATGCGGGTCACGTCTGTGGAAACGACCCACAGGTGCCCACCACTGTGGAGGTCTGGGGGTCACAGGGTACAGGTATGCAGGTTAGGTGGAACCATGCCCTCCTGGTCACCAGTGCCCGAAGAAAAGATGCCAGGATGATGCCTGTGGCACATGTCCACAGAGCAGTGCTGGGGCTGAGTGAGGGGAGTGTGGCCCCTTGGACACAAAATATAAAGAGTTCCTTGCCGTCAGGGTGTTACGAGTACACGGTCAGCACCTGAGGGTGCCTCACACCCCTCGCTTAGTCCCAACACTGACACATTTGCCTTGCCTGTCACTTGGGGACACTGAGTCTTGGACTGAACCTGTATGCAGAATCCACTGAACTGATGTTTCCCAGCCAAGGGAGGAAGGGACACCATCATCCCTTCCTTTGTAGGTAAAAATGCCCTTCGTCCATTTCTCCATGATTAAGCAAAAATGGGAAATTTACCAGCTGGATTTCAGGAAAAGTCCAGGGGTAGATTTAGCTACAGGCACGGCTGTATCTAGGGGACTCAGATGATGTTTTTTTAAAAAATCATTTTATTTTTATTTAAAAAATGTTTTTTAGAGACAGGGTCTTGTTCTGTCACCAGGCTGGAGTGCAGTGGTGCAGTCATGGTTCACTGAAGCCTCGAATTCCTAGGTTCAAGCCATCCTCCTGCCTCAGCCTCCGAATAGCCAGGGCCACAGGTGTGCACCACCACTCCTGGCTCATTTTGTTTTTTATAGAGATGGGGTCTTGCTATGTTACCCAAGCTGGTCTCAAACTCCCGGCCTCAAGTGATCCTCCTGCCTCGGCCTCCCAAAGTGCCAGTATTATAGGTATGAGCCACCGCACCCCACCAGATGATACTGGCTTTTGGACTGGAATCATAGAGCACAGTGGTTAAGCACTATGGGCCATGAAGCCGGACTATCAGGTTTCAAATCCTGGCTCTGGGCCCCACTGGCTGCAGAGGGAGAGTGAGGCTCTTTTTGTTCTGTTTTGCTTTGTTTTGTTTTAAGATGGAGTCTCACTCTGTTACCCAAGCTGGAGTGCAGTGGTGTAATCTTGGCTCACTGCAGCCTCCGCCTCCTGGGCTCAAGCGATTCTTGTGCCTCAGCCTCCCCAGTAGCTGGGACTACAGGCACGTGCCACCACACCCAGCTACTTTTTTGTATTTTAGTAGAGATGGGGTTTCTCCATGTTGCCCAGGGTGGTCTTGAACTCCTGAGCTCAGGCGATCCGCCTGCCTCGGCCTCCCAAAGTGCTGGAATTACAGGCGTGAGCCACTGCGCCCAGCAGGGAGTGTGAGGTTCTTGACCTGCAGATGCTTCAATTCATTCCTGTGTAAAATGGGGACAATGATACTACCCAGCTGTGGGGAGCTGTGAGGAGTCCTTGTGATGACGCCTGCCAGGCACGGCTCCCCTTGGCCCTCTGAGGATCCACTGAGTATAGGCGACCACTCCCTGGCCCCATTCTTGTGAGAACAGAAGCTTCCTTCTCATTGGCTCCAAGCCTAGGGGTGGGGCCTATCCTGTACGTCCAACTCAGACTTTGTTCTCATTGGCTCCAAGCACAAGGGGTGGGGCCTATGGTCAGATAATGTCACATGTACCCCCAGGCAGACCTGAGAGCACCTCAGCTTAGCACTGACAAACTCGGCACTCAGGCGTCGCCTTCAGGATTTTTGATCATCCATGTACTCCTCACATGATTGTTAGCACACATGACAAATGGACCTTATTTTTTTACAAATATTTATTTTAAAAGGAAAATTTACCTTCCGTGGGAGACACTATGATTGTGAAAGATTCCAGTTGTGGCTGCAGCACCCGCTGTGTGACGTTGGGGTCAGTACCAACCACTCTGAGCCTCAGTTTCCTTCTTTTTTCAGCAAGAATAATAATGATCTGACCCCATAGGGTTTCCAAAGATTAGGTGAAATTAAAATACGCAAAGCTCAGAACAACACCAGACCTGTTGTAAGTGCTGTACATGTCTTAGCTATGTTGTCATCATTATTGTTAGTAAGGGAGAAACCAGTGTTATTGCTGTAGGTGGAGGCAACTATAAAAATAAATACAATGAAAATGCACTGAGGTTAATAAATTCCATGTCTGCATCCTGCAGAGGGCTCCAAGCCCAGGACCTACAATCTTTGTTAACAAGGGTGATTTGGGAGGCCAAGGCAGGAGGATCACTTTAGGCCAGGAGTTCAAGACCAGCCCTTACAACACAGTGAAACTCCATTTCTGCAAAAAATAAAATAAAAAAATTAGCTGGGCATGGTGGCGTGCACCTGTATTCCCAGCTACCTGGGAGGCTGAGGTGGGAAGATCACTTGAGCCTGGGAGTTCAAGGCTGCAGTGAGCTATGATTGTGCCACTGTACTCCTGACAAGATGACAGAGCTAGACCCTGTCTCAAAAAAAAGGGTGATTTGGGATGTTGATGAGGTATTGGACAAGCCAGCACCAGAGACTGTCTTCTTTCTTCTTCACTTGAGCAGGTCTGCAGACAGTTAAGAGGAATACAACTTCCCCAATAGTAATGCAATGGCATGTAGGCACCAGCAGCAGCCCGTGGCCTGCCCTCTGGGAGCAGCGGTCAAGGGCTGCAAGGAGGACAGGAAGACACTGTGACCTGTGTTAAGAGCTATTTGCCAACTATGTGACCCCAACAGGTTTCTCCACCTCTCTGAGACACAAGTTCCTCCTCTGAAAATGATGTCAGCCAGGTGGCCCTGCTAAGGCTGCTGTGAGATGACAGCAGGGAGCCAAGGGCTTAACATAGTCCTGGGCATGCTCCAGGCTCTTGTGGCCTCCATAGTCAGTCAGGGAGGCTTTTAGGCCACATCTGGGGACAGGACTGCCGGAAAGCCGGGAAAGCTGGGAGGCAGTGGCCGAAGGTGATGTTTAAGGTGGGCTTTGCAGACACCAGTGTGGTTGGGCTTTTCTCCACGAGCCGCTCTGGGTTCACCCATGATTTTTCTGTTTTCAAAGGCTGAGAAATCCGGTGGAGGGGGCCAGGATTCCCCTGACCCTGGTCATGGGAGCCGTGGTGGCCTCTGCACACTGCTGTCATCCAGGGGCCAAGCGGGATCCAGAGGAAGCTGCCTAACGAGCAGCTGCAGTGGCAGAGGTGGCCTGTGCACCACCACGCTCACTGAGCAGAGCAGTGAGATGTGACCGGGAGGAATGGGGGCCTGCCTGGGCCTCCCCACACGTGCCCATTGCCAATTTGCTGATGACCCCGTGCCAGGCTCTTCACCTCAATGCTCCAGAGTCTGCAAAGTGGGGTGAGGGGTGGGGGCCAGCACTATTACCTATGGACCTCAGAAGGTTCTAGAAGAAGCAGCTCAGGGCATGAGGGGGACCTGAGGTTCCAGGGTTGGTCTGCTGGGATTCGCGGTGTGACTTTGGGTAAGTCTCTCCGTGCCACTCTGGGTATCAGTTCACACCTCGGTTCCTGGGGCTTGGTCTGGGTGATCCCCGCAACTTCAGCCTTTGACGGCTGGGATTCTGTGGGCTGCAGAGAGAGACCAGCTAATGTGGCAGAGGAAGACTGGGTTGGGGAGAATTCCTGTCTGTGAGGCGCCCCTAAGAAACTTCCTGCCATTTCAAGAGGGCCGTATGGTGGGTAGGGAAGTGGGGACACAGAGGCTAAACAACTGGGCTTTGGAATCATTTGCACCTGGTGTGACTCCTGGCCCCATGTGTGCCCCTGTGTGACCCTGGACAAGTGCCTCCTCCTCCCAGAGCTCCAGTCTTCTCATCTGTAAAATGGGGGTGATGGTGGCATGTAGGACGCTGACACCTGACAGCGTTGGGGATAAATTGCTGAGCACAGCATCAGGCTCGCAGAGGGCTTAGTAAATTACAGGCAATACAAAGACTACTGCTGTGGATTCTTACTGTGTTTTGTGGTTGGTCTTACTGCTTTGTGCAGATTCAGAACCAGGGGCGTGACAACATCCTACAAGGGTGGGAGGCCAGGGCAGGCCAGGGTTATGGGAGCGGAAGGGTTAAGTCTCCATGGAAACAGGCATGCATTATTTACGTGGCCTAATGAATAAAACATTTATGGGGTAGGCTAATAAATTCCCTCACACAAAGCAAAGTAAGCTATGATTTAAATATCGGCCTCCGCTGGCTGGCTGAGTTATGGAGCCTGCTCGGGGGAGACCCTCTTGGCTTTATACCTCCATCGGCTGGATGGAGTGGGAGGGGGAGAGAGGAGAGGAGGGAAGAAAGTGGGGAGGTGGAGACCCTTCCTAGTAAGCGGCTTTCTGGGCCCTCCTGACCTGAGGCCTGAGCCCCTTGTTGCCCCTGCTGTGACTCTGTCTCTCCCAGCCCAAAGCTGCTGCACCCCTAGGGGCCTTTTCCTAGAGCTGGAGCTGCAGAGGGAGGATTGGGTGACAGGTGGGACTGGCCCTTGGAGAGCAGAGATGGCCCAAGGTGGGGCACAGCCTTCTAGGATCTCCTAGGGGTGGCAACTTCTCTTAGGGAGACAGGCCACACCTCTGGGGCTTAAGGGGCTTGGAGATGAGCACTGGGCCATGGGAATATCCGTCAGGTTTGGGAGCTTGTCAGGTCCACTCTGGAGTAGTCTGGGATCAAACAGAGGGACAGCTGGGACTCACCGTGGGGAGCTGAGATGGGGCGTCAGAGGAGGATGTGGGTGCAGAGCCTGGGAGAAGGTAAATCAGGTGTCTGGTGAAAATGAAACAGCCCCACTTTGGTCTCACCCGCCTTTGTCATTGTCATCGCCCTGGCTTTATCTCATCACTTCTTCCCTTTTTGTTTCTGCCTGTCTGTCTCGCTGTCTTTTGTCTCTCCTTCATTTGCTCTGTTTCCCCCCTTCTTTCTCTGTATCTCTGTCTCCTCTGCCTCTCTCTCTGACTTTCTTGTTTTCTCTCCGTCTGTTTCTGCCTCTCTCTGTGTATCTCTTTTTCTCTGTGTCTCTTTCTTTGTGTCTTTGTTTCTTTATCTCTGTCGCTTCTCTGTCTCTCTCTCTGTCTCTACATCTTTGTCTTGGTCGGGGTCTCTCTCTGTCTGCCTCTCTCTCTCTCAGAGGATTCTGACATGGCAGGAGGAGGGGTCCCACATTCCTGGACCAGGGTGTGAGGCCTCCACTGGGCCCTGGAAAAAGGGTGGTTGTGCAAGAGGAGGAGGCTGCCTCGGGGCCTAAAGGGTTGAGCATTTGTCTGAGAGGCACTGAGTGTTGCAATGGTGCTGGGGAAGTGGTTCAAGCATCATCCATACCAAAACCAGGTGGGTAGCACTGGGTGCCCCTTAGCCAGAGGCCTTCTCTATTCTGGTCCCTGGGAAAGCCTGAAAAGGGAGATGTAAACTTTGAACACGTTCCTCATGCTGGATCAGGTCCTCCTGGCAACCACCCCAGGAAACTGTCCAAGGCAGCTGTCCTGCCCCAGAGGCCATTAAATCACACGCTGGGCATAGTTCCTCCCTCAACACCCACTGGGGCTTCAGCTTCCCACTGCCATGAGGGTCTGGGGCTATAGCCCTTTGGGGACTGCCTCCTAGGGCAGCTGGCACCCGGCTGCATGGCTGGTGATGCGGCTGCCTCACTGTTCTGGTTATCTATGGCTATGTAACCAATTACCCTAAACCAAAATGGCACAAAACAACACCATTGTTTTATGTTCATGATTCTGTGGGTCAGGAGCTCAGGCAGGGCCCAGTGGACGTAGTCCCTCTCTGGTCCATTGTATCTGGGACCTCAGCTGGAGATGGCTGGAATGGCCTGACTAGGACCACCTGTCTGGGGTTGTGGGTCTTCTCTGTGTGGCATCAACAAGGGCTGGAGTGTCTGAGGTGGTTGCTTCACTCACACGTCTGGTGCCTGAATAGGCTGGGCAGACATCTCTGTGTCTCTGTTTGCAGCCTCTCCAGGGGGCTAGCTTGGGCTTCCTCAGAACATGGCGAACTCAGGGTATAGAGTTAGATTCCCTGCATGATTCTGACTCCCCTGGAGCAAGGATTTCGTTAGGAACTGCTGGTCTTCTTAAAGCCTAGGTCTGGGATTGCCCAGGCATCACATCTGCCATATTCTTTTTTATTTATTTTATTTTATTTTATTATTTTATTTTATTTTGAGACGGAGTCTCGCTCTGTCGCCCAGGCTGGAGTGCAGTGGTGCGATCTCGCCTCACTGCAAGCTCCGCCTCCTGTGTTCATGCCATTCTCCTGCCTCAGCCTCCTGAGTAGCTGGGACTACAGGTGCCCGCCACCACGCCTGGCTAATTTTTTGTATTTTTAGTAGAGACGGGGTTTTACCGTCTTAGCCAGGATGGTCTTGATTTCCTGACCTCATGATCCACCCACCTCAACCTCCCAAAGTGCTGGGGTTACAGGCGTGAGCCACCGCGCCCAGACACATCTGCCTTATTCTATTGGCCAAAGCTGTTTCAGACCAACCGAGATTCCAAGGGGGTGGAAGAATCGACCCCCACCTCTTGATGGGAGAATGGCATACATACATGTTCAGTGAGGGAGGACTCAGTGACAGCATTGGAGGCAAGGAACCACATCCAGCCAATGGTGTGGTACAAGGGAAAGCCTCTACCCTTCTTCCAGGCAGGGGTAAGGCATAAACTTGCAGGCCAGACACTTTAGGGCTCATGTTCCAGTCTGACTCTCACTAGCTATGTGGCCTCAGCAAGTGATTCCACTACCAGTGCTCTGTTCTAACCTCTGTGAAATGGGGATCACAAGAGTGTCAGCCCCAGAGTATGTGGAGGGCTATGTGAGCTGGTGAGTATAATACCCCAAGCTATCTCCAATGTTAGCCATTCTTCTTCTCTGGCTTTCTCCACCCCTAGAGGCCAACCAAGTCCTGTAATGACACACATGGTCTCTCTTGGGTTCTCTTACCCTTCCAAGTCCTGGTGTGTTGCATTCTCCTGCCTCTTTCAACTCCCAGGACTGTGCAATAACATCATCCGTGAAGCTTTTGAAGCATCAGGGATGTGGTTGCCACCATGTGGGAGGGGGCAGGCCATCCTCTCTGTCCTCACTGTAGATCCCAGGGCAGTGCCACCTTCTGGAACCTGCCATAGCACAGGATGCTGTGCCCTGGAGCAGTGCTTCATCCTGGAGGCAGTGGCCAGGCAGGCAGTGGAGGAGGCATGATACAGATTCCTCCTGTGCACAGGGAGGCGAGGAGGCTGAAATTCCAAGAGAAATGCCTCCCACACAGTGGGGGCACCCCTGCGTGCTCACCTTTGAGGCAGGCAAGCCTAGTGGTCAGGTCTGTGGATGTTGGAACCAGCCTGCCCAGGTTCTGCTCCTGGCTCTGCCACTTCCTGGCTTTGCAGCCTTAGTCAAATTTTTTCACCATTCTGCACCTCACTTCCTCTTCTGCAAGATGAGGTGTTAAGGATACCTACCTCTGGGGGCTACTGTGAGAATTAAATTAGTTAATGTTTGTAAAGTGCTAATAGAGTGCCTGATACACACTACACATGTGTTCTTTGTTAGCACTCTGGTGTGTATTTATGGTGTTGGCTGGGATCCTACAATGACAGGTGGGTGCTCAGTGACATTCTAACTGGGAATTCGTATTAACAGGGCCACATCTGTCCTTAGATTGATGGTATCTGAGATGTTTGGGGCCTCTTTTTTCTTTTTTGAGATAGAGTCTTGCTCTGTTGCCCAGGCTGGAGTGCAGTGGTGTGATCATGGCTTACTGCAACCTCCTCCTCCCAGGCTCAACCTAAATGTGTGACCATTGGTGACATAATCACAAAAAGAACAACTATCCCAAGTGACTTTAAAATACAGGAATCTGGCTTTACATTACCAGTGGGATATACATGAAAGGTGAAAGGAACTGTAAAAACAACCCTAAGCTAATTTCCATAATCACATTGTTGGTGAAGTGTTGGTCCTGTCATTCTAAGACTGTGGTGTGCACAGAGTGAAATAAAATAAATGCGTAATTGTGTTAGTCTCATTGAGGACTAGGATCTTTTTTTGCATGTAAAAAATGATATACAGATATAAGTTCTATAAAGTTAAATAAAAACTCTGAATTTGAGTTGGAAGTAGTACAAATTCATAATGTATTTTACCTAAAAATGTTTAAAGAGAAGACACATTGCCTATCTCTGCCTACTGAAAAGCAGTAAAAACAGTGAAAAATCCAGTAGCACCGAGCACTCCCAGTACTCGGATTATGGTTTCTAAATACATTTTTTCCCCTAGAAACCAGGATTCCTTGGAGAAATGACTAATTTGAGATCTAAGGTAGGAAATGTACAAGGTAAGCCTGGAATGTCTTGTCTTTCTAGAAAGCAAAGATATATCAAAACTTCCAAGATTGTAGATACAAAGACCCGGAAGCAAACTTGAAAAAGGGTCCATGGCTAATGATTGGAACACAAGGATAATAGCTGCAGTGGATTAAAGCACATTAAATATGTTTAAATCCATGAGTTTACAATGATACTAAACTAAACCAAACCAAACCAATCCTCATAGGTCATCTTTGGAGGACATTCGAGAGCCATTGGATTATTTTGAAAACAGGTAAATTCAGAGAAAAAATAAGGTGCTCATGCTGCCATTAACATATGAACTTTACTTCAGGTTACCAATTAATTGATGATGGGAAATTTCTCTTTATAGATGTTATCCAGCTAATAAATGAGGAGGGAGATACAAATTAGAATATAACTATTTTGCAATCTCTAATGAAATAAAGAATCTAGGCAATGAGCTTCAAACATCCCTAAAAGAAAATAAAGGTGACTGGGTATGGTGGTTCATGCTTGTAATCCTAGCACTTTGGAAGGCCAAGACAGGAGGATCGCTTGATGCCAGGAGTTTGAGACCAGCCTGGGCACATAGTGAGACCCTGTCTCTACAAAAAATACAAAAATTAGCTGGGCATGGTGGTGTGTGCCTGTAGCCCCACCTACTCAGGAGGCTGAGGTGGGAGGATCACCTGAGCCTGGGAGGTCAAGGCTGTGGTGAGCCATGAGCATGCCACCGCACTGCATCCTGGGTGACAGAGTGAGATCCTGTCTCAAAAAAATAAAAGACAAGAAAAGATAACCAGACATTATCTCTTGATGAAAGTGTGCAACAGCACTTACGGAGTAGTGCTGAAAAAATAATAACATAAAATCTGACCAAGACCCTAGATCAACTACCAACTTATAGGAAATATAGTGGATGGAGGAACATCCTAAAAAATACCGTGGGGATGCAATTGGCAGAGTCCAGACTAGTAGATATTCTACAGGACAAATGATCTGGTTTCTTCAATAAAACATTCAAAGAAAACAGAAGAGTGGAGCAGAATATATAAAAGAGATCATACTTTTAATTGCATACGTCAATTGCAACTTTGCAAACAGACTTTGTTTGGATTTTACTTTTTTGTTTTTGTTTTTGAGACAGGGTCTGGCTTTGCTATCCAGGATGGAGTGCAGTGGCACAATCACAGCTCTCTGCAGCCTCGACCTCCTAGGCTCAAGCAATCCTCCCATTTCAGCCTCCCAAGTAGCTGGGACTACAGATGCACGCCACCACACCAAAATAATTTTTGTACAAATTATACAAAATAATACAAAATTATACAAAATACAAAATAAATTTTGTCTTTTTTAAAGAGATGGGGTTTTACCATGTTGCCCAGGCTAGTCTTGAATTTCTGAGCTCAGACAATCCATCCGCCTTGGCCTCCCAGAGAGTCGGGATTACAGGCATGAGCCACTGTGGCTGGACTATTTGGATTTTAATTTAAAAAAACTGTAAGAAAAAATTACAGGACCATTTGGTGAATATAAACTTTAACTGGATTTTATGACAAGAAAGAATTATTATTAATTTTTTAGGTGTGATAATGGCATTTTGAGATTTTTAAAGAATTTTGTAGAGATACACCTGAAATAACAAATGAGTTGATGGGAAGTCTGATATTTGATTCAAAATTATCTAGGAACCAGGAGCGGAAGTTATAGTTAGAAATAAGATTGCTTGTGAATTGGGAATTGTTGAGGCTGGGTGATGGGTAGATGGGGCTGATTAAATTGCATTCTCTATTTTTGTATAATTTTGAACAGTAAAATTTTCTCTGATAAAAATAGAAATTTTAAGTTTTAAATAATGAACTAGAGTTAAAGTATAAAAAAAATTAAAAAACAGAACAAGTCAGTAACTCCTGCTTCCTGATATCGCAACTTGACAGGGAATATTTGGGATGCATAGGCTGCCCCCTCTGCCTTCCAATTTTCTAATGAAAGGACTTTATACACTTCCAAGGATCTTGATATTTATTTATTTGTTTATTTATTTATTGACAGAGTCTTGCTCTGTCACCCAGGCTGGAGTGCAGTGGCGTGATCTTGGCTCACTGCAATCTCTGCCTCTCAGATTCAAGTGATTCTCCTGCCTCACCCTTCCGAGTAGCTGGGATTACAGGTGCATGCCAACACACCTGGCTAATTTGTGTTATTTTTAGTAGAGATGGGGTTTCGCCACGTTGGCCAGACTGGTCTCGAACTCCTGACCTCAAATGATCCACCTGCCTCAGCCTCCCAAAGTGCAGGGATTACAGGTGTGAGCCACCCACCTGGCCATTCATTATTTTCTTTACTGACCACCCACCTGTTCCAGGGTTCCACGTCTGTGTCCTGGGTTCCACGTCTTGGTCCAATGCCTTGTTTCCAGGCATCCTTGACTTTCTTCTCCTGGACCCCAGTACTCTCTTCAAAGTGGGTTTCCACTTTGAAACCCCTTCCACCTGCTCTCTCCTCTGGGGTCTCTCTCCCAGGACGGGCCATCTTACCTCCAGCTGTCTCTTTATTAGTTGCTTTAGCTCCTAGACTGTTTTGACCTTGAAAGGTTTATTGGTTGGTCTTTGTGGAGTCCTGAAGGTTCCAGAATGCTCTGCATTCCTGTCATTTTCTGAGGTGGCGCTCAGACTCATGCTGTCTCTGGACTCCCTGAGGGAGGAGCCTAGCAAACCACCTCCCTCCCATGTCCCTGCCCTTTCTCAGCCTGCTGTGACACTTCATCCAGGAAAGCTTCTTTGCCCATGTCAGCAAATTGACACAGGGCAAGGTGCTCTGAGGATCAGCAAGAGTGAGGCTGGGCCAAGAAGCCCCCAAACTCCAGCCCCTGTCTCCATGGCCCAGAGATTCATTCTGTGAGAGTTTCTCTGCAAAGATGGCTGCCAACAATTCCTCCCATCCCTGCATGCACATGCCTTCCTCCCTTCAACAGGTGGGGTCTTTTTCCCCATATCCTTGAATCTGGGCTGCCTGACTTGATTTGACCAATGGAATGTGGCAGGAGGGATGTCTTGAGATTACTGAGCTCAGACCTGAAGGGACCTTGTAGCTTCCACATCAGCTCAGAGGAAAACAAATTGCCGTGTAAATCAGTCCAGGTCACCCTGCAGGAGGAGTGGCCACGTGGAGATAGAGGCCAGGAGAGTGAAAACTGAGGCTCTGGCCAACATCATAGGTAAAGGGACCCAGTTGTCCCTGGCAGCACACAGATATTTGAACCATGCCAGCTGCGTCTGTGTGAGAGAGGCCAGCCTGGGCCCCTTAAGCCCCTGTCAAGCTACCCTAGTCAATACCATGTGGAACAGGGATGACCCATCCCCATGACCTACAGAATCATAACAAATAGGATTGTTTTAAGCCACTAAGTTTTGGGGTTTTTGTGATGCAGCAATAGATTGTTGAGAGACATAGACTTTCTGCTATGTCTCTAGACTTCTCAGGGGTTAGGTTGTCCTAATGAGTTGAGGTCAGAGGTCATTTGGCCAGCCCCTGGGCCCTGGGGGACACAGAGAGAAACCAGGGTTTTCAGGAGACTGTGTAGCTAAGGACATGAGCTGTGATGACAGTCACACCCAGCTTCCTGGATCTGCCACCTACCAGCTGTGTGACCTAGGGCCTCACTGAGTTTCTTTCCACCTCGGAAAGTGGAGATAATAATTCTGTCTATCTTCTAGAGCTTCATTCTCCCACAATACTTTTTACAATGACGGAACTGTTCTATATCTGTGCTGTCAAATACAGCAGACACTGGCCACATGAGGCTATTGAGCGCTTGAAACGTGGTGGGTGGGAACCGAGAGGCTCTCTACGTGTAAAGGGAACACATGTATGAAAAAAAGTTAAATACCTGGTCAATACCTTTTTTTTTTTTGAGATGGAGTCTCACTCTGTCACCCAGGCTGGAGTGCAGTGGCATGATCTTGGCTCACTGCAAAATCCGCCTCCCGGGTTCACGCCATTCTCCTGCCTCAGCCTCCCGAGTAGCTGGGACTACAGGTGCCTGCCACCATGCCTGGCTAATTTTTTGTATTTTTTAGTAGAGATGGGGTTTCACTGTGTTAGCCAGGATGGTCTCGATCTCCTGGCCTCGTGATCCACGCGCCTTGGCCTCCCAAAGTGCTGGGATTACAGGCGTGAGCCACCGCGCCCGGCCAATACCTGGTCAATACTTTTAATATTGAGTCCATATTGAAATGATATTTTTGTTTTATTGGGCTACATACAATATATTATTAAAAGCAATTTTACCTATTTTTACATTTTAAAAGCTATATATGTGGCTCACGTTATATTTCTATTGGATAACATTGCTACAGTCTCGAAAAGATTAAATAATGCGTGTAAAGTGCCTAGCACAGCACCTGGCACACGAAAAGCCCTTGGTGAACAGTGGCTGTTACTTTCATAAATATTGTCCTGGGTAGGTGGTGGCCAGAGCTCAGATTTAGCAGGGTGGTGTCTGGGTTCCTGCTAGATGGGACAGAGGAAAGGAAATAACATTCCCTGAAGCCCTAACTATGTGTGGGTGACCAGGAAGGGCTTTACTCAGGTTGGGCCACCAAGTCTTCACAATGGCCCATGGAGGAGCTATTTCTCTCCTCATTGGAAAGATGGGGAAACTGAGGCTCACAAAAGGGACATGACTTGCCCAAGTTCGTATAGCTGGTTTTGTAATAGAACAAGAGTTCTTGACTCTGGGGAAAGCGGTTCTGGCACAGTAGCTCTGTTTCCTCTGGAGGTCAAGTCCAGGCCCAGGACACCTCTCCACATCCTCCTCTTCCTTTTCCTCTTACCCTCCCCCTACCTATCTGCTCCATCTCCTCTCTGAAATCCATGGCCTCAGCCTGTCTCCTCTCTCCTTCCCCCACTTCCAGCCGAGACTTCCAAAGGAATGAATTTATTTATTTAAGTGTAAATGGACTCTTTCCCACAAAGACGCTGCTATGTCATTTCATACATTCTTTTTTAACTTCATCAAACAAAGTACAGTTCTCTGGCACTAATGTCAATCTCCACAGCTCATTGGGTTTTTAAAAATAGTGGAGACACAGATCTCATCTCCCAGCCTCAGTGAGGAAGGCAGCACTCTAGCCAGCGAGAGGAACCCTTCGCTTCTCACCCCAGAAAGAGCCATAAAACACGCTCAGTGCCGGAGCACGTGCCCATTTGACAAAGACAATTTGATTTGTCCGTGGCTTCTAAAATATTCATCCCACTTTGATGGACTATCGTTTTATAAATATAGATTATCATTAACCGACACCAGCGGTGCGCTGCTGGTCGACCCAGCGCCACGCCACTGGTTCGGGATGAAGACGTCTAATAAAAAAAATCATTATCTCTGTCTGCGAACCTTGAACTGTATCGTCTGCCTCATTTGCAGTGCAAGGGTCAGTAACTCATGCTAACTGCATCTGTTTGTGCATTTCACGGCCTGGCCACCCCTGCTGGGGAGATTGGCAGAATGCTTCTCGAGTTCGGACCTGGGGTAAGAAATGGGGTGATTGAGGGAGGGGGAGAAAAGAAGGCTGAAGGGCTCTGCTGGGAACCCATTGAAAGGACTGGAAGAATGTATTTCCAGAGAGGCAGTGGAGTGCCGTGGGCATGGATGCACGTTTTGTTGTGTGTGTCAGACCCCGCTCCACTACTCACTGGCTATGAGACCTTAGGTAGGTGAGTTAAACTCTCTGTATCTCAGTTTTCTCATCTTTTATATGGGAATCATAATCATACCTATCTCCTACAAGACTGTGCCCATGAAGTGTTTAGCCCATGACCTGACACTGAAGCACACAGTAAATATTAGTTGCAATGATGATGATGATGATGGTGATGGTGATGATGGTGATGATGATGGTGATGATTGTTGTTTGCTTTAACCTTGAGCCGTTTAACAAACCGCTTGACTTCCGTGAACCTCCAGTTCTTCATGGGTAGAACATTCTCAATAATATCTACCTCCAATGGCTTTAAAGATCCAATGAGCTAATGCATTCGAAGAGCTTAGCACAATGAATGGTACACTCTAAGTGTCTGTGAGGGCCATTTTGTTTCATCTCGGTGGAAGCCAGACAGAGAAAGCAGTGAAGGAACTGTCCTGGAGAGCTATGGCCCCAGTGTCCTTACTCCTTGAGGACTCAGAATGCAGAGCTGGTGACCCTGGGGACAAGGTGGCTCAGAGTGTCATGTTGAGATGAACTCAGCTCTGTTCTATAAGAGTCTGTTATTCCTCCGTGCTACCCCCTCCTCCTAGCATCCTGGGTCTTAGTGGGACCTGAAAAAGACATGGAGGTGGGGCAGGTGGGTTTATTAGACACAGCCCCACATTCCCCAGTGTGCTACGCTGCCAGGGAATGAAACCCAACGTAGAATAAAAGACTTGCCTTGTGTTGGAGACAAAACCTTGTCTGCAGCATTTCCTCTGCTGTTTGAAAGAAATACATAACCAGATATTGGGGGAAAGGCAATTCCAGAGGAATCTACAATAGAAGGTGGCCTGAGGGAGAAGGAATATAACAGGGCAAGTGTGGAGTTGAGGGCAGACAGCAAACCTTTCTTCATCCTGAACAGGAGTGGAATGAGAGAGGGTGAAATAAACTCTTGGACTCAAGCTCCAGCCATGGCCCTAGGTGAGGCGGGTGGCCTAGAACCTCCTGGAGGGGCATGGCATCGAGTCCTTTGCTGCTCCTGGAAGCAGGCAGGCATGCCATGTGTCGAGGCTTCATCCTGCTGGGGAGACAGCCTGAGGGCACTCGGCCCCAAAGTTTATTTAAGTGAAAAAACCCATCCGGGAGACAAGAAGGAGTGTTACACTACTGTCAAGTTTTAGACGTCGCCATCAAGCAAAAAAAAATTACATCCCGTCCTGACGAGCGACTAATCAAGGCATGGCAAACGGTCCTGCAATAAATTACTCCGGCACGAAATAAACCACACAAACAGACCGATGATAATAAATGTAAATTATTTCTCTGAAGAAATTTTCTTGGTATATGAGTAATACGAACCATCAGGAAGGCGTCTTCCTTAACATTAATTACAGAAAATGACAAGTGAGCTGATGACTGGGAAGGCTCATTATCTGAGAACATATTCACAACTTTGCAATTTGCGCGAGATGTACTCCGGCTAAATTAATCTCCCTTCTTTGCATGAGCCTCTTCTAATTTTCATGTTATTAACAGGTTTGCAGTATCAGTCAGTGCTTGTCACTCTAATCAGGTTTCAGCATGTTCGCAAAAGCGAAGCGTCATTTATAAGGATAAGCCCTCATAATGGTGCTTGCTTTCATGTGGAGAATTCTACAAGGCTGCTTTTAATAAGGTACTTTAATCATCTCCTTTGCTCAACTTTTGGCCCCACTGTTCCTTTATGAAGAGTCATTAAAAGACTTTGAAGTTCATCAAGGAGGAAAAATTCATGACATTGTTCGGATGAGGTTGGGGATGGTTCCAAGGGGGAAGCCTGGAGGGAGTCGGGGTGAGAGGGCCCTGTTGGCTTGGGGCCTAACCATGGGTGAGGAGGGGCAACCTGTACCCATCGTCTCTACCATACAACACCCTGTAGGTTAATATGCCGGGGTCACTGCTGAACAAAGACCTCACTGGAGAGCAGTCCAATTGGCAGAGCATGTTCTAGGGTCAATGATAGACGATCCTTAGAGAAGGGGCCAGCCAGGTCAGCACTCAGGACAGCTCCCAGCATGCCACTATCACTGTGGAGTCTGGGAATCTTTGCGGGTTTTGGATCTATTCTGATGATCTGCGCTTGCTTTGGAAATCTTTCTGTCTCTCCCCCACCCCGCCCCACCGCCCCTCTCTGTGTGTGTGTTCCCTCTCTCTGTTGCATGTCTCAAAGGGCTAGGCAGGGCTCATCCTAGAATCAAGGCTCAAGTCGATCCCCTTTGCCCCAATTCCCTTAACACTCTAGAGTTGGATATGTCCCTACAGGTTTCCATCAAAAGAGATGCACAATGTTAGTTTGCCTCCAGCGATCCTCGGTGGCCTCTGACAAACATTCTGAATTCACTGTTGTCACAGAGAATCATTCTTGCTGCAGGTGGCTCTTCTATTACTGGGCAGAGTACTAGGCAGGGAGGCAAAGATCATCCTGTGACTTGGACAAGTCTCACCTCTCTTCTAGCGCTATCTGTATAACTTTGTAAGGTTGCTTCCAGCTTGGAGCTTTGTGATGGTGCTTCTGATATTTACGGAAGCCCCATCCTCCCTCCACCTACTGAATGGTGGAGAAGGGGGCCTTGTGTCCCAAGGTGACATCATTATCATCAGAGCTTGCAAGGGAATAGCCTTCCTGTTCCTATGAGTGTTTTTCCTCCCTATAGGCATAGGCTGGTTATGGGGTGGCCTAGGCTCTGTCTTGGCTGGGCTAAGGTCAGAGCACTTCTGTGGATGAACCTTCTGCCCAAATTGCAGTGGCCACTCTTCTCTGGGACCTGCTCCTGAGCATATTGATGCGACTTGGTCCCGTCCCTGGCCATAGCTGATTTGACTGTATCTTAGCAAGTTGGAGTCTCCCTTTGAAATTTTGGAATTTGACTAAGGGAGGGTCAGATCATGTTGGGGGATACCTGGATCTATGACATGGACACTCAAAGGCATGAGTGTGGCATCCATCTTCTCCCATGGGACCTGGAGAAGCAGACAGGCTGCTGTGCAGGGTGGGAGGAGGAAGAACAGAGACACAAGGCAGAGAAAGCCTCGTCCCTGATTCCAGTTTCTTCTAGAGATCCTTGCATTCTATGTGTATCCCTAGATCTTAAAAATATATTTATTTTTCCCACTAATGTTTACTTGGATGAGTTTCTGTTACTCTCAACCAAAAAGGCCTAACCACATAGCTTCCTTGCACATGGGTTGCAATAGTCTGAGCAGGTCCTCACATCTAGCACCAAGCAGGGTGGAGCTGGTGGCCTGTTTAGGGGGGCCTGGGACATCTCTGGGGCTGATGGCTATCCAGGCCCTCAGGCTAGAGCTGAGGAGAAAGACCTCACTGAGTCTGAGAGGTTGACCCTCACTGTGCAGGGGCTTGTCCTGGAAGAATATGAAATGCAGCTGATGAAGCTGGCTCTAGGGTCCAGGGAGTGGGAGGAAGGACCCTGCAGCAGCTGATGGGTTTAGTTTAGTGCCAGAAAACTGATCTTCAGAAACTTGGTTCTTTCCAGACTTCCTGCAACCTGTGTTTATTTCTCAGTCATTGTGTCTCTAAATCTCTTTAGAGACACCAGCCTGGCTCAGTTCTGTTGTGGTGACTAAGGGAGAGGTGAAACCTCACAGGACCAGGGCATTGAAGGAGAGACAGTGTCCACCATCGTGGTAATGGACCTAGAGAAGGGACTATGAGAACACAGCCAGGCCATTTGATCCAGCACCCCTCCCAGCTAGGAGAGTCCTGCTGGTTCATCCCCATCTATGCCTAGGAGGGCTCTGTGCTTTAATGAATTCCCCTTACCCAACTTACTCAACAGACCCAAGGCCATTAGGGTTCATTTAAACAGCAGAATGAGGTGTCTGGGTTCAACTTAGTAAGTAATGGTAGGTCACCTCCAAGGTTGAATGGCAAAACTGCATTTCACTGTAATTTGTCCATCTGTACTCTCTTCAGAGTGGCAACTGTACTTTCATATCTGGTGACCATGGTGGAGAAAGGAACCCCGGGAACACAGCTTGAGCCCATGCTGCAGATGGAGCCAGGGCAGCTCCATCTGCAGAATGGGCTCACGAGGAGTAGAGCAGAGGGTCTTTCCTGTTTATCTGCCCAGACCCTTGGCAGTTGGGCTTGCCAAGTACTCCCCTGGGGATCTTCCTCTCTGAACTCTGAACCCTGGCCTGAATAGGACAGGGGTCCCCAGAAGGGGGTCTAGAGAAAGAACCAGGAGCAGTGTGGGATTTGGGGATGGAGGAGCAGCAGGCCTGAACCCCAGGGTGGGCTGAGACATTGCCCCTCTTCACCTGACACTCCAGACCTGATTAGGACTTACCCAGGCCCTGAGCACTAAACAGGTTGGAGGGAGGGTGTGTCGCATACAGGATGCAAAACAAAAGCAATGCTAACCCGTAAGATGACTGTTGGAAGTCCACGCAACTCAGATTTTTCCCATAATGGCTGATTTATTTAGTTGTATTAATAATTCTTTCATTTTTTCCCTCTTCATCTTAAAGCCTCTTTGTTTGGGTGGACCTCCCAGCTTGGGCTCACTCTACCCATGCTGAGGCCTGCCTGGAGCATGGGATCCCACGTGGATCTGTGGGCCTGTGTGTGACTGTGTCCACATGTGATCATGGACTTGGGCCTCTGTGTGGACAGAAAACCAGCTGGGGTTGGCCAGAGCTCTCCTGGGATAAAACACACACACTCTTTCTCCTTGGCCCAAGGGGAGGGCCTGGGCAGGGTAGCAACTAAAGCACAGCCAGGCAGCTTAGGTGGTGATATGGTTTGGTCTGTGTCCCCACCCAAATCTTATCTTGAATTGTACTCCCATAATTCCCATGGTTGTGGGAGGGACCCAGTGGGAGATAATTGAATCATGGGGGCGGTTCCCCCCATACTGTTCTCATGGTAGTGAATAAGTCTCATGAGATCTGATGGTTTTATAAGGGGTTTCTGCTTTTGCTTCTTCCTCATTCTCTCTTGTCTGCCACCACCTAAGACATGCCTTTCACCTTCCGCCATGATTGTGAGGCCTCCCCAGCCACGTGGAACTGTGAGTTCATTAAGCCTCTTTTTGCTTGTGAATTACCCAGTCTCAGGTATATCTTTATCAGTGGTGTGGAAACAGACTAATACAGGTTGCCAAGGCAGACAGACATCCAACAGCATAATCTCACCCAAATGATGAATAGGCAGCAGCTCATGGGCAGGACTTTCTCCAGACCCCCTTCTGGGGACCCCTGTCATATTCAGGCCAGGGTTCAGAGTTCAGAAGAGGAAGATCCTCAGGGGAGGACTTGGCAAGCCCAGTTTCGAGGGGTCTGGGCAGACAAACAGGGAGGACTCTCTGCTCTACTCCTCAACCCCCAGGGTCCTTGCTCACCTCTCTGGCCCCAGATCAGATGGTCACAAGGAGAGATGAGACGTAAAAGCTGTTGTCCCAGGGATTCAAGATAGTGATGGAGGTGGCCACCAGGCTGGGCTGGGCACTTCTGATTCTTCATCTATCAGTGTTGCTGTCACCGAAAGCACCTTCAAGGCCTTGGGCAGCATCATCCTAGAGCTGAGACTCGTAGGACCACAGCATCTCGGAGGCCTCTGGCATCATCTCATTCATTCCCACTGTGCAGATGGGGCCACTGAGGCCTGGCAGAGGCAGGAGCTTGCTCTGGGCCAGGCGGTGAGTTAGAGGCATTCTCATCAGTGTACCTGGATCTCTGGCCTTCCTGTTCTGAGGGCTTTTCCTTCCCTTTGCCTTAGTCTCCTAATGGAACAAATACCTCCCTTTTGAGGCTGTATTTATTTGAATTTTGCAAATGGGAGTCACTTGGAAGCAGACGTGGGGATCAAGCTGGGTGTGGCAGCTCCACCTCCTGGTATCCACACCCCTGTGCACCTTCTCTGGCATGGTACCAGCCTGTGTGACCGATAGAATACAGCAGAAATGACGCACGGTCACTTCCCAGATTAAGTTATAAACACCGCGGCTTCCATCTCTGTTGCTTTCTCTCACCATTCGCTCTGGGGGAAGCCAGTTGCCATGGTATGAGGACTCTCGGGCAGCTTCCTGGGAGTCTCATGGGTGAGGAGCTGGGGCCGCCTACCTGAGTGGACCTAGGTGCAGCCCCAGCCAAGCTTTCAGCTGACCGCAACCCCAGCCAAGATTCCCTGCACCAGGACCACCCAGCTCAGCCACTGCCAGATTCCTGATCCTCAGCAACTGCAAGATAGCAAATGTTTGTTGTTTTCAGTTTTGGCGTCTTTTGTTACACAGCAGTAGATAACTAACATGCTGGTGTCTTTTTGGTTTTGTTTTTGTTTTGATAAAATGAGGCTGGAGGGTTAGGTCAATCTCAGGTTCCCCAGAGCAGTAAGATTTTGGGGGAAGTGTACCATGGCCAAATTATTTAGAAAAGCCACAGGTGGAAGCTGAGGGTTTCCCCTTCTCTGTTTGAGAAGTGGATGTGGGATCAGGTTCTTGAGCCCGTCCCGGGCTAGGCCAGGATGCACAGCGATGACAAGTTCTCACCCTCTGTTTGCAATGTCAGTAGGGAATTGAATCGATTCTATTCAGAATGGAGGAGATATCGCCTGGATGGTGAAGGAAGGCAACAAGTGATCATCTCGTTCCCTCCAGGTGCTGCGTAGCCATGACCCTAAGAGCTGGCTACTCATGGTGCCATTGTTTAGATGGGAATACTGAGACCCATGAGCTTGACTGCCGCCCCATAGACACTAGGGATGCCCTCCAGGGGAATGTATGGAGCTGGGTTTGGAAAGATGACTCCATCAGGGCAGAGGTTGAACTAGAAGGAAGTGTCGGGAGACAGGGGCTCCTGGGGCTCATGGGAAAAGCCCAGAGGCCTGAGCTGAGTCAGGAGCTCTGTGGGATGGAGAGAGAAGGGGTGAGAAAGGTGGCAGCAGGCAGAGTGTTGATTGGTCTGGACATGGGGCTGGGGAAAGGGTGGCCTCCAGGGTGACACTCACAGTTTTCTGATGTGGGAGTTGGGGGATGATGGTGATGCTTTGCACCAAGCTGGAAGGCCCTAAATAGGAGCTCTCTTGGGAACTGGGGGTAAAAAATTCTCCTGGGGAACAAATTGAATTTCAGGTGCTCATGGATCATCCAGGTGGAGATGTCTGGGTGATATGACAATTACGGTCCTGGATGGGGCGCAGAGGAGAAATCTGGACTCAGTCCTCAACTTATTGATGTTGAAAAGAGAGAATTCATGGGCTTGTGCCATCAGGAGAGCCGTGGTCCAGGCCTTGAGAAGCCCAGTTTGAAGAGCTGGGCAGAAATGGAGATGGAGATGAGGCAGCCAGGGAGAAGGGAGAAGAATGAGGAGCACATGGCATGAAGGAGGCAAGGCGAGGAGGAAGCTTCAAGACAGACCTGCGGCTCTCACTGCCAGATGCTGGGGAGAAACTCAGCAACGGTGGGCGGTGGGGGTGCCTGCTGGGTGGGCGTGCTCAGCCCACCGTCAGGGGTCACCTCCCCAACCCAGGACACCAGAGCACTGCCGCACACAGCCCTCTTGGAGCTGGGCAGAAGTTGTGAAGAAGGTCCTAACAATGAGAGCTGGCCGGCAGTGGAATGAGCCATCCGAAGTGGTGATGAGTGCCCTTGGCTGGGAGCATGCAAGAAGTTGGCTAGGCAATATCGAGTTGGGGGTGGTGAGTCGGAAATGGATTAGACTCCCACCAACATCCCTTCTGGCTCTGAGCTCTGGAGTGAGAAAAGGGAGGCCAAGAGCCAGTTCCCAAAGAGTGGAACCCCTCGGACCTCTGCTACTGAGCTCCCAGGGGTCCTGGGCAGGGCAGCTTTAGGAGAAAAGGAGGTCATGCCCCCTCTGCCCCCACCCCCAACGTTGAGGCTTCAGCTGCCTCTCAGGCCCTCCCCTCTTCCCCTGCCCCTTCTTTTCTTCCTTCTGTGTTCTTTGGAATCACGGCCCCAGCACAGGTTGTGGGCAACGTGGGAAAAAAGGAATAAGGAAAAGCAAATGGGAGCTCTGGTCAGTTCTTGCTCAAGTGGGAGTCCCACAGTCCAGGATGTGCATGGGCATGGGAATGAGAGGCTCCCCGATGGGGCAGTAGAAAAGGCCACAGAGGGGCCGCCGTTGGCCTTGGCACAGCCTCTAGCCATCTCCTACCCGGCTGGGGCCAAGCATTAGCTCTCCTAATACAGGTGGGCTTGCACTGGGGGGTTCCGTGCAAGACCCAAAGCCTCCCTCTCCCCCGGGCTTCCTGAGGGTGGGGATTTCGTCTCTGGCAGGGCGGGGTGAGGCACCCTTGCCCTGGGAGCCCTGACAGCCACCTTCCTCCTTCGTCACAGAGAAGCTCACCTGCAATAATGTCAGTGCACTCTTCAGGCTGACAGAAATCCCACCGATAATTGGGAAGAATGGAAAATGAAAACATTAAAATTTGCCATGTCATCCGTTCACTTTTCCTGATTGTCTGATACCCACCGTCCACTGACAGATGCTGTATTATTAACACTTGATTAAAAATCACTTCAGGTTTGAACCAGCCCGTCGAGAAGGGAGCGTCTTGACAAGACTTGTGGTTTGTGATTGACAATTAGTAATATTCGGTGTGTCACAACATAGATAGTGTGACTTATTGGTGCTGGTGTAATGCAACACATTTCATCTGAGCTCCTCAAATTGGTACATAGGAGTAAGAAAGAAAGGATGGAGTCCTCATTCAGCCGACTTTGATTACCAACAAAGGAGAGATTGTACGTACCTGTCTCGGCATGGCCAACCTGGACTTCTATCAATCAGCCAGACGGCTGCGATCCCCTCTCCTCTTTGGGAACAGGAACCTCAGCAGAGCGGGATCTCATTATGCAACCCTCAACTTCTCCATCAGCAGCCAAATCTTTTCTGTCTGGAAATATGAAAGCTCCTCGCTCTGCGTTGCCTCCAAATTACCAGCCTGCTCCTCTTAAAACAAAAGGCTTCTCATTTTTTTAAAAATAAAATGATCATATCTTGATTGACGTGCTACATCCTTTTTCTTCAGTTATTTTTCTAACTTGGTGTCAGCGGGAGTTGGATTTGGGGGCCAATTTTTTTTTTTTTTGTCTCAGTTCTAATTCAATTCCTTTTAAGTGCTTTTAAGAGCAGTGCAATTCGAGGTCTTTCCTTTTTTGGGTCTGACCTGGATTTCATTTTTGGTTTCCTTCTTGCCTAAGATTATCCAGGCAGAGAATGGTTGTTTGCATTAGTGAAAGGTGATGGATTTAATGCGATTAATCTCTGCAAACTTTGAGAGAAACAGCCTTAGGTGGGATTTAAGTGCTTTGCAAAGCTGTGTACTTTGTAATAGAGAAGTGAACAGTAGCGTGGGGATCACACTATCTCACCACCCTGTGTGAATTGGCTTTTGAGAACTCTAAACAACTTTCTCTTCATGAGTTTATTTGTCATTCTTTTTTTTTGAGACTGGGTTTCACTCTGTTGTCCAGGCTGAAGTGCAGTAGTGCAGTCATAGCTCATTGCAGTCTTGAACCCCTGGGCTCAAGCAATCCTCTTGCCTCAGCCTCCTGAGTAGCTGGAACTACAGATGCGTGCCACCACACCCAGCAAATTTTCTTTATTTTTGTAGATACAGGGGTCTCATTATGTTGCATAGGGTGGTCTCGAACTTCTGGCTTCAAGTGATCCTCCCACCTCAGCCTCCCAAAGTGCTGGGATTACAGGCGTGAGCCACTGTGCCCAGCCTTATCTGTCCTTTGAATCTGTGGTCCCATCCTGTCGCCCAGACCCCCCCAAAACTCATGAGAATGAGGACCACGTCCATTTTGTTCTCTGCTATACCTACAGTGACAGAACACTCTCTGGCAAGTAGTAGGCTCTTAAATATTTGTGGAATGAATGAATGGATGAATGAATGCATGGCTAATGGGGGTTGTGAGCAGGCTAGAGGTCAGATGCTGAGGACTGGCTCCCACAGAATGTTCTGTTGAGGGTCAAGGAGTCAGCTCTTGGGGTTTAAGGGGCTCACAGTTCTTTTCTCACCCTTGCTGCCCCCACCTGAGGGGCTTGGGCCCTCCAGCTCTGGTTTCCCGACCACCAAGGTGAGTGTCTGAGGCCAGGCGTTATGAGGGCAAGAGAAGCAGCTTTTCTGCTTTCATGGGACACCGCTGGCCAATCCAGCCTTTGCTTGCTCCAGGCTAAACCTACTTGTTCATTTGGCTAAACCTACTTGTTCATTCATTTGACAAACCTCGAATGCCTAAGAGTATGGAGTTCCTAAGAGCAGCGTGAGGCGGCTCGCAGTGCTCGGCTGGGCTTTGTCACTCCCATTCTCTCTCGGGCCTCTTGGCCCTCCACCACGGACATAGCCTTGTTCTCTTTGGCTGGGGTCTCAGGACACTCTTCTAGGGACTCCAGGGACTCACCCCCAGCTCCATCCGCTGTTAGTCACCAGTCAGTGTACCCCAACCGAGCCCTCAGGTCCATCCCAACCCTACCCCCCGGCACATTTTGGTTACCCCACTCCCCAAAGGAGAATCAAATCAGGGTACCTCCTACAGCCTGAAAGGATTTTCCCTTTAGAAAGGCTTCAGGCTTAAGACTCTGCGTTAGGGTTATAGAGTGATCTGTCTGCCAGCTGCTCCGGGCCCTCCTGGGGAGCAGGGGACGTGTCAGAGCCATGTCTGTATTCTCAGTCGCCAGAAGCAGGAGGGGCAGGGGCTAGGCACTGGCTCTTGGGACTGCCAGGGGCAGGCTGGCACTTCATCATTCTTTAGTTGGGCACCCTTGGACAAGTGACTAGACCTCTCTGAGGCTCAGTTTTCTCATGTGCGAAATGGAGAGAACGCTGGAATCCACTGCAGAAGTTCAAAGGCAGGGCTGTTAGTGTACTGCGGGGTCCCTTGGCAGCCTGGGGAAGCCTGTGGGCCCCTTCCCAGAGCACTGGTTTTTAAATGTGTAAGGTAATACACACAAGATTATAAAGAAAACCAATTTATTAAAATATAACTATCAAAGTATAAAAATTTGCGATAGGCCCACACAGATCCTTCTTTATTAACACATTACATGGCAAGATTTGGTGTCAAGTCGAATAGCTGCCATGATTTCAAGTTGGTACCAAGCATAAGGCATGTTCTAAGAAACCCGTGGCAACTGTAAGGTGATGTGGGAACACCCGTGCTTTCTACCAGTGACAGTCACGGATGTTGCCGATGCCACATTCCCAATGGAAGAAGATGCTAAATTTCATTAGATCAAGTCAACATCCCTGTTTAGGTTTAGGAGCCCTGTTCCGAGGGATGCACCCGGGGCTGGAAATGGGATCCAGGGAGAGGCAGCACGGGGGGCAGAGGTGAGGAGGGGCGGGAAGAGGGATGGCCACCGGCTAGGGCTGGCCTGACGTGAGACTGTGTGGGGCTTGAGCCCAGGGTTCTGAGTGCAAGTTCTCCATTGGGTTGTGGCACCGATCTCTAGCAAAAGACAGGCAGTATAGACGCATAACAGTTACCACCCACAATAACGGTGGCTGGCAACAGCACAGACTTACTGAGCACCCACTGTGGGCCATGGCTCAGGCTATCACAGCTCATTCGCTGTCTCAGTTAATACAGCGGCCCTGCAAGATCACCGTGACTGTGATGCTCAGCTTTCAGGTGAGGACGCTAGAACTCAGAAGGGTCACACCACCTGCCTGAAGCCATACGGCCAGGGGGCGGAGGAGGTCAGTATCAAACCTAGGTGGGGCTAATTCCAAAGACCATGATCTTAACTACTGGGTGATGTTTAAAATGTTTATTTTGGCTGGCCGTGGTGGCTCATGCCTGTAGTCCCAGCAGTTTGGGAGGCCGAGATGGGCAGATCACTTGAGGTGAGGAGTTCGAGACCAGCCTGGCCAACAGGGTGAAACCCCGTCTCTATTAAAAATACAAAAATTAGCCAGGCATGGTGACATGCACCTGTAATCCCAGCTACTTGGGAGGCTGAGGCACGAGAAGCACTTGAACCCGGGAAGTGGAAGTTGCAGTGAGCTGAGATCATATCACTGCACTCCAGCCTGGGTGACAGAGTGAGACTCTGTCATAAATAAAAAAAAAAAAAATAAACAAACAAAATGCTTGTTTTATAATTTAGTAGGTTTCAAAAGCAACTCATTATTTTTATCTTTGAAAAAATCATGTATGAAGTTGAGCAGGTCTCATGCTCTGGTGTACTAAGGTTGTGCCTTCTTGGGGAGTTACCTGTTCAGGTACCTGGCCTCGGTGCAGGATCTTTGGCAAACCTACTGGGACTTGATGTGGTTCTCATCAATTTGTGCTGACTCTTTAAATAGTACAGATCTTTACTGCTTTCTGAACAGTGAATATGTGTTTGGCATCTTCATTTAGAAATTCCTTCCCATTTGCCAAACATACAAAAATACCCCAGTGATGAATGCTTGAATGCTTGGGTTATTTGCTTTTATTTTTTTTTTTTTGCACTAATATTTATTAGCAGTAGGATTCATTCAAAAATAGACCAATGTCCACATCATCAGATGGCAAAGGAGCCTCTTTTTGGAATAATCATTCTCAAGCCTGGCTAATCACCAGACCCAGTGAGGCAGTTACAAAAAACACAGGCTCCGGGCTGCCCCTTGGAGATGTTGATTCCTCAGTACATTGGGGCCTGGGCCTCTGCATTTTTGGGGGGACTAGGGGGGGTCTTCCTTTGTTGCCAAGGCTGGAGTGCAGTGGTGCAGTCATAGCTCACTGCAGCCTCAAACTCCTGGGCTCAAGTGATCCTCGAGCCTCAGCCTCCCAAAATGCTGGGATTACTGGCATGAGCCACCATGCCCAGCCGGGCCTCTGCATTTTTATAGAGTCCCTCTGCTTGTACTGAAGACACACCAGTTTGGGGAGCAGCTTTGGGGGACCTCTGCTTTAGGACACTATTTGTCTGAACAATATAGAAAGCCCTGGGTTCATCATGAAGCATCTGAATAGCTACCAGACCTCTGAGCAAGCTTTCAAGTTACAGATTCTGGCTCTGCTACTTACAAGCTGAATGTCCTTGGACAAGTAACTTCATCTCCCCGAACCTCAGTTTCCTCATGTGTAAAATGATAGACCGTGTCTAACTCACAGGATGTGATGAAGAGAAATGAGGACCTGTGGGTAACGCACTGGACACAGTGTCTGTGGTAAGAACCAAGTAAACGTTAGCTGCTATTGTTCCTACTACTGCTTCTAAAACTGCCCTTTGCCATGGTAAATATTCAGGTAGAGCATTTGCTCAAAGGAACCTGGGACTTGGGTACCGGTAATGATCACATCTTTCATAAGGAATGTTGCCATGTGGTCACCAAACTCTCAGAACACAAGGGGCTTAGGTGAAAATGTATGGGTCCCAATTCTGGAGCAGGTGGGATGAGGTTAAGGTGACAGAACTAGCCGGGACCCGGTATTGCCACTACAATGCCCTGGGTGGCATGCTGAACCCTGAGGTGTCCGGGCTGGCAAGGCATTGCTACTCCAGGGACCCACTTAGTGGGTAGGGACAGTGACTGGGACACTGCAGAGGGGAGCAATGTGGCAGGATAGAAGAAACACACGTGTAAATTCCAGGTCTGCCATTTACGAGCTGTGTGATCCCAGCCAGTCCTTTGACCTCTCTGGTTAATCATACATACCCTTCAGGGATTTAAAAATTAAAGATATGATGTAAAAGTCTTGGCCAAGGGCCAGACACATCCTGGGCAATTGGTGATGATTGCTTTGATTAATACAGCAGCAGAATCTTGGGAGTCCATTACAGTTGAAGGGAGACCTCTGCCAGGGGCTGGGAGTGCCAGGCAGGGAGCTAGACGAGAAGAAGGGAGAACAGGAGGGTGCCAAGGCTTTTGACAAAGGCTTGAGACACAGGGCAGATGCCATCCCAGCCGAGGTAAGGCTTCCCCAGGCCTATCAGACAACAGCCTTGGAACCCCATCCAATACCACCATGACAAAAAGTATTCTCAGTCAATGTGATCTGGAACCAAACATCCAAAGGAAGAAACTCAAATGTGTACAAACAAATAATCATTTAGTAAAGAGGCCAGAGACAAGACCTATTTACCCTAATCAACGCGTTCCTGTGTTCTTAGCCATACTCCACCAGAAACTGTAATGAAAAAAGAGATGCCATTCCCAGAAGCAATGGAAAAATACTTAGGAATAAACTTAATGAGAAATGCGTGTGACCTATATAAAGACAACTACAAAATTTTATTGGTGAAATAAAAGGAGACCAGAATAAATGGAGAGGCATACTGCCTTTCTGCATGGGAAGACCGAGTATTGTAAAAACGTCAAACCACCTCCATGTTAATTTGCAGATTTAATGCAATACCAAACAACCCCGCAAAAGGAACTTGATAAAATGATTCCAAAATTCATCTGGAAGTAACATTGATCAGAGCATCAAGGAATATTCTGGAAAAGGAGAGCATTGATATATAACCTTACTGAATATTAAAAGATATCATAAAGAGCAATAGTTGGAACAGGGAAAATATTGATGAAAAAAGAGAAATAGATTTTAATGGATTTGAATAGAATGCTAGAAATAGATGCAATCACATGTAAAAATAAAATATGATAAGCCACCACAAAATAAGTGGGTGATGAGTTATTTAGCAAATGCTATTGAAAAACTGATTAGCAATTTGAAAAAATAGTTTGTAATTTAGAAACACCTTAGACTTCAAATCAAAACAACTCCAGTTGCACAAAAAATAAAGTTCAGATAAGAACTAAATACTGGAAAAGCTAGCTGAGAATGAATTTGGGTTTTTATTAGATCTTGAAATACTAATTTTAAAGGGACAATAAAATGAGTGATATAGAATATAAAATATACAATCATTTGATGACTAAGTAAGATATTTGCCTGGGGTCAAGAACCATGAGGGTAACAAAATGCTCAATGAGATTTTTTTTTTGTTTTAATAATATTTGGTCAGTAAATAAAAATTAAGGGTAAAACACCTGCAAATTATTTTTTGAATGATTAAATATTATAAAAATTTAAATACATATTAACAGCTAATCCGTTTACCCACTATTACTCTTCTATTTTTAAAGAGTTAGAAAAACATTTAAGTCAATCTAATCTCCCAGGTATAATCTCTTACGAGGAGCTGTTGATAAGGGTTCTCATGAATTCTTTAACTTCTAAGAATTCCTGCTTTACTTCACTTTGATTTTCATCAGGCCACGGTTAAGTACTTTGTCAACTCACCTTAAATATTTTTTATCTTTATTTGTTTGAGACAGGGTGTGGCTCTGTCACCCAGGCTGGAGTGCATTGGCACGATCATAGTTCACTGCGACCTCCGCCTCCTGGGCTCAAGCAATCCTCTCACCTCAGCCTCCTGAGTAGCTGGAACTACAGGTGCACACCACTACGCCAGGCTATTATTATTATTATTATTATTATTATTATTATTTTGTAGAGATGGGGTTTTGCCATGTTGCCCAGGCTGGTCTTGAACTCCTGAGCTCAAGAGATCCACCTGTCTTGGTATCCCAAAGTGCTGGGATTACAGATGTGAGCCACTACGCCTGGCCAATATTATTGTTTATGGTGGTAAAACTTTCAGCAAAGTGCACAGTCTTAAGTGTTCAGCCCAACAAGCACCCTTCTCACCCATAAAAAAGCACAGCATCTGCAACATCCAGAAGTTTCCCTCTGGCCAGTGCCCCAGCACTCCTTTCCTGGATTCCATATGAAGTAGGTTAGTTTTGCCCATTCTTGAACTTTCTATAAGTGCATTCATATAGCCTGCACTCTTTTGTAGCTGGCTTCTTTCACACTTCATTCTGTCTGTGAGCTCCAGCCATATTGCTGTGTGTACTGGTAATTCACTTTTTCATGGCCGTGTGCTCTTGCATTGCGTGAAGATAGTACATTTTATTTATCCATTCTACTGTTGATGGGTATGGGAATCATTTCCAGATTTTGGTCATTATGAATAAGGTTGCAGTGAACATTCTTGTACATGTCTTTTTGTGGATGTGCAACTCATTTCTCCTACATGAATCCTTAGGGGTGCAGTTGATGGGTCACAAGGTAGATACATGTGTAGCTTTAGTAGATACTGGCAGGCAGTTCTTCAATGGGGTTGTACCATTTCTCATCCCACCAGCCATATATGAAAGTTTCAGTTGTTCCACATCCTTGTCAACACTTAATATTGTTGGTCTTTTAATTTTAGCCTCTCTGGTGTCACTTTACACTTTAATACCTTTTGCCAAAGCCCTTTCAGAGCCTCCAGCAAAGTTTCAGAGAGTTTATTGCCTATTGAGCCATGCTAAAGTTTGGAGGAGGGACCTGAGGGAAAGTTTAAACCAAATTCCAGGGGTGCCAAGAATCAATTCTCAGGAAGCCAAAGTTAGCATGAAATCCACAGGGCCAGAAGTAGGTAAGACACCTGGAAACCCACTCATGTAACAAGGACAACCTGAAGCCTGTGCTGGGCAGGACAGTCACGGATGCTGCTATGTCCTTGTCCCCCTGCAGCCTGAAAGTGGGAGAGCTGGGTTAAAGGCACAGGTGGGGAGGGACACCTCTTTCTGCTGTAAGCACAGACACACAGAACAGGTCCACGCCTGCCACAAGGCTATTGGTCCTTTCCCCAGTCCATGTGTAGGACTCTTTAAGCATAAGCCAAAAGCCTCCATCACTCTGGTTTCTGGGGTCTGCTGTGGCCCCAGGCTGGTAAGTAGGGCACAGGGCTAGGTGAAGTGGAGATGGGGCTGAAGCCCTCTCCAGGAGGCTACAGGGCAGTCCTTTTGGGGACAGCCAAAGATCCAATGTATGGAGGATAGAGGGGCAGAACACAGAGGTTAAGGAGGTGTGGTCTGGAAGGTGTGCCTGATGGCTCCAGCACAGGCAGCGGGCAGTGGCTGACACATGAGCACCAAGGTTTATGGGCCCCTTGTCCCTGACAGAAGGTCCTTGGCCAGCAGCTGGGAGTTGGGGAATATAACAGACCCACGCCCACAAAGAGAGGGGATTGGCAGGAGCTGGACAGGGGTCAGAGCCCCTGGGCAGCAGGCAATTAGGATATGAAGCAGCATAACCAGTGAGTGGGTGAAGGCAGGGGCTCAGTCCTGTGGGAGGAACCCACACAGCATAAGAGAGGAGACGTCTGTGGCTTGGAGGCTGCAAGGACCCCACATGCATCCAGGCAAAATCACTCTCCAGACGTGGGCAAAAAGGAATCATCGTGGCAGCTGAGGCTGTTGGTGGGCTCCCCACCCCAGTCATGCAGGTTCATCCATCCATTAAACACATATTTATTGAACACCTACTATGCACCAGGCTCCATTCTAAGTGCTAGAGATTCAATGGTGAAGAAATCAGACCCGGATTGCTGCCCTTGTGGAGCTGACCTTTCAGGCGAAAGAGACAAGCAATAAATGGATAAAAGAAATGGATGCATGCAGATGAGTGCACTAAAGAAAAAATGAGCGATAAAGGGGACTGTTTTGTTTAAATTAGTGGGGAAGGGCTCTGGTGAGAGTGTGAGCAGAATTGGAAAGACAAAGGAGCAAAGCATGCAGGCATCTGCAGGAATGAACATTTCTGGAAGAAGAAACAGTGAGTGCAAAGTCCTGAGGTGGTGGCGTGGTGGCTTGCTCAAGAACAGTGAGGAGGGCTGGGGCTTGGAGCAAAGCGAGCTGAGCTGGGAGGTTTTAGATAAGGTTAAAGGGGCAGAGGCCTCAGTGGGACCCCCCCAGGAGGACTGCTGAAGGCCTGGATGACAATGAACTTACAGTCTGGTCCAAAGGGGCTTTGTGGTGACCACCCCCCCATCACCTCTTTATCCAACCATACGATGTATATTTACTGATGTTTGGCACAGAGAAAGGTGTTGGGGGCATGGCAGAGAAGATGAGCTTACAGTCTGGGTGGCTCCCAGCTGCTCACACTGCATCTGCAGGAGAATCAGAGGGCCCCCCTGATTCTGAAGTTGTCCCCTCTGTCTAAACAGTGGCAAAATAACATCATACATTTTCTGTGTGCACACATCCTCCTGAGTGTCTGGCACTAAACTAGGAACAGAGGCTGCAGCAGTGAATGAAACAGGTTTGGCCTCTACCCTCACGGGGAGACATTTGGCAAATAAATGATGAAATGAAGGTGTAATTGTAACTGTGAGTGCAAAGGAAGAAACAGGCTCCAAGGGAGAATGATGGGGGAGACTCCTCTTGGATTAGGACAGCAGAGAAAGCATCCCTGACTTGTGACTCATATCCAGGGGACAGTTGAGGTGAGAACATTTAGCAGAGAAGGAATGGTTTGTGCAAAGGCCCTGTGGCAAGACCTTTGTTTTGACCTGGGGCAAACAGAGTCTGGGTAAGGCCAGCTGAAGTCTTGGAGACCAAGAAGTTCAGATTTTTCCCAAGTGGATGGCAGTCATTGAGGGCTGTTGAGTAGGACAGTGATGTGCTCTTTGTGTGTTAAAAAGCTCTGTTTCCAAAGGCTGGGAAAGGGAAAAATTGTAACTTTTAGTAAGGAACCCTGGCAGACATCACCCTAATTAACTGGTCAAGGTTAATTCTGCCATCATCAGTGACGTGGTGTGGCTCTCGTATAGCCGTGCTGTGGAGTGGTGGGAAGAGCACTTCCACTCGATGGTTCCTCCCTTGACCCATTTATGCCTAGTGTTCCATTATTGGAACACTAAGCATGTGGGAGTTATTTACATCCTACTGCTCAAGGTCATCGCCAAGGTCTGATTGCAAAAATTCAAAAAATTGCAGCCTCAGGCATAAATGAGTTAAACCCATAACCCAGTTTAACCATGAGAAACCCAGCTGACAAGCCTGCCCAGTGCTCTTCAAAACTGTGAAGGTCACAGCCCAGAGACTAAGGAGAGGCCACTGGTGTCCTGAATTGGATCCAACACAGACCAAGAACAAGAATGGAAATATGAATGGAATCTAAATAAAATCTGGAGTTCAGCTGCTAGTGGCAAACCAATGTTGGTTTCTCAGTTTTACAAATATATGGTGGTAATGTAAGGTGCTGGCGATAGGGGAGGGGTATACGGGAACTCTCTGTCATTCTTGCAACTCTTCTGTAAACTTAAAATTATTTCCAAATTAAATTTTTAAAAATAAAAGCTCAATATGTTTACTTAGAGGAAAATGGGTGGCAGGACTGAAGAGATGGGAGTGGCAGCAGGAATATTTGGGCAGATGCCAGAGGGAACCGGAAGGGACTGAACAGCACTTTGTGATGAAAAGGGTGTGCGGTGAGGAGGGGTGAGGGAGGGGAGTGTCCGGATGACCTGGATCTCTGGCTTGGTCATTGGAGATGGAAGAAGACCCAAGAGGAACAGATTTGGGGAGAGCCTTTGCCTGTATCTGCCCATGGCACCCCTGCATTTGATGACCTGGGCATGGGGCAGTGTTTTTCCAGGATCATGCCTCTTTGGGGAGAACACAGCCCCTGCCTTCTCAGACTCAGGAACTCTTCCATCCCCCAACAACCCCCCTCCCAGGGCTGATACAGAGCTGTGAGCCGGTGATAGGGTCTCTGAGGGCAGTCCCGCCCCAGCCTTTCCATCCATCAGAACTGGAGCCTGGAAGTAAGTGAATTAGGGCCGGGCAGGTCAGGCTGGCTCCAGATCCTCAATCAGGTTTGCTGGGGAGGTCCCCAGGGGTCAGCCCAGCTCCCAGCTTCTGGAGAAAGGCTGCCAGAGGCCTTGGCTGGTGAGTTTCCTGGAATACTGCTGTCTGGGCAGGGGCAGGGAAGAGGGTGGCAGTGGGGTGTGAGTCACAGGCACTGAGGGAGGGGGGCTGCTGCTGCCCGGAACTAGAGAATTCTTCCAGGACCCTCGGGGGCCCATATGCACAGGATCCCAGTGCCTGAAGCTCTGCCCACTCCTCTTCCCTGGCCTGCCTTGCTTGCTCTTTGACCTTGAATCTGGCTCTTTGTAGAAGACCCTCTTTCTGTATCCCTGGGTCCCTATACCTAAGGCTGGCTGCTTCCTCTGCTTGTCAAGGGCTCTGTGTCTCTGGACAATTTTCTGCTGTGTCAGGGCTGCAGTTTATAATTTTTCCCTGAAAGAGTCAGACTTGGACTTTGTGTTGAGAGAGAGAGAGAGAGAGAGAGAAAGTAGGAAAATCAAGGTCAAGTAAGAGACACAGTAAGAGACAGGCAGAGAGACAGAAAAAAAGAGAGAGAACCCCACATATAGAGCATAAGAGATGGGGAGGGAAGACAGAGTCAGAGAAAGATGCAAACACACAGAGTGCCAGGAAGGAGAAGCAGTGATGCCTGCAGGAAGTGTTGGGAAGCTCCGTTCCCCATTTCATTTGGGCAACCCAATCCTGACCCCTGGTCATCACTGGGCCTGCCTGCCCTCTCCCTGGACACTGTGCTTGGGTCTAAAACCTGTCCCCCTACTCCCAACTCACCATTCAGCTGCTGGCTCTGAGCCAGCTTCAGCTGGGGGGTCCTTCACCCTCTATGAGCACACGGCTCCACCCACCCTGAGCTCAGCAACACGGGCAAAGCCCCTCAGTTTCTCTGGGGCTCATTCATTTATTCATTCATTTTTGTGCCAAGCACAGTGCTGGGCAGTGGGGCATCAGCAGGGAATAGGGCAGAGGGGGTCTCTGCCTCCGTGGTGCTTACCATCTCTCAGGGGCCCCTGGGGTCTGGAGTGATAGAAGTGGAGGCAGCATCTCTTTGGACAGTGGCTCCCAGGAGATGTCTTGGCCACGGGGTGCCCTCTGGTCCAGGGGCCTGGGGCAGTGGAGAGAGGCCCTTATTACAATCTTATCCTTTCCAAAATCACAGTGACTTTCCAGTTTTTTTCTGATGCTGAAGCTGTGCCTTCCCTGATAAAGGAAGAAGGAGAGAGGGACCGTCAGCAGGAGGACTTGTGGCCTCTTACCTCTGACCTGTGTCTGGGGTGGGCCCCTTGTTATGGGGCATTTGATGATCTTCAGCATCCAGGTCTTACTGGACATCCAACATCCAGCACCTACCAGGTCAAAGCTCAAAACTCCAAAATGCTCACATTCTTCTCCCCACCCCCCGCCGCCCCTTGGACCTGGTTTTTGCAGGGACTGGAGCTGTCCCAGGGTCTAAGGGCACATTTGACTAATGGAAGAAGAAAGAGAAGCCACAATGCAGATGTGTGGTCCTCTGACGAAGCCCTCCTGCCTCCAAAAGCTCCCCTGGTGGGGAGGAGGGCCGCACACCTGAGCCTTGATCTTCCCAGTGATCGTGGACATTACACCCCAGTGCAGCACGGCCGGTTAAGTACAAGTGCCCATGAGTTCACAAAGAAGGGCTGTGCCACGCAGAGGTGAGGCAGATACACCCCACCCACACAAGGAAGCCGTGAGACCTGCAGGAGGGATGGGAGCCAGCAGGAGAAGGAGGAGTGAGGCAAGAAGGGATGGAGAGAAACTTCCAGGCAGGGTTCTGGAGAAAGTGCTTGGCAGCTCTGGGCACTGAAAGAAGAGGGAGTGGTGGGGAAAGGGGTGGGAGTGGGAGTTGGTGGCTGATATGTTTTGGCTCTGTGTCCCCACCCAAATCTCATCTAGAATTGTAATCCCCACATGTTGAGGGAGGGACCAGGTGAGAGGTGATTGGATCGTGAGGGCAGTTTCCCCCATGCCGTTCTCATGATAATGAGTGAGTTCTCAGGAGATCTAATGGTTTAAAAGTGTTTGGCAGTCCCCTTCTCACTCTCTTGCTGCTATGTAAGACGTGCCTTGCTTCCCCTTCTGCCATGATTGTAAGTTTCCTGAGGCCTCCCTCCCATACAGAACTATGAGTCAATTAAACCCTCCTTTCTTTATAAATTACCCAGTCTCAGGTAGAGTCTTTATAGCAGTGTGAAAACAGACTAACACAGTGGCAGAGCCAGGTTCTGAGGGCAAGGCAGGGTGTCTTTGGGTACACACTTTAGAAAGATCATTCAGCTGGTGAGTGAGAGGATTGGACAAGTCAAGGTTAAAGGCAAGGAAATGGGTTTCCCTATCTGTAAAATGGGATAATAATACCTGCATTACCGAGGGGCCAGACAGAGGGGGAAACTCTGTAGAACATCTGGTGTGG
Source organism: Pan troglodytes (assembly GCF_028858775.2). Taxonomy (NCBI): domain Eukaryota; kingdom Metazoa; phylum Chordata; class Mammalia; order Primates; family Hominidae; genus Pan; species Pan troglodytes. The sequence goes on along the minus strand of NC_072409.2, from coordinate 12,328,701 downwards.
TGATTCCTAAATAAAGGGTGGACAAGAGCAGGTGCCCCAGGCCGGAGTGGGGCCCTCAGAGACGCAGGTGCAGGCAGAAGGCTCCCAGCCTGCGTACCACCTGGTGCCCTGTGAGCTCATGCTCATTGATTGAGCAAGTGAATAACAGCCATCTGCTGGTCACCATTCCGTCTTTTCAGTGGCTTGGCAAGGCCAGGTGGGAGACACAGGCATAATATACCTCCCTCATGGCATTGTTGGCCATTTTGAGTGAGACCAGTTCATAAAGCAAATACGTGCATGTACGTCCTCAACCATGGTAGCCGCTGTGTTTCAGGACAAGGATGAAATGGCTGCTAGGGGGCCGTGGAGGTGACGACGAGACCTCCAGTCCTCTTCCTGGCACCTAGAACCTCTGCATCCCAGTCACTAGAAAGGCTGTAGATCCCACCTACAACCCCCACACCCCCCACCCAGCCTCCCTTGCTGCATCTCCAAGTCCTCACCCTGGTCCAATCATTCCACGTCTCATGTGGTCGCTGCAGCATAAAGAGTCACAGCTGCAGGGGGCATGCTCTTTCCACCCTGGTCCCCTGCCCAGTTCTCTACCCCACAGCCAGAGGGAGCTTTTCCAAAGTAAACAAAGCCCATTACTGGGGGATACTCTCCCCTCAGGGCTGCAATTGCTCCCCACGGCGAAATAGAATGAAATGCCCCCGCCCTGGCAACACCACCTCCTGCCCTGCTCCCAGCCACTCTACTCCGTCTGACTCAGGGCCTCTGCACTTTCTGTTCATGCTGCTGGGAAAGTTCTGTCCCCATTGCCTTTAGTGGCTGGCTCCTCAGTGTCATTCCGCTAAAATGACATTTTCCCTCCAACAAAGACCTGCCCTGACCAACTCATTTGAAGTGACGACTGCTTATTGTTTTCCCAGATTTATTTTCTTAATAACTTCTGAAATTGAATGACATTTTCTTATTCATGTATTTACTGCTTCATAGGTGTCAAAATCCAGTGCGCGCTCCATGAGCAAAGGGGACTTGTCTCCCCAGCAGCAGGGAAATGTCCAGCCTGTGGTGCACATTCAATATAGAATATAGAATACAGCATATAATGAGTAAATGGACGGTGAGGGAAGGAATGGTGGCGGTGGTGGTGGCAGGAGAGGGAAGGACGGAGGGGTAGGATGAAGCTGAGGAGGAGGAGAAGGTGGTGAGGACTCCAGTGAGGATGCTCTGTGCCCCTCAGAGGTCCTCATCTGTGCCTTGCTGGTCCCCTAACTTATTAATATCTCAAGGGTTGCACACTGCTCTCAGGGCCAACTCCGAGCATCGTCCAGTCCACAGAACACCCCCAGAGCCCCAGCCACAAAGCCACAAAGCCTAGCCCTCCTCCCTGTTCAATATTCAGCTTAAACTTTACACACCCTGTTTAAACATTTCAGCACCTTCTCATCCATTCTGGGCCTCACCAAAAATAAAAATATTTTGGTAGTGCAAATAAAAGCAAATATTTGATACCACTTGGCATTTTTCAGTGCATTAATTAGCAATTTGCTGGATAAATATTGCTCTGTAAACCAACAATCATTTCCCAATAATTAAAAGCCAAGTCAGATGTTATCGGAAGAGTCCCCAGTGTGTGCACGCACTCTGGGAATGCGATCCTCTCGGTTATGGCTGGAGAGGAAGGGGCCAGAAGTGGATGTGGGTGGTCCCGGCTGGTCATTCCAGCTTTGACTTTGGAGGGAGGGAGCTGGAAGAGGAAATGGGCTAGAGGGTGATGGACACCCATCCATTCTGTGGGGGCCTGGGTCTCTCAATGACCCACAGATCACTGTGGCAAATATGACACTATTGGCCAAAGTTTTGTAATTGGAATGGGAGTCAGTCTACAGCAGTGGTTATGTGCATAAACTTGGGAATCCAACAGATGCAGGGGAGAGAGTCCCAGACAAGCCACTCACTGTCTGTGTGATCTTGGATAAGTCAGGTCCTTCATCTGTGAAATGGGTATAATAAAAGCTCCTACTTCACAGGACTGTTCTAAAGATGAAAGGGTGGATTGCATGCGCTTAGCGCATGGTGCACGCCCAGCAAGTACTGGTTGTTTGTTGTTGCTGCTGCTGTTTTCCTTCTCTGTGATGTGCCCTGGGTCTCATCTCTCCCTACCTTTAAGCTCTTACCCACTACTGCTACCAGGGGAAGGGGTGGATTAAATCTTTGCCAATCATCTCTTTGCTTAGCCTCTCTCCAAAATATCTTCCTGGTCTGTGAAGCAAAATCCTCTTGAGTGAGTGTGTACTCTCCAGCTGATGCCAGCTTGGCTCAGCGGGGAAGGAGGGCGGGGGGAACCCAGCAGGTGGGGTTCTGTAGGGCCAGGGGCTGCAAGATGGAGGCTCTCTCTCCCCTAAGCTGAGTGGTCTCAAACCTGGGGTGACCATGGTGTCTAGGGTAGATGGGAAGCCAAGCCTGTGGCTCAGGAAGCTTGACGGCCTGAGGGAGCTGAAAGAGGCATGGATGGGTCAGGCTGTGGAAAACAATGGTGAATTGAGCGTTTTTGTTTAAGTGCTTCCTCCCTCCTCCTGTTAAAGTAGGGGAGGAGAGAGGACCCTTGCCACCGGGAACACAGGTGAGGATGATACTGATGCATTAGAAGCTGGAGGAAGCTGCCTGGGGGAAGGCTGGGCCTTGGTGGGACACATTGTGTGAGAGGGAGGGGCCATCAGTGGGGAGTAATTAGAGCTTCCACTGATTTCACAGCTACCACGTGCCAGGTCCCATGCTGAGAAGGTGGCACGCATCGTCTCAGAGTGAACCCTCCTCTCAGCACTGGGACCAGGTGCTGTCACTGACCAGGTTTTGCACAAGAGGAAGCTGAGGCCCAGGAGGCCATCCCTGAGTAACTACGCACAGTTACTCAGCTGATAAGTGGCAGAGATGGGACTTGAAGCCACGGCCGTTTAACTCCTGGACCATGTTAATTGCCAGGCTAGGTGGCTTCCCTAGGCATGAGGGATCCCCTCAGAACTGCATAACCTGCCTCAGCACAGGGAGGCAGATGAGGTGGGCTGCAGGGCAGGAGGTGGGAGCCATTTCTGGAAGCACCTCATGCAGTGAGACAAGGTGCCAGCTTGCGGCTTGCATTGGAGCTGGCTCAGTAGAGGGAGGTGCAACCTCAGCAGGGTCCTGGCATGGCCATGCCTGAGACAGAGGCAGGGCCACACTCCAGACACTTGACATTGCCCCAGCTTCAGAAGCCAGGTTCACTTGTGAAGCGCTGACGTTCCCATGGCATGGGCGCCTTAGCATCTCACCTTCTTACTCCCCTTAGACATTGAAACTCACAAAGAGCAAGAACTCCAATGTTTTCCTCCTCTCCTACTCCCATCATCTGGGCCTGGAAGATTAGAACAGGGCTCCCATCTCAACCCTCAGGGATGGACAAATATAGAATAAGAGAAGGGAGGAAAGCCATGGGCCCTATGAAAAGACTCAGCAGTTCTCATAAAGGAATCAACACAAATGTTTCCCTTGAGACAAACTTCCTACCAGAATCAACAGAAATCTTTAGAAAAATCTCCAATTTGTGTGCCCATTAAGATTCGAGGGGGTATTTATTGTATATCTGAAAAAGGCATCCTCTGAGATTGAAAAAGATGATTTTCAGCTGAAAAGTGCAACTGTTACATTTCAGAAGGCAATGGAAGCAGGAAATAACAGATTGAAGATGCAGAAAAATGGAGTGGAGTCCTTTAAAAGATGGGTACCAAGAAACCCCCCATAATTCATAAGAAAAGAATAAAAGATGAATGTGCTTAGTGAAAAGACAACCTCGAGGAAAGATCCAAGAAATAAAATAGCCAAAGGAATCATTAAATCAAATTGCTCTTTGAACATTAGCTGAAGTTAATGAAGAGACCTATGGCCAGGTGAAACTGAATTTCAAGGATTAAGGGAGAAAATCCTGTAAGTATTCAGACAGGAAAAAAAAACTGTTGGCAATGGTATTCATTATAGAATAATTTGGCTATGTGTGCAGAGGGCCAAAATAACAATGGCTAAAACAATAGAAAAATATTTCTGTGTCATGTAATAGTCAAAAACATGTGATTCAAAGTTTGCTCTGCTCCATGAAGTTTCCCAGGGCTCTGGGAAAATATTGAGAGCATAGACTCCTCTATCTTGTTGCTATGCCAGTCTTAGATGTTAGATTTGTTTGCAAAGATATTTGTTATAAGCAGCAAAATGGAGTAATAATAAAAGAAGAGCACATCCCTTTCCCCTTTCAAATCCCCACCCAGAGTTGCCACACATCACCATCCACATCCCATTGGTCAGAACTTAGTCACATGACCACCCCTAGCTGCAAGGGAGGCTGGGAAACATTTTTATTCTGAGAAGCTATGTGCCAAGCTCAAAATTAAGGTTCTGCTATTTTAGAGAGAAGAAGAGAATGCTTACTGGAAAACTCTTACCCAATGCACTAAAACTTGAAATGAAAGATGAAATGAGAAAAAAGCAAAAACAAAAAAAGTCAAAAATTCTCTACTACTAGAAATTTCTTAAATTATCTATAAACTTGTACTTGGGTCAAAGAGGAAATATAAATAGAAACTGCAGGAAATCTAGAAGATAAAGATAGAAAACTACATATCAGAACCTATGAGAAATAAAGTAATGCTCAGAGGAAAAGCCTTAAATGTTATCAATAAACAACAAAGATGAAAACAAGAAAATTAAACATCTGATCTGAGAAGTTAGACAAAGAACAACAAAACAGGACAGAAGCAAGAAATTGATAAAGATAATAGAAGAAATTATGAGTTAATAGGCAGAAAAATAGAACTAATGACATGAGGAAAACAATAAAATAGATAAACTGCAAGATAACCTAATAAAGAAAATGGACAAGGAAGCCCAAATACATAAAATAGGAAATTATAAAAGAAAAATAACCACAGAAAGAGAAGAAAGTGAAGAATCATGAAACTGCTTTGCTTGACTTTATGCAAATACATTAAAAAACATAAAATAATTTGACATTTTTTTTTCAAAGTGTGAATGACCAAACCTGATTTCAAAAGGAGGAAAAATCTACTCATTTCCATTTGGAAATTGTTCAAGTAGCTGAAGAGCTCTCTCCCCCAAAATACCAGGCCCAGATTATCTCACAGATAAATTCTACCAAGCCTCTAATAAGCAGATAATTACAATATTATTTAAACTATCAGAGCTTTAAAAAGGGGGGAAATATTTTTACTTATTTCAATAAAGCAAATGGAACATTGACACCCAAATGCAAGAAAGATTGCACAAAAAAGAGAAACCACAGTCACTTATGAAAAACAATGCAAATAATCCTAAATAAAGCTGAGGTAAACTAGATCTACAGCACATTAAAAGAAAAATACATTATGACCAAATGATGTTTATTTCGTGAATGTACAAATTATGTAATATTAGGGAACATATAATACAATTTATTATAGTAATAGATGTAGGGAGAAAACTTACATTAACATCTTCATAGACACTAAAAAGCCATTGACAAAATTCTGACGTTCATTTTTGATATAAACATTTAATAAAATAGGGATGGGTGGATTTTTCCCTAATAAGATGGAGCACATCTGTCTCTGCACAAAAGTCAGTATCATGTTTAATGAGAAGGCACCAGAAGTATCCCCGCTAAAGTTTCCTCACTGAAATCAGGAGCAAGACAAGAATATCTGCTATGACACTGTTGTTAAACATTGAGCTGAAGGTACTTGCCAAAAGAAAGAAATTAAAGTGATAAAAAATTAGAAATGGAACTCAAACAACATTATTTGCAGATAATATGGTCATATATACAGAAAACACAAGAGAATCACATTTAAAACTACTATAAACAGCAGGAGAATTCAACAAGATAGTAGTGGGCAAATTGATATGTGAATGCAAACAGTTCTTGTGTACAAAAGCAAGCAGTTAGAAGGTAGAGCGGAATAAAATACCTCATTTATCATAGCAGAAAAAATTCAGGAATAAATTTATCAGAAAATTTGCATAACTTGTAAGAAAAAATTTAGAACACTTCTGAAAGTTCTAAAGAAGGTTTGAACAAATGGGAATACATTCAGTGTTCTGGGGTAGGAAGACGTGCTGTCATGAAGGGTAATTTCTCCCCAAGTTAATTGATAAATTTAATGTAATTCCAATGAAAGTGTCTATATGCTTTTTTTTAAAGAAAAACTAGACAAATTGATTCTAAAATCTACATGAAATACATAAAAATAAGAGTAACCAGAAATTACAAAAAAAAAATTGCCATGAGAGATACTAACCCTATAGTCATTCAAGTCTAATAGGTACCAGATAAGAGACAGGCCAGTAGATGAGAAAACAAAGCCAAGATTTAGAGCCATATATGTGCAGAACTTTAGTATAAGTTAAAAGTGCCACCTTAAGTAGAAATGTGTGGCAGAGAAATGTTTGATATTATAATGATTAAACCAGTATAACTATTTAATTTGTACCAGAGTATAAACCAGAGCAATAGTGGGGGGCATCATCAAACTTCTCACAGTATTTCACTTCTGCAATAGATAGCCAATATATAAAAACATGAGTGATCCAATTACTATTATCTATAAGCTTATTTTTGGTAACTATATATTTGAGGTTTTTGCCTCAACAAGAAATGTACATTGCTTTCAGATGTCCATGAAATATTTTTAAAATTGATTGTTAACTAAGCCAGAAAGAAGACACACAATACTTCCACCAAATGAAGAAATTATACAGGCCACATTTTCCTGACCTCAGTGCAATGAAACTAGAAATTAATTACAAAGAGCGTAAGACAAACATCTTTGTGAAAATGAAAAATCACTCTGCTAAACAATTATTTTGTGAGACAGGAAACCACACGGCAGTTGCAGAATATTTAGAAAAAAGACAATGACAAAATGACACATTAACACGCAGGGGATGCAGCTATTCCTGTACTCATAGGATAATTCACAGCTTTAATTGCTTTTATTATTAAGTGAGCAAGAATGAAAATAAATGAGCTAAGTATCTAATGCAAGAAATTAAAAAAAAAGAGCAAAATCGAAAACAGAAGAAAGAAATTAATGAAGATAATAGCTACTTTAGTCCATGTGTATGGGTTCAAGTTGACAAGGGGTGGACTTGTGATGGTTAATACAGAATGTCAACTTGATTGGATTGAAGGATACAAACCATTGATCCCGGGTGTGTCTGTGAGGGTGTTGTCAAAGGAGATTAACATTTGAGTCAGGGGGCTGGGAAAGGCAGATCCACCCTTAATCTGGGTGGGTCTAATCAGCTGCCAGAGCGGCTAGAATCTAAGCAGGCAGAAAAATGTGAAAAGAGAGACTGGCCTAGCCTCCCAAACTACGTCTTTCTCCCGTGCTGGATGCTTCCTGCCCTCAAACATAGGATCCAAGTTTTTCAGTTTTGGAACTCCGACTGGCTCCCCTTGCTCCTCAGCCTGCAGACAGCCTATTGTGGGACCTTGTGATAGTGTAAGTTAATACTTAATAAACTCATATATATATATATATTCCATTAGTTCTATCCCTCTAGAGAATCTTGACTAATACAGTCCATCTTGTGCTGCTGTAACAGAATACCTGAGACCTGGGTAATTTATAAAGGACAGAGATTTATTTCTTACAGTTCTAGAGGCTGGCAAGTCTAAGGCTGGTGAGGACATTCTTGCTGGTCATCCCATGGCAGAAGGTGGAAGGGCAAGAAAGCACATGAGAGAAAGAGAAGGGAAGGAAACCAAACTCATCCTTTTATCAGGAACCCTCTCCAGTGATAACTAAACTGCTGTCATGACAATGGCATTAGCTAATCACCTCTCAAAGGTCCCACCTTCTCCTCACTGGGGATTAAGTGGGGGTCACATTCAAACCATTGCAATATCTGAAATTAATGATACGGAAAATTTTAAAAGCAGATGTGATTTAAAACCCAAATGCTACTTCTGTAGAATCATCTATAAAAGAAAACAGTTTTCTGGTAAGATGAATCAAGAAGAATATAAAAAAGAAGGTAGTATCATAAATGAGAAAACAGTTGAGACCATAGATGAAGAGGTTATTTTCAAATTATTAAAGAATATTACATGAATAAATTTGAAAATCTCAAAATGAAGAATTTCCTAGGAAAATATAAAGTTATAAAACAGAAAATGTAAATATACAAATAATAACTAAGATAGAAGTTTAGAATATGGATAAAAAATCACTTGGCCCAATGCATCTTTCAGAACCAAGCAAAAAGATATTTTCTGAACCATTTAATTTGTACCAGAGTATAAAAGAGACAGAAAGCCTCCCTATTTTTTTATGGGTGTGTATGAGTTCCTTAGATATTCTGGATAGTAATCAGTGTATGAATTCCATGAAAATCTCTGTTGGGGTTTTGAGGGGAATTATATTGAACTTATTTAGGGAGAATTGTATGATGTTGAGCTTCTCCAGTTATGAAATGATACATCTTTTTATTTATGTAGGGTGTTTTGAGTCTTTCAACAATCTTTGTAACTTTCCCTATAATTTTTAAAAATGTATTTTAGAGATAGGGTCTTGATCTGTCATCCAGGCTGGAGTGCAGTGGTGTGATTACAGCTCATCACAGCCTTGAACTTCTGGACTTGAGGGATTCTCCCACCTCAGCCTCCTATAACTGGGACTAGGGACATGTGCCACCATGCCTGGCTCCTATATAATTCAAACACAGCTCTTGTTAGATTTATTCTTAGGTACCTTATAGGTTTTGTTTCAATAATGTTTTTTAAATTAAAAATTTGGTGGCCAGTAGATACATGAAAAGATGTTCAATATCGCTAATCATTAGAGAAATTGAAACCACAATGAGACAACACTTCACACCCATTAAGATAGCTACTATCAAAAGGACAGAAAGTAGCAAGCACTGACAAGGATGTGGGGAACATTGAACCCTTGTGCCCTGTTGGTGGGAATGTAAAATGGTGTAGCCACTATGGAAAACAGTATGGTGGATACTCAAAAAAGTAACAGAATTATCATATAATCCAGCAAACCCACTTCTGAGTGCATATGCAAAATAACGGAAAACAGGATCTTGAAGAGTTATTTGCCTACCTATGTTCATAGTAGCACTACATGAAATTGCCAAGAGGGGTAAGCCACTTAAATGTTTGACAGATGAATGAATAAACAGAATGTGGCGTGTACATACAGTGGAATATCAGTCAGTCTTAAAAAGGAAGAAAATTCGGACAAACGCCACAACATAAATGAACCTTGAGGACATTACGCTAAGTAAAACAAGTCAGTCACGCAAAGACAAATACTGTATGATTCTACTTAAATGAAGTATCAAAAGTCAAATTTGCAAAGACAGAAAGTAGAATGGTAGTTCCCAGAGGTTGGGAGAAGGGGGAAATGGGGAACATGTTTAATGAGTATAGAGTTTCAGTTTTGCAAGATGAAAAAGTTCTGGCAATCTATTGCACAGTAATGTGAATGTACTTAAGATAGTGAACTGTACATTTAAAAAGGGCTCAGGTGGTTCATTTTATACATTTTTGCCACAATTAAAAAATTAATGATAGAAAAAATGTGAACTGTTTTTACTGGAGCATAAAATTAAATATAGTTAAGTTCACTTTAGTGTATTGGTCTTATATCAAGCAAACTTGCTCAAGCTCTTCTGTATAGTCTAATGGTTTGTGTGATGATTTTGTTGGATTTTTTATGTAGGCAAGCATACCATCTGCACATAATAAAATTTGTGTTTTTTTCAATTTTTATATTTTTATATTTCAATTTTTATATTTTATATTTCTTTTTCTTGTCTTATCGTGTGGTCCACAACTTCTACTACACTGTTAAATAAAGTAGTTATAAAGGATATCTTTGTCTTACTTCTGATTTTAAAGAGAATGCTTCTAACAATTTTGCCATCAAATAGAATGCTTGCTGTAAGTTTTTCATAGATTCTCTATATCTTCTCTATTCCTTTTTTATTAAGAGTATTCCCTGCCATGGATGAATGTTGAACTTTATCACATGCTTTTCTAGATATATTGAAATAGCTTTATGTTTTTTCTTTGCTAATTTGTTAATGAAGTGATTTCCATAATTTCTTTATATTCAGTTATCTTTGTATTCCTTGCATAAATCCAACTTCACCTTTTTTTATAATACTGGAGTTTGTTTATTAATATTTCATCCATGATTTTTGCTTTTATGTTTATGAGATAAGTTCTATTTTCCTTTATCTTACTGTCTTTGTCTGATTTTTGAATGAAGGTATTACCAGACTCCTAGAAAAAGTTGGGAAACATGACTTCTTCTTCTATTCTTTGAGATAATTTAAGACTTATATAATGATTAGTTTTATGTGTTAACTTGACTGGGCCATGGGTGCCAAGATATTTGGTCAAACATTATTCTGGGTGGGTTTGTGGGGTGTTTTGGATGAGATTAACATTTGAATTACTAGACTGAGTGAAGCAGATTGCCCTCCCTAATGTGGGTGGCCCTCATCCAACCAGCTGAATGGCCAAATAGAACAAAAAGGCTGACTCTCCCACAAATAAGAGGGCACACTCCCTGCCTGAACTGCCTGGAGATGGGACATCAATTTTTTCCTGCCTTTGGTCTCTGATGGAAACATTGATTCTTCCTGGGTCTTAAGTTGCTGGCATTCAGACTGAAACTACACTAGCAGTTCTCCTGTGTCTCCTCCAGCTTGGTGACTTCAGATCTTGGGACTTGTCAGCCTCCATAATTTCATGAGCCAATTATTTATAACAAATCTCTCAATCTGTGTCTCCATCTCTGGCATGCTCTCTCTCCCTCTCTCTCTTTCTCTCTCTCTCTCCCTCCCTCCCCCCTCTCTCTGTGTGTGTATGAGACAGAGAGACAGAGAGAGAGAGAGAGAGAGAGAGAGAGAATATATACACACACATTCTATTGGTTCAGTTTATCTGGAGAACCCTGAGTGGTGCAACTGGGATTATCTGTTAATTAAATATTTGGTCAAAGTTGACTCTGGGCCTGGTGGGGTTTCTTTTGCATGGTAGATAGGTTAGATTTTACATTAATGGTTCAATTTTTTGATGATTACAGGTTTTTTCTGAGTTTTTAGTTCTTCCTGAGACAGTTTTGATACATCACATTTTCCAAGCAAACTGGCCATTTTCAATTTTATTGGCATAAAGTTGTTCAAAATGTTCTTTTGTGATTTTAAAAATTACTTTTTGCTGTATTTCTTTCATTTGTCAGTTCCTAATATCATTCATTTGTGCTTTCTCTTTTTCTTAACTAACCTTTGGTTTTGCTGATTTTATCATTGTTTGGTTTTAAGTTTAATTATTTTCTGCTCTTATATTTATTGTTTTCTTCATTTTTCTTTCGTTGGGTTACTCTGTTGTTCTTTTTCTAATTTCTTGAGTTGGGTGCATAGCTTATTCTTTTTTAATCTCTTTTCTTGTCGAATGTAAATGCCCTCTGAGTACTACTTTAGCTGCATCCCATACATTTTGATATGTACTATTTGTATTATCCATAATTATTCTTTCTTTGACCCATAAATTATTTACAACTATGCTGTAACATAGGGTTTAACAGCTTATCTTTTATTAATTCTAATTTTATTGCATTATGGTCAGAAGAAATGATCTGTGTGCTAACAGTTCTTGGAAATTTGTTGAGATTTGCTTTCTGACCTTGTATCCATCAGTTTTTGCAAACATTTTGTATGTACTCGAAATATAGAATGGGTTTTCTATAATTGTTGCAGGATTCTATGTTTGTTCATTATATCAAGTGTGTTGTCTTATTTAAATCTTCTATACTCTTGCCAAATTTTTGTTTCCTTGATCTATAAATTACTGATTAATTTTATTAAAAATTTTCCACTATGGTAATGGATTTGTCAATTTTAAAAATAATCTAGTACATTTTTGTTTCATATATTTTGTGAGACTGGCGTTAGGTGCGTACATAGTAATATAACAGAACTGCTATATATTATAAGTGAGATGTTCCTTTTATCATTGTCATTTATGATGTGTCTCTAATGATAATTTTGCCTTAGAGTCTGTTTTTTCCCTCAACTTTTATTTGGCTAGTATTTTCTTTGTATAACTTTTCTTTTTTACTTTCTATATTTTTATCCTCAAATAACTGGATTTTGATTTTTAAAATTCAGTCTGAACATCTGATTTTAAATGCATAAAGTTTAGTCCATTTATATTTATTGTAAGCTGATATGCCTATATTTAGTCTATTACACTACTTTGCACTTTCTTGTTTACCATAGTTTTCATTTGCTTCATTTCTTTTCTTCTTTTGAAGTAGTTGAATTTATACTCCCTTTCATTCCTCTGCGTTTCATTTCTAGTCTTATAGTGCTTACCTTTAAGATTTTTTTGAATAAACCTTTAATTTTAGAATAATTTCAGATTTACAGAAAAATTATGAAGACAGAATAGAGGTTCTCAGAAACCCCACACTGTTTTCTCTATTTTTGTCATCTTAGGTTAGTATAATTCACTTGTCACAATTAATGAGCCAATATTGATCCATTGTTATTTTTACCTAAAATACATTTTTATTCATATGTCCTTAAAATTTATGTAATTTTTTTCTGTTCCAGGATCCCACTCAGGATACCATTTATGTTTCCTTAGGTGCCTCTTTACTGTGATAGTTTCTCATTTTTTTTTCATTTTTGATGGCAGTTTTGAGGGGTAAAGGTCAATTGTTTTGTAGAATATCCCTCAGTTGGGTTTTTTCATGATTAAACTGAAGTTATGGATTTTGAAGGGGAAACCACAGAGGTAATATGTCATTTTTGCATCACGTCATATCAAGGGTAAATACTATCAACATGACAACTCTGTTGATGTTGATCACCTGTATGAAGGAATTTTGTCATCTTGCTCCCTGTGAAGTTACTCCTTTCCCCCCTTTTTCATGCTCTGCTTTTTGGAAGGAAGTTTCTACGTGCATGCCACATTTAAGGCATGGGGAGTCACACTTCACCTCCTTGAGGGCAGATTATTTACACAAATTATTTGGAATTCTTCTGCGTGGGAGATTTATCTCTTCTCTCCCATTTCTTTATTTAATTTAATTTAATTTTTAATTTTTGTGGGTACATAGTAGGTCTATATAGTTATGGGTTATAGCAGACATTTTAATACACGCATGCAATGCGAAATAGTCACACCAGGGTAGATAAAGTATCTATCACCCCAAGCATCCCAATTTGTTTATTAATTCAATTATTTATTCGTATCAGAATGGGCTTATGAATATCTTAAACTTTGGGTTATAATCCACTACTCCTTTATTTATTTTGTTGCTTAAATTGTTTCAACTTTCTGGCACTACAAGATGCTCAGGTTCATTTTATATATTTCTACCCCTACTACTAGAATCCATCATTTCTCTGAGAAGCCTCTTTTATTGGAGAACTGCATGTATTAAAAACTTACATTAAAAATTGTAACATTAATACTTAACAAATATTAATGTTAACCAATAATAACGACCCTCCTCCTTTAAAACTATAAACATGTAAAATTCAGAATACCCTTTTTTGGCTTACATGGTATTCTTACATGGTGTTTTAGTCCTATCTTATTTTTATACCTCCAAAATCCATCATTATTATTGACCTATACGGCCCAAATCTTATTTTAACATTTCTTTCTTCTCCATCGCTCTTGTATCTCCCTCTTTCCTTCTGTGTTCAATTTCATTCTGCTTGAAATAAACCCTGTAGTAGTTCTTTCAGGAGCAGTCTGAGAATTACATTTGTTTCTCCCTTATCATTGAGCGATAGTTTAGCTAGATGAGATTCTAAGTTGACAGTCATTCTTCTCTTATCACTTTGAAAATATCATTCCATTGTCTTCTGGCTTTTCTTGTTGCCAGAAGTCTGCTGTCAGTCCAATTTCCATTCTCTATTGATCTTTCTTTTCTCGCTTATTATTTTTAAAGTTCTTTGCTTTGTTTGGTTGTCCTACAATTTCATTATGGAGCATCAAGATATGAATTTATTTTTAGTTATTCTTTTCAGGATGCACTGGGCTTCTTAAGTTGTGAATATTTTAAAAATGTATTATTATTTTAAATTGTGATAAAAATACACATAATGTAAAATTCACCCTCTTAACCATTTCTAAGTGTACAGCTCAGGGGCATTAAGTACATTCACACTGTTGTATAATCATCCCTACCACCGAAGAACTCTTTTCCAGAACTCTTTTCATCTTACAAAACTGAAACTCTGTACCTATTAAACAAAAACTCCCGATTCCTTTTCCCGACACCCCTGAGAATCACTATTTATTTTCTGTCTTTATGAATTCAACTACTTTTGATGCCTCATATAAGTGGAATCATACAGTAATTATCTTTTTTTGTGTGACTGGCTTATTTTACTTACTGTAATGTCCCAAGATTCACCCATGTTGTTCCATGTGTCATAATTTCCTTCCTATTTAAGGCTTTGAAAAGCTTTTCTTTTTAAAGCTGAACAATATTCCATTCTATGTAAATGCCACATTTTGTTTATTCATTCATTCAGTGATGCACATTTGGTTTGCTTCCACCTCTTGACCGTTGTGAATAATGCTGCTATGAAGATGGGTGTGCAGACCAGGCGCGGTGGCTCACGCCTGTAATCCCAGCACTTCGGGAGGCGGAGACGGGCGGATCACTTGAGCCCAGGAGTTCAACACCAGCCTGAGCAAAATGGCAAAACCCTGTATCTATCAAAAATACAAAATTTAGCCAGGCGTGGTGGCGCACGCCTGTAATCCCAGCTACTTGGGATGCTGAGGCAGGAGGATTGCTTAATCCTGGGAGGTGGAGGTTGCAGTAGCCAAGGTTGCACCACCGGACTCCAGCCTGGACGACAGAGCGAGACCCTATCTCAAATTAAAAAAAAAAAAAAGAGTATGCAAATATCTCTTGGAGATCCTGTTTTCAGTTCTTTTGGACATGTACTCAAAAGTGAGATTACTGAATCATATGGTAGTTCTATGAATTTTCTGAAGAACAGCATACTGTTTTCCATAGCAGCTAAACCTCCACATCCTTGTCAGTGTTTGTTAATTAATTAATTTTTTTTTTTTTTTGAGACAGAGTCTCACTCTGTCGCCCAGGCTGGAGTGAAGTCGTGTGATCCCAGCTCACTGCAACCTCTGTCTCCCAGGTTCAAGCAATTCTCCTGCCTCAGCCTCCCAAGTAGCTGGGACTACAGGTGCCCGCCACCATGCCCGGCTAATTTTTGTTTTGTTTTTTTTTTTTTTTTTGTAGAGACAGGGGTTTCACCATGTTGATTAGGCTGGTCTTGAACTCCTGGCCTGAAGTAATCCACCCCTCTAGGCCACCCAAAGTGCTAGGATTACAGGCATGAGCCACTGCGCCCCGCCAGTTTCTGTATTTTGATAGTAGCCATCATAATGGGTGTGAAGCAGCATCTCATTGTGGTTTTGATTTGCATTTCCCTAACGATGAGTGAATTGTGTGTTTATTGGTGAATTATGACTATTTTAAATCAATTCTGGATCATTCTTATTCTCTCCTTGAATGTTGTTTCTCTGATTCTCTGTATTTTCTCTCTTCTCTTCCTATATCAAAAGATAGGTTTTTTCCCAAGTCTACCCCTCACTGAGAACACAAGCCACAGGGATGTCAAGTCCAGCTTTTCATCTAACTCACACTCAAAGCCTTGTCTCCTGTGCCTATGTGGGTATAAATATCCTCTCTCTCCTTTCCCTGGACAGCTGCAGTGACAGGTCATGTGCTTATCTCTTTGGTTTTCAGTTCCTACTTTATTTCTTGGTCCTGGAAATTTTCTCTACTTTTCTGTAGGCTCAAGTATTTGTTATACTGTATTGGGCATTTCTAGGCGTTTGTGGCAGGAAGATTTGGGGGATATCTCATCCACACTATTTTCAGAACTAGAAGCCTTTCCAACTCATTTACAAAACTAAATAAACCTGACAAAAGATAGCACAAAAAAAAAGAAGGCTGCAGGCTAATCTCATTTATGAATATAGATGCAAATATCTTAAATAAAATATTAGCAAATTGAATCTAGCAATATACTAAATGAATATTCCACAATGACCAGGTAGGGTATATTATTGGAAGGCAAGGACAGTTCTATTTTAGGAACTCTATTAATATAATTCATCATATTAATAGGCCAAAAGGGAAAAACCAGGGATGATAAAAAGGCACTTGTTAACACTCAGCATCCATTTTGCAGGAAAACCTCACTTGGCAAAATAGAAATAGCAGGATTCTTCTTTAGCCTGATAAGAAAGGCTTACAGAAACATCCCGTCCTCGAAGAAGAAGGCAGCACCTCTTGAGAGCCTCTGCATTGAGGGTCTCCTCCACGCCTGCCTGGCCCGTCTCCTCTGTCCCGAGTTGAGAGCAAATCCATGTGTTCCTACTTCTCTGGCTCAGTTGGAGCCAAACATTCCACTTAGCCCGAGGAGCCACAGATGGATATTTTGCTTTCCAAACACACACTTTGGACCCAGACAGCCTAGTGTGGCTGTGTTATGTTGGACAAGCGGCCACCACTTGCTGAGCTTCTCTGAACCCCAATTTTCTCATTTGTGAAATGAGGCTAAGATTCTCTATTCCCTGGGGCCATGAAAGTGAAGTCCCCGGCACACAGTAAAGGCTCAGAAAATATTAATCACTTAGCACTTCCCTCCTTCCCCATCTCTGCTTCTGTCTCTTCTCATCTTGCCTGGGTTTCCCTTCCTTTTTCATGCCTCCATGACCCCAGGCCTGGCCAGCTCAGTCTCCTTACCCAAGTAAGCCCAGTCGGTGGGGCAATTTGGGGACTCCAGAGCCCTGAGTTAGCATTCAAAGACATTAAGGTAGCTGCATGGGGCCTGACTGGGGGCTGGCCTGGGAGGCTCTCCCCAGGGCTTCCTGCCCCCAAGAGAGCCTGGTCAGTGAGTCCTGGAGGCCAGGAGGTCCATCTGGGCACCTGGTTTCATTGTGGGAGGCTTCTGTGCTTTGGTGGAATAAGGGCGGTTCCTGGTGGGCAGACTCAAGTTTAAGAACAGGCTGTGCGGCCGGGCGCGGTGGCTCACGCCTGTAGTCCCAGCACTTTGGGAGGCCAAGGCGGGTGGATCAAGAGGTCAGGAAATCGAGATCATCCTGGCCAACATGGTGAAACCCCATCTCTACTAAAAATACAAAAATTAGCTGGGTGTGGCGGCGCCTGCCTGTACTCCCTCTACTCAGGAGGCTAAGGCAGGAGAATTGCTGGAACCAGGGAGTTGGAGGTTGCAGTGAGCCAAGATCGTGCCCTGCACTCCAGCCTGGTGACAGAGCAAGATTCCGTCAAAAACAAAAAACAAAAACAAAAACAAAAACAAAAACATGCTGTGCTCCTCTAGGTGTGCCAGCCTCTTGCCAACTTCTTACAGGTTTCCTCCCTCTGGGTTAAAGTCTGGGATCACAGTCCCACAGCTTCTCAGACTAAGACCAAAGCCAGACCCTGGACTCCAGCCTCAGCCTCAGGTCCCTGCACCTCACCATCTCTTCCGTGGGTCCCCGAAGTTCCGGCATTCTGCTTTCTTCACCATCCCCAAATTTAGCTCCTACCTCCACCACCTCCATGCTTCCACCTGCGCTCTGCCACTTCTCTCCTCGCACTCGGTATCCTGTGACTCCTGAGAGTGGGCATTTGGCCCTTTCCCTGCTGGGACACCACCAAGATCCCCTGGCTCAGTCGGTGTACTAAACACTAACCACACCTTTCGTTTCAAAATAGCCTGGGGACTTGCCGCCACTAGAGGGAGAGGGACTGCCCTTCCCCGGGGAGAGATTAGTGAATCCTTAGAGACAGCAAACAACCGGCCCCAGAGTGAGCCCCTTTCAAATGCAGACCAACCGATCCAGAGCCATGTACCCACCCACCTCCTTTGTGGGGCTCTGACACTCCGGAGGCACTATCCACCTGCCCTAATCACTCCGGGGCCCGCTTCCCGACCCTGGGGACAGCGCCTACCCACAGAGCCTGCTGATGTTACTCACGCTAGTCAGTGCTGAGCCTGCTCACCCTCTCTTTCCTGTGGAAACCACCACGTGGGCTCTTAAACACATTTTCCCTGCCCTCCCCTCAACTCTGCTTCCAAACTGACAGGTGCTTCCTGGTATGACACGTCCATGGCATTGGCGTGGCTTCTCTCTAGGGATCTATGAGTATAACAAACCATCTTTTCAAGGTAATCACGTTCTGATCTGTTAGCCTCACCATCCCTGAATAGCAATAAAACCGATTACATTTGCAAACAGACAGGATAGGCTCAGTTATGCTGAGGTTACAAACCGGTCTCGGTGGCTTAACACGCAAAGCTTACTGTTGGTCTAGGTGACTCTCCAGGACAAAGTCCTCCACACAGTGACTCAGTGATCCAGGCTGGAGGAAGCTCCACATTCCTGTAGTGGCACCTTTGGGAACACACCTCCCCGGTTGCCTTGGAGAGTATGAAAGTACTGGAGGATTTAGGACCAGCACTTCACTGCTTTGGCCCCAAAATGACACATACCACCAATGCTCACAGCTCATTGGGAAGAACAAGTCTCCTCACCTCAACCAACAGCAAGTTGACTGGGAGGCGTGACTCCCCAGAGTGCTCAGAAGGAGAAGAAAATGGGAGAGGGAGATGGGTGCACACTCAATGTCTCTGTCTCACTCTCTCTTCTCTGCTACTGGGTCAGGGAAAGGAACTCTTCCCCAGCATAGGATGTTGCCCTCTTGGGCTCACCAGGAGGTTGCACTGGCTGGGAGGGGGTCTGTCCTCTACTGGCATCGACATAGTGGGGGCTGGCTGCAGCAGGAAATCTGCATTTGCCCAAGGAAACCCTCATTTTGTCATCTCCCCCGGACAAAGCAGACTAGCTCTAGGGTGTCTCCTCTAGAGCTTTAAAAAAATTAAAAAATTTAAAAGACAGGGAGAGAGAGACAAACAAACAATTCTGATCCCAACCGGGCAAAGACACAAATTGCGACTTTTAATTATATAATCTGCTTTTGATGAATTTATTTCTGACAGTTTTATAGGTTGACGAGAGAGTGCATTTTAGATGCAAAAAAACCCATTATTCATTCCAGGCTCTTTGAGCATAAAAATTGTCAAATGATTTTAATACAGTTTTAAGTTTTATGTTTATTGTCAAGGGAAAAAAAAAGTCCACAGCAATTACCGAGTCACATGCCCCTTCAATCTTTATGTTTCTGACAGCAAGAACAATAAAATATGTTTTTGCCCAAACCTTTTACCGCTCAGATTGACGTGGCTTCAGCGACAGCTGCTTTTCTTCCATGTGAGAACCGTTTATGAGAAAGCTAACTTAGAACCACTCCTTGGTAGGGGGTGGCAGGGGGAGTCCTGGCTGCTCTGCAGAACAGATGTTCCCTGGCAGAAATGTCCAGACCCTGAGGTCTGGGACCAGAGAGGAAAGTGGGGTGAAACCAGGTGGGACAAATCTGTGTTTTTACACCATCTTTGGGCACCTTGTTGGTTTGCAGGGGACCCAGGAGACCACATTTTTCCTGGTGAGAACCACTGGCCAAGGATAATCCTC
This sequence comes from Pan troglodytes, assembly GCF_028858775.2. Lineage (NCBI taxonomy): Eukaryota > Metazoa > Chordata > Mammalia > Primates > Hominidae > Pan > Pan troglodytes. The sequence goes on along the minus strand of NC_072409.2, from coordinate 12,309,068 downwards.
CAATCAGAGCATGACCAAGAAGACACCAGTCTTGGTCCTGCCAAGACTGGACCTGTTTTGGTTTGAGCTGCTTCACAAGCAGAACCTGAGAGGATATCAGAGCAAGTCGTCTATTTGAGAAGTGCACCAGTCATGGTCCTGCCAAGCACTGGACCTGTTTTGGTTTGAGCTGCTTCACAAGCAGAACCTGAGAGGATATCAGAGCAAGTCGTCTATTTGAGAAGTGATCCCAGGAAACACCAGCAGAGAGTGGGGAAGGGAGACAGGGAAGAGAAAGAGTGGATAGAAGATGAGTTGTCAGACAAGCTGCCATCATGGGCAACTGGAGTAGAATCTGCTGGGGAGCTTCAGGAGACGCAGGGCATGCCTTGGAGTTAACCCAGCTGCCGGACAGGACAACTTGGCTGTTTACCGGTTGATGTCTCACTGTACATCATTGTCCAGGTCTGCTTCTAGGGGAATAAACTCTCTAGACCTCTGCTTGCCCTGAGCTTGTGCCGCACCTACCAGCCAATAGCACAGGGAAAACACAACCTGCCACTCAGGTAACCCGCAGCCTTGAAAGGATCTCCCATCGTGCTGGTGGCCCAGATGTGGCTGTGCCTTCATTCTCCAGCGCCTGTGCCCATGGGCTACTTCTCTGCTTTGTGCCCCATGCCAGACTGATTGCAGAATTCAGCATCTCCGTGGGGACTCCCAGGTAGAAGGACCAGTGAATAATGTTTGCTGAGTATTCTTAGAGACAATAGAGAAGCTCTTCCTCCCTTGTTCCTCTGCCCAGGGATTCTTTGCTCTCCCCTGCCTCTCCCAGTGGCCAGCCTGGTGGGCTTGTCTCCTTCCATCCCACCCCACCACAAACTTCTTAGCCCTCTAGGATATAGAGCAGTTCAGCTCTACTCAGTTTCTGTCTCCAGCCTTGCTATTTCCGCACTTACCATGTGCTCAGAGAAGACTGGGGCCCTCTGGTCAGCAGGGCCCAGCCTCTTGGAAAGCAACTTAGCAACTGCCCTTTAGAATGTCACCACCATTAGGTGGATTGTCAAGGTGGTTCTATTCAACATAGATGATTCTAGGGAGATGGCAGGGCTGTGCTTTGCCAGATAGCTGGGCCCCCAAGGCCATGGAAGTATTAGTCAATAATCTCCTTTCCTGGCTGGGCGCTGTGGCTCACCCGGGTGCAGTGGCTCACACCTGTAATCCCAGCACTTTGGGAGGCTGAGGCAGGTGGATCACCTGAGGTCAGGAGTTCAAGACCAGCCCGGCCAACATGGTGAAACCCTGTCTCTACTAAAAAATACAAAAATTAGCCGGGTGTGGTGGCAGACACCTGTAATCCCAGCTACTTGAGAGGCTGAGGCAGGAGAATCACTTGAACCAGGGAGGCGGAGGTTGCAGTGGGCCAAGATGCGCCACTGCACTCCAGCCTGGGCGACAAGAGCGAAACTCTGTCACAAAAAAAAAATCTCCTTCCCTACCATGTTGGGGTACTGGGAGGCGAGGGGTACTCTGCCCAGGGGTGCTGTGGCCAGGGCTTGGTCTGAGGCAAGTCAGCAGGGCCCAGCCTCTCCAGAGGGCATTTAAACCTTCAGGATTGAAGGGTATGGTGACCTGAGATCCATAGCCCAAGAGTGTCTCCGGTGGACATAGGCTTACATTCAAGCTCCACAGGCCTACAGTCTGGAGGGAGATAGAAATGGAGCTGGTCCAGGGTAGTGTCCTGCCCTCTTGGGAACTCAGCTGGGAAAGCCTGTCGAGAGGGGGCAGTGCCAGGAGGAGTGAGGTATGGAGGCTGCAGGGAGAGCCCCAGACATTCCAAGAGCCCTCCCTGAGGGTCCCGGGAGGGGCCTCTTGCAGACTCACATCTGGGCAGGTCTGGATAGGTAGTGACTCCACAATGAGCAGGAACAAGTTTCCTCAAGGGCTTTTGCCTGAACTGTCTCCTCTGCCTGGAAAACTCTTCATACAGCCCACTCAACGAACCCCTTCATGTCTTTTACGACTGCATAAAAGACACTTCTTCAGGGAAGCCTTCCTGGATTTCTCAGCCTTGCTCAGGCCCCAGTGCCACACACTGCTATGGGCCCCTGTGCGCCCAAATTACAATTATTGTTAAATATTATATTCTTTTAAAGTGTAATGTATGCACTACACTTTAAAAGAATACAATATTTAACAATAATTGTAATTTGTTCATTATAAAAATGTTTCTCTTTTCCTCTAGGCTGAACTCTATGGGGTCAAGGTCACGGTCTGTTTTGCTCCCAGCTCTATCTAAAAAACTGCATGGTGCCCAGCAGACAGTAGATCTCATTACATTGTGAATGGATAATGGGTGGATGGAGGGAGGGGTGGAGGGATGAAACAGGCTTCCCTTCTGTGACACTTCAGTAAGCCTATTTCCTTTTCCTCGTTCATTCCCAGTCTCCCTTGCAAGCAGATGTAGTCATGTGGCTGAGTCTGGCCCATGTGACTGAATGCTGCTGGAAGTGAAGTACTTCTAGGGCTGATCTGTGTGGCCCCTTCTACAGAGAACTCTGAGGCCCCAGGGAAGAGCAGAGCCACGGATGGAGGGTGCCTGGGCCGCTGAATGACTGTGTGGAACAGAGCTCAGCCCTCCCCACTCCAGTGGACTTTATCCCTTTTCCCAAGTGGGAAATAAACCTCTATTGTGTTAAGCTACTGAGGTTTGGGAGTTATTTGTTACAGAGGCGGGTGTAACTTGTCCCAGCTAATACATCCCTTGGGATGGATGCCCTAGGAGGAACCAGGTCTGATCATTTCTCTGCTTTCAGCGTCTCTGTCTTGTTGCCACCCTTGATCAGAATGGGCTGGGTGGGTTTCCAGGAAAGAGGAAGAGGTCATTTTCCAACATTTGTTCCTCGTGCCCACCCTCTCCTGGGGAGGTGGGAGTGACTTGAGGACCTGGAGTTTCTATCTGGAGTGGTAGAGACAGTGGATGGGAGTTGGACTCTGATATCAGTTGTGTGTTCAAATCCCGGTTCTGTCCGTGACCTCTGGACAGTCGCTTGTCATTTCCGATAATGATGCCTGCACCATGGAGTTATGTAAACACTCAAAGAGCTCGAATGTGAAGCACTTGGCGGAGTGCCTGGCACCCATAGAAGGGAGCGATCATAATAATTATGATTTTCCTCAGGTCTCAGCGTCTCAGTTGCAGGAAGCTCTGCATTGCAAGCCTTTTGTCTCATTCCATTTTCGAGCCAGACGGCCCCATTTTTCTCCCAGTTTCCGCGGTTCTTGAGCTGCCTCAGTGCCTATTACACAAACCCCAATGCATCTCTGAAGTTAGCAGCTAATTATGTTCCAGGAAGTTATAGATCTGGAGTTTTTCATGTGCCAGAGGCAATTGCCTGCTCGGGCTCTCATTTTGCGGAGCAGCCTTCCAAGGACTGATTGGGAGCCCCTTCCCCTGGTCCCAGGGGCTTTGTGGGACCAACCCCTCTGCACCTCGGGGAGTCAGGCTGCCCCTTCCCTGCCTCCCAGACTTTACTAGCTCTGGACCTCCCTCACAGCTCCTTACAGGCTGTGAGGAACATTCGGGCTGTCTGTTCTGGGCTGGGAGGTAGGGGGAGTGTCAGAGAGCCCTTGAGAAATGTCCCTCCCTCCTGGGGAGGCACAACTGGTCCTTCATTATTGTGAGTAATAGTTTTTGCTGCTGAGCAACTGAGTGACTTGCGTCTGTTTATCGTGTAAGGGTTTGCCCTGACCCCCTGCCCCACAGCCTCCCTGAGCTGCCTCTCCACCTGGGCCTCTCATTTCTGCCTCTCCCCTGCAGCCAGACAAACACCCCTGGCTCCCAGGGCTCCACTCCCCACACTGGGCTGTCCTCCGGGGACCCAGTTTCTCCTTCCTTAGGCAGCATTCCCTTGGAACTAAAGTAAGAGAAGTGAAGTGCTCACAGTGCAAAATGTAACAAGGTGCTTACACTCTGGTGCCAATTGCACACTTGTGCACACTTGCACACCCTTGAGAGTGAGTGCCTCCTTAGGTTAGGTGCCTCACTGGCTTCTCCCTAGTCTGGACCCCACCCTAGTGACCCCCTGCCCAACTCTGTGGGAGGTGAACTCCCCTGCACACTGCTTGGCAAAGATTTCCTGCCAACTGCAGCTGAGCTAAGGGAAGGAACCAGGGCTGCCCTGCTCACTGTCATCTTCCCATCCTTAGCACATAGCACACAGTGGGTGCTCAAAAAACGCTGCTTCCCAACCACCATAATGAGATGTAGCAAGAGATGACTTGGCAAAGCACTGAGTGAGATTCTGAGCATGCAGTAAGTGCTCTGTCTATGGAAGGGCCATCTGAATCGGCCGTCTTCCATTCATGATTTCACGAGGGTAGCATTAGATTGAGTCTGTGATGCTGGTTCATGGGACAAAGATCAGGGTGTTTAAGTGGAATCCCAATTCTTAAAGTATGACACACCCTGAAAGAGACCTCTCATTTCTAATGCATACCAGAACCTGTGCTGGGCAGCCCTACGTTTTCACCCCATTTGATTTCATTGATTTTATTGACAGTTGTTCCTGCAGCATAGTAATCCATGCTTGTTTTGGCCTTGAATCTTGTTTGGTCTATGTCTGAACAGTTCTGGAAAGTCCCAGCAAAATCTTGCATAACACTGCCAGGCACAGTACTAAGCACCTCCACATATGTTAGATCATTTGATGTCTGATCTCAGGTTGTATTAATAGAGATATGGAGTCTAGAACAAAGGAGGTGATAGTCTCCATCATTTCCGAACTAGTGAAAATTTATCCAAAGTGTTGCCTCCTTAGGGAGTTTCCTCTCCTCAGGGAGTCTCACTTTAAGAAATAACTTGACATTTCTGAGTGAGCTGAGAGCCACCCAGATGCAAAGGTAATCAGGATTACAGATGAAGGCTATGAGAACTTTGCACACGGATGAGAAGGGTTGTTGCCTTCAATGACATGATTTAACTTATTTGATGAAGGGTTAAACTTAATGGTGGGAGTTAGCTTCCTAGTCCTGGCTTGGCCCAGGTGGGCAGTCTCCCGTGAGAGCCATCCAGCCATGGAGTAGGCTGCTGGCTGCATAGTGAGATCCCTTCAACCAGAACTAAGCAAATCAAAATGGGATATTCAAGCTGCAGAAACAACTGTATGGAAGGGATAAGCTCCTAAACTCTTTCAGATTTGCATCTGGGAGCCTCTCTGAGCCACAACAATTTCAGTTATCCACCCATACATGTATCCATTCACTCATCCACTCATCTACTCACCCCCCCCATCCAACCACTCATCTATCCTTCCACCCACCCATACATACATACAATTCATCCATCCAAGTTATCCATCTATTTAACAATTCATCTATCCATCCATCCGTCCATCCATCCATCCATCCATCCATCCATCCAGTTCATCCATCCATCCAACTATTATCCATCCATCCACCCATCTATCCATGCATCCATCCATACATTCATCCAATCATTTATCCATCTATCCATCCACCCATCCATCCACCCAATTCATCCACCCAACAATTCATCCATCCATCCACCCACCCACCCATCCACCCAACAATTCATCCATCCATCCATCTATCCATTCACCCAATAGTCATTGGGCCTCTGCCTTGTGCAAGGCACCCTGTCAAGCCCTGGAGGAGCAGTGGGGAGAACTACATACAGCCACAGTCCCTGCCCTCATCAATCTTCCATTCTAAGGGAAGAAAAATAACAAAGGCTGATGAGCCTCCCAACAGGAAAAGGACCAACTTCTAGGGAGAATTTACATCTGGATTATTTTGTGGCCTGAGGTTTAGCTTGTCACTTCAGTGATTTGCCAGTCCTTGGTGGGTCATCTGGGTCACTGAGAAAAATGTGAAACAGGATAAATTTCAATCAGTCCCCAGCCCCTGACTAGAAGATGGGCATGCCAAGGTTCCCCTTTGGAACCCTAACATCTTACACAGTGCTTGGTTCAGAGGAGGAATTCAGGAAAGGTTAGATGACTAGAGAGGTGGAAGGATGGATGGATGAAGGAGGGATGGATGGAGAGACAGACAGATGAACAACATGACTGAGGCTAGAAGGCTTGCCATGACTGTAGTGAACTGGAAACTGGTGTTCAGAGCCTACCTCCATCCCTAGCCAGCCAGAGGGCACCTCTCAGGTGCTGCATGGTCTATGGGTCCCAGAGCCTTGGCCACCCTTTCCTGTCTGGTGCCCACTAGGCATGACCCATACCGGGCCTGTCAGGCAACCAGAGCTCAGACGGAGCAGCATCCACTGCACTGCCAACTGCCTCCCTGAGCTGGGTCTCCAATTTCCACTAACGATGTCTGTCTGCCCCCTTTCTAATGGCAAGATCGATCTCCTCAATGGAGAAGTTGGAATCAATAGAGCAGTTGATTAGTTCTGCGTTCTCCCTGCCATCTGTTACCAGTAAGACAGTGTCACGGAAAGGGCACAGGCCTGGAGTCGGGCAGGCTGGGGTGAATTCTGCCTCGCCCCCAGCACTCTTGCAGCAAATCACATCCCATCTCTGGGCCTCAGCTTCCCTGCCTCGGAAATGGGGATAATACTGCTGAGTTTGCTTTGAGAATTTGTGAATGCCTGGCACAGGGATTGGAAGAACAAGGAGGGTAGGTACAGCAAGGGCTCATGGGTCCTGGCAGAGGCATGTCTGTGTGTCTGTGTGTTTTGACAATGAACTTCCAGTCTCCTGGGAAGACAGCGAAAGGACCCATGACATTTGGCCCCATGGTGGTGGCAGTGCACCTAGGAAGAGCCTCAGACTCAGGTTCAGAGGTTTTGTGAGACTGCTCAGCAGGAAGGTGAGCCTGAAAGGGAATGGACCTCTTCTGCACACATGCCAGGCCCCCCAACTGCTGGAGGAAATGGGATTGGGGGCTTTGGGGCCCCAAAGGTATCCCTGTACAGCCCTGAGCCCTGGGGCGCAAATGCCCCCAGGCTGGAGGAGTGAGGTGCCATCATCCTCAGGTTCAGCAGCAGCGAGGAGGGTCCTGGGAAAACCTGCCCCCTCCTGGAAACTTTTTTATTTTATTTTATTTTATTTTATTTCATTTTGAGGTAGAGTTTTGCTTTTGTCACCCAGGCTGGAGTGCAATGGCACGATCTCAGCTCACCACAACCTCCGCCTCCTGGGTTCAAGCAATTCTCCTGCCTCAGCCTCCTGAGTACCTGGAGCTATAGGCGTGCACCACCATATCTGGCTAATTTTTTGTATTTTTAGTAGAGACAGGGGTTCCCCATGTTGGCCAGATTGGTTTTGAACTCCTGACCTCAGGTGATCTGCCCGCCTTGGCCTCCCAAAGTGCTGGGGTTATAGGCGTGAGCCACTGCGCCTGGCCCCCTCCTGGGAATTTTATAAAAGACTTTCTTATTTATTGTAAAGTAAATGTATTATGTTCTCCTGGTTATAAAGCCAGTAAGGACCTAACAAATACAAAGAAGAATAAGAAGAAAATAAAAAACATCCTTAATTCTATCACCTAGAGATACCCACCCTTACATATATCCTTCTTTTCTTTCCTTTTTTTGTGAATAATATTAAATATTGCTGCTATGGTTTCCATCCCATCCGTGGCTGACTGCACACGCCTCACTCAGCCAGGCCTCGGTGGCCCATGCAGTGGGAACCCTTTTGCTAATGACAAAGTGAAGGATCAGAGAGGCGAAGTGCTTTGCCAAGGTCACTCAACTTGAGAGTGACAAATGATTTATGCGCTCAGCTAACTTGAGTGACGGCAAGATGGACAGGGCCGGTGTGCTGGTGGGGTTTCCATTCAGGTGATGGAGGTGGACCTATCTGCCCAGCCCCAGTGCTCCTCACCTCTCCCTCTACCTCTGAGGTACCCCATCCAGCTTTCTTAGGGATGTGTGCAAAGTGGGGACTTGTATGTGTTGTCCCCATGATGCTCTCCTGTGAGCCCTGCCCGTACCACCCTCAAACAACAGGGTTGATTTTAAGGCCCCAGGGCAGCCCATCGGGTGAATGGGTCTCAGATCTTCAACTGTGGGCCCCAGGCATATGGAGACACAGGGGTTCATTTTGGGGTCCCTATGGGCAGGGGCCACCTTGCAACCGGCCCTCTAAGGTTGGCTGAAACTCTGTGACATCATGACAGGCTCATTCTTCCCAGTGCGGGGCCCACACAGGGTGTCAGAGCCCCTCACAGCCCTAGGGCCCATCTGCCAAATAAAGAAAGAGGCTCAGGGAGATGCCATCGCTTGCTCAAGGTCACAGGGCCGTGGAGGTAAGAGTCACCCTGGTCTTTCTGAGTCATGCACCTGTGTCCCTGACCTTCCATTGACTTCTAGAGTGAGGGCTTCCATTCACCCTCAGCTGTCAGTGGCCCACGATCCAGGGATGTCCTGCAGGGAGTGGGCCGTGCCAGGCACGATGCCATAAGAACAGGGACAGTTGGCAGATGGTGGGGGCGAAGGTGGTTCTGGGGCCTCACTGTGCTGTGTGGCTAATGGAGGTGGGGTCATAACAATGATAAAAATCAAAGACAGTGATTGATAGATATAGCATCTACTTTCTCCTGCACACGTCTGGGCTGAAAGCTTCTTGACATGGTCCTCCTTTGACAGCAGCTGTGATTCTGATCTCACCGATTCACACTTGCACACACTCACACACTCATCCAATAGTCATTATGTCCCTGCCATGTGCAAGACACTGTGTCAAGCCCTGGAGGAGCAGTGGGGAGAACTACATACAGCTACGGCCCCTGCCCTCATCAATCTTCCAATCTAAGGGAAGAAAAATAACAAAGGCTGATGAGCCTCCCGACAGGGAAAGGACCAACCTCACCCTCACATACACATACTCACACCTATGCGCTTGTGTGCAGACACTCACAACACCCTCACACATGCACACACACTCGTGTGAACATGTGCATACTCTTCTCCACTGACACTGGCTCACACCCATGCACACGCGTGTGCACCTATACACTCACACGTGCACACACATCTTCCCTAGGCGCGCGGCCATTGCCCACATTTGGTTTCTGGTAGGTGTTTTCTGTCTACCTTTCTGTCCCTCTCCTCCCACTTTCTGTCTCTGTGGCTCACGATGCCTCATCTTTCTGCTTTTCTTTATTTCCCACTCTTTCGTTCCCTTTCACCCTCTCTTCTGTTTCTTTCTCCCTCTTTGCATTTGCATGTCTCTTTTTCTTTATGTCTTTCTCTCTTCACCCTACATCTCTTTCTTCCTTCCCTGCCTCCCACTCTGCCTGAGATCGCTGTGTCTCCTTGACCCCAGTGCTGGCCCCCTGGTGTCCCCTGGGCTTGGAGAGGCAGCCAGGGCCAGGTGGGGCCAGGCCGGCTGGCGCCCCCACCACCGCCCCCTCCCAGCACATGGAAAGGTGGCTCTTTCCGCTCTGCCTGGCGTGGGTGCGGTGATTTCATCTGCCTTTGGATATGAAGCTCAAATTGCACATCAAAAAGGATAATGCATCTTTAAGCTGTTACAACGACTTCTCAATTTTTCATTTCCTGTCAGGGCGGGAGCTGCAGGAGGCAGGGGCGGCCGCGGAGCCTGTCTCCTGCCAGTGAAGTGTCTGCCTGGATTTGAGCAATAGGAAACCCAGGGGTGATAAATCGCTATTTCTAAGTAAATTTCATGCATTTGCCCTTTGGTTAAAGTCTCCCCTCTCAGCACTTTCCCCGTGCACACAGCCCGACTAATAACGCGCCGTGCAAGCTCTCTCCGCTGTGACAACTGATTGCACTTTGAAGTAATAATGGCTGATTTAATAATTGGTATAATTTTTCACTAGTACCTGAATGTCATCGACGCACAAAATAAGCTACCTGGACCCATGGCTGCAGCACTTTCCCTTCTTGGGGAAATCAATAATGCATTAAACCCCCAACCCAGGACCCCAAGAGGCCAGACCCTAGTGGAGGCTGTTATAGGGGGAGGTTTGGGGTCTCTCCATGGAGGCTTCATGGCAGGAAAGCTAGACAGAGGCTTTCAGATAGGCTAGGTCCCTAAGCCCAGCCAGGCTGCAGGAGAAGAGACCGAGAGCCGTGAACCTCCCCCAGACCCAGCTCACCCTCTAGGTTCCACCTTGGCAGCTTCTGTCTCCACCCGTGAAAGTCCCCTGAAACCCCCACTGGGGACTGCAGAGACAAAACCACCTCTCCGCCAGCATCAGCCGCCATGCACACAAACCACGTGTGCATGTGTCTGTGTTTCCGTGTGGGAATTGAGTTCAACTTCATCATTATTTAGAGAGGCCCTGTTATGAGCCAGGATCTGTGCTGGTGACAGAGTGGTGAGCAAGACAGACATAGTCGCCGCCCCCAAGGAGACTATGACCTCTTAGAGAGTGTGAGCATGCGTGTATGCGCTGATGTGCGCACGCGTACACACACACACACACACACACGTGCGTCTAGCTGTCTCTGTCCATACGGTATGTGTTGTGTGTCTGTATTTATAAATGTGTGTGTCTGTCTAGGTCTGTGTGTTCAGGTGATGTGTGAGGGTGTCTGTGTGAAGATCAGGGTGTGAGTGGCCCCTCACTCTGCCTGGCTGGGCCTTGAGAACATGTCCCTTCCTAGACCTAAGGCCAGGCTACTTCTCCAAGTTGAATTGGGCAGGGGGCAGCAGGGAAGAGACCCTGGCACTGCCAAGGTCCAGTCCACCCACGCCTCCTCATGGCTCCCTGAGCTCTCCCTATTGTACCCTCCTGCCTGGCTTCTGCCCAAGCCACCTGCCTGGACAGAATACCCCTCCATGCAAAGCACACAAACTCTGCAGTCACATCTGGAACCTGTCCTCCGAAAAGTCAGACACACATAGCTCTGAGGCCATTTCCTCATCTGAAAAGAGGGCACAAGAATCCCTGACTCCCGGTTCTGTGTAGCATCATGGATGCAGCCTTCTTAACCCATGCCTGGACATAGACGGTCCTCCACAAACATTAGCTCCTCACTCTCCATCCTGTTCACAGTCACCTCCTGTGAGTTCCCTGAGGACAGGCCATGGCACGTAGCAGGCACACAGTGAATATCTGTTAAACAGATGTGTGGGCTGGTTTGTCAACCATTAACATAGACTTGGAAAAACCGAAGAGCTTCGGTCATGCCTGCCTTTGGGGTGATGGGGCTGGGGCAACCTCTCACCCACTGTGCAGTTTGTCGGAGTTTTGCAGGAGCAGGGGGGTCCTTGTCCCAGCAGAGCTGGAGCCCAGACAGGCCTGGATGTCCCATCTCCCCCAGCTCTCTCCCCTCCCACCCGCCGCTGTCTGGCTGTGAACCGGGAAATCGATTTCAACTTCATCTCATCTCAAGATCAAACATCTTAAGTGAGATTATTCACGTTCCTCCATTGTTTCTAACTCATTTCCTATTTTCCAGTTGAAAAACCCTGCCAGAAGCATTCTGTGGCAGAGATTAAAACAATTTCAGAAGCAGGCACCCAATCCTTCTCTTTGGATGGTAAGCAAATTGGATGTCTGTGAGAAGCCGGCAAATTTTATTATGAACACATAATTTGCTACTTAACTATCCTTAAGACCCCGGGTGCTGTGAGGCCCCAGCAGGAGGGCTCCAGAGGGGGCAAGATGAAAGGTAGGGAGGGAGTGGGGGTGCAGCAGACCCCCATCCGGGCCCCCAGCCCTTTCCTGCAAAGTGTGAACATCGGATCGCCATCCACAGCTCGGTTTCCTGGGGAAAAGGGAGGGAACCCACATGTTCTGGTACTCACAAGGCCCAGGCACCACGCTAAGCACTTCAAATGCCTGATTGCTCCGAATCGCCACAAAACTCTTGGGGAGTTGGAATTGCTTTGACCGTGTTGTAGATGAGGAAACAGACTCAGAGAAGAGAAGACATTGCCCAAGCTCTCCCAGCAAGCGGTTAGCGAGTGGGAATTAGAGTCCAGCTCATGTTCTTAACCATCACTGTGGGAGATTATTGCAAAAATGGCTGTAATTCTCACCTCTCCTTGCATCCCCAGAGTGGAGAGTCTAGTTCCCTATCCCTGGATCCTGGGTTGGCTTTGGGCAGTAGAACGTGGGGGAAGAGCCGTGTGCTAGGTGCAAGCTTAGGCCTCAAAAAAGTCTTGCACACATTTGTGCTCTCTCTCTCTCATTATTCTGCCCAGTTGCTGTGTGGACAAGCTCAGGCCAGCCTGCAGTGGGCAAGAGACCACTGGCGCAGAGCTCAGTTGTCTTAGCTGGGGACATCCTGTCACCCAATCCTCAGACATGTGAGAGAGCCCAGTCAAGAGAGCAGAGCTGTGGAGCGAACCCTCAACTGAACATAAATGCATGAATGACCCCAGCTGAGACCAGAAGAACCACCCAGCTGGTCAATAGAAATGTGAACAAAGATAAAGTCTTATTGTTTTAAGTGACTATAAATGACCATAAAGTCATACAACAGCTGATACAACCACCTACGAGTCCGAGGACCTGGGATCAGGCTCCCAGATTTTCTCCCTCGGTCCCCCAGGCCCGCATTGCATATTTACTTTGTGCCTGCTCTGCGGTAACTGATATGGGGGGTGGGGGGTGGATCTGGTTGCTGTTCCCACTGCTTGGTGCATGTGACAAAGATACAGGCTTGCCGCCCTCAGGCCCTGGCTCTTCCCCTGACTGCTTCATCCTGCTACTGTCCTTAAACTTGTCAGCCTTTTCCATTAGACTCCTTAATGCCAACAAAATGATAGGGTCATTTAATGATCACCTACTATGTGCTGTGTTTTGTACCCAGCATTTCCTTCCTTCCTTCCTTCCTTCCCTCCCCTTCCCTCTTTCTTTTTCTTTCTTTCTTTCTTTTCTTTCTTTCTTTCTTTTCTTTCTCTTTCTTCTTTCTTCTCTTTCTTTCTCTTTCTTCTTTCTTTCTTCTTTCTTCTCTGTTTCTTCTCTTTCTTTCTTTTCTTCTCTCTTACTTTCTTTCTTTCTTCTCTGTTTCTTCTCTTTCTTTCTTTTCTTCTCTCTTTCTTTCTTTCTTTCTTCTCTTTCTTCTTTCTTTTTCTTTCTTTTTTTTCTTGAGACAGAGTCTTGTTCTGTCACCCAGTCTGGAGTACAGTGGTGTGATCTTGGCTCACTGCAGCCTTGACCTCCTGGGCTCAAGTGGTCCTCCCACCTCAGCCTCCCGAGATGTTGGGACTACAGGTGCCTGACACCTTGCCCAGCTAATTTTTGTATTTTTTTTTCTTTTCTTTTCTTTTCTTTTTTCTGTAGAGATGGCGATTTGCCATGTTGTCCAGGCTAATTTGGAACTCTTGGGCTCAAGCGATTTGCCCACCTCGGCCTCCCAAAGTGCTGGGATTACAGGCGTGAGTCACCGCGGCCAGCCTGTGCGCAGCATTTTCTTTGCACATCTCACTGCATCCCCATCACAGTCTTATTACTTCCCATTTTATAGATCAAGGTGCTGAGGCTCAGTAATGTGTTCCCTAAACAGTATGTGGTGGAGGTGGGATGGAATCCAGGCCTATACTTTTGTCTGCCTGACCTCTTATAGGCTGAAAACCTCCTTCTAAGTCCTGGGGTCTTCTCTGAATCTGGGTCATAGAAGCTCCAGTCCTGCATCTTTTCGAGGCAGCATTTCTCAGACCCTGAGCCTCCATGTGTCAGAGGCATGGTCTAGAGCCCCCAGTCTGACCAGGGGGGTACTTCCCAATCTTCAGGGGGTCCTAACCTTGAAAGCAACCAGGAATGCTGGATTCTGATCCTACCACACCCTTGGGAAAAATCTCTCTCTTTTTTTTTTGTGACGGAGTCTTGCTCTTGTCACCCAGGCTGGAGTGCAGCGGTGCAATCTCAGCTCACTGCAACCTCCACCTCCCAGGTAAAAGTTATTTTTGTACCTCAGCCTCCCGGGTAGCTGGGATTACAGGCACGTGCTGCCACGCCCGGCTAATTTTTTGTATTTTTAGTAGAGATGGGGTTTCACCATGCTGGTCTTGAACTCCTGAGCTCAGGTGATCTGCCCACCTCGGCCTCCCAAAATGCTGGGATTACAGGTGTGACTCACCGCGCCCAGCCAGGAAAATCTCTTCACCTCTCTGGGCCTCGGCTTCCAAGTCCACCCAATGGGCTGAGAACTGCTACCTCAGGGCCTACATCTGGGGAGAGGTGGGTGAGAGGATGGCGTGGGCTTTCCAGGTTTGGACTGTCTGACTGAGGTGGGAGAGATGTGGTTCCTGGGGAGGAGGAGGTCTGGGCTGAGGAGGAGCCTGGGGTGGGTGGAGTCCGCAAGGTCTGGAAGGGCGGGGGAGCCAGAATGTTGACCAGGCACCATTTATAAGCCAGGGCCTGGGCCCAGACAGGGGCTGTTATCATCCCCATCACACAGATGTGAGGTGTCATGAAGTAACCACCTCTTTCAGCTGCTTCTCCCCTTTTCCTCCTCACAGAACAATCCCAGGTCTCAGACTGGCCCCAGAGCCCGGGTGTCCCCGCCTGTGGTGGCCCCAGCTTCTGAGCCAGCTGTGTCATGGGGTCCTTCCCAGTCTCGCCCACCACCAGCTGCTTTGGGCCACTGGGAGCACGTGCCTGGGGCTCTGTGTGACCCCTGGCTCTGTTTCCCTCCCGGAGGGGGCTGCTAGGCTCTATCTGTGTGAAGGTCATGCTATGCAGGCTTTGGCTGGTAAGCTCCTGGCTGGAGCGACCCCCCGCACTGGCTTCAGCCCTCCCTGCCCGGTAAGAGGAACCGGCCCCAGTGATTAGAAGCTGGCAGGGAGCATGGGAGAGGCTCCACTGAAGGGAGGCACAGTGGTCAAGGGCACAGGTTCTGCAGCTGGGGGGTCATCCTGGCTGTACGCTGCAGCTGTGTGACCTCAAGCTCATGACTCCACCTCTGAGCCTCAGCCTCCTCAGCTGTGGAGGGTGCTGGGGAGACCCTCGCCTCCCATGGTTGTTAGCATGAACTGAGGCGATGCATGTGGGTGCTGAGCACGAAGCCTGGTGCATGGTCAACCCTCAGCGAATGCATCTAGCTACCCTCCTCCCTTTCCAGAAGCTGCAGCGCCGAGGGTGGAGTGCTGGGGCCAGGACGGGGAGGGCCAGGGCCAAGGAGATGGGCTCTAGGGACAAGACAGATAGGAGCTGAAGGGGCCCTCAGGCGCGGGGACCCTGAAACCCCAGGGTGACAGGAGACCAGCGTGGCCCTCACCAGCCAGCATCAGGTTCGTCATTTTCTTCTCCTGTCCTCTCAAGACTGGAGGTTCCCCCAGGCAGAGCCTGGTCCGCTCTGTCTCAGTGCCCCAGCACCCAAAGTAAAATCAATGACTTGCTCAGTCTTGGGTGTTGGCAATGAGTGGTGTCACTGTCCTATCTTGGTTGAGGGGGAATCCATTCATCAGCTAGGAGGGTACCACATCCTGGCGCTGAGTGTTTGTGGCTTTAGCTGAGGGGATCAGGGACACTCTGCAGGGAATTCAGAGCTGGCGTCTGCGTTGGGCAGGGACCCAGCTCTTTTTCCAAGTGGGATGAATTTGAGATCACAATAATAACAACTCCTACCTATTGAGTCCTTACTCTGTGCCAGGCACCGTAAGTGGAGCCTTGCCCTCATGCCTCCTTCTAGAAACTTCTGTATGATTTCCATTTTCAGACAAAGACACCGAGGCTCAGGGAAGGTGAGCAACTCACTTAAGGTCACCAAAGGCAGAGCTGGGACTTGCCCAAGATCAGTCTGGCTCCAGCACTGCGGATATTCCTTCTTTTCAGTGCAGCCCCCTCTCCAAGCTGTTGTGAATGGAGTCCCCCGCAACCGAGATAGGAGACTGATGCCACTCACTGCCACCACCCAAGACTGAGAAAGTCATTTATTTTCCCTGTCTATAAAACGTTTCACAAAGTAACAAAAAGTGTAATGTGCAAGATCTTCAGAATGACCTTTAGAAGAAGTGACCTCACCTTAGTGGTTCTTACCCTTGGCTGCCCATGGGCGTCACGTGGGACTGTTAAAAAGCTCTGAAGCCCCGGCCTCACCCCCAACCAGTGACGTCAGACTCCCTGGGGGTGTGGCCCAGCATGGTGTGTTTCAAAGCTCTTGAGTGGTCCCTGTGGGCAGCTGGGGCCGGAAACTGAAGCCTGATGTGTCTAAGCTGCATGCGTCTTTTTTTTTTTTTTTTTTTTGAAACAGAGTCTCACTCTCCTGTCCAGACTGGAGTGCAGTGGCACAATCTGGCTCACTGCAACCTCCGCCTCCTGGGTTCAAGCAATTCTCTTGCCTCAGCCTCCCGAGTAGCTGGGACTACAGGCGCCCGCCACCATGCCTGGCTAATTTTTGTATTTTTAGTAGAGATGGGGGTTTTACCATGTTGGCCAGACTGGGTTCGAACTCCCGACCTCAGGTGATCTACCTGCCTCAGCCTCCCAAAGTGCTGGGATTGCAGGCGTGAGCCACCGCGCCTGGCCTGTATGTGTCTTTCTTGCGTACCCTGATGGCTTCAATTCTCAGGTTAGCTTAAAGCCATTCTCATCCCAATTTAATTGAAGACCCTTGGTGAGTCCCTTAAACCCTCATGTGGAATCAAAATGTCGTGCTGTGGGGAGATGGCCTGAGGTTCTAGAACTCCCTGGCACTAGACCGTCCTTCAACAGGCCTTTTCCAAGCCTGTTTGCCCCCGGGCCCCTTTATCCCAGCTTTCTTTTGCCATCATTGTAACAGTCATCAACACAGCCCAGCCTGCTAATGAGTAGCCCCATCTGGGCACAGTCAGAGGAGAAAGGGTCTCTGCCCTCCAGGGACCAACGCCTGTCTGGGGAGGCAGCAATCCAGACTCGGATGAAGCCCTGGACCCCTCCTGAACCCCACGGCTGCCGGGGAGGTGGGGTGACTTCATCTCCACACTCTGGATCTTCCCGGGCGGTTCCCTTAGCAACAGGGCCTTGCTTTGACAGCCGCCTTCGCAGACAGTCTGCTTTCCGGGAGGCTCTTTCCACCAACCCCATCCTCTCTTCCAGTGGAAATTTTTGCAGGGGCTTCAAGCAGAGGCTCAAAGCAGGCCCTTCCTGACCTGTGGGGCGTCAGGCTGCCCCTGGACCCTACAGCCTTCCTGGACTGTTCACCAACGTCTCATACACAGGGCCTGCTCGTTCCTCCAGCTTTCGACTTCCTCCTGTTCCTGCAGGTCCTAATGAATTCAATCTTGCTCTTCTACCCGCCCCCCACCGCCGCCTCCTTGCTTTTTCTACCTCCCGACTTTCTCTTCCCCCGACACACCTGTGCCCCACCTGCCTCTCACCCGCACATGAGCAGTTAAAGCGTCTGCGCTGACATTTAATGTTCTTAATATAGGCCTTGGTGACAGAGGGAAGCGGGCACAGAGTCCCCTGCTGGGCAGGGGGCTTTTCATCCCCTCTGCATGGGCATGGAGACCTTCCCTCCCCCAGTCAGAGGACAGGATGGCTTCAGTGGGGCCCACAGCTGCAGGCATTGCTGGCGACCATGTACTGAGCCCTGTGCAGGGAGCCTCTGGACCCACAATAACAACTAATAGTATTCCCATTTCACAGGCTAGAGAATGCAGCTTCAGAGAGGTTAGCTAGCTTACTTAAGACCATCAGTTAATAATTGGGGACATTGGTAGTGACAAATATGAAATATTTTTGTCTCTGAGCACCTACCCAGTGGAAACGCTGGACACCCCATGCCCCCAAGAGGGTCCTCATCAAAACTTGCAAGGGAGGGAGTTTAAGCTCAGCATCCACCTATAACCACAGTGCAGTGTGCTGGGGGAGCCCGGCCCAGGGCACCCAGTTGCCATGTGGTTTGCAAACAGCCAGCTGCTGCCGCCAGCTCTAACCCTGCCTCCGGTGCCCTCTCTTTATTGTCCTTCTGTTGGCTGCTGTCACTGATGTGGTGGGAAGAGGACTCCTCTATCAGCCCCCTAAAACATGGCCTGTGGGCAGCGGTGATGAGTTTGGGGTTAGTTTTCTGGCTGATGAGTTAGAGAACAATGGAACGATCCGTCCTTGGTTCACGCCTCGAAGAACCTCTTTCCACCAACCCATAAACTTAGGGCAGAGGCCAAGCAACTCGGTGTGGAAGGCAAGTGGTCTTGCTTCTTATTCCAGAGCCGTAATCTCATTGCTCTGGCTTGAATGAAAATCCCAGGTCACCATCGTTCATCACCATTATTTCTCCCCAAAGGTCCATGGAATGCCATTTCAAATATCTGCTCTGGGCTTGGAGAGACCTGGGAGTCCATAGTGCAGAGGGGAAGCTTGACACCAGGGAGGTGGTGACTCCCTTGAGCGCGAGTCTAGGGGAGAGGGACACTGGGGAGGGATTCTGAGGGACACTGAGATGGGCTGGAAGAGGCCAGAAGAGGAGGCTCGGTGGCAGGGAAGGTGGAGAAAGTCCAAGGACATGGAGTCAGGAAGGCAGAGGACGTCTCACTGAAGAGGGCTGGGAACTGGGTCAGGAGCTGCCACGTTGGGAAGGTGAGGGCTACGAAGCAGTGACCGCATTTAGTGACAGGTACATCATTGTTGATCTTGTTGGACGTTGTTTCAGTAAAGAATTGGAAAAAGAAGCCAGATTTAAGCAGGTCAAGGAATCCATGGGAGAAAAGAGAACAGAGCAGACAATTCTTTGGGGAATCCTGACTGTGAGGTCCCATACAGACATACAGAGAGGCTGAAGGTGAGGAATTGGTTTTGTTTGCTTGTTTTCGGGGTAGAGAGAGACCCGAGCATGTTTAGATGTTGATGAGAAGTCTCCAGCAGAGAGGGAAGGGATGGCTGGTTGGCCTTGGTCCCCAGAGGTGGAGGCAGCCAGCAGCTGGAATACTGGTACCGATGCAGGATTCATTCTATAGAAGTCCCAGTCCCCTCCACCAACCAAGAGGGAATGAAGTGATGGGGAGTGCTGATGGAGATGAACCTGCACGTTCAATGGGGAGGGAGCGCTATGGCATCATCCTCTAAGAGACAGGGAGAGGATGGTGAGCGGGGGAGGTTTGAGGAGAGCAGGGAAGGTTGGCAAGAATGGAGGCCAGGACAGAGAGCTGACCAGGGGAAGAACTGCTAGGCAACAATGGGAACCGTTAGAGGCTGGGGATCCATGAAGTTATCACGGCATCAACTGTTTAGCCAATCCTTTGTGATGTTCTATATTCCGACTTTTTGTATTAGTCAAATAAATTTGGGAAATATGTTGTATTTCCCATATAACATATTGGTATAATATGTTATGCTAATAACAAGATTGGTTAAGCCAACTATGTTGCATCAATATGATGAAATGTTGGATTTCTCAGAGACTTTGATATGCTCATGTATGTTGTAACCTGCAGAATTGGCAGGTCCAATTTTATTTTTGACCACAGTATTTTTTCCTCACAGACCATCTCATGGTCTAGTGTTCTATTCAGTGGTGTGCTCGAGCTGGCTCCTGAGAGCAAAGGTATGCATCTGTTTTTAATTTCTTGTCCAGTGACATCAGTGTGGCTTGACATCAGCCATGGTAGCAGTGTTTACACCACAGAAATGGGCAAGTGCTGCAAATCAGGGTTATTTCTCCTGGACAGCTGGTTGTTAAACATTTACCATTGCACCTCAGATATCTTGCACTGGTCAATGCAAAAGGAAAGAAAAACAATAAGTGGTAAAACTATAAAAAAGAAAGGCTCAAAATTATTTTTCACATATTATATGATTATTTACCTAGAAAATTCAAAAGATCAACTAGGGACTATTACAATTAATCAGAGAATTCAGTAAGATGCTGACTTAAAAGATTTATTCAAAAATCGATGCCTTTCCTATGTACTAGCATTAATCACCTAGAATATATGATGGAAAAAAGATGACATTCACCATAACAACAAAAATAGAAAATATCCAGCAACAAACTTAGCAATAAATGTGTGAAGCTCAACTTAACATAAAAATAGGAATTGACTATATGGAAACACCTGCTGTGTTCATGGGAAAGAAGATGAAAATTTGTCAATTCCATTAAGATTAATCCATACATTTAATTCCATTCCAATTAAATCCCAAATGTATTTTCTTACTTGCAATGTTAGCTCACTGGGGATTATAAATAGTCAAGAATGCCTAAGAACATCTTGATAAATGCAATTGATTGGGGCAAAAGCAACTTTTTTTTTTTTTTTTTGAGACGGAGTATTGCTCTGTTGCCCAGGCTGGAGTGCAGTGGTGTGATCTCGGCTCACTGCAACCTTTGCCTCCTGGATTCAAGCAATTCTCCTGCCTCAGCCTCCTGAGTAGTTGGGAATACAGGCGTGTGCCACCATGCCCAGCTAAATTTTTTTTTTTTTTGGTATTTTTAAAATAAAGACAGGGTTTTGCCATGTTGGCCAGGATGGTCTCAAACTCCTGAGCTCAAGTGATCTGCCTGCCTGGGCCTCTCAAAGTGCTGGGATTACAGGCATAAGCTACCACACCCGGCAGAGGCAAAAGCAACTTCTAAGGTCAGATATTAAAATGCAAGAAGCAAGAGGGTGATGCGGTGTTGTCACTGCTCCATTGCCCACGGTGGAATCTTGGTTTCTAGAACAGTACCTGGTCCACAGAACTACTCGATACATATTCATTGAATGAGCAAGTTACTGAGTGAATGAATGAAAAAAAATGCATCACAAGGATATTATAGTTCAATACACTTTGAATTGGTACAATTAAACAAATGATATAAAAAACATGAGTATATATAACTAATATATGATAAACGTGGCATTTCAAATCAGTAGGAAAAAACATGAGTTACTTAAAAAATAGTGTTGGGGTAATTGGCTAACCATTTAAAAAATAATAAAGTCAGGCAGGGTGCGGTGGCTCATGCCTGTAATCCCAGCACTTTGGGAGGTGGAGGCAGGCAGATCACCCCAGGTCAGGAGTTTGAAACCAGCCTGGCCAACATGGTGAAACCCCTTCTCTACCAAAAATACAAAAATTAGCTGGGCATGGTGGCGGGCACCTGTTATCCCAGCTACTGGGGAGGCTGAGGCATGAGAATCACTTGAACCCCAGAGGCGGAGGTTGCAGTGAGCTGATATTGCATCCCTGCACTCCAGCCTGGGTGACAGAGCAAGACTCCATCTCAAAAGGAAAAAAAAAAAGTCACACAATCGGACATATGCTAATAACAGGATTGGTTAAGCAAATTATGTTGCATCAATATGATGGAATGCCGTGGACCCACAAAAATGATGTTATGAATGATATTTATTGGCATGGGTCATGAAATTGCTCAGTGGAAAAGGGAACAGGAAACAAAATTGACAATATAGTTCAAAAGACAAATGAGGGAGTCAGAGCTTGGATTCACATTTCGGCTCCATGATTGCTAGTAAGCTGTGTGACCTAAAGCAAGTTACTTAGGCTCTCTGTGCCTCAATTTCCTCATGGCCAAAACAGCAATAATAAAAGAACTTATTCTCATTTGTTCTTGAGAAGGATGAATATGAGAAAATGCATGCAAAGTACTTGGCATTGTATCCGGCACATAGTAGGTGCTCTGTAAATGTTCGCTGTTATCACAGCATTTACTGAGCACCTCCAGTGCCCCTGAGGGTACAGAGATGTGTGGGACACAATCCTTGGAGGTGCTTACAGGCTGGGAGGGAATGAGGAGATGAAGCCTTCTGTGAGCAGTTGATACCTGCCTTATGCGATAGGTTCTCCAGTAGGGGAAGCACATGCGTTCTGGGGACAGAGGAGGAACCTGCCCTCACCAGCAGGTAAGAGAAGGTTTGCCCTGTCTCCTTAGTCTTGAAGAACCATCAGAAAATGAGAAAGAGGAGTGTTCCAGGCTGCAGGAACAGCTTGGGCAAGTGAGAAGTGAGCCAGCTGCATGGGTGTATTGATGATGTTGAGGTAGGGGCGGGAGGTGAGGACGGAGAGAAAGGGGAGAGCAAAGGATTGTGGGTACCCAGTTAGTCATCTGTGGTCTACTAGCATGGCAGGCAGAGGGCTGCAGGGTCGGATGGGCAGTTTACAATCACTGCCCTGGCTGCTAGGTAGAGAGTGGATTGAATGGAGGAAGCTGGAGTCAGGGAGACAGCGAGGAGGCCAGTGCGGACACCTGGTGGAAGTGACAACACAGGGAGGTGACACAGGAAGGAATGAAATGCCTGAAGCCAGTGTTAAGGAGCCAGCTCCAAGGACCAGGGGCAGATGGGATGCTGTAGATGGGATGGAAAGAGCCCAGGGCAACACACGGAACTCAGCCCCAGGACCCGGGGAGGATGGTGGAGAACAGGAAGAACAGGCTCAGGGGAAGGTGGGACATGTTGATTCTGGACAGTTGATGAGAAGTGCATCTGGCCTCCAGAGATGGCCCAGAGCAAGCAGAGAGACCCTTGGCTCTGAGCCACCACAACACCCTGTGTGCCGGAGAGGCACTCCCAGGACACCAGCCTCGTGTGGAAAGAAGGCCAGTGGAGATGCCCAGGAGTGACTGGCAGAGCCACAACAGGAGGAACCAGAGGGCTTCTTGACATGGCAGCATCCCAGGAAGGAGAGGGTGGGAGGAAGTGAGTTGGGGACAGAGTCAAACAGTCAGAGACACAGGAGACAAGCAGAAGGGCTCCACGGATTGGCAACAAGGGTACCAATGGGCAGTTAACATGACCACATTCAGTGGAGGTGGGAGCTGGGATGGCACATGGTAGGGTGGGGGCAGCCAGCTCACAGGGGCCCAGAAGCCAAATATGTTTATGTATTTATTATTTTTAGAGACAGAATCTTGCTCTGTGGACCAGGCTGGAGTACAGAAGCATGCTCATGGCTCACTGTAAACTCCATCTCCTGGATTCAAATGACCCTCCCTTCTCAACCCCCCAAGGAACTGGGACCACAGGTGTGCACCACCTCCTCTGGCTACTTTTTTTTTTCTTTTTTTTGAGATGGAGTTCTGCTCTTGTTGCCCAGGCTGGAGTGCAATGGTGCAATCTTGGCTCACTGCAACCTTCCCCTCCCGGGTTCAAGCAATTATCCTGCCTTAGCCTCCCAAGTAGCTAGGATTACAGGCATATGCCAGCACCCCCGGCTAATTTTGTATTTTTAGTAGAGATGGGGTTTCGCCATGTTGGTCAGGCTGGTCTCGAACCATTGACCTCAGGTGATCTGCCCACCTTGGCCTCCCAAAGTGCTGGGATTACAGGCAAGAGCCACTACACCCGGCCTCTTTTTTTTTTTTTTTTTAAATTGAGACAGTGTCTCAATCTGTCTGTCACTCACTCTGTCACCTAGGCTGGAGTGCAGTGGCATGATCTCAGCTCATTGCAGCCTCCACCTCCTGGGTTGAAGCCATCCTTCTGCTTCAGCCTCCTGAGTAGCTGGGACTACAGGCACAGGCCACCATGCCTGGCTAATTTTTTTAAATTCTTTCTGGAGATGGGGTTTTGCCATGTTGCCCAGGCTGGTGTTGAACTCCTCAGCTCAAGAGGTCTGCCTGCTTCGGCCTCCCAAAGTGCTGGGATTACAGAAGTGAGCCACTGCACCTGGCCTTATCTGGCTAATTTTTTTTTTTTCTTTTTGGTAGAGATAGGGTCTCCCTATGTAGCCCAAGCTGGTCTCTAACTCCTGGGCTCAAGCGATCCTCATGCCTCAGCTTCCCAAAGCACTGGGATAACAGGCGTGAGCCGGCGCACCCGGCCCGATTGATTTAAATAAATATTTTATTTTGGAATAATTTTAGATTTACAGAAAAATGTAAGGTAGTACAGACAGTTCCCATATACCCGATATCCAGTTTCCCCTATTATTAGCATCTTACATTAATAGAGTATGTTCGTTGCAATTAACAAACCAATATTGATCTGTAATTGTTAATGGAGTGCATACTTTATTCAGATTTCCTCAGTTTTTCCCCAAATAAATGTCTCTTTTCGTTTATTTATACATGAGTCAGATAGATCTGGGTTGTCTGTTTCTGTTTCTGTTTCTGTTTCTGGGTCCCACCCACGAGACCACACTGCGTTCAGTCCTCAAGTCTTCTTACGTTCCCTTTGACTGGGACAGTTTCTCAGACTTCCCTTCTTCTTTTGGTGATTTTGACAGTTTTGAGGATTATCAGTCAGGTATTTTGTGGCATGTCCTCCTATTGGAATTTGTCTGATGTTTTGCTTTGCTCATGATTAGACTGGAGGTATGGATTTTGGTGAGGACCACAGAGCTAAGCCGCCATTTCGTCCCATCATCTCATGGCCACATGCTGTCCCTGTCAGTATGACTTACCACTGCTGATGCTGACCTTGATCACTGGACTGTGGTGTGTGTCAGCCTTCTCCTGGAAAGTTACTCTTTCCCCCATTTTCACACGGTGCTTTTCTTTTCTTCTTTTATTTTTTTTGAGTTGGAATCTGGCTCTGTTGCCAGGCTGGAGTGCAGTGGCACAATCTCGGCTCACTGCAACTTCCACCTCCTGGGTTCAAGCGATTCTCCTGCCTCAGCCGCCCGAGTAGTTGGGACTACAGGCGCGTGCCATCATGCCCAGCTAATTTTTGTATTTTTACTAAAGACAGGGTTTCACCATATTGGCCAGGATGGTCTTGATCTCTTGACCTCGTGATCCGCCCGCCTCGGCCTCCCAAAGTGCTGGGATTACAGGCGTGAGCCACCGCGCCCGGCCCACAGTGTTCTTTGGAAGAAGTCACTGCACAGCCCACACCTAAAGGGTGGGAGTTTTGCTCTTCCTCCTTGTGGGCAGAACATCTCCAGAAATTATTTGGAATTCTTCTCTATGGAAAATTTGTCTCTTTTCATTTATTTATACATGAGTCAGACAGATCTGCGTTGAAATCCCAACTCCACCATTTTCTGGCACTGTGAGCTTAGGCAAGTCACTTAATTTCTCTGTGTCCATGTATTCATTAATTCAATCATCGATTGTATCAGAATGGGCTTGTGGGTTTTGTTTTATACTTTGGGCTATAATCCCCAGCTCCTTCATTTATTTTGCTCCTCAGATTGCTCCAGCTTTGGCCACTGGGAGCACCCCTCATGGATCCGAGAGCCAGTTCTGAATGGGCACTTGTGAAACTGGACCCCAAGTCAATGTGTTTTTCATGCCTTGGTTCTAGGGTCTTGCTGGGAAAGGGCAGGGAAGGATTTCATGGCTGCTGGGTGAGGACCACTGGGCAGCAGATAGAGGCTGCTGGGATGAAAACAAAGTGAAACTGTTGGGAAATCCACAGAACTGCAGCCCTGGATCTGCTATCCTTGGAGGTGACTCTGCATGTGGACAGCAGGTCTCACAGGCAGGCACCAAGCCAGAGACTTGGCCAATAGGACCTGAAGTGGGGCCTGGGGGTGCCCAGCACACTGTAGGCTGAATGCCCCAACTGGAGTGGTGTGGTTGACCCATTATTAGGGACATGAAGGCTCTTGACCTTGGCCTTGGGCTGGTGTGGCTGGCCCCTCGGGGCGGGAGTACCAGGGGCTGTGTCATACAGGCCAGCAAAGGCAGGGAGCGGCTAGAATAGGGAGCGAGAAGAGCTTTCCTGCAGAGGCCATGCACTGGGCAAAAGCTTAGAGAAGGGGAGGAGCTGGGCTTGGCTGCCCACCGCCCTCGCTGTGCCTTCAGGCCTCCTCCCTGGCTGCTCATTCCTTTTGTCTGGGTAAGTGTTATTTCTGCAAATGTAATAAACCCCTGTGCCTTCCAAGCACACACTTGCTCCTCAGAACCATGCAGCTAAAATGACTGCTTAATGGAGCTAATGAGATGCCTGTTTGTTCTGACCCAGAGGGCAGGAGGAACCCCCAGGAGCAGGCACCAAGGCACTGATTAGGGGCAGGGCCCAGCCAGCCCCACAGCTGTTAACTCCTGGGGTGCCTGAGTGGGGCACCTGTCTCCCCTCCATCTTGCCATGGGGCCAGCATGCCAGAGAGAAAGGACAGCTTCGGCAGGGTCCCCTGGCTTCCCTGTCACCTTCAGGCCTTGCCAGTCTCAATGGGGACTTCAAGGGGAGAGCCCTGGGCTGAGGTCAGGAGATCTGAGTGACCTCCTGTCACACGCTCCACCAACTCATGGTTAGTGAATCAACCGTGTCAGGCACAGCCCCTGGTACCCCTGCCCTTGGGGGTCAGTCACGCCAGCCCAAGGCCGAGGTCAAGAGCCTTCATGCCCCCAGTAATGGATCTCTGTGCTGCTCCAGGTGGGGCATTCATCCTACAGAGCGCTGGGCACTTCCAGGCCCCACTTCGGGTCCTGTTGGCCAAGTCTCTGGCTTGGAGCCTGCCTATGAGACCCGCTGCTAGTGTGCGAGGTTACCTTCGAGGATAGCGGTGCTGTCCTCCAACCATCGTGCTTTCTATTCCTCCAAATGCAGCCCAGAAGACCCAGGGCTGCAATTCTGTGGATTTCCCAACAGTTTCACTTTGTTCTCATCCCAGCAGCCTCTATCTGCTGCCCAGTGGTCCTCACCCAGGAGTCGTAAAATCCTTCCCTGCCCTTCCCTTCACTTCTTTAAAGGTTGTACTGGCCTTTAAAGAAGTGTCATTACATTGCAGAGAGGCTGCTGGAGCCACTCAGCCTGGGCTCAAATCCAGGCTCCACGACTTAGACACGTGTGACCTTGGACACGTTGCTAACTGCTCTGTGCCTCAGTTTCCTCATCCTCAAGTGGGGATGGTGATATAGTAGCTCCTTCCTCATAGGGTGTTTTCATGAGAAGTACAGGAATTAATACCTGTATAATACCTAGAATAGTGCTGGGAGTATCTAAGTACTGTGCAAGTGTTCTGTAACTGTCATAAATTTATTTGCGTAACTGTTCCACTAAAATAATTTACTGAGCGCTTAACCACATGCCAGGCACTAAGCCTAGCATTGTACCTGCTGTATCTTACTGAATCCTCACATGAACTCCAGGATGGACATGCTACTGTACCTGTTTTATGGAGGAGTACACCAGCCCAGGTTTACACAGTGCTTCTGGCCTCACCCACCCTGTTCTCTTCTCCTCTTCATCCAAATTTCTTTCTGTCCAGGTACATAGAGCTCCATGTTTCTCCAGGCCCCATGTTCCTCTCAACAGTCACTTTATTGATTGAGTTATACATTTATTTATCATCTGAAGCCTTCATTTTAAAATATGTTTTCACATTTATAGAAAAATTGCAAGAATAGTACAGAGAATACCTATATACTTTTTATTCCGATTTACCAAGTCTTATTTTACCTCACTGGTTTTATCATTGTGATCTCTATCTCTTGCTCTCTCTCGGCATATATCCATATATATGAATGTACATCTATGTGTACATACGTATATATGTATGTGTGTGTGCATGTGTATATAAGTACACACATATGTCTATATATACACACACATACATGCATATATATGCATATATATTTTTTCTCCCAAATACTTTGAGAGTTATTTGCAAATAACATGATGTCCCTTTGTCTACAAATATTCAGGGTGTATTTCCTAAGACAAGGACTTTCTCTGAGATAAAGTGTATTTATCAAGAGGGTGAACTGTAGGATTATAATACTCTTATTTATTCCATAGTTCTTATTCAAATTTATCCCAGTAATGGGAGGGGGAATTACATTCCAATAATGCCATTTACAGCTATTTTATTTACTTAAATTTTAAGTAAAAATTAAAATGGAGATATTAACCATTTCTAAATGTACAACTCAGTGGTTTTTAGTATATTTACAATGTTATATAGTCATCACCTCTCTCTCATTCCAGAACATTTTCATCACCCCAAAAAGAAACCCATTGTTAATTAGTCCATTCTCATGCTGCTAATAAAGAAATACCTGAGACTGGGTAATTTATAAAGAAAAAGAGGTTTAATGGACTCACAGTTCCACATGGCTGGGAGGCCTTACAATCATGGCAGAAGATGAAGGAGAAACAAAGGCACGTCTTACATGGTCACAGGCAAAGAGGGCCTGTCCAGGGGAGCTTCCCTTTATAAAACTGTCAGACCTTGTAAAACTTGTTCACTATCATGAGAACAGCACAGGAAAGACCCACCCCCATGATTCAATTACCTCCCGTTGGGTCCATCCCATGACACTAGGAATTATGGGAGCTACAATTCAAGATGAGATTTGGGTGGGGACACAGCCAAACCATATCACCCAGTATCCATTAAGCAATCACTCCCCATTCTTCCCTCCTCCCAGATTCTGGCAACTAATAATCTATTTTCTGCCTCTATGGATTTGCCTATTGTGGACAGTTCATACAAATGGAATCCCATAACATGTGGCCTTTTGGTCCTGGGTTCTTCCATTTACCACAGTGTGTTCCAGATTCACCCACATTGTAGTATGGATCAGAACTTCATTCCTCTTTATGGCTGAATAACATTCTATTTTATGGGCATACCACAATTTGTTTATCCATTCATCAGTTGATGGGCATTTGGATTGTTTCCACTTTTGACTATTGTGAATATTGCAGCTATGAGCATGTGTATACAAGCTTGTATGTAAAGATGTTTTTAGTTCTCTTTGTTACACGTCTAAGAATGGAACTGCTGGGTCATATGGTAACTCTATATTTAATATTTTGAGAAAATTTCAAATTGTTTTCCACAGGAGCTGCCCCTTTCTACATTCTTACTGGCAATGTATTAAGTTCCAATTACTCCACATTCTTGCCAACACTAGTTATTTTCCTGTATTATTCCTATGTTATTTTCCTTATTTCCAAATAATGACAACACTTGTTATGAAAAACTATAGTAGCCATCCTAGTGAATGGGAGGTGGTATCTCACTGTGGTTTTGATTTCCATTTCCCTAATGGCTAAAGATGTTAATAATATTTTCCTGTGCCTGTTGATCATTTGCATTTGTATATCTTCTTTGGAGAAATATCTATTTCAGTCCTTTGCCCATCTTAAAATTGGATTGTTTATCTTTTTGTTGTTGAGTTATGAGAGTTCTTTATATATTCTGGGTACAAGATCCTTTTTCAGATGTATGGTTTGCATGTACTTTCTCCCATTCTGTAAGCTTTTATCTACTTTCTTGATAATATTTTTTGATGCATGGAAGTCTTTTATTTTGATGAAGTACAAATAATATGTTTTTTCTTTTGTTCCTTTATGCTTTTGGTGTAATATTTAAGAAACCGTTACCTGATCCACAAAGTCATGAGGGTTTACACCTACATTTTCTTCCAAGAGTTTTATAGTTTTAGCTCTTACATTAAGGTCTTTAATTCATTTTGAATTAATTTTTGTATATGGTGTGAGAGAGGGATCCAGTTTCATTCTTTTGCATATGGATATCCAGTTGTCCCCATACCATTTATTGAAGGGGCTTTTCTCTACCCCATTGAATGGCCTTAGTATTCCTGTTGAAAAATCGTTTGATCATAAATGTATGGATTTATTTCTGGATTCAATTCTAGTGTATTGATCTCTATGTTTGTCCTTATGCCAGCCCAACACTGATTTTGATTCATGTAGCTTTGTCATAAGTTTTGAAATAGGAAACTGTGAGTACTCCAACTTTGCTTTTCCTTTTAAAGGTTGTTTTGACTATCCTTGTAATTCCATGTGAATTTTAGAACCCACTTGTCCACTTCTGAAAAAAATAAGGTAGCTGGGATTTTGTTAGAGATTGCATTGAAATTGTAGATCATTTTTGAGAGCATTGTCATCTTAACAATATTAAGTCTTCTGATCCATAAATGTGAGATGTCTTTCCATTTATTAAGATTATCTTCAGTTTTTCAGCTGTGTTTTGTAGTTTTCAGTGTACAAGTCCTTCACTTTCTTGATTTAATTTATTCGTAAGTATTTTATTATTTTTGATGCTACTACAAATACAATTGTTTTCTCAATTTCATTTTTTCGCATTATTCATTACTAGTGCATAGAAATACAATAAGTTTGTATATATTTATCATGTATCCTGCACCTTTGCAGAATTTGCTTATAGTTCTAAGTTTTGGTTAAGTTTTTTTATTTTTTTAAGTTTTTTGGTTAAGTTCTAAGTTTTGGTTTAAGTTTTTTGGTTTGTTTGAGAATTATTTAGGGTGTTTTACATATAAGAACCTGCCATTTACAAATAGGATAGTTTTACTTCTTCCTTCTAATCTGGATGCCTTTTACTTCTCTTTCTTGACTAATTGCCCTGGCTAGAACCTTCACTACAATGCCGAATAGAAGTGGTGAGAGTGGACATCCTTTCTTGTTCCTGGTCTTAGAGAGAACAGTTTCAGTTTTTCTCCATTAAGCATTCTGTTAGTTGTGTGATTTTCATAAATGCTGTTTATCAGGTTGAGAAATTTTTCTTCTGTTCCTAGGTTGTTGAGTGCTTTTATCATGCAAGGGTGTTGGATTTTGCTAAATTTTTTTTAAATCTATTGCGATGATCATATAGGGTCTTTCATTCTTGCTAATGTGGTGTATTATGTTGATTAATTTTTGCATGTTGAACCACCCTTGCATTACAGGGATAAACCTCACTTGGTGTTATGATGTACAATCCTTGTAATATGCTGCTGGATTCAATTTGCTAATATTTTATTAAGGATTTTTGTATCTATATTCATAAAGGATATTGGTCTGTGGTTTTCTTGTGTTGTCTTTGTCTAGCTTTAGGATCAGGGTAATAGTGATCTCATGTGATAAGCTATAAAGTGTTTGCTTCTTTTCTGTTTTTTGGAAAAGTTTGAGAAATATTGGTGTTAATTCCTCTTTAAACATTTGGTAGAATTCATTAGGGAAGCCATCATCTGGTCCTGGACTTTGTTAGAAGTCTTTTGGTTACTGATTTAATCTCTTTTATTCTCATAGGTTTGCTTAGGTTTCTAGTTCATATTCAGTTAATTTTGATAGTTTCTGTGTTTTTAGGAATTTGTCTGTTTCATCTAGATTATCCAATTTGTTGGCATACAGCTGTTCATAGTATTCTCTTATAATCCTTTTTATTTCTACAAGGTCAGTAATGATATCCCACTTCATTCCTGATTTTAATAACTTGAGTCTTCCTCCTTTTTTTCTTGACTAATCTAGCTAAGAATTTGCCAATTTTGTTGATCTGTTCAAAGAACTAACTTCTGATTTTCTCTATTGTTTTTCTATCTATTTTATTTACCTCTGCTGTAATATTTTTATCATTCTGCTTGCTTTGGTTTAATTTGCTCTTCTTTTTCTTTTCTTAAAGCATAAGCTTATTTTATTAATTTCATGTCTTTCTGCTTTTTAAATGTAGGTGTTTGCAGCTATAAATGTACCTCTGAGTATTACTTTTACTGCATCCCCTAAACTTTGGTATGTTGTATGTTTATTCTCATTCATTTCAAAGTGTTTTCTGATTTTGCTTGTGATTACTTCTTTGGCCCCTTGTTTATTTAGGACTATGTTGTTTAATTTCTACATATTTGTGAATT
Source organism: Pan troglodytes (assembly GCF_028858775.2). NCBI lineage: Eukaryota > Metazoa > Chordata > Mammalia > Primates > Hominidae > Pan > Pan troglodytes. Next base: position 12,277,723 of record NC_072409.2, on the reverse strand, counting down.
TTCCAAATTTCATTCTATTATTGGTTTCTAATTTCATTCCATGTGGTTAGAGAAGATACTTTGTATGATTTATATATTTTAAATATATTAAAACTTGTTTTGTGGCCTAACATGGTTTATCCTGGAGAATGTTCCATGGGTACTTGATAAGAATGTGTATTCTGCTATTGTTGGATGGAGTGTTCCACGGATGTCTCTTAAACCTAGTTGGCTTATAACGTTGTTCAGGTCCCCTGTTTCCTTGCTGAACTTCTGTCTAGTTGTTCTATACATTATTGGCAGTGAAATATTGAAGTTTCCAGCTGCCACTAGTGAACTATCTATTTTCTCCCTTCAATTCTGAAGCAGATACTGATTTGCTTTATGTATTTTGGGGCTCTGTTGTTAGATGCATATATGTTTATAATTGCAATACCTTTTTGAAGGATTGGACCTTTTATCATTGTATAACGTCCTTCTTTGTGTTGTAAGAATTTTTGTCTCAAAGTCTATTTTGTCTCATATTAGTATAGTCACTCCAGCTCTGGTTACTTTTTGTATAGAATATCTTTTTGCATCCTTCTACTTTCAATATATTTGTATCTTTTAATCTAAAGTGAATCTCTTATACATGACACATAATTGGGTCATTTTTTTCAGCCATTGTGCTGTTCAATTGGAGGGTTTAATCCATTTACATTTCATGTAATTACTGATAAGGAATCACTTGCTTCTGTCATTTTGTGCCATTACAGCTTTATTTTATGTTGGATAGAGATGTTCTAAAGTACCATTTTAATTCCCTTGTCATTTCTTTTAATGTATATTTTTGAATTATTTTCTAAGTGTTCGTCCTGGGGGTTATAATTGACATGGTAATTTATAACAATCTGGCTTGGATTAATATCAACTTTCTCTCAATATTATGTAGAAACTTTGCTCCAATATAGCTTCATCTCCTTGCTTTATGTTGTAGTTGTCATGAATTATATCTTTCTTCAATGTTTGCCCATCAACAAAGATTTATAATGGCCATAACAAATCATTTATAATTATTATTTAATGCATTTGTCTTCTAAATCTTATAGAAAAATGAAGTTACAGAGAAAAAAACAATGGTACTGGCTTTTATATTTATCTATGTAAATCTATGTCTTTACCAGTTTTCTTAATTTCTTTGTATAGCTTTGGGTTACTGTCTAGTGTCCTTTCATTTCAGCTTAAAGGACTCCTGTTAATATTTCTTGTAGGGTAGGTCTACCAGCAATGAACTCTCTCAGCTTTTTTGTTTGTTTGTTTGTTTGTTTGTTTGTTTGTTTTAAATCTTGGGATGTCTTCATTTCTCCTTCATTTTTGAAGTATAATTTTGCTGAATACAGAATTTTTGATTGAGAATTTTTTTCTCTCAGAACTTTAAATATTGCATCCTATTTCTTTCTAACCTCCATGGTTTCCGATGAGAAACTGGCTATTAATATTATTGACGGTCCCTTGTATGTGACTAGTCACTTCTCTCTTGCTGCTTTCAGGATTCTCTCTCTGTCTTTGGCTTGAACAGTTCATTTGAACAGTCTGTGTGGATCTCTTTAAGTTTATCTACTTGGACATTTTGATTTTCTTAAATGTGTAAATTCATGTTTTTCATCAAATTTGGGAAGTGTATTACCATTATTTCTTCAAAGGTCCTTTATTCCCCTTTCTCTCTCCTCTTCTAGGATTCCTATTATGCGTATGTTGATATGTCTGATGGTGTCCCACAGATCTCTTGGGTTCTGTTCATTTATCTTCATTATTTTTTCTTTCAGTTCCTCAGACTGAATAACTTCAATGGACCTATTTTCAAATTTGATGATTCTTCCTTCTGCCTGTTCGAAAATGGTATGATCCCTCTATTTAATTTTTTATTACAGTTATTGTACTTTTTAACTCCAGAATTTCTGTTTGGTGCCTTTTTAAAATTCCTGTCTTTTTATTGGTATTTTCAGTTTGGAGAGACATTATTTGCCTGGTTTCCTTTAGCTCTTTGGTGATATCTAAAATAGCTTGTTCAAAGCCTTGATCTAGAAAGTCCAAGTCTGAGCTTCTGCAAGGGCAGTTTACTTTCTCTTAATTGCTTTTCTCCCTATGTGTGAGCCATATGCTCTTGTTTCTTTGCACCCCCTTTCCTTTGCTTTCTGTGTACTGGATGCCCAGCCTTCTTTCCATTGTTCAGCTACATGTCTTCCCTCTTCAGAACCTTTGTCCATGCTGATCCTTTTTCCTGGAATGACTGCACGTACCCGCCCCCCTCCCAACCCCTTTACTAGTACCTTTTACCTCCTAAAGCCTCACATTAAAATATTATCTACTTGTAAGTATGAATATTAGCTTGAAAACTGTGGTCTGCAGTAAACGAAACTGTCTTTATCTTTCTATATCTCTGAATCATTTTTGAGCTGTCACTCCATGGGCTATGGAAGGAAAGGGAGAATTACATGTTTCTATGGTTTCTACCCCCACCTTTGCCCATTTCTGGATCATGCATGGAGTGTGGCAAACCTCATGTTGCCCCATAGGACTGTCTCCTCTGGACTCACTCTGTCCCCTCACCATCAATGAGGACTAGCCCCTTCCACTCTGGCCCCTAAAACTTTTGTTCCTCTCTTGTCTCTCCTGATAGCTGGAAATCTCTTCTTTGTATCAAAGAACTGATTCTTTCTTCATATTTCTGGCCGAGACTCTCTGTCTATGCCTCATATCTGTGCCTGGAAATGAATGTATAGGGTTAGGCTATTGGTGAATAAAGTAAGGCCATTGCCCCTCCAGGTGAACAAAATTGACATGGGGTTCCTGAATGCTCTCAGGAAAGCAGGATCAAGGATAGTCCTTTGCCTCTCCCCTTGGAGTTTCGAGTTCTTAAACTATGTCTGATGGACTGGGGTGGACTGAGGGAGACCAGATGGCAGAAAAGGCCTAGAGGGTCTGAGGGAGACTTATCCTGGGAATAGGGTCAGGGAGCCTGTCTGGTTGGCCTGGACTCAGCCCCAGGATTGGGCAGCTAGAGGAGAGAGGGGTTCTAGTCAGGGACCTTTGCTGTCAGGATCTTCTAATATGATTATCTCAATGCTGTTTGATATGAGAGAGAATGAGGGAGTGAATGAATAAACGGAAGGAACACTGGGGACCAGGCCACCTTGGGGAGCTGCAGCAATGGCTGGGGAGTGACCTTCCAGAGGCATCATGGATATCCGTGGTGATGGGGGCAGCATATGGGCTTCACAGGGGAGGTGAGAGTAACCAGGATTGGGGAAAGGACATATGGGATACGGGGCTGGGTGAGGAGTGATGTGGGGACCTTGCAGGAACAGGACCCCTGGGACCTGGCAGTTGGGAGCTTAGAGTCATTATTCACGGACAATCATGGAAACTTGACTTTGTTTCATGGTCTCTGGCTGGTGGGGGTCGAGGACCTTTAGATTCCATCTAAAAAAACAGAGAATAAGGGAGAAAGAGAAACAGAGAGAGAGCAAGGACATAAGAACACAGGGTGAGGCTAAGGAGGAGATGTGGTGGGAAGAATAGAGATGGACGAAGACAAAGGGAGAAGGAAAGAGGGATGAGGAGAGAGAGAAAGAGGGAAAAGCAGTTAGCAGTGGATACAAGTTGGAAGTGAAAGGCATCTGGCAACCTTGCATTGCCTATGAAATGATATTAACATTTTATTATTGTAAGGTGAGCTTTTTAAAACGGAATTTTAAATGTTACCCTGCTGTTCCGGAACACAAAAACCTTTAATTTTATGCAAATGAACAGTGAGGAGCTGAGCGCTTAATGTAAACGAACACTTTCTTTGTAGGAGAGGTTGGAAGAGAGAAAAAAAAATTCCCCAGGATTCTTTAATTGCTGTCTGAAATTATGTAAATCCCAGCACCAGGCAGAACACAATTACCCCGCGGCCCTCCCTGCCAGCGCCGCTAATGTCTAACAAAATATCGGTGGGTGACATTTAGACGAGGTAATGCAAATGAGAATTAATTTTTTTCCAAGACAAAGGGCAGCTGAAAGATCACCTCATTCATATACAGGAGCAGAGAAAGCTTGCGAATGCTGGGGGTGGGGTGGGGTGGATGGGGAGCCCAGGGTGCCAGTCTCCCTCTTGGACCTGGGTCCCTCAAATTCTGGCCTCAGGGAGCCTTAGGTCACTAACCCTCTGACTGCAGCTCCCAAACAGTTCTTCATGGAAATTGGGTTAACAAATGTAAATAGCCATTAAAAAATACCCCATGACCCATTCTCAGTTCCATGCTCATGGCAGGCCCACAGGGTGCTAACATAAACTTCTTATCTGAAGGAGGAAACTGAGGCTTGGGGGATCTGGTGACCCAGCCAAAGGCACACAGTTAACTCCAGTGGCAAGAACTGCATCAACTAGAGAAGGAAGGACGTTGGTTTTGTGTTTCTCTCCCTCATTCTTCCTTCCTTCCTTCCTTTCCTACCTTTCGTCCTTCTTTCCTTCCTTCATCTTTCCACTTATGGAAATGTTTTTCATTTTTAAAAATGTTTTTAGTACAGAGGGCTTGAAGAGAGAAAACCAGGGCCAAGCACTCACTTCCACCCCAAATTCTTTTCTCAGCATGAAATAAGTTCCACATATATAACTCAGCTTGGTCAGCTCCCACTTATCCTTCAAGTCTCAGCATAAAGTCTTCAGTTGCCTCCTTGAGGAAGCCTTCCTTGACCCATTCCCCATCCAAGCACCCAAAACTTTGACTTCTAAGCACTTACCAAAAACTGCAGTTACAAGGCCAAGTCTCTTCCCTATGAGACGGTAGGTAAGTTCTGCAAGGGCAGGGGCAGTGTCCCTTGTGGTTGTCACTATAGCCCTGGTGTCTAGAACACTGCCTGGCGCGGCCTTTGCTCAGAACATATTCAATGACTTTATGAATAAATTAATGATCTAAAAGGAGATTGTGTATTGGTCAAGGTGAACACAATGGTTTATGCATATAAAAATGTGAAGCAGAGGCCAGGTGCGGTAGCTTACGCGTGTAATCCCAGCACTTTGGGAGGCTGAGGCAGGCCGATCACCTGAGGTCAGGAGTTCGAGAACAGCCTGGCCAACATGGTGAAACCCCATCTCTACTAAAAATACAAAAAAATTAGCCAGGTGTCATGGCACATGCCTGTAATCGCAGCTACTCAAGAGGCTGAGGCAGGAGAATCGCTTGAACCTGAGAGGCGGAGGTAGCAGCGAGTGGAGACTGCGCAACTGCACTCCAGCCTGGGTGACAGAGCGAGTCTCCGGCTAAAAAACAATAAGTAAATAAATAAATAAATGAAGCAGGAAGTAGTAATGATTCTCTTAACAATCACTGCTGGAATTCTAGAAATATATTTAACAGTTGGAGGGGTGGGAGGAAATGTTTGGCAGGGCAGAGCTCAGGGATCTTTCGGGTTAAGAGAGCTGTCTCTCATTAGTCTCAATGCCAGCACAACTCATATCTTCAATTCCGCAGATGACCGTAACTTCGTTTAGTCAACTCCTGATTATTTTTATGCGCCTCTACTGCCAGTTTTTAATCTTGAGATAAAATCACTATGAAAGATGCTTTGGGCTTGACCCAAATCTGAAGGTATCCAAATCTATCATTAAAAAGAAAACAAGCCAAGTGCAGTGGCTCACCCCTCTAATCCCAGCACTTTGGGAGGCCGAGGCAAGAGGATTGCTTGAGCCCAGGAGTTCAAGACCAGCCTGGGCAACATAGTGAAACCCGATCTCTACAAAAAATAAATTTAGAAAAAATTAGCTGGGTGTGGTGGCACGCAGCTGTAGTCCCAGCTACTTGGGAGGCTGAGGTGGGAGGACTGCTTGAGCCCAGGAGATCAAGGTGGCAGTGAGCCACGATCATGCCACTGTACTCCATCCTGGGCAACAGAGCAAGACCGTATCTCAGAAACAAAACAAGACAAAACGCATTCTCTATGTGTTTGTTATTATTACTTTAAAAATACATAATCTGTATCTACAGCTTTTAAAGAATGATCTGATATTTGTTCATCTGTTTTTCTTCTTTAAAAATAATCTAAAATCTGTGTAGATCAACAACCACAGGAGAAATTGAGAAATTTTTCTAGGTTTCCACCAAAAAGCTTGAGGTCCAGACAGTTTTAAAGTGAATTCATCCAAAACCACTAAGACCAGATCTTATCAATACTTTTAAATTCCTCTGGAACATAGAGAAATAAGAACTTCCTTTTTCTTTTTTTTCTTTTTTTTTGAAAGCAGTACCAGCATACTTCTTCTCAAGGTACAGAAGGAAAAAAAATTGCTCCAGATATGTCAAACAGAGGTAATTTAATATGGGAATTGGTCACCCTTGTGATAGGAATGCCGAGAAGCTAGACAGGACAGTGAGGTGACCCAGACATTGGCAATAGCAAGAAGCTGCCACCACAGGAAAGAGAAAGAGAAGATATGTTGCTAGGGATCAAAGGCAGAGGTCACCAGGAGGCAGCTGGAGCCGGGGAAGATGTGCAGCTGATGATGGAGAGGCTCCTGAAGGGGAGGGAGGGAGAAGCGCCACCCAGGCCTTTTCCTTCTTGCAGCTCTCTGGTCCCTGCCAGTGCCTCCCATTGGGTTTACCTAGCTGGGATCCAGCTGACAAAGGAAGTTGGGAAATGCCACCTCTATGGGTCAGCTCCCCAGTCCCCATTCAGAACAGAGCAGAGAAAGGTGGATGATTGGATGAAAGAGCAAATAGGCAAAACATTGAACCTGCCAAGACAGAGGCTGAGATAGACCTCTGAAACAAAGCCACCCAGTGATCACCAAAGTCAGACTGATGGGGCAGTCTTAATGAATGATCGGGTGGATGACACTGGAGCTCTCTGGTCAACCTTAACGCCCCAAGAACAGAAAAACAGATCTTTCAGCACCACTGGTGGAAGCACACAAACACCACCTCTGAAGAATTTGTACAAAAATACTGAACCTGAATTTGATGAAGCCTCTAAAACCAATCATGAGTTTACAGAAGGGACATTGAAACACGTTAAAAGCCTTCACAGGAGATCGGGATGTGGTGGCTCACACCTGTAATCCCAGCACTTTGGGAGGCCAATCCGGGCAGATGACTTGAGGTCAGGAGTTCGAGACCAGCCTGGCCAATATGGTGAAACCCTGTCTCTACTAAAAATACAAAAATTAGCCAGGTGTGGTGGTGCATGTCTGTAATCCCGGCTACTTGGAAGGCTGGAGCAGGAGAATTGCTTGAACCTGTGAGGTAGAGGTTGCAGTGAGCTGAGATCCCACCACTGAACTCCAGCCTGGGTAACAGAACAAGACTCCATCTCACACACACACAAACACACACAAAAAATAACATAAATTAAAAAAAAAAAACTTCACAAGACACATCAACAAAATCTAGAAAATGAGCAACTCTACACGGCAATTGACTGGTTTCTTCAACAAATACATTATAAAAACCAAAAAGTGGGGCAACTTGAAGACCAAAGGACGCTTAGGGGACCTGTCAACCAAATGCAATGCATGAAACTTGATTTTTGTTTTGTTCTTGAGTCAAAATAAATCAACTGTGAAAAAAGCATTTATGAGGCAATCAAGGAAACCCGAACACGAATTGGATATTTGACGATATCGAGAAATTATTGGGGTTTTTTTTTTAGGTGTGATGGTGATGGTGTAGCAATGTTGTGTTTCATTTTTGTTCCAAAGGAGTCCTTTGCTTTTAGAAAGACACATGGAAAATTTTCAGATAAAATGATTTGATGGCTGAGATTTGCTTCACAATAATTCGGTGGGGGCTTGGAAGATGGAGGGATAGAGAGAAACTGGACATGAATTGATAATTGTCAAAATTAAGTGATAAGTATGTGGAAGTGTCTTGTACTATGCTCTACTTTTGTGTATTTTTATTTTATTTTATTTTATTTATTTTTTGAGAAGGAGTCTTGCTCTGTCACCCAGGCTGGAGTACAGTGGCACAGTCTCAGCTCACTGCAACCTCCACCTCCTGGGTTCAAGGGATTCTCCTGCTTCAGCCCCCTGAGTAGCTGGGATTACAGGGGCACGTCATCAGGCCCAGCTAATTTTCTGTATTTTTAGTAGAGACACGGTTTTACCATGCTGGCCAAGCTGGTCTTGAACTCCTGACCTCAGGTGATAACCCTGCCTCGGCCTCCCAAAGTGCTGTTTTACAGGTGTGAGCCACTGCATCCAGGCAACTTTTGTGTATATTTAAAGTTTTCTGTAATACAAAGTTTTAAATATTTGTAAAAGAAAATAACAGTCCAAACTAACTTATCAATTTTTATCCAAAAATTGTACTATATATATACACATTTATATATACATACATTTATGTTATGTATATATGTAATTATGTAAGTAAAGAAAATAAGAAGTGCAAGTATTTAAAAAGAGGCCAAATTAGAATTATTTGCAGAGGATATGCTTTTGACTTAGAAACTCCGACTTTAAAACACCTCAAAACTATTAGAAACAGTGAGTTAATATTGTTGCTAGTTATAAAATTAACATATGAAAACAAATAGGTTTCCTATATACAAAATAACCAAATAGAAAATGTAATTGAAGATCTCTGTATAAAAATAACAAATAAAATATAACAACTCAAAATAAATTGTAAAAGAAAGATGTGGAATCTACACAAAGAAAATGGTATAACTTATGAGGTTATATATACCTCATAAGAAAAATTGGGCTGGGCGTGGTGGCTCATGCCTGTAATCCCAGCACTTTGGGAGGCCGAGGTGGGCGGATCACAAGGTCAGGAGATCAAGACCATCCTGGCTAACACAGTGAAACCCCGTTTCTATTAAAAATACAAAAAATTAGCCAGGCATGGTGGCGGGCACCTGTAGTCCCAGCTACTTGGGAGGCTGAGGCAGGAGAATGGCATGAACCTGAGAGGTGGAGTTTGCAGTGAGCTGAGATTGTGCCACTGCACTCCAGACTGTGTGACAGAGCGAGACTCCTCCTCAAAAAAAAAGAAAAAGAAAAAGAAAAATTGACTAAATGGAAATCCATTCCTTGCTCTAGGTAGGAAGCTTAATATTATAAAAATATCAATTCTCCATTAAGTAATCTATACATTAAATGAAATCCTAGTAAAAATCCTAGCAGGTTTTTTTGAACTTGATAAACAAATTCGGAACTTCATTTGGAAGAATACACATGTGAAAACCAGGAAAATACAGAAACGTGAAGAATCATGAAGAGAGATTTCTGCTTATAGTACCATGGTAAACTGAGAACGCCTCTTGGTATAATACACCTCAAAGTTCTGCGTAAAATTTTAAAATGTGCTTTTAAGTCTATGTCTGAGCAGACAAGAAACAGATCTCCAAGACTGTGAAAGGTATGATTCCAGAAAAGAAGACTAGTTGCTCAAAGCATCCTCTGATCCCATGCAAGGAGGGAAATTGGATCAAGAACTCCCATAAATCTGTTACCTTGAAAGATAAATTCCTCAGGAAATGGGTGCATTAGCAAAGAAACACCACCACCAACACCGCCTCCCATGAGGGGATACTTGATGTCTTGACCGTGTTCTGATGAGTGAAAAAAACCAAAAATTTTCCCTGGAGAACCCCAAACCTTAAACAGATCATCTCACAGATTATTAGAATTCATACTATCTGTGTAGCCCACACACCACCCCACTAACAACAACAACAAAAAGCTAGAGATTAGCTTGAAATATTCCTGTTATATCAGTGTCTCCAGGCACCTAGTAGAAACCAGCGAAAAAATTTCTGAAGGAACGCATCTTAAACCAAAGTCTCAAAGAATGCCGCTAGATAAATAGCAAATAAATGATTGTGAGTTTACTATAAAAACTCTCAAAACACACAAGTGAACAAAGCACCATGCGTGGGCGGTAGCAGAAACGAAAGACTACAGAATCAGACCTGCAAAGACAGTAGATGTTGGCACTCTTAAGTACGTAATATAAAATAGTTTTGTCTGGGCTGGCATGGTGGCTCACAGCTGTAATCCCACACTTTGGGAGACCAAGGCGGGTGGATCGCTTGAGGTCAGGAGTTCAAGACTGGCCTGGCCAACATGGTGAAACCCTGTCTCTACTAAAAATACCAAAAAAAAAAAAAAAAAAAAAATTAGCCAGGCATGATGGGATGTGCCTGTAGTCCTAGCTACTTGGAAGGCTGAGGTGGGAGAATCTTTTGAGCCCAGGAGCTGGAGCTTGCAGTGAGCTGAGATTGCACCACTGCACTCCAGCCTGGGCGACAGAGCAACACTCCGTCTGAAAAAAAAAAAAAAAAAGAAGAAGAGATATTATGAATTTTCAGAATTGATGAAAGACACAAATATTCAGATTGAGGAAGTCTAGTAAATCTTGAGCATAACAAATAAGGAATCCATACCTAGACATTTTGCAATAAACCCGAAGAACGGCAAAGACAAAGTGACAATCTAAAAAGCAGCCAAAGGCCGGGTGCAGAGGCTCACACCTGTAATCCTGGCACTTTTGGAGGCCGAGACAGGAGGATTGCTTAAGGTCAGGAGTTTGAGATCAACCTGGGCAACATATCGAGACTTCATATCTACAAAAAATTTTAAAAGATCAGCTGGTCATGGTGGTTCACGCCTGTAATTCTAGCCTCTTGGGAGACTGAACCAGGAGAGTAGCTTGAGCCCATGAGTTTAAGGTTGCAGTGAGCTAGGATCATGTCAAGCTGCACCACAGCCAGAGGGTGACACAGCAAGACCCTGCCTCTTTTTTTTTTTTTTTTTTGAAATAGAGTCTCGCTCTGTCACCCAGGCTGGAGTGCTGTGGCACGATCTCGGCTCACTGCAACCTCCGCCTCCTGGGTTCCAGTGATTCTCCTGCGTCGGCCTCATGAGTAGCTGGAATTACAGGTACCCGCCACCATGTCTGGCTAATTTTTGTATTTTTAGTAGAGATGGGGTTTCCCCATGTTGGCCAGGCTGGTCTTGAACTCCTGACCTCAGGTGATCTGCCCACCTCGGCCTCCCAAAGTGTTGGGATTACAGGCATGAGCCACCATGCCTGGCCGACCCTATCTCAAAAAAAAAAAAAAAAAAAAAAAGGCAGCCACACAGAAAAAAGCAGATTACCTACATAACAATGACAGACAGGTGACTTTTCATAAGCAATGATGAAACCCAGAACACAATAGAATCTTTTTCAAAATGTGTAGTCAATGAAACTATCACTCAAGAACAATCATAAAATAAAATCATGTTCAAGCAAATAAAAACCCAGAGAATTAATATTAACAGACTCTCACTAAAACATCTTCTAAAAAGTGTCCTGCAAAGGAAAATGACCCTAACAGGAAAGTTTGAGTTGTAGATAGAAATGATGAGCCAAGAAAATGGTGACTATATTAGCATATCCAAATAAATATTTATTATATAAAATGGTAAAAATCATAATACCAAACTTGGGGGGTTACAAATGAATAGAAGAAAATACTGGATGCAATGGTTAATTTTAGCTGTAGGTTTACTGGATTGAGGGGTGCCTGGCTGGCTGGTGAAATGTGGTTTCTGAGTGTGTCTATGAATGTGTTTGCAGGGAAGATTGGCATGTGAGTCAGGGGACTGAGAGAGGAACACTCGCCCTCCATGTCGGTAGGCATCATCTAATTACTGGGCAAAGGGGTTGGGACCAACAGGCAGGCAGAAGGGAGGGGGATTCTCTCTCCCTTCCATAGCAGGCCACCTTTTCTCCTCCTGCCTTTGGATATCAGACTTCCGTTTCTTTAGCTTTTGGGCTCTTGCACCAGTGACCTCCTGGGGCTCTTGGAACTTTGGCGTCTGCCTGGAGGCCTCACCGTGGGCTTCCCTGATTCTGAGGCTTCTGAACTTGGATTGAGCCAAGCTACCTACTTCTCTGGTTCTCCAGCTTGCAGAGACTACGGGACTTCCCCATCTCTGTGATTGTGTGAGCCAAGTCCGCTAATAAACCCACCTTGTATTATATCCCGTTGGTTCTGCCTCTCTGGAGAACCCTGACTAATACATTGGGTAGTAATAACACATAAGTCAAGCAGGGTTATCTGAGTTAAAGTGTTTTAAGGTCCTTGTATTGTTTGAGAGAAGGGTAAATATATTGATTAATTTCAGAATTTATTAAACAAAACATACCTATTAATTTTTATCTTTATGCACAAATAATTTGGTGCTTGTTTTAAGCCATTAAGTTTCGGCTTGTTTGTTACTCACCAATAGTTAATGAATACATTTGCCCTACTTGCTATTAAAAATGCATTTTAAAGCTACAATATTAAAGCAGTCAGGTACTCGTACATAAATAAACACACAAAATAATGAGACAGACTAGAGTCTAAAAATAGACACAAATAATTAAAAAAAAAAAAAAAAGACCAGGCACAGTGGCTCATGCCTGTAATCCCAGCACTTTGGGAGCCTGAGGCAGGTGGATCACTTGAGGTCAGGAGTTCAAGACCAGCCTGGCCAACATGGTGAAACCCCATCTCTACTAAAAATACAAAATAAGCCAGGTGTGGTGGCATATGCCTGTAGTCCCAGCTACTTGGGAGGCTGAGACAGGAGAATTGCTTGAACCCAGGAGGCAGAGGTTGCAGTGAGCCAAGATCACACCACTGCACTCCAGCCTGAGCGAGACTCTATCTCAAAGAAAAAGAAAAGGATTCAACAAATGATGTTAAGACAATTAGCTAGCCATTTGGAGAAAAAAATATATACTGAAACTGTTTAATTTCCAGCACTGTTGGGTGGTGAATTTTTTTGTTTTGTACAACATGTGTAGTTATTACCTCTGTATGTATAAGTCCAGTAGGAACAAAACTCTCAAGGGTTTTACTTTTACCATGTACATTCATCATGAATGAAAACTGTAAGACGAAAACCGTAATGTGCTAAGGTTAAGCAGAACTGTGCAGTAGTGACAATAAGTGCATATGGAATGTCGTGTGCTCCTCCACAAGTCATACAGCCTCCTTCGCAGTTAAGTTAGAGCTGTATTATGTTTGCGTCCTGGGGAAAATGCTGCTAGCCACTTACCCAAGACCTAGCCTCCTTGTTTCCCCCAGTGGAAGGTTGATATTGAGGGAGATGCAATATGCCCTGCTAGAGGAATAACAAACAGAAGTACAATAAAGTGTGAGGTAATCAGAAAACAAAGAAAGGTCTGCAGAAGGAGAAGCAATTGAGAAAAATGAACTAATTAAAGGTATTCATGAAAGAACAAAAAAAGAGTGTGGAAGGACATATAACAAAAGCTATTACCTCTCAGTTGTTGAAGCACAATGATTTTGGTGTTCATCTTCATACGATTCTGCATTTTCTCGGTTTCTTGGAGCATAAATTGTATTTTTATTAGAAAAAGTAAATGCTCCGGATGTTTTGAATTGTAATCAATTTATTCAAAGTAGCATACTGTTTCATATGCTTTTACAACCCAGGTCTCCTCATCATGCACTGTCGTCTCCTTTGCCAACATTTTTCATTGGGGTCTTGATTTTTCCCTTATTGATACAGATCCCTTATTGATATAGATTGATTGATTGATAATAAGGATAGTAACACTTTCTGATTCTTTTCTTAGTTTGTCACTTGCCTTTTAATTCTGACAATGGGATTTTTAACTTATAGAATTAAGTTATTTGAATCAAATGGAATTTATCAGTGTGCTCCTTGATACTTATTCCTCAGCTGACGTGCCTGGAAAGTCCTCATTTTGATGGAGTTAAATATGCCCTTTATTAGAATGCACATTCTTCTAGTTTTCTGACTTTACTTTTCATTCTATAAATCCTATGGACATTATATTCATATTTGGTGTGGATAAAAATTTAACTTGAGGTTGTTTTTTAATCAAAACATTTTAGCCACTTTCTCTACCCTCATTAGTCAAATAATTTCTCCTTCCCACCCTTCTTCCTCATAGTGATTGAGATGTTTTCTGTTGGCAGATATTGCTGGTTGCCTAGAATAATTAACCCTTCTTACCAACAGAATCTTAATTTTGTTTGGGGAAGGAATGTGCACACCTATTTTTTAAAAAGTATTTTTCCAACTGGGTGAGGTGGTTCATGCCCTGTAAGCCCAGCACTTCGGGAGGCTGAGGCAGGAGGATAGCTTGAGGTAGGAGTTCAAGACCGCTGTCTCTACAGAAAATTTAAAAATTAGCTGAGCATGGTAGCAGGTGCCTGTGGTCCCAGCTACTCTGGAGGCTGAGGTGGGAGGATCTCTTGAGCCCAGGAGTAAAGGGTATAGTTATCTATGATCACACCACTGCAATCCAGTCTGAGCAATAGAGAGAGACCCTATCTACTAAAAAAAAAAAAAAATTCCCAGCTTCCCTTACAGTTGGGGTGGTAGTTGACTCAAGTCTGGGCAATGAGATATAAGTGCGTATCTGCTGAGGACTTACGGGAGATAGTTCTACTTCTAGATATAGATACCATTCCTTCTTCCTTTCTCCCTCCCTTCCCCTCTCCCTTCCTCACTCCCTCCCTTCCCTCCTTCTTCATATGTCTATAATGTGGATGGGATGTCTCAAGATGGAGCAGCCATTTTTGCAGCTCCAGATGGAAGGCACTCACCAAGCATGGTGGAAGAGAAATGAAGAAGCTCTAATCCCAGAGTAGCTGTATCATCTTGAACTGCCCGCCCTTGGCTAGCTTGTTTCACGAGAGAAATGATACCCTAAACACCAACAGCCAGGTTTCTGTTACATGTAACCAAATGCAACTTACATGTTAATGGAAATTACGCGTTAATGAAACATCTTATTTGTGAGTCCTCGCAACCAAAGTCTGTTTCCAGGCTATTTATCATGTTCCATTGAGTTGTCTGTGAAATACAGTAAAAGTGATATTCTTTTTAAATTACTACATTACTGTGCAATACGTTTTATTATTGGATGGGTCTCGTGTCCCCTCATTACCTCTCTTTTTTCAATAGCTCAACACTTTATTCCTCCTGATGAACTTCAGAATACTTTATCAGATTGGTCCAACCCATTTTATCTTTTGAGTGGAACTGTATTAAACCTATTAACTAATTTGGGAAGCATAAATATCTTCACAATATTTCATCTTCTTATTCTTGAGCACGGAATACATTTTCATTTTTTTCAGTCCTGTATATCTCTGTAAAAGGTTTGGAGCATTCTTCACATAAAATGTCTGTGCTTTTTTTAAACGATTACTGCTAAATATTTTATGTTTTTATTGCAATTGTAAATAGAATCTATTTCCTGTTATATCTTATAACTGGTTATTGCCAGGAGATAAAAAACTATTGATTTTCAAGTATTTATCTTGTATTCTACTACTCATTATCCTAAGAGTTCTTCGGTTAATACTTTTATGTTTTCTAGGTATATAATTGTATCATCTCTAAGTGATAATGGTTTCATCTTTTCCCTTCAAATACTTAGACCTCTTATCTATGCTTATGTATTTTAATGCATTGAGCAAAACAGTGTTGAATAAAAATAGAAGTAGTCATGCTTGTTTTGTTCTTGATTTTCAAGAGAATGCCTCTATTGTATCCCCATAATTCTATTGTTCTCTTAATATAAGTATGCTTTATGATGTTAATGAATATTCTCCTCTTCCTGGTTTTTAAACAGGTTTGTAAAATTAGCAATGAGTGTTAAATTTTATTCTTGTCTTTTTCGCATTCATTGAGGTTATCACTTGTTTTTGTAATTGGTCCTTCTGATATGATGCATTATGTTATTGGGTTTCTTACTTGTAAGAAATCCTTAAAATCCTGTGACAAATTATACTTCAACATAAAAGGTGATTTTCTGAATGCCATCATAGATTTTAATTTACTAATTAAAATTTTTTTTTCACATTTTAATTTACAAATTAGGTTTATCTATAACTTTCTTTCCTTTAAAAAATTTTTGTGCTATCTCTCTTCAGCGTTGGCTTCAGATTCTATTAGCTACATACAATGAAATAGTTAAGGTAGATTAAATTAGATAGAATTATGCAACCAAATCTTTACTCCTTTGCAGTAGAATTTGATGTCCACATCCTTGTCATGTCTTCATGGTGTGCAGAGTGTATGTTCTGCCCCTTGACATTGGGCTCAGCTATGTGACTTGCTTTGGACAAAGAAACATGAGTGGATGTTTTAAGAGCAGAAGCTTAAAATGTGCTTGAGCAGTGTGATTGCTTTCTTGCAATTCTGCCATCGCTGTGAGAAGAACATACCCCAGCTAGTTTACTGGTCCAAAAGATGAGATAAACATGGAGTATACGTGGCTCTTACCTTCAGCTTGGACCCAAGTCCAGCCAAGCCAAGATGAGATAAGCCAATACTAAGATGACCTACAGGTGTGTGAGCAAGGATAAATGATTGTTATTTTAAATCATGTAGTTTGGAGGTGATTTGTTATGTAGTAGTATTGTGGCAATAGCTGACTGATGCACTAGATAACTTTGCACCTTTTTCCTGTGTTCTGGAACAATTTATTATACCCACGGGAATTATTATTTTTTGCTCACAAGATTAAAAGAACTCACCAATAAATCCAGCTTTTAAATGTCTGCCTTGCTTTGGTGAGGGGTTTGAATTTGTTCGATTTTATTCTTTGTTTTTCTTTCAAATGTTTTAAAAATGAAATAAGACATTACAGATAGTTGAATATCCTGAATTTTTCCATGGCCCTATCCCTCTTCCTCTCTCCCCAGAGATAACCATGATCTGGACCCCAAGTATATTATTTCCTCCAAGTTAGAAAACTTTAACTACATAAGATACATATACATAAAAATATATAGTGTTGTTTTACCTGTTTTAAAATTTTACATAAATGGTATCTTGCTAAAGATATCGTCCTATAATATAATGTCCTATTTGATGGGCTTCTATTGTTTCTCCTTTTTTTCTGCAATTACAGCAATGTTCCAATAAACACCTTTGGCCCAGCACGGTGGCTCACACCTGTAATCCCAGCACTTTTGGGAGACCAATGCAGGAGGATCTCTTGAGCCCAGGAGTTCGAGACCAGCCTAGGCAACATAGGGAAACCCCATCTCTACAAATACTCAGGGGGCTAAGGTGGGAAGAGCCTGGGAGGTCAAGGCTGCAGTGAGCCGAGATCACTGTGCTATACTCCTGCCTGGGCAACAGAGCAAGACTCTGTCCCAAAACAAACAAACAAACAAAAAACACCACACACACACACAAAACCAAAACCAAAACAAAACAAAAAGCCACCCTTTTACATGTTCCTTTAGGCATCGTATCTGAATTTCTTTGGGCAGTGACTTTCAAAAATTTTTAAACTTCAACTAATAATCACAAGTTATTTTATAACACAATGCAAGGCACATATGTGTATTATTAAAGCAAAAGTTTTATAAAATAATGTTTATCCTTATAAGTGATGCAATCTGATAATTTCCATTCTGTTCTATTTATTTTAATACTGGTTTCTACTCTCCAAATAGAGTTCATGACTTTTTAACGGATCATGACACCAGTTTGCCAAACAATACTCTAAGGCACATGCCTCAAAGTAGAACTGCTTAGTTGGATGTGAGCATCTTCAGGTTTATTAGCTATTCTAGTTGCTCTCCAAGGTGATTATAACTATTTTATTCTTACCAGCCATGTACAAGAGTTTCCATTTCTCAACACTCCCATCTATGCTTGGTACCGTTAGATTTCTCAATTTTGTCAATCTGATGGATATTTGAAATGGTTTCTCGTTGTTTTAATTTGTATTTTCTAGTACTAATGACATTAAACATCTTTCCACAAGTTCATTTGCCACTTGGGTTTCCTCATCTCTGAATAATTTGTTATTCATATACTTTGTCCATTTTTTATTAGGTGAATTGCCTTTTCTTCTTACTTTGTAGGATATTCTAAATCTAATTTATTGCTATATACTGAGACAAATATCTTCTCTGAATATGTGTGCCAGATATTTTTACTCTCTAGATAAACAGAAGGTCTCAAGCTTAATATAATTAAGATTATCAATTGTTTCACTTATACTTTGTGCTTTTTGGTCTTATTTAGGAAGATTTTCCTACTCTGTGTTTGTCAAGTAACTTGCCTAAATTTTTTTCCAACTGTTTTAATGTTTTGCTTTTCACATTTATATCTTTAATTCATCCATAAACAGCATATTATAATTGTTTATGGTATAAGATAAGGATATATATTTTTCATGTGGATAACCAGTTGTTCTAATCCATTCTTTCCTTGATGGTTTGCAATCCTGACTCTGTAATATACCATACTTTTTTAAATGCAGGAGATTGATTTCTGGGGTCTTCATTTTATATCATTTGTCTATTTTGTAGCTCATGCTACATTGCCTTATTAACTTTTACTTTTATACTCTTAATGGTTGGTTCAATCTTTCTTTAGGGGGTAGGTTTTTATAACTTTAAAATTTTTTTTCATTATTATTAGTCCATTTAGTTTTTTTTTTAAACTTAAACGTTGAGTCAATTTGGTAATTTATATTGTCCCAGAGAAGTATCTTTTATTGAAATTTTAACATATAAGTACAGAGATTCCCATAACAATCCCTTATAATGTTATTTTTTAAAATCACTTCTTTAGCTATTGTTTTATCTAATTTCTCAATTGTATCTTGATATATTAATATTCTGTCTGATATTTTTTGATTTGTCAGAGGTTTGCCTGTTTTTGTTTTTACAAAGAGCTTTCTGTTGTGACATAGCTGGATTTTTGGTTTCTCTAGAGACTCAGTTAACCTTTAGTTTTACTAACTGTGTTCAGAGAAAGAGACTTAGAAATTTTAGCTTTTTAAATGTATAGGCTGCTGATAAGATTTGGCTCTGTGTCCCCACCCAAATCTCATCTTGAATTGTAATCCCCCCATGTCTAGGGAGGGACCTGGTGGGAGGTGATTGGATCATGAAGGCGGTTTCCCCCATGCTGTTCTCATGACAGTGAGTGAGTTTTCCTGAGAGCTGATGGTTTTAAGTGTGGCACTTCCTCATTTGTTCACACTCTCTCCTGCCGCCTTGTGAAGAAGGTACTTGCTTCTCCTTTGCCTTCTGCCATATTTGTAAGTTTCCTGAGGCTTCCTAGCCATGTGGAACTGGGAGTCAATTAGACGTTTTTTCTTCATAAATTACCAGTCTCAGGTAGTGTCTTTATAGCAGTGTAAGAATGGACTAATACAGCTGCTATATAAACAATTTTTATAAATTTTCTAAGAATATTTAAAATACAGGTTTTTTATTATTAAGGTACAAATTGTTTCTGTTAATTTGGTCATATTTTTTAAATGACTAAAGATTAATTCTACATTTTACTGGTTGTCTACTTGGTATATGGAGGAATCAAATAGTGCTCCTAAAAGTCTCCCCCAGCAATTATTTCTGTTCATTCCTTATGTTCCCAATTTTGCTTTATATAGAGATATATGGTATTAGTAATTGCATAAAAGTTAATATCTGTTTGTATTCATTATGGATGATCACTTTGATCAATATAAGACGAAGTAATATTACTACTTTTGCTTTCTTTTCCCTTGCATTTGCTTGAAAAATTTTGCTCATCATTTTTTTATCTGTTATGTTTTTCTTGGTGTTTTCTTCTAAGTAGCAAATGATAGATTTTTTTCAATTTGAAGATTAAAATGTTAAGAGAGATCAAATCTTCCTAAATTAATATATACATTTAGTAAGATCACAATAAATAGGCCAACAGAATTTTTTAAATAGACAAGCCAATTATAAAGCTTATCTGGAAAACCAAATATACACAAGAATAGCCAGCAACATTCTGGAAAAAAAAGAGCAATGAGGAAGAAATAGCTCTACCATATATTATGACAAATCACTAAAGTTCAGTAATTAAAATGTTGTGATTGTGATATAAGAGTAGAAAGACTGGCCAGTTGATCAAATGGAGCACAGAAATGTATCCAGTAAGAAATGAGAATGTAACGTATGATAAAGGTAGTATTTCTTTGTCTTTTTTTTTTTTCCTTTCAATTTCATTTTAAGTTCTAGGTACATGTCCAGGATGTGCAGCTTTGTTATATGGGTAAATGTGTGCATGGTGGTTTGCTGCACAAATCAACTCATCACCCTGCATCCATTAACTAGCCTTCCTGATGTTCTCCCCTTGGCACACACACCTCCAACAGGCCCCAGTGTGTGATGTTCTTCACCATGTGTCCATGTGTTCTCATTATTCAGCTCCCACTTATAAGTGAGAACATTCAGTGTTTGGTTTTCTCTTCCTGCATTAGTTTGCTGAGGATAATGGCTTCCAGCTCCAGCTATGTCCCTGCAAATGACATGATCTCATTCCTTTTTAAGGCTTTTTAATGGAATACCATAGTATTCCAGGGTGTATATGTACCACATTCTCTTTATCCAGTCTAACATTGATGGGTATTTGGGTTGATTCCACATCTTTGCTATTGTGAATAGTGCTGCAATGAACATATGTGTGCATGTATCTTTATAATAGAATGATTTATATTCCTTTGGGTATATATCCAGTAATGGGATTGCTGAGTCAAATGGTATTTATACTTCTAGATCTTTGAGGAATAACTACACTGTTTTTCACAATGTTTGAACTAATTTACACTCCCACCAGTAGTGTAAGAGCATTCCTTTTTCTCCACAACCTCGCCAGCATCTGTTTCTTGACTTTTTAATAATCACCATTCTGACTGGTATGAGATGGTATCTCATGGTGGTTTTGATTTGCATTTCTATAATGATCAGTAATACTGAGAGTTTTTTCATATGTTTGTTGGCTACATGAATGTCTTCTTTTGAGAAGTGTCTGTTCATGTCCTTTACCCACTTCTTAATGGGGTTGTTTGTTTTTTTCTTGTAGTATTTCTTATCAAAGGGAAAACATGGAGTATTTAATAAATGGTATTGGCATAACAGGAAACCATCTGGAAAAAAAGCCATCAGATCCCTACCTCACGCCTTACATCAAAGCCATTCCACACAGCTGAAACATTTAAATATAAAGTTTAAAAACATAAAAAGTACTATAACAATAGAGATTTAAAAATAACAATCTTGTCATAAGAGAGGGCTTTTGAAATAAGACACAAGACCCAGAAGCCATAAAAGAGATGAATTCAAATGAGAAAAAAAGTTTAATGTGCAAGAATAAAATAGAGTGACAAGACAAATAACACACTAGGGAAGGTGTTTGCAACAAACAGATTGATAAATGACTGATTTCTTTAATATAAAGGATGCCTACAATAGGTTTAAAGATAAATAAAAAACAGTGACCCACTAGAAGAGCTAAGGGCTTGAAGAGACAGCTTTCTAAGAACACAAACTCAAATGGCTCTTAAGCAAATGAAAGATGCTCGGCCTAGCTCAAAATAGCAGAAATGAAAACCTATGGCAAAATACCCCTTCTCATTGATTATTCCATCAAACATCAAAACCTTGTTAACACACAATGTTGACACAGGTGTGAAAAATATATCAATGCATAAAACATTTGTTGGAGAAAATTGGGCAAAATCTTTCAACACTAAAAGTGCACAAGCCCTTTGATCTAGCAATTTCACTGTTAGGGATTTATTCTACAGACATATTAGCCAAATCTCATCTGAATTTTACCCAACAGTGGTGGATTGAGCACTTGCTATGTGCCAGGCATGGTAGCAGGCAAGAAGGATACCCAGAGAAATGAAACAAAGTTACTGTATAATCTTACAATGTGAACTGCAATGGAATTTAGAGATTTCATTCCAGAGATGAAAACAGTGAGGTTCAGAGAGGGGAGTGTCTTTTCCAGGAAGTGACTGAGCAGGAACTGGAACTAAGGCTAAACATTTCCACACGAGTTGCCCTCAACCCTGAGAAAATAGAAAATATTCCCCCAAAGATCTGGGGACACAGTCTAAAGTGGCTTATTACAAGCAAAGAAATATTTATTATTTGTTTCTAAAAGGTCATGCAAATTTTGCATTTTATTTCATCTATCTCTTTATTTAAATACACACATATAAATTGTTTAATATGAAGTAATGTTTTAAAAATTATTTTATTACTTACCAATTAATGGTAAATACTACAACACTTTCCATCCCCCCCCCAATCTTTAGGTACAGTAGCTATATGAGGAAAAAGCTCCTCCTTCTTCTCAAACCCCAAAATATCCCCAAAGGGAGAAACATCCAGCTAAGCCAAGCTGCTTCTTGAATCTATGGCTTAGAAGACACTGCTCTGGGCTGGGCACGGTGGCTCACACCTGTAATCCCAGCATTTTGGGAGGCCAAGGCTGGCAGATCACCTGAGGTCAGGAGTTGAAGACCAGCCTGGCCAACATAGTGAAACCTCATCTCTTCTAAAAATACAAAAATTAGCCAAGCATGGTAGCGGGCACCTGTAATCCCAGCTACTCATGAGGCTGAGACAGGAGAATTGCTTGAACCTGGGAGGCAGAAGTTACAGTGAGCTGAGATTGTGCCATTGCACTCCAGTCTGGGTGACAAGAAGGAAACTCCATCTCAAAAAAAAAAAAAAAAAAAAAAAAAAGACACTGTTCTGAAGCTGCTGTTTTGAACTTCTTAATCATTTTACCTTTGCATCTGTGTTTTGTAAGTGAAGTCTGATAGGATAATGGAGCTAGGAGTCTGACACCGGGGCTCACACACCGTCTCACCTTCTGGCTTCTCAGGGACAGGTTCTTGGCTGCCTACTTCCCAACCTTGCTTGGCACACCAGCAAGAGTCGGGGACAGGTGCACACCTGGGGTGGGTCAAGGTAGTGTCTGTCCCCACTCTGGCTGACAGTACCACAGCACATTCAGCAGGTGAATCAGCAGGGGTCTTTCACCCACCCCTGAGGCAAATACTCAGTCCATGTGGCAAAGAAGCTGCAATCCCTTGGGGGTTGCCTGACTGCTGTGGGTTGTGGCTGTGGGCCGTGGGAGGGAGAGATTGACTTTCCTGTCCTGGCTGGGTCCAGCACCAGACATTGCCACATATTTATCAGCTCCCACAGATCCCTGCCGTGGCAGCTCACAGAAGTTCACTGAGGTGGAGCAGGAATGGGAATGGGTGGTGGCAGGGCGAGGCTGGAAGGGAGAGGGCAACTGGACTGGGGGAGCTTGGAATAGAGTGATGCAGGGAAGGCAAGGCACCGAATGTTGGTGCTTGGTCACTGTCTGCTGGACTGAGACCTGCTGGGTAAAGCCCTCAGGCCAGGGTGGAAATGTAGAGGGCATGATAGGGAGATTGCAAAAATGCCCCCAGTTCCTCCCAGCTCCCTGCTATGTGGCTCTGCAGCTCCCCTCACCAGGAGGTGCTACATTCACCTGCCTTTTGCATTCCGGCTGCCTGTGACTTGTTTTGGCCAATAGAACGCAGCAAGAACCGTGGTTCCTCAGTTGTGTGGAGTCAGGGCCTTGGCCTTAAGAGCGCCCCTGCTGGATGGAGCCAAGGTGACTGTGATGCATACACTAATGTGCTAACTTGACTGGGCCACTGGGTGCCCAGACATTTGGTCAAATGTTAGTCTGGGTGTGTGGATTGTTCTGGGTGAGAGTGACATTTGAATGTGTAGATGGAAGGAGACTGATAGCTTCCCTTGTGAGAGTGGGCCACATCCAATCAGGTGAAAACCTGAGTTAAAGAAAAGGGTGGACCCTTCCTCGAGGAAGGGGGAATGTTTCCCGCCTGACTGCTGGAGCTGGAATGTCGCTTTTTTCCTGCCTTCAGACATGGATGGAGACATCGGCAAGTCCTGGGTCTGGTGCCTGCTAGCTTTCAGACTGCAACTTACACCACCAGCCATCCTAGGCCTCCAGCTTGCTGACAGTAGATATTGGGACTTCTTAGCCTCCATAGTTGTGTGAGCCAATTTCTTAAAATAAACCTCCTTTTAGACACACACCCACACACAGACACACACACACATGCACACACACACACACACAATCCTGTTGGTTCTGTTTCTCTGGAGAACCCTGCCTAATACAGTGCCCTCCATGGGACTTTGCTAACATGGCAGCCCTGCTTGGCCTTTCTTCCTCTTGTCCCCACCCCTGTGTCCTCAGGAAGCCATCCTAATGCAGCCCTTCATGGGACTCCCCGTTCCACCTTCTCACCCTAGGCCTTATTCACACTCACACACATGACCCCCGACTCCACTCCCAGTCACCCTAACCCAGACCAGGAGTGCCTCCCCTTGGTCCCTACCCCCACAGCACACACAGACCCTACCCCTGCCACTCACTGTCACGCTCCTGCCTCCCCTCAGCCTGGGGTTCAGTCAGTCACCAGAGAGGAAAGGCCAAGGCTGCCGAGAGGCACCCTGCCCACACCCCAGCCTGGCCGGTGGGCAGGAAGGGGCCAGCCACTCTCTCAGACCTCCTGGCCCAGTGGCTGAGGGCTTGGCAGGGGACTTTCAACCCACTGGCTGCCCCAGGTAGGCACTGCAGCACCCAATGTGTGTGTGTGTGTGTGTCTGTGTGTGGGATGTGGGTGTGAGTGTGTTGTGTATGTGTGAGGGGGTGTGTCTGTGTGGTGTGCGTGTGTCTGTGTGTGTTTGTGTCTGTGTGTGTGGTGTGTGTGTGTCTGTGTCTGTGGTGTGTGTGTCAGTGTGTGTGGTGTGTGTCTCTGTGTGGTGTATGTGTGTGTGCATCTATGTATGTGTCTGTGTGTGGGGTGTGTGTGGTGTATGTGGTTGTGTGTGATGTGTGTGTGGTGTGTATCTGTGTATGTCTGTGGTATGTGTCTGTGTGTGCATCTATGTATGTGTCTGTGTGTGGTATATGTGGTATGTGTGTAGTGTGTGTGTCTGTATGGTGTGTGTCTGTGTATGTGTGTGTGGTATGTGTCTGTGTGTGCATCTATGTATGTGTCTGTGGTGTGTGTGCATGGTGTGTCTGTGTGTGTAGTGTGTGTCTGTGTCTGTGTGTGGCGTGTCAGTGTGTCTGTGTCTGTGTGTGTTTTTTTGTGTGTGTGTATGTGTGTGTGTGGTGTGTGTCTGTGTTGGTGTGTGTGGTGTGTGTCTGTGTGTGGTGTGTGTGTCTGTGTGGTGCGTGTCTGTGTGTGTCTTTGTGTGTAATGTGTGTGTCTGTGTGGTGTGTGTATTTGTGTGTGGTGTGTGTGTGTCTGTGTGTTGTGTGTGTGTATATGGTGTGTGTGGTGTGTGTGTCTGTGTGTGTGGTGTGTGTGTGTCTGTGTGTTGTGTGTGTGGTGTGTGTTGTGTGTGTGTGTATGGTGTGCAGTGTGTGTGTGTCTGTGTGGTGTGTGTGTGTCTGTGTGTGTGTGGTATGTGTGTGTTGAGGGGCAACCGCTGCCCTCCCCAGCCCCAAACCGTCCTCATTCCCTCCAGCCGGGTGGTGGATGCTGCAGGAGCCGGCTGCCGCCTGCCCTCATTAATATTTATGACAGGGAGAGGAAGTTGCATAAATCTTCCCTGATACTTAATTAAACCAAACTTCTTTTGATTTCCCCTTTTTTCTGCCTCATCGAGTGTGGCCAGCATGCCTATTAGATGTTCATCCTCCCCAAGTGGCCTGGGGCTGGACAGGATCCTCCAAGGGCCTCCACACACGCTGGTCACTCCAGCCACCAGCTGGGAGCTTGGGGAAGCCAGGTGACCCCCACCTGCCGTCGGCAGACTCTGTGTGTGTGGCTTTGGGGAGAGGCTCCCTGCAGCCTCTGGGGAGTAGAGGAGACCTGGGAAGACACTGGCTGCATCCCCTCAACAGATGCCCCCTCCAGACCTGAAAGAGGGAGGCTTTGAAGAGTAGCAAAGTGAAGCTGTGACCTCCCATCCTCCCTGCTTCTCAGACAGGGAAGACCTGTGAGTCCCCAAGCCTCAGGAGTGGCTGAGTCCCACAGAGAAGCTGGCTTTGGCTGTGTCCCCCTCAATCCCCTCTCCATTTCCCACCCTGGCACCCTGGCCCGGGGACTCCACTGCGAACCCAGCCAGTGCTGGGCGTCTCCCTGAACAGCAAGAGCTGGTTAGCACCCGGCTGACACATCTTTGATATGGAATCATATCCAGGAAGCAGCTTGACCCCGAAGGCCCCTCTTAGCGTGGGATTGACACCGAGCATTGACTTTGCTTCAGGCTTATCCACAAATCTCAGCCAATTTTATTAAAGAGCTGCGTGTGGTGTGGAACATGCCAGAGAGACAACTTTATTTATAGATCTTGATCGGCAGAGAGGAGCCCACGCTTGATTCTGTTGGCGCCCCGGCCTGCCTCGCTCCACCTCAGCGGGGAGGGGGTGATTGGCAGGTGCGGCTCCTCACCAGCCTCCCTCCCAGCCCAGCTGCACGCAGAGACGCAGACACATGGGTGGACGGACACGCGGGCCTTAACCTGGACAGACACATCCACGTTCACCAGATGCGGAATCCCACACTGTGATGGATTGAATTGTGTCCCCTCAAAATCCATATTTTGAGGCTCTAACTCCCACTGTGACTGTATTTAGAGATTGGGCCTTTAGGGAGGTAATTAAGGTTAAATGAAGTCATAGGGGTGGGGCCCTAATCTGAAAGGAGTGTTGCCCCTATAAAAAGAGGAAAAGGCGCCCAATCTCTCGCTCTCCCTCTCCTCTTTTCCCATTCCCCTTCCTTCTCTTGCTCTCCCTGCCTGTGCCCAGAGAAAAGGCCTTGTGAGGACCCAGTGAGAAGGTGGCCATCTGTAAGACAGGTAGAGAGCCCTCACCAAAAACTGAATTTGCTGGCACCTTGATCATGAACTCTAGCCTCTAAAACTGTGAGAAAAATAAGCATCTGTTGTTTGCCCACCCAGCCTATGGTATTTTGTTATAATAGCCCAAGCTGACTAATGCACATGTAGACACGCTCATGCACAAGCGTACAGACGTGTGGAGTCATCACTACAGACACCCACAGCCGTGCACCAGTTCACACGCACACTGAGACACAGACACACAAGGACATAGAGTGACCTTGCTAGACCAAGGCAGCACCTTCCCTGATTTGCCTCTATCCTGGAGAAGGTGTCCGGAGGTGAGTTGGGGACTTAGTGAGGGAGGGAGAGAGGGGCAAGTGCATGTAGACAGAAGCCTGAACTCTAAGAACATAAACCTGTAGATATGCAATACTACAGGTTTGTAAATATGAATACTCTGCAGTCCCCATAGACAACATGCATAGAGTTCCACAATTAATAATAATAATAATAGTGAATAATGCCTGCAATGCTGGCCTAACCTAAATAAATACAGCTGGCATTGACTGATGTTTACCAGGAGCCAGGCACTCCGTCAAGCATTCACATACTATCTCATGTTTACCTTCACAACTCTGAAAAGCACGGCACTCTAAACAGAACTGAGAGATATGAGGTAGTGTGCCCAGGATGACATAGCTGAAGAGAGGCTGGGCAGGCATCAAGCCAGGTCTCCTGGCTGGACCTGAGCCCCACCCTTAACCACTTGCCAGCCGTGTCCATGGCATGGGGCATGCACAGTGATGCCAGTACCCTGGGGGGCTCGCCATGTGCCAAGCACCTGTGCTGTAAGCGCCAGAAAGCCTGCAGAGATGCTCTCTTTTCTTAACCTGCAGTCTCATTGACCGGGTTGTAGCTGACCCTGCACAAGCTGGGATCTACACCAGCTAACAGCTAGGAAGGGAAGGGCAAAGAAAAGCCCGCCAGCCATGCCGCCACCAAAGCCGGCTAATGGGAGAGGTCTTTGGGGCACCTCATCATTAATTTCAGGCCGCCATGTGTCCATTAACATGGACTAAATCTAGACATGAGCAGGTGACCTGTCTAGGGGGTTGTCAGACAAGGTTTCTCTCTGGCTGTGGTAAGGTCAGACTGAAAATGTTTTGGCTCCAGAAGCTTCTCTCTATGGAGACAAAGGGTTCTGACGGGACACGTGGATTCCTGCCAAGTATATGTGTTCAAAGAAGATGGACTTTAACTGAAATTCCTCTGCCTCCTTGTGCTAAGCCCTATGCATAAGACTCAATGAATCACTTGCAACCACTGAGCCTGAGAAGCTCTGGGTAATGGGGGGACCTGGTGGGACTCAGAGATGTCCCCCAGACATTGTCTCCTGGAGGGGCTGTGCAGGACCAGGGCCACAGCTCGTAGGGAGGTTGGAGGGAGTGATGCTGGGCAGAGTAGGACAGGGACTGGGGAAAGTGGCCTCTGAGCTCCAAGTTACATGGATTTGGGGAGCCTCAACTCCTCATTTTTACCCAAGAGTTGGTAATGTTGAGCCCAGGGGCTGCTGAAAGGATTAAGGAAGATGACTGTGTGTGAGTGCCCTGGCCACTGCCTGGTACATTCCTGTTTCTTCCTCCCAAAAGAGAGGAAGTCTTCCCCCTGCCCCATGCCCAGGAGGCATGGAAGGCCCCAACTTCCTTCTTTATGGCCCTGAAGCCCCAAGAGCTCCTGCAGGCAGCTGGGCAAGGAGGAGTAAGAAGATACTCATGGGATCCTCAGGTCAGGGCAGAAACTGGGCTCAGGCCCGGGGCATGAGGAGGGGCAAGGCTGCTGGGGCAGTATCAGGGATGGGCCTGAGGCAGGTTGGGGGTGACAGGGTTCATCTACCCCACGCTAATGGCAGCAGGGTGGCCAGCAAAGATGGAGTTTCCAATATGGCTGAGAAGGTGTGATTAAGGGCGCGAGTGGAGTGACTGCTCAGTGGACTGGTGGTTTTATTTTGGGGTGATAAAATGTTCGGAAGCTAGATAAAGGCAATAGCTACACAACATTGTAAATGTACTAAATGCCATTGGATTGTATACTTTTGAATAGTTGATTTTATGTTATGTGAATTTCACCTCAATTTAAGAAAAAGAGAGCAGGAGAGCATGGGCATTTAGCTCTCTGCACCTGCCCTTGAATCCCAGCTCTGTCACCTGTTGGCTGGGTGTCTTCATCTGTGAGATGGGCTAATATTAGTACTTACCTAGCACATTATTGTGGATAAAATGATGGAATAGATTTGAGAGCACCTAGAACATAATAGGAATGATGCCAGTTTGTAAAATGCACTAAAAGTCTTTCTAGATGTGCTCTACACTCTCCTACCATTCCAACTCCAACACACACACACATACAAAAAGAAAGGCAGGCATCACCAAGCAGTTGGGACCAGGGCTCTGATTCAAAGACCTGCCAGCCCATGGGAAAGATTTCCAGTAGCCAAGGCAAGGATAAAACCCTGAGCAGAACGAAGAGGACAGACAAGAAAAAGATGGCAGGGGATTTACTTCACTGGTCTGTTCTTCTGAGCCCCACTTCAATGACTGAGAAGGAAGCAACTCCCTGCTCTACAGAGACATTTTAGGGCAGCAGTTTTGAGTCCCCCTCACCACCCCCCACCCCCTAAATCATTCTCCCATCCCAGAATTTAAGCCTCCTTGAACTATAGTTCCCAGAAGAGAAGTGCTGCTGGGTTCCACCCACCTGGGATTGAGAGGATCCAGAGGAAACTGGACCAGACAGAACGGCAGAGGAGGAGAGGAGTTGCATTCTGCAGATAGTAATTGTCCATTAATTATTTCCTGCATGGAAATAGCTACAGCGTTCACAGAAATCAAGAATGCATTGTCCTCATGACCTGGTTGCTCAACAAAGAGGTTCCTCTTCAAGTCACAAAATCCACGAAAATCATAAAATTAAGAAAGAAACCATCAGAACGATGCCTGGAGTTAGTTCACAGGCACCTCCTTGAGGAAGGAGGTAACAGCACTGGGTTATCAAGAGATTCTGCATTGTGAAATGTGAAAACTAGAGGAAACACAGATTTTTAGGGAAATTTTGCCATAGGAAGCAAAAGTGAATTAAAAAGCATTTGCTTTGTTCTGTCAGTAAGAGTCAGGAAAACATGAACATTATGAAAACAGAAGATAATAAGGCCAAAGATTGAGTTGAAAAGGAATGTAGCAATGAGGTCAGCAGAAATGAAAATAGAATAGCATCAGGTCTAGAAATATTGTGAAATAAGAGAAAAACTAAATTACTGTTAAAACCAGAATTAGAAACATTAATAAAAAAAACAACCCTGTAATAAACTGAATCTGTGTTGTGAAGGAAAACTTGAAAAGTTCTTCTGAAAGTCAAGGAAGGAAAAGCAGTTTTTCTAAAAAATGATTAATATAAATGACAGAGTGACAGAGAAGAGACTCAATTAATTGATAACCAATAGTTAACTAATAGATATTGTTGAATTAATTGATATTGTTGAATAAGAGAGAAGAAAACCAGAAGTAATAAAGATACTATAGAAGAAAATTTTCAAAAATGAAGAAATTAGTAAACCCATGGATTAAAATATTCAAATTAGTTATTAGAAATACACACATAGACATGTTCTGTTTGATGTTTTTATTATAAGAATAAGACCTTATAGAAATATAGGCAGACAAAAAACAAGTTGCCTCTGATGAGCCAAAATTAGATTTGCTCAGACTTGTCCAACACACACTAAACACAAGATAGCAATGAAGCAAAATCTGTAGAGTTATGAGGGGAAGATCTTGTGTCATAAGAATTTTGTGCTTATCT
This sequence comes from Pan troglodytes, assembly GCF_028858775.2. Lineage (NCBI taxonomy): Eukaryota > Metazoa > Chordata > Mammalia > Primates > Hominidae > Pan > Pan troglodytes. Next base: position 12,247,216 of record NC_072409.2, on the reverse strand, counting down.
TGTCTAGCATGAAAGCAGCTGATTTGCTTTCATAGATGAGAAAAAGCCTGTAAAGTCTATACTCCCAGCCTCACCCTGCAAAAATGCTGAAGAAATTTTCCAGCCCATGTCTTCTGAAACTTTTTCATGTGATGGCACAACAATAAGGTGATAGAAGCGTTCCACACACAGATTTCAAAAAGCCTATTCTTGCTGATACCTATAGCAATGAGATTTGAGCTTTGGGGAGTGTATTAGTTTGTTCTCACATTGCTATTAAGAACTACCTGTGACTGGGTAATTTATAAAGAAAAGAGATTTAATTGGCTCACCGTTCCACAGGCTGTACAGGGAGCATGACTGGAGAGGCCTCAGGAAACTTGCAATCATGGTGGAAGTTGAAGAAGCAAGCACATCTTCACATGGCCAGCAGGACAGAGAGCAAAGGGGGAAGTGTTACACATTTTAAATAGCCAGATCTCATGAGAACTTCCTCACTATCATGAGAATGCCAAAGGGGAAATCTGCTTTCATGATCCGATCACCTCCCCCCAGGTCCTTTCCCCAACACTGGAGATTACAATTCAACATGAGATTTGGGTGGGGACACAGAGCCAAACCATATCAGGGAGATCATTGTGGATGCAAGAGTAGAAGGGAGTGAGAGGAGAACAGGACTGGCAGCACAGAGCAGTTAGGAGGATCTCCCAACAAAACAGGAGAGCAGCTGTGAGGTGAGAGGAAAGCCAGAAGAGTGAGGAAGGTGAAGAAAGTGAAGAATGTGTTTCCAAGAGAATGAGCAACGGTGCCCAATGCTGCTGAGAGTTCAGGGAATGTGAGGATGAAAAAGTGATCCCCCAGAATTAGCAACATGGAGGTCACTGGTAGCTTGGATATGAATGGCTTCCAAGGAATGATGGGTTTAAGAAAGAATGAAAGGAAGAAAAATGGAGAAAATGGGCACAGATAACACTTGCAGGATTTTGCTGCCAAAGGGAGTTGAGAAATAGGGCAGTAGCGGATGAGGGAGATGTAATCAAAAGGGGCTGTTTGTCCTATGAACATGGGACATGTACTGGCATATTCACAGGACAAGAGGAATGATCTATTGGGAGGAAAATTTGGTGATGTAGGAGAGGGGAGAGAACTTCTGGGCAATGCCCTTGAGTAGGCAAGAAGGGAAGAATCTATCCAGTGCTCAAGTGGAGGGTTGACTTTGTTGATTTGGTTTACAGGCATGGGAAGGAAGCCAGAGGATGTATGGATGCACATGCTGGTGGGTGGTTGGAAGTGGTGGTGGATCTGAGAGAGAGAGAGAGGATGGTGGAGGAGGTGTTAAAGGAATGAGGAAAGAGGAAGTTTTGAAAGAGTCTAGGAGGTGGGAGAGAGAATGGACTAGGGAAGTAGATTACAATGGCTGGGCCACATCAAGGCCCATTGAGTTTCCTGGTGTTATTTTAAAGCAAGAGCAGTGATGGTGGTTGTGTGTTTTTCTCCAGTCACATTCAGCTGATTGGCAGCTGAGAAGGAATTGGATTGCACTCGGATTGTGGTCTTGCCAAATGTATATGACAAAGTGAGAGAGGGATGAGGGAGGTGAGAAAGAAGACTAGGAGAGATCTTAATGTGTGGCTGTGAATTTGAAGCTGGGTCAGAAGGTGATATAGTTTGGATATTTTACTCACCCAAATCTCATGCTGAATTATAATCCCCAATGCTGAAGGTGAGGCCTGGTGGGAGGTGTTTGGAACATGGGAGCAGATCCCTCATGGTTTGGTGCTGTCTTCATGACAGTGAGTAAATTCTTGTGAGATCTGGTCATTTAAAAGTGTGTGCCACCCCCACCCCAACTCTCTCTCTTGCTCTTCTTCTTGCCGTATCTTGTGCCTGCTCCCCCTTTGCCTTCCTCTATGATTGGAAGTTTCCTGATGCCTCCCCAGAAGCAGGTGCTGCTATGTTTCCTGTACAGCCTGCAGAACAATGAACCAAATAAGCATTTTTCTTATAAATTACCGAGTCTCAGGTATTTCTTTATAGCAATGCAAGAACAGCCTAACACAGGAGGAAAGAAGGTAAGGACAGTGAGAAGATGTCATCAATGATTGTAGGTCTCTAGGGGGTCAAAGGATAGCTAGGGATGAGGCACTAGAAGGAATGAGTTGGAAGCACAGAAGGTGGTGTTCAGGGAGGAGGGTGAATAAGATGGAAAGGATGGAGGGTCTACTGGTAATAACAAAGTCTAGAGGATGACCATGGGAGGGAGGGGCCCAGATAGAATGGAGATCATGGAGGAAAGGAACTTGGGCACTGAGAGCCTGGGATGTCATAAGGATCATCTCCAGGCATATTGAAATCATCAGAATAAAACAGTAGTAGTGTTGAAGAGAGAAATAACAAGCCAGGAGCTAAAATCAATAACCAAGGAGTGACATGGGCATCACTGAATTGATTACGGGAAGGATGAGGGGCAGAGGATAGATTTGTGGGATGACTTTGGGTGAAAAGTAGGGGTTTTCAGGGATGAGAAAGCAAGGGAGACTGTAACCCCATTTTTTGTACCTTCCTGTAGGTACATCCATTGCAATGCAACTTTGCAGAAATCCCTTTCAAGAGATCAAGTCTATTTCCCACCCCTTGAATCTGGACAGACTTTTGACTTACTTTGGCTAACACGATGCAGCAAAAGCAATCCTGTGCCGTTGATCAAGAGGCCCAGCAGCTCCCACTGCCTTGGACCCCTGTCCTGCTGTCATATAAACAAATATGGGCTAGCCTGCTACAGGCTGAGAGACCATGTGAAGCAGAACCAAGTTGTTCCAGTTGAAGCCATCCAGATCATCCTATAGCCAGCTGACCCCAAAACATGTGACAGACCCCAGCCCAGATCAGCAGATCTGCCTATCCAATCTGCAGCTGGCCTGAGACACATGAGTGAGCCCAGCTAAGACTACAAGAACCATCCAGCTGACCTGAAAACTCATTAATCAAATCAATGCTTATTGTTGTTAGCTATATTGCTTTGCTATTGCTTTGTAACAAATTACCACAAATTTAGTGGCTTAAAACAACACCCATTTATTAGCTCACAGTTCTGTAAGTTAGAAATCTGGATGGGTTCAGTGGGGTTAGAGTCTCCTTAGAGTCTCACAACCAGTATTTAGCTTCACTGCTGAGCCATGTAGTGTACTATATTAATATTTCCTTTCTTATGCAACTTGGAGTTGATAGCTGCTGGCTTTTTTTATTCACTTATTTTTATTGATACATAATATTTGCAATTTATGGGGTACATGTGATATTTTGATTCCGGCACACAAGGTGTAATAATCAAGTCAGGGTGTTTAGAATATCCATCACCTTGAACATGTATTATTTCCTTGTGTTGGGAGCATTTCAAATCTAGCTATTTTGAAATATATGGCTGTTAACTATAGTCATTCCACTGTGCTATTGAATACTAGAACATATTCCTTCTATCTAACTGCAGGTTTTTACCCATTAATAAACCTTTCTTCATCCTTCCACCCCCACTTTCCCAGCCTCTGGCAACTAATATATACATAATATCTATCTACTCCCTTGCTGGGTAGGGGAGGGACAGTTGCTGTGTGGGTTAGAAAAATAGGCCAGGGAGGGGGTGGGAGATCTCACAGCTCTTTCTACGAACTCTCATCTAAATCCAACATCTAAATCCAACACATAAACACCCTATTATTTCTCTCATAAAAGCAAAACAAAACCAAATCCAAAAAGCCTCACTCCTACTCCACCTCCTGCCTTTTGATCTCATGTCTCCCTTCCATTTGCAGCAAAACTTTTTGGAAGACCTTTCTTCTGTCCAATATGGCAGCCACTAGCTACATGTGGCTCTCGAGCACTTGCAGTGTAGCCAGCAAAATCGAGATGCATTGTAAGGGTAAAATATACACCACATTTCAAAGACATCATATGAAAAACAATGCAAACTATCTCATTAATAATTTTATATCAATTACATATGGAAATAATTTTTATATACATTAGGTTAAATAAAATATATTAATAAAATTAATCTCACCTGTTCCTTTTAATTTTTAAAATGTGGCTACTATTAATTTAAAAATGACGTAGGTAGCTGTATATACTGGACAGGGCTGGTCTAAACCCTTGCTCCAATTCCTCTACTCTTGTCCTCTCTTGAACTCATTCTTCACTTCCCCTCCCTTGAAACGGTCCCTCAGGTTCACTGACAACTTCCATGTTGCCAAGTCTGAATTCCCAGACCTCATCTTACTTGACCTCTAAGAGGATACACACCAACTGGTCATTCTCCTCTTGGAGACACATTCTCTACTTGAACTCCAGGACATGATACTCTCCTGGTTTCCCTCATACCTCTCTTGACTGCTGCTCCCTGAACCCTTTGCTGGGTCCTCCTCCTCTCCCTGAACTTTAAATGTTGCCATGCCCCAGTCCCTGGTTTCTCTCTCTTTTCTTTTCTTTTGTCTTTTTTCTTTTCTTTTCTTTCTTTCTTTATCTTCTTTCTCTCTCCTTCCTTCCTTCCCTCTTTCTTTCTTTCTTTCTTTCTTTCTTCCTTCCTTCCTTCCTTCCTTCCTTCCTTCCTTCCTTCCTTCCTTTCTCTTTCAGACAGGGTCTCGCTTTGTTGCCCCTGCTGGAGTGCTGTGGTGCAAACATGGCTCACTGCAGCCTCCACCTCCTGGGCTCAAGTGATCCTCCCACCTCAGCCCCCCAAGTAGCTGGGACCACAGGTGTGTGCCACTGCATCTGGCTAATTTTTATAGAGATGGGGTCTCCCTATGTTGTTCAGGCTGATCTCAAATTCCCAGCTCAAACAATCTTCCCACCTCAGCCTCCCCAAGTGCTGGGATCACAGGTGTGAGCCACTGCACCTGCCCCATGGCTTTCTTTTCTGTCCACACTCTTTCCCTTGGTAATCTCATTCACTCAGACTTTAAATACTATTTCTTCATAATAGGACCCACTGCTACTTCCCTGACCTCATCTCCCACCGGCCTTCCCCTCACTCACTTGGCGCCAGCCACATTTTCTTCCTTACTGTCCCTCAAACACGCCAGACACATTCCAGTCTCAGGGCCTTTGCACTTGCTGTCCCCTCTGATGCAACAGTCTGTACTCAGCTTTCTGAATGGCTCACTCCCTTTCTTCCTCCACGTCTTGACTCATCTGTCACCTTCCATGGAGTCCTTCCCTGGCCTCTTTAAAATTGCACTCCTCCAATGTAATATTTCCTGTCCTTTTCCCTCCCTCATTTTTCTCCAGGGTTCTCACCACTGTCTAATATCCTATATGTTTCACTTATTCATTTATCTCTCCAACTAGAATGTAAGCTCCATGAAAGCAGAAATCTGGAGCACAGCAGATGTCCTATAATTGTTGAATGAGTGACCAAACAAATCCTCCTGCTTCGACCCCATGCCTCAACCTCATATTGCTTGGTAGGTGATGCTCCAAGCTCCTACCTCTTCCTGGGGTGCTGTGCTGTGGAGTTCATTGCCAGCATCCCCTCTGCTGGCTCACAATGCTCATCTTCATCCGCTGCTCTAATTAATTATCCTCACTCCACTTCTCCCAAATTCCTGTCTCTCATCTCCTCTCACATTCACTTTGCCTTGTGGGTTTATGCATTTTTATCCCTTTTATTTTAGTGCTTTTTCAGGGGGAAGCAGAAATAAAAACATTTTTTCAACTTACCCTATTTAGCCAGAAGTCCCAACGTAGTATTTTGGAAACACCTTTTTACACATCATTGTATAGTGTGAGCGTGTGTGTGTGTGTGTGTGTGTGTGTTCATTGTAATTGGCTGCAAGGATTCTGCTTTGTAGATAGATCACAACTTATTACACTAATTCCCAGCCCTGGCCTATTAGAGTTGTTTCTAATTTTTTGCTATGATAAAATAGTGTGATTCGCATTGTTATATTTTCTCCTATCTTTGTGATTATTTAAATGCTAAGGAGTGGAATTTTGGAGGCCAAAAGGCATGCATATTTTTAAGCCTTCTGATACATATTGCTGGATTATTCTTCAAAAAAAATTCCAATTTACACTCCTCCCAGCAATGATTGTTTGGAAGAGCCTGTTTCTGCATGCATATACCAGCAGTGGGGATTATCGCTATTCTAAATCTTTAACAATGTGATAGCCGAAAATTTATGTCTCACTGTTATTATAATTCGTATTTTCCTTAATTACTAGTGAGATTGTCTTTTCATATTTATTTGCCTTTTCTATTTCTTCATATATTTATGACATATTATAAAAGATAAAAGCAGGTTAGAAAACGTTATGTATAATATAATCCAAAGTTTGTAAAAAGTTTATCTATGCATAGAAAAATAAGACTGGCAGGAAATAAGACAACAGACTGTGGTTTTGTCTGGGCGGTGAGATAATGAATGAGTTTTCTTCTTCATTTTCAAGCTTACATATTTTCCAAATTTTATCCAAGAACCAGCCATTATTTTGTAACTAAAAATGTGATTTTAAAAGTAACTATTATTATAATCATATTAAAATAGCTCAAAGTTTCCAGAACAGAGTCGGGCAGCAAAGCAGCCCACAGGTTCTTGAAAAAGCACCGTCCAACCAAACCCCCAGGGACATTCAAGATTGGCTTCCTTACAACTGCAGAAAATCCATATGCGATGTATTCTGTCTCTAGAAGGGCAAAGGTGGGCCACTGGGGGTGGGGCAGCAGGCCTGGGATGTGGCCAGTGGGTACCAGGCGCTCACAGGCATCAGTGGGTAATTACATCTCCTTTTAACGCATGCAAATTGTATCAGTATTATTTATATATTCAAAGCCACGGATGAATAATATATGCATTTATGCAGAGGTAATTGCCTTAGCCAGGTTCTTCCTGGGACTTTTATTGTCTCCCCAGATACTGAATATTCAACTCCTCTCTCCCGACTGGAGCTGGGGGTGCAGTGTGCTGTGTGCAGCCCCAGCCTCCTCCAGGGAAGGGGAGAAGGCTGAGCAGGGAAGGAGGCCTCAATTTGAGGTGTATGGGTAATGAGGCTGAGGGTCAGGGCTCTGGACTTGCAACTCCAGCTGGTTCCTCCCTGGCTCATCCCTGGTTCAGGGATGACACCCAGCTTCCTTCTTTGGTGCAAACTCTAGTACTGCAAGAGTCTGTTAAAACTGGGTGTTCGCCTGCATCCATGCAACCAGCACCACCAAAAAGGCCACCACCTCCTTTGCCCTATTGACAGCCTTGCTTAAGAATCTCTCACCTTAACCCGTGCATTTTTACAAACTGCTGCAGCCAGATCAGTTTGGGCTGTGACCGTGGCTGGCAGTTCTGGTCTCTGTGGGGGCATCCCGGGTAGACACCCTCCCATCTCATGCAGCCTCCTCTATTTGGTGCAGTGTGGCCCAGCCCTGGCCATGCCCCGTGCAAGAGGAAGCAAGGAAGCAGGAAGCATTGTTCTAGATGTCTTCAATGAAGATGCAGGAAACAAAGTTAGATTGCAGTGAGTGAAGGGTGCGGTGGAGAGCCAGACTCAGTCAAGGGAGTAGATCTCTAAGCCTAGCCTTGCTTTTTGGTGCTTTCTGTGCACCTCTTGTCTGAAAAGGTGTCACTTTGGGGGAAATGAGCTCAGGGGCAGCACCTGCAATCCCCACCGCCCTCCCCAGGGTGAGGCCATGAGCCCACGAAGAGATCCCATATAGACTATTTTAAGAAAGTTGGCAGAGTAAGGAAATTGAGAGCTTTGATGAAATGAGAAATTTGCTCCCAGGGAAATTTTAAGAGATGGGACAGCATAAGGTTTCATGGCAGGATGTGCCAGGGAAGGGGAGGCGGCTGGGGACCCCAGAAGAGGAGGGCTCTCAGTGGAGGGGGTTTCTGGGGAGATGAGATGAAATGGGGGTGTGGGCACAGGCAGAGGCAGCGCCCTTCAGGAGCAGAGACCCCCATTATCCTGAGGCCGAGGGGAAGCAGAGCAGAGGCTGTGAGTCCAAGAGACGTGCAAGTTTGGCAGAGGCAGGCCGGAGCTCTGATCTGTGCCTTCTGTTCTGTCCATTAACTGTGAGATGAAATTCCAGAGAGCAAGTGGAGGGGTGGGGAGAGGGGATCCTTGGGGACATAGGAAAAGTTTGGAATAACTGCTGAGAGGGTGGAGGAGGGGTCCGACATCCTCTCTGGCCCCCAGTCTTACCAGGCTTTCACTCTGCCACCACACCAAAGTGCCCTCGGTCAAGGTCTCCAGTGACCTCCTGACCTCCTTGTTGCCCAATCCACTCATATCTGTCCTCTAGCCAGCACTTGACATGGTCGTTCGCACCTTCCTCCTGAAAACACTGCCTCTGCTTGGCTTCCAAGATGCTCTCGGTTGTGCTCCCACCTCTCTGACCATCCTCCCTGGCCTCCTTTGCTGGTTCCTCCTCTTCTCATCCTAAAACCCCGACGTGCTCAGGGCTCAGGCCTCAGACACCTCCAGCTGCACGCACTCCTCAGGTGGCCCCTTCCTGTGTTATGTCTTCCAATCCCGTCACATGGCTGAGTCCCTGAGTTTAGCCTCCAGCCCTGGCCTCCCCCTGCCTCCAAGCCTGCACACACAGGGGCCCGGTCCACAATTCCCTGTGACTGTGCACTGAGCACCATATACCTGACATGGCCACAGCCACGCTCCTGATTGTCCTCCCTAAACCCTCCTCCATGGCAACCCCATTGTCCCAGCTGCTCAGGCCAAAAACTGGGAGATATTCTTGACACCTCCCCTTCTCCCTCAACTCACCTCCAACCCATAAGGAAACTCATCAGCAATTCCCTTGACATTCATCCCCAACCAGACCACAAAAGTGGTCAAAAGGCCACCTCCACCACTGCCACCCTAGTGCAAGCCTGTGTCAGTCACAGTCAACCTGGATGGCCAGGGCAGCCTCCTACCTATCTCTCTGCCTCCATCCAGCAATGTATTCATGAGTCCCAGGCACCTCTCACAACACAGGGCCGACACTGCTGCTTCTTCACTCCAAGCCCTCCTCCAGGGGGCCCACCTCACTTCAAAGGCCAGCCACAACCCCAAAGCCCTCCACAATCTGCTCCCCTCCCTGCCCCCCTTCTCCGACCTCCTCTCCCGCTACCCCCTCCCTGCTCTCGGTGTCCAGCCACACTGGCTGTCGCTGCTTGGGGCTGGCCTGGGGCCCTGCCTTGGGCTGTGGGTGGCAGCTGTTCCAGTTCAATCATCTTAAAAATCATTTGAGGTGATGTGGAAACCCACCTGCCGACTCCACATCAGGAGACGCCTGGATACGGCCAACTGCACAGCCAGGTCACGCCCCCACAGGGTCAGCGTCTGCTCCGTGATGCACGGGGCATGGGGACAGAGTGGCCACTGGGGACGCTGCAGATGGCCAAGGGGTTGTCATTAACCAAAGAGCAGCAGGGTCCAGGCCCTGGCTTGGGGTAAATAATGGGAGGGGAGGGAGGAGGTTGACTCATTGGAGAGGGTATATTTTTTAAATTTTTGCCATAAAAATTGCAAACATTCAAAAGTAGAGCTGATAATATCATGAGCCCTCTGCAGCCTTCACGAGTTTCAATCATGATCAACTCATAACCAATTTTGTTTCATCCATTTTACCATTTGCTCTCCCTCAATTATTTTGAAGCAAATCCCAGAGATAATAACATTTCAACCCAGGCAATGACTCTTGTTTCTTTACCTCTAGGACTAGATTGCACTGTCACAATAAGCATGGGGTTCTGGGCTCTTGGATACCCCAGCCTTCTCTCTGGGCCGGTTTCTATTAAAGGACAATGTCCTAGGTGAAATAGTGATTTTTCAGGAAATGATATTAGCAGGAAGGATAGTTGAAGGTGGCCACTCAGGGACTTTCAGAGTGCCAAGCCTGGAGCTTGGGCCAAACTGGCAGGGTAGGGCACCAAAGCCAGGGACAGGGGAGCCAGGTAGCCTCCTGAAACCCTTTATAAAGTGACTTATGGAAAAATTTGGATCCCAGTTGAAGTCTCAAGAGACCTTCAGCAGTAATTGACAAGCCAATTCTAAAATTTATGTGGAAAAGCAAAGGACCTACGATAGATAACATCATTAATCTTTAAAAAGAAGATTCACTCTACCTGATTTTCAACCTTACTCAAAAGGTACAGTAATCAAGACAGTGAGATCCAGCACAAGGGCAGAAAAATGGATCAACAAACTCAAATAGAGTCCAGAAACAGACTCACAGATAGAGAATCCATTGATTTTTTTTTTTTTTTAACAAAGGCAGCAAGGCTATTCAATATGAAAAGGAAAGGCTTTTCAACAATTAGTGCTGGCACAACTGAATAAATGAATGTGAAAAAAACCTCAACCCCTACCTCACACCACACAAAAATTAATTCAAGATGGAGCATAAAAGCTAAATCTATAAAGCTTCTACAAGCAATTATAGGAGAAATACATTCCTAGGCAAAGATTAATTTGAGAGGACAGAAGAAAGCATGAACTGAGAGAAAAAGTTGATAAACTGGACTTTATTAAAGTTAAAAACTGCTTATCAAAATATACTGTTAATTAACAGGCAAGCTACAGATTTGGAGAAAATATTCACAATACACATATCTAGCACAGAACTTGTCTTTTTTTTTTTTTTTTTAAGACAGAGGTCTCACTCTGTCTCACAGGCTGCAGTGCAATGGCACAATCATAGCTCACTGCAGCCTCAAACTCCTAGGCTCAAATGAGCCTCCTTCCTCAGCCTCCTGAATAGCTGAGACTACAGGTGCACACCACCACACCTGGCTTTGTCTTTTTAATATAAAAATATATCCTACAAATCAATAACAAAAAGGTGAACAATCCCTCCAAAAATGAGCAAAATATACACTTCACAAAAGGAAATATACAAATGGTCAATAATTACCTGAAAAGGTAATCAGTAATATTAGTCATAAGGGAAGTGAAAATTAGAACTACAATGAGACAGCACTACACTCAATAGAATGGCTAAAATTTAAAAGCCTGACAATTCCAAGTGTTGACATGGATGTGGAGCAACTAGAAAACTAACTTAGCCAGTGAGAGTGTAAATATAACCTTTTGGAAAATTGTTTGAAAGTTGCTTTCAGAAGCAAATATATGCTTATCATGTGAGCTAGAAATTTCACTCCCAAGTATTTACTCAGAGGCAAAAAGACCCACATACAAATGTTCACAGAAGCTATTATTATTCATGATAGCCAAACACTGAAACAACCCCGCATGCTTATCAGCAGGCAAGAATGGATCTGTGACAGTCATACAGTGGAGTATTATTCAGCAATAACATGAACAGACTGCGGATAAAAACAGTACATGTCTGTATGATTTAATTGATATGAAGTTCAAGAACAAGCAAAACTAATGTACGGCAAAGGCTCTCAGAGCAGTGGTTGCCTTTGGGAGTATGAGAGGGAGCTTCCCGCCTTCAAGGGCGCAAGAAGAAAGCTAATGGGGTAGGGAAAACTCTGTATCCTGATTGGGGTGTTGATTTCACGGATGTGTACATTGATCAATATTCAAGCCTTGTATAGGTAAGATCTGTACATTTCACTATATGGACATTTTACTTCCTCCCCAACCCCCTTTAAAAAGCTGAGGAACTTTCAGGGGATTCACTCCAACCTTTAGTTTTAGAGAGGTCCCTGAGAGCCACAGAAGGCAAGGAGTCTGCCTAGGGTCACACGGCAAGTTGGGGCAGGCATAGCCCCTTCCCCTCCCAACTCTCCCAATCTGTCCACTGAACTGCACCCACCTGAGATTCCATTCTCCTTACTTTCTGAGGTTCCCGACTGGGGAAAGAGGAGGGAAGGAAGACAGAAGGAAGTGATGGAGCAAAAGATGGACCCCCAATCAGGGTTGGCCACAGAGCTAGGGAGAGGCCTCTGCACCCGAACCTTCCTCCTGGTATTAGGAGATTCCAGTGCCGCCGCAGGGCCCAGAAGGGGTGTAGGAGGCGTGGCCGCAGCCCCACCCTAGACCCCAGGGCGGGGCAGGAAGATGTGTCTGCGCGTGCGGGCAGGTGTAGGGGGCGAGGAGGTGGGGAGCGGTGGGAAGGGGAAGCAGCGAGGGGAGAGGCTGCCAAGCCGAGCCTCCGCGGACCCGCTCGCCCCTAAATCACGCAGCCGCATGAATAATAAATAAGGACCGCTCGGATCCTTAATAGTAGTCGCATGTCTTATTAAACTAATATTTCACAAACTTTTATTCTCCCTGTGGTTGGAGGTCGGGAACGAAGCCCCCCGCCCCCTACCCCGCTGGCTCTGCACAGCCTGGGGCGGACCCTGGATGGGAGGAGCTCAGCGCGCCCGGCAGGGCCCTGGAGGGGGACACCTCTCGCCCCCGTCTCCCTGTGGGTTCCTTCTTTCAACTCACGTGGCCCTGGTTCCTCCCCTGTGCCAGGCCCTGCGCAGAGGATACAGATGGGTCCACCCCGCTCCCTCTCAAGGAGCCCCCTGGGCCCGGGACGGGGAGACAGACCCTTAAACCAACCGTGTCCGTAAGAGGGCCCAGGGCTGGAACACAGTGCGGCGCAGGGGGCTTGCCGGTGGGGAGCGGAGGGGCGCAGGGGAGGTCTCGCCCGGGAACCCTAAGCAGAGCAGCCAGGGGTTAGCGTGGAAACTCTGTCCTGTGGAAGGCGCCGCAGCGCAGGGCCTGGCAGCCTCGCGACACAGACCTGATGTGAACCTTGCCTCCACCACCAGCCGTGTGGCCTTGGGAGGACAAGGGACAAGACCCTGAGAGGAGCATGCTATGTAAGAAGCCAGGAGGGGCACTGGAGACCCAGAGGGTTCACCTCGGAGTCAGAAGGGTGGGGGGCTTTGGGAAGGCCAGGGCCCAGAGTAGGGGCGGTCCAACTGGGTCCATGCTCTTCTCCTTAGTAAAAGATGTGTTTTCCTTGAAGATCTGGGCTCCAATCCTGGCCCCGTGCCTCATCTGTGAAAGCAGTCACAGAATCCACCTTGCAGGGCTGGTGAGGGAACAGCGTGAGATGGAAGCCCGTGTGGGTGCCAGTGGGTATCCATTCCCATTGCTTCCCCAAAAACCACAGCCTTCTGCTGTGCCCCCACTCCCCAGAGGCTCTGATGGGCTGCACCTGGTCCGGGAGGTCTCGTCCTCCTGCCCTTCTGTGCCTTCCTCAGCTCCATGCTGCATCCTCCTTGCCTTCCCCAGGGACCTACACTCGCCAGGTGCCAGGCTGTGTGCTGGCACCGGAGCTCTGGGCTGGGTGCAGACAGTGATCTCTGCCCTGAGGAGCTCCCAGTCTTCCCAGTCTGATGGAAGAAGCAGCCACGAAGGCCCAGCATCACCATGCAGGGGTGAAGCAATGCTGGGCAGGCACACTGGCTCTTCCAGGCACCCCATTCTCTCTGGTGGTTCTGACCCCCAGGCCTGCCTGCCCACCCTGACTCTATCTCTGGCCAGACCACACTTCTGAACATCAGTCATGTTCAGGGGCCTCCCGAACACAATATCTCCCAGGCTCCTCCAACTCCACACAGTCACCACTGAATTCCCCATCTGCCTCTTGGCCTTGACCCTCAGCCAAGCTGCCTTCTCCCCTTAGGAGTGGCAGTACCACTCCTCCATTAATGGGGTCCCAAACCAGCGATCAGATCTGGTTTCTCCTTCCCCCACCCCAAACCCATGCAGTCAACTCAAATTCAGCCAGGCCTGCCTGCAAACTGGCTTCAAACCTTTCCTCTCCTCTCCACCTTCCCCACTGTGCTATGCTGGCCTTCCCTCCATCCCCCAAGGCTGGTTCCCCAGACCCTTCGCAGGTCTTCCTGCCTCCACACTCCCCCAATCCCATCCATCTAACACCCACCATCAGGGTAATCCTCCAGCTGCTCAAGCATAACCTCAGAAGGCTTCTGTGGGTCTCCACTACTCACAAAATAAACCCAGGCTCGTTAACCTGGTGTTCAACGCTTTTCTGCCAACAGCTAGTATCCACTCCTTATTCCGCACATAATTCCCTCCACCTCCTTCCCCACCCTCACGCATACACTGGCTCAGCCACCCATCCTCTACTGTGTCCTTGAAGACCTATAAGGTGGGAAAACAACAACAGCAAAAACGAGTTAACTGCTCTGCTCAGTAATAATAGTATTGTATGAGTTTCACTAGCTCAGTTAAGATTCCAGAATGAGGCCAGGTGCAGTGGTTCATGCCTGTAATCCTGACATTTTGGGAGGCCAAGGTGGGAGGATCACTCGAGCCCAGTAGTTTGAGATGAGCCTGGACAATATAGCGAGACTTCTTGTCTCCAAAAAAAAAAAAAAAATGAAAAATTAGCCAAGCATGGTGGTGCATGCCCGTAGTCCCAGCTACTTGGAAGGCTGAAATGGGAGGATTGCTTAAGCACAGAAGGTTGAGGCTGCAGTGAGCCCAGATTGTATCACTGCACTCCAGCCTGGGTGACAGAGCAAGACCTTGTCTAAAAAAAATCTAGAATGGACTATAAAGGGATGTTCTAAGAGCATCTAAAAAGAAGAAGTGGTAAATCCAGGAGAGCAATGGGGTTGCTAGGAGAAGGCCACATCAGGCTCATGCCTGTAATCCCAGAACTTTGGGAGGCCGAGGTGGGAAGATGACTTGAGATCAGGAGTTCGAGACCGGCCTGGCCAACATGGCAAAACCCCGTCTCTGCTAAAAATACAAAAATTAGCCGGGCGTGGTGGCAGTTGCCTGTAATCCCAGCTATTGGGGAGACTGAGACAGGAAAATCACTTGAACCCGGGAGGTGGATGTTGCAGTGAGCCAAGATCATGCCACTGCACTCTAGCCTGGGCAACACAGCAAGACTCTGTCTCAAAAACAAAAACAACAACAACAAAAAAAAAACAAGAAAAGAAAAGACCACATCAGATTGGTCCATGTCCTTGTCCACAGGGTGACTAGCCCAATAGGTCAGAGAAGTGAGGCTGTAAGATGGGATCTAGGGTCCTGTGAAGTGCATGGTGAGATCCCCAGGACATGCTCAGGCAAGATGGGGAAATGTGGGATGGACAAAGACACAAGCAAATAACCCCACGACTACAGCCAATGTCCACGGGTGGGTGGGGGTGGGATCTCCACGGAGTGCCCCAAGCTCCATCCTGTTCAGCTGTATTTCACTTCCTTGTGCATGAAGGTAGAGGTGGCACCTTCGCAGGTCCCACAGAGTGTGAGCAAGAGAGCTCCGCTGGGTCCAGAGCCCAGGCAAGGAGAGAGGAGCCCGGTCGTGTCAAGGCAATGTGTCCAGGACCCATAGGGGCTCTCATATTTGAGTCCTAGACACGGAAAGGAGAGAGTCTCAGGCTACCCAGGGTGTGTGGGAAAAGGGGCCATGGTGGGGGGAGAGGGAGGGACCACTAAAGGGGCTTTTCCTCTACTGCTAAGCACTTTCCTCACAGGCTCTGTGACACAGGACGAAAGTGGGGCTCCCGCAGGTTGCAGCACCTGTGCATGGTCACCTGGTCGATGAGCAGCAGGGCCAGAGCACCAACCCAGGATGTGCTGCTGTTCTAGGCTGCCTCCCATCTGGGCAGCAGCCTCCACAGCCTACAGACGAGCAGGGTTCATGGTTTTTTTCTACCTGGAACAGATCACAGAGTTGGAAGGGAGAGGAGTCACCCCCTCAGCCCTGGGGCAGCCCCCAGCACTCTCCAAGAACCCCGGGGCTCTGGGCAGCAGAGTTTGAGCACTGGGTCTAGGGTGAAGTGAATAGCCCAGGTGGCTGGTTTTGCCTCTGTGAGAGCAGCCCAGGAGAGCAGCCAGCCGAGGAGCTGCCTGAAGCTGGAGGGGCCAGGCTGGCTGACCAAGGAGAAGCATCGGGAGCAGCCGAGAGGGGCTGCACCTGATGCTGGGGGCAGGAGGGGGCTGCGAAGAGCTCCCTGTTGCTGACTGCCCACCTCTGCAGGGCTGATTGGAGGGGGGAGTAGAGGGAGCTGGGGGGTAGCACATAAAGGCTGATTCTGAGGAAGGACCTTCTCGGAGTTAGAGTTCTGCAAGGATGAGTGAGTTTCCCATCCCTGGAGATGGCCAACTGGGTGAACCCTGCGGGGAGAAATTACAGAGGGAATCCAGGCATTGCTGGACACACTGGGCCTTTGAGGGTCCTTGCAACCTGGAAATTCTGTGATGCTGTTGCATAAGCTGTTCCCACCATCTGGAATATGCCGTTTCCTCGAATTCCACCTCCACACTCAAGTCAAACCTTTCCTCTTGCGGGGTGTCTCCCCAAAGCCACCCGTCGTCCCTCATCTCATTTTCTCTGGCTCCTGCGTTGTAAACTAGACACCCTATGGAACAGAAGAGAGTCAAATCAAATGCAATTGCAGGAAATTGACTAGAACCAGGGAAAACAATAGCACACACTTGTACAGCACCCACTAGTACCAGGCACTGGTCCCCAGGTACGCAGACATGGACCTGTTTAACCCTCACAACCATGATTGGCATAGGTATCGTGTTGGCGCCATGTTCCAGATGAGGGCAGCTGGGGACCAGGAGGAGAAGTGACCTGCCTAAGGCAATGCAGCCAGGGCCAGGGGAAGAGCTGGGATTTGAACCCAGGCAGTCTGGCTCCGGAGTCCATACTCTGAATCACTGCCTCGAGGCTGTCAGGACGATAACATGAGCCAATGCTATGAGAACACAGAGCAGAGCCGGCACTTAGTAGGCCCTCGGCACTCCCGAGGCCCGTCTCCCTTTGTCTCTGCCCCTGAGTGTGCCCACCACTGTCCCTGCCCTGCCCAGCTCTGCCGCTCCCTGCTGCTCATCCTCTCTGGCTTTGTCTAGCTCTCCCTGCCCCTGTGTGTCACTCTATGTCTGCCTCCCTGTTCTTCTCCCTCCCCTGCCCTGTCTTTTGCTCTGTGTCCTTGTCTGTCCTTCTGTCCTCTCTGCGTCTTCCTGTCCCTTTCCCACCAGCCCCCACCGCGTGGACCCCGCTGACTCGTGCTTCTGCTTTCCCCGTATCCCTGGCGCCTCTCATCATCAACGCGTCCTTTGTCTTTACAAGCCGGCCTGGTCTCTCTCCATCTCTCCCTCCATTTACGAGCCTGTGTGTTAGTGGACAGGGCAGCCGATGGAGGCCACTCACTAGTGACCCATCTCTGTGATCACCTCATTATTTATCACCAGGGACGCCAGTGTTTCCATAAATTACCCCGACCTGGAGCCGCCCACGCTGGAATCAATAGTCGCCTCTCGCCTAATACCCAATTATTAATAACCACGGGGGGAAGGGTGGCCAGACATGGCCAGACATGGCACTCCAGGTTCTTGCCTGGCAGGGGGAGGGGCGGGCTGGGAGGGTGCTGGCCCCCATGCTGCAAGATGCCAGCACAGGGCAAGAGGCGGGGCCTGGAGAAGGACAGGGACCCCACATTCTCTCTAGGACTGGGCGATAAAATCTGAGACATGGTTCCACCCTGAGGGCAGAGGGAGACACAGAGCCCCATCTTTAGGGTCCTCTAGTCTGAGGACAGGAGACCTGGGCAAGCAGTGAAGTCTGCCCTTTTAGGACCCACCGGGGCCCCTAGCCATAAGGGTGCACCTTCCCCAGAGAGGAGAGCTTCATCCTGCAGGCAGACGAAAGACTACCAGAGGCAGGTGCTGGAGTGGGGCTTTGGTTCCACCACGGCACGGGGGTCAAGAGGTAATTTTCCAGCCTTGCCCCCCGGCCCTGCAACACACACTTGGAGCCCTGCAGGTACATCTGGGTAAAGATCTGAACCTGCAGGAGCTGGTGCTTGGTGGGGTGGAGGCATGGCAGGAAGGACAGGAGGAGGAGCAGGACACCTTCAGGGGATCTACACCTGCTGGAGCCCGAGGCTGGGGGCTGGGGAGCAAATCAGAACAGCTGTCCATGCACATGATGGTGGGAGAGGCAAGGCCAGTGGAGGGAGGCCAAGCCCTCAGTGTATCCTGATACCCAGATATACACACGCGCTCAACCACTGACTCTCCCTTCACTGCACCAGAGGTTCAATGGACGGACACACACACACACACACACACACACAGAAACACACCTCACATGCACAAACCAGTGGCATGAAAACACTTTTGCACCGAAGGCATTCTTACAAAGCAGACAGTTACATACACACACGCACGGACACCTGCACAGAGTCACTGATAAACACAGATGCGTGAGGGCACCCACACACACCCACACGCAGAAATACAAGTGCATGTTTAGGCCTATGCACACATACACCCCAGATATCCCCCACCCACACACAAACACACAGGCACCTACACACGCTGACACAATGCACACTTGCAGCCCATCCTGCATGCACACCCTTTTGTGCACACAGTGTGCACATGCAGCGACGCGGCCTCTAAGGGCATCTTGCGGAGTGAGGCTGAGGCTTCGTTCAACTCCTCCAGAGCCCAGTCGGTTCCAACACTGCCACCATGTGGCCTCAGGTGCACAGTGCACAGGCCATGAGGCTGGAACACTCGGCCGGTGGGGAGGAAGTCTCGCCCCAAATCTTGGGTCCCTCCATCTAGTTGAGCCGGACTGCCATTTGGCCACTTCCCAGTGAAACCGAACACAGTCCTGGAGAACTGGGTCAGACTGTGTGACAGCTGGAGCCTGCTACTGTGTGCCATTGCTGTCCATCCAGCAGGGCTGGCACCATGGCCTGTCTTTGCAACCCATGGCTGGTGACACGTGGTAGGCAGGCGGCCCCCATGTTAGTGTAGACTTGGTGCCAAGTTGTTTAAACTCTCCCAGAGAGACTGGGGTTTAATCCCGACCTGCAATGTAATCATTAGTTCACCCATCAGAGTATCGAGGCTGTAATCTGTGTCGATGTACGATGCTAGGTTGAAATTATGGTGAGCAACAGACAGTTGCCTCTCCTAAATGTCAGGGGGCCCAACACTGAAGAGATAACACAACAAATATTTATCAGGTTACACCATAGAAAACTGACATTGGTGTAGGTCTAAAATGGTCAACCACTGGCAGAGTATTCACGCAAGATCCTTTGATTCACCCTAATGATGGCAAGTGTCATACGGTTACAGAACAGGGCAGTGGGGCTTAACCTGGGGGTGGAATGGCAGGGAAGGCTTCCTTGAGAGGAACTTGACTCTAAGCTGAACTTGAAATGATGAGTAGTGCTGAAGTTGCTCACAGGGTGGGAAGAGCTGTGCAAAGGCCCTGAGGCAGGAGAGAACTAGCATATTGTGGAAACTGAGAGAAAGCCAGTGTGCTTAGAACCCAGCACCAAAGGTGAGGGGCGTGAGTAAAGCCAGAAGGATTGGAGAACCAGGAGCTCCAGGCAGGATCCAAAGTTTAGGGCTTGGGACTATTTAGTACTTGGGACTTTTTTCCTCCCAACAGCACCAGGGAGAGGCTCGCTGAAGAAGAGTGTAAGCATGGGAATGTCATACTCAGCTTGGTGATTTCAAAAGCCCACTCTGGCTGCAGAGTGGAGAAGGACTGAGTGATGGGGTGGGGAGTACAAGCTGTTACCCACATCCAGGTGAGAGATGGCAGTGGGGAGAAGTGCACAGAGCCAAGATCTTGGTCCAGCTGCTCTCTGAGTCCAGGTTTTGTCCTCTGTAAAGTGGGCTGTAATTTCTACCTTGCAATGAGGATGAAATAAGAAAATGAATATAAAGCACTTGGTAGGTGTCTGGCACATAAGGAGTACTCAGCAAATGGCAGCTGTGATTCCTCATCTTATCATCTTATTATTAGAAAGCACAGAGGACCTGTCCCCCTGCCCTCGCTGTGGGCTTCCAGTGGTCTGTGCCACTCGGGGCCAAGCTCACAGATGGCGCCCAGAGCCCGTGGAGGCACAGATGTTCTCGCTTTTGTTCTCAGAGGCCCTGGAGCCCTCAGGTGCCCCCATGCTCCTCAATTTACACTCGAGGTCTCCCCAGTCACGAGCACTCTTAGGGAGTTGGTGCCTGGGAGGACCTTGCCAAGGTTTTCTCTCCTCCTAGATACTGCAAGGAGCTGAGGCAGACACCCAGCCACACAGGCCTGCCAAGGACGTTCATGATCTTGTAGAGATGGGGAAACTGAGGCTCAGGACAGTACATCACACACTGAGTAGCAGTGCTGGGATTTGAGACCACCCTGACTCCCAAAACTGTGCTTTTTAATTTTTTGATCTGAGGTGCAGAAACTTGAGTTAATCACACATCTCAGTTCCCGGCAGACTATTCATGCAGGATCCGTCTCCTGACTTGTTATTACTAAAAAATCGATACGTGTCAATCATTCCCGGAGTCTTATTTTGCACCCGGCTCAGTGACAGGGCCCACACGGGCACATCCACAGGTGGTTCAGCGGCAGGTCCTGTCCTTGGGGAGCATGTGAGCTGGCGACAGTCAACTCTGGGCAAAGAACTTCCACTCTCCTGCCCGGAAGTGCTGATTTAAGGAATTTATCCAAGGAAAACAAGGACGAGGGTCTATAAAGGTGTTTGCATCAGACTGATAACAAAGATTTCATGCCCTTCAGTGAGGAATAAATGCATTATGATATATCCATCCAGTGGAATATTATGTATCTATTAAAACTGGTGGCAAGAGCATTCCTTTATTGATGTGGAAAGATGGCTACACTTTGTTATTCAGATTTTTTAAAAAATAGGTCATATAACAGTGTTCATAGAGATTTCCATTTTGAAAAACATAGATAATACATGCATATATTTTCTTTATTCTAAGATGCACATTTTTTAACATTTGAACATTTCTAAAATCAGGATGTGCATTGCAATTAATGGATATGTTTAATGCAGTAGTTCTTTTCTCCAAAAGAGCCGTGTAATTAAATCAGTGATGCATCCCCCAATCAGTGTTGTCCCAGAATCAAGAAAAACATATATATACATACACACATAGGACAAATTCCAGAAAGACAGCAACCAAAATGCTAAAAGTCATTAAATCTAGGTGATTTCCACTTTCTTCATCAACCTTCTGTACTGTCTGGGTTTTATAAACTGAACATGAATTATTTTTATAATTAGAAAAAAATCCCCCATTTCCATATTGAAAAACAAAACAAAGTCTCAGGTCAAAAAAAGTCCAAGCTTCTCATACACAGCAGGCCAGAATACTCGCTAAACAGAGCCCCAGAAGCAGGGGACGGGAACCAAGGGGACTTGGCAGCCTGGTTGTAAAGGAGCTGGGCGTCCTAACACAGGAGGGATCTGGGTAGATGGGGAACAGGTTTAGACCCTGCAAGCCGAGGAGACAGTCTAAAAGGAGGCCTGGGGATCCACAGCATTCCCTTCGGGTCTGGAGGGAAATGGTGTGACCGAGGCCAGGCAGATGGCAGTGGTAGTAGTTAGAATAACAACCCTAGCTGACATTTATTGAGTGCTTACTCCATGCTGGGTACTGCTCTAAGCATTTCATATGCATTTCCTTATCGTAACAGACTGCCTTGTATCCCCGCAAGATGCATATGTTGATGTCCTAACCCCCAGTGTCTTAGAGTGTGATCGCATCTGGAGATAAGGTCTTTAAAGAGGTGATAAGGTTGAAATGAAATCACTAGGGTGGACCCTAATCCAGTATAACTGGAGTCTTTATAAGAAGAGGAGATTAGGACACACACATCAACAGACAGAAGAACACGCAAAAGCACAAGGAGGAGAAGACGGCCATCCACAAGCCAGGAAGAGAGACCTCAGAAGGAACCAACCCCTGCTGGCACCTTGACCTCAGCCTTCTAGCCTTCGGAATAGTGAGAAAATACATTTCTGTTGTTTAAGACACCCAGTCCGTTGCTCTTCGTGATGACAGTCCTAGCAAACTAATATACTTCTTTACCCCACAACAACCCCGTGGGGGTGGTTGTTTCAGTTATCTCTTGCTGCGTAACAAGCTGCCCCAACACTTTGTAGCTCAAGATATCAATAATAATTTGCTTTGCTCTGGAGCTTGGCAAGGTCAGCTTATCTACGCTCTGCATTGCTGGGCAGACGACATTCAGGATGGCTCATGCATGTGACTCACATGACAAGCTGGTGCTGTGAGCCAGACACTTATTGTGGCCTCTGCATGTGGCTGCTTGGCCTCCTCACAGCATGGTCACTGGATTCCAACAGTGGGCATCCCAAGAGAACCCGATGAAGTACGTGGCATTCTTATGACCGAACCTTGGGAGTCTTGTAGTGTCACTGGTGCTACATCTATCAAGGCAGTGACAAAAGTCCTCCCAAGTTCAGGGCAAGGGACCACTGTCCCCACTATCACCTGGGAAGAGTGGCAATGCTCTTGTAAGAAGACCTTGTGGGATGGGATATATATTGTAGCTGACATCTTTGGAAAATGCACTCCATCATGATAGGTACTGTAATTATCCCCATGTTACAGGTGAGGAAATGCAGGTGGAGAGAGAATTTAAGGGACAGGCTAAGATCATGCAGCTTGTAAGTGGTGGCATTGGGTGGGTTGGTGCTGGATCATGAAAGGCCTTGAATGCCAAATCCAAGGTTGAGGTTTAAAGTCGGTGCACAATAGAGAGCCAGTGAGCTTTTGGAAGCAGAGAATGAAATCATTAGGTCTGTGTTCAAGGAAAATCGTTCTGGCTGCAGGATAGAAAAAGGAAGAAGGATAATCTGGAGGCAAGAGGAGGCCGGGGCCACAGTGCTAGGGAGGGGATGTGGACCAATCCAGGGCAGTGCTTGGGGGCTGGAGGGAAGGGCCCCGCTGCTGCTTCTAGGCAGGAGGGCCTCTGGGTGATGAGTAGCACCGACCCCACTCCTCTGCGGACCAGCTGAGGTCCCCGCTCCCTTGGCTTCCCAAGATCCACCGTCTCATAAGATATCTGTGGGCCCTCCTTCTTCAGGGCGTCTGGCGAGGGCCCTGCTGTGTTTGATCTCACTGCACAAAGCCAGCACATAACAGGTCCTTAGTGTTTGCCGAATGAGCAAATGGTGAGTGAATGAATTAATGAGTGGGAGACAGGCCGTAAAAGAAAACTGATAAACTAAGGGAGAAAAAAAGCCAAATATACCTTAACCATGCAACTTCACGGAATCACAGATCTGGGGGGACTAACTGGGTGGTGACTAGAAGCATGGCCAGAATGTGGGCGGGTGGGTGGAGGCAGGAGTTTAAGAGGCCTCTTGAAGCTGTCCCAGGAGAAAGACCAGAGCCGGGATGGGGCTGAGCCCTGATTGGATATAATGGGTGTTCATCGCGGGTGTTCCACCAATGAGGCAATCAGCTCTTCCGCCGCGTCCGCAAAGGCGAGATTCCGCGCGGGTTTGAATCCCTGCTCTGCGACCCATTCACAGAGATGTCTCGAGCGCAAGCCTTCTCTGCAGTTTTCTCAGCTGCACCGTGGAGGTGAGAGCGGCACAGCCCTCCCCTGGTAGCAATGCGGACCTGGGAGGCACTGGGTGAAAAGCACCAGCTTCGGTCGGGCTGGAATTAGGGGCTACTGGGGACTCCTGGCCGGGGCCATGGCCCCGCAGTGGCGTGTGCTGGAGTAGTGGTCCTCTCACTTTTCTTCCCCGCCACCGGACTGGGAGCTCCTGACGGGCAGAGACTGTGTCCCAGGGCTCATCCCAGGGCTGGCAGGAGGAGGACTTGGAAAGGTCTAGGGTGTTAGCTTCAAGAACGGGTGCACTTCCCTAGGGGGCTGTTCACAAAGGGACGCAGAGCATGGAGGGGCAGCCAGGCCTCCACTATCTCATGCAGCCTGCCCCATCGGCAGACCCTGTCTGGATGCCAGCCGGGAAACCCCGGGGCCACAGAAACACCGCAGCAGAGCCAGCCAGGCCCATGGGAAACGGGTCAAAGGCAAATGAGGGACTTCCAGCGGCTAGGAACCAGAGAGAGAGGAGGCAGGGAGGGGACACCTGGGTGGACAGAACACCTACAACATGCCAGGAGGAAGTCATGTTCTCCTCCCCATTTTACAGATGGGAAAATTGTGAGCTTTGTCCTGTATTACTCCACGGAGACTTCGAGGAGGGGAAGGAGGGAGACGTGGATAAGGCGCAGGGTGGGCCGTCCCCGGCAGCAGCATCTTGGGATCAGAGAACGGCCAGCTGTGGTCTCCACGTCCTTGCACCCCAGGTTCTGTGCCTCAAGCACCCTGGCTTGGGCTTCCCCTGGGTTGGGCCTCTAAGTTTCCTCTGAGGGGCATTCCTTCTGGGTTCACCATTCAGATCAACCTAGGCTGACAGCCAAGAAAGAGTAGATTTCTCTCTTCTGTGCTTGAGGGGCAGAGACAGTGGGGGTCACTGGTACCCTGGAGGATGGGGCCAGTTCAGAGATCCTTGTGAGTGAACATCAGTGAGACAGGATCACAGGACAGGCTGGTGGCTCCCATATTCCTGCCTTCTCTCGGGGCCAGATTCACCTTCAGATTCCAGGGCCCACACCCCTGTGTCCCAGCATGACCTGGAAGGAATTCCAAATAGTCCCAAGGGTTCCCGGACCTAAACCTGGGGCTATGCGCTGGGCTTTGGGCTCAAGCTGAACTCACCCCCCGTCTTCTGCCTCATGTCATCTTCACCCAACTAGGATCCCTGCTGGTCACCGCTCAGCCCCTTGCCTGCCCTGGTCAGGGCAGGAAGCTCGTCTGGTGCCAGCAATAGGCACCAGAATTGGCCACACTGCCCTAAGGCCATCAGCAGCCCCGCAGGACCCCAGCCTTGCCCATGCCCTCTCCAGCTGGCTCAGCTCAAGGCCAAGCTCTCATAGCCCTTTGGACACTGATTCAAACAGCTCCCCGTCCTGCAGCCTGGCCTACAGCCAGGCCAGGTCCTGCAACGTTCCCCTCCTCCAACCCCCTCAAACCAGCCTGTTCAGAGCCCCCGTGCCCCGCCTTCCCCCAAAGCCTGCCTCCCCTGATTTCTGTTGGATTTGACATTCGCCCTGTGGCCCAGACGCCCAGGACCTCCCACAGCCCTGCCTGGGGACCCAGCCCGGGTTCCAGCTGGCTGGCGAGCCCAGCCAAGCATCACCGCTCCCGCGACATCCCTGAGTGACAGGAAACAACTCGCTCCTTCCAAGAGGCGAAGCTCTGACAAACACTCACTAGGAAATAATAAAGTGGCAAAATAATTCTGCATCGGACACACTTACCAGAGCAGAAAGCGTCTGCGGAGGAGACAACATCTTGTACCATCTATCTTCCTTAAATCCCCACGCTGTGACAAAGTGGAGGGCGAAATCATGATGAATGATCGGACACATTTAGCCAGTACCTGTGCTCTGTAACGAGCGTGGCCCGGGAAAGGGGCCCTAATGAAGATCTGTGCCCCCGCCCCAAACCGGGCCTCGTCGGAAACAAGTCTTTATTACGAAATTGGCGCCTAGTTTTCATACCACGCAGGATGGAGGCGCAAGGTGTGACATGAATTAACGCCGGCACCTGCAGGGTCAGCCCAGCCCTCGCTGGCAGTACAGAGACAAACGGGTTCGGCTCCCGCCACCACCCTGCGTCTGGTTGACAAGGCGCCAGTCGCCTTCTGATTGTGCGGGAACACGCCTCGGTTTTGTTCCTACCCGGCCCGCCATCATTTATTCTGCTGCCTCATTTGAATATGATGAATACTGTAGTCCTTTATTTGTTCACAACAACCAAATAATTGTAGATCCGTGGGCTTCGGGGCAATTAATCACACTTTTCCCTCCACCAATCCACTATAAACATGACATTGAACAATAAAGTACATTAACCTCTGCTTTGCACAAAACTTTGCTTATTTAAACACCGCAAGGTTATTTGTTTTCCTTCTTGCCAGGCCCCTGCCATGAAGAAGAGGTAGTGCGGAGAGAAGGCCCACCCCATACTGGGCAACCGCACCAGCCCAGCCCAGCCCCCAGCTCAGCCAGGCCCGGGGCCTGGTGTTAGGAGCGAGCAGGTGTGGCTGCAGGCCCTGGAGTGGGCATCCCGGCAGGACCTGAGTCTGTGTATACGTGTGTGTAAGCATGTGTGCACATTTGTGTGTGTATGCACAGCTGTCACTATGCACATACTTGTGTGAATGTGTCTGTATTGCGCATGTGTTCCTGTGCATATATATGTTTATGTATGTCTGGTCTCAGAATAGAGGTTCTGAGGAAAAAGTCTCAGTGTGTGTGTGTGTGTGTACTTATAAGCGTTCTTGTTTGCACATGTGTGGCCATTTTAAAATACGGCTGCAAATTATTTCACATCCTTCCCATCAAGAGGTGGGATCTATGTCCTCCCCTCCTTGAATCGGGGTAGACTTGTGACTGCTTTGACCAAATCTCACTGAGGTCAAAAAAGGCCACGCAGCCTTCGCTTTGTTCATGGGAACACTTACTCTTGGAGTCCTGAGTTGCCATTTAAGAATCCCAGCTACTCCGAGGCTACCATGCAAAAGAGGCCACATGGAGAGGCCCTGAGATCTCAAGGAGACAGACAGAGAGAGAAAGAGATGCCGGATGAGTACCCAGCCATTCAAGACATCCCAGCCCAAGCACCAGACATGTGAGTGAAGACACCTCCAGCCATTCCATTCTTCCCCGTGGAGGATCCAGATGTGTTGCAGCAGGGACAGGCCATTCCCACTGCATCCTGCCTGAATTCTCGCCTCACAGAATCCATGAGCATAGTAGAAGGGTGTTGCTTCATGGCACCAAGATTGGGGTGGCTTGCTATGTAGCAATAGATAATAGGGCTGAAAGTCTGTGCAATGTGTGCATGTGCATGCATTTGGGGGTGCGTACATGAGCAAGTGATGTATGTGAGCAGTACATATATGTGCACCGTGCATCCAAGTCTTCACTCGGCACCTTACTGAACACCTTCTGGGCCAGTCTTTTTCTAGGCATGTGGGATACATCAGTGACCAAAGCAAAAGCCATGTCCTCATGGAACTTGACTTCCAACAGATGGAGATAGACAATAAATAATAAACTAAAGAAAAAGTTAAATTAGATGGCAAGTTATAAGGTGATAACTACTATGGAAAAAGGGAAAGCCAGAGCCGGGTGTGGGGATCAAGAGAGCTGGAGACTGGGGGTGGGTCACAGTTTTCTACAGGGTGGTAAGGGCAGGCCTCTTTGAAAAGACGGCATTGGAAAAATCCTCGAAGGGCATGAAAGAGTTTGTGTATAGGTTTAATTATGTCCCTGAAAATCTCCCCCAAAATGTTGAATTTCTAACCTTCAGAGTTTCAGAATGTGACAAATATTATTTGGAAATACGGTTGTTGCAGATACAGTTAGCTGAGATAAGACCACACTGGAATAGGGTGGGGGCTTAATCTAATATAACTGGTGTCCTTGTGAAGAGAAGAGACACAGAGACAGAGACACATGGGGAAAAGACCATGTGAACACAAAGGCAGAGATGGGAGTGATTCATCTAGGGGCGAAGGAATACCAAGGGCTGCCAGCAAATACCAGAAGTTGGAGCCAGGCATGGTGGCTCACACCTGTAATCCTAACAGTTTGGGAGGCCGAAGCAGGAGGATCGCTGGAGCCTAGGAATTGGAGACCAGCCTGGGCAACATGGTGAGACCCTGTCACTACAAAAAATTAAAAAATTAACTGGGCACAGTGGCATGCGCTGGTGATCCCAGCTACTTGGGAGGCTGAGGTGGGAGGATCGCTTGAACCCAGGTGATCAAGGCTGCAGTGAGCCAAGATTGCACCACTGCACTCCAACCTGGGCAACAGAGCACGACCCGGTCTCAAAACCAGAAACAAAGGAGGAGGAGTTGGAGGGGGAAAGGAGGATCATCCCCATGGATATATTCCAAGGAAAGATGGCCTGGCAGACACCTTGATCTTGGACTTCTAGCATCCAGAGCTGTGAGACAGTAAATTCCTGTTGTTTTAAGCCATCCAGTTTGCAGTACTTTGTCACACAGCCCTAGCAGACTAATACAGTGAGTGACATGGAGATCTGGGAGAGGAGCAGTCTGGGCAGGAGGATCAGCCAGTGTGAGGGCCCTGCAATGGGCAGAGCAGCAGGTTCAAGGATCAACATAGAAGTGGGTGGGCAGGGAGAGAAGAGGAGGAGACGGGTGAGCCAGGTGACAGCGGCTGATTCACACAGCCTTGAGCCATTGTAGGGACTTGGCTTTCACTGTGGGTGAAACAGAGCTTTGCAAGGTTCTGAGCATCATCTTTTCTAATCAGGATTGAAAAGGCTCTCTCAGTGCTTTGAGAATAGACTCTGGGGTTGAGGGCAGATTAGGGAGAACAATTAGGAGCCTGGTGCGATAATCCAGTGATCCATGTGTTGGCTTGGACCAGGTGGTGGTGGTGGAGGTGGTGAGAGGTGGTTTATTATGGATATATTTTAGGGGTCCAGGCAACAGAACTCCCAGATGCATTGGAATGTGGGGTGTGAGAGAGAAATCAAGGAGGACTCCAAGATCCCTGGCTTGAGAAACGGGAAGGAGAGAGTCATGATCAGCCAAAATGGAGAAGGCTATGGAAGGATCAGGTTTGGGATTGGGATAGACCAGGAAATGTGAGTATATATCATCATATGCACTTATGTGTATGTGAGAGTGCATAAGTGTGTATGTATGTGTGTGTCTGCATGTATCTTTGGACGCATTATGCACTCAGATAGGTCTAGGTGCTTTTGTATGTGTCTACTGATGGATATTTTTGTCTTTAAGAAGAATTTAGGCCAGGCACAGTGGTTCACGCCTGTAATCTCAGCACTTTGGGAGGCTGAGGAGGGCAGATGACTTCAGGTCAGGAGTTCGAGACCAGCCTGGCCAACATAGTGAAACCCATCCCTACTAAAAATACAAAAATTAGCCGGGCATGGTGGCAGGCACTTCTAATCCCAGCTACTCAGGATGCTGAGGCAGGAGAATACTTGAACTTGGGAGGCAGAGGTTGCAGTGAGCCAAGATTGTGCCATTGCACTCCAGCCTGGGCTACAAAGCAAGACTCCTTCTAAAAAAAAAAAAAAAAAGAAAGAAAAAGGAGAATCTAAATGAGTACCTGCAATGTGTTTGCATATGTGTGTGCATTTATGTGACTTTTTGTAGTGCGTGTGCCTGAGGAGTGTATGTGTATATCCGTGGAGGGGTGTATGTGTGTGCATGTGTGCATGTGTGTGTGAAGTGCTCCAGAGAGACAGTGCAGGGAGGCCAGTCTCCTGTCAATGGACTTGTCTTGGGTGGACAGGATGGAGGTGGGGTTTACATAGGCAGGGCTGTACTCAAAAACCTCTTTGAAGCCAGACCCCAGGGCAGGGAGAGTCTGTTCATCCAGGTTCTCATTGAGAAGGAGGTGGTGAAAGAGAGGTAGGCCTCCCATGGATGGGCACAGAGCTCCAGCTGCACCAGGTGGTACCCACATGCCAACAAGGGGGGAATTGGTCAAGTGGATTGGGAGTCTCCACAGGATGGAATGTAGGTTTGCCTTCAAAATATGGCATCTTTAAGAAATAGTTGGCTGGGTGTGGTGACTCATGCCTGTAATCCCAGTGCTTTGGGAGATCAAGGCAGGAGGATCACTTGAGGCCAGGAATTTGAGAACAGCCTGGGCAATATTGTGAGACCCCCATCACTACAAAAAGAAAGAAAGAAAGAAAATTACCTAGGCATGGTGGCACATACCTGCAGTCCTAGCTATTTGGGAGGCTGAGGCAGGAAGATCTCTAGAGCTCAGGGGTTTGAGGCTGCAGTGAACCATGATCACACCACTGCACTCCAGCCTGGGTGACAGAGCAAGACCCTGTCAAAAAAAAGGAAGAAAGAAAGAAGAAAGAAAGAAAGAAAGAAAGAAAGAAAGAAAGAAAGAAAGAAAAGAAAAGAAAGGAAGAAAAAGAAAAGAAAGAAAGAAAAGAAAGAGAAAGAAAGAAAGAGAAAGAAAGAGAGAAAGAAAGAGAAAGAAAGAAAGAAAGAAAGAAAAGGAAAGAGTTAATTATTTGGGAAAAAAATGTCCCAAAAGAATAATAAACTTTGATAAGAGCTAATGAAGTTCTTCACAAAGAGAAGCCATCTAATGGATACTCCCTCAACTCATAGCTGCCAAACATCTTGGCTATAGGATCTGTACCCATACTATACCATCTTTGCTTCCCACCAGGCTGAACGGAGGATCTTCCCCTACCCATCTCTGAGGTACCCCCTCTCTCCCAGTGGAAACTCATTCCACCTATCAATCACTGTGCCCGTCACTGCAGCTGCCAGGTTGGGCATGGCGTCATTGCTAGAGTAGATTAATAAAGCCTCAGGTACATGGTATGTGGCCATTCACCTCATGAACACATTCTTTTCTATTCCAATCAAAAAGAGGATCTGAAACAGACTGCAATAGTTATTTGTAGTTTTGTAGTTTTGCCCAGGGGCTATATTAACTCTTCCATCCCCTGTCATAAAATTGTCCAAGGAGATACAGACTGCCTCCAGATTGCAAAGAACATCACATTGATCCATTACATCAATGATATCATGCTGATACAGACAAGCAAAAAGTGCTAGCTCTTTGGAAGTCTTGGGAAGACACAGGCACACCAGAAGGTGTGCATGTATTTATAATTAGTGTAAACGGTATTGTATAACTTTGCCATTCTCTTACTAATTGTTTTTCAATTGGCACTATGTTTTTAAGATCTATTCATGTTGCTATGTGTACATATATGATCCTTTGCTTCATAATAGTGGGGGCCAAACCAGGTGGCTACTGTCTGTCCTCCTCCCACAAATCTGCAACAGAAATCCTTGTAGATTTCCCAGTGTACAGCTGTGTTAGAATTTCCTTGAATCCTAGGGTACCTATGTGCTTAATTTGCATAAGTAATGTGGAATCACTCTCCAAAAAGGCCTTACCAATTTACACTCTCATCAGCCATGTGTGAGGAATCCTATCTTCCTTATTTCTACCATTAATTGGTATTACCCAGCTTTCTAGTTTTTGCCAGTCTAAGGTGTAAAGTGATATCTCGTTTTAATTTGCATTTCTCTGACTGCTAATGAGTTTGAGCATCACTTCATGTGCTTATTAGCTTTGGGGGTTTCCTTTTCTGTAAATTGCCTGTCATATCATTTGCCCATTATTCTATTGGAGTTGATGTCCTCTTGTTGTTGCTTTGCAGAGCTCCTTGTATACTCTAGGTGTTAATCCCTTGTCAATTTTAGACTTAAAAAAATCTTAATCCTATCATCTGACGCTTAATTGGTTTACGTTCTTTTTTTGTTAAACACAGTTTCTTAATTTTGATGTAATCAAATTCAGCAAATTTGTGCATTGTGGCTTGTGCTTTTAAAGTTTTGTTAAACAAGCCTCCTTCCCTTTCCTAAGCCCAAAGATATCCTTCCACATTTGTGTCTATTAACTCTATGCTTTATAACTTTCACATTTAAATCTTTAGTGTACCTAGAGCCCCCGCCCCCCCCCCCCCGCCCCCCGCCGCACATGAGGCAAAACAGGAGTCCAGTTATAGTTTTCTTGGTAAACTGCGCCAGTTTTTCCTACTTTATGTGCAAAACAATCCATCCTTTACCCATCTATTTGCTGCAACACCTCCTTTATCCCTGTTAAGTTTCTATAGGTAGGTCTTTGGGTTCTCCATTTTTGTTTCAATGATATAATTTGTCTATTCATAGTAATTGAAAATTGTGGTGTAATTAAAAACACCAAAGTTTTAAATTACTATGGCTTTATAGTCGTTCTCAATATTTGGTGGGGCAAGTCATCCCCCCTTCATTCTTCTTTTTTTAAGTTGACTTAGTTCTTCATGGAACTTCCATTAGTCCACATAATTTTTAGAGTAGATTTACCAATTTTCTTAAATACATACACACAACTGTAATTATTATTGGGATGGCAGTGAATTTATGAATTAATCTGATTAGAGTTGACTTAATTATGATATTAAATCATCCTATCCAAGAGATGTCAATTACACAAGACTTAAAGCTCAGTTCATGGAGATCTAATATGATCTTGGTTTAATTCTCAAATACTTGGTAATTTTTGTTGCTCTTAAGATGATATTTTATTTTTATTACATTTACTTACATTTAAAATTTCTTTTATTATGATTTCTTACAATTCCATACTATATTTGTCATCTTTTTTCTACTGAATTTTTAAATTATGTTTTCTAGTTGATTATTGCTGATGTAGAAATCCTATTGATTTCTGTAGGTTAATCTTGTACCTGGGCAACCTTAGCTGGATTCTCATATTCATTCTAACAATTGGTCTGTAAGTTCTTTTGGTACCCATCTAGATGGGTTACGTATCTACAAATATGACAGTTTTATGTTTTTTCTTCCAGACTCCACAATCTTCCTTTCTTCCTTCCTTATAGAATGTATTGGAGTCTGTAATACTATATTAAACCACTCCAGTTATGAGATACTGAGGTCTTAAAGCTATATGTCTGAAGTTTCTCTGTTCTGTGTATTATTTACTTGGGGATGTATAAACTTTATTAAATTAATTTATTTATACTCCAAGTTTTATAAGTTTTTGTAATCCTAAAAGGTATTCAACTTTATCAAATGCTTTTTCTGCATTGATATTATCATATATTATTTTTCTCCTATTAATATATTGAATTAAATGAAAACATTTTCTGATGTTGAACTATCCTTGCATTCCTTGAATATGATGTATTATTTTTAATACACTGCTGGATTCTATTAGCAAACATTTTGTTTAGAATTTTTGCACCTATGTTTATAATAGGGCTACAGTTTTCTTTATTTGCATCATCACCATCTGGCTGTGGAATCAGGATTGTATTAGCTCCACAAAATTAGCTGGCAGACTTCTCTATTTTTCTATTTTCTGGAAAAAAAACTGGAATAAAATAGAAAATAAATATTCCTTAGAAGTTTAGTAGAATTTGTATGTAGAACCATCTGGGTCTAAGTTTTGGCAGAGAAGAGATATTGGTAGAAAGGGGAGATATTTGACTACCATTTCAATATTTTTAACATTTATTTGTTGGTTCAAGTTGATTCATATGTCTGTTCAAGTCCAATTCCCCTTGCACAAATTTTGGCATTTTGTATTTTCCTACACGTTTTTAATTTATTTTTTAATTTTTTTATCCTATACAGTTTTTATATAGATTCTTAAACTTGTTAGCATCTAGCTCTTCCTAACAGTCTTTTATCATTATTAATTTCTATCTCTTTTAATTAGATTTTTCCAAGAACAAACTTTTGGTTTTGTTCATTTTCTCCACTTTTTTCCTTCATTATGTCATTGATTAGTGGGTTTATTGTTTCTTTACTTATTTGGGGGGATTTGCGCTGTTTTATTCTTTTTATTTTTTCATTTCTTGATAAATAAATCTGTTTATTTGATGCCATAAATTTCTCACTAACTGTTGTTCTTGGCTATGCCCATAGTTTTGACAAGTACTGTTTCCATTCTCATTTACTTCTAAAATACTTCTTCAGTACATTTAGTACTATATTATACGTGGTAAATTCAGAGGCTTTGTAGCTTGTCTGCCTGGGTTTGAATCCCTGCTGTATCACTCACTAGCTGTTTAACCATGGACAAGTTACTAACCTCTCTGTGCCTTACTTTTTTCATTTAAAAACAGTCAATTTAAATGAGTATTAGCTCATGTAATGACCAATACAGAACATGCCTGCATAGAGCAAGTGCTATATAATTGTTAGCTATTAAAGGTTCCAAACATATGGAACATTTTAGCTCTCCTTTAATCATTAATTTCTAGTGAGATATTGCTCTTAGACAGGGGAAGCTTCCCGGCTTCTTCTGAGACAGTGAGGGGAGAAACTGAGGGAACATGTGAGGTTGGAGAACTTGATTTATAAGAGGCACCAATCTTTAGTACCGTGGTGTGCTCTCCTGAAGGCTTTACTGCAAGGTGTGAGTGTGGAGAAGCCAGGCTGCTTTCAGGGGGGAAGACTGCAAGGTGAATGAAAAGGAAGGACAAACAGGCAAGAATGTCAAGGTAAAGGACTCTGGCAAGAAGAGGCTCAAGGGATGTTTCATGAAAAGCAGAGCAGATTAAATGTGGGAGTTGAGGAAGAAGCAGAATCGGGGAGAACCCCAGGGTGTCTACAACCAGGTGGACCGAAGTGCTGGTTCCTGAGATGGGGAAACCCGAGAAGGGACAATCTGTGAGAGGGAGAGCAGAACTGGGATTCAATTTTGGACACATGATACTTGGGATCAGTGTGGCCAGGCCCTGGAACATGGCAGCAGGGCAGGAGAGGAAGGGATGAGAGAGAAAAAAAGGCAGGCAGGTCAAGGTAAGTCATTTTGGAGAGTTTGAGTGTTACTGAGTGCAGAATGAGCACTGGGAGTTGGGCATAGCTGATTCTGTGTTTTGGAAATACCACTGACTCCAGCATGGAGAATGGGTTGTAGGAAGAGAGAGGAGAGGAAAGACACAAGTTGGTAGGGATCTGGCCCCACCAGACGCTTGGTGTTCCCCAGGGCTGGCTTCATGGGCGTGAAACTTGTGCAGTCACACAGAGGCCCACGCTCCAAAGAAACCTTTGCTTGGTTGAATGCTCTGCATTTGTTATCTTGAAATCCCTAATAATTTTTTCTTTGCACTTGCGTTTTGTAAGTCAAGACCAACGGGACCAAAAAACATGAGCACATGCAGGGGAGGTGTGCCCAGTCTGTGTGCCTGCCACAGTTCCTTGCTGCCCAGTGGCATACAGCGTGTGTGCTGCCCCATGAGCACAAAATGATGGTGGGCCCACAATGTGTGGGAGTCCAGTGAAAATCAAAGCCGGAACAAGGCAGATATGTTATATCGATGACCCAGGCCACGCTCTCTGTCTCAACCAGAAGCTGCTTTGAATGCAGAAAGAGGGCAATGGTGTTCTCGGAAATGCGAACAAGCAAGGAAATGTATCATAAGCTTTCTTAAGCATGTAACCTCCCTGTAGCCAACCACTTAGGCTGAAATGATGACAGAAGGTAAGGGAAGGATAGGACAGCCTATATTGTTCTTTTTCCTTTCAGTACTTTCTTACTCAGCAGTAAGCTGAAGGTAGACAATGTTGGTAGAATGTGTGCATATCAAGAAGCGAAAAAAAAAATTAAGTTACTTTTGTGGATCATTCCCGCTGTTCTGGTAAGAATGAAATTTGTATGTATGAGCACAGTGGCTCACGTGTGTAATCCCAGAGCTTTGGGAGGCCAAGGTGGGTGGATCACCTGAGCTCAGGGGTTCAAGACCAGCCTGGCCAACATGGTGAAACCCCGTCTAAATTAGCCAGGCGTGGTGGCGGGCACCTGTAATCCCAGCACTTTGGGAGGCTGAGGCAGGTGGATTACCTGAGCTCAGGAGTTGGAGACCAGCCTGGCCAACATGGTGAAACCCCGTCTCTACTGAAAATACAAAAATTAGCCAGGCATGGTGTCGTGCGCCTGTAGTCCCAGCTACTTGGGATGCTGAGGCAGGAGAATCGCTTGAACCCAGTAGGCAGACGTTGCAGTGAGCCATGATTATGCCATTGCACTCCAGCCTGGGCAACAGAGTGAGATCTTGTCTCAAAAAAGAGAGAAATCTATATGTAAGTCTGAGCCACAAATGACAAATTGTATAATTTTGATGTTTTGCATACTAGTTAAATGTTCTTATATTTGCATTTAAAACTCTCATTGCACAGTATAAAGATGAATAGAAAAATGGATGCTAATAACTTACATTTTTAAAGTTGTTTTTACTTAGAATGACATTAAATTGTTTATTAAAAAATATCACCGGTCGCGGTGGCTCACACTTGTAATCCCAGCATTTTGGGAGGCCAAGGAGGGTGGATCACCTGAGGTCGGGAGTTCGAGACCAGCCTGACCAACATGGAGAAACCCCGTCTCTACTAAAAATACAAAATTAGCCAGGTGTAGTGGCACATGCCTGTAATCCCAGCTACTTGGGAGGCTGAGGCAGGAGAATCGCTTGAACCCAGGAGGCAGAGGTTGCAGTGAGCTGAGATCACACCATTGTACTCCAGCCTGGACAACAAGAGTGAAACTCCATTTCAAAAACAAAAAAAAAAAACAAAAAAATATCATGACAAGCCCAGAGAGAGAGAGACCATGGAAGAAAGGAAAAGGGTTTATATTTCAGCACATTTTATACCTTTTTTCCAACGTTTCCCCTGCTTTATGAACAAGGAGCCCTGCATTTTTTATTTCCCACTGGGCTCTGCAAATTACTAGCCAGATCTAGTATCATCTCCTGAAGGTCTCACTCAGCCTTCTCAGTCTTTACTGTTTATTCACAAGCCAGACTTAAGTTACAGAGTGCTGTCTTCTTCCTGCCTTTCTCACAGACATCATTCCTCACTGAGAAGACAAGGTCCTCCTATTGAGTGGATGTGTGTGTAACGTACGAATCATGCTCACTTTGTAGCTTGATGTTTTCAAATGGTATATTATGAACACATCCCCCTTGCTAATAACCATTCTTAAACACATTTTAATAGCTAAGTATTGTTCTAACATTCTAACATTAGACCACAATTCAGTGACCCCCTGTTTTCAGCTTTTCAAAGTTATTAGCAATAGTAAATGTTCATGAATACTCAGCACACAGCAACAAAAATGTTCCTTTTACAAATCAACAAATATTGGTTGGATAAATGAAATCATAAATTCACAATAATTTTCTTAAATTCTTACAGGTATACTGTCAGGGTCAAAAAGTATGTAATTTGAACAATTTTAATATTCTCCCAAAATGTAGTACTAGTTTGAATCAGCAGTCAACAATGGATCTCACTGTTGTGAATTTTTACCAAATTCTTTAAAAAATAATCTCTTTTAATTTAACAGGCAGAATTTCCTATTATTAGTTTAATAATCATTTCTTTGATTTCTAGAGAGTCTGAACTTTGCTGGCCATTTGTATTTTGACCTCTGTGAATTATGAAGGTATTGTTTGCCTATTTGATATTGAGTATTTGTCTTTTCCTTACTGATTAGTAAGAGTTCTTTATATGTTGATACCAATTCTGTATGTCACATATATTGACAATAGGTTTTCTTACTTTGTGACTTGTTTTATAGTTTCATTTGTTCTTTTAATGCTCTTTAAAGATTTTATTTTATTTATTTTTTGAGACAGAGTCTCACTCTGTCACCCAGCTAGAGTGCAGTGGCGCGATCTCGGCTCACTGCAACCTCCCCATCCCGGGTTCAAGTGATGCTCCTGCCTCAGCCTCCTGAGTAGCTGGGATTACAGGCATGGGCCACCATGCCTGGCTAATTTTTGTACTTTTAGTAGAGAAGGGGTTTCACCACATTGGCCAGATTGGTCTTGAACTCCTGACCTCAGGTAATCCACCCGCCTCAGCCTCCCAAAGTGCTGGGATTACAGGCGTGAGCCACCATGTCTGGCCTAGGATTTTATTTTTAAGAAGTCAAGTTTCTCCATCTTTTTCTTTGGAGATACTTAATACCTTCTCATACAGGCTCACAAAGCCCTACCTCCACAAAGCCCCCGGCTCTACCCCTAAGAAAAGAAATATATTATCCAATATTCTTATGATTTTCTACCATTAAAAGGCGAGTTAAAGCCCTTTTTACATTATTGATATCACATTCTTTTGTAAATTTAAAGTCTGATGGACACATTTCTTAAGTTTTGTCCTGTCATTTGGCTTCCGATGTCTATGTGCCTACACACTCACACACACACAATCTTTCCCTATGTGGTCTGCTTGCTCTTTGTATTCCTTTTATGCACAGGAATGTGGTTTACGTAATGCTCTTGGTTCTCTCTTTCTGGAGATTATATTGGTTCCCTGCTATGAGCAATACTGACATCAGCTCGTGAACTCTTCCCCTATCTCTCCTTCCCTCCCCACCCAGTTTTAGTCACCGCTCTTAGGTTGGAGCTACTCTCTGTACTCTCTGTACCCTTGAGTACAGTTAAGTTTCCTTCTTGATTTGGAGGCTTCAAATGACATCCTTTCACTTCCAGCTAGTGCCTCCGAGGCAATTAGTCCCTGCACTTTGGTCCTCCTGTGTCCCATGTGTGTTGGCTGTGCTATTTCTACACTGCCAGCACACACGGCATTCACACACTGTCTCTGAGCCCTTCCATTTGCCATCCGGATCCGCACTCTCTACCCTTCTCTGTTCTCACCTGTGTGGATTTCATGAACAAGTTCCTGTGTCCACCACCTCCCGTGTCCTCCACCTCCACCTCAGCCGAGGAGGAGCCCAAAGGACACTGAAGGAAAGGAGAAGAGTGAATTCAGTGAATTCAGGTTAGTGATTCCCAGGCTTCCTGTCTAATCCTCCTAGGTTGGCAGTGTTTCTCCACCTAATTTTTATTATTTTTATTTTTATTATTTATTTATAATATTTATTATTATTTTTTGATACAGGGTCTCACTCTCTTGCCCAGGCTGGGTGCAGTGGCATGATCACCACTCACTGCAGCCTCAACTTCCCAGGCTCAAACGATCCTCCTGCCTCAGCCTCCCAAGTAGCTGGGACCAATAGGTGCATGCCATCATGCTCGGCTAATTCTTATTTTTTTTGTAAAGATGAGGTTTTGCCATGTTGCCCAGGCAGGTCTCAAATTCCTGTATGCAAGTGATCTTCTTGCCTTTGCCTCCTAAAGTGCTGAGATTTCAGGCATGAGCCACCGCACCCAGCCCAGTTGACTTTAGATCCAAAAATCACTTCTCTCATCCCTTGGGACCTAGTGGTAGGCCCAGGGTTAGTGCACCATTCCTTATAGTCACTGTTTCCTATCTTTGTCAGTCATCCCTTTGTAAATAGACCTTCTTTTTGCCAATATACCTTCTGCTTCCTACTGGGACCCAGAATTAGATACATATAGTTTTATCACTGTATTAGTCCGTTTTCATGCTGCTAATAAAGACATACCTGAGACTGGGTAATTTATACAGGAAAGAAGTTTAATGGACTCACAGTTTATATTTTATATTTTCTAGTAGTCACATAAAAAAGTAAAAACAAACATGCAAAATTAATTTTAATAATATATTTTATTTAATCTAGTATGCTCGACATGGTATCATTTCAACATGTAATGTATTAGTCTGTTTTCATGCTGCTGATAAAGACATACTTGAGACTGGGAAGAAAAAGAGGTTTAATGGACTCACAGTTCCACGTGGCTGGGGAGGCCTCACAGTCATAGCAGAAGGCAAGGAGGAGCAAGTCACATCTTACATGGATGGCAGAAGGCAAAGAGAATGTGTGTGCAGGGAAACTCCCCCTTATAAACCCATCAGATCTCATGAGACTTATTCACTATCACAAGAACAGCACAGGAAAGACCCGCCCCATGATTCAATTACCTCCCTTTCCCACAACACGTGGGAATTGTGGTAGCTACAATTCAAGATAAGATTTGAGTGGGAACGCAGCCAAACCATATCAATCACCTTTATCCTTATCTTTTCACTTTAGGTTTTCAGTTAAATATATTCAATGCTGACCACGAAACTTATAAATCCAATGATTTGTTAATTGTCTAAATGTCTTTCTCTACTATTCTCCTTAGGAGAGTCTCATGAAAATAATATTCTCTGGGTTCTTTCATGTTCATAACTGTTTGGTTGGTAGCCTTCATATTTGCAGGACAGTTTGCCCAGATACAAAATCTTTGGCCTATTTTCTTTCCTTAAATATCTTTGAAATGTTGCTCTATTATTAAAACATAAAATGTTACTGTCTAGAATCTTGATTCCATTCTGATTTTCTTTTCCTTAGAAATAACTTGGAGTTTTTTACCTGCATGCCTAAAGGATTTTCATTTCGTCTTTAAGGAACAATAACATCACCAAGCAAAGTCTAAGTGTTGACCAGTCTAGGCTAATTTTCTTAGGACAGAATGTGCCCTTTCACTGTAGAGATTAAACCTTCTTATATTTCAGGAAATACTTTTTAAAATTCAGTTTTAAAATATGTATTCTGTTCTGTTGTTTAGGCTTTATTCTCTAGAGCCTTGAATTGTATGTATGTTGAATCTCCTTTGCCTAACTTCTGTATCTATCACTTTCTCTCAAATCCTTGTTATCTCTTTATTTCTGTTTGATCTTCCTCACTTTTCTATTTTCTCTATTTTCCTTTTTGAAACACAATCTGGCTCTATTGCCCAGGCTGGAGCGCAGTAGCACCATCCTGGCTCACTGCAACCTCCCCACCTCAGCCTCCCTAGTAGCTGAAATACAGGCATGTGCTACCATGCTTGGCTAATTCTTGTATTTTTATTAGAATACAAAAATGTTTCACCATGTTGCCCAGACCGGTCTCGAACTCATGCGCTCAAGCAGTTCACCCACCTCAGCCTCCCAGATTACTGAGAGGCATGAACCACCACACCTAGACTATATTCTCTATTTTTAGTACTGTTCTTTTGGAGATGTTTACTCACCCTTGTGTTTCTTCTAATTTAATCTTCATTTCTGAAAAAATATTGTTTTCTCTCTGTTTTCCAATTCGATCTGATTTTTAGAAATCCTCCTGTTGTCGGGCCATCTCATTTCTGTGCTCTTCTCTTTCTGCTGTGTACTGTTCTTTCAAAGCTTCTTTTATTTTCATAATTGTTTTCAGCTCATTTAGCTTTGTGTCCACATACGTTCTTGTCATCTATCACAATAGTATTTAGTTTATTTTTATTTCCTTTTCTTTCTTGTAAAAACTATTGCTTGGAGTTAGATTGTATTTTGTTGTTGTTTCTTGAATTTAAAAAGTTGTTTTTCCTGGATTCTTAGAAGAAAGCTTCTATAGAAGGGGCAGAGATGGGCCAGATGGCTTTCTTTACCTTTTCTTTTATTATTATGAAACACTCAAATGGTGGTCTCTCCATGTAACTGCTTTTTAGCTTCTCAGAATTAAGCCTGGGTCAAGAAGGCATACAGCCTCTAGCCCTGGGTTTCCCGGAGTGCTATGGGACTTACTCTTCAAGGTAATGCTCTAAGCTTTAAATTTTCATTGTCCAATATTGTAGCCACTAGCCACATGTAGCACTTAATATGTGTCAAATCTGAATTGAGATATATAAAATACCATATTTCAAAGACAGTATGGAAAAAAGTAAAATAGCTCATTAATACTTCTTTTGTTGATTACTTGATATGGTTTGGCTGTGTCCCCACCCAAATCTCATCTTGAATTCCCACATGTTTTGGGAGGGACCCAATGGGAGATAATTGAACCATGGGGGCATGTCTTTCCCATGCTGTTCTCATGATAGTGAATAAGTTTCATTAGATCTGATGGTTTTGTGAGGGGGAGTTCCCCTGCACAAGCTCTCTTTTTGCCGGCTGCCATCCATGTAAGATGTGACTTGCTCCTCCTTGCCTTCTGCCATGATTGTGAGGCCTCCCCAGCCACACGGAACTGTGAGTCCATTAAACCTCTTTTTCTTCCCAGTCTCAAGTATGTCTTTATCAGCAGCATGAAAACAGACTAATACATTACATGTTGAAATGATACCATGTTGAGCATACTAGATTAAATAAAATGTATTATTAAAATTAATTTTGCATGTTTGCTTTTACTTTTTAATGTGACTACTAAAAAATATAAAATTATGGCTTGCATGTGCGGCTCACATTGTATTTCTTTTTGACAGCACTGCTTTAGACTTTACATTTTTAAATTTGCTATTACAATATGGCAAAATATGCTCTCAACGACTTCCTTCCTACTCTCTGAACCTTTTCTCTCACTTACCCCTAGGCTTCCTTCCCTGTTGGATTTGTTTTCTAGATGTTTTCTTTCAATATTAAACTTCTGGAATGAGTCTTGTGGATAAGGATTAAATCCTTCAGGATTTAGACCTCTTGTAGAATTCATCCTTCAGCATCACCTTTTTTGAACTTACCCCTAACTGGCATTTTGGGGAGCCACATCCCAGTGTTGACAGTGATTCTCAGATCTGCTTGCCCAGACCCTGCTCTGGATGGAGTATGTAAATTTTTTAGGGATTTTTGGGGTTCTGTGGTTCAGAGTGCCCCTCGGCAGTCTGTCTTCACTTCAACAGTCTATCTTCACTTCTGGTGCTCTGATTCACAGCTGCTACCCTGTCCAGTACTTTCTGGTACTCCCAGGAGTTTGGCCATATCTGCCCCAACACTGGGGTTTACAGAGAATCATCATCTAGTTTTATTAAAGAGATTGCCTGTGGACTTTTTTTACCTTTTGCTGTTCTGTTGATTTTCAGGAAAAGTTTTGGTTTAATTAAAAACTATACTGCTGCCACAATCTCAGTATGACTAGAATTTCTTCACTTGCTATATTTAATTTTGTAAACTATGTGGAATTAATTTTGATGAATAATGTGAACTGGAAATCTAATTTTATTTCTTCATTTTTTAAAGCAATTCTACTTTTTCTTATTAGGAAACTTGCATGTACATATTGAAGAAAGCATACAATATAGACAAGCAAAAGGAAACAAAATAAAATTTTATTATAATCTTCCCACACAGAGAGAATCATTTTAACAGTTTAATCTATATGCTTCTAGGAGATTCAGTATCATTATTTATGAAACAGGGGAAATACCACATTTTATTGAATCTAATATGCAATCAATTGTAAGAATTACCTTTTGTTACCATCAAGAGAAAAAAACACAGCTAATTAAACTAGGCACACTAGCAACCAATTTTAGGTATCTTGATATATGAAAATCTGTTAATCTTCAAATCAAATAGAAGTTATAATAATGACCTTACAGGACCGTTATAGAGATCAAATGATATAATGTATATAAAGTACAATAAATGATAACTATTATCATTCCATCATTTGAATATACTGAAATTTATTTATCCAACCTCCTATTGTTGAACATCTAGGTTATTTCCAACTATTAGCTACTATAAACATTAATAATTTATAAATAAATAAATGCAAATGATCACCAAACATAAAGTGTTAAATCTTAACACTAATTGGGAAATGCAACTCAAAACAGTGATGAAATACCAATTGCTCTTTTTGAATTAACAGGATTCCTTCAAGTCAAAGAAAAATTGAGAAAACCCCAGTGCCTAACAATGGAATGTAACTAAATAAATTGTGATGCAATGGTATTCTCAGCCATTTAAAAAAAGATGATATACAAAGGTGAACAATTTATAATGTTAAAAGCTACAACTCTTAATGAAAACATAGCTATGTATATCTGTGTACTGATAGGAGATAAAAGAAGAAAGAAATAGAAACACATTAGTAGTGGGAGATTTAAATTCAATTCTCTAAGTTCATGACATGCACATAAAAAAAAATTTAAAAAAAGACCTAAAAACATAGCTAATGAGATAAGTCTCATATAATCACATTGACTAATAAAAAAAAAAAAATGGACAATAGGCTGGGTGTGGTGGCTCACACCTGTAATCCCAGCACTTTGGGAGGCCGAGGCAGGTAGATCACAAGGTCAGGAGTTCGAGACCAGCCTGACCAACATGGTGAAACCCCGTCTCTACTAAAAATATAAAAATTAGCTGGGCATGGTGGCACGTGCCTGTAATCCCAGCTACTCAGGAGGCTGAGGCAAGAGAATTGCTTGAACCTGGGAGGCAGAGGTTGCAGTAAGCCGGGATCATGCCACTGCACTCCAGCCAGGGTGACAGAGCGAGACTCCGTCTCAAAAAAAAAAAATACTGACTATACATTCCTTTCTAGTGCTTCTATTGATTCTCAAAATTGATCATATATTACTTCAAAAAGAAAACAAAGGTAGGAATAATGAGACAATAGTCTTTGATCACAGTAAGACTAAAAATTAAGTCTAATACCCAAACACACAAAAAAATTCTATCTGTAAAATTTAGAACTCTCAAACAATTCTTGGGTCAAGAAGAAATTAAACCCCAAACTGGAAAGTGTTTAGAAAATAATAATAGTGAAAGTCCTGAATATTAAATCTATGAGGAAAATTCATAGCCTGTGAGCACTCAGAGGAAAATTCATAGCCTTTGATATCATATTTATGATTAAGAAAGAATCAGCTAAAATGCTCTAAGTATTTAACCTAGGAAATTAGGGGAAAAAAACTAAAGAAAACCAAAAGGAAGGAATCATAAAGAGAAAAGCAGACACCAGTAAATTAGCAAAGAGAAAAAAGATAGCTCCACTAAATCCAAGTGCTAATACTTTGGGGGTAAAAAGAATATATCAGTGGTTTGGTAACCTAATCCAAAAATAGGAAAGTAACAACACACAAAATAATAATGACAATTGGAAAATAAACACAAAGAGATAATTATAAGCATTGTAAGAGATACTTTGCTCAACTTTATGTAAATAAATTTGAAAACTAGAAGAAATCAATACTTTTATTAGGTAGAAATAATTTATCAAAACTGACTCCAGAAGAGAAAGAAATAATATATAGACAAATGACCATAGAGGAAATATAAAACAGTGGTGGAGATTTATCCATCTTCTCAAAAAATAACCCTGTCCAGACAGTTCTACAGAGGAATTATATCAATTATTTAAGAAACATGTAATTCCAATGGTACTTAAATTGTTCCAGTGCCTATTTGAAACAAGATATTTAAACTGTTTCTGTGAAACAAAACTGTTTGACCCCCAAAACCCAACAAAGAGATGCACACGTACAGCCCACATGCAAAAATAGACTTGTGAAGATTAATACAAAAGTCCAAATTAAAATAGTAAAGGAAATACAGCAGTACTTCAAAACAAAATAAAACTAATATACTAAGACCGAGTGAAGTTTAATACAGTAATACAAGAAAGGTTCAATATTTTAAGATCAATTAAAATCAATATTTTAAAATCTATTATCTATTCCATGATAAGGCAAGTATAGTAACATGTTAATGGTAGAATGCAGGTAGTAGG
Source organism: Pan troglodytes (assembly GCF_028858775.2). Classification (NCBI taxonomy): domain Eukaryota; kingdom Metazoa; phylum Chordata; class Mammalia; order Primates; family Hominidae; genus Pan; species Pan troglodytes. The sequence goes on along the minus strand of NC_072409.2, from coordinate 12,202,459 downwards.
TATATGTTTGTTCACTGTAAGATTCCTTCAACTTTGGTATACGTTTGAAAAATTTCATAATAAAATGTTGGGAAATATCTATTAATATAATTCATCATATTAATAGGTCTGAGGAGATGGCTCATAGAATCATCTCCTAAACACTGAAAAGGCATTTGAAAAAATTCAATATATATTCTTAATTTTTAAGACGTTCAATAAAATAGAAAGAAATAGTTATTTCTTTAGCATATAAAATAGATTCATCTCAACCCATAAGACTTTAGTTGATACTTTTATTAGGAAAAAAATAATTTATGCTTAATGCTTAATGGGAAAAACACTACAAGCATTCCCATTAAAGTCAAGATAGAACAAAAATGTCCAATATTACTCTATTGGACTATTATTAACATTGTTCTGGAATAAATAACCAATGTAATTAAAGAAAGACATTAGAGGTATGAAAATAAGAAAGTGGGATATTAAATTATCTTTATTTGAAGATGATGTGATTGTATAGCTGGAAAACCCAAGAGACTGAACTAAAAAACTGTTATAAACAATAAGATTGTTCAATAATGTGGATGGCAACAAAATTAAAAGGAGAATCAAGAGTATGTATGTATTATTAATACCCATGTGCACACATTCAGTATTTTATCATAATGAGATATTCAGTAATTTTATCATAATGAGATAAAATATTCAGAATTTTATCATAATGAGATACTCATAATGAAAAATGTGTAATAGATAAATGAATAAAGCCTTGAGATACTACTGAGGGTCACACATGATGACTTTAACAATGGAAAGTTATTTTACGTTCTTGGGTAGGAAGATTCAGTATAAAGATGGCAGCTCTTTTTAAATTAATTTAAAATGTATCAGCATCTCATCAAAATGCCAACTGTATAGTTTGATGAAACCAGCCAATTCTAAAGTTCAGCTAAAAATGAACAAACCAAAATAAGAAACTAATTCTTAAATGCCAAGAAATCAGGGGAAAATAGTGCACCAGATAATAAAACACATTGTAGGGCTGTAATAAGTAGAACAGTGGAGTAAAGGCACAGTACTTGCATACACAGATATCAACGCTAGTTTAATGTATGATAGAGGTGGCATTTCAAATCGGGGCAGGGGAGTTGAATATTGATCATTCAACAATAGATCTTGAGATAACCAAACAGTCATCTGGGGGGAAGAAGTTGAATCCCTACTTTGTATTTTACATGAAAATAAATTCCAGGCTGGGCGTGGTGGCTCACATCTGTAATTTCAGTGCTTTAGGAGGCTGAGGCGGGAGGATCCCTTGAGGCCAGGAATTCGAGACCAGCCTGTGCAAATGGAGAGCCCCCCTCATCTCTGCAAAAAATAAGACAATTAGCAGGGCATGGTGTTGTGCACCTATAGTCCCAGCTACTCAGGGGGCTGAAGTGGTAGGAGTTTGAGGTTACAGTGAGCTATGATTGTGCCACTGCACTGCAGCCTGGGCAACAGAGCGAGACCCTGTCTCTCTAAAACAAACAAACACCCCAAAACCATCAAAATAAATTTTGGTGGCTCAGATATTTAAACATGGAAAATGAAACCATAAGCTACAGGAGACTGTACTTATAATCTTGGAATGGCAAAGGCCTTTCTAATATGACAAAAAAAAACCTCAGAAGCCATAAGAAGATTTATAAATTCAACTACATTTTTTAACATTTGTAAAGCAAAAACCGTAAGAAGTTAAATCCCAAGAAACTGCAAACTGGATGGGATTATTTGCAACTCATAAAACAAATGAAGCATTCCTGAAAATTGAAAAGAATAAGAGCAACCCCAAGAGGGGGGAAATGTACAAAGGCTCCAATGCATACATTTCTCAAAGGGTGTGATATGGCCCCCAAGAGAGCAAAAATTGCTTCTTGAGGGACAAAGTATCTCAGACATTGCAATGGTCTGTGGCCCTCCAAAGCTGTTGTCTTAATCCACTTATTTTTCCAGATGAGTTTTAGAATAAAATCCCATGTGTTGCTTGGAGTTTCAAAAACTCTTAGATTAATTGGGGGAGAATTAACATCTGCACAGAAAATCTGCAGTCAACTGTTCTCATTCCGGAACATTTCTTGCCGATTCTCAGATATTTGTCATTCATTCAAGCTTCCTTTTATATAAACTTTTATGGCCCTTCCCACATAGGTCTGCATATATGTTTTAGTTGTTTAATAATTTGAGTTGGTTTTTTGAGTTATATTTTAACCCAATATTACTTTATACATTTTTATTTCTGCCATATTTTACAAACTGCTACTTTACCAAATCATATTAGTTTTTGACTTTTTACCCCTCCATTTTATTTAATTTTCAAAATGAAAATATCATTATTGTTTTCTGGATATATAAGTACTACCCATTCATTATTTTAAAATGCAAAGTACTTAGAAGAGTAGAAAGTGAAAGCCCCTCAGTAAGTCTACCCCTGGGGTAACCACGATTTCTTATTAGCTGTAAATAATTTTTAGTTAATTATCTGGGATTTCCCAGATAGAAAAATCATCTCATCTTTAATTAACGTATGACAAGGTAATGTTTGGAGCATTAAATCAGTGCATTTTCTTTAAAAAGTAATTTTAATTATGAAATATGTTGAATATACAAAAAAAGTTTAGAAAATGATGATAGATACCCATTTCAGTGTTATCTGTTTAACATTTCGCCGTACCTAACCCTCCTGCATTCTTTTCTCACTCTCCCTCCCCAAAGAATACCACTCTCCTGGAGTTGGTGGATGTCATTCCCATGTGTTTACAGCATAAGTGTATATCCACAGCAATGTATACAAGTTGTTTGCACGTTTTTAAATTTATATGAACAGTGGGATACTCTTCATATCTTTTTAAAATCTGATTTTTATATTTACTCATGTTGATACGTATAGATTTAGTGCATTCCTTGTATCTGCTTGCTAGCATTTTATTGTGTGAATATTTTTCCATTTCCTTTTTAAGGTACTATAGTATTGTTTCTCTTTTTAAACTGTTTCAAGTAGTACATGAGAAATATTTTTATTCATGTCTCTTAGGCACATGAGAAAATTTGTCTAGGGGAGATACGTGTAAGTGGAATTGCTAAGTCACAAGTTAGGTGCACCTTCGTCTTGATTAGTCCAATACTACCAAAATATCTCCAGTGTTGTACCAGTTTACCCACCCACCAGCAAGAGTTCTTGTTCCCTTGAATCTTCTCCATCCATCAGCTTTTAAGTTTTGCTGATTGATAGATGTGAAATGCATCTTCTTGTTGCTCTAATTTCATTATCCTGATTACGAGTGAGTTTGCAGAGTTTTTCACCTGTTTATTTACTATTTGGATTTTCTCTTAGAATTCTGTTTAGAGCCTTTGCTCATTTTCCCATTTTTCTTCTTATTAACTTGTAAAAGTTCATTATATATTGTGGAGACTAATATTTTGTTGCAAATAGTTTCTCCCAGATGGTGGTTTGTCTTTCACTTTATGATATGTTTATTGTACATAAATATTTTATTTTTAGGTACTAAAATGTATCAGGTTGCTTTTATGATTTAGTGATTTTTCTATCTTGCTTAGCAAATCCTTCCCATCTCCATGTTCTAAACACATGTTCCTATATTTATTATAAAAGTTTCAAAATTTTGCAACTTAACAATTAGTCTTTAATCTAGCTGGAATTTATTTTTTATATGAAATAAGGTGGGAATCTAATTTTATCTTTTCTATATGAATAAATCACCCCAGCATTGTTTTCTCCCTTTGTTTAATTTTAGAAAATGTCAAACATACACCAAAGTATAAAGAGAGAATAGGATCATAAACTTCATGCGCTCATCACCCAACTTCAATAAGGATCAAATCACAGCCAATCTTATTTCATCCCTACCTCCAAATACTCCTTCTCTTGAATTATTTTGAAGGAAATCCAGACATCATACAATTTCATCTGTAAATATTTGAGCATGAACCTTTAAAAGTTTAGATCTCTGCTAACCACCATAACATTATTAAATCAAAAAACAACGCCTTTATATCAATAAAGAAATTTCCACAAATTATATCATTTTCTTTTTGCAGTTTGTTTTAATCAAAAGCCAAATAAAGTCCATCCACTGCACTTGGTTGGATGTTTCCTAAATTTATTTTAATCTGTAAGTATCTCCTTTCTCATTTTTCCTCTTGAAAATTCTTTATTAAAGAAACTAGACTGCTTGTTCTGTACAGAGTCCCACATTCTAGATCTGCCTGATTGGATCCTGTGGTATCCTTTAACGTGTTCATCTGCCCTTGTGTTGCCTGTAAGCTGACAGTCAGTCAGTCAGCCTAGAGACTTGATCACATTCAGGTTTGATGTCTGGTAGGAGCGCTTCCAACAGGATTTTGGGTACTTCCATCAGTAAAGGATATAATATCTAACATCACATTTTTGGGATGTTAGCAACCATAGGAGATTATTGTCTAGATCCATCGCTTCCTTAGGGCTTTTTCAAAAGGTGATGTTCTAATTCCACCACTCCTTGATCATTTATCATAGCATCACTTATTAAATACTCCATCCTTTTCTCACCATTTGTGCAAATCCCTTAGACACGTAGGTCGGTTTCCAGACTCTTTTCTGTTCTTTTGACCTGTTTGTGTGTCTTGGTACTAATGCCACATAATTTAAATTACTCCATTTTCTTAGCTGGCAGGAGAACATATCACTGAACTCATAGGCTGATACACACACTTATCAAAAAAATAGCTCTTCTTGACTCTCTGTGATTGCAGACATATTTTGAAATCAGCTTATCAAGTTCCAGGGAAAAGTCTCTTTTTGTTTTGGAATGGTACTGCATCAAATCTATATATTAATTTAGATAAAATTTTCATATTTATGATATTGAGTCTTCACAGCCGTTAACATGACTTATCTATGGATTTATATCCTTCAAAGAAGTCTTTTATATCTTTCAAAGAAGTTGTATAATGTTTTCTTTAAAGTTCTTGCATATCTTTTAGATCTTATGAGTTGAATCTTTTTAAAAATTACATTTTTAAATGATTTGTTGCTGGTATGGAGGAAGGCAATCAATTTTTGTATATGGAATTTGTATTTATTGGGCTTGCCAAACTCTGCTATTCTGATAGTTTGTTGGTAGATTTCCTGAAAACTTATTTCAAATGTGAGCAAGGATATTTTTACCTGGGAATAATGACACTTCTATCTTTTCCAATCCGTATATTTTTCTTATCTTATTAATTGTATTTGTCCAGTACAATATTGAATACAAGTGGTCATAGCAATCAGTTTTACTTGTTTTGTTTTTTTTCTCCTTCTTCTTTATTTTTAAATAGAGACAGTCTCATTATGTTGCCCAGGCTGGTCTCAAACTCCTGCGTACAAGCAATCCTCCCACCTTGGCTTCCCAAAGTGTTGGGACTACAGGCGTGAGCCACCACACCCATTTTTGTTTATTTTTGCATTTAATAGGAATGCTTTTTGCTATTCACGAGTAGATAGCATGTATAGTGTAACTTTTATATACATACCTGATATGGTTTGGATCTCTGTCCCCACCCAAATCTTACCTTGAGTTGTAATAATCTCCAGCTGTCAAGGACAGGGCCAGGTGGTGATAATTGAATTATGGGGGCAGTTTCCCCCATACTGTTCTCGTGAAGGTGAGTGCGTTCTGGCGAGATCTGATGGTTTTATAAGGGGCTTCCTCCGTTGTTCAGCACTTATTTCTGTCTCCTGCCATCCTGTGAAGAGATGCCTTCTGCCGTGATTGTAAGTTTCCTGAGGCACCCCCCCCCCCGCCCCACCACCACAATCATGGGGAACTGTGAGTCAATTAAACCTCTTTTCTTTATAAATTACCTAATCTCAGGCAGTTCTTTATAGCAGTGTGAGAACAGACTAATACAATACCCCTTACGAAACCAGGCATGTTCCTCTCTCTTCCCCAGATAACATTTCATAAATGAGCATTCAGTTTCGTCACATGCTCTCTCCCACCATTGTTGAGCTGATAATATGGTTTTTTTCTTTTCATATATTACTGGGCTAACTACGTAAGTACTTTTTAAGATTAAACTTTCATTCCTCAAATAATCTCTACTTGGTTATAATGTTTTCTTCCATTTTTCATGTATTACTCGATTTGTTTCACTAATATTTTATTAAGGATCTTTGCCTCTGTGGTCATAAGTAACTGTGTTATACCGGGCAATCCTAGTAGTCTCCTTGTCTGTTTTGGTATTAAGGTTGCATCAGCTTCATAAAATGTGCTAAGGCGCCTTTCTTCTCGCTCTATTCACTAGAGCATGTTGTACAGAATAAAGATTTTCTAGTCCTTGAAGCTTTGATATATCTCACTTATAAAATCATCTGTACCTAGTAATTTTATTTTGTCTTGTTTTTGTGGTTATAGTTTAAAATACTGATACAATTTTATTAACGGTTGTAGATCTATTCAGGCAACCCCTTCTTCTTGGGTCAGTTTTATAAATTCCATTTATCTTAGAACATTGTTCAAGCTTTTAATTTATTGTTATAAAATTCTTCATAGCACCCTCCTTTGACTTATTATGTCTGAAGTTTTGTTCCCCTTTTTTATTTTTAATATTGTTTATTTGTGCTTTTTTTCTTGATAAATCATGCTAGAAGTTTATATATTTTATTGATCTTTGCAAAGAATCAATTTAGGGTCTTGTTTCTCTTCTCTACTGTTAATTTGTTTCATATTTAATTGATTTCTATGATTTTCTTTGTTCTCATTTTTATCATTGTCCTTGGAGTTTACTTGGTCTCTATTTTTCTGGAATTGGATGCTTAACTCATTGTTTTTCCATCTGTTTAAAGTACTTTCTTCTTTCAGTATTGCTACTCATATTTTTTTAAAAAACATGGTACTTTTATTTTTGTTTCATTTCCTAAATTAATGGGGCATTTTGGCAATCTACTTATAATTGATTTCTAATTTTATTACACTGTTATCAGACTATATGATCTGCATGACATTGCAATTTTCAAAAACTAGTCTGGTCTAGTACTAGGTTGACTTTTATAACTATTCCATAGATACTTGTAAAGACTGATTATTCTCAAAATTTTGAATATAAGGTTTTAAACAACTTTATTCTTTCAACCTTGTTAACTGTGTTGTTCAAATCTTCTCATCCTTACTAGTTTTACTTTTCATCTCTTTGACATATTAATAAGAGAGAGCACATTAAATATCTCCACGATTGTGGATTTGTCTTTTTCTTGTAATTCCAGAAATATTTTGCTTATATATTTTGAATTTGTTGTTAGATGCATACAAGTTTAGGATTCTTACATGTTTCTGGTTGTTTCTTATCATTTTGTAACATTACTCCTTGTTTCTATTTTTTTGTCTCAAAATCTATTTTGCCAGATCTTAATATAGCTTTTAAATTTGTTTTTGGATTAAATTTCTCTAACATAACATTTTCTAGTTTTTAAAAAAATATCCAATCATCACTGGGCATGGTGGCTTACACCTGTAATATCAGCACTTTGCAAGGCTGAGGTGGGAGAATCACTTGAGGCTGGGACTTAGAGATGAGCCTGGGCAACATAGCAAGACCCCGGTCTCTACAAAAAGTTTAAAAAAAAATTAGCTGGGTGTGGTAGTGTGTGCCTGTAGTCCTGGCTACTTGGGAGGCAGAGGTGGGAGAATCACTTGAGCCCAGGAGTTCAAGGCTGCAGTGAGCAATGCTCATGCCCTTGCACTCCAGCCTGGACAACAGAGCAAGACCCTGTCTTTAAAATAGGAAAAAAAGAAATCCAATCTTTCTGACACATAATCCTTCACTATATACCTGTTCACTTCCCCACCCCCAATCTGAGTATCTTTGTCTTTTAACTGGCAAAGTTATTCCATTTACACTTATTTTGAGTACTAACATATATTTCCTCGATCTTATTTTGAGAGCTTTCTGTTTGCCATCCTTTTTCTTTACTTCCTCTCCCCCACCCCCTACCTCACCCCCTCATTTCCTGCTTTCTATTTGATCAGGCAGATTTCTTTATTTCCTCTCCTCCTTTCTTCTCCAAATTATTTGGAAAGCTTTATTTAACATCTCTTATATTTCTCTGCTTTCAGATGGTATGCTTAAATTTTTATAATGCATGCTTGAATGACCAAAGTCTGAGTGAATCAGTATTCATGCCCTTGTCCCAACCCATTCAGGGATCTGATAACCACTCCCTTCCACATTGTCCATGTTATCCTTGTCTAGAAATTTAATTCCACACTGTTTTGAAACTTATCCAAATTAATGCCCTATGTAATATCTAGTCTTCTCACCCAACAGCTATTGAACTTCAGTTTGTACTCCTACAGCTCTGACTTTTGAAAACTTCCCTCCTTGTTTCTATCATCTGGGTGTTTGTGTGTGTGTGTGTGTGTGTGTGTGTTTATGTGTAAGGGAATAAATAGAACCCGTACTTCGAAAGCATTATGGAATATTTGATCCAGGATTTCTAGGAGGATTCTAGGTGAGAGAAAAAGGGGTACCACGTCATCTCAGTTTGCTATTTGCTATATTGAATGGCATGGCAAGATTTTCTAGGCATTCATATAGATGAACTTAGAGAAGGAAATTTTTTTAAACATACATTCTATTGTATATACTTTCCTGCATCTTTCTTTTTTCCATCGGTAATAAGCATCTTTTTTTGTCAATATCTATATATCAATCTGATTCATTTTAATGATTACAGTGTATTGCATAGTATGGTTTAAAATAGTTTATTGAATCACATTCTGTTTGATGGACACTTAGATTATTTCCAAGTTTTGCTATTATAGAGAATGCTGCAGCAGACAGCATGTACAAGCTGCCTTAGGAATGTTTGACAATGTTTCTTGCTCTAAGGTAGCAAAGACATGGAATTATGTTACACAGTGTACAGTTTTTCATCTCAGTCCTGCCCAAATGCCCTTGAAAGTGGGAATTCCATTTTGAGTACATTTTATACAAACTTTATATTGCTCTTATAATGTATGAATGTATTACCCCCATCTTGCCAACACTTATTATATTCAAACTTAAAAAAAATTGCTAAGGTAATGAGTGAAGAACAGTATCTCTTTATTTTACTTTGCAGCAAGTTCCCTGATTATTAGTAAAATGAAGCATCTTTTAAAATAGGATTAGTGACCATTATTAATTTCCTTTTCTGTGGATTGCCTATCCACATCCTTTGTCCATTTTCTATTAGATTGCTGGATTTTTTTTCTTATTGATTTGTAAGAGTCCTTTCATCTTGATCCTAGTCCTGTGTCTCTTAAATAGGTTGTCAATATTTTTAGCACGCTTGTCATTTTTCAAAATCTTTTGTAGTGTCATTTATCATGCAGAATTATGACTTATAGTGTAGTCAAATTTATTAAACTTTGCGTTTATGGCTTTTGGTTTCTGTGCCTTATCTAAGAAGCTGCCTGTGCCCCAAGTTGATATTAAAGTCTCCTACATCTCCTACATTTCTTCTAATACAATTGTTTTACATTTTGCTCTTAGGATTTTAATTTATTGAACTTTTTCTTATGGATAGTGTGAGGTAGGATCTAATTTTATTTTTTCCAAATAGTATACAATTTTTCCAATATCATTTATTGAACACTACATAGTTTACTCAAGCATTTGGCATTGTATCTTATTTAAATTCATAAATCAGTGAACACGGTATATCTGAACTCTACTCAGTTCTGTTCATTTAATTGCCTTTTCCAGCACCAATATCACACCCTTTTAATTCCTATTATTTTATAAAATTATGACTCTTATAGAACAAAAATAGATTCTTTTAAATATTCCTCTGGTCAATTTAGGTACATTTGTTCTTCCATATTAATTTTAGAACCAGCTTGTAAAATTCCATGAAAAATCATATCGAGTTGCAATTGATATCTCATTGATTTTAAAGGCTATTTTGAAAGAATTTATTTTATTTTCCAAATACTTTAAGCTTTTTATTTGCTTACACTTCTGTTATGAATTTTTTGTTTTATTGCATGCAAGAAAATACAGCCTTCTCCCAGCAATAAATGCTAATTGAGAACCTACTCAATTGTATAGCCACTGTACTGGACTCTGAGGACCGAGTTGTGATGAGACAGACATGTTCTCTGCTCTCTTGTGGCTTAAACTTCCTACCTTTTGAAAGTTATTAACATTTCCTTTGTGGGTTAGAAAAATGATTACTTTTTTTTAAAATGCTAACTGGAACATGTTAAGATTATATATTCTATATTTGTAGATTGCCGATTTTGAAATGTATCTAGTAAATAACCTTATTAATGAAATTATTCATATCTCTCATATTTTTATTTCTTTTTGCCTACTTGATTTGACAAAGACTAAGCAACGCAATAATATTAAGGTACCCTATTAAGATTGTGACTTTGCCAAATTCATCTTGTTATTTCTCACAGCTTTTGCTTGTATATTGCTTTTTAAAAAATACCATTTGTTAGATTTTTTTAATAAAGAAAATGTTAAAGAATATCCCATAATCTCACCATCAACATAATCTTTGCTAACCCCTATTGCGTGTGCACATGCATGCACACACACAGGGCTAGGAAATACAAATGGTACAGAAACACTGAAAACAAAAACTCAAGTCTCCTGCGTCACTATCCCTCTTTCCACTGCTAACCATTGGCAGGATTTATCTGCAGTAACTTTCTTTCCCTCCAGTGCTGTCCCATAGAAGCTTCCGTTTCTGGAACTTCAGTGATGAACTGGACGTGGGCTCTATCTAATGACACAGCCTCCATCATGACTTGGAGCTGGTGTTCTCAAAACCCTACCCCAGTCCTGTTGCCGATGCCTCCTGCTCTGAAACTGCTTAAGGCTAAGAAGCCTTCCTTCTAGAGCAGTGCTTCTCGGGTGTCCATGTGAACACAGATCCCGAGGGATGTTGATAAAAAGCAGATTCTAATTCAGTGGGCTGGTGTAAGACCTAAGATTCCGCGTCTTTTTTTAGACAAAGTCTTACTCTGTCGGCCAGGCTGGAGTGCAATAATGTGATCTCGGCTTACTGCAACCTCTGCCTCCTGGGTTCGAATGATTCTCATGACTCACCCTCCCAAGTAGCTGGGATTACAGGCGCTTGCCATCGCGCCCAGCTAATTTTTGTATTTTTAGTAGAGACAGGGTTCACCATGTTGGCCAGGCTGGTCTTGAACTCCTGACCTAGGGCAATCCACCCACTTCGGCCTCCTAAAGTGCTGGGATTACAGGCGTGAGCCACCGCGCCCGGCAGATTCTGCATTTCTAACAAGGTAATGAGAGTGATGTTTGTGGGCCACCCTTTGAGGAGCAAGGACCTGTCCTTAAACTTGGCTGTACTTCGGAATCCCTTGAGGAGTTTTATAAAATATGAATGTCTGGGTAACAACCTCCACCCCCCACCACCCAAGAAATTCTGATTTGGTATGTGTTGCAGCCTACACATAGAGCAGGTGAAGAGCTGCCAGGTAATTCTAATATGCAGCACAATCTGAGAACCACTGTTCTACAGATGCTGTCTCCCTCATCTCCACACTTGCTTTTGCTGCAAGGTTACTCTCAGCAGGTGCTTGAACTGCAGTGTGTGCAGCTTTGGTAGCCTTTCCCCTGGGGTCCTAGAGAGGACCAAGATCTCTGCCATGTGCTTCTCAGAGCAGGCTTTCTTTGCCTTGGAAAATTCAGTTCCAGGCCTTGAGGATTCTTCTCACTTTGTCTTATTCTGCAATCATGGGGCATGTCCCTGAAGTTTCATGCTCCCTCAGGGTTCCCCTTCTACCAGGAAGGCACTGTTTTTGTCTTGTGGTATCTCCCAGAGTGAGAGATAACAAAATCAGAACGTTCTGGCTATGCTGAAAGCATCCATTGAGCAAATATATCTTTCCCCATCTTTACTTCCTAAATCAGATCACCTTCCCAGGAGATCTTCTCCATCATCCAGCATTGAACCGAGGCCTGCCTCCATCTGCCATTGTCCTACCTGATCCCCCTTTATTCAGTTTTATCTTTGCAGTGCCTTTCCTTAGAAAAAGTGGTCCTCAAAGTGGGTCCCTAGGCAGTAACCTCAGCATCATCTGGGAATTAGTTAGAAATTCAAAATTCTCAAGCTGCACCCCAGACCTACTGAAGCAGAAACTCTGTGGGCAGGACCCAACAATTAGTGTTTTATCAAGCCCCCCAGATGATTCTGATGCCTACTCAAGCACCCCTGCCTGAGAGCATCAGATGCTGATTAATTTGACCTGGGGTGGTGGTCAAGCATCACTAGGTTGAAAATATTCCCCAGGTGAATCTTACATGCAGCCAGGGCAATGAACCACTGCTTCAGAGGGTCCTAATTCCTTATGTTAATAGGCCATTTCTCGGGGACCAAGTAATACCTTGATCTCCAGCTACAGTGGTTCTAGCACCTTGAAACTCACCTAGTTAGTGATGCTTCTAGTATTTTATACTGATCTTCCTCTTCTTCTTAAATTTGTCTGGATTTTCTGTAACTCCTTGGATTAGATGCCCCAGTATCTAAGGGGAGGGTCATCATTTGCTCCAATGGTATGTGCTCACTCACTCTCTCTTTCTCTCCCTTTCTCTCTCTTTCTTCTCTTTTTCTCTCTCTTTCTTCTCTTTTTCTTTCTTCTCCCGTTCTCTCTTTCCTCTCTCTCTCTCTCTCTCTCTCTCTCTGTGTGTGTGTGTGTGTGTGTGTGTGTGTCTGTCTGTCTGTCTGTCTGTAAGAGGTTTCCTGGATATGGTTCCCTTGGGGAGAATCATTCTAGTCTCTTCTCTGAGACCTTGCTTCTCTTCCTTAGTGAATTTCTGTGGCCTCAATTACTGTTTCTGGTCTAGTAACAACTGAGACATGGCCCCTTCTCGAATGCTATGCCTCCATTTATTTCCTTTTCCTGTAAGTCTATCCTGCCTTCAAGATCACATTTGCCATTTCAGATCCATCCAGTCTGTTCCCAAGATCTCAATGTTTCTCTTCAGAAAATCTGTCTCTTCCTCCAGCTTAGTGGAGCTGTTTTTAATTCTGTTTCCTTTCTCCTACTGCATCTGTTTTGATCATCTGAGGCATACTTTGCTCCAGACACCCTGATTTCCTCGACAACTTAATTCTCAGAGACAGAGTCCTTCAAGTACGAGCTTCCTTAGCTCTTTTTGTAATTTTTGGGGTTTGCGATGTTACTGAGTTGTTCCTCTGTGAACCTGAGATGACAACACATCTCTTTATAACAGGTTCTCTGTTCCTTCTTTACATTCATAAAATATGCTATTTTGACAGTGAAGCCTGGAGTTGAATCTCTAAATCCAAGGCCATGATTATTCCAGAGGCAACTGTAGACCATATGGTGGGGTGTGTGAACCCTAAGAGCCTGTGGGGAAGCCACATTAATTCCCAGCTCTCCTTAGCCCTGTACCACAAGGCAACATAGAAAGACATGGGGTTTTTGGCAGCCTCCCTCCACTGTCTACCTCAACCTCACACTAGCAATACAATGGTGCAGGCTCACACTAGGTATTGTAGGGCATGGAACGTGGGTGCAGTATAAATTGTACTGAAAGATCATAAAAGCGATAGGTAATCATTCCTCCTCTTAATGTATCAAAGGTCTGTGTGGCAGGATATCAAAGAGATATCTGCACTCTCATGTTTATTGCACCACTATTCACAATAGTCAAGATTTAGAAGCAATCTAAGTGTCCATCAACAGACACCTGGACAAAGAACGTATGGTACATATATGAAACGGAGTACTATTCAGCCATGAAAAAGAATGAGATCCTGTCATTTGTAACAACATGGATGGAACTGGAGGACATAATGAAGTGTTAAGTGAAATAAGCCAGGCCCCTACTCGGGAGGCTGAGGCAGGAGAATGGCGTGAACCAGGGCGGCGGAGCTTGCAGTGAGCTGAGATCGTGGCCATTGCACTCCAGCCTGGGTGACAAGAGTGAGACTCCATCTCAAAAAAAAAAAAAAAAGGGAATAAACCAGGCACAGAAAGACAAACTTCACATGTTCTCACTTATTTGTGGGAGCTAAAAATTAAAACAATTGAACTCACGGAGATAGAGAGTAGAAGGAGGGTTACCAGAGGCTGGGAAGGGTAGTGTAGGGGAGAGGAGGGATAGTTAATATTTACAAAAATATAGACAACAGGATGATGACAGTCAATCCAAATTTATTATACATCTTAAAATAATTAAAGGAGCATAATTGGATTGTTTGTAACACTAAAGTAAGGACAAATTCTTGAGGTGATGGCTACCCCATTTACCCTAATGGGATTATTATGCATTATATGCCTGTATTAAAGTACCTCATGTACCCCATAAATATATATACCTACTATGTACTCATAAAACTAAAAATTAAAGAAAAAGGTCTATGTGGTAGGCTGAATAATGATGTTTCTGTCCAAAGATGTTTATGGCTGAGTCTCTGGAGCCTGTGGCTATGGTAAAGGGATATTGAAGATGTGATGAAATTAAAGACCTTGAGATGGAAAGATTGTGCTAGATGACCCCAGTGGGTCCTAAATGTAATCACCAGGGTCCTCCTAAGAGGAGGCAGGAGGCTCAGAGTGAAGTAAAGATGATATAACAACAGAACAGAGAGGGACGAGAAGATGCTACACTGTTGGCTTTGAAGGAGGAGGAAAGGATCATCAGCAAAGGAAGACAGAGGGCTTCTAGATGCTGGAAAAGGCATGGAAATTGATTCTCTCCTAGAGCCTCTGGAGGGAGCGTGACTATGCACCTTTATTTTCAACGTGACTATGCACCTTGATTTTGACCCAGTGAAACCCTTTTGGACTTCTGACCTCCAGAACAGCAAGATAAGAAGGTTGTGTTGTCTTAAGCCACTAAGTGTGGCAATTTGTTACAACAGCAGTCAGACACTAAAAGAGTCTATATATGGGTAAACTTTCTTTTCCCTATAATCAAAGCATATCTGCAATGCCTGTCCACAGGGGCCCTAAGGCCTACTGGCATCTTCAGAGAACCTGGTGGCCCATGCTGAGGCAGGCACGGTTTTGCCCAGGGTGAGCTGCAGCCGCTCTTAGCCTAAGGCCTCAGGAACCAACTCAACCCACTTTTGCTAAGGCTTATGCCTGTATAAAAATGGCAGCTTGCCTGTAAAAATATAAAATAAAATAAAATAAAAATCTGATGGCCTGGTCCCCTCAAAAGCCTCAGTCCTTGAGTATTAATTTGCTCCCCACGTTCCACTGCTTGTTCACTAGGCACTAGGCCCAATGTGTCAGCTAGGAACACTATCCTGAATGTGCAGACTTAGCCACGCTAACTGGGGCCGCCTTCCCCGAAGGATCCAGCCTGCCCCTGTACATTTATGGCTTATGGGGGCTGACCAGAATGGGTGCTTCCCATAGACAGCTGGCTCCTGAGAATGGAAGAGGAAGCAGCTGAGCTACCCAGACCCAGCTCCTGCCCTCAAGCTTCTCTACCAAGCACATCACCTCCCACTTCCAAAGGCAGAACCCAGGAAGCAGACAGAGAGGCCAGGGGTGCTACCCAGAGGGACCTCTCTCCTCCTGGAAGGAAACACCAGAAGTGGGGAGAAGAGTTTCTCCCAGCACACTCATTGAACACTGTGCACCAATCAAGCCCAAAGCTCTACAGAATCTATCTCATTGAGTCCCTACAACGACCCTATGGAGATCAAGTCTATTCGCATTACCATTGAGTTCTACACTTAAACCCAGAGAAGTGAAGCAATTTGCAACAACTACTAAAATAATTTTGTGCTTCCAACCAACTAATTCAGCAAGCATCTCTGTTCTGCCATGTTCTTAAGTTGATCCCAATGGCCCTTCCTCCAGAAACAAGTGCAAGGCTATGGTTGAGTGCCAGTGAACACTGGTGGGTAGGAAGGTTAGTTCTTCTTCCTCTGTTTCTCATTTGCCATGGAGCCCCCATTGATCCGCACCTGGTCTTCAACATCATCACCCATGTGAAGCTTTGCAAGGCACAGGGGGCCCAGATATCTCCCACAGGTCAATCCTGGGTAATTCTGGAAAGTCAGCCCCAAACGTTGCAACTGGAAACAACATTTTGTTTTAGAAAAATAAATCTGACGTTGTAACTCCCCTACTGAAAACCCCTCTATGGCACCACATTGCTCTTAGGGAAAGTTGCAACTGTTTAAAATGGCCCATGAGGTTCTGCCACGTCTGGTACCTGTTCACCTTGCTAGTCTCCACCTCCTAATTTCTTTTTTTAATTGAATGTTAAAATGTTTATCAAAGTACATGTATATGGTTTAGAGTCAAATAGCAGCATGAACTTACAACAAAAACAATAGTCTCCACTATATCTTCAGTTTCCTCTCCCACAAGACAGCCACTTACATGCGTTCACTGGTATGTTCTGCTATTTACCTTTGTACTTCAAAACACTGGTTTATACTGCTAGTTTCACATTTTTAAAGAAAAATCTGTTGGCTTTCTAGTAAAAAGGAAGAGTATTTAGTTATCTTACACCACACCACACATATCCCCCTCTTCCCATCCTTCCAACATAGTTACATCACAATTTTTGTTGAGTACTCAATATTTATATAAGAACTGTATAAATATTGACCATAGCTGAGCCATGTAGTGTACTATTAATATATGCTTTTCTTGTATGATTTTTGTTTTTTTCCAGAGTTAATAATTGCTTCGTTTTTATCATTTGCTAGTTTTCACCCCAGTTTTTGCCTTTGCTTTTCTGTGGGATCTCATTTCCTGGATCCCATGCTTTTCTCTTTCTTGATTTTTCTCCCTCATTTAGCTGTAGGCATATGTCTTCCAGTAGCATCTTGAGAAGGAACACATAAGAACTAACTTTACTTTTTATCTTGCATATCTGAAAATGTGTTTATTCTACTCTTAGGGACAGTTAAATTATAGCTACATGAGCTTCAGTATTCTTGGTTGGAAATAGTTTTTTCTTATACTTTTTAAGTCTTTGTGTCATGTAGCTTCCAGGGTTGCTATTGGGAAGGTATACTGTTCTGGTTCCCAATTCTGTGTATGTAACTTTTTCCTTTCAGGAAATTTCCAAGATCTTCTCTTTATACTTGGTGTTATGAAATTTCACAACAATATGCCTAAGTGTGGGTCTTTTTTCATTGGGCTAGAGTGTTTCCTTCCTTCCATCCTTCCTTCCTGCCTTCCTGCCTGCCTGCCTGCCTTCCTGCCTTCCTGCCTGCCTTCCTTCCTTCCTGCCTGCCTTTCTTTTTTCCTTTGAGACAGAATCTCACTCTGTCACCCAAGCTGGAGTGCAGTGGCATGATCACGGCTCAATGCAGCCTCAGCCTCCCGGGCTCAGGCAAATCCTTCTGCCGCAGCCTCCTGAGTAGCTGGGACCACTGGCACATGCCACCATGCCCAGCTACTTTTTAAATTATTTGTAGAGATGAGGTCTCCCTATGTTGCCCAGGCTGGTCCTAAACTCCTGGGCTCAAGCGATCCTCTCGCCCCAGCATCCCAAAGTGTTAGGATTATAGGCAGGAGCCACTGTGTCTGGCCTGGAATGTTACCTTTCAATCCTGAAATTCAAGTCCTTCAATTCTGGGAAATTTTCTTGTATTTTTTTTGATAATGTTCTCCTTTTTGCTTTCCCTTCTCTTTTTCTAGAACACTTATTAGCATCATGCTAGAACTCCTGAATTGATTTATTTCTTCTCTCTTTCTTGGTCTCTGATAGTTGGCTGTTGGACCTCCTGGATTGATTCTTTAATTTTCTCATACTTCATACCCTACTTAACAACAAATTTTCTTAGCTGGGCAACATGGTGAGACCCTGTCTCTATAAAAAATACAGAAAAATTAGCCAGGCATGGTGGCACATGCCTGTGACCCCAGGTACTTGAGAGGCTGAAGTGGGAGGCTCACTTGAGCCCAGGAGGTCCAGGCTACAGTGAGCCGTGATTGCACCACTACACTCCAGCCTGGGTAACAGAGCAAGACCCTGTCTCAAAAAAAAAAAAAAAAAGGAAAAAAAATCTGTTTTTATTCTAACTTCTGAGTTATCTGAACTTTATCTTCCAACCCTTTTGTGTTATCTCAACATTCCCTTAAGAAATATATACGTAACATTTAAATCTTATTTTATGACTGCAATGCCTTCTTGTATCTTTCAGGGGATGTTATTTATGGGTGTTTATTTAAATGTATTGTCTCTTTTTCCTCCTAGTTGCCTTTTTCTATTTTCCTGAATCTTTGGTCTCTGGCTTTCATTATACAGTTTTCCACAAATATCTGGTGACTCTTGACTGTCTGTCATTCATGTTTAAAAGTGTGGTGTAAGAAGCTGACCGGGGCTGGGCGCAGTGGCTCACGCCTGTAATCTCAACACTTTGGGAGACCAAGGCGGGTGGATCACCTGAGGTCAGGAGTTCAAGATGAGCCTGGCCAACATGGCAAAACCCTGTCTCTAGTAAAAAATAAAAATATAAAAATTACCTGGGCATGGTGGCCCTTGCCTGTAGTCCCAGCTACGGGGGAGGCTGAGGCAGAAGAATCACTTGAACCCGGGCCAAGATCACACCACTGCACTCCAGCCTGGGCAGTAGAGGGAGACTTCATTTCAAAAAAACAAAAACAAAAAAAGCAAGCTCTATGCACCTGGGTGGGGCCCAAGGGTGACCAGGCTGAGACTGGAGATTTCATTAGATGGTTTCAAATCTCAAATCGTGGTCCCTGTAGACCTTGTCCCCATGCCAAGTGGTTTCCCCAGAAAAGAATTCTCTAGTCTCCTGACCTGGAGAGGGAGGGAGACATGGGAACAGCTTGAAGCCCAACTGCCCACATCCCGTAAACAGCGTGGGAAGACAAGGTGGGAATCCCACCCTTTAATTCTTTAATTTGTTTTCCTCCCAGTTTTAGTCTGGGTCTCACTCTTTCCTTTGCGAATGCCCCAAATCCTGAGTTGCCTCCAGTCAGCTTCTCAAAGAGTCGACTTCTTGTCTTCTGCTGTGCTGGGAGGTATAGTTGGTCGCCTGGCTAAATGAGGCTTCGACCTGTCCTCTCCTGTCGCTCCCTCTCTCTGCCCTGTGGTCCATGCCTGTGGTCCTAGCTACTCAAGAGGCTGAGGCAGAAGGATTTGCCTGAGCCCAGAAGGTTGAGGCTGCAGTGAGCCATGATCATGCCACTGCACTCCAGCCTGGGTGACAGAGTGAGAGTCTGTTTCAAATAAAGAAGTGCCAGGCTCCCATGTTTGAGCCTTTCCCAGGTCCCCGGGTCTCAGGGGCTGGTTGCTTTGCTCCTGGCAGGCTCCCCTTCCTGCAGGCTGAGATGTCGGCTTTCTCCGCTTTGTAAGTCCCTTGCCATCATCCATCTGCCCTCCGGCTTCCAAAATCTTGTTAAAATCTCCTGTCTGCTTTTGTCTCCCTTCCTCTTCTCTTTATTCTGTGGGTTTATACATTTTAAAATTCCACTAAAGTCCATTTTGGTGAGGTTTCAGGAGTGAATAGGAAAAACACATCTTCAACCAGCCATCTTATCTGACATTCCTGACATTTCTCCATGGTTTTCTTTGTGTGAGCAGCATCAGCTTCCTCTCCAGTTCTCAAGCATGCCAGCATCGTCCTGCCTCTGTGCCTTTGTGTGTGCTGCCTCCCCTCCTGGAACATGCTCCCCTCCTTTCACCTGCTCGTCACCTGGCTCACAGTGACTTACCAGACTTGTGTCAGCTTAAAAATCGTCCCTCAGAGAGGCTCCCCCAATCCCGGGCCTCCTGCCTGCCTAAAGCGGTTCTAGTGACTAACTTATCACACACCAGCGCTGCTGCTCCTGAATCTTCTGTGGCCCATTCTTTCCCTCTCAGACTCAGGCGGTTTTCAGAAAGAGATAGAGAAGCCAGGAGGGCTTCCTTCCCGGAGCCCAGAGCGCCCTGCGGGAAGCCCCTCGGGCCTGGGCCTAGTTTCACTCACCCTCTGCACCGATGCCTGGCTGCTGCCCTGAGTAGCTGAGCCCATCCCTGGGATCCCTTCCAACTGCTGGCCGAGAGGGAGAGGTCAGCTGAAACAAGGCCTTCTCTTTGTTCTCCCAGCCTCCCCAGGCATCCTGGATCTTTTCATTGCACTCTCTTTTTCTCTGTTCCTGTCACTCTCTGTGTGTCTCTCTCTATCTCTGTTTCAGTGTCTCTCTCCCTGGCTCTGTTTTCTCCTCTCCTTCTCCCCACCTGCCTTCTCTTCTCCCATTCTCTCTCTTCTTTTCTGTCCACCCACCTCATTTCCCCTTTGTCTGTCTCCATGTTCCTCCCACGCCCTCCCTGGCTCTGGCTCTGAGGATCCCTCTCTCTCTCTCCCTGGCACCCATGCACTCAGAAGGCACCTCCGCCTCCTTCCACTGCCTCTCTTCTGGTGCATGGCTGCCAGGGCCTTCCTGCAGTGAGGTCCAGGTGTAGTGTGGCCCGGTGGCCGGCCGGACCGCCTGCTGTCTCACACCCTTGTAAGGTTACTATTTATCTAGTGCAACCGAAGTTGGCGCACACATCTGGCGCCTGGTACTTAGTGCAATTATTTATGATTTCCACCAAGATTTAAAAGCTCATCGCCGGCCTTGTAATGCAGTAACTGATTGCGCTGCTAATGTAATTAAGAAAAGATTATGATGTCCACGTGGCGTACCAGATGGTGGCATTCATAGTAATCGGCGTGCACAACTGGCAGACAACTGCACAAGGGCAGCCGAGCGGAGGCAGCTGGAGACCAGCATCTTCCTCCAGTCACTCAGG
The DNA here is from genome assembly GCF_028858775.2 of Pan troglodytes. Lineage (NCBI taxonomy): Eukaryota > Metazoa > Chordata > Mammalia > Primates > Hominidae > Pan > Pan troglodytes. The sequence continues at coordinate 12,181,687 of NC_072409.2, read as the reverse complement.
AAGGAGAGGAGGCTGCTGGGAGTGCTGGACAGGGAAGGGTGGGGAGGGGAAGGGGAGGAGGAGAACCCAAGAGGAGAGGAGGGGTCCAGCTCCCCTCATCTGTGGCTCCGAAGTGGGTTCTGTTATTGCACACACACATGCACTGATAAAGTTTTGCTCATACACATGCACTCAAGGGCACATGCAGACACACACACATACACAGATGTCCATGAATAAGGGAGTCTTACCTTCGTGTATTCAAAAACTTAGACTGTCTAGTTGTGCTAAGCCTTGAAAATATATCAGTAAATAAAACAGTGATTCCCTTCGTTGTGGAGCTCAACAGAGTAGAGAAGGAAAACCCATTGATCAAATAACCACAAGAATACATGAAAAGTTGAATTGCATTTAATGTTACAGAGAGAGGTGGGTTGTGTTATGATGGCTTCGTGGGGCATTTGACTGGGTCGGGGAGTTCAGGGAAAGCTTCTCTGAGGAAATAACAACTGAGGTGTGATCTGAAGAATGAATAAGAGCTAACAGGTGATAAGAGAAAGGAAAGGTGTTTCAGCAGAGGGAGGATGTGCAAAGGCCCTGGGGTTAGGGCAGAGAGCACAGCTAACACACGAGTCTAAGAAAAATCCAAGGCAAACTTGAAGAAGAAAAACAAAACTGTATGCCAAGACTTTTAATAAAGCTATGGTAATGAAGGCAGTGTGGTATTGGTGCAAGGGTGGACAAGCTGACCAATGAAATAGAGGAGAAAGTCTGGAAACAGACCAACACATACATGATTCCTGTATGTATGACAAAGACAGCACCATTGTCCAATGGGAAAGGAGTGATCTTTTCAGTAAATGGTGCTGGGTCCGTTGGATATCCATAACAAAATAAGTGTGTCTTGACCCCTATCTCACATCACACACAAAAATCTATTCCAGATTATTGTAGAACTTTGCAGAGCTAAATGTGAATGGTAAAACAATAAAGCTTTTTTTTTTTTTGAGATGGAGTCTCGCTCTTTTGCCCAGGCTGGAATGCAGCAGCACAATCTCAGCTCACTACAACCTCTGCCTCCTGGATTCAAGCAATTCTCCTGCCTCAGACTCCCGAGTAACTGGGATTGCAGGCGCGTACCACCATACCCAGCTAATTTTTTATATTTTTAATAGAGATGGGGTTTCACCATGTTGATGAGGCTGGTTTCAAACTCCTGACCTCAAGTTATCCACGTACCTCAGTCTCCCAAAGTGCTGGGATTACAGGCATGAGCCACCGTGCCCGGCCCAGCCAATGATAAAGCTTTTAGAGGAAAACATAGGAGAACAGCTCTATGACCTTGGAGTAAGCAAACATGTCCTAAACAAGTCACAAAAAGGCTATGTAAGAAAAAAAATTATAAATTGAACATATTAAAATTTAAAAATTCTATTCCTAAAATATACCAGCAAGAGAGTGAAAAGCTAATGGAAAGAGTGGGAGAAGATGTTTACAACTCATTTAATGAAGAACTTAGATTCATAAGATATATAAAATTTGCTACAACTCAATAACAAAAAGACAAACCACATTTTTTTAATGGGGGAAAAAACTTTAACAGGCACCTCACAAAAGAAGGTATTCAAAAGGCCAATACACATATGATAAGGTGCTTGACTTCATTAGTCATAAGAGAAACGCAAACCAACTAAAATTACAAGATACCACTGCTACCCACCATGATAGTTAAAAAGATAAAATATCAAATATTAAAGAGGACATGCAGAACAAGAACTCCCATGCACTGTAGGTGGGTACTTTGGCAAATTCATTAACTGCTAAAGCTGAATATATGCACACCTGTGGCCCAGCAATTCCACTCCTTGGTATACACCACACTAAATATTTATCATGGACATGTACGAAAGTGTCCATAGTTGTACTATCTGCCATAGTCAAAAACTCAAAACTACCTAAATGCCCATAAATAATAGAATGAATAAATTTATCAAAATAGATAAATTGTGGTGTATTCACACATTTAAATATTATACAAAAATGCAAATAAATTACAAAAGGGTCTGATATCGTAGAACCTTGGAGAGACTTGGCCTCAAAGACGCCATGTGTAAGGGAAAGTGGAAGTGGCACATGGGGCTTAAAACAAGGGGGTTGACTGAAGGCTGGTAGATAATGCTATCTACTCCTAGACCTCCCAACCCTACTTCTACACACAGAACACCCAGAACTCTAGTGTCTAGCCACCAGGCAAGAGGTCAGAGGGTTCCTCATTGGAGAAAGCCCCAGCAAAAAAGACTACCTCATTCTAGCCCTACCTCATTTGGGGTCTTTGGCTCAACTACTCATGTATGCAGGGCTCCCAGTCAGCTTTTCATTGCCTGCCTCTTAAATATAAACAGATAACCAAGATAAAATAGAGAAATCAAGTGTATAAACAGAAAACGTGAACCCAGAGGAAATCAAGATAACATGCAAAGTAGAAGAGTATTTCAAAAGAATCAAATTATTGTGCTCAGAAAAATTAAAGATGAAAAACTTGTAACTAGACTGTACTGTACTGTCTATGAGAAAGGAACTATCAATAAGAAAGGACTCTGAGAAATTAAAAATTGAAGTGCTGAAGTGAACAATTCAATAGAATTAAAAGATAAATTTAAGGGATTTTCCCAGGAGGTAAGATAAAGATAAAGGAGGCAGAAAACACGAGAAGAAAATAAGAAACATAAAATATTTATTTAAGGGTTTCAATAGTTGACTAATGGTAGATCCAGAAAAAATTAATTTTAAAAGGGGGCGTGGAGGAAGAATTAACAAAGATATAATACAAGAAATTTTCTCACAGCTGAAGAATACAAGTCTACAGAATAGACAGAACCACTGAATGCTCAACAAAATGCAAAGTAATCAACATATAGATACACTGCCATGAAGTGTCAGAACACTAAAAATAGGCAATATAAAAAGCTTCAAGAAAGAAAAATATGTCATACATAAAGGATTAAGTACCAAAATGCCATCACATTTTTCAATAGTAGCATTGGATGCAATATTTTCAATATCATCAAAATTCTGAGAGAAATCATTTTCAACTGAATTTATATGCCCAGCCAAACTGTTGATCAATGTGAGATTAAAAGAAATAGTCTCACAAAGTTTACCTCCAGTGCACTCTTTTTAAAGGAAATTATTTGAGAATGTGCTCCAGCAAAATGAGGGAGTAAACCAAGGAAAAGGATACATGGTATCCAAGAAACAATGGGCCAACCCAGAAAAACAGCAAAGAGAAATCTCAGAAGAGAAGCAATGCACAGAGCCAAGGAGGAGCCAGACCACATTGGAGATGGAGTCTCTGGAAAGGGAGAGTATAATAAAATATGGAATTGGATGGGAAGGCTGGAAACAAATGAAAATGTGATAATGGCAAATAGCACAAGGGGAAAAGGGCAGGTAGAAATTCCAGGTTGGGGTTGGGGGTGCGGAATGATATTAAAAAAATAAAATACAATCGTAATACACTACTTGGCTCTCCAAAGGAACAGTATTTAAATAGTGTTTTCGGTGTGGAGGGGTATAAGCTAAAACCTCACCTATCACAGCAGGAATACAATGACTAATGAAAGATACATAATAAATCAAGAAACAGAAATTGAAGCATATTATTGCAAGTGATCAGACATACTGTAACTAGGAGCTGTAAAGGAGCTGAAATTCTGGGATGAGAACTAGGGATTCGGGGTGGATGTGGGCAGAGATCTATTTTTTTAACCAACGTATGTAATACACTGATGTCTTTTTTAAATGGCCTTTAACTCTGGTGGCAGGGTAGAACTCTGATTACAGGTGGTTAAGAATAGATTCAGGGAAACTGGTTAGGAGAGTATTGCAGCAGTACCGGCAGGAAACAAAGGTTTATTGGACTACATTTGTGGTTGGTGGAGATGGGGACAAGATGATGGAAAAAATGCCATTAGGAGATCAAATTGACAGGCCTAGCTGGTGGGTTGGGTGAAGGGATAGTGAGAAAGATGGGGATCCAGGGAGGATGCCTAGTTTCCTGCTTGTGCATGTGGGTGGACAGTGAGGCCCCCCACTGAGAATCCTAGTCAAGAATCAAGTTGTTAGGAGGAAGTAGTGGGCTCAGATGGAGACAGGTAGAGTTTAAGGTGCTTGGGAGGCATGGAGGAGAAGACACTAGGCAGGAGGTTATGAACACAGCTCTGAGCTCCCATCACATATCCAGGGCTAGGCAACAAGCCTGTTAATGCAGGTGAGCTCTCCTAGGGAGGGACTGAGGACGCCAGAGAGAAGTAGTTGATGGTGTAAGGGTGACACTGGTCTCACATCAGATATATCCAGCACAGAGACCCGGACTGGTACAGATCTAAACATAGTCACACAGTCACAGCATCCTTACAGGCATACTTATAACTCAGACCCCCCAAGGATTAGCCGTTACTTTAATTTTTTTTTTCAAGACAGGGTCTCACTCTGTCACCCGGGTTGGAGTGCAGTGGTGCGATCACAATTCACTGCAGGCTCTACCTTCCCGGCCCAATCCATCCATCCACCTCAGCCTCCCCAGTAGCTGCGACTACAGGTGCATGCTACCACACCCGGCTAGTTATTTTTTATTTTAACTTTTTGTAGACACGTGGTCTCACTATGTTACCCAGGCTGGTCTCAAATTCCTGGGCTCAAGTGATTCACCCACCATGGCTCCCCAAAGCACTAAGATTACAGTCATGAGCCACTGTGCCTGGCCTAATATTAAAATAAGATAGTTCAAGCACTCATCCTCATGCTGTGGAAGACCTCGTCCAATATTTCTATCCTTGGTTTGCAGGAAGACTCTCCTGAGTCAGATCACACTGTAGCTACCCTCAGCACAAGCCCCAGCCCCTAACTGTGGCCCCGACTTCCAACTTTGGCTGATTGTACCCACATACCCACCCCATTTATTTTCCCCAAATGGCACCAGCAAAGGTTGTTGTGTGTAGCAGACTTCTATTAAAAATTTGGGACAGTTACAGTATACAACAGGAAGCAAATTAAAACTCAGTATCAGGCATCATCATTTCTAGAAATGTATCAGCTGTACCGCACCATAGGGAATTCTGTTCTGGCCATGACTTTGCATGGAATCCCTCCCTTGCTCCCTGTTAGGGTCCTCTTCATTCCCTCTGGCCTTTCCTCCCATCTCCCTTTGTCTTGTCTCTGCATCCTCCAACCCCTGCCTCCCAGGCTGACCCCAGAAATTATCCAAGAAATTCAGCTCTCTCTTTGTTCTCCCTCACCTTGCAGACCTTGCCAGGCCACTTACAACACCCAAGGGGGCCAACAATTTATTTCACAAAACAAAGAGCCATCTCTCATGAGATGAATGATGTCTGTCCCCTAGAATGGTAGGTAAACTGGCTGCCTTCTGGCCATTCTTTATTTTTATTTTATTATTTTATTTTTTCAGAGGCAGCGTCTCACTCTGTTACCCAGGCTGGAGTGCAGTGGCATGACCATAGCTCACTGCAGCCTCTAACTCCTGGGCTCAAGCGATCCTCCCACCTCAGCCTCCCAAGTAGCTGGGACTACAGGCGTGTGCCACCACACCTGGCTAATTTTGTATTTTTTGTAGAGATGGGGGTCTTGCTATGTTGCCCAAACTACTGGTCTCAAACTACTGGGCTCAGGTAATCCCCCCAGGCCTCGGCCTCCCAAAGTGCTGGGATTACAGGCATGAGCCACCACACCCAGCCTGGCCATTCTCTAAAAAGCACCCCTCACATACACTCATATGCAGGCATGTACATTTACTTTTACATTTGCTTATGTGCACACATGTTCATAATTGCATATACACACTCATGTGCACACATTCACACTTATACACACTTGGACATGCAGATGGGCTAAAAGCTTTTCACAGTGAGCATCTAGGGGTAGATGGAAATCACCCACTCAGGTTAACCCCACCCCTAGTGCGAGTGTGTGCATGCACGTGTCTGTGCGTACACTGGCTCTCTGCTGCTTTACGCACTGAGCTGTCTTAAGGGAGTCTGCTTCTGAACCCGTGCCTGTCACCTGGGGAAAGGTCTCTCCTCTGCCCAGCAGCTAGAACCGAGCTGGTGAGCCTGAGTTGGCTGGGACTGTGCTGGGGTCTAAAACATGGCTCTGTCACAATGTCACAGAGGCGGCCTCACCCCGGGCAAACAAGCCAGGAATGGGGGGCTGTGGCAGGAATAATGGCCCCCACCAAAGACGTCCACGTCCTAATCCCCAGAACCTGGGAATATGCCAGTACCCATGTGCACAAGGGGCTTTGCAGACATGATTCAGCTGAGGATCTTAAAATGAGCTGAGCAGGCCCAATGTAACCACAGGAGTCATGAGGGAAAGGGAGGCAGGAGTGTCAGAGAAGACAACAGGACAATGGGGGAAGAGGTCAGAGGGCTGGAACACGGGCTTTGAAGATGGAGGAAGAGGCCCCAAGCCAAGGAATATAGCAGCCCCTAAAAGCTGGAAAAGGCCTGGGAAGGCTTCCTGGAGCCTCTGGAAGGAACGCAGCCCTGCCTTCCCCTTAATCTTAGCCCTGTAAAGCTCCTTTTAGACTTCTCCAGAACTGCGAGGGACTACATTTGTATTGTTTAAGCCACTAAGTCTGCTGCCATTTGTTTTGGGTTGTTTGCTTGTTTGTTTGTTTGTTCTGAGACAGAGTCTCACTCTGTCGCCCAGGCTGAAGTGCAGCGGCACAATCTTGGCTCACTGCAACCTCCACCTCCTGGGTTCAAGCGATCCTCCCACCTCAGCCTCCTGAGTAACTGGGATTGTACAGGCATGTGCCACCAGGCCCAGCTAATTTTTGTATTTTAATAGAGACAGGGTTTCACCATTTGGTGAGGCTGGCCTCGAACTCCTGACCTCAGGTTATCCACCCGCCTTGGCCTCCCAAATGCTAGGATTACCAGGTGTGAGTCATCACACCCAGCCTGCTGCCATTTGTTACTGCAACATTAAGAAACTAGCGCGGGTGCCCTGAGGTGCTGCCAGCTCTTGGAGGCCAGAGATCAGGATAGGGTGAGGTCCTGGGAGGTGTTGCCTCCAGCGGGACTCAAGTTCAGGCCTCTCTGGGTCACTGCCCTGCAGCTATGTGGGGAGCTCGCAAAGACTAAGGAGAAAGGTTCTGCCCAGGCTGCCAGGGAGCAGGGGCTTTCCGGGACTGCGTGGTGTCTCCGGGAGTAGGAGGCTCTGGAGAAGGAGTTAGGCCTGATCATGAAGCAGCCCCTCTCCAGAGGCCACTCCTGCAGGAAGAGAAGCTGGAGGCCAGGGACCCGCTTTCAGGAACAGCAGCCATGAGCCCCTGGGTCTGTGGCTGAGGAAGGGGCAAACCCTGCCATCCTACCGTCTCCCTTTGGAAGGGATTCCAGGTTCTTTAGCCGATGATAGCCAAGCCCCCAGCCTCAGAGGAGAGCCAGTCAATCCCAGCTTGTGTTAATTGCCAGACCAGGCAACTCAGATTCAGGTCTGTGCCAGCCATCTCTGGACCCCACGCCAGAGCAACTGTCCAGCAAGCACCAATGAGCCTGTGTAGGGGGCAGCAAGGGACAGGAAGCCCAGACCCATCTGGGATTGCTACAGAAAAGGGGATCCTCTGGGGCCCATGAATCATCCAGCCATGTTCCTGGACCTCCTGAATGGAAAATTCCAGGGCATCTTCAACCTTAGTTCCTCACACGCTTGGATGAGATCCTAAGTGTCACTCTTGACTTTGTGCTCATAATTCCAGCAGAACCCATGGTTCTCCTGGGCTGTGGCAGTCCAGTATAATCCCAAGAAATGACCTTGGATGAATGTCTTGAGTTCTGTAGTCCTCAGTCTCTTTCTCTGTGAAATGGATCATGTAATAGTTATCAACCTCACAGTGCTGTTGTAAGGATTAGGTGAAATAATGAGTATAAACTTCCTGGAATAAAGCGCAAGAAAAGACCTCTTTTTAAAAAATCTTTTAAAGTGTGGGGACCAAATTTCTGGATCACATTCTGGCCCATCACCATCTGATGCCCACCAAGCACTGGCTATCCTAAGAAAGCGAGTACTCTGGGCCATCCAGAATTTTCTGGGTTTTGCAAATTATTAGACCCTGGCCCCCCACTGGCCACTTTTCCAACTCCACTTCCCTGTTGATAAAAGTTCTCAAAAATGGGTGGAGAATCCTAGAAATCCCTTCTAAGGATTTATCTATGAATGCTAAAGGACAAGAGAGCAAGAGTGGTGTTTATTATGGTGAAAATGGAAAATTCCATGGCCAATAGCAAAGTTATCATTAAATATATAAAATGGGTTTGCTGACTAAAATGTTATGCATTGATATAAAGGTGTTTATACATTTTCTGAAAATTATGACGATGTATCTGTATGGAAATAGAAATATGTTCATGATATATTAAAAAACTCATTATTTAAAACTATTGTTAAATAATTATGTATGTAACATATAATACACACATTTTGATGTATATATGTGTGTTTATGTCAGATACACACAAATATCTTAGATTTATGCACATGTATACATATACACATATACATATAATTTATATTTTAAAACATGTATACGTGTGTATCTGTGTGTGTGTGTATGAATCTATGTACACAGAAAATGGAAAAACAATCTGGAATTAAATAGACCAAAAAGTTAATGATTGAAATGGTTATTACTGATTAGTGGAATTTCAGATGCCTTTTATTTTCTTCTTTATAGCTTTATGCATTGTCTGAAAAAAATGCAATATATATACTAGTCTTTTTCACAATGTTAAAATAAAACATTTTACACACACAGTATTGACGATGTCATAAAATATCATGAAGCTACCAATCAACTTAAGACATATGTTACTTTTATCGAGAGGAAAATTAGTTTAAGTTATTTTTTAAAATATGTGTTCCATGTCTTTGCTATTGCCAACAGCACTGCAATGAACATATGCATGCATGTGTTTTTTTAATAGAATGATTTCTACTTCTTTGGGTATATACCCAATAATGGGATTGCTGAGTGAAATGGTATTTGTGTCTTTAGGTCTTTGAGGAATTGCCACACTGTCTTCCACAATGGTTGAACTAATTTACACTCCCACCAACGGTGTATAATCACTAGTCACAATAGCAAAGACAAGGAATCAACATAAATGCCTACCAATAATAGACTGGATAAAGAAAATGTGGTACATATACATCATGGAATACTATGCAGCCATAAAAAAGAATAAGATACTGTCCTTTGCAGGGACATGGATGGAGACAGAGGCCATTATCCTTAGCAAACTAACACAGGAACAGAAAACCAAATACTGCATCTTCTCACTTATAAGTGGGAGCTAAATGATGAGAACACATGGACACATAGAGGGGAAATTAAACAAAATGGGGCTTTTCAGACGATGGAGGATGGAAAGAGGGAGAGGATCAGGAAAAATAACTAATGGGTACTAGGCTTAATAACTGGGTGATGAAATAATCTGTACACCAAACCCCCATGACACAAGTTTACCTGTGTAATAAACCTGCACTTGTACCCCTGAACTTAAAATAAAAGTTTTAAAGAAAAGTTTTCTATTATTATTCAAATAATAAGAAATATATAAAAATAAAGTCTCTAGTTCACCTCAATTTTATTGAATTATGAAATTTTATTGAAAAACTTTAAAATGTAATATGAAAAACTGGAAAATATATACCATATTTTTGGAGGGAAAGGCTTAATATAAAATGTCAATTCTCCCAACAGTAATGTATAAATGTAATGAATTATATTATAGTACCATTATAACTCATTATAATGAGTTACATTATAATACCATCTGATTATAGAACCATTTTTAATTGGATGAAATGATAATAAAGTTCATGTAAAAGAATAAATGTCTAAGAATGGCCAAAAAAAATTTAAAGGGAAATATCTTGCCTTGCCTTATAGATATTAAAATATACTATAAAGCCACTAGAATCCAACAACATGGTATTGGCATAGAATTAGTGGATTCACAGAAAACTTTGGAACAGAATAAAGAACCCAGAAATATGTCGTAGTATGAAAATTTAATACATAATAAATACTTTACCTCATTAAGATAAAAATTAATAAATAATGCTAGCAAAAAGCAGCTATTTGATTGTAAGAAAATGAAGTTGGATCCTTCAAACCAACACAAATTTAAACTCCAATGGGTTAATAAGACTTAAATATAAAAACAAAACATAAAACCTTAGAAAAAAATTTAGGCGAATACATGTATAATGCAGTGTGTAGGGGGCACTTTTACCTGTGACAAGAAACCTAGAATCTATAAAGAAATAATCGTTTTTGACTGCATAAAATTTAATCTCATCCAGTTAATTTTTATTTCAGATATTGTATTTTTTGGTTCTAGAATTCCCATTTGCTCATTTGTATAGTCTATTTCCAACTGAAGTTTTCTGTTTAATCATTCATTGCTAGTATATTTTTCTTCATGTCCTTGAGCATAGTTATAATGGCTACTTTTAAATTCTTGTCTCTTAATTCTAACATCTAGGTCACATTAAGGTTATTCTCCATTGATTGCCTTTTCTATTAATATGGCTCACATTTTGCCGTTTCTTCATATGTCTAGTAGTTTTGGATTGTATCCTGGACACTGTCAATGATAAGTTGTAGAGACTCTGGATTTTATTATGTTCTTCTGAATGTCGACTTTTTATTTTAGCAGGCAGTTAACTTGGCTGAACTCAAACTTCAAACTCTCCCCTCTGGTAGACAGCAGCTGAAATCTCTGTTCAGTTATTTTAGCCACAGTTAGGATTCCTGGAGCCTCCCAGATGAATTCACAGTTCAGAAAACAGTCTGAAGTTTGGGTGGAGAATTCGGAACATATCCTCCATGGAGTTCTCCTTCCTGGAATTTCCTCCTTTACTTTTCAATTTCTGTGGAAGTCCCAGATTCTGCCCTGTGATTCCTTAACAAGTAAGAATGCAGATTTCTATCCAACTTTTAACTGACTTATGTGGTGCTATGTGGGGCCCGCAGGGCAGTGACCCAGGGAGGCCTGAATTTGATGGCAGCCAAGCCTCCGGCCTCAGAGGGGAGCCAGTCATATAAAATATAAAAATAAGAAACACTGTCATTCCCTTCTTACAAATGTCAGATGTTACAAGTTCTGCCTGGTTTGGGTCACTTTTAGTGCCCCCACCTAGCCTTTTGTCCAGAATTTATAATTGCTATCTGTGGGAGAGATTGTCTTTTACAAGGTACTCTGTCATTATTGGAAGTACAACTCTCTGACTACATACAATTTAAACTTTTTTAGGCCGGGCACGGTGGCTCATGCCTGTAATCCCAGCACTTTGGGAGACTGAGGCAGGCCGATCACCTGAGGTCAGGAGTTCAAGACCAGCCTGGCCAACATGGTGGAACCCCATCTCTACTAAAAATACAAAAATTAGCCGGGTGTGGTGGGTGCCTGTAATCCCAGCTACTCAGGAGACTGGGCTCAGCAGGAGAATTGTTTGAACCCAGAGGCGGAGGTTGCAGTGAGCCAACATCGCATCACAGCACTGCAGCCTGGGCACCAGAGTGAGACTCTGTCTCAAAAAAGTAAAAAATAAATAAATTTTAAACATTTTTAGATGGCTAAATGTTCCCATAAACAAAGCTAAAAGACAAGCACTGAATTTGGGGAAAACATATTCGCAACGCCTACGACGGAGAAAGAGTTAATTTTTAGCTCTTACAAATTGTTAAGCAAAAGACAAAGCATCCAATAGAAAAATATTCCCAGGATATGAATAGGCTCAGAGAAGAGTAAACCCAAATGGCCAATAAACATATGGCTCAACCTCCTAGTACTCAGGGAAATGCAAATTAAAGTAACAATGAGGTAGCACTTCTCACCCAAAATTCAAAAGAATGTTAACACCTACTACTGATGAGAGTGATAGGAAAAGTATATTTTCATACATTGCTGGTTCAAATGAGAACTGATACTGCCTTTTTGGAAAGCAATATGGAACAAATCTATTTTAAAGATCTAAGTATACATAGGCTTCAACCCAACAATCCCACTCATAAGAAATTTGTCCCAGAAATAAACAAAAGCACTCAGATGTAGGAATATATAAAGGTGTTAATGTCACAATATTTGTAGTGGCCAAAGAGCTAGAAAGACTCTGTCAATAGAAAAGGGTTTAAATAATTATACGGTCATGCCATGGAACAAGAAGCAACCATTAAAAAAAATAGATTCAGCCGGGTGCGGTGGCTCATGCCTGTAATCCCAGCACTTCGGGATGCTAAGGTGGGCAGATCACCTGAGGTCAGGAGTTCGAGACCAGCCTGGCTAACATGGTGAAACCCCATTTCTATTAAAAATACAAAAAATTAGCTGGACATGGTGGTGTGCGCCTGTAATCCCAGCTACTCAGGAGGCTGAGGCAGAAGAATCGCTTGAACCTGGGAGGTGGAGGCTGCAGTGAGCCGAGATCACGCCATTGCACTCCAGCTTGGGCAACAAGAGCGAAACTTTGTCTCAAAAAAAAAAAAAAAAAAGAATAGATTCACTTGGATGGGTTTCCACAACGCATTGTTAGTTGAAAAATTCAAGAAATATATGTAATGTGATCCATTTGGTCAAATAAAGATCAGCAAGCCCTATATGTATACGATGCACAGGCACATGGAAGATATGGGATACACGCCAGGTTATTAACTTTGGTTTGGGGAATATCAGGGAAAGACCAGGGAGATGGAAAAGAGGGTCAGACAAAACAAAAGCGTTTTAAAAGTTTCCGCGAAAACAGCAAAGTATGTGATATATTTGTGGACAAACGTGTGTATGAAAGCAGAGAAACAGAAAGGTATTTGAGGACTGGGCACGGTGGTTCATGCCTGTAATCCCAGCACTTTGGGAGGCCGAGGAGGGTGGATCACCTGAGGTCAGGAGTTCAAGACCAGCCTGGCCAACATGGCGAAACCCTGTCTCTACTAAAAATACAAAAATTAGCCGGGCGTGGTGGCAGGTGCCTGTAATCCCAGCTACTCAGGAGGCTGAGGCAGGGAGAATTGCTTGAACCCAGGAGGTGGAGGTTGCAGTGAGCTGACATCGTGCCACTGCACTGCAGCCTGGGTGACAGAGCAAGACTCCATCTCAAAAAAAACAAAAAAAAGAAAAAGAAAAAAGAAAGGTGTTTGAGCAGGATCAAAATGTCCATGGTGAGGTTTAGGGAATTATTAATTTGTTCTTTATACAATTTTATATACTTCTTTCTTAAAATCTTTTTATTTATGGTAGAGATGAGGCCTTGCTATGTTGCCCAGGTTGGTCTCCAACTCCTGGCCTCAAGTGATCCTCCCACCTTGGCCTCCCAAAATGGGGAGAGTTTGAAGTTTGAGTTCAGCCAAGTTAACTGCCTGCAAAAATAAAAAGTCGACACTCAGAAGAACATAATAAAATCCAGAGTCTTTACAACTTATCACCTAGGCTGGAATGCAGTGGCATGAACATAGCTCACTGCAGCCTCAAACTCCTGGGTTCAAAGGATCCTGTCTCAGCCTCCCAAATAGCTAGGAATACAGGCAAACATCACCATGCCTGGCTAATTTTTTGTAGAGATGGGGTCTTGCTCTGTTGCCCAAGCTGTTCTCAAACTCCTGGCCTCAAATGACACTCTCACCTTGGCCTCCCAAAGTGCTGAGATTACAGGTATGAGCCACTGCACCTGGCCTTTAAACACTATTTTTTAAAAAATCTTTTAAGTATGTGTTAACTACATAAATAGAAAAAGTAAAGGTATTTTTATCATGAAGAAAGATTTTTTTAACTCCAGAAGTATATAGAGTCAAAAGTGAAAACTAAAAGACCAACCCCATTTCCATTCTCCAGAGCTAATCACTTTTAACATTTTGATGAAGGCAGGTCCAGATTATATAGATTACATATACATATACAAAATACATATATATGCATACCACATACATACACACACACACTATATATATATATATAAATATATATATATATATATCCTATTTTCTTTTCTAATAAAAAGGTCAGAAAAATAATAAAGGGGGTGGGAGGAAACTTTGGGAGGTGATGAATATGTTTATGGCCTTGATGATGATGGTTTCACACGTATATACTTATCCCTAAACGCATCAAGTTGAATAGATTAAATATGCACAGCTTTTTATACGTCAATCATGTCTCAATAAAGCAATTTTTTAAAAAAAAGAAAAAGAGTCAAAAGAAGAAGAAAAGATGAAAGTGTAGCCTTCTGGGAGTTTCAGAACCCGGGTTACAGAGTCTAACCTGCCCCTCCTCCACTGCGTCTCCTCCTACCTCTGTATTCCTGACACAGATGCCTGGGGCACTGTCACAGGAGGTCCTGGGCCCGGGACCTCTATCCTCGTGCATTCTCCTTACGGAACTGTCTCCTGTCAGCACCAAGTGTCCCTAAAAAAGGTGCCATCTCAGCAGCTGGAATGGTGCAGCACTGGCACAAGCACCCCCAGCTCAGCCAGACGAGGGGAACCCTGCCGTCCCTGTGGCTTGAATACTTCCCCATATACCATGGATGGTGCTGGGACTTAATTGTGTTCTCCACAAATTCATATGTCGAAATTCTAATTCCCAATAGGACAGTATTTGGAGATGGGGCCTTTGGGAGACAATTAAAGTGATACCAGATATTATTGGATCAGTGTTGAACTTCTTGGGTTGACCATGGTACTGTGGTTATGTAGGAGAGTGTCCTTGCTCTTACAAGATACTCTGAAGTATTTTGAAGTGAAATGTTGTGATGTCTGCAAATAACTCCCAAATGAGGCTGGGTAGGGGAGAAAACCAATGTTACAAGATTTTAATAGGTTGGTGAAGCTAGGGGATAGTAACTATTCTTTTCTTTCCATTTTTTGGTGAAGTTGAACTTTTTCAAAATAAAAGTTGTGGGAAAGCTGGGTCCACGTCTGGTCACTGGCCAGCTCCCCACTGCTGCTGTGTTGATCCTCCCCTTTCTCCCTCCTGATCCTTCTTCCCCACCCACCAGTCTATTCTCGCAGAGCTACCCAAGAGACTGTCTTAAGACTTGCCATTCCCATGACTAATTCTTTCTTTCTTTTTTCTTTTTCTTTTTCTTTTTGGATACAGAGTCTCACTCTGTTGCCCAGGCTGAGTGCAGTGGCATGATCTCAGCTCACTGCAACCTCCACCTCCCGGGTTCAAGTGATTCTCCTGCCTCAGCCTCCCGAGTAGCTGGGATTACAGGTGCGTGCCACCACACCTGGCTAATTTTTGTAGTTTTAGTAGAGATGGGGTTTCACCATGTCGGTGAGGCTGGTCTCGAACTCCTGACCTCTGGTGATCCGCCTGCCTCAGCCTCCCAAAGTGCTGGGATTACAGGCGTGAGCCACCACGCCTGGCCCTCCTAAGGCTTTCTTGACTCCTAAAACAAAATCCAAATTCCCTACTGAAGTCTCTGAGTCCTTCCACGGTCTGGCCCCACTGGCCTGCCATCCTCACCACACTCATTGTACCCCAGCCTCAGGGCCTTTGCACAGGCTGTTCCCTATGTCTGAACCCTCTGCCCCCAGATTTTCATGTGGCTCTCTTTTTCTCATTATTCGCACATCTGCTCAATGCCACCTCCATTGAGAAGCCCTCCCTGACTACTTTTACTTAAATAGCTTCCCCATTCCCACCCAGTTGAACTCTCTCTGTCAACCCAACTTAATTTTCTTCTCAGCACTTGTTTTGTTTCTGTCTCCCCTGCTGGAATGTAACATGCTCCCAAAGTGGAGGCTTTGTCTAGTCAATGATGTTCTCTTAGCACCGAGAACAAAGCCCAGCACATAGTAGGTACACAATTAATACATCTTAAATGAAGATGTAGATAGTCACTGATACAGACACATATAAGTGAATGTGCTTACACAAACACACACTGTCACACAGGTAGACACACAACTGCTCAGTGAAGTACACGTAGAGAAAGAATCACAGACACATCTGTGAACAGCACACAATTATGTAGCTCATATAAACACATAAACACACATTCATACAAGACATCCGGATGGACTCACGCACTAACACACGTTAATCTTTACCTATACGTCTACTAATCCACACACATACGAACATTGACGTGCACAGTCACGTATACCCAGACAAAAAAACATGCTCACGCAGCCACACGTGTATGAAGAGTCAGGAGTACAGTCATGAACGGACACCTACACACACACACACTCACCCTTGCCTGGCCTGGGACTGATGCCCTTGCTAAGCCTGGCTTGGGTGGGCACCACTGGGTCACTCTGCAACCCTTGGCTGGGAGGACCTCAAACCTCCTGGCAGCACTCCCCTCCCAGGATAGACGATCTGAGAAGGGGTGGGGGCTGCTAGGCACCTCTAGAATTATGACTGCTCTGAGGCTGCCGTTAGGAGCAGCAATGTCACCGAGGCCATTAGCTGCCTGGGCAGAGCCGTAAAACACGCCTGGCTCAGCACCCTCTCCTCCAGCCACGTCTGTGTCTGTGGTCACCCTGCCTACAGGGCAGTGCCGAATGCCAGAGACAATGGCCTCTCATGGCCAGGTGCTAATGAGACGAGGTCAGCAGGAAAAAGCTCCCCAGTGACCCCAGGTGGCTAATCACCTGGCCTGTTGGCTGACGACCCTATGGGGTCAGGGCAGGCAGCAGGCAGTGGTTCTCAGTGAGGCAAGGCAAACTGGTCTACGCTCTGCCCAGAGCCAGCTGGAGCCAGCAGGGGCTGGGGCTAGAGAGGGCTATGGCCACCAGGGGAGGGGCTGAGATGACACCTGGCCACCCAGGTGGGCTCTGTCAGTGCCTGGAGCTCCCAAGGCACACTCAAGGCCAGACGCCAGGCAGCAAGCCAACCCTAGAGCCCAGCAGCTGGCATAGCCCAGGCTGCTCCAGGCCCCCTGCCTGATGTGCCGAGGATGCCAGTCTGAGCTCCTGAAGTCTTCTGGGAGCTGGATGTGCCTGTTGCCCCAGCACCCATGTGGGAGACCCTGAAGAACCCTCTGTGGCCATCCTCCCCAGCCCCTGCTCACGGGGAGCCTTTGGGTGACGCCCCCTGCTGGGCGCAGGAGTGGAGGGACAGCTTCCAGAGGGGTCCCTACCATACGTCTAAAAGCCTAGAAGCTGAAGAGAATGCAGTTTGTTCAGGAACTCAGTGACATAGCTGTGAAGAGGGACCAGCATGATGGAGGGCGGCGGTGGGAGGGGACATGGTGCGTTCAGGGCTTGAGAGAAACCTAGGCTGGCTGGAAGGGGGTGGGGGAGCTAAAGAACAGGTGATGCCCAAACCATGCAGCCCCAAGACAACGATTTGGGGCTTTAGCCTGAGAACACTGGGAGCCACAAATGGGTAAAGGAGTGATGTGATCTGATTTGACACGATGTCCCTGGCCGTCTCCTGCAGCACGTGGCCATTATTCCAATACAGAAGTGCAGAGGTGGACTGGGACAGGAAAAGGGGAGGAGACATCTTACATTGTGTCAGGGACTGTGCACCAGCAACCCATGTTTTGCCAAAAGAATGCTACTTGCAACCGGTGTTAAACCAAGAAGCTGGGTTCCATTCATTCATTCATTCACACATGCATGCGTTCTTGCATCTACCATCATATAGGCCTCACGGAGATAAGAAATAAACCAGATCCTGCTGTCCAGGGGTGTACTGTCCAGTAGAGGAGGGGGAAAGGGAAGGGGCAGGAGCTGGAACCAGCATTTATGGAGCACCTGCTGTATGCCTCACAATCACCCACTGAGGGAGGTACTTCCCAGGCCATTTTATAGACAAGGAAACTGAGACTCGGGGTGAAGCCACCGGTCCACATTCTCACAAAGGGCTCCAGCCCCGGGGGCAGAAAGGTTTCAGAGTGACAGAGAGCAGCCTGAGCTCCTCCAAGGGTAATTTCAATCCTTGTCTTCAGGCCCAGCAAGGTTCTGAAGTTCCCAGAAAGGATGAGACCCTCGGGGATTGTCTGAGGGCCCAGCGCTGCCTCCCCCTCAGCTGTGATTAATGCCTGACAGTCCCTCCACTTGCAGGGAACTCATCAGACTAATGTTTCCTGATGTGAACTCCGTGTCGCCCTCGAATGAGAAATCCCAGCCCCTTCACGTTCCGTGCCCCAGATGAATGGGCTCCCGTCCCGAGTCCCGTGAATGATGCAGCCCACATCTGCAGAGGGAGCTTGATAAAGACCCTTTATCAGCAGAACCATGGCTCCCCATGGCCAGCCATCGGACCCCAGCTCCCCTGTCACACTACTCCCCTGGAGCTGACCCTGGACTGCCTGCCAGAGACAGGGAGGCAAGGTCAGTGGGAAGGTCTTTCTTCCCAGCAGATGGGAAGAAAGGGCTCCGTAAAGGAGGGATAGGCCTTCTCCAGCCCTGCCTCCCATAGCTGGGACTCTTGAGGATCAGAGGGAAGGGGCGGGGTCTGCCAACATTTTGTGGTGAGCCCAAGGAGGGCGTGAGCATGTAGCCAGGCTAGGATCAGATGCCTGCTGAAGGCAACCTAGAACCTCCAAAGTTCTGTGGAGTGGAAATGGTGGGTGTGGAACCAAGTGGTTCTAGGAACAGAAACACCAGTGGTTGGTCTAGTGGTAAGAGAAAATAGAAACGATACCCAGTATCATGTATTGAGTGCTCGCCATGTGCTAGGCATGGTGCCAAACATCAATATGCATTGTTGCCCCTGATCCTCACAGAGCCTCGTGTGAAAGGAGGTATGATCCCCTTTTACAGGAGAGAAAAGTGAGGCCTAGAGCAGTTAAATGATACTCTGAGTGGAGGTGTCAAGATTCAACCTTAGATTTCCCTAGCTTCCAAGCTGTGCTTTTAGCTATTCATCATGCAGACATTCAACTGCTATTTGTAAAATGCCATCTTTGTGCCTGGCATTGAGCCAAGTGCTGGGACTACACAAGGCAAACATGGTCCCTGTCCTCCTGGAGCTTGCAGTCCTGTGGGGAGCTGACCTCCCACAAGGGGACTGTGGTGCTTCAGTGAGCATGTGGGTGAGGCCTGGGTGCTCAAGGAGAGTCTCGCCAAGGAGAGGGAAGCACCTTATCTTGCCCTTAGCACAGTGCTTCCTAGGGAGAAGCCAGTCCAAGCCCTAGTGTGGGTCCTGAGAACAAGTCCTCCTTGAGGTGGCCAAAGGTGGAAAGAATCCAGGGCTGAAAGTCAAAGCACTGAAGGCCAAAGCCAGGAAAAAGAGAGCAGCCATCCTGCCCAGCAGGTGCCCATGGGCTGATGGCAGAAGTGGAGTTGGAATGTGGATGGGACAGAATCAACCAGAAGGAAACCAGGGGTCTCCTGCTCGAAGGAGGCGGCCAGAGCTGTGTGGACCCTGGCTGTGGGGCAGCTTGGGCTGGCCTCCAGATGGAGACGGAGAGGATGGATGTCCACACCCGAAAGGGATCTCCCCGCTGAGGGTGCCCCCCGCCCCGACAACAGGATATACTTGGAGTCAGGTACACAGCAGGTGATCCATCTGTGGGAGGCCCCGAGCCAGAGGCTCAGGGAGCAGGTGTGACTCAGGGGTGAGCTGGCATGCGTGATGAAGGCGGCTCAAGCCCCAGACAAGCAGGGTGGGTTCCAGCTCAAGCTCCAGGCCCTGCAGGAAGAGGGACAAGGGTAAGAGCCAGATCTAAGCAGACCCACAGCCAGAGCGGAGGGTGCTAAGAGTAACATTGAAGGTCACCTGCTGATGGTGCTGTGGCCAAGCGGCCACTCTCCAGTCAGTAAGGGTGGGCCTGGGGCTCCCACTGGGAAAGGCAGGGTAGGCAGAGCCACCCACCCACGCCTGGGGCTGCCAGGAGCTGGAAGTATGGGGTGGGAAGAGCCTAAGCCCTGGCTGCAGAAAAGCTCGTCTCTCCCCTGCATTTTACCTGTAGTTTGGCTCTAGGACCTCATCGTGTGCAGTTTCCTGTATTGTAAAGGACGGACACATCCTGCCCTCTGACCTGCTCCCTCCCTGAGCCCCACATGCGCAAGGCTCCACCCTGTTTCTGAAGCTGCCTTGAACCTGACCCTCAATTCATCCTTGACCCTTACCCTGTCCCTGACCCCATTCCTGAGCCTCACTCCATCCTGAAATTTCTTCCATCTCTGGGCTTCAGCCCCTCCCTGTCTTTTCACCCCTTCCTCAGTCCACTCCAGTTCTAAGCCTCTCTCCTCCCACATCTGGTTACCCCATTTCTGACTCCCGCTCCAACCCTCCCATCCCACACCCTACCCCAGATCCTTCCCCATCCTTCCTGCCCACACTGCCTCTGGAATGGGGTTGGGATTCAGCAAGGCTCTGGGAAGAGAGAGGAAGGTATCTGTTGTTCATATGCCTTATAAATTATTTCAAAGCTGACCGGGCGCGGTGGCTCGCGCCTATAATCCCAGCACTTTGGGAGGCTGAGGCAGGCACTTGAGGTCAGAAGTTCGAGACCAACCTGGTCAACATGGTGAAACCCTGTCTCTATTAAAAATACAAAAATTAGCCAGACCAGGTGGTGGGGCCTGTAATCCCAGCTACTCGGGAGGCTGAGGCGGGAGAATCACTTGAACCTGGGAGTTGGAGATTGCAGTGAGCCAAGATAGTGCCACTGCACTCCAGCCTGGGCAACAGAGTAAGACCCTGTCTCAAAAAATAATAATAATGATTATTTCAAAGCTGAGAGGTTCCTGTTTTCTTTGGGTAGCGGGGGCAAAAAAAAACAGGTGGGAATTTCAAAATCTACTTTATAAGACAGGTGGGAATTTCAAAATGACCTCATTAAAATGCCAGATATAGTATCAATCCATAGCTTGAGACATCAGAATAGTGGTCCCCCTTGTGCGAGGAGGGAGGATTGAGACTGGAGCAGGACACAGAGGGAGGGGGACTTCTGGGGGCGAGTGATGTGGTTTCTGGAGTTGGATGTTGGAAACACAGGTGTATTCAGTTGGTAAGATTCATCAAGCAATATATTTATTATTTGTGCACTTTTCGGTATCTATGCTATACTTCAATAAAAAGTTTTTCTGTAATGCTCTGTAACCTGGGCAGGTTGGACCCTCAGGGCAACAGAGCTGGCTGCTGGGTCCCTGTAGCAGTGGGGTCATGCCACCCTGGGGGCACGCCACCCTGGGGGCCTTCGGAAAAGCATAGTCTGGTTCTCTGCTCCCAGGACGGTTTCATCCCAACGGGATGCTGACGAGGAGCCCCCACCCGCCCTCTGCTCAGCCACAGACCCCATTGTCCGCTGGGACCTTGCCTTGGTGCCAGCTGCCTTTCCTACCCTAACAGCTGTATTTTTCAGGTACAATATGACAGGCTCAATCTATTCCTGTTATATATTTCCCAGTAAATGGACAAGGTGAAAACAGTGTCAGTTCAAATCACTATCATGACACTTAATTCTGATTTACTGTACCTTTTGCTGCAATCTTGAAAGTGCCTGCATCTGTGGTGAGCTGGATCGCCCAGCCAGGCCCCACGGGGTCGACGTTAAGATCAGCTTCAATAAACGAATTTAGGGTAAGGCAGCCCCAGGTGGGTGGGGGGCAAGCTGGAGCCCAGAGGACCAGCCAGCGGAGACGCTGAAGCTGCTGCTCTTCCACACCTCCCTCCCTCGACTCTTTGTCCCCAGCCCTGTGTTTGCAGCAGCTGGGAAATTTATGGAGGCTCCATAAACGGGTTTTACAGACAGCTGTTAGAGCGTGCGGAGCAAGGCTTGGCTGTCGGGGGACCCAGTCGCAGGCTTACAGCCAAGACACTTAAATATTATGGCCCCACATATATAAAAAGTGTGCTGTGCACGTCCTCAGCTGCCTCCCTCCTCCTGACCCAGGAGCACGGGGTCTGGCCAGAGAATAGCAATGCTCGCAGTTGCTGGCTCGGCAGAGACAGAATGCCCGCTGCAACCCCTTACCGCAGCCCCTGCAACCGCCACCGGGAAACTCTGGCACGGCTGGGAGCAGAGAGATTCATCCAAACAGCAGTGCCAGCGCGTGCTGGCCCCCGCCTGCCCCTGCCCTCCGGGCCTACTGCGCCAGGCTCAGCTCACCAAGTTCTCTTAGCCTCACGGCCTTGCTCCAGCTGTTTCTACTGCCTTGAAAGCGCTCTTTCTTTCTCCCAATCCTCTAGCCTTTTCTTGGCCAATTCCTACCTACCCTTCCAGAACCCGGCCTAAATGGTGCTTTCTCAAAGGCACGGTCACCACCCTTCAGAGTCAGGACTCCTCTTAGAAATGCTCATAGCCCCCCTGGACTTCTTCATAACATTTATAACAATTGTAATTAAATAATTATTGGTGTCATTATCTGTTTAATATCTGTCTTCCCCACTGGACAATAAACTCCGTGAAGACAGGGACTCTATCTGAATTATCCCTACTGCCTTGTGCAGGGCCTGGCACTCAGTGAATATGCAATGAATGATGGCATGCCTGAATGAGTGAATACGCAGAGATGAATTCCACACAACCCTCAGACAGAACACAGCGAAATGTGCTCAGTTCCTAAGAGCAGGAGAAGGATTCCTCAAAGAGAAGGCACTCTACAAGGGGGAATCCAGACAGGCTTCCAGGAAGAGGCACCATCAGACCTCATAGTATAAGTAAAGCGCTTTCATTCAGAAGCCCCAACCATGAAGCTTAAAATGTGAGACAATGAGTGAGTCCTTTAGTCTCGGTGAGCCTCCGCTTCCCATCTTTAAAATGGGACTAATGATGGTTCCTACATCATATGGTTATTGTGAAGGTCAAATGTACTTAGCACAGCACATGTAATAAAAGTTCTTTAAACTATATCACTAGTAAATACAGCTGGAGCTTGGTAATGCCAGGCAATGGGAACAACATATATGCAGGTATTGATGAGGAATAAAAATCATTCTCTGCTGCCTCGGAAGCCATGCCTTGTATCTCAGAAATTCAGCCTGAGCTATTTGATCAGGGGAGAGTGTCTGACCTGATAAGAGCCAATGATAGGTGGCTGGTCAGGGACCTATGACCTAAGGCCAACGAGATTTCCTCTCATGGGTGATTGATTGAAGAGACATGAGAAGAATTGGCAGGAAGAGCAGAAACTGTAAGTTCCATGATGAAAATATCATGGCACAACAAAATAGAAATTAAGTAAGTGCAGGGGTCAGAGAGAGCCAGTCCAGCCCCTCTCAAGCCTTATGATGGAAGTCTTATTTTTTTCTGTTGGAGGAGGCAGCATAGTAGTGCAATTATATTCAACTTCTCGCTCACAAGCGTACAAGCTGTGTGACCTTGGACAGAATACTTAACCTCTCTGAGCTTCAATTTCCTTATTTGTAACATAGGGATGATAAAAGCATTATCTCAGAAAGTTGTATGGATTCAATGAAATAATGTGGTGGACTATATTACCATTCACTGGTATCCTCACCAAGACCAACCAGCCTGGTTTCAAAGATATTGTGATTGCTTAAGACTTGGCACTACTCCAGGGCCTCTAATCTTTTGTGGATAGAAAACAGGCTGAGAGGCCAGGCATGGTGGCTCATGCCTGTAATCCCAGAACTTTGGGAGGCCGAGGCAGGTGGATCACCTGAGGTCAGGGGTTCGAGACCAGCCTGGCCAACATGGTGAAACCCTGTCTCTACTAAAAATAAAAAATTAGCTGGGCGTGGTGGTGCGTGCCTGTAGTCCCAGCTACTCAGGAGGCTGAGGCAGGAGAATCGCTTGAACCCAGGAGGCAGAGGTTGCAGTGAGCCAAGATAGCGCCACTGCACTCCAGCCTGGGCAACAGAGTGAGACTCCGTCTCAAAAAAAAAGAAAAGAAAACAGGCTGAGAAATATGCCTAACCCACAAACTGAATATATTCTCCAACATGGAGAAAGGATAGGTGGAGACTATGAAAATTGCCAATATTCAACCATTTTGGTTCACAAAAGCGGTCCCATAGAGTTCAACATTAGAAGAGGAAGGATCCCTCAGGATCCAAGAGCCCTGGAGAACGCAGGACTAGGGCATTCCTCCCGGGAGACAGAGTCAGGACCTGATCAAGGAACATTCCCCGTGCCCAGTGAAGGAACCCTTTGAAATGTGGGTCCAGCCTGATTTCAGAATTTCTCCAGTGCTCTGACTGCCATGTGTCTCCCATTCTGGTCCCTTCGAATAGAAGTGTTTAACTGAGATTGCCCTGTTCCATTTCACCACGGCATATTGAGTCTGTGGGTGGGAGGTAGCCAGTCTTTTTGGTTCATAGATCTCTGAACCAAAATGAGCCAGTTATTTCCTCTCCCTGATGAGTTTCAACTTGATCACAAGATCACACAAGATCCTGGACTTTGGGCTTCAGCCTGAACTAGTGGCTGGATGGAACTTTGGATTGCTTGCCTGGAGGTGAACATGTTCTACATGTAGGAGGTAGAGGGAATTGAACATGTGGTGACCAGAAGAACAGGGCCAATCCAGATATTTTTTTGGCCACTAATGCCCTAGCCCATTGAAGTCAGTCTTCGCCACGTAACTCACTTTGACCAACAAAATGTGAGTAGAAGTGACATGTCACTCTCAGCAGAAACTGCTAGAGTCAATTTGTATTTGGCCACATTTTCTTTCCTACTAAAACAACAAACACAACCAGCAATGGTCCAGACAGAGAATGCTCCAGCGGCCTGGATTCTGGAAGAAAAAAAGTGAATTGCCAAACCCTAGCCAACTTGACCTGGACAGTAGCATGAGTGAGAAATAGACACTGTAAGATCCTGGGATTTTCGAGGTTGTTTGTTACTACAACATAGCTTGGCTTATCCTGACTGACCCAATCACTCAGCACAGAGCCTGGCTCAAAATAGGTGCCATCACGACTTTTTTCCTATCTCTCGAAAGCCAGATAATCATATTAAAATTCCTGGAGACACACATAAAGTATGAGTTTGGTTTGGTAAAGAATTAAATGGAACTAGAGTGAAGCCTACATGGAGGGGAGTAGTTAACAATAAAAGTGAGAAACTGAGGCTGGGTATGGTGGCTCATGCTTGTAATCCCAGCAATTTGGGAGGCTGAAGTGGGCTGACTGCTTGAGGCCAGAAGTTCGAGACCAGCTTAGGCAACAAAGTAACACTCTGTCTCTACAAAAAAAAAAAAAAAATATATATATATATATATATATATATATATACATACACACACATATATATACATATATATATATGTATATATATATAAATTAGCTAGGAGAGGTGGCATGCACCTATAGTCCCAGCTACTGAGGAGGCTGAGGTGGGAGGATCACTTGAGCCCAGGAATTCAAGGCCACAGTGAGCTATGATCACACCATTGCACTCCAGCCTGGGCAACAGAGACAGGCCTCCTCTCTAGAAAATAAAAATAAAGCGAGAAACAGAGGCCAGATTATCAAGGACTTGCAATAGAAGCCATATGTTTGGCTGAACTTATTTTGTAGAGGGTACAAATAAAATCACCTTTACAATTCCAATGTTAATTTCCCTATCAGAAGAAAGAGTATCTTTCTTACCCTCTCACACCAAGTTAAATCTGAGATCCCCAGCAGGAGTCAGTTGAGGTTACTGCTATCTCACAGAGAGGAGCAGAAAATCCAATCTGTCCACCAGAGGGAGGGCCTGTGTTCCTGGCTGCTGGCTTCTCTGCCTTTCAGTGTCACAGCTGAAAACAGACCCGCCCAAAACAAGCAGCATAAAAGAAACAATTGATAGACCTCCCTACGCTAAAATGTAAAACTTCTAAATGACCGCAGACACCATAAACAAGCTAAAAACAAGCTATAGCCTGGGAGAAAATATTTGCAATTTATATAACAGATAAGGGATTAGCATCCAGAATATATAAAGAATTCTAGCAAATCAATAAGAAAAAGACAAATGGCCCAATAGAACACTCAGCAACTGATAAAAAACAGTCGATTTTTAGAAAAGGAAATTCAAATGGCCAATAAACTTGAAGAATGTTCAATTTCACTAGTAATCAAGGAAATAAAACATTAAGTGACTTTGAACTATATTTCACTCATCAGATTGGAAAAAAGAAATTAAAGCATTAAAGCTTGATATGAAATGTTAGTGAGAGTGTGTGGAATTCGGGACTCTTGGATCCTGCTGGTCATGATGCAAATTCGTATCACCGCTTTGAAGAACAAGAAATCCACTTGCCGGTATCTCCTCTGGAGGGAATGTTTGCACATGTACACAAGGAGACCTCTGTGAGGGTTTTTACTGAAGTACTTTCCATAAGAATAAAAAACTGGAGACAGCCCAAATGTCTATCAACAGGGGATTTGCTCAATAAACCATAGCATGGCCCTACTATGAAGTATTATGCAACCATTTAAAAGAATGGGGTAAATCTATGACATCACCTGGAGAGATATTGTTGGGCAAATAAAGCAAGAGGCAAAAAATATTTAGAGTAGTACCTTTTATGTAGAGACAAAGAGGATGAGAGAAACAGAAACACCCAAAGTAATTTTTTAAAATTTTATATGGATATGGATGCATAAAAAATATTTGAAACAATGATTCAAAAGGAAATACGAGTAGCAATCTCTGAGACTTCAGGAAAGGACTTTGTGTGGTGGTGGTGGTGGTGGTGGTGGTTATGGTTGAGAGAGTGGCAGGAAAGAATTAAAGGGGACTTGAGCTTTATCAATATTTTTGTATTTTTTACAGAAGACAAAAAGAAGAAAGTATTTATGAACTGCTTGTATAATTGAAAATTAATTATTCATAAAGAGAAAAACAGGCTGTCTGGCAGCTCAGTGAACCCCCTCCCACTGACAGAAAGACAGCACAGAGCTAGGAGCACACACATCCCACCACTGATGGGGGACAGTCATTTTTCAGGGCACAGTGGAGGGAGAAACAGTGGGTTAGTCAGGACAACCTAACTGCTGTAAATAACAACACCGACATCTCAGTGCTTTAACACAAGTTTTTGTCTCACTCACTTCACAAGTTAATGCACAGTTGGGTGGAGGCTCTGTTCCACACAGTCACTCAGGGGCCCAGGCCCCTTCCATGTTATGGTTCTGTCACCTCATGGTGCTTTGCCTTTCAGGCCTAGAAGTAACCATACCTCACATTCTATTGGCCAGAACTGAGTCAAATGGTTTCACCTAACTGCAAAGGAGGCTGGGAAATGTAGTCTAGCTGGGTGCTAGGAAGAGGAAAATGGCTTGATGATCGTATAGCAGTCTCTGCTACACTCAGCCCTGGTGGCTCCAGCTTCTATTTACACAGTTGTTTTAGGACATATCCCAGCCTGGCTTCTCACAATAAAATGGAACAGGGACCTATTACCTATAAGCCATCTAAAAATTCAGGTCTTAAACGTAAACTGCCCAATTCTCCTTGCTTGGCACCCTGCAAGTAAATGTCTTCCTTTCTCCCACTACAAACCTTGGTGTGGATATCTGGTCCTACTGTGCCAGGCAAGGGCACCCCACATTGGTTTGGGAGTCACTCAACTCCCAACAGCCTCTCCCCCGACCTCCCTGCACCAAGCCATTTTCCCCAAGGCACCCTCAAGCTGTCAGTTTAGGAGGGGTTTCCAACTCTGACCATCCTCTAAGCCTAGACCCACCCTCTGTCCCCATCTCACTGTCTTGGTAGTGTAGCAAAAAGGAAATCCCTCCCTAATCCCCACGTCCAAATGAAATACCCACCCTATTTGTATGCCCCCTACTTTCTCCAGGAGGAACGTTCACCTTTTGCTACACAGGGCTGGGGAATGCAAATTCCACTCAGAAGCAACAGGAGACTTGGAAAAAGTTCTGAGTAGGGCACTGATGTGACGAAATCCATGCCTCAGGAATTGGTGATGGGGCAGCAGTGAAGGGGTGAACCGGGTTTGGAGGTGATAACAGGGTCCTGCTGTGGTACTTGATGTGAAAGGATCACTTAGGCAAGTCTGGGGCATAGGAAGAAGATGAAGAAACCCTCAGCTCTCCTCAAGATGTGTCCTTGGAGCTCCCAGCATCCGGAAATTAGGTCAGCTGAAAGGATGGACTTCCAGACACTGCCCAGTCTCTGACACAGGGCAGAGGAGCTAAGACAGGTGGGAGAAGTGCTTGGCAGAGGAGGGAGCCCTGGGTGAGCCCCCATTTTCTGAGAGGGAGCGGCTGGGCCATGGAACCAGAAGCAGTCCAAGGGAGGGGAAGCTGCATGCCAAGGCTATCTTGAGGGCAGGAATGTGGCCAGGGTAGGCAGGGCCAGGTTCATGAGTAGGTACCTGTGAAGTCACACCCAAGCTCCAGCAGGCCCTGAGCTTGGTTTAATGCTCTGCTGTGGCCGTTTTGAAATTCTTAGCAATTTTATCTTTGAACTGTGTTTTGTAAGTAAAGATAATAGGGGCAATGGAGCATGCCGTGAACAGAGTAGATAACATGCAAAATGCACATCCCTGTTCCCCATTCTCAGTGGTTTCCATGCCCATGAGCACGGAATTCCAGTGGACCCACAATGAGTGGGAGTCCAATGACTCTCAAAGCAATCAGAAGGCAAGCGTGTTACTTCTGCGGCTAAGTGGGATGCTGAAAGCCCCAAGAGGCCACACTCCCTCTGCAAACCAGAACTTGCTGCAAACAGAAAGGAGGTGTTCTGAGAAACGTGAACTACCAAGCAACCCTAGCATATCCTTTCCTATCCATGATACTTCTCCGCATTAACCAACCACTTAGCCAAAAACCACGATGGGAGCAAAGGAACAGATAGCGCAACCGTCGTTCCTTTTCCCTTCAGACCTTCCGTACTCATCTATAAGCTGGAGGTAGACAGTGTTAGGAGAGTGTGCATATATCTAGAAGTGGAATAAAAGCAGGGAGTGAGTGTTGTGCAGTATTTCTACGTTCTGATGAGGACAAAATGCATATGTCTATGTGAGCTATGAAATACGTGTATTGGTGGCGGGCGCCTGTAATCCCAGCTACTCGGGAGGCCGAGGCGGGAGAATTGCTAGAACACGGGAGTCGGAGGTTGCATTGAGCAGAGATCTTGCCATTGCACTCCAGCCTGGGCAACAAGAGCGAAACTCCATCTCAAAAAAAAAAAAAAAAGAAATATGCGTATAACTTAGGTGACTCTGCACATGAGTTAAATGCTCTAATGTTTGCATTTAAAACTGACTTTGTAAAATACAGAGTAAAATTTGTACTAATAGTTTGAAATTATGTGTTTTTTATTTTTACTTAGAGTGACATTACATAGCAAACTGAAACCATTATAAGTCAAGAGAGAGACCACTGAGGAAAGGAGAAAACTTTTTATTTTAATATTTTTTTGGTGGCACTTTTCTCCTGCTTTTTGAACAGGGGACTCGTTTTCATTTTGGAACTGGGCCCTGCAAATTATGTTGCCAGCCCCAAGGCATTTTTTTTTAAGTGGAATCTCGCTCCATTACCCAGGCTGGAGTGCAGTGGCACAATTTCGGCTCACTGCAACCTCTGTCTGCCAGGTTCAAGTGATTCTCCTGCCTCAGCCTCCTGAGTAGCTGGGATTACAGGTGCCCACCATCATGCTCAGCTAATTTTTGTATTTT
This sequence comes from Pan troglodytes, assembly GCF_028858775.2. Lineage (NCBI taxonomy): Eukaryota > Metazoa > Chordata > Mammalia > Primates > Hominidae > Pan > Pan troglodytes. Next base: position 12,152,124 of record NC_072409.2, on the reverse strand, counting down.
TAGTAGAGATGGGGTATCACCATGTTGGCCAGTCTGGTCTCAAACTGCTAACCTCAAGTGATAAGCCTGCCTCAGCCTCCCAAAGTGCTGAGATTACATGGGTAAGCCACCGCGCCCAGGCTGGGAAAGCATTTCGACTTGCTTTCTTCTTGACCAGGGATTTGAACTCTTCTGTAATCTTGCTGTATCTCTGATTCTGGTAGCAAATTGTCCCATGGTTTAGAGCTAGGCTTGAGCCAGGCTGCCTTGATTCAAGTCCCAGCTCAGCTTTTGCTGGCTGTGTGATCTCAGGCAAGTTACTTGACCTCTCTGGCCTCTATTTTGCCATCTCTTGAATGGGGATTTTGGTAACAGTACCTACCTCCAAGGGTTGTTGAGAAGGCTGGATGAGTGAATACCTGCAAAGTGTTTGCACAGCCCTTGAGATCTCCAAATGGAACTCAGCTGTGTGAGCTATTATCACAGCATTTTCCACAATTCCACTGCCCAGTGGAGGAAGCCCCCAGGTGCCATCTCCTCTTGTATCTTGGTGCCACCAGGAAATTGGGCCAAACTCAGGCTGAGGAAGGGGCTGTGGGAAATGTGGCCCTGGGCTTCATGTCTGCAGGGGTCCATGCTGCCTCCAGGGCTCTGTGCAAGGCTGTGAAGGCGATAGTGGGTCTGGGGTGGCACTGGGGGACATTGGGGGTCTCTTGGCCTCCATGTCTGAATTCATTTGCCAGGGCTGCCATGACAAAGGACCACAGACTGTGGCTTACACAACAGGAATTTATCTCCTCAGAGTTCTGGAGGCTGGAAGTCCAAGTCAAGTTGCCAGCAGGGTTGGTTTTTCCTAAGGCCTCACTCGGCGTGGAGATGGCTGTCTTCTCCCTGTGTCTTCACGTTCTTCCCTCTGTGTGTGTCTGCATCCAGATCTCCTCTTCTCCTAGGGACACCAGTCCTACTGGATTAGGGACCTCACCCCAGTGACCTCATTTCAACCTTCATTACCTCTTTAAAGGCCCTCCCTCCAAACACAGCACATTCTGAGGTAGTGGGTGGGGGTTAGGACTTCAACACATGAATTTTGAGAAAGACACAATTTGGCCCACAACAATGTCTGTGAATGCTTGGCCATTCCTGGGCCCCTGTGACTGTGTGATTGCACATCTGTGCTTCTGTGTCAGAGTCTGTGTGTCTGTCTGTCTGTCTGAGCGTCTGACCATAAAGAACTCTGTCCTTGTGAATTTTTGGGGCTGAGACTCCTGGGTCTCGGCTGCCTTTGCTTATGAGACCTCAACAGCGTTCTGTGTGGACTTGACCATGTCTGTAAGTTGGCCTGCAATCCAGGATGTTATAGGTCAGGGAGACTGGGACCTGTGCAAACAGGATCTGTCCCTGTCTGGGCCCCTGTGACTGTGGGTCCTATCATGCATCTATCTATGGTCTGAAATCCAGCCATCTCTGGGCATGTGGCTGTAAGGCAGAATTTGAAAGGAGAGGGGAAGGATCATATTAATTTGAGATTTGAAAGGAGACAGAGTGTTTACAAAAGCAGAGGAACAGCGGGTTAAACATCTGTTGACGATGACGGTGAGGACAGCAGCTGAGGCTGGGCCGGCTCCAGTGTGAGCTCTGTGGCATGTTGACATCTTTAAAACTGTCACAAAACCAGATACAGAAGCAAAACAGTGGGACTGAGGGAATCTGCTGATGGGGGCCGGGGCGGGCAGTGCAGGAAGCAGAAGGGTCTGGGAGGGGGACTTCATGAAGAGGCCTCTTTGTCTCGGGACCAGGGAAGCGCACAGCTGACCCCTCCAACACTGACCTCTTTCTCTCTCTCCACCCATTTTCTCTGCAGCTGAAACAAATCTGTGTGCCCCAAGGCCTGGGGCTGTCGGGTGGGCATGGCCCTCCCTGCCAAGACGCCACCCAGACTGTGCTCGGGGCTCTACAGGAAGCTTCTGTGTTCCTCCCTACAAGCCTGCAAGGGGCAGAGGGCAATTATTATTCCCATTTAAGAGTTGAGGAGGCTAGGCACAGTAGCTCACACCTGTAATCCCAGCACTTTGGGAGGCCCAGGTGGGAGGATCATTTGAGCCCAGGTGTTCAAGACCAGCCTGGGCAACATGGCAAAACCCCATCTCTACAAAAACACAAAAATTAGCTGGGCTTGGTGGTGCATACCTATAGTCTCAACTACTTGGGAGGCTGAGGCAGGAGGATTCCTTGAGCCCAGGATGTTGAGGCTGCAGTGAACTATGATTGCACCATTGCACTCCAGCCTGGGAGACAGAGAGAGACCCTGTCTCAAAAAAAAACAAGGGAAACTAAGACCCAAAGAGACTCGATGACTTGGTCAGGCTGTAGCACCTAGGATTTCAGTGAAGTCTAATTGCTCTAGTTGCCCAGGCTGGAGTGCAATGGCATGATCTCAGCTCACCGCAACCTCTGCCTCCGGGGTTCAAGCGATTCTCCTGCCTCAGCCTCCCCAGTAGCTGGGATTTCAGGCGCCAGCCACTACGCCCAGCTAATTTTTGTACTTTTTAGTAGAGACGGGGTTTCACCACGTTGGCCAGGCTGGTCTCGAACTCCTGACCTCAGGTGATCCACCCGCCTCGGCCTCCCAAAGTGCTGGGATTACAGGCATAAGCCACCATGCCCGGACTGTAATTTTTGTCTGTTAACTCACACTAAGCAGGGCCTGTCTTCCCTGGGTCTCCCGTGAGCGCTGGGTTGTGTCTATAGAGCTGTTCCAAGCTTGCCTCCACGGGGATCCAAGATTTTCCTCTGGTCCCAGGTGAGATTGCTTACTAATTTCACAGGGTAAATGCCAGTGGCTCCAGGCTTTATACTGGGGCATGCTCTAGCCCTGGACTCCCATTATTTTTTCCATTCCTGGCCCAAGAGATTGGCAAGACTATTTGCCTCCTTTGCAGACCAGCAGGCAAAACTTTTCCCTACAAGTTTTGATAGGTAGAGCTGCTGTGCTTGTTTATTTGTAAGCATGGTACTTTCTAATTTCCATGATATCAAGGCTTTGGGCCCCATCTATGAGTTTTGACAAGGAGCATTTTCCAACCCAAGCATCCCAAAGGCCCTTGAACTTTTGGCTTTGACCCGTCATTGATTCACAAATCTTTTGTTTAATTTCCAAAGTTTCCTTTTTCTTCTGATCTTTTGTCAGTTCCAACAGATTTTTAGAGTGGATACTAACTAGAAAGGATAGAGCTAGAGAGGTGTCTAGAGTTGTTATTTTAGTTGAATGTTTAACTAAATTGACAATGCCTGATTATCAGTATGCAGGCCAGTTATGGAGTGGCCGGGTCAAATCCCTGCTCCAGGCCTGACTTAGCAGTGCCACTTGGATGCCCCACTCCACGAATGGTCTCAGGCCACTGGCTGCTCATTGGGAGGACAGTGGGAGCCGTGGGCAGAGTTGTTCTGTCCCTCTTCCCCTGTGGCTCCTGGCTGTATGCACATAGCACTGTTCCAGCCCATTGCATTCACAGGGCCCAAGGCTCCCAGCACCCTCCCTCTCCCCAGCAAGCCCCTCAACCTCACATTCTGCTCACTGTCCCAACTCTGAATTTCCTCTTTCTCTGGTCCCTGGGGCTTCCTTTTTCTTGGCTAGGAACTCAACCATGCATTTATATTTTTTGTTTATATTTTATTGAGTATTGTAATGTATATAGAGCAGGAGGGGGGATTTCCCATATTGGCAGTTATGGCCTGAATGTGTCCTCCCCAAATTCACATGTTGAAACTTGATCACCAAGGCGATGATATTAGAAGGTGGGGCCTTTGGGAGGTAATTAGGTCACAAGGGCTCCATCCTGTGACTGGGGTTAATGCCCTTATAAAAGAGGCACCAAGGAGCTGCCGTTCCCTTCTGCCATGTGAGCACACAGCAAAGAGCCACCTATGAAGCAGAGACCCCTCACCGGAAACTGAATCTGCTGGCACCTTGATCTTGGACTTCCTGGTCCAAGATCCTGGTCCTAGAACTGTAAGAAATAAATGTCTTTTGTTGTAAATTACGCTGTCTAAGGGATCTTGTTACAGCAGCCTGAATGAACTGAGACACTGGCTTAGTGCACTGCATTAGTTAGAATCCCCAACACAATTAGCTACATGACTTTGAGCAAGATACATAATTTCTCTGAACCTCAGTTTCTTCGTGTATAAAATAAGTAGGTCCTACAATAAGAGTATCTATATAATAGGTTTTGTGGGTTTTCTTAGGCAGAGTCTTGCTCTGTCACCCAGGCTAGATGGAGTATAGTGGCGTGATCTGGGTTCACATGGCTCACTGCAACCTCCGCCTCCCAGACTCAAGCGATTCTCCCACCTCAGCCTTCTGAGTAGCTGGGACCATGGCACCCGCCACTGCCCCTGGCTAAATTTTTTGTATTTTTAGTAGAGACGGAGTTTCACCATGTTGGCCAGGCTGGTCTCGAGCTCCTGACCTCAAGTTATCCACCCACCTTGGCCTCCCAAAGTGCTGGTATTACAGGCGTAAGCCACTGCACCTGGCCCCAAAATAGGTTGTTATAAGGCTTGTGTAGACAGGTGTGCCAAGAGTTTAACATACATGGTGTCTGGAACAGGGTAGGTGCCCAATAAGTGATAGGTGCTATTGTCATTCCTGCTCCTGTTTTACATATAAAGGTCTGGGGCTTAGAGAGATTGAGTAGCTTGCCTAAAGTCACACAGCTGGACAGCAGTATAATCCCCAGATGTTTGAGTTTTGCCAGACCAGGAGCCAGACATGGGAGTGAATGGGTCTTCAGAATGACCTGGGCCGCAATCACTGTCTGAATACAACTTCATGAGAAACCCCAACTGGGAACTGCCTGGTAGAACCCAGCCAACTCCCAGATTTGTGAGCAAAGCAAACAATTCCTGTTATTGTAAGCCACTGTTTTAAGAAGGCTGGTCACACAAAACTAGATAACAGGAACAGTGTCCTAATGCTTACAGGGTACAGTTAACTCCTCAGCAGATGCAGGGAAACACAGAGCTGCATCATTTGTTCATCCATCCTGTATTAGGCCATTCTTTCATTGCAATAAAGAAAAACCTGAAGGCCGGGTATGGTGGCTCATGCCTGTAATCCCAGCACTTTGGGAGGCCAAGGCGGGCGGATCACCTGAGGTCAGGAGTTCAAGACCAGCCTGGCCAACATGGTGAAACTCTGTCTCTACAAAAATTAGCCGGGCATGATGGCTGGTTCCTGTAATCCCAGCTACTCGGGAAGCTGAGGCAGGAGAATCGCTTGAACCTGGGAGGCAGAGGTTGCAGTGAGCTGAGATCGCGCCATTGCACTCCAGCCTGGGTGACACAGCGAGACTCCATCTCAAAAAAAAAAAGAAAGAAACAGAAAAACCTGAGACTGGGTAATTTATAAAGAAAAGAGGTTGAATTGGCTCACAGTTCCACAGGCTATACAGAAAGCGTGCTGCTGGTATCTGCTTGGCTTCTGGGGAGGCCTCAGGAAATTTACAATCATGGCAGAAGGCAAAAGGGAAGCAGGCATGTCACATGGCCAGAGCAGGAAGAGAGAGAGGGGAGAGGTGCTACACACTTTTAAATGACCACATCTCATGAGAACTCACTATCATGAGGACAGTACCACAAGGGGATGATACTAAACCATTCATGAGAAATCCATCCCCATGATCCAGTCACCTCCCACCAGACCCCCACTCCAATGCTGGGGGTTACAATTTGATATGAGATTTGTTGGAGACAGAGATCCAAACCACATCACATCCACTCACTCAACAAACATTTATTAGCTCTTGTGTGCCCTGGGCTCTTTGCTAAGCACTGGGGATTCAAGGGCAAATAAGACAGAAACATTGGAAAGATGGGAAATAAACAAAAACACCAGGTAGTGAGGCATTGAGATTAAAATAAAACTTGGTGAGATAGAATGACAAATGGGGCTTTTCAACTTTTAGATGATCAGGGAAGTTTGCTCTGAGGAGGTGGCATTTAGGTTGAGGTGAATGTTAAGAGGAAATATTATCTGGAAGCAGACTATTCCAGGCAGAATGCAGATGCCACTGGGGGAGTGAGCTTGGTCTGTTTGAGCCTCCTTCAAGGGCCAGTGTGGCTGGAACAGGGTGGATGTGGGAGCCGAGGACAGGAGAGGGTACCTGAGAGGTAGGCAGGGGCCACAACACAGAGTGCTTTGTAGACCACTCAAAAGATTCTAGATTTTCTTCTAAATGCAATGGGAAGGCACCAGTGGGCATTTTTAGTGAGTGGTATATCAGTCAGAATGGGATAGGCATGCTACAGTAACAAATAAACCCTAGAATCTCTGTGGTTTGCTCTGATAGACATTTATTTCTCTGCTACATCACAGTCTGCCAGGTTTCTGGAAGGTTTCTTCTGAATGGTAAGCCAGGAGCCCAGGCTGCCTCCATCTTGTGGTTCCATCACCTTGTAGCTTCAAGGTCACTCTGAGGTTATCTACCTGAGGGCAGGTAGAAAGGGAAGAGAGAGTGGGGAAGCCCACGAGGTACTTAACTACTGTAGCCTGGGATTAATACACAGCACTTCTGCTCACATCTCCATTGGCCAGAACCAGTCACATGGCCAACCTAACTGCAAGGGAGGTTGGGAAACATGAAGGAGCACACCAATATGCTCAAGGGCCCCAGAAGCCTCTACCACAGATGGCAAGGTACTCTGATTATATTTTAATTGGCATTCTGGTTTCTGTGTGAGAAATTTAAATCATCAGTAGTGGGAGTTTCAGCCACATCGGGCTCTGAAATGACATCTTAACTCCTTCCCCTTTGGGTTTGTCATTTGGGGCCTTATTTGCCGGGTAAATTTTACCTCCTGGAACAAAAAAGCCTATGCTGAAAGTTGGTCCTAAGGGGACATTTAGGTCAAAGCTGTAGTAAAGAGTTCAAAGACAAATGTTTAATCAGGAGGCCCTGATTCTCAGACCTTGGGATTTCAGGGACTGGAAAATTCCAAAAACAATTTGGCAAACCAACAAAGAGTTGCGTACAGAGAAGCCAACAAAGAGTTAGTCTGTCTCGTAAGTATCTATGCTGTCACCATAATTTCATAAAATAAAGTCCATCTTAAAATTTATCAGTTAGAAGGAAATAATAACACAATGAAGAACATTCCAGCCGGGCACAGTGGCCAATGCCTGTAATCCCAGCACTTTGGGAGGTGGAGGTGGAGGATCACTTGAGCCCAGGAGTTCAAGACCAACCTGGGCAACATAGCAAGACCCCATCCATTAAAAAAAAAAAAGAAAAAAGAAAAGGAAAGAAAATAACACTCTTTTCATTGAAGAGACATTTGACAAATTTGCACATATCACACACACATGCACATGTACCACACACTCGCCAGATATTCACAGGTACTATACATTAGTTGGCCTTCTGGAATTGCCCATGAGAATCTTTTATCATCATTAAATAAGTGAATCTGTGCGATGACCCACTGTGGAAATACATGGAGTTGCCTGTGTGAGAAGCTGCTTGATGATAAATTACCACCTTTCATTCAAAGAATCACCCTAAAAACTTTCAATTTGGGAGTTATACTTAAAATCAGTTTGTCAGCCAGGCACAGTGGCATGCACCTGTAGTTCTAGCTACTCAGGAGGCTGAGACAGGAGGATCACTTGAGGTCAGGAGTTCCAGGATGCAGTGTGTGATGATTGTGTCTGTGAATAGCCACTGCACTCCAGCCTGGGCAACATAGCAAGATCCTGTCTCTAAAGTAAAAAATAAATGAAATAAAATCATTTTGGCTTCTTTTACTGGGGCATCTTAATATTCACCTTGTGTCCCTCTCAATTGGTAGCCATATAGGCCTCTTGTGTTAATAACTGCTTTCCTATTTGTGGTGTCTTTCCTCTTGGTGCCCTCAAAGTGAATTTTGTGCATACCATGTAGCTTCAGTTTTTAAGCCAGAGTATTCCAAACATCCACTTACATTCAACATGTCCGGTCATTTTCATGCGTTGTGGTAACACACAGACAGAAATGCAATTCTGTTTCTATCATGCCACATTGTCCCTATTTCTCATTTCCCTACTTGCATGTCCATCTCATTGACAAGCGCTGGTCTGTGAACTCGTGCTTGGAGACTATAGGGCTGGGCGTGCAACAGGAGCCAAAAGCCAAAGCCAAACACGGTGGTCTAGGAACTGTGATTCTGAGAGTCAAGGATGGCCACATGGGCAATGGGCAGAAGCCTGGGTGAAGACAAGAAGAGTAGGCACAGGGCTTAGTGCTTAGTGACAGGCTATGGAGGACCTTGAAGGGTAAGCTAGGAGACCTAGGGATCTGTCAGGACCTGTAGGAGCCGGCCAGACTCCATTCACTTCTGGAGCCTTCCTTCACCAGGTCCCCTTGAGTCCCCATCCCTGCAGTCAGACTGTCTTCCCTGCCATCCCCACACAAGACCTCTTTCTTATATTTTTGTGACCTTTGCCCATGACCTTCCTGCCTGAAGCATCTCCTTCCTGGGCCCCTGCCCCACCACTTCCGCTTGGCCAATGTGTATGTATCCTTCACAAGGAACATGCCTGTTCTTCCACACAGCTAAAAATAAGTTTGGCGCTCAGTAGAGGCACCTTCTTTACTGTCCTAAGCCTTGAAGCTGACAACTTGGAGGTGAGGCATAAGAGAAAAAGAGGAGGAGAAGATGGCGCCCAGGTTATTGGCTGAGCAACTGGAAAGATGGAGCTCCCGATGGATGGGGTGGGGAAGACTGAGGGAGGAGAAGGTTTGAAAGGGATGACCAGAGCTGAGGTCTAGATGTGGGATGCCCACAAGCTATTCAAATGGACATGTCAGGTAGGCTGTTGGATATACATGTTTGGGGTTCAGGGAAGAGGACCAGGCTAAAGGCATCAATTTGAGAATCACTAGCATAATTGGATTTAAAAGAATTTTTGGATGAGGTTATGTGGGATGTGGCTCCCACTAGCCCTCAGCCTGGGACACTAGATCCTTCCAACTGGGCGTCGTCCACCAATCGAGCCTCATGCCTTCCCCTCCCAGCTGTGCACCCTTCACACTGGCCCCAGCAACCTCTCATCCTCCTGCACCCTGCACTTGGGGACAGGTTTCCTGGCTTGTCTGCCTATTGACTGCCCCTCGTTTCTCAAGGACTGGCTCATACCTTCTTTTTCTCTGTAGCTTCTTCCTGGAAGAGTGAATATTTCTATTCTTACTTTTCCCGCAGCATTTTGACTGTATGTATTGATACCCTTGGCAAATGACCTCACACTATGTTATAATACCTGTGTTGTGGATAAATATTTTGAAAGAGTGTTTTCACCTTGGCAATTCCTTCTAGCACCTTAACCTGGTTCTCATCCCTCTTTAAAAGTTACGCTTCAGCCAAGTGTGGTGGCTCACACCTGCAATCCCAGCACTTTGGGAGGCCAAGGTAGGCAGATCACCTGAGGTCAAGAGTTCAAGACCAGCATGGCCAACATGGTGGAACCCTGTCTCTACTAAAAACACAAAAAATTAGCTGGGCATGGTGGTAGGTGCCTGTAATCCCAGCTACTCAGGAGGCTGAGGCAAGAGAATCGCTTGAATCTGGGAGACAGAGGTTGCACTGAGCCGAGATCACACCATTGCACTCCAGCCTGGGCAACAAGAGTGAAACTCCATCTCAAAAAAAAAAAAAAAAAAGTTAGGCTTCATATCTCAAGGAAGAAGTGATACAAAACAAAAACAAAAAATAAACAGCAAAACAAAAGGTTAATTTTGTAGCTTTGAGTTTTTACATTTCACTACTAAAAATCTATGGCATCAAGAGAATGAGAAGACAAGCCACAGACTGGGAGAAAATATTTGCAAAAGATATAACTGATAAAGGACTATTATTCAAAATATGTAAAGAGCTCTTAAAACTCAACAATAAGAAAAAAAATGATTTAAAAATGGGCCAAAGACCTTAACAGGCACCTCACCAAAGAAGATGACAAAATAAGCACATGGAAATATGCTTCACATCATATGTCGGTAGAGAATTGCAAATTGAAACAACAATGAGATACCTCTATGCAGCTATTGGAATGGCCAAAATTCAGAACACCGACAATAACAAATGCTGACAAGGATGTAGAGCAACAGGAATGCTCATTCATTGCTAGTGGGAATGCAAAATGGTACAGCTACCTTGGAAGACAGTTTAGCAGTTTCTTGCAAAACTAGACCTACTCTTGGCGTACAGTCTAGCAGTCAGGCTCCTTGGTATTTACTCAAAGGAGCTGAAAACATGTCCACACAAAAACCTCCATGTGATGTTTACAGCAGCTTTGTTCATAATTGCCAAAACCTGGAAACAATCAAGAAGCCCTTCAGTCAGTGAATGAATAAACTGTGATACATCCAGTCAATGGAATATTGTTCAGCCCTAAAAAGAAATGAGCTATCAAGCCATGAAAAGACATGGAGGAAACTTAAATGCATATCACTAAGTGAAAGCAGGCAATCTGAAGAGGCTACATACGTATTGTTGCCAGCATTGAATCCATATCTGTACAGGTCTGCAGCAACCTCAATTCTTGCCTCTTCAGAAGAAAGAACTCAACTGAGGGGCATAAGGCAGAAGCAGAGACCGAGGCAAGTTTTAGAACAGGAGTGAAAGTTTATTAGAAAGCTTTAGAACAGGAATAAAAGGCAGTAAAGTACACTTGGAAAAGGACCAAGCAGGCGACTTCAGAGATCAAGTGTGCGGTTTGGCCTTTTGACTTGGGGTTTTATACGTGTGCGTATTTTCAGGGTCTTGCTTCTCTTATCCCCTGATTCTTCCGTTGGGTGGGCTGTCCACATGCACAGTGGCCTGCTAGCGCTTGGGAGGGGAGCATGCGCACTGTGTTTACTGGAGTTGTACCTATGCTCACTCGAGACATTCCTCCCTTACCAGTCTAGCATTCCTAGAGGAAGATCATTTACCAGTTAAACTCCACCATTTTGCCTCTTAATGCTTATTCTTGAGCCCACTCGCCCAACTCCAGAGATCTTATTTGGAAGCTGCTGATCGCCAGTTTCAGGTGTTCTCTGACTATTGGAAGACTACCTTTCCCTAGCAACGGATGTTACCAATTATTATTTTACAGAGACAGTCAACAACCACCTGACCATCACCTGATTGTCACCTGACATTCCTGCTGTATGTGTGTGGGTGGGTGGGGGGAACACTCTCCTGCCCTGCTCATGCCTGACCAGCTACCCACTGTAACAGTATGATTCCAACTAGATGATATTCTGGAAAAGGCAAAAAGGTGAAGACAGTAAAAAGGTCAGTGGTTGCCAAGGGTCAGGAGGGAGAGAGGAATGAACAGGCAGAACACAGGACTTTTAGGGCAGTGAAACTATTCTGTGTGATACTCTAGTGGTGGACATAAGTCATTATACATTTGTTCAAACCCATAGAATGTATACCACAAGAATGAGCCCTAACGTAAACTATGGACTTTGGGTGACGATGCCGTTTTAACATAGAGGTTCATCTGTTGTAACAAATGTACCACTCTGGTGGTGGATGTTGACAGTGGGGAGGCACAAGGGGGCAGTAGGGTGGCAAGGGTGGCAACCCTCTGTACTTTCTGCTCAACATTGCTGCGAACCTCAAACTGCTCTAAAAAATAAAGTCTATTAACAAAAAATAGTTAAGACCAAAAAAAAAATGCCATGGCAGAGAAATAGTTTGAAAGACCATATGCTTTTGACTTTTTTTTTTTTAAAAAAAGAAAGCTTCCTGGAATGGGTGTGAATGTGAGGAAGGCTTGGAAGATAAAGCCAGAGGGTTTGGATGCTAATTGTGGGATGGGGTGAGCTTGGGATGGGGTGAGCTTGGGATGGGGTGAGCTGGAGATGGCACAGCCATGCTCCTTGAGTTCCAGAACCAACTGAGGTGGGGTTAGGGGCTAGTAGAGGAGATAAGCAAACAGAATCATAACACAGCTTTGGGCCAATACATGGGTTGATTTTCCCAGGACCACCCATTTTCTTGGCAACCTGTTCTTTCTGCAGGAGCAGCTGTGTTCTTTAATGACCCTGTCCCTCTAAATGGCCTTGATCAGGCCAGAGTGGTCACCTGGTCATAGCTAGGCCCATTGGAATCTTTTCCCAGGATTTTTAAAGTGAATCTTAGACAGCCAATTTTTATTTAGTGGTAGAAGCAATAAGAGGATATAAAACTGTCAGCAGTCTGATTCTGCCATGTGGAAGAAGAAGGTCTGTAATGAGAGAACGAAGCTGAGATAAAGGAAGCTCTGGGTTTCTGGTTTCAGTTCTTCCTGAGTACACCTGCAGCCCTAACCTTCCTGAGGTTTGCCTGGCACAGGGAAGTGGGCACATAGATGTGATGCTATCCTGCCCTCTGTCCCAGTTTATTGGGTCTGGGGTAGTTCTGACCTTTACTGGGCCTGTCAGATCATCTCTCTGAAAGTCTGGAATTGGAGCTTAGAGATGCCTTGTCACTGTCTGCAGGCCACTGGGACTGATGTGATATAGGCTGTGGGCTGAGAACACCATCATGGCAGCAATTGTTAGACTGTGGACAGGGAGGAGAAGAAGAGAAAAGTGGTGTGTTAGAAAGGGCAGAAAACAAAGGCAGACACAGGGAAAAGGGGAAACAGGAGGAAACATAGCCCTGGAAGAGGCCTGGAAATGTGCCTGCCGTACGAGACTGCTTCCGTGAGAGAATCCCAGTTTGTTCCATGAATTCTGTTTTATGCCTAACTGGGTTTGAGAGCATTTCTGTTACGGAAAACCAAATGATCACTGAACAACATCTGAATCTCCCTACAGCCTGTGAATATCTTGAGGGCACAACTGACTCTGTTCGTCTCTCTAAATCCAGAAGCTTGGCCTGGACTCCCAGTGAGAGAGTGAAGAAACAACCATTGTCCTGAGAATCAGGGCTCTATCCAACACAATGCGCTTCAGGACTCTGGAAATCCTGCTCCAGAGTTTTGTAGACAGGTGCAGTGGCTCTCACCCGCAAACCCAGTGCTTTGGGAGGCTGACGGGGTAGGATCGCTTGAGGCCAGGAGCTCAAGACCAGCCTGGGTAATACCGCGAGATCTCTGCCTCTAAAAAAAAAAATCTAAAAATTAGCCAGGAGTTCAAGGCTGCAGTGAGCTAGGATTGCACCGCTGCACTCAGTCTGGGCAGCAGAGTGAGATCCTGTCTCAAAACAAAAACAAACAAAAAACAACAACAAAAACAAAACAAAACAAAAAAACACAAAAAAAGAGTTTTGTAGAGTGAAGTTCCAAGCATCGACTTTAGAGTCTAATACCTCCAACTCCTACTTTCCATGATATAACTTAGGAAAGCCACTTTATCTCTCTGAGCCCCAGTTTTTGTAGTTATAATATGGCAATCATACTCCCTGCTTTACAGGATCAGTGTTGGTTATTGAGTGAAATAGTTTAGGCAGAAGGACCTAGCCCAGTGCCTGACACAGAGGAAATACCCCGTGAATGGCAATGATCATGATTCCTAACAGTTGCGGATAAGGACCGACATTAATTCAAGAATTATTTGTTGAGTGCCTGCTAAGTCCTAGAGTGGTAAATAAAAGAGACAGGGCTCCTCAGGTGCCTGCCCCTGTGAAGCTTACAATCTAAAGAAAGGAAGTCGCTTTTGCTGAATGCTGTCTTTGTACCAGCTCTCTGCGGCACAAAGGCCCTCTCTATTAGGGAAGGTGTTGAAACAATCACAAGTTGGATCCGTTATTCTGTGGGGCCTCAGTGTCATAAAAGCAGGTCTGCATGTGTTTATGGCTTCTTCATTTCAACAGCACTGTTTGTGGGTATCCTCCGTTTATTTCTCACATCCATCCAGTCAAAGTCTTGTGAAAGAGAGCCTGCCACATTTACACACCTGTCCCACAAACATGCTAATCCCACCTGCCTGCTTTCTGCTCCTACCAGCAGGTCAAAAGCTGTGCAGATCAGGGAAAAGTTCTGTTTAGCCAGCAAGACTCATAACTGAGGAGATTTTACCCTTACTCTTTCAAGGCAGAATCAATCCATTCTAGTTCCCGCAGATCAATACCAGAAAACAGCCCTAGGAGTAATGATGTATTTATTATCATAATTGAGAGAGCCCTTAAAGAGGGCCAAAAAGGAAAGAAGTGAGTGGTGGGGATCTGAGCTCCAGGAAGCTGCCCGAGTTGGCCCTGGACCTGTGCAGGTGAGGCCTGGTAAGCATGAAGACCTGCTTCGCACGGCTCTCCACACTTAACCCATCTCTTTCAGAACAAGTACTATTTGTGGCACTGAACACTTTCTGGGATCTTATCATGTATGAAATGCACTGACATTTTTTCCCCTGATTATAAAGGTCATATAGTTCATTATTAATTTTTTTAAAAACTTAATTGCCTTCTTCCTTGATAATGAAACAGTGATTTTTTTTTTTTTTTTTTTTGTATTGGCCTGGAAATACAGCCAGTCTCAGGAAGTGACTGCCATTGACAAAGCCAATTTCCCATCCTCCCTTGCAGTGAGGAGGGGCAATGTGACCCATTTCTAGCCAATGGTATCTAAGCAGGCCTGGTGGGGAGTTTCTGAGAAAGTTTTTGCTGCCAGGCCATGACATCTGAAGCTGGGGGAGCAATCCTGCACCCATGAGGCAATGACAGAAAAGACATCAAGCATGAGCAGAAAAGACATCAAGCTGAAGATGTCAAAGAAGTGTGGATGGACATGTATTCTTAATGGCTTCATTCTTTCATAACAAGAAGACTGAAGATGATTACTGGCCAGTAAAATAAACGCCTACTGTTCAAGCTACTGTTGGTTGAGTTTTCTGTTATTTTTATCCATATTCCTAAGTGATGCAAATATGCTAAAATAAAAAATGATAGTCTCTGTGTAAACCATTCCCATACATAGCCACTGTTAAACAGTTAACATTGGGTATATATTTTTTCAAGAATTTTATGCATATATGAATACATATAAATAATCACAAATACATATAAAATTGATGGGCTTATATAATAAATGCATTCTGTTCTAGAACCTCTTTTTTACTTAACAAAATACCATGATATATTTCTATGTCAGTACAGCTTTTTTAAATGACTCAATCTATTGCTAGACATTTAGGCTATGTCCAATATTTTCTCATTATAAGCAATGCTGAAATAATTATCCTTGAACATACATCTGTGTGCACTTGTCTGATTGTTTATTGTGGATAAATTATTAGACATGGACAAAGGGAACACACATATTAAATGTTGACACATCTATCTAGAAAATGTTTATTGAGGGGCTAGTATGTGTAGTACACTTATGCTTAGTGAACAGAACAGATATGTCTCCTGTCTGGGTGGAGCTATTTGTATGCTGGGAAGACTGACAGTTGAACAGGTTAACAAATAGTGGATGGTTCCAAATTGTGATGAGTGATAAGTAGGAAATGAACTAGTGGGGTATGGAAATAAAAGGGACCTACTTAGATAGATGAGCCATGAAGGCCTCCAAGAGGGTGACATTTGAGCTGAGAGCTCAAGGATGAGAAGAGCCCAGACCCTATAAGACTGAAAAGAGTGCTGTAGGCAGAGTCACCCAGGGAAGAAAGAGCTTTGATGTTTAAGGATCTACAAGGAAGCCAGTTGGTTAGAATGGCTGAGAGGAGGCTGGAGGGGAAGCTGGGTCCATATAGCGTGGGACCTTGAAGGCTGTGCTGGAGCATTTAAATCTTATTTTATTTTATGGAAAGTCACTGGAGGGCTTTAAGCAAGGGAGCACCTGCTGCATTTTTATTATTTATTTATTTTGTTTTATTATTTATTTATTTATTTATTGAGATAGGGTCTCACTCTATTGCCTAAGCTGGAGTACAGTGGCATGATCACAGATCACTGCAGCATCAACCTCCCAGGCCCAAGCAATCCTCCTACCTCAGCCGCCCGAGCAGCTGGAACTACAGGTGTGCCACACCATACAAGGCTAATTTTTGTTATTTTTCATAGAGATGGAGTTTCATCATGTTGCCCAGGCTGGTCTCAAACTCCTAGGCTCAAGCGATCCTCCTATCTTGGCCTCCCAAAATGCAAGGATTACAGGTGTGAGCCACTGCACCCAGCACTTATTATTATTTTTTTATTTTAAAAAAGTATTTATGTATTTTTTTAGAGACAGGGTCTCTCTGCCATCCAGGCTGGAATGCAGTGGTACAATCATAGCTCACTATAGCCTCAAATTCCTGGGCTCAAGTGATCCTCCTGCCTCAGCTTCCCAAGTAACTAGGACTACAGGTTCACACCACCATGCCTGGCTAATTTATTATTTTTTGTGGAGATGGAGTCTCACTATGTTTATTGATCTTGAACTCCTGGCCTCAAGCGATCTTCCTGCTTCAGCATTCTCCAAATGCTGGGATTATAGGCATGAGCCGCCATACCTGGCCTATTATAATTTGTTAATGATTGCTCTGGTTGCTACTTTCCATTGTTTGGGTAGGGCAAAGCCAGGAGACCAGTAAGGAAATTACTAGAGTGGTCTAGGCCAGAAAATATGGTTTGGAGTAGGGTGTATGAAATATACAAATTTGTATACCTTATTTGTATACCTATATACAAATAGCTCAATAGATTAAAATGGATATTCCTATTATATACAATAGATGTATAATATACAATGGATATACCTATTTTTACAGGAATAGTTATTTAAAAATCTACGCATTCTCAGCAAACTAACACAGGAACAGAAAACCAAGCACCACATGTTCTCACTCATAAGTGGGAGGTGAACAATGAGAACACATGGACACAGGGAGGGGAACATCACACACTGGGGCCTGTTGGGGTGTGGGAGGTAAGGGGAGGGAGAGCATTAGGATAAATGACTAACGCAAGCGGAGCTTAAAGCCTAGAGGACGGGTTGATGTGTGCCGTGAACCACCATGGCACATGTATACCTGTGTAGCAAGCCTTCATGTTCTGCACATGTATCCCAGAACTTAAAGTAAAAAAAAAAAATCTATATCTATATCTATATCTGTATCTATATCTATACACACAAATAGATAAATGGATAAAAACAAAGCATTTATAAACAGAACTTAATATATGACAAAAGTGTATATTCTTACACTAGTGGCCCATAGTTTCTTCTGAAGTTTTACATTATATTGTAATATTTGTTAGAGCAATATTTTCTCATTATTCTTCCATTTCAAAAATTTCATGGGTATTTCCTCATACTTATTTATCAAGATAAGTTTCTTGTTTGTTTTTTTTTTGTTGTTGTTTGTTTGTTTGTTTTTGAGATAAGATCTTGCTCTGTTGCCTAGGCTGGAGTGCAGTGGTGTGATTATAGCCTACTGTAGCCTCAAATTCCTGGGTTCCAGCAATCCTCCCACCACAGCCTCCCAAGTAGCTGGGACCACAGGCACACACCGCCATACCTGGCTCATTTAAAAAATTTTTTAAGAGACAGGGTCTCACTATGTTGCCCAGTCTAGTCGCAAACTCCTGGCCCCAAACAATCCTACCACCTCGGCCTCCCAAAGTACTGGGATTACCAGCATGAGCCAACACACTCACGCCAATCAAGGTAAATTTTAAAATAATTTCATCATGTTCCATCTCACCTCACCCCTCAGATCATAGTGGTTCCTTGATCTGAATTTTACTAAATTTATAAAGTGAGTTGGGGAGACACAGCATCTTTGCACTGTTGAGACTTCCTGCCCAGGGATTTGTTATATTTTTCCGACTATTAAGATCTTCTTTTATGTCCTTCAGTCAGGTTTGTAGTTTTCTTTCCATGGACCTTCACATTTCTTGTTAAGCTTATGCCTAGTATATGCCTTATAGTATTCATTGCTAATGTGAATATGCTTTTTTTCCATCATACTTCCTAAATGGAAATAACTGGTATTTAGTGTTGTATTTGGAGGTCTCTGTAAGTAATACCTCCCTCCCTATTCTAAGTTTGGAACAAACTGGGGCATAGACACAGGAAAGAGACATAAGACAAAAATACTACCTTAATTTTTAATGAAGCTGACTGGAAAAACTAGCTTTTGCTCTGTAGCTAAGTGGGCTTGCTATATTTCTCCCTGAATTGAGTAGATTTATTTGTGTAGTGGCGGGTGGGGCAGGACAATAGTATCACTCTGTCCCTGAAACAGGTTCACTTAACCCACAGTGAGAGCGCATGGAAATATTTGCTCTCTGCAGTCAGCCAAATCCAAAAAGAGAACTCAGAAGCATCTATTCTTGTCCACTTTTTCCAAACTCACTCATCTTCCCTTAGAGTGGAGAGAGGCCAGAAGTCTTATTCTAATGGAAGTCCCTCTATATGGAAAAGAAGGCTTCTCCCTTCAATACCATAAGACAGGGTAAGGAAGAAAAAAAAGAATAATAATAAGAAGAAGAAGAAGAAGGAAGGAGAAGGCTTCTCCCTTAACATTTAGGAAAACCATTGATTTTGGTGTTTATCTTATAACTGACCACCTTACCAAAGTCTCTATGATTTTTAGTTGATTTTTTTTTATTTTTACTTTTTGGGAAACACTTAAATCATAAGCAAATAATGACAATTTTATCTCTTCCCTTCTAATATTTATATTTCTTATTTATTTTTCTTATCTTATTGCATTGGCTTTATTCTATAGCCATTATAGCAGGCATCCTTTTGACAGACTTAAATGAGACTACCTTTAGTGTTTCACCATTAAATATGTTTGTTGATGGCTTCTGATAAACTTTGTCATGTTAAAAGTTTAAACTTTCTTCCTATAATAGTTTACTAAGAGTTTTTAGAAATTTATGGGTCATTAGTTTTGAAGTTTATAAAATACTTTTAAAGCATCTATCCCATTGATAATATCCTGTAATTTGTTTTCCTTTAACAATGCAATGAATTTACAAATTCCCTAATGTTGGATTTTTCTTGCGCCTCTGGAATAAATCTTGCTTGATCATGGTGGGTTTTGAGTTGCTTTAATAGTAAACTGGATTCAAATGGCTAAAATTTTATTTAATAGTTTTACAACTATTATATACTTAAATATATAGTGCAGATTCACATATTGAAGATTTATCAGTGAGCTTTAGAAGGTGGTCCTGGCTCAGATGAGTTTGGGAAATGCCAGGTTAAACAAACCAAACAGGTTTCTTTACTCCTGGACTTCACAGAGGCCTTCCTTAATATACGAACACTTATCGTGATTCTCCAAAAGGTACACTATAAACGGCATGCAGCACTTTCTCAAGTTGCCTACAGAAGCCCATTTTCAAAAAATAAATATTAAATTCTCTGGGGACTCGTGTTCTAGGTTAGTCATCTGCAGTTCTTTTTGGTATTGTCTGTTGGATTTTGGTATCAGGGTTATGCTAAACTTGGGAAATGAAATAAAAATTTTTGTTTCTTTTGTTTATTTCTTCCTGTGTAACAGTTTAAGTAACATAGGGATGATCTGTGCCCTGATGGGATGATAGGGCTTGCTGTAAAGCCATCTGAACCCATGGCATTTCTGAGTAGTGAAGACACTGGGAATGCACACGTGCATGGCTTCCCTACAGGATGTTTCCCCCGACAGCCCATTCTGCTTGGCACCCTTTTCTTTAGGATCAAACAGCTATTATGGAAAAGCCTAGAATGTGTGAAAATGAGACTCAATGCATTAGCAAATCAATGCTGATCACTCCTGCATGGTCCTCAGGTCCTAATGAATGCTCCAGCCTCCTGGCAGGAAACCTTTCAAATCTTGCACACGCTGGCCTCTGCCTGGGGTGCCTGGCTGGGCCGTGTGGGGGGCATGGTTGGTTAAGGCGCAGAGTCCGCCTTTCCTACCAGCCACTCTAGCTGAGGGTCAAGCTCTGGACCCTCCCCCAACCATCCAGCTCCATTTTATCCTTGGCTTATGCCTTTCCCCAAGTACTGCAGGGTAGGACTCCTGCTAAAAACCTTCTAGATGCTTGCCTGAGGCTGGCCCCATAAACCTGATTCTAGGCTTCTGGGGATAAATCATCTAACCAACATAAGAGAATTGCTAGGAAATTGGGGTTAGTTTGAGACGACTGGCTGAGCTCACCTTAGGTGAGCTGGGGGGTGGGGAAAGATGAGCTGAAGGATTCTAGGGTTCAGTGAAGCCTAGAATGGCTGGGTGGGCGGAGAGTCCTTAGAAGGGGCCAACTTCTAGCCTGAGGGCCTGGGGGCTTCCAGGGATCTGCAGCCGAGCGGAAGACTGGTCTTGCGTACAGCGAGGCCTACGAGAGCTAAGTGGGCTGAGGGTCCCTGGAAAAGACCAGCCTGGGGGCGGGGACCATCGATGCCCCAGGCTCTAGAGGCCGTGGGCTCCCGGGGGCCTGAGGCTGGACTGGGGTCGCCGGCGGGCTCGGGGAGGCCCGGGTGGGCGCACCGGGGCCCTGCCTGCGGCTGACGGGCTGGGTCGAGGGGGAGGCTGGGGAGGCGGGGTGCCGGCCGGGGCGGCGGCGCGGGCTCGGGACGCCAGGGCTCCCTCTCCCTCCTCCCGCCCGAGCCAGCCTCGGGCGCCGGGCGCCTCCCCCGATCCTGAACCAGCGCCAGCGCCGGGAGGCCCGGAGCCCGGCCCGCCGCCGCGGCCCGCGGAGGGAGCCGCCGCCGCCGCCGCCACTGCCGTTGTCGCCGCCGCCGCCAGGCCGCGCCCCGCCCCTCCGCCGCCGCCGCCGCTCTCGGTGAGGCTCGCGCTCGAGCTGCGGCGCCGGCTCCTGCCGCCTGGGCCCCGGGCCCGGCCCCTCCCGCGCCGCCCGGGCGATGAGAAGCTGCTTCTGCGTGAGACGGAGCCGGGACCCGCCGCCGCCGCAGCCACCGCCGCCGCCGCCCCAGCGGGGAACAGTTAAGTGAGGCCCGGGCGCCGCGGAGGCTCGGCGGAGCCGGCCCTGCAGCCGGGAGGGCGGGCGGGCGGGCGGGCGCGGGCCCCGGGCCGAGGGGCGGGCGGACGGGAGGAGCCGGGCCGCGCCGAGGCCTGCGGGCTCCGTGCCCGGCCCGCGGCGGGGACAGGCCCGGGCGGCCTTTGCAGAGCCCCGAGCACGCCGCGGCTGCCGGTGCCCGGGCTCGGCCTGGCGGCGAGAGGCGGGAGAAGCTGGGGGACCCGAGTGCCAGCAGCGCCCCCAAGGCCCGGGCAGGTGAGGGGCGCCGAGAGCCACCTCTGCCCGCGTGAGAGGGAGGCGGCCCACCTGGGCACAGACTGGGGACAGTCAATCGTTTGACCGGCCTGGCCTGGGGTCCTGCTCTCTCTGGTCACGTGGGTGCAGACCAACGTGCACCTGCCCCAGGGGCATCACTGCCTCTGTGACCTGGGCACAGCAGAGAGGACACCTAAACCCTCGGGCACCTGTCTGCAAGGTGACATGCCCAGCCTGGGTACCTGAGACCCAGAGCACCCATCCAGGAACATGGTGGGCACGTCGAGCACCCTACAGTGACTCCAACACCAGCGAGACGGGAGGAGCAGGGGCTGGGACGAGAGCTGAGGCATGGCACCAGGGGACATCACATCCTCAGAGGAGGCACCAGGGAACGGGGTAGACCCAAGAGCATCTTTTGTCCTCTTTGTTACCAACACACAACTGTTCTAAATCAGCAGCCCTTCTCACCATGAAAGATGAGACTCTTCTGTTCCCTGCCCCTCAACACCTCTTGCACAAGGCACTGAGGAAGACCACAGGAGGGCAAAAGGCAAATGGTGGTTGCCCCTTCCCTGCTTCCTGCCCCCACCCAAGAACCAGAGCCCACTCCGATTGCTGCCACAAAAGCAGACAGCAGACCAGCTCCTCTTAGGGGCCTTTGTCTCTCGTGGTTCCTTCTCAGTATAATCTCATTGTACATTTCTCGACAGCTGGCTGGATCTCATCTCGTTTTAACAGGGCTAGGAAATCTTATCAGCGGCACCAGGAAAGCTTAGAAAGTTAAAAAATAAGCTCTGTGAAGCCTTGACTAACTGAAAAACTCAATGTGCCAGGATGTTTAGTTACAGTAGATGGTGACACCTTTCTTGCTTGTTAGAAATCATGTGGGGTCCTTGGAGATACTGTACCATGCTCAGAATCTTTAAATAGGGCCTCAGAGAGATGAGGCTTCTGCTTGGGACCCGGGCTCCAAGCCCCATGGGAAGCAGTTGATGTGGCGATTACTGGTTCATTTAAACCTAAACTTACCTTCTGTAATCCACATTTTTCATTCCTTCCTTCTAGGCTTTAGGTCACACTCCTAATTTAGGTTCAAGGCATTTTCCTTGCCCTGTCTCCATCCTGCTAGGGACCTTTTACCACTTCCAACTGGAATGTTGTGCCATGGTTATGTGCAGGGAGTTTAGAATTAGCCCTCAGCTTAAGTCTTGGCTTTCCTACTTACTTTGTGCCCTTGGACAAATTATTGAACTTTTCTGAGTTTCAGTTTCCTCATCTGTAGAGTGAAACTAATGATAGTATTCATCTCATGGGATTATGGCGTGATGTAAATGAAATTTTGCAAGAAAAGTCTAGCTCAGTGCCTGCTACATGGCAAGAAGTCAGTAAACAGTAGGGGTCATTATGAGAGGTTTGTTAACGGATGAATGAGAGGAGTAGCTTATTTATTTATTTTTAGAGTTTCTTTCTGTCTGCTTTTTTTTTGGTTTTTGTTTGTTTTTGAGACAGGGTCTCACTGTCACTCAGGCTGGAGTGCAGTGGTACCATCATGGCTCACTGCAGCCTTGAACTCCTGGGCTCAAGCGATTCTCCCACCTCAGCCTCCCAAGTATAGGTGCCTGCCACCACGCTCGGCTGTTTTTTAAATTATTATTATTTTTAGTAGAGTTGGGGTCTTCCTATGTTGCCCAAGCTGGTCTTGAACACCAGAGCTTAAGTAATCCTCCCACCTTGGCCTCCCAAATTCCTGGGATTACAGGCATGAGCCACCACGCCTGGCCTATTATTTAGTCTTTAACGGGACAACCAGGAAGTGATGGTATAGTAGAAAGAACACTGGACTTGGATTTACGAGCTTGAGTTTGACTCTCAGGCTACCTCCTGGACCCCAGGTGACCCTAGGGGAGTCACAGAACCTTTCTGAATCCCCATTTCCGTAATGTAAAAGTGTCTTAAGAACAAAGCCTACCCCATAAAGCTAATCAGTCAAGAAGAGCTGAAGGAGCTAATGTATGTGACTGCACTTGGCACTGCAGGAGGTGGCGGTCCTCATGAAATTTAAGTGTGCGATTCAGCATCCAGCAGCAGATCATGGTGTTTTTTCAGGTCCGATGTTTATACAATTTGTTGCGGGGAGAGCATTAAGAAAAAGAACACAAGAATATCCTGTGTTTGTACATGTTACAGAACCACACCACCATGTGAGCACACTGCTGGATGCCCTCTCAGGGCCTTGGAAGGGGTAAGGGAGAAGTGTAGTCTCTATCCATTTCATGGAGGTTCTTCTCCTGGGGGGATCAGAATCCAAATGGCATAGGCCCCTCTGTCTGAGTTTGCTGGAAGTGCTCCATACTCAAAGGGAGACATCCTTGCCACACTGCAAAATAATGACGGTGCTGGAGTCAAGCATGGGAAAAGTCGAAGGTGCTATGATGATGATGGAGATAACAAATGACTACATGGCTGGATGTGGTTAGGCTGAGCACACTGTGTTGCAGAGCCTCCTTTGCAGGTTGGGTTGTGGAGGGGAGGCCTGGGTTTCTTGAATAGACACCTTCTCCCCAGGCTGCTCTGGCTCTCACTGAGGCCCACCCTGGCCAGCATTTCCCCAACCCACCCCGCCCCCAACCCCGGCTCTCCTTGGCCTTCTGCTTGCTGGGCTGCCCTAGGGAATCGTGGCTTCCCTGCGCTGTCTGCACTAGTTGCAGTGGGTTTGCCAGAGTCAGGTCTCCTGTCTCCGGCTGCCTGGGAGGCAAAGCCACTGCAGAGTGTGCTTGACATTACCTCCCTTGTTGGGGACATCCTGTGGGCATGCATTTGGTTTACTTGACACGCTTCTGGCGAGATGCAGAGCTTGTCCAGGCAGAAATGTGAGAGCCCTGTGGGCCTGGAGCCCAGGGGTTGCACATAGTAGCTTTGTAGCTCATACTTCCCTTAGGACTGGAGGGCCATCTTGTTGGACCTGTGGCAGGAGTCAACACGAGTTTGTTCTTTCTTTCTTTACACACGCACACACACACACACACACACACACACACACTTACAAAAACAGATTCTAATCAGCAGAGCAGAATATTCAAAAGAATATCCCCTGATCCTTTAGAAGAGAGAAATAAATGAGTTTGTAATGCACTAAATATGCCTGTGGTGTTGATGAAAATGCAGATTCTAGGACCTCATACTCAGACTTTATTGAATCAGAATCTCTGGGGAACGGGACCTGGAATCTGCAGTCTTAACAGACACCTTGGGTTATACTTCTGCTTACCGAAATTAGAGACCTACAGTTCTTGATGCTTTCTAAAAAAGTGTTAAATACACGTAACATAAAATTGACCATCCTACTCATTTTTAAGTGCACAGATCGGTGGCATTATGCACATTCACACTGTGGTGCAACTAAGCTCCAGAACTTTTCATCTTGCAAAACCGAAACTCTGTGCTCATAAAACAACTTTGCATTTCCCCCTTTCCTCACCCCTGGCAACCACCATTCTGCTTTGTGTTTCTGTGAGTTTGACTACCCTAGGTAGTCAAACTGTATGATCCTAGTGGATCATACAGTATTTGTCTTTTTGTGACTGGCTTGTTTAGTTTAGCATACTGTCCTCAAGGTTCATCATGTTGTAGCATATTTCAGAATTTCCTTCCTTTTTAAGGCTGAATAATACTCCATTGAATATGTGGACCATATTTTGTTCATTCATCCATAGATGGATGCTTGGGTTGCTTCTATCTTTTGGCTATTGTGAATAATGTCGCTCCGAACATGGGTCTACAATTCTCTTTGAGACCCTGATTTAAATTCTTTTGTGTAGATACCCAGAAGTGGAATTGCTGGATCATATGGTAATTCTATTTATAATTTTCTGAGGAACCACCACACTGTTTTCCATAACATAGTGGCTGTGCCATTTTACATTCCCACCAGCAGTGTGCCAGAGTTTCCAATCTCTTCACATGCTTGCGAACAGTTATTTTGTTTGTATGTTTGTTTGTTTCTGGTAGTAGCCATCGTAATGAGTATAAGGTGAGATGTCATTTGGATTTGCATTTCCCTAGTGGCAAGTGATGTCGAGCATCTTTTTGGGTGCTGGTTGGCTATTCGTATATTGTCTTTGGAAAGACTTGTTATTCAAGTCCTTTGCCCATTTTTAAATTAAGGAATTTGTTTTTTTGTTGTTGATTTGTAGGAGTTTTTTATAGATTCACATATTAACTCCTCATCAGATACATGATTTGCAAATATTTCCTCCCATTCCATAGGTTGCCTTTTTACTCTGTTGATTGCCTTTTGCTGCAAATTCTTGATGCTTTCTACACATTATAACCCTGTAGAAACAATATTATTTGCTATTCCGGTTTTATAGGGATGGAAACTCAGGCCCAGTTTAGTTTAACTTGCCTAAGGTTATACAGTAAGTGTCAGAGCTGGAATTCAAGTTCGGGTCCCTTGGACTCCAAAGGGGGCACCCCTCCCATTCCTCTGCTCTGCCTGACTTTCCCCCCTTAGAGCTAATAGCATAAGGAGGCCCCATGGAAGTCTGAAGGAAGGGGCGTTGGTTGGAGAAATGTTCAGTTGCAGGTGGGGAAGTATGAACGGAAGGCCTGGGAATCTCTTCCATTAGACCACTGGGGTGCCCCTTCCTGTAGCTCAACATCATTGCTTAGATCTTAGAAACAGCAGAGAAGTGCAGACAGGTTTTTTAGTTCAGTTTGATTGTGTTTTGTTTATTTGTTTTCTTAAGCATTTTATAAGCTTGTTTCAGAGCCCATCTGCTCCTTGCAGTTCCCCGAGCAGTCCCTGTGTGTTCACACCACGGTGCCTTTGTTGAGGCTGTGTCTTCTGCTTGCAAGACTTTCACCACTCCACACACCCCCGTCTTTCAGGGAGGCCAGTTCTTTGCTCACCTTTCCCTGCGTCACCAGGCAGAAGGAAGAGTCCCCTCCTTTGCAGTCCCTTTCTCTTGGGATATTTCCCACAGCCTGTGAGCTCCATGTCTTATTCATTGCTCTATCACCCAGCACTGTGGAGCTTCTCCTTGGCTGTGCACTCTCCAGTCTCAGTCCCAGCCTGAACCAATTAAATGAGAACCTGAGGATAGGGAATGGGAAAGCTGTGCTTCTACAAGCTCTCCGGGGCATTCTTCCTGCAGCCAGCCTGGGCACCCACTGGCCCCTGACAGGCCCACATCCAGCCTGGCTGCACTGAGTTAGATCTAAATCTGGAACTCCCTGGAAGTGCTGCAGTCCCTTCCCCCCTCCTCTGTAAGTGGCTCACCCCTGGGGTCATGGTGTGTGTCCTGTATGGAGGAATCAGTGATCCCAGACCCCGGGCTTTCACTGGAAGGGGTCTGACAGCTCTGCTGTTCCCCCGCCCCTTTATGTGCCCCTGCCCCTTTTGTGTCCCCACCCCTTTATGTGCCCTCTCCCCTTTATGTGCCCTCCTTAATCCAGTGAAACTTGGCAATTTTGAGAGGATAGGAATTTTGTTTGTTTATCCTTCCCCCATTCATTCATAATCCATTTATTGAGCACCCACCATAAGCTGGGCATTGTGGTGGACATAACACACCTTTGAGTAACTTACAGTCTGCTAGGGAAAGCATGTTCTAGCCTTCTGAGAGGAAAGGCTGTGTGTGTATGTGTACGTGTGCACGAGTGCATGTGTGCACATACGTGTGCTAAGACTACGTGCTTGCATGATATCAGGATTCTGAGTGGTGGCACCTGTCTGACTGGGAAATTGGAGAAAGTTTGAGGGGAATGGAAGATGTGACCCTGGTGTTTTGTTTTGGTTTTTTTTTGAGACAGACTCTCACTCTGTCACCCAGGCTAGAGTGCAGTGATGCAATCTTGGCTCACTGCAACCTCCGCCACCCAGGTTCAAGTGATTCTTCTGCCTCAGCCTCCCGAGTAGGTGGGACTACAGGTGCGTGCCACCATGCCTGGCTAATTTTTGTATTTTTAGTAAAGACAGGATTTCACCATATGGGCCAGGCTGGTCTCGAACTCCTGAACTTGTGATCCGTCCGCCTCGGACTCCCAAGGTGCTGGGATTACAGGCGTGAGCCACTGCGCCTGGCCATGACCCTGGTTTTATTTATTTACTCATTTATTTTTTTGAGATGAGGTCTGGCTCTGTCACCCAGGCTGGAGTGCAGTGGCACCATCTCAGCTCACTGCAACCTCCACCTCCTGGGTTTAAGCGATTCTTGTGCCTCACCCTCTCGAGTAGCTGGGATTACAGGCACCCACCACCACACCCAGCTAATTTTTGTATTTTTAGTAGAGATGCGGTTTTGCCATGTTGGCCAGGCTGGTCTCAAACTCCTGACCTCAAGTGATCCGCCCGCCTTGGCCTCAAAGTGCTGGGATTACAGGCGTGAGCCACCATGCCCGTGTGTGACCCTGGTTTTAAATGGTGGGGTGGGTGTCTGCAGGGGAGGAACCTGGTGCCCTTGGGTGAACTGTCAAGAGGAAGGAGGGGGAGACTGGAGGGCTGATTCTGAGGCTTTTGTCCATGGAAGATTACCTTTAGGTTCATTCCATCCATCCATCCATCCATTCATTCATCAAATACCTGATGAATACCTGCTCTCTTGTACTTAAATTTTGGACTGTAGACCAGCTGTTTTAGTGTCAGCTGGGAGCTTGTGTTACAAATGCATGTTCTTAGACCAGCTCAGGCCTACTGCATCAGTATCTCAGGGGGTGGGGTTCAGGAATGTCCGTTTTAACGACCTCTTCTGGTGATTTTTGCACATGCTAAAGTTGGATAACTCCCACTCCAGAATGTGGACTTTCCATCTCATTACTGTAGCCTCAGTGCTTAGCCCAAGTGGCTCCGTACTCATCTGTGGACTCACTGTTCACGCGCCAGGCCCCCTTAGAGACCGGGAATGTAGGAGGATGCTTCAGGGGGAAGATGGCAAGGTCAGCTGAATTTGAGGTATTCCTGAGCCATGTGGGCAAAGACACGAGACAGATACCTCTGAGTCTCAGGAGAAAAGCCTGGGCTTGAGGTACTTTGGAAGTCATTAGCATATGGGTAGAATGATTAGATGACCAAATATATGAAAAAAAATTCTCAAGACCCATGTGAAAGTCAGAGAGGGGTGTGGTGGCCTGGCTGGCCTGAAGACAGGTGTTCTGATGATTCTGGCAGGGGCCCCCATTTGCCTGGCACTGAAATTATATTAGTGTCTTTACTGTATGAGCACCGTGCCCATAAGGGCAAGCTGAGACTCCTATCACCAAACACTCAGGAACCATTGCTTTTGGGGCCTCCAGGATGGTTTCATTTGTAGGCATCTGCCTTCTGTTGGGGTCCTTTTTTTCTCCTTCTCTACAGGGGACAATATGGCACCACCCAGCAAAACCTGATGGGAGTGGACATGGACTACCCTCATTTGCAGTAATCATGGGCAAGCAGGTGGTACCCACAGTGTACTGGAGAATGCCCTACCCTCGAGTAATGTTCCCTGGTTTGTGCAGAGTCAGGCCTGTATGGGGCAGGGCTTTGGCCAGGGCTGTGCTGTAGAACTTGATCCTGAATTTATTTTTGGAAAGTGAATCCTGGAACCTACCATTGCACCATAAGGGCTGCAGCAATCTGAACCCTAGTCCTGCCTCATGGAGTTTATGCAAAATCTGTTTGGTAATCAAATGGTTAATAGAAATTTAAGCATAAGGCAGATTGAATACACACGTGCATATACTGGATTCTTCTGTTGGGGGGGAAAGGAAGTGCTCACAATTGTTAGTTCCCGAGCTGGAAAATTCTTTGCGATCTAGGAGAGCTTAGAAAAATATTTGCCTTAGTTGCCCAACAACTTAGCAGCCCTCCTAGCAGCCAGTGACTTGTTGCCACCTGACTATGTCCAGCAGCATTTGTCAGAGTGTTTTGACTCTGACTGGTCACCAGGTAATCTGTCCAAAGTTCAGAAGGTGTCAGGATGCTATCCTGAGGCTCCACAGTGACAGCCTCTCAGTCTGTGCACTGTCCCCCACGGGTGGCCCCAAAGCCAGCTGCCCATTTAACTGGGCACAGCATGGACACTGGCCTCAGCTCTCAGCCTTCTGAGGAGGTAGGTCTCTGCACCTTTCTGTAAGGAGGTGGCTGGGTTTGTGTGTGTGGTGTGCATTGGTGAGGCCTGGCCACAGGTTCCCTCCTTGGGGACAGGCAGTCCCTTGCCTGTCCTTCTGTCCCTTGCTTGCAATTTGCCAGCAGAAAGGTGTCAATAATTCCGGGGCACCAGAGGTGGGCATGTATTCCTACAGACCATCGCTGCCAATAGGAAACAGGCAAAGACCCTTTCTATGAAGGCCGGAGCAGCAGCTTTTACTGGGGGACAACCCATTTCCAGCAGCTACCTGCTCTTGTGGTGTTTCCTACGGCGAATGAAATGTTTATTCTTCTCCCTTCCTCAGCCCTGTAAGCTGGTATATGTGAGCACGCAGTTTTTGTCTTTGGTGCCCTTGACTTTGGATTTCAAGCAAGCTGATCACAAGTTTGCCCTTCTGTAGGGATGTAATTAAGCCACTGGTTTTGTCATTTCAATTACAGTAGCCCAATTTAGCCTGCCCCCCTTTAATACTTTGAAATTACTCTCCTCAAAAGTTGTATGCCAGTCATGCCTTCAGCCCTGAGCAGCAGCGCTGGCTGGCGCCGCTTCTGAGCCGGCCTCACCATGGCAGGAGGCCGAGATGGCGGGAGGCTGGAACGTGGGCCCACTGCCCAGGGCACCTGCTTTGAAGGCAGCGCCCCCTGCCCCCTGCAGTTGTTGCTCCCTGAA
The DNA here is from genome assembly GCF_028858775.2 of Pan troglodytes. NCBI lineage: Eukaryota > Metazoa > Chordata > Mammalia > Primates > Hominidae > Pan > Pan troglodytes. Next base: position 12,122,188 of record NC_072409.2, on the reverse strand, counting down.
AGCACTTTAAACTCCTCGGCCCACACCCCGCCGCTGGAAGGGCCTCGGTGGAGAGAGGTCTGAGCTTTGTTAGTTGGGTTTTGATTTCAGTACAGGAGTTGATAAAACGAGATAAACCCCAGGCTCAGGAGGGCCATGGAAATTAAACAGAGATGATATCAAAGTTCCCCTGAGTTTTCAACTGTGATACAGTAGCTCTGTTTTCTCCCAGACTGGGGCCGGGAGGCACGCCTTTGATTCCGAAACAATGTTCAGCATCAGTTAAGCCCAGCACTGCTGACTTTCAGGGATTAAACACACTGTTGTAGTAATTCTTTGATCAGCTACAAGGGAGCAGTGTGCCGTCTGTATGAAGGGTCTTTATAGTTAAAGTTCATTTCTCCGTGAACCCGGGATGACAGCCTTGGCTAGGTGCTGCAGTGCCGGGAGCTGGGGCCTCCCCAAGCGCTATCTGCAGCACTGCAGGCAGAAGCTGGAAGCAGGCTTGCTCCTGGCTTTGTTGTGTGGTTTGCATGGTGCTCTTTGAGCATGGCATGGTGGAAAAAATCCTTCTAGCTTGGAAAACACTTCACCTTAACCCTCCCCAGCTTTCCCATTCCGTACACATGTGGGCGCACATACATGTATGTGTGTGCACGCACGCGCGCGCGCGCGCGCGCGCACACACACACACACACACACACACACACACACTCTACTCTCCTGCCTTGCCGAGGGAGCCTCTCGGGGCAGACAACACTGCCTGAACCGAGGCTCTGCAGCCCCCAGCCTTGGAAATGATCTCACAGAGGCTGTATGCCCGCTGAGGGGAGAGGTCAGAATGGAACCATCTGGGACCTGATGACCTGCGAGGTGAAAGTAAGAGGACCTGCTCAAGGTCCAATCTGAGTCCCTGGCATCCTACCACCTTTATTCCTTACCCAGCATGTATTGAGAATAGACTTAGATTGGCCCAATCCTATAGTTCTGAAAAATTTCAACATTTGTCTTGTCATCCAAAACACTGGGTCAGCTTTGGGGGTTCCCTATAGAGACCTTCCTTGCAGCCACAGCTGGGATGGCACAAGTTTCCCCATTTTGCTTCCCCCTCCTCCTGATTGGCCCTGCAACTGCCAGTTGGTAATGGAGCCCCTGTGAGCTGTCGATCCTGCTCGCACCGTGCCATAGATCAACCTATTCCCTCCTGTGCGGTGCTTGGATCTCCCTCATTAGGCCTAAATTTACCTCCATCCTACACAAACATGGCCTTAGCTCATTTTTATTGTTGTAAATTATTTATGAGGGGAATGTTGAATCTTGAAACTGAGGTGTGAGGAAAATTAATCCCGTGTTACTTTTATCCTTCTGTACTTTTTCCCCCTTGCTTGACTTATTGAGCTGTGGCTACAGAAAGAAAAGCTTTGGCATTTTGAAATATAATTAGTGTTGAAACTGCTTTCTCAATTGGATGGGATGTTGGTGCCTCTCTGCCTAGTACAACAGAAAACAGACCAGACCTAGGGAGGAAGACCAGCCGTCCCATTCCTGGAAGGTGACCCGGCCACCTCCCAGGTTTGATGTGAGCTTCAACTGGGAAGGAGCCTGAGAAAGCTTCTCGAGAGCTGCAAAGCGCTGTCCAAATGCAACAGACCTGTTAGTGTGTTTTGCGGGCAGTTTGGACTTTGAGATACAGATGGATGCTGGATGAGGAGCTGTTGATACAACCTGGGGTTGTTGCCAGTAGGCCTCCGGATTTGATGTGAGAGGGCCGGCATGAATGGCCTCCTCGAGTCCTTAGCCGCGGGGCCATCCTTCCTGGCTTGAGGCTCCGCGCGGCCTGGGAAATGTGGAGCGCTAGTTAATAAATGGCCTTTTGTTAGGAAGGTCAATTGAAGTGCCAGTAGAGACGCCGTTAAAAGTAATTTGCAGTCAGAAAATATGTAATTCAGGGCAAGCGGCTTTGAGTGATGGCCCCTGCCATGGATATCTTGGGCGTTTCTCATTAAAAGCTGCCTTGGCTGGTGATGGCGCTTCCTCGATGAGTCGACTGTAGCCCGCGCGGCCCGGAGCCATTTGTCCATATTTCACAAAGGCCGCCTCCGTCCGGGGCACAGCAGCTGGGGGGAAGGAGGGAGAACGGCTGGCGTTGGAGATGCTCTGCGCGCAGCTCTGCAGGGCCCTCTGGCAGGCCAGGCCCGGCTCCTTTGTCTGCCTCAGCCGGGGGCCGCCCGCAGCCATCTTTGAACCTTCTCCTGGGCCGCCACAGGGCATTGTGGGAGCAGCATGGCTTCTTCCAGGGCATGGTGACCCTCCTGCTGTTGAGAGCGGGCTCCAGGCAGAGGGCCATTGTCATCATCGTACCGGGGAGGATACTGTGACCAGGGGATGTGGCAATGAATCCACCAGCAAATAAGATACTGCTTATTCATGCTTACCCCCACTTCCCTCTCTCCTCCTTTTTCTTTGTCACTTTCTTTTCTCTCTCTCTGATAGTAGAGTCCATACTATCTTAAAAAAAAAAAAAAACTTACCTCACATGTTCTTTATTAAATTCACAGCGTGATATTTTAGCACTGGCAGAATTCGTACATTCTGTTAATGAGTTGTTAATTGCAAAGCATTCTTGGTAACCAACAGCAGGTACCAATATTTTGCAAACTGCAGCAATGTTATTTTCATGTTACCAATACTACGGGATTTTTCAAGTGCTGAGCCCTTTTGATCAATGCCTGCTCTGGATCTGCAGGTGCAGATATTTAATTCTAAACCTTTATTGGGGACATGCACTAAGTAAATATTCACTCAAATATTTACTTAGTGCCTACTGTGTGCAGGAAGCACTAAGCCCTGTGTTTTATGCAAATAAACCTGCCTGGTAAATGAAACTTGAAAGTAGAAAATGATGCAGTGATGCAGTGTGATACCCCCTGCCCTGGCCGTTTAGAAGCTTATTTTCAGAAGAATTAGGTAAAGCATAACTTTGTTAAGCTTTGTTGTAAACAGAAGAGGAGACTGCAGCTGTGCCAGGCACTTCCTAGCCTTGATCGAGGACTCAGCTCCACTGCATTGACAAGTCTGTTTCCGGAGCTTTTTGTGGGTTCCACTGACTTCATGGGAGACTTGCATACAGCATTTTGATTGTTCCTATTTAGGAGGCTGCAGTCATTTTTAATGGCCTCTGCCTTTTCTGATTCTAGGCTAGAAGCAAGAATATTCCTCCTGCCTGCTTAGTGAGGTAGGGTGTTTGGTTTGTGTTAGAAGCAGTAACCAGCCTTGAGAGATCTGGCAGACCTACAGCCAGTGGAGTTTAATTGCTGCAGAAGGAGGTGGAATTTGACTTGCTCTTTTTCACTGCTTGTCCTTTTAAAAGTACTTAGGTTCATTTACATATGGTGTTGCCTCTTTTATTTGCTTTCTGGTGCACTGCCACTCCAGCTGCCCAGACCCAGTGCTCTCTATATTCTACCTGTCTCCTCTGGTCGCATCAAGAGGCAGTCAGCAGCAGAATAATAATTCCATTTTCCCTCCCTTTCTCTCAAAGTGCCCGGCAAGAATTATGATCATTGTTAGTATTTGGCTTTGAGTAAGTGCCCACATGACCCGAGGGTAAAACACAGCAAAGGGATCTGCCAGTCCCCTATGGAGTGACGCCTATCACATTTCTGACCAGTTACCTGGACTTGTGTGTCCCAAACCCCACCAGTTTTATGTGGTTTTTTTTGAGCGCCTACTGTGTACCAGGGACCTCTCCAGGCCTTTCATTTACATCCACTCTCTTTGACTCTCTTGGTCCTCACAGCAGCTCTGCAAGGGTCAGTATCATGACCTCGTTTCATAGCTGAGAAAATGAAGGGTCCAGGAGGTTAAATTGCTTACTCAAAGTCACCAGCTAGTCAGTCATGGAGCCTGGACTCCAACACCATTCCTTCACCTGAGCCCAGAACACTTATTTCTGTGTTTGCAACATTCCTTGCTTCTTTGCAAAGCTCTGCGTGCTGAAGGCCTAACCTTGGCTGTGGGTTTGGAAGTCTAGGCCTCCGTAGGAGAGATTGCAAGGGAGAGAGAGGAAAGGTGTTGTTAAGCTTAGCCGTGTCTGATATGTCTTCAGAGCAGCTACTGGTATCTGTTCAGAAATCAAGCAGCTGAATGGCGGAGTTAAGAATGACGTGCTCTTGGGTTTGAGTCAAGCTCACCTCCTGAGAGTAGAGACAAGCTCTCATCTTAGCTCAGTGTTCAAAGCTAACTTGAGAAGAGTGGGAAACAGAGGTGATTTGAATTCTTGACCTGGGGAAAGGGTCACATAGGGTCAGGACTCATTCAACCAGTACAGGTATGTGAAACTCAGGGTATTTGCCCCAAGATTCTGGTTCTGTTTGAGACTTTATATTATTCACATAAATGCTATGTTTGAATTTTGTGTTTTCTTTTTCCTTTGCTGAACCAGGACCAGTCCACCATGCCTGAAGTCAAAGACCTCTCAGAAGCCTTGCCAGAAACGTCAATGGATCCCATCACGGGAGTCGGGGTGGTGGCTTCTCGGAACCGAGCCCCGACAGGCTATGATGTAGTAAGTCAAGATACTAGTTTGTACATTTTGCTCACTGATTCTACAAGTATTTATCTCCTGTGTCCAAGACCTTCTGGCCCTTGCGTGTAAGATGTGCTTCTTCCCTCTAGGAACTTAATCCAGGGAGGGCGTGGAGAGCATCCTGGTTTGGGAGTCAGAAGACCTGAGCCCATCTGGGCCGTTTCCTGGCCTTGACCACCTCTGTGATGGTCATTTTCACCTTCTGTAAAATTAAGGAGTTAGATTCATTGATTTTCAACTTCTGGTTGTGACATTTCATGAAAAGGATCCAGAGTCTATGAACGACTCCTGGTGGTTGTCATATATTGTCATGCATGTGTAAATATTGTAAAGGCATTGTCCTATGTCTGTGTAGCTCTTTACAGTTTAAAATGTTTCCTGCCCATGAACTCATTTAGCTCTCTTGGGCTTTTGGAAGGCTGGGAGGGCAAGTAGCTGTATCACCTCTTTGCTGATTAGGAGAACCCACGCTCTGAGAAGTGAAGTAACAGAGTCCCAGTCCTTGGATATGGTGAATCATCAGGACCAGACCCCCTCCAAGTCCAGTGCTGTGGCTGACCACACCACCACAATTTAGTGGAGAACTTTCGTTGCTTTTCAGCAGACATCTGTGCTGGTGTTCAGTAGTCCTGATGATTGGAACTGGTTATTTTGTTGTTTCAGTAGGTAAATTCTGATTCGGGTGGAGCTTGCAAAGTACAGAGGAACGTTAGGAGGGTTTAATTAACAGTGGATATTATCATGTGTTCTGAGATTCTAAGGTGGTCTTATGTTTACTTTCCTCACTTTGTTTGTGACGTTTTGTTCTTATTCACTGAAAATGTGCACCAAGAATGCATAAGAGTGAAAGAACACGAATCTCATTAGCCAACACTGAAAACCTCCCACAGCAATTAGAATAGTCTCTGATGTCCTGCAGTGAGGAGAATGTGATGCCCGGTCCAGCAGAAGAAGCCCTAAGGCAGGGTTTCCCAACTTCGGCACTGTTGACATTTAGGGCAAGACAATCCGATAATTCTTTGCTATATGTTTTCCTGTGCATCCTATGATGTTTAGCTGCGTTCCTGGCCTCTCCTTAGTGAATACCAGTAGCACCTGTCCCTCCTTCCCCAGTGGTGACAACCCAAAATGTCTCCAGACATAGCCAGATGTCTCCAGGAGCAGGGGGTGGCTGGGCAGAATCAGCCCCCATTGAGAACTGCAATGGTCAAGGCAGATCTGTACTGGGTCAGCCAGTGCTGGGTCCCGGGTAAGGAAGGAGGAGCCTGTTCAAATGCTACACATCCCTTCTCTAACTGTTTGAAAGCTCATAAACATTTTAAAAGTGAAAAAGTGAAGGAAACTTTTCTGACAAACATTTCAGTCTTACCTGCTGCTTGACTTCAAAGCGTGGTTTGAATGTATAACTTTCCATAAAATAGAATCATTAGGTATGGCTTTGTGCCACGAAACTCTGGGGGGAGCTAATAAAAATGTTCCTGATTTGAGAAGCCAAAGTGTCTTTTGATGAATTAGGGATGAAGCAGCAAGTCATGAATCAAGGCAGGGACTGGGAGTTCCCGCTGTGGGAGAGGACGGGCTCAGGGGTCGCTCTCCTAGGAGGGCTCACAGGGAGCTTGAGCCCAAGGCAGGGGTCTCCCCATCTTCCCATGCCCTCTTTTGTTGATCTGTATCTTTAGCATTCCGTTTGTACCTTTAGGGTCATCCTGCTTGCCTGGGTAGTGGGTGGCAGATGGCCTTTGATAGTTTGGTTTTCTGGAAGTCTTGGTAAGTCTGACAGGAGCAGAATCTATCCCTATCATTTTCTCCTAACATCTAGCTCAGGGCAGAAGAGCGCAGTGTCAAATGAGTAAAATTAATAAGCACATTTCATGATTGTGCTGTGCCATGCATTTTAGTGGGAGGTGAGCAGGGCAAGGGGCTTGAGCTCATCCGCCCGGTAATTACCCAGCTCTGCACGGCCGAGGTGGAGACTGCCTGGGCTCCCTCTGAAAGCCCTAACAGGGAGAGAGGTGGGAGTCCCCTCTTGGTACTGGCCTCTGGACTGTGTGCAGATAAGTGTCTCGTTCCCCAGAGGTCTGGCCCCAAGTTCAAGGAAGGCGGGGAGGGCATGGTGAGAAGAGAGACTTCTCATTCCTTTTATCTGGAGTTTCATATTAAGTCAACATCCAAACCAAAGTGCAAGGCGCTCTGTGGTGGCTAGGCTGCAGAGATGCTGAGACAGAACTCCAGCAGATGAGGAAGCCCTGCTGCGGATTGGGCCGAGACCTCTCTCTGTCTGTTGTAGCTGCTGTAGGATTAATTTCTCCCTGCGCACAGAGCCCGTTAAGTACTGCCACCACGCAGCCCTGCGAGTTAGGCACCAGATGGACTGGTGACCCTGAGTAGCACAACTGCTTTAAAATGAGCTTAGGTCCCATTGCTGCTTGAGGTAAAAGGTGCCAAATGTTCATTTATAAAAATTTAATTCAATAACTTCCCTTCTCTCTGGGTCAGGGGAGCCTTCTTAGGCTAGGGGGCTGGGGATTATTTGCTAAACTTCTCAATTTATTGTTCCGACGTCTGCGGTCCTCTCTGAAAGAGCCTCGCTTTTCTGTTCTGCACCCACACTATCTGGGAGTGACTGGTGCTTCTCGCCCCTTGCAGTCAGAGTTGGGGTGAGTCTCGTGCATCTTTGTGATGCCACGTGTCCGGAGTAGTGACTATATGTCATAGATAACCAGTGTTTGCCAAAGGTAGTGCATGCTGTTTTATCCTGGGTGGATGGTCAGTTTTCGAAGAATTGTAATGCTATAAGAAGCACTTCCTGCTACAATGCCTGTGTGCAGAATGTAACCTTTGATTTACAAGCCACTCTGGGATGTTGCAGTGTCTAAAGGGCATCAAGCTGGACATTACTGAGAATCATTGTTGGGTGTGTTTCCAGCAATACACATTTTACCTTTCACCCACATTCCTTTGCCTTTCTAAATAAATGCTTATGGCCAAGCATGGTGGCTCATGCCTGTAATCCCTGCACTTTGGGAGGCCGAAGTGGGCAGATCACTTGAGGTCAGGAGTTCAAGACCAGCCTGGCCAACATGGTGAAACCCCATCTCTACTAAAAATACAAAACATTAGCTGGGTGTGGTGGTGCGTGCCTGTAATCCCAGCTACTCATGAGACTGAGGCAGGACAATCGATTGAACCCAGAAGGCAGAGGTTGCAGTGAGCCGAGACTGCGCCACTGCGCTCCAGCCTGGGCAACAGAGTGAGACTCTGTCTCTAAATAAATAAATTAATTAATAAATAAATGCCTACAACTCAGAGACTGAAGCTGCAACACTATATTTATGAGATGACTCTTTTTCCATAAAGGACATGTCTTCCTTTCCTTGAAAATATACTTTTCTTGGTAAAAAAAAAAAAAAAAAAAAAAAAAAAACACAGAGAAAGTGAGACGAATCAAACACTCCAGAACATTTTAATTTTAAATTGTTTGTCTATCCACCCCATTTTTTGAGTACCTACTATGTGCCAGCTAGGAGCTGGGAAGACAGCGATGAGCAAAACACACACAGCTCCTGCCTTCACGAAGCACACAGTCTGGAGGGGAAGACAGGCAATGATGGTTGCAAATAAATAAAAGATGAAATTGGGGGTAAGTGCTTTGAAGGGAAGTCCTTATAGATGATTTATCTTTCAGATCTAGCTTTCCAGATAATTCTGACAGCATGAACCCCTTGCATCCTGCTTCGAAAAATCACTGATCATTCCCTTCCTTCCATACCTGGAAGCCTGCTAGGTGTCGGAGCCTTTCCCGGGAGACTGCCTCAAAGGTGCTCACAGTTCTTCAGCGCCAGCTTTCTCCCCTGCCACCACATGGCGCCTTTTTTGTTGGTGACATCTGCGAGGTTGTCCCATGGCTGGGTTCAGCTCCCTGCTCACCTGGCAGCTGCTGCTCTGGCCTTTCTGGCCTGTGTAGGGGTTGGACACCGCTCTCCCTGCATCTCCCCCTCCTCTGTGACCCTCCATGGTGTCTTAGTCCTTTTGTGCTGCCATAACGCTATCCCTAAGACTGAGTAGTTTATAAAGAGCAGGATTTATTTCTTACAGGTCTGGAGGCTGGGAAGTCTAAGGTGAAGGGCCTGCATCTGGCAAGGGCCTCATTGCTGCATCATCCCATGGCGGAAGTCGGAGGGGCAAGAGAGGGAGAGTGAGCAGGAGGGGGCCACACACATCCTTTAATTGGGAACCCACTCCTGGGATAAGACTGTTAATCTATTCATGAGGACAGAACCCTCAGGACCTAATCACTTCTCACAGGTCCCATCTCTCAACACTGTTGCACTGGGGATAAAGTTTCTAGCACATGAACATTGGGGGCACATTGAAAGCATAGCATATGGCTTCCCATAGAGCAGCTGAGACCAAACTTACTTTTAGTGAGACCTTTCTGGGACTTTGGGGATAATGGGAGTGAGATATTAAAACTCAGAGGATCTCGACAGCTGTGGTGGGGGTCCAGGTCCATGCTCAGACCTCTTCCTAGCCAGCCCTGTGTCTTGCTGTTGGCTGCCTTCATCTTGCCTACCTCAGAAAAGCGTTGAGAGCTGCCACACCTTAGCAGCCAGGCTAAACTGCATCCTGGTCTTAGACAGACTAGGAGATATTTTATTCTTTTCTCTCACTCCAATTTAAGACCTCCTCCATTCTCTTCTGGAGAAATCCCACCCAACACACAGGAGTCTTTCTGGCAAAGTAACCCTGAAGTGACAGATCAGCCTCAGGCTCCGTGACTCTTTCTGAAAGTCCAGGTAAGGGATTCCCAGGCGTTAGCGGGCCTCAGTCCCCTGGAGGGCCCTGCATCAGAGTTCCTGCCTGAAGGGTGCTTTCCACCTTCGGGCATATCTAGAAGAGCAAAGGCCTGATGATAATAAGCATAGGTTTCAGTGGCAGGCAAGGAGCCACTCCCCAGGAGGTCTCTCTGATAACCACATGTAGGATAAAAATCCAAATTCTTTGATTTGGCTTTCATGATTTCAGTGTATCTTACAGTCTTACTTCCTTCTGCTCATCCTTTCTCCAGAACCATTGAACGGCTCACTTTCTCACATCCAGAATAAGCAGGAACTTTGTACCATTGTACCTTTAAACCCTCTTTCTTCATGTTTCTGAAATGCCTATACCCAGTCCCCCAACTTTTAAGTAAAACTTTTCTCATCCTTAAAATCCAGGTTACATAGCCCCTTAGTGAAACTTTTTCTGACCATTACTCATTCATTTATTTATTTGCTCATTGGTTTCACAAATGTTTATTGGCCACTTAGCTATTGTCCAAGGCACTGGAAATCCAGTATCCTGAGAAGGCTGGGCTCCATCAGATGAGAGGTGAGAGATGAGGATGGGCAGGTGGGTGAGACCAGATCATAGCCACGCTAAGGAATTTGCAATTATTCTGAGGGTGGTGGGAGTCATTGGGAGATTTTAAGAAAAAAGAGGCTCTTAGACAGATTTGTGTTTTCCCAAGATCACTTGGTTGGCACGGAAAACCCTTCGGGGGAGGATAAGCAGTGAGGCAGGTGGGCGTGTGTGGAGGCTGTGAATTCGCGCAGAGTGAGAGCTAGAGCCTGCGCCAGGCTATTGACAATGGACATGTGAAGCAGTACGTGGATCCTGGGGCTGTGGGAGCACGGGACGTGGGAACCCAAATATGTATTTTTGATGGCAAGAATGGGTTGAATGTTGGGAGGTGGGGGAGTGGGGAGGAAGGGGAAGGATGAGAGTGCCACAGGATGTCTTGCTGGCCATGGGTAGATGCTGGTGTTCTCTGCTGGGACAGGAACAGAGACAGCCAGGTCGGGTGGAGGCGGGAGGGAGACTCTTGGGTCAGTTTTGAACACCTTGAGTTTGAGCTGCTTGTATGACATCTAGCGGAGCCCTAGGGCTGAAGGTCTGGAGAGAGGTCTGGGCACCATCCTCATATAGCAAGGACTGCGGGCCTAAGTGGGCTTGTCTAGGGAGGGTTGTGGGACTAGAAGAGAAGGTGTGCCATTTCAGACTCCACTACCGTGGAGGGTCACTGGTTAAGGATGGGTAGAAGAGGAGGCACTCAAAAGGGGACTAAGCCTGAGCATCTGGAGAGGTAGGTGGAAAATTAAAGAAAACTAAGGGGAAAAGTGTATTTCTGTAAGAAGGTGTGGTGAGTAATGTTCAAAGTTGCCGAAGTGGAAGGAGCCTGAAGGGTGTCCATTGGGTTTAATGCAAGGAGATGGTTGTGAACTTGGTGGCCAGCTCAGAAGCAAGGTTAGAGTGGACCTGCAAGGTAAGTGGGAGGTGACAACGAGAGGTTGAGAGTGCAGATGGCCTTTGAAGAGGGGAGGCCAGGGCATAGCGGGAGCTAGAGGATGCCATGACTCCCTTTGTTAAAGGTAGGAAAGTGTCGAATGTTTCTAGTTGCTGATGAGAAGGAACCAAAGAAAGGGAGGGGTGTAGATACAGGAGAGAGGGGCTGGCTGATGAAGCAGGGCCCTTGAGGGGGCAGAGGAGTTGGGACCCAGAGCCCAGTCTGAGAGGGGCACCGGGTCATGTTTCTTTAGCCCTTGCCCTGTCCTGCCCCTGCACACTGGGAAGCCAGCCTTGGGCTCGGCCTGTGCGGGCAGCACATGGGCCAGCTGCCCTGAGAGTCTCCACTTCCCCTTTTTTGCTGCTCCCGCCTCCCCCCATGTCTCTTTCTCTCAACACTATTTATTTCTGAAACTAATTAGACAAAAGAACCTTTTTTTAAAAAACAACTGGACCTGTATAATTTATATATGCCCAAAACGTAGTAGGAATTTCCTGAATACTTGGAGTTTCAAATGCTTGAATGCAAATATGCGGGACTATGGGGGTCCTAGGAGAGGTCTGCTTCTCTCTGGGCCAGTGGGCTGGGTATAGGGAACATAGGGAGGGATAAGTTTAAAATCCCAAACCTCCAAATGAGGTCCTATTCTTCTACTTACTAAAGTAAGAGAAGGAAAAAGAATCTCAATGGTGATACAAGTTCAAACAAGCTTGCATTTTTATATAGTGCTCAAGGAATTTTTAAAAATCACGTTATGAAAAACATGTGAAGATGGCAACTATATGTTGTTAAAAACATATGGCAGATATCAAGTGGAAATGTGGGACATTGGCATATCCCGTCTGAGCACAGCTGTCACATGGATTTTCAGAAAGCCGAAGCTGTGGTGGGGGGCCTTTCAGGGGGCAGGAAAATTGCCCTCGTTCTCCATGGGCTGGAGGACAGCGGCAGCCCAAAGCCTCAGGCAGTTAGTTGCCCCTCCTGGAACTCTGCCTCCATGAAGCCAATGAGGAAACAAGGGCGGCAGCTTGTTCCTGCTGTCGCAGCTTCCTGAGCACAGAGCTTTGCTATCGTGGGGCTACTAACTGCAGAAATAACCACAGACTTTGAGTCCTGCCACACAGATTGGTTTATTTTCAAAACCAGAGCTTGTTTTGATAAAAGGCACCAGGTGTTCCTCCTTTTTGTTTTGTTAGAAAATACATTAAGCTGAGATTTACTGAAATGCGGAAAGTGGTTTTTGTAACTAGCCCTGGGCCTTTGTTCCCTGTGGCCTGGATTAGCAAACCTCTTAAGGTCCTTCCCTCCACATTCCCCTTTGTCCTGCCGCACCCTGGACCCAAGGGAGTAGAGCTGTGGTCTGAGAGAATGCACGTGGCACACTTAGCACAGTGCTGGCATCCACGAGGTGTGCAGGAGGCAAACATCAGCTATCGTTAGGTGATCCTTTTAGAAATAGTGGCTTAAAGCACCTGGTTGCAGAGGAGCTGGTCTTGTTTTCTTCTAGGCCAACCATGAATTTTTCGTTTTGACCCAAAGTTCCCACTAATGACTTGTTCCGTAGTTGATTCATTTGGAAAGTGGTAGGGAACAGGCAGTGTTCTGGTACTTCCTTCTGTTCGCTAAAACTTCCTAATTCCCTATTTAAAAAGCCTTCTAATAATGAAACGTCAATTAATTGGATGGATGAAAAAAGACGAGGCGCTTGCTTTAATTTTTCTTTCTTTTTTTTTCAGTTAAACTTTTTATTTTGAGACAATGGTAGACTCACATGCAGTTGTAGGAAGTACTACAGAGAGATCCTGTTTACCCCCCACCAATGGTAAAGTCTTGCAGACTAGTACAATGTTACAACCAGGATACTGACATTAATACAGTACATTAATACAGAACATTTCTGTTTTAAAATGTGCCCAGGTTTTTGTTCTTATTCATGTATGATGTGGCCAATAAATTAGGAGAGGATTGCCACTGGAAAGATTATTACTCACAGTTCCCAAGAGGAGCAGACAGGCCACACCCTGTAGGGCCACCTGGGGAAGCGCAGGTGGGGAAACATAGGTGGGGAAGCGTGGGGTGTGTCAGGAAGCACAGAGAGCCAGGGAGAAACGTGCCAGGAAGGGCAGTGTCAAGCAGGGTGAGCACACTTAGGATTGATTAAGTTTGAATAATTTTGGCAGGTCCTGGGGTACATGGGTGAGTCCCTCATTGTCAGGTACCTGGCCCTGGGGTGATTTAGGGCAGGGGAATCATGTCCTGGACTGCAAGAGCCCATGAAAGCAGGCAGATGGAGATAAGAACTCAGCATTGGTTGGTTTGCATATCCAAGGCATGCACACAAGCAAGTCATTCACCTAGGAGGGGCAGTCCCTCCCTGCTTCTGCAAGACCTCAGGATATCAAAGCCTCATAAAATATAGAAAAAACCTGCCAAAATACAATTTCTATCACCATAAGGATCTTTCATGTTGTCCTTTTATAGCTACACTCACTTCCCTTATACTACCACCTTCTCCTTAACCCTTGATAGCCACTAATCTGTTCTCCATTTCTATAATTCTGGCATTTGAAGAATCTTATATAAACGGAAATATAGTATGTCACCTTTTGGAATTGGCTTTAAAAAAAAACTCAGCATAATTCTCCTGAGATTCATGCAGAGAGTCTATTGTGTGGGTTAATAGTTTATTTCTTTTTACTGATAAATAGTATTCCATGGTTTGGATATCCCACAATTTGTTTAACCATTTACCCATTGAAGGACATCTTGGTTGTTTTCATTCTGGAGCCATTATGAATAAAGTTGCTATAAATACTCAGGTGAAGGCTTTCATGTGGCTGTGTTTTTATTCCTCTGGGATAAATATCCAGGAATGCATTTGCTGGGTCACATGGTAGTTGCATGTTTAGTTTTTAAATAAAATGTTAAACTACTTTTTGGTGTAGCTGTAATGAATATATGAGGATCCAGTTTCTCGACATCTTTTCCAGCATTTGTTATTGTCAGTATTTTTTTGTTTTAGCCATTCTGACACGTGCATAGTGATAATTCATTTGGTTTCACACTGTATTTCCCTAGTGGTTAATGAATGATGTTGAACATCTTTTCATGTGCTTATTTGCCATCTGTATGTCTTCGATGAAAATTTCTCCATGCCCTTTACTCATTTTCTAATTGGATTGTTTGTTTTTTTACTGTTGAGTTTTAAGAGCTCTTTGTGTATTCTAGCTATGAGTCCTTTGTTGGATATGTGGTTTCCAAATATTTCTCCTAGTCTTTACCTGCCTTTTCATCTTAACAGGGCCTTTCACAGAGCAAATGTTTTTAATTTTGATGAAGTCCAATTTATTACTTTTTCTATCTGTGAATCATGTTTTGGTGTCAAGTCTAAGAACTCTCTGCCTAGCTCTAGATCCTGAAGATTATCTCCTGTTTTCTCCTACAACTTTTATAGTTTTACATTAACACTTAAGTCTGTGATCCATTTTTGCCTTAATTTCTGGAGGCTGGGAAGTCCAAGTTCAAGAGGCACATCTGGTGAGGGCCTTCTTGCTTGGTGAAGATTCAGCAGAGTCCCAAAACAGTGCAGGTCATCTCATGGTGAGGAGACTCAGAGTGCTAACATGCTAGCTCAGATCTCTTCCTCTTTTTATAAAGCCACCAGTTCTGCTCCCATGATAACCAATCAATCCATTAATCCAATGAATGAGCCCTCATGATCCAATCACCTCTTAAAGGCCCCACCTCTCAATACTGCTACAATGGGGATTAAGTATCCACAGGATTTTTTGAGGGGACGTTCAAACTATAGCAGGTAGAATGATTCCTTCTACTTTATTCTCCTTTCCAAAATGATTTTAGCTATTCCAGTTATTTGTCCATATAAATCTTAAAATAATCTTGCCTATATCTACAAAAAACTTGTTGGGGTTTTAGTGGCAATTGATGTTAAATCTGCATATCAATTTGAGGAGGATTCACATCCCCACTATGTTGAGTATTCCAATTCATGAACATAGTATGTCTCTTCATTTATTAGTTCTTCTTTCATTTCTTTCACCAGCGTTTTGTAGTTTTCAGCAAACAAGCTCTATAATGTTTTGGTAGATTTAAGCCTAAATATTTATTTTTAGATTTTGAGCAATTATAAATGGAATTGTACTTTTAATTTTGATGTTCACATGTTCATTGCTGTTATATAGAAATTCAGTTAATTTTTATAGGTTTATCTTACATCCTGTGACCTTGCTGCACTCACTATTAGTTCTAGGTTTTTGGTTTTGTTTTTTTCTTATGATTCCTTGTGATTTTCCACCTGGACAACAATCTCATCCTTTTTTCTTTCCCATCTGTATGCCTTTTATTTCTTTTTCTTGCCTTATTGCAAAGGATAGAACATCTAGCACTATGTTACCTGTGAGAGAGTAGACCTTCTTGCCTTATTGCTGATCATAGGTGGAAAACATTCAGTCTTTCACTCTTTTTTTTTTTTTTGAGACTGAGTCTTGCTTTGCTGCCTAAACTGGGGTGCAGTGGTGCGATCTCAGCTCACTGCAACCTGCACTTTCTGGGTTCAAGCAGTTCTCCTGCCTCAGCCCCCAAAGTAGCTGCGATTAACAGGCATGCGCCACCATGCCCGGCTAATTTTTGTACTTTTAGTAGAGATGGGGTTTCACCATGTTGGCCAGGCTGTTCTCAAAGTCCTGACCTTGTGATCCACCTGCCTTGGCCTCCCAAAGTGCTGGGATTACAGGCTTGAGCCACCATGCCTGGCCCCAGTCTTTCACTCTTAAGCATAATATTAGCTGAAGGTGTTTTGGTAGGTACTGTTTATCAAGTTGAGGGAGTTCCTTTCCACTCCTGTTTTTCTGAGAGTTCTTATCATGAATAGGTGTTGAATTTTGTCAGATGCCTTTCCTGTATCAATTAATATGATCATGTGATTTTTTTTTTCCTTTAAAGCTTGTTAACATGGTGGATTAAATAGATTGGTTTTTGAATATTAAACCAGCCTTGCATCCCTTTAATAAATTTCACTTGGTCATGGTATATAATTCTTTTTATTTATTGCTGAATTCTCTTTGATAACAGATTGTTAAGAATTTTTTTTGGCTGTTACAGATGTCTGAAAAAGAAAGAAAAAAATGTTGTGTTTGTATTTATGAGGGATATTGATCTGTAGTTTTCTTTTTGTATACTGTCTTTGTCTGGCTTGGTAATACTAGATTCATAAAATGAATTGGAAAGTGTTCCATCCTCTTCTGTTTTCTGGAAGAGACAGTGTAGAATTAGTATTAATTATTTTTTAGATGTTTAGATGTGGAAGTCTGGGATCCTTACTCTGGCTTTGTTGGCATGGGTGGGTGTGGGGCCACAGTATTTTTTGTGGCATTTGGCTGGGGTAGAGCAATTATTATCTAAACGTCTTCCCTCTTGCTAGGCTGCCCCCTGACTAGAGAAAGCAGGCTTCTGTTGTTTTTGTTTGTTTCTTTGGTTTTTGGTTTGTGTTTACTGCTGTTTCTGGGTTGCTGATTTCTTTAGCTTCAAGTCTGGGATATATGAGGCAGAAAGAAAACCACGGAACTCACCACCATGTTGTTCCCTGGGTCATGAGATCCCTAGCTGGTCAGACGGATTATTTCACCTTTCAGAGTCTTCTGGTGTTTGTTTGGTATAATTTCCAGTTTTTTTAGTTGTACTTACTGGGAAGATTAGGGAAAAGTATATTTACTCCATATTCCTGGAAGTGGAAGTACTGGCTTGCTTTAATTTTATGTTAATTCAGAGTTAGCCAGATAATCTGTTTATTTCTAAGCCTGTCATAAATCTTTCCAAAACATTTATGTTTCAGCCTTAATATTATATATATAGGCAGGAAGTATGCTATTGTGTGCTTGTAAAATACTTGCTAGTTACTCCTTAAAGTATGGAAGACTCAAAATGCTTCGGAGCCATCTTTCTCAATTTTCGTAGTCCAGATTTATAGTATTAAAAGGCTGTTTGCAGGAGGGATTATGCAAATCAGGAAGAGGAGATGTGGCTGGAGATGAGGATTGTGGCTGGTGAGCAGTATTGAAAGGTGGAGACCACTGAAGAAGAGAAGAGTCCATGAGATGTCTCCAGGAAGGGGAGATGAGACTGGAAGGAAGGATCTGTTCTGGTTCTTGAAGTAGGCAGACATCCAGGGAATCTGTCAGCTCACTTCTGTCATTCATTCATTCACGTCTTTGTAAAGTATTGTTTTGTTTTAATAGTGCAAGTATTATACTGTATAAATACACTCACACTGTAAAAGATTCAAGCAATAAAGCACTGTCACCTTCCCTTTCCCAGAGGTAATTATCGTTAACAGTTTGGTCTGTATCCCTCCAATCCTTTTCCCACAAATCTGCAAATACCTATTTATAGAGAGAGGCCCTATAGTTTGATGGTGACCTTGGTTAAGTTACTTTACCTCTTAGTGCCTCAGTTGTCTTGTCTCAAAAGTGAGGATTAATAGCAGGACTTTCCTCATAGAATTGTGTTGAGGATTAAATTAGCTAATATTTGTAATGTATTTAACAGTGATTAGCAGTAGCGTGAGTGTTGTGGCTGTTACCGTAGTGTTATTATTATGTATTCTTATGCAGTACATAGTGTGCCTTGACTTTTCTTTTTCCCTTAACATTATATGTAAGAAGTCTCTCCATGTCATGACATGCCACTCAGCCTCTATTCTTCTACTGGTATGTTTCCCTACTGTAGAATAACTTAGTAACCACTGCGCTGCTGATAAAAATTTAGATTTTTCTTTTTGGTCTGTGAAAAGCAATGCTGATGATGAGTATTCCCATTCATACGTCTCTGGGTGTGTGCTGGTGGATCAAAGGATGTGTACATTTTAAATTTCAGTAATTACTATACCAGGTAGCTTTTCAAAAATACTTTACCAATTTATATATACTCCTAGTAAACAGTATATCCAAATAGCTATTTACCCTTGTCCATACCATTACCCTTTATTGTCAGTCTTTTTATTACTTTTCAAAACTAGGAGCTCATTTTGCGAATGTGCAGTTCTGTGATTAGCAATAAGGCTGAGCATCTTTTCATGTTTCTTAGCCTTTTGCATTTGACTGTCAGTTTCCAGTTTTTGTAGTTGGCTCATATGGCTGGCTTTCTCTTCCTGGTTTCTAGGCTTCCCTTATATATTCTGTGTATTGATTCTTTGCCTGTTATATATGTTACAGATATTTTTCTCTCGGACTGTCAATCTTTCAGTCTTGTTCATAGTATCACATTTTGTTGATACGTTTGTTCCTCTTATCAAAGTTTTGTTTCATTTTTATGTAATCATATCTGTCAATCTTTTTCTTTCTTTCTTTATGATTGTTATGATTTGTTTGGTCGTAATTCTTTAAAAGACCTGTCTAGATGCTAAAACTAGGGGGTGATATTTTTATGAGAAACAGTGTATTTACAGAGTCTCAGAGTATCTTCCACAAAATTCTTCTTAATTACAAAGGAATAAAAGTGGGGAAACCCAGCAGATACCACTGTAAGCAAGTGATCCAAGTTAACATTACCAGTAATGAGACAATTAGATGTCATGTGCCTGCTGATATGCTACACTGAGAAGGACACAGCATGTAAATGACCACATGGATATGAAAACACATATATACACACATGCGTGGGAATGCAATGTATACATATATAAATACAGAGAAAGAAGGGGAAGCAAACATAGTAATGTTAACATTTTAGGGAATCTGGGGACAGGGTATATAGGAATTATTTGCATTATTTTTGTAGCCGATCTTGAAATATGAAATTATTTTTACATAAAAACTTAAAAAAATTAGAAACAAAAAAGCCTGACTACCTCAGGATAATAGAAATATCATCGATTTTCAGCTAATATACCATCTATTTTATTGATTTGGCTTTTTAAACATCAGATTTTTATTTTGGAGTGGAGTCTAACTTATTTTTTTCCAATTGTGTAGCCATTTTCTGAACACTGTCTTCTCCCTGTAGTTTTGATGAGCTGCATTTGTCATATGCTAGAGGTCTTTGCATATGCACAGATTTATGCTGATTAGAACGCTCGTTTCCTATCCCACAGATGAAACCCACAGCAGCTTCTTTTTCCTTAATATAGGGCCCTTATGCAGAGAATACAGGACATAGGGGAAAAAGAAATAAACCTTATTACCACCTCCTTCTGACCCCTGATGACCCCAAGCCAGACTCCAGCTAGCAGGTGAGGGGCTGATCCTGGAAGCCCCATCCTAGGGGTCTGCGGAAATGCTGGGTGGGCTTTGCCCTTCAGGCTGGGATGTGAGGCCCACGTGCATAGAGGTTGTAGTAGATACAACAGCAGCTACACTGCAGCAGGCCCAGGGCCAGGGGCATAAACAATACTCAGGTTAGGTCAAATCATACCACTAACAGCAAATCATGCCCTTAACATTCAACGCTACTTTTCTGCTTAAATTTAAAGTACTGCTTTATGAGGATGTTGCAACATCTTGCTTATAACTTAAGGCCTGCTGGCTTCAAATGATTTAGGAAGCAGCCTGCTGACCACAGGAAGAAATCTTGTTGTCGGGTGGCATTTGCTTGGGCCCCAAAGAGAGGGATTTTCCAGAATGTTTTTAGGCCGCATTCTCTTTAATTAATCAATTTAACCTATTCTTCCACAATAGCCCACTGTTTCAGTGATTGCAGGTTTATAGCATCGTTTTTGAAGTTAGCAAATTGTTGATTTTCTAAAAACTGAGGTAAAGTAACATAAAATTAACCATTTTAAAGTGAACAATTTAGTGGCATTTAGTACATTTATAATGTTGAACAACCACCACCTCTATCTAATTCCAAAACATTTTTATCACCCCAAAAGGAAATCCTGAACCCATTAAAAGTTGCTCCTCATTCTCCCTTTGCTGCCTTCCTCTGGCAACCACCAATCTGTGTTCTGTTGCTATGGGTTTGCCTATTCTGGATATTCCATATAAATGGAATCATATAAGATGTGACCTTTTTTGTTTGGCTTCTTTCACTTAGAGTCATGTTTTCAAGGTTTTTAGAATATGTTTTAATGTCTGCTAGAACTATTTCCTTCCTTCTCCTCTTTTTCAAAATTGTTTTGGTTACTACCACATATTATTTTTTCTAAAAGAACTTTAGATTCAACTCGTCAAATTGCACAAAATACTATGTTTTGATCCTCAGTGCAATTGCAGTGAGTAATAAGTTGATTTGAAGAGATTCGACATATTTGCAATACTGAGTTTTCCTATCTGGGAGCATGATTTGGGTACTTAGGTCTTGTTTTGGTACTTCTTAGTTAAATTTTAAAGTATCCCGCAGATGTTTTGTCATTTCTGTTATTGTATGTACATGTTTGGTTTCTGTCGCGCATGGATTTTTTTTATAGCTTTATAATTGACGTACAATAGACTGCATATATTTAGAGTGTATGATTTGATGAGTTTTGGTGTATGTATGTAAATGTCTGGGACACCATCATCACAGTTAAGATAATGAACATGTCCATCACCCCTAAAAGGTTCCTCCTACCCTTTTACAATGCATCCCTGATGTAGTTTGGGTATTTTGTCACCCCGAATCTCATGTTGAAATGTAATCCCCCGTGGTAGAAGTAGGGCCTGGTGGGAGGTGATTGGATCACGAGGGCGGATTTCTCATGAATGGTTTAGCATTCCCTTTGGGTGCTGTCCTTGAGAGAGAGAGTTCTTGAGAGACCTGATCATTTAAAACTGTGTGGCACCTGCCTTCATTCTCTCACTGCTGCTCCTGCTCTGGCCATGTCACATGCCTGCTCCCACTTCACCTTCCTCCATGAGTAAAAGCTCCCTAAGGCCCCCCAGAAGCCAAGCAGATGCCAGTGCCATGCTTGTATAGGCTGTAGAACCATGAGCCAATTAAACCTCTTGTCTTTATAAACTACCTAGTTTCAGGTATTCCCTGAGACTAGCAATGCAAAAATGGCCTAATACAAGCCATCACTCCCCCAACCCCACTTCTAGGAAACCGTTGGTCTACTTACTTTCTGTCACTGTAGTCTAGGTTGCATTTTCTAGAACTTTATGTAAATTCTTTATTTTGTCTGGCTTTTTTCCTCTCAGAATAATGATCTTGAGATTCATTCATATTGTTGAGTGTGTCCTTGTTTGTTTAATGAGTAGTGCTCTGTTGTACACCTGTATGACAATTTACCTGTTGAGGGTTATTTGGCTTGTTTCCAGTTTGGGCTATTAAAGTAAAGCTGCTGTGAACATGCATATGCAAGTCTGTGTGTGGACATACACATTCATTTCCTATGGATAAATACCTAGGAGTGGAAGGGTTGGATTGCACAGTAGATGCATGTTTAACTTTTAAAGAAACTGCCAAATTATTTTCCAAGTGGTTGTATCATTTTATATCCCAGCAGCCGAGCATCTGAGTCTCAGTTCTTCCACATCCTTGTCAACACTTGAGATAGTCATTCTTTTAATCTTAACCATTCTAGTGGATGTGTATTTGTTTATGATTTTAGTTTGCATTTCTCTAACAAGTAATGATTTTGAGCTTTTTTTTTTTTGCCATTAGTATAACTTCTTTGGTGAAGCATCTGTTCAAATTTTTTACCTGCTTTTCATTGGGTTATTTGTCTTATTCAATTGAAAGGGTTCTTTGTATATTTTAAGTACAATTCCTTTGTTGGATATGTATGAACTGTTTTCTCCCAGTCTGTAGCTTGCCTTTTCATTTTCTTAACAGTATTTTTGAAAAGCAAAAGTTTTAAAATTTGATGAAGTCTAGTTTATTAATTTTTTTCTTTTATAGTTAGTGCTTTTTGCATTACATTTACTAAATCTTTGCTAGCCCTAAGGTCAAGATTTTTCCTTCTAATCCCTTCTGGAAGTTTTATGGTTTTAGTTGTTATATTTAGATCAATGATGTATTTCAAGTTAATGGTTATATGTGATATGATATATGGATCAAATATCATTTTTTATATATAGCTGTCCAATTGTTCTAGTACCCTTTCTTTAAAAATCATCTGTTCTTCATTGAATTACTTTGGCACTTATGTCAAAAATCAACTGATCATAGATGTATAGGCACATTGCTAGACTCTGTTTTATTCCATTGATCTATAAGTCTGCCTGTATGCCAAACCCATACTCTTTGATTACTGTAGCTTTGTAATAATTCTTAACACCAGGTAGTCTTTTAACTTTATTCTTTTTCAAAGTTATTTTGGTCGTTCTAGGTCCTTCAAATTTTAATACAAATTTAAGAATAAGCATGTCAATTTTTATTAAAAAAAAAGCCTTCTGGGATTTTGATTGGAGTTGTATTAAATGTGTGGGTCAATTTGCAGGTAGTTGACATCTTAACAATATTAAGTCTTCAGATCCATGAATGTGGTACATCTCTTCATTTATGTAAGTCCTCTTTAATTTCTCTCAGCAGTCTTTTAGTTTTAGTGTAAAGTCTGCAGATCTTTTGTCTGATCTTTTAGGCATTTCATATTGTTGATGCTATTGTAAATGGTATTTATTTTTACTTTAACTCCATTCTTGTTTATAGAAATACAATTGATTTTTGTAGATTGACTTGGTATTCTGCAATCTTGTTAAACTCACTTATTAGTTCTTATAACGTTTTTGAATATTTCTTACAACTTTCTATGTAGATAATTATGTTGTGTGTGAATAAAAACAATTTTACTTCTTCCTTTCCAGTCTGTATGCCTCTTATTTCTTTTTGTTGCCTCCCTGAACTGGCTAGAGCATCCAGTACACTATTGAGTAGAAGTAGTGAAATCAAGCATTCTTGCCTTTTCCCAAATCTTAGGGGGAAAGCATTCGGTGTTTCACCATTTAAATATGGCATTTGCTGTGGATTTTGAAATAGATACTATTTAACAGAAAGTACTCTTCCAGAGGGTTTTTAAATCATACGTGGATATTGAATTTCATCACATGCTTTATCTGCTTTTATTGAAATTATCATATGGTTTTCTCTTTTTAATTTTAATTTTTTTTTTTTTTATGGAGACAGGGTCTCACTCTGTTGCCCAGGCTGGTATCCAGTCTCAGCTTCCCAGAGTGCTAGGATTACAGATGTGAGCCACCATGCCCAGCCTGGGTTTTCTCTTTTAATCATTTAATATAATGAAATACACTGATTGATTTTTGAGTGTTAAACCAAACTTCCATTTCTGGAATAAATCCCCCATGGACATAATAAATTGTCCTTTTAATATATTGTTAGATTCAATTTTCTAAAATTTTGTTAAGAAATTTTATGTGTATGTTCGTAAGGAATATGGATTGGTCTGTGGTTTTCTTATAATATCTAGTTTTAGTATTAGGGTAATACTGGTCTCATATACTGAGTTGAGAAGTGTTCCTTTCTTGCCTGTTTTCTGAAATATTTAATGTATATTTGGTATTATTTATTCTGTAAATATTTGCAGATTTTACCAGTGAGGCTCTCTGGGCCTGGATGTGGGAAGGTTTTTAAACAACAGTTCAATTTTTTAAATAGACGTAGTGTCATTCAGGTTATCTATTCTTAAATGAGCCTTGGTAGTTTGTGTCTGCTAAGGAATTTTTCATTTAATTTAATTTTTCCAATTCCTGGGCATAAAGCTGTTCAAAATATTTCCTTGTTATCCTTTTAATGCTTCTAAGATCTGGAGAATGTACTCTCTTTTATTCCCAATAATGGTAATTGGTGTCATCTCTCTTTTTTTCTTGCTCAGGCTGCCATCCTGGATCAAATAGTAGTTCTTTTTTTAGTTCTTTCCATTTTATTTTTGGTTATAGTCTTAGTTTTATCAATTTAATCAGTCTTCTCAAAGAACCAGCTTTTGGTTTTATTGACTTTTTCTATTCTTGTTTTTAACTTTATTGTGTTCACTTTTTAAAATTGTTTCTTCTGCTTACTTTGGGTTAAATGTTCTATTGTTTAAGGTGGAAGTTTTGGTCATTGATTTGAGACCTTTCTTCTTTTCTAACATAAGCATTTAATGCTACGAATTTCCCTCCAAACTCTGAATTAGCTGCATCCCTCAAATTTTGTTGTGTTGTATATAATTTTAATTCCATTCACAATGCTATCTAATTTCTCTTCTGATATCTTTTTTGACCCATAAATTATTTAGATGTGTGGTTTTTTGTTTCCATGTATTTGGGGACTTCTAGATATGTTTCTGTTACTAAGAATATATTCCATGTGGTCAGAGAACATAGTTTTATGGCTTACAATATGAGTCAGCAAACTTTTCTGTAGAGGGCCAGATAATGTATATTTTAAGCTTTGTGAGCTATATGATCTCCATTGTATATTATTATGTTTTCAACTCTTGAAAAAATATAAAACTATCTTTAATTTATAATCTGTACACAAACAGGCTACAGGCTGGATTTGGCCTGCAAGCTGTGATTCATTGACTTCAGCCTAGAGTGTGATCCGTCCTAGTGAATGTTCCACATACACTTGAAAAGAATGTATATTCTTCTTTTGTTGCAGTTGAGTGTCCTACAGATGTCAATTAGGTCAAGTTGGTTGATAGTATTGTTCAAGTTTTCTGTATTATTCCTGATTTTCTGTCAATTTGTTCTATCAATTATTAAGAGAAGGGTATTAAAATCTCTGACTATAATTGTGGATGAGTCTATTTTTTCTCAGTGCTGTTTTTGTTTTCTGTATTTTGGTGTTCAGTCATTAGTTGCATAAACATTAAGGAATGATATGTCCTCGTGATTAATTGACCCCTTCATCATTATTAAGTGACCCTCTTTATCCCTGTTAATATTCCTTTCTCTGAAATCTACTTTGTCGTCATATATTAGTATAGCCACTACAGCTTTCTTTTGATTTGTGTTGGCATGAAATATTCTTTTCCATCCTTTTGCTTTGAACCTATCTGTGTCTTTATATTTGAAGTGGGTTTCTTGTAGACACCGTATTATCTAGTCTGACAATTTCTTCCATTTAATTGGGGTGTTTAGCCCATTTACATTTAACATGATTATTGATGTGGTTGGGTTTAAATGTACCAGTCTTGCTTTTTGTTTAATTTATTTTTTCCCATCTGTTGTTTTTTCCCCTTTTCCTATTTTTCCAACATTTTTTATTAATTATTTTTATCTCATTTTATTTCCTCTGTTGGCTTACCAGTTCTATTTCTTTTTGTTGTTGTTGTTTCTCAGTAGTTGCTTTTGAGTTTATACCATGTATCTTTAGCTTATCACAGTCTACTTTTAAGTAATACACAACTTCATGTGTAGTGTAAGAACAGGATGTTTATTGTTCCTCTTCTAGCCCTTGTGCTATTGTTGGCATACATTTTTTTCTACGTATGTCATAAACTCCATAATACATTGTTATCATTTTTGCTTTAAAATTTTATTATCTTATAAAAGACTTAAAAATAATAACATAGTCTTTTATAGTTATCCCTATGGTACTATTTCTAGTGCTCTTCATTGTTTTGTGTAGATCTGCATCTGATATAATTTTCCTTCAGCCTGGGGAACTTTTTTGAACATTTCTCATCGTGTTGGTTTGTTGGTGATATATTCTCTCAGCTTTTGTTTGTCTGAACAAAGTCTTTATTTTGTCTTTGTATTTGAAGGATGTTTTCCTTGGGTATAGAAATCTAAGTTGGCATTTTCTTTCAGTACTTTAAAGATGTTGCTACAAATACAAAAAATTAGCTGGGTGTGATGGTGCACACCTGTAATCCCAGCGGCTCAGGAGGTTCAGGTGGGAGAATCACCTGAGCCCGGGAAGTCAAGGCTGCAGTGAGCTGTGATTGCGTTACTGCACTCCAGCCTGAGCAACAGAGTGAAACTCTGGAAAAAAAAAAAAAAAAAAAAAAAAAAAAAAAAGATGTTGCTCCATTATCTTATGGCTTGCATTGTTTCTTATAAGAAGTCTGCTGTCGTTCTTACCTTTATTTCTCTGTACATAGAGGGTCTCAGGCTGTCTTTAAGATTTTCTCTTTATCACTGGTTTTAAGCATTTTGATTATGATATACCTTGGTGTAGTTTTCTTAATGTTTATTCTGCTCGAGGCTCATTGATCTTCTTGAATTTGTGGGTTTACAGTTTTCATCAAATTTGTAACATTTCTGTTTATTATTAAAGTATTTCTTGTTCAGTTCTCCCTTTCTGGGACTCTAGTGACATGTATATTGAACCACTTGATATTGTCCCACAGCTTAAATAGCTAGAAAAACACATGGAAGGAAATAACAAAGATATAATCAGAAATTAAAAGTAAGAGAAAAGGAGGGAGAGATGTTAATTAAGAATTGAGTCTTTGTAAGAAGCATAATAGATAAACTTCTGGCAAATCTAATAGTAAAATAAAATAATATAAAGATAAGGAAAATGTATTTGGGAAAAGGAAAGTAAGAATATAGGAAATTTCAAAATTATAAAAGAAGATGATGTGTAGCTCTTATGTACTGCCATGTGTGACTGAAATTGAAAATCCTGATGAGTTAGATAATTTCTACTGCTATCTAAGAACAAATCCTAAAAAGCCTGTATCCAAGGAAGAAATTGGAAATGTTGTTAGAGAATTATTTACAACAAAAGCACTAGGCCCAAATTGCTTTAAAGTAACATTCTCTCAAATTATCAAGGAACAGTTAATTTTTACATCGTACGAACTATCCTAAAGCTTTGAAAAAAGATTGGACGCTTCTTCATTTGTTTTACAGAGCTAATTTACCAAGGTCGGTTTTACAATTGACCTTGCTAATGTAAATGGTACTGTTTCCCCCACCTCATTTTATTTTTTAAAATGGTTATTGGTGTGGTTTACATGTTTTGCATAAAGGAAAATTAATTTTTGGCCAGGCGTGGTGGCTCACACTTGTAATCCCAGCACTTTGGGAAGCCGAGGCGGGGGTATCACCTGAGGTCAGGAGTTCGAGACCAGCCTGGTCAACATGGTGAAACCCCGTCTCTACTAAAAATACAAAAATTAGCTGGGTGTAGTGGCAGGCGCCTGTAATCCCAGCTACTCAGGAGGCTGAGGCAGGAGAGTTGCTTTAACCTGGGAGGTGGAGGTTGCAGTGAGCCGAGATTACACCATTGCACTCTAGCCTGGGTGACAGAGTGAGACTCCGTCTCAAAAAAAAAAAAGAAAATTAATGTTTTAAAAATAGATTTCTCTTACATTCAACAACCTCATTGAATTATTGTTTCTAATTCCCTCCCTTGCTTCCTGGCTGTTCCATGACCCTTTAGATTATGGTTTAGGATGACAAATTTATGAGGTATGTATATGATGGGAAATTATGTGATTACAAACTACCGTGTGTGTAGGGAGTGGCAGGTGATTGGAGAAGAATGTAAGAAGTGATCGACCTGTGGACTAAGCAAATACACATTGACTCCGTTCTCCACGCTCCTTTCTTAAGGCCTATTGGATTGTCTTCTAGTGCATTTCCCTAACTCCATTCTAACCTTCTCCAGTCTTCCCTGAACTGTTGCCAGTGGAAACTTTCCAAAAGATGAGGTTACTCACCTGCTTAGAATTGTCCTCTGGCTCTCTGTTTTTAGACTTACAGGCAAATTCGTTGTTTTACTTACCACCAAGCACTGAGCACCTAGCACTCAGTAAGTGTTTGTGTAATGAATGGACTTCACTGGCATCTGAGAGTTGTTTAGATTTGCTCCTTCCCTAATTTTCGTGTTCTCATTCTGCCCCCACTCACAGTTCCTCAGAGGTGCTGTGCCCGTCCTTGCCTCTGTGCTTTTGTGCGTGCCCACCATTCCTCTCCCTGTGGAATTATGTTCTGGTTCTGTGTGTTTCAATGGCACCCTTTTCCTCCATTGCAGTGCTTACCACTCTTTAATTACAGTTTAATTACAGTTACCACTCTTTAATTACTTCTCTGTGTACTGAGCCCCATGAGGAGGAGGCCACAGAGCTATGCCTTTTGCATAGCTGTACCCCCAGTACCCAGCACAGGGCCTGGTGCACACATTCTCCACCAGCATGCACAGGATGTTTATTGAATTGAATTAGCTGGCTCCTTTCTGTTTTGCCTTTCTGTGTCTGGGATATTGGATGCCAACATCCAGCTAAGTTATGTTTGTGTTAAACATGAATTGAAATGCAATTACAGCTGGCAATGTGCTTTGAGAGCTGAGTAATAGAGTACATAAGAAGAGTGACTTAGGCACGAGGACCAGTTTATCTCCTTTCCTTTCTTGCCTCCTGTCATTGGGCATGACTCATGAATGGCACGAGTTCAACTTGTCTTCTCTTAAATCCCATCACTTTAACTCTTCCTGCCCTCCTTGTCTTGATGGGTCTCTTTCAGGGCCCCTTTGTTAAAACCCACAAGAAGCCCAGAGCCAGGCCTTGCAGTCTGAGTTGGTTGGAGCCAGAGGAGGCTGCACTCCCCACTCCAGGGCAGAGGTGGGGCCAGCACCATGGGTGGGAGTGTGCACGGGGCTGCTGAAATGCTGGCTGGATCACTAGTTTTCACTACTAATCACATCCTGCTAGTGCCCTAGCTAAGGCAAACATGGTGTCTTTTATCAAAGATGTTGCCACTTTACCTTAGACCCATTGTTTTCATAGCCTTCTCGAATTGCATTCAGGAATTGTGTCTTAGGTTTGGACCCACCTTGAGGTTAATTGATTTGGCTTGATAGAAAAACTCCTCCCTTCTTGTTCTTTTGTTTGTTTGTTTTGTTTTGTTTTGTTTTGAGATGGAGTCTCGCTCTGTTGCCCAGACTGGAGTGCAGTGGCGCAATCTCCACTCACTGCAAGCTCCGCCTCCCAGGTTCATGCCATTCTCCTGCCTCAGCCTCCCAAGTAGCTGGGAATACAGGTGCCCGCCATCAGGCCTGGCTAATTTTTTGTATTTTTTAGTAGAGACGGGGTTTCACCGCATTAGCCAGGATGGTCTCTATCTCCTGACCTCATGATCCACCTGCCTCGGCCTCCCAAAGTGCTGGGATTACAGGCGTGAGCCACCGCGCCCGGCCTATTTTTTGGGTTTTTTTTTTTGAGAGGGAGTCTTGCTCTGTCACCCAGGCTGGAGTGCAGTGGTGCAATCTTGGCTCACTGCAACCTCCGCCTCCCAGGTTCAAGCGATTCTCCTGCCTCAGCCTCCTGAGTAGCTGGGACTACAGGTGCCTGCCACCACACCCAGCTAATTTTTTTTTTTTTTTGTATTTTTAATAGAGACGGGGTTTCACCGTGTTAGCCAGAATGGTCTTGATCTCCTGACCTCGTGATCTATCCACCTCGGCCTCCCAAAGTGTCTTTTTTTTTTTTTTTTTTTAAGAGACAGAGTCTCGCTCTGTTGCCCAGGCTGGAGTGCAATGGTGCAATCTTAGCTCACTGCAACCTTTGTCTCCCAGGTTCAAGTGATTCTCCTGTCTCAGCCTCCTGAGTAGCTGGGATTATGGGCATCCGCCATCATGCCCAGATAATTTTTGTATTTTTTGTATTTTTGTAGAGACAGGGTTTCACCATGTTGGCCAGGCTGGTCTCAAACTCCTGACCTCAGATGATCCGCCTGCCTTGGCCTCCCAAAGTGCTAGGATTACAGGCATGAACCACTGCACCCAGCCTCCAGAATCTTTCAGACCGTGCAGTTGCTTATTAATATGCCTTTCTATTGTTTCTCTAAATCAGCTGGCATGCTCATTTTATAAATCCACTTTCCTGGGTCCACAGGGAGATTTCATCAAACTTTAGAGATGGAGCAGAGGAATAGGGAAGCTTTTATTTATTAGCAATTATTTATTAAGCCCCCACCACGGGCGTGTACTGGGTACTGCAAACTGAGTGGTGAATGGTCAGATGTAGCACTTGCCTGCATGGAATTTACAGACCCAGACTGAAGGATTAAAATGAAAACAGGGGTAGCAGAGATTGGAGCACCCTCCAGTGGCCCTCTTCCTTCCCAAGATTAATCCCAGTAGGTGAGTTCTCATTTCCACATCTTCCTGCCTGGCTTTTGCTTGGAATTCCCTCCCTCATTGTGCTGTCAATCTCTTCCCCTCCTCTATGTCTTCCTTTCCACAAAGACATGCCTCTGTCCCCTCTGTTCTTAGCAGATGCGGCCTCCGCCACCCTCCCTTCATCTCACCAGCTCCTCCAGCCACCATCTTTGTATGCCCTACTCCCCAAAATCGTCCCTGCTTGCCATCTCCTCTTCATTATCCCCACTCACCCCTCAATTCCTAAATTGTCTAACTCAGAGGCTCTTTCCTAATCCGTATTCTTCACAACCTCATCTCTACTTTGGTTACTGTTGACCAATTTCTTCCTTCCTTAATATATTCGTTTTCTGAATGCAGAACTAGTACATGTTCATTATGGACTATGTAGAAGATGTTAAAAAGCACAAGGAAGAAAATAAAAGCGACCTGTAATCCTACAACTCAGGAAAACTATTGTCCACACTTTAACTGTGTTTAGTTTGTATGTGTGTGTGTTTTAGCAGCAATGGGATTCTATTTATATAAATTTTATAACCTGCTTATTATTGCATCATATTTTCTTATTGTATTTTTGCAGTATTTTCTTAGATCATCGGATATTCTTCTATAGTCCTTCTTTCCTAAAATGCTGCATTCTTTCCATTTGATTTCAGCTGCATTCAGCTTTGTTCCCCTCTGACCCCTTTTCTTGTAGTAGCCTCTCCCTCACTGTGCACCCTGCCCAGTTCCCACCCAGCCTCCTGCACTGAGCACTCTTCTCTCACTTGGCGTCTGGCCCTGCCAGGCGCCAAGCTTCTGACTCCACGCAGCCAGCCTGTGCTCTCCGTAGCATGGGGCCTCCATTTCCACCAGCCTGCTGGACAAGCCCACAAATCATGACCGGCTGACACCTCAACCTGAATATTCCCAAACCGAACTCCTCTTCTGTTTCCTTACCACTCCCAACAGAAGACCCAACCTACAACCACCCTTCTTCTGAATGTTCCCACGAGACAGAAGCCAGAATCCTTCCAAGGCTTCTCTGCTGGCCCTACCTGCCAGCACCCCATCAGGCATTTCTTCATCTTTTCATCCTCCTCTTCTGTCTCTGCTACCACCTGGATAAGGTCCTCACAAGTCTTGACGCGGGTAGTTTCTTCTAAGCAGTCTCTGGTGCCTCCCATCTCGACTCCAGGTTTCTCCTGTAAGCGCCACTCAGAATTTCTCCTCCCTGCCCGGGGCTCTCCAGCCACGCTCCCCCTCTTGCTCCATAGGATGGGGCAGGTCCTAAGACAGCACCTGCCCTGCAGCCTCCCAGGTTCCAGCTCCTCCCACCAGATCTCTGTGGTCGTATGGTCTGCTCTCTCTCTCTCATCTGCGTGGCCAGTGGTCCAGCCAACCCCACGCTTCCCACATGTGCCAGGGAGGACCCACACCCTGGCCTTTTCTGTCCTTTCTTCTAGGGGTGTGCCTGCCCCTCTGCCCCTACTTCGTTTCTGCCTGCTAGCACTTTATGATGCATCCCACCTGAAGATGCCTTTGGTTCTGTTTATCCTCCCAGCAGCCTGCCTCTTCTCCTTCTTCTGCCTTATGCTTGCTTTTGAGAGCTCTCAGCACTTGGCGCTCCCTTACAGCGCGGAGGTGATTCTGTCTTACACTTCTGATGACACCAAATATCCATACTGTGTCTGCCCCTGCACTAGTTGCTTCCACACACAGTATTTATTTCACACAATAACCCTGCCAAGTTACTATTGCAGTCTTGTTTTACAAGTAAGAAAGCAAAGCCTCTGAGAGCTCAAGGGTGTGGCTGAGCGGAGGTCAAACCCAGGTCTCCTGCCTCTGTGTGGCTCTCTTCCCTGCGCCCTCACTCCTGATTCAGCTCACCTGGGAGCCATCCTCGGAGGGAGGGGAGGGAGTGCCTGACATATCATAAATGGCTAGTGAATGTTTGCTGAAAGAAAAGGAAAGACTTGTGGCCTGAAGAGATGAACTGCAGCTTAGTGATGATGGCACATGCTGGGGAGGGCTCTATTTGATGCCAGGCCCGCCTGCATATCTAGGTGCGGAAGGGAAGCAGTGGTTTCCGATGCAACACCGATACTTAGCATTGATTAAGTGATTACTGTGTACTGACCAAAGCACTTTCTTTGGTGCTGTAACTACAACTGTATGAGCTAGGACCTACTGTTTCCATTTATAGAGACAAAAGCCGAGGCTCAGAGAGGTTAAGTAACACAGCCAAGGCCACACAGCCACTACTGGTTGGTGAATCCAGGATTTGAATCACATCTGTCTAGTATCAAGGCCCATGTTTTAAACTCTGTATGCTGCTGGCCTGCGAGGCTGGTATTGGGTGATGTGGAGCAAACATTGTTATCCCAGATTCCAGCCAGGAAGGGGCTTTGGAGCCTGCCCTGCTTTGCTTTTTCTTCCTTCTCTGCGCAGCAGATGCACCCTCCATAATGAAATCACCTTGAACTCCTTGGATACCGTGGTAGAGAGAGGGTTGGAGAACCTTGTCTTTAAAATTTTAAAAAAAAATATCGCATGACATTTAAAAAATTATCAAAGCTCATCTCAGAAAATCTAAATCATGTAGAATTCTATCAACCAAAGAGTGAAAATATTACCTTTCTTTTTTCCTCTAATGCCAATACATCTCGTTGACAGTTTGCAAGTATCTTTCTAGACTTATGTTTTTCTTTTTACCAAAAAAGTATTTATTTTTAATTAAATAAGGAATAGAAGAATATCTTTTATCTAAAAAAATTAAATAATAACAGCCAAGGCTTAAGTACCTTTCAACCACACCAGTTTGCTCATTTTTCTTCCTGACTTTTTTCTCTGCATTTATATGTAAATGACTTACAGAAATACATCGTTGTAATTTGTGTTTTTAATATAAATTAGATCATGCCATCAGCTCATGCTTTATTTTTATGAAAGATGTACATATGTCATGTAGATCTTTCTAGACTCGCGTGTGTAGACCCTCCACACTCTTGTTAACAGGTGTGTGATGCTCCGTGGTTGAGTGAGGGCCACAGGAGCCTTCTGCTGCTCAGCCTGTAGTTCTTTTACCTTCAGTTTTTCACTGAACAAAGCTTTTAGTGCATGCTTCCTTGTTAATGTTGTTGGATTTAGCAAATAAAAATACAGGATGAACATTTTGAAAAAATTTTTAATTAAGAAAGGTATTTGTTGTTTGTCAGAAATTTAAATTTCACTGGGTGTCCTGTATTGTCTGTAGCAACTCCATTCCTTATGCACATTTGTGAGATTTGAAATAAAAAGTTTCTTCTTCAGGTCTATTATCTGATTTTTAAAATTAAAAAGTTATGTTACAAAATATTCCAAATATATAGAAAAGTATAGGGAACAATGTAGCAAATGTCTATGTATCCACCATACAGCTCTTCCAAGTCTTGATGTTTCACCAAATTTCTGTCAGATTTCTTTTTTAATAAAAGAAAGAAAACATTATTGATGCCCATGCAACCCCCAGGCCCATGCCTCCCTCCTTTCCAGAGTCTCCACTGCTCTGAGTTTGGTGTTTTTCATTCCTAGGTATCTTTCCATGTTTTCATACTTTATATAGGTGATATCCTACATGGGATATACATCACACTTATATGTATTTTTCATGTGGTTTTTTTGTTTGTTTGTTTTTTTGTTTTTTGGCAGATTTTCACTCTTGTTTTCCAGGCTAGAGTGCAATGGTGCAATCTCAGCTCACTGCAACCTCCGCCTTCCAGGTTCAAATGATTCTTCTGCCTCAGCCTCCCGAGTAGCTGGGATTATAGGCATGTGCCACCACACCCAGCTAATTTTGTATTTTTAGTAGAGACGGGGTTTCTTCATGTTGGTCAGGCTGGTCTCGAACTCCTGACCTCAGGTGATCCACCCACCTGGGCCTCCCAAAGTGCTGGGATTACAGGTATGAGCCACCATGCCCAGCCAGCATGTTTTTTTTTCTTAGCATTGTTCTTGAGATATTTTTCCTTGCTGATACAGCTCTAGTTCATGTATTTTCAAGGGGTATAGAATTATATTCCATGAATATACTATAACTTAGTTATTCATTCTTCTGTTGGTGAGGATTTGGGTCATTTTCAATAATGCAATACTGTAAACAATGTTGTAAATAATATCCTTTTGTCTTTATGCTAAGGATTTCTCTAGGGAACAAGTTAGGAATAGAATTGCCGGTCATTTTCGCCTTTCTGGATATGGACATGTGCCCTCTGAAGTGGCGTGCAGGTTCAGGTTTGTACTCCACTCATTTTGTTGGACATTTGCAGTTTGGTCAGTGATTTGCTGTGAATGGTCTAGCACTGCCATTTTGCTTGTGGGTGATGTCTTTTTCTTATTGCTTGGGAGGGGCCCTTTTTTTTTTTTTTTTCCCCCCAGACAGAGTCTCGTTCTGTTGCCTAGGCTGGAGTGCAGTGGCGCCATCTCAGCTCATTGCAGCCTCTGCCTCTGGGTTCAAGTGATTCTCCTGCCTCAGCCTCCCGAGTAGCTGGGATTGCAGGCGCCCACCACCATGCCCAGCTAATTTTTGCATTTTTAGTAGAGACTGGGTTTCACCGTGTTGGCCAGGCTGGTCTTGAACTCCTGACCTCAAGTGATCCACCCACCTCGACCTCCCAAAGTGCTGGGATTACAGGTGTGAGTCACCGCGCCTGGCCTGGAGGGGTTGTTTATTTCCTTATTTTGGATGTTAATCCATTGTCACTGTGCACTGCTCCCAGTCTAAGGCTTATCTTTTTACTTTGTGTCTTGTGTCTTACAAAGGATCCCTTTGGGATCCCTAGGGATACTACAAAGTATCCAAGTTTTCAATTTTAGGGTAGTAAGATTCGTCAACCTATTCTTTTATAGATGGTTTTGTACATGTCCATCTATTTCTTTAATAATTCTATTTAAACATAAATATACTCCACATTTTTTTCTAAAAGTTTGGAAGTTCTGCTTTTCACATTTCATCTTTAATCCATCAAGAATTTGTTTTTGACAAATTGAGGTAGGGCTCAACTTAGTTTTTCCTCTGTAGTGATGATCAGGTGTCTGGGTACTATTGATTGACTAGTCCCTACTTCAGCCACTGATGTGTCACTGGCAGTGCTGTGGTAGACCAGGTATCCTGTGGCTGAGAGGAGCCGGCCTTCCCCTGGGTGCCGACCAGCCGCAAGGCAACCTCTAGGCTGCTGATGCTGCTCTCTGCAGGCTTGTGGAGGTCCGGGGCCGTGTCATAGCTTGGCCGTCTGGGTGCAACAGAAACGGGAGCACTTCTGGCCCAGAGCCTCCTTCCTGATGACTTGGAACAGGGAGGACGTACCTGCTCCGATGCGGCCAGGTGCCCTGCCTATGTGTATCTCCCATTTCCTGTCTCGTGGGCCCCCCACGGAACTGTCTTCCCTGCCTGGCTCCCTTTGGCCATCAGGAGGTGCAGAGCCAGGGCTCCTAATCCCTTCACCTCTACAAGGGCTTTTGCTGGGAATAGGGACCTGCTTTCTGCCTCCCTGCCCAGCCTCAGGAAGCCATCCCCTCTGTGCCTGGCATGGCTAAGGCACCTGTGCCACAGGTAGAATGAGGAAAGGGCTATCTTGTGTAGTCCTAGATGCACCAGGCTTCAGTCTTTGTGTGTTTTTCCTACCATGCATTCTTTTCATGGTTCAATGGTTCAATCAGCCGTTTGGCAAATATCTGATTGTGTACTGTAAACAAGGCATGGGGCTAGGTACTCAGAAAAATATTCCATGAATAAGATAAGATCTTTACTTTAAGGACCAGAGATAATAGTAAGTAGGTAACATTTTTTTAGTGTCACCATGTGCCAGGCCTTATGCTAAGTATTTCTAGAAATACTAACAGCTTTATTGAGATATAATTCATATACCACAAAGTTCACTTTTTAAGAGTGTACAATCCATTGGTTTTTAGTATAGCCACAGATTTGCACAACTATCACTGCCGCCTAATTTTGAACATTGTCATCACCCACTAAAGAACGCTCCACTCATTAGCCATTCTCTCCATCAACTCTTCCTGCCCCGCAGCCCCTGGCAGCACCAATCCACTTTCTGTCTCTAGGGATTTCCCATTTCTAGACTTTTCATGTAAACAAAATAATGTAATATGTGGTCTTTTGTGTCTATCTTATTTTATTTAGCAAACTGTTTTCAGGGTTCCTCTAAGTTGCATTATGTATCAGTATATCATTCCTTTTATGGCCGAATACTATTTCATTGTATGGCTATGACACATTTTTATCAGTTGATGAATGTTTGGATTAGTTCCTCATTTGGTAATTAAGAAAACCTGCTGTCATGAACATTCACATGCAAGTTTGTATGTAGACGCTTGTTTTCATTTCTCTTGGGTATATACCTAGGAGTAGAATTGCTGGGTCATATGCTAACTCTATGTCTAACATTTTGAGGAACTTCCAGACTGTTTTCCAAAGTGGCTGCACCCTGTTACAATCCCACCAGAAGTGCAGAGGGCTCGCATTCGTCCACATCCTTGCCAACATTTGGATTGCCTGTCCTTTTAATTGTCCTGTCCTTTTAACTACCATAGTGGTTCTGAAGTGGTATCTCATTGTGGTTAAGTGCCTTTTGTGCTTTCTCTCATTTAATCCTTACAAATAATCCTATGAGGTAGGTATTATTTCTATTGTCATTTTTAGGTGAGGCTCAGAGAGTAAAAGAGTGACTTTGGAAAACCCTAGTATGTAAGTGGCAGAGCTGGGACTTGAACTCGAATCTACCCAACTCCAGAAATCCAAGTTCTTGCCTGCTGGGATCATCACGGAGGCCGTAGAGTGGGGGATTCTTTCAGCCAGGCCCTAAATAATGAGATCATTTCAACAAGACAGATGTGAGAGGGAGCAACACGAGCAAAGGCAGGGAGGCAGGAAATGGCGGGGCACAGTTAGGAAAGACCTGTCTGAGAAGGAGAACTAGAGTGGAAAGCGGGTACAGTACTAGGGTTAGACATAGAGGCCCAGAGGGGTGCAAGGCCAACAGGGCTGGGTGGTCCGCTGTGTCCCTGTGCCCCGTGAGTGGAAAGGACCACCTGAAGACTGAGGCAGATGCATTTGTCTCAGGGAACAGGTTTATGTTTTTCATTTCTTTTGCTAAAAAAAAGAGACATTTCAGCTGAAGGTATAAGAAAATGATGCAAATAAAATCAGAACCGAAAAACTGAGAGTTCCTGACCTCTTCACTGGATTAGTCAAATGCCTCTTCCTTTCACTTTATATTTGTAGAAAGCATCTTGAGCACACCACCTGTTAGGGAGTCCACGGATGGTTGGATAGGCTCCTTGCCTCTGCTGTGCCCACGCTGCTCTTATTGAGTTTAAGTGGCTCACAGTTGCCCGCTGTCTGGCCTGGGCCAAGTGTGTGTGTTTCCACTGCTGATGATCTAACATACCCAGAGGACTTTGAACTTCATTCTTGTTCATCGTGTCAGCCAGATATTTCCTTTGGAATGTCTGCAGGATTTCCTGGCCCCTTTCATTGCTTTCTGTCTGCTGAATACACCTTTGAATTGTGGGTGGGCTCTCTTGAAACACCGGGGTGTAAACAGATTGATGAAATTGGTGGTTAGCTTGTCTTTTGAGAGTTTCTCTTTGGCAAGGAGCACTCAATTCCAACGTTGAAAAACCTCTGATGGTTGAAATGATTGACTGCGCCGCTCCTCTTTAGGTGGCTTAGTTGGATAGCTGATTTACAAAGTGCTTCTCAAGTTTAAATCCAGCGGATTTTTATTTTTCACCCCATCAAATGAAGTATTTACAATTATTTTTCTTATAAAAGCTATATATGCTCATTACTAAAAAAAGCAGAAATACAGGGGAAAAAAAGAACATTAAAAATACTCATAATCTCAACTGTGCAGAGCTAAACGGTGGTTAATGCTTTTGCTTTATATTTGCCTAGATCCTTTTCTATACAGATAATTGTTTTGAAAACAAACTAAAGTATTGTACTTTATAAACCATGTTGTAACTTACTCTTTCTCCTGAACTTTCCGTGTTAGTGTGTGTATGTGTACAAAGTTGTTTCAAATGGCTGTTGAGTCTTCTATTGTGAGGATGTCCTCTAATCATTAGAAGTTTATCATCTCCCACTCTTGCCTTTATAAACTGAGCCCCAATAAACATGTCAATAACGCTCATCCCATCTTACCAGGCTCCAGTTACAGAGCCCCACTTTCTGTCCCTTTAATATGACAACTTTATTTCTACCCTAGGGTCTTCACAGTAACTGTCTCCCAGGCCTCCGGCCCCCAGATCTTTCAGGGATTAAGGGAGTCCCTTGAACCAGGGAGACTGCTTACATTTAACCTCAGCGGTCGCTTTACAGTGAACATGACTTACAGGCCAGCCGCAGGTAGCCAGTCCCACTGTCCAGTGGGCTGTTCAGGGCTTCCTGAATGCACATCATCCCCTGTGACTGCTGCACAGTGGCCCAGAATGTGACCTCTGAACTCAAGCTAGAGAAAGCAATCAGAGACCTGGGCTATGTGAGACAGGGGTGGGGGCCAGGTCCCAAAGGGTTTGTAGAGCCTTGTGTCGATTCTGCGGCACTGGCAGCCACCATCCCAGGGACT
Organism: Pan troglodytes; assembly: GCF_028858775.2. Lineage (NCBI taxonomy): Eukaryota > Metazoa > Chordata > Mammalia > Primates > Hominidae > Pan > Pan troglodytes. The sequence continues at coordinate 12,083,700 of NC_072409.2, read as the reverse complement.
GCCTGGGTGCTGCAGCTCCGCCCCCAGCCATCTGCATGTTCAGTTTTGGTGGACTGTAGCTGTGGGGAAGGCTGGAATCAGCTGGACTTGCAGCTTTGGACATTGTCACCCACTTGGGAACACACTAACAAGCTAACTAGGAGTGAGATTATGTTGCATTGCTAGTCATGTCCCTGATGGCAGCAATAGCGGCAGCTTGCCTAAAAGAAATAACGAATTATCATACTATCTTCCATGAGATATTTCCCCAGCTCTCTTTCAAAGTTAAAATTTGCTTTTACTTTAACAAAGTGATGCCTGCGTGCACAGTTTAAAAAATCAGAGTGCTCATAAGAAAATATAGCAGCCCCTGCCCTGTCTCCCCACCTTCACCTTTTTATTTCCTAGAGGCATTTATTTTCCACTTTTTAAGATTTTTTTCCCTCTAGTACTTTATCTCCATATTTCTTTTTTTTTTTTTTTTTTTTTTTTTGAGACGGAGTCTCGCTCTGTCGCCCAGGCTGGAGTGCAGTGGCGCGATCTCGGCTCACTGCAAGCTCCGCCATCTCCATATTTCTAAATAATTTTATTATATTGCTTATTTCTTGATTATTTTCTTCTCTTATAATCTCCTCCCATTAGGCAGTATCACAATTTTTGGTGGATTAATGCTTAGTGTTTACATAGATTACAATGCAGACATTGGGTACCACTGAATCAAGTAACATATTAGGAGTGTGTGTTCTTTCTCATACAATCTTTTATTTTTTTCTTGGAATTAATCAGACTTGTTTCATTCATTTGAGGAGTTGTCCAGGTGCCTATTGATTTTCACAGTACGTTCTTAAAATGTCTTTTTAATTTTTAAATTGATTTTTTTTTTTTTTTTTTTGTCAAATAGCCTTAGGTACATTGTTTTCATTGTTCTAAATGCTCTAAGGCAGTTGTCACATGCCCATCCCTATTTCTTTCGAACGAGAAAGTACAGTTCTAAATGCTCTCCCCTCCACATCCCCTCCTCCCCAGAGGTTGCTGCCCTGACGTCTCTTCCTTTCCCCGTCTGGGCCTGGGCGTGCTGCTGTCCTCTGGCTGCTGTGCTGTGTGGGTTCTGTTTCCTGGAGTTTATGGTTTCCCCTTTATTGATTTAATCCTCGGTTCTGCTGATGCATCCTCCAGTAGCTTCCTCAGAAAGGGCCCCTGGGAGATAAACTTTTTAAGTCCTTGCACATCGGCAAAGGTCTTTATTCTACCCTCACACTTAATCGATAATGGGCTTAGGTGTGGAATTCCAGAGTTCCTCAGAATTTTGAAGACATTGTTATCTTGTCTTTTAGTTTTTAATGTTGCAGTTGGGAAGTCTGATGCAACATGATTCCCGTCCCTTTGTATGTGACCCGTTATTTTTCTCTGCAAGTGTTTAAGGTGGTTTCTTTAGCCCCAGTGTGGTGGGATTCTCGGTTCTTTCGTTTTGGGGTGGGTCTTTTTCATCCACTTTGTGGAAACACTCAGGACCTCTTTAACACAGAGGCTCCCCCTCCCCTCCGGTTTTTATTTTAAAAGTTCTTTCTGAAACTTTTTGTTAGCTGGATGTTGTCTTGACCCTTCAGTTTTCATTCCTATAATTGATCTCTTCATCTCTGTACTTTACCTTCTGGAAGATTTCCTCAGCTTTCTCTTCCAGTGTTTACAGTTTCTAATCTCTTTATATTGTCCTCAAATTGTTCCTTTTTAAAAACGTTTTCATAATACTCTGTTCTTGTTTGGTATTTGCAGTCTATTCACTCGTCCCTCTGAGGATTTAATTACAGACTGGGTTCTCTGTCCTGAGCCGGCACTGTTTCCCCCTATTCTCTGTGCTACCTTCAAGCTCCCTTTTTTCTATTTTGGGCCCTTCTATCATGTCTGAGCCTGTCCCCAGTGCCTGGTGACCCTTTGTTGTGGGTTGGGATTTAAGATGGAGGCACCAGCTCATGGGCTGGAGCCCTGTGGGTGGGGGGCCTGCTGGCTGGTGTGCTACACAGTGGGGCGACGAGCAGGGAGCTGGCTCGGATCGTGGGCTGGTCCACCCTGGCGCTTTCCAGAGACAAAGCCCTCAGTGTCCAGTGTTCAGGGGAGGCGGCTGGAAGCAAGAAGGAGGGTAAGCGCGGGTGGCAGGGAGGGGCCTGCCATTGCCATTCAGTGTGTACGCTTGGTTACTCAATTACCCTCGTTTCCACTCTGAAGTTGCACCTCCTCCCCCACCTCCTCCTGACCTCCAGCCTCCTTCCCCACCTGCCGGGCTTGTAGAGTCCTGAGCTGTGCTGGGTTCCTTTCTGCAGAAGATACACCTGAAACTGGGGTGGGCACCTAGGAGTCTAACCACTTTGTTTATGAACCTTGTTTCAGTCTACCTGATTCAGCCCTAAACTTGCACTTGCTCCCCTGCCCCCACCCCAATGGTGTCTGGTGATTCTGGATCCTGGGGCTCTGCTCAGTATTGGCTGCCACGGGCCCCTTAGGTCACAACCCGCCCCCCCTCACCACACTTGCTAAATCCCTTGCCTTCCGCCTTCTGCAGTGCCAGGCCTTTGTGCTGCCTCTCCCCTCTTCCTCTTCATTGTGGAGGCTTCTGCACTGTCCATTTGATTGTTGTTTTAGAAGAATCCTGGCAGGAAGAGAGATAAACCATGTGTACATTCCGCCACTGCCTGGCCCTAGGGCCCTCCTGCTTCTCCTCAGAGACAGCTCCTACTCCCGGGGAAGAAATGCTAGGAGAGAGGTTGTGAGAATGTGTGAGTGTGAGTGTGCAAGAGCATGTGCATGCGTGCACATGTGCACATGTGTATGCGAGGCCCTGTAACAGACTCTGAAGGTTCTGTAGTCAGCAGACATATTGAGTTGTCTTGAGAACAAGGCAGCAAACACACAAGAGAACCAAAAGAGTAGGTAGCCTCAGTGCTGAAATGGATATGTGCCTCAGAGTGGTGATTTTGAAGGGGATTCACTCAGCTCAATGGATTAAATCCTGGAAATTTCATTTGAAAAACTTCCCGTTACCTTACTTGGGTAGCTGACAGGGTATGTGGCTTTTCACACTGCCCTGATTGCAGAGTTGACTCGTTCATTTATTCTTTCAACAAGGTTTGATGGAGCCCATCCGTGTCAGGCATTGTGCTTGGCACAGGGGGTAAAATGGCAAGCAGAACAGGCACTGCCGTTGTCCTTGTGAAGTTTATAGTCCAGGGTGGGATAGCAGCGGGAGGGCAGATGTTCCTCGTACAAGTATATCATTTGTGTTTGGAAAGACCAGCTTTGTTCCCAGAGATTGGCACAGAGCCCCGGGACAACTGAGGACTTTTTGAATCCTGATGTAGCCTGACATCACTTTCCAGACTTGGTTCGCTGTCAGAGCAGATGTCCCCTTTTTTGGTTTAGAAACATTCGCGCTGTCTTTGGAGTGCTCATGCACTAAGGCAGGCACTTTGCATGTTCGTGGGCTCCTGTGCCCCGGCAGTGATGCCCGCAGGGAAAGGCAGCATGTCCACTTTGCAGAGGAGGACAGGACTGGTTTAAGCTATTGGGCCTCAAATTCAAGTCTGCCTCTGAACTCCATGTTGCGCATGCTGCACGCAAAGCATTTGGTCCTCCACCCCACACCCCACCTCCCCCCAGCTTCCTGATGCTGGGACCTGAGGCTGACTGCTGAGTTTGTAAGTTTCTGCAGTGCCGCCAGGTGGGCGTGGGCACTGTCAGGTAGACCCTGCCTTGAGTCAGGTGTGGAGGCTCCTCTTGACACTGTGACTTCAGCCGCATAGATAGATCATTTATCTTGCAGATCATTAGCTCTCCTGACTTGGGATGGGAAGAATTTAGGTTATTAGGCACCTTTATGTGACTGGGTTGGGAAGACACCTCTGGGTACATCTTGTTGCTGTAGGAAAGACAGGCCAGAAATGCCCCCCTTGTTCCACCAGGGCTGCCTTTCCAGTGCTCTCAAAGAGCCAGGAACCCACATCTCACTCCTCACCCAGTACCTGGTCCTGTGGGTCCCTGAACCATCCAGCCCTCCAGGACCATTCCAGAGCCCTTCTCTGCCCAGCACTGCTTTCCTTGGAGGTTAGGGGAGTCTCTCTCTCTCTTTCTCTCTCTCTCTCTCTCTCTCTCTTTCTTTCTTCCCACCTCACCTCCCTGGGCCCTTCATGATGCCTTTACACACTTCCACGTCATTGCAAATGAGTTTGGGCCCAGGTCAAAGCTGGGTCTTTGGTCATCCTTTTTTAATGCTTCGCAGACAAGGACTGGGAGGCTCTAACTGCCCAAACAGTGAAGCGTGGGCTCAAACAGAGAGGCTCACGTTGCCGGCTTCTCCCATTACATTTTCATTTCTCACTCTGAAAAAGGACAGTTCTAGCAGTGTGGTGGGTGGAGAGAACCATCACTGGCAAGCCCTGGAGACCTTTCTAGCCTTGGGTTAGAATGCACAGCACCCCTCTGTGGCACTTCCAGATATCCAAACAAGCCCTTCTAGACGCCCTTGTCTCTTGGAACGTTAAAGACACAGCTCCCTGTCTTCCAAGGCAGCTTGTGGTTCCACAGCCTTGGAGCGTCCTGCAGACAGTTTCTGTTTTTGAAAGTTTTTCAGAAATTATGCATTTATTATAGAGAGACCATGTAGGTTCCCTTATTCCCTTTGTTTAGAGCATCTTTTATTTTTACATTTTAGTGATTCTGAAATTGGGATGCATCTTAAAATAGATGCATGTGTTTGGATATGGTGCTGTGCCTTTTTCGTGTGAAGGGGTGTTCCCCAAATGACTGCATCCTAGAATTGAGGAAATACAGTAAAATTGCATTGGGAGACAAAAATCTTTCAAAACATGTAATCCATGGGAGAAAACAAGCATAGGGGGTGCTTTTTGTGGAGGAGCTGAGACCACTGCCTTAAATCTCATGTTTCCCTAGAAACTCTATGTGTGACCATTATGGGGAAAGATGCTGACAAGGCCTGACCCCCATTCGATCCTGTTTCTATCTGTGGGGGTGACATACTTGGAGCAAACAGTTCCTAAAATTATCCCCATACCATTCCTCCTTCAGCTTTCAGGTCAAATATATTTGCATCTTTATCATAAGGGCCTTTGTTTTCCTGTTGTTATATTTGCTAATTTACAATTGTTTGGTTTGAAAAACAAGGATTTTTTCTTTTGCCTCCTGGCCTTTTGGTTTTTCTGAGGCAGCCTCAGAGAGTGTGGCCGTGGTGGGCTCCAGGAATGTCCTGGGGAGCCTGAGCCCACTGGGCTGGGGTCCTGGCTCCCGCCTCCTCCCTGAGTGTGTGACAGGCAGAGGCCATCCATGTGCTGTGGGGCCCGCCATGCTCTGTGCAGAGCCTGCAGTCAGTGTGCGGGATGGGGCTGAATCAGGGCACTTTTGTGTGAAGAATGGAGGCACTTCCAGCCATTTGTCAGGATGGGCGGGAGCTTGTCAGGTCAAGGACTGGATCCCAAAGTCTGAAGCTCAAAAGGACAACCCAGAAGGAGTCAGAAACTGAACTGCTCAGAGACCTCCTGCAGAGTTTATCCCAAAACAAGCTCTGCTCCTCAGTCTTCCTGGATGTCCCCCTTCGCGGTGCTTAAAGGAAGGTGTGCAAGGTTGATTCATGCTCTCAGAGGGAGGCTGAGTCAGAAAACAGACCAAGCCCTGACCAGCGATTCACAGAGCAGTCTGGAAAGAAATAGGAAGAAAACACCACCCTCTCCTAGCCTTCTTCTCCTCCTCCTCTCCCATCTCCTTTGCACTCTCTCCCACAAAGCCTGGTCTTTCATGGGAATATCCCCCAGCCCAGCCCCAGTCTAGGTCACAGGGGCTTTGATACTCAGATCAAGGCTGGCTGGCATCATTCTCAGACTCTTCCTAGTGAGAATTTCTACAGCTGCAGATGAGAAAATGGCTTCTTAGTGAGACTGGAAACAAGGAACCGAGTGAGTCTTCTTTTGTTTTTCTATCCTGATCCAGTTTCTCACCTTGAACCCCACTGTCAGGGCTTGTACCAAGAGGACGCAGGGTGGAATGAAATGTTTCTGACCTCCCTCCCTGCCCCAGCCTCCAGTAGAATCCCGTTGACTGAAGCACCCAGCTGGTCCTGGGGCCCTAGAGCAGGAGGCTGTGTCACCCTCGCTGCAGGCAGCGCCCCCTCAGGTGGCTCATCACACCCACTGGACTCCTTTCTTCACCCCGCACCATCCCCCCGAGTAAGTGGTAATAGCCGCTTAATGTACTGACTTACCCAATCCCTTCTTGGTCCATTACGACAAAAGTTGCTCTTTTCTCATTAGAACCATTTTTGTCAGGGTGTCTTTAATCAATGGCTTCCCCAGGGACAGTATTTTTAGAAGTTGTGTTTTTCACACACTCTCCCTTTTCCCCTTTTGGAAAATCTCATCCCAGTGCCTAGTGAAATGAGCTAATGAGATGCCGGGAGATCCCAGGCTGGTGTTAATTGGAACAGGCATGGAAGAAGTGGCCCACGCGCACCTTCAGTTCCTTCCTGCCTTACCTGCGATCCTTTTCTCTGTCTCTCCGGTGTAGGTTGCACAGACAGCAGATGGTGTGGATGCTGACCTCTGGAAAGACGGCTTATTTAAATCCAAGGTTACCAGATACCTGTGTTTCACAAGATCATTTTCCAAAGAAAATGTAAGTCTAGTCGTAGTTTCCATTTGCTGAGTGAGCACAAGTAATTTACATTCCTGTTTGGAATTTCCTCATTTTGTTGTTGTTGTGGTTTATTTTCATTGCCATATTAATTTATCTGTGGTTTTAGTGAACTGGGTAGAATCAGCAGCCAGCACTGTGTTTCCTTTATTAACAGTGTTATTAACCACGTACCCAAGTGTACCGTGAATTCCATTAAATTGTGTTCTCAAAAGGAAACCAGGAAATTTCTCTCCCAGCTCTCATTTGCCTACCTTTCCTCCAAGCAACAGATCACAGGGTAGTGCAGCAGTGAGAGTTCTCCAGTGGAGCGGGATTTAATGCTGGCCAGCAAAGGCAGCATGGCTCAGGGAGGGCCCCTGTGACCCCACCCCATGCCCTTGCTTCCACAGTGACGTTTCCTCGCTCTTTGAGTCTCTGTGTGACATATCACATTTCGTTATTTTTGTAGGTAAGTAATGACTCATGTAGATTTCTCTGACTATGCTTTAAAAAAAAAAAACAAATACTTGCACCTGTAAATTAGGAAACTTTAAAGACACCTACTAAGGTTTTTTTTTTTTAAAAACATCTAATAAGATATTTTAATAGATGGCTTAGAAAGAAATGAAATAGCTTTGGTGAGTATCTGCTCTGTACAAGGCCTGCCTTGGGCACCTCATTCTGTCCCCAGGTAATCTCTACCAGTGGAAGTTCCTTTCCATTGAAGAAACCGAGATCCAAGAGGGAATATGCTTGTTCAAGGTTACTTCTCTTCCCCAGCCCCAAACAGGGAGCAGTTGGGATTTTCATTTTCAGGGCTAACATTTTATTTTTGGCCATATGTTATTGTCTCTTTGTCATGTAAATTTTTATTTTGGGAAATATTTTTATTTATTTATATAAATTATATTATAAAAGTAATATTTATTTGCAGTTAAAAAAAAAAACTGAACCCAGACAACAAATATCCTCATTCAACAGCATGAAAGGGGGAAAGCATTAGTCATCCTCTCTGCCACCTGGCCCCGCAGGCCCAGGGTCCCATCACAGGGTCCTGGCGTGTCCCCTTGGTGTTTTCTGAATATCGACCATCATGTGGCTCTCTGGCTTGCACTCTTTTCTGCCACCCATTCCTGTTGTTTGTGGTTAATTCTTTGATACGATAATTATTCTGAACATATACAGGACTGGGAGAAAAGTCATTGCTTTATTTTTTCCCCTAATTACAAGAGCAATATATGCTTCTTGTGAAGTACAGAGTTTATAATGGAGTCAGGGGAAATCTTGACACAAAAGTCTGGACATCTTTTCAATTCAGGCTTTTGAGTGTATTTTAAATACCAGGAAGGTGGCAGGGCTAAAGAGTGGACAAGGGCACTGAGATCTTATAATGAGTCCCTGCAGGTCCCCCAGCTCACTGAGCAGCCTGAGGTACCCAGGAGTGGGCTGAAGGCTGAGTAGAGGCTTCAGTTAAAAATGAGTAGAGGCCGAAGAGGCTTCAGTTTAAAATGGCCTGAGGACAGCCATGATCTCTGTGATCATTTTTAAATTTTGTTTTCATTGCATTTTCCCCCAAAGACTATGGGGTGTTGGTACCTAGGCTAGCAGAGTCCCTGCATCCCTTGGAGTGGGGACAGTGACAGGCCTGAATGTGACAAAGAGAAGTCACTGGGGCTTGTTAGCATTGGGTGTCATGGGTAAGTGTATTAAAGAAAACACATTGATTTCGTCAACATATGTTGAACATTAAAAAGATATTTATTGGGCATGATGGAGGGATGTAAGAAGAGGACAAGGGCAGTGCGAAAAGCCTCTGCCTCGCTTTTGAAGCAGAGTAGGAGATAGGTGCGTGGTGCATATTGTTTTTGGAAAAAGAATGAATGGATCCAATAGTGCGATTCAAACGATCGAGTTCCAGCAGTTGGCAGGGGCCCACTTGCCAGCCCAGGAGTGGAGGAGGAATCAGAATATTTTAATCTGTTACAGCCAGTCTATGCTGGCCCTGTAGTCCAAACCAAGACTTTGCAGAGCATCATTTTTTACAACTGTAAAGGAGGGATGTGGGGTGTCAGGACTGGACAGAGTCTTAATTAGCTGACTTGAGACTCCCAATGTAGGAGTTTTGGGAGACTCCTTTGGAACCCAAATTCCTTTCCCCCAATAATGCTATTAATACAGAAATCTGGCTTTGGAGTGACATTGCTTCCTGGGGAAGGATCGAGATGAATTGCACTTTTCATGCCCTGTACTTTCTGCATTACCTGTAATAATAATGTACATAGATTAGGTAGGGAGGATATTAAACAGAAGGATTTATGAACATTTGAATATTAAGTTGGTTATCTGTGGCTACCTTAAATGCAAGGTTGTCAAAAATAATTACAGTATACTAGCAAATACTGGCTACCAGAGACAATATAAATACCCTGAGTCAGTGCATATTGGGCTTTTGGCATGAATCATTTGCTCAACAAGGATTGGGAATACGTTCTTCATATTTATGAGGAGGAAATGAAAGAGAGCACAGATGGGGGAGGGGAGAGGAACAGGCAAAATTAATGGTGTCGCAGACCCACTGTATTAAACCCGGTACAGTGGCAGCCCTGTGTGAGGAGGGACCACAGTTGGGCTGTGGGGAGCTCTGACAGTGCAGCCTCCCATTTTGTATGCATGCAAGGGTTTTTTGATTTGTTTTTAATGGCCACACCACTGATGTTCAGGTTTTATGATGAGGGACATTGGTAGAGTGTGTGGAGGGTGAGGTCACTAAGTGGTTTGCAGTTGACTTCTGTAAAACCCAACTTGTCAAGCAGAAGACATTTGAGAAGGATATTGATGAATGCCCATCCATCTGCGGGGCAGGAAAACATGCCTAGTTGTTAATTTCTCAATGCAGAAAGCAGTGATGACATGGAAAAGCAACTGCCATGAAAAAAAATTATAATAGATTAGACCAGGCGATTCTGAAAGCAGCTGATGTTTGCAAGTTAGGTTAACGGTTCAAACCCTTCCTACACGGTCAGAGATTTATTCCGTGTTCTGAGGGTCCCACTTACCACTCACTAGGCTGCACTGTACATTGTCTTTCCGAGGCCCAGCTACCTGGAATGTCAGAATATCAAATTGTTGGCAAATATGATAGTTCTGAGAGGAAGAAACGGTTTCCTGATGGCAGTGCCGTAAAAACACTGGTCATAGATTACACTTGCTGCTTTGACCTTCCTAGTTAAATTCTAATAATTGGTTTCATTTGTGTACTTTTGGTTCATAATATTTATTAGTGTCTATCAATACTTTTGATATTTTTAATCATATAGTTTAGATTTGACATCTCAGCAAACTCAACTTGATATATGTGTGTGTGTATATATATATATGAAACGCAGTCTTCCTCTGTCGCCCAGGCGAGAGTGCAGTGGTGCAATCTCAGCTCACTGCAGCCTCCACCTCCTGGGTTCAAGCGATTCTCCTGCCTCAGCCTCCCAAGTAGCTGGGACTACAAGCGTCCACCACCACACCCAGCTAATTTTTGTATTTTTTTTAAGTAGAGACAGGGTTTCATCATGTTGCCCAGGCTGGTATCAATCTCCTGACCTCAAGTGATCCACCTGCCTCGGCCTCCCAAAGTGCTGGGATTACAGGCATGAGCCACCATGCCTGGCAGATTTTTTTTTTTTTTTTTTTGAGACAGAGTCTCACTCTATTGCCCAGGCTGCAGTACAGAGGCCTGATCTTGGCTTACTGCAGCCTCAACCTCCCAGGCTCCAACAATCCTCCTACTTCAGCTTCCTGAGTAGCTGGGACTACATGCATGAGTGCCACCACACCCAGCCAATTTTTTTAATTTGTAGAGATGGGGTTTCGCCATGTTTCCCAGGCTGGTCTCAAACTCCTGAACTCAAGCTACCCACCCACTTTGGCCTCCCAAAGTGTTGGGATTACAGGCATGAGCAACAGCGCCCGGCCTCCAGTTCGATTTGTGACTCTGAGTGGCCCGGTTGAAAAATGTGCACCCAAAATTAATTTATTCAGCAAGTAATTACTGAGCACCTGCTGTGTGGCAAAAACCATGCTAGGCTTGTATTTATAGTAGGAACAGAGATAGTTTTGGTCTTCATGGTTCTTAAACTCTAGAAGCAAGACAGATATTAAACAAATAACCCCACAAATTGATAGGGAGGGAAAAAGAGAGTGCCAAGAGGGAACATAACACAGTTTAGATGATAAGAACTCCCTGCTTGGCTTTCAGAGACGTGACACAGTGCAGGTGGAGGTGGGATCTTGGCTCCCATGTGCAGAGATGGAGGTAGCAGCCCTTCTTCTCTAAGCAAGATGGAACAACAGCCTGAGAAGTTGCTGTCCAGGGCAGAGTGATGGCTGACCAACTAGATGCTTGTCCAAGGATGCTGAACAAGTAAACGGAGAGCATGTTCACACTGGGCTTCGGGGATGAGGCACTTCTGCAAAATGGGCACGTGGAGTGCATTGCTAGTATCCTAACAGGAGAGATTTGGGATTTGAGCCCATCATTCTTTCCTTAACTGGCTCTGACTAGAGAGGGGGAACCAAGCTGCAAATTACTCTGAAGATTTTAATGAAATCTCCAAAGTGGCCCCACATATTTAAGTTGTAGGGTAGATATCTTTAGAGCTCATTTCCAGCTTGAAATGTGGGCTACAAGTGCCGGCGTGTTTGCAAAGAATTCTCTCTTGCAATTACAGAATGGTGTACTGTCTTAGAAAGATATTTGTACACCAGTTACCGAAACTGCGCACTGTGGACCCCATATACTACCACTAAACAGAAACTTGAGGAGGCCCTTGTGCGTGTCATTTTAGAAGATGTGTAATATTGAGGCAGCAGGGCTTTCACTCTGTATTAGTGTATGATTCTTGGGATTTTGCAGAATGTATTTAGCAACTGAAATGTGTGTCAGTATGCAGACTGGTGATCACTTAGGAGTGTGATTGGTTCCCTGTTAGGTTTAGATGCAGCTCTTTCCTACGAGTGCCTCAGGAATTTGCTCTTCCTAAAACCTCCTGGCCTTGAGATCTGATGCTCAGGGCTCAATGGCAGCCTGGTCCCGGGACCTGTGTGCACAGCTGCCCTCTGCTGGGTTATGTCTAAAGCATCTCCTGGGTTGCTCCTGCCTCACCAAGGCCGTGTCTGAGTTGAGTGGCTTTGAGGTTCCGCAGATGAAACTCCTTCCCGGGGGCCACATGAGTCCCTGCATAACCACTGGGGAACATTAAGTGTGACCTACTCTAATTAACCTGCTGTCATAAAGCTGCACGAGTCATTGTGTTAAATATGCATCTGGAAGCCAAAATGGCAAACCCACCACACGCATGTTCAGATTAATAGTCTGTATCTCTTTTCTTTCTTCCCAAGAGTCATCTGGGGAACGTGTTAGTAGATATGAAGCTCATTGACATCAAGGACACACTGCCTGTGGGCTTCATCCCAATTCAGGAGACGGTGGACACACGTGAGTCATCCTTTAGTAGCACTCATCACAATGAGCGTTTTCTTCCTCCAGGTATATTTGTAGGTGTTTTTCTATGTGCATTTTTCTTCAGAAACACTTTTGGAGGCCTTACTGCATGCCCATGAACAAACCCTGCTGCTTTTGATGTGTGTCTGGCTGGGTTCTCCAAGGAGTTTGCAGAGTATTCTGGGTAGCAGCATGTAAATGAGCAGAACGTGCCTTTCTTTTAGAATGGTGCTCCCTGCTGAATCGGCTCACTGGGGAATGGAATGGTGAAACTATATAGTTTGTCTTTAGTCCTTCCTCTGGTGTTGCTGAAGCCAAGCTTGGCACAAGACCCAGAAGGAAGCGGAAAGAAAACAATCAAAAGACGCCCAGAGAACACAAGGCCAATAATGTGCCCATTTGGGGCCCACTGAGCAAACAAGAAAAGCGAGAATCAAAAAGACTGCAAATTAAAGTTCATAGGTTCGAATTGGACTGAATATTCTGACCACTGAGCAGGTCCAAGCAGAAGTGAATCACTGGGGAATCGGCAGCATCTTCAGGGTGTTGGAGCCCTTGGAGATTCTTGACCCACACATGGGTTATTAAATGGTGCTGGAAAACCTCTGGTGATTCGGCTTCCTTGTTTTGGTGTAGTTTAACTTACCTTGTTTCATTTTTAATCACTGGTCAGCCAACTTTATGGTATTTACAACAGTGAAGCAATGAATACAAAACAAATACAGAGAATCCTTTCATTACGACTCAGGGTTTATTTATTAAATTCTCTGTCTCATTTTCTGTCTCATACTTTATTCTTTCATAATTAGCCCCACTTTGGTCCCACTGTTTTTTGCGGTTTTCTTGCTAGCACTTCATATGATATGAACTAGAGTTTCTATCTCTACGCAGATCCCCTGCTGTTATTTTCATGAAACCAGCAGACCCCGTTGTATAGCATATTTTTATTTTCCTGATGGTCCCTTCATGTTTCAACATTGGATGGCTTTTTGTCATTTATTATTTTATGTATTACCTGATAATCATAACAGCTGATACTTAGTATGCATTTACTGTATGCTCACCCCTGTGATAAATGCTTTACCTCCCTGATTTCATTTAATCTTCAGAAGACCCCTCTTTAGAGATGGACATTATTATACCCATTTCAGATATGAGAAAAATGAAGCACACTCACTCCTTAGGGATTAAAGAACTTAGCCAAGGTCATGCATCTGGAAGTGGAGGAATAACTAGAATGCTCACATACGTCTTACTCCAGCCACACTTTTAACCACAGCGGCACACTGGAAGAGCACGTGTATAAGCACCTTTTACAGATATGTTTTATATTAATGTACAGAGTTTTAAAAAATTAAGCTATAACTCACATACTGTGCAATTCACCTATTTAACATGCACAGTTCAGTGGCTTTTAGTAAATGCAGAGTTGTGCAACCATTATGGCACATTATATCACCCCCAAAACCCATTTTCAGGATATCACCCCTGTACCCCTTAGCAATCACTCTCTTATTGCTCTCCAACCCTCACCTCCCCACTCCCCGCCAGCCCTAGGCAACCACTGATCTACTTTCTATGTAGATTTGCCTATTCTGGACATCTCATATAAATGGAATCATACAGCGTGTGGTCTTTTGTGACCAGCTTCTCTCACTTAGCATACTGTTTTCAAGGTTGGCCCATGTTGTAGGATAGATCATTACTTCATTCCTTCTTATCACCAAATAATATAACATTATATGGATATACCACATTTTGGTTATCCATTCAACTGATGGATATCTGAGTTGTTTGTACTTTTTGGCTGTTAGGAATGAGGCTGCTATGAACATTCATGTACAAGTTTTTGTTGGACTTATGTTTTCGTTTCTGTTGGGTATCTACCTAGTCATGGAATTGCTGGGTCATATGGTAACTTGGTATTTTTGAGGAACTATCAAATGATGTTTCAAAGGAGCTGCACTGTTTTTTATTCCCACCAGCAGTGTCCGTAGATTCCAATTCCTCCACATTTTCACCAGCAATTTGTTATTGTCTGTCTTTTTGATTCTAGTCATCTTAGTGGGTGTGAAATGGAATCTCCTTGTGCTTTCTGTTTGCCCTTCTCTGATGGCAAATGATGTTGAGCATCTTTTTCTGTGCTTGTTGGCCATTTGTATTATCTCCTCTGCTTAGGATCTACAGTTTTCTCCAAGACTTGGATCACTTTCCTCCTTTTCCCCTGTGTTTTTCACAGTTTTAAATTTTGCATTGGTGTTCATTTTTTGACAGTCAGTTGACTCCGAATGTCTTTATATTGATGTGCTGTGGAGCCGCAATGGGTTTTCCATTCTGCATTTTCCTCTAGGTTAGTTGGACCAGTTCACTGAGGCTCTGTCCTGTCTGGGCTTGGGGCCCAGCTGCTGTGGGGCCCAGGGGTCCTGGTTGGGAAGTTTCTCCCCTGTGACTGGGAGTACACAGGTTGCTGTCCCAAGTGTGGACTCTGAGATTGGTCCTGGGCCTAATGCCAGGTGCCTTGTCACACAGGAGGGTGGGCAGCAGGGGGTCTCTTCATTTCTGGTTCTAGCAACATTTCCTGGAGCTTTTCACCCAGGGAACAGAGGAGCCCAAGCTGGCCATATAAGCCTTATGATCAGCTCTGTATCATCTGAGAGTATTCAAGGCCCTGATTTTATACAGTCAGCCAAAAACAGGAGACTCCTGTAATTCATTGAAAATATAGTTTGCTGTAATCCATACAGCACTGAAAAACTGGAAGATGTTTGTTTTAGTAAAGTGCTGTGTACTTTCTCTGTGTTCATTAGCATGACTGAACACATTTCTATTGACTATGTATAATATGTTTACTTAAAATTAGGCCTGCTTAAGCATGTGTAATCAGTGGCTCCATCTCTTAACCCCGAGTTTGCTGCAGATGGAAGAATGGAGCCAAGAGCAGCGTGGCAATAGCAAGTGAAACACCCGGCATTAGTTTTCTTTGTGTAAAGGTCTCTCTTCTTCGCGCTTTCTAAGGCCGATCTGATCAGCTGATAATCTTTGAAGTTGCAGAGTTGCCGTGAGCAGTGCCCCCAACTCCCCAGGTTGCTGTCCCAAGTGTGGACCCTGACGTTGGGTCTTGTCACACAGGAGGGTGGGCAGCAGGGGCCTCTTCATTTCCAGTTCTAGGATCATTTCCTAGATGTTTAGCAATGTTTAGGGTCTGGATTCAGAACGTTGTTTCTCTCTGCTCGTAGATCTGCTCTAGCCCTCAGTTTCTGTGCCTGAGGAACCCACAAAGTTATCTGACTCTTTAAAAAACAACCCTACCCCCCTCAAAATATAATAACAAAACAATTCCACTGATTTTCTTGTCCCCCTCCCCACTCCCGGCCCCTATAAGAACCCCCGGGCAGGACTGTACTTCCCCTCATTCTGTTCCTCAATTTGAATGTGCTGTTGAATGTCTTACTTCCTGCCACAGAATTGCAAGGTCTTGAAACCCAATACCAAGCACAGGCGTAAATTACATGCTAGAGGCTTACTTGTCAATAATGACGGTAAGATCCCACACAGCTGTTCTTTACTGAGCACTTACTGTGTGCCAGGCACTGGGCTAAGTGGATCATATGTGTTGGCACAGTGCATCCAACCCACATCCCTGTGGGGTGGGTTTCATTAACTCCCTTTTACAGTTTACCAAGACTCAGAGAAATTAAGTAACTTGCCTGAGGTCACAGTGCCAGGAAATGTTGGTGTTGGGATTTCAACCCAGATCTGTCTGACTCGTGTATTAAATGGCCGCAGTTGGTTGAAACTCAGGTTTAAAAGCACAAACAAACACACACCTCCCGTTGGTCAGCACTGGAGGTTGCTAGAGCACCAACTCCTTACTCTAAGGCTTGATAAGTAAGAGAAAAGAATCAAGTGCTTATCCTTTTTTTCCTATACAAAACTTACTTCAGGGAGACCAAATAGTTGATGAAGGAAAGTTATTTTTTACATATAGAAGGATTCTAGCTAAAAAATGCAGAAGTAGGCCAGGCGCGGTGGCTCACGCCTGTAATCCCAGCACTTTGGGAGGCCAAGGAGGGTGGATCACGAGGTCAGGAGTTTAAGACCAGCCTGACCAAGATGGTGAAACACCATCTCTACTAAAAATACAAAAATGAGCCAGGCATGGTAACATGCATCTCAGCTACTCAGGAGGCTGGGGCAGGAGAATCACTTGAACCCGGGAGGTGGAGGTTGCAGTGAGCCAAGATCATGCCACTGCACTCCAGCCTGGGTGACAGAGTGAGACTCCATCTCAAAAAATAAAAAGAGCAGAAGGAATGACAGAGTTCAAAAATCACCATTGTGAACCTTTAATAAAACATGGATCTTAGCAACAGTCATCAGAGGGTGAGAAAGTGCTCAGAGGATGGCAGTTGGGGAACTGTGTGACCGAGGTCCTGGGCCGACACCAGCAGAGCTCAGCAAGAATGGCCCAGCAAGACTCCGGGCCTCACTATATGACAGCCTAGACTTACACGTATCCCCGGACAGCGTGCATGCCTAAAAAACCTAACCTGAGTCTAATCGAGGCTTTAGCTCTGCCAGCCTACAGGAGGCACAGGGGAGTGACCCGATTTCTCCAACCTGTTAGGGCCCTGAAGAAAAGGGAGCAGGAGTGGTTGTTCCAGAGTCAAATGATCTGGGAGGCCTGACACCCAGAGGCAGTGCCTCAGCATCCTGGGGATCCAGATGCAGACAGACTGGAGAAAACGTGGATGTAGACTCTCTGTTGGATGATACTCAGGAATTCTGTTCGTTTTGTTAGGAATGGTGATGGCATGGTGGTCTTTAAAGAACAGTGTCCTGGATGCCTACTGAGGTATTGATGGTGACATAACATAGTGTCGTCAGGGATTCATTTTAAATATCCAGCAAAACTGCAGGGGCGGGAGGAGAGGAAACCAGCTTGTCCATTGTGCACAGCATTGACACTGGGTGACGGGAACACGTGGATTCATTCCACTGTTCTCCCTGCTTTGGGGTATGTTTGAAGATTTCTGTAATAAAAAGAAAAGAAGTCCATGTAATGAAATGTGTTAATGCTCAGGGCGTCAGTGTGCAGGTTTCTGATGGCTGAGCAGTGAGCAGATTGTGGTTGCGGCTCTTAGAAGCCACCCAGATTTACTGCAGGGTGTGTGGTCCCCTTCTCAGCAGGGGGTGTCTGGGTTGGGTCCCGCATGCAGAGCAGGGTGACTGCAGCCCCGGGGAAGGCAGGCGGCAGAGCCCAGCCCTTCTGTCCAGCAGCTTAGGTGACCTGCCACTTCTGCTGCCAGGAATAGGGCGTGACAGGGGATGTGGTTTTCAGAATAGAGATGCTGGTATCTCTGGAAAACTCATACCTTTTCTGTTGTCCTTTCCTTCAGAGGAAGTGGCTTTTAGGAAGAAGAGGCTGTGCATTAAATTTATTCCACGGGATTCAACGGAAGCTGCGATTTGTGACATTCGGATCATGGGCCGGACCAAGCAGGCCCCGCCTCAGTACACGTTTATTGGGTGAGTCTTAATAACAGGACTGTCAGCTGCTGCTCTTCCCTGAGAGCACTCAGGCCACTCCAGGCAATGAGGTCCAAGAGATTTCCATGCAGCCCCCCAGGCTCTCAGCTATGGGCCTCTGTCAGCCCAGTGCTCCTCGCTGCCCTTCCTGCTCAGCTGCGGTCTCTCCGAGCCTCGGCTCGCACTGCTGACTCCACCTTAGGGCCTTTCCTCCCCTGCCCTTCTGCGCATTCAGCCTTGAAGCTCCTCTGGGTCCTTCCCCGACACCCTGTGATGCCACTGGCCTCAGCTCTTCACACTCGTTATTCACCCTAGGAAAGGTCACAGGGACCTATTTTGTACCACGGGGCCAAGGCCACTGGATGTGGTTATAAGTGAGGCAAAGGCCGTGCTGTCACAGAGCTGATGTTCTAAAAGGGACAGACGAGCAATAAACAAGAAAATAAATGAGATAATTCCAGACAGTGAAGAAAGTGAAACACAATGATGGAGTGGGGGCCTCTTCCGTGAGGGGGTCAGGAAGGCGACACTTGAGCAGAGACCTGAATGTCAGGAAACCAGCCATGCACAGATGTGAAAGCATAGTCTTCCAGGCAGAGCAGAAGCAGAAGGAGAGAAGTGGGAATGAGCATGGCACGTTCTGGGAGCAGAACACAGCCCTGTGCAGCTGGAAGAGCCAGGGAGAATGTTGGGACAAGGGCGAGGGTTGGCAGGACCTCCTAGGACATGGCCTGGAGTTTATTCCAAGCACACTAGAAAGTCAGTGGAGGGCTCCAAGTCAGGAAGAAACATAAATATTACACAGCTGCATGATAATTCCCCAGTAAGCAGAGAACTGCTGAGGCCTGGGCCCGTTTGTGTCTTGTTCCTCCAGCAGCCTCAGCACTGAGCATGGGCCTGGCTCTGTTACAGCTCCATAAATACTTACTACAGTGAAATCCCAGGGTTTCACTTAGGGCTCTGTTGATTGTAAGTGACAGGAAACCCAACCCAGTTTGGCTAGAGCAAAAGGAATAATTTATTGGCTGGCATCACAGAGGAGTTGGGGAGGCAGGACTGGCATGCCCGGAAGCGGAAGCTTGAAGGCCGGCACTGGGTTCTGGTTTCCCTGTCTCCCCCTGGCTCCGGTGCTGGGCTCTGTTCTGACATGTTTCCCCCTCGAGGAGGCCTGGTGCTACAGTAGCTCCACCTGCTTTTCATCCAGGTTCAAGTCCAGAGGCCGAGAGCAAGTTTGTGTTCCTGACAGTTCAAAAGAAGTTCTAGAATTTAGTCTCATTGGTCTTGATTGATCTAGGTAGGGTCATGTGCACCCTGGGCTTGTCACTGTTTTCTGGAAAATTCTTCCATTGACCAGGCCTGAGCAGGAAGTAGGATCAGCTCCATTGGAACTCAAGGACAAACCATGACTGGTGCTGCTCCTAAAATACGGAGGGGCAGTCAAAAGTCAGAAAGGGGGTGAGTGGATGCCAGCTGTCCAGAAGGAAATAGATGTTCACTGTCTTCAGTCAACTGAAATCCAGGTGTGCACTTTACTTGGTGTGGCAAATGGTTTACAGCCCCCTCAGCCATGTGCCTCTTCCCTGGCCAGGGCTGGCAGGGGCCATGTGTCTCCCTGTGGGCTCCCAGAGGCACCCTCTCTTCCTCGGTTTCTGAGGCGAGCCTCCTGGCTCAGGCCTGTACTCTGCTTTACTCTTGTTCATTTGAGCCCAGAGCCACCTTTGTATCAGCCAGGGCCTTTCCTGATAACCTAGACCCGGTGAGACAGCAGATGAGCCCTCGTGGCATTTGCTTGAAGCATGCAGGGAGCAGGTACCACAGAAATGCAGAGTTTCACCTCGGTGGGTGTTCAGCTCTGGCATCTGAATGCTCTGTGTCAAGATCATGTGGTTAAGAAGGACTCTGTGATCATTCCCTTCCTACACACTCAAAAATCCCATTTTGCAACATGGTTTACACTAATTATGTAAACAGGACTACAGGAGTAGGAAATAGTTAGAATAAACATACTTCAGGCACCTCAGAAGCACCCATTTACATACAAATGGCAGAAACCAGCAATTTAGTAATGAACTTTTAAATCTAATTTCAGTTGCTATGTGTATCTTTAACTACAAACTATCCTGTTGTAAAAAGATTCCATTTTTAACCAATTTAAACAATTTTAAGGAATAGATATGTACCATTATGTACCTTGATAAAACCAAAGGCTTTTTTCCTTTATATCACTTTGGAAATATTGCTATAGTTTTATTTCATCTTGGGGCAACAGTTCTTTTCCAGAGGAAGACAATTCCAGTGTTATTTTTAAGCAAGGAAAGAGAATTCAGTATTCAGAACTCTAAGTCACTTATTCTTAAAAGCGGGCACAGTTCTGCATGTTACTTTGCAAGGGTTTGGGATTGTCAGTTGGGGCAGATAGAAACCTCACATTGCAAACAGCACCTCCAAAGCCTGGCAGCTGGAGGCCACGGCCCAGAGGTGGAGAAATCAGTGCAGCTCATTGGAATCACTCATCTAAGAAGACAGGATTGTGGTTTTACATGGTTCCTGGGGTGTTCTGAGAAGCTTATTAGGGGTTCCCACAGAATAAGTCTTTTTCCATTTTTTGAAGAGATTATATTCCTCTACATCAGGTCCCAAAGACGCAGTTCTGTGGGCAACTGGGAAGTTGGAAACTGAATATGGTGAAAATGATCCCGTCGCTATTCCTAGGAGCGTGGCTGTCTCCTCAGCACTCACGAGTGTGTGGTGTAGTAGGGGGCGGGGCTGTGGTGACTGCGAGGGAGGTCACAGGAGAGCTTATGCGGCGTCTGGGAGGCCCCTTGGTGTCCACTCCTAGTTGTGTGGTTCATGGGGCCTCGAGTTTTGTAGTTTGAAGATGACTCCCAAACTGACCCTGAGAATGAGTCCAACGGCAGGTGACACCCAGCTGCAAGAGGCTGTATCCTGAGATTGGAGTGTGTTATAGAGTAGGGGGCTAATTCTTCTCATGGTTAAAAACCAGCATCTCCCTGTCTGTCTCTCCTAACTGCACAAAGGACTTGATGTGGATTATCACGTCACACTCTACAAGGAAATGGCAAAACAAAAAGAAGTTTGGAGAAGCAAGGAAAGTACCAGTTGGAGTAGGAAGGCAAGCTTGGGAAGGGTGATGCAGGCGGCCTTGTCCCGAAGGCCTGCCTAGATGGAACGGGTCACCCTCGTGTGAACTATGACACCCAGAGCACAAAGGAGACGGTGGAACCCATTTCATGTGGAGGGCAAGAATTGATTCCCTGGTGTTTGAGGCCATGACTCTTTTAAATGAATTGGTTTGCTTTGTCACTCAGGTAAATGTTTGTGCTAACCAGAGCCATGAAGATTTCTCTTTTTTCCTAAAGGGAACTGAACAGCATGGGGATCTGGTATCGAATGGGCAGAGTACCAAGAAATCATGACTCATCTCAACCCACAACGCCTTCCCAGTCATCAGCTGCCTCCACCCCAGCCCCCAACCTTCCCAGGTGAGGCCTTGTCGGGGTGTCTTGCGTTGTCCCGTGGTCTTGGGTCCCTGCACATTTTAGAACACCACCACTTAGTGTCTGCTGAAATAGTGCAAAGTACAGCTGAATAATTATAGAAGCAATATATCTTTAGAGGAGATTTTTAAAAATCCACTTGGAAATCTTTGCATTACATGAATGCAAAGGCCATTCTATAGTCTATTTTGTGCATGTTCTGCAGGCTTCTAAAATTGCAGATTATGCAACTTAAAATTGGCTCCCTATTCAAAAGAGCTGCTAGCTACACACAGACACGTGCTGTGTAGCCATGGGGTTGGGATCACTGGCCTTAAGGTCAAATTCCTTCTCTGTCTTGGCCAGCAACTCATTTGAAACCCAGGAGGGTAGGTGAGTTCTTATATTCTTCATTTTCATATAATTTCTTTTTCCAATGAGCTATAAAGTAAGAAATGGGTAGTTTGAGTATGAGAGAATAGTGAGGAGTTTTTCAGGAAATGCTAGTTTTAACAATTGTCTCCGCAAAGAAACTTGGGTGAGCCAACTGTTTGCTCTGCAACTGATTTCAGTCATAACAGAAGTAGTAACAGTCTCTACACTTTCTGCAAAAAGAATCCTGTCAAATAAAAATCCTGTGCATCACTAGGAGTAAACTAAGGGCAAGGAACAAACAGCACTGATGGATTAAGCTTGAGAAAGGGATTGCAAAAGTAAATAAAACAAGAACGGTGAGGCAGCAACACTTAGGGATTGACATAACGTAAATGAGAATGGATCTCCAAGCTTCCACGTGGGTGAATAGAGATGAACAAAATCTGTCAGGAACCGGACAGAAGAGTCACCAGTAGGTCTTCCTGGGCCCTCCACAATACAGCCTGCCCTCCGGGACATACCACCAGCTCTCTGTACTCTGTTCCTCTGTGCCAAGCCTCCGTCTCACTTGGAAGAATGTGCTGTAATGAGGCTCCAAAGCCCTGAGGACTCTGTCCTCTGGGACATCCCCCTATAAAGACAATCTGGTCTTTCTCATGACAGTTTCACACACCAAGAGTGGTATTTAAACTTAACTACCCCTGGAATTGCCTGAAACTTTAGAAGTAGTTTTCAGTTTCATTTGGCATAAAAAGATAGGAATCTCTAATAAGCCTCCCAGAGTTGCAGGGTGAACAGTTGAGTCTCTATTGGGTTCAGGAGTGTGAGGTTCGCACTGCCCATCAGCACTTGTTCCTCATTTCTGAGCCAGAGCGCTGTCAGCTCCGCCCTGGAGGGCACTGCTGAGGGTCACTGTCTCCTGTGCTCAAGGCTATATCAGGTGTGTCACCTGTGCTGGCGAGTCAGCTAAGTCCATCACCTGTGTGTCGGGGTCCTCCATCACCTGTGCTGAGGTCCATCACTTGTACTTGGAGCAGCTCAAGTGTGGGCTCCTTGCAGAGGCTGGAAAGCCCCCACAGGAGCAGTTGCCCTGAAGTTGTTACAGCTGCTCCCTGCTGACATCATGTGGTCTAGAAGGGCCCAGAAATGGGCACCACCTCAGGCAGGTTTTGACTTTCTGTGGTTAAAGAAAGAATACCAGTTCTCTCAGATAAAGCAGAGAGAGCTCTCAGAAGCCTGCTGGTGACTGTGAGAGCAAAGTCACTTGCACCTGAAGCAAGACGGCTGAGAACACCGAGCCACCGGCAGCCTGGTGGGTTTGGAGGGTAGTGCGTCAGAACCAGGTGTTTATAAGGCTTATGTATTTTATCACCTCTGCTGTACAGTTTATGGTTTACAATGGCTGCAAGGAAATCGGATCAGTTTTGTTTTACTTGCCAAATAAAACAAATGTCAAAATAGTCAATATAAAATGTATTCTAATTTGGCTGAGTTAAGTCAGCCAGTATGCAACAGGATAATTGAATGTTCATTAATGCTTCCAAGTAAAAGCCATTTGTCTGTCCCAAGTTCTCCTGTGCGGTAATTTACAGGTAGGATGCACACCTATGTAAGCCTCATCCATCCAGGTTTTTTGGTTTTTGTGGGATTTTTTTGTGTGTTGTTTTCCTATCCAGTATCTTTGATTTATTTTAAAATGAAATGTTGATTATTCATTCAAATTTTCCATTGAAGACCTAGGAAAGGATGAGTATGCTGTTTTATTCCTTGAGGCTTCAGGTCTCTACACTCTCCAGAGGAGGAATCTGATCACCTCCCCTCTGGTGGGGAGCAGTGGCTGGGGCTCGTGCTCCGAGTGCTGGGGGTCTACCAGGAGCCTATAGGGCAAGGCAGGCCCCTCAGTGGGGCCTGCAGGGCTGCACACCAGCTCCGGGATTTCCTGTCTTCCCTTTCCCAGCCAGAGCCCCAGACATTAAGCTGCGCTGGCAGCCTCCTCCTCCCCTGGCTTCTGCGCCTTTGCTCCCGGTGCTCCCTGCACATGAGGTGTGTTTGACAGGTCTCAGCGCAGAGGACTTCTCTCCCGGGAAGCCCTCCCAGAGGCTCCTGGGCTGGGCCTGTGCAGGGTCTTCTTCTCTGAGCGCTTCCGGGGCATCTCGAGCCCGTGTGGTGGTGAGGGCATGTGGTGAGCCTCCGAGGAGCTCCCCAGCGCCTACCTGAATCCAGGCACGAATTCAGTTTCACCATAAATGCGTCCCTGGCAACCCCTCCAGACTACTCCCTGGTCCCTGAGCACTGCGTGGGTCTTTTCCTATGGCGAGAGTAATCCAGGCTTGTAGAAAATTGGCAGAATGTAGAAAGTATGAAAAAACAGGAATTCCATTTCCCACGAGCAAATGCTTATAACCTTTTGTTATATTTCCCTCAAGTCTTTTTCTTGTGTACTTTTTACATAGGTGATATCATATCGTGTAATAGCAAGTCTGCATCTTGCTACTGTTTTCTCAGGTAGCCTTAACCATAAACCTGAGAACCACGTCCAGTGCAGTCTTTGTGTGGTGTGGATCGGGCCGCTGGGAGCGCGGTGACGCAGCGCCCTCTACTGCCCAGCCGTGGCGGTGGCGGGGAATGCGGTTCTGAGCCGGAGCTAGTGGCAGGCTCTTTCGCCGCAGAGCCCTGGCCCAGGCCAGCCAGGAGGACCTAGGAAGGGGTGGGTCACAGATCTTGCTGCCTTCTTGAGTCTGTATTCTTCTCCAAAGCCAAAACCATGTGCTCCGCCTCCATTTCTTGTGTCATCACTCAGATTTCAAAGAATTTCCTGCCATTTTTTGGAATGCCGTTCATTCCCAGCTTTACTTCAGACAAAGGTGGATCTTTGCACCGTCTGTAGGCCATCACCTGAGGACCTCGTGGTTCTAGCAGCACTGCCTTCTCTGTCCAAAAGCAGGAACTGCCTCTAGAAGCAGGAGCTTCCCGCAGAAGCTCCGTTATTGCAGAAAATGCTGTGGTGTCACCGGCTTTGGAGTTGTCCTTTTGGAGCGGGCAGGTCCCCAGGGAGAGGGATGCTCCTGGGCTGTATCCATTGAGTTGGTGGCTAAGGTGGTAGAAGGTAGCTTGGCAGAGCTCCTCTCCCTCATACAGTGATGCTTCATCTCACATACAGACATCGCCACACACATCTCTTGACTGTCTTCTAGTGAAGAAGGGCAGCCACTTCTTCTGGGACCCAGAGCCTCTCCATATCTCTGGCCGCAGGTGCTCCATCCCCTGCCTGCCTATGTCATGTACGTCGATCAACAGGAGAGAGCTGGCCTGGGGATGGAGGCACAGTCCCATCTCTGTGGCCCTCTTTGAGGCTGGGCCCAGCTTTGTGAGTCAGCCTCGGGCATGCGATCAGATGGTGGGGTTTCTGATTCGGCTCTGTGATGCTGTCTGGGGCCGGGGGGCCAAGAGAGGAAACACCTTCCTGGCCTCTATCAGAGCAGCCCCTCCACCGTCTGTCACATGCAGGGCATCACCTGTTTCTGCTGGGGAGAAGAGGTTCCGCTGCTGCTGGGACAGAGGTTGGGAAGAGCCCCAGGAGGCAAGTGGGCTCACAACCGCTGGAGCACCAGAAGTCCCCAGTGTGATAAGGGAATGGCTCTGTGTCGACCCAGGAGGAGGCCCCTGGTGGGCTACAGCCCTCTAGCTCAGCAAGCAGCAGAACCATGGCTTGATAAAGACATCAGAGGCATGCTTATCAAATTTGCAGATGATGCAGAGTCATTAGGGTGAGCTGACGTGCTGAATGACAGAATCAATACTCTGCATCTCCTCTACAGCCAGAACAACCTGCTGGAGCCATGGGAGGCGATGGGTGCAGGCGGAGAGGGCCCCCGAGGTTCAAAAATCCATCACACAGGAGCCAAACTGAGGCCTGGCTTAGCAGCTGAGTGTGTGAAATGGCGGGTCGGAGCGTGGGTGTGTGGAGTGCAGCCTGGTGTGCACAGCGGGAGGCCCTGAGTGGAGTCCTGCTCCTGGGGCGTGTCCACTGCCTCACACCACAAGGCAGAGGTTACCCAAATCCAGTGTCAAGTTTGAGGAATCCAGTTTGGAGCTGGGTAGAGACAGGCCAGCCTGCTGCAGATGTCTTAAGGGTCAATGGCAGGAGAGAAAGTAGAAGTGTTTCCAGGTGGGAATGGAGGGGTGGAGAGATGGCTGGGGGCTCCAGAAGGCAGAATTAGGTCAGGTGGACTGAAGTTACAAGGAGATAGATTTAGGCTTAACACTTTAAAAAAATCAGTAAAGACAGCTTCCCCAAGGTGAAAATTCTGTGGCATCAAGAAGCTGACCTGAGGGGTGATGTGCTCCCAGATGCTAGGGGTGGTCAGATGGCATTTGGATCCTTCAGACTGCAGGAGAATTAGAGCAATCAGTGTTTCTTAAGCCATATTTAAGAAACGTGTCATATTCCCTCTCCCCACCTACAGAAATTCAGGTTCTGCAGAACTACGTGTTAGGGTCACAGACACCTTGTCCAGAGAACTTCAGGGCCCTCCAGTGGGCAGGGAGGGCACAGAGCAGTGGGCCTTGGTTTCAGAGGTCCTCAAGCCGCCGTCGATGCTGCTTCTGTATCTGACTTGCAGCCATTGCCTTCTTCCACTCCCAGTGCCAAGGTCAGAGGAGGAGGCATGGATAGTGGAGAGTTGCTGCTGTGCAGCCTCCCTGAGAGGGAAGGCTCAGAGGGGCCTCCCACAACGTCCGGGGCCCTCCCTTGGTGATGCGGACACCGTGTCTCCGTCCAGGGTAGGCAGGCGTGAGCTGATGACGGGTGGTATTCCGTCCCTTTCAGAGTCTGTCAGAAACATGTAGTCTGGCCTCCAGGTGGCTAGGATTTTCGGGACATCTCGTGTTTATGTGAACATCCATCCTGCGGGGGCTCTCCTAGAAAATCTGCAATGTGTGGTTCCAGTAGCCTCACCCCACCCTTCCTGCTGACCTGGGCTGTCCTCACCATGGTCCTGAGGGAGAAGCTGCTGCCCAAACTCTCCTCCCCACAGACCCCAGGCCATGGGCACATCCTGTGACCTTTCCCTAACACTGTCTCTCTTGGGGGAAAGGGTTTTTTCCCACCCGAAGTCACAGAGCATTTCCCAGCCATTGAGTTCTGACCGGCAGCCTCCCCTGCAAGATGCAGCTCCCAGGAGCCTCTCGGAGTGTCAGCCAGGCCTGGGTTGCCCGTAGGAGGTGACGTGGTGCTCGCTATTGCAGTCATCTTCCTATAATTTGTCAGCTCCCAGCAAGTTGTCAGTCACAGGTTCGGAAGTATGTTTCTTAGTGACAGACATAATTGTACTTAACTTTTTGCATGGATGTTATCAATCTGTGACAGATACTCTGGGAAATGGGGCATTTTGATTGCAGAAGATCTGTCACATGCATTTAGTCTTCCTCTCAGGGACACCAGGATTCAGTCACAACTTTTGCATGTCGATGTCAGGTTTTGAGAACATAGATCCTTGCTGACCTCAAAAATCGTTCCATCACTCCGATCCCAGGGCTGTCATCGGAAAGGTTAATGGCCCTTCCTAGAGGAGAGGAAAAATCATGCCGTGGTGATCTAGAATTCAGGCCGTGCTGCCCAGGCTTGTCCCCCATCACATCATTGTCAGAAGCCCATGAGCGTGCCACGCTCTGTCCTGGCCTCTCCAACCCCGCCTTCCCTCTGGACATGGGGATCAACTCCATTACTTCCTGATTAACTCGCAGAGTAAGTCAGCAGTGGGGGCGGAGCCTTAGGTCACTGGCTGGAGCCTTGTTGTCCACACTGACAGCCTCAAATCCTTAGGCTGCCTTCTGTCCGTTTTCAATTGTAAGATGGCCCTTGTACCCCAGATGACATGTCACCTGTCCTGTTGTTGCAGGACTTGAACGAAAGGCCCAGAATCCCACAGATCAGGGAGGCTGAGTTTCCCTTTTCCTGTTGGGGTGTTTACCTACCTGTTCAGAGTGGCAAAAGGCTTGGTGCTGGAGGCATTTGCCTGTGAGAAGTTTCTCCCTAGGGTTCAGTAGGGGAAGGCTCAGCGCAGAGGATTGGAGTTGAAATCTGTGGTTTCATGTAAGGTGCATCATTTATGAGAGGGGTTCTGTGTATCCCAGGTGATTCCAATGACTCTTTTTGTCCCCTAGTAATAAATTGTGACATGGATTTTGAGCTCCACTTCCATAATGGCAAGAAATGGTTTGGGGGCAGGTGAGCTAAGCAATGGAGCACTCTGTCCTGGTCCCATTAAAAGAGGGCTTGGGGCGCTGGGTGTGTTGGCTCATGCCTGTAATCCTAGCACTTTGGGAGGCTGAGACGGGAGGATCACTTGAGTTCAGGAGTTCAAAACAAGTGTGCGCAACATGGCAAAACCCCGTCTTTACAAAAAAATCAAATACAAAAATTAGCTGGGTGTGGTGGCACAAGCCTGTGGTCCTAGCTACTCAGGAGGCTGAGTGAGAGGATCACTTGAGCCCGGAAATCAAGGCTGCAGTGAGCTGTGATCATGATTCCTCCATTGCATTCCAGCCTGGGCGACAGTGCAAGACCCTATCTTAAAAAAAAAATGGAAGAAGAAGACGAGGGCTTGGGCCCTGCTTTTCTGGCTTGGGGGCCTTCAGACACTTCTGCAGGTCATGTCCAGGCATAACTATGGGTCTGGCTTCACTTGGAAAAATTAGATTTCCTCTTCCTTCACACTATAGCCACACATGCTTTTTGTTTGTTTTACCTCTAAAGACAGAACATACATTTTCATTGTCTTTTAAGATGAAGACTGTAGCGCAGGGTTCTTTACACAAGGAGCACAGACGTCAGCACGGGGGTGTGAATGATCCCGCTGCGCAAGTGGCACCTTCCAGCCGAAAGGACCAGCAGCCAGCCCTGTCTCAGAGACGAGCCCTCTGGAGGGGTCGAACCTGAACACTAAATCAAAGATGGATCTGGGGTGGGCTACTGGGGCTCAGGTATTATTTCTGTAAATAGCCTGCATTTACATTCTTTGCCTGTAACCTTAAAGTCTGTGGTGACCTGATAACTGCACTGGGGTTTTCAGACACACATATGTTCCTTTTTCCTCAATCCAGAACTTCACTGGCTTCCTGTTATCCGACCGCCCCCCACACATCCTCTTACATTAATTAGGTGAGTCTCCTCTTGGCTCCGGGGCACACCATTCTTATTCCAAAAGCATCTCTGCTCTGGCCTTCACCATGCACCTCAGTTTGTACCAGCCCCTTCCCTCCTGGAAGAGTTAGACTGGACTCCAGAATGCTTAGGATTGGCCCTGGCCAGCCCCGCCCCAGGCCTATAGTAGCCCACATCACTGCTAGAAAGCCTGGCCTGCGTCGTTTCCCTTCTTCTCCTCCAGTTGCCTGCGTCATACGGCTTGGCATCTCACAGTTCCCTGTCATTGCTGCGTGTATTTCTGTTTGATCTTACTGACTAGATTTGCTGCTTACTGATGACAGAGATCCTCATGTTTTCCTTTTTCTCCTTTAAAGCCTCAGAAGAGGCTAGTCACACAGAAATAGCAATGATGATCATATTGCATCACCGTTTATCAAATTTGAGCAAGTACTTTCAACCATGTCATCTCATTCCATGCTCACAGTAAGTGCTCAGTGGAAAATGTGTGGCCCCAAGATGGTAAAGAACTCTGAATTCCAGGTGGCTGACATGTGTTAGGCACCCAGAAAGTATTTATTGGATGCAGAAAGTGAGTTAGTTTAATACGTAGGACTGGACATCATATTTTGTGCGTCGCCCTTCCATCCGTCCATCCATCCAGCAGAGACTTATCATGCATTTATTAGGTGTGAGGTGCTGTTCAAAGGCTTTACAAATAACTCCTTTAAATCTTTTTTTTTTTTTTTTTTTTTTTTGAGACAGAGTCTCACTGTCGCCCAGGCTGGAGTGCAGTGCTGCTATCTCGGCTCACTGCAACCTCTGCCTCCTGGGTTCAAGCAATTCTCCCACCTCAGCCTCCCAAGTAGCCAAGTAGAGATGGGGTTTCACCATATTGGCCAGGCTGGTCTCGAACTCCTGACCTCAAGTGATCTGCCTGCCTCGACCTCCCAAAGTGCTAGGACTACAGGCGTGAGCCACCATACCCAGCCAACTCGTTTAATTCTAATAATAGCTCTGTGAGTCAGTTACTATTATCAGCCCAGGTTTAAGTTGAGGAAACTGAGGGTGAGGAGGTTAAATCCCTTGCCCAAGGTCATACAGTTAGCAAGTGTCAGGGCTAGGATCTGCACCCAAGCAGGCAAGCTACTGTTAGTGTGCAGACTGTCACGAGGCCCCCAGCCGTGAAGCCTTTCATCAGGGAGCCAAGCATGTGCCTGGAGGGGCTGGTGGGTAGGTGGGGTGCCCATTCAGGTGGCCCCGCCATCTTCCTGTGCAGCTTCTCCAGGCTCCTGACCAGCAACTGGTGAATGAGGACTTCCCAGGGCGTGTGGGTGGAGAACTCATCCCACAGAGGCCCCTCTGGTCGGAAACCGCCTAAGCAGTCTTAGGGAGACGTGTGAACTTTGGCCGGTGTCCAGCACACTTGCACTGTGGTCGCTGACTGAGGGAACATGTGGAGGCCAGCCCGGGAGGTCCCAGCACCACCATCCCTCCCTCGCTTTGAAGTGGGCGTTTAAGCAGGGTTAGGAGCAGTGTGGTTGATTCTGGTGATCGTGAGAGTGGCATGAAAGACACCTACAGAACGAGGTTATTTGAATATCTTCAAAATGCTCATGAACAGAGCGGCGGCCGCTCTTGGACCAGTATCAAACTTAGTTTTGGTGTCAGAGTAATTTTGAAGGGGAAATTTCATTAGAATGCAGTTCGGTATTGTTAGATATGAATGATGAGTTTAGGCTGAGCAATACACTTTTCGATATTAATTTTTAATACAGCTTCTTGGGAAGTCAGAGCTTCTATTTAATGAAGAATTGACGATTCGTCAGTTCAGCTCCCGCTTCGGAGCTGGCCTTGGCGTTCGCAGTCTCATGTCAGATTTTTGACAAGGTATTTGCTGCTTGTAAATGTGTTATCTTTGTAATTTTGGTGACTTTCTGAGTGTCTTATTTTTCTCAGTGGTCATGGTGGTTATGTTTGCTTTTTTGTTGTTATCGTCCCGAGAAGCAGGGTTAGAAATGGGAAATTATTCCCTTCTGAGTCCAGCTCGCGAGTGCACGAGGGCTCTTTGTGCAGTTGGTTTCAGCGCCAGGGTTTTGAGAAAGGCTTTTTTCAGGATTATGAAAATAGTTTTCTGTGTGTCAGAACAGATTTATCAGTTCACTTCAGGGTCGGTTCTGTGAACCAGACCATTTAGAGAAGGATATTTTACCTTTTATCAGAGTGGAAGCTGACAGTCTATTTGCAGGTAGTTCTGTGGAATGTTTCACCTGGGTCTCTCAGTGTAAATCTAGCTGCCAAATAAAGTAAAAATGGGCATTAAACCAGCGATATTTCCCAGGATTTTACTACCACCCCCTACCCCCCGCCCCAACTATGCTGCTCTATTTCGATGCAGAGTTTCAATTATTAATTGGGATATTTAATAAAATCCTTTGCTTGCAGTTACTTTTAAAAGGCCTTTTGAGTTTATTTGGGTTCGGTTTTTGCCAGTGGGTGGGGTAGAATTCAATCTGAATATCCTTCATGAGCAGCAGATGTTTTGTTTCCAGTTGAATAATAATATTAATAATTATTAGTATTAGAATAAATACAATTATTATTATCATCATTATTATTTCAGCTGTAATTTTCTGGGCTTCTTGTGCCAGGCATTGTGTAAACATTATATATATATGTACACACATACACACACAGAGATAGATATATATGTAGTTTTAATCTTTATAACCATGTTGTGAGGTGAATAATTGTGTCCTCATTTTATTTTGTTTTGGTTTTGTGGGGGGTTTTTTTTTGAGACGAAGTCTTGCTCTGTCACCCAGGCTGGAGTGTTGAGAAGACTGAAGCTTGGAGAGATCATGACTCATCCAAGGGCAGAGAGTTAGGATTTAGAGGGGCTGTGAGCAGAGGAGAGGTCTCACCATAATGCCCTGCCTGCCTTCAAGGAGCCTCAGGGCTTCCTGATGGAACGCTGACCCTCTGCTGTGAGCTCGACCTTGCATGGGACCAAAAATCACCGTCCAGCCTGTAGCCCACATTCCACCTCCTCTTCAGTCATGGCTGTATTTTGTTAAACAAATTGTTTTCCACAGCTTTTGAGATGGATTGGGCAGGGAGGAGACAAGTGTTGCCTTTGGCTCTTTGATAGAGGATGTGCCGCATTCAGTCCAGACTGCAGCTTGCCCTGCGCTCTCACGCACACAGCCCTTTATGAATCTGACTTTGGCAGTCCCCTGACTCTTGAATTTTCGAAAAGCGGATATTTTAGTAGGCTGGAAGAAGATGAAAAGCTAGCGGTGCCCATATGTTCCTTGTTTGTAAAAGTAAGGTCAGCGAGGTTTAGAGACTCTTTAAATATTTCAGTTTATAAGATTAGACTAGATCATCTGGAATGGAAGTGTGGTGCCCCTGGTCCCAGACTTGGCTTTTTTCTTCATTTCTTTTATATGGGAGGTAGGTGTTTTGGCATTGCAAGGTTCAAGTGTAATAAAACTTAAATGTAGTGAATAAATACCATGATTTGGAGTGTTGCTGTGGCTATGAAAGTTAGTTTCCTTTCTTCATCTTTTTTTTTATTAAGTAATCAGTGACTTGAAAAATAGCAGATTGGTATAAGGATTGTAACTTAAGAAACTGAAAACTCCCATGCTTTAAAGGAGTATAGGCTTTGATATTTTTCTGCGGAAGCATTTTCTTCACTCATTTAAATCTTCCTAGGCTGAGATTAAGCATTCATCCTGAAATGTACACTTGAATAGTTTGAAATTCAACACAAGTGTATATTTTTAGTGAAGACATTTTCTCTTGGGTTATCAGTGGTCAGTGATGTAGTGGTGGTTTTGCTTGACCCCAAGGTATTTAGAGAAGCCTAGGATCTGAGCAAATATCTAGCCCAACCCCAAGTTGGGACTAGGTCTCACTTATTGGTACAGCACACCTAATGTTTTATGCCTCTCACCCAAAAAGCGTTTTTACGGCCAGGATGTGCCCGTAGTCACCAACAGTAACTGCTGGGAGACACGTCAGGGAGAGGTAGCTGTGGTCACTGCCTTGTACAACAGCCAAAAGGCCAAAGCAGGAGGGACCCTGGCCTTCTCCCAGCACACAACGAGTGGGAGCTCTGTGTGCTGGCCGGCATTTCCCGTCACGTTCAATAGGACACGTTCACTCTTCATACTTCTTCAATTCTAAATTTCAGAAGTAATTTGTCACTTTAGAGGAGGGTGTCATTAATAACCATTATTTAGAACTGTCGAGTCTTCCTCTCTGTCTGTGAGCGTCTGAGTGAAGCATCCCCAAAATTGGCCTTGTTGGTGGCAAGCAGTGCCCCCACATTGACAGATTGAGACTACCCCACCCCCACCGACGCCCTCGCAACCCAGTTCTTCCCCGTCTGCCTTTAATCACCGAGAGGGGGGCGACAGGGAATGGCTACGGCATGTCCTCCTGGAATTCATTAGCGTTATTACCAAAGACCGTGTTGTAAATTGAGATTTTTTTTTAACTGCTAGGAAAAAATTTCTCCTTAACTATTTCATTTTATTGTACTTAAAAAAAAGAAAGAAAGATTTTTCTCATCAAACTTTTGGAGCAGAATGGTTCAGAAACCCGACTTCAGATCCCACTGGGTGTGGACCCTGAATTGTAAATGAAGCTGAAATCGCATCTGGTTACCCCTGAGCTCTGGGGTGAGGGCCAAGGAAGAACCCCCAAACCTTCCGATGGGTGGTTAAGAAAAAGAATTGCCATTCAATGTATGTTAATGCACATTGTTATTCTTTAACATTAAAATTCCACTAAAGTACTAATAATTACTGTTAATATCTTTCGGTGGAAACTTACAGTAAAGGAGCAGTAGTGGAAACAGTATTTAAGGGCGAGCTGCCGGCATGATAAGAATGCAAATAAGCGTTATTAGCCTAATGATTTTGCCGTCGCTATGGTTGTGCGGCAGCAGTGTTGTGAATATGTCATCCGGCACCCGTGAATTTGGAAAGTGTGTCAAAACACAACTTCAATTAGTTTGCTCTAATTATGGCTCTGGAGAGTTTGTAACTACATCACTCCTCATTAAAAGAGATTTTCTTATATGGATTAATGTAATATACAAAGGAAAGTTTCAAAGTTCCCGATGCCATTTGCTCCCCCCACGAATGAGCCAGGAGCAGGCCTGTCTGCAGGATCCGGGGTCTGTGCCTGCAGTGGGCCCAGGCAGGGGGCTGGGGCGGCTCCCTCCTTCTGCCTGGCGATCCACTTCCTGCTGAAAGTGGCCACTGCAAATGGAGCCTTTTCCACAAGAGGGTAAGTGAACCCGTCTCAGGCTTTTAAGGAGAGATTGCTAACCTGAAACTATCAGGATGTCCCTCCTTCTCGGCTTCTCGGCTTCTCGGTGAAGGCTGGAAGCAGAAAGGTCTCTGAACCTACCGTGGTCCAGTCCCATGTGTGCACTCAGCCCTTGGCTGTGTCCTGGGTCCTTCGGGGAGATTATGTGGCAAAATGTGTTGTTTTTGGTCATGTAGAATCACATGG
Organism: Pan troglodytes; assembly: GCF_028858775.2. NCBI lineage: Eukaryota > Metazoa > Chordata > Mammalia > Primates > Hominidae > Pan > Pan troglodytes. Next base: position 12,049,478 of record NC_072409.2, on the reverse strand, counting down.
TGTCTATGAAATGTTAGTAAAAGTCTTTTCAGATAGCAAAGGCGTACATTAAGGAAACGTAATCACCAAGCTGATGTATAGTTCTAAATGCTATCATTGAGCCTTGGCCATCTTGAAAGAAGAAAGAGAGTTCACATTTTTTTGTCCTGTTGCAAACATTCCCCTCCCCAAGGACACCTGTCCCGCAGCGCCCACCTTCTCGAGTCCTACTCTGCGGGGTTTGGATGGCCACCTTGTCACCTTGCCTCAAATCGGCCTTGTGGGACTGTTCCTTGAGCTTTGCTGCCCCCACCTCCACCATTCTGCTGAGCCCCTGGCCACAACGGCATCGTGACTTCCATTGTGGGGGGGGGCTCAGTAATGCATTTTGAACCCAAGAGTTAAATTTTAGAATGCTGATTGAAGAGGCCTGGGTTTTGGTTTTCCTTTGATTTAGCCACACGGTGCAGGTGATCCAAAATACAGCCTTGAAAACATTTTTGTGGGCCTTTGCGTGTTCTCTTTGTCATCACTTTTGGTGAGTAACTGTGTGTGTGTGTGTGTGTGTGTGTGTGTGTGTCCCTTGGGCCTTCTTTACACCACTCACAGGCAGTGTTACTTTGAGTGAGTTTTATCACTCTCTGAGCCTGTTTCTTCCTCTGTGAAATGGGGATAGAAATGCCTCCTTTGCAGGATTTGTCATGAGAATTAAATGGGGGGGGGGACACAGAAAGCACCACCCTGGTGCCCAGTGAGCACCCATGCATGCTGGCTTTCTGTGTCCAGGGTTCAATGCAGAACTTAGCCTAAGCATGAGCAGGGCATCCCCTTAGACCTTTCCTTTGCCACCATGTGGCTCCCGCCTGCTGCAGTTGCAACTCCAGTCACCAGCACCCCTCCAGCACCTCACAACATCAGAGACCGGGCACAGGCAACCTCCCCTGCGGAGCTGGGACTAGAATGGCTGTGTTCACAGGTGAGCAGCTGGGAAGGGGTTAAGATAGTAATTGTGTAAGTCTTCCAGGCTTTCTCCCAGTTCTGCGATAATTTGATGAAGAACTTCACCCTAATTAAATATTCAAATTAGGAATAAGTGTCAATATGGCTTCCCATTGCCTGGAATGATGATTAATTGTATTCAAAACTCTAGTGGCCCACTGTAATCTAAACCTAACCGTTGTTCTTGATTATTTCTGCACCACACTTGCCATGTTTTTGTTTTAAGATTTAAACTAGTAATTGATTTGCCATATGCCGTCAAGCTGCACGTACTTTATGCATTTAGGAACTTGGGGAGTTTGGAATTGTGATTTCCTTCCTCTTCCAGTGGCAGCTTTTTTTTCCCCTTGTCCAATGCACAGTGATTTGGTTTTGTGTGTGTGTGTGTGTGTGCACGCACGCACGCGCATGCATGCATGAGTGTGTGTGTTGCCCATGAGGAAAACCCATTCTACAGTCAGCCTGGTAGGTTGGAGTTGCATTGGTCGTGGCAAATGGGCTTCCTGAATGGAAAATGAACAGGTCTGTGTTTGCACTTACTTTGTGCCCTGTGTCATCTCAGTAAAGCAACATGGCATGGTGGAAAGAGCATGAACGCACATCCTAGCCCAGCCATTTTCTTCAGCTGTGTGACTTTGGGTGAGTTACTTAACCTCTCTGAACCACTTTTCCCCCACATATAGGGTACTACTTCCCTTGCTGGGTTGTTTACATTAGAGATGTGTATGAACATGAGGAATGGTGCAAGTGCCCAGTGAGTAGTAACTGCCATAGTCCTAAATAATTACAGGAGTGAAAATTCCAGGAACAAAGCCTTCACGCGGGCCTCCCTGGAAAGCCCCTCCCAGCCATGCAAGTCAAATCCCATTTCCTACCTCTCTGACTCCCGGAGCCTCCGTTGCCCATCCTTGGCTTTGTGACATCTCTTGGGCCACTGTCTAGACTCTTGAATTACTATTTCATTGCTCGGGCCTCTTCTCCCCAGCCACAGTCTTTTCTTTTTGCAGGTGGGACCATGGCTCCCATGTCCCTGGATACCTCCCAGGGCCTAACAGAGTGCCTGGCCTGTAGTAGACTCTCAACAGATGTTTGTTATTTTGGTTATTTCTTTTTTTTTTTTTTTTTTTTTTGAGATGGATTCTTACTCTGTCACCCAGGCTGGAGTGCAATGGCGTGATCTCTGCTTACTGCAACCTCCACCTCCCAGGTTCAAGCAATTCTCCTGCCTCAGCCTCCTGAGTAGCTGGGATTACAGGCACACGCCACCACGCCCGGCTAATTTTTATATTTTTTAGTAGAAACGGGGTTTCACCATGTTGTTCAGGCTGGTCTTGAACTCCTGACCTCGTGATCCACCCGCCTTGGCCTCCCAAAGTGCTGCGATTACAGGCATGAGCCACCACACCCAGTTATTTCTTTTTCATGCCACTGTTTTAAAATTGAAGCATATAACCATATTGTCCTTTATGGCCTATCTTTTGATATTCAGAGCTTTTACTTTGTGATATAGGAGATTTATGTTCGTGTTTCAGTTGACTTATGGATAAATTCCTAAAGGGGAAGATACACGTTTCATTTGGTTTCTTAAACTGTCTCGGTGCCAGGCAGTGCCTAGCACACAGTAGGAGCACAATAAAAAAAGTGCGCTGAGTCAGTCGCCACCCCAATTATAGCGGCCTTGTGTGCCTGTTGATACTGGTCCAGCTCCCCTGGGATAGGCCTGTGTTCACTGGGTAATACTTGGAATTAAGTTTTAGGTCTGGGCATAGAAGGTTTATAACATAGTGAATATAACTGTAGAGGAAATAGGTCTCTTTTAAGTTTTACAAAACCTTACTTGTCTTGGCTGGTGTCAATTACAAAACGAAACAAAAAAGAGACTCATCAGACCGTGACAAATGATAGTAAACTTTGCGCATGGTGGTTTCTCTCTGAGGTTGGCTCCAAAATCAATATGAAAGGAAAAATTACCACAACTGAAAATATTTTACAGCCTAGAGTGATTAAAACAACTGACTTTCTGTTTTAGCGGAACCAAGTTACAAGAAAGAATTACAATATCTCCTCACATCTCTGGGTCTTCACGGATCTCAATCGTAATTCAGAGCCTCACTTGGGAAACACAGGGGACTTGGAGCAGGAATCCTGGCTGTGAAGTCATTGAGGAGGATTCGAGTGTTAGTCAGGCCCTTCCAGCTGAAAATGATTCATTTTAATTACCTTCCAGGGTGATCCGATACCTGAGCATATGGTCTTTAAGAAATAAGGTTCCCCAAACTGTCAGCAAGTGTGGGCAATGGTCAGGGACCTCTTTCTGACACCGTTGACCAGCCTTGGAGAGCGGGTGCTCTAGAAGGTGCTTATTAAAATGCCAGCAGGTGCAGCAAAGGTCCCCTTCTCTGTGACTCCCGCACCCTGCTTGTGCCAGGTGTTTTATAAGAGCCTTTTTCTTCATTAAATGGCATTCATTAAGCACGTCCTTACACCTGGCACAGAAGCTGTGCGTCACAGATGACTTCTTCCCAGTGGTGTTTGCAGGAATAATGTGGAATTTCATTTAGCCATTTGCTGTGTTCTTCTTCCCCTTCCTATCTTAACTTGATTTTTATTGCTTTTCATATTTCTTCCGCTGCCCCCACAATCCATTCCTCTCCTTTGTACATGACCTCTGGTCTTTGTCCACCAGCAGACACATTATATAGAAAACAAGGTGTCCCTTCAGCACCAAGCACCACCACGCTGGATGCTTTCATACGTGTGTCTCTTCTACTCTCCCAACCACATTGAGAAGCGTTCCCCTAGTTTTTGCCATCTTTTTTTCTGATTAAAAGAAATAATTTCTCATCCAAAAAAATTAACACTTAAAAAATATGGAAGAGCAGTGGGGAGAATCCACACTCCCATCTTAGAGGCTTCTGTCGTCAATACCGTGAGCCTCTCCTGCCCCTCAGTCACCTCTAAGTTACTCCCTCCAGCCCTTTGCTGTACTGTAGCTTAGCTGTGTGTGCCCATGGAAAAAAGATTGTCTTATGGGATTGTTTATAATACATCATTCTGCAACTTTGTTTTTGCTTGGCTGGTTTTTTGGTTTTGTTTTACTTAACAGCCAGTCTTTGGGAGTTGGCCATTTCTACAGAAAAATCTCTGGCTCTCTTCATCTATTCGCTCTGTCCTACTTTAGTATTATATGAAAATTCCACATTTTATTAGCCTCCTCTTATTGATGGTCATTGGGCTGCTCCCAGTTCATTGCCATGACAAATGCTGCCCCAAGGCCCTGGTTCCTGTCCTTTCTTTCCACAGCTGAGATCATATTCCATACACAGATCCTGAGCATCTCACTCCAACCCTCTCCACAAAGCCTGTAAACATCATTTTATGTCTGCATAATATTCTGAGTCAGACATTGTAACATTATTTCCAGTTTTTGAGTAGACCGTCATAATTAAGAGCATGAATTGTGTAATTGGCCCCATCAGCATTCAAATCCAAGCTTCTGCATACTCTGTGTTCAAGTCCAAGCTGTATCCAGCAGAGAGGCAAGCTGTGGAGCCTCTCTGAGACACCTGTGGAGTGGGGGGGGGGGGGTCTCAGCAACTCGCCGTAGGATTGGGTTAGGGATCATAAGATGCATATGACAGGTACACGCTGTAAACAAGTCAACTGATGATATTTTTAAATTTTCTTAAATAGGTCATTTCCCACATTTCAGGTTCTTTCCTCAAATTTCAAAAAGGGAAGAATAAATGCTGGTCCTTTTGTCCCATTACTTCCCCTTTCTTAAGTATTAAATTCGAATCATCTGGAATGTATTATTAAGTGTTTCTCCTAGAGAAGGTGACATGAGTAATCTTCTGTTGTCTTCCTGCACAAAAGACAACTTGAAGTCATACAAAATTGCTGAATCACAACTATTTTCACCTTCAAAACTGGCTGCGTCGTCTTCCAGCATTTAGTATGGCAGAGGAAAAGTCTGAAGTCACCATCAGTATTTGCCAGGATGTATCCTCTTTTCATTGCATTTTCTGGAATCCTGTGAACCCCATTGGTTGTGTGTGTGTGTGTGTGTGTGTGTGTGTGTGTGGTGTGTGTGTGTGTATAAGGGTTGGGAGATCAAAGTGGCAGCTGACTGACTATGAGTGCGCCTCTGCCTTGCTAGTCACCACTCTCTCGACGCTGCCCTTTGACAGTCTGGGAGGACAGCAGGCACTGCAGCTGCCTGGGCAGAACCGTCTTCATTATATGTGGCCACTGGGTCCACAAGATTAATGGTAACATTTTAAAAATTCACACAGACCTGGAATCAGCACTAGAAAATACAGATTTAAATTAACAAGGAAAAAGCAGAATCCCATCAAAGGAAATAAATCGTGCTGGCAACTATTGTCTCATAATAAAATATATTCTATAACTGAAGGGCTTTTATATGGAGCTGTCTGCAGCTTAGTGGCCATGTTAATTGAATAAGGTGCCTAAGACTGACTTGGGGGAGAAAATGAAATTCCCCTCAGCATGTATTTAGCTGGAGCCGTCATCGCTGGCAGTGTGTGCTTGCTGACCTGTTTGTTACAGAACAGCCAATCCCTCCTGCAGAGAGACGTGATGGCCACCAGAAGCAGCAGGGTGAGCCCTGTCTCCTCCGGGCAGTTCTGTGGGCAGGGGGAAGGGGAGGAGAGCTTGGTAACACTCCCCGAGGATTTAGGGACTGTTCCAGTTACAATTCTCCAGTGACCAAACAGATTTTGGAATAATAATCCATCCTTTGAGTCAAGTGGCAGAAATGGTTGTCCTCTGATGGACAGCCCTTGCTCCAGGGGTCCAAGACCTACTGGGGAAGGTGACAGAAGGCCTTCACCTCCTGGCACTATCCTAAGTAGAGACAGTTTCTCGAGCCTTTGAGTCTCCTTCTCCTTAGTCTGCTGGGGAGCTTTATGAACTCTCCTAAAATCTAAACTCATGGATCTGCCTACAGAGTGGTCAACTTCGGGCCCACTAAAATGACTCCACTGAAACTGCTGTCCATAAGTGCACCAGCCACCATCATTCTCGTGGACCTCTCAGGTTTTTTTTTTTAATTTTTAATCTATTTATTTATTTTGAGACTGGATTATAAAACTGGCTAATTTTTGTTTGTTTGTTTGTTTGTTTTTTGGTAGAGACGGGGTTTCACCATGATGCCCAGGCTGGTCTCAAACTCCTGGGTTCAAGTGACCCACTCGCCTCGGCCTCCCAAAGTCCTGGGATTACAGGCATGAGCCCCCACTCCCAGCCGGCCTCTCGGTTTTGTTTGATGCTGTCGAGTACCTACTCATTCTTATAACTCCCTTGGCTGGGAGCTGCAGAAGAGGTGAGTGTCCAATGCCAGTGGCCTAGTGCGGCTCCTCATCTCTTGCTTCCTCCCTCCTCCAGGTACAGGGTCGTGATCGGGGCCTTCCTTCAGTCTCTCCTTAGACAATTCAACCTGTTTATTCTCATGAACCAGAGGCCTTTGTATGGGAAAGAAGCCAAAGAGTATTGGGTTAACTGACCATGATTCCAAGCATAAAAATAAGGACTTTCTGTCTATGGATGCCAGTCCATAGACACTGGATGCTGTGGTCATAGGCATAGGCACTGACCAATAAAGAGTCTTCTAAAATATTTTAAAAGACAGCCAAATATTTCATGAAACAGTGGTACCACAATTTTTTAACCAGTCCTCCATTATTTGATTGTTCATCTGATTCTAGTTTTTGGCTTTATAAGTAGTGCCGTGATGAATTTATTGTTTACATAAAAATATCGTGAATCAGAAATAGTTGCATTTTCCAAGCCATTAACCAACCCAGTCGTGGGGATGAGAAGGAGAGAAGAGACAAGGCTTCCTGGAAGTTTCCCGAAACTATCCCTAATTATAAGTCAGAATCAGATCAACAAGTAGTAGGTAATCTTAGAGGATTTTCCCTAATATTTGTTAAGCGCTCACTGTGTACTGGGCATTGTTCTCGCCCCTGGGGATGTGGTGGGAAGAAAAGGCGTGGTGGAGATCATGTTCTGGTGACATGAAAACAAGTCAGACAGCCCGATGAGTGGGAAGGGCGCCACAGGGAGGAGGCAGGTGTTATAAGAGTGTGGCAGGGTGCCTCCTCAGAAGGGTGGCCTGACTGGGGAGGGAAGCCAGCCGCTGAGATCTGGGGACAGTGGCAAGTGCAAAGGCCCTGAGGCAGGAACAAGAGCAGGGGCTGGAGGAACAAAAGCGGCTACTGAGGTTGGCAGACGTGAATGCAGGGAGGGTGGACAAGACGTGGTCAGAGAGGAGGGATGGGCCAGAGCTGGCAGCACCTGTCAGCCGTGGGCGGGTTTGGATTTCATCCTGATGCAGAGGAAAGGCCCCGTGGGTTCTGCTGTGGTGCTGCATGGAGGCCCTCATGAGCCAGACTCTACAATAATGCCGGGGTGGCAAGAATGGGGAGAGTGGGAGTAGGATTGAAGCTCGCGTACTTGCATGTGCTCACGCATGCCTGGTTGTGTGCTGTCAACCCTGCCTGCATGGTGGCCCTCTGTGCCCTGGGAGGCAACACACCCCTGCCAAAGGCCATGTGGCTCCCTGGTGCTGGCGCTGGGATTTGGACCCACATCCAGCAGACTCGGGGGCACTGCCCTCAACCACTACAACTGGTTTGCCTCCCTGGGTGTGCGATCGGGCCATTGGTCATCCAGCTCTGTATAGTTCACTGTAACCTGTCGGGATCACTGAGCTAGTGAGCGGCAGAGATGTCATGTCCCTGGCATCACTGATTTCAAAAGGGCCTTCAGGAGGGACCCTGTGGCCCTGATTGAGTAGTCTCATTTTATATACCCGATAGTGAAGCTGAATCGGGGTAACTCTAACATAGCGATAACCACCTCCGGAGGACACATGGACTGACCTCTTCATTAATACCTAGCTTTCCCTTCATCAACTTTACCTCTCAGGGCCTCAGTTTCCTATTCTGTTAAATGAGAATAATTACTCCTATCTAAAAAGGTTGTTGAGGGGATGAGGCCGGGTGATATATTGAGGACCCCCAGCCCAGGTCCTGGCAGGTGGGGCTCCACCCCACGCTGGGGAACTGGAATCTTATCTCGCCAGAGACCCAGCTGATGGCAGAGCCTTCGTCCTTGTCTCTCACTTTCAGGCTAATCTGACACCAAAGCACCCCTGGGCCACTTCTCCTTCAGCAGGTGACTTGTCCTGTTTAACCACAGGTAATCTGTCCCTGGGGCCCAAACTGTTCATTCTCATTAATGGGAAGCCTTGATGTGCCTTTCTGTCCTGTCCCCATGTCCCCTGCTTCCTGTGTCCAGGAATAGTGGAAGCAGAAATGCAGGGGAAGCTATTTGCCGTGTAGGGAGGAGCCCTTCTCCCTAAAGCTTTCTTTGCCCAGGGGGCCTTCTCACCTGCTGCTCTCTGACTGCCGTCCCTTACCCACTCTTGCATCAGCTACTTTAGCTGGAGTATTCAGTAACCTGATTTCAATTCAGCACATCCCTACTGAGCAGTTATTCTGCAGAAAATACAGTCAGCCTGTGACTTGAATCCTCTTTTAATTTCACATTTGCTGCATCAGGCACACATTGTCTATCATATGTGAACAGAAACCTTCTTTTTTTCCCCTCTTGTAAATTCCTGGTTGCTGCTGCTGCTGATTTCTTCTTACCCATACCTGGTTTCCTCCATAATGGAGAGAGGTGAGATTCAGGGTATAAAACAGAGACCCCTGGAGTCTAATTGGGAAAATACACACAGGGAGAAATGAAATGATAGAGACTAACAGCAGTTCATGTCAAAAAAGAAACCCAGGGGTTTTAGTGAGCCAACTACAACACTTGATTTGGTCAACAAATGGTCAGTAATTGTCTACCCTGTGACAAAAAATTGTCCCAGAAAATGAAGTACAAAATTGATGATATTTGGCCCTGCTCTTGAGGAGGTCACAATCACATTAGGGGACAGGTTTATATCAGATGACCAAAGTGTACTGTGATACCTGGAGTGGGATGAGAGAAGACACTCAGGCATCCAATCCAGTCTGGGGCAAGCCCAGGAAAGGTTTTTCCAAAGAGGGGATGGTTGGGTGGGATCTTGAAGTATGAATAGGAGTTTGGAGAGTCGGTAAGGAAGAATGGAGATTCCTAGGAAGAGGGAGTGGCATGGATAAAGAATCAGGCCTAGGCATGAGAAAAACAAGGCCTGTTCAGAGATTAACAAGACTTCCACTCTTCCTGGAGGAGAGGGGAAGTAAGTAGTGGCAAGAGGCAGAATCTGGAAGGTGGGCTGGTGTGCCGGGGATGTGTAAGTGTACGGAGTGAGAAGACAGCTAAGCCAGCACCCTTGCAAACAGCAAGCTTGCAGAGGTTGGAGACGAAGTGGGAGTTGGCGGGGTGGGGGATGGTGGGCAGAAAGAATCATCTCCAACGAGAGAAGAGAACCTGGGGCGGGGGTTGAGTTGCAGGGCAAGCCAGGCAAAATCTGAGGCCCCGAGGGACAAGAAAGTTTGGTCCCGGACATCAGTATTGCATGGAGCAGCTGAAGAGCCGGGCCCCTTGATTTCTGTGTTGTTCATATACTTTTTTGTGGTTGTTAGTGCTCATATATTTCTTTTAAGTCCTAAATTTCCCCAAAACTGTCCATTTAGAGGGTCTGTGGCAAGTCATGTCGACAGGAATGAAGTCTCTGCACAAAGTAGTGAATAATTGTAGGCTCATGATCATTTGCTGCTACCATTTCCATCCACATTGGCGCCTTAGTTTTATTTCCTCACTCTCCCATAGACGGGCAAGCTTTTGAAATTGTAAATTGGATGTTGGCACATTTCTGCTTAAAAATCATTCCAGAGAAAGGCAGAACCCATGCTGGGCTCCACGTGGCCTGGCCCCACCATCTTCCTAGCCTTCTAGGCGTGGCCACCCTGGCTTCCTCCTAAATCTGGAGGAGGTCAGACTCCCCACAGAGCCTCGAGTGCTCACCCCTCCTCCCTGCTGCATCTCTCTGATTTCTGCCTATCTTCAGTTCCCACCTCAATGTCCCTTCCTCCAGGGAGCCTTCTCCTACCCTGCCCTTCATAGCACTTGAGTCTTCCCGCCTTCCATAGGAAATAATCACACTTGTAAGCAAGTGTTCAGGTAACTTTATGGATATTTTCGTGTCCCCCTGCTTGTCCTGCCACCACTGAGTCCCCCACAGATCTGTGTTGATGCATATTTGACCACCCAACAGCTCGGCTGGCCCCATTTTCTCCTCTGCCTCCTGACTGGCCTCTTTGCCATCATCCATGTCCACCTGGCTCCCAAAGTTCTGCTAATGCTCCTGCCTCCTCTGTGAGCCTCCCTGAATGCTTCTAGCCCCTGGAGTGTTTACCGCACTGCACAGATTGCTCTGCATCCTTAGTTAGGTTGCGTGCACCTTTTTAGGGCTTTGGAGGCTTAGAAATTTTAGTCTGGCAGCCATGAAGCAAAATACTTCCCTGGCTCCTGGAAATTCCCTCATTGGTATAGTGAGTACAGTTATAGCACCTACCCTAGATCCTTTTAGTCACACACACAAAGCCCTGTGCTCAGAAGGGCCCCACCATGGGTTTAATGCTCTGCTGTTGCCATCTTGAAATTCTTGATAGCATTTGAATAAGGACCCCATGTTTTCAACACGCACTGGGCCGCGCGTATTGTGTAGCTGCTCCCATACCTGCCTCGAGGGGCGTTGTGAGGAGCCATAGGAGGATGTTTGACACCTGCATTCCCAGGGCTGGCACCTGGTGGCACTCTCAGCAGGGTCACCTGTCATCATTTTAGTTCTGCTCAACCACAACCACAGTCGATAATTCACTCTTCTGTTTGCTCAGCTTCATTGACTAAGTGCTGTGGTCAGAGACATTGATCAACTGCTGAAAACCCTTCTGCAGCTGCTCCTCACCTTCGCAGGGTTCCCAGACCTGGCCAGTCTTCAGATTCACCGCTGGAGCTTGTTAAAAATAGATTTCTGGGCTGCACCCGGCCAGGCCCACTGACTCAGACTCCCCAGGGTCAGGGCCTGTGAGTCTGTGTTGTAGCAAGTTCCCAGGTGACTGACACCTTCATTAATGCCATGATGGGAGTTTAGGAACCTCCATCCTAGGAGTTTGAACCCAAGCCTCTTGTAATGGTGTTTGGCGCCCTTTCCATCTGGCCCTGCCTGCATTTCTAGCTCTGCTTCCGACGTGTGCCCTAACCCTATGGGGAAGTGCTGGCTCTCTCTGACTCCCTGGTGGGTGCCTTTCACTCCCATAACACTTTGAGGGGTCCTGAAGCCCCGTTCCCTTTAACAGAATATATTGTTCCTTCTTTTCATGCTTACCAGCACTCAGTTTTTCTTGTTCTCCGAGCACATGTCACGTTGCACTGTGATTTGTTTCTGCTTTATTCCCTGCAGCCTGAGCTGAGGGAGCTCACCTCTGTACCCTTAGTTAGCAGCAGTAACAAAGAATATTCCGGTTCCCTCCATGCACGCCAGTGCACCCGGTGGACACACTTACAGTGCATGTGTCTGCTGGTTCCCCGAAGCCCTGAGCATACAGTTGGTGCTTGATTCAGCCTGGCTGGGCTGTGGCTGAGTGTCCGCCATGAGCTATCACTCTGTGGCTGGCAGACCCAATACCTTCACAGCCCTTGGTGCTCATCTTGCCCCTGGAAGGCTCCTTCCGGTTCCAGCTCAATCCTGGAGCTGTGGGAACATCCCCTCCCTGGAGAGCCTTTCCTCCCAGGAGTCTTTTTTTTTTTTTTTTTGAGGCAGAGTTTTGCTCTGTTGCCCATGCTAGAGTGCAATGGCATGATCTCAGCTCACTGCAACCTCCGCCTCCCAGGTTCAAGCGATTCTCCCACCTCAGCTTCCCAAGTAGCTGGGATTAGTAGAGACAGGGTTTCACCATGTTGGCCAGACTGGTGTCAAACCCCCAACCTCAGGTGATCTACCCACCTCGGCCTCCCAGAGTGCTGGGATTACAAGCGTGAGCCACCGCGCCCGGCCCTCCCAGGAGTGTTTATGCACAGCAGTCATTCTAGAAGGTCACACATGTGCTGTGTGAAAAAGGCACCTAGTAATTGACCACTTACTTTATGTGATAAGTGTTTCCTCCACCAGTCTCTTCCATTTCGGAAATGTCCGGGTATGGCCACAGGTTAGGCTCCTGAGCTATTGCAACACAGCCCCCAGTTGTCCCACCAAGAGGTTTTGTTGTTGTTTTTTTCCCCTAGTCCTGTTGGGTTTTAAATATTTTCCTATTCGCTTAATTTTTCTTTTCAGCATTCACTACAGGCAGCTGGTGACCATGCCAAATGGATTGTTTACTTTTGACTAAATGCTCACTTAGGCTGAGTGTTCTTTGTGAGCTTGAATGACTCACACCTGAGCCATCAAAGACTGTGCTGTATCTGTCTGGAAGGTGCTTTCCTGAGCACCTACTGTGTGCGCTGCCTGAGGGGGAACACACAGACATAGCAGTTGAGAGCGATGTGCCATCCTGATTTTCAGAGGTCATTAGTCTCCTGGACTCATATGGCAATAATAATTCCCAACACCTTTATTTACAAAGCGCTTCATGTGCAGTGATCCTCAGCAGCCCTGCGGTGTAGGAATGGAAGCATTTGCATGGCTCCTGGAATAAACCAAGGCTGGTGTTCAGCGCCTGGGTTGTTACGGTCCTGCTGGTGCATTTTGCCCGGTGGGCAGAGATCTGGGTCAAACTGCCACCCCGTAGAGTCCCTTGGACCTGCTGTAAGGCTTGGGACACACTTTCTTCCTCTTAGATGTCCTTTCTAATATGGAAAAAAAAGGTGGCTGCTGATGTCTAGAAACTTCCAAATTCCTTGAGAGGACTTGAGCCCAGTGGAGGAGTTATGCTTGATTGAGAAGGAGGCGCTGGCCAGAAGCACCTGCTCTGCCCGCTGATCTGTGCTGCATTTCAGCTGTTGATGGCGTCAGTGCTTCCTGAGTCTTGGGGAATGCTCCTTGTAACCTCCTTTCTCTCGTCCTTCTCTTCCTCAGGCACATCTCCCTAACACTTCCTGCCACCTTCCGAGGCAGGAACAGCACCCGGACGGACTACGAGTACCAGCACTCCAATTTGTATGCCATATCAGGTATGTGGAGCCACTGCTGCAGGCCAGCTACAGAGTCTGTGTCCCGGGCGCCGCCTCCTTCCACACGTTCTCTGTCTTCTCGTGGGATCTGTCTGCCTTACCTCTCTTTTCTTCCCTGCAGGGGACCTGTTCCCTGCAGGAACCAGGCCTTCCCTTTCCTTTGTGTCGCCACAGCACTTAGAGAAGGGCCAAATACTCAGCATGTTTTGAAACTAATGATGAAAAACAATGTGTGGATTTCACAGGGTTGAAGGGAGGTTTCCAGAGAATACTCGCCACATTGTTCACCTGCCAGACCCGGGCAGGCTTCCCACGAGGCCTCGGGAGCAGCGCCGAGCTGAGCCCTGGTCGGCTCACCCTCCCATATCCAAGTCTGTCCTCACCTCTCATTTCTCACAGCTGGGTTTGTGGCCAGCGGGTGCACTGGCGGTCTCCCCTCACACCCCTGGAGCATGAGTCTGTGGTTTCTGAACTCGGCCTTGAAATTGATAGTGTTACCTTGGCAGGAACTTCATCAGTCCTAGTTTTCCTTTTCACCTTCACCCAGGGAGGGGAAAACTTACAAGCCTTATTACAGAATTGAGATTCATTAGGTGCTTGGCGGCGCAGGTGACTTGCTAAGAGCCGAGGAAACCCACAAACTCGCCTCCGATTATCCTGGGCCGCCAGTGAGGGGTGTTTGTGTATAAGGGGAAAGTGGCAAATCGGTGCCACTTACCAGCACACACCCTTAATGGTGAGTGACATTTTGAACACAGGAACATGGCATTCATTCATGTACCATAATGAATCGGTTATTTAAAAGGTAATCTTTTTTCTAAAAATTGCAACTACAGGTTACTAAATAGATGAAATAGAACAATGGCATAATTCTTGTCAGTATTAGTTTTTCTCGTTATGATCACTCCCTAATAGGTTTGGAAGTATAAGCAAAAGCCAGTTGTTCCATTTCTGGGTGACATTCCTGCTGAGAAGAGGAGGAGCAGGGATGTTCTTAAGCCCCCATCCCTGGCTCCACTGCAGGAGCCAGGCTCTCCAAGGGGAGAGGGAACGTGTTTGTCTAAGAACAGCATCTCCAGGGAGAATTTCTTTTGTGCTGTGGCTATTTCAGCAGAGTCGACAAGGAGCATAACAAGTGTGGAAAGATGACCTATTTTGTAGAAAAGCTGAGTATTTCCCCAGATGCTTAGTGGCATAGAGGTGCAGAACAGGCCTGTGGAATCCAGCAGGGCGCCCCCATTCAGAATGCACACAAGGGAAGCTCCATCAAAACAGATGACTTTTTTTCTGCAGCTCGCAAATCTTTTTCCAGCCACAGCGTTTGGCTACACCCACTTTACCTGTGTTCTCTGATGGCTTTCCCAGCTGTTGGCGTTTCTGCAGGAAAGAGCCACAGAGTGAAATCTCCTATGGTTTGGCAGGAACACTGCTGTCTGCCTCTGGACCGCTGCTTCCTCGCCCCGCAGCTTTGATGAGGTGTTGTCTGGGTTCATTTCAGCTGTTAGTTTAGCAATACCAAGGTAACAGCCTCAAGACACAGGGGAAGCCATTCAGAAACTTCCTGTTACATTTATGTAAGTGGCAGTCAATTGGATTTTATCTTCCAAACAGAGGTAGTTGAGGCTACAGCCCACGGCAGCAGGCAATTTCAGGCCTCCTCAGTGGCTGCAAGCACCAAATTGCTCTGCCAGGGTCCAGGACCGCTTTGTTGTGTTGCTGCCAGAAATACCCTGCAGGACCTGCTGGTTCCATAAGGCCTGCAAGCTCAGCACTGGGCAACTATGGTACAACTGGGAAGGCTGCCCGCCCACCCACTGGCAGCCTGCCTGCGAGTCATTCTGGCTAGAAGGGAGCAGAGACCACCTCCCTTACCCCCATATGAACAGTATTTGGCACTGAGTGGCCTATCTCAGTTTGGTATTGTGAAGTTAGGGTTTCCAATGGTTTCTTCCAAAAACAGTTAAGGCAAAGTGTGCCCCAGGCCCTAGCCCTTGCCCAGTACCCATGCCTTGATAGCTGGAGTTCTGCTGATAATGAAATGAATCATCAAACCGTTCTGCCTCTGAACTGGCCCTGGCACAGGTTCACTGCAGACTTCAGGAGCTGAGCCTTTGGTGCAGACTCCTGGCGGGCTCTGTGTCCCTCCTGAAGACATTCGATTACTGCTCCCTTAGTGTTCCATCCCTTCCTAAGATAAGTAGGTTTCAAAACAGTGTAATTAGAAATTTGAAAAACAGCCCACACTTAATGTGTATGTATGGTTGTTAAAGTATATTAACTTTTAAATGTTTTCTCAGTGGCATACCTGCTAGTAGATTCCTTTTCCTGTATCTTTCACTAAGACAGTTGGCTCCCATCATGCCTGCTAAGGGTGAGACGTGGCACAGAGTTGCAAGAGACACGAGTGGAGACGATATGTAGTGCCATCCCTGGCACAAAGCAGTGCTCATGATGTGGTCAAGGAAGGAAGGAAGAGACGAAGGGAATCATTTAGCCTCCTGTCTGCCTTGCACAGGAGTACCCTCCCAAAACCCTGGGCCAGGTAGTCATCCTGATTTTGCTGCTTGAATGCCTGTGGTGTCTGGGACCACCACCTCCTACCAGCCCACCCATCCCTGTGAGATCCTTCCTCGTTAAGCAGGGCTCTGTCTTCCTGTTCTTTCACATCCACTCAGCAATTTGAGACACTGTGCATTCTGCCGACCAAAATTTGCCAGCTGTTCTACACAGTCCAGTCGTATCTCTCTCTTGCCCACAGAAGTGGGGTGAGGCGCTCTAACTCAGTGCTGAAATCCTGAGATGCCTGTGGCCTGCGCTCTGCTCTCTTGTACCCTAATCCAAACGGCCACAAAGCCAGCATCCATCCTCACACTTGTCCTAGCAGTATCTCCTAGAAAATACAGATGTGCAAAAAGATTTATCCACAAGGATAAGCACCGCCACTTCTCAAAAATAATACTTCAAGACAGGGGTGGGAGGTGGATAGATCTTAAATGCCCCAAACAAAGACGAATGCTTAAATTACAAAACATCCATACAGTAACCTTAACTTTTCAGCCATCTAGAAGTGATGACTTAGGTTAAAAGATGTATGTGAATATTGTTAAGTGGAAAGAAAAACAGGTAACAAGTCAGAATATGCAGTGATCTCATTTTAACAATTACGTCTAAGCTGGGAGTGGTGGTGCATGCCTGGAGTCCCAACTGCTCGGGAGACTGAGGAGGGAAGATCCCTTGAGGCCAGGAGTTCGAGGCTATAATGTGCTATTATGATGGCCTTTGGAAATAGCCGTGCACTCCTGCCTGGGGAACATGGATCTTGTCTCTTTAAAAAAATTAATTTTTTAAAATTAACAAAAAATACATCTAAAGGTCTGGAAAGGTCCACACCTAAGTGTTTATGGTGGTTTTCTTGGGACTTTCATCTTTTTTTGGCCTCTCTGCAGTTACTCATTTTCCATAATAGCACGTGTTGCTTTTGTAGTAAGAAAAAATACACACCTGATGTGAGTGTGGCATGTCCTTGGTAAACCCTGCCGGCCTGCAGGATCACCATTTTCTCCTGAGCACTCATGAGTCTATGCTTTCAAAGTTTACTGCAGAGCACTTCCAGACCACAGATCAATAATTTTCTTATTGTCCCTTTTAGAAAATATGATTTTTTTTTCCCTGTTATGCAGTCCCCTGAAATCACCTGTTCACTCGAGTTCCTCAGAGATCACTGTCTGTAATTCCAGCACCATCCTTTATGTCCTGCTGGCCCTCTGGATGTGGACTGGGCAGGCAAGCAGCCGGCTGCTCCAGCCACCTCCCTGCCTTCCTTGCTCTTCACGTCCCCCATCATTGTGTCACTCTGTAGGGTTTTGAAGATGGTTTTCCCTAAAAGGATAAAATGATGGTCGCTTGGCTTGGCTCACTCTGTTACCCATCTGGGTTAGGGTCAGCAAACTAAAGCCCATGGCCCAATCCCATCCACGGCCTGTTTTGTATGACCTGCAAGCCAAGGATGGTTTTAATATTTTTAAGTAGTTGGACAAAAATAAAAAGAGTAATATTTAGGGACATGTGAAAATTATATGAAAATCTTTAGTGTTTGTAAATAAAGTTTTATTGCAACACAGCTATGCCCAGTCCTTTACAAATGGTCCATAGCTGCTTCACATTCCAATGGCAGAGTTAGGTGTGTGCAGGCAACGCCAGATGGCCAAGAAATCCTAAATATTTACTCTCTGGCCTTTTACAGAAAACATTTGCCAACCCCTGGTTAGGGTCATCACTCCTAAGCCATGGGTGCTATTCATCCTTACTCTTTCTAGCTGTAAACAAAATATTTCAAAACAACCTTTTTTGATAGTTCTTACCTTGCTGACTGTAGCTTTCCTGGTGCTGGTCTTACTGGTGTGACCCCTGTAGCTTTGTGCCTTTGGTTTTTCGAACATGCCTTTAAGATCTTACCTCTTTGGAGGGCCCTCTTCCGGGTCATGTTGATTTCTCTAGGTTCTACTCCAACCCCACCCCTGAGTTTCCTGGTCAGGACTCTTAGTGGCTGTTACTTTTCTTAAGAACATCTTACCTTTCCTGAAAAGTCTTCTATTTTAGTCCCAAATGGTGGCACCCTACCTTTTTTTTTCTTGGAATTTTTTATATGTTTAGATATCTGCCCATTCACTCATTTCTCTTTCATCTATTCCAAAAGGATTTAAGGTAGCTCCAAAAATACATACGGCCAAATGAAAATGGAAGTGAGGAAACACAAGTTAATGGAAATAGGATAGAAAGTAGGTGCGGCTGTGTGCAGGGGATATCTAGATTAGGTTCTGAGGCAGAGGGCTGTCCCTTAGGGATAAGAGAGAAACAAGCTAGTTGCTTGGGAAGAACTGAACTATTCTCTTAAGCCCGAAGAGCTGTCCTTCCTCATAAACAGGGTCCTGTGGGTCAGCGCTGACTCCCACATATGCATTCCTTAGAAAGCTGAACAAAATGAGCAAAAAACCTCTACCACCAAAATGAGTGCTCTCGTTTTCTTTATTTCTTTAGTTCTGCACTTTCCCACATTATTGCCACATGAGTGTTAGTCCTATGGATACATATTAAAGCTAGTAGACGTCTCAGACAACACTGGACATGAATGAGAGAAATATAAATATTTACCACCTTGGGGGAGGGAGGAGGGCTCCATAAAATGCTGTAAACAATGTAACAATTGCTTTTCAATTATTATAACTGTAAGTTTGATAAGAACAGCTTATACATATATGTATATATATATATTTATATATCTCCATGTATTGGGGGGACACCTACTTGTTTGAAATGAATCTAAAATGTCTGAAAGTTGAGTGAGATGTTTCTTAAGAAATGTTCTTGTGGTGGGTGTCAGGCACCTTATGGGACTGGAGACCTCGGGGAATGTCAGGAAAGACAGATCTTCCCTGACCCCCTGCCCAAACCTGCTGCTCACAGCTGCCCCAGAGGCTTCCTATAAGGAGAGGGGCCACCAAGGAGAGCACAGTGCAGCTTTTCTAACCTAGAAGGGTTTTTTGTCTTACGGCAGGTTTTGCTTAACAAACGGGACTGTGGGATGGGAAATGATACCATCCTATTCTTTTGTTGTGTTTGTTGTTGTAATCTGATTTCTATCTCCAAGTGCACAGTTTTTAACCATAGAAAGCTTATTTTTCTCTTTTGAAAAAAAATTGACATAGTAAAATTAAGCAAATACCTATTAAAACTGGCATATAATAAGACCGAAAAATCTCGAACACCCCATGAATGCAGGGTGAGCCACAGTGCAGAAACTCCGCAAAGCCACACAGTGCGGTGAGCTGCGGGGCTAGGATTGCTTTCCGCTTTAGGACCTAGACAGGTTGGCTCACTGACATCTTCATTTATCCATCAGCATTAGGCTGACTATAAAAGTGAAGGGGGCACACAATTGTCCCAGGACAGAAGCCGTAACCTGAATCTATCCTGGCAGACTGGGGTGTATTGGCCACTCCTCTGCCTTCAGCTTTTTTTCTTTTTTTTTTCTTTTTTTTTTTTTTTGCTTTTCTTTTTGATTGCTGGAAAAGCCAGCTTATTGCCCTCCACAGCTGTTTGCTTTTTAAAAACCAGCCCCCCTTTCAGGATGTTTGACACCAGGAAAGATGTCGGTGTGGTCAAGTCAGTGTCCATCATCTCATCAGTTTGGATCATGGCCCCTTGTACAGAGAGAAGGAGGATTTTATCTGTAACTCAGAACCGTGGGTGAGCCATGTAGCTCTGACATTGGAGTAGGAAAGCACAAAGCAATTAAAAATAATTAATGATTTCTGAATATCAGCCTTCTCCATGCAGTTTTAATCTAGTCCTCATTTAAATTGGAAGATGGACATTTAATTATCAGTATTATGAAATTCATGATTTATATATTTCATCCAATTGGATAAAATTTCTGCCACCAGCTTTTCATCTTATGATGAAAAAAATGTGTATCTTACAATGTGATCATTTAAAAACTCATCTACAGCATACCAAACAATTCCAAACATATTTTCCTTTCATTTGCAGTGATTACATGATTTCTGTCTCTCAATTAGGAAAAAAAAAAAACTCACCCGGAAAATTGAAAATAAACTTAATACTTTAATGATCAGGAAGCACTGCAGGGTTGGGAAAATGAAGGGTAAAAGACTCAAACAATAGGGTGCTTGAGAAGCGCTGTTCTCTCCTGTGTCAGGTGTGCTAACACAACTGCTTGGCATGTTGTAATGTTCACGGTTTGATGCCACAGAATTTGCATCCACATTCTGGGTGTGCCATGTGCCTGTGGTTCTCCTTTTCCCTGTGCTCGGGTGAGTGTGTGTCCCTGTGCTCGGGTGAATGTGTGGGCTGAGTGAATGTGTTCCTGATAACCACCAAGGAGGGAAAGAGCCACTGTCTTCTGGTGCAAGCCCCTGAGTAGTGTTAGCCTCTGCTTTCACAGGGGTCCCTGTGGCCTTTGTCTTCAGTGGATATGTTCTCGTGGCTCGGGGTGGCATTGCATTTCTGACCCCGGCTTCCCTGAGGTTCTTCGCTCCACAGAGGATTTTCATAATCACTGACAACTGGCTCAAGCGGTGGTGGGTGAGCGTATGGGAGGGTTGCCCCAGATCTGAGACAGGAACATCAGTTTGGCACAGCCACTGATAATAGCATATGGGAAAATTCCTGAATGAAGTGAAAAGATATTTATAATAATTGTGCTTGAACCAAGGAGGAAAGAAGTCATTTTAAAGACAAATACATTTTTATCATCACCTATAAGAACCATTTTTATCATCCCCTATAAGAACCCTTGTCTATCCATCTCCTCTTGCCCTGACTGACAACAAAATCAAGTATAAAGAAAAATAGAATAAGAAAAAGAAGAAATGAATGGGAGCGGATGGGGAATTGATCGCATGGTGTATTTGTATATCCTGATGTAAAAGGTGCGGCTGACAGGTGGCCAGGTTTGCTCTGTACACAACCATGTGTGTGCTGTCAGGCGCACGCACACTGCCTTGTTTCGATTGATGAATTGCCTGCTTTCTTGATTAAACCTTCCGTCACTTAAGAAACAAAAAGCCTGTGTTTAGATGGCAGAGTGGGACATGTCAAAAAAATCTGTCTCCTTTACCTTTGTGCAGATGTTGGGCACAGACTGTAACATGTATTATTAAAATGAATGTGGCATTTACTGTGCATTATTCCTTTCCTGGGAGAAAGGACTGTAAATTATATGCTAATAATAAGCTTTAACCCTTTCGAAATGCAAAAGATTTAAGAGTGCAAATATTCATGTAGGCCTGGCTAATTGGATGTGCTTTTCTACATCCACCACGGTGGCTGTGTCACTGAAGTTAATGAACAGCGTGTGCAGGCAGACACACAGGGCACTTGGGGAACTCCTGCCTCCTGGACGTTGTCTGCAGTGCGAGTGCCTCCTGGACTTCACAGAGAGATAGACCCTGAGAACCCTGAGCTGGGCTCTGGGTCATCTTACTCCAGATGAAGTCCATGGTCAGGATCAGTTCCCCAGCAGGTCCTCTGCAGCTGAGTGTTAAGCGTGGGACCTCTCTTCGCACACCTGCATTCTCACTTAGAATGCAGGGCCCACAGAAGGCCGTGGGCCCGGGCCTTCTGGGCTGCAGTCTGGCAGGTATCAGGCTTTGGTGCCCAGCCCTTACTTGACTCTCTTCCTTGACCAGGCTTTTCTAGCCTCAGCTCAGTTGCCCAGGTAGCTGACTCATCTCTCCAAAGACCTCCTTGGTCCCCTTGCTCCTCAGATCACACCTTTGTGCCCCGCCACAGCCTGACTGCATTCATTCAGACCTCAGACCTCACCTGCCTGGTGTTGGGGCTGTCAACAACCAGCCCCACCCGTGTCCCACCAGCCTGGGTCGCTCCCTGCGTCCTCCTTGCCTTTGTCTTGCGCTATGCTTGCCCCGCCACTCCAGCAGCTCAGATTTCACCACCTTCTCTTCTCTCTGTCCCTGGCTGTGGCTCTGAAGGCCGCTCCCAAGCTGCCTCTCCATCAGGCTTTTCTGATTCCTCTCCCGCTGCTGACTCTCTCTCCTGGTTTACCCCACACTACTCTGTTGGAGAGTTTTCACCTGTGAGCACCTTGAGTGAGAGGGCAGAGACCATATTTAGAGAGGATGGAGGCTCCCCTCTTTTTTTTTTTTTTTAATTGAGGAGGACGTAGGTAAACAAAGGCAAAGACAAGAGCAAGATTGTTCACTCCATTCACTCAACAGTCACCGAGAGCTGCCCTGTCCTGTGCTCCTGAGGGCAAGCCTGCTGCCCTGATAGGGCATTTGGGGTTGGAAGCATAGGGTCAGAATCTTGGCTCTGACACATACTGGCCATCATACAGTGCTGCTGTGAGCAGTTGCCAAAGTTGTGCACTGCACAAAATATGTGACTAGCATCCTCTAGAACTGTACAAGGACCCTGCACAATGCTACTTTGGGCAATGCTAGTATCCATACCTTTAAAACAATGCAGTAATGCCCGTTTCCTTCCTGGATTGTTGTGAAGATCTAGGGTATGTAAGAACATTTTATAAACCAGGAAGCAGCATAGGAATGTCACTTCTCTCCTTATTCACCTCCCCTGCAGAGATGTGATCCGAGAAAGAGCCCAAAGATTTGTTGAGAATTATCACATGGGACACGCTGGCTTGGGCCCAGCACGGTCTTCATCTTCTTAGCCGTGTGCTCCCTTATATAATTTTGATATATAAGATTACTTCTCAGAGTGCTCAGAGGAAATTTCTTCCTCAGTCCAGAGAAACTTGCAATAAAAGGCTCTCTGGCATGGCTCAGCTCAGTACCCCCTGGAAGCCGAGACATTCTGTCACGCATCACCACTTAGAAGTGGGCTATTTTCCGTGGCAAGCAGCCCACGATCCCTTTCTCAAGAAGGTGACAGAATGATGGCTTGGGGGCAGGAAGGAGAGAAGTGCTTGGCAGCGTGAGGCTGCAACTTCTATAAAATCTTCCAATGTACCTTTGGTTTTTTGGAGGAAAAGTGCCTGGGGGGCTGATTTCTGCTCTAGGCTTTCATTTCTGCTTTTCCTGTGCCCCATGGGTAGGAAGAAGTTAAGACTTTTTCCAGTTAAGTCATCATGAAAAATAAAAATATTACTAGGTGACAGATACTTCAGTGCTCTTAAACAGGCGGCCACCTTCCCACTGTGCTTTCCTTCTCTTTTTGGTTTTTAAGCATGGCAGAGCTTAGGCGGCACTGGTTTAATGGGCCACATCCCCTTCTTAACTTGGAAAAGGGTTAAATCTGTGGTCCAGGCAGCCGAGGGCAGTTGGATGAAGCAGGGTGGGAGCCCAAACAGCTGGGTGCAGGCCCTGTCTCTCCCACCGACTAGCCGAGTGAGGCCAGCAGAGATCCCAGCCTTCCTGGATCTAAATTCCACATCTCTCCATATCAGCAATTGCAGTAACAATATCGATCATTTGAACATAGCAATAGGTCGGCTCATTCTTATGGGACGCTTCCTGTGCACCAGGCATTGTCTGGTGTTTAAGGTGGAGGTGGTAATGCCCACCTCCCAGGACTTAAAGCTATGTGGGAAGGAGGCTTGTATATTCTGCAGCTTGAGATGCCCCAGGCCTCGCAGTGGCCAGCAAATGTGCATTTACTGCCCCTGGACTTCACAGACATTCTGTCCAAACACTGCCTTGACTGTAACGTTCCTAAACACATGAACACAGAAAAACCAACTTTCTGATACCTTTCTCCCTGTATGTTTATCTTCTTTATCTAGTTTTTCAGCAGAAATATGCCCCTGTTTCCCCCTGATATTTCCCTTCCTTAGAGACAACATAATTGTAGACCTGGCCAGAGAAATGCTGAAAACAAAGGGAACCCCCTTGAGCCCAGCCCTTCACCTGCTCTTAGCACTTCTTCAGAGGTTTACTCTGGAGTGAATGAAGTAGTGTGACCAGACACTCCTGCCTAGAGGCAGCTTATACCAAATTAGCCTTTTGTTTCTTTCTCTACCTCTGTCTCTCTCAAAATAATAAACTCTCAGCTGAGAGGGGAAAATGATGAAGGCAACTTCTTTCATTGAAACACATTTAGTTGTTTTTGCATTATTAAAATGGATTAAATTAATTAAATGAATTTACTGAATAATACCCAGCCTTCCTCTTACTTACCCTGTGTAAGGTGTGTCATATGCACTTGCCGTGCATTATGTTATTTAATCCCAACAAATCCTTAACCAAGAAAATCTTTTACAGATGGGGAAACTGAGGTCTTGAGAGCTTGTGATCAGCTCACAGTTACACCTGTGGTACGTGGCAGGGCTGGGATTCAGACCCAGGTCTCTTTGACTGCAGACACTGAGCTCGAAACCACGGTACTGAGGATGCTTCTTTAGCACAGGTTGCGTGTGACCGTTTCCCTCCCCTCATCAACTTGAAGGTTGGAAATGGCACACAGACCTGGAGTGAATCGTGCTAGGACTAACTTGGTGTACTGGGCCTCAGCACTGTTTAAACTCTCACGTGGGCCCCTGGACGATCATCTCTGGGACCTCATCAGAGTGAGGCCTTTGACATTTGGCTGATGGCAATGCCGGATCCAAAGGACAAAAGGAATAGGAGGTGTGGCTCCCCTCACTCTTGCTGGGCAAAACGGTGAAGGTGGGGAGCCCAAAGCCTCCTTACTTAAAGTTAAATGACCTTGGGCAAGGAACTGAACCCTTCTGTGCCTTTGTCTCCTTACCTGTAAAATGGGGGTGACGGTGACTTATGGTGAAGCTTAGAACCATGCCTGGGACACAGAAAGTGCTATTGATGTGTTGCTGTGATTGTTGGTATCCACAGCCCTGCCCTCCCAGCCCCTTCTCAGATCCTTTCCCAGCCAGGAAAGGGGATACACCAGGTACCTCAAAGAACCTCTGCCTTCATAGTGGGAGCTGCACTGGCCTTGCTGCTATAAACCTGTGTCTGGGGGAGCCCTGGGCACTGGGATGTCTCTTCGTGGTGGCCTTCTCTTAGCCTATAGTGATGGTGGGCAGCCCAAGCCCATCGTTTCACTTATTGGGTCTGACCCCCAAGTGTTCTTCTCCCCTACTCTAGCTCTCCTGTTCCGTGAGTCCCTGTACCCTGCCCATGGGCAGGGCTCTAGTTTGAACTGATAGTCACCTGTGTGCTGCCCTGCCTTTCCTGCTTGGAAGCTTCATTCTCTAGATTGGGCCTCCTAAGAGCCAACTTCTCCTAAACCCAAGCCCAAGGTTACTGAGCCATTGCAGCCCGTGAGCATTCCTTGTGAGTATTCCCTGTGAGTGCTCCAGAATAACCCTCACCTGTGACCCAGTCATTCCCAGCCCCAGCTTCCACTCCTGCCTGCTTCCAGCCCCCCCGAGTCCTCCAGCTGCCAGCATTGCCGAGCTCAAGCATCTCTGAGTTAAGACAGTAGTGGCAGGGCATTGGATTCCAAGTTGGGGTAAACTCTCGATGGCCTGCTAAGGATGGATACATGCGGTGTCAGAACTTGGGGAGAAGTTGAACAGTCGCACAAGCTTTGGTGATGAGATTTATCTTTCAGCTCTTACACAGTATGAGGGTCCCCCTTTTTTGTCAGAATGAATGCATTTAACTGCTGACATTAGGACAAAAGAAATTCTGATCTTTTTTAGAACAGCGAAGCCACCTGTCTTGTTTGGACAGAGTACCTGAATCCAACTACTGTCACCCAGTTGGTGTTTGTGCCCTGAATACTGAATGGCTTTTTCCCTCTTTTTATTAATGGCCAGTGATAGTCCTAAATGCATTTATGTTTAAAAAAAAATCTTCAGTCCTGCAGCCTGGAGTTTGGATGGAATATATTTATCACCTATCCCAGAGAATGAGGTTCTTGATTCCCCAGATTTGTCTTAAATTGTCTGTAAGACAATGAATGATGCAGAACTCTCCTCCAAGGTTGAGATCCTTTGTTAGAGAGCAGTTTCTTACGCCTGACTTGTTTTATAGCATGAACGATCTCATGATCCACTGGCGAGGCAACATCCATAATTTTGAATGAGGGAGTAAAGCTTGCCTCGGTGGCCCTAAGCATCGCTTCTGGTGACACACTTAGAAGTCCTTAATCGCTTGCTACCTAGAGGCAATAAACTCACCCATCTTTATGTTCCATTGCCTGTGTGTTTACCTGAAATATGCCCTGCGTAGCAAAATGCCAGTTTCACTCCTGTGAGAAGGTCCTTGGCTCATGAATTACCCGGCCTTCACTCACCCCTATTTTGCCAAAGGTGGTTGTGCCTTTTGTAGGCCCAAGACGTAGCTTCTTTGGCCAGGAAACCCCTTGGCTATTTATGCTTCTTGTAAAACTCTGGCCATTTGCTTGGTTTCCGAGTTCTAAGAAAGGAGATCCATCTCTGGTCATCATGTGGAGTGCAGGGTTCATTCTGGAGGGCAAGATGATGACGTCTCCTTCACTGGTGTGTGCCTGATGCCCAATGCCCAGCCCAGGGCCTAGCATACAGGGGATGTTCCATGACACTCAGTGTTTCGTTGATTCTGAGAGGACCTGGGTCTTAGAACTGGTTCACCGTTTTGTATCCACCCTTTCCACCTACATTACTTTAGACAGTTTATATAACATTGCAGTCTGTTTTTTTTTTTTGTAATTTTGAATTATATTTTCTCTTCTGAATTTGAGGATTAAAGATAATGTACATGAAATACCCAGTGCCTAGTACCAAGAGGGCACTCCAGAAGCGGAGCTGCTATAACTGCCGTAAATACTGTTATTCCAGGGAATTGCTGCCTATTATACCAGAAAGCACTGGTCTCATTCACCCTGCAGCGTGACCTCACCTAAAAGTCCAGCCGGGGGTGGAGAGGGTGCAGCTGACAGAGGGAGCTCATGAATGGTGGGACCTGGCATGGCTCAGGGAAACTTTTGGCGTAATAGAAGGCACACCCTCCCTTCTAGTTCAGAAATGTGTAATTGCTGGAGATGTTAGCTTGCTACTGGGTAAAATGATTTTAAAGAGAGAACTTCTCAACATTTAAATTAGCCTCAATTTTCCATGTTCCTTTTCATCAAGTCAGCTGTGGTTTGAGAAGGGATCATATCGGCACTCAACCCTTTAAATGATTTTCCTTCTTTGCCTTTCTTTTTCTTTCTCTTTGGCCTTGGCTCCTTCCTTTCCAACCACTCCCCTCCCAGAACCTCTTATTTTAGCCAAAAAAAAAAAAAAAAAGTTTCTTTCCTTGCTCCAGAATCACACCACCCACCGAGCACATCATCTGGAAGTCCCCTGTCCCCGAGCCCACTTGCTGCCAGGCTGGCGGCCCCCAGAGGCTCGAAGGCCACAGGGGCACACCGTCTTTTCTCAGGGTTGGAGAGAGTAGATTAGACAACATCCTCAGATGTCCCATCTCATGGCAGGTCACTGCCACTGTGAAGGGTACGGCTGTAGAGGCGGGGGGACTGTTTGTTTCTTCAGGCTACATTTTTTAAAAAGAGATCATACCTTTTCTTTGGATTTAATGAGGACAGACATTTTAATCAGAGGTTAGTCATTTATTTTTGCAAACTATTGTTTTGATTCATCATTTTTGCAGATAATTAAATGGTTCAGTTGGCACAGTATGTCTACTTTATTAAAACAGGTAATTTTGGGGAAAAAAAAGAGATGCTGTTTTTTGGATCACTGCACAAGAATTGCTTTTATCTTCATCTTTGAGCATAGTTTCTGGTTATTTTGCCAGGAGGCTGTCTCGTGTTCAGGCATTTGGGGTCCTTTCTGGTCTGGAGGGGCTTGCCCTTTGATGATTGGGATGTTAGCAGATACGCCCTTTGAAACGGGAGCTGAAGAGTAAATTCTGTGCAGCCGCCTTTTAGGAACACTCTTAGGTTTTAATTGGATTGGGAAAAAGAACCTACAAGTTATGAACTTTGCAGAGCAGCAGTTCTTATGCTAAAAACAGATTAATTGTAGCCCTCGCAGGGGGTGGAGTTTCAAAGTCAATTACTGCTTGTCCTATTATAATTTACACACATAGGATTTGAAAAAGTCTGCCACTTAGTATAAAAGTGAAAAGGTTACGTGTACTAGTTTGAGTATACCTATGACTTTTCATTTGTAAACGCTTTAGCTAGATGTATGTGTATGTATGCAACTTGCAGCTGTGGAGCTGTAACTACATCTGTGAGCAAGATTCCTTATGAAGAGTAACCTTTAAGGTCTGGTTCTTTAAATCCGTAGTGGCTCAGCATATAGTCCTTTGTCTGGCAGTCCAATCCACTTGTGGGCACAGTGGCTGGCCCCTGCAGAGCCTAAGGGGCACTCCACTCATGAGTCATGAACTAGTAAGGGAATGGCCCTTCCGGGGTCAATTTTTTAAAAGCGAATTGCTCACAACATTTGCTTTCTTTAATTTTTCCCATGTTTGTGTCCTGAATCAGTTAATTTACTCATTAAAAGAATTTATTTTAGGTGGACCAATTAAAACTTTGGAAGCTAATTTTTTGCTGAGCAGAGCAGACCTCTGAAAACACAATTTATAACATGGCTTCTGCCCTTCCACAGAGAGCTGTCTTATGGTACTGTAACCTCTGGTGCTTGCAGAAGTACAAAATTGCTGTTCTTTGTCCTCCAGCTCTGGAGCTGAGCTGCCGTGTGGGTGGGTTTCTCGAGCCTTCCCATTGTTTTAGGGTGAACAGGCAAGTCTGAAAAGTCCAGCCCAGCCCAGGAGTGGCATGCTGTATTTGTTTGCTTGCATAAACTCCATAGTTTAATTTTTTTAATAGGAAGCTGCTATGTAGTTCGGATATTTAAACAGTTATTAACCGAATGACAATTAACAGATTGCATAGACAGATTTTCTTTTGAAAACCTCTGAAATTGAGTACAGTTTGCAAAACTATCACGGCATAGTAATGACAATGAATTTTGATTTCCCGGAACTGATATTAGACTCCTTATTAAACTATGTGCATCTGCTTTTAATTTACTCCAAATAATTGGAAAATGCAATGAAGCTTTCCAATTAAAGCACGGCTTTATGCTGTTTAATAATACCCCCATAATATTATAGCTTATGAAGTGACAGGTGAGTTGGTGTATGAATAAAACATAAAGGCAGCAATAAGGGACAGAAAACCGGAGACAGTTGTGGGGATTTTAAATGCTGGATGTAATTTGCATATATTAATCTCTTCTTTTCAGCCTTATCAGGCGTTCTTCAGTATTTGAAGTTAAAATAGCGTTGACAGGCGGGAGTATGCTTAGTTTTTTCAAGGATTTATTACTTGTATAATTTCTGATCTTTAATAAGCAGATATGACTGATCCTCATAGTTCTATAGAAATCAGTTAATTGTTCCAGATGGCGTGTACTGATTATGCAAAATTACTTTTCACACCATTTTTTTTGTGATGGAGTTTGGAGTAAAATTAAATTTTTTATAGCCTTCTTATCATGCTGTTTTACAGTGGTTTTTCCACAGAAGTTGAATTTAATCTACTATATTACATTGACCAGCACAGTTATTCTAATGTAGCATTTTGTGATTTGACAAAGAATAATAGAACACATTGCTCATTGTTCATTACTGTGTCCCTAATAAAAAGGAACTCCTGTGTATAGAACATAGCTGTTATTTATGAAGAATGCCTAATTCATACAGTTAAAAATGCAAAATTGTATTATGAAGTAGTTCCTTTTGGGGAGAGAATATCTGGAGAAAGCAAATGGAAATAGGCTTGTTGCTGCAGATTCTACATGCTAAGGGAGGAGCCTTCTTTTAATGACCAGCGTGTTTAAATTGTGCTACTTTCTCCTTTGAAGAAGGAAAAACCCAGATAATCTTATTCTATTAACAGAGGTGTCACTGGTTGACTTGTCTTGATTTACATAATCCCAAAAGTCTTTCATAATTGAATAGCATTTATAAAAGGTGGTTACACTTTAGTGTAAAGTATCCAAAAAAAAAAAGTCTAAAAGGTGTCAATGATAATTCGTCTCTAACATTTTCCAAAGTGTCTGTTTATCACCAAGGCCCTTGTGTTGGTGTCGGATCCAAGTCCAGGTGGTGTGTACCCCTAGGTAACATTCATGTAGGCTGATCCTCGTCCAGGTTCTCAGATAACACTCTCTCTATGGCTCAGCTGCTAGTGGGATATGAAGTACTCAGCCGACTCACTCCAAAATGGGACTGAGGGACTGTCACCTTGATGCAGGAGTGGATGCAGTTTCCGTCCTTTGGGAGGACCTCTTCCCAGAGCCCAGTGGGGTGGGGGTGGGGGGAGAGAGCTCTCCGTTGCATCAGAAATCCTGTTTGGATATGCGGTATTTTAAATATAGCAGTAAATCCATAGAAAAATATTTATCTGTGTATAGTCTGACCTGTTTACAAAAGAGCCCGTCACATATTAAGTCTTATCAGGACTTGTGTAGACTTGGGACTTATCTTTCTATTTTAAGTAGAGTCGAATCCCGCGTATGATACTCACTCGATCGCTACAAGGTCCGTCTGCTTGCTCCTGATAGTTCTGGTCCACCTCATCAGCCATTCCACAGGCTTGAGAACACGTCCTTGTTTGAACAGACTTGAGGAGGATTTGGATCTGTTTAAAGGGTTCGATTCCGTTAGCCCTGGGGGAATCGGACTTTTTTTTTTTATTTTAATACACTTCCACCAGCAACACTGATTGCTCTTCATAGAGGGGGCCCTGGAGTGGAAGCAGGCCTGCGTTGATGCCTCTGAGCAGGCTCTGGAGAAACAGAGACAAGCCACAGAAAGTGGCAGACCTGGGAGCTCTGAGAGCTCTGGGTAGGGAGCTCGCAGGGTCCGCTGGGGGTGGGGGCGCTAGGCAGGGAGCTCGCAGGGTCCGCTGGGGGTGGGGGCACTGGGCGCAGGGTGAGAGTTGCTCTGTGGGAGTCTGGGGTCTCCACAGGGACCTGAAACACAGATTCTGTTAGAAACCCAGATGTTAGCACTGCCAGTACCACACAGATTGTACCATGTACCTTGTACTATATTCTGGTCTTCAGAATATTTTTGGTTAAACTCTTATTTTGTATCTACTCTGGTCTTGAAGGACATTTCACAGTAAGCCTCGAATAGTACTAGAATGACTAATTAAACCGAACATGAAGAAATGTGACTCAGAGCCTAGAGCACGCTCACATGTACAGTACCAACTCAATTCTGTATTCACTTTACCTCCAGAACTTCAGAAACTTGAAACCTTTCACATACCCTCTTCTGTAAACTCAAAATGTATTTTTGTGAAAATGAAAATTATATGAAAAAGAGAATGGATAAATCAGAGATGATTAAAAATATTTGTTCTAATGCAGTAATAATTTGGTAGTAATGCTTTCATCAGTATAGCTTAAGGCTACATTAAGTGGACAGACTTTATATGGATTCTCTAATTTTAATCTTCAAAATGCTATCTAATGTCTCATTAAGACTTGCATATAATGTATCTTAAGTACAGTCATTAAATATAGTTTAGGGAGATTTATGTTCAGATATTGCTTAAAGATGTTTTAATAGGCCCATTTACTCTGATGATATTAATGAGCTCTTAATACAGACTAAGCTTCTAAAACTAGTGGTAAAGACTCCCAGCCTGAACACAACAACTTGGAATTAATGCCTGGTTTGGACAGATGCCTGAGGGTGAGTCCTGCAGACACTCGAGGGTCAGCGCGAGCCCCTTGCTGGATGGAGCCTTGTTTCAGAAAGGGGCCTCCTGTAACGGGCTCTGGCTGCTGACTCCAGAGCACCCATTCTTCGGCCAGCCTGAGTACCGTCTTTTTTCTCCCCCAAACTGTGCACAGGACATGTGCTAACTAGGCCGAAGTACCTCTCCAAGGTTATTTGAGAGGTGCTGATAGCCTTGGCGGTGGCACTGGGGCCTGTGAGGGGTTAAAGGAGGCTGTTGCTGAACTTCCCGTGGAAGCATCTGCCAGGTAAGGTGTGCACAGTCTGGCATCGTTACATGAAACAGCTTCCCTCTGCCACGAGTGAACTGTAAAAGGTCACATGGGTGTGCTTTCATCTTTCAGGCATTCATCCTAGCTGAAATACATGTAATAAAGTAGTCCTGCTAATTCAACATCAGAAAGAAAAAAAAAGCCCAACAGGAACCTCCGTGAGCCCCTCACACGCGTGAAACAGTTGTTCTCCAGGCCCCACTTCTAAACGTGTAGCAAAAAAAATCTGTTTTGGTATTTCCCTCTTTCAGAGAAATATTGAAAAGTACATTTTTTTTTTGTTTCAATTATTTTAAGGGAGGGAAAAAAAGAACCAGTGAGTTCAGAGACTTTTCTAATTACTAAATTGGTTTGTTATAAAAAGATAATAGCAAATTTCTTCTTTTCATAATTGGACATTTCTTCCCTGTAGGCTAATGCAGGCACAGCCCGTGCATGCACAATAAGTTATGCTTTTGAAAAGCCATAACTAGCTAATAACAGCTACAGTGTCATCAGAGAGTAATGGTGTGCTGATTAGCATAATTAATGACAAATGGTGGTGCGGAATTGGTGGATTGGTTTAGCGGATGATGAATGCGGCGAGGCCTGGGCTGGGGCCTGCCAACTAGGCCTCGCTGGCTGTCAGCCCTTCTGTTCTCCCGATGCAGCCCTCATTAGTCACGATGGGAGGTGCCAGTTTGTATTCCGTTTGGAGCACAGAAAACTTAATAATCCAAGCAAATGTGGCTATCCCTTTTTCCTCTGTATTTACTCACAAAACCCTCTCACTCATTCCCATTGTGGCTGAACCATTAAGACACAGCTATTTCCAGATTCCTCTGTGAGGCTTGAAGGCAAAACAAAAGGGAGCGTAATAGAGAGAGGCACGGATCTCAGAGCTTTCATCTGACCATCAATGAATTACTCTCACTAGGAAGACTTCTATTTGGTGAACCCTGTTTATCTGTGTACTTTATAAGGGGAAAAGAGATGAACTCAGTAAGCGATACATTCTGTCCTAAAATAAGACTAGCACATTCATCTTTGACTTGATTAATCAGACCTAATTTGCATTCGCAAATGAGACTGATAAAAATGGATTTACCTTTTAACCTTTAGAGGAGGAAAGGTATTTCTCTGCAAGATTTCTGGGGCTATCGTTTCTTAACCGATAAGAAGCCACTCCTTTATCAATAAAGATGAAAATCCGCAATTTGCATTAGTGAATGGGACTGATTATTATATAGTTAATTAGCATCTGGAAATGAGGATTATCTTAATTACAAAGCACAATTTCCCTAATAGCTACAAAACTGTAAGTTTGATCCGTGTGGAAATTGGTAACATTATTATGTAATTAGTGATAACATTAATAGTGTAGAATATTTAGATGTAATTTGCATATGCAAATGTGATTTACCTGAGCCAAACAAGTGGACCATTAATGATTAGAGCATGATGTAGCTGACTGAAAGTTCTAGATAGCTGAGTGGTACCTATTATGCAGAATAACTAAATTATATAGTGGTAGAGTCAGCAAGGACCTTTTATATTTAGGTGGTCAGGGTGGATTTTGCTTTAAGAATTAGTAGCTGCTGGGTTTCATAATGGAGCTAACTGCTTGGAGAAATAGCTAGCCCATAATCATCTCCTTGACTTTGATTTTTTCATGCTTCCCTATATCCCTTGAATCTGAGATGTACTTTCCCTATGTACTTTAACAATTCTGAATTTTGGATCTGTCTTACAATTGATGTGTACTTTTAAAGCAGTAACACACATAAAGAATAATGGTGCAGTTTACAGTTCTTCAGGGGAGAATCAGACCTTTCTGAATTTTATCCGCAGGGCCCTAGAGGCTCCTCCCATCAGAAATGGTTCTTTGTATCTTCTGGGGTTCTATCTACTTCCTCCCTCAGGCTGACATATGCTTCCCAAAGCCATGTACTCATGGTGGGGTGGATTTTAGAGTAGACATGGATGGCCTTTTGAAAACTGTCATTCATAATAGCTTATCAGTGGATATCATTGTTCAGAATGGGACTAAAGTCAGTGTATTGATCAGTCTTTGCTTGGTTATCATGCCAGTAACAAACACCCCTCCAGATCACAATGGCTTACAGTTTCACTGTTTTGTAAAATGGAACTTGGAAATGTAAATTGGAACTTGAGTGACATATATCACCATGTCACTCAAGTTCCAATTTGGTGACCGTGGATTGGCTGGAACCCTGCTCCTTGTGTCTTTGCACTCTGGGACCCAGGCTGAAAGAGCAGCTCCCATCTGTAACTTGCTATTTTTATAGTAGAGGGAAGAGTGAGACCTGGAAGAAACAACCAGTGGCTCTTAAAGCTTCTGGCCATGGTGGCAAGGCCTACAGCCGGCCAACATGAGTTGGGCAGAAGTGTATCCTCTTCCCCCAACGTGCCTTTCACACAGCAGTGGGCAGATGGTCATACTGTTACAGGGAAGTGGGAACACATACTCGGGAATGGTGACACTACCCACTGGAGGAAGCTATTTTGAGTTTAAAATGTGAGTGTGTGCTGTAAAAATATAGTCAGTAATTATACTGGAAAAAAATAAGTGAATCTGAGACATCAGACACCTTCCTAGAGTCTAGAAAACACTGGTGGCCGATAATGTCTGTAGCTTTTCCCTGTGCAGAGTTTTATCTTCAACCCATCAAGAGTTTGTGTCCTCCTGGGGTGTTTGGGAGAGCTCAGGGATTTTGATGGGTGTTCAGCACAGTGGAAGTAGCACTACTTTCTGGGGTTTAAGCCCCATTTTGGCCATTTCCAAACATGGGACCGTGATTCCTTTCTCTGGAACTCAGTTTGCCTAGCTGCAAAATGAAGCTGTTGGACAGGGTGGACCTCCTGTCCCTCTATCCTTCCACCAGTCATTGAGGGCCAGGCACCCTGCAGGGGCTAGAACAGGTGCCTTGAGAGGTTTTGCCTCAGGGCAGGAGGGACTGAGGTTCCAACTGAGCATG
The DNA here is from genome assembly GCF_028858775.2 of Pan troglodytes. Taxonomy (NCBI): domain Eukaryota; kingdom Metazoa; phylum Chordata; class Mammalia; order Primates; family Hominidae; genus Pan; species Pan troglodytes. The sequence continues at coordinate 12,014,903 of NC_072409.2, read as the reverse complement.
ACCCGCCCATCATTTCCGGTAAGAACCTGATAAAAAGTTTGTTCCTAGACCAAACAGTTCATTGATATTTCTTCCTCTTTTAAAAAATAAAAAAACAGACACAAAGCTTTTCTTACCTGAATGATAAAAGTTACATGTTCATTGTAGAAAAGTTACAAAATATATGAAAACATTGGAAAGAAAATAAATATCACTTACAACCCCATTACCCAGAGAAACAGTATTTCTGTGTATGTCCTTTTAACACTTTTTCTATGCCATATATTTACATTTAAAAGTGTATGTCTACCTAATTGTCCATTCTGGGTTCTTTTTAAGTCAGATTTATTGAGATATATTTACGTGTAATAAAATCCAGGCTTTTTATGTGCACGTTTCAGTGACTTTTGACCAATGTCAAACTACATGACAGCCGCCTCCAGAAACAAGATACAGAATATAGCCAGGAGTCCCATAAGTTCACTTGCCTCCATTTCCAGCCCTTCCCTCCCCATCGCCAGTCCCTGGCAGTCACTTGCCTGCCCAGTGCTATCATATACATGGACTCATACAATATGTAGCTTTGTGTGTCTCTCAGCATAATATTTTTGAGAGTCTTCCATGTTGTTGCATGTATCAGGAATTTGTTCCTTTCTAACACTCCAGGTGTCTATTCTGCTTTGAGACCTGTTCATGTACCTCGTTCCTTGTCATTAGGTCAGGTGGTCGTCAGGCTGGGATTAATGGTTGTATCATCCTCCCTCTTATGGATACAATGTACTTTACCTAGCCAGTCCTCAGTGGCTGAGTTTTTACATTATCTTCATTTCTAAAAGTTATACTTCGGTGAATGTTCCTTTAAATAAATATATAAACACATTTTTAATTCTTTTGACATATAATGACAAATTGTCCCCCATAATGGTTGAATTTGTTAACACTTCTGCATGTATGAAAGAGGTTTGTTTGGTTTGGTTTTCCACACAAGACTTGCTAACTGGTAATTTTTTTTTTTAATTTTTATCAATTGGAAGGTGAAAGAGTATTTTATTGTTAATTTACATTTCTTTGATTACTGCTAAGGTTGCCTGTGTTGAGCCACTTGTGTTACTCGAGACCTTTGCCTGTCTGTCCGCAGCATCTCTTCCATTGCAGTCTTAATTTTGTTCGTGGAGTTGCAGGAGCTCCTCTTGCAACAAGGCCTTCTTTTGCTCTCACATTACTACCGCTTGTTTCCAGTTTCTGCTTTGTACTTTCATTTCATGTTTCCTTTATGTTTTGTGTCTTTGCCATCACGTTTTAGAAAAGCCTTCTCGGTTTTCTGGTATATTCTAGTACCTTCATTTTTTTTAACATTTAAATCTAAAGTTCTGCTGTGATTTGTTTTGATGTGTGACAAAATAAGAATCTATGTTTTTCCAAATTATTTATTATTGTCCCAGCATCACTTGTTAAATAATCTTCTTTTAACCAACTCATTTGGAAAACAATCCTATAATAACCTCTTACTGTGATGTATTTTGTGGCCTGTGTTGTGTTCCATTGAGTTGAATGCATATTCCAATGGGAGGGTCACGCTTTTAATAATTATAAATGTATGTATTTTAATTTCTTATCTTACTATTCTTTGTAGTTATTTTTCAGAATGTTCCAGGTAATAATAACTTTTTTACCCAGTAGAAATTTAGAATCACTTTAAGTTCCAAGGAAAATACTTTGAGGATTTTGATTGAAAAAAACATTGAAGTTATAAGTCAATTTGGGGAGAGTGGTCATTTAGAAAAATATCCAATCTTTCCTTCCAGAGATATAACTCTCTATTCAAATGTCTTTGTATATTATTCAGTAACATATTATAGTTTTCTTTGCTTTCTGTTTATATAATTCCTAAGTTTTAAATTTTGTTGCATTACCCATTATGTTGGTTTTGGTTTTTGTTTTGTTTCTTTTTGAGACAGGGTCTCACTCTGTCACCCAGGCTGGAGTACAGTGGTGCGATCTCGGCTGACTGCAACCTCCGCCTCCCGGGTTCAAGCAATTCTCCTGCCTCAGCCTCCCAAGTAGCTGGGACTACAGGCACCCACCGCCACACCTGGCTAATTTTTGTATTTTTAGTAGAGACAGGGTTTCACCATGTTGGCCAGGCTGGTCTTGAACTCCTAGCCTCAAGTGATCCTCCCCCTCGGCCTCCCAACGTGCTGGGATTACAGGCGTGAGCCACCGCACCCAGCCTGCATTGCCCATTATGTTTTCATTGGTGATTAAATATTTAATTTAATATTGTTGGGTCTTTTTTTTTCTTTTTTAGAGATGGGGGTTCTCACTATGTTGGCCAGGGTGGTCTCAAACTCCTGGCCTCAAACAGTCCTCCCACCTCAGCCTCTCAAAGTGCTGGGATTACAGGCTTCTGCCACTCCACCTGGCCCTGTTGTTTTTTTTAATCTTCATTTGGTAACTGGTCACCTCTCTGTATGCTTGTTATTTCCAATAGCCTCCAGTTTATTTACTTGGATTTTCTTGGAAGACAACATCATCTGCAAATACAGATCATTTTGTCTCTTTGATAACATTTATACACCATTGGTTTTTCTTGCTTTGTATTTTTGGCTAAAACATTGAAAGCAGTGGCAGTAGTTTTCATTCTTACCTGGTTCCTGACTTTAATGGGAATGCTTCTAGTGTCCCACAGTTAAGTCTGATATAGATTGGGAATTTGGAAGAGAGAGGGCCGGATTGTGTTAAAGGACCCATTCTCTATTCCTATTTTCCAAAGTTTTTTTTTTTTTTAAATAAATTCAGGCAGTAATTTGAGTTTCATATAAAAAATCTGGAATATTTTAATGTAGTATAATATTTTTTCTCACTTATTGACAGATACAGATTATTTTGTTTTGATGATTTAGCATTTAGAAAGTTATTGTTATATTTCTGAAATCAATCTTTATTATGGTGCATTCTTCTTTAAATATAGTATTAGATTTGAGCCACTGCTATTTAAGTTAGGATTTGGGCATTTATATAAGTAAGATTAGGCTTTTTGCTTATCAAAAGGTAATTTTTGTGTGATCTAAGTTTTTTTCAAATATAAAAATATTTCTAAAATATTAAAATGGCTGTTCATTTTGGGGAAAAAAGAAGACCAAAAAAAAAAAAAAAAATCCTGTCTGAACTACGTGGACCTGGAAGCTAGGGGCATTTTGAGGAGATGGACAACTATTTCAGTTTCTTTCACCATTAGTGATTTTTTTCAGGCTTTCTACTTTTTCTTGAGTCAGTTTTATCATGTGTATTTTTTGAAAGAAAATATAGCAATTTCACCTAAATTTCATCTAAATTTTAAAGTTTATTGGTACAAAATTTTACTTAAGAGTTTGTATTTATCTTAAAATTAATATACCTATAGTCATATATATCCTAATGTTATTTTTCTCTCTCTTTTTCTTGGTTGATTTATGTGCTTTATTTGTCTTTCCAAATAACTGCTTTTTAAATTTATAAAGCCATTAGACTTTTGCTTTATACTATTTAATAAATTTTTATCTGTATTAGTTCTTTTTTTTTAACTTTTTTTTTTTTCCTTTGAGACAATGTCTCACTCTGTTGTCCAGGCTGGAGTGCAATGGTGCCATCTTGGCTCACTGCAACCGCCGCCTCCCAGGTTCAAGTGATTCTCCTGCCTCAGCCTCCTGAGTAGCTAGAACTACAGGTGCGCACCACTACGCCTGGCTAATTTTTGTATTTTTAGTAGAGATGGGGTTTCACCATGTTGGCCAGGCTGGTCTCCAACTCCTGACCTCAGGTGACCCACCTGCCTCGGCCTCCCAAAGGGCTAGGATTACAGGCATGAACCACTGCCCCCAGCCACCTTTTTTTTTTTTTTTTTAACTTTCTTTCTATTTATTTTAGTTTTTTTAATAGCTTCCCTTGAGTGGTTCCCTCATTTGTTTTCTGTCCTTTTTTGATTTTTAATAAAAGTGTTTAGGGTTATATAAATATTCTTGTATATTGCTTTGGTGGCATTCTGTAGCTTTCATATATAATATTTATTTATAAATACATAATTTCAGTTTTGATTATCCCTTTGACTCAAGTGTTAGACATTTCTAAGTAATTTTTGAAACCTTAATTTCTGCTTTTATTATGTAATTATCTGAGAATATGACCTCTATAATTTTTTGTTTTTTCAAGTGTATTTAGTCTTTGCAGTCTAATATATATATCAGTTTTACTAAATGCTCCGTTGATACTTGAAAACACATCTTCTCTCTGTCACAGTGTTTGAGATACACACACTCCCACCACCAACGTTTTTTGATCAAGTAGGATGGATGGGTATGTATACCCCCATATAGATATATACATTCATTCATTCAATTTGACCAAACAATGGTAGCTTTTGTTTTGCACAGTTCTTCTCATGTCAGTATCATTTTGATCATTGGTTTTATTTTGTATGTTCCTATGCAGTGTTATTGAGGCCATGAAGGTTTATGACGGTTAAAGGTCTATTATGTATTTTACTCTTCATCGAAATAGAATTCCCCTTTTGTCGCATCTCGCATTTTTGGCCATAAGTTCCATGGTCCTCCTGTCCCTTGTGGCCCTGGCTCTGAGTGCTGCCCCTCCTCCTCCCTCTGCTCTGGCCAGGTGAGGCTTCTCCTCCAGGGGTTTTCCACCTTTGCTGTGGTTGTCTCTTCCACCAAAGAGAGCCCTCCTGTTCCCCACCACATCCCTGCCAGCCTCCGACCTGTCTGTGTCTCCAGCTCTTCCCAGAAGCCCTCCCTGGCAGCTCCTGTCCTCCTCTGCTGGATCCTGTGAGCACCACAGCCTCCTGTACACCCTGAGCTATGCCTCTCAAGGCCCTCCACCAGCTCATCCCCTGCTGTGGGCACAAGCCCTGCTTTCAGAGTTTCCCTGCCTAGGGAATGAATGCCCCCTTGAGAGACCACGCATATGCTGCAAGTCCAGCCCTGCTCAGAGCCTTTCTTTGCCAAATAATCACCTTGTTATTAAAGAGCTGATTGTTCTACTAGACTCTTCTATTCTTATGGTTCACCATGAAAGACCAGTTAATTCACTTTTTAAAAATTACTTCAAGAGCCTTGTGTTTGGCCGTTTTGTGTTTCTATAAAGAAATACCTGAGACTGGGTAATTCATAAAGAAAAGAGGTTTAATTGGCTCACGGTTCTGCAGACTATATAGGAAGCTCCAGTATCTGCTCCTGGTGAGGGCCTCAGGAAGCTTCCAATCATGGTGGAAGGCAAAGGGGAAGCCGGTGTATCACATGGCAAGAGCGGGAGCAAGAGAAAGAGAAGGGGGAGGTCCCAGGCCCTTTCAAACAACCAGATCTCGGTGAATTAATGGGGCAAGAACTCACTTATTACCAAGGGGATGGTGCTGAACCATTCATGAGGGATCTGCCCCCCGATCCAGTCACCTCCCACCAGGCTCCCCGCCTCCAACATTGGGAATCACATGTCAACGTGAAATTTGGAGGGGACAAACTGCCAAACCATATCAAGCCTCATCCCAGAACTTTGATCATTGGAAGTGCTTATTTGAAATCTTCCCATCTTCCCTGATGATACTCCAGGGGCCCACACCAGAGCGCTAGGCAGCGTGGCATAGAAGGAAGGGCAGGGGTTTTAGAGACTGGCTGCCTCCCTGGCTGGACATGATCCCATAACTTGCCAATGCTCCCGTCAGCTGCCCAGTTCCTTGCACCTGTCTCTCAAGGGGCATTCGTTCACTGGGCAGTTACTGAGGAAACTCCCATGTGCCCAGCCCTGGGGCCTGGACTGGCAGAGAGCCCCGGGCAGTGAGTGGGAGCTCAGAGCACACGGGGCCCCCACACACCAACTGGATGCGACCTGCCACCGGTACAAATACAACCTGCAGAAGTCGGATGTGCTGGTCCCTCTGTTGAGAAGGCTCGGTGGCCGCAAGCACGTATTGCAGTCCACAGAACCATCCTGGCAGATGGCAACGGCTGTAGAGAAGACCCGCAGGCCCTTTCCCTTGCAGGTTTGCTGTCTGACAGACAGGTCTGGCCTCCCTGGCTTCCTGTCATTAATGTGGTTTCAGATGAGAGTGACCCCCCACAGCACCTCCTTGCTAAGGCTCATTTCCAGAGGAAGGCAGAGAGTCATTCTTCATGGTTAAGAATAAGGACAGCCTTTAATTTCAGCAAATTTAGCTGCTTCCTTTCTGCCCAGAGGCATAGGAATATTTCTGAACCTGGACAGGGCTGGCCTGGGCCCAGTATGTTCTGAGTCCCATGGGCAGGTATGCTTAGGCTGGGGTGACTGTTACATCATTACCTGCAGCGAGAGACTGGCTTTTTTCCTCTCCTGACTGGCCTTACCATGGAAAAGCAAGTGACTTTTTGTGTCTGTTTGGTTTCAGGAATAATAATCAATGTTTATTGAGCTAAGTCACCTTCATATATAAACTCATTTAATCCTTGAAACCACTCCACTTCCCATTTTACAAATAAGGAACCGAGATTCAGAGAGGTTAAGTGACTTTCCCAACATCACACAGCAAATCAAGGCAGTGGCCCATGGGTGCCTTCATTGTGCCTCCTACGGAATTCCGTAGTAGGCTTTCTCACTCCTCCACTCTTAGTTTTAAGTTGCTGTCTCATTTCCTAGGCTGAGCACTCCATGAGAGATGCCCTTGGCCTCCTCACGTCTAACATCAGAGTTAACCGTGAGAGCTCTGCAGTCAAGTTCATGTCGCAGTCTGGTCTCGCCTGTGCCCAAAGCCTGGGAGGGCCCATCAGGTGATGAGTCCTGCTGCTCCCTGCACTGTGCAGAGCAGAGCCCCTGGCCCTCCCTGGGAAGGAAGGTCTGGCTCCCAGGTGGGCGGTGGGCAAGCTCCACTTCCTCTCATTAGTCAGCCTAATGGATGGCCGGCTGAGCTTCCAGATCTGTCCGGGGACTAGTGGACTCTTACCGCCTGCTCCCAGAGCAGCCTGGGAAGCTACCCCCATTGGGGTGGCACAGATGGCAAGCCCAAATGACAAAGTAAACTCCAATATGTCTTGGAGACATTGTCAGCCTGCAGCTTATTTGTCATGTCACAGCAGCCTTGTGGACCAGGGATGTACTCCCTCCCCGGCCCTGCTCCATCCCCATGTGAGGATTATTTACAGGAAACTGCATTTGATAGGGCTGGTGGGGAGGGCATAGAGATGGAGGGGTGCCAGAACAGACGTTGGTCATTTTCTCACGTTTGGGAAATTAATAACACTCACTTACCTAGCATTTATAGAGTGCTTCACCCAAACTCTCTTCAAGTCTCATAGCAACCCAAAGAGGTGTCGATATAATTAATTCCAGTTAATAGATGCAGAAACCAAGGCATGGAGAGCTCAGTCAACTTGCCCAATCACACAGCTAATGAGAGCTGGGATTCCGGCTCAGGCTGGTGCAGCGGAGGCTGAAAGGGCACTTGCTGCCTGCTCAGGGCTGGGTTTTGGGAGACAGATCAAGCAGGAGGAATGACACCCTGTATCCCAGGGATGTCCTTCAGCCCTGCAGGTGCAGACCAGCTGTGCCACCCAGCCCAAAAGGGGACACATTAAGGCAGGGAAGCGGCACTGTTTGGCCTTTCTCCCATGGTGACTGGGCCCTGCGGTGAGTGGCTGTGTTTGGGGCTGTGCTGGACAGCAAGGTCACGTACTCCACCCTAGGTGGCATCTCTGCATCACCAGAAGAGCAGGGGTCAGAGGAGGAGGAAGAGGCTTGGCAGGCTGAGTATTCCCAGCCTTGCCTTTCACACCACCACTGCCATAGGGAGTCAGGCCCTTCACCATCTGGGCCTCAGCGTCTTTGACTGTAGAAACAAAAATGGAGGCATGAAAAGCCTCATTCGAGAATTGCAGTGAAGACGAAATGAAATAAAGCTTGCAAAATGGCCCTGCCCACAGTAGGTGCTCACCACTGTAGAGAATGGCTGGGAAGCAGTGCAAAGGGGACTCTCTCAAAGGCCTAGGCCTTTTGCTGCACCTCCAGGTGGAGGAGGGTGTCAGGGACAGGTCAGGGGTACTTAATAGAGGGTCTTGAGCAAATGATCCCAAGAGCTGCAGCCCGTCCAGGCTCTGAGCAGGAACCCTGGAGACCAGAGACAGCAAGGCTCTGTGAGAACTGGATTCAAGCCCAGGGGAATGGTCAAGCCTGCATCTCCCTATCCCCAGCTCCCAAAGCAGTAGGAGTTCAAACCCACCGGGACAGGGGGGCCAAAAAGCTGGACAGAGGGATGAGGCACTGCAGGAACTCCGTGGTGGGACACGACCCTCCCACTACCTTCCAGAGGCAGGAAGAGAGGAGGCACAAGGGTCCTGGGTGGGTGCCCGGGACTCATGTCATCTGGAGGGGGTTTATTTATCTTTCTGATTTAGCTTTAAAGATGCCCCTGAACCCACAGCCTCTGGTCACAGGTAAGCAATGAAAAGCCAGGTGGAATATGAAGAGCAGATTAGGTTAGCCGTGTGACTGATCCCAAGCTGTTTGCCGAGTCTCTGTGTAAATTTCATGCAGGTTGTCTGATTGAGGACACCTGGAATGCCGCGGGCTTGGTGGTTATGAAAGTCCCACTGTTTCATTCCTTAGCCCCGCTCACCAGTTATGTGCAAGTTGAACCGTACCATCAACCCCATTCCCAGCAGCTCCGGTGCATGTCGGAGGCAGGGGATCCTTGTGTCAGGCACCAGCAGATGCACCTACTTTTTCCCTAGGAGATGAAAAAAGGAAGAATGTGAGTCCGTGCCTTCAGCTCATGCGTGTGCTCACGTGCAGGCACGCGCAACCAGGGCTCCCAGGGAGAATGTGCATTTTAAACAATAGACCCAGCCTAATTCCTGGTGTTCACGTGGAGGCCATTCAGCCAGCCCTGAGCCCCAACTACTTGCTGGTCATTCTACTTGAATCTGGGACACAAAAGGTAAAGAAGACATGGCCCTGCCTTGGAGCCTGGGAGGCTTTCCCTCCTCAGCTCGGGCCAGCACTGGGGACTCAGCTCCAGATGTGTGCAGACCCTGCGGGCCCACGGGGTTGCCTGGGAGCTGGGGAAATGTGTTCCCTGTTAGAGCGCCGTCCATTTGGTCATTTGGGGGCAGCCGGTGCAACACATTCGGCAGGGCCTCAGGTCGTTTGGCCAGACTGGAAATTGGTTCTATCCCAAATGTTGCTGGAAATAACAAGGCAGCTGTTCAGCCTCTCTGTTCTCAGTTAGTGAGAAAAGTGTGTGAGCCTGGCAGAGGAAAGAAAGAGTTGTCAGAGCCCATTTCCCCCATGCCTTTGATCTTGCTGACCTGGATGTTTGGGTGTTGGGGGTGGGGGTGATTTGGGAGTTTGGGTGAGTTTTTTGGCTGAAGTAATTGAGATGTCTTAGGAAGCAGGGAAGGAAGGGAAGTTCAAGGGTAATTGCTAACTGATGCCAGAAAGAAAAAAAAAATGAAATGCTTAGGCACTTCATGGCCCTTTATTTTCCAGCCATTTCTGCAAATTGCAGTCTAGTTCTTTCTCAGAAATAAGTGACCTGCTAATACAGGGTGGGGAATAGTGGCTGTAGGACAATGAGGTTTAATTTTTAAAAGCTCTGGACTCAAGTCCCAGCTCTGCCCCCGAGACAAGCCCCTCACCTTCTTTGAGCTTCAAGTCAGTCTTCTATCAAGAGGGGCTGAAAATGCCTGCCTCCCGGGATTGTGGTAAAGACTAATTAAGAGAAGACTTGCTGAAAGTGCTTTGTCAGCTGTGAAATATGTGAGGAAGATAAAAATCCCTATTTCTTCAAGTTCAGCGGGTTTTTAGTGAGCATCTATTTTTGCCAGAAAACCCCATAGAGGTGCCACCTCCCCGTGAGCATCCCCACCCACCCCAGTGCATTGTCAAGGACACATGAACTTGTCAACTGGGTGAGCAAGCAGGGGAGGGGTGAAAGGTCCAGCTGCAAGCAGGGAAGCAGCTGAGCACCCAGAGCAGACCAGGGCCTGGCTGGGCAGAAGGGACTCCCAGAGCTCAGGAGTGTTGCTGTTTGCCCCTTCTCCCTTCTCAAGTATGGAGTTTTGTTTTCATACCTGAGGTTGGAGGTCCTAGTGATTTCTTTCTGCCTGTGTGGACTGTAGAGGAATCCGTTGCCAACAGCAGTGGCCTGTGTATCACCGGCTGCTTCCTGGAAGAGGTGTTCATCACACAGGCTCGGCCTCTGCTTGCCCATGAGGCTCTTGCGGTTTCTTTCTTCTCACTATGCCCCTTCTCACATGTGCATAACTCGTACATGGACACAATCTCACATGCGTTACGTGGCACATGCATACACTCACGTGTACATACATACCGTGTGCATGGTCTTGCATGTGACACACAGCCTCACATGCATATGTGCACACATGACACGTGTGCATGCTCACATGTGTGCACACATGACATATACACAGGTGGCCTCCCCTCGTCTCTGGATCATCAAGGATACCATCCAGATTACCTTCCAGGGCTGGGACAAGGACTCATCAGGCCCCGACAGGGCAAAAGACAATGAGAGAGGCAAGATGGAAGTCTGGTGTCCCATCAGGGAAAGTCTAAGTGAGAAACAGACGCGGTAAAGCAGAGAGCACTGGGAGACAGGAGAGGCATGGACCTCAGAGTCAGTGCCACCACCACCCGCTAGCACCTCCCTTTGGTCCCTTCAGCATTTTAAAACCTGCTTTCTGTACTGAGAAATAGGCTTTCTTCTTTTATTTTCAAACTTCAAAGATCAGTTTTGAAATAAAGTTTTTTCTGATGAAATTCCAAAGGTTTTACACATGTGTGAAAGGAGAAGTTTGGCTGTTAAAATGTGTTCACCCTGCCCCTTGCTGCCCTGACCCACCAGGGTCCCACCATGCCTCCACTTTGTTCTCCTAAATGCTGCACCAGCTCACAACCACCAACAGTGTGTTGTTCCAGCCTCTTTCCTTCATCCCCCTAATTCATTTGTGTTCAGCTAGAGCCTAGTGGGGCAGAATTGATTTTTTTGTTAATGGGAAGAAATGTTTCCTGTGTGGGCACTGTTTACCACTCTGCAGCTAATCCCATTGAGCCTTGGGCTCAGTAAGCGGGACACCCAGGTGGCCTGGGGCTGGGCGAGTAGAAAGGTGGCCCCTGGTCTTAGCCAAAGGAATGCCCTATTCAAGCATCAGGATACATTTGCAGTGGCCAGGGGTATGGACCTTGCATTTTTTAACCCCTGCATGGCTTTAGCCCCATAAAGACCCAACTAAATAAGTGAGATGGAAGTGAATGTTTTCCTCTTCTTTTTCATTTTACTTTTGTTAAGCACTGCATAATGTGCATGCCACGTAATACAGTGAATAGCCTTCTGGCAGGGGCCGATGACCATAATTGAGTTTGTTTTTTTTTTTTTAATCAGCCAGGAAAATGCTTCCTTAATCAATGTTCTTTAAATGCTTTGACACATGGTAACAACACACCACAGAGATGCACGTGCCGCTCTCCACCAGACTCCACTGATAGGAATACTGGGCAGCCCTTTCTTCCCTTCCCTCCTGTGAGCCTGCGGGTGCACAGGGCAGCCACTCCGGGGATGAGCAAGCATGCACCATGATGGCGATTCCAGGAAGGATCTTGAACCACGTCCTGGCAGGGCTACCTGGGCCAAAACCCTATTTCTAGGCCCCTTAAAGGTGAGCGGGCTTCAGCTCTCTCCCCAGTAAGACCCACAACTCCCAGTAAGACCCTGCGAGCTGGCTAGAGGTGAATTTATTTTATTTTATTTTATTTTATTTTATTTTATTTTATTTTATTTTATTTTATTTTAGATGGAGTCTTGTTCTGTCGCCCAGGCTGGAGTGCAGTGGCGTGATCTCAGCTCCCTGCCACCTCCGCCTCCCGGGTTCAAGTGATTCTCCTGCTTCAGCCTCCCGAGTAGATGGGACAACAGGCATGTGCCACCATGCCCAGCTAATTTTTGTATTTTTAGTAGAGACGGGGTTTCACCATGTTGGCCAGGATGGTCTCGATCGCTTTACCTCGTGATCCACCCACCTCGGCCTCCCAAAGTGCTGGGATTACAGGTGTGAGCCACCGTGCCTGGCCCTTATTTTATTTATTTTGAGACAGGGTCTTTCTCTGTTGCCCAGGTTGGAGTGCAGTGGCAAGATCATCACTCACTGCAGCCTCGACTTCCCAGGCTCAGGTGATCCTCCCACCCCAGCCTCCTGAGAAACTGGAACCACAGGCGCGTGCCACCATGCCCAGCTGATTTTTTTGATATTTTGTAGAGATGGAGTCTTGCCATGTTGCCTAGGCTGGTCTTGAACTCCTGGGCTCAAGTGATCCAGCTGCCTCAGCCTCCCAATGTGCTGGAATTGCAGGCGTGCAAACCACTAAGCCTGACTGAAGTGGGTATTTGAGCCTCTAATGCTCCCTGTTACAGTTTTGCTGTCGTGGTGGTTCTAAGACAATAAACTTTGATAGGTCGTTTTCTTTCTTTCTTTCTTTCTTTTTTTTTTTTTGTTGAGACGGAGTCTTGCTCTTTTGCCCAGGCTGGAATGCAATGGTGTGATATCGGCTCACTGCAAACTCCACCTCCCAGATTCAAGCAGTTTTCCTGCCACAGCCTCCCAAGTAGCTGGGATCACAGGTACCCGCCACCATGCCCAGCTAATTTTGTATTTTTAGTAGAGACGGGGTTTCACCATGTTGGACCTGGCTGGTCTCAAACTCCTGACCTTAGGTGATCCGCCCACCTTGGCCTCCCAAAGTGCTGGGATTGCAGGCATGAGCCACCACGCCCCGCCTGATAGGTTATCTTGAACATCTCTTCCCAATACAGTAATTAGATCTTAAATGTTTTTGTTGGATACTTACCCCCAAGATATTCCCAAATCTCCAAATTTAAAAATAGCTCTTCGCACACGATTTCTCCCACAGAATGTAGTAATGTAGACATGAAACATTCAGGTGAACTTGTTAGAACTAATGGTTCTATAAATAAAAACTGACATCATTCATAAAGTTATTTAAATAAATTTTGTCACTAAAATAAATTTATATGTTACATCATTGCTAATAATGATTTTAACTGTGAGTTTTCTTTTTGTAAAAAAGAATTGAGCCAAGCCCCAGGGTTTTTCTAACAAGCTGACGGGATACTTGGCTGAGGTTCTCATCCTGCCCCTCCCTGCTTCCAGCTCAGATACTCGGAATATGGTTGAAGCCTGACTGAATCATAAAGACTGCCTGAGAGTGAGAGAGGAAAGGATCAGTTACTCTTTGGCCACCTTGAACGCACAGCTTCCTTTTCCTCCTGGGGTATGGGGTCTGAGGCATCTCCTTCCTAGAGGCCATGTCCATCTGCATTGCAGGGTGTTCTGTGCAAGAGCCGTGCTCCCCTCGAGTTTCTTCAGCTGATCTAGTAATTACTTCACCAGCAGCAGGCTGCTGACAGTGCCCCTGTTTAACTTCAGTTTATAAAAGAAAAGAAAAAGTAAGCGTCTTACAATTCTGGAACCTCCTTTCCTCTTGGGAGTCTACGTATGGGCCCCGGCTTCGTCCTGAAGCAGTGTCAAGAGTCCTGTGCCGTCTGCTCATGCCCTCACCCCACGAGTTTAACCAGATCTTCAGCTCTCACCAGAGTTTCCTCCACAGTCAGAAGCCCTTGCACTAGGCTCGCAAACCCTCTCTCATTTCCACATCGCATGTGTGGCAGGCTCATTCCTCCCAGAGTAGAGCTGAGCTGCACCCTCGGCCCACCCTCCCCTTTTTAATCGATGTCAGCTCCTTCCCTTACCCACACTGCGGCCAAGTCTCTCCCCTTTCTTAGACCTTTGGGATCCCTTCTTCCCTCCATCACCAACATTAGCAGTTGGCTCTTGGGTGGGATCAGTTTTTTAAAATAAAGAGACGAAGTGTCACTTCAAGGGAGGTACTGCTTTTGCAGGAGAAAAGTGGGGCGCCTCTCAGCCAGGCTGAAATCTGGGAGCTGCATCTGACTGGCTCGCTCACTGGCCCAACTCCCCACTGAGGCATGCCTGCTCCAGGAATGCCAGTGTGTGCCAAGTTCAGTGACACGTTTATGTCATGACCTTCAAGACTTCCACCAATCCTAGCCACCATGAATGTTATTTTTTTTTATTATTTTATTATATTTTAGATTTGGGGGTACCTGTACGTTGTGTACGGGTAGAGATTGGGCTTCTAGTGTACCCATTGGATGTTGGAGTCTCAGGTCCCAGAGAGTCAGATTTCAGGTGTGAGGATGCGGTTGCCAGTACTTCCATTTTCTCTGCATTTTGTCACACCTCAGACAACACAGGTTGAGACTGAATGAAAATAGGGACGCGTCGCCTGTCGTTCTACTGAGGGAGAACGGGTGGTATGTGTTTGGGATTTTACAGGCAGAACATTTAAAGGCCACCTTGTGTTTTCTGAACCTTAGGCACAAATGAAATCACGGCTTGGTGCTTGTCCAATAGCCTCGCTGGAGTCAAGCTGAGAGCCCCTCTCCATCAAAACCAGATAATAAAAGCGAGCAAAAAGCTTGTGCTTTCAAAGTATGTCTGGCAAAAGGCGATTTGGGGACTTTTTCACAATAAAGACTGAGCAGAAAGTGAATAGCCATTCTCACCATCTCCTTGAGCTCCTGGACCCCACCGTCAGTAGCCCTGCACTCTCCCTCACCACGGGGCAACCTTGACTTTTGATTGTCAGGTCCCTGCCAGGTCTCCGCTCAAACGGTTTTTCCACTGACCCAATAAATGATTATGTAACAGTCAGGAGACCCCTATTCAGACGGTTCTGTTACTCGCCCACCAGGTCACACTGAGCAAGCGGGTAAACGTCTCTGTGCCCAGGCTCAGCCTCACCAGGCCCAGGATGGAGACCAGGACAAATGAGATAATGGGTGTGAAACCCATAGGAACCCTGTCAGGCACCACACCACACGTTTGTGTGTGTCTGAGAAACCTGTTATTTCTAGGCTGTTCGGGGGCCTCTGGGCTGCTCCTTTTGGGGGGCTTTCTGACCCCTGGCCGGAGCCAGCATCCTCACTCAACACTGGCTCTTAATTTTGCCTGCCTGCTGGGTTTCTCTTTTCCCTGAGGGTCTGCTCTTTTGGATTCACGTGATATTCTTCTTCCCCTGGGGCTTTACGGAAAGTATTTTTAAGAACAGGCCCCGGGTCTCCTATTGGGCCTTGCGTTTCATGGTGGTTCCCCCTCATTCCAGCCTGCAGTTTGTCCCGCCTGGTTGCGACAGCAGCCCTGGCTTATTGGTATCTTTCTAGGCTGTTAGGTTCCATTGAAATGTGTCCTTCTTATACTTTACTGTGACCAGAGTCCCTTGAAAAAATTCAGGGCAGATTTTCAAATGGCTGGAAGTCATTACTCAGGGAAGCACAGAAAGGTTCAAGGAAGGAAATCAAGAATCCAGCACAAGTTAGAAATACTGTGTTCCTTAGCTTCAAAATAGGAAGAGCTCACTTTGAGTTAGGTAGGGAAAGAAACCGAAAAAACACCCTCTGTCTGGAATCCAGAAAAGGCATTCACAAGGCATCTGAATTTATTCTCTTTCTTTCTATTACTGAAAGTCAATACCTTAGAAACCCTGAGTGCTGAGAAAACTCACTAAGGCTATAGATTCGGATGACCAAGGATCTCTGAGGGTTCCTTTCATCCTGCAAGTTTTAAGGGCTCAGATCACAGCAGGTCTGGACCTAAGAGAACCCCCAGGTTGGGTTACATACTAAGGAAAAAGTAATCAGTTGGCAAGTAGGTTACCTGGCTGTGCTTTGGCACTGGTATTTCTTGATGCCTTGTCGTAAACTCAGAGTGTCACGAGCCTGGCCTGCTGAGTGGTGCCAGTGCAGGCCTCCCCTTGACTGACACATGGCTCCCTTGCCTCTCTGAGCCATAAAACAGGCCAATTGTGTTTTTCTTAGGGGACTGTGACCCATGGGGACAGTCTAGCATGGTGCTCGGCACAAAGTCCAAAGCCGTCTCCAAGACGCAGCTGCATCACTGCCTGCCCCTAGCATGGTTAGTCCTTCCGGGTAATGGAGAGTCCTGTTGCTTCAGAAAGGCTTCACAGAACTGTGCCTGTGAGACCACGAGACCCTCACCCCAGCAGCACGCGGGCACCCAGCCCACAGCAGCATTTCTCATGGTGCCATTGTGTCTGCGGTCCCAGAGCCAAAGCCTCGGGAGGCTTGGGGCTAAGGATGTGTATTTACGCACGCAGCCCAGGTGACTGTGGCATGCCTGCGGGTTTGAGAGTTTTGGAGCAGAAGGATGCCTCTTCTGGATGTGGGGCAGCTTGGAGTGCGCAGTTGTTATAGCGCTCACAGGGGCCGCGCTCACCTGCACCCATCCTTGCCTGCCCCGCTCACCTGGACCTGCCACTCTCCCACAGGGGCTGCTTGTCTCACAGCCAGAATCGCCAGCTTCAGCCCACCCATCTCGAGGGAGAGAAAGGGCTCCGGGGCTCAGTGATGGTTTTCACAGGCGGGTTTCATGAGTGGAGCCGCTCTTGTTGGGAAGCAGCTTCCCCTGCGATTTGGGGCATGTGCTTTGGACTTTGAATTTGAGGCTCCCATTTGAAACCACTTTTCCCCAGCCGTGGCCTCTGCAGTGTTCTGTAACTCAGTCTTAGTGGCTCTAGAGGATGTCTGCCTATCTTCTTGAGGGGGCCCCTAGGGGTCCCCAAATCAGTTGACTTGTGCTCCCTGGCCGCTGGGCCTGCAACACTCCGCCCAGCTGCTCTTGCTGGCTGTAGTTCTGCTCAGACCTCCTCGGCAGGGTGGACAAGGCTCCGTCACCATGCAGGTGACCAGCACTCACTGCACAATGAGGCAACTTTGCTGCCGCCTTGCTGGACACATTCCTGGGAAGGTCACAGGCACTCGGGCCTCAGTGTCTCCATCTGAAAAAGGAAAGCATTCCACAACATAAGTCGCCAAACTAAACTTCTGGCTCAGATCTTCCCACATTCTTTGATTTGTTTATCCTCAGAATTCTAATGTCTCTGCTTCAGCTCACATCCAGCTGTGCTCTTGGTCATGCCAGGAGATGCCCCCAGATGCTCTGCTTCTGCTGCACTTCCCGTCTATTGCAGAAGCATCTGCTCGGACTCCATTTCTTTCTCTATCCCCTGTGTAGAGATGTGGAGCCAGGAGCAGCCAAGCAGCCAACGGCAGGTCAGAGGGGTGGGCATCGCCTCTCCCTGACTGGGGTCTGGAGAAGGGAGGGCCAAAGGGTGGATTTAGGCCTCAGCACGTTGGGGAGATGATGCTGGGGGTGGTGGCGGGCAGTGGAGGTGGGGAGGAGGGCAAGTTCCAGAGTGATGGCCAGCTGGAATGAGAAGACTCCCTGGGTTCAACCCTGGCTCCACCTCTGCTGGCAGGTGCTCCTGGGGAGGTTTCTTAACTGCTCTTTGCCTGAGTGGCCTCTGTAAAATAGGAATAATAATAATAATATACACACATCCCTCATGGGGTTGCCTTGAGGATTAAATCAGTCAATACACAGAAAGCCCCAAGACTACAGCCTGGCGCAGAGCAAGCATTTGAACAACGTTTTGAGTCACCACCACCACCCTCTTTGGGATTTACAGGACTGGTGACTGTTATGAGGTCTGGGGACAGGTCCCTGTTCTTCCCAGGCCTTGGGACCAGACATCCAGGTGGGTGGTAGAGCTATTCACAGGGATCAGGAAAACAGAAACTGGAACCTCATAAGGAAGAGAAGTCCACCCATTCTTCGTTTCCCGTGGAGGCCAGGAGTGATGCCTTGATCCAGTTCCATTGTCCCCACCTGGGCCTGTGCATGGCCGTCAGCACCCCCACAACCCCCGAAGGCTGGCCCTGGTGGCTTCTACAGGGATTGCTGTCTGTTGTCTTTGAATCACGCTGCTGGAGAGGCGCTTTCATAGATTCCCAAGTTTGTAATTAAAACAATCGAGAAACAATTTTCACTATATATATATAAAAAAGAGCTAAACAGAAAGTCTCTTTTAAGCAGATGTTGTGCTGTGAGCCATGTAGAAAAATTATTTTATCATCAACCCAGCTCACCTATCTCAAAGCTTGAAAGAAACTAAGGGAACATCTTTTCTACTAGCCCAGCGTTTTTTAGCTCCTGATATCATTTCACATTTAAAGGTGACAGCAATATCTTTAACGTTTTTCTGTTGGATTAATAACATTTAATGTTCAAAGCAATAAAGCGAAATGTTTTCGTGAGGGTGCTTTATATCACTAGTGGAAAATCCAAGTTTAAAAAAAAAGACCACACACACAAAGTAAAAGACGTGGACAGCCGTAAACCGAGAAAGGGAACCCAGGCGTGGAGGTGGGAGCCTGGGCGTGGAGGTGGGCTCCTGGGGTGGGTGGGCTGGTGGGTGTCCAAGGCCCTGAGCCCCGACTGGCTGGCCAGCGCTGGGAGGGGGTCGGTGCCCGTGGGGGTGAGAGCATGGGGGCCCTCGCCCACCCGCCAGCCATTCATCTCCACCCAGCAGCAGAATATGACAATGTTAGCATTTTTCATTTCCCTGACGTTACCATTAATAAAGCAATGATCCAAAAGAGGCTTCGCTGAGTCTGTGCTTTATGCTCCCATCACTCACGACTAGATAATTTCACACAGGATCGTTTTAAAATTAAATGACGATAAAAACGCTCTGCTGTTCTGTGTTCACCAGTTCATAGAAGTCTATCAAGTCATTAATGTGTCATGACAAACTGCTCGATAGATACAAGAGTAATTAATTATTTGAATAAATAACAAGTTGAACTTGGAGCTTTGAACCACAATGACATACGCATCCCATTAGGGGCGTCTTGGAGCCTCCACAGGGCACCGGTACGAAGAGTTAAAATGCAGGCCAGGGTATTGGAAGTGATGAAAACCAATTTCGTAAACACAGGGTAATATTTTACGGGGAGATAGCCGAAGTGTCACATTTCCGTGCCCACATGAGGTTCAGTGTTAAAAGTTCCCTGGCAGCGGCCATTCCAAGACACCATTTGATCAGAGATGATTTCAGAGAACAATTATACAGATTTTCATAATCACCATTAATCTCTGCATATTTTTCAAGATAATTACAGCAATTATTATTTAGATTTCTCTTTTATATGCCCATTGTAGAAAGGAACAAGTGCTTATTATACCGGATAGTTCAGAGAACCTTGGATGAGAATTCTTTGTCATCTCTGCGCTCGTTATTTCAACTCGTGTTGCCTCTGAAAGTTCATCAGCTGCAGAAATTAGAATACCAGCAGGCCCTGTTATTAAATCTTAAGGTTGAGCTGAGACCATGGTTAGAGTGGCTGGCTGAATTGTTCGTTTGTGGGACTGCTGAGCTCAGGTGGGATTACTGTCAGGTGGCAGGAGATGCCCCTGACAGGTACAGGCAGAGATGGGTGGCCGCCTCACACCCATTTCCCCTGATAGGCTTACAGAGTGAACTCACAACCAATATTTAGAGGATACATTTTCGTGACATGCCCTTTAAAGATAAATATTAGATCTGAAATCTGGGTAATTGATGGCATTCTGCCTCATAGACACAGCGACCAGACAGAAGGCAGCTCAGCACATCCCTGCTATTTCCAGATCAAAGCTCATGTCAGTTTGGCATCAGCTCCGTCTCACGTTGCACCTTCCGCCTCATCTCCCCACTGTCCTGCGGGCTGGTCCATTGGAGCTGAGTCCTGGGCCAGTGGGTGTGGTGTGTGCTGCTTTCAAGAGAAGCCCTTTCCCAGGGAAATGGTTCTTGACAGTCCTGCTGGTTGGAAACACACCTCTGCGTAGGTTGGTGTGTGTTCTCCTGCCTCCCGTCTCCAAGAGGCGTGAGTTCTAAGGGTTCCCATCCTCTCACATGCACCATGAGGACTGTCAGCCGCATCCGGCTCAGCTAGATGATACAAGTAGCTATGTGAGGGGTAGGAAAACCAGGTATTCAGTTTTGAACTGAGAAGTCCGGTATTTCTGCTTGCTATAAAATGAGAGAAATACAAGGCATAGAAATGCCTTTTTCTCCATAAATTAAGTTTTATTATGAAGAGATGACCTGGTTCGAATGCACTCAAGTGGTACCAACTCACACAAAATAGAAGTGGGGTTTAGATTGCTGCCGACGCTCTGTGGCAGGTCTCTCTTTATTTGGTCTATCCCTGGCCACCATGGTGACTCATCTTTTGGAATCACCTGGTGGCTCTAAGGAGGAAGAAGTCTGGGGCCCTCTCAATAGCCTCTCCCAGGTGGCTGTCCCCTGAGGGGTCACCCCCCAGCCTGAGCTCCAAAGCTTCCATCCCCAATTCTCTGGGCTCTCTTGAGGGTGCTCAGGTCCTGGGGATCTTGGTCCCACTAATGAAGGTCAGAAGATCCCTGTGCTGTGGTACCAAGTGTCATATTTTATACCATTTTTTTTAACCTGTAGGGAGTCTTTTTGAAATCTTAAGCAAAATTTGTAACAAGCTTATAGCTTTCCAGTTTGTGCAGTACTCAAGCCTACTATCTTCGTCACTCCCGTACTTGGGCAGATAAGTGATTAAATCATGGAATCCGAGTAAGGAGTGGAATGTCCCCGTTTCATAGAGTCCTAAAGAATCCCCATTGTGAAGCAGCTTTCTTCTGGGCACACGACTTTATTCACTCATCTGTCTATCACCTCATCCAGGCCTTGGCTACTGAGAGTTCCCCCACCTACAGGCCCTGGGCCAACAGGGACCATGGTTCCCTCATGGAGCTCATAATCAGGGGAAGATATCCAGGCAGATGATCGGAGCACAGTCATCCACTACGAAGGGTGGTAGCTCAGGAGGCAGCCCAGGGGGTAACGTTTCTGCCCTCTGAGGAGTTCACAAGCAGGTATATAGGAAAGGGCTCTCCAGGCTGATCCCACAGCAAGGAGAAAGGCCTATCACAGATGGAAGGCTTGACTCAGTAGGAAGTGGTTAGCAGGCCAGAATAGCTAAATCCTAAAGTGTAGGGAGCAGAGTGGCAG
This sequence comes from Pan troglodytes, assembly GCF_028858775.2. Lineage (NCBI taxonomy): Eukaryota > Metazoa > Chordata > Mammalia > Primates > Hominidae > Pan > Pan troglodytes. The sequence continues at coordinate 11,993,915 of NC_072409.2, read as the reverse complement.
GGAGGAGAGAGCAGCTAGGGAACAAAGCTAGGTTGGGATCAACCTGGAAGGGCCTGGACTGTGGCATTTGACATGACCCTATAAGCTTTAGGAGACATTGAAGTTTTTAAGTAAAGGAATGGTACACGAGGTCTGCACTTGAAAGAGAACTCCAGTGATATTGACGTGGGAATATTTGTCTTGGCCATGAATGGATCTGCTGGGAGAGGGCCCGGAGGACACTCCCTAACATCCCTTAACTCTGTGTGGAGCTTGCCTTCACTTTCACACCTTCTCGATTATATTTTCTCCACTTCCATCTTCAGATGTCTTCTTCAGGTCACATGGCAAGGTGTTACCCTCTCTTCCTTCACATGGCGGAAGGCAGTGGATTTAGGAGATCACCGTGTCCACCCAGCTCTGCCCTTGACCAGCTTTGCGGCCCTGACAAGTTCCTTCCCTTCCTGGCTTCAGACTCCTTCTGGGGGGCATGGGAATGCCAGTGCCAGGGCCATTGTGAGGTTTATACGAGAACACCTCTTAACTCCCGGCGTGCTTTGCTTCCCTTAGACAGATGCTCTCGTGCCGGTATCGGCTTCAGACACCCAGAGCATCCAAGACACCTTCTCTCTTCTTGCCCTTTGGTTTCAGGGGAGGAAAGGGAAGGCCCAGGACCTACTTTTATCTTTGCAGACCATTTTTGAGAAGACTTTATGAGTAGAATCTGGGTGAGGGCTATAGAAATCAGCTGTCATGTAGGATGGACCAACTTAGTGAGTTTTATACATTGCATCCTCGGTTTAAATCCAGGTTCTCAAAAATTACCAATACATATTTAATACTTGGGGTGACTCAGCATTTGTGAGAATGAAGACTATCAGAGCTGGATCTTAAACATCTTCTAGCCCAGGGCTTCTCAAACCTAGTTGCACATTAGAATCACCGGGGAGCTTTGAAACAATGCTGATCCCCAGAGCCCACCCCTCAGACCAATTGAATCAGAACCCCTGGGGTTGGGGGTGGCAGGCAGCAACAATCTTTTCAAACTCACCAGTGAGCACCAGGATGAGTCACTGATCTAGCCCAACCCTTTTACTCTCAAATGGGGGCACAGACTTCATTGCCCAAAAGCTGGGCCCCCTGATGCCAAGGCCAGTTCTCTTCCCATCGTTACTTATTCAATAGGTTTCTTTGGATGCCATTATATGTTAGATACTGTTCTAGGAGCTGGGGGCGCAGCTATCATGGAGCTTACCCTTTAAATGCACGAATGGCCTCCAGATTGGTGGGGGCAGGGGGTAGGGGGAGCACAATGAAACTGGGTCCTTCCAGCAGTGTGTCAAGAAAGTCTTTCTCAGCCTCTGCACATCATTGGGATGGTAATGATAACAATAGCTAACACATGCTGAACATTTATTTTAGATGTGTTATCTGTCTGAATCCTTGCCTCGCCCCTAGAATAATCAGCCCCATTTCCAGAGGCTGTATAAGTGTGTTTCATGGGTGCAGAGCTAGTGCCTGGTGGGCCTGGCATTTGAACCTAGGGCTGTCTGACACCAAAGCCCTTTCTGTTAACTGACTTTATTCTAAGGCAGCCAGTATAAAGATACAAAGAGAGCAGTTTCTGGAGAAATCTATCTGAATTTCCTCTCAAAGATGTAGCCCCTCCATCAGTTAGTTTTTGTTGCATAACAAACCACCCTAAAACTTAGGGCTTAAACCAACCAACATTTAGAATTTCTCATGGTTCTGTGGGTCGGTGGGTGATTATGCTGGTCTGGGTCAACCTGGCTGCAGCCGGATGGCCTGGGGTGGCCTGAGATGGCCTCACTCCCTTGTCTGTAGTTGGCAGGGTGGCTGCTCCAGGGATGCCTTACCTGGGGATGCTCGTGTTTGCTCCACATGATCTCTCAGGCTCCAGGAGGCTTCTCTGAGCCTGTGTACTTGGCCGACCCAGCACTCCAAAGCAAGGGAAGTCTAACCTGGCCTCACAAGTGTGTTTACGTCTCTGCTGGTGTCATAACTGCTAATGTCCCATTCACCAAAGCAAGTCACATGGCCAAGCCCAGATTCAAGGGGTGAAGAAATAGATTACACCTCTTGATGAGAGAAATGACAAATCAGATTGCTAGGGGGCACATATACGTGGATAGTGTGACATGACCGCGTAGGTGGCAAATGGTGGGATTTGCCACCATTTTTGCCATCTACCACTGCAGACCACACCAAAGAAGCCTTCCAGCCCTGACAGGTGCCAGGAGTTGTTAAGGAGGAAAAAAGTGTTGTATTGTTGAATGTATTTACATATACTTTAGAGCACTTTCTATGGTGCCCTAGAGATGCATACTTTATAATTAAGTAACTCTGGTGTTTGTGATCATTTCTATTACAAATTGGATATCAGCCCTGGGATAGACCTATAATAACCTTGTGTATGCCACTCACTTTTGTGGGAAATCAGATTTTTTTTTTTTTTTTTGAGACAGGGTCTGGCTCTATCGCCCAGGCTGGAGTGCAGTGGTGCAATCTCAGCTCACTGCATCCTCCACCTCCTGTGTTCAAGTGATCCTCCTGCTTCAGCCTCCGGAGTAGCTGGGACCACAGGCATGTGCCACCATGCCCGGCTAATTTTTGGATTTTTTTTTTTTAGTAGAGACAGGGTTTCACCATGTTGCCCAAGCTGGTCTCAAACTCCTGAGCTCAGGTGATCTGCCCACCTTGGCCTCCCAAAGTGCTGGAATTACAGATGTGAGCCACCGCGCCCAGCCGGAAATCAGATTTGATTGAAGTAATTTAAACTGAACATCACCTTTTCTGGGGCTGTAACGTGAGGACTCCCCCGGGTGTTGTAGATCCTATCCTTTACTTCAGTATCCTGTACCTTGTGTAATATCCGTTGTTTGATGTTTTCTCATAATAAGATTTGTTATGCATTTTGGCAGGAATCCTCCTGAAGCCATCGATAGAGTCTCACTCTCAGTGCATCCTGTTGGGAGGCCCACGGTGCTGGTGTGACCCAGTACTGGTGAAGTTAGCTTCGATCACCTGGCGAAGGTGCTGTGTAGCAGGTTTCTTCACTGTAAACTTACTGCTTTTACCTTTGTCATTAGTAGGTAATTTGTGGGGAATACTGTAGGCCTACGTGAATAACTTGTTCCTCATCAGATTTTCACCTGCCACTTTCAGCATCCATTGATTTTTATAACTCTGCCATTTCTCCAGTATATAAGGAAGAGGTTTCCCTTATCCTCAGCCAGTTTATTTCTTTATATTGGTATGGACTAGGGTATTCTTACTCATAGTTGTCATTTTTTATTTTGATGCTCAAATGGATTCATATTTAGCCAATGGGAACCCCTTCGGGCTGGCTTTCATGCCCTTCTGCTGTGTTCCCATGATTCTTTGAGAACCTCTTTACTTTCTGGCACAACAAGATGTTCCTGGCCTTTTCCCTTCCTGCCCAGCACTGAATCAGCCACTTCTCCAAACAGCTCCTGTCTCTTTTAGAGGAGATGCTAGAAAGCAGAGTCTGGGTATGAGGAGTGCCCATTGCCTCTGAACTGCTGTTGCCTCAGCAGAGAGAAATGTATGCACACGTGTGTGTAGAGAGAAATATATGTACACATATACATATAAGTGTACACACACACAGATGTGCGCTTATGTATCTGTCTACAACTACATATTAAAACCGACTTTATAATGATACATCTGATTTTGATCCAATATCACAGAGTACATTCTGATCTTCCCATTGTTGTTGCCAGCTTGGAACGTTAACATTCCTCAGCTCTGTCCCAGGTCTGCCTCTCTCACCATATTCCAGAATATTTCATCTTCTCTCATGGTCTCAATTATCACCATGCTGGTTACTTCCAAACTCACCCTCACATTCCCGCCCACCAGGCCTCATTTCTGGATCTCCACCCGGCATCCCTCACGCACCCATCTCGCATTCTCGGTCATAATGTTCTAACCAGTGTTGACCAGTTGCCTCCCCTTGGCTGTCACCCAAGCCCCTCAAACTGGACACATGCTCAGCGGGACCCACGAGTTCATCTATGCTGCTTTTCCACTGGCCCCCATGCCCCATCAGTACCTGGCATTTCCTTCTCCCAGCTCTTTAGGCCAGGATCCTGGAGTCACCCTTGATTCCACCTTGCCCCTCTGCAGCCAGTGGCCAGGTCTCTTGATTCTTCCATCTAAATGTCCCTTGGCCTTCCCCAGCCACTCCATTCTTACTGCCACTGCCCTCATCCGGGCCACCAGCGTCCCTCGCCTGGTTCAGTGTCAGAACTTCCTCCCTGGTGTTCCTGCTCCAGCCTCACTCCCTGTAATTCATTCTCCTCTCCATAGCCAGGGAGACGTTGTTAAAACCTAAATCTCCCCATCTCTCTCTCCAGCTCAAAGACCCTTTGGTGGCTCCCCAGGGACCTCATGATGTCCTTCAGGCCGCTGAGAATGGCCATCAGGACTCCTGGCAGGCTGGTTCTTGGTTGTCTCTGGACCCTACTTCTATGCAACAGTTAAAAAGGCTGAGACAGAGCTCTAAGAATTGATGTGGAAACCTCTCTGACAGTCAATTGAAAAAAAGTAAATTGCAAAACAGTTACTTATGCTGTGATGCTATTTTTATTAAAAACACGAATACATACAAAACAAAATTCTGGCCAGCTGTAGTGGCTCATGCCTGTAATCCCAGCTACTTGGGAGGCTGAGGCAGGAAGACCCCTTGAGCCCAGGATTTCGGGGCTACACACAGCTATGATGGCACCACTGCACTTCAGCCTGGGTGATAGAGCAAAAGTCCATGTCTAAAAAATAAAAAAATAATATTCTCTCTTTTTCCTATACATGCCAACACGCAGGTGAATGCATGGGAGACAGGCCGGCAGGACCCCAGGCACTGTGTACAGACCACTACCAAGGCTTGCTCTGAGAAGGGTCCAGGGATCAGCGGCTCTGGATTCAAGGAGTGCTTTGACTTAGCTATCCTACTGGAATGGTTTCCTTAGAAAATATATTCATGTGCTGAAGTGTTAAAGAGTACAACTTAAAAATATAGATGGGTTGGTTTTGAGAAGGTAAAAAGAGCCCTGGCAGAGAAAGCGCGTCTTCCAAGCCTGAGGTTCCCTGCTCCACAACCGAGGGGTGTATGTGATGCTCAGCCTGGGGGACAGGCGTGCTCAGTAGTCACAGGCCATGCCTATCAGGCCCTTGCTGTCAGTTACCCCCGTGGCTGCAGATCACACTGCCTGTTTTAGAGCATGCCTTCTTCCAGAGGATGTGGTCGCTACTAGTGGTAACATATCGGCATTGGACCTTGGGTCTGCTTTTTGTTCTGCATCTACAAAGCTCCTTTGGTCTCGAGCTCACTGAGGAGTTTCTGTGTTTGTCGCTGTGGGCAGCAGGTGTGTGCACTGACCCAGTGGCCCCTCAACCACCAGGGTACCTTTGTACTCATGTGGAAAAGTATCACTGAGTTGCGTTTTATCTTTACCTTGAGCAAAATGCAGTTGATCCCTGCCCCAAGCCATTAAATATTTATAACGTTAAAAAAATGTTTCTTTAATGTCTCTGAGCCTCTCTTTTCTAAACTGTGGAAGAAAGAAAATAACAATACCTGGATTGCTATGATGTTTAAATGAGATAAAAACATAAGGTCCTAGGTACAAACTAGCTGCTCAGTAACTGTTAGCCACTGGTATTAGTATTAGTGAGTATTAGTGTTATTACTGCCGTACAGAGGAAAATACCCTTTCGCGGTAGACCCCTTTCTGCCTGCTTTCCCATAAAAACAGGAGTGCAGCCATATTAAATTACATAACCCAGGGGCTGTGAGTCCCAACCCAAAGACGTTTGGAGGGACAAAAGCAATGTTTGCTGAGGAGTAACTCATTGGGTCCCCCAGACCATGGCTCTCCATGGTGTCTGCTATCTCTGGTGTTGCAAGTCAAGCTCGACTTGGAAGCAAGAGCCAAGCTTCTGAGGCTCAGTGAGAATGTTCTTGTTGTGTGTCGAGTTTCTTGTGGGTGTGGACTGTGGGGCAGCTGCCTTCCCTCTGTGCTCCCATAGCTTTCAGAGAACTGCCCTGGACCTGCATGAGGTTGTGCAGCCCAGCACTGCACCCTGGACCCTGGAGGGAGGGACTGCCCTGAAGGAGGAGGTGGGTGGGCTGGTGGCCCTAGATTCCTCCCAGGGCACTAGGGATGCAGAGGGATGAAGCGAGCCCCTCAATTACAGTCTTCTGTGTAGAGACGGGGAGCCTAGGAGGAGTCAGTGCTCTGTGTGTGTGTGTGTGTGTGTGTAATCCAGATTGCTCATGCCAAATAGAACCTCTAAGAATGTTCGTTTGTGGTGTGAGGGCACCCTGGTCTGGGTGCCCAATGAGTGACTCCTTAGCAAACATTGCTTCCGTCCCACCAAACGTCTTTGGATTGGGTCTCACAGCCCATGGATTGTGTAATTTAATATGGCTGCACTTACGTTCTTATGTGAAAGCAGGTAGAAAAAGGTCAACCGTGAAAGGGTATTTCCCTCTGTACAGCAGTAATAACACTAACACTAATACGAACAGCTAACAGTTACTGAGCAGTTCGTTCGTACCTAGGGCTTTATGTTTTTATCATGTTTGAATGTCATTGCAGTCCAGGTATTATTATTTTCTCTCTTCTACAGCTGAGGAAAGAGAGGCTCAGAGAGATTAAATACTTGTCCCAAATTACAGAACTAGTTAGAGGTGGGGCCTGGTCTAAACTCATTTCCTGCAGAAACAGCTGCTTTCGACATAAAACCGCAGCCTTGCCCCCATTTTCTGAGTGGCTGCTGTGGTCAGGCTGTTCTTTCCCGTTGCTGTCTGATCCCTCAGCGGTGCTGCGGAGTGGGCACAATTATCCTCATATGACAGATGAAAATCTGACTCTGAGGTTAAGTGACTTGCCCAAAGCCACACGGCTAACAAGCACTGGGCCCAGCTCGGCGCTCACACGTGTCTGACTCCGGCGCCTGTGCTCCATCCTCCCGTGCTGCCTCTCACGCGGGGGACTCGGGAGGCTCCGGCAGTGGCTGATAAATCACTCCTTTTGGCTTATGAATAACATGGCAAAACAAATTACTTTGGGGATCTAGAAGGAAGTTGTTGGCCCTGTGTAAACTCAATTGGAATGTCACTGAGCAGACAGCTCTGGAGGCATCTACAAATATCTTCCAAGGAATATCCCCAAAGTGAAATCACCAAGAAAGCAAACAGGCTCCATGTTTTGGTTTGCAAATGAGTTTTGAGAAATGGCCTTGAGATCTTGAGTTGTTGGCATTTTCCCCATTACAAATTGTAAAGGACTTTTGAAACGCCACAGGAAAGGGGAGAAGAAAGGCTTGGGGTTGCTGATTATTTACAGCTCCAAGCCCCGGGCAGGTACACAGAATTAAAGGCCTCCCACCACTCCAATTGCATTTAATTTTATTCCGAAAATGACTACCTGCCAATAAGCCTCATTGTTCACCAGCATCTCTGCAACTACTTTGAGGTACTATTACCCGAGTTCACTTAACACCGCTTGACAACTTTAAGCAGATAACAATTGAGATGCTGGTAATGGAGTCTGTTTTTTTTTTTAATTTTTACATTTTTACCACATGACTTTATGACTCTCTTTATCAAGCGTGTTGAAATTAATCCATGTGTTGATTGGAGTATTTCCTCACCCCTGCTGCGTATTGACATGTTGGGGAGGGATAAGGGTTGGCGGCTCTGAGCAGCTAGGTATTCCGGGGCAATGGGTGGTCCTAAGTCCGGAGCCTTGGGAGTTGGTCAGTGGTGGGTTTGTGTTGAGCCTGCAGAAGTCTGAGGTGTGTGTTTGGAGGGGAGAATCAAGGGATGGCTCTGGAGGACTGCCTTGGCAGGTAAAATTATAGTTCCCATACGAAGGGAGGATGCAGGAGCTATAATCCCATCTCGTTGCCAGGCAAAGTTCCTACAGATTCATGGCAGAGCTGTCTGTGCAAGCAGGAATCCAATTTTATGTCCAAACAAATGCAGCATGCAGATTGGACTGACTGCTTCCCCGAGAATAGCAAAGACAGGCATTCAGGTCAGCTGGCAAAAAAAAAAAACCCACCACCCCCTTTTTCCTCCTTTAAAATAGGGGGTGGGATTAATACAGTAGCAGATTAGAGCTTTATTTGTTTAAACCTTGTAGAATCTGTAAGCATTCACAATCCCCTTGACTTGTAGTGCCTGATTGTAAAAAGAACAGTTGAATGAGCTCATTGTTTTCTGGTTTTTTTCTTTAATGTATTTTACAAACACTCTGGTGACAGGCCTGACACGCTGATTTCTATGTACTGGCACTTCAGTTTGGGATTACAGCATTAATAACAGAGTTCCATGCATCATGCCATTTTTAAGCATGATCGTTATGATAAAGGGCATATACTTAATTACAGGCCTGCTTAATTACAGCTCTGTTGAAGCTCGTTTGTTTAGGAGAATGCTAATTGCGCCACAGAGCCAGCGGCACATCCTTGCTTTCATCTGCTGGAGGTAGCTCGATGCTGTGGATCAGCATTTTGTTAAAACTGCCACCAAAAATAAAAAAAAATTTTTAAAAAGAAGAAGAAGAAGAAAGCACTGGCCTAGTACTGAAAGGAAACCTGCCCCAGCACATGGCTTTTGGTAAGAGAAGAAGCCAGGGTTAGGTGACCAGCCCTCCCTACGTGGTGGGTGCTTTATCTCTGTCGTCTTATTTCACTTTCCTTCACCCTCACCGCAGCCCGCAGAGGCAGCTGTAGTATTATGCCCACCTTACAGACAGGGCAAGTAAGGCTTAGAGAGGTGGGGTGGCCTGTGCAACAGCTGCACATCTGCACCTGCTGAGCTGCAGCAAAAACTCAGGTCTGCCAAGCTCCAAGCCCCTCCTTCCCTGCCATAGCCCCCCGTAGCCCCAGTGCAGGTTACACTCTGGGTTTGAATCCTGGCTCCAGCCAAGCCTCATAACTCCTCTAAGCCTTGCAAGTGGTGTATTAGTTCATTCTTGCATTACTATAAAGAAATACCTGAGACTGGGTAATTTATAAGAAAAGGTTTAATTGACTCATGGTTCTGCAGGCTGTACAGGAAGCATGGCAGCATCTGCTTCTGGGGAGCCCTCAGGAAGCTTCCAATCATAGTGGAGGCAAATCCAGAACAGGCTCATCACATGGCCAGAGCAGGAACAAGAATGCCAGAGCAGGAACAAGAAAGCCAAAGAGCAGAAGGTGCCACACGCCTTTAAACAACCAGATCTCGCGAGGACTCACTCGCTATCGCGAGGACAGCACCAAGGGGGTGCTGCTAAACCATCCACAAGAAATCGTCTCCCCACATAACTCAGTCATCTCCCGCCAGGCCCCCCCTCCCATACCGGGGATTACAATTGAACATGAGATTTGGGTATTTGGGTGGGGACACAGATTCAAACCACGTTAAGTGGTAATGTTGAGGCTTGAGTTATTTGATGCCTGTTCACCACCTTGTGTATGGGCAGTAAGCACAGATTCCCTTTCCTTTTCTGTTTTGTAGAACTGGGCTTGGGGAGAACTTCTTTACCTCCCAGGTTTGTTGGGGGTGGGGGGCTTTGTCATGGCACACTGAGAGCTCCAGGGCCTGGAGAGAGGGCCGCTTTGTACCTGGGTGCCGTCTTTGGCTCTGCCAAGGAAAGGGCAGGTGCTGTCCCTGCATCTAGGTTGTGACTGCAGACTGGTCAGGCAGTGTGGGCGGAAGAAGCCCCATCCAAGCCCTTAGGCTGCATGGAAGGGGCAGGTCAGGGGTGAAAATGTGTGTCTCGTTCCCAGCTCTGCCTCCATCCAGCTCCTCAAACAGCATGTCACCCTGCATGGGACTCAGAAATAGACTAAATGCTAGAACATCACAGTCTCTCTGCTCTAAAATAATAACAAAGACAAAATGCTGGTTGCAGCTAGGGAAAAAGAAAGGAAGGAAGTAAACGTGGCTCCCCAGGAGAAGCCAGGACGGAGATGATTCATGAACATTCTTTTGGAATGCATGAAGAATGCATGCCGTTGATTTTAAGAATTATGTTTTGCAAACCTCTAGATATTTTAAAATATGAAAAGGCCGCCCAGATGAGAGGAGACATGGATGTTACAGAATTAAGAGGGGATTTAGCAGTCCCACAGATCAGCTTTCTACCCAACACACAAAATCCCTCCCTAGCTCCCCAGCAAGTCGCTGTCTGCGTCTAGCCCCTTATGCTGTGACCACCGTGAAAACATGTGCAGACATTTGATTATGTTCACCTCAAGTCTTCTCTTATCTGAACCGCCACTTTTGCTGCAGTTCTCATGTGCTGGACACCATACTGGGCTCTGAGGGTGCTGGGCAGGGTGCTAGGATGAATAGAAATGGACAGGATTGTGCCTTCCTGGGCTATCGAACCTGATGGCTGCTTCTCCTTTCCCTCACGTGGTCTGGCTTCACGTTCCCTCACCACTCTGGCCTCCTTGAAGGCCCCCGGGATGACCCTCTGGGAAGGTGGTTCTGACTCTGAGTGCCCCACTCAAGCTCCAAGTAGACCAGGGTGAGTGACTCATCCGGGCACCAGGACTGCGGCACTGTAACCTTATAATGCTCCGTTTAAATAGTCAGATCACGTCATTGACTTACTCACCTACAGCCGCCTTCTTTCCTGTCTCCTGCTGTTATTCCACGCCTCTTCCATTCCATCCAACACAGTTGGGTTTTCGGACCTACACTACGAGACTCTTCATGGGTCTCTAGTGAACTCCTTCCATTACATTTGGCCCATGATCACAACTTTTTGAGACTTTACTGGTTTTCACTCTGTTATCTGGTTTGTAGACTGCCCACCTTGGCTTCCCATCAGGCATGCATTAGATGAGCATACCCTGTGTGTCTTCATTTGAGTCATTGATCATGCCCTGGGCACCCTTCACAGGGGTCACTTAAGGTTAGCATTGGTCTCTTAATCAGCTTCTTGAATGTGTGGTTCAACCAGTTATGGATTCTGCTAACCTCCACAGTAGCCAGCTGTATTTATCTATCTTGTGTACATGGATAACATGAGAAAATTTGTAAGATGCTTTGCTGAAATCCATATTATTTCAGCCTGCTTTAATCTTTGATATACTAGATTTTCTAAAATAAGTGGGATTTGGTGGGCAGATTATCTGCTTAGCAGAGTCTTGCTGGTCCTGGTGGCACTTGCTTCTCTTTGGAGCCTCCCTGTGCTGGTGAGAAGGGCACTGTGAGAGCCCCGCTCCTCGCGATTCAGCTCCCACTGTGAGCTTCAGCCCATGGGATCCTATCACCTCCTCTTTCTTTCCTCTGAGTTTGTTAAAATCTGTTTTCTAGGCCATGTGTGGTGGCTCACACCTGTAATCCCAACACTTTGGGAAGTCGGGCTGGGAAAGTCACTTGAGGCCAGAAGTTCAAGACCAGCCTGGACAGCCTGGACAGTGAGACCCCCATCTCTACAAAAAATAAAAGTCTATTTTCTAGAAGAACATAGGGAGCATCTGACTATGCCCCTCCTTCTGTCGTGAACTCTCAGACGGTGGTGGTCTGTCCTGAGGCTCCCGTCTCTGTCGCTTGACCAGACAGCTCCTCCTTGCAGTCAGGATTAGGTCAGAGCAGGTCTCCTCATCTCTGCTGCTGGTCCAGTCAGGAGCACGTGGGCCGAGGGGTGGAGCGAGGCCGTCAAAGTCCTGAGGGCCCCCCTTGCTGCTGCCTCTTGCTCCTCAGACATTTCAGGAATGCGTCTTCCTTCCCTCCCAGTGGCTGCTGTGGGGCATCCCGCAATGATCTCACATCTCATCTTTGCCTCCTCACTAAGGTGTTACCACTGAGCCTGCCTGAGGGCCAGAAGGTGCCCTCACCCAGGCACCTCGATGCCTGCATGTGGAGCAGGTTGGCCATGGGCCCCACCAACTCCCCAGGGTGCCCCAGAAGGTCTGGGAGGGAGGGCTTCACCTCTGGAGGGCAGATGTGAGGAGGGCCTGCAGACGAACAGGAAGTGCCTCTGAGGGACTTCAGGGCCCACTGGGAGGCAAGGTGAGCACCCTGCCCGCTCCCTGCAGTCTCTCAGTGGCTAAGGGAGGGCCTTGTCCTAATCATATGTGGGTGTGTGTATGCATATGCATACATATGCACTTATAATGGAAATATATAATTCATACCTTACATATTATATATACAAAATGTAAATCTGCCGGTTGCGGTGGCTCACGCCTGTAATCCCAAGACTTTGGGAGGCTGAGGCGGGCGGATCACAAGGTCAGGAGATCGAGACCATCCTGGCTAACACGGTGAAACCCTGTCTCTACTAAAAATACAAAAAAATTAGCCAGGCATGGTGGCGGGTGCCTGTAGTCCCAGCTACTCGGGAGGCTGAGGCAGGAGAATGACGTGAACCCAGGAGGAGGAGCTTGCAGTGAGCCAAGATTACGCCACTGCACTCCAGCCTGGGAGACAGAGCGAGACTCCATCTCAAAAAAAAAAAAAAATGTAAATCTATAATCTATGTAAAGGTATATTTTTACATAATATATGTGATATATATATATATATATATATATATATATATTTATTTGTGTGTTAGGCTGTTCTTATATTGCTATAAAGGAATACCTGAGACTAGGTCATTGATAAAGAACAGAGATTGAATTGGCTCTTGGCCCACGGTTCTACAGGCTGTGCAGGAATCATGGCACTGGCATCTGCTTCTCGGGAAGCCCCAGGAAGCTTCCAGTCATGGTGGAAGGTGAAGGGGGAACAGGCGTATCGCATGGCCAGAGCAGGAGTGAGAGAGAGGGCCAGGGGAGGTGCCACGCACTTAACCAGATCTTGTGAGAATCACTCACTACCGTGAGAACAGCACCAAGCCATGAGGGATCCACCCCCATGACCCAAACACCTCCCACCAGGTCTCGATCTCCAACATTGGGGATTACATTTTAACATGAGACTTGTCAGGGACATATATCTAAACTATGTCAATATATGTACAAAAAATGCTATTGTTGATATCTAAGTTTTACAAGTGTATAGTCCATTTTCATACTGCTATGAAGAAATACCTAAGACTCCATAATTTATAAAGAAAGAGAGGTTTAATGGACTCACAGTTCCACATGGCTGGGGAGACCTCACAATCATGGCAGAAGGCAAAGGAGGAGCAAAGGCATGCCTTACATGGCAGCAGGCAAGAGAAGCATGTGCAGGGGAAACTCCCCTTTATAAAACCATCAGATCTCATGAGACTTATTCACTCTCATGAGAATAGCATGGAAAAAACCCACCCCCATGATTCAATTACCTCCCACTGGGTCCCTCCCACGACTCGTGGGGATTATAGGAGCTAAATTCAAGATGATATTTGGGTGGGGACATAGCTAAACCATATCAACAAGTTACTTTTTTATCCTTGATTTTTATTTAAAGCCCTAAACTCAGAGCAGCCAGCCTGGGCAACCCATTCTTCCTCATCTCCTCTGCTGACTAGCAAGGCAAGAGCGCAGCGTGACAGGAGGCCTGGCTACTGTGGTCAGAAAGCCAGGCTTACAGGACCACCTATGTTTCTAGATCCTTCTCTTTCAAAGACATGATCATCAGTTGGAAGGAGAAAGAAACACACGCTCCTTGTGGGAGCAGGGAGAAACTGCTTCATGGGTGAGGGGTTTGGCTTTGGAGCGATGGAAATGTTTTGGAACTAGATGGAGGTGGTGATCGCACACCATTGTGAATGTTCTAAATGCCACTGAATTGTTCACTTTAAAATGGTTAATTTTATGTGAATTTTTTAAAACATTTCCCTCCCTGCTTAGATCTTCCCAGTTCCTAGAAGTGATTCCCAGGCTTCTGCTATCCATGGCTTTCATCTGCAGCAGCAGCAGGCGGGGTAGCAGTGAGCAGGGTCCCCAGGTCCTGAGAGAGTTAGGCACTTGCCCCAGGCTGGAGCCCCCTACCCAGTTCCTCAGATCCCCGTGCATGGGAACAGCAGCCCTCCCTCTCCAGCACAGCCCCTGAGCCCCCAGGCCCTGCCCCTGGGCTGGGGACCTGGAATGCAGAGGTGACTCGCACATGCACCTACAAGAAGAGGAGAGGAGACACGGGCCTGGCCAGACCCCAGGGAGGGCCTTGGGGAAGGCATGCTGCAGGAGAGGCACTCAGAAGACTGGGAAGGACAGTTGAGGTACAAGCATAGAGGGAGGAAGGGATGGGTAAGCCGGGAAGAGGGTCAGGTGCAAGGGGCCAGGGCCTTCAATGCCAGTCGAGACCCCCATCTTGGAAACCCTGCCCTTCTCTGTCCATTGGAGGCACAGGCAGTACTGACAGCCTCTGACTAGGGAGGCCTCCCATAGGAGGAGCCCCCTTCCTCTCTGCCACCCCCAGTACTTCCCAGCCCCCTCAGTTCCTCGTGTAATCAGGTCTTTGCACATCACCTTACCACCTTTGTAACACACAGGATCCCTAGACATACAGTGACATGTAGATAGAAACAACTGTCACCAGTGAGAGGCAGTTCTTCACTCCTAAATACTAATAAGGTCTTTAAAACATCAGAGGCAGAAAGTCTGGGGAATGAATGGTGAGTGGGTTCTGCAGGGGAGCAATTGCCAGGGCCTGTGCACAGTACCTGGGCGTGCAGAGAGGACTCTGCTGTGGACCCTGCTGTCTGTCTAGCAGGCAAGAGAAGCTGTGGAAGAGGTGGATGTGGGCAGAGAGTGGGAAGTGAGGACCATGACAGGTGAAGAGTGGGCTTCGGGACTTTACTGGGGAGGTCAAGTAGCCTGTACTATCCAGAGCTTTGGGGCCACTGCTGCCTACCTTTGTGACCCCAGCAAGCACCGACTTCTCAGAGCCTCTGCTTCCCAATCTCTAAAATGATCAAAAGTGTTACGAGTGCCCGGCCCATCTCAGCAGCACTAGGAAGGGCATGGAAGTCAGGTCGGGCAGATGGTGGCGGGAGCTGGCACACCTCTTCCTGGATATCCAGTGGGACTCGACTCTGCCCTTCTCTAGAAGGCTTTGTGGCTCTTCGAGACTCCTTTATTCATTGCTGAACTTTTTCATCTGTGAAGCAGCATACACGCATAGGTACTTAGAGTTCACACGCAGGTCTGCACGCGGGATGTCCTGAACGAGATTGAGGCCCAAATGCGGGACGTACTGAATGAGATTGTTTGGGGCCTTCCCCTCACCCCACTTTCTGGGGAAGTGTTGCCTGTTGGGGACTTTTGTCCCATCTCTTCCGTCAGCTGACAGCAGGTTGCCAGCACCACCTGAAATGGGAGAAGGCCTCTGACCAGGAGTCTCTATCTAAGTCCAGCAGCCACACTGGGCAGCGGCCCTTCCAAGAGAGGAGGGCGCGGGGAATGCAGTGAGTGCCGCCACCTGTGCTGTGTCTTTTTCTTCATGCTGATCCAAGAAGGTTTCGTTTCTTTCCTTCCCTAAAATAAAGCGTGAGCAGAGTTCTATGATGTTTTATCCCTGTATGAACGTAGCATGAGCCATTCGGCTTTTCTTGCTGGTTGGGAGGATCCGTCCCAGGTTTCTTCTTCTCTTATGTCCTTTCCTCTTGCTTTGCTGCTTTCTGCTTCTGCTACTCTTCTTTGTTAGGACTGAGAAAAAAAAAAAACATGACCACTGACGGTTCCAGAGAAGTCATCATTCCAGGAGACACTGGGGGAAGCAAAGATTGTTGGTCCCGGGAGCACACTGCCCGCCGCTGCCCCCATGCTCTACCTTGCTTCCATTGTGCTCACTCCGTTTCTCCCTGAAACCACAATTTACTGCATAGCCACCACCTCAGGGTGTGGCCACCCCTGACTTCGGGGCTCCGCGTCCCTGCACTCATGACCAGGCCCCTCACAACTGCAGCTGCATGTTCCCGACTCTTCCCAGACCTAAGGGAGAAGCCGACACTGGAGAGGCCCCTACCACTGTCCCAGCAGCCACATGGCTGCCACGTTGGCTCTGTGAATGCCGGCATCACGTCTCGTCCAGTGTGACCTGTTCCTCAATGTGGCAGGATTTCCAGTCCTGGTGTGGCACCAGAGTCCTCCTCTCTGAGGTTATAATTCATAGAGAAGTGCTCACTTACGGAGGCACACCCTGGGTCGTTTCTGTCCGTGTGCTTTTGAAAGCGATCCCCTGGGACAGGGCGGAGGGAGGGGTGGCCACAGAAAAGGAACCAGGCCCCTGGTTTCTCCGTCGTTGCGTCCCCGTTCCATGCCCTTTTTCTCGTGTCCTGTTAAAATTGAGCACACTGGTGAGCCTCGAGTCAGCCCTTGATGCCCTGGGTCTGAGTGACTGAGAGCGACAGCCACTGTTGCCCCCACATGCCAAGCACCTGCTCTGTGCCAGCGCTGGCCAGGTGCCCCACACACTCCACTTCTGATGCACAGGCACCCTGTCACGTAGGCGGCGCCATCTTTTTAAATGTGACTTCAGTTTTTCGTCTTTCAACTTCAGTTGCTCATCTGCAGTCACCAGCTGGGATTTGAACCCAGCCAATCTGACTCCTGAGCTCCTCTTTCCTCCCACTTAGTCTTTTCCCCTGAGCCCAACAGCACCTTAGAGCATGTCTAATGCACGTGCTTACTGCCTTCATCTCACTGCAGCCTGTCCCTGCCAGCTGTGTCACCTTCATCCTGCTGCCAGCCCCTGGTGACTCTCCCGTTACAGATCAGAGACCAGACTCCAGGGGTGGAGAGTAGGGGTTCTGGACCAGCCGCTCTCTGCTCCTAGAGCTCTTGTCTACACAACTGCCTGGTGCTCAGGGGATGACGAGGCGCCTGCCTCTCTCAGTAGGTTGTGTGTCCTGGCAGCAGGGGTGAGACCTGTCCTCTTTCAAAGCTCCAGCACATCTGTGCTGGATGTCACCTGACTCCATCCAGTGACGGATTCATATTCTCTGTTTCGACATCTTCAGTTGCTGGACAACTAAATGCCATCTTCAATACCTTTAATGCCATCTTTTTTTTTTCTTCTTTTGCAGCAATGGATGGTGTGCCTTTTATGATTTCAGAGAAGTTTTCTTGTGTTCCAGAAAGTGTAAGTTTTATGCATGATCGCCCTTCCCCTCTGCCACCCCCCAGCCTGAGGTCCCTCCATCCTGATTTACAAGGCACGCAGAGCTGTTCTGGCAGTACTCACGCCCCTTCCCCTACCGGAATCTTGTCCGCCTGCGTGTCCTCTCTCCCACTGGAAGCTGAACCCTGCAACCCAGTGACAGGAACTCCTGAGGTTGGGGGGTGGGTCGTGTGCATCTCTGGCCCTATCAGCCAGTGCCCCATGTAGTAGGTGTTTTGAGAAATGAAGAAAACAACAGCTGGGGGATGGGAAAGTAGCAAGAGGCTGTCAGACAAGCTCAGGTGCACTGAGCCTTTGCCATACCGCACGTGATTAACCCGACCTGAGCTTCCCTGGTTGTGAATGTTCTTTGTCTCCCAAGTCCAACTTAGTAAGTTTTGTTCTTTCTTACTTAAGGATGACAATTTCCTGTAGAAAGGAGGCTGCCTCGTTTTCCCATTGTCATAGCTGCATTCTGCGCTCTGACACGGAGGCCGCCATGCAAATGTGGTGCCTCTAGCTGTGGTCTCCTGCCCATGCCAGTCCAGCATGGACCCAACCATCCACATCAGCACTCTCGCGCAGGCCAGGCTTACGCCATCTTTTTATCAGAGGGACCGAGTGAGCTGGCCGGGACCAAAGGCCAACTTCAGACTGTGAGGGGCGGCCACCCTGCATGGCAGTGGGGTCTCTGCCTCTCACTGCTAGGGTCAGCCCTCCAATGGCGCCAGCCCCCAAGGTGGCAGTGGCCCCCTCCCAGCTGCGCAGGCTTGCCCCACGCTGGCTCAGCAAACCCGTTTCTGGTTTTGATCCTTTCTGCAGAAGTTGGCCTTGACTAGCTAATAAACATGAAGGCCCCAGCTTGGGCACAGCTAAAGAATCCTTCAGTGTTTTTCTTGGATCCAGCTTAAAACCACCCGGCTTGCGATTTGACCTGCTCTGTAGTTTCCATTTTCGTGAAATAGAATAGGCCTCCTCTGAACCCTTCTGGTAAGCAGCTTAATCTTGAAAAATGCTCGTGACGTGACATGCGGAGCTCCAGGAACTTCAGCCGACTCCACGGGGCCGCGTTGCCATGGCGACGCTGGCGCCTCTGCCGCCGTTCCCTGGGAGAGGCAGCTCTGTCCTGCTCACCAGCTCCAGTTGGGAGAATTTAGTGGGGTGGTTAGAGCCTAATGACACAGCAGCTGCACCTCTGCTGGGTCGCGGGCAGGCGGCCCCGCTCTCGCACCCCTCGTTTTGGCAGCACAGAGAGCACCACACTGTTCCGTGGCTACCGGCAGAGCAGCCGCGAGCGGAACGTGTGACTCGGTGGCCCCGTCCCAAGATCGCCCTCGCGAATGTGCTGCTGCCGGGCGCTGCCACCTCGGCCAGGGCTCCAAGGACACACACCCAGCCAGGCCCGGTGCCCTGCGCTCCCTGCTCTTCTCAGTGCAGCGCCCCGCAGCCCCACTACGGGGGCCGCCGCTTTTAATGGACGAGGGAATGAGGAAGGGATTTAACCCGCAGCTGCATCGCCAGGAGGCGCTGAGACTGGTTTTGAGTCTGGGTCCTCAGGCTCCAGAGCCGGCCTCGCAGGAAACCCCTGCTGGCTTCGCGGAGGCTCCAGCTCCACTCCCATCCCTGAGCTGCTGCCCTTCAGGACCATGCGGGCCCTGGGGTTCTGTCGAAGGCCCTCAGGTTTAGCCTCGGCCCCAGGAGGCTGGGCCAGGGACCCCTCTGGGGAGCACAGAACACTCATGTGCCCAGTAGGGACTCAGACCAGGAGCCACATGGACTGGACGCCCTCTGCCCTCCGAGCCTCTGAGTCCAGGCTTCTATGGGCCTCTAGCTCACTCAACTGCCATGTGTATTTGATTTTTCATGCTGTCTGTTGAAAAGCCAGCATTTTTTTAAGTCTCCAATCTTCATGAAATTATAAAAACTCTCATTAAAATGCAATGTTATCATTTTTTCCACATCGATTTCTCAAATGATAATTGATGGGCAGTTGTTTCATTTACCTGGCATTTCCAAAGACCTGGAATCCCCCCAGCTCCTACCCTGGATTCCCCCTAAGGAACTCTTCCTCCCTGGAGTTCCTTAAACCTCCTGCCTTACCCAGACACAGTGGCTGGGCGGCCTCCGGGGAGAGCTTGGGCACCTCCGGTTTATAGCTGCAGCGAGAAAGAGCAAACCTTGCCTGCGTGTTCTGCTGGCAGGGGGAGAAGACAGGTGAAGCAGGCCAGCCACGGTCAGTCCTCCAGGAGACCTGGATCCCCCTGGGTGCCACAGACCACAACTAGGCAAAGATCCCACAACGCAGCACAGGGGCCAGCACCTTGAGGGCCACATTCCTGCAGCAGGCTCTATCATCACTTCTCCTGCCACCCCCACGCGTGACCGAGAGTCCCACTGACTGTCTTCCTGTGGAAAGTGGGTAGAGAAACGCTAGATCACACCGTGGCTTGAGGTGTTACCATTGTCATGCATAAAAGTAAGTGTGGGAGGAGCATTTTCCAGCTATTTAAAAGGGCAACTTCATCTGTGTTTTCAGATGCAGCCCTTTGATCTCCTGGGAATCACCATCAAATCTCTAGCAGAAATCGAAAAAGAGGTAAGCAAGCCCTCAGGGGAGGGGAGGGCAGGCCTGGGCCATCGCCTGCACACCGGCGTCTCTCGTGTTCCCCTAGGGATCCACTCCAAGACAGGGACAGGTGGAGGTGTTCCGTTCTCTTCTGAGAAAAACACTTTCGTTTCACCCAAATGTGTTTCTTAGATAAAGTAACTCAATTCTAATGTATTTCCTACTTCCAGTCAAATATGACCCACATCTTGTCTTCTCTAAGTCAGAATGTTTTACATGACAGACAGAGCCTCAGTTCTCCTTTTTTAAAAGAAGTCTCAGCTTTGGGAAGGTGGAGGTTGGAGGACAGGCACCAGGTTGACTTTTCTTCCTCCATTTGTTTTGTTTTATTATTTGCCACCAGGAGGGGTTTCGGGAAATGACCAAGCGTCTCCACAATTTAGGGGCAGGTCAGGGTACCTTCCACTGTGCTTCATGAGGTCAGGGTACTGTCCACTGTGCTTCATAAGGTCAGGGTACTTCCACTGTGCTTCATGAGGTCAGGGTACCTTCCACTGTGCTTCATGAGGTCAGGGTACCGTCCACTGTGCTTCATGAGGTCAGGGTACCTTCCACTGTGCTTCATGAGGTCAGGGTACCGTCCGCTGTGCTTCATGAGGTCAGGGTACCTTCCGCTGTGCTTCATGAGGTCAGGGTACCGTCCGCTGTGCTTCATGAGGTCAGGGTACCTTCCACTGTGCTTCATGAGGTCAGGGTACCTTCCACTGTGCTTCATGAGGTCAGGGTACCTTCCACTGTGCTTCATGAGGTCAGGGTACCTTCCACTGTGCTTCATGAGGTCAGGGTACCGTCCACTGTGCTTCATGAGGTCAGGGTACCTTCCACTGTGCTTCATGAGGTCAGGGTACCGTCCACTGTGCTTCATGAGGTCAGGGTACCTTCCACTGTGCTTCATGAGGTCAGGGTACCTTCCACTGTGCTTCATGAGGTCAGGGTACCTTCCACTGTGCTTCATGAGGTCAGGGTACCTTCCACTGTGCTTCATAAGCTGGAACACATCTGGCAGCCTGCTTTCAAACAGTTCACACATTTTCCTAATAAAAAGGAAACCCAGGACTGGCATGCGGATGATAACTCTGAAGAAAGGGAGTTGAGTCAGACCACCAGGGCCCTCCTGTTTCCCTAAGACAGCACGGGGTGTGTGGCTTCTCTTCTGTAGAGCGGGTGGTTAAGCAGTCACACGCCACAGCCAGCTCTCCTCCGAGAGGAACATTCATCTCAAAGATGGAAATGGTAGAACCATTTCAATATTCTCCATTCCTTGGGGTTTTCTCTTGTGTACCCAGCTAGCAGAAGCCGGCTGCATTATTGAAAGATGGCTGAAATCAAGCAAAATTGAATCAGTGTAGTACAACAAATTTCTAAACCTGTCATAGCAAAAACAAGACAAAAAAGTCCCCCTTTGTCTTTGATTTTCAGTAAATCATAAAAACCAACCTGATTGTCATATATAGATTTTTTTTTCTTTTTTTGATAACTCAGGGAAAAAATGGCTGGCTGGGACATTAGAAACATAGGTGTGCATAAAATTTCACACCTGCCCTTCTCAAAGCAGGGGAGCTGTGGGTGGCTGTGAAGTCCACCTGCTTATGGACACCCCATTTGCATGGGGCCCTGCGTGTGGTGCAGCCCAGGGTATGTGAGGAAGGCCTCAGAGGAGCTGCTGCTGCCACAGGTGGTCACCAGGGCAGAGGTTACACTGACATACCTCCAGACCAGCCCACTCCACTGTGGACAGGGGCAAGTCACATACCTGCTGTTTACCATGGGGTCACGGCAGAACCTGTCTCACGGGGTGCTTTGTGATGCCAAATGGATATAGGTGGGACGTGCTGGCAGCAGCGGCCTCAGCGTCGAGCCATCTCCCCTCCCGTTCTGCTCCGGCCTGCCTGTGGGCCTAATGGTGGCACCGTTTAAGCACCTGCTGTGTGCTCAGCCTGGGGCCTGAGGCTTTCCATACGTGATCACTGGTTCCTACCCCAGGCCTCATTCCTCCCTGTGTCGTGGGGAAAAATGGAGACTCCGAGAGGTGGAGTAACTGGCCAAAGACAAGGTGGAGACCCAGTGTGTCGTGCTCCAAATCCTCTCCACTGTGACGCAAAGTGGCAGCTCTGTGTCCTTCCAAGGGGGCTCTCTAGGCTGGTGGCCAGTCAGTCTAGTTCCTTAACCTCGGTGGGCCTTCGAGTTGCTGGGGTGGGGTGAAGTGGGTGACGGTCCCAGTGTGGGGTCCAGGGCGGGTGGTGGGAACCCTGCAAACCTTATTCTCTTCCCCACTCTAAGGACTGAAATCTGTGATTCATTACAATGTAGTGTCTCAATGTCGGGCCTCCGAGTCACAGTGTGGCCACCCCCAGGAGGTGCAGAGCCAGGGGTTGGGGCACACCCCGGAGTCAGTGCCTGGCTAGAATCTCAGATCTTCCACTGACTTTTCTGAGCCAACATTTCTTTTTCTGCACAATCAGGATAGTAATAGTAGTGCTTAGTCCAGAGTCTATGTGGGTTTAACTGCAAAGGTCCAGTGAATGGCCTGGACCAGTGCCTGCCTCAGTGCTGCTGGCTGCCACTGTTATCACAGCCACCACCATCACCATCGTTACCGTTCTCCTTGTCCACAGAGAAGGGCGTGAGTCGGCACAGGCCCACCCATTCCACTGTCCCGCTGCTCTGTTGCTGGGGCTGAAAGCTCCATCCCTGTGGACCAAGGCCAGCTGTATTTCTTGGGTTTAGTGACGGGTTAAAAGAAAAACAGGTCTAGGCCAGGTGTGGTGGCTTACGCCTGTAATCCCAGCACTTTGGAAGGCTGAGGCAAGCAGATCACCTGAGGTCAGGAGTTTGAGACCAGCCTGGCCAACATGGTAAAACTTTGTCTCTGCTAAAAACACACACACAAAAATAGCCAGGCTTGGTGGAGCACACCTGTAGTCCCAGCTACTCAGGCAGCTGAAGCAGATAGAAATCACTTGAGCCCAGGAGACGGAGGTTGCAGTGAGCCGAGATTGCACCATTGCATTCCGGCCTGGGCCACAGGGCGAGACTCCGTCTCAAAAAAAATAAATAAATAACAAAACAGGTCTGTATTTGCTATTGAAGTAAATTAAAGTCGATGTAAAGAAATGTGGGAGAATGGGGAGAGGTTAGAACCTTAAACAGGGTAGAAAACCATAACAAGTATCACTGCAGTGGAGAGCACCACAGAGTTTTTCATTTAACCTGAGGACTTAAAAGTTCCTTATACCAGCCATTGGCATGCACAGCCATTCGCGTAACGCTGATGTCTACACACTCTGGCCAACGGGCTCCTTCCGCAGCCATGGCAAAGGCTTTTCTCCGTAAATAAACCTGAAGTTGCTTCTTTTAGCCACTGAACTCGGCATTGCTCGTGGGAGTTGGGGGCTCAGGGAGAAGTGGTGCCTGGAGCCAGAATGACTGGCTGTCACTCTTGGACTCTGCAGGTTTGGCCCTGGAGTGGGCTGTGTTCCCTGGGTCAGGATGAGTTTGATTTTGTGCCTTCCATTTATAACAGGTCTGGCTGCCCTTAGTGAGGGGCATGGGGGTGGAGAAGTCTCTGCTCAGAAATTTGCTTTGCTCACTGTAAACCTTTGTGTTTTATACCATTAAACCAAAAAAAAAAAAAAAAAATAGAGTAAATACAAGTGGGAGACTGCTTTCAGGTTCAGGGGCACAGACCTTTGACCGTGCCTCCCGCTTGTCCAGAACAGCTCCCCAGGCTCGCCCACGATTCCCAGACAGGGTGGAGAGCCTGGCATCCAGGGAGAGGCTGCTCTGTGCTGGGCAGGTGCTTCCCTTCAGGATCCCTCTGCACCCCGTGGGAGGAAGGGGGGTCCACCCATTTACGGAAGTCTGGACTCAAGAAGTTAAGTGACTGGCCAGATTCCCACAGCAGCAACCCAGAGCTGAACAGGGGTCTGAGTGTGACCCTGGCTGAATACATGACCGTCTTCATCTACTAAAGAGTGGTCCCAACTTGAAGGGAAATAGAAGTGTGAGCCCTGAGGCAGCACTGTCCTGTCCTTCCAGAACTGCGGTGAGTGTCCCTCCTGCCAGCGTTAACTGTCCTCACCATGTCCTGCCTGAGGGATGTTTCTGAATCGAAGCCGAAGCACAGTTGCCACCATTTGGCTTCAGGGACGGTCACCCTCCAACAAGCCGTGTGACCCTGTGTATTCTGAGCATGGAGGTTAGGGACATGGGCAGCCACAGGGAGCTCCCCAGAGCCAGCCAAGCAGAGCTGCCTCCACCCCCACAAGGACACAGATGGCCTGGCCTAGGAGCTGCCCAGCACTGACTGACAAACAGGGTGTCACTTGGTTGTGGGTGGGTGTCCCTCAGCCCCCAGCATCCTGAGGAGCCCCAGGGAGCATGCGCTGCTGGGCCCGGACAGCCAGGCTGCCCTGGAGAACTGGAAGGGGAATGAGCCCATTCAGATGCCGGTGTCTGCAGGGACCCTCATGGGCTGTGTAGGCAGTGGACAGGACACAGCCTCCCAGTGTGGATGCCTGGGGTAGGGGACAAATTTGCCATATAGGCTTGGCTCTGGGGCATGTTCCCAGGCCCCCTCACCCCAAAGTGGAGCACAGGCCTGCTCATCCCAGCCCAGCGTGCCACACAGCGCGGCAGTCAGGGCACCTGGCAGCTGGTGGAGCGTGGTTAGATGTGGCTGCCCTGCTCTTCACCGGGGTCTCCCCAAGAGTCGTGGTACCTGATGCACTTGGGTGAAATTTCACGAAAAATGCCCAAGGACGGTCATGTTTTAAAGTTAGAATCAATGGGTGCGCCATTGAGCAAATTTTGAAGAAAAGGATCTGTGGAAAGACAGAAAACCTGTCACGATTCAGACGTGCTCCGTGATGGCGTGGGTGGGTGAAAGTGAAGGAAGCCATGATTCATAGAGAAACTCCAACTCCAACGCCGTCACCCTGCTGGCTCCCCATGACAGAGCAGTGGCCTTCTGCCTGGCCATCTTCCAGCAGCCATGTGCTCCTGCCACCTCCGTCACCTCGCACCCAGAGCAGGGGCTTTGCTGTCCTCCCAGGGCCCGCATACATGAGTCCCAGGGATGAGGAAGTGAATTTTTACCTCATCGTCCCTCAGCCAGGGAGGTGACCAGGGACTGGTCAGTGGCAGCCTCGTGGCCACCGTGGGCAGTTTTCTGTTCCCCTCCCCTCCAGTTTGGCTCTGCAGGAGGGCAGTGGGTGACCCGGTGGGGCTGTTGTCCCAGTGAAGCCCTTACGGTTCTCCAGACAAAAGGCTGTCTGTGTCCCAGAGCCTGGAAAGTGTAATTTCGCAGCCAGCACCCGTGATGAAGCATCTTCTCTGGGCGTGAGGAGATGGGTGTATAAATATTCTCTGTCTCTGCCGCTCTTTATTTCCCTGGTAAGCAGTTGCCCCATTTCTCTAGCTGATGGATTCCCCATCGCAACCAGGGTGGGAGCTGCCTGGCTCTGCAGTCCAGGGGAGAGCTTCTAAAATAATCCTCATGTCTTGATTACCTGTGTATCCTCCCTCCCCACCCACGGTCCCGCCCTGGCATCCGTGGAAGACCTCACCATCCTGGTCAGGAGGCAGCAGCCTTGGGCGTAGGTTTCATGCTGTGTGCTTAACTACCCGCAAGCCTTGTGAGAACAGGAGTGAACCATTCCTGTAATGACAGGGCACCGGGCAGTGGAGAAGTCCGGAGCGACTTCCAGCCCCATGCGGAGCCGTTTCTATCAGCTGCCAACCTCAGCAGAAACCACAGTGCTCCCCGTTCCCTTCCAGGAGTGCCACCATCAAAACCGCGGCGGAGGACGCCACACATTAGCCTGCCGCACTCCTGGCGGAGCAACAGCCTCCATTTTCATTCGACTTTAAAGCCGAAAGATGAGGGAGGGTCTAATTAGTAAAGGGATGCTCTAATATTAATCACCCGCTTAAAATTGACAAGGGAGGCAGTTCATTTAACCACTTAATTGCCACAGGTTTTTATGGGCTGCTGTTTGCAGACATATTTAATGAAGAAGTTATAAATCTAAGGGAGCTTACAATTTTAATTTTATACCTAAATATTTTCCTTGTTCTCATGTTTGTAGTCAGTCCTCAAGAGTGTAGTCACGTGGAATGTTCTTTAAATGAACATATTTGCTAACTGGCGTGATTTCAGTTTTTAAAACACTGGTTCCAGCAATTAGGCATTTTTTTCAGTTCCCAAATGACTAGAGAAATTCGTCTTGATTATAATTGCTCTTAGCCACGCATATCTAATTTGTGTCTTTTTAAGTGTTAATTAGTAAACAGTTTGAGCTGACATCTTTATGTGTTTGTGCGTTGAAAAATGGGGCTTATTGCTTATTTAGCTTGGGGCCGATTCCACTAGCATTTACGTCACGACACTGAGGTGGAATTAATGAAAATGCATTTGGCAGCATGAGGTAAAAAGGATTTTTGAATTCAACTTTTAGACGTCCGCATTGCGTGGGCTTCTGCGGGTCTCTTCAAATATATGAGGTTAGCGTAGATTTGGGACCTATGTCCCGCAGGAATAAAGTGAAGCAGATTTTTGTATCAATAATGAAATGGCAGCGTCCCAATTTTATAAAAGCAAAATGTTCCTATTCCCGCACAATTGTTCATTCTTTCTACTTTTGGAAAGCTTTCCTGGTGCTTATTAGATGTTGAAGAATTTTGTGGCGCAAACTGGTGCAGCCTGGAAAATGTGCGGTCCCTTTGCACCATCTAGTGGTAGGATCTTAAACTGCAGCAGGAAATAAGGTGCCTTTTCTCTGCCTATGAGATTCAATATTTCACCGCCCAGAATCCTTGTTATTTCTTTATTTTTCTGTTAGAAAGCTGAAATGTTTGGGGAAATAAATCTGCCTACTTCAGATATTAAAAGTTAGATAAATAAAAAGAAACCAACCTAGTCTGCTCCCTTTAATATATTGCTAAAACACACAAAACTATCACCCAAATTCCTACAGAGCTGTCACACTGAGCTAATTCCAGCCCAAAACAGAGAAACCTAACGAATTAGTAAAGTAGATGCCTTGCAGAAATCATGAGAGAAGTCTGAGGCTTCTTTTCAAATACAGGATATAGCTTGGGACCACCGCTTCATAGACTCTACAAGCGTCTGACCACAGCGCAGGAATCAGTTTTATGCCACAGACAAGATTAATTATCTTCCCATAAATTGTTGAGGTTCTTTTGGGCAGTTTATCATTCTAAGCAGCTCCCCTGCTGATCAAAATTGATTTTTTAAATATTTAGTGTTTCCTGAGTACCAAGGTTGTCCATGTTTATAAAAATGCAAACATTACAGGAACATGTAAAAGGTGAACCTCCCCCTCCGTCCACTCCTGCGGCATGTGCACACACATACACACACACACACACATGCATGCACACACGTTCAGCAGGCTCATGCAGTACCACCAGCTGCGACCTGCCTCTGTACTATCTAGTATGTCTTACACGTCTTCGCATGTTCCTTTACAGATCAGCCTTACCCTTTTTAATGACTATATCTTGTTCCCTTTTATGATTATGCCATAATTTATCTAACCAATCCACTATTGACTGACTTTTGAGGTGCTTCCAATTATTCACAATTACAGTGCTGCAATAGATTCCCTTGTACATGTTGCCTGGCTCCCCTGGGTCTTTCCCTGGAAGAGGATGTATGTTACCATTTGCCTTTTGAACAGGGCGGGGCTATTGGAAGTCCCACCAGTGGTGCCTGAGGGGACCTTTCCTCACATCCTTATTCTAGCTAAGACTCACTGGGACCTTAATGTGCCCCTCCATTTAATTTTTAATCTTTGCTTATTTTGGCCAGGTGCAGTGGCTCACGCCTGTAATCCTCACACTTTGGGAGGCCAAGGTGGGAGGATCACTTGGGCCTAGGAGTTTGAAACTAGGCTGGACAACATAGCACCACCCCATCACTACAAAAATAAAAAAATTATCCAGGCACAGTGGCTCATGCCTTTCTTCCCAGCTACTCAGGAGGAGGCTGATGTGGGAGGATCACTTGAGCCCAGGAAGTTGAGGCTGCAGTGAGCTATGATTGTGCCACTGCACTCCAGCCTGGGTGACAGAGAGAGACCCTGTCTCTTAAAACAAAAAACAATTTGGCCACTCTTCAAGTTGAACAACTTTTCAGGTGCTTATGAGCCACTGTGTTCTCACGTGAGCGTCTTCTGCTCGCTCTCTGCTCAGTTGTTTTCTATCAGCTTCTGTAGCTGTTGCATTGATTTTAAAGAGCTCTTTATGTTTTACAGAGAGCAAACTTTTCTCTAAAGTTCGAATACACACACTTTAATCAGTGTCTTTTCACCTTGTAAATGATGTGTTCTGCTATACAAAAGTTTCAAAATGTTCGTGGGCAATTTTCTCTGTTTATTTGGGCTTTGTGTCATAGTTAGATTATGAAAACATTCACCCCTATTTTCCCTTATTATTTTATATATTAAAATATTAAATACTTTTCAACTACTTAATCCATCTGAAATTTATTAGAAGGTAAGAACTACAGACAGCTTTATTTTACCCTAAAACATTAGCCGGTTTTCTTAATATTGGCGATCTTTCTTTGACTCTTAAATGCCACTTTTATCATACGTAAGTGGACCAGTGGATGTTTTTCTTGATTCCGTTCTGCTCTGTTATTCCATTTTTATATTAGTACCACACTATTCTGAATCTTATCGCTTTATAGTAAGTTTTGATACAGGGTAGGGTTAGTTCTCTCTTTTTTCCCCCAGAACTTTACTAATTTTATTCACAGGACTATTCTTCCAGTTGAACTTTAGAATCCTGGGGGGGAAGGAAGTTCCAAAAAGCCCACTCTCGATTTTTATTGGAACTGCATTGAGCACATGGTTGAACAGAATAGTAATCGGAATCTTAGATCAAGCGTCTCTCCATCCAGAAACAAGGGATGCCTCTTGTAAGCCCAGGTCTTGATCCTTTCTCTTTAGGTCGTTCCTAGGTGCTTTCTGTCTTTGTGGTTCTTGTGAACGAGATCTTTTTTCTCATTCTATTTTCTGCCACTTATATGTAAAGCAACTGTTGACTTTTGTGTAATATTTCTGGAGCTAGATATCCCTCTGGCTTCTTTTACTGTTTCTGATGGCTTTCCAGCTGCATTTCATCGGTTCCCCAGGCAGGCAGTTACGTCGCCTGTGAATGCTGAGGCCTCCATCCTGGCAAGGTCGTTCCTCTTCCTGTGTGCCATTGTCCGACACCTCGGCAGGCACTTGCAGGTCCCCAGGCCCCCTTATGTCATCTGTATTTTAAATGGAAGTTTGTAGTTTCAATATTAACCCATAGTGCTGCGTTTTGACTTGCTATTTATAGACATTGTTTTTTTTTTCTTCATGTTAAAGTGTTAGCCATCTATTTCTGTTTTCCTAAATGTTTTTATCAGAAATGGATGGTGGCTTTTGACAAATATCTTTGAATCATCCATTGAGATGATCATATTTTTTCTCCCCAAGCATATTAATACAGTGGATTGTATTAATAGAGTTCCTAATTCCAAGAGTCTTGGAGGCCCCCTTCCCCACTGCCCTTTTGGGTCTTCTTGGCAGCCAGTGTCCTAGCAGCCACCACCACCACACATCTTGTTCCCGTGGTGGCCCAAGGCATTCATCATATGAATAAGAGAACCAGGCTGAACCTGCAGAAATAAAGTGAAGCAGAGATTACGTTTGCCAGGCAGAACCACCTGCCCTGGTTACCGCCATGAGTCATACCCGCTCATGCAGAATTGAAGTCAAGGTGAACATCTCGCCTTTTGCACGTCCTTCAGAGAAGGATTTTCCTACCCTTTTCTTATGGTCTCTGGGAACTTTTGCACCTCTAGTTTTAGGTAAAGTAATGCCTACAAAGATGAACAAGTGGAAAGCTACCTGGCATGTATGTAAAAATAAGCATCAAGACAAAGGGTGGGGAAGGCACCTTTCCAGAGCACCTCACGGCTCTCATTTTCCACCCAGTAACCAGTGGTGGCAATCATTGTGGTTTTAAATCTCTTCTACAAACTATCTAGAAGAGGAGAAATACAAAGACTCACTTTTTAGGTGGTATTCAGGTGAATTCTAAAATGCTGACTCAGTGACCAGGGAGCACCCCCCCCCCTCCCCAGGGTTGTTTGCAGACACTGAAATAGCATTTAGGCCAGGCCCGGTGGCTCACACCTGTAATCCCAGCCCTTTGCCAGACCAAGGTGGGTGGATCGCTGGAGCCCATGAGTTTGAGATCAGTCTGGACAACATGGTAAAACCCCATCTCTACAAAAAATACACAAATTAACCAGGTGTGGTGGTGCATGCCTGTAGTCCCAGCTACTGGGGAGGCCAAGGTTTGAGGATCACTTGAGCCCAGGAGGTCAAGGCTGCAGTAAGCTGAGATCGAGCCACTGCACTCCAGCCTGGGTAACAGAGTGAGATCCTGTCTCAAAAAAAAAAAAAATGAGAGAGAGAGAAAGAAGAGAAGGGAAATAGCATTTATTCAGTGGCCAGGGCATCTGACAGTGCACAGCCCTGCCCAGAGCCTCCACCCAGAGCAGCACAGCTGGACACCCAGGTGCCACAGGGAGGGAAGGGTTGGGGAGAGCGAGGCGAGAGCGAGTCATGGTTTTGTCTTTGTTCGTCATGCAGCCGTCTTCATTTCCACCACAAAATGTGCTTTCTCCCATTTTTTTTTTGAAATACATAGTTTTCTCTTTCATTTTCCTACTTTTAATAGTCACAAGTACGAGAAACATTTTGCTTTCTTGCTTGCTCTGCCCCCATCATCCTATACATGCACACACAAGACAGTCACCGTGGTGAGATGGCAGTGGACACTCTTCCCAGCTGGGCTCCGTGTAGGGAGTGTGGGGTACTGTGGCAAACTGGAGAGCACAGGCCTCTGGAAAGGAGGCCACCTCCACCCACCACCCACCTGTGAGACTGAGGGTTTACTGGGTGAGAATGAGGGTCTGGAATTGTCGTATCTCCCTATGTTTTTTTCAATAGTATCTAGATAAATATTGGCATCCTATGCAAAGTCTTTCCACTTTTCAGTGTTTATGACTATTGTGAAACACCGCCCAGGCCAGCACTATGTGAACCTGCAGCTTGTACACTGTCTGCATAGAGAAACAGACCAGCACTGTGTGAACTGCAGCTCGTACACTGTCTGCATAGAGAAACAGACCAAATCACTAGACTTAGACTCATTTTCATCATCCACAGGTGTGACGTGCTGCTGTGGATGGGCCCTGGGCTTGGTACTTGATGTGTATGAGTTACTGTACCATGGGATGGGCTGTCACTCAGTCATGCCCAGGGGCCCCAGGGCTGTGCAGGCACAGTGCTGCTGCCACAAGGACTAGAAACCAGGATGACCTTCTACCTGCCCAAGAACTGACCCCCTAAACTAGCTGCTTTCTCTCCTTTGCATTGAGCTATGCCCAGAGCCTGATGTGTCTCTTCACTCACCATCAACTTGTCCACCCACCCACCCACTTACCCAACCATCCACCTACCCATCCACCTACCCATCGCCCCACCCACCCTTCCACCCACCCATCCATACACCCACCCACTTACCCATCCACCCTTCCACCCATCCACATATTAACCCATTCACTCATGCACCTGCCCATCCACTCAGCCACCTACCTATCCACCCATCCATCCATATCCACCCACTCACTCACCCACCCACTCACCGCTACCCACCCACTGTTCACTCATTCCTGCATTCATTCTAGGCTGTGATCTCTACTGGGCTCTGGAGCTACAGCTGAGGCTCCACAGCTGCCCTGAGCGTGAGGAGGGTATAGAAAGTGTTGTTGTGGTCCGTTCTCCCCGGGGAAGGAACACGCTTCCCAGAGCAAGTGCCCCTTTAGTGGTCCTTAAGGACACGTAGGACTTTGCCACTTGAGGGAGGAAGAGTGTTCCTGACAGAACTGGCTGGGAGAGGAGAGAGAACCATGCAGGGGAAAGACCTCTCCCCAGGATGTGGGGCTCAGGGCTCTGCATCAGGGTGGGGAGCTGGGAGTCACTTGCCCTGCTCCTGGACACAGGCCAGATCCTGGGTGGAAGGTGTTTTGTGAGATAGGGTGCCCTGAAGGTGAGGGCGCTCTCCAGGCCCCTGTCCCCCAGGGGACAGGCAGCCTAGGGCAGGGTGTCCCTCAGAGACAGACCCTCAGCGTTGTCATCACCCAGTGGGAGACCTAGGCTTGGAGGAGACAGGAGGGGCTGGGTACTGATGAGGATTGACAGAATGACTGGGATGCGGACTAGTAGAGAGGAAGGGACTGGACTGGCAGATGGCCATGCATTTATTCAGTGACCCGGGCTGGGTGCTGTGCTGGGCAGTGAGGACACAGCAGTGCCCAGACACACAGGCTTCTGCTTCTGGAGCTCTTAGCTCCAGGGAGCAGGGGCTGAACTGGCTGGAAGTGGGGGGCCCTAGAACCACATGGAGCCAGCGGGGCCCTTATTGCACCCCCTGGTTTAGGGTGAGACCCCCCCCAGCTGGATCTGGGGCTCCCTGCTCCTGGGTTGCAGCTCCCAGGTTAGAGCTCATAAACCATCTGGGCGGGCTGTTAGGAAAACAGAAATGGCTTCCTAAAGGGTCTGCGGGAGCCCTCACCCACCCCTCTGCCCACACCCTGCAGTGTGGTCATTGAAGGCCTCTCCCAGCTGTGCCCTGACCCCGAGACCTTGGTCAGGTGGTGCAGCCTCATGGGACCTCGGCTCACTCCCCAGTAGTGGCAAGGAGGTTCTGTCCTGCCAGACTACTCGGCTCCCCACTCCTGACCACAGGGGTCACAGCCCTGAGCTCCAGGCCCAGCTACAGGGCCTCGCTTTCAAAGAGAGCATTGAACAAGGAATCCACCTCATCTCCGGGGCATGAGGTGAGCATCCTGGCTTCTCGCTACCCGCAAGGCCCACCTGCTCGTGAACAGCCTTCCTCCCAGTGAAGCACTTTCTCACGCTTTCTGGAGCTGGGGCTTCCCGCTGGGTATGCAGCCTCTCCAATGTCTCTAGAACCATGGCCCAAGTAGGAAGCAAGGACTTCAGCTGGCCCTGCAGCTGCTGGAAGAAGACGTGCAGGGTTTGCAAACCGAACAGTTGCTCAGAGTCACCTGGGGTCCTTGTCAAAACGCCCACACCCACTGAAGTACTGCCTGGGGAGGGGTCCCGGAATATGGCTCAGAAAGCAGCGGGCAGCCCACCCTCGTCTCGCGGAAGAGGCCTGCAGGATGGGGCCGTGGGGCCCTGAAGGCCTCTCCCGGGATTGCAGCGCTTCAGGCCTCGCCATATGACGTGGGCACTGTGCTGGGCCCTGCCTCTCTCCTCCCGCAGCGTTTCAGAAGCCAGGGCTGCATTCCTCATCTTCAGGAAACAGATGAGGACATGGAGCCCCTCATGTGAGGAAGCTGAGGCTTTAGGATTTTAGAAACAGGAAGAGCCTGTATCATAGCCGAGGCCGTGGGAGTGCCTGAGATGGAGGGGGATGACTGGAGTGCTGAGCCGGGGGGCTTGGAGAAGCAGACAGGTGGGGCTGCTGTACAGAATCTCCCCCACCTCTCCCTGCCTGTGCTAGGGCCAGGCCCATCCGCCTGCCCAAGCCCACCCACCAGTGTCTGTCCACCCCTGCACCAGACTCTTCTCGTTGGCCCCAGCCTTGGCCCCTTTGGTTCCCTCCCACCTGTCCTCACCTGGCCTGGCCCAGCCCCTGCCCTCTGGACTACACCATTCCAGGCCCTACCGTGATTCACCCGTGAGCTCACTAGTTCATGTCTGTCGGTCTGGCCCCCATGCTGGAGTTGCACTCCAGGAGAGATAGGTGCCAATGCCTGCCCTAATGCAGGTTTTCCAGCCAGCCCAGCACCTGCCCCCTGCGCCTCTCTGGGCCCAGGCCTCGTCCAGCATTGCCCAGCTCACTCTGGGACCTCAGGAAGTCAGATCCTTTCTTGGGCTTCACTTTCCTTCTCTGCAAAGCTCGGGTGCTGGGAACAGCCCCTTACTGCCTTTTCTCGTCTGGAGCCCTCTAGAGTGTTCAGTATGAGACCTGGTGTGGGAAGGAGGGAGGAGGCTGGAGGGGCAGTGCACTTGCCTTCCCCTCTGGTGATTAGTGCAATTAATACTGAAATCACCTGAGTGTTTTCAAAAAATGCTGGTGTCCCCGTGCCGGTTAAACCAGGACCACTCCTGCCAACCACAGGTGGGGGCCATGCATCACTGTGGTTAAAGCCTTTGGTTCTGATGCATAACCAGGGCTAATTCTTTTCACTTTCAAGGCACTTGCACACGAATCGTCCTAGTTGTGAGTAGACCAGTAGGTTCTATTGCCCCCTCTTTGCCTCGAAGCTGGGTGCCTTCCAGGTGCTGCTGGAAGCTGCAGTTGGCACCTTCTATCACAGGACACTGACCTCACTATGAGAAAAGGCTTTTAGAAGCTGAGACTCTCGCACCGTGGCCTGAGACGCCTGCTTCCATCAGTGGCAGGGTCCCC
Source organism: Pan troglodytes (assembly GCF_028858775.2). Lineage (NCBI taxonomy): Eukaryota > Metazoa > Chordata > Mammalia > Primates > Hominidae > Pan > Pan troglodytes. Next base: position 11,959,701 of record NC_072409.2, on the reverse strand, counting down.
GGGACCCCTGGCAGAACCCCTGACAGTTACATCTCTTTCCCGGGAGAGGCCTCAGGCCCGGGCTGCCCAGCTGCTGCAGTGGCGGCCTGTGCCCACCAGAGGGCGCAGGCCCGGCGCTGCGCAGCTGGACCGGGCTGTGCGGACCAAATGCTTTTTAATTGAAAATTTTTTTAATTCAAAAAGGATTTGCTGTTTGTTCGCAAGTGCAGGTTTTCCTTATGCAGGAGACTAATGTCTTGAGTAAACAGATCCGGGTCCAAATCCACCTTCAAAGGTACTCGCTGTTTGCCCAAGGGAGTGAAAGGGCTTCCAGAAGCGGCCCCGTCTCCTGGGTAAACACGGCGGGAGGAGCGGGCAGGGACCGCGTCTGCGGGAAGGCGGCCGCAGCCAGAGGGGATTATGTCGCGGGACATATGTTGAAATTTCATTTGGGGAGTTAGGGAAAACAAGAAGCGGGGGTGGGTGGCGCTTTTCTCCAGCCAAGATAACCTAAAAAGGGAAAAAATCCCGAGGGAGAGAGGGTGGGGGCGCAATCTGTGCGCCCTCGCGGGGACCGGCGTGGTGCAGGCAGGAAGGGGCGCCTTCTCCGCCCTCCCCCAGCCCGCGGGCCGGGAGATAGGAGCTCAGCCCAGCCCGGAGGGCCCAGCCATGCCCTCCCCGTGACCCTGTCCCCACTCCTGGCCACAGAGACTGGGACAGCGGCACAGGGTCCCCACGACAGCCCCTCTGCCCAATCAGCCAGTTGCTCACACAGGCGTGGAAGCGTCCTGCTCCCCCGCTCACCATCCAGAAAGCTCCCGCCAGGCCCGGGCCTAGGCCCTCTGGCTGTGGACGCTCGGGCTGGGGCTGCAACCGCCCTTAACCTGCTCTCTCTGGCCGGCCAGCCCTCAGCACTCCCTGCCACCCCCAGGAACCCGGCCCAGTAGATACAGCAAGACCTACTGAAGGAGCAGAAGGGCGCGGCCCAGGACGCCTCCCCCAGCCCCTCCACTGCCCTGCAGGAACCTGGCTCTGGGCTTTCTCCCTCTATCATCTGAGATGCTTCACCTTTGCAGGCATCTCCCTGGCATGGCCTTGGCGCATCCAAAGTGGAGCGCCTCCAAGCCATGTCCCACCCCCTCCCCCAGTTCTTCTTCTCACTCCCCCTCCCCCCGCCAGTCCTTCCCCATCTCCTCTCTGCACAGTGTGTGGTCTCTGGCCCTTCCCTCTCTGCCCATCCATGTCCACACCCATTCCCAGGTTCCAGTGATTGGGTCGTAGAATTATCTAAACTGGTCCCCAGACCAGCAGCATGGGGTTACCTGGGAGCTATTTGAAATGCAGATTCTCAGGCCTGTCCCCAGACCTACCCAGTCAGAATCTGCATTTGACCGGGACCCCCCGGGGATTGGTGTGCGTTCAGGGTTGAAAAGCCTGCTGCACGTTCTCTCCTGAGCCGGGGCTGATGGCCTAACTATCCACGCCGTAGGCCCTCAGCCCCGCTGTCTCCGCAGGCATGTGTGCCCGTGGCGCTCTCCTCTGCACCTTGGCACCTATTGCCCTAGGGTGCTGTCCATGCCCTTCCCCAGTCAGGCCCCGAATCTGCTTTCAAGATGTGAATGCCCCCTGCCCCGCGAAGCCCTCCTTGCTCTCTCCGGTGGTCCCCACGCCCCATGCATGTGCTCTCGGAGGTGGCCTTCATGCTGGGCTGTGCTGGGCATGCCCGCCCCCTCCTCTGCTACCTTGGGAGCCCCGCGCTGGGCGGATATCAGTGAGGGCTGATGAAGCCAGCCAGGGAATGAATTTGCCGCTGTTCCCTGCCGTGCATGTGCCCAGGCGGCCACCAGGTGGCAGTGTCCTCCCAGACTTTGGCGCAGCCCCTCCTCCTCAGCCTCCCGGAGCCGGAGTCTCCTGACCGCGGCCTGTGCCGGGTGGTTGGCGAGCAGGAAAGTGAGAGGGCTGGAGTGAGAGAGCTGGCGCTGCATGGTGGGTTCTCTGGAGCAGCCAGATGCTCAGTGATTGCTTGCTCAGTGCTAGGGCGCGGCGGGCCCTGATCTGCCATCGCTCATTCCATCCTCCAGGCAGGCCTGGACATGGGCGCATCACCCCACCTGAGAGATGAGTTCACTGAGGGCAGGAGAGGAGAGGAGCCTGCCTGAGTAGCCCTGAAGCCTCGGGTCCTTACCTCTGCACCCTGCCAGGCAGCAGATGCTGTGAACAGGGCTCCCTTCGGCTCGGGGGCCACATGTCTGCTCAGCCCACCGTGCACACGGGGACAGAGCCAGCCTCAGCCCCAGCTGAGACTCGGGTCTGTCCATTTGTCCCGAGTCAGCCTGGGGACTGTGGAGCAGTGGCAGCCGTGGACATAGTGCTGGGCTTTGGCCGTGGACATGGCGCTAGTCTGTGGCCATGGACGCGGTGCTGGGCTGTGACTTGCTGGCTGCCACAGCCTCCCCACCAGTTTTCCACTTTAAGGGAAAAAGGTCTCCCATGCTCCTTCATGGTTGGATGGCTTTTGGGCCCCACTCTGCCCCTGAAGGCTCAGCCCTGCAGCCTTCCTCACTCATCAGAGCCCTTGGGAGGGCTCCTTGCTGCAGGCGGCTCGCTCTGGGCAGCAGGGAGGGCAGGGCAGGCCTGGAAAGCCGCCTGCTGGTGGGCAGGGCGTGGGCACCCCAGGGCCCTCCCTGGGGCTGGGTGCAGTGCTCCGCTTCCTGCTGGGGCGATGTGACCCCTGCCGTGTTCCTGAGGGCCTCCCTTCCTGGCCTGCCCGTGTACAGGTGTCCCCCAAGGGGCTGCAGCTCATGGTCAGCTCACCCATAGGGCAGCTCCACTTCTATCTGCTGTCTGCAGGGGAGCCCTTCTTATGACAATTCTACTGCTAAAACTTTTCGAATACTTCAAATGCTTGAAAACCACTGATCTAATCTAAGCTCCTGCTTCCTAAAATCCATGTGACCACGAGGCTGCCTTGACGCAGGGTTCCAGGCCATTCCCCATACCCCACCCAGCCCCAGTGCCTTGCACCTGTGTGCGGCCAGGCAGCTGCCAGCCCATTTCTGTGGCTGGGGTGCCCCGTGCCTGCTCTGCCCACATGCCCTGCCTTATGTTTGGGCACCGAGACCTCACCTGGCCTCTTAAGTGAACTACAGGTGCTCCTAGCCCCCTCAGAGGTACTTACCCCTTCTCTAAATTTCCATCAGACTTGGAACGTGTTTTAGTGAGCCAGGGTCGGTTAGGTGAGCTGGGGTCTCTGGCGTGAGGCTTAACTCCTGCCCCCAGACAGGGGAGCAGCAGGGCTGAGCCGTGGAGGAAGGTCCCCTCCCCGGGCAGCTGCCCTGGCCCCGCTGCGGCCTGTCAGGAGTCCTCAGCAGGGGTGCCTCTGAGGACTCTGTGAGGAACGCATGGGGAGGGTGTGGATGGTGCCAGGGACAGCAGTGGAGGCCCCTCCCATGACCCTGGGCACCACCTGGTATTGGTCCTTGCTTCAGCGGAGCCAGCATATCAGGGGTCCCTAGAGCCTGGCAGCTGAGACCAGCCTCAGCCAGGTTTGGGGTTGAGAATCTACCCTCACCAGCAGGGGCACGAAAACTGTCCTGCTGGGCGGGAGGCCATGACAGTCAGCACGGGCCTGGCAGATGGGTGGCACCGTGGTTTTACACACTGCTGGTGCCACGCCTGGCCTCACAGGGAGCAGGCAGGGACTGTGAAGGGTACCAGTCATCACCACAGGAGCCTGTCACCCCCGCAGGCGTGTCCACGCACACACACAGTTCAGGGGCCCACGAGGGCCAACAGAGGGCAGGCTCTGGCTGGCACCAGCCTGGCCAGCTGCGCTATGTCAAGATGCCCCACGAGGCGGCCCAGGCCTCTGCCTGATCTTGATCTGGGGCTGTGGAGGGGTTTCCCTGGCGTCCCATGGACTGACTGTGTCTCTCTGTCCCCACCCGCCCCTGCAGTACGAGTACAGCTTCCGCACAGAGCAGAGCGCAGCCGCCAGGCTCCCGCCCAGCCCCACCAGGTGTCAGCAGATCCCGCAGTCCTGAGGAGCCAGCGGCCACCTGCGGGGAGACCACCGCCGCCCAGACTACTGACGGCAGGGGCTGCTGCCCCCGCCTCCTCCTGCCGCCTCCGCCAGCCCTCCCTCCCACACTGCCCCAGCAGGGCTGGCCCGGAGACTGGGCAGCTAAGTGGGCGCATCCCGTCTTCGGCTGGCCTGACTGACACCCCGGCCTCCCTGGGGACGTTGTTCATAACCATGACTAATCTGTGTGTGCTGTAGTGACCAGCGGCTCCTAACGTGTCTGTGTGATGACCAGTTGTCCTCCAAAAACCTCACTCACCACGGAGTCACCCTGAGGGCCCCGGGCAGTTGCCCTGGCCGCCCAGTGACGCCCACCGGCTCCCTCCGCTCCCTCCTCTCACCTACCAGGGCAGACCCCACTAAGCCGTTGAGTCTCTTCCTGGAAGACCCTGAGGGCCGGCAGCTTTGCCTAGGACTGTCCAGGGTCGCTGATCCTCCCCGGCCTAGGGCTGCCAGGAACAAGTTCCTCTCTGCAGGATCTCACAGCAGCCCTGAGAAGACATGGGAGGAAGAAGCCAGTGGCCCCGGGGTGGACCCTGCCCTTTGGACATCCCATGGACTTGTCACCCAGTCGCCTGGAAGTCGGGGAGCAGCACCCCTGCCCCCGGTGGAGGAGTTGTTGCTTTCTGGGGAGGAGGACGGTTGACGGCCCTGCTTGGATCCACCACCAGGACGCTGTGCTCGGCCATGGTGCGCCTCCCCCAAGGGCTCATCTTCGCAACAACCACATGCCAACAATAGCTCCAGGTGCCTCAGCCCCGTGCCCTGACCCGGGGACCACAGGGACGCCCTCTGAGACGTGCTGGCCCCAGGAGGATACAGGCACACGGGCACCCATCCCCTCTCAGAGCCAGGCGTGTCTTGACGGTATCTGCTGATGGGAACAAGTCATTCTGAAAGGTCCCTCTGACCCAGGTCACCAAATTTGGGCCAGAACTGGCACTTCTCCTGAGTGCCCACTGGTGCTGGCGTCCTCAAAGTGCCGGGCGCCAAGTTCAGCCCCAGGTGCGTTTGCCTAGGCAGTGGTGGCTGCCATCCCTCGGGGCCCAGGCCCTCACCCAAAGGGCTGCCTCACTCTGTGGTGTCAGGCACTGGGCTGTGTCCTGATTCCTCAGAGTATGGGGACCTGACATCTTTGGGTCCCCAAGAGTTGGCTCTTGGATGTGGGGGCTTGATGCTGCGGTTGGGGGCTGCACTATCTGGGTCCGTGGAAGCCTCTGCCTCAGCGGGGACGGCCTCCCGCTGCAGGTCCTGGGCAGCCCACAGTAGTGCTAGCTGAGGCCGGGAGGAAAGGGAGGCAGCACCGGACGGTGCAGCTGGCCAAGAGGCGGGCGGGGCCAGAAATACCTCATGCCCCTGCACCAGCCCCTCCGTCTCCAGGCCCCAGGCCTCTGTGTGGACCCATCTTCCTCCTCTGCCACCCCAATCTTCACTCGGATACCTCTTGATTTCTGTGGATAAGGGAAGCAGCCACTTCTCCCTCCCTGAGACCCGAGGATGCCCCTGGTGGGGGTGGCCGCCTCAGGACTCCTGGGTGGCACAGCGGCAGGACCTTGTCATGGGACTGATGCTGAGCAGGGAGGGGGCTGCCAGGCTGGCTGCCGATGCTCCGTTCACATAAGCCAGTGTGGTTCTGGGGACCTGAGGAGCCACCTATATCTGCCGTGGCTCCTCGGGTGGTGCCCTGTGTGACAAAGCCCAACAGCAAGGGTGACTCCTGGCAGGTGGGGGCAGCAGGAGGGCAGAGGGCAGAGCTCTGCCCACTTCATTAAGGTTTGTGAACTTTGTCCTTCACCTCTTTTCGTGCCCTGGTTGTGAGATTGCCTCTAACAGGTAATGCCAGGGGCCCTTCACTCCGCCCCCATGACTGGGAAGAGGCCTGTGGCAGCTCCGCTGGACCCTAGGAGGCTCAGAGGCAGTGGTGTGGGAGCCCTGTCTGCAAGGACGCAGAATAAGCAGTGAGGGCGGCTGCAGGAGAGGAAGGGGCTCCCACAGCCCCCACTGATGCTGCAGGCCCCTGTCGAGCTGGGGTCCCAGCCAGGTGCCCCCGCATGCCCTCCTGCAGTTGCTGGATGGATAGGGACACCAGGAAGAGGACAAACTGCGTGGACTCAAGCGAGCTGGAGCCATCTTCTCCATAGCATTACGGACTTAGCATAAGAGTAAATGACTGTGAACGTTGTAGTAAATGGCAGCTTAAGATAAGTAAGCAGAGACAGTGTTAAGGATGAGTTGGTGTCTGTGGTAGCTTTTAGGCTGCTCCTAACCCACCATTTATTGCCTTCTGAGAGGTGGGTGAGGACAAGCATGTGCCTGTGTGTGTGTGCGTGTGTATGTGTGTGTGTGCGCGCACATGCGTGTGTATAAGCCCACCCGAGTGGGGCTCGTGCAGGAGAACTGAGGCGTGAAACTCTGGCTCAAACCTAGGAATTCAGAGCGTTTCTGTCTTTTGGGAGAGTACTTTTCTCCACGAGCCCTCTGGCCACTGTGGGAGGGAAGGACAAGGGTTCCCTTGGAAATGTGAAGGGTCTTGGCCTCATCCCTCAGGTCCCCCCACAGCACTTCCCACTACTGCTGCTGTCCCTGCTGGCAGCCTCTGTCCCTCCAGAACGGCTAACCAGAGCACACTGTCCCCACCGCCTCCCCTTTCTCTCTGGAAAGTTGAAGTATCTCCAAAGGCCTTGGAAATGGCACAAAGGTGATAAGGAGCAGGTGCTTTGCTGCAGGCTCCCTTGCAAATGTATAATTAAGGCCTTTCTTCCCACCCCAAGTCCAAGAAAAAATGCCAGCCACGTCCTCCGCCACTTGGAGAGATGAGAACCCAGTGGGGTCACGTAAAGGAATTGCAGGTCGGTGAGAGGACAAGAGGGACTCCCATGTTCTAAGCACCTGTTCCTGGCCAGGCTCTAGGCCAGGCTCTCTAAGCACATTTCTCCTTTCATTCCCCCTAAAAACAGAGTGACCTGGAAGTAGATGTTCTTTGCTCCTTGTCAGAGTTGAAGGGGCTGAGACTTGGCCCGCTGCTGAGCGGCAGAGGCAGGGCCAGCCATCCTGTCGCAAGCCCGTGCTGGGGCTGCCCTTTCTGTTTCCAGTCCAGTTACGGACTTCCCGGCCGCCACTGGGCCCTGCCGGTCACCAGGCCACTGTGCAGTGGGCGCAGAGCATGGTCAGGAGTGGCCTGCCCGTACTCCTCCACCCAGATGAGGGTCCTCCAGAGCCTGCAGGCATCTGTGGGGAATCCCAGCCTGCAGGTTCTTGGAGAAGCAGGTGAGCCTAAGGATGAAAGCAAAGGAGGGCCTTGAGGAAGCAGCCCCCAGGCCTGGCAGCCACGCAGCGGCTGAGCTCATGAACTTGGTTCGCAGCCTGCCTTGCCCCTGGAGGCCACGCCAGGCGCTCACCCCTGAGCCCACAGCCCCTGCTTGGGCTGCCTGGCACCCTCAGGGTGGCCCGGCCGCCTCCTGCCACTCTGAGCACATGTCCGGGGGTTGCCACCAGAGACGGCTTTGTTCTCCCAGCTAAGGCCGTGGAGCTGTTGTGTGACTGTGTCAGGCCTGGACAAGGAAGGCCCTTAGGGATGACGTCCCCGCTGCATATTTATTCAAGGTGACTCTTGTACTTGGCAAGGGAAGTCCACTGTGTGATTGTCTGTATTCTTAATATAATTTGTTAAATAAACGTTTGTTTTAACCTCTTTCCCCAGTTTGCTGTCGTGGTGTCTGAAGGCAGCAGAGGTCAGTATCCCTCAGGGCAAGCCCCAAGCTCTCTCTCCCCCAGCAGGGCTCTTGTCACCACCTGGCCTGTCAGCCTTCTAGAAAGGACTGGTGGGCTTCTTTGCCCCTTGCTTAGTTGAGACGACCTGGTTATAAGTCAGTGGGATTCCGGGGGATGCAGAAAGCCCCGCTGTTATCTGGTGGCAGCCCTCGGGGTGCTCCTGGAAGGAGAAAAGCCCCAGTTGGCGTGAAGGCAGGAGCAGCTCCTGCCAGGTGGCCCCGGCGGGGAGGGCCGGGGTGCTCGGTGCCTTTCACCTCCGACTCCCCCCAGAGCCCTTGTCTGGGGGCACAGAGCACGTCGGAGTCTGGGTGGTTTCAATCCTGTCCCGACTGCTCACCTGCTTGTGAGAGGCCACTCCAGACACCAGCTAAGGAGGCTGCAGGGCCCAGGAACAGGCGCAGCGCTCCTTGTGAGGAGCCGGCAGTTCAGGTTTCACCGTCAAAGCTCTTGGCCTCCTCTTAGCATGCTCTGTGCGTCTGGGCCAGACACCAGTCTGCCTGCAGCCTGTTCACACCGGACTCGGGCAGGAAGGAGCTGGAGCACAGCCACCTTAGCTCAGCGCTCACCTCAGGGGCACCAGCCCCGCCTCCTCCACATCCCAGACCCCTGCTCCGGGATGTCTCAGGTCTTTGTCCCACAGTAGGAGAGGAAAAGCAGCCCGGAGGATCCCATAAGAGACCCGTGGTGCAGATAGAACAGCCGATGCTGGGTTCCAGCTTGGGCCTTGCCACTTCCTGACCACGTGGCCTTCGACAGGTCATCTGCACCCTGTATCTGTCCAAAGCGACACAGTTCCCCTCCCTCAATGGCTTGCCCTGGGAAGATGGAATGAGGACCCAGGCAGGGCATTTAGCACACAGCAGAGACATTTAGCACGCACGTGCCAGGTCTTTCTGGGGGGCCTTGATTCTATGTTACTGTCCACAAAACATACAGAGTCCCTCCTCTATGCTGGGTCTGGAGACACCAAGGAAGTACAAGTGGTGGTCTTTGGTATCGAGGACAAGGCCTCAAGTACTGCTTGGAAAGACAGAGCAATGCCCAGGGCCCCAGGGCTGCAAGGAGCTGAAATCTACTACACTGGCCTAAGCCAAGGCAGTAGTGACCAGCCCAGGAGGAGGCCCATGGTACCCAAGGCAGGTGCAGCCCAGCCTCAGAGGGCCAGCCTGGCAGCCCCTGTTCATCCTCTGCACTTCCCATGGGCCCCATGGCACCTGAGCCGATGTCTCCCCCTGCACTTCCAGCTGCTGGTTCCCAGCCTGACCACCATCTCAACCCTAACGTTCCGGGGCTTTCTCTTCCCATCTGTGTTCCCGCCAGCAGCTCCCTGCAGCCTTTCTCTGTGCTTAGCTCTGTCGCTGGTCAGTCACTCCAAGCTCCAGCCACATAGTTCCAGCAGCCACCTAGAGGTGTCCATGTGGAGGTCCCATACTCACGTTGACCTCAGCACATGCCGAGCTGAATGAACCATCCTATCTCAAGCCCTAAACGGCCCCTCCTCCTCCAACCCTCCCATCTCTGGGATAGCTCCACCATCTCCCCCTAGAGTTAGCCACGGCCCCCACCTGGAGCCCTTTGGGATCGCTCCATCTGCAGCTGGACAGTTCTGTCATCTAACTGTTTTCAAACCCGGCCACTATATTCTCTTGTTGCTGCTGTGGTGGTAGTTCTGGCCTCAAGCCCTCTCAATTGGATCGCAGCATCAGCCTCCTAGCCACACCTGCCTCCCACATCACCCTGTCCCCTGTCATTCATCCCCCACACAGCCCAGATCCAGCCAACAGGACTCCTCCACTTACTCTGCCCTCATCACCCTAGGAATGAATGCTGAGTCCCCACCATTCTGTGCCCCTCCCTCCTGGGCCTGGCTCACCTCCCACTGATGCCTCTGCTGAATTATTTGCAGTTCCCCAAACCCTTACCTCTCATATGCCTCCCTACCTTTGCACATGCTATTCCCTCTGCCTAGAATGCTTTTCCCCCATTTTTCTACCTGGAAAACTCCTACTCATCCTTCAAGACCCTGTTCCTGCACCTCCTCTGTGATGTCCATCCGGATGTCTTGGAGGCAAAGGTAATCAATGATTCTCCTGTTCAAGCTGCCTGTGCCTTGCACAGGGGACCACATGTCGCTGCATTGCAGCCACCTGTACCTCTCATTAGATTATGTGCTCCTGGAAGAAGGGGTCCATGTCTTTTTTTTTTTTTTTTTTTTTTTTTTTGAGGTAGAGTCTCACTCTGTCGCCTAGGCTAGAGTGCAGTGGCGCAATCTTGGCTCACTGCAACCTCCGCCTCCCGGGTTCAAGTGATTCTTCTGCCTCAGCCTCCCAAGTAGCTGGGACTACAGGTACCCACCACCACACCTGGCTAATTTTTGTATTTTTAGTAGAGATGGGGTTTCACCATATTGGCCAGGCTGACCTCAAACTCCTGACCTGGTGATCCACCTGCCTCAGCCTCCCAAAGTGCTGGGATTACAGGCGTGAGCCACCACGTCCAGCCCCATGTCTCATTTATTATGCCCTCCCCCACCATTGTATACCCAGAGTGCCCAGCACAGGCCTGGAAAAATGGTGGACATCAGCAAATGCTCTCTGAATGAATTCCTTACACTGGATGAAGTAGACAGATGAACTAGACTCAATTGCTGAGGAGCCCCAGAAGGACAGACACCAGCAATACAGGGCCCGTGATGCCCAGCGGCAGGCCTCCCTGGACACACCCCGATGCTGGCCCCAGAGAGATCAGACAAGGATATGAAAGCTGAGCCTTGTCTGGTTCATCTCCGAAGCTGCAGGACCCAACACAGGGCCTGGCTGCAAGCTGGCATCAGTCCATGGTGATGATGGTGGGACAGGAAGGTGAACTGCCACGGGCTGCTGTGTCTCTTTCTAGAACCCAGCTCTGGGGGATGTCAGAGAATGGGAGGAGGTAGATGGGTCACATGACCCAACACTAAAATGGCCAGGGGCTTGGATCTCAGGGGCTGGAGAACTTCAGAGATAAGTTGATTCCAAATAGATATGGATAATGCACATAAAAAAAAAATTAGGAGCCTGGCTTGCTTCATGAACATGGGCATCAGAAGCCTCAATAAAGTTTTGTTTTTTTTTTTTTTGAGATGGAGTTTATCTCTTGTTGCCTAGGCTGGAGTGCATTGGCGTGATCTCGGCTCACTGCATGCAACCTCCGCCTCCTGGGTTTAAGCAATTCTGCAGCCTCAGCCTCCTGAGTAGCTGGGATTTCAGGTGCCTGCCACCTCATCTAGCTAATTTTGTATTTTTAGTAGAGATTTACCATGTTGGCCAGGCTGTTCTCGAACTCCTGACCTCACGTGATCCACCCGCCTTGGCCTCCCAAAGTGCTGGGATTACAAGCATGAGCCACTGTGCCTGGCCAAGAAGCCTCAATAAAGTCTTGAGCAGAGTGAAAGGTGGTTGGGTGCCTAGACGACAGATGGCAGAGGTCAGTTTTCTGGCTATGCCCATTCATCCCTTCCACGTTGCCCTAGGTGGGTCATTTTCATCCATTTGCAGGTTGGGGAGGGGTGTCAGCAGAGGGCAGCATAGACGGGCAGCTGCCTGGCCCTGAGCCCCCTCCTCCCCTCGCCCCACACCTTGGGTCATGTTGCTGCAGAGACATGGGTCTTGGGAATGGTGGTGCGGGGGCAGAGATCTGGGAAGGCCCTGAGGGCTGGACTCCTGATGGGGAGGGCACATGGGCAGAGGTTGGCACAGGTTGGAACACCCAAGACACATCCATCCCCAGCTCCTCATCCTTCTCTGGAGCGGGCACAGGGTTCTCAACTTCAGCTGCACATTAGAACCTTCTGAGAGTGGGTTAGAATTCCTGTGCCCAGACCCACACCCAGACCAATCAAACAAGAATCTCTCTCTGCAGGAGGGACCAAGGAGTCAGTAGTGTTCAAGCTTCCCAGGTGATTTCAATGTGCAGCTGAGAGTAAGAACTCAATTCTGGCCGGACTCGGTGGCTCACGCCTGTGATCCCAGCACTTTGGGAAGCTGAGGTGGGTGGATCACGAGGTCAGGAGTTCAAGACCAGCCTGGCCAAGATGGTGAAACCCCATCTCTACTAAAAATACAAAAATTAGCCGGGCACAGTGGCAGGTGCCTGTAATCCCAGCTACTCGGGAGGCTGAGGCAGGAGAATTGCTTGAACCCAGGAGGCAGAGGTTGCAGTGAGCCGAGATTGCACCACTGTACTCTAGCCTGGGCAACAGAGCAAGACTCCATCTCAAAGAAAAAAACAAAAAACAAAAAACTCAATTCTGAGCTTTCACCACTTCCCTGGTTACATGTTACCAGCCAGTGGAGCTGAGTCCCAGGGAACTATGAATTCCCAGGGGCAGGTGGAAGAACAGACATCAGAAGAGCTCATCCACCCAGGGAAGACAAGAAGCTGAGCAACCCACACCAGCAGAAGCAGAAGTCATAGACCAGCCAGAGCTTGAGTTAAATATAAACAAAAGGCATCCTCCAAGAGATGTGGGAGGACCCTGGGAACATTGGGCAGGGAGAAGTTGTTTGGAATAAGAGCCTGTCAGTTTTGAAATACTGACAGACCTAGAGAGACAAAAACAGATAAGCCAGTAATTGCACTTGAAGATTTTAACACACCTCTCTCAGAAACTGTAGTCAAATTGCCAAAATATGAGCAAAGATATAAAATGTTTGAATAACCTGATTAACAAGCAGAGAACTTTCAACCTGGCATAGATCCCATATCCTTTCAGAATCAACTAAGAACTTAAGCCACTAAACAAACCTCAATAAATTCCAAAGAGCCAACATCATATCTAAAACCATCTCTGATCATACAATGAAAAAATAAGAAATGTAAAGCAAAATGATAGCTTTTTAAAACCACACGATTGGAAAATGCACTACAATTAAATAAGAGGAAGCCATAAGGGAAATTATTAACATCTTAAAGGAAAATAATAATGAAATCACTACATATCAAAATTTGTGGGAGGCCAAGCATGGTGGTTCACATGTACTGTAATCCCAGTACTCCAGGAGGCCAAGGCAGGAGGATCACTTGAGGCCAGGAGTTTGAGACCAGCCTGGGCAACATAGTGAGATCCTGTCTCTACAAAAAAATTCAAAAAAAAAAAAAGTAGCCAGGCATGGTGGTGTGCTCCTGTAGTCCCAGCTACTTGGAAGGCTGAGGCAGGAGGACTGCTTAAGCCCAGGAGTTTTAGGTTACAGTGAGCTATGATTGCACCACTGCACTCCACTCTCCTGGATGACAGAAACCCCATCTCTAAAAAATAAAAATAAAAAAATTGTGGGACACGATTGAAACGGTAGACAATGAAATTTACAGTTTAAATTTATCCAAAAGCAAGAAAGATTGAACATAAACAAGCTACGCTTTTAACTGAAGAAGATAGGAAAAGAGCAACAAGTAAATGCAAAGAAATAGGAAATAATGATAAAAAGAATCGACAAAATCAAGCAAACAGAAATTATGAACAAAGTCAAAATTGGGTTCTTTGAAAAGACTAAAAGAGAGGCAAATAAGAATTAAAACAAAAACTGCAAATATAACAGTTAACTAACAGGAATATTATTAGTAACCATGTATTAATTACCATATATCTGGAAAAATATAAAATGTCAAAATTGGTATAAGAAAACTAAACACCCTGGCACAGTGGCTCACACCTGTAATCCCGGCACTTTGGGAGGCTGAGGTGGGTGGATCACCTGAGGTTGGGAGTTCGAGACCAGCTTGACCAACATGGAGAAACCCCGTCTCTACTAAAAATACAAAATTAGCTGGGCGTGGTGGCGCATGCCTGTAATCCCAGCTACTCGGGAGGCTAAGGCAGGAGAATCGCTTGAACCTGGGAGGCAGAGGTTGTGGTAAGCCAAGATCGTGACATTGCACTCCAGCCTGGGCAACAAGAGCGAAACTCCGTCTCAAAAAAAAAAAAAAAAAAAAAAAAAATAGTCCAATTTTCAACCTTTTCCTTTATGATCGTTCTTTCTGTGTCTCGTTTAAAAATCTTTGCCTATCCTCCCAAACCCTTTAAAAAAAATGTTTGGCTTTTTTTCCTGCCAGTACCTTCCCTGGAAGATGAGTGAGGAAGGGTTTCTGGAGGAGGCAAGGTATGCCCTGAGCTCTAGAGGGGGCTGGACTGGGATGTGTTTCCCAGGGAAGGTAAGCAAATGTCAAGGGGGGAGGTATTTCATTGTTCACTGGGCATCAGCAAACGTTTACAGAGGACAGCAGGGGTAGCCTTATGTGTGTCATCACCACAGTCCTGAAGTTAGGGATGCCCCATTTAGCAGATAAGGAAACTGAGGCTCCAGAGAGTGCTCAGAAGCACACAGTCAGACAGGGGCACCTCAGGGTCTCCAGCCCAGGCATGTCCAACTCCAGTGCCGCTCCTGGCGCGGCCTGGATTATGCACACCTGGAAGGAGGTGTCCTGTCCTGTGGGGTTAAGGTGAGGATGGCTCCTGAGGTGAGACAGGCCCAGTTCAGGGCTCAGCTTAGTCACCTCCCTTGATGTGCCCCTGGGGCTCTGGGATAACAGCAGCCAGCAGCAACCAGGGCTTTCTGGAGGAGGAACTGAGCAAACCCATTACATACTTGGCCTGGGGCAAGGCACACGGCAGGGGTGGGGGATACAGCAGAGGGCGTTTGGCCACGGGGAAGCCCCACCAGGCCCCTCCACGGGCAGGAAGGGAGACTGAGGGTCTGAGGTCGTGTGAGCTGCCTCCCCCTACCTGTCCCCTGGCCTTGTGCAGAGACTCAGGAGCACGCTTGCAATCTGCTTCCAGGCTAAGCACCCGCCCCAGTTAGCTCAAGAGAGCTTCCCGCTGGGGAAGAGGGATGATGTAGGGCCAGGTCTCCAGCACCCCACCTCACTGACTGGGGGGCGCTCCCTAGGGTGGGTCCTGGCAGAGGCCAAGACCACCTCACCTCCCGCAGGCCCAGGAAGAGGCACTTCGTAGCGAGGCAAAGCCCCTTGGAGTCCCATTGCCCCGCGAGAGGGCCCCAGGAGGTCTCTGGCCTGCTTTCTCCCCTGGAACCCGAGGGTCCTGGCACCTCCCTTTCTAGGTTGCCCGGCAGGGTGGACCTCCAGAGCCGCCTGCACGAGGCCCCTCCCACCGTGCCGCCCGCCCGGGACCCCGCCCTGGGCTCCGCCCCCAAACACGGGTTCTCACGCGGTCCGGCCGCGCGGGGGCGCCCGGCTCCCCGGCCCTCGCTGGGCCCTGCGGGAACGCCCCGGCCGCGCACTGGGGATGCTCGGACCCCAGCAAACACGAGGCGGAGCTCCGCGGACTGGCGGCAAATCAATCCCTCGGCACCGCGCTACGGACGTGTGTTTGGAAGGAGGCTAGCCCGCCGCGCAAGTCCCCGCAGCGCCCCGCCGGCCTCCCACCCCCTGCGGCGTCCGGACCTCGTGGACCTCGGGTGGCTCCCATAGACTGCGGGGCCGGGCCCAGCCGCGCTCGCTTTGCTCGGGAATGCAGGTCGACTGGAGAGGCCCGAGCAAGCCCCCCAGCTCCACCCGCCCTTAAAGGGTGGGCTTGGGCAGTCACATCAGGAGCCTCAACATTCACATGCGGAAAATGGGAAGGTCAACAGTCCCTCCTTTAAAAGGTTTCTGAGAAAGTTAAAGATGTATCACTATTGCCCAGCTTCCAGTCCTTAGGCAAGCCACCTGCGCCCCTCCCTGAACCTCAACTTCCCCCGCTGTAAAATGGGGATAAGAAAAGTCCTCCCCTCAGAGGGCCATTGTATAATACGATGAGCTTGGCCCACGCTGCTGGGCACCCCCTGAGCTCTCAGTAAATGGAGCTATTGGGGTTATGCCCACTTAGCAGAGGCCCCACCTGCAGTCCCAAGCCTGTGCCCCAAATCCCACGGGTTGTCATTTAGGGACCCAGGCCCCCCAGTTTGGGAGCTGGTGGCTTAGAGTGGGTGCTCCCTCTGGTCCCTGGCTGGAGTGGGGGACTCGCTGTGCAGCCACAGGTGTCTGGGCAGGAGGCTTGGCGGCAGTGCCCCTCCCCTGGCTGCCCTTCAGGA
Source organism: Pan troglodytes (assembly GCF_028858775.2). Classification (NCBI taxonomy): domain Eukaryota; kingdom Metazoa; phylum Chordata; class Mammalia; order Primates; family Hominidae; genus Pan; species Pan troglodytes. The sequence goes on along the minus strand of NC_072409.2, from coordinate 11,943,804 downwards.
CCCGCTCTGGTTGAGTCACACGGCAAAAACACTCCGCTTTTTGACACCATCCAGAAAATGAAAATGTCCCAGGCGCCTAATCCTTCCCTTCCTTTTGGCAACTTAAACTGCCCTGAAACACAGCCAACATATTGAACGCAGTGTGAGCGTCCACGCCAGAGTGTAGGCCTCCCGCAAAGCCAGCCTTGGGGACTCGTGGAGCAAAGCCTCGTTCCTCTGTCAGACTCTGCCTTACTAGGTACGGAGTGACTCTGGCCCCCACCAGCCGGCATCTCAGCCGCCTTCAAACCCGCCGACCTGAGGGGCACGCCAGGAACTCTGACTTCCTTCCCAGCCAGGGCTGTGCCGCCCCCACTCCCCCCCAGAAAAATATTTGAAATGGTCTTTGACTGAAATGAGATTAATCCTCAGTTCCCTGACAGTGTCTTTGGGCATGTGTTTTTATAACCTCCCTTTCAAATGAGAACCATTTGTCGCCGGGAAGCTGGGGAGGCCCTGCCCCAACTGCTGGGCCAGACATCACCGGCACCTGATTGAATGTCACGGACAGTGCGAGGGGTCAGGGCTGAGGTGAGGGCCGTGTACTCAGGGCCAACTGTCCTCTGCTGGTCTCTGGCTAGGTCCCCATCTCCAGCCAGTGGCGTAAACTAAAGGATATGAATTCCAACCTGGATTCCCCTTACCACCACAATATGCCCTTGAGCTGGTGGCTTTGCCTCTCTGAGCCTCACTTTTCTCATCTGTAAAATGGGGGAGATGATGGTCCCGTCACTCAGGTGATGGACACAGCCTAGTGCCTGAAGACAATCCACACTTGATATTTGCAAGGCTTTTGAACACAACCTCAGCTCCCTCAGAACTCCTGGTGGGAGGGCAGAGTACCCCCAAGCTGGGGCCTTCCAAGGGCCGCAAACGTTCATCCTAAATGTGGTTCGAGTCTCCTACTCTTCCAGACTTGGCTCTAAATGAGAGGCCATGTCGGCAAAGAAGCCGAGTTGCTGATGCTTGCCTAGGGAGAGAGCTGTGCGTAGAGGTGCCACCATGCAGGCTAATTAACTCTGAGCCCTGGCTCGGTGGCCTCCTCTCCCGGCACAATCTCCCGCCACCCCCACCACTCCAGGTCCTGTTTGAAGTCTGCAACACCCCCCTCCCCCGCCTTCCTGCCGTCCCTGCTTGCTGAAGCAACTACAGCCCCTTAGGGCTCAGCTGGGAGGGATTTATTGGAGAATTTCAATCATGGGGTCTTGGCTCAAACTTGTTGCTTCCTCAAAAATCTCCCCAGAAGTTGGCTACATGTGAAACTGAGGCATGAAGGAAGGACTCGGATGATCTCAGGGTTCGGAACTCCACCTGGGCCTGTCAGAGAATTCATAGACCCTCACTTGGAGGAAGAGAGCACAGAACAGCAAGAAAGATGCAGGTTCCTGGGACGATGTGGAGGTACCGGGCTTGGTTCACTTTTAAGGAGCTGCTTAGAAATAGTGTTTCAGCTTTGACCACCACTCCCGCCCCCAACCATGACACTTGAGTGCAGGTGTCTGATCTCTGCGGTGTAAGCCCGCTATTGGTCTTAGGGTGGGAAAGTGTGGGATGGAATCCAGGTTGAGAGTCCTGAATGGTAGAATAAGGGACCAAAGCCATGCTGATGTGCCATTTTTCTTAAACTGTGTGGCTTCCCTCCCCAAAGGCATTCCCTGGGCAGCTTTCAGGCTAAGGAGCCCACGCCCTTCCACGGGAGCCCAGCCAAGAAGGGCCCGGGACAGAGGCTCCATGCATGCTTCATTTTCCTTCCCCTCTGGGCAGGGCTGACTCATTCCATTTCTCTGAACAATCTTTGCAATGATGGATAAGCTGAGGCCCCAAATGCCGTGGCTCTGGAGAGAAAAACCATCTTTCGCAGTTTCACATAAGCCTCCCACTTCTTTCTTAACAAGTGCTGAAAGCGGCACAAACAGAAATACCCCGGACTCCCATGACCAAGGAGATGACTATATCAGGCTGCAGGGCTCAGGAATAGGAACTAGCGGGCCGTGCGGCCCCAGGGCGAGGTGTCCGATTCCCTCCCAGGATGCTCAGCCAACGGCGCTTTGAAGCCGTGGCTGAGGCTGCCGCACTGGGGAGGAGTGGGACCAGGGGCCGGGCCTCCCCTGCACGATGTCCACAGATTCACCGAGATAAAGGAACCGCAGCTTCATCCAACTTGTGCTGAATCGCTCTTTTCAAAAGCCCTTTCAGATGGTTTCACTTCTCTGCCCGCTTTGTTGAAAGATGTAAAAATTTCAAACCACCACAAAGTAAACATTTCAAAACCCTCTCTTTTCAAAATCAGTCACATTTTCAAAAATCTCTTGAATTCCATCCCCTGCGCCCCACTTCGTTTGCTGTCTTTGGAGTGTTTTTCATTAATTTAGAAGCAGTCCAGGTAAAGCTGGTGTTTTCGAGCCGTGTTTTAACGGGCGGGAAGTAGCTTTGTTATTTAGTAGATGTGTTAGATAAGTCGATGTCTTGTCAAAATCAAGCAGGTTTTCTTTATTAGGGTGAGATCGTAATGAACTCATCTGCTTCTAATATTTATAAAGAGAAGAGAGGCCATTAATTCTACTGCTTGTGAATAAAACCATCTGTGATTTCTTTCCATTTGATGGGTTTTGGTTTTAATATACATTTTTCACAAATAAGCACAGAGATTTTTTGGTGAAAATGTCACATTCAGAATCTCATAAAGAAAGAATGCAAAGAGGGGAAAACTAAATGTTTTGTTAGCTAAGTAATTTCTCACCTTGCAGAGTGGGGAACACTTGAGCCAACATTAGCACATTAGGTGATAGCCTCGCCGTTCCCCGCTAATGCAATCCATGACATGTGACAAGGCAAACCTCGTCCGTTTTGAAGTTTGTTTTCCTTCGGGAATTACACAGTTCGTTTAACCTAATCTGTCCTGACACTTGAATTATAATATTATGAGCTTCTTCAGGGAAGTAAAACAGTAGTTGCCTGCTTAAAAGCAAAGCAGAAGTTAATAAAGCGGGCAAAATGTCAAGGAAAAAGGGCTAATCGAATCATGGTGTCATTCTCTAGAGAAAATATAGTCAAGTTGTATTTTTTTTTCCAGTGGAAATCTTGGACGCCTAATGACATATTTCTGTCCAGGAAGAAATTCGAACTCTGAAGCCGAACTTGATTAAACCCCAAACCGAGAGACCTTGCCCAATGGGACCACTCCAGGACTTTGACTTCTGGGTGTCAGAGCTTAATTAAAATATTCATCCAGCTGCTCTCCACTCGCCAAGGGGGCCCAGAGGAATTAAACCAATAAGCTTAATTCTATTAGTTCACCTGCCTGTGTACATAGACATGCGGAAGACCATTTACTGATTCAGAAAAAAATCATCAGACCCACCCTATAAATTCAGCGTGGGCAGCCGTCACTGCAACAGCAACACGGTCCCCCCAGCAAACGTAACACTCAGCAATCTCGACTCCTGTCTCCGAACACACACAGCTATTTTTAAGACTCTTCCAAGAAAACCAAAATGCTAAACGGGTCAATATAAGGATTGATGTGCGCACATGTGTGTGTTATGATTTATGTGTCGTTTATAATAACATGTAACATTTAGTTTGTGCCACAATGCCAAGCCTTTCTCATTCATATCTCAAGGAAACTGTCACTTCCACTCTAAAAAGTCAACACTATCATTACCCCCACTTGACAGATGAGAAAACTGAGGCTCCGTGAGATGAAATGACTTGAAGCCCAGAATTGTCAGACCACACAGTTGGCTGAGCATTTAACCCCTAGTAATGAGGGCTCTACTGAAATCTGGATCTTTGTTTTACATTGGAATTGATGTCTTGTCTGCCATGCACACACCTAGTGTAACATTTGGAAGGTACAGAAGCTATAAAGTGAAAAGTCAGCCTCACATCATCCCCACCTCAGCTGCCTGTTCCCTCTAGTGTAACATTTGGAAGGTACAGAAGCTATAAAGTGAAAAGTCAGCCTCACATCATCCCCACCTCAGCTGCCTGTTCCCTCCCCCGGCAGCCACTGCGGACAATTTGTCTCTCCTTCTCGAGTGGAGGCTTATACCAGCCAATGTGGCTATGTCTCTTTTTGTAAAAAGAGATATGGAGCATAACAGGTACGCTGTTCTGCAGCTTGCTTTTTTCATTTAATAATATATCTTGGGAGAGTTCTCCATCTCATTCCTTTGAAGACTACACGTCATTCCATTCAATAGAAGGAGTACATTGGCCCCTATGGGATTGTTCATATTCAACCATTTTTGACCAGCAAAAAAAAAAAAAAAAAAAAAAAAGGCAATTTCACATGATTCTGCCTATATACCATAATTGTTTACCGAATCTCCTATGATGGGCGTTTGGTTAGGTGGTTTCACATCTTCTGCCCTTATAAACAGTGCCGTGATGTGTATCATTTGCACACACCAGTGGGTAATATCTGTAGGATAAATTCCTAGAATTGCCACTGCCTCTGTGACCCTGGGTAAGTCAAGTTCCTTACCTTAACCCCGAGTGTGAAATGGAGCGGCCGCATTAGATGATTTCTGAAGCCCCTGGCAGGCCCTATTGTTCTGCAAAACTGCACTTCTCACATTTGTAATTCTATATCATAGCTAGAGATTACTCACCACGACCTTGTGAATATAACCACAGCTCAAGCTCAGGGTGCCCCAAATCACTGTGGAAACAAATGTTTTCCACCAAACGCTAACTAACTCCCTGCTGGCCATATTTGTCAACCAGAGAATGAGACATTTCCCGGTGATCAATACAAATGAAATAGAAATCTATCCTGGGCGGCGGCGGCAAGACTTGGTTTTTAATAAGGGAACCTCCAGAGGATATTGCATTCCTATGACAACGGCCGACAGACCTTGATTTTTAGTGTCAGAAGCTGTTGAATGCAAAGGTCTGTGGCCGGGGCCTGGCCAGGCGGTGGGTGGGGGGGTTCGGGCTGGAACCAAGTTGGTCCTGAAAGGCTGTTGCAGAAGCCTGCCGGCCGCCCCAGCCCACTGCCCATCCACAGCCTGCTGTGGGCCACCTGTTCACGAAGGCAACCACATTTGCCAGCTGGGCTACGGTGGAACCGGCCAGGCCAGACAGCTAGCCAAAGATGATCCGTAGCCACAGATCTGGTTATTTACGGCTTGCCTGTGGTCCCCAGTGACCGGGCAGCTCTCGGATGACAGCAGTTCATCTTAAACAAGACCAGGTACTTGGGCAGAGGTGGCAGGGAGCACAAACGACCGTACTGATAGTCTCTTTTCTGGCTGTAAATTTATCTGGTAACAGAGTGACTCGGAGACACCCTGCATTACTTGCGGTTTGCGAAGTCTACAAACTGCCCGAGACAAACTAGGATATTCTGAAAACACAATTCTCGCCCAAACAGCCGAGACAGTTCTGGGTTCCATCTCTTGATTCTTCTGCCTCTTTCAAAATTATCTGCCGATACAGACCAGGGCTGGGAAAGACGGCAGAAACAGGAAAACAGCTGGCATGGAAAGGAGATGGGATCGGCAGTGATTTATTTCCAGCGATGTGATATTTTAGGTTATTGTTGTTATGTGTGTGCAATAAATCATATTTTAAAGCATCTGTTAATAGAGTGTTTTATTCTCAAGAATTAATTCTTTTTTAAAAAATTATTTCAAATGGGTGGGTTGTTTCTTGAAGTTGAATCCTCAGGTTTTATCAAGAGATGTGACAGTGAGAACATGACAAGAAGTGTTTCCACTGGGAAATTTCGCTACTTAGAAAAGTTCTTGTCCTCGTAAAAAAAAAAGTAGAAGAAAAACAAGAAAGGGAGCCGTAGAGGTTATTGCTTAAAATACTTTGTTTGAATATGTGTAAATGTATTTAGGCCTTTGGCTTTTTAACCACCAAATTAATGTTTAGGAATTTTAAGCACCACAATGAGCTTTCTCTCTGAGTTTCCAAAGGCAGCTCTCAAAATTGCATCTACCAAACCTTTAAAATCAGGTACAGAGGTCCCCCGAGGAAGGTCTTGGGGGATGATTACAAATTCCTCTGTGCGACACGGTAACACCCGACCCGGCTCGTGTGCGCTCTCGGACCCTCTGTTGAAAGCAACTGACTAGGCTGTGGCTTAAAACTAATCTTGTCCTCGGCTCCCTGGCAAGAGGTCAGCAGGCAAGTCGGCCAGGAGATGATCCCCAGCCAGATCTGAAGGGCTCTGAGAATATAACAAGTTGTAAAAGGGCAGGGGAAGGGGGAGAGAGAAAAAAAGAAAAAGAATAAAGGCAAAATTAATTTTCACAATTAAGTATATTCTTTTTTTTCATGTAGTTAATTTCCAGCCGCTCACATTTATTGCACATTAATTATGCATACAGCTTTTGTGCAACTTAAAAAGTGAGGAATGTCATCCTTATTCTTTTATGGAGGCTCCGGCTGCCGTGCTGGAGGCCTCCGCGGCTTCGGGTCAGAGGGGCAGGAGCTGCGTCCCCCTCTGCGAGCAGCCAGTGGCGGGGCCACCTCACCCCCAGCCAGTGCCAGGGATCTTGGATTCCCCCACCTCGACTTTCTTAAAAGTGTTTCCTACAGCAGGGGTGGTGATCGGGGGCCGAGGGAGCCTGGACGATTGGCTGGATGTGTTTCTGGGCCGAATCTTGGGGGAAGGAGCCTGAACTAACCCCTCACCAGCCTCTCCGTCAGCTTGCCCTGGCCAGTATCGGTGTTCAAGCCCACTGGCCCAGGCCTGGGTGTGAAAACAGTAATGTGATGAACGAGGCCTTGGCCGGGAGGCACTGGGGGCACATGTCCTTCCTCCAAGCCCCTCTGTGTGCCACAGGACGCCAAAGAGGTGGGAATATTAACTGGGCTGCGAGATGCTGCCCCCAGCCCCAGCCTCAGACTCCTGATGACCCCCTAAAGGCCTCAGGAAGGGCTGGGCAGGTGGCCCCTCTGCCAACATGCTGTGTGACACTAGACCAGTGCCACAGCCTCTCTGTGCCTTCTCCGAATCTACATGGAAGTTCCTCTGGACACCAGCAGGCCCATGCCTCTCTCCCTGGGAGGGCTACTTGCACCTGACCCCCCTGCATCCAGCTCAGAACCCCAAAGAGGACCCTCCCATGTAAACAGATGTTAGGGTTCCCCACTTGGCACATCCACAGTGTGGGGCGCAGACAGCCCCTTCACCAGCTGCCCAAACTTCAGCCAAGAGCACAGACCCAGGAACCGGAGACCCTGCATCCCACCCACGGAGAGACCCTATGGGACTCAAGCACAGTTGTCCACAATGGACCAGGACCCTTGAGCTCTGTTCAGCGCTAGGCTCCCTGTGCCCCCGGAAGCATGCTCTTCCTCCTCAGCCCAGGAGCCAGATCACTTCATCAGGACAGAGCTCCCCCCTGAACCAGGCTGGGTGATTTCCTATGCAGATCCTAAGCAGACAGAGTCAGGACCCTAACCCAGCCTCGCTGCCCCCACTGCTGTGGGCACTTTGGCTAAGGTGGCTCCCCATCTCTGGTCCAGTTCCTCATCCGAAAATGGGATTCAGAATTGGACACAGAGTTGGGTGGAGCATTGTCTCCAAAGCACCCAGCTCAGTCTGAGCTCCCAGGAAATGGCCCGAGGGGTGGGCACAGAGACCCATTTTACAGCTGAGGAAACAGATTTTCAGAGGCAAGGTGCCCTGCGCAGCCTGGAGGTGACAGGAGGGCCAAATGTGTGAAGGCTCCTGGTGCTGTCCTGGGTTCTGCCACCGTCAGCCCACCAGGGTTTAGAACCCAACCCCTGCTCCATCCACTGATGGTGGAGACGAGAAGTTAGAAGAGGAAACTCACGCAACTGGTCCCCCTCTCCCGTGGGGCGGCTTTTGTGGCAGGCTTCCTGAGCCTTCCACACCAAATAGGTGGCCTCTCCCACTCCTCGTTCGAGCTCCCCATGTTCACAACCACAAACCAGCCACCGGGCATCAGCTTCAGAAACAAAGACTGCAGCAAGCAGAGCCAAGTTCCCTCCCACCAGCCAGGCCCTGCAGCCGTAACAGATCCCACCACAGCCAGCAGGCAGAGCTTCATAACCAGGGACCTGACGACAGCCCTGGCCGCCACTCCAACCCCTGACCCAACCGTGGGAGGGGAACAGGGGCCTGGGCCACCCCCTTTTCTCTCTATTTTTTTTTTTTTTAAATAAAAACTGTTCTCCCAGTGGTCCTGCTGGGATAAACTGTAAAACATCTCTCCCGTTCTCTTCTGGAATCCTGCAGTCACTCGAGGACAAACTTGAAAAATAAAATTGTCATCATAAAGAAATCAACCGAGCATAATAATAAACAACATGTTTAACATTTATTACTCCGTGTTCTGACAAACTAAAATGTGAAAACATGCCAAAATTTGGCTTTCATAAAACAATTTCTCATCAAGTTCTTTCCTTTGACAGAATGCCTCTGTTTCCATTCCTAGCTGGTGAGATCTGCTTGGAACACGGTAGCATTTCCAGAAACGGGTCTTGGGTTTGAGACTTGTATGATCCCCAAAGCATCTCTCTGGCTCTGTTAGATTTCCTCTGATTGACAACATTCTCTCCTAGTGACAATATTCTGGCTTTCCTAGTAAACAGTAGTGAGCAATCGGGTCACACGGGGACGGGGTGGGTGTCACCATCATTCAGAAACAGGAAACCTTACAAGGCAGCCAGTCACGGCCACCAGAACCCCACTTTTTTTTTCTCACTGTGGCAAAATACAGATCATGCAACATTCACCCGCTTAACCATATCTAAAAGTACAGTTTGGTGGCATTAAGTACCTTCACGTTGTTGTACAATCATCACCCCATTCATTTCTAGAACTCATTTCATCTTGCAAAACCGAAACTCTGTCCCCACTACGTAAGAACGCCCCACTCCTCCGTCCCCCAGCCCTTGGCAATCTCCATTCCATTTTCTGCCTCTATAAACTTGACTTCTCTAGATACCTCATATAACTAGATTCATTCTGCATTGTCTTTTTGTAACTGGCTTATTTCACTTAGCATAACATCCTCCAGGTTCACCGTGTTGTAGCATGTGTTGTAATTTTGCCCCTTTTTAAGGCTGAATAATATTCTGTTCCCAAAGCCCTATTTCTAACATTACACAGAGCACAGACCCACATTCTGACATGAGAACACCCCAGATCTGCTCTTGAGACATCCATACATGCACCAAAATGCACCCTCGCCCCTCCAGTCTCTGTGCACATATGAGGACCACCCTCCTGGACCTGTGAGATCCTCGGTCACACCCACAGATAAATGCAGTCACCCCACAGCCTCCATCTGCAGCTCTCACCTGGGCATGCCCCCACGCACACCCCCCATCAGAAGGAGTCGTGGGAGATTTTGCAGATTCTTGGGGACATCATAGCTGGAAGATCCAGGGACCCATCTCAGCCCTGGGTCGAGGTGGAGGGATTTTGGCACTTGAACCCCTCCGCTGTCCCTGTCTCCAGGTCCCCTCCACAGGGTAAAGAAAAGGGTTGCTCAGCACCTGGGAAGGCCCCACATCTCCCCAAGCTTAGCTTCCGTGACCCCAAGGGGAGCTGAGGACTTGGTCGTGGGGAAGCCCAATCAGCCCAGGTCTCACAGAGATTCAGCCCAGATCCAATCTGCCTGCCAAGCTCCACCCCCCTCTCCTCCGGACGGGGCAGAACTGGGAAAACAGGAGCCTCTATGCCCAGGACCATGAAGGGGGACCCAGGGGTGGCCTCTGGCCTGGGACGTATTCCCTGTGCACATCCCAAGCACCTACCCTACTAGCGTGGTGCTCTGCTCCCCTGGAGATCTCAAACTTTGGAATGGGAGTGTCATTCCATCTTCCTCCAGCTGCCCCGCAGGGGGACCAAGCTCAAAGGAAGCTTTGCAAACAGTAATGCAACACACAGTACCTCCTCATCTAACGAAGGTCTCAACGCTTACGCCTTGACTCCCAAAATCCCTCCGTCTCAAATCACTGTTAATTTTCTTCAGATGATAATGGTGTTGTGGTTAGAGAATATCCTCATTCTTAGAAAAGCACACGAAAGTATTTAGGGATGATGCCTGGAACTTACTTTCAAACTTACGGCAAAAAATACATAGCTCTAGAGATGTATCTACACAGACAGAAAAAGCAAGCGTGTGACATGGTTACGCGTCAGCTCTAGGATGGGCTCTGAGAGTGTTCCTTGTTCTTTCTTCAACTCTTCTGTATGTTTGGATATTTTCATCATACAAATTTGGGAGGAAAAACCCCTCGCCCTCATCATGGCCGTCCTTTGATTACCCGCTCTCCCTCTGGACGCTGTCATCATGAAGTGACCAGGAAGTCCAAGAGGATTTGTCAATGGTAGGACGTGGAAAGAACGTTCTGCCGGGTACACGGGCAGGAATATGCAACTTCCTGCCTCCCAGCAGAGGCGTCGTGCGGCTCAGCCCCGAGCTGCTGAAGGAGCTCTTTCGGACGGGAGCATGAAGCTGCTCCAGGGTGGCTTCCCCACCACACGCCATCCCTAGAGAGAAACAGGAGGGCTGTCCCCAGACACTGAACAAGAAGGTCTCTCCCCAGCCCTCTCTCTTCATGGCCTAGCTGTGCTCTGTGGTGTCCCAAACAGCTGTGAAATGTGTGGCACAGAATCCATTGCTCAACCGGCTGGGTGAGGTGGGTTATGCCAGTAATCCCAGCACTTTAGGAGGCTGAGGTGGGTGGATCACTGGAGGTCAGGAGTTCGAGACCAGCCTGACCAATATGGTGAAACCCCATCTCTACTAAAAACGCAAAAATTAGCCAGGTGTGGTGGCACGTGCCTGTAGTCCCAGCTACTCAGGAGGCTGAGGCAGGAGAATCGCTTGAACACGGGAGGCAGAGGTTGCAGTGAGCCAAAACCTCGACACTATACTCCAGCCTGGGTGAGAGAGTGAGACGCTCTCTCAAAAGAAAAAAAAAAAAAAAAAAACAAGAACCAGAAACCCTTCCATGAATGCAGGACCACACCTCTTTCACTCTTGCTGTCTCCCCAGCACCAACCCAGGGCCTGACACACAGTGGGCACTCGGAGTAAATTAAAGCTTACAGCCAATGTTCTCTCTTTTACAAGTTAGAACAAATTTCAGGTCATTCCTCACAGCCTGCCAACTTTAGAGATAAGAGGTGAACGGCCTGCAGTGAGTGGGACCCTGGCCACCCCTGCCGCCTGACCTGGGTGGCTGCAGCTGGGGATGAGCGAGCCGTAGCCGGGAGGAGGCTGAGGAGCCTGGCAGAAAAGCCTCAGGAGCTGGAGGCTGGGATCACGGCAGGAGGAAGGCAACTGGGGTCAGAAGATGGAGAGCAGGCCAGAGCCAGGGCATTCTGGAGCTGCCTTTGACCCTAGGACAACTTCCAAGTGAGGACCCTGGGACTGGGACCAGGCAGCCTCTCCCTGGCCGTTCAATGTCTGCCGGCCAGGAAGGAAGGCCTCCTCGGACAAGGAGGAAGCACCGGAGAGGGTGTTTGTGTTAATCATCGGAGATCAAAGACAAGTCCCACCGGGCTTGTGGTCCTCCTGGGGTAGCCAGGCCCTTTCCTCTCCTCCTGCCCCAGAGTGGCTAACTCCACACCCCCCATTCCTTCCAGAGCTGCTGCCCAGGACAGCCGGGGCTCAGGGAGACCTCTGGACACTGCATCCTTCCAGGGCATAGAGAATGAGGTAGGGATAGGTGTCCAGAGACCTTAGAGCTGAGGCCTTGCTGACTTTATGGCTGTGACCTCACAGAGAGCCCAGTCATGGGTAAGAGAAACGAGAGAGGGATGGCGCAGCTAGAAAACTGCCATGTCCAGGGGGCCAGCTAAGGCTCCCCCACCTTCAGGAAGGCCAGTGGTTGAGAGCAGGGCCCAGGGATGACAGATTCGGTCCGATTTTGCCTCTGATCAGTGAGCCACCTAGTTCTCGGAGCCTCTGTTTGCTCTTCTGGAAAAGGGGCACACGGCTGCTACTGCCATGAATAGCATTTGTCAAATACTTGGCTCAGAGCCTGACGCGGAGTGAGTGCTCCGTGAGCAGCCAGTGTTCTTGTCATCAGTGTTGTTAGCCTGTGTGCCCTCATGATGCGAGGGACCTCCTGGCTGCTGCGATTTGCTGAGATGCATTCAAGGTTTTGCTTCTACTGGGGGACCAGCAGAACAATCGTGATGGGCAAGTGGGTCTGGATATCAAGCCCTGCAAAGTGACCTGGGCCAGTGACACCCCCACAGGGCCTGCCATCTCCCTGCCCCACACGCCTGGGTGCCCCAGGAGGTGGGCTGGTCTCTATTGCCCAAGGACAGAGGCCAGCGACTTTGTCCCTGCTCTGTTTGCCATGAAAGAGCAAAACCACCACAGGGTTCAAAGGAAAAGAGGAAAACCCAGTAACTCGTCCCAGACGGTCTGTCCCCTTTATCAAAGCTGATTTCAGGGAGCAAAGTTCCCACCAGGAGAGGCCACAGCCTCATTAGAGAGTTCTGGGAATGATGAAAAGCCAGGCCGCCGTGCACATCCCTGGGACAATTAGGCCTTGTCCCTCTGCCTTCAAAGGCAATCTCACTGTCTCTGCGCGTGTGTGCGCACGTGAGAGGGTATGACAGTATCTCCGTGGGTCTCTCTTCTTCCTCTTAGTATTTCTTTTTGGCTCTCCCTGTCTTTTTCTGTTCTCTGTCTTTTCCAACTATTCTTTAACCCCTCTCAGTACCCAGGCACTCTGCATGTTTGAGATGATCCCTCTTCTGCCCACTGGGTACCTAGATGTCTAGATGTCCTAGACCAGACAAAACCTGCCCCAGGAGACCTCCCCCTCATGTCCTCAGAGGAGGCCCCAGACACTGCCCCCCGCCACCAGACACCCAGCTTAGCCAAAAGATGGGAATGGTGCAATCACTTCCACGGATCCCTTCCTCTGAACTCTAATTCTCCCCATCATGAGGACAGAATGCAAACTATTCCCCCACAGCAAACTCCGGTTTCCGGATGCCTCTGTTGGATACAGCAGGGTCTGAGCTGAGATTCTTCTCCAAATCCCGACGAGCAGCCTCCCCCCACCCCCAACCCTACGGAATGTTTCTTACCCACGGCAGGAGTTATAAGCAAGGCAGTAACACATTCCTCCACACCCCGGACGCTGCCAGGGCCTTAGGTTGAGAGGCGTTCTACCGTCCAGAGACACAGACCCATTTCGGGGATGCTACCCCAAACCGATCCATGCCCCAAATGCACGCAACGCAGGCCCGCCCGGGCCTGCCCACGCTGCCAGCACCCTGGCCCCTGGCACCATGAAATGTTCCTAGAACAGACAACACCATGTGTGAGACGCAGATTCTTACATCAGGCAATTATTGGAGGAAATCGGCCTGTTCCTTTAAGTGAGAAGGCAAATTCTACATACTTGTTTTTGTCATAACACCAGAGGAAGCGGGCGCAATATTTTCGAAATTAGAAACAGCCTTGGGTCTCTGCCCCTCGCTGATGGTACTCGGGTATTAATCCATTAAGGCAATCAAAAGAGCTTAAATAAAAGTCTGAAGCCTGCAATATACATGTCAATGAACAAGCGGTAAAACTTCCTGAAAAGGTGATTTCAAAGCCATATTGCCCACGCTTGGCAAATTGCATATTTAATTATTTTGTCAGTCCCTCTTTCTCCTCTAATCTTTGCAAAAAATGCCTTGACCATGCAAAACCAGTTAGGATAATTAAGGTACGATGGAATTAGGTGTCGGCTGATTTCTCAGAAAGATGCCATCCTCTAACCTGGTATGAGCTGTGTGCAGGCCCCAGAAGGCAGACGGCATTGTAATGTCTCCTTTCTATAGAAAGATCAAAGGTCTTTTGCCCCTTTCAAGATGTTTGTAGAATTTGTTTCCCAATTATCCCACATTTGCGCGCTGGGACATCCTAGTTAACTCTTTGATGGCACCTCTAGAATTGGGCAGTAATTGACATCAAGCCGCACCTCCTGGCTCCAGGCTGCGGGCTGAGATTTCGATCTTGGGTCTGTGTTCAGAGAGGGAAGAGGATGAACGCGAGATAGAAATGGGGTGCAGGTTTAGGTTTTTCATCCCTTTGGTTCCAGCACTACTCTGCACTCAGTGATTGGGACTCCCCTCATCAGTTCAGACTTGGTGAGCACTGGGAAACTCCTCCCGCTCTGATTCTGGTGTCAACTGGGCCTCAGATTTGGCCGTTGCAAAATTTTACCATTTTAAAGGCAAAGCCTGAATGCCTTTAAAGACCATTCTGGAAAGCAAATATATTGAATACATGATTTTCCCACAGAAGAACGTTTCTCCTGGTCCGGGAAGATGTTTAAAAAAAAAAAAAAAAAAAAACAGCCATCAAATATTTGGGAAAAGTAAGAAAAAGTGGTCAAGATTTGAAGTTCTAGTTACAGCATTTTTTAAAAAGCCCATCCATCTGCACACTGATAGTCATGGCATTTTGAAACTAAATGGGATTAGAATAGCACACCGAGGTAGAAGGTCAAATGTTAAAATATTTTAAAGAAAATCTCATATAAAGACTTTTTCTAGTGTGTATTTTATTTACTTTTCATGTTTCCTTTTTTCATGTTCTGTTGATCTTTCTTGACTCTACAAATATTTTTTCCTGATTGCTTCGTTCAATTTGTCTTAACATCTTTGTCTTAGCTTAAGAAAGAGAGTTGCAAAGAGAGAAAGAAAGAAAAAGAAAAGCCTTCTGAATCTCTTTATGTGCAAATACAATGACTTCCTTGGAAATAATTTTTTGAAAAAGCTCTTAACAATTTGAAAAATGAAATGCCATTGATCCAGGGAACCATATTCCCAAGGCTACTCCAGGAAATTTCTCTGATATTTTATCTTATTCTGTCCACTTTAACCCTTAAAAATTCACCTGTGTCTTACAAGTTTTAAATTGAGGCGATGAGGCCCCAGAGGCATCAGAAGGAAAAGTTTCCCTTATAATGACTCCTGTTTTCCATATTCTTCCAGAGAAACCGGAGATCACGAGGCTGCCTGCCGGCACTGCTACGTTCTCTACAAACAGCAAACTCGAAAATGCTGTATTTCCCTGATAAATAATTCCCATTCTAAGGGATTCCACCCCCCATTCCAAGTCCCCTCCAACAATATATATTGAAAGAAAACAAAATCACAAGGAAACACATTTTCTACTCTTTGTAGCAGAAAAGGGCTGGTAACGGCTTTTTGGTGTCTGCATAAGCTGAGAGCAAGTGGCTCTAACCTGGGTTTCTGCTGCCAGAGAAGGGGCCTGGAAGGTTCTCCCTGTGAGGAGATGGGGCAGCCCTACTGGGACACTGCGTAGGATTGCCAGATTTAGCAAATAAAAATACAGGACATCCCATTAAATTTGAATTTCCAATGAACCAGGAATATATATAATATGTTTTTTTTTTTTTTTTTTTTTTTTTTTGGAGACAGACTCTTGCTCTGTTGCCCAGGCTGGAGTGCAGTGGCATGATCATGGCTCACAGCAACCTCCTGGGGTCAAGCAGTTCTCCTGCCTCAAGCTCCCGAATAGCTGGGATTACAGGCACCCGCTACCACACCTGACTAATTTTTGTATTTTTAGTAGAGACAGGGTTTCACCATTTTGACCAGGCTGATCTCGAACTCCTGACCTCAGGTAATCCCCCTGCCTCGGCCTCTCAAAGTGCTGGGATCACAGGTGTGAACCACCACGCCCAACCAGGAATAATTTTTTTTTTTTAAGCATAGGTATGTCCCAAAGGTTGCATGGGACATACTTATACTAAAAACTTATTCCTGGTTCATATGAAATTCACCTGCCCTGGTGTATGCCATCTGGCAACCCTAGCCTTGGGTTCCAAACAGGGTCCAGCAGGCTGAACAGGGACATCCCAGTTTTCCCACCTCAAAGCAAAACTGAGTCCATGAAGAAAAGAGTGCTTTGTGCTGGGCTGGGAACAATGCTTGCCTGGCCATCAGCTTGCTGTGTGACAAACTCGTCCCATCTCCTCTCTGAACCCCAGTTTTCCCATCTGTGAATTGGGGGTTGGGTGAGATCTGAGGCCTGCAGGAGGGAAGGAAGCCGCCCAGCTCCGGCAGCCCTGAGCGAGTCTTTCTGGGTCTCACCCTCTCCTGTCTTTGCAAGCCTCCCAGATTACTGACCCGGTCCCTGCTTTATGATAAGGAAGCTGAGGCTCCAAGGGAGGACGTGCCTGGCTGGGTCACCCAACAAGCACGCAGACAAAAACACTCAGAAATTTCAGTTGGATTTTCTTGTTAAGCACCAAACTGTTCACCGCAGGGAGAATCGGGACTTTGCAGGTTTCCTTGATGTTTGCTTTACAGTTTACTACTGTGTGTTTTGACGACCTGGGGTAGAGGATAAATTTTTGGGAACTTTGGCCGTTCAAAGTCGGGACTTGTGGGCCTGGCTCTCCCCAGCCAGCTTGGGTCCAGGCCCCGGAGATGTGGGGTTTCCCAGACCTCTCACCTCCTGCATTGAGCTTGGGGAAATGGCCTCAGAGGCTCCTATGAGACCTCAGACTGCTGGCCCTGCTGGGGTGGCTTAGCCCCTGCTCCACACGGCAGGGCTGGGCAGGCACAGGGATCTACTAATTCAGATCATGTTCTCAGAGGAGAATACAACTTCTCAAGGGAGTGTCCCCATTCCCGCTGCACACAAACCACATTCCTGCCCCGGGTACTGGGATTGCCCTCCTGGCCAAAACCCAGTTAGGGGCTGCCATCCTGTTTCTTACAGCTCCTCAGAGGATGGTTCTCTTACTATCTCAGTCCAAACCCCTCCTTCAGCCAGTTCTTTTTCCTATCCTCCTTAACTCCCTCCTGCTGTAGGAGAAATCTTTTTGGTCCTGCTGAGCCTCCAGGGAGACAGGGAACAGCTGGTCAGCATCTGGTGCTCTCCATTAGCCAGGACTCCTGCCCCCTGGGCCTTCCGCTCCCCAGGCAGAATAACCCTGCTTCCTCTAACCTTTCGGCTGGGTCCCATGCTCCGGGGCTTTCATCATGTCCTTCATACCTCTGAAGCCACTCCAGGCTCCCTGGCCCTCCTGTGGCTTCTGTTGGGCCCGGCCAGGCGGGCCAGCCAGGGCAGGGGCAGAGGGCGAGTGACCCTCTCCCCTCCCAGCCCAGAGAAGCGGGGGATGCGGGGAGCCATGTCTGGGGAAGGAGGCAGATGTCACAGCTGTGCCAGGTTCCTCCTACTGCAGGGTGAGCCTGAGCTTGTCTTCTGGAAAATGCGGACTGATGCCCTTTCTGCAAGGTTTGGTAAGAGGATGCCATGTGGTGGTACGGGTAGAGGCCCCTGCCTCTGTTCCAAGCCACCCTGAACTTCTCTTTCCCCATTGGATGACCTTGGATAAATGACCTCACTTCTCAAACCTCAGCTTTTTCACCTGTAAAGGGGTAGTTAGGAAGATTCTAGAGATAAGGTCCTAATGAGCCTGGCCCTGACCCACAGCAAGAGCTGTGCGGGGCTCATATTTTCAGCGACATTATCACTGTTTTATTGTTAGTCATCTCAGGCCAGGAATGTGCACGCCCAGGGGCTCAGCTGTCTGGCTTTGCTCGACTCTAGAGTCCTGGATTCCGAGCCTGTTGGATTCTGCTGCAGCCTGCTCCTACCTAGGAAAGGAGGGGCCTGTAAACACGGCCGAGTTAGCTCTTCCTCCGCAACACTTTCAAAATCCATTTGGGGATCTCCTCTTTCCAGAAGCTTCCGAGGCCCCAGTGAGATGTCTCTGCCAGCCACAGGGGCACAGGAGGGCTAAATCCAGTGGCCCTCTCCCTTCTCTCCCTAGCTTGGGTTCCTTTGTGCCACCCCGCGAGCAGGGTGTGTGTGCCCCAAGCCGACATGGGCACCTACAGGTGAGGCCTGGTAGGCTGAACCGTCCACACTCAGCATTTACAGACTTGAATGAAAACCAAGCTCACAGAAGCTCCAGCCACCATCCTGGCCTCAGGTCACGTCCCTCAGAGACCCACCGCGGTGAAGGTGTCCCAGAAATGCCAGTTGTCTTTTGTCCAAAGATAGCATAAGCTGCCTTTGATTTAGAAGGGATCACCCCATCCCAACACCCGGCTCTCAGAGGCACCTCATTCTGGAAAGAGCTGGAGAGGCCATCTTGTTGGTCTCCTGCTACTGACCTGGGCCGTCTCCCATCCTCCTCCCCGCAGGCCTCTGTGAACCCCCCAGACCCCAAGTCTTGCTCTGCAGCTCACGGGGCTAGGAATGGGCCCTTGGTGGCATCCACGACTCCCCCCTGCCACAAAGCACATCTGCACAGACACCCAGCACGCACCTCACGATGCACTTGGTGATAAAAATTGGAGAGAATCCCGAAGAGAGAGATTTTTATTAAATGCAAACTTCTAATTATTCCTTTAGTCGTCTTTTTTCTAGTGACTGAGCTATGACGTATTTTCCTAGCAATTATTTTTAACATCTCGAAAACTGCCCTTAAGATATGCAAAACACACTCACTTAAGAGAGGCAAGTTCCCTTTTCCCTGTATCTCAGTTATTAAGAAAATAGGAAGTTAAATTTGTTCATAATCACATTTCCGCAGCAGACCATAACAGGGGTCACGCCTCCAAAATGAACAAGGAAAGAAAACCAAGAAATAAAAAACCAGAACGCCTTGGCGTGTTTGCGACTCCTGCCAGGGTGTGTAGGTTTGACGGTGGGATTTTCCTGGCATCAAACAGCAGTGAGCCCCAGGCTCCCCCAGGATCCTTCAGGGTCCGTAAGTGGGTCAAGGAGTTCAGAGTTGGACCTTACCTGCGGGCGTCCCGAGGGGCAGGCTGGGCTCAGGAGCTGACCGTGCCAGGGCTGGGCCACAGAAGGTGAAGGCGCGGTGCGTGGAGGCCCTTTGTGGACAGGTGCATGGGCCCATCTCTCTCCGAGGCGCTACCTGCGGTTTACTGGACGTTTATTAGAAGCTCACACAATATCATGAAGCACCTGCAGGCAATAAAATCCCTTACATGTGTGAGGCCTTGAGGAAATTAACGGCTCCTCCCTGGGGATGCATATTTTGTGAAGATGTTTATTGCAGATGAAACGCTCCCGGGGTGGGACATTAACAAGTTGTAGAGTGATAAAAGGATTTTTATCCTTTCTCAGTGACAGAAGTAGGAAGAAGGCTTTAATGGAATCTATAAAAGACCTACTTCCTAATGAATTTTCTTAACTCTTTATTCATGGGGCTGGCTGTGTGGAGTCGGGGTCCGTGGTGTGCTGCCCCATTGGACAAGGCGGGGATGGAGAGGGAGAAGGGGCACGGGGCCCGTGCTGGGTCGAGAGCGCATAAGAGGGCTCCGAGTGAGAATCCCGGGCCGGGAAGTCCATCTGTGAGTGTGCTCCGGTGATAAAGGCACTGCCCCAGGAAACTCATTTGGAGGGCCCTTGGGGTGATGGAGTGAGTCAGGCCAAAAGGCAGGTTCTGAGCCCCACTTTTTAACCCCCTGTGTCCCGCTCCAGCCTGCAGGCCATTACTGAGATGAAAGCCGGGAGAATGCCTTTGGACCACGACTGCGGAATCTAATTGAATTATATGAACGCAGTTAAACGTCTGCTTCAGAGAGGCAGGGCTCACTTTCAAGATTGGATGCTTCAGGAGTTAATGGGCTATTTGAACAATATAGGCCGAGAGCCGAACACAGGTGGGCTGTGTTAATAACTTTATTTAGACTTGCTTTTTTTTTTCCCTTTGAGGCGCACAAGCCTTCCATTAATGCATTCATTAGAGTTTATGGGCAGGCTCTGGTTTTCTCCTAATGACACTGTCCAGACCCGGCTCCCAGCTAATTGAGGCCAGCTGCCCGGCTGCCCCGCCCCAGCCTCAGGACCCGGTGTCACCAGGATTAGCTATGGGGCTGGGGCTGGAGCAGTGGGGGAGGAGTCCTGCTTGCCCTCTCCAGTAGGTACAGGAGGGGAGGGGCCGAGGGACACCCCAGCACCACTCAGGCTGGTGAAGGAGCCCAGATGGGTGGGCTGCCATCCCCACGCCCCTTGGGACAGCCTCTGCCACCATCACTGTGGCCCCCTCCTGGTCCTCCTCCCCTTTGCAGTCACACTGATGTTCCAAGAGACCAATCCAACCCTGTCACACCCTGCTGAACAGCCCACTGTGGCTCCCCACTGCCCTCAGAAGAAAATGCAGACTCCGTCTCTCCATCCAGCCATCTTCTCATGGGCTCCAGCCTCCTCTCTCACCTGGTCCTCGTTCCAGATGCATCCCCACCTCCCTCCTCTCTTTGTTGTGGGCCAACAGCCAGCAATGCCTCACCTTAACCCAAATGGACCCACCCTCTCCCAAACCTACAAGGCCCAGTTCAAATGCATCCTCCTCCAGGAAGCCTTCCTTTTCTGCCTGAATTGGAATCCTTTGAATGTGTGTATGTCTTATTGTTTGCCTCTCCTTCCACTAGGCCATGAATACCTTGAGGGCAGGATCCGAATTTGTTATTAGTATTAAAATAACAATAACACAGCTGGGCACGGTGACTCACGCTGTAATCCCAGCACTTTGGGAGGCTGAGGGGGGCAGATCACTTGAGGTCAGGAGTTCGAGACCAGCCTAGCCAACATAGTGAAACCCCATCTGTACTAAAAATACAAAAATTAGCCAGGCGTGGTGGCAGACTACTGTAATCCTAGCCATTCAGGAGCCTGAGGCAGGAGAATCGCTTGAACCAGGGAGGTGGAGGTTGCATTGAGCCGAGATTGCACCACTACACTCCAGCCTGGGGGACAGAGTGAGACTCTGTCTCAAAAATGAATAAAATAAAAATAACAATAATACACTAGTGGTCAGGTCCCCACTTATGAAGCAGAGGTTGCAGTGAGCCGAGATTGCACCACTACACTCCAGCCTGGGGGACAGAGTGAGACTCTGTCTCAAAAATGAATAAAATAAAAATAACAATAATACACTAGTGGTCAGGTCCCCACTTATGAAGCAGAGGTTGCAGTGAGCCGAGATTGCACCACTACACTCCAGCCTGGGTGACAGTGAGACTCCGTCTCAAAAATGAATAAAATAAAAATAACAATAATACACTAGCGGTCAGGTCCCCACTTATGAAGCATTTACTATATGCCAGTTGCTTTATAAGCACTGGCTTATTAAACCGCCACAGCACCCGGAAGGGACGTTTTATCGTCCCCATTTCACAGGTGAGGAAACTGGTGCTCAGGGACAGAACATGACTTGCTCAGGGACACCTGGCTCTGCCACTTACCAGCCGGGTGACCTCCCTTCCCCTCCCTGATGACTGCGTCTGTATGTCTGTATCGTGAGATTGTAGCAGTGGAGTGTGGGCATCGGGCCATGTCAGTTTGCAAGAGCTGCTGGTTACATTTTCAAGAATTAATGTTACAAGCTGGTTGTTAAACACAGCCTTTGTTAAACATTTAAATTATGTAAACTTAAATAAATGATATTCAAATCAAAGGTAATAAACACTCCAAACTCATCCATTCCTATACGTTTACTTCATTTTCCTATCATCTATGCCCTTGAGCTCATGTCTACTGTATCTGTGTTGGAAATGCCACATCATGGCAGCTGTGGCACATCTGTGCCTAACTCCACGTGCAGTAACATCATGTTCATCGCTTGAAATCAGCCATAGTAGGAGTATTTACACCACAGACATGGTCAAACTCCACAAATCAGGGCTTTTTTCCTCCAGAGAGCAGGTTGTGAGACATGTAGCAGCACATTACTGGGTTATAAAGAAACGCCAAGAAAGAACTCTGCCCACAGCTCTGAGCACAGTGCCAGGTACACACTAAGCACTCAATAAAAGTTTGTTTTGATGAAGATTATAAGAGTGATGATGACAACAATGCCAGTGACATCATGCTCCCCATATCCCCACCCCCAAACCACTCCTACCAGTCCAGGCCTCTATCCTGAGCTCCAGAGCCCCGTGGCCCAGCTTCCTAGACACCCAAAATAGAATCTCCCCCTTGAGGGCCCCTGGGTCAGAGAATGGCATCTTCATCCCCCACGGCCCCGCCAGCAGCCCAGGCAGCCGTCTTGCCTCCTCCGCCATCTCTTGTCAGCACTGGGGTCGTTCTCTCTCACTGTTGCCCATCTCACTCCCCCCCTCCAGCCCGCCCTCCTCCAGAGGGCAATGCCACCATCCCCAAGCGTGAATCTGACCCTGTTACCCTTCCCTGGGTTCTGGTCACCTCTGGAAGTTCCGGGCTCCTCGGCCGTCATCTGAGGCTCTGCCCAGCCTCCTGCTGCTGCCTAGGAGTACACAGCCCCATCGCCTGCCCATCCCTCGGGTGCACCCTGCCCCAGCCACACCAAACCGCTCACATTGATGGATGGCATTCTTCCAGATGCTATTCCAGGTACTGGGGCTACAGGGTAGACAAGACAAAATCCTTGTTCTCTTGAAGTTTTCATTTTAGTAGGTTAAAACAAATTTTAATTTAAAAAGCAGCGTGTGTGTGTGTGTATGTGTGTGTGTGCATTGTGTGTGTCTAATATCAGGTGGCATTGTTATTAGGTTGGTACAAAAGTAATGCGTTTTTTTGCCATTAAAAGTATTGTCAAAAAACTCAATTACTTTTGCACCAACCTAATAGCATGGAGAAAAATAAGCAGGATAAAGACCAAGACAGTCACCGTGGGAGTTGCTGTGTTATATGGGAGTCAAGAACAACCTTATTCATTGGTGACCTTTGGGCGGAGACCTGAAGAAAGAGACGGTGTGGCTCTCCAGGCAGAAGGAAGAGCCAGTGCCAAGGCCCCGAGCTGAGACTGTTTTTCTATCTAAGGAAGAGCAATGGCTGGAATGGAGTGACCAGGTAAATTCAGAGAAACACAGGGGCCAGATTGTGTAGGGTGTGATTGTTCATGCTTAGGACTTTGGAATTTATCTGGAGTGAGCTAAGAAGCCAGTCGTGGGTTTTCAGCAGGGGAGTGATGTGACAGACACATTTCAAAAGCTTCACTCTGGCTGCCGTGCTGATTTGGAAGTCTTGGGCAGACCCTGGGACACAGGCTAGGAGGTGGCTACAATTATCTTCCAATGAGAGATGACGATTCTTCTTTCTGGTCTTTGGCTCATGGTATCCCCTTATCCTAGAATGACCCCCAACTTCTCCTCATTATGTAAGACTAAATCCAGGTTCACCTCCTCCAGGAAGCCACCTCTGATCTCTCCTACCCAGGTTGGGTCAGGTGGCCTCCTGTGTGCTCCCATAGGCCCAATCACGCCCCTCCCACTGAACTGAAAGGCCTGTTTACCCACCTGGTTCCCCAATAGCCAGAGAGCAACTTGAGGACAGAGGCTGGGAATCTCTGTCTCCAGGACCAGCACATGATCAGGCACAGAAGAGATGCTCAGAGAGGCCAGGGGCGGTGGCTCATGCCTATAATCCCAGCACTTTGGGAGGCCAAGGCGGGTGGATCACTTGAAGTCAGGAGTTCAAGACCAGTCTGGCCAACTCGGTGAAACCCCATCTCTACTAAAAATAATAATGAAAAACATAGCTAGGCATGGTGGCATGCACCTGTAATCCCAGCTACTCGGGAGGCTGAGACACAAGAATTGCTTGAATCTGGGAGGCGGCAATTGCAGTGATCTGAGATTACAGCACTGCACTCCAGCCTGGGCGACAGAGTGAGACTCCATCTCAAAACAACAACAACAACAACAACAACAAAAAAGAAAAGATGCTCAGTGAACATGTGTTGACATGAGCTAAAAGATACAGTGATATTATCAGAGTGAATGTCCTTCCACAAATACTTGTCAAAGGTAAGCTTCTACAGGGTGCCAGAGATTCCATCCCAAACAAAATAAACATGGTCCCTGCTCTTGTGACTCTCCCACTCTAGGGTTGGGGAACTTCCAGAAGCTAGGGGTGGCCAGGGTAGCAAAAGAGGGGTGAAGAATAGTAAGAGCTGAGGCAGAGTAAATCATGCTGTACCTTTAATGTCATGGTAGAGAAGTTGCAATTTCTCCTGTGATCACTGAGAAACTGTTGAAAGCACGTGGCATAGTCAAATGTTTTTAAAAGATGACCCTAAAATGGCACCAGGCCCAGATGATTCTATCAGTTCTCTCAAAGAATAGTGTACATGTAATTTATACTTTTCCAAAGATGAGAAGTTTCACTTATAATTTTGTGAGTTTAGTACAAATCTAATCCCATAACCCAACAAAGACAGCTTTATAAACCCCATAGATGACTAATCTCATCTATAAACAGCGATGAGGAAACACAAAATCAAATGCTATCATAGAGAAAGTAGCAAAACATTAAAAATATTGACTGGGCACAGTGGCTCATGCCTATAATCCCAGCACTTTGAGAAGCTGAGGTGGACGGATTGCTCGAGCCCAGGAGTTCGAGACCAGCCTGGGCTACATGGCAAAACCCTGTCTCTACAAAAAATACAAAAGTTAACCAGGCGTGGTAGCATGCACCTGTAATCCCAGCTACTCAGGAGGCTAAGGTGGGAGGATTGCTTGAGCCCAGGAGGTCAAGGTTGTAGTGAGCTGTGATCATGCCAGTGCACTTCAGCCTGGATGACAGAGTGAGACCCCATCTCAAAAGAAAAAGAAAAAAAACATTAAAAATCTAATACACCATTCTAGGAATACAGGTTCAGATGAGGAAAGTCTGTTTATATTATCTATCTCTCTTAATGCCCATTCTCAATCTAAATGTTATGCAGACTTTGTACTTAAGAGTGAACGCCAGCCGGGCATCGTGGCCACACCTGTAATCCCAGCACTTTGGGATGCCAAGACGGGCGGATCACTTGAGGTCAGGAGTTCGAGACCAGCCTGGCCAACATGGTGAAACCCCATCTCTACTAAAAATACACAAATTAGCTGGACATAGTGGTGCACACCTGTTGTCCCAGGTACTCGGGAGGCTGAGGCAGGAGAATCACTTGAACCCGGGTGGTGGAGGCTGCAGTAAGCTGCGATTGTGCCACCGCACTCCAGCCTGGGCAACAAGAGGGAGACTCTGTCTCAAAAAAAAAAAAAGAGTGGACATCGTGGCAGGTATATGAACCAGACCTGGCTATGACAAGGATGCCTGTGTGACACAGCATTGCCCCAGGTATGCTGGATGCTAGCGCACTGTCCTCCTTCTTTTGTCTTCATGACACAAACATATTTACATACGGCAGTCACCCTTTATCCTTGGAGGATAAAGTCCAAGCCCCCCAGTGGATGCCTGGAACCTCAGATAGTTCCAAACCCTAGTTGTACTATTTTTTTTTTTCCTGTACATACATACTTAGGATAAAGTTTAATTTACAAATCAAGCACAGTACACTTGCACTTGGGGGCCATTATTAAGTAAAATAAGGGTGACTTAAACACAAGCATTGTGAAACCACTACGTTGATCTGATAACTGAGACAGCTACTAAGTGACTATCGGGCAGGTAGTGAAGGCAGGTAGCGGAGGCTGTGTGGATCTGCTGGACCAAGAGATAATTCACATCCCAGGTGGGAAAGAGCAGCATGACGCGAGGTTTCATTATGCAACTGAGAACACTGTGCAATTTAAAACTTAGGAATTTGGCCGGGCACGGTGGCTCACATCTGTAATCCCAGCACTTTGGGAGGTTGAGGTGGACGGATCACCTGAGGCCAGGAATTCAAGACCAGCCTGGCCAACATGGCGAAACCCCGTCTCTACCAAAAATACAAAAATTAGCCTGGCACGGTGGTGCACGCCTGTAATTCAGCTACTCGGGAGGCTGAGGCAGGATGGGAGACAGAAGTTGCATTGAGCCAAGATCACGCCACTGCACTCCAGCCTGGGCGACAGAGTGAGACTCCATCTCAAAAAACAAACAAACAAACTAAATAAATAAATAAAACTTAGGAATGGTTTATTTCTGGAATTTTCCATTTAATATTTTTGGACCATCGTTGACCATGGGTAACAGAAACCACAGAAAGCAAAACTGTGGCTAAGGAGAAGCTGCTGTCCTCGTCTGGTTATGGCCACCCCTGGGTGTAGAGGGTAGTCCTCAGCCACACAGGAGGTTTTGCTGGTTCCAGGACCATAGACTGTAACCCACCAGCTCAGATAATCATGACAGACAGTGACCTAGTAGGAAGTACAATATTGGAAAAATAAGTACCGCTACTTTCAGATGAAGATGTCATTTGTCTGTAAAATCCAAAATAATCATTTAGAAATTATTAAGACTAAAAAAGGGGTTTGGCAAAATGGCTAGCAGAAAATTAGAAAAGCAGAAATAAGTAAGTTTTCTATATTTTAATAACAAGCAGTTTGAAAATATAATGGGGAAATCCCACTTATAAAGGCCATTAAAAAGTATTAAATGGGCCAGGCACAGTGGCTCGCGCCTGTAATCCCAGCACTTTGGGAGGCTGAGGTGGGCAGATGGTTTGAGCCCAGGAGTTCAAGACCAGTTTGGGCAACATAAGGAGACCCTATCTCTACAAAAAACTTAAAAAATTAGCCACACATGGTGGTGCACGCCTGTGGTCTCAGCTACTTGGGAGGCTGAGGTAGGAGGATCTCTTGAGCCCGGAAGGTTGAGGCTGCAGTGAGTCATGATCACACCACTGCACTCCAGCCTGGGCAACAGAGCAAAACCCTGTCTCAGAAAAAAAAAAAGGTTATAAATGCATAACCAGAAATGTGCAGGACCTATAAGACTAACACTAAAAAAACTTTACTGAGGGATATAGAAAACTTTTTTTTTTTTTGAGACAGAGTCTCACCCTGTTGCCCAGGCTGGAGTGCAGTGGTGCGATACAGCTCACTGCAGCCTCCGCCTCCTGGGATCAAACGATTCTCCTGCCTCAGCCTCCCAAGTAGCTGAGACCACAGGCATGCACCACCATGCCCAGCTAATTTTTGTATTTTTGGTGGAGACGGGGTTTCACCATGTTGGCCAGGCTGGTCTTGAACTCCTGACCTAATGATCCACCCTCCTAGGCCTCCCAAAGTGCAGGCATGAGCCACCGCACCCAGCCTAGAAAAGCTTTTAAATCACTGGGGAGAAGTTTTCTAAAACTGAGCATTTTTCTGGTATGAGAAGATTGATTAGTATAAAAATGTCCATTTTCTCCAAAGTAATGAACAAATTTAACACCAGTACAAACAAAATATCAGTGGAATTTTATTTTTCAACTTAAATATTTCTAAAGTTCATCTGGAAATACAAATGTATTAGAATTACCAAGAATTTTTTGAAAAGAAGGATTAATAAGAAGTTTGCCTATAAGATAACAAAACATATTATAAAGCTATAGAAATTAAATCAGGAAGATACTGACAGAGAAAGAGACAAATGTGTCAATAAGATAGACCTGGCCAGGCGCGGTGGCTCACACTGTAATCCCAGCACTTTGGGAGGCCGAGTCAGGCAGATCACCTGAGATCAGGAGTTTGAAACCAGCCTGGCCAACATGGTGAAACCCATCTCTACTAAAAACACAAAAATTAGCCAGGCACAGTGGTGGGTGGCTGTAATCCCAGCTACTTGGGAGGCTGAGGCAGGAGAATCACTTGAACCCGGGAGGTGGAGGTTGCAGTGAGCCGAGATTGCCCCATTGTACTTTAGCCTGGGCAGCAGAACGAGACTCCATCTCAAAATAAAAAAAAAAAATTAAAAAAGGCCCAAAGACAATGGAAATTGAGTATAATAAAGGATAGATTTCAACTCAATAGGGAAATAATAGAATGCTTAATAAATAATGTAGAAACATCAGAGGAAGCATTGGGAAAAATAAAGTTAAATCCCTACCTTATGTGAAAATAAATTCCAGATAGATTAAAGATGTAAGTTTTTAGGGGGATGTTTTTTTAATTGCCAGAAGAAAATATTGGTGAATAGTTATACAATATTGAGTGTGGGAAAGATATTTCTAAATACTACTTCAAAAACAAAAACAAGAAAAAAGTTTTAATTGCTATGTTTACATTATTAAATTATAAGTATTAGATAATATTTTTATTATTTTTACATACAACTATTACATATTTGGCATATTAAAATATTGCAGTGAGCAAACTAGAAGAGATAAATTCTAAATTGAGGAGAGGAAAGGTACTTGCTAGATATATGGCAGAAAAAAGTGATTATATTTACATATAGATATCTCTTACCAATCTAAAATTTAGTACTAATTTGACAGAGGCAGTTCACAAAAGAGGAAATAAAAATGATCCATATGTGGCCAGGCACGGTGGCTCATGCCTATAATCTCAGCACTTTGGGAGGCGGAGGCGGGTGGATCACTTGAGGTCAGGAGTTCTAGACCAGCCTGGCCAACATGGTGAAACCCCATCTCTACTAAAAATACAAAAATTAGCCTGGTGTGGTGGTGCATGCCTGTAGTCCCAGCTGCTCGGGAGGCTGAACCAGGAGAATGGCTTGAACCCAGGAGGCAGAGGTTGCAGTGAACTGAGATCGCGCCACTACACTCCAGCCTGAGTGACAGAGCCAGACTCCATCTAAAAAAAAAAAAAAAAAAAAAAAATCCGCTAAGTGTAAGAAAAGATGCCCAACCTCACAAATAATCAAAGAAAGGCAAATTAATACACAAAGATAGTATGTTTTGCTTATCAAACTGATCAAGATTCAAAAAAATGCTAACACCCAGTGCTGGTGAGTTTGTGGGGAAAGAGGCACTCTCACACACTGCTGGTAGTGGAGTAAATTGGTGCAGCCTCCTGGAAGAGGCATCATACATGAACAGCCCTTAAAATACTCAGACCCTCTGACCCAGCATTTCCACCTTTTAGAATGTATTGTGGAGAAATAAATAAGATACATGCACAAAAGAATTCAATGAAGCACTCTTTATAAACAGGTAAAGAATTGGATACAAGCTAAACATTTAGGGAAATGGTTAAATTGTTGCACACCCATTCTAACCAGTATTAAAAAGAATGAGGGAGAAGAATCTCTGGGTGCTGACCTGAGCAATCTCCAGACTATAGTTGGGTAAGAAAAGAAAATGCCAACACTATGTATAGCATGTTTGAAGCTGTGAAATATACTTACAAACATTTATGTTCATAAAAATTCTGAAAACATGCCCAAAATGTTACATTGTGGAGAATATAGCTTTTTGTGTTTTTTTTGAGGTTTTATATGGTGCTTGTATTATTATTTATTTTAAAATGTTAAAACAAAAAAGTTATGCTATGTATGTGCATTTATTTTCACATTGGAGACCTGTCAAAAATAATCAGTTAACTAAACAGTGCAAATAATATGATACCATCTTTAAAAAAAAGAAAGAAAGAAAGAAAGAAATAGGCCAGGCGCTGTGGCTCATGCCTATAATCCCAGCAATTTGGGAGGCCCAGGTGGGCAGATCACCTGGGGTCAAGAGTTTGAGACCAGCCTGGCCAACACAGTGAAACCCCATCTCTACTAAAAATACAAAAATTAGCCGAGCATGGTGGCGGGCACCTGTAATCCCAGCTACTCAGGATCTGAGGCAGGAGAATCACTTGAACTTAGGAGGTGGAGGTTGTAGTGAGCAGAGAGCATGCGACCACACTCCAGCCCAGCGACAGAGCAAGACTCTGTCTCAAAAAAATAAAATAAAATAAAATAAAATAGAAATAAATATACACACGAATGTCTATATGTATGTGTATATTTCTCACCTGTACCTGGCTTATCCATTGCCCCATTCCACTCTTGCACACAAAGTTGGGGCATAATAAATATTTGTTGAATACATTTAAGTGCATATTTCTGGAGTATATACATTCATATCTTAAATGGTGCTGGTCCCTGGGTGAGAAGATTATGGATGGTTTTTATGTTCTTCTATTTGTTGTTTTTTCCCTAAAGTTTCCCTAATAAATATATATCATGTGTCTTATTTTCCTGTTTCCATTATAAAAAAAAAAAAAAAGAAACATTATTTCTCTATGAAATGGATGACTAATGAACTGGTTAACAGGCTGTGAGGTTGAGGGTCTGGTGACATTGTGGAGGTTGGGGGGCCACCGTCTGCCCAGAACATGCCCCCACTGAAGACCCCTTCTCGAGTCCTTCCCTACTGTTCGCTTATCCATTCTGAACAATAGCAGACTCACCTGGAAGCTTACAAAAAACATTCATTGCCAGGCCCTAGCCCAGGCTGGCTGACTCCCTGGAGGCGGCCATGGGCACTGTGGTCTGAAGATCCAAAGTCATATTTCACCCGTCTCCCTTGAACCCTATGCCCCCTGACTAAGCGTCTCACTCTTCCTGGAACAGGCCTGGCCCCTTGTACCTTGGCACGGCAGCTCCCCAGTCTGGGGCACCCTCCCCACTTTGCACCCCAACACATTTCTACCCGTGGTCACCAACCCCGGGTGTGTCTTCAGAGACACACTCACACCCCCGTAAACAAGGAGGTCTGGAAATAGCCTGCCACTGTCCCACACCCCAAATCCTGGGGTCTCCGGATCAACTCCCCACCCTGTCTGGACTCCCATCACCCTCCCAGCTCTATTCTCGGCCGATCACCTGTGGCCCTAAAGCTGCAACTGGTGCTCCGAGTCCATTCTGGGGACAGGATGCTGGAGGGGAATGCTCTAGAACCACCCCCTCTTACAGATGTGGTTCCTGATGCCCAGGGAGGCTGGTGCTACCCTGACCACACCCTCACACCCTGCAACTGCTGGCTCTCAAAGGATTCTTACACATTAATAAGAAATCGTCACGCACCCATTAGAATAACACCAGTCCTCCCTGCTCCCCTAAGAAGTGCATGGCTGGAGGCTTCCAAATCTGCCCAGAGCCTCAGCTCACCCAGGAGCCTCAACTTGGAATCTGGGGAGGAGGAGTCCTGGCTTGGTCCTGGCCCTTAAACTGGGGCTTTCCTCCTTGCCCTTCGCCTGATGCCCTGCATGAAGGGTCTCAAAACCTCTCAACCTCTTAGCATCCTCCTAACCACGCCTCACTCCCAGCAGGTGAGGGCTGAGGCCTGGATGTCCTGGTGACAGGAAGCCCAGATGAAAGAGTGACATTTGCTTTGACAATTGCCCTCCCCAGAGGAGGGGTGACTGAAGGGCCCTGGGGTCTGCGTGGCTCGTCCTGGACATGCCTCTTTGCAAACCCACAGCTCCCTGGAGCATGGCTGTCTGCCCCTGGTTTTCTCATCTCTCCCAGACACCCGCCACCACCAGGCTCAGCCATCCATGTGGGAGGTGGGAGGGTGCCCTGCGGTGGCCATGGCCAGTGAACGCTCCAGGGGGACATGGTTGGTCCCCCTTGGATGTGAACCTACATCAGCACAGGCGTCCCTGGGGTGGGTTTGGCATCTGATTCCTCCTGAGAATCCAGCTCCTGCCCCTGCTGAACGTGGGGTGAGAGTGAAGGGAAGATTGAGGGAGAGGGCAAAGGGATGCAGTAGTGCTGAGGTGAGCCTGTGCCCTGAGTGAGGCGGCCCCATCCAAGGCCTGGCCTCTGCTGAAGTCTAGCTCCTCAGCCATGTGCCCCCAACTTCTCTGCACCTCAGTTTCTTCCTCTGTGAAGGGGACATAGGGATGGTGTATTAGTCTCTTCTCACACTGCTGATAAAGACATACCGGAAACTGGGCAATTTACAAAAAAAAAGAGACATGGCTAGGGAGGCCTCACAATCATGGTGGAAGGCAAGGAGGAGCAAGTCACGTCTTATATGGATGGCAGCAGGCAAAGAGAGAGAGAGCGTGTGCAGGGAAACACCCCCTTATAAAACCATAAGGTCTTGGCTAGGCACGGTGACTTACGCCTGTAATCCCAGCACTTTGGGAGGCCGAGGCAGTTGGATCACGAGGTCAGGAGATTGAGACCATCCTGGCTAACATAGTGAAACCCCTTTTCTACTAAAAATACAAAAAATTAGCCGGGCGTGGTGGCAGGCGCCTGTAGTCCCAGCTACTCGGGAGGCTGAGGCAGGAGAATGGTGTGAACTCAGGAGGCGGAGCTTACAGTGAGCCAAGATCATGCCACTGCACTCCAGACTGGGCGACAGAGCAAGACTCCATCTCAAAAAACAAACAAAAACAAAAACAAAAAACCCATCAGGGCTTTCGAGACTTATTCACTATCACAAGAACAGCACAGGAAAGACCTGCTCCCATGATTCAATTACCTCCCTCCAGTCCCTGCCATGACACATGGGAATTTGAGATTTGGGTGGGGCACAGCCAAACCATAACAGGTGGTGTCTGTGTCGCTGGGTTGCTGCGTGAGTTAAGCAGGATGTCCATGGAAATGTGCAACCCGTGCTGGCCCTGGGCGAGTGCTCAGTGCACAGGAGCACCCCTTCCCACCCATCCCTTCCTCCTCCCTCCCCTCCTGCCTTCCCTTGGTCATCTTTTATAATTATAGCAATAATATCCAGTAGCTGTAGCAGTAGTTTGCAGTCTCTGAAGCCCACTCGGGGTCCTCTCTCTTGGCTCCTGCCCTGGAGGCCTTCCCTGGGACCCTGTTGGGCTGGGAGGGTGGGAATGGTCTGGAACAGAGCGGCCCCTGGCACTGAGCTCTGGAGATGATGGAAGAACATACTCGGAGTTTGGTAGGAGACAAATAATTGAATGGAAAGGAGGATGGTCTAGGCCTGGGTGGGGCAGCTGCTAAGCCCTGTGTACCTTGGTTTCCCTGTCCCTGGTCCCTGTGGCAGAATCTTGCTGCCTGCCCTTTGTGCCATGCCCCCTTCAGCTGAGCCATGCAGAGAGGGGACCTCACCAGGGCCCTCCTGTCCTCCCCTTGGCCCCTCCTCTGCCCTCATCCCTCCCCACCCAGAGCCAGCCTGCTCCCCTCACCAAGGTGGCCAGGGTCTTCAGGTGAGAATCTCCATGGCATCTTAGGGCCCCAAACAGAAGTCCATCCCTTCACCTCAGCACAGGACCCACCTGCAGCCTGTCACCAGCCACCCTCCTCTCATCCCTGGCCCTTGCTGTCCCACCCCGATGCTGTCCCACCCAGGCTCTGTCCCCTCTCCTCTCCTACCAAAGCTTCCACAGCCTCCCAGTTCCAAGGTGCACCTGGATCCTTTCTAGAGGTAGGGGCCAGCTGAGTCTGTCTAGAAATAATTTCTAGCCATGTGAATTCTTACATATTTTAAGTAATTAAATTTGAAATCTATTGCAACATGTTCTAGGGTGAGGTGGGTGCTGGAGAAGGTGGAAGGGAAAGACTCAGCCCAGGCCTTGCTGTCTGGTCCCGGGGAGCTGAAGCCTGAGCTTCTGTTTCCTTCTATTAGGCTGCAATGGGCTCAGGTAATCGACACTCCAGAGGCCAGGAGAACAGATGTGTTGAGTAGAGGTACTTCTAGGATGTGGGCACACAGTGGACTGGTGGGTGGGGCAGGGGTGACGAGCTGGCATGGAACCCAGCCCTTCCCTGGACCAGATGTCTCTAATGTGCAGGTGAGGAAACCAAGGCACAGACAAGGCGAGTCACTGGCCTGCCACACAGCGCAGAAGCCGGACTTCGGCAGAAACCAGGCCTTGGATGGGGCTGCCTCACCCAGGGCACAGGCTCACCTTTGCACCACTGCATCCCTTTGCCCTCTTGCTCAATCTTCCCTTCACTGTCACCCACATTCAGCAGGGGGCGGGCGCTGGAGTCTCAGGAGGAATCAGATGCCAAACCCACCTCAGGGATGCCTGTGCTGATGTAAAGTCACATCTGAGGGGGACCAACCATGCCCCCCTGGAGTGTTCTCTGGCCGTGCCCACTGCAGGGCACCCTCCCACCTCCCACATGGGTGACTGAGCCTGGGGGTAGGGGGTGTCTGGTAGAGATGGGAAAACCAGGGGCAGACAGCCATGCTCCAGGAAGCTGTGGGTTTGCAAAGCAGTGTCCAGGGCAAGCCACGCAGACCCCAGGGCCCTTCAGCCACCCCTCCCCAGCCAATGTCCCCCTTTCCTCTGGCCTTCCTGTCACCAGGACTTCCAGGGCTCAGCCCTTACCTGCTGGGAGTGAGATGCGGCAAGGAGAAGGCTGAGAGGGTAGGAGGTTTTGAGACCCTTCATGCAGGGGGTCAGGGGAAGGGCCAAGTTCAAGGGCCAGGACCAGACTCCTGGACTGCTAAGATGTAAAGGTGGGACAGGAGCCCCTGTCCCGAGTCAGGCTGGCTTGTCTCCATTCATTCATTCATTCAGTCAGTTAGTCATCAGACATCCCTTGATCCCTGCAGTCTGCCCAACTCTGGGCTGGGGACTCATATATAAATGGCAGTGGGTGGGAGGAACGCTTAGGGCTGGGGCTTAGGACAAGTCAAAATCCATGAACAAGGGACGCAGCAGAGGGAATGTCCTCTGCCACCCTTTTCATCGGATTCAGACTCTGAGCAGAGCCAGAGACCTGCCCATTCCACAGGCACCAGAGTTGGCAGCCCAGCCACCACATAGGTGCACGGGGTGGAGGCAGCGGCTGGCAGGAGGTGGGCAGCTGCTCTGGGGGAGGTGTGGGTGCCAGGCAGAGGGTGCACACCCATGAACAAAGAGGCACACCAGTGCGCACTACAGGGGTTGGGAGCGCGGGGTGGGGTGGGCTGGGGTGGGGCAGCAGCTGCCTCTCCAGCCTCCCGGTCCCTCTCTTGCTGAGCGATGGGCAGGGCTGATAGCAGCGGATGTTGGGCCAGCCGAGGGGGCTCACTGCCCCCCCCACAAGAGTTCTTTATCGGCAGGATGCGCCGTTGCCAGGGAGCTGGCTTCAGGCCCTGCTCTAGCCGTTGCTGGGAGGATTATCAGAAAGATTTGAGTCTTTTTAATTAAATCCAAGCGAATGCAATTCTGTGCCTGCACGGAGAAGCCCATTCAGGATCCTGTCACTGCCTCCGATAGCTTTGTCTCAAAGTCCCTGCTATCAGGCCACAAATCTGGCCACGAGGCGGCTGCCCCCATCCCCAGCCTGACAGCAGTGGGTACCTGGGGAGCCAACACGTAGGAGGTCCCTTCTGCCCTGCTGGGTGCTGGTCTCAGAATTCCAGGGAAACTTTGCCAGGGGCCAGGCCAGAAAGTCACAACCCTTCACTCAGCTTTAAAAGTCAGTCTTACCAGCCGCAGCACCCAAGCACATGCCCTTTGAGCTTTCACGTGGTGCCAGGTGTTGTGCCCTGGCTCATGGATTCCTCAGGCTGCAACCCTATAGGGAAGCTTCTACTACCATCCCCACTTTACAGATTTGAGAAAACAGAGCCCTAGAGGGACGAATTCACTCAGCCAGGTCCACACAGGTAGTAAGTGGCAAAACCAGGATTTAAACTGAAGTCTTTCTGATTCCAAAGTCTCCACTCTTAATTCCACTCTTTTTTTTTTTTTTTTTTTTTTGAGACAGTCTCGCTCTGTCACCCAGGCTGGAATGTGGCGGTGCAATCTTGGCTCACTGCAACCTGCAACCTCCGCCTCCTGGGTTCAAGCGATTCTCCTGCCTCAGCCTCCCAAGTAGCTGGGATTACAGGCGCCTGCCATCACGCCTAATTTTTGTATTTTTAGTAGAAACAGGGTTTCGCCATGTTGGCCAGGCTGGTCTTGAACTACTGACCTCAGGTGATCCACCCTCCTCGACCTCCCAAAGTTCTGGGATTACAGGCATGAGCCACCGTGCCTAGCTTTAATTCCACTCTTAAAGTATCCATGTCTACTAGTTTGAGGGCCAGCCTGGGCCTCCCCAACCATTCCAGCCACCGTCTCACCAAGGCCCCCGGGCTCCATCCAGCAGTCCCACCACTAGCAGTCATCACTCCAACCATAACAACAGCCAGCACGTTCCAAGTACCCACCAGGTGCCAGGCACCTTTCCCCTTGCCTCGTTCAGGCCTCACTTAGCCTTCGGAGGTGGCCTCAGCCTCTGCCCCATTCCTGGATGCAGAAACAGAAGCTCTGAGAGGGCTGAGTCAGTTGCCCAGCATCACAAAGTCAGGGACAGGTCTCCCTTCCCAGGTTTTCCTGGTTCAAAGCTGGCATTCCCGGCCTCTCTTGTCCCACAGGAGGCAAAAGCCCATGCCTGGCACAGCCTGGGAATGGGAGGCAAGTCAGGGTCAGGGCTCAGGGGCTTGGAGTTGGTTCATGCTGCGGCCAGAGGACAAAATTAACTCGATAAATAACATAGATATGGCAGGGGGCGGGGTGCGCTCCTTTTAGAAAACTCGGCAGCTCCGGGCACCCATGCCTGTGTGCGGGCTTTATGGAGCTAAGTTTTCATCGCAGGCCCCACATCCTGGCCGCAGCCTTCCTGCAGAGGAGGACGCGTGTTCTTTTTAATTAAACCTGTCTGTTATCACAGCAGATTGCTACGAAGGGAGGCCCATTAGCGGAGCGGCAGCTGTTGGGAAACCGCTTGCCACACTGAGCACACGGGCCCTGAAACTCTCGACGGGGCCAGCATCCCTGACCCTTCCCCTGCCCCTGCCCCTGCTGCAACACCAGCGAGGAGCTCTGGGCAGGGCCTCCCATGCCCAGCCCCACTATGCACCAGGAGACACCTGCCACCCAGAGCTCCTACTAAGCAGGGGAGCCTCCCACTCCAGGAACACAGCTCTGGGGACAGAGAAACCTGGATGGGATCCTGGCTCAGCCACTTGTTGGCAATGTGGTCCCAGGACAGTACCTCAGTTCTTTGGTAATGATGAGGCACAGCTCCCATACACCGACCCACCCAGCTTCAGGTACACAATCCGACGACCTCCACAAAGCTTCACGAAGTAGGGACTGTTGTCCTCATTTTACAGATAGGGAAACTGAGGCTCAGGAACAACTGACCGGGTTACACCGCTTGAATATGGCTGAGCTAGGATTTCAATGGACCACAGTCTCAGCTTCCCTAGCTAGGAAACGCAGATAATGGTCTTCACCTGGGAATGTGGGTGGGGGTGGGGGAGTTATTAATAAATAAGGCAGTGAAGGGCGTGGAGTGAGCGTCCATAAATGGCTGCAATTCTTATATGAACGTTGTAATTTAAGCACATGACTGGCCCTTAGCCCCATTTTCCAGATGATGAAACTGAGGCTCTGGCCCTCATAGTCCCCGGTAATCCCCCCTCCTATATCACCCCACACCTGGTCATGCCAGCAGCCTCCCCACCACCTTTCCTAATCTTTTGCCTGTCTCTTCTCCACTGGGCACCAGAACAACTTCTCATTCTCTCATCAAAATAATGTGGATTTGGGCCCAGCGCAGTTGCCATGCCTGTAATCTTAGCACTTTTGGAGGCCAAGGTGGGAGGATTGCTTGAGGCCAGGAGTTCGAGACCAGCCTGGGCAACATGGCAAAACTCCATCTCTACAAAAAATTTAAAAATTAGCTGGGCATGGTGGTGTGTACTTGTAGTCCCAGCTACTCAGGAGGCTGAGGTGGGAGGATTTCTTGAGCCTGGGAGGTCGAGGCTGCAGTAAGCAGTGATCTCCAGCCTGGACGACAGAGGGAGACACTGCCTCAAAAATAACAAGGCCGGGCACGGTGGCTCACACCTGTAATCCCAGCACTTTGGGAGGCCGAGGTGGGCGGATCACCTGAGGTCGGGAGTTCGAGACCAGCCTGACCAACATGGAGAAACCCCGTCTCTACTAAAACTACAAAATTAGCCAGGCGTGGTGACACATGCCTGTAATCCCAGCTACTCGGGAGGCTGAGGCAGGAGAATTGCTTGAACCCGGGAGGCGGAGGTTGTGGTGAGTAGAGATCACACCATTGCACTCCAGCCTGGGCGACAAGAGCAAGACTCCATCTCAAATAATAATAATAATAATGTGGATTTGGTTTTTAGTTAATTATAAAATAAAACCAGGGTAAACACATTAATGGACAGATGATTATAAAAAGAACATAGAGCCCACGGGCAGTGGCTTACGCCTGTAATCCCAGCACTTTGGGAAGCCAAGGTGGGCGGAGCACTTGAGATCAGGAGTTCAAGACCAGCCTGGCTAACATGGTGAAACCCTGTCTCTACTAAAAATACAAAAATTAGCCAGGTGTGGTGGCGGGCGCCTGTAATCCCAGCTACTTGGGAGGCTGAGGCAGGAGAATCGCTTGAATCTGGGAGGCAGAGGTTGCAGTGAGCCGAGATCCCACCATTGCACTCCAGCCTGGGTGACAGAGCAAGATTCTGTCTCAAAAAAAAAGAACATGGAAATCACCCATAATGCATTATTATTATCTATTGGGGTTCATTTCTTTCTGTCCTTTCCCTGTTCACCCATTCATTCATTCATTCACTGAGTATAGACTGAGTGAGCTCCTACTTGTGCCAGGCCCTGTATGTGGTGCTGGGGAAGCCGTGGTGGACAAGACTGACCTGGTCCCAATCCTCGGGAGCCTGACGCTGATGGGAGAGATGGATACTAAACAGACAAGCACATGGGCGATATTGAACCCCACGTATAACTGCCACACTGCTCACTCAATGGCCTTCAACAGGGGCACTGACCCAGCTGGGATCAGGGAAGACTCCTGGGGGAAGTGCCATTACATCTGAGCCTGGAGAGGCATTGATTTTGCCTGCACATCTATATACCTCTGAGGTTGGAGATATTTTTCTAGAACTTCTGGCCATGTCTCTCCTCGGTGCTCGTTACAGCCTCAGGGCACCTGCACTTTGCTGCCCCTCGAAACCTTCCTGTACCTCCACTCCTTGCAGTGGCTGTGTCCACTGTCTAGGATGCCCTCCCCTCTCTTCCTGGGCCTGTTGATGAACTTCTATTCATCCTTCAAAGCCCAGAGCGCTTGTCTCCTCCCCCCTCCTCACGGGAAGTCTTCCCAAATGCCCATCCTAGAATGGCAGGGTTAGTCACTCTTCTTTTTCAATCCCTCAAAATGTTTTTGTTTTTTTGAGACAGAGTTTCACTCCTGTCACCCAGGCTGGAGTGCAGTGGTGCAATCCTGGCTCACTACAACCTCCACTTCCCGGGATCCTACCTTAGCCTCCTGAGTAGCTGGGATTACGGGCACGTGCCACCATGCCTGGCTAATTCTTTTGTATTTTTAGTACAGATGGGGTTTCACCAGTTGACCAGGCTGGTCTCGAACTCCTGATCTCAAGTGATCCACCCGCCTTGGCCTCCCACAGTGCTGGGATTACAGGCATGAACCACTGCTCCTGGCCGTTCAATCCCCCAAAACTTTTGACTACAGCTGGGTTGTGTCTCTCCCACTGGTCTGGGCCTCCAGGGCCCAGCTCAGGGCACTGCCCCTTAGAGTGGGCAATGAGGGAGGAAGACCTTTTCCACGGGGTGCCCTGGAATACTATAGGGCTATAAAACCAGCTGGGTTCATTCGGCTTGGCAGTGAGGCCTTGTCGTTCGCTCTGGCCCCCATCTGCCTCCAGGGGCATGACAGCCACTGCCTGTAGCTGGGAGGTGGCAGGCTGCACCGTGCATGCTCCTGAACCCTAACTTGCTCCAGGTAGGGGTGGAGTGGCTACACCACAGAGGCCCTTCCCTGGACCAGCCCCTTGTGCC
The DNA here is from genome assembly GCF_028858775.2 of Pan troglodytes. NCBI lineage: Eukaryota > Metazoa > Chordata > Mammalia > Primates > Hominidae > Pan > Pan troglodytes. The sequence goes on along the minus strand of NC_072409.2, from coordinate 11,904,360 downwards.
TGGCTTCACCCGTGTCAGGCCTGCTACTCCCCCAGGCGGGAGGGAGTGTGCAGTAGCCTGGGCACTTTGGTGACTCCATCCTCAGTGGCGAGGGTCTAGGTGAATTAAGCTCCATATGGGAGACAGGTCACTCTAATGGCCTAAATTTAATAGCTTCACATACTTGACCAGTAACCGTGTGGTCCCCTCCCACCCTGAGTCTTCCCCCACTATGTGGCTTTCTCTGACCAACAGGATATTTGCAGATGTGACACAAACAGAGGTTTGGGCATTGCCAGCCAACTCCACTTGCCCCTGCTGCACCAGGATCACTCGCTTTGCCCATCTCACCATGGGCCTATGTCTAGGCAACCTGCTGGAGGATGTGGGGGACACAAGGAGGAAAGCCGAGGTGCCCAGCTAAGGCTGCCCACAACCAGCCAGTCCCCAGCCAAACTGCCAGCTGACCACACATGCCTGCGTGAGCCCAGCCAAGATCAGCCAAATCCATAGACACGTAAGATACGATGCATAGTTAGTTGGAAACCACTAAGTTTTAGAATTGTTACCCAGCAATAGCTGACTGATACACTCCAGCTCTATGGTAGCACACAATACAGCCATTGAAAAGAATGAGGTATCAGGAGGCTGAGGTGAGAGGACCACTTCAGCCCAGGAGGTCGAGGCTGCAGTGAGCTATGATGGCACCACTGCTCTCCAGCCTGGGCAAAAGAGCAAGACCTTGTCTCTAAAAAAACAAAAATAAAATAAAATAAAAATTTTAAAAGAATGAGGCAGCCCTTTATGTTCTGACATGGAAAAGTTCCCAGGATATATTAAGATAAAGAAATTGGCCAGGCACGGTGGCTCATGCCTGTAATCCCAGCACTTTGGGAGGCCGAGGTGGGCAGATCACAAGGTCCAGAGTTCAAGACCAGCCTGACCAACATTGTGAAACCCCATCTCTACTAAAAATACAAAAAAATTAGCCGGGCGTGTTGGCGCGCACCTGTAACCCCAGCTACTCAGTAGGCTGAGGCAGGAGAATCACTTGAACCTGGGAGGTGGAGGTTGCAGTGAGCTGAGATTTCACCATTGCACTCCAGCCTGGGCCACAAGAGGGAGACTCCATCAAAAAAAAAAAAAAAAAAAAAAAGGAAGAAGAAATAAGGTGCAGGCCGGGCATGGTAGCTCACATCTGTAATCCCAGCACTTTGGAAGACTGAGGCTGGCAGATCACTTGAGGTCAGGAGTTCGAGACCAGCCCAACCAACATGGTGAAACCCTGTCTCTACGAAAAAACTACAAAAATTAGCTGGGTGTGGTGGCTCTCGCTTGTAATCCCAGCTACTTGGGAGGCTAAGGCAGGAGAATCACTTGAACCTGGGAGACAGAGGCTGCAGTGAACCTAGATGGCACCACTGCACTCCAGCCTGGGTGACAAGAGAGAGACTCCGTCTCAAAAAAAAAAAAAAAAAATGGTAAGGTGCAGGTATTGTCCACGGAATGCTACCATTTATATAGAAGAGAAAAAAAGAAATAGCAGGTATTTGCAATCTGTAGACTCTCTCTGGAAATCTCTAAGTCCCCGGTATCAGCGGTTGCTTCTTGGGAGGGGCCAGGGACCTGTGGACAACAGGGGAGTGAAAGAGAGGAAGACAGACACTTCAAAGCCTTATTATCTTATTTTATACCACTTTTGAATTCTGTACCACATGCTTTTTATAATAGGATTTTTTTTTTTTTTTTTTTTTTTTTTTTTGAGAAGGAGTCTTGCTGTGTCACCCAGGCTGGAGTGTAGTAGCACGAACTCACCTCACTGCAAGCTCCGCCTCCCGGGTTCACGCCATTCTCCTGCCTCAGCCTCCCGAGTAGCTGGGACTACAGGCGCCCGCCACCACGCCCAGCTAATTTTTTGTATTTTTAGTAGAGATGGGGTTTCACCGTATTAGCCAGGGTGGTCTCGATCTCCTCACCTCATGATCCGCCCGTCTCGGCCTCCCAAAGTGCTGGGATTACAGGCATGAGCCACCGCGCCTGGCCTATAATAGGATTTTAAAAAAGATAACATTTAGGAAATAAATCACCTGTTTTTCCAATATAATGGTTTTACTATTTTTCTTTGGTGTAAAGCTTTGTTGTCTATTCACCTGTGTTCAGATCCCAGCCCCCACCACTTCCTGGCTCTGGGCCTTGGCAAGGGGCTTCTCCCCAGAAGCCCCAGGATGGCAGCCCTGGGGGGAATGAGAATGACATGCGTTTGGTGCCCGGCACATGGCGGGTGCTCCCCCGTTCTGAGGGCCGCCCGCACACTCCGTTCAGCCTGGAGCCCCTCTCCCCCTGGTGTGGGCCGGGACCACTTCTGGCTTCAGCTGGGACCTTCTATCCCCTTAGGAGTGGTCCTGACCAGCTCTGACCCCAGGCTTGGCCAGGGAGTCCCCCCATGGAGCAGGGACCTGGGAATAGCGGCCCCCAAAGAAGGAGTCCTCCTCTGAGGCTCAAGTCCCGGCAGCCCTCATGTCTCTGCCGGCATCTGAGGCCCATGTGTGCGCTCTGCTGGCCAGGGGTTTGGCTTCCTTGTTTTATGACTCCCTAATCCTCACTTGGCAGAGAGGAAGTGGTGGGCCCGCCTGGCCGCGCAGAGAGTGACCAGAGGATCGGCAAAGGAAAGATTCATGGACCATCAGAAGGGCCCTTTGCCTCCGAGGCCGCCCCAGCCCTTCACGTGGAGATAAATCACAAGCAGCAGGGGAAGATAAAAGGTGCGGGGATGCAAGCCCTGTCTTATGAGAAGAAATGTGCGCAGGGGACGTTTCCCTGAACTCCTGCAGAGCTGGACTGCTGACGTCTCCACAGGCTTCCTGACTCGGACTGGAGGGGACTCGAGTCCACTCCTTGTCTTCTCCATCCCAGTGACTTTACAAGGCCCATCCCTTCAGGCCCCTAGCATGGTACTGACCTTGAGATGACCCTGAGACCCATTCCTCACACTTCTTCCTCCGATCCAAAAGGTCTGGCTTGGAGGGCATGGGACCTGTGTGATCACACAGGCCCTGGAACTCAGAAGGGTCCTGCCCCTGGCTTAATACTCTCCTGTCATTGTGTTGAAATTCTTAGTAATTCTGGAGCGGACATTCCCACACTTCATTTTGCTCTGGGTCCTGCCTGGCCAGGAATGGCTTTGGGCATCTGGGTGCCCGTACATCCTCTCCAGCAGGCGCCTACCAGGCACAGTTTGCACATCTCCGGCAATGAGGAGCTCACCTCCTCCTGGGCAGCCCCCCCAAGTCCACCATAGAGCAACAGAAGCTTGGAGGCCCTATCTCATGGTGGTGACAGGAATGGGTCCCAGGTCACCTTCCAGTCTTGGTGCCCCACTGGCTGTGTAACCTGGGGCATGTTATGGCGCCTCAGTTTCCGGTCTGCAGAATGAGGCTAATAATAGGGCTGTTGTGAGAATGAAACAATGTATTTGGCTTAATTTTGTGCTTAATCAATGATAGCTGTTTTTGTATTTTACTAGAAAAGGCTGCCTTCCAGCAGATTGGGATCCTTAGGCCTGGCCAGTGGTTAGGGGGAGAAGGTGCAAAAAGATGCATAACCACCACCACCACCCCCAACCCCCATTCCCCCCCATCCCCCCCCGCCCCCCCGCAACACACACAGCCAGAAGCTCCCCTTCTTTTGCCAACCCTGAAGGTCAAACCTGCGCACTTCACCTGGGCTCCACCCGTCAGGTGCCTTGTTCTCTGCTGCCATCTGCTGGCTGGAATGGGGCACTGCATCACAGCTGGCACCAGGCTTCATTTGTCCCGTTAGAAGAGGATCGAATAATTCTGCAGGTGTTTTCTGAGGACCTGCCTGGGCATTGAGGATTTGTCAGTAAACACAAAAGACAAAGTTCCTGCCCTCTTGGAGCTGACACTTCTGTGGGAGACATGGCTAATAAGCAAGAAATCCAATCGTGATTTCTGCTAGTAACAAGTAAAATTAAAAGAAGAAAAATTTCAGACAGTGGGGAATGGCACTGGTGGACGGTAGGATAGTTTGTTCTGGGGCAGGGTCAGGAGAGAACAGGCTGAATGGTGGTCAGGTGGGACAGGAGAGCTCTGCTATCCAGCCAGTCCCACCAGCCCGGCTGCCTGCCCCCCACTGCTGCAATCTCTGTGACAACTGTGGGCAACTCCCTCTGCTGACCAGGACCTCAGTTTCCTTATCTGGAACACAGGGAGAATCACAGCCCCTTCTCGAATTAGTACTGTTGTTTGGATTTAAAGGGATCCTGGAGGGGGAAACGTTTTGTGAAGTGTATTGTTCTCGTGAATTATACGCTTCGTGTTGTTAGCTGATGCTTGCTATGCACTTAACAGTGCAGAAACTCTGTTAAGCCCTTCTGCGGGTTACCTCACTGAGTCCTTAGGGGCACTGTCCTTGGGGACAAAAGCCTGGCAGCAATGAGGACCGAGGGCCTTACCCTCCTCCAGGATAGCAGCCTGCCTTTCCACTTCCAGTCACCTCCATCCACTCTCCAGTCTTCACCCTGGGGTGAGACGGACCCATGAACAGGACAAGGAATGGATGAATGGATGAACAAATGGGTGAATGAGTAAACAGAAAAAAAAAAAAAAAAAAAGAAACCCTGTCTCTACTAAAAAAATACAGCCGAGTACGGTGGCTCACACCTGTAATCCCAGCACTTTGGGAGGCCAAAGTGGCCGAATCACTTGAGGTCAGGAGTTCGAGACCAGCCTAGCCAACAAGATGGAACCCTGTCGCTACTAGAAAAATACAAAAAAATGTATTTTTAAATGATAAGTTGTACTTTATTAAAATTTAAAACTTCTGCTCTGCAAAAGACACTGTTTAGGGAATGAAAAGACAAGCCAGACTTCAACAAAACATTTGCAAAACTTATATCTGAAAAAGTACTGGCATACAAAATACACAAAAAAACTCTTAAAACTCAACACATGAGAAAACAAACAGCCCAATTTAAAAATGGGCAAAAGACCTGAACAGACACGTGACCAAATAAGGTATAGAGATGGTAAACAAGCATATGAAAAGAGGCTGAACCTACCTCATTAGGAAACTGCGACTAAAACAAGACACCACTACACATCTATCAGAATGGCCAAAATACACAACACTGACAACATCAAATGCTGGCAAGGATGCAGAGCATCGGAAACTCTCATTCATTGCTGGTGGGAATACAAAATTATACAGTCACTTTGGAAGACAGTTTGGCAGTTTCTTATAAAACGAAACATACCCTTACCACATGAGCCAGCAATCACACTCCTTGTTGTTTACCCAAACGAGCTGAAAACCTGTTCACACAAAAACCTGCACGTGGGTATTTATAGCAGCTTTATTCGTAATTGCCAAAAGTTGGAAGAAACAAAGATGTTCTTGGGTAGGTGATCAGATAAATAAAATATGGTATATCCAGACAATGGGATATTATTGGGCAATAAAAAGAAATGAGCTATCAAATCATGAAAAGACAGGGAGAAATCTTCGATGTATATTGCTAAGTGGGAGAAGCCAATGTGAAAAAGGTTACATACTGTAGGATTTCAACTATATGTCATTCTAGAAATGACTAAACTGTGGAGATAGGCAAAAGATCAATGGTTGCCAAGGATTGGGGTTAGGGGATAAGAAAGGAAAGGATTAATAGGGGAGCACTGGGGGCTTTTAGGGAAGTGAAACAATTCTTTATGATACTATCATGATGGATACGTGTCATTATATGCTTGTCAAAACCCATAGAATTGCAACACATAGTAAATTCTAATGTAAACTATGGACTTTAGTTAATAATGTATCAACATTGGCTTATCAAATGTAACAAATGTAGAGCACTAATGCAAGATGCTAATTAATAAAAGGGAAGCAAAGCATATGGGAACTCTCTGTGTTTTCCATTCAATTTTTCTGTAAACCTAAAACTGCTCTAAAAAATGAAGTCAATTAATTTTTTTAAATACACGCTAGCAACAACAACAAAAACTAGCAACAAACACACATCACAAGGCTGGACGCAGTGGCTCACACCTGCAATCCCAGCACTTTGGGAGGCCAAGGCAGGCGGATCACCTGAGGTCGGGAGTTCGAGACCAGCCTGACCAACATGGAGAAACCGCATCACTACTGAAAATACAAAATTAGACGGGTGTGGTAGCGCACGCCTACAATCCCAGCCACTCGGGAGGCTGAGGCAGGAGAATCGCTTGAATCCGGGAAGCGGAGGTTGTAGTGAGCCGAGATCGTGCCATTGCATTCCAGCCTGAACAACAAGAGCGAAACTCTATCTCAAAAAAAAAAAAAAAAAAAAAAAAAATCACAGGGCAAAAATGAGATTAGGGGCCTGACACTCAAATACTTCATCAGTGACACACGTTGATTTGACTCATAATGACTAGAAAATAAATATTTTAAACAGTTAACAGCAAATTAAAAAAAAAAACCTGAAATGACCAATGTTGGTGTGACAAAGAACACCAGGTGTACATATTCATTGCTGCTCATCTTTTAGAGTAATATGATGCGCCTAATAAGGGATCTGAATGGATGTGGCTGACATGCATGGTGAATGGAGTTAGCTATAGTAGCAATTGGAGGGGAGTATGTGTTTTGTGTATTCCTACAACCTAGTTCAGCTGGATGAAATATTCCTAGTGTTTCTTATAGACAAAATCATGCATAAGAAAATGGGAAATTCGAGTAATGCTCAAATTTTCCCAAATGAATAACTTAATTAATTGTGCTGGAGCAAATTTGGTTTTCAAAGCAGGCATTATCACACAACCGACTGTAGCATTAAAAGGCTTATTAAAACAATAGCCTTTGATTTCTTTCATCAATGTCTTATAGTTTTCAGTGTGCAGGTCTTTCACCTCCTTGGTTAAACTTATTCCTAAGCATTTTCTTTTTTTGCTCTCTATTGTAAATGGGATTGACTCTTGATTTCTTTTCAGATAGTTTGTTGTTAGTATATAGAAATGTTACTGATTCTTGTGCATTGATTTTGTACCCTGCAACTTTGTTTGTTTATTAGTTCTAACAGTTTAAAAAATTGTATTTTTATAGAGAGAAGGGCTGCCCTCACATCCAGCAGACTGTGGGCTCCCACACCAGAGAAGCATCATCTGTTGAGCACAACTTTCCCAGGCCAAACCATCCTCGGGACGCGAGGTGAGTTCCTGCCTCCTGTCTTCTCCCCTGTGTGACCCAGACATGCTGCCTACTCCCTCTGTGTCTCTGTTTTCTCATCTTTAAAGTGGAGAGAACAGACAGGATGGACAGAGGCTTGTGAAATAACAGACGGGAAAGGGTTGCGTAAACTGCGAAGTGTGGTGCACACACAGCCCCAGTTGTCACTGCCATTGATTGAGCACCTCCTAGTCCCCAGCACCATGCTAAGCATTTTTCATGCATTTTCTCCTTCTTACCCTCACAACCCTGAAAGTGACCAGCTTGTCCCAGTTTGCCTGGAACTTTCCAAGTTTTAGCACTGAAAACCCCACATCCTGGGAAGTCCCTTAGTTCTGGGCAAACCTTTAAAGTGAGAATATTTTCTCCATTTTTCAGCTGAGGAAACTGAGGCTCAGAGTTTCACTTATCCAGGGTCCCACAGCAGAGAAAGGGCCCAGGTGTGTGGGCTCCAGAGCTGTCATCTAACTAAGGCACGTGGCTGGTTCCTGTGGACAGTGGGAGCCATAGAAGGTTCGGGGCAGTGGCAGGCTCATGTCCAGGAGGTCACTCCCCACCCCAGGCAGCCCTGTATTGTCTAGCCATGGAGGTATCAGCCAGCAATGCACTGCAGAGAAAGACAATCTAAATGAACAGAAGAATCTGCCAGGGACCCTCCCTTCTTTGTTTAGGTTTCAACTTTGCAGATGCAAATGCTTCAAATAAGTTCAATGTGGGCTCTGGGACCAAGATACTCAGGCTCCATTTGCTTCCAAGTGGCCTGTAGACCTCATCCCCAGAACCCCTGGTGGGCGTGCTCACAGTTTTAGAGGTCTGAGGGTCCCTGGCGGAGCAGGAAGGGACCACATGCATTCTTGGGAGGCTGGGCCAGGGGTAGGAGTACTCACACTCGGGGCCAGACAGGTTGGGGCAAAGCCTGGTCTGGAGCTTCTGTTGTCAGCCACAGTCCATTGAATGCTCAGTAAGCAAGCCTGTAGAATGCTCTGAATGCTCACTGTGGCTCGGTTAGGAAAGGCCTTGTTATACCCATTTCACAGATAGGTATGCTAAGGCTGAGAAGGAGTATGACTTGCCCCAGGTCACCCAGTGGAAGTACCTGAGCTAGATCAGACCAGGGACCCTCAGCCTTCAAGCCCCACTGTTGGCCTCTATACCCTGCTGCCCGCAGACTCGTGGTGTGACCTGGGCATGTCTGCCCTATGCATCTTGGCAGCTTATCTGGAAGATGGGAATAAGAGTCTATACCTCCCAATGGGTTAAAAGGAGTCTAGAGATACTGTTTATAAAGCATTCGGGAGCAACCAGGCTCATGGCAATGAAAAGGATTGGTCGTTCTCATTAATACCCTATGAAGGTGATCTCCATATTCAAGTTCATGATCGTTGCTGTTTTTGCTGCTGCGGTGCCTGCAATGTCTAGGAGCAAGAGGAGCTATTGATTGAGTACTTACGCTGTGCCCGGTTCTTTATGTGCATTAACTCATTAGTTCTCACTGCCAGCCTGAGACAGGCAGCATTACCAGCCTCAGTATGCAGGTGTGGACCCCGAGACCCAGAGAAGGCGCTCACCATGATCACTTAGCTACTAAATGGTAAGGCTGGGACTTGAAGCCATACAGGCTGGGGCTACATGGGGAGATTGATTCCATGGGATGGAGGCCCCCGGGGGCAGCTGGGACCCCTGGGACTCCTGGCTTTGGTGAGGGGCAGGGAGCTGGGGAGCTCTTGGTGCCCTGAGGTGCCATGGACACCCCAATTGGCCCATTCTTAGCTCCCTTTGGCATTCCTATCTGTTTTCTCTGTAAAGTAGGACGTGAAGCCCACAAGGAAACCAGGATGCAGAAGTGGAGGACGGGTCGGGGCTGGGGTGGGAGAGAGAGCCACATTAGCCAAGTGGTCAGGACAGCCTTGCTGAAGGCTGACACTGAAGCCAAGCCCTGCAGCGTGCAAGGGAGCTCGACTTGTGAGGAGCCAGCTGGGTGTTCCAGGCAGACAGTGCACCTTGCTCCCAAGCCTGTTTCCCTCTCTGTACAGAGGCAAGGAAAGTGGAATTGTCCCTGCCCTCAGGGAGGCCACAGACTAAAGTGAAGCAGAATCCAGGCAGCTGTGACTCAGGCAAAAGCCAAGGACACACTTGGCTGGGCAAGCTCAGAGGAGGCGGCATTGCCTTTTCTGGGAAGGTCTGGGAGGGTCAGGAAGGTCTGCCTGGATGAGGGGACCTGGGAACCCAGCCTCAGGGAGCAGCAGGTGTGGGCTGGGGACCCTGGGAAGCCTGAGGGCTAGGACAGGGCCCTCCTAGGACTATAGCCTATGTCTCCAGTGGAGGGAAGGAGGGACCAATGGGTCTAGGGTCCAGGATGTGGGGCACGCAGCAGGCAGCAGGCAGCAGGCAGCAGGCAGGGTCCTAACCCACGGCTCTGAACTTTTACCCTGGATGGGTAGGGAAGAACTGGGGCCGGATAGCAGAGGAGGACGGAGGCGATGGACAGCGGGGCGGGGAGAGTAGGGAAGGGCCGCAGATGGGAAGCAGGTGGGGGGGTGGGAGGCCGGAGACAGATGAGGCCTGGCCAGGGAGGAAACAGAGAACAAGATGAGAGATAAGATTTCAAAGGCGTCAGACAGTGGCATGGCAGCCACAGAGCAGGGAGCAGCAACCAGGGCGGGGGAAGGGCAGGGCTGAGGCACCTGGGGAGGGACCAGGGACAGCTCCAGGTCATGCCCCTCCAGAGCCTGACCTGCTGTGTCCCCAGGCACTGTCTCGCTGTATCTGTAGTGCTGTCCTGTCACCAGCCACTGTCCAGCCATGTCCCCAGCCACAGCCCCCTGTGCCCTGACCCTGTCTGGTTGAAACTCATGCCTGCTGTTTAGGGGTATGCCTAGTATGTCCCCTGGGTCCCCAGCCACTGTTTGGCTGATCCCAACCTCTCCCCATCTGTGTCCCACAGTACTGGCCAGCCTGTCCTTGCCCAGGGACAGTGCTTCTGGCTCCCAGTGCACAGCATCCCTGTGCAGTGGGAGGGGAAGTCCAGGTGCACCTAGTTGGGCAGGCTGTGGTGTGGGGGCTCGCCCCAGCCCCCACATTTCAGCAGCAGATAGAACTCAAAGGGAGTAGCCCTGGAGAAATCCATGCCCAGTGGAGTCCCAGGGAGCATTTAGAGGCCCCCTCTAGCTGGGGGTCTGGATGTCACTCCCAGCCCACCCAGCTTCCTGTGCATGCCTTATCGTAGATGGCCTGCAGGTGGCTCTGGGGACACAGGGATATTCAGAGCCTGCTGTGGCCCCTGACCTGAAGACATCAGCCCAAACCCTCCCACCTCTACCTGCACTGCAGATGCTGGCCCTAGGTGGCCGGGTGGACCCCCAGCTCCACCTCCTACTGCAGAGGCCTTGGCAAGATGTTTGGGTCTCAGGGGCTCAAGTGTCAAGTCAATGGTGGCGCCTGCATCCCATGGGTTGATGTTAAGAATGATGATGGCATGGCCCACAGTTGGACCTCATTCGATTGGCATATGCCCACCCCCCAACCCCACCATCTCCACAGCTCTACTGGGAATAATGGAGTCTGAAGGACCCAACTGGAGGGTAAGACCAGTGGCATCAGGAACCCAGGGAGGTCTCTGCACTATGGCCTGGGTTGAAAAACAAAGGTCCAAGCAGCGCTCTTTCTCCCTTTCAGCCAATTTGCAGCCGACCAGCGCTGAGTCTTCAGGGAAATGGGCACCAACCAGCGCGAGGTCCAGAGGCAGGACCACTCTGGACTTTGGGTAACTGTGGCGATCATGATGCAGGAAGCATGCCCAGTGCATGGAGTGGGGTGGGAGTTAAATCTTCGCCAGTGAATCCAAGGTAGTCATGAGTTTTGTTTCTGCAGCAAGTACAACTTGTGCCCAAGAAAATGGGTGCCAAGCTGCGGGTGCAGCTGCATGCAGGCATTCACTGAGCACTTCCATTCCTTGCCATGCACCCGGCACTGTTCCGGGGACACAGCAGTGAGCAACACAGACCAATGTCCCTGCCCTCATGGAACTCATGTTCCAGGAAAGTGGGGGATGGAGACAGGCAGTGCACAACATTAATAAGCAGTAGGTTAGATGGTGCTGGGTGCTCCAGAGAAAAACAGAGCAGGAAAGGAGGGTAGGGAATGCTGGGGTGGGAATCACTAAGAGGTTACAAATAGGGTGGCCAAGGGGAAGTGCCGCCACACAGACATCTCGGGGAGGAGGTTTCCAGGCAGCAGGCACAGCAAGTGCAAATGTCCTGAGTCCAGTGCCTGCCCAGCACATCCAGGGAAGGAGGTACTGGAGCAGAGCACGCTCAGACACCAGTGCAGGTCAGGTCACACGCGGCTTTGCAGATGGTCATGGGACTTCTACTCTCAGTGCACTGGGGTCATGAGCAGAAGTAGGATGTGTGTTGACTTGAACTCTAAGAGACAGAAGCAGAGAAGCCAGTCATGAGCCATTGCTGTCTCTTCAGGCAGAAGGTGATGGCAATTTGGACCAGGGTAGAAGGGAAGTGTCAGGGTGTAGGGCATGCTCTGCAGCTGGAGGTCCTTTGAGAGTCTTGGGGCCCGTCAGGCCGGCGTGGGTGGTCTGCCTGCAGCCTCCGACATCAGGGCCAATGGAGCAGCATCGAGAATCTGGAGGCAGCTGGACCAGGGTGTGAATCTAGCCCCTCTACTTCCCAGCGGGCAACCCAGGACAACCCAGTCTGAAACATCTTTAGGATAAAAATCTATGCTCCGTGATATGGGACTGGGAGGGCTTAATCCTCCTCTTTTCTGTGTGTTAGAGCACTTTATTTTGGTTAATGTTTATTGGGTACATATTATTTGCCAGTCATTCTGCCAAACACTTTACATACATTATCTTATGTCATTCTTACCCTAACTTTAACCTTACCCTTGGTCATTTAAATAATAATCTCCATAAAACAGACCCCTGGCCGTGAGGTGCACACTTAGGATGTGTGTGTGGCTCCTCCCTCCATGAGGGTACCAGGACCCACTGAAAGTCATGGGGTGTGGAATACTACTCAACAGGACAAAGTAACCAAGTATTGATGATGCCACAGCTTGAATGACACTCTAGGGAATAATGCTAAGTGAAAAAAGCCAATCCCAAAAGCTCACATATTATATGATTGCACTTATATGACGTTTTTGAAATGACAGCATTTTATTTTATTTTATTTTATTTTATTTTTTTATTTTGAGACAGGGTCTCCCTCTGTCACTCAGGCTGGAGTGCAGTGGCACGATCTTGGCTCACTGCAAACTCTGCCTCCCAGTTTCAAGCAATTCTCCCACTTCAGCCTCTTGAGGTTGGGACTACAGGCATGCACCACCACACCCAGCTAATTTATTTTAATTTTTTTGGTAGAGACAGGGTTTCACCATGTTGGCCAGGTTGGTCTTAAACTCCTGACCTCAAGTAATCCACCTGCTTCAGCCTCCCAAGGTTCTGGGATTACAGGTGTGAGCCACTGCACCTGGCCGGAAATGACAACATTTTAGAAAATAATGGATTGGTGGTTTCCAGACATCAGAAGTGGCAGGGTGGGCATATAGGAAGGAGGTGGGCGTAGCTACAAAAAACACCATGAGGGATCCTTGTGGTGATGGAAGTGTTCTGTATCTTAACTGTGATGGATACACGAACCTACACATGAGACACACAGAACTCTGTCTCTCTCTCTCTCTCTCTCTCTCTCTCTCTCACACACACACACACACACACACACACACACACACACGAATGAGTACAAGTAAAACAGGGGAATCTGAATAAACCCTGTGGCTTGTATCAAGTCAGTTTCCTGGTGGTGATATTGTACCATAGTTTGCAAGATGTTACCATTGGAGTGAAGCTGGGTAAAGGGCTGTATTAGTCAGTGTTTCCAGAGAAACAAAACCAATAGGATCTCCATATATAAATATACAGAAAGATTTATTATGAGGGATTGGCTCACACAATATGGAGGCTGAGAAGTCCCACATCTGTCATCTGCAAGCTGGAGAATGAGGAAAGCTGGTGGTGTGGTTCCAGTCCAAGCTGGAAGACCTGAGAACCAAAGGACTGATGGTGTAAGCCCCAATCCAAGTCCAAAGGCTCAGGCATGAGGAGCGTCCTTGTCCAAAGGCAAGAGGAGATGAATGTCCCTGCTCCAGAAGAGAGCAAATTCTGTCTTCCTCTGCCGTTTTGTTCTATTCAATCCCTCAGCTGACTCCATGGTCCCCTCCCACATGGGTGAGAAGATGTGAGAATGATGTCTTTTCAAATGCTATTCCTTTTCAGAAACTCCCTCACAGAAACACCCAGAAGTAATGTTTTGCCAGCTACCTGGGCATCCCTTAGCCCAGTCAAGCTGACACACAAAATTAATCATCATAAGTCCACCCCTTGTCAACAAGGCATCCATAGGCATCTTCTGAAGCCATACTTAATCTCCAAATAAAAACAATAATAAGGTTATGGTTCCACTGAACATGATACAACTATCCTATGTACAACAAAAATGCTCTAATCCCTTCCCCAGAAAAGGAGATAAAGTCCTTGAGTGGTGTTTACTCCTCTCCTCATATCCTGTAACTTCAATAGTATGATGTGAAATTAATAATACTTAAATAGTGATACAAAGTCAATAAATCTTATGTTACATGATAAGGGAATAAGAGAGGAAAGAAAACAAAGATATTTGTTTAATATATGCATAAAAACACAAATGTATTCATAACCAAATAAGGAGGAAATCCTCGTGACAATTACAATTCTTATTTCTCTAACTGGTCATGTGGTTAAACTGGCATTAATAACTACCATCTTCTGCTGGGCACAGTGGCTCACGCCTGTAATCCCAGCACTTTGGGAGGCTGAGGCGGGAGGATCACCTGAGGTCAGGAGTTCGAGACCAGCCTGGCCAACATGGTGAAACTCTTTCTCTACTAAAAATACAAAAATTACCCAAGCGTGGTGGCACATGCCTGTAATCCCAGCTACTCGGGAGGCTGACGCAGGAGAATTGCTTGAACCCAGGAGATGCAGGTTGCGATGAGCCGAGATCATGCCATTGCACTCCAGGCTGGGCAACAAGAGTGAAATTCTGTCTCAAAAAACTACCATCTTCTACTACCTGTTCCGTACAACCTTTGCCTTCAGAAAGCATCTCAGCGGGTCATGGTTTTTTACCTGGCGGGGTAACCCAAACCTTCATTCCTGAAGGGTCTGGGCCATTCATAGTCCAACAGATTGGGCTATTGTCATTTTCCATTGACCTTAATCACAGGACATGGTAATACTAAGAGATGGGGTCTCCTGCATCCCAGATATACTCTTTTCTACCTCCATTGTGGAGCAGCGCCCAATGTCCTCTTGGTGATCTGGATCAATCACCCCAGCCAACACCATAGCTCGCTTCTTTCCCTGTTGACCCAGAGGCACAAGGGGCCCAAAGTAGCTGGATGGCATCTTAACTTCCAGTTCAATGGAATAGTTGTGTTTCCCAGTGGAAGCACTCCTCCCTCTGGAATTAAGACCTTTAGGCCAACAGAGCATATAGTCTTGGGAAAAGGAAACAAAGTTTTGCTGATGAGTCACTAGGAGTAATGGTGAGTGGTGCCACTCCCACTTCCACTCCTTGATTCTTGGAACTGGAAATGCTAGCTATGGGAGAATAGGACCATATATCAGGCACTGGTTCAAAACATATCCAGCCTTCTGGAGAACCTTGCCCCAGCCCTGCAAGCTATTGCCACCTAGCTGGTGCTATAACTGAGTCTTCAAAAGGCCATTCCACTATCCATCAAACCAGCTGCTTCAGGACAGTGGGGATCATGGTAAGACCAGTGAATTCCAGAGGGGGGGCCCATTACACTTCTACCAGTTCCTTGGTAGAGGCAATGCTGTGTGGAATACCATGACCATGGATAAGGCACTCTGTTAAGTCCATGGATGGTGGTTTTGGCAGAAGCATTGCCTGCAGGAAAGGCAAATCTATATCCAGAGTAAATGTCTGCTTCAGTATAGACAGAACACTGCCCCTTCCATAATGGAAGCTGTCCAATGTAATCAACCTGCCACCAAGTAGCTGGCTGTTCACCCTGGGGAATGGTGTCATCTCAGGGGCTCAGTGTTAGTCTCTGCTGCTGACAGGTTGGGCACTCAGAGATGGCCATACCAGATCGGTCTTGGTGAGCGGAAATCCATGTTTCTGATCCCATGCGTAACTTCCATCACTGCCACCATGGCCACTTTGGTCATTAGCCCATTGGATGATGACAGGGGTGGCTGGGGAAAGAGGCTGACTGGTATCCTATCCACTTGACCTCCTCTGCTGAGGTCACCCTTTGGTGAGCGTTCACATGGGACACAAATATCGTCACACTTTTTTCCCATTTAGAGGTCTATCCGCATACCTCTTCCCCAAATTTCTTTGTCACCAATGTCCCAATTGTGTTTCTTCCGAGTCCCTGACGATCCAATCAAACCACTGGCTACAGCCCATGAATTGGTTTACAATCGCACATCTGGCCATTTCTCTGTCCAAGCAAAGTGCACAACTGGTGCACTGACTGAAGTTCTGCCCACTGAGAAGATTTTCCTTGACCACTGTCCTTTAGGGATGTCCCAGAGAGGGGCTGTACCTACTTTCTGGTGATACCACATGTTGTGCAGAACCAGCTATAAACTAGGCCAGGGTCTTCTGCTTCTCTATCAACTGATCATAAGAAGTCCCCATAAGCCATAGGTGCAGGTTGGTAGAGAGAAGGCAGTGTGGCAGGAGTGGGAACCAAGGGCATTTGGGCCACTTCTTCATGTAACTTATTTGTGCCTTTAGGGCCTGCCTGGGTCTGACTGTGTATATACCACTTTCATTTGATCATGGGGCACTGCTGTGCATACCCAACTTTCTGACTTGGTGGTCAAATAACACCCAGTTCATGAAGGACAGCTCAGGGGTCGCATGGTAACTTGGTGGACCCTGGTCAAATGTCTAGGGACCATCCAAAGCTTAGTTTCTACTAAGGCCCAGTACCAGGCCAAGAGCAATCTTTCAAAAAAAGAGTCATTCTCTGCAGATAATGGCAGAGCCTTGCTCCAAAATCCTAAAGGCCTGTGGAGCAAATCACCCATGGGGCCCTACCAAAGGCTCCAAACAGCATCCCTGCCATTCATTGACACCTGGAGCACCATTGGATCTGCCAAGTCGTATGGGCCAAGTGGCAGAGTAGCTTTCACAGCACCCTGGACATGTTGCAGAGCCTTCACCTGTTCTGGGCCCCACTCAAACTAGCAGCTTTTGGAACACTCAGTAAATGGGCTGGAGCAAAACATCCAAATGAGGAATACGTTGCCTTCAAAATCTAAAAAGGCCCACTAGACATTGTGCCTCTTTCTTGGTTGTAGGAGGGGCCAGTTCCAACAACTTTTTGCCTGAGAAGAAATATCTCAACAGGTCCCACACCACTGGACCCCTAGAAATTGCACTGAGGTAGAAGGCCCCCAAATTGTAGTCATATTTATTTCCCAGCCTCCAACACTCTTAACAATAAATCTAGAGTAGTTACTACTTCTTGCTCACTAGGTCCAATCAGCCTAATGTCATAAATGTATGGACCAGTGTATCTTGTGGAAAGAAAAAGTGCTAGAGATCCCTGTGAGTTCATTATAACCTGGAGCCGGAGAGTTGGTAGACCCCTGAGACAAGATAGTGAAGGTGTATTGCTGCCCTCACCAGCTGAAGACAAACTGCTTCTGGTGGGCCTTATGGACAGGGATGGAGAAAAAAGCATTTTCCAGATCAATAGCTGCATACCAGGTACCAAGGGATGTGTTCATTTGCTCAAGAAATGAAACGACATCTGGTACAGCAGCTGCAATCAGAGTTGCCACTTAGTTAAGCTTACAATAATCCACTGTCATTCTCCAGGATCCATCTGTCTTCTGCACATGCCAAATAAAAGAGTTGAAAGGGGATGAGCAGGAATTACCACCCCTGCATCTTTTAAGTCCTTGATGGTGGCGCTGACATCTGCAATCCCTTCAGAAATACAGTATTGCTTTTGATTTACCATTTTTGTAGGTAGAGCAGTTCCAATGGCTTCCACTTGACCTTTCCCACCTTAATGGCCCTCAACTTCACAGGTCAGGAAACCACTGTGGGCATTCTACCAGCTGCTAGTATGTCTATTTCAATTATGCATCTGGAACTGGGAGAATAGCCACAGGATGGATTTGGGGACCCACTGGACCTACTGTAAGATAGACCTGAACTAAAGTTCTATTGCTCGCCTGACCTCCATAAGCCCCTGCTCTAACTGGAGGGCCACAGTGACATGTGAGGTCTCCTAGTGACAGTGTCAGTTCAGAGACGGTATCCAGTAGTCCCTGAAAAATCTGATTATTTCCTTTGTTCCAATGCACAGTTACTCTGGTAAAAAGGCTTTAGGTCTCTTTGGGGAAGGCTAGGAGAGAGGTTAACAGTATAAATTTGGGGTAGTGTACCAGGGTCCTTCCCCGAAGGGACCCAGCCCCCCTTATTCAGGCTGTTCTGAGTATATAAACTGGCTGAGTGTATAAATCTGGGAATTGATCAAAGAGTCATGACCCGCTGTTTTTATGATGTGAGTAAGACTTTTGTTCACTTGACCCAGAACTTTTCTTCTTATATGAATCTAGTAAGAATTTAGTGTGTTTTCTATCCATTTCATTTCTAGGAGCACTATGATGAACCAGCCAATGCCATAGGCCTGTGGAGTCAGACTATTCTGATAGTTGCTTTGACTCTGCTGCCCATCACAGTAACCACGCCCACCTTGCCTTTGGCAGTTGAGTGCTGCCATTCGGCCCCTGCCACCCCAGGATCCAGTTGCTCCCACTGCATTAGGTTTTCCAATTGAGTGGCTGTGGCTCCCACTGTAAGGTGTGGCCTGCAAAGAACAGTGATCACAGAACCCTTCAAAGACACTGGGGGTCCCCTCACAAATTTATTTCTCCAAGGGCTGGTGAAAGGTATTGTTGTCTTTGTCTATTTCCACTGCTATAACAAAATACTAGAGAGTAGGGTAGTTTGTAAACAATAGAAACTTATTTCTCTTGGCTCTGGAGGCTGGGCAGTCCAAGAGCAAGGCGCTGGAAGGATTGGTGTCTGGTGAGGGCTGCTTTCTGTTTCCACGATGTTGTCTTGTTGCTATATCCTCCGGAGGGGAAGAATGCTGGTCCTGACATGGTGGAAGTGGGAAGGGCAACAAGCACCTAAGCTAGTTCCCCCAGCCCTTTGATAAGGTACTAATCCATTCGTGAGGACAGAGCCTTCATGGCTTAATCACTTCCCAAAAGGCCCCAATTCTTAATACCACCATAATAGGGATTAAGTTTCAACATAAATTTTGGAGGGAACATAAACATTCAAACCATAACAGGTATATCCTAGACTCTCCCAGTGTAGATAAGTAGGTCTTAAATGACAAATACACTCTAGCATTCCCATCTGCCTACAACTCTGACTTTCCTTTTTTTTTTTTTTTTTTTTTTTGGGACAGAGTCTTGCTCCATTGCCCAGGCTGGAGTGCAGTGGCGCAGTCTCAGCTCACTGCAACATCTGCCTCTCAGGTTTGTGATTCTCCTGCCTCAGCCTCATGAGTAGCTGGGATTACAAGTGCATGCCACCATGCCCAGCTAATTTTTGTATTTTTTAGTAGAGATGGGGTTTCACCATGTTGGCAAGGCTGGTCTCGAGTTCCTGACCTCAAGTGATCTGCCAGCCTTGGCCTTCCAAAGTGCTGGTATTACAGATGTGAGCCACCATGCCTGGCCTGCACCTTACTTCTTCTTCTTCTTCTTTTTTTTTTTTTTTTTTTTTTTTTTTTTGAGATGGAGTCTCCCTCTTGTCACCCAAGCTGGAGTGCAATGGTGCGATCTTGGCTCACTGCAACCTCCGCCTCCTGAGTTCAAGCCATTCTCCTGCCTCAGCCTCCTGAGTAGCTGGAATTACAGGCACACACTGCCACGCCCGGGTAATTTTTGTATTTTTAGTAGAGATGGGGTTTCATCACATTGGCCAGGCTAGTCTAAAACTCCTGACCTCAGGTGATCCACCTGCCTTGGCCTCCCAAAGTGCTGGGATTACAGGCGTGAGCTACAGCACCCAGCCGAATATATATATATATACACACACACATATATATATATATATATATATATATTTTTTTTTTTTTTTTTTTTTGAGACGGAGTCTCTCTCTGTTGCCCAGGCTGGAGTGCAGTGGTGGGATCTTGGCTCACTGCAAGCTCCGCCTCCTGGGTTCACGCCATTCTCCTGCCTCAGCCTCCCAAGTAGCTGGGACTACAGGCGCACAGGAGCCCGCCACCAAGCCCGGCTAATTTTTTGTAGTTTTAGTAGAGACGGGGTTTCACCGTGTTAGCCAAGTTGGTCTCAATCTCCTGACCTCGTGATCCACCCACCTCTGCCTCCCAAAGTGCTGGGATTACACCGCACCTGGTCAATATATTTTATTAAAATGAATCTCACCTGTTTTTTTCTGAATGTGGCTCCCAGAAATTTAAAATTACATTGCCCAGGCTGGAGTGCAGTGGCACAGTCTCAGCTCACTGCAATCTCTGCCTCTCAGGTTCAAGTGATTCTCCTGCCTCAGCCTCCTGAGCAGCTGGGATTACAAGTGCATGCCACCATGCCCGGCTAATTTTTGTATTTTTTTTTAGTAGAGACGGGGTTTCACCATGTTGGCCAGGCTGGTCTCGAACTCCTGACCTCAGGTGATCTTCCTGCCTTGGCCTCCCAAAGTGCTGGGATTACAGGCATGAGTCACCGTACCTGGCCAAGACTCTGAATTTCTTCCTCTACATTAAGCCAAAGAAGGTCAGGCATTTCCAGTTCACTCACAGTGGGTCATCTTTTGGTCCATGTTTCAGCTAACTAACCAAACAAACTGTAAGAGCCCTTCTAACTCCCCAAGCTGCAACATTAAATGCAGAATCTCTGCTTTAGTGAGCCCATGTCAATAAATGCTGCCTGATCCAACTTTGTTCCTTCCATCATTAGCCCATACCCTTGATATCCATCCCCATACATGTTCCCCAGATTTCTACTTGTCTAAATTAGAAAACTCAAGTAGTTCTTTTGGAATGTAGCATACTTCATACTTGAGTCTAGTTACAGGTCTAGAAGCAAAGAAGGGTAGTGGGGATGGCACTGTCTTGCAGAGCAACTACCTAAGGAGGCCGTTATCATTTCCTCCAGCAATGCAGGGTGAAACCCCTCAGACAGAGGTAGAGCAGCCAACATCAGTGTGGCTAGAGAGGCTGATACCACTGGGGATGAGGATGCCACTGTCCCTAGAGGTGGGGAGGCCACTATTGCTAGGGGTGGGAAGCCAGCTTCACTGGGGGTAGGGAGGTCAATTTGGCTGGGGGTAGGGAGACTTCTTCCACTGGCAAAGAAGACTCGAGAATTTGAGAGACTCAATGTCCCCAGGTTCACCAGAGTCTTCCCTCATGTCCCCATCCCAACACAGGATCCCATTCTTTCCCAACAAATGCCCTCACTTTAATAGTAAACTCCCTTCAAGGCTGGGAGTTCAACTGGTGCTGTAATTCAGCCAATTGCAGGATAAGGTTCTGCATTTGATTTTCAGCAATTTCAGCACTATGGCTGCAGGAGGTGAGGTTCTTATTTAGGACACAGTTAGAAGCTCTTAGGTCATTTATGCAGCTCTTGGGCTGGGAATTCAAATCCCTGTGCTCATCCTTTTCTTTCACACTTTGTCCTGCATCATTAGGGCAGGGAATCAACATCATTATATTCCTTATTTTTCCAAAAATATTTGCAAGTATCATATACAGAGTCACCTAGCTCCTTGCTTCTTGTAAGTGGTTGATTGGGATATTTTGTGTATCTCCATGAACAGTTCTCAGTGCTCTCTTTACTACTAGAAATAGAGTCATTACCATCTTTAAGTGTAATCGGGTTAGAGAGCCAATTTCAGAAACCTCAGAACCAATTTAGAAAACCCATCCTTAAAATTCTGTTCCTTGGCCGGGCGCGGTGGCTCACGCCTGTAATCCCAGCACTGTGGGAGGCCAAGGCGGGCGGATCACGAGGTCAGGAGATCGAGACCATCCTGGCTAACACGGTGAAACCCCGTCTCTATTAAAAATACAAAAAATTAGCCAGGCGTGGTGGCGGGCACCTGTAGTCCCAGCTACTTGGGAGGCTGAGGCAGGAGAATGGCGTGAACCTGGGAGGCGGAGCTTGCAGTGAGCTGAGATCGGCTCAGTGTTCCTCTAGAATCACTCTGTTCCAAAATGGAACTGTTTTGTATCTTGTTTTTATTTTTTATTTTTATTTATTTATTTATTTTTGAGATAGAGTCTCACTCTGTTGGCCAATGCAGTGGCGTGATCTCAGCTCACTGCAACCTCTGCCCCCAGGTTCAAGTGATTCTCCTGCCTCAGCCTCCCGAGTAGCTGGATTATAAGTGCCTGCCATCACGCCCAGCTAATTTTTTTTTTTTTTTTTTTTTTTTGTATTTTTAGTAGAGATATGGTTTCGCCATTTGGACCAGGCTGGTCTGGAACTCCTGACCTCAGGTGATCCTCCCACCTTGTCCTCCCGAAATGCTGGGATTATAGGCCTGGCCTGTTTTGTATCTTGACTGTGGTGGTGGATGCACAAACCTATATATGTGATACACACAACTAAAGATACACACACACACGCAAATGAGTGCAAGTAAAATAAGGGAATCTGAATAAGCTCTGTGGATTATATCAACGTCAATTTCCTGTGGTGGATAGTGTACCATAGTTTTGCAAGATTGAGGGAAACTGAGTAAAAGACATATTATTTCTTACAACTGCATGTGAATCTACGGTTATCTCAAAATATTAGGTTGGTACAAAAATAATTGCTGTTTTTGCTATTGCTTTTATGGCAAAAACCACAATTACTTTTGTACTAACCTAATAAAATGTTAAATTTGTTTTAAAGGCACAGGATGCCCACCAGTGATGATGCCTCAGCTGTTGATGGCAGCAGACTCCTGGGTAAGTGATTGGCCAATGGGCCAGTTGTTCACTAAGACTCTTCTAGTTATGACAATAGAAATATGCCATCCAAATATACAAAATAAGCCGTGCTTCTGGTCTCTGGAGCTGTACTGTCAAACAGTACAGTCACTAGCCACACAGTAGCTATCGAACACTTGAAATCTGGCCAGTCCTAATTGACGTGTGCTGTTAGTGTAAAACACACACCAGATTTCAAACACATCGTGAAAATGAAACAATATAAAATAGGACTTTTTTTATATTGACTACATATTAAAGTGATAACACTTCAGATATATTGGATTAAACTATATATATATATATATATATATTTTTTTTTTTTTTTTTTGAGACGGAGTTTCTCTCTTGTTGCCCAGGCTGGAGTGCAGTGGCGCGATCTTGGCTCACTGCAACCTCCGCCTCCTGGGTTCAAGCGATTCTTCTGCCTCAGCCTCCTGAATAGCTGGGATTACAGGCACCTACCACCATGCCCAGCTATTTTTTTGTGTTTTTAGTAGAGATGCGGTTTCATCATGTTGGTCAGGCTGGTCTCAAACTCCTGACCTCAGGTGATCCACCCGCCTCACCCTCCCAAAGTGCTGGGGTTACAGGCATGAGCCATCACACCCAGCCAATAATGTATTTTATTAAAATGAATCTCACTGGTTTTTTTCGAATGTGGCTCCAAGAAATTTAAAATTACATATACTTTCTTTATTTCTGTTGGACAGCACTGCTCTAGAGTAACCACAAGCATCTATAATCATCTACAATCATCATCAAATCATTAAGGTCCCAACCAGAATGCACCCCTGGTCTTTATCTGATTTCCTAAGAACCACCTCCTATTGGCTCTGACTCTACAGAATCCAGAGTTGGTTCTGTGTAGGCATCTGAAACCTGCTAGGCTCACATGGCTTGGTCCCATGTCACCCCAAAGGTCGAGAAATGACCAATTGATCAGGCATGGTGGCTCATGCCTGTAATCCCAGCACTTTAGGAGGCTGAGGGAAGAGAATTTCTTGAGCCCAGGAGTTTGAGACCAGCCTGAGCAACGTGGTAAAACCCCATATTCACTAAAAACTAAAAATTAGCTGGGTATGGTAGCACCTGTAGTCCCAGCTACTCAGGAGGCTGAGGCAGGAGGATTGCTTGAGCCCAGAGGATCGAGGCTACAGTTAGCCATGATCATGCCACTGTATTCCAGCCTGGGCAACAGAGCAAGACTGTCTCAAAAAAAGAAAAAGAAAGAAAGAAAAGAAAAAAGAAATGACCAATAGCTGGGTGTGGTAGCTTGTGCCTGTAATCCCAGCTACTCAGAAGGCTGAGGAGGGAGGACTGCTTGAGACCAGGAATTTGAGACTAGCCTAGGCAATATAGCAAGACCCTATCGCTTAAAAAAAAAAAAAAACTAAATAAATGTTTTAAAAGAAATGATGGATAAAAGCCATAACCACAATGTTCTTTCTGGAAGATTTCCTCATAGGTGGCTCAGAGGGTCAGGCACAAGACTCGTTCACTCTCATCTTGGGTCCCAGCCCAAATGGCACCTTGTCAGTGAGCTGTTTTGGACACTCTTGAGCACTCTGGATGTCAACAAGATCTTCCGCCTGTTCCAGTCTTTGTGTCTGTTGTGGCGCATGGTTCTGCAGAGGATCCACCCGGCTCCATGCAGAGGCCACAGGACAGCGCCTCCGTCGGGTGGGGCCCACGCTCCTCTCACCTCCTGCCTTGGAGCTAACCATGGGACACTGCACAGTGGAACCCACTCCGAGGTCACAAGTATGCAGCCTCGACATTCTAGAAGAGTTAACTTTTTGTTTTGTTTTGTTTTGTTTTGTTTGAGACAGAGTCTCACTCTGTCGCCGAGGCTGCAGTGCCGTGGCACGATCTCAGCTTACTGCAGCTTCCACCTCCCAGGCAATTCTCGTGCCTCAGTGTCCCAAGTAGCTGGGACTACAGGAGCATGCCACCACACCAGCTAATTTTTTGTATTTTTAGTAGAGACGGGTTTTTGCCATGCTGCCCAGGCCGGTCTTGAACTCTTGAGCTCAGGCAATCCACCCACCTCGGCCTCCCAACGTGCGAGGATTACAGGCATGAGCCACCGCACCCGGCCATGAAGAGTTAACTTTTGATCATGAGGGGCTGGTGCCAGTGGACATTGCTTCCGCACCTTCCCCCAGATTGGACAGTCCTGAGATGTCCTTCACACACCATCACAGCTTGTCCTGTGGGACTGAGCAGCCAGTTGTCCCTAGATGCAGTGGCCAGCTTGATGCCACATCCCCTTCACACAGAGATGGGGTTTCACCATGTTGGCTAGGCTGGTCTCAAACTCCTGACCTCAGGCAATCTGCCCACCTCCTTTCCCAATACCCTCGCCCTGGAATCACACACCCCATGAAGTGCCTGCACTCACAGCTTTGCCTCAGGCCCTGCTTTCTGGGGAGCCCGGGCTAAGCAGAGGCCCTCCCGGGCCACCTGCTCCCAGCCCCAGCCCCAGCCCCCATTTCCCCATCTCAGCACCTGGTTCACTTTTTTGGCTGCATCTTTTATGCTCCGAAGGATCTTGTTCATTTGTTCATTGGCTTCTGTTTTCCTCTCTGCCCAACTAGACTGCAGGCTCCTTGAGGGCTCCATCCCCAGTGTCTGAAACCCGGCCTGGTGTGAACTTGGTGCGCAGTATTTGTTAAAGCCCTGACCACAGTGCCCGGTCCTCTCAGAACATTAGACTGAGCCATCCAGCTTCTCTGTTTATCAGCTGGGATCAGACATATTTAGAAGAGATAACCTAATAAGGTGACAAGTCTTTATTCTGGGGAGAGAAGCTGCTCTTTCTAAAACTAGGATATGGCCTGGCACAGTGGCTCATGCCTACAATCCCAGCATTTTGGGAGGCCGAGGCAGGAGGATTGCTTGAGCCCAGAAGTTCGAGACCAGCCTGGGCAACATAAAATAAAAAATAAAAAAATTACCCAGGGGTGGTGGCAAATACCTGTAGTCTCAGCTACTTGGGAGGGTGAGGTGGGAGGATCACTTGAGCCCAGGTAGGTGAGGCTGCAGTGAGCCAAGATAGTGCCACTGCACTCCAGCCTGGGCGACAGAGCAAGACCTCATCTCAAAATATATATATATATTTAAATATCTCAAAATATATATACATATTTAAAAATTCGCCAAGTGCAGTGGCTCACACTTGTAATGCCAGCACTTTGGGAGACCAAGGCAGGTGGATCACCTGAGATCAGGAGTTCAAGCTCAGCCTGGCCAACATGGTGAAACCATGTCTCTACTAAAAATACAAAAAATGGATGGGTGCAGTGGCTCACGCCTATAATCCCAGCACTTTGGGAGGCCAAGGCAGGCGGATTGCCTGAGGTCAGGAGTTCAAGACCAGCCTAGCCAACATGGCGAAACCCCATCTCTACTAAAAATACAAAAATTAGCCAGGTGTGGTGGCATGTGCCTGTAGTCCCAGCTACTCGGGAGGCTGAGGCAGAAGAATCACTTGAACCCAGGAGGTGGAGGTTGCAGCAAGACGAGATTGCACCACTGCACTGCAGCCTGGGTGACAGAGCAAGACTCCATCTCAAAAACATAAAAAATAAAAAATATATAAAAATAAAAATACAAAAAAAAATTAGCCAGGCATGGTGGTGCATACCTGTAGTCTCAGCTACTTGGGAAGCTGAGGTGGGAGGATCACTTGAGCCCAGTCAGTTGAGGCTGCAGTGAGCCAAGATAGTGCCACTGTACTCCAGCCTGGGCGACAGAGCAAGACCCCATCTCAAAATAAATAAATAAATAAATAAATAAATATTTTAAAATTGGCCAAGCGCAGTGGCTCACACTTGTAATCCCAGCACTTTGGGAGGCCAAGGTGGGTAGATCACCTGAGATCAGGAGTTCAAGACAGCCTGGCCAACATAGTAAAGCCACATCTCTACTAAAAATACAAAAAAAATTTAGCCAGGCATGGTGGCGTGCGCCTGTAATCCCAGCTACTCGGGAGGCTGAGGCAGGAGAATCACTTGAACCCGGGAGATGGAGGTTGCAGTGAGCCGAGATCGTGCCACTGCACTACAGCCTGGGCTACAGAGCAAGACTCCATCTAAAAATAAAAATAATAAATAATAAATAATAAAACTAGGATGTTACCGTTTTGGATCTACCCAGGTAGAAGCTTGCCCTTAAAGATGGTGAAGGTGAACAGAGCAAGCTTTGCTTGCTTTGAACTTTTTAATCAACCGGGCAATCTCAGGAAGGATTCCCAGGCCCCAAGAGCAGGCTGGGGGTGTTGAGGACATGGGCTTTCTTTTGCAAAATGGGAAAGGCTTTCCTTTGCAAAGTGCCTCTCAGGCACTAAGCAGGTGCTGAGCTTCCACAATCTCATTCACCAACCCCACACTGTGGGTCCCTCTGGGGTTGGGGCAGGGATTAAATAAGATACTGCAAGTAGAGTGCCTGGCATGTACATTATCATCACCATCATCTTCATTATTGTTGCCATCTCTGACCCTGAACACTCACTGTCAGACCAAAGAGGCAAGCCCTGATCCTCCTACACAGACCACATCTGCTCCAGAAAGAGTGCACCTAGAATAGCAGCTGTCATCCCAGGGCAGTGTTAGCCCCCAAGGCACATCTGGCAATGTCTGGAGGCACTTTTGGTTGTCACAACTGGAGGGAGGGTGCCACTGGCATGTAATGGGTAGAGGCCAGGGACACTTAATCATAAATGCAAGGCTAGCCCTTCACAAGAAAGAATTAATCAGTCCCAAATGTCAACAGAAACCCTGGTTTAGAAGGTGCAGAGTATGTAAGAAATGTGCCCTCAGCCCCCAAGGGTGTTGTCAGGGCAGTGTGGTGGGGGACCCCAGCAGACCTAAGCATGAATCCTAGACCCCCTTACCATGGCTGTATATCCTGGACAAGTGAAATTTCACCTCTGAGCCTCAGTTGCTCGACTATAAAATGGGGCCAATGACACCCACCTCTTCAGGGAGCAAGAGGATTAAATGAAATCATATGTATAAGGGATTTAACTCAGTTCTTTGCAGTCAGAACTCAAGCAATGGGAAATGTACTGGGTTGAATAGCATCTCCCCAAAACTCACATCCACCTGGAATCTCAGAATGTGACTTCATTTGGAAATAGGGTCTTTGGCAGATGTAATTAGTTAAGCTAAAATGAGGTCATACCGGATTAGGGTGGGCCCCAAATTCAAAAACTCATGTCTTTATAAGAGAAAGGAGGAGATTCAGACACAGAGACACACACACACAGGGAGCGCACCACGTGACCACAGAGGTGGAGATCGGAGTGATAAGGCCACAAGCCCAGAAACACCAAGGGCTGCCAGCAACTCCCAGAAACCGGGGGAAAGGCATGGAACCGATTCTGTCTTGGAGCCTTAGAAGCAACCAACCCTGCTGTCCCTTTTATTTTGGACTTCTGGCCGCCAGGAATGGAGAGTAATTTCTGTTGTCTTAAGCCACCCAGTTTGTGGTACTTTTCATGGCAGTCCTAACAAACTAGGATGAGGGCTGTGGCCATATGGTGACTGTCATTACAGTGATCTGTGGCATACCCAGTGGGCATCTCTAGAGCACACAGAGGTCTCCGTACCCTGAGAGTACTGGCAGGTGTTTGCCCTCCCACTTGCTGCACAGAACCCTAACACCCATGGTGTACCTGCACCTCGGGACTTTCTCCACGGATGTTGGAGAATGTCTACATCTCCAGGCACCCGGTTGATGTTTACCTACATTCTCTGGAGCTCACGGGGGACCCCTAGGGCCTATGGGATTTGCCTATGATAAGCCATCCGCACTACCTGTATCTGCCACCTCTAGACATGTCCAGGGTGCCAGCAGCACAGAGAGCATATCCACAGCACTGCCAGTGTACTGACAGCAGCTCCCCAAGTGTGTCTAAGGAAAGGTGAGCCTCCTGGAGGACTCACACAGCACACAGCAAGCCTGCACACACTGTAGATATCAAGAGAACACCAGGGGTGACCCCATGGAAGGTACCAGTGACCCACAAACCTCATCCTTGGGAAGCAGATGGTGTTTAGAGCACGGAGTGAAGCTGTGGAGTGCAGGTTGTGTCTACAGCACACGGTGGCTGTCTGCAGCCCCGGATCGCACCCATGGCCCTCAGAGGATGTCCGCTCCACAGAAATGGCTCTCCGGAACTCCAAGTAGCTATGGCACATGGAAAGCAGAGAAGGAGGAAAATCCATTTGGGGCCAAGAGCTCTGTCTGAACTTTGTCCTTTTCTCAAGCAAAAGAAAATATTATTTCACCCTCTAAAGAGCCACACATAATAACAGGCGAAATGTCAAGACCAATGTTGATATAAACCCCCAAGGAAAACAAACATCTCCGTACCTTCTCCGCCGCCTCCCCACCTCACCCTGCTCGGCTAGTTTAAACAGATCCAGCGGTGGGCAGAGGGGAGGCGGGGAAGCGGGAAAGCCTGCCTGGCTCCCAGAGCCGTGAGAGAGGCCGCTCCGAGTTCAGGACGCTCCGAGTTCACCTACACTGGGAATGCGTAGGTGAGCCCGGCCCGGGAAGGACACACAGAGTAGACCCATGGTTAAGAGATCGGCTCAATGCAAATCCCAGCATCACTCACTGGCTGTGTGACCTTGGGCAAAAAGCCTGATCTCTCTGAACCTGAGTATCCTCATCAGCAATTATCCTCTGGCCAGCCAGATCTCCCTGGGGGTGGGGAAAGGCCAGGGGGTGGGCCATGCAGGGAGGCACTGAGGCTGCGTGACTGCATGAACGAGCAATTCCTGAGCACCCACGAGGTGCCCCCTATGGGTCCAGCTACTCCATTGAATCTTCCTCATTGAATCCACACAGCTCTGCAGGTGTAAATTATCATTCTTAATTTGCAAGAGGAGAAACAGGTTCAGAGAAGTGAAGGAACTTATTCAAGGCCACACAGCTGGGAAGAAGAGCAGACGGGCTGATTTTTTTTTTTTTTTTTTTTTTTTTTTTCTGAGACAGGGTCTCGCTGTATGGCTGAGGCTGGAGTGCAGTGGTGCAATCATAGCTCACTGCAGACTTGAACTCCAGGGCTCAAGTGATCCTTCTGCCTCAGCCTCCAGAGTAGAGATTTAAAGCCAGTCCTGTCTGGCTCCAAAAGCCTCAGGCAAGGTTGACCTCAACTCATCCAGGACACTGGAAGCCGGGTTCTAGTTTCAGAGTTCACAGAACTCTGCTCCCCAGGATGTGTGTTGGAGAGGAGTGTGTTGAGTGATACTGCCCAGGAGACCCCAAGTTTGGCTCTGGCTTGAAGCCTCAACTGACCAGCCCTTGGCTATTGGTCTTTCCAGCCCCACCCAAGGGGCCCTTCAAACTTTCAGTTCAGTTGTTTTTTTCTTTTGAGACGGAGCCTCACTCTGTCATCCAGGCGGGAGTGCAGTGGTGCGATCTCAGCTCACTACAACCTCTGCCTCCCGGGTTCAAGCGATTCTTCTGCCTCAGCCTCCTGAGTAGCTGGGACTACAGGCGTGTGCCACCACACCTGGCCCTTTTTTTTTTTTTTTTTTTGAAGGGAATTCAACAAATATTTTTTGAGCTTTTCCTCCATGCCAACACCTGAGCTGAGCACAAAAAGACCCAGAATGAAATCCTCCCTGAGTCCTACCTTCAAGAAACTTTCAGTTCAGTGGGGGGCAGGGGCAGCAGACAGATATGACAAGACTATTACAATATCATAAATACTCACTTTAATGGGTGCCTTATAAGCTCTGAAAGGACCACAGGAGAAGGGGCCCTGAGTCTCCCAGGGGGAATCAAAGGCAGGTGGCATTTGCATGAAGACTTGAGGAGGGACAGCAGTCGGCCTGGATGGCCAGAGAGGAAGGGTATTGGAGACAGAAGGAGAGGCTCACATAAAAGTACAAGGCCTGAAGGCCAGGCACGGTGGCTCATGCCTGTAATCCCATCACTTTTGGAAGCCGAGGCGGGTGGATCACTTAAAGTCAGGAGTTCGAGACCAGCCTGGCCAACACGGTGAAACCCCGCCTCTATTAAAAATGCAAAAATTAGCGGGTGTGGTGGTGCATGCCTGTGAACCCGCCTACTCAGGAGGCTGAGGCAGGAGAATCACTTGAACCCAGGAGGTGGAGGTTGCAACAAGCCAAGATTTCACCACTGTACTCCAGCCAGAGCGACAGAGCAAGACTCTGTCTCAAAAAAAAAATAAAAAAAAATTTAAAAAAGCAGGTGGCATGAAAGCCTAGAGTGTCAGGGGATCTGCATGTAGCTCATTCTGCTATGGAGCATCAGAGACTGGCAAGAGAGGTTAATGAACCGATCCGAGATGCCACAGTGAGAAAGTAGGATTGAGAAGTGGCAGGGGCCAGATTACGATGGGCTTTATTGAGGTGGGCTTTTTTGTGAGAGCGACAAGGAGCCACAGAAGGGACGTGGCAGGATAACACTTGCCTTTGAGAGAGGTCACTCTGTGCCCAGCAGGGAGCAGAACTTGAAGGGGGATGGTTAGAGATGGGAGACCAGAAAGGAGCTAAAAGAATATGGCAGCCAGAATGGGGGGCTGACGAGGGGTGTCCCAAGATACACAGGTAGAATGGACAGGACTTGGCACCAGACTTGGAGAAGGAGGAGTGGAAAATGGAGAAGAAGAGGAGGAAGTCTGCAGCACGCTCGGGTGTCACACCTGGCTGGTGGCTGATGGTGATGCCTCCCAGGGAGATGGGGACCCATGAGGAGGCCTGATGGGGAGAAGGCCACTGGGGCCTGGGGAGTGTCCCAGTGAGGACACCAGGAGGCAGCTGGCCATGGAGGTTGGGTTTGAATGCTGGGGGACACCAGTATGGGGACACAGAGCAAAAGAAGAAATGCCAAAATGTAGCTGGAGAAGGAGGAGCCAGGTGGTAGGTGGTGAGCCAGGGAAGAGGAACATTAAGGGTGTAGGATGAGGCCAAAAAGCCTGGCAAAGGGACCAGACAACTCGCAGGGTGGGGGCAGCCGAGCCAGCCGCCGTTTCAGGTGAGAGATGGTAGCAAGCTGCTGAGAGGTGGGGGCGGTGAGGAGGTGGACAAGGGCAGGGGCTGTACACCCCTCTTTTAAAGGCTTGGCAGGAAATGGAAAGAGAGATGGAAGACAGTAGCTAGCAGGAGGCTTGGAGTCCAGGGAGGGTTTTCATTTCCAAATGGGAGACATGAAGAGCTGCTGTGATTCAGAAGTTCAAGTCTGAGTCAGGTTACTGGAGGCAGGGAGGTCCCTGTGGAGGACATCGGGTTGAGGTCTGGAGTCCATTGGGGATGGTGGAGCTTCCACATTGAGACTGGAGGAGAGAAGCTATGAGTGAGAGGGTCAACCTAGACAAGGCAGAGGGAGGCAAGATGTGAAGTGAGGCTGGGGGACATCAGCCCCCGGTCGTGGGGGGTCCCCAAGGGCAGGCTGAGGCGTCTGGCCAGGCAGCAGATAGGTGGAAGGTAGATGAGCTTCAGATCCAGACCAACCTGGGTTTGCATCCCACTCGCCAGCTGTGTGACCCCAAACGGTGCCCCCACCTCACTGTTCCCTCATCCCTGACACCAGGAGGGCAGTGGTCCCTGCCCCACGGGAACAAACTCACAAAAGGCATTCAGCGCAGGATCCGGCGAGCAGAAGACCTCGATAAATGTTAGCGAATAAGAATAATAAATACTGAGGGGCTATCGAAGGGTTTTTGAAGCCGGGAAGGGACAAGGTCAAATCTGTATTTTAGAAAGACCTCGCTGGAGGAGGAGGTAGCCTTGGGGAGAAACTAAAAGGTCGTGCCCTTCTTGAGGTATTTCTCTGAAGTCTGTGGGAAGTTTGTAGTGTCAGGTTAAGGATTTTATTGGTTCCATGTTTGGGTTTTGATTCGGCCGTTTCCTTGGGTCCTCCTGCGTAGACGCTGGTCTAACCGGCGTGTTCATCATTGACCTGGCAAGTCCGGCTCGGTGAGTTGGACACAACAGGGCTTCGAGGTGTATTTCAGTCATGAAATAAACTGATGGGAAAAGTAAATCCAGAAAAATCAATAAATAACATGGAGGGTGGATTTTGGGGAAGGACTAGGACCAGGGCTGGCAGGGCTCAGAGTGAGGGGCAGAGGGCCCCCCAGGAGGGCTAGGGGTGATTCTTTGAGAAATCCAGGGCTGTTCCTCAGGGGCAGCCAGCAGCAATGATTCAGACATGACCGGCCCTCCTCTCCCATCCCTCACAGATTCAGCAGAAAAAGCTTCCACTCAGAAAGGCATTGATACATCTTATTGGAGATTACTGGGGCCCACGATGAACCCAAGGTCTTGGGACTGGGTGAAATAGAAGAATGGCAGTAATAACAATAACATTAGCAACAGTAATAATAATAACATTAGCAATGGTTATCGTGGAGTTCTTACTGTATGCCAGCCCTGTGATGAAACAAATACTATTAATAGCCCCGTTTCACAGAGGAGGAGTCTGTGGCTCAGAGAATTACACTGTTAGCCCAAGGCCTCAGCTTAGGTTACAGCCTCTGTCTTGGAAGAGCCACCTACGCTCCGGTCCATCCTGCTCCAGCGACCCTGGCCCGCTTGGAGCTCTGGGCAGCACTTTCTCCGTGAAGCCTCAGGGAGAGTGAATTACTCTGCTTGTAACTCAGGCACAAAGTAGGAAGAGCCCCAGGAGCAGGTAGCTTCCCTTTCAGCTCTCTGCTAACCTGCTGTATGACCCTGCGCAAGTGGCTTCCCTTCTCTGAACCTTGGCTGCCTCTTTTGCAGGCCAAGTACGGCCCAGTGTCTAGTCCCCAGGACTGTCTCGTAGATTCCACTGGCTCCTGCCTGTCTTTGGCCTAGCACATAGTAGGCGCTCCAAGGAGGCCCAAGCCCGCTTCCCAGGGCTTCCCTGTCCGGGCTGATTATCTCCATGGAATCCACACTGTGAAAATAAACATGAACTCAAGTGGCCCCGGTCTCCGTGGCAGCCAAGGGGAAGCTCGGTCCCCAGCCCGTGTCTGTTCTAGGCAAGAACAAAAGTTTCCCTGTGAAGTTGCCCCCACCCCCGCTTCCCTTCTGGAACCAGCTGGGATGGGGGTGGGGGATGGAGGGGGCCAGGCCTGGAGCGTGGTGAGCTCAGCTGCCTGTCAAAACCCAGCCCCAGACCAACACCACCCTGCTGAGGCAGGTGGAGGGCTCCAGGCTCAGGAGCCTTGGGGGCAGGAAGTTGGACCTGGGGGCAGGATTTGCGGGCTCTAGGGCACTAGGGATGGAGGATGCAGGGATTAGAGGCCAGGGATGCAGAGAGGGGCAGCGCCTGGTTATCCTTGCACAAAGTGCCACAGGGCCCATTCATCTATCTTACACCCCTTTGCCCACCAGCCTCCCTGTGCAGAGCCTGACAGATGCCAGATTTGGGGGGCTGGTGGGAAGTGAGCTGGCCCTGGAGGACATGGCAGAACCAGCACGAAACTTGGTATATCAGGGAGGAATGGGCTCAAACTCCGGCTCCGTCATTATTTGTTGGGGCCTTGGGCAGGTCGGGGCCCCCTGAGTCTCCATTTCTGCATCTGTCATGGAATGGACGATCTGGCCAAGGACTGGGCAGCCTATTGGGGTCGAACATGAGGCACAGCAACAGGGAGCTCAGACACGTGCCAGCCTAGGAGGACAAGAGAGCTGGGTGACAAGGCAGGGTTCTGAGGAGGAGCAGAGAGCCCCTGAAAAAGGATCTACCCCAATAGAAGACAGCCAGCAACAGTGAGTTGGGTTCAGCCCAGGCTGGGGAGCTGAGGGCAGTGTGGACACAAGGTGGTGCTCTGGGGGGCAGATGGCAGTCTTGACGGCAGTGTGGACACAGGTCTCCTAACAATGTGGAGAGAAGAGTGGCTGTGCAGAAGGAAGCCCCGTTTCTCTAAACTCTAGCCCTTCGTGTGCCCAAGCTGTCCTGCTGTGGGGCCCCCAACCAAGCGTAAGCCAGTGACCTTGCCGTTTCCTTCAAGGTCATCAGAGCACAGGAAGTCCACAGGGAGGAGCAGCTCCACATGGACAGCGGGTCAAGTGGAGCCATGTGGATTAGTGGCAGCCATAATGACAGAAGCAACATTGCTTGTCCCTAAGAGGCCAAGGAGGCTCAGAGGCAGCCACAAGCTGCGAGTTCTGGCATGGCCAGTGGTCGTGGTGGTGAACTTTGTTTGGCAGTGCAACGGCAGCATTGGTGAGGGAGGATAGAGGGGGTGTAAAATGCAACCAGAACTTATGTGAAAACCTCAATCACACTGTTTAAAAAAACTGAATTAATGATGGTTCATCACCAGAAGATAGAAATATGGTTGATTTTTGTATATTGATCCTGTATCTGGCAACCTCACTAAACTTGCCTATTAATTCTAGTTGCTTTTTTGTATATTGATCCTGTATCTGGCAACCTCACTAAACTTGCCTATTAATTCTAGTTGCTTTTTTGTAGGTTACGATGGATTTTCTACCTAGATAAGCATGTCATTTGGAAATAAACGCAATTTTACTTTTTCCTTTCAAAATCAAGTGGCAACCAGGACTCATCTATGGGTGCATGTTATCTACCCGCTGGGGTCGCCCTGAAACACCTGGAAGAATGAGGCTCTGCAAGGAGCTAGGTCTCCTGAGTGGAGAGGCAGATGTTCAGAGCGAGCCACATCCAGCTTGCTGTCCTCACAGGCTGTTGATGTCAGAGTTCTGGCAATCACAGT
The DNA here is from genome assembly GCF_028858775.2 of Pan troglodytes. Classification (NCBI taxonomy): domain Eukaryota; kingdom Metazoa; phylum Chordata; class Mammalia; order Primates; family Hominidae; genus Pan; species Pan troglodytes. The sequence continues at coordinate 11,869,370 of NC_072409.2, read as the reverse complement.
CCCTCCTGTGCTGGGTGATTACAGTATTCATGACGTCAGAGCTGTGAAAGTGTCTGAAGTGGAACAAGATTTAAAGCCCACAGGGCAGGGCTCTCCACTTTCTGTGAAAGACATTTAAATTCTTAATAATGTACTTTATTCAAATATTAAACATTTCAATAAAAGTTACACTGTAGGTTTTTCCATCTTTAAAACTTTCAGATTCAGCAATCCTACCCTTAGAAACTTATCATTAGACAATTATAAAATCTGGCAAGCAATGGTTCACATCTGTAATCCCAGCACTCTGGGAGACTGAGACTGGAGGATCACTTGAGCCCAGGAGTTCGAGACCAGCCTGGGTAACACAGTGAGACCTCATCTCCATAAAAAAATTTAAAAAGTATCTGAGCGTAGTGGCATGCACCTGTAGTCCTAGCTACTCAGGAGGCTGAGGCAGGAGGATTGCTTAAGCCCAGGAGTTCAAGTTACAGTCGACCGCAATTGCACCACTGTACTCCAGCCTGGGCAACAGAGCGAGACTGTGTCTCCAAAAAAAAAAAAAAAATTTTATATATATATAAAATCCACAAAGATATAGATTGATGATGAGAATGCCATCACAAAGTTATTTGTATAAAAATAATTTAGAGATCATCTGAAGAGCCAACGAAAACATGGAATGCTATGCAGCCATTACGAATGGCTGTGCTGTACAGATATATCTTTATAATGTGCTTGATTTATATCCAAATGAAACAGGCTACAGAACAGTATTACAAAGTAATCCTATTTTGGCACTTATATAGATACACATATATAGGAAAATGTCTGGAATAAAAATATTTCAAAATATTTACCTACCTCTAAAAGGTGAGATTAAGAATAACCTGGGCCAGGCATGGTGGCTCATGCCTGTAATCTCAGCACTTTAGGAGGCCAAGACATGAAGATCGTTTGAGACCAGCCTGGGCCATATAGTGAGACCTTGTCTCTACAAAAAATAATAATTAAAAAAAATTAGCCAGACACGTTGGTGCGTGCCTGTGTTCCCAGCCACTTGGGAGGCTGAGACGGGAAGATCACTTGAGCCTGGGAGTTCAAGGCTGCAGTGAGCCATGATCACGCCACTGCACTCTAGCCTGGGTGACAGAGCAAGACCCTGTCTCAGAAAAAAAATAAAAATTAAAAATAAAGCAATGTTTTTCCTGATTGCCTTTTTGTTTTATCTGCCCTTTCTTGTTTTTCTACAGTTAAATTTATAACAATAATATAAACAACTCCCATTTATTAAGCACTTACTTTGTGCCAAGGGCATTGTGTATCGAGGGCTTTAGATTTATATGTTTCCTTGTCTACTCCTTTTAACTCTAAGAAATACATACTATTGTTTTATCAGCCAGGACCGTTTCAGCTGAAAGTGACAGAATACCCAATTCAAACTGGCTTAAGCAAAGAAAAAAAAATTAATTAGCTTGTATCAATAGAAAGTCATGATGGGCTTCACGCAGGGGCTCAAAATTTATGCACATACTGTGGGTTCTCTTGGTTCTACCTCCTCTATTGCAGCTCCATTCTCAGACAACCAGTCCCACTTGGGAGCAAGATGGCTTTGTAGCAGCTCCTCTAACATCCTCTGACCTGCAAGGCCATGGGAAAGAAGTGTTTCAAGCAAAAACCTGGAGATTCCTGCTATTGGACTGGCTTGAGTCACATGACCACCCACAGACGAATCTCCGCGGTCAGATGCTGGAGTATTCTGATTGGCTTAAGCCTGGGTCACATGCCCCACTCAGAGTCCAGGAATGAATCATGGTTCAGGGTGGGAGAGAATTGGTTCTCCCAAAGGAAAAGCAAAATCATGGTAATGGATGCTAGACGGGGGAAAATAAAGCCATCCACAATTATGATCTCCAACTTACTGATGAGGAAACTGATAAGTTCAGAGATGGGAAATTGTTTGTTCAAAGTCAAATAAATAGCTTGGTGCAGTGGCTCACGCCTATAATCCCAGCACTTTGGGAGGCTGAGGTGGATGGATCACTTCAGCTCAGGTGTTCGAGACCAGCCTGGGCATCATGACGAGACCCTGTCTCTACCAAAAATACAAAACAACTAGCCAAGCGTGGTGGCACATGCCATCTGTGGTCCCATCTACTCGGGAGGCTGAGATGGGAGGATGGCTTGAGCCTGGGAAGTCAAGGCTGCGGTGAGCCATGATTGGGCCACTGCACTCCACCCTGGGCAACACAGTGAGACCCTGTGTTGCAAAAAAAAATTAAGTAAGAGGGCTGGGATTTGAACCCATGTTGTCCAACTCCAAAGACCATAAACTTATTTATGATGTGATCTTGCCTCCCCTGATTATTTGTACAGTAATCACATCATAATGAATGTAATCATGTCATAAATGAACTTGTTAACAAATAAAATAAAATCATAAGCCTCTGTCAGTGGAATTGTGGTGCGTGGCTGCTTAAGGTGCAGGTGGGGTCAGAGCATGCTTGAGACACCCATGCCCAGTGCCTCCAGGCAAGATGATGGCAGCCATCCAGATACTTCATAAGGCCTGGATTATCTTCCCATCAAGACAAGCTGCCAAGAGCAGCCCTGACACCAGCGAATGGCAAGCGCAGCTCAGAAAATAAGAGCAGAAGCTCCAAACACACAAGTTGTCATAATAATAGCTGATATTTATGGGTGGCTTATGTGTTAGGCACTGTGCTATTGATTCCTCATGACTGCCTGCAGAGGTGGGTACAGTAGCTGCCCTGAGTTACAGATGAGGGAACTAGAGCCCACAGAGTGAAGTCCCTTGCCAAGGTCACACGACCATCTCAGGTGCAGCAGGACTTAGGTGGAGGTCCGACTCCAGAGCCAGCCCTTAATCACATGCTCTAATGACTGTATGATAGTTCCTCTCTGCAGCCAAGAGGAAATTTTAGTAGTACCTGCAAAGATCGGAACTGCAGAAAGCGGTTGTGCTGATAATACAACTCCTAGTATTAAAGGGTCCAAGGAAGACTGATCCCCCCAGGCTGTGTCTTCGTCGAATTTCCCTGGCGTTTGCTGAGGAAGGATTGTGTAATCGAGACTGAGGCACAGCATGCAGCCTGAAAGCCTGCTATTCTTCCCATTGTGATTTCAGCCTTAATCTTGAGTTTATAAGTATTTTATGTGGTGAAGAATGTCATCACTGGCAAAAAATAAATCCAACCTCTAAGTAGACGCTTAGCTTTAAAGGGATATTCGCTTAGGAAAATGGTCGTGATGCATTGTTAGAGATTTTTCTCATTGCAAACAACAAAGCTATGTAGATGGTGTGATCCAAATTTTTTTCTTAAAGGATGTTTATGCAGAAAAAAACAAAATAAACCCAGGCATAGTGGCTCACACCTGTAATCCCAGCACTTTGGGAGGCCAAAGCGGGCTGATCACTTGAGGTCAGGAGTTCGAGACCAGCCTGGCTAACATGGTGAAGCCCCATCTCTACTGAAAATACAAAAAATTTGCTGGGCATGGTGATGTGTGCCTGTAATCCCAGCAACTCAGGAGGCTGAGGCAGAAGAATCCCTTGAACCTGGAAGATGGAGGTTGCAATGAGCTGAGATTGTGCCATTGCACTCCAGCCTGGGTGACAGAGCAAGACTCCATCTCGAATAAATAAATAAATAAATATTAAAAAATAAAAAATAAAAAACAAAAAGACTAACTCTGGGGGCTGGTATTATGGATTATTTTTATTTTCTCGTTTGTGCTTTTCTATGCTTTCCAATTTTTCTAAAATGAAGTATATTATATTCATAACTTAAATGTTATTAAAATTTTTTACAAAGGTTGCTAGTTTCAGAGGCACTAGACTTCCATTAACAACTTCAAGCTTTGTTGTTTTTTTTTAACTTTATTTATTTACTTATTCATTCAACAAACATCCGCTGATTTCAGCTGTGCTGGGCTGTCACCCAGAGTGGATCAGATGCAGATTCCTTTGAGGAGCTGCCTTGCAGTAGGTGGGCAGACAGACAGTCCCATACCACAGTTGTCTGCTCAGACATGATGACCCCATTAGATGTGAGCTCCAGGAGGACAGGACCCTCTGTGGGTCATCTCTGTATCCTAGTACCTAGGACGGGGTCTGAAACAGTTAGGTGCTGCAGAAATATTTATGAACAAGTAAGTGAAATCAGGGAGACACTTGTTCAAATCCCAGCTCATTGAGTCCCAGTTTCCTCTTCTACAAAAACCAGAGGTAATACCTATCCCATGGGCATGGGGTTGTTTGAAAGCTCAATTAACAATGCCTTGGCCAGGTGCAGTGGCTCACGCCTGTAATCCCAGCACTTTAGGAGGCCAAGGCAGGCAGATCACTTGAGGTCAGCAGTGTGATACCAGCCTGGCCAACATGGTGGAATCCTGTCTCTACAAAAAATACAAAAATTAGCCAGGTGTGGTGGCACACTCCTGTAATCCCAGCTACTTGGGAGGCTGAGGCACAAGAATTGCTTGAGCCCAGGAGGCGGAGGTGGCAGTGAGCCGAGATTGTGCCACTGCACTGCAGCCTGGGCAACAGAGAGAGACTCTGTCTCCAAACGGAACAAAACAAAACAAAAGCAATGCCTACAAATGGTAATAGACCCTTGACAAAAAAGCAGAAATAACTTGTTTCAAATTGGGTAGATGATGATGACGTGCAAAGTCTGAGGTCAGACCTTCCTCTACAAGCATCGGGAACTTGACTAGAAAAAAAATTTGGTTTATAATTTGGGAGAAGAGTATGTAGCTTATACTCACATTTCTGTAAGAAAAGTAGAGGCATTAACTTTTAAAATGGAAGGACAAAACAAAAACTTGAAGCAGCAACATTTCTCTAAAGGGAGAGGAAGGAAACAAGGTGGAGGGGGAGACAGACCCTTCATAATATTTCTTGTTTTGTAGACCTGACTTGGAAACCAGGCAAATATTTAATATAATCATAAACTAATGTGAAATGCTTGGAAAAGAAATTTCAAATATCAAAAGCAAAACAAACCCAAAAGGCTAACTTATGGCAAGTTGGTGACATTACCACACAGAGAAGAATTACCCCAGGTCACTAAAACACAGTCATTTTGACTGTCCCTCCCTAATAAGACATTCCCTAAAGAAAAAGCAAAAATAAAGACATAAACTACAAAAGAAAAATAATAATAATCATACTGTTGGGGCGCTGTGGTCTGCATGTTTGTGTCACCCCAAAATTTCCTATGTTGAAACCTAATCTGATGTGGTATTAAGAGGTGGGGCCTTTAGCAGGTGATGAGGTCATAAAGACTCTGCCCTCATGAATCAGATTAGTGCCCTTCTGGGGGAGCTTGTTCATCCCTTTGCCCTTGCACCATGTGAGGACACAGCTAGAAGGTGCCATCTTTGTTTTTTGTTTTTGTTTGTTTTTGGTTTTGTTTTTTGGAGACAAGATCTCACTCTGTTGCCCAGGCTGGAGTGCAGTGGCGCAATGTCAGCTCACCGGAACCTCCACCTCCTGGGCTCAAGCGATTCTCGTGCCTCAGCCTCCTGTGTAGCTGGGATTACAGGTGCACACAACCAGGCTGGGCTGATTTTTGTGTGTTTTTTTTAACTAGAGATGGGGTTTCACCATAGTGCCCAGGCTGGTCTCAAATTCCTGACCTCAAGTGATCCGCCTGCTTCAGCCTCCCAAAATGCTGGGATTACAGGCGCGAGCCAAGGTGCCCAGCCAAAGGCGCCATCTTTGAAGCAGAGAGCAAACCCTCACCAGACACCAAATCTGCTGGGCCTTGATCTTGGACTTCCAGCCTCCAGAACTATGAGCAATAAGTTTTTATTGTTTATAAATTATCCAGTCTAAGGTATTTTGTTACAGCTGCCCAGATGGACTAAGACATGATAGTACTGGCATTCTTATCTGAGAGTGTGAAGTGGGTCAGACTCAACAGATGAGTTTATCTTTCACTGGGAACTGAAAAGAAAGGGCATTTCTCATGGGAGAAAGAACAGACAAGGCTAAGTAAAAACATGGTGATCCTGAATTTAAATTAGAAGTGTCAATATGAACTCATGATTTTTTAAGCACATTAGTAGACTTTATTTTTTTAGCAGTTTCAGGTTTACAGAAAAATTCAGCAGAAAATAGAGAGTTCCCATATATCCCTTCATCTCCCCAACCCCCTCCCAGTTTCCCCTGTTGTGAACATCTTTCATTAATGGAGGTCTCTTTTTTAAAAATCAGACCAGTGACATTGCATAATGGCATACATTTGTTACAACTGATACATCAATAATGAGACATTGACTAAAGTCCATAGTTTACATTCAAATTCACTCTTGATTTACATTCTATGGGTTGGAACAAATGTATAATGACATATATCTACTATTATAATATCATACAGAGTAGTTTCACTAATCCCGTGTGCCCCCTGTCCAGCCCTCCCTCCCCCAAACACTTGGAATCTATGGATCTTTTACTGTCTTGATAGTGTTGCCTTTTTGTATAGTTAGAATCATCTGTGTAGCCTTTACAGACTGGCTTCTTCCACCCAACAATATGCATTTAAGGTTCTCCTGTGTCTTTTCATTGCTTGGTAACTCTTCCTTTTAAGCGCTGCATAATATTCCATTGTCTGGATGTACCATAGTTTGTTTACCCAGTCACCTACTGAAGAACATCTTGCTGCTTCCAAGTTTTGGTAATCATAATTTGTGATGCATTTTACCTTTTAAAAAATGTATTTCTGAGCTCTATTCACTCAAAATGCCCAGAAACAATGACCAACCCAATAGTAATGAGCATTGCATAAAACAAGATCGTGCTTTCTAAATAATATTCCTCACTCAAAGGAACCAGGACTCCTTAGACAGATGGCTGATTCCAGGTTTGGAGCAGCAAGTGTACAAGATGAGTCTGGGGCACCTTGCTGTTCCAGAAAGCAAGGAAGCCATCAAAGCCAACTGGGGTCAAAGACATCAGGAACCAATCCAAAGAGGTTCTCTCTGGCTGAATAGGATCATTTGAACAGCAATAAGAATAAGAATCACAGGGGACTGAAACACATCAAATAGCATTCAGTCCCTATATTCATAATGATACTCTTTTTTTGAGAGAGGTTGAGGGGTGGGGTCTCATTCTGTTGCCCAGGCTGGAGTGCAGTGGCGCGATTTTGGCTCACTGCAGCCTGGACCTCTGGGCTCAAGTAATCCTCCTACCTCAGCTCCCCAAGTAGCTGGGACTACAGGTATGTGCTCCATGGCTAATTTTTGTATTTTCTGTAGAGACAGGTTCTTGCCAGCCCAGGCTGGTCCTGAACTCCTGGGCTCAAGTGATCCTCCCGCCTCAGCCTCCCAAAGTGCTGAGATTACAGGTATAAATCACCAAGCTCGGCCCCATAATGATACTTTTTTAAAAATCAATTTTAAAAAAAACCTCTCAGGATGCTAGGAAACAAACTCATTATTTGAAAGCCATTAAAGAGCCAAGTCTTGCACTGTCTATAGTGTATATACTGAAAGAGGGCATACTGCGCCTTGGGGTAACTAAAGAGTTAATGAGGAGATGCCCTTTTTCAAGTATTCCAGCTAATAAATGAAGAAGGAAGATAGAATTAGAACACCAAATTAGCTGGGTGTGGTGGCACATGCCTGTAGTCCCAGCTACTTGGGAGGCTGAGGTGAGAGGATCACTTGAGCCCAGGAGATTAAGGCTGCAGTGAGCCAAGATCCCACACTGCATTCCAGCCAAGGTGACAGAACAAAACCCTGGCTAAACAAAAAAAAAGCATCATCATTTTGCAAGCCTTAATGAGATAGTGAATCTAGGCAGTGAACATCCACAGCTACAAACTTCACCCAAAAAAAGAGCTCACAAGACATTATGGGCCTCCTGACAAAAGGACACAGCGCGATACCTCCTGTGAAGTATTGCTGCCAAAAATCAAACCTGAACCTGATCAAGCCTCTAGATCTAATTACAGGAAATTCCGAAGACAGAGGAACATGTTAAAGGACCCCACAGGAATACAAGCAGCAAAATCCAGATTGAGGGAAATGCTGCTGGACAAACAATGGGTTTCTTCCACAAATATTAATAAACAGCAAGAGTGGAGAGGTGGAGAGACAGAGACAGAGATGTGGGGAGAGAGAAACTATAGATTAAAAGAGACTTAAAACACACACGGCCTTTTTAATAAGATGTACAAAACATGTAGGAGACAATCAGGGAAATTGTAGACGCTGACTAGATCAATTTGATGATAATTTTTCCAGAAGTGATCATGGCATTCTGGCTATTATAACCTTTTGAAGATTCCCTTATCTTTTAGAAATATATACCAAAATAGTCATGGTTGAAACGTTATGGTGTCTAGGATTTGCTTTAAAATAACCCAATGAGATAAGGGTATTGGGGTGGGAAGTAGAGGAAACAAGATTGGGCATGAGTTGTCGCTCTGAGGCTGAGTAACTGGTACATTATTCTACTGTTATATATGTTTGAAATATTCCATGATAAAAAAAAAAAAGCTTACCAGAAATAAACATTTTGGAAAGCTCCTTTTCCAAAACAAAGGCAGAGGCAACCAGGATTTCTTGTGCCTCAGGTGTTTTTATGTTGTCACCATTGTGTGTAACATGTGGCCAGAGTGAGTGGCAGCTTTCTTCCCAGTAGTCTTTCCTTCCTTCCAAGTATGTTGGTGAGTTGGTTCTAAACTGCCTGATAAGGGGTGAGGAGGAGCCACATACGATGTGCCTTCACTGGATCAGCTTGCATCCCAGGAAGGACCATCAACCATGGGGCAGAGGGAACAAAGCTGGGTCTGGGCCCCAGCACTGCAGCTGACTTGGCAGGTTCAAGGTAGGAGCACTGCAAACCCAGCTACCTGGGCAGGTTTCTCTCTGGGGCACGTGCGGTGCTAGGGCACTCACAGCAGGCATAAATCATGTGGATAAAAGCAGAGTCATGTGATGATTAAAAGCTTGCTACTTGGGAGGCTTAGGCGAAAGGATCACTTGAGCCCAGGAATTCAAGGCTAGCCTGGGCAACACAGCAAGACTCCACGTCCATAAAAATAAATAAATAAATAAATAGGCCAGGCACAGTGGCTCATGCCTGTAATCCCAGCACTTTAGGAGGCTAAGGCAGGTGGATCACCTGAGGTCAGGCATTCAAGACAAGCCTGGCCAACATGGTAAAAACCCGTCTCTACTAAAAATACAAAAATTAGCCGGGCATGGTGATGGGCACCTGTAATCCCAGCTACTCATGAGGCTAAGGCAGGAGAATCGCTTGAACCTGGGAGGCAGAGGTTGTAGTGAGCCAAGATCACGCCACCGCACTCCAGCCTAGGTGACAGAGCAAGACTCCGTCTCAAAAATAAACAAACAAACAAACAAGAGCCTGGGCTCTGAGAGACATGGGTTCAAATTCCAGATCTACCCATCAGAACCTGTGTGGCAGGTGGGCATGTGCCTTTACCTGCCTGAGCCTCAATTTCCCCACTTGTAGATTGGGAACAGTATGAGTGTATTAGTCTGTTTTCACACTGCTATAAAGAAATACCTGAGACTGGATAATTTTTAAACAAAAGAGGTTTAATTGACGCACAGTTCCTTATGGCTGAGGAGGCCTCAGGAAACTTACAATCATGGTGGAAGGCGAAGGGGAGGCAGGCGCCTTCACCACAAGGCGGCAGGAGAGAGAAGAGTGAGGAAGGAACTTCCAAACACGTATAAAACCATCAGATCTCCTGAGAACTCACTCACTATCATGAGAACAGCATGGGGGAAACTGCCCCCATGATCCAATCACCTCCCTCCCTCGACACGTAGGGATTACAGGCCCCTCACTCGACCCGTGGGGATTACAACTGGAGATGAGATTTGGGAGGGGACAGACAGCCAAACCATATCAATGAGAATCTTCCAATCAGGCTGTTTTGTGGATTCAGTGTGAGAGTATGTGTGAAGCACTGAGCTCAGCGCCAGGCTGGAGTGATACCCAACATATGGTGGTTATTTCTACTGCTGTTATTGTTATCGTTGTTAGGCCTAGCCAGAATATAAAGCAGGGCTTTTCCCCAAAAATTATTCCTTAGATTTGACCGCTTAGAGAGTATGCTATATCATGGGACACATTCCCAATTACTTAATTTTGACCAATAGAATGCTATTTGGGAAAGACGCATTAGCCTGAAATGGCCTCACTAGATGCTCAGTTTGGATGCTAATGGCAGTAACCTGACAAATGTGCTAAAAGAAAGATAAGGTAATTTTGTTGTAGCTTTAGAATTTCTCCAGGGAGTGTGGTCTCATGCACACAGGGGATGGATATTGTTGCAAACAAGCCTTTTACTGCCCATTTTGTAACACAATAAAAACGGTGTGCAGAGTATGAATTTATACTTACCAGAAGAATAAAAGTAACCTAGTAGCCTAATGTTCAGCAAACAGTTATTTTTGGATTGGGATAATTTTAGCACCGTGTAAGAATTTGTAACAAACAACTTAGAGAACTGGAGACAGGTGCGCTAGAAAATGATGGACGTCTCAAAAAGTAGCCAGGTAATGACAAAGGACACAGATTCAAAAATGCAGGTAGAGGCTGAGCAAGGTGACTCACACCTGTAATCCCAGCGCTTTGGGAGGATGAAGCCAGCAGATTGCTTGAGCCCAGAAGTTCAAGACCAGACTGGGCAACATGACAAAACTCTGTCTCGACTAAAAATACAAAAATTAGCCAGTGTGGTGGCACTCGCCTGTAGTCCCAGCTACTCTGGAGGCTGAGGTGGGATGATTGCTTGAGCCCAGGAGATCAAGGCTGCAATGAGCCAAGATTGCACCACTGCACTCAAGCCTGGGAGACAGAGTAAGACCCTGTTACACAGACACACACATGCACACAGTACGTAGAGCACAAGCAACAAACGAAAAAATAAATTGGACTTTGTCAAAATGTAAAATTTCTGTGCGTCAAAAGATACAGTCAACAAAGTGAAATGGCAACCCGTGAAATGGGAGAAAACATTGGCAAACCATATATGTGATGAGGAGTTAATATCCAGAATATATAAAGAACTCCTACAACTCAATCACAAAAAAACAAACAACCCAATTAAAGAATGGAGAAAGGGGGCCAGGCATGGTGGTTCATGCCTGCAATCCCAGCATTTTGGGAGGCTGAGGTGGGCAGATCACCTGAGGTCAGGAGTTCGAGACCAGCCTGGCCAACATGGTAAAACCCCGTCTCCACGAAAATACAAAAATTAGCCGGACGTGGTGGTGCACAGTTGTAATCCCAGCTACTCCGGAGGCTGAGGCAGGAGAACTGGCTTGAACCTGGGAGGCAGAGGTTGCAGTGAGCCGAGATCGTGCCACTGCCCTCCAGTCTGGGCAACTGAGCAGGGCTCCATCTCAAAATAAATAAATAAATAAATAAATAAATAAATAAATAATGGGGAAAGGGCTTGGATAGATATGCTTCCAAAGAAGATATACAAATGGCCAATAAGAACATAAAAAAGATGTTCAACTTCACTAATCATTAGGGAAATGCAAATCAAAACCACAATGAGATACCACCTCATACCCACTAGGATGGCTACTATCAAAAACAAACAAACAAACAAAAAACAGAATGTGGAGAAATTGGAACCCTGTGCACTACTGAAAGGAATATAAAATGGTGCAACCACTATGGAAAACAGTACGGCAGTTACTTAAAAAACTTAAAAATTGAATGACTATAGGTCTAGCAAACCACTTCTGGGTATATACACAAGATAACTGATGGCAGGGACTCAAAGAGGTATTTGCACACCCAAGTTCACTGCAGCATTATTCACAATAACGAAGCAACGGAAGCAACTCAAGAGTCCACTGTCAGATGAATGGATAAACAAAATGTGAGCTATATACACATAATACACTATTATTCAGCCTTAAAAAGGAGGGAAATTCTGATACATGCTACAACATGGATGACCCTTGAAGACATTATGTTAGGTGAAATAAGCCAGTCACACATGCACAAATATGTACAATTCCACCTCCATGAGGCACCTAAGAGTAGTCAAATGCAGAGACAGAAAAAGCAGAATGGTGGCTGCCAGGGACTAGGGTCAGGGGAGGGCACTGGGGAGTTATTCTTTAATGCATACAGTTTGTTTTACAAAATGAAAAGAGTACTGGAGATAAATAGTGGTGATGGTTGTATAACAACGGGAATGTACTTACTGTCAATGAACTGTACACATACGAATGGTGAAGATGGTAAATTTCATGTTATGTATACTTCACCAAAATTAAAAGATAATAACAAAAAAATGCAGGTGAAGGGTTTGAAATTAAATTGTTTCAGAAACTGCAAGAAAAGGCAATATTTCAGGCCGGGTGCGGTGGCTCTCATCTGTAATTCCAGCACTTTGGGAGGCTGAGGCAGGCGGATCGCTTGAGACCGGGAGTTCAAGACCAGCCTGGACAACATGGTGAAACCCTGTCTCTACTAAAAATACATACAAAATATTATCCAGGCGTGGTGGCAGGTGCCTGTAATCCCAGCTACTCTGGAGGCTGAGGCAGGCGAATCGCTTGAACCCAGGAGGCAGAGGTTGCAGTGAGCCGAGATCATGCTGCTGCACTCCTGCCTGGCGACAGAATGAGACTGTCTCAAAAAAAAAAAAAGAAAAGAAAAGAAAAGAAAAAGAAAAACCAATGTTTATATATATGATCTTATTTTAAACCTATTTTTCAGGTTACTGCTACAAACACCCAAAATTACTATAAAAATTGTAATTTTGCAGGTAGTACCAAACTCATAAATTTAATATTTTAAGTAGGTATGTGACAGTTTCATTGTCTTGAGTTTTTGAGGGTTTTTATAAACTTAAATTGGCCAAAAAATACTTGGGGTTTTTTGTTTTGTTTTCAGAGACAAGGTCTTGCTCTGTTGCCCAGCCTGGAGTGCAGTGGTAACCTCAAACTCCTGGCCTCAAGCGATCCTCCCACTTCAGCCTCTTGAGTAGCTAAGACTATAGATACATGCTCCCATGCCTGGCTAACTTCTAAATTTTTTGTAGAGATGAGGTCTTTCTATGTTTCCCAGGCTGGTCTCAAACTCCTAGCCTCAAGCTATCCTCCTAGCTCGGTCTTTCAAAGTGCTGGGATTACAGACATGAGCCACTGTGCCCAGTCCTGGTGAGTGGGGGGCGGAGGGGGTAATCTTTTAATTAGGAAAATACAAAGGTACCTCCTATTGCTTCTGGCATGTTTAGAGCATGTGTGGAATCATCTCCCATCACCACCAGGCTCTCCCCCAGACACCCTTGGCTCTCTCAGGAAGTCCTGGACTGTTCTGGGGTCCACACAGACGAGAATCCAGAGCTCAGGGCTCCAAGATTCTCACAAAGCTTTCTCTCCTCTCCAATAGGGCACTTCCTAAAAGCAGAGAATATTTACTGTTTAAAAAGCTTGCATTTTGTTGCCCCCCCCTCACTTTTTTTTTCAGAGACAGGGCCTCGCCATGTTGCCCAGGCTGGCCTTGAACTGCATTCAAAAGGTCCTCCCACCTCAGCCTCCTGAGTATCTGGGACTACAGGCATAAGTCACCATGCCAGGCTCTGTTGCACTTGTTAATATTCTTTTATTTAAAAGTTAAGAGGTGGCTGGGTGCAATGGCTCAAGCCTGTAATCCCAGCCTTTGGGAGGCCGAGGCGGACAGATCACTTGAGGTCAGGAGTTCGAGACCAGCCTGGCCATGATGGCAAAACCCCATCTCTACTAATAATACAAAAATTAGCTGGGCGTGGTCGCGCACGCCTGCAATCCCAGCTACTCGGGAGGCCCAGGTACAAAAATCACTTGAGCCCAGGAGGCGGAGGTGGCAGTGAGCTGAGATGGCACCACTGCACTCCAGCCTGGGCAACAGATGGAGGCTCTGTCTCTAAATAAATAAATAAATAAATAAATGGGAAGAGCTGCTCAAAGAAATGGTAGAAAACATATATTTTTAAAAGCTCCTGTACCCCCATATCCTGAAAATGCAGTTTTCCTTTGGCAGAGTCTCCTCGGGACTGTCACTTTACAATTGCCCCCACAATGGGCCCCAGTGGGAAGCTGGCCTGTTGTTTTTTGCCTTGAGTCTTTGGCTGATCTACATGGGAAAGGCATATCCCCAGCTACAGAACCAGCACAACATGGACTATGTAATATTCAAGGGTATATGTCCCTTCTCCATCTCATAGATCCCCTTCCACCGCCTTGACACTGAAGAGCAACCTCCCCATCACTCCTTTCTCATTGTTCCTGGGTTTCTCTCTGAGACTGCGAGGGCGTAGAATGAGGAATGAAAAAGACATGCAACCCCATCTCACCATGAAGGAGAATCACAATCACGGGTTGCTGAGAACATGTAAGAGGTAGCTCTAAGCTAGCCTGGGAGGTAAAGGAAGGCATCCAGGAGGAGGTGACCTTTACATCGAGACAGAAAGGATGAACAGGAATAAGCTAGGAAGAGGGAGTGAAGAGGGCTTTCCAGGTGAAGGGAACGACCCATTCAAAGCCTGGAGGCAGGACAGAGTATGAGCGGCTTGAGAAACAGAAATCAGGCCAATGTGCTCGGCACTCAGCGTAGCATGGAGAGCCAAGGGGAGGGAGGAAGAGATGAGGCCAGGGAGAGGCCACGGGGAGGATTCTAGACTTGGAGGCTTTTCCTGGGTTTGGAAAAGCCCAAATTACCAAGCTCTTCCAGGGAGAATAACTCAACTGGGCAGATTGTGTGAGCTGGAGCAGAGGTGGAGGTCAGGACGCCAAGATGGAATTTTCTGGCTTTTCTGCACACTGGGGACAGTTGCAGGGCTGTCTAGATCCCACAGAGCTCAACAATATGCCTGACTCACCACCCCTCTGAGGCTGCCCAGCCCACAGGTGACAGTGTCAGGGCTGCGGCCACCTGCCTGGTTCTGCCACTCAGCGACCTTGGACAAGGCCCTCCTACCCACAAGTCTCTTTATTCATACAATTGTAATGACAGCTACGTCCCAGCCTTACTCTAGGATTCCATGAGATCATTCTAGGTCAGATGCTTTATTAATAAAGGTTATTATTATTACTATTACTGTTGTTGTTGATGTTTGCAGCCTGGCCCAACTCCTGGGCACTGCTTTGTCCGCTGGTTGCTGGTTCTGTTTCAGGGACAGACACTAGCAAGGCGCAGGGCTGGCATGTTCGCTTTTTTGCATACATGCGAATCTTGCATTCAGAAGAGCCCCTCCTTCCACAGAGGGTCCAGCGGGGTTGCTTGGGGGACACATTCCAGAAAGAATAACTCTGTGTAACATGAAACCCTGAATCTGGAAACACAGCCTCTATGGGAAATTGGAGGATAAGGTCTGGTCTGTGGACCGCCCAACCTCATTCCATACAAAAGGGATATTGAAACCCAAAGGCCTCATCCCTTGGCCTCCAGACTATGGTCTCGCCCCTCACCGCGGCCTGAGAGATCTTCCTAAAAACCAAACTTGACCGGGACACTGCCCTGTTTCAACTCTTCCATGGCTCCTACTCAGGTTCCCCCTGAGGATCAGGTCCACACGCCTCATTGTGACCTACAATGCCCTGTGGTCAGGCCACTGTCCATACCTGCAGCCACATCAGAGCCTGCTCTGACCCAGCCACAGGGGCCTCCAGCGGATCAAGTTCTTTCCTGCTTCAGGACCCCTGCACATCCGTGAGCCCTCTTCCCACTCTAACAGGCGACTGCTAATTCTTCCAGATTCAGAAGTCTACAGACTTTGTTAAACTTCCAAATAATAATAGAAAGTAGGCCGGGCATGGTGGCTCACACCTGTAATCCCAGCACTTTGGGAGGCCAAGCTGGATGGATCACCTGAGGTCAGGAGTTCAAGACCAGCCTGGCCAACATGGTGAAACCCCGTCTCTACTGAAAATACAAAAATTAGCCGGGCATGGTGGCAGGTGCCTGTAATCTCGGCTAATGGGGAGGCTGAGGCAGGAGAATCACTTGAATCTGGGAGGTGGAATTTGCAATGAGCTGAGATCATGCCACTGCACTCCAGCCTGGATAACAGAGTGAGACTCTGTCTCAAAAATCTAAATAAATAGATAGATAGATAAATAAATAAAAGAAAGCAGTAATATTATCCCCACTTTCCAGATAAGCAGACTGAGGCCATCCACCTCAGGCCTGGAGTCTAGCTGGCCTGGCTTGAGGTTTAGTTGCAGGAGCAACTTGCAAAATCACCAAGCACCTGGTCACAGCTTCAGGACCACAGGAGAGTGAAGGTCGCTCGAGAAGAGAGGCAGGCCAAGGAGAACAGGGCCAGGGTAGCACAGTGTCAGGGTAGCACAGTGTCAGGGTAGCACAGTGTCACGGCATGGAAGCCATTCTCAACGCATTCAAAACCCAGTTCAGCCACTCAGACGCTGTGGTCTAAGGCAGGACATTCAACCTCTCTGAACCTCAGTTTTCTCATCTGTAAAATGGGGCTAAATAATAATACAAACCTCACAGGTACATTGTGAGTATTGGGGAATGACAGATGAAGTGCCTGGCCCGTGGTGGACACTCAGTGCATGGCATGATGCCACCTTCCCTTGACGCACCTGGGGAGGCTGCACCAGTCCAGACCAGCCTAGCCCAGACTAGACTTGCATCACCCAAGGTTAGGCAGCCAGGGCCTGGGAACCATCCCTGCCCTGTTTTCTGTTTGGGGCTTTGTGTTTCCCAGCGTTTCCTTTGGAAAAAGTCCAGCTTCCTCCCCACTGGAAGGAGGCAGGAGGGGACTGTTCACGCCTGGGTCTGGATGCCCGAGGGAGCCTTGTGGGGAGATGACAAGAGCCTGGGGTTTGGAGTCAGGCCAGTAGGGTTTGAATCCAGGATCTGACCTTTACAACACTGTGTGGCCCTGGGCAAGTGACTTCACCTCTCTGAGGTGCCAATTTCCTCACCTGTTTAAGGTCTCATGATCTCTGCCTCAAAGGGTACTGGATGCAGATGGAGGGGTGGGGTGAGAGAAGGTTCTGGATGCAGTTCCCCAGTGTACATACAGTGATTCCTTTTGGGGATGGGCTGAAGACCAGGGGAGGAGCCAAAGGTTGACAGCTGGAGTGACCAAGACAAATGCTCCCTGGCAAACGGAATCCAGTGGGTGTCCTGCCTAGGATGGAGGTCGGAAGGACAAATTTAGGTCCAGCTTGTTAGCATGCTGCTGGAATGAGGGTCCAAAGTGATCAGACCTCTGATTATTCAGGAGAAAAATCCACGCAAAATTTTCACGCAAAATCTCATGATTAAAGTATGGTAAGGAGTATATAGGATGATTCCATTTATAGAAAATTCACAACAGGCAAAACCAAGATAGTGGTTTCCTTTGAGGGAGGTGGGTGGTGCCTGGGAGGGAACATGAAGGATTTCAGGAAGCCAGCAACATTCTCTCTCTTAATCTGGGTGTTGGTGGCATGGGCATGTCCTCTTTGTAATCCTATGCTTCGTGCACTTTTCTACTGTGTATTAACTTCAATAAAAATGCTAGAATAATTTTAAAGCAAATAAATCAAGGCTGCAGTGCTGGGAGAAAAGACTACCTATAGGGGCCAAGCTGAACACACCTGCAGGCTGCCTTCTGACTCTGGGCTGGGGACGTGAGGCAGGCATGGGTGCTCTTGGCCCCTGACACCCTTAGGGGGCAGGTGCTTCCTCAGCCACACAGGAGGAACACCCATCCTGCCCCACCCTGCTGCCTTATCCAGAGAAGGCTGGACAGCCACAGCTCCTCTTAGCCAGATCTGCTGAGCTCACATTCTAGAGAAACAGACAAGTTCTGTCACTTAAATGATAAAGTCCCCCCAAAAACTCACCCTTATTTATTATACATTTTACTTTACCAAGAATGCCCAGAGGACAGTAATCAAAAGGCAGACTCAGGCCGGGTGTGGTGGCTCACGCCTGTAATCCCAGCACTTTGGGAGGCAGAGATAGGCGGATCACCTGGGGTCAGGTGATCGAGACCAGCCTGACCAATATGGTGAAACCCTGTCTCTACCAAATACACAAAAAAATTAGCCAGGCATGGTGGCGGGTGCCTATAATCCCAGCTACCTGGGAGTCTGAGGTGAGAGAATCACTTGAACCTGGGAGGAGGAGGTTGCAGTGAGCTGAGATCGCACCACTGCACTCCAGCCTGGTTGACTGAGCGAGACTGTGTCTTAAAAAAAAAAAAAGCAAAAGAGGCAGATCCAGTTATGTTTCAAAAAAAGGCTTCCTAGAATCTGGATTTCACCAGCCCACTGCCAGCCCTGATCACCCTCACAAGGTAAACCCAAAGGCTACCAACTTGTATCGTCACTGGTGCCCAGGAGCCCCTGACGTCACAGGGGTTGTGGTTGGCAGTGGAATTGCCCCAGCTCCACCCCTCTGCCTGGTTCAAAAGTCTCGGTTTTATTTTTCTTTTCTTTTCTGAGGGCCAACAGGAGATGCACACACCTCCTACGTAAAGCGGTACTAACCAAAACAAATGCACATCAAATGCATGTATTTGCACAAACACTCATAAAAACTTTACCAGACACCAAATAATTACAGGAAGGGGCGAAACTTCAATCCACCAAGCCACAGCATTTTGAAGTGGATTTAAGATAAAGATCAAATAGGATGGGCACTGGCCCCAGCCTCACATCGGGCCCCCTTCCCCAGACACGGGCCCATGAGATAGAGACCAGGGAACTTTTCTGGGTTTTGTGACTCTGCGTCCAATTCATAGAAAATGTCTTTCTGCGAGTTATTCTTAGTGTCTTAATGTGGCTTTTATGGTTTCAAATATGATCCTGGGTCTTCTCTGCTCTCACTGTGGTCCTCAGCTGGGGAAGCTCCCGGTTCCAGATAGGCTGCAGAAATAATCCAGCCCATCCATTTGGCAAGAAAGCCAAAGATTCTTGAAGAAAATAAATTTTAAAATATGTGACATCTTGAGAATCCCACGTGGTTGCTTTTGATGTAATGGGCTAACGCCCCTAATTCTGTGTCCCCGCCAGGGTCCAGCTCTGAGCAGCTACTTGCAGGCCCAGGCTCTAGAGCAGGGCCAGTGGCAAAGGCTCTGCCGGGCCTCTAGGCACTGCCTGGAGGTCTCCTGTGCCCAGCTCACACCTTCCTGGAGCTAAGCTTCACCTGCCCTGGAGGAAGGTACACAGGTGAGCCCAGGGGGTCTGTCTGCCCTCAAGCCCTGGTTGAAGGAGAAGCAGGGAGCTGTGATTTCCCCAAGTCTTGGTAGCATGGCCCCTCTTCCATCCAATTATTATGATTACTTGAGATGGAGTCTTGCTCTGTCACCCAGGCTGGAGTGCAGTGGTGCAATTTCGGTTCACTGCAACCTCCACCTCCCGGATTCAAGCGGTTCTCCTGCCTCAGCTTCCCAAATAGCTAGCATTACAGACACGTGCCACCATGCCCAGCTAATTTTTGTATTTTTAGTAAAGATGGGGTTTCACCATGTTGGCCAGGTTGGTCTTGAACTCCTGACCTCGTGATCCACCAGCTTCACCCTCCCAAAGTGTCCATCCAATTATTTACCAAATATGTATAGAGGCCTGGTAGGTGCTGGGTGTTGTGGTGAGCACTTATGTTTCAGCCTCTCGACAACCCTGTGGGACAGATGAGGAAGCTGAGGTGCAGAGAGTAGGGCAGGACCTTCCTGAGGTCCCATGGCCAGATCCTGAACCAGATCTGGGTGGCTCCCCAAGATCTGCTCTTGACCACTCCTAGCCACTGCGAGACCTCAGCACTGGGCCACCCCGCCAGGGCACCGTCTCCCTCAGAGCTCCAGTCCCGAGAGCTGACAGCAGCCTGGGCTCTAAGGGAGCACCGTCTCCTGACCCAATGTGGAGGAATCCCATGACTAAAGACCCAGACCTTGTGCTGGAAAGTCATGGGTCTGTGGCCAGAGCCCCTACCCACTGAAGGGGAAGCTACAGGAAGGACCTAGGGGCTTTGCTGGGGCTGGCTGTCTCCCCGCTGCACACAGACACACACACTTGCATGCAGCCTCAGAGCCCCAGCTCTGCCTCACCAGCAAATTCTGCCACAAATCCTGTCTCCCTGCAGCCCCTCTCCCATCAGGCTGGAAAACCCCAATGGGAGAGAGAATCAGTTCCCAGCCCTGATTCAAAGGACCCCCGCTGGGCGCCATCACTTTACTCCTGTGTGTGGGCCTCCACCTGGGTTCAAGGTCGCTGTGAGGTCTCCCACCGGCACAGCAAGACCACAGACATTTGCACCGCTCTGCGGCAAGGTGGCTGTGTTACTCTGTGACGATCACACACGGCCATCTCTAGCTGAGAAGGGCCTGACCCTTTGGCCCATGTGCCCTGGGGTCCAGCCCCGCTGGGGTCCAAAAAGCATAACATGGTCACTGCTGGCTGGAAAGTTTCCAGCACTCAGTCTCCGGGTGTTCCCGCTCCACTTCCGGAGTCAGTGTGGTTCTCCCAGGACCCTAGACCCAGGGCCACCTCCCAGGAATATCAGCCCCCAACCTGGCCCACTGCTTGGGCGGCTCTTGTCCCCCCAGTCTGGCCGCCTCTCAAGGATCTGAGGCTCGGCAGGGCTGATGGCGCCGGGACAGCGTGGGACGGCCCAGGCTCTCTGCAGCCCTGGTTCTCCGGGCAGAGTGGAATAGAGACACTCGCAGCTCCTGGTCCTTGCCTTCCCACTCCTCCGAACCCGGCCAGGACTGCACCCTGCGCTGCCCCAGATCCATGCCTCCAGCTGGGATGGTAAACTGGGAGGGGGCAGCGTGGCTCTGGCTCTGGTCAGAAGCACAAAACAATCCAGACAGCCCGGAGCGGGATGGACAGGGCTGGGTGGGGTGGGGGAGGGCAGCTCATAGAGCCGTGCTCGAGGGAGGCGGGTAGCGCAGAGGAGAGGGTGCAAGGCCCTAAGAAGAGGAGCAGGGGGGACTAGGGCGGGGCTCAATGGAGCTGGGGCGTCCGCAGACTGGAAGGAGCCGGGACCCCCGCTCCAGAGCCTCCCTTTCCATTCTCGCTTCTTCCAGTGATTCCGAGCCCCCGACTCAGTCTTTCCCCCAGGTAGAGAGAATCCGAGGCTGTTTCTGCCGCTGAAATCTGAGCGGGAGAGCATCCGGGAGCCGCCTGCGTTGAGCGAGCAGCCCCCGCGTCATGGGCCAGAGGCGCCCGGGAGAATCTGCGGGTCACGGATCGCACCCGCAGGGGCCTGGCGGAGCAAGGTGCCGTTCGCCGCCTGCGGGCAGGAGCCGGCTCTGGGCCTCGGCCCCTGCTGTGCCGTCCAGTAGGCCGCTTCTTGGCTTCTTCGGCAAGGGAAGCGGTGGAGAGGCGCGGGAGCCCCGATTGTGCTGGAGAGATCTGGGGCCTCTGCGCGTCTGCGTGCGAAGGACCCGAGACCGGCCAACTCTGCTGGGAGCACGGGACACGAGGAGTGAGGACAAAGGGCAAGGAACGGGGCCTATAGGGAGGGTGTGTGTGTGTGTGTGTGTAGGGGGAATGAATGGACAGCGGGGAAGGCATGCAGAGGGGCCCAAGGGGTGTGGACTCAGCAGCCCCACCCCAGACCAGAGAAGGCAGCCAGGCTCTGGCGTCCACCGAGCCAGCGCCCCTATCTGGGCGCGGGCCGCATGGCGGCAGACCACCCTATATCCGCCTTGGTGGCGTGGGATATGACTGGTAGGAGCGCGGAAGAGGCGCTGAGAATGCATGCGCCCCCGGACAGACCAGACGCGGCACGGAGGGGGTACTTCCCACAAGTCCTCCTGCCTTGAGACCAGGCCTTCGAGTGGTCCGGGGAATGAGCCTCTGGGCACAGCCAGCGGCCCCAGATCGGCACTGGACGCCAACCCGAGTTAGAGAAGCCTGGGAGGCTGGATCGCAGGGGCCCTCATTCAGCCAAGGAGAGGGAAAGGAGAGCTGTAGGGTAGGAGAGGCCAGGCACAGGGAAGGTGGGGAGGGGATGGAGCCTTGCGCCAGGAGTTGAGGGTGCAGGGCCTGTGACGAGAGAGTATTACCATGTGCACCCTGAAGGAGAGGGAGAGGGTCTGGGCCTGGAACGAGGACTCTCGCCTGCAGGCAGTCGCCCAGCCCCGGTTGCAGGGACGGACCGCGACCAGCAGAGGGCAGAAAGTGCCTGGTCCGCCCGCCGGCCCCGAGCCGCGCTCCGCGCCTCGGGACTCTGGCTCTGTGCGCCGAAGCCTTGCCCGCCCGGCTTCTCCCTGCAGCAGCCGCGCCCCCGCCCCAGATGCCCGGAGAAGGCGGCTCAGGCCCAGCCCAACTTCGCGGGTCCAGGCCTGGGGTTTCCAGGTCAAGCAAAGAGGGGACCGAGATGTGGGAGAGAAACTCCACATGGACTGTCCACTCTCCCCGACCTAGCCACACAAAGGCGCCTAGAAATACACGAAGGCACAAAGCCCCCCACCACACACAAACACACACACACACACACGCTAGGAGACACGCGAGCACACAGAAGCATTCAGAACCCCGGAGATAAGCACAGATACGCAAAGCTGACAGAGATACCCATACAGAAAAGGATCGCAGACACAATACAGAGGCTGAGACACGCACAAAGACTTAGGCCCCCGCATGAAATGATGCGGACACACACCCCAGACACAGGCACGAAGGACCCACACACTCACATACACACGGGTGCAGGGGACTCAGACACAGATCCACAGATTCACCCCTGGGAGTCTGGAAGGTTGCAGGGACACACATACCGTGTGTGCAGAGCCAAGGAGCACACGGAGGCAAGAGCCGCAGAGGCGGGGGCCCGACACGCACAGACACACACAGATACCCACCGACACACACGCAGGTAGGGTGGGGCGGGAGCCTCTAATCCTCCACAAAGCCGGGCCCCTCGCGGGGCCCCGCGGCGCAGGGGGCCACTTCTGACCAAGCCTCCCGCAGGTTCCAAATCCGATCCGCCCTTTCGCCTCCAGCGAGGTCAGGGGACCCGCCCCCCATGCCCTCCGCCCCCGCCCGGCTCCGCGCCGCTGCCTCGCTCCGGGAGGGGCCGGGGCCGCCCCGCAGCGGATCGCGGGGGGTCAGCCCGCCGCTACCCCGGGCCGCACCTGCCCCCCTGCTCCCCGGTGAGCCGCGCGTCGGTGGGGACCACGGGCCGCAGACAGCCGGTCCGACGCTGTGGCCTCTCGCACCGGACGCGGGTGCCAGGCCCGGCTGGCGCGGAAGTCGGCAGCTCCATCTCGCCAGCTTTCGCGTCCCGTTGCCGAGGTCCACTTTGCCCAGGCTGGCTAGAGCACTGTCCTTGATCCGCGCGTCCCAGCGACCCCTGGCCGGGCACCCGACCCGCCAAAGGACCCCGATCTTGGCAGCCAACCTAATTTCTTCAGAGCCGCTACCCTGGGGCCACCACTCCCTCCTAGCGCCCCTCACTGCAAACCCTAGGAGGCCCAGGTCTTGCCCACTGCTCCTGCCCCTGCCTGGGGACCCCTTTTCCAGCCTTAGTTGTCCTCTAAACTCTCGGTCGCCTGAACCCAGGCCTGACCTTCCTTGTCGTCCCAGTGTCCCCCATTCTCGATCCCGGGGCCCCAACCTCCCATCGGCTCAGTCCCCCGCCCAATCTCTGCCAGGCCCGGAGCTTTCCCAGACCCCTCACCCACACTCCAGGCTCACTCCCCGTTCCTGGGCCTGGGCCCCCCCTTGCACGAGTCCAGGGCCAGCCGTCCTCGCCTTCTGCCCGCCCCCGTCCTTCGTTCCTGGGAGCCGGCCCTCTCCGCGGACCAAGCCGCCCCGAGCAGGCGCCGCCGCCCGGGGGACGCCGAGTCAGCCCCCGCGACCTACCTCGGCCGACAGTCGGGGGTTCCCAAGCGGCCACTCCCGGCCGGCGCCGTCCCCTGGCGGAGCCGCCGCGCTCCCTGCCGTCCGCGCAGTGTGGCCTCGCTCGGGGCCACTCCTCGTAGCGCTGGAGCTTTACAAAATATTAATAATAAAGAAGGCAGGGGAGAAAAAAGAAAGCCTTCGCTCCCCAACTCCCAAATCAATTTTTCAAGGGGGTGGAGCAGAGGGATTTGTTTCGAAGACGATCAAAACTTCTGCGAGGGGCCCGCGGGGCGGCCGGGCCGGGGAGCCGGGGCCTGAGCTCGGGGCCAGGCGCGGCGCGGGGCGCGGGCCAGGGGCGCGGAGCCCCGGGGCGCGCGGGGGGGGCGGGACGGCACTATTTGACGTGGAGCCGGCGGCGCATCCCGGCGCAGGGATACCGGCCGCGGGGTTCAAATGTCAGGAAGTTTCGGGAGGTGAGGCGGCCCGTATCCCTCCGCCGCCAGCCCCAGCTCTAAACCCGGCGGCTCAGCGGGCGCACCATGGCACTGGAGTAGCGCGGGGAGCGCGCCCGGAGCCCCGCGGCCCGCTGCGCCCCGCCCGGGACCCCGCTGCGCCGCGCGCCCCCCCCGCGGCCCGCGGGGCCGCCCCTGCACCCCCACCCCCTCCCCCGCCCGCCGCCGCCGCCACCGCCACCGCCGCCGCCGCCTCCTCCCCGCGGCTCCGTCTGCAGCAGCCGCCGCCGCCGGGCTCCGGGACTGACAAGCAGGTGACAGAGGAGCCGGCGCGCGTGGCTGCAAGTGTCCGGGAGAGCGCGGCGCGGGCTGCAGCCGCCCCGGCCCGCCCGCACGACGCCGGGGCCCGGGGCCAGCGCGTAGCCGCTCCACGATCGCCGGGGGCCGGCGCAACCCCTGCCCTGCAGGGGCCGCGCCTCCCCGGTTCCAGGGCCGCGGCGGCGGAGAGCGGGTGGACGGGCCGGCGGGCGAGCAGCCCGGCCGGCGGGGTCCGCAGCGCGCCCCGCGTCCCATGGATATAGCAACAGGTCCCGAGTCGCTGGAGAGGTGCTTCCCTCGCGGGCAGACGGACTGCGCCAAGATGTTGGACGGCATCAAGATGGAGGAGCACGCCCTGCGCCCCGGGCCCGCCACTCTGGGGGTGCTGCTGGGTGAGTGCGGGGTCGGAACGCCCGAGTGGTCTCGGGCGTGGGATGGGGCGTCGTCCGGCTGTGGACACGGGCGTCGGGGCCAACGGATAAAGGAAATGGGTTTGCAGGACATGGGGAGGAGGCAGAGACAGGACTCCTGGAGTGATCGCCAGAGGGCCGCAAGTACGCCTCCGGCAGGCGTCCTGAGGGGACAGGACAGCTCCAGTCGCCACCCACCATCCTTTCCAGGCCTAGGTTCTAGAGCTGCCACTCCGGTGTGGTAGGTGGCGGGTGGCAGGGATGATGGAGGACCTAGCAATCACCTTGGCGAGCTTGGGAGAGGCGCAAGGTCACCTGGGGTGGGGGAGATTCTAAGAGAAAAACGTCTCCCTGGTCACTCAAACCACAGATTTTGGGGAGATCGGGGATAGAAGACCACGAACGCCACCGTGGGGCGTGTCAGCCGGCGAGCGCCCCAGCCTCACCTCGCCTGTCTTGGTCCCAGCCGGCCACCCTGCGCCGTGCTCGTTGTCATTTGTCTTAACACGGAGCGCGGATTCTCCGGAGAAGGGGAGAGCACAGCGCCGAGCCAAGGCTGGAGGCCCGCGGCCTCTCCACGCCGGAGCCCGAGGACTGGGACGGACTAGCCGGGGCCGCCCGGCCCCTGGCGCGGCGGTCCGGGGAGCGCAGGCGGCAGGCGGTGATCCCGGGCGGCCCGAGCCCTCGGGGCCGGGGGCTGTGGGCCCGGTGCGACCGGGACGCCGGGGCTGGGCCGGGCGACGCTGACGGCCGGGCTTTCGCCCTGTGCGCTACAGGCTCCGACTGCCCGCATCCCGCCGTCTGCGAGGGCTGCCAGCGGCCCATCTCCGACCGCTTCCTGATGCGAGTCAACGAGTCGTCCTGGCACGAGGAGTGTTTGCAGTGCGCAGCGTGTCAGCAAGCCCTCACCACCAGCTGCTACTTCCGGGATCGGAAACTGTACTGCAAACAAGACTACCAACAGTAAGCGCTTCTCGTCCTCCTTCCCCGCCACCGCCCGGCACTCGAGCCCGGTCAGCCCCCTGCCGGGCCCGGCCCGCGCCCGCTCTGCCGCCGGCTCTGTGCGCAGCTGGGCCGTGCAGCTCCAAGGGTTCCGAGAGCTGCGCGTCTTGGGGCCGGGGCGGACCAGCCCAGCCCAGCCGGCACTGATGGGGTCCTGGGAGCCTCCGGACGGCCCCCAGTTGCCATCCGTTGTCCCGGAATCCTGCGCTGGGCCGGCCGAGGGATTTGGTGCCTGGGTCCTGGGATATAGGGTCTGGCGCTACGGAGGCTTGAATTGGGAACCCAAAATTGATTTCCAAAGGAAAATAATGTTTTAGGGAGCCAGGCCTGGCGGACTGCTTCAAGGGCCTGGTGTGTGGGGGTTTGGGATTCCTGGAGCCTGGAGCCAGGAGCCAGGAGGTGGAGTGCTGGGACACTGAACGGCCTGAGCGGCAAGGGAGGCCCCCTTTCTGCCAGGCTCACTGCTGCACTTTTAGTCCCTGATGGAGAGAAAAGAATGTCCATATTCCCCAAACCGTTCCATGCGGGAATTTTGCACTTGCAGTTTTCTTTGGTTGGAGAAGCATTCTAGGAAGAGGATCTCAAAAGGTGGCAAGTTACAATTTGGGGCTCCCAATGGGAGTGAGGAGCTGACTGAGTCAGCCCTCCCCACAAGGCCTCCTTTCTGGTAGTGTGTATTGAGGAGGGAGATGGCCCGCTCTGCCCTGGTATAACCCAAACCTCAGGGCTGAGGCCAGAGATGTGGGTTGAGCCCTTCTTGCTAACTAGTTTTTAGCTGAGACTGGATTTGTATGGCCGGGGTTGGGGACAGACAACAGGACATGCAGGCTTTTTCTTCTGACCTCCTGGGTTTTCTGCCTGGCACTGCAATTGGGAGGGAGGCAGTGAGGAGCCACAACTGAAAGAGGGGTGTGGGGATCCCCAAAGCTCTGTTGCAGACACAGTGGGTGCCTGCGAAAACTTTAGTGATGCCAGAAAACCGTCCTGGATGAGGCTGCAGAGCGGGTAGGCTGCTTAGGTGGTTTGGTGCTCAGAGAGGGCTGTGTATGCCCAAGCCTCCAGGGAAGGAAAAGCTGGGCTGCCGGCGCCTCGTGGTGAGTGCAACCTACCTGTTCTGCCCAGGGATTGTCCCCAGTCCAGGGCCTAGTGGAAAGCAGCGCAGCCCAACTGTTTAACTGAGGCCTGGAAACAGTGCAGGCCAGAGCCCTAGAGAGGGCATCGGATTCTACCCCAAAAGGCTCTGGCTGTGCCTGGTGGTCTGGGGACTGAGCCTGAGCTGCTTTTTGCACCTAGCTCTTTCTTCCGGCTGAGGGATCTTTGGGTAGGGATTGGAGTCCATTCAGAGGTTCAGCTGTTTTGCTGGTCCCAGAGTGCAGCTGAGGCCTTCCTCTCAGTAGGAAGCACCCCAGATTTAGGCACACTGCCGTAGGTCGGCTTTGTGCTGTGCTCTGAACTAATATGATTCTAGTTCCGGGAGAGGGAGACGCCAGTCCGTTCAGTCACAGCCCAAGCATAGAGCAGCACAAATTGAATGGGGAAAATAGTTTGGGGTAGATGTGGCTGTGGGCTCTGGGCTGGCTAGAGGAGCCCCTCTGTAGGGTGCACCAGCCTCTAAGCCCCCTCCCCACCACACCCTGCACCCCTGGCCTCACTCTGCTTGCCTGATCCCGAGCTCTGGCAGTGCCACTTACACCCAGCTCAGCCACCAGCCTTTACGACAACACATGGGGGAAGGGGGCCCAGGAAACTAAAACCGGCCTCCGAATCATTTGCACGGCTTAAAAAAAAGAAAAAAACTTTTTAAATATATTGAAAAGACTTATGAATTGCGTGTACATATTCTGCCCTCCCCCCACTCCCCATAATTATTTACGGAGCTTCTCTTTAAAAAAAGGAAAGGATAACCCCTGGTTCTTCAGGCACAGAATGGTAAAGTCACGAAATTTCAGCTGGATGTTGCCTTAGAGATGAGCGGCTCACCCCCTCATCTTACAAAACAATTAAACGTTAAGCATTTGCTACTGCTTTGTCCAAAGTATATTTGTTTTAAAAAGAAAAGGAAAGAGTCACCTAACAGCCAGCTTCTTCAATGCAGTCCGGTGTGTTGAGAATGATTTTTGGCACAGGGCGAATCTCAGGTCCGAAGACCTCACTCAGTCTGGATCCTGTGGGGCTGAAGCCTGGGGTGGGGAGTGCATTATTCTAGCTGTGGACAGTTCACTCCTCCACCCTCATTCTATTTTTTCCAATAACGCCAATTAGGTATCTGCGTTAGGCCGGCCGGCAGGATGTGCTGGGGGTGGGGGGTGGGGGGTGGGGTGATTGTTATCAGGACAAATAGCCAGTGAGTCGTTTCACAGGGAGATGGAGCGCCGCTCCAGGCAGGCAGCAGCCACTGGAAAGGGATGTTCTTTGCACAATAAAAATTTTTTTATTCACATTTCTTTTTTTCTTTGAGAATTGCAGATGCATATTTATTTCATCTGTGCGTAAATGCTTTTCAGACAGGAATCCAAGCAAGCGGGCGCAGAAACGTGCCTTCTTGATATTGTCGAGTCTGTGCGTCAGCGGTATTGGGAAATTAACAATCCCCCCACCAAACACAACTTCTGAAAAATGTGTCCTCACCCCTGGCTGAGTTGCAGGGCTCCGTCCTTAAAAAGAGGTTGCCATTTTTAGTAAATGTCTCTTCTTCCTTTCGATTTGTTCTCAAAGATCCCAGACACCCAGAAGTGCCAAGTTCTCTTACGCACCACGGGGGTGATTAATTGACACTGGGGCACATTGAACCGAATTTGATAAAAATCCTCTTGTACATCCTTGGCGGGCAGAGCAGAGCGCCGGCCGTGGAGTTTGGGCATTTTCACTCTTAACTCCAAAAGTCTCCTTTTTCCCCATGTGTGATTTTTGGGGGCTCCTTCAAAAAAAAGAAAAAGCAGCCTTTTCGGACAGAAAACCAGTTAGGAAACGGAGAGGAAACGCAGCCTCCCCCAAATCAGAACACCTCTCACCGTCCTCCACCGGAGAACAAATGAAAAATAAGGCACGTTCCCCCCTCCCATGTTTTTATCTTGGCGGCTTGGCCGAATAGAATTATGTAACTCTCTTTTCTTGCCGTCTGTCGCTCGTCTGGAAAGGGTTTTTATCCTGAAGAGGTGGAGAATTCCTGGAGGAGGCTCCGGAAGGGGGGAGGGTCGGTGGGAGAGTCCAAAAATCTGTCACAAAATGGAGTCTAATCGCTTGTAAGACAGCTCCCAGGTTTGGCGACCCGAGACCCGCTGGGGTGCAAGCGGGCGCCTTTGTGCACGGCGAGACGCGGGGTTCCGGCCCGGGCCGCGCTCCTACCTCGGCGGCGGGGCCGCGGCGTCCTTCCGCCCGCAGGGCCTGCCCGGGCGGCCGAGCCTCTCGGCGGCACAGACTTCCAGGGCTCCGCCGGGCCCGCTGGGGGCCCTTTGGGCTCGCCTGTCCAGGTAGGATGTGCCTACGTTGGCAGCAGGGGAGCATCGAGGCTTTGATTGAGTTTCACAGAAAGCCCTCTTGAGTCCTGGGGTGAGTTTTTAAAAAATTTCCCCCAGCTGGCTGTGGCTCCAGTGGCCCAACCGCTCTGCCCTGCGCATTCCTTTCCTTGGAAGTGTTTACCCCGGGAAAGACCTTCTTGGGAGGCTCACCTCTCCCCCCACACTCCCCATCCATCTCCCGCGTTCGGGTGTGGCCCAGGGGGAGAGCAGTCAGGCTCCGGCCTTCTCTGGCTACTTCTTCTGCCAGCCTGGAAGGCCTCCCATAGGCCCTCCTGCAGGGTGCCAGTCTCAAGCAGCACCCCTTCCCCAGTGTGTACCCCAACCAGCGAGCCCCCCTGCCCCAACCATCAAACTCATTCAGGGCTGCAGAGCGCCTGTCCTGGAAACTGCTTGGGAGGAGGAGCCAGGACTTTGCCTTACAAAAAGGCTTCTATGGTGCTGTCTCTGGGGGCTGAGGCCCCCAAAGGGCTCACCCTGGCAGCCCAAGTCTGGGGACCCTCTGGCCCTTTGGAGGGTACCTCTCCATTTAACCCCAGCACCTTGGCTGTGTGCAAGACGGTAAGCACAGGCCTTCCTGAGGCTGCAGTCCCCTGCTGCTGAACGGAGGCATTATTCACAGTGACTCCTGGCTCACCCTCGACTCCCCGGGCGCTGGGCTGGTGTGGCCTTATTTGTTTGCCCTATTTTTCTTGAGTAGGGGAAGCAGGCTGGGAGGATCTCCTCTGGGGTATGTGATTGGTGACTGTCAGCTCTTTCCTGCCCTGTCCATTGGAGCCAGGCTTAGAGACCACACGGCCGTGGCACCTACCTGATCCTCCTCTGTGAAATGGGGACTTATTCTGCTGGGGGCAAGTATTCTTATAAGGACTTGAGATAAGGTGCCCCAAAGGACCTGACATCTTGCCTGGCTTGTTATTAATACTCTGGAAGTTATTGCTGTTACTCTTCTCACCATGAGCATGGCAGGGAATACCTTGTCTCCAAGGACACACACCACACTGCCAACAGGTTCTATACCCAGGTTCCATGGTACACAGGGTTTGCCATGAGCCTCTCCATGCAGGGAGGATGAGGAGCACCCTGGGGAAGCCATTGCCTTTCCCTTCGTAGGACACTGTAAAAGTCTTGCCTTTCTCAGCCATGAAAAGAGCTTTAGACTCGGAGTCAGACCTGAGTTCACCTCCCAGCCCCAAGTCTTAGCAGCTGTGTGATCTTTGCTAAGTGGTTGCCCATCTCTGAGCCGGGGCCTCATCAACAAACTGGGGGTGATGATGTGACTTTGCAGGGTGGTTGTGAGGATTACACAGGCACCTGGTGGAACTTTAATAAATATTCCATTCTCCGGGGGATCCATTATCCTCTCCTGCACCTCAAGAGAGGTGGAAAACCTGATTGTGTGGGTGCGCACAGGTGCCAACTGCATTATCAGAAAGGGCCGCAACAGGGTGGCCAGCTGTGCTGGGCTCTTTCTGCTTTGGGGGCAGACGGGTGTGCTGTGCTCTTTCTCCCTGGGGGCAGACGGAGGGTGGCCGGGTGTGCTGTGCTCTTTCTCCTTGGGGGCAGACGGAGGGTGGCCGGGTGTGCTGGCTCTTTTTCCTTTGGTGGCAAACAGAGGGTGGTCCAGAGCAACAGTATTTCCACCGGGAAACAATTGGCATCTCCAGGGCCTCCATATAGCTTGGAAAAGCTTAATAATTCATATTTGAAGAACTGTTTGTACTTACTGTTTTGTGATTGAAGCCACAGAAAATAAAGCTCAGCCAATGGAGAAGGGGGTAGGTGGAGGAGAGGTCCGGGGGATTTGTCTATTTCTCAGAAGGAAGATGAAGTTTAAAAGGTGGAGAAACACCATTCCAGGAACTCAGAAGGCCCCTCCAGCTCGGGCTCTGTGGCCTTGTGAGGTTTCCACCCATGGGTGGCTGGCGATGCTTCTCCAAGGAGCCGCCTTTGTCCTGAGGCTCTGGAGTTTCTAAAAAATAAAGAAAAGGAAGAGGAAAAAAACCAGTCCTACTTTGGCATCAGTTAGGCTGAAGGATGGAGGATACTCTCACCGACATGAGTTATAACTTCCAATTTGTTGGACACCACAGTCAAGCCTCAGCCAGGGGAGGGAGGAAGGGAGGGGTAGTCTACTCATCCAAGGAGCCGCGTGTGAGCTGTCAGTCAGTTGGGGGTGCCCGAGGACCCAGGGCCCTTGGCTGTCTGGCTGACCCAGCCGGAAGTTCCTCTGGCCCTCTCCAACCAGATTCTGTGCTGATGGCAGCAAAGAGCAAAACCAAAATTATATATATTTATTACCACTGCAGTCAGAAGTGGAGAGACGGTGGTAGTGAGAGAGGGCTAAGGCTGAAAACCATATTTGAAAAAGTTGATTCACGAAGGTAGAGGAAGCAAAGTGGCAGACGTTTGCCATTTCATCGACCGGCTGGTGTTCTCCATTCATGTCATAAATGTCTCCTGTCATTTGATGCCAAAAGCAACATGATTTGGTTCCCCGGTGGCCTATAGGGTTTTTCTCCCTCTCTCTCTCCCTTTTTTTTTTTTTTTTGCAGTAAATGTTTATTTGTTAATAATATACTTTAAACAGCCTAGCCTTGACCTCAAGTCTCCTGAAGCATCCATCTTCTCTCAGAAAAATGTTTCAAAGTTTGTGTAATTTTGGGGGGAAGGTGTAACTGACGGGGCAGTGAAGGGCTTGTGTTTGCTTTAACTACTGCTGCGGTGAGGAGTGGTGGGGCATAAGGGGCCACTGTGCTCGGAATGGCAACTTTCTTGGGTTTCAGGCCGGCTGACAGCACTTCCTCTCTGCCCTTTACCTTTGCTTCGCCTGATCAGTACAAATAAATTTCTGCGTGGGCCCTTCCTTTGTTATTCCCTGGATAATATTGTATCCATTTCTGCTCAGCATCTTGACTGGCAGCCGCTGGACCTGCCCTGCTGACCTTGGGGCCCCAAAGGGAGGATGAGGGGCTGGGGATCTGGGGATGTGTGGGTACATTTGTGGGGAGGCTTTGTCTCAATTGGGAGCTTGGCTCGGACCAGCCCTGGACGAATGTCCTGGCTGATGGCAGAGCACCTGGCTGGCCTTGGCACTTGGTGAACTGGGGGGAAGTGTTGCTGAAGGAAAAACCCGGTTCCTGGAGCCTGGTTCCAGAAGAAACAAAGATGTTTGCTTCCTGGCCGGGCCAGTGCTGTGAGAGAGGCTTCCCCGGGAACTGTGGGGAGGTGGCTAGCTGGGGAAGGTTGTGACGGCCACCCAGAGCAACAGCGATGCCCACTGGGGCTGGCAGGAATGAGGAGGCCACCAAGCTGCTGGGTAGCTGAAGATGAGCTAAGCATGCTGAGACACAGGGCCGCCAGGGGTCCCTCCCCCAAGCGCCTCCCCAGGAACTTGAGCAGCGGTGACGGGAGGGGAGGAGCAGCACTGGGTTGGGATGGGACAAGTTGGGTGTGACTGCTGTTCCCCCTTCTCCCGCCTCCTGCCTTCCAAGGGGACTCTGTGACTCTTGTCATGTGATTCCTGGATTGCTATAGTTACTGGGCTGTTGGGTGTGGGCGCCAGACCAGGACTGAGCTGCCCAGGCCTTTGGGGTTCCAGAGGATCAAGGTGCTCTGGGGTGACCTCCTCCAAATGGAGGGGTCCTGGGTGGGGCACATTTTCTCAAAGGAAGAGCAAGCTTGTTGGCAGTTACAGAATGGGGATCCAGAATGTCTCCATCTCCCAGTGACAAAGGCCAAGGGCCTTTAGGGAAGGACTGACAGCTCTTCCTGAGCCTCAGTTCCCTTCTCTGTGAAAAGGGGGTAGTAATTCCAATCTTACAGGGTTGCTCTGAGAATAAAGTGGAACAAACCCAGATGCCAGCCAGTGTTGGGCATGCAGTCAATGTATGTTTTCTTCCTTCCTGCTGGGAAATGAGCCGAAGGCAGCCCCGTCTGGCAGGAATGCATTGTCTGTCCTGCGTGGGAGGCCCAGAAAGTGCAGCCTCCTGAACAGGCCTCCCAGAGGGGTCTTGCCCACCCTTCTGTTCCTCACCCAGGTTGGGAGCCTGTGTTTTTATTTTATTTTTTCCCTTGAAAAGGGCATGGGGCCGGTCTGGATGCCAGAGGCTGCTCCTCGGAGCCAAGGCCAGCCTGTGGATGGGCCCTCATTACTACTGAGACACGTAGGTCCCATTTTTTCCAAGAGACTCCTGAGCATGGTCAGTGTAGATGTGAACTTGTAGGAGCAGCGCCTTACTGAACAGGGAGGCAGCCCGCAGTAGTGCCTCTAGAAGGGCAAGGCATTGGCGTTTGTTGAGCCCCTGTTAAGTTCACTGTCTGTACCGTCCCAACCCTGTGGTTAGGGGAGGAAACTGAGGCTGAGCAGCTTGAACAACTTCCCCAGGCCCAGAGTTAACTCTGTAGCAGATTTTTCCCGGCCCAGAGTTACCCTGTAGCAGATTTCCCCCCAGGCGGGTCCAACTCCCAAAGCCGGATGGGTTCTCTAAGTACCCCTATACCGACCTTCCGGAAGGTGCGGGCTCTACACTGTTGCTAATCTGCCCCAGAACGCCCAGCCTGGGAGGGGTGGGGAGGGGGGTCGCTACCCGAGGGTTGGGAGCAGGGTGTCACTGACCTCCTCTGCGCGGATTGCCCCCTGTAGGGCCAGCCCTGGCCAGAGGAAGAAAAAGGTTAGAATAATTGCCTTCCCCTGGGCGGGAGAGCTTCCTTCGACGTCCGGACACGCAGCTGGGGCGGCTTTCAGCGGCCTCCACCCGCGCACCCCTCCAGGCCCACCTCTCGGCGGTTCGTGCAGCATGTTCTTTACTGGGAGTGGGATGACACCATGCATAGGCTCCTGGGCTCCGCAGCCGAGCCGCGGGCGCCAGCGGCGGTTGATGAATTTCGGTGTCACCAGGGGTTTAGCCCGGATTTGGGAACCGCGCGCTCTAATACGCGCACACGGTCCTGCCCTTTCTAAAGCGCAGCCCTTTCACCCAGCAGCTGATTTATGGAGGAATTCGATCCTGGGACGCGCTGGGCTGAAGCCCGGAGTCCAGGGCCCTGCAGCAGCTTTCGGGCTTCTCAGCGTTTCGGGGACCCTTGGTGGCTCGGGGGCTCTCCTGGGCTGGGGTCGGGGTGCCCCGCCAGGTGGGGCCTTACGCGGTCCAGAAAGAGCCAGTGATTCTCCTTGGAGCCACTGCAGGCTCCCGCTGGAGGGAGTAAGACTGGCGGGGAGAGTTGGCATTTTCTTTCCTTGTTGAGCACAGCCCTCGCCCCTCCCCAAGCCCTCCTGCCGACCCCCTCGGGCTGGCCAAAAGCAGCAAGTTCGGGAGGTTTGTTTATTGAGAGAACAGAAAATTAGGGGTTGCGGGGGAGAATCTAAGACCCTTTTCCCGCCTGAGAAATGTGCGAAGTCCCTCAGCTCCTGGAGGCAACCAGGCGGCCCGAAAGCCGAGTTCCCGGCGCGGATGCTAGGGCCGACCCCAGCCCCCTCCCTCCTGCGCCCCAGCCCGAGGGCGGCGAGTGGCGGGTATTTTTTTTTTTTTTTTTTTGGATTTGGTTTGCAGGGGGGAAATGTGGTTGTATCAATCCACAAATATTTACTCTTAACAGACTTGTATCTGTGGAGATTTCGAACAAAGACAGTTTAGGGGGATTACAAAAACCCTAAACCCCGTTTTTCTCCCGGACTTGGTGCTTTAAATGCCAATTATAGGCGAGCCATATCCAACAGCAACGGGGAAAGGCGAGCAGGCTCCGGGGAGGGAGGTGGGGGGAGAGTCCGGCCATTAAATGTAACTTTTCATTATGAAAAGGATTTCGCCGGTTTTATCTTCTAATAAGATTATGTCACGAACACAAGTACCTAGGATGGTGCTGAGTGACAGGGCTCTGTCGTTTAATCAGAGGCTGTGCCGCTCAAACCGCGGGGCCCTTTGTCCCACGGAGTGAACGACGGAAACTTGCCGTCCTAATCCCCTTATTCATGTCAAGCACAGAAAAGAAGCGGAGCACCTTACAACCGTGTCCCCTCCACCCCTTCCGAGGACGGCGGGAAGAGGGGGCTCCGGCCCTGTAGCCCCCTGACGCTTTTGGTTTCCGAGCGCGCTTGGGCCTCAGGAGCCGGAGCGTTGCCGTGGGGGCGGGGGAAGGGGTGGTTTTGCGGGTGCCTTAATTGGCAGCGTCTGGAAAATGGGGACAGTGACCCCACGACTAGAGGATGAATGGGGGGAGGGTTAGTGGGATGTGTTTGCCTCCTCTGACCGAGAGCACGGGTCCTGCTCTGTCCCCTCTTCCCAGGAAAGGTGGCACTCTGGGTGCACACCCACCACCCCCATTAAAGCGGGATTGACCAGAAGAGAGAGGCCGAATGGAGATGCCAGGCTGGGGCCCTCAGCGGGGCAGATTTCGTTGGATCCCTGGGACTAATGTCGCAGCGCTCGCACTCCTGCAGGTCTCCAGGGTTGGCCATTCCCGGCTGCATGCTCGGCCCCTTTCTTCCGAGGGCGAATTCCTTTGTTCGACCCCCACGGAAACCCTCTTCTCCGCCAGGCCCGTGGCGCCTTTCTCGCCACCTCCGCCGCCGCCGCCGCCGCCACCCTCGTCCCACCGTTTGCAGGGCTTTCCTGCGGCGCTCTGGCCGCGGAGACCCAGCCCTGTCTGCCGACTGGCCCTTCGACGTCGCCGCCGTGCCTGAGCCCCACTGCCTGCTCGGACAAGCAGAACTCCGGCAGGCGCAGCGGGCGCCGAGGCTTGGGCTTTAGCCGTGGCGCTCGCCTCGGCGCAGTGGGGAGCCGCGGGCGTCGGAGAAGCGGCCGCGCTGTTCCGGGTCGCTGCACCGGCTGAAAAAACCAAAAGCAAAACCAACACCCAGAAACGAAGCCTGCGTGCCCCCGGGGGCTCCGTTTTGCTCCCCTCATGGACATGGGGGTGGGGAGCTCGTGGGGTTTCAGCCCAAAGGCTCCAGTCAGTGGAACCGGAGGGGGACTTCGGAGGAATTTGTCTCTGATGTCCCGGCTCCCTGGCCTCCTATTAGAACTCGTAGAGGATCCGCTCTGGAGTCCCCGTGCGCCCTGGCAGAGGTCGGGGACGCCAGAGTGCACGCAGTCTCCTGCGCGCCGAGCCCAGGCTCCGGGCGCAGGGAGGATCGGGCTGAGAGCAGGGTGTCACCTCGTAAAAGCGACAGGCAAGGACTGTTTTATGGGGAGGGAGAAGGAGCAGGAAGTGATGCTTCCATCTCTGACAGCATAGGGACCGGGAGCTCCGATGGAGGAAACCCTTTCCGGGCAGGACGAGTAGAGGGACAGGACAGGGCCGGGGACCATGGGATTCGCTGCCATTAAGTATGGGACGGGCAGGCGAGAGCGGGGAAGGACCGATGGAGCCAGAAGCCCTGAGCTCACCTCCCGCCCGTCCTCTCCTGGAGCCCCCTCTGCAATCCCGGCTCAGTCGGCAACCGGCCCTTCCTTCCAGGTCAGGGGTGGGGGAGAGACTTTCTCCCTCGAAACACTTGATACCAACTTTGTTTTTTTGGCAAGAAAAATAAGCCTTGTTTGGAAAGGGGTGGGTGGGGGGCGTCGAGCGAGCGAGGGAAGGAGCAAGGAGGCGGCGGCGGAGCAAACTCTGCGGATTAGGTTTCAGCGCCTCCGCCCCACCCCCAGCCCCGCGGCGGTGATTTGTGTGCGGGGGTCTGTGACCCTGCAAGCATCAAACGGCCCGCGGGAACCGGCCGAGTTCAGAGGGACAGTGGGCCGAAGGGCGGCCTAAGACAACGCAGATGGTTCCTATCAGCCCGGCCGGGCCCGCAGCGTCCGCCCGTCCGTCCGGGCTCCTCTGCAGGGAAGAGGCCTTGGTCTTGGGGGAGGCCCCCGCCTGAGCATTGATAAGGGTCTGGACGCAACAGCCCACGCCCAGTCGGCCCCAGTGGAAAGGAGGCCTCGGAGACTGGTGTCAGAGGGTTCCTTGGCCAGGCTGTCCTGACCTCACTGGGCTCAGGAGGAGCCTGATGTGCCTGGTCACCAGAGTGGCCTCTGAGTAGGGACCAGCAGGAAGAGAGACCCTCCGGTCTCCTCCCCGTGGCCGGGTTACCCTGTCCCTGCCCTGCAGGCAGCTGAGGCTCATCCACAATATAGTGCCCCTCCCCCAGGGACCCTTCTTCCCTTTTTTACTCAGAGAGGTGCCCTGCCCTGCCCTCAGCCTGCTTGCTTCTGACTTCATTGATTCTATGCAGTGATAGAATGCCCTGCTTTTTCCTGCCACCTGGAGCCCTTCTGCTTGGCTTGAGCTAACTTTGAGGGACTCTTCTATTTTCTCCCTCCTGTCCCCAAGGGAAAGCAGAGAAGGAGGCTCACTCATGCCTTGGCCCAGAGCCTTGCCTTGGTGCTGGGAGCCCTGCTTGGTCAGGGTGGGAGGGGCTCTTCCCCCACCAGCCCTGGCCTCTGAGCCTGCTCCCCTTCTTTCCCCAGAGCTGGAGCAGGGCTGTCAACCTCAGCAGTCCCAGGCCTCCCTGGCCTGATTTCCAGGGCCTGGCCTTCTGCGTGGCCTCCAGTGACCACAGTTGAGTGCAGCAGGGCCACACTCACAGGGACCTTGGGCTGCTTTAGGATATCCCAGCTAAAGGGCTCTTCAGGATCCGAGTAGAAATGGGAAAACCAAGGTCCAAGTGCAGCTAGGACTTGTCCTGTTGTAGCAGAGCAGAGGCGGAAATCCCAAGCTGCACGCTACCAGGCTTGGGGGCTGTGTGGCAACTCCACAGTCCTTTTGAGAACCCTCTCCCAGACTCTGGCTTTAACACTGGCCTACTCTGTCTTCCCTGGGCCCAGGTCTCAGGGATGGGAAGGTTCTTCAATCCCAGCTCTTTAAGAAGGGGTGACAGGTGGACCTGGACAATGAAATGATTTTGAGAGTTTTCTGGATAACACGGGGCCACGTGGCTTGGGAATGCGGTCTACTAAACTGGGACCTTGGGGGACAAAAGCCAGGTGAGGACAGTGCCACATCCCACCATCTTTCTTGTCTCTGACTCCCGCATACCCTGGGCTTGGCCCTTCCTGTCTATAGTGGGTCATGGGGAGGCCAGAGGCCTGGCTGGGGACTCAGAGGGCCAGTGGGCTGCTAGGACCTCTCAAGACTCCATCTCCCAGGGTCCCTGCCTCAGGGGAGCAGCCGGCTGGGTCATCTGTGCACGGAAGACACATCTGTCCTCCACATGTTGCAGGCCGAGCAGAGGACATGTGGTTTGGGTCGTGTTATCTTAATCATATTTATTAGCCAATCCTGGGGGAAAAAAGAGTTTGATATTGTTATGATTCGGAAAAGGTCCCCAAATCTACAAGGCGACAGATCAGGAGAGGCCGCCAGCAACAGCCAGGTCTCAGCTGGGTTCAGGACATGGCTTTGGAAGTTCTTTGGGTTGTCTTAGAGCGATGGAATCTCTACGCTGTGAAACAATACTTACCGCTTTCATTTTCCCAGAGATCTGAAGCGAAATTAATTACCCCGCCTTGACTGATAGTTGTTCTGTTGGAGTATGGTTCTAATCCTTATTAACATTCTCTAAAGTCAGGCATGAAATATGACTTTTATACCACACTCTTTGGCATATGTTTTTCTTTTCCAGGAGATTTTTCAGGCTATCTCTAAGCCTCACTGCTGTTCATTATTTTTGCCATAGGTCTAAAGTTGCCATCCCCAAAGCCAGTCCCGCACAGAGCACAGCCAAGCGGGGAGGGGGGTGTGGGAGGAATGACACATCTCTGCTTGCGACGCAAATTGCTTCTGATTATTGAGCTTTGAATATTTTTCTCCATCGTGTTTTTATTAAAAACTCCAGCATATTTACGCTTGATGGTGTCTTCAATTAGATTAAAAAAAAAAAAGCAGGGGTTCCCCTTTCTATAGCAGTATGTAAGGAAAATAGTTATGACCACAAAATTACCATCCAAACCTGGTTCTAGTAAAGCCAGTCCTGCTTTGACAAGCCCAGCAGGCTGGGTGCTTTTTTTCTAAGCGTTCCAGCTGCTAGGGAAACAGACCAGAGAGGAAGCCCACAGAAGCCTCCATTCTGCACGGTACTTGGGGCACCTCTCAGGACCTAACACTTCCCAAGTTTGTGAGCCGCAGAAGGAAGCCCAGCTGCATGGGGCTTTCTGACGGGCGGGGCAGACCTGGAG
The DNA here is from genome assembly GCF_028858775.2 of Pan troglodytes. Classification (NCBI taxonomy): domain Eukaryota; kingdom Metazoa; phylum Chordata; class Mammalia; order Primates; family Hominidae; genus Pan; species Pan troglodytes. Next base: position 11,829,708 of record NC_072409.2, on the reverse strand, counting down.
CATGCACGACAGCAGCAGCAATAATAACGCCAGCTGATGCTTGTTTAGCACTTGTGGTCCATCAGGCACTGCTCTCAGCACTTTCCATTCTTTAATGACACTACGACATGGCTTCCATTATTATTTGCATTTTCAGGTAAGACAGCCGAGGCACAGAGAAGTTAAGTAACTTGCCCAAGGTCACACAGCTAGTAAATGGAACCCAGGCATTGTGTCACGAGAAAACTTTCAGCAGCCTTTTGGGAGGGTGGAGTCTGGCCTCTGGCTGGGGTTGGTGCCCCAGTGGTGGGCTGGTACTGCAACCCAATGTTGTTTGTTGAAGAAATGGCTCCTAATGAATGGCCAGTGTTCATTTCATGCTGCTTGTGGTAAAGCTTTGATGGGGATTCACTCACTGAAACTTCTTACTGCTCTGGGGGCAGGTTTTATTAATATTATTTCCCATTTTGCCAACATCAAAGCTTGACTTGGGTGCAGTGATTTCCCCAAGGTGGCAAGCTGATGATTGCCAGCTTCAGATGGCACCCTAGATCTTGATGAGACTTCCTAAAAGCACTGTGGTTGGCCGGGTGTGGTGGCTCATGCCTGTAATCCCAGCACTTTGGGAGACCAAGGCGGGTGGATCATGAGGTCAGGAGATCGAGACCATCCTGGTTAACACGGTGAAACCCCCGTCTCCACTAAAAATACAAAAAAATTAGCTGGGCGTCATGGCAGGCACCTGTGACCTACTCGGGAGTAGCTCCCAGCTACTTGGGAGGCTGAGGCAGGAGAATGGCGTGAACCCGGGAGGCGGAGCTTGCAGTGAGCCGAGATTGCGCCACTGCACTCCAGCCTGGGCGACAGAGCAAGACTCTGTCTCAAAAAAAAAAAAAAGCACTATTGTTTGCCTGGGTTTCCAGGTGACAGAATTGGGGCTCAGAGGGGTGAAGCCACACACCTAGGGCCACACAGCCAGTGGGGGGCTATGCAGCACAGAGTCAGCATCTGCGGGTGCCACAACCTGCCCTTGGAACCACTTCTCAGCTCCCGGGAACCCAGGCTTGGGGGAGCACCTGCACTGAGCCTTCTCAGTGGGTCTGACTTGGCCTGAACAACTCTCCTGGCAGTAGGCAGGGCACATTTCATCACTTGGGGGGGAGGGTTGTTATCTGTGACCTGTCTGGTGCCAAACAGGCATGGCGTCATCCCTTCCAAACCCCATTTTACAGGGGAGGAAATTAAAGCACAGAGAACCTGAGTGTCTAGCCCTAGGTCACACAGCTAGTGAGCAGCTGATGGGAATCACACTCAGGTGGCCTGTCTTTGGGGCGGTGCCTCTCAGAGAGAGGCTCTGAATCATCATCTTCGTCCTCAGTGTTGTCAGCTTTATGCATGACCACCCCTGAGTGCCTTCTGAGTACTTTGCAAATATATAGTGAAAGCGGCGAGATTCAGAGAGGGAAGGTGATTTTCCAAGGATTACACCACAGGGTGGGGCCGGCCAGGGTCTGCCCTCCTGCCCAGGATAGTGGAAGTCCATGCCATGGATGGGAGCGTGGCCAGCCCTCACAGGGCCACCTTTCCCCCTGCAGTGCCTTCCTGGCTCCGGGCTGCCGGTGCAGCAATTCAGGGCAGGCGTTGTCTGGCCTTTGAAGGGACGGCTGTCTGAGTGTGTCACTTTGAACTGCAAAGGGGCCTGTGGTGAGGGCTCGGCCCCCTCCCACGTGCCCCCGCCTGCCCACCCCTCCAGCTCTGGTTCTAGTCGGCAGGCCTGGAGCCAAAGGGGCGGGCAGGGCAGTGGCCCCCCTGTGGGATGTCAACCTGATAAGTGAGCAGCGACAGACCCCTGGAGGAGGATGGAGCTGGCCGCCCACTGGTTGGGCTGTCCCACGTGGCAAGAGTTCAGGCCAGTCCCCAAGGTGCCATCCTCCCACAGACATGCCCTTACGGCTGCAGAGAAACATCTGCCTGAACGTCAAAAGATTTAAATTAAAATAACAGTAATGATAGTAATAATAATGATTTGTAAAAGGAAACATCTTGCCTTGGGGCACAGGGAGTATCAGGGACTCAACCCTGTGTTCTGCTTGGGGAGTGCTCGTGGCAGGAGGTCAGAAAGAAGAGGTATTAGGTGAGAGACCTAATGCCTATTAGGTCTGGGCTGCTGATTCCCAGGAGTCCAGCTGGGGGCCTTTTGAGTTGCTCAGCTTCCTAGCTCAGCTCGGCCGGGATGGGGCAGGCCTATCCTGCCCTCAGAGAGCTCCCAGGCTAAGTGGGTGGGTGGGGTGAGGTGGGGATAGGGGCGAGGGCAGAGTTGAGCAGAAATGAGGCCAGCACAGTCCCTGTGCCTGCAGTTATTGGCTCTTGGATTTTGTGACCCCAGAACTGATTCCTTGAGAGGCCAAGAACTTAACCAGATTTTTCACCAGTGCTTTGGAACCTCAGGTTTTACCACTTCCCGCTGTGTGACCTTAGGTTAGAGGCTTTAAATTCCCTGTGCCTCAGTTTCTTCAAAGTTTACTAAGGACCAGACCCCTGCCTCCGGGTAAGGATGATTCAGAGGGAGCAGATGCCATTCCTCTTTAGGTGAGTGGTTCCTGCCGATTTTGTTACTGATGCTCCCACAGTCCTTTGTGCTGGGCCTCAAAGGGGGCCACCTTTGACCATATGTATTGGGTCTCAGCTAGAAAAGGGAACGGTAGGTGCTCAGTTCGTACTGAAAGAAAGTATAAGGGTCTAGAGCTGGGCTGGACTCTGGGCTTGGCCTCTTTCTAGCTGTGTGATCTTTGACAAATTCCTTAGCTTCTCAGAGCCTCCACTCCCTCACAAGCAAAATGCACGTAAAGAACCTACCTTCCAGGTTGTGGGGAGAGCGAGATGAGATGCTGTGTTCAAAGAGCCATACCAGTCCATGGGAGCCGTTTTTCTTAGAGGGAAGAGTTGTGGGCAGGGGCCTCGTTAGTCACACAAGAAGGCAGCAAGAGTGTGTGCCAGCTTACGCCAGGCAGGTGCCCGTGAGATGGGAGGCTGCAGCTTGGGAGGATTTGGGGAGGGCATTCCAGGAGGGGGCCCTGGCAGCAGGAATATTAGGGGTTAAATGGGTTAAATGGGTAGGCTGGGACAGTGAGTCTGGCAGAGGGGCTGCCGAGGGGCTGCTGGGACTGGAGGCTGCAGAGCAGGGCAGGAGCCTGTAGCTGTGCTCGGGCATTTGGATTTTATCCTGTGGGCAGGAGGGAGCTATTGAAGGTTATTGGACAGGGGAGTGACAGGAACTGGAGAGGCACTTTATGGAGCTGATGCTGGCAACGTGTGCCTGGGATTAGACCGGCGGGAGGAGGCTATTGCCACCTTGGAGGTGAGGGTAGTTGCGGGAACCAGAGAGGGAACAGGGCACAGGGAGGGTCACAGAGGCCTGGGGCTTGGAGCTGGGGTGGCTGGAACCCCAGGTACTCAGCTGCCTGGCTAAGACCTTGAGGTCCTGAGCACTCTGGGCTGGTCCCAGCAGGGGTGACCCACTTAGCTGGGTCCCTGGAAGAGCCGGCTTGACCTGTGCAGCCCCACTGGGCCCCACACCCAGAAGGGCCCTTAGCTTGGTTTAATGCTCCTGCTGTCACACTCTTGAAATTCTTAATTTTTGAACAAGTGGCCCTGCCCCTGCCTTTTCATTCTGTGCTGAGCCCTGCAGGTGAGCCCCCAGCTCACCTGCCATTCCCACATGTCTCAGACACTTGCCCACATCAAGGTCTTACTCAGGCTGTGGTGGTTGCCCAGGAGGCGTCCCCTGGCCTCCATCATCCTTTCTTCTTCTGGAAAACTCTCCCTACTCCCAAGGCCTGGCACAAGAGTCACCGGTTTCATGGAGTCTCTCTGGCTCTGAGCCCCACCCCCGTCCTCCAGGCTTGGATCTGTCCTGTAGCACTTGCTAGACATGCAGAATCCTAGATCTGTGAGGGAACTCGAACTCTCGAGGTGAAGCCCATGAGTCTACATTTCCAGATGGCCCCTGGGGGAAGCCTTGCCTGCTGAGGTATGAGAACCTCTGCCCAGGGTACCTCCAAGCCTGGCACAGGGCCTGGTACTTGGTAGGTGCATCCGTGTGTTGTGTCATTGTGAAGGAATGAATGAACTGTGGTTACCTGTCCATCTGGATGGATGAAGCTCCCTGGGCCTAGCTCATTGCCTGGCATGGGTGGGTAGGTTGCAGCAAGTCTGACTCCACAGGACAACTGGGAGGACACCTGGCCAATCCTGGGGACTGGCTGGGGCAGGGTTCTTCTTCTTCCTGAAACCTCGGGACATGGGGGCGAGGCTGGGGGATGGAAGGGCAAAATTAGTGCCCTCCGGGAGATGGGAAGTGGGCAGAGGCCACAGAGTCCACCAGCACATCCTCCCTGTAGCTGTCCCCTCCTCCGAAAGGACTGCCCACTCCTGACATGGTTATACAGCACGCACATAATTATACAGCATGATGGAAGAAGAGAGGTTGATTGTTATTTCCAGAGCCTTTACCCTGTGCAGCCACTGATTGAAGGAACACATTATTTCATTCAACCGTAAGCCTCATAGTCTGTGAGGCAGAGCCTGTTATTATCCCCATTTCAGCGATATGGAGACTGAGGCACAGAAAGGGGTAGTCGGCAGTCCAAATTCACACAGCTTTGTGTGACCCCTCTGCCAGTTGGCCTCCAAGATGCCTCATTCCCCCTGTGGCTCCCGCTTTTGATGCCTCAGGGATACACCTGGCACAGTATGTACTCAGCGAATGTTTGGGGAAGGCAGGAGGGAGGGAAGAAGGAAGCCCAGCTCACTCATCCAACCGGAAGGACCCCTGCTCCAGGCAGGACTGGAATAACGCCAGGACTCCAAATGAGCAAGATAGTCCCAGCCTGGCCTGCCTGGGATAAGGAGCGGGCAGGGAAACCCAGAGGAGAAGCACCGACTTTGGCAGGATGGGGCATGTGAGGGCACCTGGAAGGCACTGTGGTGAAGCCCGGGACTGGAAAGCCTTCTTGCCCAGCAGTGACGGGGTCGCCATGGAGAGGCCTCACCGGGCAGGTCTCTGAAGCCAGCGTCAGTTTCATACAGGCATTCCAGAAATACATGTGGAACTTCCTCCCTCCACGCCCTGTGTGGGTATCAGGGAGGCATGGGGAAGAAAACGCTCCAGGTCCTGCCCTCGGCTGCCACCATGGTGCTGAACAGGGTGAGTCTAGCCAAGGAGATGCCAGGAGCAGACCCGGTGCACAGTAGGTGTTCAGGGACTGTCCCCATGGAGATTTTCAGTTACCCACCTCCTGCATTAGCCTCTGGTGCCAGGTTCTGCACACCCCCCCACAATGCCACATCCATGAGCCACTATCTTGAGTCCTTTGACCTCTCTGAGCCTGAAGTTAGTCATCTATAAAATGGGTACAGCTATTCCTACTGTCCAGGTTGTTGTAGGGATTAATTTTGTAGCGATTAATCCAGGGGAGGGCCCCGCTGCGAGCATACCTGGAAGAAGGGGTGCTGCCTGGAGAGGTGGGAGAGCTTTTACCAGGCAGGTGACATTTGGAGTCACGAAAGGGGAAGAGGAGGGCTTTGCAGGTGTGGGGTACAGTGTGGGCCAAAGCCCAGAGACATGGAAGCCTGTGGCCTGTTAGAAGCACAGGGCTCCCCGCTCCTTCCCCTCTCCTCTCTGCCCCTGGCTGTTCTCTCACCCTCAAGCCGGTGCCAGTGTGGCTCTGCAGATTTGCTTCTAAGCCCTAGCACCCGCTGCATGCCAGCCAGGCACAAGCGCCATATGAAGCCTGCTGACATGCCTGGGAGACAGGTGTTACTGTCATTCCCATTTCACAGATGAGGGGACTGACACCCAAAACCCAGAGGCCACTTACCCAGGGCCACACGGCTGGGGAGCTTCACCACCAGGTCTGACTCCAGCTCCTGCTCACCCTTCCCCCAGCCCTCCCACTCCTCTTCTAGTCAGCTACTTGTCCCCACTTGCTCATTGCCCACACAGGGAGCAGGCCCGGGGCTTACACAAAGGCAAGGGAGGTAGACCGCTAGGACTTGGAAGACTGAGAACAGCTACATAGAGGAGGCGGGCACGAGAAGCTTCTGCAAAACCAGTTGCAGTCGGAGGAGATGCTATGGCGAGGGCACTCCAGGCTGAGGGCACTGCCTGGGCAAAGGCATGGAGGCTGACAAGCCCAGCCACGCTGATGATTGATGTCACAGCACAGTCACACACATGACCTTTGAGATTCGGGGGAATAACTGTTTCGGAGGAGGCTGGCGGTCTCAACCTTGGTTCCATCATTTTCTGCCACTTACCCTGTTTTTTTCACCTGTAAAATTGTTATTCTAAAAACCCAAATCGGGGTTCCAGCAAACGGGGAAATGATAGCTGCTAGATGATGATTAGCCAAGTCTCACAAAATTGCAGCTCAAGAAACTGGGGCTCTGAGAGGTTAAGTTCCTGCTCCGAGGCCACCCAGCTGGGGAGTGAGTTGTTTGGATTAGGGCCTGACTAAATAGCACCAAGGACTGCACATCTTAGGTGCCATGGGCTGTGGCCTCTCAAAGGAAAGGAGGGGAGGGCCTGAGGCTTAACTGAACACTTGCAGGCTGAGCCAGAACCTGCCCTGTGGGCTGCCAGCCCTTCAGGGGTGTGCAGGGAGAGGCGTCCCACTCCCATGGCCCAGGGAGGAGCACTGGGGACGAGTGATGGGAGTGGCAGCCACTTCCTGCTAGAAGACAGCCCAATGAGTTCCCTGGGTGTCCTTTACACTGGAGCCCTCCCCTCTATGAGCCTTCTGGACCCAAGCCTTCTGCAGGCCCCACTCTCACTGAGGCTAGGACCCCACAAGCAGTTTCCTCCCTTCCTCCTTTCTGATATTTGCTGAGGCTGCTGTGTGCCTTGTCCTGGGTACTAAAGACACAAGGCAGACACAGCCCTCCCCAGTGGCAGTAGCTTGTAAAGGCCCTGATGGAGGGAACACAGGGCATTGTGGTCCCAGAGGATAGGGCTCCTCACCCAGACTTAGGGGTTGGAAGAGGGCTTCCTGGAGGGAGAGCTGTTGAAGCTGAGAGCAGAGGAATTATCCAGGGAAAGAGGGCAGGAGAGCAGGTTTCAGGCAAAGATCAGCATGCACAAGGGCCTGGAGAGGTCAGGTCACAAAAGGTCTTGAAGTCTGTGCTAGAGAGTCTGGCCTTTACTCCAGGGCCCCTGGAAGCCATGAAAAGGTTCTAAGCAGGGGGGTGTCATGTCAGATTTGAGGTTACAACATGCACTCTGGCTGCTGTGTGGATTGCAAGGGGAGGTGGGGGGCCAGAAAAGAGAGTGGATGGAGGCTGTGGACACGGGGAGAGGGGCGCTACAAGGTAGTGTTCAAGTGTGTGCACCCTAGTGCACAGGACTGCAAGTACACGTGTGCATAGGTGTGTGTAGGGGGTGTCAGGGACTTGAGCTGAATGAGAGCCCCACCTTGTCCTCTAGGTCAGGGCTCACCCAGCATCCGGCACAGGGAATGGCCCATGGTAGAGACTCAGTGAATATGTGCAGTTCAGATCTCAGTGGGCACCAGGTGTCCGTGGCTGTGTGTGCGTGCATGCAGGCACATGTATGTGCGAGTGTGTGTCTCTAGAGATGTATGTGCACATGACAAGTGGTGAGGTGGCATCTCTCTGGCCATACTCCCTGGGTGGGACCCAGGAAGCCTTGGGCAAGAGGGTAGGCAGCTGTTGGCCTGGTCTGGACTGGCCCAGCCTGGCATAGACACCTTGCACCCAGCCAGAAGCCACCAGCATAAGCTCTGCTTAGCTTTCGTGCCAGTGCCATCAGTCAGGGAGTTATCGCTGCTGCAAGCATACCTGCCTTACTCACTGCAGCTGAGCTGATCACAGGCAGTGGTGGGCGGTGGCACTGTGCTCTGGAACCGGCAGCATCTGGAGAGGCAGGCTCAGCTCCTCCTTGGGGACTCTGGCTTATTCTTCTGAATTCAGATGCCAGAGCATACAGCAGGAGCGGCGCCTGTGTCAGTGTGTGTGTGTCAGTGTGTGTGTCCCTGTGTGTGCTGTGGGTGTGTCCCTGAGCCTGCACGTCACCCTCTGTGCCTGTGGCTGAGGGTGCCCACCTGTCACTTTGTGAGCACAGCTTAGGGTGCCCTGTATCTGTGTGCACCGGTGCAGTCAGGCGTGTGCATGTGCATTTGTGTGTGGGGGTGGGGGGTTGTGGGTGATTCTGTGGTGTGTGGCATACAGGCTCATCCTGAGGATGCTGTGTGAGTCTGGGTGTCCGTGTGGTGTTGGCCATTGTGGGCTAATGTGTCAGGGCGTGGGAAGGGCGTGCACCTGTGTCACTGTGGGCCCTGCGGGTGTGATGTATGGATGTGGGCTGGGTGTGACAGGCAGAGCAGCAGATGGCCAATCCTGGCCTGTGACGTCCATGACCAAGGCTCTGAGAGCCAGCCCAGGTTCCGTCGGGAATTTCCTCTCACCTCTATCACGTGCAGGGGAGGGCGGGGTGATGATGGGTGACTGCCTTCAGGGACTGTGGTGCCTGTCCTCCCCCCCCCCCCGCCCCCCGGCTCTCTGTACTGGGAACAGTACAGTACCCTCCCCTCCTCTCTGTCTTCTCAGGAACTTGGCCCTGCTGTAGCCTCAGGGCCAAAGGGATGGACACCCAGGGCCCCCTCCGACCATGGGCCCTAAACCCCGAGAGGAGGCACAAACCCCACTCCTCCCTCTCCGCAGCCCTGCCCGGGGACCTGCTTTGGCCCATGGCAGGCAGCCTTGTCCAGGCTGGGATCTCAGGGTCTGGAAGCGCCCAGGCTGCCTGGGGAAGCATGGGGAGAGGGGGCAGCAGTTCCAGGGCAGGGGGCAGGTTCCCGAAGCCTGAGGAGCTCCTGGCCCAGGTGAGCCCCTCTCTGCTGGTGTCCCTGGCAGGTGGGTCCCGACAGGAATGCTCCGGTGGGGGTGCCCTGCTGCTGTGCCCTCCCAGGTGCACCTGCCCATCTCTCCCAACAGGTGTGCCCTGACAGGTGTGCCCGGATGGAGTTTCCTTGGGAGGAGCAAGGTGAACGACGGGGCCTCCAGGGCTCCCCAGGACTCCCTGCAGCCTCTGCACCACCCTGCAGCCCAGGAGGCCAGCGCCCTCCCTGCTGCCACTGGCTGCCCTGCCCGCGGCCCTGCCACCCTGGGGAGCTGACCCCGACCCCACCCGGCCCCCCACGTCCCAGCTCGGGGGCTCACAAAGGGAGAGGAGGGAAGAGCAAAATCGCAGAGATTTGTCTTGTCTGGGGCTGACAGCGGAGCGAGTGATTGCCAGGCCCGCTTGGCAGTTTTTAATCATTTTATCTCTGTTCTCGGCTCTCCGGGGAGACAGCCAGTGCTTAGCAGTCTGCTCAGAAAGACCTCGGGGCGCGTGGCGCAGCGGCGGCTCGGAGCTCCCATTATTAGCTGTGCTCTTCGGAGCGCGCTCCGATCTCTCCCGGGGGAGCCGGTGAAAAATTAACACGGGCCGGCGGCGCGGGCGCCCGATGTAACTGTAATTACTCCATTGATATTCCTCACACAATAGCGCTGTCATCAGTCATTTACATAAACTTTCTCTCCCCAGGACGGGCGGAGGTGCCTAATCCTATTGGGCGCTTCCACTGCATGCATTATACATGGCAGCTCCTAGGTGCGGACTGAGGGAGGGGCGGATCGCCGGGCTCTAGGTGAGGAGGGAGGGAATAATTGGGAAGGAGAATTGGAGAGGAGAGAGAAGGGGGAGGAGAGGAGGAAAGGGGAGGGGAAAGGAGAGTTGGGAAGGAGAATTGGAGAGGAGAGAAGAGGCTGGTAGGAGAGGAGGGGAGGGGAGGGGAAGGAAGGGAATAATTGGACAAGAGAAAAGGAGAGGAAAGAGAGGAGGGGAGGGAGAGACAGTGAGGCAGGGGCAGAGCCAGAAGCTATCTCTAGAGGGTGGGGCCCCCAGATGGGCTGGAGCCCAGTGGCGCTGGGGTCCCGCTTTGCCGGGTGAGGGTCCCTCTGCATCCTGGGGCCGGTCCCCGAGGGCTCGGTAATGGGGCTCCCAGCCAGCCTGCCCCTCCATCATCTGTCTGGCCTGGAGCAGGTGAATCTGATTCTCCAGGGGCCTCGAACAAAGCCCGGCCCATGCCCCACCCCTCTACCCGCCTGGAGGGTCTCACCCTAAGCTCCACTGGGCTCGGGCTGGAGGCTCTTCAGCTGCTAAGGAGTTAAAACCTCCCTGGAAATTATCCTGTAATGACCTAATTAAAGACTTCGGGCCACCTACTCTGGGGTGAAAGCTAATAACACACGCCCAACAATAATAATCCCAGCGGAGCCCCCCTGTTATTGCCGCAGCCTGGCCCCTTCCCACCAACCTCAGCTGACAGTCTCCCCTGGCCCTGCCTGTGCAAGCTGTTAGTGACTGGGGAGGGGTAGAGGAGGGCTCAGGATGGGACCAAGGGGAGAGGCCCAGGATAGTCAAATTTCCGTTGCTGAATATTTAATGAGGCCCACGCGGTTTATTTGGTTGGCCTGTCGATTTTTATTCTTCTGTCAATAGCTTCTCATATGTGGGGCTGTGATGATCTTTAGCAGGGCCTCTCCAGGGACGGCTGCCACTAAATGCAATTATGGATTTTATACCTCAATGTGTTTGATATTTCCACTGATCTAATTTGCAGCCTGGTAGTTTATTGTTTGGCATTTTAATGGCGCTCAAATGCTATGGGAAATTTGATTTCTTTTTATAATTCCTCCTTAACGCAGTTAATGCGGGTGGCGGGATGGCCCAGATTTTAGAGCCCAATGTATAGAAAGAAGAAGGGAGGAGGAAAAAAAGAGAACACCCCGTTGTATATATTTAAAGATGTGTCCGTTGAAGAGGGAGCCCTTTGGGCCCTGGGTCCCAGATGTCTGCTGCTTCCAGAGCGGGGACCTCTGAGGACTGGCCTAGGGAGCTGGGGCTGAGGTGTGGGGGTGCTGGTGGTGGTACCAAGGTTCAGTCAGAGGGACCAGCAGGCAGCCCTGTGCCTCAGGTATCCTGAGCTCTGTACCCTGTAGGCCTTGGTATGGGACCCCTCCAAGTGGCTTCAGGTGACTGTCCTACCCAGTCTGGGCAGCTGCAGAGCCAAGAGGGCCAGTCCTTCCACTGGCACCAGTTTTTGTATCCTGTATCTGAGGGCAGGGGCTGCACCAGTCCTGGGCCTTTGAGGGTGGGGGTGATTCTGTGACATGCCTGTCATGTATGTGACAAGTCCTTGTGGGGTCTCACCATGTTCACCAGATGTGTCCTCTTCCCAAGTTCCCAGGCCAGGGGTATCTCTGCCTCTGTACCCACCTGCACCTCTCCTTCTTGTCCTGGCCTCCTTGGGAAGGGTAGGTGTGGGAGCATGGCCAGGATAGGCCAGGGCTGATCACTGTCCCAGAGCTCGGTTCCAGGCTGTGCTGGTCCTTTTTTCAGGCTGGACTGAGGGCAGACAGGATGCTGGCATCCCAGAGCAAGCTGGAGGCTCCCACCTCTTTGGGCAGTTCCCCCACGCTAAGCTTCCTGCTTTCCTGACAGTGAGTCCGCAGGCTGGGTGGCCAGCCAGGGGTGGCCTTCTGCCCTCAGATAGCAGGGTGGGGTCAGAGGGGACACTCGGAGAGCCATATAGCAGGACAGCTCGGGCCAGACTACCAGCAATTGTTCTGGACTTTCTAAAACAGCCTCTGGGGAAAACGAGTTGAGAGAGACTCCGGAAGCACTTCCAAGTGACCTGCCTGGAAGTGACCAGGGGAAATGGTCCAAGACGAGTACACCGAGTTTCTGCACGAGGCACAGAGCTGGGCAAGCAGCCTGGCATGGGGGCATGTGGAAGGAGCTGTGGGAAATAGCCTTGGGCCTTCTGGGGAGGTCTGTGCAGGCTCCTCTGGCCTGTAGGCCCCGAGTTCTGGTCTGGAAGGTCCCCTTTCCTGGAGCACAGGGGAGCCTGAAGTCCAGGCCTCTGAGATTATAGTCATAATTAAAGCTGCTGTTGACTGAACACTCTCTGTGTGCTGAGCACTGTACTAAGTGCCTTGCAACCATCATCTCTCTGCATCCTCAGGAAGCATAGGTACCATCAGTATCCTCATCTTATGGAGGCACAGACTGAGGCTCTGAGAGTTTTATGTCACCTGCCTGAGGTCATAGCTAATAGCAGGAACAGGACATGAACCCATGTCTGCATATCTTCATGGGCCCTGCACTTAGCCATGGTGCCTGATAGTATGGTCTTCTCGGGCCTGAGCTGGGCTGGGCTGGGTTAGGCGACCACCCCCACCCAGCTGGGTTCCTCCCTGTCTTGCCACCTCCCGCTTCTGTTCAGCAGCTCAAGTTTCTGTCCTTGAGCCAGTCCCTCCTCTGGAACCCACCACGCTGCTTGCTGAGCTGCACTGGGGAGGCTCTTTCTTCAAGGGGACTCTCTTCTCCCTCCTCCTGGGGCATTCCAGTCTCACCATCTCTCCCAGGTTTCTGCTGGATCCAATCCACCTTCCACACAGCTGCTGTCCACAGCACCCAGCCTCTTGCCACTCAACGCATGAGCAATTGTGGTCACAGCTGATGTGCCCCCATCCCAGCGAGGCCCTGGGCAGAGCACTTCACCCACGTTCTCTCAGAACTCTGTGAGATAGGGACCAGCTTATCCCCATTTTACAGATGACGCAACAGCCTCAGAGCAGACCCATTCCTGCTGGGGTCCTAGCTAAGACTCACAGCTTCCCCCAACAACCCCTTCGAAGCCCCCACTTGGAACAGTTCTTCCACCCCACAGCTCTGTGGTGTGTCTCGTGGCACCTAATGCCAAGGCAGTTTGTGCTCATATGTGTGTCCCTGGCCAGCCTAGGAGGCTGGAGCTGAGTCTGTTCTGCTCACAGTCTGCCTGCTGCTGCTACAACAGGGCCTGGCACACCCGGGCCTGGGAAAGATTCCTGAGCACGCAGCTGGCTGAGCGGACCAGTGAGTGCATATGTGTGCGTGAGTGAGTGAAGTCCCCAGAGCCTGTGTCCCAAATCTCTCCTCATAGCCATTCCAAGATCTCCTGGCCCCTTCCAGACAGATTGCAGCCCTGATGCCAGGGCTTCAGGTGGTTCACCATCTTTCTTCCACCCGCCCTCGGTGCTATCACCAGAGCTTCAGCGCCACCCGCACTCCCACTTCCCCTGTCTACACTGTTTCCTCCACCAAGAACGCTTTTTTCCTTCTCTTAACTGGGCAAACTCTGCTTCTCCCAGGTCATCCCCCGAAGAGCCACCCCAGTTGCCTGGAGGGGCTGGCCCTGCCTCCTCTGGGCACCCCCAGCTGTCCCAGCCCTTGTCATGTGGCTTTGCCACCGTCTCCCTCACTGCATGGGTGTTCCCGGAGGGTGGGTCTCTACTGCCATAACATAGACACTGGGGAGGGCCTGCTGAGTGAATGGAGTGAAACAAGGGGGAAGAAACGCTTCTGTTGATCATCTCAGATCATTCTCCTTGTCTTGGAGGCATGAGACAGACTGCCTTTCTGCTCATTCAGAAATTCCCACCCTGGGGTGGAAGGGAAAATGGACTGAAACCCCGTCAGCCCTGGTTGTGGACAGGGACCCCGTCCAGGGATGATGGATCTGCAGCCCGGGAAATCGGGAATCGGCCTCACCCTGTGTCTGGGTGTTAAGTGGACTGCACTCTCTTCCCACCCCTAGTCAGTGAAATCAGACCTGAATAATCTGATGTTCCACTTAGGAAAGAAAACAGGATTCCCCAGCCTGGGAGGAGCTGAGGCTGCAGTGGGCAGGGGGACAGCTTGCTGGTGTCAGTATCAGCCATCAGGGGCCTGATAAGATCTTCACAGCTTGTTATCCCGGGTCAGGCTGACTTGTGTGCACAGCTGGGGGCTAGGGGTGGAGGCTGGGGGGCAGTTCTCCAGGTAGCTGGATCAGCTCTCAGTAACCTGCCTGTGATGGGGTGAGGAGCTGGGTACTTTCCAGACAGCTGCAGGAGGAACTGGGGGTCTCAGGGCCTCTGTCTGCCCCTGGGAGTGCCAACTCTCTTTGAGGCTCAAGTGCACCTTTGATAGAGCCAGCAGAACAGATGAATGGGGATGGCATGGTGCAGTGGGTCATGCAGACTCGGCAGTGTGACCCTGGCTCAGTCACTGCCCACTGTGAGTCCTTGGGCAACTCACAAAACCTCTCTGAACCTCCGTTGCCTCCTCTCTAACTGGGGAGCACAATCTGTACTCCCCTAGATTGTTGACAAGATTTAGTGATATCCTGTTTGTCCCTGACACAGCTGAGCAGCTCAACAAATTAGGTGTACATAGCAATCATTCATTATCCCAGCTGGGACACTTTTGGAGCGAAAGGGGATGTCATTAGTAATTATGCTGGGACCACAAGTATAAGCCAGGACTGTCCTGAGCATCCTGGGATCTCTGGTCACCTGTCAGTACAGGGCCACAGGGTGTGTCCGTGGACTCCCTTGTCTTTCCCCAGTACTTGGTGGTGGTTGAAGGGCTTCTGGGGTCTTAAAAAGGAATTAACTCGAATCAATACTGTATAACCTTTATGGAGCACTTCTCGCGTGCCAGGCACTGTGTTTTCTCATTGAATTGTCACAGTAGCCCTACCAGGTAGACGCCACTTTCATGCCCACTTTGCACATGAGGAAACTGAGGCTCGGGGTCAAGTGACTTGCCAAGGTCTCACAGCCAGAAAGTGGCAGAACTAGAAACAGGTCTGGCCAGCTCCGCCAAGGGAGTCTCAGTCACTGGCCCGCACTGCCCAGCAGCAGAGAGGAGAAGAGGCCCGGCTGATAAAGGCCATCTGGAGGCCAGGTGGGAGTCATCTCACCCTGCCAGGTAACGGGGCTGGTGGGCCCGCGCTGGTCTCTCCGGGTCCTCGGTGTCCTGTGCCCCCACCGGGGGGCATCTGCTGAAGTCGTTTCCCAGGCTGGAGAGTCTCCCCCATCAGCTCAGCAGCTGTCAGGATTAAAGAATGAGATGACGAGAGAAATCCATAAAGTGCGAGTTTGGAAAAACCTGTTTGTTGGGTGAGCTATTGATCGACCGACCGGCCCTTCCCAAGTCAGCATTTAAGCTTTAATGGCCAGCAGAGGATGGTGGGGTCAGGCTCAGAAGAGGGAGGGGGGAAAGTTCACTCTCTCCCACACTATTCTTCTCCCGCATAACTGGCTCCCTTCTCCAGGACGGGGGTAGGGAGTCCCCGCCCTTCCCGCAGCCTTAGGACAGTTATCTTTGGGGATCAATTGTTCCCTAGTCTGAGGCTCCTTGTTTAATTCTGCAAAGCCCCATGGCCCCCTGCATTGTGGGATTATAGAGTGAAATGCTCAGAGTGGTCCCTCCATGAAACAGGGCTCGGGGAAGAGAATGGCTTTGCCCTCTGGCTCAGCCGAGTGAGAACTCTACTTTGCCACTTCCTGGCCGTGTCACTGCCCTTCCCTGAGCCTCGGCTTCCCTGTCTGTAAAATGGGACCACCACCCTCGCAGGGTATGTAGTCGGGGGTTGAAGCTGATGGAAGTTCCTGGCTGCAGCTTCCTTAGGCGGGAGCTGGTGGAGACGGGCGTGTTTCACCTGGGATTCTCTCAACCAAGACAGGCCCTTTCAGCAATTCTGTTGAGTTCCTCAGAATCCCTGCCAAGCGCTGACAAGGACGGAGGGCCTGGGGGCTTCTCCTGCCCTCCCAGCCCACCTGCTGTCAGTCTGCCGTGATAGAGCCCCCACCCTATGGAGACACTCGGCTCCCCTGTCCCACCTGGCCCAGCGGCATAGGCGTCCTGCCACGCTGTGTTGTTCCAGCTCGCTTTGAATCGCGTTCATCTGGCTGGGTTCCCCCCCTACCACCCACCACCGCCCCACTGGAGGTCCATGTGGAAGACCATCGCTCAGACCAGGGATCTCACCTCCCAGAGACCACCTCTCCCAGACACCACTCCAGATGGGCACCTTTCTCCAGAACTCTGCACTTGATCCCTGGCAGACCCGTTCACTGGCATCTCCCCTGGGCCTAGTCAGCCCTGTGGAGGGACACAGGGAGGACTCAGACCCGGAGCCTGTCCTTGGGGAGCACCCAGTCTTGTCAGTCTTGTGAGGGAGACATACATGGGATCCCAAATCCCTGCTGTACTTCAGGTCTGTCCTCCAGCCAGGCAGGGAGCAGGGCCATCTCTAACCCACCCCTTCTTGCAAGGGACATCGTTCCCAAGCTGAGCACAGACTGAATTTCAACCCACTCACTCCTCCGAGGAGCATCTTGTTCAGTGAACAACCTACACAACCACATAGGGCAGCCTGCTGGGGGAAGATCCTCGGAGGAGAAGTCAACAGTGTAGAACCCTTAAGTCAGAGATGCTGCTGGCAAGGCTGAGGGTGGAAGACCTGCCCTCCAGGAGCCTTGAGCACACAAGGAGGGAGGGCAGGGGATGATGTCTCTGGAGAACCATTCCAGGAGGAGCTAGCGAGGAAGTGGGCTTTGTCCTCGGAATTCATGGATTCCATGTTTAAGAGTTGGAGTTGACTCTCGAGTCCAAAGGGAGCCACAGGGGATTTCCAGCAAGAGAGCTCTGGAACCCCAACTGCTTTGTGGAGGATGGGGTGGCGGAGAAGCCGCTGAGGGAGGGAGGTCAGGAAAACAGCCCCACCGTGCCCCTGAGATAGAAGTCCAGTGAGGGTAGGGCCTGCTCTGGCTCTCAGAACATGCTTGGTACCATATCTGCCACCTAGTAGGCATTCGAGAAATACTTCCTGAGCCGATTATTAAACCAGGGGAAAGGGTTAGAATCCCAGCTCACTTCTCCTCATTTAAGGTCTGAGATCCCTGCCTTCTTGGCAGTGTGATTAGGGGCAGAATATTGGGCTAAACTCTGTTCCTCCTCTCAGAAAACCTCTTTTTGCTCTATGTTGATATGAAGTGACATGTCAGGGTAAAATATGGATGACAAGAGGGAAGTCTGCGTGTCTAAAAAAGCAGGAAGGTGTGCCTGATCCCTCCCACTCTCATTTGTCCATCCATCTACCTACTCATCCAGCCACCTACCTATCCATCCATCTACCTACCCATCCATCCATCTACCTACCCATCCACCCATCTATCCGCTTATCCGCCTACCTGTCCATCAATCTACCCATCCGTCCATCCATCCATCCATCCAGCCAGCCCTCCCTCTGTCTTTCCATCCATGCAGTAGTCACTCAGGATCCACTTCATACAGACCCCATGTTAGGCAAATAAAGATACAGTGAAACCTACAGGCATCACCTGCCCTCGGGGGCCCACAGTCCAGGGGAGAGACTGACTGTCCAGGTGGCCAGGTGCAGCCTGCCCCTCTCCCGTGGGGCCAGAGCCAGGTTGCGCCCCTGTAAGATGAGCCCCTCAGCCCCTGGGTTCTACTTCTGGTGGATGAGCAGAGTCTGCCAGAGACTGTGTTCCCAGAACCAGACTCTTGGTCCAATCAGCAAATCTTTGTCAAGCTCCTGCCCTGTGCAGACCCTGCCCTTTCACTGAGACACAGCAGACAAGGTTCCTGTTCATACTCACCCTCTGCTCCTTGTGCTGGCTCTGGAATCGTTAAGGTACATTGAACAACTGGCTCCTAACACTGAGGTCACAGTCTAACAAGGGGGTAGGGGGGTGGAACACACAATGTGATAGGTGCTCTAGCATTAAGGTTCAAGGGGTCGTTAAAAGGAAAGACTAACACATTTTGCTTTGGTGGATCAGGGAAGGTCTTATGTAAGAGGAAACAAATGAGATCACTCTTTTGACCAAATATTGTTTTAAAAATTATTACAAAAGCAGTATGGTGCACGCCTGTTCCCAGCCAGTCAGGAGACAGGCTGGCGGATTGCTTGAGCCCAGGAGTTCAAGTCTGCAGTGTGCTATGATGGCACCTGTGAATAGCCACTGCACTCCAGCCTGAGCAACAGAGTGAGACTCCATCTCAAGAAAAAAAAAATGCTAGGAAAAATTAAAATAATACAGACTATATAAGCAGAGAAATGAAAGATCCTTCCCCCTACTCCAAGCCTAGTCCCTGAAGATAAACTCCCTTAGAAGGTGGAATAACTTCCTCTGGACATTGTTCGACACATTTACATTCTGTTCTACGTGCATAACTTTGGGACACGCCGGGACCGTGCTGCACGTGCTTTTTGGCAGCTTGCATTTTTCACTTGCCCGTTCCTTTCACCTTGGCGCCTTCAGCTCCTCCTCACTGTGCACCGGCATAGTGTTCATTTAACTAGTCCCCTGATGATGGACAGTGGGGTTTGCATCCTGGCCTTTTGACCCCTTGACTTTCACTCAAATCTGCCTGGTTTAAGAATGGTCAGTGGCTCAGGTTGCTGAAGTGTTGTGTGCTTCAGGGGGAAATCCATGACCCAGCAGTTCCTTCCAGGAAGCCATGCAGGGAGGACCCTTGGAACTGATGGCTCCTGCACAGGGCAGTGTGGAGCCCTGGCCCAAGCATGAGGTTACTAGCTTCTTGGGGAAGCCCAGGGATGTTAGCACAACCCCAGGCCCAACTCTGCAAGCCCACGCTGTGTCCTTTGGGAAATGAGAAGCCTCGAGCAGCCAGCCTGAGGCAGTTCCAGGCATGGACTGGGTGAGTTCACAGGGACACAGACCTCTCTCCCCAGAGATCCCACATCTGCCCCCAACCCTCCATCCTCCTGTCCCCAGGGAGCTGCCGTCTGTGCCCTCCCACTCTGCTCTCCTGACCCTGGCAGCTCCCTGGGTGATGGGAAAGGCAGCTTTCCAGCTTGTGGCCCTGACTCTATGCACAATGCATTTTTATTTTTTCAGCACGTTGTGAAATTCATAACACCCAGTAATGACTTCCTCACTGAACTGGGAAAAGGGAAGGGGAAAAAAAGGGCCTAGAAGAAAAATGAACCGTGGCAGGCGTGGACTCCATTTGTAACAATATGGAAATTGATTGTTGAGTCAGAGGAATATTTTGTAGTTTGCTTAGCTGTGCTCGGCACTAATAGCCGGGAACATTAGTGAACCCA
Organism: Pan troglodytes; assembly: GCF_028858775.2. Lineage (NCBI taxonomy): Eukaryota > Metazoa > Chordata > Mammalia > Primates > Hominidae > Pan > Pan troglodytes. The sequence goes on along the minus strand of NC_072409.2, from coordinate 11,810,701 downwards.
GGGAATGAGTTATAGGCGCATTAAGGAGGCTTCGAGGCTCCCTAGCCTCCCTCGAAGGCAGGTCCCAGCCCTGCGGGTCTGCCCACCCTGGCACTGGCTCCTTCCTGCCCTGGGAGAACCAGGCCAGGCTCTGTGCTAGAGAAAAATGCAAGCACCATCTTGATGGAGTGTTGGGGGCGGGACCCGGCTTCAAATCTCAACTCCTCCCTCCTGTGAGCTGTGGTACCCAGGGCAGGTGACTTGGCTTCTCCCAGTCTTGATTTTCTCATCTGTAAAATGGTGTTAATTATCCATCTCAGGGGGCATGAGAGGACTGGGGACGATCATTAATATAAAGCAAGGAGCACAGAGATTGGGCATGTTGGTGGCACAGCAAGCTGGATGGATAGATCGATGGACAGGTGCATGGGTGATGACTCTTCAGGTGAAGATGAGGGCTGGAATCTGGGGGATGCTGGGCTGCCCGTTGGAGGCACCAGGGGTGGCAAGGCTGCCTAGGACCATAGAGGTTACCAGGACTGAGGGGGCTGTGACAGTAGGGACTGAAAGTTGGGACCAGGTAATCGGGTGGAGGGAGGCAATGGCTTGCAGCCTCCGCTGCACGTGGTCAACTCCCAGAGGCAGAGCTCCACCCGGATCAGGCCATGCCGCACGGGAAGCTCTGCTGGTCCTTTAGAAGCAGCATGATCTGAAGTCATGGTCCTTACACCCGCCCATCCAGAACCTGGCCTGCTTGCCTGCTTCCTGTCTTGGTGAGAGGCACCTACCATCTTCCCAGGTTCTTAGGTCTAAGCTACCTGTGTCTTCCTTATTGCTCCCTCTCCCTCACCTACAGGCTGACCATTTGACCCCCTGACCATCACTCAAATCTATCCCCTTCTCTCCGTCCCCTTCACCTCCCCTATCCCAGGCCTCCCCATCCCTCCTCTGAACAACTGCATCAACCTCTTCCTGGCCTCCCTGCCTGCTGTCTGCCTCCCCGGCCCTGAAGTCAGAGTGAACTTTTTTAAGGTCTGACCCTGTCACTTGCTTGCTTAAAAGCCTTCCATGCTCTTATCACCCTTTCAGGGACTCAAGACCTCTAGGAATCTTCCAGAGGCATCTCTCCTGCTTTTCCTCCCTGCGTCCTCCCAGCCCCGTCCCTTGTGTGCTCTAGAACCAGAGTTCTCCAACTCAAGCAGGCCTCAGAATCCCCTGGCAAGCCTGTTCAACTATGGATTGCCACCCCTACTTTCCCAGAGTTTCTGATTTAGTGAGTCTGGGCTGGGGCCCAAGAATTTGCGTATCTAACAAGATCCCAGGTGATGCTGAGGCCACTGATGGGGGAACCTCATCTTGAGAACCTCTGTTGTTTTATTTTTATTTTTTTGAGACAGGGTCTTGCTCTGTCCCCCAGGCTAGAGTGCAGTGGCGCAGTCTTGGCTCACTGCCATCTCTGCCTCTTGGACTCAAGTGATCCTCCCCATCTCAGCCACCCAAGTAGCTGGGACTATGGGCATATGCCACCATGCCTGGCTAATTTTTGTATTTTTGTGTAGAGACCAGGTTTCGCCATGTTTCCCAGGCTAGTCTCAAACTCCTGAGCTCAAGCAATCTGCCCACCTTGGCCTCCCAAAGTGCTAGGATTACAGATGTGAGCCACCGAGCCTGGCAGAGAACCACTGGTGCAAGCACAACAAATTTTGTACTGTTCTCAAACATCAGTTCCATCCCTGCTTGCAAAGCTTGGCACCTGCTGTGCCTGCTGTTGAGAATGTTCCTTCTTCCCCTTCTCAGCTTGGTGAGCCCCTGTTCATCCTCTCCTACATCCCCCAGCAGAGGCAGCAGCCAGGAGCCCCTCTGTTCAGCAGCCTTTTGTCTCTGTTTGTCCCACATGCTGGGGACTCCTGAGCCCACTGAGGAGGGCTGGGCATAGGAGACTTCAGATAAGGAGCTTCCTGCCCTGCCCCGAAGTCGGTGGCATGTCCTGGCACGTCAAGTGAGGGACTTGGCCGCCAGGGATGTGGGCCATCTGTAGGGTCACAGACCTTGGTCATCTTTTCTAGGGGCCAGAGGGAGCAGAGGCCTCTGGGAAGCCGAGACCAGAGCCGCAGCTCTGACCGGTCAGCTGAGAGGCAGGCGGGAGCTCCGAGGGGGCAGCCTTGTTTTGTTTTAATCATGGGTGAGATGCTGATGTGGCCCTCCCTGGGGACGATAAAGGGGAGGCCAGCCCCATGGGCGGTGGAGGCGCTTCTGCAAACAGCAAGGGAAACCCGAGTCAGCAGCGGCCAGGGAGAAGGACCAGTTGTCCTGGAAAGAGGATGTTAATGACACCGGAGGGCAGCGGGAAAGCCCCAGGCAGGCCTGGTGGCCCCCTCACTCCTGGCCTCTCGGCACTGCCCACCGCTCAGGCCAGCCCCTCTCCCTTCCTGAGGCCAGTGTGGCCGGGGCAGGCAGGAGCCCGCTTGGAGCCTCCAAGCAGCTGGAAGTTGTTGGCTGCAGCAAAACTTGCTGCGCATCCTTTCTGTGGGTGCCCTGGGCGGCCCTCGGCAGGCAGGGAAACTGCTGGCCATACCTATTTTAAACACCAGTGTAATGGTTTATGGCCCATAGAGGGATAATTACGGAGTGCAGAACCCAGCTTTTATGGCCCCTCCTCCCCGGGGCACACTTAGAGAACAGTATGTGTCATGTAGCCAATTTAGATAATGATTCTGATAAAGATAAACGGAATTGTTTATTATAAGTAATTGGGTCTGCTAAGGCCCAGATGAGGCGGTGATGGGGAAGGACTCCTAGGATGTGGGGACATGGGGACAGGTCCTGGATGGGGCTCCAGGGTGGAGGAGAAGGGCCTGCCCCTCTCTCCCTCCCCATCTCTCTCTCTCTCTCCCTCCCCATCTCTCTCTCTCTCCCTCCTTCTCTCGTGCTGGGGCTGACTGATCCTCCTCCATCCTGGGCAGAGGCTGCTCCTGGGCATAAATAAATCATGGGGTTTTCTGTTGAGTCAGCTGAGTGGGGGAGGCACCTGGAAGGAGGGACTGGGGGGGTGGCTCCAAGCTGCCCCGGGCAGGGCAGCCTGGCCTATCTGTCCCCAGACCCCGAGGGCTGCCATCCTCCTCAGCAGGCAGCTGGCAGGTGCAGGGGGTGGGGCACAGGGGGCGGGGGTCAGTCCAGAGCTGAGACTGCAGGGTTGTCTCAAGGGGACAGCGGCCTCCTGTTGGGGGTCTTTGTGAAGGATAAACAAAACGAAGGGCCTTGGAGCCCACCTTCTCCTCCCCCCCCGCCCCCCTCCCAACAACACACACACCTGAGACCTCTAATTACGCCTTAGCCCCAGGCAGGGCCATGGGAACGCTGCCCTGTAACCCACTGCCTGACCCCTCTCCCCTGGGCCCCGCTCCTCTCCTGAGGCCGACTCAGTTCTCACTGCAGAGAAGAGAGGGGTCCCATAGACCCAGATTCAGGAACATGGGGTGCTAAGAAATTAGAGCCTCTGAGAACAGGGTCCCTGTCCCCAGCATCTCTGAGATGAGGATCCCACAGACCAGGGTCTGAGCTGGGAGTTCAACAGGCGGGGTCTGCGCTGAGGAATCCGACAAACTGGTGAGTCCCCTATGAGTAGGACCCTACAAGCCAGGGTCCTAGGTGGAGGATCCCACAATCTAGTTTGAACAGGGACCCTACCAGCCAGGGCCATCGAGACAAAAAGAAACCCAAATCAAACCACAAGCCTCGGTAGTGGCCAGAGATGGGGGGGGGGGGGGGCCTGCCTGCGGTGGGATACTCCAAGGCTTGGGGGTCCCAACAGCCAGGACCCTTGAGGCAGGGTCCTCACAACAGAGATCCAGTGGCCCCTCAGACCCAGGTGGAGGGGCCCGGCTTGGCTGCCTGAGGCTGCAGCTCTCCCGATTGAAACCCAAACCGGAGGAGCTGCCTGTCACGGTGCCTGTGATCCTGTGATCCGAGGCATGATTGAGAGGGGGCGAGGCAGGAGGGGACTGCAGGCCCCCAGGCAGCCCCTGTGTGGAGCAGCAGGAGTCTGAGGAGGAGAAAGGGGGGGGGGATTTTCTCTTTCTTCCCGGCCTGCTTATCTGATCACAGAGGAGGGAAGGGCTCCCGTTCAAAGGCAGTCTCCTTATCAGCTGGGGGTTTGTTTGGAACGATAACTGCACCTGGCAGGGAAGCCTTCCTGCAGGTGGGGGTGCGGCCGCATGGGCGGGGCTGGCTCCAGGGTGTGTGTGTCCACACGGGAACGTGGCTACCGCTAATGCTCCGTGAATGTGCACCCCATGGTCTTCGTGTGTGCAGGTCTGTCCTCTGTGTGTATACATCTCCAGGCCAGTTTGTGCTCCCACCTGTGCGTGACTGTGTGTGTGTGTGGATGGGCACAGAGTACATCTGCCCTCGGCACAGGAAAAAGAAGGGACTCAGATCTGGGCCTGTACTGGACTGGGCACTGCTTGGCGTCCACATGATGGGGGTCCCTGCCAATCCCACCCATGTCCTGTCTCCAGAGTGAAGTACCTGGAGCCTGTGGGAACAAGGGGATGGGTCAGGAGCAGAGGTTGTGACAGTTCACTTGTGGGCACAGTGCCCACAGTTCACTTGTGGGCACAGCAGGGACAATAGGGAAGAGGCTCCATGGATGCTGAGGTGTAGCCCCAGGGGGTGTTGATGGAGAAGAAAAGAGCCTGTGGAGAGGCCAAGGCACGGGCCAGATCAGGGGAGCAGGATGGGCCAGCTGAGGGCTGGGCAAGACTGAAAACAAACCCAGCAAAAGGGCCCAGGGTTGCCTGAAGATAGGAACAGAGCGGGGCCTGGGTCTTTTTGTGCTGGGAGCTGATTTAGCTTAAAACACATCTCCCATCCCAAACCCAAACCCATTCCCCTCTGTGTTTTGTTTTGTTTCAAGTAGATGCTTTTTTTTTTTTTTTTTTTTTTTGAGACAAGGTCTCACTTGGTCACCCGGGCTGGAGTGCAGTGGCACAATCACAGCTCTCTGCAGCCTTGACCTGCCAGGCTGAAGCAATTCTCCTACCTCAGCTACCCCCGATGAGCTGGGACTACAGGTGAGTGCCACCACATCCACTAATTTTTTGTATTTTTTTGTAGAGATGGGGTTTTGACATGTTGCTCAACCTGGTCTCCAACTTCTGGGCTCAATTGCTCTGCCTGCCTTGACCTCCCGAAGTGTTGGGATTACAGGCTTGACCCACCATGCCTGGCCCTAAGTAGATGCTTTTTAATTCAGCTTTTTATTTTGAGATAATTGTAGATTCATAGGCAATTGCAAAAAATAGAGAGGTCCCTGTACCCTTTGCCCAGTCTTGCACAGCTGCGGGACAACATCACAGCTAGGACGTCCACGTCAACACAGTGCCGACTGCACTTAGACTTCTCCAGTGTTGGGTGCGTTTGTGCATGGAGCTCTGTGCCAATTTATCACATGTGAACGTTCCCGGATCTGCCCCCACAGGATCCCTCCTGTTGCCCTTTCATGACCACACTCGGCTCCCTCCCACCCTTCATCCCCAGCCCCCTGGGTTGTGTTGTGTTGTTTTGTTATTTAATCTTATTAAATGGCACCTCTACCTCCCAGGCCCCCAAGCTGAACATTAGGACGTTGTCTTGGTATCTCTCATCTTTACTCCCCACCCCCCTGCATCAGGCCAATGGTTGGCCATCCAGGCCTGGACATTCACCCTACTAATCATTTCTGGAACTCTCCCCTTCTCTCCATTAGACCTGGACTGCCAGCCCCCAGGCTTGGTCTTGCCAATCCACCCAGCACTCACTGCCATACCCCGATCCCCTACAGCTCCACCATTCTTGGGATAAGAATGTGGAATATGCCGCTGCTGGGGCCCTACTCATCCCACCAGTCTCCACTCTCTGTGTTTGTTCCAGCCCTTCTGAGCCACTCCCGAGATGCCACACTGTCCTGGCAGTGCCCACGCGGGCTTCCTCCTCTTGGGCAGCTCCTGCCCTTGCGCAGGTTTCAGCTGAACGTCCTATCCCGGGAACCTTCGCTGACACTCTGCTCAGGGTTGCTGCCCCCTGGCTGGGCTCCCACAGACCCCCATGCCTCCCCCACTCCAGCCCTGATTTCACGTATTGTCATGGTCTGTTTACTCAGCAGCCTTCCCCAGAGACAGCAAATAACTTGGAGGCAGAGACTGTGTCTGGTTTAGTGTGGTGAGCCTGTCTATGAGGTGGGGAACAGGCACCTGAATCTAGTTTGTGTGAATGATGAACGGGTAGGTTGGTGGTAGGTACCAGGTCGGCCTGGCATGCCCACTTAGGGTGGAGGCAGCAGCCAGGGGCTGGAGCAGGTAGAAGGAGGGACTGTTTGCTTCTCTCTTGCCCAAACTGTAGCCACACATCCCAGAATGGAGCCTTCCCCATGTGCCCTCTGTCTTCTCCCAGTGACTCCACTGCCGAGGTCTGAGCACCTGGCTCTAGAGAAGGAAATGAGGAGCAACTGCTGAGTGCCTGCTGGATGCCAGACTCTGAGCATGCCACGGAGAGCCGGGTGGGCCCGTGAGAAGAGGAGAGGGTAGGCTTGGTATCTCTCATCTTTACTCCCCACCCCCTGCATCAGGCCAATGGTTGGCCATCCAGGCCTAGACATTCACCCTACTAATCATTTCTGGAACTCTCCCCTTCTCTCCACTGGACCTGGGCTCCCAGCCCCCAGGCCTGGTCTTGCCAACCTACCCAGCACTCACTGCCATACCCCCATCCCCCACAGCTGTGACACCCAGTCCTGGGTCTGTTGCTTCCTGTTGTGACCTGGGGCAAGTCCCTTTACCCTGTGAAATGGGGCGGTGGTGTTAGGATCTTCCTCATGCACTCCTGGGAGGAGCAAAGGAAGAGGTGATGGGAGTGAATGTGACGAAAACTTGTGCTTTTGCCATGGGATAATCAACTTTTTGGAGGTGCCCAAAGATGCCCTGGCCTGGGGCCACTGTCAGGAGGTTGTCCGCAGCTCAGCCCTGACCACTGCTTGGCCTCGGAGGCCTTGTGAGCCTTGCCCCTCACCTGATGTGGTGGCCCCCTTCGATGGGGGCATCTGAGGGTCCTGGCTGCCCTAGACCACCCCTCCAGCACTGGAGGCAGTGGCAGGTGCTGGAGGAGGATGCCAGTGGGGGTGAGGGAGCTGGCCAGGGACACCTGCCCAGCACAGAGGAATTCTGTCTCAAGAGGGAAGACAAACAGATGGGAAGGGGAGCTTTAAGGTGACCATGTCATGGAGTGGAATCCCGGCTTTGTCCCCTACTAGCTGAGAGGCCCTCCACGACGTAAGCAGCAAGGAGGGAGAGGTTTCTCCTGTTTTGTTCACGGATGTATTCTTAGACCCAGAGCAATGCCTGGCACATAGTAGGGGCTAAAAAAAGTGCTTGTTGAATGAATGAATCAACCTTGGGTGAATCACTTTGCTAAGCTTCCCTTGGAAATGGAGATATAATGATGCTGTTTGTTTTGTTTTAGGTATTGTTTTCATAACATAAAATTTCACATAACATAAAATTCACCATTTCGAAGTGTACAATTCAGTGGTTTTTAGTATGCTCACAAAGTTGGGTGCTGCTGTTTTGATCATTGAAAGTAGTGCCTGGCTCACAGCTGCGCCATGGATGTCGGGTCGTCTTTTCGTTTATGATGCACACCTGCTACTTCCCAAAAGGGTATAGACAGCTTCCAAGAGGAGGCGAAGAGTCAGTCAGGTTCTCAAAAATAAAAGCAGAGGATCAAATCCCTAGAGTGTACGGGGGAAGTATGTCAAATGCCCAGGCCAATCTCCACTGAAGTAGAGGATTAAATTGAACTCTGAGCATCCTAGCAGCCCAGATGGAAGGAAAAATGGGATGAGAGAGAGAATTCACATTGTCTGACCACAGGAGGCTGATGAGTTCATTGGGAGAATAGATATATTTTTACCAAATTTATTTTTTGCAGTTTCCTTAAATGAGGAATGGAAAACAGACAGGTGTCAATGAGCACCTCTGTTGAAGTGAAATATTAAACAAGATATTCAGGCTGGATGCAGTAGCTCACACCTGTAATCCCAGCACTTTGAGAGGCCAAGGCAGGCAGATCACTTGAGCTCAGGAGTTCAAGACCAGCCTGGGCAACATAGTGAGATCTGGTCGATAGATAGATAGATAGATAGATAGATAGATAGATAGATAGATAGACAGGATAGATAGATCTTCAGAGGCCATCTCCCCAGGCTCATGGTTTCAGACAGACAAGGACGAAGGCCTCAGAAGCCACTTGCAGGAGGCATTTCTGAAGGCCACTGTACCGAGGAAGGAAGGGATGTGATGCCTCAGGGAACTCTTGGGACATGGGGAGAGGTGGGAGCCTAGCTGGAGGGCAGTGGTGTGTTCCTCCTGCCCATCCCTCAAGCCTGCATGCTCTCAGCAGGTGAGAGCTGAGTTCTCTGACATATGAGTCTAAAACAGTTGACTGCAAGGTTTCTCAGGCTCCGCAGGTTGATGTGGTGGGTCAGCTCATGCTTTGTTGTGGGAGGCTGTCCTATGCATGTAGGGTGTTCAGCAGCATCTCAGCTGCCACTCACAGGATGCCACTGGCACCGCATCCCCCAGTCCATGGCCATCAAAAATGTCTCCAGACATGGCTGAATGCCCCTTGAGGCAAAATCACCTCTAATTGAGAAGCACTGAGTAGGGAAAGACACCAGGCCCTCTGACCTTCTATGTGCCAGACCCTCAAAACTCCCTCTATCCCAGATCTGGCTTTTTCCTATCGCCTGATGAAAGAAGGATTCACACTCTTAGGGGTGGCCCTGGTCACCTAACACTGCCTGGCCCTACTGCCACCTTTTAAGCAGCACTTGTGCAATTTTTTCAATATTTTATTGCATTTCGTTCTGAGATTTTGAAAAAGTAAAATAAGTGAGAACTGGGCAAAATAAAAGCACTACTACTAGTAAGAAGAAATATTCTTCCCACAAAGGTAGACATCACCAGCTTGGCAAAGTGAACATAAGACTGTCTGATGGTGAAGAGAAATAATGACATTTAAACACATAAATATGGTAGAGCATAAAATGCTGGCAAGTATCTTTCTTGGTCAGGTATCTGATATGACACACAAAATGCATGAAATAGGCAAAGCATATTTGAGAATCTGACCATACTTTCAGTTCTCTGCAAGCAGAACTCTGCTTACGTGCAAGTCTGTTCCCCAATGGTGACATGTTTCCAGGATCACCTTATCCTTGGGAGCAGGGGATGCCTGCCTGCATCTGGGGTCAGGACTGGGGTTGGGGGGAGAAGATCCACAGACTTTGGATCCCGGAAGCCTCCTCAGGGAGGCTGGCTGGGCATCCTCACCACAGAGCCCTTGCCATTTCCACAGGGGCATGCATGCCCTGGCTCTGCAGCTCCCGGGCCAGAGTTTTGGAAGTGGGAGAATCTTGATGCATCCATTCATTCATTCAGGCAAGCATTCGGCCGCTAGTGAGGACTTGCTTATGCGCCAGCCAGCGTATGAGATGAAGAGCATACCAAGATAAGTCAAGGAACCGCAGGGAGCTCCCAGTTTTGTGAGATCACCTAGGGCTGTCCATTTCTGTGATGCAGGACATTCCCTGCATGAGGGCACCCAGCCTAGGAGTGAGTTGGGGACTGGACCTGGCACAGTCCTTTGTCTGGCCAGAAGAAGGGGTGCCTGCCTCACTTAGCAGCACAGTCCAGGGTGGGCTAGCCGTCCAGTGATCAGAGTTTCCAGAAGAGGATGGGCAAGAGGCCCTACTTAGGTCCTTGCTTGGGGGAATAAGCAGTGGGACGGGGAGGTCTTAGAAGAGGGGCCAAGGGACCTGAGTGGGAACAACCAAGCCGGAGACTCCTGGGTATGAAGGGCAGAGAGGGAATCCCCAGCCAAGTGCAGAGGTCAGGGATCTGTGTCTGGGGAATGTGGGGGCTGGGTTGTAGGAGTGGGACAGGGCAGGAGTGGGGTGAGTCTGCAAAGGGTACCAAATGTCAGGCTTGGGTTTTGGAGAAAGGGAGTCAAGCCTCTAAAATGAGGGAGGGACTTACTAGCTCTGGATCCCTTTGGCCAGGGTGTGGGGAGTGGGTAACAGCAAGCCAGCCTCAAATTCGGCTGGCCCTCCCCCAGGCTGCCGGGCCTGGGGCACCCCTCCTGCTGACCCCCTGCCCTCCCTGCCGCCTGCCAGCCCCCTCCCTCTGGTCCACATTCCCAGCTCCTGATTAGATTTGGGAAGGACTAATTAGATATAATTCATTATCCTCAAAAATGAGATCAGAAATCAGGAGCTCTCCTCAGAAGAAGGTGGCCTCGCCCCTCATCCATCATGCCTCTAAGTAACCAATTTAAAGGCAGGCGGCCGCACGCGGCAGCGTTATTACCTTGTCATAAATAGTTAGGGGAAGGCCCCCGAACGAGGCAGCTTTATAAATGGCTTTTATCACATTAGTTTGCAGTTATTTGTCATCCACTTTGCTTAAGATAAATGCCGAACAAATAATCAAATTATCAAGCCAAAACCTGGGAAAGTCATTTGCATTAATTGCAGCAGGAGAGACCGGGGGTTCAAATTCAGAAAGCCCCCTTGCCTGTATCAGGCCTGGTTTGCTGTGGAGGGAAGGAGGACTTCCTGGGGACATGAGAAGTCCATACTGGAGGCAAGAGGCACCCAGAGGCCCCACATAGGATGGGGCAGGCCTGATCCAAGGCTGGGATACAGGGTGGGAGGGACCCTTCAGGGGGCTGAGAGGCGGGTGTTCTGGGGCTGGGGTCTGCCGAGGTATCCTCTCCTTCATGCACACACAGAGAGGCATGCAGACGCTCAGACGCACTCACAGGCACACTTCTTACTGTCTGTTGCTGGGAGCCAGGGCCTTTTGTCTAGCCCCAGAAGGGCCCTGTCACAGGCCTGAATGGGCCCCCTTCCCCCATAGAGAGTGACAGCTTCAGGCAACTCATGCCCCAAGCCTGTCTGGTTCTTGTCCTGGCCACCAGTGCTGGGCAGGTGGTGAGGAGGGTCCCAGGCCTGGGCAGAACGTGTCCAGGGGCGCTGCTGACCCTCTCCCAGCTGGGCTGGGAAGGCTCCCTCCAGCAGCGGCTCCTTAGTGGAGAATGGCAATTTCACGCTGTCCCCAGGAGGCTGTCCTGTGCTCCAGCTGGGCCAGGGCTAGGTCGGCCCTGCAGGCCCCCATCCCTCCTCATCCCAGCAGGGCGGGCATGGCCCATCCAGCCTCTCCACACACTCTCAGGCCAGGGGCTCTGCTGGCTCTTATGATGCTGGCTTAGCTTCAGAGGTGGTCCTGTGTGGGGTTGCCTATACCGGCCTTAGAGATTGTCCTGTATGTGTGTCTATACTGGCCTTAGAGATTGTCCTGTGTGTGTGTCTATACTAGCCTTAGAGATTGTCCTGTGTGGGGATGTCTACACTGGCCTTAGAGATTATTCTATCTGGGGGTGCCTACACTGGCCTTAGAGATTGTCCTGTGTGTTTGTCTACACTAGCCTTAGAGATTGTCCTATGTGGGAATGTCTACACTGGCTTCAGAGATTATCTTGTATGTGTGTCTACACAGGCCTTGGAGATTGTCCTGTGTGGGAGTGTCTGCACTGGCCTTAGAGATTGTCCTATCTGGGGTGCCTACACTGGTCTTAGAGATTGTCCTGTGTGTTTTTCTACACTAGCCTTAGAGATTGTCCTGTGTGTTTTTCTACACTAGCCTTAGAGATTGTCCTGTGTGGGAGTGTCTACACTGGGTTCAGAGGTTATCTTGTGTGTGTGTCTACACTGGCCTTAGAGATTGTCCTGTGTGGGGGTATCTACACTGGCTTCAAAGGTTGTCCTGTGTGTGTCTACACTGGCCTTGGAAATTGTCCTGTGTGTGGGGGCGTCTACACTGGCCTTAGAGATTGTCCTGTGTGAGGGTGTCTACAATGGCCTTAGAGATTGTCCCATGTGGGGGTGTACACTGGCTTCAGAGGTTGTCCTGTGTGGGGGTGTCTACACTGCCCTTAGAGATTGTCTTGTGTGGGGGTATCTACACTGGCTTCAGAGATTGTCTTGTGTGGGGGTGTCTACACTGGCTTCAGAGGTTGTCCTGCGTGGGGGTGTCTACACTGGCTTCAGAGGTTGTCCTGTGTGGGGGTGTCTACACTGCCCTTAGAGATTGTCCTGTGTGGGGATGTCTACACTGGCCTTAGAGATTGTCCTGTGTGGGGGTATCTACACTGGCTTCAGAGGTTGTCCTGTGTGGGGGTGTCTACACTGGCTTCAGAGGTTGTCCTGAGTGGGGGTGTCTACACTGGCTTCAGAGGTTGTCCTGTGTGGGGGTGTCTACACTGGCCTTAGAGATTGTCTTGTGTGGGGATATCTACACTGGCTTCAGAGGTTGTCCTGTGTGGGGGTATCTACACTGGCTTCAGAGGTTGTCCTGTGTGGGGGTGTCTACACTGGCTTCAGAGGTTGTCCTGTGTGGGGGTGTCTACACTGGCCTTAGAGATTGTTCTGTGTGGGGGTGTCTACCCTAGCCTTAGAGATCGTCCTGTGTGGGGGTGTCTACACTGGCTTCAGAGGTTGTCCTATGTGTGTGTGTACGCTGGCCTTATAGTTTGTCCTGGTGTGGCCAAGGCAATGTAAGCTTTCTGTGGTCCGTGTACAACTGCTTGGAGCTGCCCAAGAAGTGACTTCTAAGGCCAATGTAAATAGTATAGCAATGAATGTGGATGCTGCAGCCAGGTGGCCTGGGGTCAAACCCCAGCTCGACTACTGTGAGACTTTGGACAAGACACTTACCCTCTTTGTGCCCCAGTTTTCTCATCTGTAAACTGGAGTTAGTAGCAGTAGCCACCTCCACTGGTCACTGTGAGAGTTAACTGAGTTAACATTGTGAAAGGCTTGTATCAAAGCCTAGAACATGGTAAACCCATAGAAGAGCTTGGAATCCATGTGAGGGGGATTGCAAAGGCTGATGTGAACCCTTGGGGTGATCTCCACTGAACTCTACTATTTATCTGCCCCTTCTTTCACCTAACAACAGTATTCCCTGAGCCCGTAGTGTGGCTGTGGCGGCAGCTCCAACCAAGCCAGTTGAAGTCAATGCCTACTGTGGTTCTTGGGTTGGACTCAACATAAATGATGAAACAGGCAGTGACAGGGCATTTTGGGAGACGCCATGATAGGGGACCCACAGGCAGCTGCTGGAGAGTCAGAACAGGAGTGCTCAACCAGTCAAGGGACCCCACAGAGGATGTCCCTACAAAAGCAACGTCTAAACTTAGAGCTGGGATCTGGGATGGGTAAGAGGTAGCCAGGGGAAGAAGAATGGAAATTTGGAAAACATCCCACATGGGACAGCCTCACACAGGGCAGCCTCTAACCGTAGTAGACACGCCCACACACAGGACAACCTCTGAGGCCAGTGTGGATGCCCTGACACAGGGCGACCCCTCAAGCCAATGTGGACACCCCACGCAGGGCGACCTCTCAGGCCAGCGTGGACGCCCCACGCAGGGCGACCTCTCGGGCCAGCGTGGACGCCCCACGCAGGGCGACCTCTCGGGCCAGCGTGGACGCCCCACGCAGGGCGACCTCTCGGGCCAGCGTGGACACCTCATGCCTGGTCCCCTTCAAGGCCCTGTTGGCTTCTCTCCAGGAACTCTGTCTGTCGGGGCCAGAGTGGGTTTCTGAGCAGTAGGACAGACTAGGCAGCCAGGATGGGGCAGCTGCTCTGGGTATGGTGGGTGGAGGGCCACTGTAGGGGGCACAGAGGCTGAGCCGAAGCACATGGTCGCTGTCTGTTTGTGGGGCAGCAGGAGCAGGTTTAATGGGCCAGCCCCGGAGGCCATGGAGAGGCGGCTTTCAGAGGAACCCTAGACAAGGGAGGCCCCTCCCTCCTGCCCCAACTGCCCCAGCTCAGCTGGGCCACCAGGAGCCTGGGGCTCTGTGGAGCCCTGTGGGGCCCCGCCCACCCCTCCCCACCTGCCGGCCTGCAGTGTGGCTGCGGGGCCCGAATTGAGCAGGCACCTGAGAATGCCAGGCCCCAGTGGGAGGGGCTTGGCCTGCCCCTCTCTATCCTTGGAGCCCTGAGGGTTTCCTGCAAGGTGTGGCCGCTGCAGAGGGGAGGGGGACACCTGGCCAGGCCTGCAGCGCCCCCTGGTCCAGTGACCCCTGCAGCCCTCAGCCGCCTCAATCAGTCATCTCCCTACCCTCTGAACAGCTGGTGCTTCCAGGGAAATTACCTAATGAATCAACAATGCAGGGATTGTGGAGGCGGAACTGCAGCAGGAAGGGGCCTTTCTCCCGTGCTAGGCCCACTAGGCATGGGACACCTGCGGGGCAGCCCAGCCCCCTGCACCCCTCCCCCACGCAGCGCCCCGCAGAATAAAGAAAGCTGGAGTCAGACAGACACAGGGCTGCTGCTACCAGTCCCTGCTTTGCTGTTTGCCCGCTGTGTGTCCTTATGCAAGTGTCTTTACCTCTCTGGGCTTCAGGTTTCTCGTCTGTACAAATGGGGTTAATATGGTGCCTTGTACTGGGAGGCTGTGCTGATTAAGAGTAGTGGCCCCTGTGTGGTGCTTAGCACGAGCCTGGGGCAAGTGACTGCTCAGTACCTGGTGGTTTAATAATAATAATGATTACCATTACTATACCTTCTCAGGAGACATTCATCTGTGTATAGTTCCCAGTGATCCTTGTCAGGGAATTCCCTTTGAGCCTCAATTTCCTCGGCTGTAAAGTGGGGCCAGGATCTGTTTGCTTGAGGGTAGTGGCAGGGACTGGTTCCTGCCCCTGGAGACCTCCTGGCTCCCAGCCCAGTCTGGGAGAGCAGCCCTGAGAATTCTGCAGAACCAGTTCCCTGGTCTAGCCATGGGAGGCTCCCACGCCCTGCCCTCGGGAGGAAGAAGGCCTGCTCCCAGGGTGGGCACAAGGGCCCAGAGAGGTATGGGTGGAAGTGTGGGCTGGGCTGGGAGCCGGTGGGCGGCCTGTTGGAGCAGGCCCCAAGCTGGGCACAGAGGGCCCATTGTTGCTGGGCTCAGCCAGGCCAGGCCCACGAGAGCGGCCACCGCTGCCGGGATTCAAGAAGTGTCTAGACAGGGCAGCCCCAGGCTCTGGCCTAAGCTTCCTCCAGGTGGGGCTGTGCCACCGGGGACATATAGGGAGCCTGGTGCCCTCAGCTCAAATGGGACCTGACAGACAGAGGAGACTGGGGCAGAGGCAGGACTACCCGTCAGGAAGACAGACAAACACAATCCAAACACACTGCTGGCAAGGAGGGTGGCGTTGGCAGTGTGACTCACTTGGGATCTGGAGAGGAGCTTGGACCTGGGAGTCAGAAAACTCTGGGTTCCAGTCCTGGCTCTATTGCTGTGCAACCCAGGGCAAGCGAATGTCCCTCTCTGAGCCTTATTGACCTCAGCTGAACAACCTAAGGCTTAAGAATTTTGAGGCTGGTGCAGTGGCTCACACCTGTAATCACAGCACTTTGGGAGGTTGAGGCGGGCGGATCACTTGAGGTCAGGAGTTCGAGACCAGCCTGACCAACATGGTGAAACCCCATCTCTACTAAAAATACAAAGAATTAGCCAGGCATGATGCATGCCTGTAGTCCCAGCTACTCGGGAGGCTGAGGCAGGAGAATCACTTAACCCAGGAGGCAGAGGTTGCAGTGAGCCGAGAACACACCACTGCACTCCAACCTAGGCGACAAGGCAAGACTCTTTCTCAAAAAAGAAAAAAAAGAAAAAAAAAAAGAATTTTGAGAGCAGAGGGACTTGGGTTCAAATCCCAGCTCTGCCACTTCCACAGTTGTGTGACCTTGGCAAGGAATTTGACCTCTTTGAGCCTCAGTTTTCTCATTTATAAAATGCGGATAATAGTAACCCTTGTCTCTAAAATGAGATAAACACATACGATGTTTGGAGTAGTGCCTGGCGCCTAATGACTATGCAGTAAACATTAACGCCTGCCTCCATTGTTATCACCATTTCAATTTGTTTTGGTTGACACCAAGCTTGTGGATCACTTGCCAGGCAGTGTCTGGCACATAGTCAACACACGGTACTTGAGAATGCTTTTCCCAAGACGATGTGCTTGGCCCTTGCCCTCTCCTTGGCCTTGGTTGCCCTGCTTGGGAAATGGGCTCATCCCAGACCAGGCCACCCATGGGGCGGGGCAGCAGGCCAGGCTGTCTTTGGGGAATCCCGGAGGCCTCTCTGCCTCCCAGTATGGGGCTATTTTTAGCCAGGTGGGTAGGAGTTGCTGCTCTTATCTCTGCCTGGTATTTTTGGCACATCTTGACTGCCAGGGCTCCTCTGCCCTCCCACGCCAGCTGCACCCACGGAGCCCAAGTCTGAGTCCTGTGCCAGGCTCTTGTCTCCCAACCCCAGCCCAGGGGATACCAGGTGGAGGATGCCTGTCCAGCCAGCCCTCGTCTGCCTCCAGCCACCTCCAGGCCACCCACAGCTGGCCCCAGGTCTGAGGCTGTCGGGGGGGTCTCACATCTGTAAAGGGGAGCCGCGCCATACTCCCCTCCCCCAACGCTCTGTGTCGTTTCCATGGCGGTGAGCACAAATCCCCCAGCCCTGCACAGAGGAACCTTGTTTGTTTCGCCTGCATAACTTGGAGACCAAATCACAGGACCAGGCCCCCCAAGTTACCCCCGCAGCACAGCCCAGCCCAATCCCCACCCAAACAGACAGCCCCAGGGATGGGGGGGAGGCAGTTATACCCCTTCCCCTTGGACCAGGCCAAGGGGCCCTGTGGGCAAGGAGCCAAGAGGTGTCACCTCCAAGTCCCTTCCCTGCTGGGAGTCTCACTTCCCTTGTCTGTAGAATGGGAACATGTCACAGAGATAGCGCATGGCCCGTACTAGGTGCTTAATAAATGCACAAGTTGGCTGGGTGCGGTGGCTCACGCCTGTAATCCCAGCACTTTGGGAGGCTGAGGTGGGCAGATCACCAGGTCAGGAGTGCAAGACCAGCCTGACCAACATGGTGAAACCCCGTCGCTACTAAAAAATACAAAAATTAGCTGGGTGTGGTGGTGCGCGCCTGTAATCCCACCTACTTAGGAGGCTGAGGCAGGAGCATCGCTTGAACCTGGGAGGCGGAGGTTGCAGTGAGCCAAGATCACGCCATTGCAGTCCAGCCTGGGCAACAGAGAGACTCCGTCTGGAAAAAAATAAATAAATGCACACGTTGTGCAAGTATTTCCTGACCTTGACCAAAGTAATTCAGCTTCCTGAGCCTCAGTTTCTCTACCTACGAAGTTGGGATGAAGGTATCTCTCTCATTGGAGAGGCTGAAGCATTAAACACAGGGACGCCTGTACCGTCCTTAGCGCTGTGCTTGCGTTGGGCAAGTGTCCATTCAGGAATTGCTTGTCTTCTTCCTGCCAGTGCTGCTGTTCTTGTTAGTTTTATTATTATTATCCCCAGGTGGAGGTGGGGTGTTCCTCCATGCCTTCGCGCCTCTCTGGCTTCCTCCAGCTCCCTGGAGCTAGCTGCTGGCTGAGCCGGTCCCCCTCCTCCACGGTCCATCGTAACCTGATTTGGGGGGAGGGGCGGTGCAGCCTGGCACGGCCATTGTTGGGCCTCCCCCTGGAGCCGGGGCTGGGGCGGCGGGGGCGGGGCTGCCAGCTGTGCAGTGACATTCCGCAGCCCTGCTAACCGCTGCTCCTGACTCTGGTGGCTAAATTGAGTCTCGGTTTCCTTAAAATGACTATTTATTGCTTTAATGCAGTATTGAGTATTTACTGAGTGTTGGAGAAAAGGCTCGCCCAGTTTGGAGCTTGGCGGCCGCCGGCCAGCGGGGCTGCTCCGGGAGGGTGAGTCTGGAGGAGGCGGGAGGCTCCTCTTAACCAGAGAAACAAAAGCGCCTCCGGTGTTCCTTCTGCTGAGCTGCAGGGGCGGGGTTGCCCTGTCTCTGATCTGGACCACTCCTTCCCCTGGGTGGTGTGTCTTTGGAAGGAGGGGTTCACAGGACAGCCTCCCACCTGCTTCACCAGCCGTGGAGAATCGCTGGCCTTTGAACAGAGTAGGCACCGGCTGCCCCCTACCAACCCCCCGGGTAGCCCGCTACCTCGGTGGGGCCAGCCCATGCCAGCCCGGGGCAGCTCAGCTGTGTCCCTCTGCATGGAGACCTCCTCACAGCCCCAACAAGGCCAGCGTGGGCCCTCCCCGAGGGCTACACCATTGTCTCCAGGGTGAATGTAAACGCTGACCAGAACCCAGCAGGCAGCATGTGCGGAGAGGCTGAGATGTGCTGGTGAACAAAGATCGGAGGAGGAGGCCTCTCATCACAGCTGCCACGCAGAGGTTCCCGAGCTAGGCGCTGTGCCGAGGCGGTCTGCCCTGCGCCTCAGTAACCCTCAGAACAACCTACCAGGCAGCTTCTATGGCCGGCCTATTTTACAGATGGGAAAACTGAGGTTTGAGAGATTTGCTGAGAGGCACAGACGGGTCTGAACCCAGCTCTGGTGCTCTGCTCACCACCTCCTGGGGGGCAGCCCACTGGAAGATGCTGGGAGCAGGCAGGCTCCCTGAAGGAAGTGCCCATCGAATCCAGCCTGGAAGGATGAAAAGCATTCAGCTGACAGCCCTGGAGGGGCAGGCGGCAGGCCCAGGAGAGGGGACAGGGAGAGCCAAGGCACGGAGTTGAGGCCACGGACCTCAGAGTCCAGAGCAGCTGAGCCAGGTGACGGAGGCTGATGGGATTAGGGAGAGCCTGCCCTGGTGTGGCTGGAGCTGCAGATCCATTTCTGGAAAGAGGAAAGGGAAGCAGGAAGAGAGAAAGAGGGTGGAAAAGTAAGTGAGGGCAAAGAAAGGAAATTGAGGGCAAAAGGAAGAAGGGAAGTGTGAAAAACGGGTTGTTAAAATAATAGCAATGCTAATAATAACCTCACTGGCGCCATTCTATGTGCTTTACGTACGTGCTTTACGTACGCGTGTCCTATGTGCTGTACGCTGATAACACACTGGGTAGTCAGGGCTGCCCTGTCCTGTTGTGTGTAAGTGGAGAGACTCTGAAGACTTCTGAGCAGGCCGTGATGCAGTTTGATTTTCATTCTGAAAGAGACAGGAGACAGCAGAGGGGACAAGGAGGCCTGGGCAGGGCAGGTGTACAGGGATGAGGGCCTGCAGAGGGGCGGCGTGGGAAGAATGGGAGAGGAAGAGGCCTGAGCGAAGGGTTCGAGGTTTCTTCTCTCTCAGCCCTGGGAGAACAGTCATTTCCAGAAGAGCTGGTCAGAGGGAACTGAGCTTAGGGCAAAATGACAAATCGGTCTCTTTTGTTCTCTGTATTTCTTGTAGATTTTTTCTTTTTTATATTACAAAATCGTTGTTGCTCATTGTAAAATAAATTCAGGCAAAGCAGAAGTCAAACAAAATGGGACAGTCTTCATCCGTTCCCTCACCCCTTTCCCAGAGGCGGTCAGTTGACAGATGGGTAACGTTCCAGGCCTTTCCTACAACATAGGAGCATGTTCTGCGCACATCCACTTGGTTTTCCTTTTGATGGGATCCATATTTCCTCTAACTGCTCTGCTCTGTACTGGCTTGTCCCGATAGCAACACGCTGAGAACACCTGCGCAATCAGTACACGCAGATTTGCTGTATCTTGCAGCCACGACGTAACAGTCCAGGGAATGGGTGAACTTTGATTTATGAACCCATTTCCCTACTGACAGCCCTTTGGGCAGCTGCCAGTGCTTTGCTGTCACACACACCATACATCAATGAGCATCCTGGTACATATATCTTTGTGCGCATGTGCCGCGTGACGGGAGCTGGAGTGTAAACACACTGGGCGGTGCTGCCTTGGGGGCATCCACAGAGCAGCCCAGGAAGCAGGCCAGTAAAGGGGTCTGGATCCCCAGAGAGGCTGGGAGCTTGAGGGAGGGGCCGGTGCTATAGATCTGGAGGTGGTGGTTTGAGAGCTTTTGACATTAAGTGACACTCAAAGCCATAAGAGAACAAAAACCCTGAGAGTCCTGGCATTTAAGAGCAGGTGGAGAACTAGGAACCCACAGGTCTCTGGGGAGAGACCAAGACTGTGTGCCTTCAGAGAGTTTCCAGAAGAAAGGGATGGCCAAAGGTGGCCAGTGGCAGAGGGCAGTGTGTGCTAAGTTGTCCAGCCCCTGGCACAGTGCCTGCCCATAGTAGCTGCTCAGTAAGCAAGGGCCAGTTAAATAAATCAATCAATGAACGAGACACTCGGGTCTGGAAGGTGTTGTTTGTTTTCAGTGGAGTGGTAGCTTAGGGAAAGCGGAAGCAGCTGAAAGCAGGTTGATTGAGGAAGGAAGTGCAGGTGATGATGTGGTCCCACTGGGTGTGGACAGAGCAGGGCTGGCCAGGGAAGGTGAGAGGGGGGCAGGTTGAGGGACTGAAAGGAGCTGAGTGTCCTGGCAGGTTAGGAAACGGAGGGCAGAAGAAGAGCTGCTGGGGAAGTACTTTGGTGTTTGGGGCTCAGGGACAGACACTCTTACTGAGATCAGGGGTCTGCAGAGACCTCAGTATTGCAGGGAAAGATCCCTCTGGGTTGGAATGGGTGGCTGATTCAGGCCGTGTCACTTCCTGAGCACAGTCCTGGCCACTCAGCGCTTACTGTCTCATCACACCTTCACCAGAACGCTGCACAGGCAGATCATAACCTCCCATTTTACAGACAAGGAAATTGAGGCTCTGGAGGTGGAGTCACGGGCCCAAGGTCACAAAGCTAAGACTTTAGCTTTACAAATACAGAAGCAGGATTTATTATTATTATTATTATTATTATTATTATTATTATTATTTTGAGATGGAGTCTCGCTCTGTCGCCCAGGCTGGAGTGCAGTGGCACCATCTCAGCTCACTGAAACCTCTGTCTTCTGAGTTCAAGCAATTCTCCTGCCTCAGCCTCCTGAGTAGCTGGGATTACAGGCGTGCACCACCACACCCAGCTAATTTTTGTATTTTTAGTAGAGACGGGGTTTCACCATGTTGGCCGGGCTGTTCTCCAACTCCTGACCTCAGGTGATCCACCCACCTCAGCCTCCCAAAGTGCTAGGATTACAGGCATGAGCCACCGTGCCTGGCCCAGAAGCAGAATTTAAATCCACATCTTTCAGACCCCAAAGAGACCCCACTCACCTCTTGTCCCCCTAACCCCACATCCCCCAGGCCCTCCTGGGTGGTGCTTGGCAGGGGATGATAGACAGGCAGGGAGAGGGGCCTTCTGGAACCTGGCTCTTTGTATCCACAGTTGGGAAAAGCATGCTGCACTTGCCCTTTGTTACGCCATCAAGAATGCTTGACTGGGTGAGGAAACTGAGTCATGGCCAGACTCGTTTGCTGTTTAGAAATGGACACGGAAGCAGCAGCAGGCCTGGGGTCCAACCCTGCCAAGGGGCTCTCTGGCAGCTTGAGCCCTGAGCAGTCCTGGACCCCGAGGGCGGAGGACGAGGGGACGAGAGGAAGATTGTAGCTGGCATGGGCAGGAAGGTGGAAGGGCATTCCATGCGGTGAGGGTGCACCTGAGAGGGCATGGACTGCCTGGATGGTGAGGCTGAAACAAGGCCTGGCCGCGAGGGTGGAGACAGGGATGAGGGCTCCTGTAGATATGAGAACTCCCGGCGGATGAGGCCTGGGGAGAGGGAGGGGCCAATCTGTGAGTCGGGAGCCCTGGCCTCGCCACCAACCAGTCTCAGACTGTGGGTGGGTCACTGCCCTCTCTGCCTGGGCCTCCCTGGACTTCTGAGAAAAGTTTCCTTCGGGTCTGCATTGTGTATTTGTATGAGCGCATGTGTGTGTGTTCACGTATGTCTGGGTGTGTCCCTGGGCACCTGCAGCCTGCTTGGGCATCCGTGTGGGCCTGGGGTGTCTTCGTTTTGACGCGTCTTGTTTGTCCAGCATCTCACGTTCACGTGTGTGAGTGTACACCTGGGCTTTTGTGCTCCTCTGGGTATGTCTGTGCACACTGTGTGTGACCCCAGGTGCCTGTGTGTATGTCTGTATATGGCAGTATGTTTCTCTGTGTAAGTAGGTGCCATTCTGGTCACCTCATGTGTGCACATGTGTTAAGGTATGTGTGCATGGGATGAGGGCTGGGGTCAGTTGTCTCTAGGGCAGGGCAGAAAAGGAGGTCATCAGAGCCCAAAGGTCCTCAGGATCTGGGCAGTCCGCTCCTCTGCCCTTCCCCCAGGATGGCCCCCAGGTACTCCCCAGGCCATGAGGCAGGACAGGAACCATAGTGGCCATGGTTAGAAGTGGAGGGGGCAGGAGAGAAATGAAGCCTTCCGAGGAGGCTGAGGGCAGGGCTCCTGGGTGGAGGATTGGTGACAACTAGGGGTGAGGTCACCCAACAGACAGCGAGGAGACCCCCTTCCTGGCAACTTTTCCAGAAACCTGGCACTGGGAGGGCCCCAACCCAAATCCCAGTTCCCAAGAGAGTCCCGGCGTGTGCCTCAATCTCCCAGAATATACCAGCTGGGCCCCCAGAGCAGTCACCTGATGCTGGGTCTGAGTGACCCCCTCCAAGGGGCAGAGCCCTGAAACAGCCCCCACAGCCGCCTCCCATGGCCAGACATGTGCATACATGAGTAGAGGCGGCAGACCTCCCCACGGGTGGACACGTGTGCATGTGCATGTACAAATGCATCAGCAGTTGTGCATGCGTGTAAATGTGTGAGCACACTCAGAGAGCAGCGTGTAGATAGAGTTGTGCACATACGCATCCTTGGTGCGTATGAGCGTGCATGTGAGTGTATGTGGCCAGTATGTGTGCATATGGGTGCAGACGCGCTCAGATTTGCCGGCATATTGTGCTGGCATGTGTGGGCATGCGTAAACAGCAGGCTTGGGCAGATGCAGATGGACAGGTAGGTGTGAGTAGGTAGACACGCTTGAGTACACGTATGCACACATATTGTCAACATACACATATGTAT
The DNA here is from genome assembly GCF_028858775.2 of Pan troglodytes. Taxonomy (NCBI): domain Eukaryota; kingdom Metazoa; phylum Chordata; class Mammalia; order Primates; family Hominidae; genus Pan; species Pan troglodytes. The sequence goes on along the minus strand of NC_072409.2, from coordinate 11,787,785 downwards.
TGACAGGCATGTGTGAGTGGACACGGGTGAGGGCCTAGACTGTTGGCACATGCAATACAGGTGTGCACACATATGTGGTACCTGGGTGCTGTGGGTGGCAGTACAGTCAGTCCTCCCTCACCCTCTTGGATAGGTTCTTGGAAACTGTGACATTAAGCGAAACCACAGACAGCAGGTCCTCAAATAACGTTTCCATGTAACACGGATGAAAAAAGTTTATTTCATTATATGGCGTTTCTCTTAAAGTCGCAGTTTCCAAGAACCCATCCACAAGGGTAAGTGAAGACTTACTGTGCGTGTCACAGGTGAATTATCATGGGTGTGGGTATAGCTGTGGGTAGGCATGAGGATTGGGAGCCCAGCACACACAGACCTCCCACGCTAGCTGCCACCACTGTGGTTGTCTGGAGGGGAGTGCAGGACAGATACACAGCCAGGGGCCATGCCAGGTGGCAGAGAAGGGGGCAAGAGAACCATCAGCTGGGGCACCTCCCCTACTCTCCAGAGTTTGGCACCCGGGCACAGCCCCATGCCCAGCTCACCAGCCGTTGGCAGGAATTCAATCCCACCCCAGTAAACCCAGCTCTGCTTCGCCACCGCCGAGCTCTGAGCTGGGGGGAGGGGACCCTGCTCGGAAATCGGTCATAAATTTCTTGAGATGCTTTAATTTTTTAAAAGCCCCACGTAGATGCTTTGCATTGCGAAAACCCACAAATATCAGCTAAATGAGGTGCGCCAGCAGAAGGCCCGCCAGGCCCACAGCCCTCCCCTCCCAGCAGCTGGGCCCGGGCTCAGCTGGGGCCCCTGGCCTGGCCAGCCAGGGCCGAGGGGCCCATCTTTGTTCCGAGCAGAGCTCAGACTGCAGAGTGGCTGGGTAAATAGTCGCCGCAGTAATCGCAGGCTGATTCCAACTAATTAAATCCTGCGCCAAGAGCCCACTCCAGCCAGTATCCCGAGAGGCCGCAAAAACACAGACACCCCAGACGGGGCACTGCTCCAGGCCGGCTCTGGCTCTCTAATCCTGTATCTTTTGAAAGATAGGCGCGCCCCGGGATGAGGGGTCAGCGGGCCTGCCCTGTGCCGAGCGGTGGAATTTTTCAATAACCAGCAGCTGGGTCACCAGGCACACAAAGGCAGTGTAATATCCTGTGGGCTTACTCGGGGAGAGTGAGCGAGCCAGCTCCCTCCAGGCCAGGGCAGCGGCCCCCCACAGCCCAGGCCCCCAGCGGCCCAGAGGCCACTTGGCCAGGCCTCCACTCCCCTCCCTCCAGAGGGGCAGAGAGGGAATAGAGGTCGGCATTCTCCACCACCCCCTTCTCCTGGACTGGGGCTTCCAAGTAAATTCATCTTCCTTATTAAAAACCAGCCTTGATGCTCCCGAGCCCCAGCTGTGGCCGTGATGGGACCTGCCTGGGGCAGGGCTGCTGGGGCCGGGCTCCTTCCAAGGGGTCAGTGGATGCTCCTCACATAGGGAGGCCACACACCACAAGGGGTGAAGGTCTCCAGCTCTGGAGTTGGAAGGACCGGGTTCAAATCCCTTGGGCCTGTCTGCTGGAGGCCATCCTGGCTGGCCCAGTACTGGCTGGTGACCTTGAGCAAGGCACTCAGTTGTACCCTCTGTGGAATGGGATCATGAGTTACAGTTATTAGAGGGGCTGAATGAGAGCCAGTGTCTGGTAGCTCCCCCTGCCTTAGTTTCTCCCACGGAATAATGGAGATCAGGGGCCTCCCTCACAGGCTCTAGGTGAAGCAGGGTTTGTGCCCATGCGGGGCTCACACACTGTAGAGAGCTGTCCTTGGCGGGACCTGTGCAGCACATGTGAGAGTGATTAGAAGCTGCAGAGACTCAGTTTATTTTATTTTATTTTATTTTTTTTCCCAGAGAAACAATAGTTGCCCCTCTCCCGAGTCTGGAATGCTTTACGCCCTGGGTCTGGGACCCCTCATTTAAATTGCCTGCGAAGGGACAGGCACTGTGAGCCTGGAAGGGGGTTGTTAGGGATGGAAAGCCGGGGCCCAGGAATTTACAATCCGTTACTTGAGGGATGTCCTGCCTCCCTCTCGCCCCATTCAGGGCTTCTCAGACCCAGCATGTGCCGTAAAGATGTCACATGGGGTGCTGGGGGCTGAGGAACAGTCCAAGGCCTGGCCTTAGGGAGGGGGGCGCACACAGCCCAGGACAGAATCCTGGCTGCACCACGTCCTGGCCAGCGGAGCCTGGCAGGAGCTTCCCTCCCAGAGGCACCGGTAAGCGGAAGCGTTGGCTTTTATCGCTTGCTGGCCCCAGTGATGCCAGAAGTGAGGCCAGTGACGTGCCCAGGCACATGGCACTGGCACAGGACTTGGTCAGAACGGTGCACCTCTCGCCGCCCACCTGTGGACTCCTCGCCCACACAAAGCAAGAGGCTCTTTTCGGCTTTTGCCCAACCACATGCTGACCTATCTCTTACTGGGGGCTCTGGCACTTTGTAGCTGTGAGGCTTGGCAAAAGGCTCAGTTTTCTCATCTGAGAAATGGGAAGACTCATTCTCCTTGCCTTCCAGGGTCGAGAGGAGATGAGAACTCCAGAAGCTCGGGCCAGAGCCTGGCTCACAGCAGGTATCCATGCTGGGGTCTGGGGGAGCCCCAGACACCACAGGGAGCCCCTACCTAGGGAAAGGGCATTGAGGGGACCTGTCAGAGTGAATGGGGAGCCACCCACAGAGGGTAGGGAGGGCTCTGCGTGCTGCTGGCTGGACTTCCTGGGCGTCTGACACACCAGGCCCCACAAACAACTCCGCACCAGGGAGCTGGGCAGATCTGAGAGCCGCACAGGAGGCCAATGGGGTCAAGCTCAGGGACCAGTGTAGAAAGAGGCTAACCCAGGGCTCCCTCAGGTAGGGCAGAAGGTAGCTTTTGGCACCATCAGGGAGGTGGAGATGGACAAGGGAACACAGATTTGGGGCCAAACATGAGGACAGGGGGTTTTTGAGGGGGTGGTTCCCCAGGCACCCAGCTTCACCAGGTCCCCGGGCTCTGAGACACTCCACCTCCACTCTGGGCAGAGAGGGGGCATCGGAGGCATGGCTAGGGGCCAGCACTGTGCTTCCTGGGCGCCTCACCTCCTCCCTGACTCCTGGAGACTCCCAGCCCTTGTCTGGGAGATGAGCATTTAGGAATCTGCTTGTGCAGGGGTGGTGGGAGGGGCCGGGGTGGAGGGCGCATCCCCACGGGGAGATTGGATGGAAATGGCCTGCCAGTGTGTGTGTGAGTGTGCGCCTGTGGCGGCAGCAGAGTAAACAGCCGCTGCCCTGTCCTCTCTGCGGCCGTGGCCAGGTACACAGGCCTGTTTGGACAGCTGCCTTGTCTGTCCGTCTGTTTGGGAGATGCTGGCTGATAGATGGGGATGGGCGGACTGTTAACCCCTCGTTGCCTGCACTGCTATGTGCTTCCTGCCTCATCCATGGAGTAGAAGGTAGCCAGAAGGTGGTCCTGGCTGTGCCCCAGCTCCTCTCTAGGGGGGAAACCTCTAGTTCTGAGTCAGGGACAGAGTGAGGAGGGCTCCAGGGCATCAAGAGCTTGCTCCTCCCCGCACCAGGGAGCCAAGGACAGAGGAGAAGGGGGTCTTCCCCAGTGGTGACTAGGGGCAGAATATGTCTCTGAGTGAGTGTCTGGAGCCCTCCTCACCCCAACACCATGCCCTGTGGAAGCTCCTCTTCCTTTATTAAAAAGTTACTGCCAGGCTTTCTCAGGGCTGCTCTTCTTCAGGAACGCCTGCTCCACTTGTGGGGTGGGGTGGAGGAGGTTGGGGGGGCGTTCAGGAACACCAACAACAGGCCCCTGCTAAGTGTGAACAGGCAGAGATGGGGCCTGGGGCCACCTGTGGGGCAGCTAAGCTCCATCTGTCTCCTCTTGGGCATCAGAGAGCCTGGTGTGGGGAGATCCCTGACCCAAAGATGAACGGATGCTGTGCTGGCAGTCAGTGCAGTGAGCCAGGTGACTGCCTGCCTGGCATCTCCACGTGGTCCCCCATCTGCCACCCTGTGCTCCCATCTCAGGCAGGGCTCCCCCATCCACGTCCACCAGGCACCTGACAGGGCCGAGGGAGCCACTCCAGGTTTCCCATTCAACCCCAAAGCCCCTGTCCACTTTAGGAACTCCCTACATGGCTCTCTGGTAACCCACCCCCTCTCCCACTCCAGGATCCCAGCCAGGACCCGCTGTGCCTCTCACCTGCAGGGCACCAGCCTGGACCCTCTTAGCGAGTCTCCCCACAAATGATCTTTAAAAAATGTAAATCACTCAAGCCACTCCCTACTTAAAACCTTTCAATGACTTCCCCGTGGCTCTTGAGATTAAGACAAAAATCCTTTAAATGGCCCACAAGACCATCAACAGGGCATGGGTTAAATAAATTAGGGTTTGCCCTGTAATAGAGGATCAGGCAGCTGTAAAATCAGGTGCTGTTGTTCCGACGTAGAGTCGTCTCCAGTCATGGGGTGGGGGTGGTGGTTGTAGAGCATATTAGCGTTTGTATAAAAAAGAAAGTGGAAAAAAATCCCAATCAGTCCTCATTACCAAAACAAAACAAAACCCCCCAAAATACACCCAAAACCAGGCCGGGAGGGGAATGACAGATGCACTCGGCTTGGTGTATGTGGGCTTGTGTGTATGTGTGATACGTCTCTGGAGGAGGGTCAAATGAAAGACCTGGATTGCCTCTGGGGAGGGGACCGATGGCTAGGCATGGGGTAGAGGAGGATGCAGAGAACGCCTTTTTGTATTTGAACATTTCAGTATTAAATTATGGAATGCATTACCTCTTCAAAAATAAATTCAATTATTTTTAAGATAAAAAATGTTGGCCGGGTGCGGTGGCTCACGCCTGTAATCCCAGCACTTTGGGAGGCTGAGGCGGGCGGATCACAAGGTCAAGAGATCAAGACCATCCTGGCCAACATGGTGAAACCCCATCTCTATTAAAAGTACAAAAATTAGCTGGGCGTAGTGGCGCACGCCTGTAATCCCAGCTACTCAGGAGGCTGAGGCAGGAGAATTGCTTGAACCCGGGAGGCAGAGGTTGCAGTGAGCCGGGATTATGCCACTGCACTCCAGCCTGGCGACAGAGCAAGACTCCATCTCAAAAAAAAAAATAAAAAAAAAAAGATTAAAAATGTTCAGTAGACAGTGTGTAAGACCCTGCACACTCAGGCAGGCTCCTGTACTCCCCAGCTTTCTCTTGCTCCAGGCACCCGCCCTTCCCTCGCAACCCTCTGCACCTTTTATTTCTCATTGATTCTCCTTGTTTCTCAGGACCTTTGCACACAGTGTTTCTCTCCTGCCTGGCCTCTCCGTCACCTCCCATCCTTGCCTGGCTGATCGCCCTCCTCTCCCCGTCTCAGCCCAAATCTCTGTCTTCCGAAAAGTGGCCTTCTCTGACTTGCTCCCCACCACAGTCCCCAGGATGGGCTGTCTCCCAGTGGCTTGTTCGCTGCTGTCCCCAGCACCCAGCACCGCACCTGGCACACAATAAACACCGCATCAGTATTTGGGGGAATGGATGAACTGGCAGGAAGAGGAGGATACCCTGGGAACTCCATGCCATGGGGCTTGGGACGTGCCCACCTGGCCTTTGAAGGATGAGAAGCATTTTGCCAGACTCACAGCGGGACAGTATTCCAAGTAGAGCGTGGACAAGGTGCAAAGACCAGGTGGCTGGCTTTCTCTAGCAACCTGTCTGCCACCCCAGTTCTTCCATGACCAAACTGGGTGTATTGAACAAGTTACCTCCCCTCTCTGAGCCTCAGTTTGCTCATCAGCAAAATGGGGGTGTTGGCAGAGACCTTTCAGACCTTTCAGAGTTACCAGGGGTGGGGTCCGCAGATCCCCATAGGGAGGACTTGCGCACAGTTGGCGCTGGGTAAATGCTGGGAGAACTGCTGCGGGCGAGGGGAAAGGGTTAAAGCTAGGCGCTTTTTAATTGTCAAATGACTGCGGGCGATTAGCACTGGCAGCTTCCTCAATAATCGCTCTTCTCTGTACCTGCTGGGAGCTTAATTAAAAAACAAAGAGGCTCAATTTAAAGGCCATTACTATGCTAATGCGGCCGGGCGGGCGGTGATTAAGCGGCTCAGGCAGGCAGCGGGCGGCTGGGGCGGGGCATGGGGCGATCAGTTACCCACTAAATGGGCGGGCTGCGTGCCCTGCCTGTCCCGAAGGCCGAGCCCTGACCTGCCTCGCCTGCCCTTTGCCCGTCCCCAGCCAGAGCGCAGAAGACCCAGGGATGTGGTCCCCCAGATTCTCTTCTCCATCCGTGGGAGAGGGTCCCCATCTCTGGCAGGAAATGAGTGGCACCCACACTTTCATATACCTCCTTTTAATTCCTGCTCCTGCCCCCTCCTCTCCGAGCTCCCCTGGGCTCAGCATGGGGTCCTGCTCCTCTCTGGCACCCCCTTCTCAAGATATTCTCTCAGGCCTCTGTAGATGACTCAGCCAGGGGACTCATCTTGCCCACCCACTACTGCTATGTCTCCACAAAAAGCCCGGCACAACAGGTCACTGGCTAGAAGCAGGTATCAGGCTCCCAAATCTCTGGGTCATTTGCTTCCCAGTCCCCAACTACCTTCCCAACCTCCAGGAAGGCAGGAGAGTGTGGCGGTTACCAGCCCAGCTGACCTGGGGCCCCAGCTCTGCATTTCACCAGCTGGGTGACCTGTGTAAGGAAGAGACTCCTACCTCCGGTAGTGGTCATGAGGCATCGGTGAGGCCCCTGAGTGTGAAGCTCTGAGCACAGGGCTGAGCTGGTTCCCGTGAGTGTAACGTCTAGCAGGAGCGTCTGCCAGCTTCATTCACAGCCTGCGTTCAAACATTCGAGCAGGAGCACAGGGCATGTACTCAGGGCATTGCGGGGAGGAGGAAGCTTAGTCCAGATCTCAGGAAAGAGACTGGGTAGTAAGGCCCTCCATGACTGGGCTAACAAAGTTGGTGCTATCTCTGGCTGCATTAAGAGGAGCATAGGATGGGAAATAAGGGAGGAGATGGTTGGTCCTCCCTCTGGAGGAGAGAGCTACCATGCCTCAGGGTCTTATATGGACAGACTCAGGCTCATTCAGAGGGTGATTAGAATGTGGAGAAACTGCTGGGCATGGTGGCTCACGCCTGTAATCCCAGCACTTTGGGATGCCAAGGCAAGTAGATCACTTGAGGTTGGGAGTTTGAGACCAGCCTGGCCAACATGGGGAAACCCCATCTCTACTAAAAATACAAAAAATTAGCTGGGCGTGGTGGCCCGCGCCTGTAATCCCAGCTACTCGGGAGGCTAAGACAGGAGAATCGCTTGAATCCGGGAGGTGGAGCTTGCAGTGAGCCAAGATCATGCCATTGCACCCCAGCCTGGGTGACAGAGCGAGACTTCGTCTCAAAAAAAAAAAAAAAAAAAAAAAACAACAACAAAAAGACTGCGGATAAGCTGCCACAGGAGCCTAACCAAGAAAGGGAGGTGTCACTGTCTTTGAGTCCCTGAAGGGCAAGAAGGAGCTCACTTAGTCTGTGGGGCCCCAGCTGAAGCTGGGCATTTGAACCCAACATATGACACCCCCAAATCTGTCTCAACCCCATGCTTTTTACCCTGAGCATGTTTTTATCACCTGCCTGGTAAAATTTGTAGTAATAAACTTTGGTAATTTTGTTAACATTGAAAACCACCCATCCTGATCCTGGGGAAAATTTAACTTGGTAAAATAATCCATACAAAATATAACTGACAACGGTGACAAGACCACAGTAAGATGTGTCACTGGCCACAAATTAACCAAAGAGTCCATCAGCAGGATCCAATACAGGCAAAAACCTGATGCTAGAGGAAAGCTTTATAGAAAATTTTTCATGAAAAATAATTATCTCAATGAGAATAATTTTAGGGAAATAATGGGGAAAGTAGAAAATTATTTGACTCTACTAGAAAGAAAATTGATTTAAAAAAATGCTTTAATGGAGTTTGTTCCAGAAAACACTTGCTCAAAGAAAGTTTATTAGTGTTGTTATAGCCCTAATTAAAATGCTATGGTCTATGTACAGCAGTCCAAAATCCTTAAAGTCATAATGGTGGGGTCAAAATATCAGCTGGGTCAGCCACTTGGACACCCTAGTGGTACCCTGGAGATCTGACACTCCGCTCGCATGGAATACCTGCTCTCCCATTCTACCAGGAGCCCCCTGAAGACTGTGACCCTGCTGATTCCCCATCACCTAGCACAGAGCTTAGTCATGGTGGCTGCTTGCTAGTGCCTACAGAATAGACAAATCATATAGTGAAAGTTTCAGCCCTTTCAGGAGGAACTGAGTCACTACACGGCGTTTGGCACAGAACAAGTAGCTAAGTATTTGTTGGACGGATGGAGGCATGGATGTTTGTATGGATAGCTGGTGGAGAGGGTGGATGTAGCTAAGTATTTGTGAGCTGGATGGAGGCATGGATGTTTGTATGGGTAGCTGGTTGAGAGGGTGGATGGAGGGGGGATGGGTAATATATGGGTGGTGGATGGATGGGTAAGTGGAAGGATAGATGCATGCATGCGTGGATGTTTGTATGGGTGGATAGATGGTTGAAGGGGTGGGTGGATGGGGGACAGGTGGATAGATGGGTAGGCAGATGGGCAGATGAGTGGATGTATGGGTGGATGGATGCATGGATGGATGGGTGGATAAATGGATGATTTTATGAGAAAAAGAGAGGTACGACCTATCCTCCTTAGCGCAACACACAAGGTGTCCAGCCTGACCTTTCTTTCTCGCCCACACTCCAACCTGACCACTGTCTCCAACCTGACCCACTATCTTCCTAACCCTGAAAATGGCCTCCATTCCCTTCATGCCATTGTGGTTTTTCAACTTCTCCCTCCCAGAATGGGCTCTCTGCTTTTCCACCTCTACACAGAGCCTGACTCTGGCCTCAGACACACACATTCCCATCCCAGCCCCAACACTTCCCCCATTGGAATCCTCTGAACTCTTTGAAGTCTCCAGAAAGTCCTTCCTGCCCCACCACTCTGCCCTCCACCCGGCTAAGTTTGAATGTCTTCAGACTGCCGTGGAGCCCCCACCCCTTACTGGGCACCTGGCTCTGGGCCTGGCCTATTCTGGCCATGCAGGGCCCCGGAGAGAAATCCAAAGGCCTCTGCCTCCCGTGGCCCTGGGTTTCTCACCTTCCACGTGCGTTGTCAGCCCTCTGGACTGTGGGCACCATCATCCCCCCATAACCCTGGTGCCCCCACCCCAGGCCAGAGGCCCAGCAGCTCCGTGCTGATGAAGCAAGTGCAGAGTTGTTTTGGGAGGTGGCCAGGGCAGATGAGGTTAAAGCAGGAAAGGGCTTCAAGAACAGGGAGGTCCAGGAAACCAAGCACAGAGACTGGGAGGATGAGCAGGAGCTGGGAGGCCCAGTGTGCCAGGCTCAAACCCCAGCTCAGACACTAAGCAGCTGTGTACCCTCTGCAAGCAGCACTTTCCTCTCTAGCAAAGAGAGTGATGATGCCTACCTCGCAGGGGTCTTACAGAGGAGGAGTCCATGGGCAAATAAAGCCCAGAGCCTGCTATGTGGGCAACAGTCAATACATCTTAGTAAGCAATAATAACGATAATAATGAATGTTGGATTTGGCAACCAGGAGCTGGTGACCTCAGTGAGAATGGGGGAAGGTACCTGGGACTAGCTCAAAAAGGTACCTGGGACTAGCTCAAACAGTTTGATGAGCAGGTGGGAGGAGAAGGTTCCTACTGCAGACCAGGAGAGGGCCTGGCTCATGGTAGGTGCCGGGTAAACGTTAGATGAATGGGTGAATCACCAAATCATCAAATGTATTGAATTCACTAGTGAAGGGGCAGAAAGAAGGGGGAAGAGGGTGAACTCAAAGGTCATGAAATAGTACAGGTAAAGCCCTTCACACAGTGCCTGGCACATCATAGCTCGCAGCCTCCCTGATGCCCGGTTGGTCCAGGATTTCCTGTGGCTCTTCTAGCCTGGACTAGAGTCCCAAGTTCAGCCAGAAACGATGCAGGGAAGGATGGTCAGAGGGATGTGATGCTCCACCTCCTACCTGCACCTGACCTGTCTCGACAATGGCAGGAGGGCTCCTGCCTGTCACCAGGGAAGGTCTGGTCCCCACAGAAGCCTCAATATCCCCACCACCCATCGGAAGTCAGAGCCCCAAAGGTGGGAAACCAGTTGTCAGATGCCAAGCCACATGGACACAGCTGCTCACCCTGTAGCAGTGTGTCTGTGTAAGTGTATCTGTGTGATTGTATCTCTGGGTGTGTCTCCATCCTGGCAGCATCTCCACACAGCATCTCCAGTCTGTGCCTCTCCCTGAACTCCAACCTCACACAAGCAGCTGACCCTGGACCTATCTGTCCACATGGCTGCCTAGAAGGCAGCTCAGACCTAACACATCCAGGGCTGCACTCCCTGTTCTTCCCCTGCCTCCCCACAGACGCCATGTCCTCTAGTGGCAACTCCATCATTCCGGATGCTCAGCCAGGAGATCTGGGACTCATCCCTGATGCCGTCCTTTCTCCCACGTCCTCTCAGGCCCCTGTCTGCCTTCACAAGGCTTCCCCTGCCCTCCTGGCTCTGAGCCGACACCTTCACTGTGCTAACTTCCCGAAGCCACTCCCTGCTCCTCCCTCTAACCCGGTGCCCCCCCTACAGGTGCCTAAGGAACCTGGTTAAAATGCCAATCAGAGGCGGACACAGTGGCTCACGCCTGTAATTCCAACACTTTGGGAGGCTGAGGTGGGTGGATAATTTGAGGTTAGGAGTTCGTGACCAGCCTGGCCAACATAGTGAAACCCCATCTGTACTGAAAATACAAAAATTAGCCGAGTGTGGTGGCAGATGCCTGTAATCCCAGCTACTTGGGAGGCTGAGGCAGGAGAATTGCTTGAACCCGGGAGGCAGAGGTTGCAGTGAGCCAAGATCACGCCACTGCACTCCAGCCTGGGCGACAGAGCGAGACTCCATCTCAAAAAATAATAATAATAATAAAATAAAATGCCAATCAGATCACACCCCCCCACCCTTCCCAGGGTCCCTATCTCATGTGATCTGTCCCCTTTGCCCCCCAGCTCTACCTGCACCTTGTCCCCATCACTCTGCTCCAGCCACACCCCAGATACTTGCAGATACTTGGTCCCCAGGGCCTTTTTTTTTTTTTTTTTTTTGATAGAGATGGGCTTTGGCCATTTTGCCCAGGCTGATCTCAAACTCCTGGGCTCAAGCAATCTACAAGCCTCGGCCTTCCAAAATGCTGGGATTACAGGGGTCAGCCACAGAGCCCAGCCTCCCCAGGGCCTTTGCACTGGCTGCTCCCTCTGCAAGGAGCCACTTCCCCCGATATTGTAGATACCATCCCCCAGGTGTCTGCTGGAATGTGTGTCTCATTCATGCCTCTGACTGTCCCTTCTAAAGCTGCAGCCCCATCTCTCTTCCCTGTCTTCACTCTTCTTTGCCTTGTAGTCACCATTCGTCATACTCTGTATGAAATGGATTTATCTACGTGTTAAAATAGATCAGTGTTACTGTCCTTCCGCCTATGAGAATGTCCTCCACCGGTAAGAAGGAACTGGGGGTGGGGGCATTGGGAGGGGCTGTCTCTCTTCTCACTGCTCTAGCCCCGCCTCCAGACAGCGCCGGCCCGCACATAGTAGACGCTAAAGAAATATTTGTGGGGCCGTGTGCGGTGGCTCACGCCTGTAATCCCAACGCTTTGAGAGCCCTAGGTGGGGGGATCACGAGGTCAGGAGATCGAGACCAGCCTGGCCAACATGGTGAAACCCCCATCTCTACTAAAAATACAAATATTAGCCGGGCGCGGTGGCGCCTGCCTGTAGTCCCAGCTACTCGGGAGGGTAAGGTAGGAGAATCGCTTGAACCCGGGAGGCGGAGGTTGCAATGAGCTGAGATCACGCCACTGCACTCCAGCCTGGGTGACAGAGAGGCACTCTGTCTGAAAAAAAAAAAAAAGAAATATTTGTGGAATCGCCAAATGTGCATGTGGGCCTCCCTGGCCAGGCTGGCCTGGGATGGCTCCCCGGGCTCCCGGCTGTGCCCGTCCCTCCCTGTCCCTGGCCCGTGACCTCCAGCCCCGGCTGGGGGCTCCCGACAGCGCCCCTGGCGCGGATCAAAGGGCCGAGGGGCCGGCGGCCCCGCACAGCTGCGGGCCGCAGGAAGCGCAGGGGCAGCCCTCGCTGCAGGCCCGGCCCCGACGCGGCGAGGAGGCCGGGGGAGGCCGGGAGGCTGGGAGAGGCCCCGCGAGGCCCGCAGAGCGCGCCCGTCTCGCCGCGCATTCCAGCCGCGTGATTGACGCGCGTACCGGGGCCCCCGCCCGCGGCTCCCGCCGCCGCCCGCCCGGCCCGCGGCCGCCGCATCAAAGCAGATGTTTGCAGCTGGTTTGAGTTGGATCCCCATCAACAGGCCCTTTTTTGTCTCAAAATAAAAAACAGCTACGCCCGGAATGATAAGGACGCGGCAGGCACGTGGGGGAGATGTCAGCGAGTCCGGCAGGGAGGAGGCCGGGCGGCTCCCTCTCTAAGTGACAGGCTGACTCTAGCAGCAGCAGCCGTGACCCCCAGAGTGTCTAGGGTCCTGTCGCCTAGCTCCTGTGAACTGCAGCTCATCCTTCAGCCGGCATCATCAGAGCCCAGTCCCGCCCACAACCATAACCTCAGCCACCACACTGAGCGCTTACTGTCCGACATGCTCTACAGCCTGCCATTCTGGGCACCTCGCCACCAGCCTAGGAAGGAGGTGTGACACAGGAAGGTCAATACATTATGATGATTACCCATAAGGTGGGAATTGGGGTCACCAGCTTTCAAATGGGAAAACCAGTTCAGAGAGCGGAGAGGGCTTGTCCCAAGTCAGGCAGCTAGGAAGTGGCAGAGCCGGGATTCAAATCCATTCCTTCTGCTCCAGAACCAGGTTCTTAGGTATGTGTTATGTCACCTTTTCCAAGAAGTCCCCAGATAGACTCTTGGTGCTTTCTGTGCCTCTCTGCTTGCCCAGCATGCCCCAGTACCCCATCCAAGCATGTGTCCTACGGGATGAGATTCTAACTCCATGCCCCAAGTCCATGAGCCCAGCCCAGAGTCAGCCTCCATGGGTGTTTGCTGGGTGAATGTGAGAGGGTGTAGCCGGTGGGAACAGAAGGGCTGCAGTTGCAAGGGCCAAATCTCATGGTCCCCATGGAGGGAGGAAGGTGTTTCCAGCAGTGGTTGCTGCAGGGACCGTGGGCTTGGGCATGGAGAGGCCCTAAAGGAAGCCAGCCTAGAATCTGCCTGGTCCCCAGTGCGGGGCATACCTATAAAGGGACAGACAGACAGGGAGAGCACAGACCCAACAGTGCAATTACGGGGCTTCAGACAAAAAAGGGAGGTGGGGAAGAGAAAGTTCCAGAGACTTAGACTGGGGAGGAGAAGAGAACACACACCTATTAAGATCCCTCCTGTGCCAGACGCTGGGCCATGCCTTCCCACACTGGTTAAAATCACCAGATTCTCAATTACCCAGGGAGGGACAGGTCAAACCCCCATTTGACAGAACAGGAATCTGAGGCTTGGAGAAGGGATGTGAATCACCCGAGGCTGTGCAGCTGGTGATGGAGGTGTGGCAGCCACACCTGAAGATGGAGTGGGGGCTGACAGAGCTCTTGAGTGTGCAGGGGAAGGAAGGGACACAGGACAGAGGGTCTGATTGGCTCCCCTTGAGTCAGATGTCCAGGCCTGGTCCAATCACTTCTGGTCACAAGAGTCACTTAGTACAAACATGGTCCCCCCCGTGGTCTTTCCCTTGGTACAGGGGATGAGGGTGCTTTTGGGGTGGGGGACTCCCAGCCCTGCAGGAGGCATGCGTGGAACTCCACTGATACAAATTCAACAAACTGGACCCAAGTTGTGTTGTTGTGAAGGGGCTGGGGGCAGGAGGGCAAGTTCACTTACCTTGTTACCTGGTGGCAGTTTCAGACCCCTAGGAGCAGAATACCTGGTGTTTTTTTGTGCTAGCTGGCTGCCCATTTAGTTTCACACATGGTTGTTCATTCATTTGACAAACACTAACCACCTCCTCCATGCCAGTAAATTAGACCCAGTATCTGATTTCTGGGTTGGTAGGGACTTCAGACGCACAAATAACTGGAGAGTGGCTGGGATTCTGGCTATCAGGGAAGGCTTCACAGAGGAGGTGACACTTGAATTGGGTCTTCAAGGATGAAGAGGAGTTTAGCAAGATGCAAAGGAAGGGGGCAGAGAAGCCAGGCCTCGGAAGCAGATGGAATTTTAAGCACTAAGGAGGCAAGAAGGGACTTGCTATGTTCAGGGAGTAGTGAGAAGCCTGGCCGAGAGAGCTGGGTGTCTCGGGGTGGGTGGGGCCTTGAGTGCCACAGCGAGGTCTTTGGGCTTATCCTGACATTTTGGGGTACTCTTGGACATTCAGAAATGAAGAGGTTTGTAATCTAACTTCATGAGGAGGCAAGACCAAACTTTGGGTGTCTCTCTCCCAACCTTCTGCTTTCTCTCTGAAGTGGTAGGTGGCAGTGTCCTGGACAAAGGCTGGGAGTTGCCCTAAGCTGTGGCGGAGGGGCTGGACAGGGTTGCCTTGAGGAGTGGAAGAGGCCTACTGAGAGTAGAGAGACCTGAGTGGAGTGTGAAGTGTGAATTGTTCTGAGAACCCGAGGAAGAGCCACACAAACTGTAAAGGGCAGTGACGGGGTATGGGAATGGCACCCTCAGAGGAGGGTAGGAGATCTTGACTCAGCAAGGGTGGTAAGCGGAGAGTTAGGATGGTAAGTCCTGGAGAGTTGATAACAATGATCATGATCACCGTTTATTGAGCCCAGCCCTGTAAGGCAGCCTCTGTCATCATCCCCATTGGACAGATGGGGACAGAGGCTCAAGAGAAGGGACTTGTGCAAGATTCTAGTGCTAGGAAGTGATAAGGCTGGGATTCCAAGCCCAGTGCATGCTGTCTGGACCTTAAGATCTGGGCATGAAGACCTGCTTGGAGAAGCTGGAGTGCTCCCAGTACATTAGGAAGCCAATGTTACTGAAGGTGAAAGAATCAGCCATACCCTATGTGTCTCTGCAGCTGCCAGTGATTTAAGTCGAGACCATCCTGGCTAACACGGTGAAACCCCGTCTCTACTAAAAAATACAAAAAATTAGCCGGGCGTGGTGGCGGGCACCTATAGTCCCAGCTACTCAGGAGGCTGAGGCAGGAGAACAGCGTGAACCCAGGAGGCGGAGCTTGCAGTGAGCCGAGATCGTACCACTGCACTCCAGCCTGGGCAACAGAGTGAGACTCCGTCTCAAAAAAAAAAAAAAAAAAAAAAAAAAGAAATTAATCAGATTAGTAATCCATGTTCAAATGCTCCTGAAAAAATTGGCTTTCAGAGTTTTGTTCATTAGCCTTATGAGTTTAATAAATTGAGCATTAAACAAATAAACCCGTAAAAACTCAGAGGATATGGAGATATCTTCTCACAGCCTGGGACTCTTCAAAGGAGAGACATCCCTGAAAATGGAATTTCTTACTCCATAATATCAGATGATCCCCTGGAGGGGAAAAATGTGTTTGGAGGTGGGGGAGATGTGTATGGCCACCCCCACCTTCTGGAGGCCGGGCTGATGCTGAGTAATAAGAACTTGAGGTGAATCGGGCCCCAAGTCTCAGGAACAGACAGACACGGGCACGGTACCCAGGGCCCAGGGTAAAGGCAGCTTATGAGCAAAGGCACACGGAGATGCACAGAGCAGGGAGGGAGTATCTGGAGTATCTGGTGATGCTGCCGTGTGACCTTAAAAGAGTGACCTGGCCTCTGCACCTTTCTGTGCTCATCTGTAAAATGGGAATGGAAACAGCATCTTCCTTTGAGGGTTCTGTGATGATTGAATGAGGTGATGCAGGCAGCTGATAACTGAGCATTGTTAGTCCTCAATAATGTTCTGAGACTGATAACGGAGCCAGGAGTGCTCTGTCCAGATCAGGCCAAACAAGCTAGAAGGGCTGGCCGGAACCCGGGGTGGTGGTGAGAAGGAGGCACAGCGGGGCCCTGTAAACCCAGTCAGCGTCAGGGAGGCTGCCCCCAGGAATCATGGAGACTCTAGCAAGGGTGAGCAACAAAGGAGTTTTGGGCACACACCGAACAAAAGAAATGTGGGGTACCTGGAGTACCTTCTTCATGCCAGCATGGTGCCGAGGGCTTTAAATGCATCCAGCCCCTGCCAACAACCCCATGGTCGGGGATGATCATTCCCTTTTTTTTTTTTTTTTTTTTTTTTTTGAGACGGAGTCTCTCTCTGTCGCCCAGGCTGGAGTGCAGCGGTGCGGTCTTGGCTCACCGCAATCTCCACCTCCCAGGTTCAAGCGATTCTCTTGCCTCAACCTCCGGAGTAGCTAGGATTACAGGTGTGTGCCACCATACCCGGCTAATTTTTTGTATTTTTAGTAGAGACGGGGTTTCACCATGTTGGCCAGGCTGGTTTTGAACTCCTAACCTTAAGTGATCCGCCCGCCTCAGCCTCCCAAAGTGCTGGGATCACAGGCGTGAGCCACCACGCCGGCCTGATCATTCCCATTTTATAGATGAAGAATTTGAGGTTCAGAGAGGTCAAATGCCTTGCCTAAAGCTGCACAGCAAGGAAGTTATGGAGGTTGTGCCCGCCACACCTGCTGCTTTACACTGACAACTCGCTACATCTTCATGCTGAGATGCAGGCAGTGTTGTCCAGCCCATTGTATAGATAAGTGAGCTGAGGCTCCAGAAGACAAATTACTTGCCCGGTCACCAGCTAGCAAGTGGTGGGACAAGGCATGGAACTCAAGTCCATGTGATTCCAATGCCACCTGTCTGTGGCTGGGCCTGCTTCTCAGTGGCTGGCTCCATAGTCCTCCGTGGTGGGAGGCACGAAGAGAGGGGGAATGGGGGCTCACAGACAAGAGGGGACCCCGCTGGTATCCCCAACCCCTCCCACACACGCCATTAGTCACTCTCACCCCAGCACAGTAGACAAAGGCAGCCCCATAATTGGGAGTGAGTATTTCATGCATCCCCCCCGATGTTTTATTGGGTGGAGAGATGCTTGGAGACCAAACGGAGGGCGCATTCTGTTTATAAAGTGCGCGCAGTTTGTTTTATTTCCTGAGTTTTTGCAATCTAGATAACAGATGATGCCCTGAGTGGCTGGCGCTGCCTCCGTAATGGCGGCACCGAGCCTTTGGAGAAGTATTAATAATAGATTGTGTTGATGAGTTTGGAGAAAGTAGCAATCGACCCCCTGCTGCCAAGGCATTAGCGCGGCTGTTCTGAGCACAGCCAGCACTGTGGCTTTGACTGCAAATGCAGGTCACCCGCCCTGCTGCCCCCTCCCCAGCCTAAGAAGGTTTCCTCTCCGGGAGTCACCCAAGGTGTGCTGACCCTGGCCCGGGACCCTGGGACCCTGGCGCTCCCACGCTAGCAGCGACACGGCCAGTGTCTGTCCACTCAGAGGCCGCAGAGGTCAGGCTGCAGACCTTAGTGTGGCCACTAGGTCAGGTGGAGTGTGGGGAGGGGACAGAGGGGCAGTAGGGGTTGGGGGAGGACCACCCTCCATGTCAGAGCACCGGGTTCTACAAACCCAGGCTCTTTCCTCAGCCCCTCGGGAGAGCTGGACAGCCAGCCAGATTCCTAGGGCCTCTGCCTAAAGCTGTCACTGACAGTTGGGTAGGTTGTGCCCTGAACAAGGGGATTCAGCCAGAGGGTCAAATTAGAGCCAAAATCCAGCCCACATTCCCCTTGCAGAGCCATGCCCTGCAGGCTGGTGGGGTCCAGCATGCCCGAAGCAGAGCCTGGCCTCAGCCTCAGCTCACCCCAGGCCTTTACTCACCTACTCTGTAAACACTCACGGAGGCCCCCTTGAGGATCAGATGGGGCCAGGTCCTGTCTCATGGAACCCTGGTAGAGGTGGTAGAGTTGGGCACAAACAGGGACATGCATTGTCATTCTGCTGTGATACCCGTGTACTGAGTTACATGCTCAGCATCCTCGAATCCTGACAACAGCCTTCAGGAAGGGCTTGACATCTCCATTTTACAGGAGTAAACTGAGGTGGGGGACGCTGAGGGGAGCATAGAGGAGGCTACCTCCCCCAGACTGGGGCATCAGAGAAGGCTTCCCAGAGGAGGTGGCATTGGAGTTGGGCATTGCAGGATGAGTAGGAGCCTGCTGGGTAGAATAGAGGTGGGTGGCAGGGGTTGCTGGGGGTGCCCCCTGCTGAGTCCTCTGGCCAGTGCCCAGGCAGCATGCAGAGCTCAAAGTGGCCCTGCCCACTTCACCCCACCAGCTCGCCGTGGGCGGTTCTGACGGCAGCTCCAGGAAGGGAGGCAGGCGAGTGCCTCCCATTTATGGCCATTTCTGTTCCAGAACCGATTAGTAGAGAATTGCAGCTGTAATCTGTGCCCGTGATGGTGGGCCATAAAGAGGGATGGGATGTGCACAGCGCTCCCAAGGTGGCGCCCGCAGACATGGCCCGGGGACGCCGGGAATGAAAAATGGTTTTAATTCCCTCCCAGCAGCAATAATTTGATTCTTCATAAATTTTTCCATCAAAGTGTTGTTGAGCTGAGTTCCCACAGAGCAGGACACGTGACAGGGTGGAGGAGTGTCGGGAGGAGCGGTCAGCAGACACAGCAGAGGAGGGGCCGTGCTGCCCAGCCCTCCTGCTAGTGCTGACCAGGGCCCGGAGACCACCTCTCCCAGCCCTCGTTTGTCTGCAGAGATGATGGGAGATGAGAGATGGAATCACGTTGTCATGTGGAAGCTGGATTAGGCCCAGCCTGGGAGTTGCCTCCAGCATTTACTACCCATGCGACACTGAGCAAGCAACTCTGCCTCTTAGCACCTCAATTTCCTCATCTCTAAAATGGGGTTAATGTTCATTCTTTTCTTGCAGGGTTGTTGCAAGAATTAAATGCGTCTCTGCACATAAGATGCTTAGAGCAGGGCTGGCACTCTATACGTGCTCAATGAATATCTGTTCGTGATGGAGATGCGTAAGCTGAGACGGAGGGATGGGAAGGTGTTAGCCAAGCCAAAGGACAGAGAAAGATGGGTCGAAAGATGGCTGCCATGATAGTGCTCTGGAGAAACTGCAGGCTGTTCTTTGGGGCTGCAGCCTGGGGTAGCAGAGGGTAGAAAGGGAAGAGGCGGGATCATGAAGGGCCTTGAGTGCCAGCCTCAGGAGCTCGGATGGTCTCCTAAGGGCACTAGGGAGCCATGGAAGAGTCTGGAGCAGGGAAGCAGCTTGATCCAATTTGTATTTTAGAAAGATCCCCCTGGCTCCTGTGTGTGTGACGGTTCCTGTGTGGGCTGGGGTTTGAAGGATTGAAGGGGCCAGGAGCCCAGAGAGGGGACCAGGCAGTTGCTCGGGCAGGAGAGGAGGGGCCCAGGCTGGGCAGTGGGTTGGGCAGGGCTGGGAATTGCTTGGATGTGTTGGTGAGGGAGGATCAGAGGAGAGGCAGACCAGGGAGCTGAGGTAGAAAGGATCCTTTCCAGCCTGGGGCTGACCTGGCCCCCAGGGAAAGTTTGAGTGGACCCTCCACACTGCCCTCTAGTGGCCACCATGTCTCTGAGCTGGAAGGGCCCTGAGCTGCCACGCCCGGGACAGGTGACTCTAGGCAGGATGCCAGCACCCACCCCAGGGTCACTGGGGGCCTGTAGGCAGAAGAATAGGGCTGCAGGGCCCTTCTGCTGTCTGACCCGGTGCCCAAGGAGGGCCTCTCCCTCCCACCTGGGCCTGAGGGTCAGGGTGGCAAGAGGGAGAGGCCCTCGGCAGGAGTGGCCTCTGGGAGGGACTTCTGAGCACCGCCAACACGCCCGCTTTGTGCATCCGCAGGCTCTTCGCGGCCAAGTGCAGCGGCTGCATGGAGAAGATCGCCCCCACCGAGTTCGTGATGCGGGCGCTGGAGTGCGTATACCACCTGGGCTGCTTCTGCTGCTGCGTGTGTGAGCGGCAGCTACGCAAGGGCGACGAATTCGTACTCAAGGAGGGCCAGCTGCTGTGCAAGGGTGACTACGAGAAGGAGAAGGACCTGCTCAGCTCCGTGAGCCCCGACGAGTCCGACTCCGGTGAGGCCTGGCCTGAGCGGGGGGCAGGCCTCAGGGACGGGGGTTGCTGGGGTGTCCTGGAGGGGAGTCCCGGCTGGAGAAGCCACCTCCTGCTTCCAGGACCTGAGCTGCACACAGATGGTACATGCATATCCAGATGCACACGCGCACTGACGTGTCCACCTGTGTGCACATGACACGAACATGCATCCCCCCAGGCACACTACCCCTGAGACCTACGCATCCATACATATAAACATATGTGTGATCACATGTGTGCACACAAGCACATAAAATGCATGCAGGAATACCCCTACCCTGAGTATGGATACATGTACATGTATGTGGAGATATGTGTTCACATACCCGGGAATTCAAAAGCCACACCCAGGTCCACACACACAAGTGTACACACTTAAGCATACATACACATACGCACATGACACAGCACACTTGTGCACTAAACACCGATCCACATGGCTGCACATATATGTTTGTCCACATGCTCACATGTACTGTGGATTGTGCTTGTGCACACACACACACCTCTTGTTCTCTGGCCCACCCCCCTTACCCTCTCTGCCTTGATGGCCCCCCGCCAACCCGCAGCCCAGCTCCACAGGGGTCTTCACCAGCACCCAGTCCACAGGCTGGGGATGCCTGAGAGGCAGGGAGATGATGTGCCTTCCCCTTCTCAGCCCCCTGGAGCCTTTAGCAGTGAGAAGCAAACAGCCTCGAGCCAGCCTCTGTTTCCCAGCCGAGGGGAGGGGGCTGGGCCCTCTGTGCTGGAGGGAAAGACCCCATTTCCCAGGGTGAAGGACCCTCCCTCCTCTGCTCTAGCCCCCAAAAGGACGAGGCCAATTTGAAGGCCTCCTGGCAGACAGGGCAAGCCCAGCCAGGAGTGAGCCTTAAGGAGGGAAAGCCCAGGAGGTGGCTTTGGTCCTTGTTCTTCCTGGGAACAGTGGGGAAGGACTGGAGCAGGAGGCATGGAGAGGAGGTGTCCCAGTCTGCCAGGTCCCATGGGTAACCTGGAGCCCTCCGGCAACAGGATCTGCCACATGGGAAGGGTTTTCCATGGCCAGGGCCTGCGTGGAGGCAGTGAGCCCACCACCATCTGTCCCTACCCATCCCTGGGCAGGGCACTGCTGCAGCCAGCTCCATGGCTGCCAGCTGCCTGGACTCCTGAGGAAGAGCAGAGGCTGGCCAGCCCCAGCAGAGGGGGTCTCAGTGGGAGGAGATCACCCGTCTCATACTCCAAGAACAGGATTGAAGAAAGGAGACCAGCCTGGGGGGCAGCGGGAGGCCCAGTGGTGGCTGGGGAGGCTTGGCCATCCATCTGGGGCTGCTGGCATTTCTGAGACCCAAACCTGGGGCGGGGAAGTGCCATGTGTGCATGGTGGGTGTGGCTGTAGCACTGGGAGAATGCACATGCTTCCGCACGCTGTGTGTGTCTGTCCAGATGCATGCATGCCTGTACGTTCCTGCCTGTGAGCATGGGCCCATGTGTGTGAATACGCCTGTGAGTTGCACGCGTGAGGGCCTTTGTGAGCCCACGTGTATGTGGCAGCAGGTGAGTGTGCATCTTACGAGTGTGTGCGTGCATACGCTGTGGTCAGAAGCACTCTTGTGTGAATATCTGCGGCGTGTGTCTTTGCTTGCACACTTTCGTGTATGTCCACACAGCCATGTGCACAACCATGTGTGCACCTGTCTGCCTGTTCCCCGAGTGGGCCTGCCTTCCTGAAAGTGTGTGCAGCCACATGTACGTGTGTGCATGCCTGTGCTGTGGTTGTCCGAGGCGCACCTGTGTGAGTTCCTGTGCAGGTGTGCCTGCGGCCCAGGATGAGGGAGTGAGGCGTGTGTGCCGGGGAAGGGACTCGCAGGGTACAGCAGGCAGGAGACCAGGGCCCAGATGAGGCAGGGCCTGTGGGCCACGGGAGGGAAGGAGACCTTATCCTGGGGCACTGGGGAGCCACGGCAGGTGTCAACAGAGGGGACAGGCTCCCGTCGGGCAGCAGGTTGCCGAAGGGGACGAGGCTGAGGCCTGGGCTGCCCCCGCCCCTTCCTCACAGGCCGGGTTGTGTCCCCCACAGTGAAGAGCGAGGATGAAGATGGGGACATGAAGCCGGCCAAGGGGCAGGGCAGTCAGAGCAAGGGCAGCGGGGATGACGGGAAGGACCCGCGGAGGCCCAAGCGACCCCGGACCATCCTCACCACGCAGCAGCGAAGAGCCTTCAAGGCCTCCTTCGAGGTCTCGTCCAAGCCTTGCCGAAAGGTGAGGGGCGGCCGGGGGGGCGGGGCTCAGGCTGATGCCCGCACACCCACTGCCTTTCTGGAGACCACCCCCTGCTCCTGCTGGGGGTAGGGACATCCCTCCATCCTCCATCTCTCCGCACATCCCATCATACCCCTAAACCCACCATCTCCCAGTTGCTGCCCCTGGAGGGCCTGACCTGTTCCCCTCTCTCTGGGCCAGGTCCGAGAGACACTGGCAGCTGAGACGGGCCTCAGTGTGCGCGTGGTCCAGGTCTGGTTTCAGAACCAAAGAGCAAAGGTAAGAGGCCACCCCCCATCCCCACTGGCCCCGGGTAGGGTGGGACTAGAGGGGGCAGCCAGAAGACTATGGTCCAGGGGGCGTGGGGCTGGCTGTGCCTGGGGGCGAGGGGCAGCACCGGCCTGAACTGCGCTCTCCCTGCAGATGAAGAAGCTGGCGCGGCGGCACCAGCAGCAGCAGGAGCAGCAGAACTCCCAGCGGCTGGGCCAGGGTGAGCCGGGGCTGGGGCCGGGGCTGGGCCAGGGTGAGCCGGGGCCGGGGCAGGGCCTGGGCCAGGGTGAGCTGGGGCCGGGGCCAGGGGTGGGCCTAGGCCAGGGTGAGCTGGGGCAGGGGCTGGGGCTGGGTGAGCCTGGGCCAGGGCTGGGACCGGGGCTGCACCTGTCCCAGGGCTAGGGACAAAGGGGCCCGGGATGTTTCTTTTAACAAAACTTCTGAAAAGCCTTCCACCAAGGCCATCAGATCCCAGGGAACTTCTGCTTTAAAACCACTGAGACAGAGAAATAGAGAAGCCATGGGGACTAGGGGACCCAGGGAGGAGAGATGGCAGAGTGGCGGCCTGGAGGGTTGGCAGAATTTCTGCAATCAAAACAGCAACAGTCTACTCACACTCACTGCGTGCAGACACGGGTCTCAGCCTTCAGCACACCCCATCTCACCCTGTCCTCATAAATCACTGCAAGGAAGGGTATTGCCATGTCCCATTTCACAGATGAGGAAACTGAGGGACTGCCTGGGATCCCTCAGCCAGTAAGGCGCAAAGCTGGACCTCAGCCCCAAGCCTGGAGCTCAAGCCTGTACCTTTAACAGGATGACACTACCCCACTGCTGGAATTCTGCAGACAAAGCTTGTCAGGGCATGAAGGGCCTGGGGAGTCGGGAGGGACTAGCTGCAGGGGCATGAGTCAGGCCCCCTCATCACTGGGCTTTACCAAAAATCGTGTTTCCACATCAGAATCTTGAGCCAGGGCTGGTCTCCTGGGCCTTCAAAGCCATGAGGGAGGAGCAGGGAGCTCCCTGGGACTGCTGAAGCAGGCGGGGGACAGAGCTGCCTGCGCCCTGGTGAGAGGGAGGCTTCTGGGCAGGTGCCAGGGCACCAATGGGCAGATACCAGGGCACTGGGGGCCAGGCCAGTGTCCCAGGCTGGACTTGGCTTCTAAGGACACAGCCTTAGTGCCTGCTGCTTCCTCGCTTCCCCCTCTGCCCCTCCTGGGGCTGCAGTCACTGCCTCTGGTCTCCCAGCCATGTCCTGGGCTATGTCTCACCCCTCAGTGTTCCCAGCTGCTTCCTGGACACAGCCTCCCTGAGAAGGTCCCACAGTCCCCCCAGCTCATCCCAACCCATGCCGTATCCTCCATCCTGCCTCCCTCCATCCTGCCCACATGCACATGGCATGCCCTGCTCCTCCCCACCCTTCTCTGCAAATGGCACCACCGTCCGCCCTGTCCGAGCCAGGAACCAGGAGTCACCTCTGACCTTCCCCATCCCACACTGCTGATCCACTGAGGTGCCAAGTTGGGGATTGAAGTCTTCTCATGTCTCTCGCACCCTCCTAGGAGCTGTCTCTCCCACAGCCACCTTGACAGAGACCCCACCCTTCCTCTGGCTTCCTCACCCACTGGCCCCAGCCTTGGTCTCCTCCTCCAGCCTTTCTCACCCTCGTCTACCAAACCCTCCAGCGGCTCCCAGCGGCCTCGGGGACCCCCACCCAGCTCGGCGCCCCAGGGCTCCCCATGACCTGTGGTCCCTCTCAGCTGGTCTCCCCCACACCGACCTCTCTCCCTGCCTCTTGGCCCCACATGCTGCACCCTCACTTACCCGGCGGTCTGTCTCCTCCATGCCTTTGCCGCCCCTCAGCCTGGCTTGCCTCCCCTGCTCCGGCCTGTTGAGCCCCTGCTAGTTCTTTAAGTCACATCAGGGCGGGGGCCCTTTCCTCCAGGAAGTCTTCCCGGGGCCTTTTTGGCCTGGGTCTGGGACCTTGGTGCTCCCAGATGTAGCGCAGAATCACTATTGCCTGTGTGGGGTCTGCCCCCTCCCTGGATCCCCTGGAGGGGCGGGGTGGTGGGAGGAAAGAAGATGAGGAGGGGAGGACTCTGGCTTTTGGTAAGCTGAGCCTGGAGGAGGAGCTGGAGTGTGCACCTGGGGAAGGGGCTGGGGAGTCAGTGTCTGGACAGCTTCAGCCAGAGTGGGGTGCCTGGGGAGTCCCAAGGAGATCAGAAGGGGAGGCTGCTGGGGTGTAGCTGGGAGGGCGTGGACCAGGCCAGTGGGTGAAGGCTCACTGTGCCCCCAGAGGTCCTGTCCAGCCGCATGGAGGGCATGATGGCTTCCTACACGCCGCTGGCCCCACCGCAGCAGCAGATCGTGGCCATGGAACAGAGCCCCTACGGCAGCAGCGACCCCTTCCAGCAGGGCCTCACGCCGCCCCAAATGCCAGGTGACCACATGAACCCCTATGGTAAGCCGCCCTACCCCCACCCGCCCACCCCAGCACAGCCCCTGCCCCCTGCCAGGCCAGACAGGCCTGGGGCCAGGACAGCCACCTGCTGCCTTAGGGCTCAGGCAGCATGGCCAGCACAGCCCTCCTGCCTCCTGCTGACAGGAAGGGCCCCAGTCCTTCTTGGCCGGCACTAGTCAGCAGGCCATCCTGTCTCTCCCTGGCCTCCAGTCACACAGCCTACAGGGCAAACAGGGGGCCCCCAGGAGCCCCAGCCTGTACCCCGGTCCTGACACCCCTTCTGCCCCCCAGGGAACGACTCCATCTTCCACGACATCGACAGCGATACCTCCTTAACCAGCCTCAGCGACTGCTTCCTCGGCTCCTCAGACGTGGGCTCCCTGCAGGCCCGCGTGGGGAACCCCATCGACCGGCTCTACTCCATGCAGAGTTCCTACTTCGCCTCCTGAGAGCCAGCCAGGTGCACGGACGCTTGGGCAGGGGCCTGGGGGGGACTGCCGGCCTCTGCGGCCAGCCTGGCCACCCCCGCCCTGCTCTCCGCACAGACTACAGACAGCCATACGGTGCCCTCCCCTCGGCCAGCTGGGCCTGACCACTGTGCCCGTTGGGTACAGCCAGACCGGTAGATGGGCACAGCCTGGGCAGGGGCTGTGTCCTGCCCACAGAGACCTTGTCATCCCCAGGGACCCAGAGCTCTCGGACGGCCACTCGCCTCCCAGCCCCACCTCGGCCTCCATCGCCTCCTCCCCATCTCTTTTTTGGGAAGCTTAAATTCTCTCTATTTTTTTAAATGTCCTCTCTGTGTCCATGGCCCTCCATGCAAGCCCCAGGACAATGGTGTCATGAGGCGGTGACCTGAGAAGCGTGTGTACCTGTGCCCCAGCAAGGGCAGGGGTGGCCTCTGGGGGCAGGCCTACTGCCTGGAACCGCACACCCCTCAGCCTGAGTCTGGAGCAGCAGTGGGGAGGGGCCTGAGGGGAGGCACTGTTAGGAGGCGGGCTCGGAGCCTGAGCCTGGGCAGGCGCAAAGGGACAGAGAGGCACGTGCAGACACATGCACACTTGCAGACAAACCCACGCAAACACACACACAGCTGTATGGGGACACCAGAAGGGACAGGGATGCTCAGCGGGTCTGTCCTGCCTTGTCAGAAAGAGAAAAGGAGGCCAGGCAGGGGACCCCCCCAGTTCTTAAGAGCGATTGGAAAGGGAGGAAGGGGAGAGGAAGAGGCGAACTTGAAGCATCGGACCCAGTTGTATCCCAGCCTGGGCCCAAATGGGGGCAGCCTGGGCAGGGAGGGCAGCCCCAGGCCCCACCAACTCTAGAGGCAGATGGAGCCCCCAGAACCAGGTAGCATCAGACCAGACAACAGAGCCTCCAGTGGTCAGGGACTTCAGAAGCACCTGCTGGGCACCCCATCTGCAATGTGGTCCTCTCCCCAGCCACCTCTGCCTCCCCTCACATACCTCCAGTGACAAGGAGCTCACTAGGTCAGCGAGCCCACAGCAGCTGTGCTGTCCTGCATCCCAGAGCCAGGCTTCCCCAGCTCTCCCTCTTAACACTGTCCCCCAGCAGGCCTCCGGCTGTCCCTCTAAAGGTGTGGGGCAGGTATCACTTCACCTTCCCACTGATGTCAGCCAGCCGGAAGTGAGCAGGCACATCACCTCTCCTGCTGTGGCACCCTTCCTCTGTTAATTTGGCCCAAAAGACAATGATTTGGCCACATGACCTTAGAGATTCACCCTGCCCTGCTGTAGCTAAATCCCCGGGTCCCACACGCAAGTGACAGCTAAGCCACATCTGTTTTCTGTGTATATGCAGGATGGGGGCACCTACTGGTTTGTTTTGTTTTGTTTTGTTTGAGACGGAGTTTCGCTCTTGTTGCCCAGGCTGGAGTGCAATGGCGCGATCTCGGCTCACCACAACCTCCGCCTCCCAGATTCAAGTGATTCTGATGCCTCAGCCTCCCTAGTAGCTGAGATTACAGGCATGCGCCACCACGCCCAGCTAATTTTGTATTTGTAGTAGCAACGGGGTTTCTCCATGTTGGTCAGGCTGGTCTCGAACCCCCGACCTCAGGTGATCTGCCTGCCTCGGCCTCCCAAAGTGCTGGGATTACAGGCGTGAGCCACCACGCCCAGTCTGCACTTACTGTTTAGACTGAATGAGGGACCGTGACCTCTTTCCTTTTCCATTCCTTCTTACTCGATTCGTTCCAGCCTGTGGAATTTCTCTGCACCCTGATTCAGTGACAACTGCTCTCCTCTCTCCCAGCACATCTGCCCAGTGAGGAGTTGGCCCTGGGTCTCACCTGAGGTGTGTGGACCGGGGTGGCCTCTCCCTGTTTGACATTGGCCCATTAATGCATCCTCTTTGGGGGACACATTCCAATTGCATTTCCTGCCCCCTTCCCCCAGGGCAGTTGCAGAAGATTGTGTCAGGCGCCCTGCTGGAAGTCAGGTGCACTAGATCCATCCCCAGCCCCAGTCTGCTCAACTCTATCCCTGTCAGAGCAAGGAGGCTGGGCTGCTGGGGCCTGACTGGTGAGCCCACCCTGTCCCCTGGTGATCACTGTGTCCCCTTGTTCAGGTG
Organism: Pan troglodytes; assembly: GCF_028858775.2. Taxonomy (NCBI): domain Eukaryota; kingdom Metazoa; phylum Chordata; class Mammalia; order Primates; family Hominidae; genus Pan; species Pan troglodytes. Next base: position 11,760,080 of record NC_072409.2, on the reverse strand, counting down.
CTCACAACCCTGCCTTTAACTCTGAGGTCAAGCCCTAGGCCACCACCCTAAAGTCTGCCTGGTCCAACCTTTGAGCGAGTAAGGATAATGAATGTCCCTTTTCTACCTTTGGGGCCCTCTGCCTGGATCTCTGGAATCCTCTAAGTTCAACCTGTTCTGTGGTTTTGCTCCCGTTTGCTGGGAAACTCAGTCCCCCCAGAATGTCCTGGGCCAAACTCCTCGCCTGACATGTGGCCTCGTGTCACCCATTGGGCCCCAGCAGCCAGCTAGCCCTTCTGCAGCTCTTCTTACAAACAGAGCCTCTCCAAGGACCTCAGTTGATGTTCTGGTCCTTCTGCCACCTCAGCCCACCAGGGTCCGTGCCACCATGGGTCCCTTGAGCAGCAGCTGCACTGGCTTCTGGAGAGACACCCCTCTTTCTCCTTTTGCACATGCACCATCTGAATCGTGCCAGGGACATCCTGGGCAGATTCAGGGGCAGATGCCCTATCCCCCAGGAGACCTGGCCCTTCTCTCTCAGACCCAATAAGTTGGAAGGGACGTCAGAAGCGGTCATCTCATCTGCCCCTTATTTTATAGTTGGAAACCCTGAGGCAAGAGAGGGAAAGAGGCCTGTCCAAGGTCCAGGTTAGTGACAGAGCTGAGCTGAGAACAGGGACGTTGTGCCCCACTGTCCCCTGTGGTTTGTGAATGACCTCCAGGTCAGGGGGTCACAACTTGTTCTTAGTAAACTTGCCAGCTGTTGGGGTCACATATTCCCATTCTGGGGCCTCACAAACCCCCGAATCCAGCCGGGACCCCATGCCAGGAGCTGGTCTAGGGACAGCATGCTTGTGACCCACAGACTGTTAAAGCCAGAAGGGACCTCAGAGAGTCCCTTATGCTGGAGGCGCCCTGTCAGCTGTGGCTAGGGGCCCCTTGTTCTATGCTGTGCCTTGCTGCCCACGGGCTCCCAGACACCAGTGCCCACTCTGCCCAGCCCCGGACTGGGTGTGGCTCGCAGATGAACAAGATGCAGGGCCTGCCTTGAGGGGTGTCTCCTAGAAGGAAAGCCAGACTCTCCGGCCCAGCCAGAGAGTCCAGACATGGCAGGGACCCGTTTCTCAGATGAGGAGCCTGAGGCTCAGAGAAGGGAGGTGATGTGTTCAGGGCCACCCAGCAGAAGCCTGCGGGGCCCGGCAACCTTCTCCCACTTTATGGGAGGAGCTGCAGCCTTGGCTGGGAGCTGGGCGGGGAGTAGCCAGGACCACCCCTTGCCCGTGCCGTGACATGGAACCTTCATCACTAAGGGGGCTAGAGTGGGAAGAGGGAGATAACTGTGTGGTCTCCAAAGCAAAAGAGAATGAGAGGTGGGCAAGGGGTGTCTTGGCAAAAGACCAAGTTCCACTTCCCTGCTGGGGAAGTCAAGGCTCAGAAAGAGGAAAGAATCGCCCCAGGTAACACAGGGCAGAGGAGGGACAAGAAGCTGGGCATGGCCCCAGCCAGAGCCTCATCTGCCTACTCCGTGAAGCCTCCCAGGTACTCTGCTATCCTGGGAAACACACAGGGAGGCCACACAGAGACACTGCTCACAAGGGTCAGACCAAGGTGCCAGCACAGCCTGGAAAGAGCTCAGAAAGGGGGTTGGTGCACGTGGCTGGGCATCTTAGGAGGCTTCCTGAGGGTGGGTAAAGGTGGGAAGCCCTGGCGCTGCATCAGATGAGCAGGGCCTGGCAGGGACAAGCCTCTTCTCCTTTGGGAAGCCCTGCAGCCTCCTAGCAAGAGGCTGATTCCCCACTCTGCCCCCATCTGAATGTCCTTTTCATGTTGCACGCAGGGAACCTCAGGAAGGAGGATTGCCTGATGCCTGCCTGGCTCCATCCTTGAGCTCTGGGCACCACCTAGGGTGAGGGAGAGCCTGCAGCTCTGGGGCTAAGTCTGCCCTGGGGGGAAAGGGCTCCACGCTCACACGCACGCGCTCGCACACACACACTCACACCTGGACACACGCGGAGGCTCGCCAACCCATACTCACAGGCACATGTGGCCTGGGGACTGGGGGAGCAGGAAAGACCCCTCCAACATTTGGCCCTTGGAAGGCGCCATTGCCAATGAGCCTCTTTGCTGGTTCCCCCGACCCCACCTGGGGGTCCCATGGGAGCCCAGCCCAGCCAGGTGTGGGGATGGGCCACCGGCCATTCCTGTTTTCCTTGTACAGACAGATTCTCACTACCCACCCGCCATCCCCAGACACATTTTATTTAATAACTTGTCATTGTTAAATTATTTATTAGCGTTTACCACACCACCACCCCCACCCTGCCCTCCACTCTCACCTTCCACCTCTTCCCACAACAGCAGAAAATGGAAACAACAACAAAAAAAGATGAGACATCAGTATATTTGTAAATAAACCGACCTGTACACTCCTGTGGTCTTCTCCTTGGTGGGCAGGGCCCGGGTGGAGGAAGGGGCTGTCCTGGGCCTGGGCCGGTCTTTGCACGTGACATTAGCAGATTTGTTGATGGCCACCAGGGACAGCAGGTCCGGAGGCGGGAGGGCTTGAGGTCCCTATTCTTGCCCAACCCTCCTGTGATTCTCTTCTCTTCCACCTTTGTCTCATCCCAACCCCGAGCCATCTCCAACCTTAAAAGAAACGCATTCACCCCATCTCCATTTCACTCTATCCCATTCTCCAACACTTTCATTCATTCAATCAACCAGTATTTGTGAAGGCCCCTTAAGTGCCAGCCACCAGGCTGAGAACTGGGGATTGGCTATCCCTGCTTCAAGGAGATCAGCAGTGTGATACGAGCTCAGTTGAGGTACAAAGAAACCCTGTTGCCCGGGTACCCAACCTCGTCTGGAGGGTGGAGCATCATGGAAGGCTTCCTGGAAGAAGCTACATATTAAGCTGTGATCTGAAGTTACCTGGCATCAGGAGGACTGAGAGTGAGAAGGGGTGTCTGAGAGCATTCCAGACTTGTCCAAAACCTCAGAGGCAGGCAAAATCTTGTGAATCTCCTAAACTGCAAGAACAGCAAAGTTTGAGGGCAGGGCCAGACCATTCAGGGCCTTGCTGCCAAGTAGAGAATAGATCCGATTAGATCAAGGTGACTGGATGGAAGCAGGGAAGTCAGTTGGGTCACCAGGTGAGAGGTGACGATGGCTTTGACTAGGGTGGCAGTCTCCAGGGCAGATCCCGGAGATGTTGGTGACGGGGGAGTCCAGGCAGCATCTAGGTCCCTGGATCACCGAGACGGGGGCACAGGAGGCACAGGGAGTGGGGACATGTGTGGTCTGGGCGTGTGAGCTTAGGGTCTCCCAGGCATCCAAGTGGAGACGTCCTGGGCCAGGGCTGGGCCTCAGAGTGACCAGACGGGATGCTGAGCACCCGGGTCTTCAACCAGGTGGCTGGCCACTGAGGCATGGGATGGATGAGTTCCCCAGAGGAGGATGGCATGGGAGGAGGAAGAAGCTGAAGCCAAACCCTGAGGAATCGTGAGGACTTGGGATGGGATGTGGCTGTGGGGTCTCTAGAGATGGTGGCAGGGATGGGGAGTATGGTGGTGATGGCAGAGACTCGAGGGAATTTGGTTTCCAAGGTGCATTCCTTGAAACTCTCAGGGTGTGTGTGCATGTGTGGACGTGTGTGTGTCTATGGAATAGCTCTGTGGGCCGGTTTGCCTGGATATGTCCTGCATGAAGCTGGGGGTCTGCAGGTGTCAGACCATCGTGCATGGCTGTGTCTCCTGGCGAGGCCGCATGTCTCTGCACCTGGAGACACGTGTCCCTGATGTGGCGACGTGCTGGTGGAGATGTTTGCATACCCCACACCGCGTCATTGCCTATCTTTGCATGTCTGCATCTGGGAGGCCTCTGGGCCTCCTGTCGGCAGACCTGACGTCCCAGTGTTCTCTCCCTTCTGCCAGCCCTCTGGTTGCTCCCCGACCTCCTCTCCCCACACCTGTGGCGGGGACCACCCGAAGGCCACCTCTCATCCCTGGATGCCCGCGGGCACCAGCGCCCCCTAGGGGCAGGCCCCGCCCTGCACCCTCTTCTGGGCTCTCCATTCACAGCCCTCCCCGGGCAGTTCCAGCTGCCTTCAGAGTCTAACGACTTGGAGGACCTCCGGTTCATGTCCTCTTCTACACTCCAACAACCCCAAGAGGCAGGTCCCCATGTTTCTGAAGGGAAAACCCAGGCTTGGAAGGCGAAAGCGACCAGCCCAATGCAGCAAAGCTAGCAAGGGACAGCCGAACCAGGGCTCGAACCCAGGTGCAGTTGCAAACCCATGGCCTGGCCACCACGCCAGCTGCCTCCCCAAGACCAGACTCTCTGGCCCTGCGATCTGGTCCTCCAGGTCAGGCCCAGGGTCCCGGGAACAAGGAAACTCCTACCTTCAGAGTGCCTCACTGAGGCTCAGAGAAATCAAGTCGCTCAGCCCAGACTGCACAGCACAGAGGGAGGATTAATGGGGCTTTCTGTCCAAGCCACAGGCTGGGCTCATGTGAGGAGCTCTCTAAGCTCCACCCTCGCCCATAATGGGCTGACAGCTCTCTTGCCTACAGCAACTGTTTAAAATCCTGTCACTAAAAAATGTGGGGTGAGGGGTGAAGGGGAGGAGCTGTGCTAATCCGTCTCTCCCTTGTCACCTGCCTGTCTTCTTTCCCTAGCCCAGAAGGTAAAGGCATGGGTTGGCAGAGAAAATGTAGGCTGAGTCCCGGGGAATAAGCGGTCACCCTCTGAACCCCCTTTCTGGGAGCAGATTTTTAATTTTGACTGTCACCCAGGCTGGAGTGCGGCAGTGCAATCATAGCTCACTCTAAACCTCAGACTCCTGGGCTCAAGCAATCCTCCAACCCAAGCCTCCTGAGTAGCTGGAGCTACAGGCACACGTCACCATACCCAGCTAATTTTTTAAGTTTTTCTGTAGACACGGAGTCTCTGTTGCCTACGCTGGTCCTGAACTCCTGGTCTTAAGCAACCTTCCCGCCTTGGCTTCCCAAAGCACTGGGATGATAGGTGCGAGCCGCTGTGCCCAGCCCAGGGGCCAGTGTTAAACAGGACGGACACTAGTGGAATGCCTGCCCCTGCCAGTCTCAGACTTTGGGCCATTGTCCCTCACAACAACTCAGAACAGCTCCTAGCCCATTGCACAGATAAGAAAACTGAGGCTTGGAGAGTAACTTGGTTCCGGAATGATTCCTCCCAGGAATTTGAGGTTTAGGCCATGGATCCTGTGGAGTTGAGAAAGGAGAGATCACAGGCAAGGAGTATAACTCTGAGGTCACCCTACAAAACTTATCTTCAATGACTCTGAGAGCCCCCAGTCCTGCCTCTGGAACCCCTCACTGCTGCCAGCCCCTGTCGCGCACCCCAGATTGGAGAAGGTGAGGTATGTGCAGCAGCTGTACAGATTGACAATCAGCCTGGACAGATGGGCATATGGGGGACGGTCAGGAGGAGGGCCACCGCATAGGGCCATGCAATCCCTAGCATCATGTGAGTGGCACCCTGGATGCAGGCAGTGCAGTGGCAGGTCAATGCCTGGCCTGCAGGGTGGTCAGCTGGTGGAGACGCAGAGCGTTGGGAGAAGGCTGCTGGGTTCCCCTCAGCTCCTCATCAGCAGGGAAGGGAGCACTCGGGGAGCACTCCCACGCACCTGACACTGGCTGAGCCTCCTGTGTCCTGCCTCACTGACACCTCGCAGCCCCGGGGGCAAATGATGTCCATTTGGAAGATGAGGACATGGCCCTCCAACCCCCATTCCTTCCAGGACCACCTGTCCTCCAGCTGCCACTGGTCTGCCCCAGAAGCCCCCTTTGGCATGAGTTTCCCCTGACTCTATGCCAGGCAGACCTTGACCCCAGGCATTGATGGACACGGGGACTCTGTTCATGGCTTTGACTTCAGAGCAACCCCCGCAGCCTGACAGAAGGGAGACCGGCCCTGGGCTGCTTCTGGCTTTGCCCTTCAGCCCTAGCTTGGCAGACCCTTCCCAGACCCAGCCCACCTGGGCAGAGCCTAAGAAGGAGTTAGGAGAAAGACTTACAGGACTCAACGAGTGGCAGGCGGATGGCTGTGCCTGGGAAAGCAGAGAAAGCCTCCTAAAGGAGGGACGTTCGGGCTGAGCCTGCAAAGATGAGTCCGCGTGCGTGGGGTGAGAGGAGGCGGGTAGGTGGAGCACAGGCTCAGAGGTGGGAGCTGCAGAAGTCTGGGGCAGCAGGGCACAGCCAGCTTGGATTCACAGTCTGAAGGCTGGAGGTGGCAGAAGGTGAGAGCCCCAGCACTACCACGCTGGGCATGCCAGGGTCAGTCATGTCCTTGGCAGCAAGAGACACTTAACATGTCACATCCTGTTCTTTGATTTAGCAGGGAATAAAATGAGCACACTACGAGATACTGGAAATGCAAAGGAGTGTATGTATTCTCAAACATACCTATTCATGGCCTAAAGAGGAATGATAAAAACCTCTTTACCCACTTACTAGACAAAGAAAATGTACATTTTTAATTTCTTAGAGTCCTGGGGGTTCCCCTACCATAGTTTCAAGAGCCTTCATTTCTTCACTGGGAAAACTGATCCCAATAGCTCAGCCACAGCACAGAAAGCCCAGAATCTCGTGGGAACGGGCCCAAGGGAAAGCGGCCCCTGGTGCATCTTCCCTCTGCATCGAACATGCAGGTGGCTTGCTGTGAGGAGCACTCCACTTTCACTCGTCGCCCCCAATCCCCCTCCCCGTATCAAATCTTGGGGCGCTTTGCTGTTAAATCCCCAGAACAGACCTGAATTTCGCTACAAACCTGCAATCACCCGTCAGGCCACGAGGTGGCGATCCGGAGTCAGTCAGGTGTAGCCCACGTGGCCGGCGGAGCGCTGAGGGGCGGCGGGGACTGCGGAGGCTCCTGATGGTGGCCAAAGAAGGCAGGAGCGAGGACGCCGCCTCCGCAGAGGCTTCTGTGAGCCCCGCACTGCGTGGGCGCTGCTCACCGAGGACACCTCGGATTCCCCCACGCAACCCTGAGTGGATGGAAGCGCGCATTCCCATTTCACAGGACAGGAGAGCGGGCTCAGAGATGTTAAGGAGCCTGCCTGAGGCCACACAGCTGGGAAGCGGCAGGCTGGGGTCTGAACCAGGGCTGGGGCAGTGCAGAGACACACGAGGAGGAAAACAGAGGGAGATGGGCAGGGAAAAACCAAAAACGATAGCAACCGCTTTGGAGCCTTGTTATGCCTGACCCACGGACTCCTCACGCCGACCCGTGCGGCGGGGACTGTTGCCACCCCGTTTTATTGCTGGAGATGGTGAGGATCAGGAAGGCTAAAAGCCTGGGGGGCGCTGCTTACCCGCAGCTCCGTGGCCCCGCTTACCCGCAGCACCATGGCCCCTGCCTACGGCGCTTACCCGCAGCTCCTCGAGCCCAGAGGGAGGGCCATGAGGTGGAAGTAGGGGACAGCTGAGCAGCCACCCCCCACCTCCCACCCCCATCCCCTGAGCTGCCACCTCCCACCCCCACCCGCAGCCCCAGCCCAGCCGGCCCCTTTTCCCTCGAGCAAGGTCAGCAGGCTTAGGCCCTCCCCAGGCCCCAGGCCAGCTTCCCCTTCCCCAGGACCGCCTCCAGGCACAAGAGGGGGTCTCCCCGACCAGAGCGAGGCTCATCCCTCCAGGGGATGAGCCGTCCCCTGTGGATACCTCCAGAGCAGGTGGATACCTCCTTTAGGCCAGGGAAGCTTCTGCCAGCTGTGTTTCCTGTGACACCAGCCTTCCCTGCCCCATCTCTGAGGCTGATGGGCAGCTGTCAGGGGAACAGACACTTGGGCCTCCCGGAACCACACGGGCTGCGCCAGAGGCGGCATCGAGGCCTGGGCAGTGGGAGCTTGTGCCTGCCAGTCCGCCAGCTCTGAGCCTGGTGGCCAGAGCACCCCATTCCCTGTGACCCGTCCAAAGCTGAAGTCGGGGCCCCTTCTCGGATCGCAGTGCAGGGATGCTCTCAGCCATGTTCCTCACCACGCGGGGGAGCCCTAGAGCTCACGGTCAATTCACAGGCAGAAGGAAAAGAGTCAGAGAGAGGGGCGGCCCCAAGGCTTCAGTTTATGGAGGCATTGAAGGGCTAACAAATACATGGCCAATAAAGCACTTATTGCTTAAGCTAGTTTGAGTCGCTGTCACTTCTCACCAAAGAGTCCGGATTAAACCCCACACCATCTCACAGAGTTTTGGGGTGAATAAATGAGATATTTTTAAGTTTCTGGTATAAAAATCAGTGCTCAAAAAAAAATAGTAGCTAAAATGATTCTCAACAGAGCACGATGACTGTCTTTGCACTTTCTCCTTCACATTTCACAGCATCACTCCGTCTCACTTACACACACATGGTCTGCGAAAACTCTACACCTCACCTGTGCACGGATTTTGAGCCTGTATTTAAGAAGAGGCATTGCTTTGGAGACATTTTTTCTGCAAATTGCATCCAACAGGATATTGTCAAGAGATTTCCTGGGAACAAATGAAAATGATGATTTTTGATGTAAGATACGCAATGGACAACATATATCATCGCTGCAACAGAGGTTCCTGCTATCACGGCTCTCGTGGTCACCAGCACCTGCCTGGTGTGGGGTCTCCTCTGGTCCCCCTCACACACACAGAGCAGGGACAGCTGTGATTTATCCACAGCTGGAACTTGAGTCTGTGCCTCAGGGACAGGCAGCAGGGTACTTCATATGCAACAGAGTTCAATTGAAAAAGTGAATTATTGGTGCTGAGTTACTAATAAGCAAATAATCAGTTTATACCCATCACAAAAATGTCGACAAACAGAGTGATTGTGGCAAGGGCAGAAAACTGCAATCATGCTCGCAAAAATGAAGTGAAGCTGCAATTCTGCACGAAGGCAACTTATTGCATTTGATCTTTTTGCTTATAAAATGCCCTGCCAACACCTAGTAATAGTGTTAATAACGAAGATGACCACAACGATGATAGCTGCTGGACTTTGAGTACTTATCATGATGGGTCAGTGCTTCAGACATTATCTCTTTTTTTTGTTTTTTGTTTTTTTAGACAGAGTCTCGCTCTGTCACCCAGGCTGGAGTGCAGTGGTGCGATCTCAGCTCACTGCAGCCTCTGCCTCCCATGTTCAAGTGATTCTCCTGCCTCAGCCTCCCAAGTAGATGCGATTACAGGCGCACGCCATCACACTGGCTAATTTGGTATTTTTTGGTACAGATGGGGCTTTTGCCATGTTGGCCAGGCTGGTCTCAAATTCCTGACCTCAAGTGATCCCCCCGCCTCGGCCTCCCAAACTGCTGGGATTACAGGTGTGAGCCACCGCGCCTGGTCCAGGCATTATCTCATTCAATTCTCACTCAGAGTGTTATTATTATCCCTATTCCATAGATGAAGACACCAAAGCTCTGAGGGGTGAAAGGGCTTGTTCAAGGTCACAGAGCTGGTGGACAGCAGTTCCTGAGAGCAGGTTACCAGCGTAAACAAGCAACTCTGCCTAGAAGAAAAGCCAGGACAGACCCAGACAGGAAGACCCCCAAATTTTCTGCAACTATGCCATTCTGAGGGGTGGGGCAGCCTTCACCAACCCAGGCTCTAAGCCAAGGAGTGCCTTGGAGTGGCTTGAGGGTCGCAGTAAAGGCCTCTTTACAGTGAGGACTCAGCAGCAGGGCTGAGAGGTGTGGCCCCTCCTAAGCTGCTCCCTGGGCACCAGCCAGCAGGTTGGTTCAGACATGACAAGACAAGAAGAACAGGGAGAGAGGGAGACTGACGGCCAGAGAGCCACGCTCCTTCTCTTGGCCCATCCCAGCCCCAAACAGGAACAATCTGGGCTCCTTACATCCTTGCCTTGTGCTGTTCAGAGAGGAAGGGCAGAGCTCAGACTGGTCAGCAGCTTGCTAAGGTCACATAACCAAGCACAGATAGGAAATGCTTTACAGAGTTGGAAGGGAAGGGAAGAGAATTTTCACTTTTTACAGAATAAAGGCCCTTCAGGAAAAGGCACTGGGTAGCGTAGGAGCCTAGAAAGTTGGTGAACAGCTGGGCCTGGTGGCTCATGCCTTTAATCCCAGCACTTTTGGGAGGCTGAGACAGGTAGATCACCTGAGCTCAGGAGTTTGAGACCAACCTGGGCAACATGGAAAAACCCCACCTCTACCAAAAATACAAAAAACTAGCAAGGTGTGGTGGCATGCACCTGTGGTCCCAGCTACTCGGGAGGCTGAGGCAGGAAGATCACTTGAGCCGGGGAGGCGGAGGTTGCAATGAACAGAGATCATGCCACTGCACTTCAACCTAGGTGACAGAGAAAGACCCCATCTCAAAAAAAAAAAAAAAAATTGGCCAACAGTAGGCAGGTGATATGGTTTGGCTGTGTCCCCACCCAAATCTCATCTTGAATTGTACCTCCCTTAATCTCCATGTGTCATGGGAGGGACCCAGTGGGAGGTGATTGAATCATGGTGGGGTGGGGGTGGTTTCCAGTGCTGTTCTTGTGATGTGAGTACGTCTCATCAGATCTGATGGTTTTATAAAAGGCAGTTTCCCTGCACATGTTCTCTTGCCTGCTGCCATGTAAGACGTACCCTTGCTCCTTCACCTTCTGCCATGATTGTGAGGCCTCCCCAGCCATATGGAACTATGACTCCATTAAAACCCTTTTTCTTTATAAATGACCCAGTCTCTGGTATGTCTTTACTAGCAGCATGAGAATCAACTAATACAGCAGGTCAGGAGAAGCAGGAAGGAGCAGGGATCATCCCATGGGGAGGCCAGATATAGGAACAGATGTAGGAGCTGGGATTGGGAGGCTGGACAAGACCAGACTGGGACCACTAGGGAGCCTGGCCATACTCCTTGGCCCCTTTCCAAATCACTGGAGAAGGTAGAAACCTGTGCCAGTGTTCACGTAACCAGTCAGCACAGATAGGAAGATGCTCAAAGCCAGGACTTCTCAGGCCAGGACGCTGCTCAGGAGGGATGTCCTACCACTGAGCCGGAAAATATGAAGACAAACTATTGTGATTTTTTTCCTGGAGTTTTTGCAAACAACACAGCAGCTACATATATATATACATAGCAGCTACATATATATATATATATATATATATACACACACACACATACATATATATATGTAGCTGCTGATATATATGTAGCTGCTGTGTTGTTTGATACAATAAAATTTATGATTGTTTTATGTTCCTTGGGGAAGGATGTACATTTCTTCATTAAATATTGTCCCTCTTTGTTCTGTTAAATGCTTTTGGCCTTGAATTCCACTTTGATAATATTGTTGATACTCCTATATTATTTTTTTGTTTACCTTAATCTACTATAGCTTTGTCTTTGTCCAGCCCTTTATTTAACAATCTTTCTTTGCCTTTTTTTTTTGTTTCTTATCTTTCTTTTTTAAAAAAAAAAAAGCAGCACAATACTGGAGTTTATTTTCACTGTGTTATATTTGATACATACACAAAGAAAATATACAATTGATGTAAGTTATTAAGCATAATAAAATGAATACCTATGCCATCGCCAACCATAGGAACTAGAATATTGCCAAAACCATTGAGCCTTCCTGTGTATTCCACTCCATCCCGTCTTCCTATCTCACCCCTGAAGATAATCACTATCTTATGTTGTATGTTTATCAATGGGTTGTTTTTATTTATTTATTTATTTATTATTATTATTATTATTATTAGTTTGAGACAGAGTCTCACTCCGTCCCTTAGGCTGGAGTACAGTAAGGCAATTACAGCTCACTGCAGCCTTGAACTCCTGGGCACACATTATTCTCTCACCTGAGCTTCCCAAGTAGCTGGGACTACAGGTGCACACCCCTGCACTCAGCTAATTTTTTATTTTTACTTTACAATATAGGGAGATGGGGTCTCCCTATATTGCCCAGGCTGGTCTTTAACTATATTTATGTTTACTTTACAATATAGGGAGATGGGGTCCCCCTATATTGCCCAAGCTGGTCTTTAACTTCTGGGCTCCAGTGATCCTCCCACCTCAGCCTCCCAAAGTGCTGGGATTACAGGTGTGAGTCACTGTGCCCGGCCAGTTGCCCTGCTTTTTAAAAAATAACTTCTAATCCCCTAATTATATATTGTTCAGTTTTGCTTGTTTTTGAGCTTCATATGAGTGATATCAGATATGTGCAGTCTTCTGCTAATTTCTTTTTTCCCTCAAGATTGTTTCTAGCATGCACCCACATTGCTGCATTCACATTGCCACCATTCACTAAGCTATATATTAATGACATTCCATCTGTTTTTGTTGTCGTTGTATTTTGTTTTTGTTTTTGAGATGGAGTCTCTCTCTGTCACCCAGACTGGAGTGCAGGGGCGCAATCTCAGCTCATGAGAATTTATTTTTTGGATAGAGATGAAGGAAGGATCCAATGTCCTATTTTTCCATGTGGATAACAAATGATCCCAGCACCCTAGGTTGAATAGTCTAGCCTTTCCTGGCAATCTGAAATACCAATCCCGTGATATGTCAGGTTTCCATCAGTGTGTTTATTACTGTCACATTGTTCTGTTGATCTATCCCTGTGCCTGTCCCACATAGTCTTAACTACTAATATTTTATAATGTCTCTATTGCACTTAGAACCGGTTCTTCCACCATTTCTTCTTCAGGAGTGTACAGCTACTCTTGAGCTTTTTCTCTTCCGTATAGGTTTTAGAAAGTTTGTAAAGTACCTTGAAAAATTCGATTGGGATTTTGATTGAAATTGTAATCACTCTTTTGATCAATATGGGGATAATTGATAAAATTATGGACAATTTTAGTCTTTCCCCCCTTGAAAAGAATAAATCCCAGGTTTATTTAGGTCTTCTTTAGCTTTTTTTTTTTTTTTTGAGATGGAGTTTCGCTCTTGTTGCCCAGGCTGGAGTGCAGTGGCGCAACCTAAGCTCACTGCAACCTCCACCTCGTGGCTTCAAGCGATTCTCCTGCCTCAGCCTCCGGAGTAACTGGGATTACAGGCATGCACCACCACACCTGGCTACTTTTGTATTTTTAGTAGAGATGAGGTTTCACCATGTTGGTCAGGCTGGTCTCAAACTCCTGACCTCAAGTGATCCGCATGCCTCGGCCTCCCAAAGTGCTGGGATTACAGGTGTGAGCCACCATGCCACGCTCTTTAATTTTTTAACAAAGTTGTATCATTTTCTGTATCAGGTCTTGCACATCTTTTATTAGACTTATTTTTAGATTCCTTTCTGTCTATTGCTATTTTAAATATTGTCTTTTCCTGGATTGTTTACTTTCATAAAGAAGTGTGGAGAAAAGCAATTTAGTTTTGAATATTGGTCTTATATCCTGCCACCTTGATTAGCTCTTTCATTAATTCTAATAACTCTCAGTAGATTACTTTGGATTTTTCTATGTAGATAATCATATAATCTGGAAGTGATGATAGTTTTGTTTCTTTCTAATCATTATACCTTTTCTCTCTTTCTTTTGTTTTAAACACCTTGGCTAGAACTTCCAATAAAATGCCGATTAGGTAGCTATCAATTGGGATCCTTGCCTTGTTCTATTAAGGAGAATGTTTTTTACTTTTTTTTTTTTTTCTTTTTTGAGACGGAGTCTTGTTCTGTCACCTAGGCTGGAGTACAGTGGCGCATCTCCGCTCACTGCAAGCTCCGCCTCCCGGGTTCCTGCCATTCTCCTGCCTCAGCCTCCCGAGTAGCTGGGATTACAGGAGCCCGCCACCACACCCAGCTAATTTTTTGTATTTTTTTAGTAAAGACGGGATTTCACCGTGTTAGCCAGGATGGTCTCAATCTCTTGACCTCATGATCTGCCCACCTCGGCCTCCCAAAGTGCTGGGATTACAGGCGTGAGCCACCACGCCCGGCCTTTTTTTTAACTTTTTACTACTAGGTGTGATTTTGCTAAATTTTGCAACTTAAAAAAATTCCCTTGTATTCCTAGTGAGATAAAAATTTTAATCATGAAAGGATATTGATTTTTATTAAATGCATTTTTGCACAGATTTTCTCCTTCAACCCACTGTCACTGAATATATTTACACATTTCATGTACATAAAAATAGTATTATATGACATATAACATGATATTCTAATGTGTAATATAATGTTATATATATAAGTAATATATAAGCCATATTTCTGATATTAATATGATGTTAATATATAATATGTATTAATGTTTAACCACCCTCGCATCCACGGTATAAACCCAGTTTGGCCATACATTTTAAAGTGTTTTGTTGTATTCAGTTTTCTACTATTCTTTCACGATCTTTGCACCTAGGTACATGCATGAGGTTGTTCTGGTTTGGGTGATAAGATTGTATTGGTTTCACAAAGCGAGCTGATGAGTGTTCCCTCATTTTTTTCCTCTAGAAGAGTCTATATAAAATTATAATATCTGGCCAGGCGCAGTGGCTCACACCTGTAATCCCAGCATTTTGGGAGGCCGAGGCAGGCGGCTCACAAGGTCAGGAGATCGAGACTACGGTGAAACCCCGTCTCTACTAAAAATACAAAAAATTAGCTGGGCGTGGTGGCGGGCACCTGTAGTCCCAGCTACTCAGGAGGCTGAGGCAGGAGAATGGCGTGAACCCGGGAAGCGGAGCTTGCAGTGAGCTGAGATTGTGCCACTGCACTCCAGCCTGGGTGACAGAGCGAGACTCCGTCTCAAAAAAAAAAAAAAATTATAATATTATAATATCTAATCCTTGAATGTTTAAAATCATTCGGGCTTCGTGTTTTGTTTTGTTTTGTTTTTTAACCTTTTTGTGTGTGTGTGTGAAACAGGGTTTCATTCTGTCACCCAGGCTGGAGGGCAGAGGGGCGATCTCAGCTCACTGCAACCTCCACCTCCTGGGTTCAAGCGATTTTCCTGCCTCAGCCCCCCAAGTAGCTGGGACCACAGGTCTGCATCACCATGCCTGGCTAAATTTTGTATTTGTAGCAGAGATGGGGTTTCACCATGTTGGCCAGGCTGGTCTGGAGCCCCTGGCCTCAAGTGACCCATCTGCCTTGGCTTCCCAAAATGCTGGGATTACAGGTGTGAGCCACCATGACTGGCCAGTGCTTGGTGTTTTCTATGTAAAAATATTTAAACTACCACCTCAATTATGTTTAATGGTTATGAGACTATCCAGGATTTTTATTTCTTCTTGAGTCTGTTTCAGTAAGTTATGTGTTTCAAATAATTTATCCATTTTGCCTGTTTTTAAAGGTATTAATACATCTTTTTCATAGTTTTTGTTACTCCATTTACTTTTTAAAAAATTGATGGTGGCCAGGGGCGTGTGGTGGTTTACACCTGTAATCCCTGCTCTTCAGGAGCCTAAGCTAAGGGGATCGCTTGAGGCCAGGAGTTCGAGACCAGCCTGGGCAAGAGAGGGACAAAAAATTAGTCGGGCATTGTGGTGGGTGCCTGTAATCCCAGCTACTTGGGAGGCTGAGGCAGGAGAATCACTTGAGCCCAGGAGGCAGAGGTTTCAGTGAGCTAAGATCGTGCCACTGCACTCCAGTCTGGGCAACAAAAGCGAAACTCAGTCTCAAAAAAAAAAAAAATTTCCATGTGATGTTTTTCATACTTATAAACATATGGGAATTTTTTATTTGTTGTTTTGTCTTTAACTTTTAACTTAGTTGCATTGTGAGTCACAGAAACATGACCTGTATACTAGTTATTATAATTTGTTCAGAATTACATTATGTTATTTTTGTTGTTGTTATTGTTGTTTTAGTAGAGACGGGGTTTTATCATGTTGGCCAGGCTGGTCTCGAACTCCTGACCTCGTGATCTGCTCGCCTCTGCCTCCCAAAATGCTGGGATTACAGATGTGAGCCACAGTGCCTGGCTGAGAATTACATTATGTCCTGTGACCACAATATGTAGTCACTTTTTATAAATTCCCTATGTGTTCATGAATACATTTGTATTCTCTAATTGTTGGATTTAGGATTTTATTTGTATCCATTTGTTCAAGTTTGTTAATTATGTAGTTTTAACCTTATATATCTTTCTTAATTTTTACTTTGAAATATCAATAATTAGAGGAAATATGTTGAACTCTTCCATAGTAATTATAGATTTATCAGTTTTGCTCTGTGGTTCTATCCCTTCTAGCTTTGTATATTTTGAGGCTACTTTATTAGTTGAATTGTTATATCTTCCAGGTGCACTAAAACTTTTATCATTATTAGGAACTTTCTTTATCTCTTATAATAATATTGACCTTAATGACTATTTTTTGATGCTAATAAAGCCACTCTTATTTTGATTGGTATTTTTCTGAATACCCCTTTGAATATCTTTATTTTCAGCTTTTCAGCGTCCTTGCATTTTAGGAGTGGCTCTTGTAGGCAATCTATACTGAATTTTTAAAATCTTACATCTGATAATCCTCTCTTTTTTTTTTTAACTAAGGAGTTCAGTAGCACATCTACATTTCCTAAAAACTAGTGATAAATGTGGACTTGCATTTGCCATCCAACTTTGTGCTTTCTTTTTGATTCACCCATCTTTTTCATAGTTTTTGTTACACCTTTTACTTTTTAAAAAATTGATGGTGGCCAGGGGCATGTGGTGGTTTACACCTGTAATCCCTGCTCTTTAGGAGCCTAAGCTGGGGGGATTGCTTGAGGCCAGGAGTTCGAGACCAGCCTGGGCAACACAGGGACACCCTGCCTCTACAAAAAAATTTTAAAAATTAGCTGGGTGTGCACCTGTAGTCCTAGCTACTCAGGAGGCTAAGGCAGGAAGATTCCTTAAACACATGAGTTCAAGTTAATAAAGAGCTATGATTGTGTTACTGTACTCCAGCCTGGGTGACAGAAGAAAAAGAGAAAAGAAAAGAGAAAGGAAGGAAGGAAGGAAGGAAGGAAGGAAGGAAGGAAGGAAGGAAGGAAGGAAGGAGAGAAAGAGAGAGAGGCAGAGAGAGGAAGGAAGGAAGGAGGGAGGGAGGGAGGGAAGGAGGGAAGGAAGGAAGGGAGAGAGAGAGAAAAGGAAGGTAAGGGAAGGGAGGAAGGAAGGAGTTAAAATTAATATAAAAAAGGAAAAAAGAATGATGGTTTTCTCTCTTTTATTCCACTTATTTTCCTGTACATACTTGGTAGTTTCATACTCCTTTCCTATTCTTTTAGTAATTACCTGGAAATTTTGCCTTGCACATTTAAAAGAGTCTAAAGTTAATAATTATCTTATCCTCCTGAATAATGCAAGGCGCTTAAAGTGTATTAACTCCAGTCATACCTTCCAACTTGCATACAACTGATAACCAGTATTTGAGTCCTGCCCTTGTTTGTCCACAAAGCAGACATTATTATTACTATTGAAACGATTTTATACACACAATTTTTACTTAGATTTACCTACATGTTTGCCAACTCTTTTGTCATCATTTCTTCTTGTATGTTAGAATTACTTTTGGGGATCATTTTCCTTTCATTTCCTTTAGTAAAAGTCTAACAGTGGTAAATTCCCTCAGTTTTGGTTCATATGACGATAACATTATTTTGTTCTCATTCTTTAAAGATAGTTACACTGGTTGGGCGTGGTTGTTCACACCCAGCACTTTGGGAGGCCAAGGCAGGAGGATCACTTGAACCCAGGGGGTGGAGACCAGCCTGGGCAACATGGCAAAACCCCATCTCTACAGAAAATTTAAAAATTAGCCAGCCATGGTGGCGTGCACCTGTAGTCCCAGCTACTAGGGAGGCTGAAGAGGGAGGATCACCTGAGCCTGGGAGGCAGAGGTTGCAGTGAGCCAAGATCACTCCACTGCACTCCAGCCTGGGTGACAAAGTGGGATTCTGTTTCAAAAAAAAAAAAACGATAGTTATATTGAGTGTACAAGTTTAGTATAGGAAAAAGAAAGAGAGATCAGACTGTTACTGTGTCTATGTAGAAAGGAAAGACATAAGAGACTCCATTTTGCAAAAGACCTGTACTTTAAACAATTGCTTTGCTGATATGTTGTTAATTTGAAGCTTTGCCCCAGCCACTTTGACCCAACCTAGAGCTCACGGAAACATGTGTTGTATGAAATCAAGGTTTAAGGGATCTAGAGCTGTGCAGGATGTGCCTTGTTAACAAAATGTTTACAAGCAGTATACTTGGTAAAAGTCATTGCCATTCTCTAGTCTCAGTAAACCAGGGGCACAATGCACTGCAGAAAGCCGCAGGGACCTCTGCCCTTGAAAGCGGGGTATCGTCCAAGGTTTCTCCCCATGTGATAGTCTGAAATATGGCCTCATGGGATGAGAAAGACCTGACCGTCCCCCAGCCCGACTCCCATAAAGGGTCTGTGCTGAGGTGGGTTAGTAAAAGAGGAAAGCCTCTTGCAGTTGAGCTAGAGGAAGGCCACTGTCTCCTGCCTGCCCCTGGGAACTGAATGTCTCGGTATAAAACCCGATTGTACATTTGTTCAATTCTGAGATGAGAGAAAAACCGCCCTATGGTGGGAGGTGAGACATGTTTGCAGCAATGCTGCCTTGTTATTCTTTACTCCACTGAGATGTTTGGGTGGAGAGAAACATAAATCTGGCTTACGTGCACGTCCAGTCATAGTACCTTCCCTTGAACTTAATTATGACATAGATTCTATTGCTCACATGTTTGTTGCTGACCTTCTCCTTATTATCACCCTGTCCTCCTACTACATTGCTTTTTGCTGAAATAATGAAGATAATAATCAATAAAAACTGAGGGAACTCAGAGACCGGTGCCGGTGCTGGTCCTTGGTATGCTGAGCGCCGGTCCCCTGGGCCCACTGTTGTTTCTCTATACTTTGTCTCTGTGTCTTATTTCTTTTCTCAGTCTCTCGTCCCACCTGACTAGAAATACCCACAGGTGTGGAGGGGCAGGCCACCCCTTCAGTTTAGGATGATAATTACTTTGTCTTAGGACTCCAAAGATATTTTTCCATTTCTTAGGGATTTCCATGGTGGCTGTTGATAAGCCACTAGTATTTTATTTATTTATTTATTTACTTATTTATTTATTTATTTTTGAGTCAGAGTCTCATTCTGTCACCCAGGCTGGAGTGCAGTGGCACAATCTCTGCTTACTGCAACCTCTGCCTCCCGGGTTCAAGCAATTCTCCTGCCTCAGCCTCCTGAGTAACTGGGATCACAGGCGCGCACCACCACACCCAGCTAATTTGTTTGTATTTTTAGTACAGATGGGGTTTCACCATGTTGGCTAGGCTGGTCTTGAACTCTTGACCTCACCTGGTCCACCTGCCTTGGCCTCAGTTACTAGTATTTTAAATGTCATTCTTTTGCAGCCAACTTGTTTCTTTTCTCTGATAGATTCTGAGGTCTTCTCTTACCTTTTGGTCTTCTGCAAGTTTATTACAATGTGCCTAGGTGTGAATTCATGTTTCTTATAAGTTCTGAAAAGTTCTCAGCCCTTATCTCTTTGAATGTTACCTCACCTTTGCTGTCTCTATTCTTTCCTGTGGGTCTTAGTTATATAGTAGACCTTCTCATCTTTCCCTCCCCTCTCTCCTAAGCATCTTTCATATTTTACCTCTCCTTTTTCTGTGTTGAAAATTATGCAGAAAATTATGCAGAAATAGGTACTTTTGTGGATCCATTTTCTATTCGGTTGGTGCAAAATTAATTGTGGTATTGGCCATTACTTTTAATGGCTAAAATCACAATTACTTTTGCACCAGCCTAATAATTCATAATTATCTCTTCAGCTGCATCTGATCTGCTATTTAATCATCTGATGAGATTTTTGTATCATCAATTATAACTTTCATTTATGCAAGTTCTATTTTGGTTTATTTTCCAATCTTCCTGGACATTTTTGATAGGTTTGTATTCTGCATTCAGTGTGTGTGTGTGTGTGTGTGTGTGTGTGTGTGTGTGTGAATTCATCTTGCATTTCTTTAAATATTTTCTACATAATTATGTTATTTTCTGTATTTTGTCATTCCAACAGCTGAAGTATTAAAGGGGTATGTCTACACATATTGTTTTATTTGCTGACTCTCACTCATAGCGGCTTGTTTCCGTGTAGTTTGGTGACCACTGATTGTGAGTTCATATTCTGTTGAACTTAATCTGTGGGAATCCTGAGGGCCTACACTGGACTTACATTCCTACTGAGGCATTTGCATTCGCTTCTGCCAGGAGCCAAGGGGCTGCTATTAACCTGGGAGGACTTTAGCCACCTTTAAATGACTCTGGCACAAGGCAGGAGTCTCAGGTGCTCTCACCTTGCCTCTGCCCTAGACTTAATTTGCCTATCGCAGTGCTTATTTCATCATTTAGCTCGATTTTCTTGTTTCCCTGTTAGTCAACGCTCCATGCTTTAGCTTCAGTTCCCCACTGTCTTGCCACGCTTTTCTTGGCAGAGGACACTTAGTCCTTACAGATTTCCATTACTCTCTAGGAAGTCCAGCAATGCATTAAAATAATGGTTTTTTATTTGTTTTGTTTTTGTAACTCTTGTTTTTGTTGTTTTTGTTTTGAGCGGAGTTTCGCTCTTGTTGCCCAGGCTAGAGTGCAGTGGCGCGATCTCAGCTCACTGCAACCTCTGCTTCTGGGGTTCAAATGATTCTCCTGTCTCAGCCTCCCGACTAGCTGGGATTACAGGCATCCGCCACCACACCCAGATAATTTTTGTTTTTGTTTTTGTTTTTTTTTTTAGTAGAGACAGAGTTTCACCATGTTGGCCAGGCTGGTCTTGAACTCCTGACCTCAGATGATTCGCCCGCCTCGGCCTCCCAAAGTGCTGCGGTTACAGACGTGAGCTACCGCACCCGGCCTTGTTTTCGTAACTCATGCAGAATCCAGTTATATTTTCATGGGGTGACCTTTGAGAGCCCTAGCCCACCATCTTGCCAAAAGTAGAAATTCCATGGTGCTACTGGGATCCCCATTTTACAGATCGAAAACCGAGACTCATAAAATCAAATATGTTGCTGGAGACCACACAACACTCAGGCTGAGTGTTTAACCAGAGGCTGATGCTCCCCAAATAAGGAAATGTATTTTCAGGGTTGCAGCCTTGGCCAACGCTCTGGGATAAAACCACAAACTTCTGCTAAGGAAGGAATGAGGAGACCCAACCCAGCCCAGGGTGGGCAGGCCCCAGGCACCCAGCACCAGCTCAGCCAGTCTGCACGGGGCACTCCACCTGCACCTCCTCCCACCCTGGGAAAGAGCCAGCAGCACTTCTGGCACTTGGGTTTCCATGGCAACCAGTCACCCTGTGTGATGAGATGCAAAAGCCACAGGCAGTGAGTGGAACATTCCTGAATCTGAAGCCCTCATTACAGGTGGGTCTCCTGCAGCCTTGGGGACAGTGTGAGGGAGGCTCAGAGGAGAAAGAATTTGTGTGAAGGGGTCATGTTCAAACTAGCCACAATACCACTTGATAGCCCCTTTCTTTTTGCCCATACCCCGGTTATGATGGCCCCAGAGTCCCAGGTCCAGGAAAGTCCAGAAGCAGGGTGGAGTCGGCCTGCTGCTAGGTCCCACACAATACCAGCTCTGCCTTTTTCATTCAACAACAGTCCCTTCATGCCTCCTCAGGCCAGGCCCTCAGGATCCTCTGACAGATGAGGGTACCTGCCTGCGGTGAGCTATCTGGCTAGTGCAAGACTCAGACAGGCCCTAAAAGCC
Organism: Pan troglodytes; assembly: GCF_028858775.2. Lineage (NCBI taxonomy): Eukaryota > Metazoa > Chordata > Mammalia > Primates > Hominidae > Pan > Pan troglodytes. The sequence goes on along the minus strand of NC_072409.2, from coordinate 11,738,447 downwards.
AATTACAACCAGGGTACAAGGGAGCACAGAGGCCATGAGAGCGCAGAAGAGCGAGTGCTCCCTGCAAGGAGGCTTCCCAAAGCAAAGATATTTGAGCCAAGCCGCAAAAAAATTCGTATGGTAGAAAAGGGAGGGAAGGGCCAGGCACGGTGGCTCATGCCTGTAATCCCAGTACTTTGGGAGTCCAAGGCGGGTGAATCACGAGGTCATGGGTTCAAGATCAGCCTGGCCAACATATAATGACATCTCATTTCTACTAAAAATACAAAAATTAGCTGGGCGTAGTGGCGGGCGCCTGTAATCCCAGCTACTCGGGAGGCTGAGGCAGGAGAATTGCTTGAACCTGGGAGGTGGAGGTTGCAGTGAGCCGAGATTGCGCCACTGCTCTCCATCCTGGGTGAGCAGGATGGAGAAAAAAGAAAAGAAAGAAAGAAAGAAAAGAAAAGGGAGGGGAGGGCATTACAGGCAGAAGGAAGCACAATGCGGTGGGCTCAGAGGAACGAAACAGCAGTGACTTTAGTAAAACAAGGGCAGGGAAGCAGAAAAGGTGACCACAGAGAGGAGCCACAACAGAGCTTGCAGGACACTGCTGTGAACTTGGGCCTTATCCCAGAAGGAGTGGGCAGCCTTAAATGGTTTTAGGAGAGTGTTGTCTTCATGGCATTGAGGATGGATAGGAGCCAGGGAACCCGGCAAAGGGCCCCTTGCAATAATGCAGAAGAGAGATCACAGTAACCAACATAAAGGGTGTAGCTACGGGGATATGCAAGGAAGGGGCAGATTTGGCTGGGTGCCATGGCTCACACCTGTAATTGCAGCACTTTGGGAGGCCGAAGCGAGTAGATTGCTTGAGGCCAGGAGTTTGAGACCAGCCTGGCCAACATGGTGAAATCCCATCTCTACTAAAAATACAAAAAAAATTAGCTGGGCATGGTGGCACACGCCTGTGATCCCAGCTACTCAGGAGGCTGAGACATGAGAATCATAGGAACCCAGGAGGTGGAGCCAAGATCGGGCCATTGAACTCCAGCCAGGGCAACAGAGCCAGACCCCGTCTCAAACAAAAGGGGGGCGACAGACTGGAGAAATGTTTAGGACAGAGCAGCTGGACTTGGTGAGATATTGGGGCAAAAAGGATGGTAGCGTCAACCTGAGAGGGGGCACAGGAGCAGGGAGGGACTAGGGTAGGGGTGGCCATTCAGGCCCCTGCTGGGTCATGTGAAAGTGACCAGTTTTCCTCATACAGATGCTGGGGCTGACCTCCCTGGAGTGTGATATCCAAGACCTTTTCTCTCCAGGTCAATAGAGAAAAAGAATGTTCCAGAGCCTTCTTCAGCCTGGAAGCTTCTGGCAGGTTCCAGTCACTCTGTGGGCAGTACCAGCTGCAATCTTGCCGCCAGGCCCCACCCACTCTGCACTGCACCACCCCTGGCATCCCACAGCCTCTGCAGGGGGCACCCCAGGCACCTCCAGGCCACTGGCCCCTGCATCTTCCGGACCAGTGTAACCAAATTTCTGTTCCGTGTATTTCTGTTCCGTGTCCCGTTTCCTTGTTCTGGTTACATGCATGTCACAGAGTTATGTCTGTGGCAGCTAGCTGTGTAGCCTGGGGCTGAATTAATAAGGAGTACATTGTAGAATCAAGTTAATGACTGCAACTCTAAGACAGGTGGCTTGGGAGTCAGACAGAACCAAGTTCAAATCCTGACTTATTCGCTCTGTGTCTTTAGGCAGTGACTCCTCAGACCCTCCGTGCCCTCTGCTCACCCTTCCTCCTGTCTCACCCCTCTGCGGTTCACAGCCCCTCTTCCCTCAGGCCCCTCTTGTTCACACTTATCTCCTGTTCATGTGCCCCTCTCCTCCTTCGACCCCATCCCCAGGCCACACGCCTCTCACGCCCACACCTAGGGCAGGTTCCCCACTGTCTCCAGATTGATACTGGTCAGTTACCTCAGGGTTCTGAAGGAAGAGCGCTGGGGCCCAAAGGCCACCCCATGCCCCTCCCTTTACCTCCAGCCCCCAACCTGGTCTCCAGGCAGGTGCCAGCCCGGGCCGGCCTCGGGGACCTGGCTGGCCTGCCTGGCTCGACTGGAGTATTCCGCCCTGACTCAGGTCTTGGGAACACCGCTCTGCCCCCAGGGGAAGTTGGGGGTGGCGGTGGCAACTGGGCTTCCAGCCTGGCCCGCATTTCTGCTCCTCTGACTCCCTCCCCCAGCAGTCCCCTCCCACCGCCCACCCCGCTGCGCTCCCCGGGAGCAGGGGAGAGGCGTGGCCCGAGACTAGGCCCAGAAAGGGGGCGGGGCCGGACTGAGACGTTCCGAGGCCAGCCCCGCCCCCTGGGCCCCGACAGCCCAGACCCCCTCCGGGAAGGCCCCGGGAACCAGAGTAGGGCACAGGCCGGGCGCCCCTCGGAGTTCGGACGCCCCGGGCCTGACCCGCACCCGGCCTGGTGGGGCCACCCCTCGGCCGGGGAGGCTCCCAGAGCCAGCACCCGCTTCCTCCCCAGGGCGGGGCCCGGCGGCCACGGGCCAAGCGCTGTAAAATTTAAAGAGGTGAGAGAGACACTTCGCAGAAACCTCAGCGGCGCGGGGAAATGAAATAAGGCCTCCCCCCGGGGCGCCCGCCCCCGCCCGCGCTGCCCAGGCCCCAGGTCACCCTGGAGGGTCCAGGTGCGGGCCCCGCGCACAGCAGCCTCTCCCCGGGCGGGCGAGGGCTCTCTCCCTTTCCAGCGCTGCCCCAGGCACTCGGGGATCGGGACCCAGCCAACGGCCCCAGTCCCAGGCGGGGGCCGAGCTGGCCCGAGAAGCTCTCCCCCTCCAGGGCAGAGAGCGTCCCCTCCCCCACGTGGAAAAGCAAACCCAGACCCCCCTGCCCTACTAAAAACTTGTCCCTCTCCTTTCTCGGTGTCCATGGTGGGTCTGGTTCCCACCGCTCCCTCCCTCCCCGCACAGTCTGAGACCCCCCCCCCCGGGCCGCCCCGTCGATCCCAGGTGATGGATGGAGCCTTCAGGGAGCCCGCGCGGGCGGGCTAGGCTCGGGCGGAAATGAAGAGGATAAGATCTGCGAGCAGAGCCGCCTGACACCGTGATATCCGCCTGGCTCGCTGCGCTCCGGGTGATGGATGGGGCGGAGCTCCCCACCCCCCAGCCCCGGAACCTGGCGCCCCTCCCAGAAACACCGCCCGGCTGCCACACATGCGGCCGCCGGACTCCCAGCCACCGGCGCACTCACGCGGCGCCCGCCACGCATCAGCCCGGCGCGCACGAAGGGAACCGTTCCTCTTCCCAGTCCCCTGGCGCTAGCACCAGCAGGACTGCCCTTAGCGCACACAACACCTTACCCACTTGCCCATCACACAGCCTCTTCCGCGCACGCACATACACATGCATGCAAGCTGCACGCCACCCCTCCCGCCCCCCAAACATGTGTTCTTTCCTGAGTCTTGGAGCCACTCAGGAAGAGGGTTTGACTACAGTGAAACTCAGCCCTGGGCGGGGGTCCTGGGACAGGGAACAGAACAGCAATTGCTAATTGTGCTCAGCATCTTGTTCGGCCACTGAACAGGTCGGGCTTGGCATGGACCACGGCAGCTGAGGCACCAGGACTGTCCGAGCAGGCCTCACCATCAGTGTTACCATGGTTACCATCTTCCTAGCATTATCACTCAGCGACATCGTCGTTACCATGGTTACAGGTACCGCATCTCCCTCTTCCGCGTTGCTGCCATTTGATTCCCATCACCATTACCATTCATTCATTCACTCATTCGTGTATCACTCATCCCCTCTATTCATCAGCTGGGGATAGAGAGATAAGTCAGTCGGTCCCCACCTTTGAGAGCGCACAGCTGAAAAAGGGGAGGCAGAGGTAAGCAGCCAAGAGCCTGGTGCATTCTGTAGAGCCCTGAGGAACAATGAGGCCTTGCCACATAGATGGCACCAGGCAGGAAGGACCACAGTAAGAAGAAAGGCATGCAGCTGTCAACAGCATCATCGCCACCACGGGGTGCTCCATGTGCTTGGAGGAGAGTACACTCTCCGGGGCAGGCAGGCAGGGCAGTCATGGGCAGGCAGTAAGGAGAGGAAACCGGTTTGGGCCACACCACGAAGGTTTAATGACCCAAGGTTCCTGTGGCACAGTGATTAAGAGCCAGCCTTAGGGAGTCTGAATGAAGGACCTGGACTTGAATCCTGACTTTGCCACCCCCTGGCTTAGGGACTTTGGGCCCGTCATTTCTGCAGTGTCTGGCACTTTGGAAGTGCTCTGGAAGTCATTGTTTTCATTACTATTCTTTTTCCTAGAGGCCACGCTTTTGGCCTCTAGGAAAGCTCAGGTTCCTCTCTTCCCTAACCTACCGCTAAGCCACACCCCTGAGGAGCCAACGTAGGTGGTTAAGGCCAAGGGTATTACTGGAGGGTGAAGTCTGGGAGCGGAGCTTTCCTAGAACCAGTCCACCTGTGTGTGCCCTCTCCTTTGTTTCCGTGTGGCTGCAGGCTGGAGGACCAGGGATTGTCTGTCATAAGGAAGGAGTTCCTACCCCTGCACATGCTAGGCAGGTAAAGGCTTGTTCCCGCTTACCTGAGCCAGGGATTCAACATCATGATTGGAACCCAGGGCCTTAGGTGATTGTTCTTTATCCAGGGTTTCCATCAGAACCACTGCTGGATTTTTTTTTTTTTAATATGGGTGCCTGGCGGCCTGGAAAACATAGCAAGACATCGTCTCTACTGAAAATAAAATAAAATAAAATAGCAGGACGTGGTGGTACACACCTGTAGTCCCAGCTACTTGGAAGGCTGAGGCAGGAGGATCTCTTGAGCCATAAGGTCGAAGATGCAGTGAGCTGTGATTGTGCCACTGCACTACAGCCTGGGTGATAGAGCAAGACCCCTTCTCAAGAAAAAAAAAAAGAAAAAAGATTTGTGCCTTATTATATCTGTCTGATTGTGCCTTCCTTGTCTCTTTTTACTACCTTCTTCACACCTACTGACTCAGAAGTGACTACAGTTTTTTGTTTTTGTTTTCTTTTTGTTTTTTTGAGATGGAGTTTTGCTCTTGTTGCCCAGGCTGGAGTGCAATGGCTCGATCTCAGCTCACCACAACCTCTGCCTCCTGGGTTCAAGCGTCTCCTGCCTCAGCCTTTCCTGAGTAGCTGGGATTACAGGCATACACCATGACACCCAGCTAATTTTGTATTTTTAGTAGAGATGGGGTTTCTCCATGTTGGTCAAGCTGGTCTCAAACTCCCGACCTCAGGTGATCCTCCCGCCTCAGCCTCCCAAAGTGCTGGAATTACAGGCATGAGCCACCATGCTCGGCCAACTACTGTTTTTAGCTGGTGTTTATTCTGCCTGTTCTCATGTTTACACTTTTACTATAAAGGTACCTGTAAAAATGTAGCATTATTTTGTGTATTTACATAAGTTGTTATAAACTATCATGTACATATTTACCTGAACAGAATCATTCCCAACTTTTCACTAAACATTATTTTCTAGGATTTGTCCACATTGATATATGTAGCTTTTGTTCATTCCTTTTATCTGATGATAAGTAGCCCATTGTACAAAACGACTGAAATTTCTTTATTTACCCCACTGTTTGTAGACATACAGATTGTTTTCTGGTTTTGTTGCAATTACAAATGATCATCCTCATGCATGTCTGTTTGTGTATTACAGCAAAATGGCTCTGGCGCATACACTAAGGAGTGGAATTGCTTGGTGCCAAGGTGTGTATATTGTCAAATTGTATTTCCAAATTGCTGTCCAAAGTTGTTGCCCTAATTTACCCTGCCACCAGCAGTGCGCAAATCTTCATTTCTCCACATCCTTACTAATACTTGCTACTGCCAGACTTTTAAATTTTTGCCCATTTGAAGGATGTGATATGATATCTTGTTAATCTTTTAACTGTGAGGGTCTTCACCCGATTATGAATGAAGTTGAGCATCTTTTCATTTGTTATGGGAAATTCCCATTTTCTCCTTTGCGTATTTGCTGTTCGCACCCTTTGTCTATTTTTCTGCTGGTTGTTTGTCTTTACCTTATTGGACTGAAGAAGTTGTTTACATAAACTGAATATAAATCCTTTACATTTTTTATTGTGAAAATATTTTCTCCCACTTTGTGGTTTTAAAATACTTTTGAAGAGTGTTATTTCAAATTTTATTTCATCTTTAGATGACAAAAAATAGCCATATATATTATATATTTATGGGGTACAATGTGATGTTTTGATATATGTTTAAATTGTGGAATGATCAAAGCAAGCTAATTAACAAATCCATCACTGCACATTCTTAGTTTTTCATGGTCAAAACATATAAAATCAACTAGTAATTTTGATAAATTTTTTTCTGTACTTCGATGGATGTAAAAACTTTTTTAAATTTAGGATGCCTTTATATATAATGGTTTTGGCACAAGGATAGGCAAATAAAACAATAGAACAGAATGAAGAGTCAGATTTATCAGTCTTCAGAGTTAGTGCTTTTCTTCCTCACTCCCTCCCTCTTTCCTTCCTTTCTTCCCTTCTCTCCTTCCTTTCTCCTTTTATTCCTTCCTTCCTTCTTTCCTTCTGTCCTTTCCTCTTTCCTTCCTTCCTTCTTTCTTTCCAATACTTAAGAAATTTTTCCCTAATCAAGACCATGAGATATTCTTTAATAATTTCTTCTATTTTATTTTTTATTTGTATTTATTTATTTTTTGAGATGGAGTCTCGCTCTGTCACCCAGGCTGGAGTGCAGTGGTACAATCTCAGCCCACTGCAAACTCTGCCTCCCAGTTTCCAGCGATTCTCCTGCCCCAGCCTCCCGAGTAGCTGGGACTACAGGTGCACGCTACCACACCCAGCTAATTTTTGTATTTTCAGTCAAGATGGAGTTTCATCATGTTGGTCAGGCTGGTCCCAAACTCCTGACCTCAGGTGATCCACCCGCCTCGGCCTCCCAAATTGCTGGGATTACAGGTGTGAGCCACCTCACCCAGCTGATTTCTTCTATTTTAAATGCTTTGATTTTTTTTTTTTTTTTTGCATTTAGATCTTCAATCACCTAGAATTTATTTCTATATATGATCTTCCAAATATTATATATTATTTTATATTGGCTTTCATATTGATAGCCAGTTCTTCCATCACTATATATTACATGGCTCCCCACTTCTGCACTGATTAGTGAAGCTGTCACGGGTATATACAGAGTTTTCTCTGACATATGGAAGTCAGTTTCTGGGCTCTACTTTTTGTTCTACTGATCTACTTGTTTATCCTTTGTCCCACCCATACAGTTTTAATGACTGTATCCGTATAAGAAATCTTGATGGTGGGCAGATGCAACAGAGACTGGCTAGCTCTTCACTACACCTATTTCCTCTTGTTCTTGGTACCACAACTGGGCTCCATCTCACAACCTCTCTTGTAAGTAGATGTGGCCACTTAAGTGAGTTCTGACCACTGATGTGAATGGAAACAACGTACACCATTTCTAGGCATTGCCTATAAAATGTCCCATGCATGACCCTTCATCCTCTTTCTCCTCCCACCACCTTGATGCAAACAAGCATGATGACCTTGAAAGATGGGATCCCAGAATGGAAGAAGCCTGAGTCTCCAAATTGTTATGTAAAGAAAGCTGCCCACTGAAAAGAAATGTCCATTTTGGATTTTACACCAGCTGGAAATAAATTATTATTATTATTTTCTTTTTGGATGGAGTCTTGGTCTGTTGCCAGGCTGGAGTGCAGTGGCGCAATCTCAGCTCACTGCAACCTCCATCTCCTGGGTTCAAGCGATTCTCCTGCCTCAGGCTCCCGAGTAGCTGGGACTACAGGTGTGCGCCACCATGTCCAGCTAAGTTTTGTGTTTTTAGTAGAGACGGGGTTTTGCCATGTTGGCCAGGATGGTCTTGATATCTTGACCTCGTGATCCGCCCACCTTGGCCTCCCAAAGTGCTAGGATTACAGGCGTAAGCCACCCTGCCTGGCCTAGAAATAAACTTTTATTATGCTTGGGCCTCAAATATGTTGAGGTTTGTTTGTTTCAGCAGCTAGTGTTACCCTAATACAGCATGGCTAAGTGTGTACCTACCCTCCCCCTTGTTCCTCCTCTTTAAAATTGTCTCGACTGTTCTTGGCTCTTACCCTCACAGGAATTTTAAGATCAATTGACGGACTTCCTTAAAAAAAAAAAAAAAAAAAAAACTTGCTATGTCTTTGGTTGGAATTCCATTTAATTTGTATATTAATTTGTGGGGACTTACTATTCTTATAATACTGAGTCTTTTCATTCATAAACACAGTCCACTTACTTAGATATTAATTATTAAATGTTAATAGATTTGGTTTGATTCAATATTATTAGATTAATATTTATAATTTATTTTATATATAGGTCTGTGTATCTTCTATTACATTTAATTATAGTTATGTGGATTTTGTTGCCATTGTAAATTAAATATTTTTCTTTTTTACATTTTATGTCTTAATTGGTTTCTGCTGTTGTATAGAAACCCAACTGATTTTTGAACATTTATCTTGTATCTAGCAACCTTGCTAAATTCTCTTCTTAATTCTAATATATTTTGTAAATTTTCAATGTAGAGAATCATATCAAAGATGCTTCCACTTGCTATTCCTTTTGCCTGGAACTCACTTATCCTAGATATCTGTATAGTTCATTTCTTCACAACCTTCAGGTCTCTATTCAAATATCATTTAATCAGTCAGGCCCTCCTTGACCTCCTATACAAAGTAATACACATGCATACAGTGCTCTTTATTCCATTATTCTACATTATTTTTCTTCTTAGGACTGATATAAATTGTTCGCTTATTTTTGCTTGCTTCCTGCGCTAGAATGTAATTTAGTGCAGAAAGTTTTTCTGTTTTACTTACTTCTGTATCTCCCAGTGCTTATTTCAATAGATCATTTTTAAATGAATAATATCAAATGTATTATTTCCTTTCCTATCCCTAATCCTGATTCCTCTTCAGTACAAAATCAAAGGGGTTGCTTCTAAGATTTCACCACTTATATTCTTTGTAATAGGCTTGTGATAGGTTCACTTTATCTGGTTAAAACATTTCCTTTAATATCAGCTTTTCTATGAATATAGTTTTTCTATAAATATGTCATTTTCTAAGAATTTAAAATACTTTATTATCATTGCAAATGGTTTTTCTCCATCTATTGATGTTAAAAATTATTTTTATTTTCAATCTGTTAATGTAGTGAATTGAACCAATAGATTTACTAGTAGTTAGCTATTCTTGTGTTCCTGGGATAAATTCAATTTAGTCTTGGTGTATTTTTAGTGTAAGATTTAAGGTTCATTTTGCCAACATTTTTAAAGGATTTTTACATCTATGTTCATAAGTAAGATTGGCCTGTCATTTTTATTTCTCTTACTGTTTCTTCTAAATCAGATATTAAGGTTATCTTAGCCACAGTATAGATGGAGGTGAGGGTTCATTCTCTAAGCAGTTTAAATAAGACAGGAGTTACCTGTTTCTTGAAATTTTGGTAAAGCTCACCTAAAAATAAATCCAAGTTCCGAAGTTTTTTTGTTTCTGTCTTTTTTTTTTTGAAACACAGTCTCACTCTGTCACCCAGGCTGGAGTACAGTGGTGTAGTCACAGCTCACTGCAACCTCAGCCTCCTGAGTTCAAGCAATCCTCCCACCTCAGCCTCCTGAGTAGCTGGGACTACAGGTGTGTACCACCATGCTTAGCTAATTTTTGTATTTTTAGTACAGACGGGGTTTCACCATGTTGGCCAGGCTAGTCTGGAACTCCTGACCTCAAGCAATCCACCCACCTTGGCCTCCCAAAGTGCTGTCTTTACAGGCCTGAGCCACGGGGCCTGGCCGGCCATGAGGTTTTAATTGTAGGTCAAATTCTTAAGTGGTTATATAAGTGATTATAGATCGACTTGAATTTTCTATTTTTTCCCAAAGCTGATATTGATCATTTTTTAGATTTCTAAAAAAGGTTTTATTTCATACAATTTTTTTTCTTTTTTTTTTTTTTTTTTGACAGAGTCTCGCTCTGTCACCCAGGCTGGAGTGCAGTGGTGCAATCTCGGCTCACAGCAACATCTACCTCCCGGGTTCAAGTGATTCTTCTGTCTCAGCCTCCCAAGTAGCTGGGATTACAGGCATGCACCACTACGCCCAGCTAATTTTTGTTTTTTTAGTAGAGATGGGGTTTCACCATGTTGGCCAGGCTAGTCTCGAAGTCCTGATCTCAGGCGATCCACCCGCCTAGGCCTACCAAAGTGCTGGGATTACGGGCGCGAGCCACCACGTCTGGCCTTCATACACGTTTTTAAATGACTTGGCAAAGAGTCAAAGTAGTCCCTTATGGGCCCAGCATGGTGGCTCAGACCTGTAATCCCAGCTACTAGGGAGGCTGAGGCAGGAGAATCACTTGAACCCGGGAAGTGGAGGTTGCAGTGAGCCAAGATTGCACCATTACACTCCAGCCTGGGCAACAGAGCCAGACCCCATCTCAAAAACACACACATACACACACACACACACACACACACCCCACAAAAACAACAACAAAGTAGTCCCTTATGATCCTTTTCATCTTTACTGTATACATCCCTTTGAAAAAAATTCTCTCTTTTTTTCTTCATTAAATTTGCTAGAGGTTGTCCATTTTACTAGTCTTCTCAGAGAACTAATTTTTTACTTTGGTGGTAATTTCTGTTGCTTCTTTGTTTTCTAGTTCATTTCTCTGTCTTCTTGAGTTGAAAATTTGGTTCAATTGTTGTTGGTCATCTTGTTTTTTCTAATACAGGTATTTAAGGCTATAATGTTCTAAGTTCCACTTTGGCAGAAACCCACACATTTTCTTATGTAGAGCTTTTATTGTTCTTCAGTGGTAAAGATTTGTAAATTTTTGTAAGGGATGTTACAGTTCCTTTTTTAACCCACTAACTATTTACAGGTAGTCCTGCACTCTAGTTAGCCTTTTACAATTAAATGCTAATTTCATGAGGTCTGCAGGATAGTGCTTCTTGGTTACTTTTGTTTCTTCGTTTATGTGTTAGAATGGGTTGATTTTTACAAACATTCCACACATTCAGGAAGAGAATGTATATGCTCCATTTGCTACATTCAGAATTCTACATGGATTCTTTACATTAGCTTAATTCTGTTATTTAGTGTTCTATATCTTCTTTATCTTTACTAGTTTTTTTTTTTCATACTCCCTCTGCTAAAAAGTGTTAAAATCTCCTAGTATAATTGAGGATCTGTCCATTTCTGCTTAATGCATTTCAGGCTATATCAAGTTCAGTTTTATATGTTCCTGGGAAGTTGTTTTTATAATTAATTACCACCCACTTTTCTTAATAGTTCTCTTTTCCCTGAAGTTTGTTTACAATTAACATTGCTATACCTGCTCTCTTTTTGTTACTATCTGCTTACTGTTTGTCTCTTTCCATACATTTACTACAACCCATGTCATTCTTGTAGATGTGTCTCTTGTAAAGAGCACTTAGAGCTGATTTTTTTTTTTTTTTTTTTTTTTTGAGGTGGAGTTTCACTCTTGTTGCCCAGGCTGGAGTGCAATGGCATGATCTCGGCTCACCACAACCTCCACCTCCCAGGTTCAAGGGATTCTACTGCTTCAGCCTCCCAAGTAGCTAGGATTATAGGCATGCGCCACCACGCCTGGCTAATTTTCGTATTCTCAGTAGAGACAGGGTTTATCCATATTGGTCAGGCTGGTCTCGAACTCCCTACCTCAGGTGATCCACCCGCCTCAGCCTCCCAAAGTGCTGGGGTTACAGGCGTGAACCACCTTGCCTGGCCTTATAGCTGAATTTTTAAACCAATCCAAAAATCTCTGTCTTTCAGTGGGTGAATTTAATTTGTTCACATTTACTGTGACTACTATTTTATTTAGAACTATTTATAACATCTTATTTATGTCTGCATGGGTCTCTTCACTATACTTTTCTTTATCCCTTATTTCTTTTTTTCTGTCGTCCATTGAATTAATCATTTCCCCTTTTCCCCTATTGGTTCATAAATTATATATTCTATTTATATTATTTGAATAGTTATCCTTAAATTTTAACATAATTGATATAACAAAGCCAAGAGATAATAATCAGTATCTCCGTAATAATATGAGAACTGATATTTAATTCATGTGTCAGCCCCATCATCCATATCTTTATTGCCTAGCTTTTAGTTTCACCTTACTTTTTTTTTTTTTTTTTTGAGACGGTCTCCTGCTCTGTCGCCCAGGCTGGAGTGCAGTGGCGCGATCTCGGCTCACTGCAAGCTCCGCCTCCCAGGTTCACGCCATTCTCCGGCCTCAGCCTCCCGAGTAGCTGGGACTACAGGCGCCGGCCACCTGTATTTGTATTTTTTGTATTTTTAGTAGAGACGGGGTAGTTTCACCTTATTCTTTACTCTCCCATTAGTTAGTTATGTTTTAGAGCTAAGGCTTACCATATTTTATCAAACCTGAGATTTCAGCAATTGTAAGAAATGCTATTATTTTATGGTCCCCTAAGAAAAAAAGGGGGTGACATCAGCAAAAATGGCAGAGTAAGGTCTTCTGAAAGTTCCTTCCTTCATAAAAGCAATGAAAACACTGGCAACAATTGTCAGAAACAACTCTTACAGAACTCTGGAAATTAATCAAAGGCTTGCAGCAATCTGGGAGTACTAAAAAAAAAAAAAAAAAAAAAAAAAACAGCTAAATCTCAGTAAAAACAGCGAGCTCTGTGGCATTTTAACTTTTCCTATTTCCACATCCCCCGTCCCCAGCTCTCCAGTAGCCTTTTCACTGCAATTACAGTAAAAATCAACAGTCTGGTAACCAGTGGAAGGGACAGAAGGGGTTGGAGCAGTTCAAAGTCCCATTCCCAGAGAATTGTCAGTATTTGACTTGTCTGGTGGTTCCACGGAAGATCCCACTTAGAAAGCTGTCTTTATTCCACCTGATTCAGAGCTCACCCAGTGAAAACAACTTTTCTTCAGGCCCATATGCCCAAAACATTAGAGGCAATTGTTGAACATTGGGTGCCAGAGGCTGCCGTAGCTGTTGGGGCAAGCAAGAAGCTGAGCAAAAAGCTTAAAAGGAAAATCTGGGGAGTGAGATGACAATAGGGGGCCTTTTAAAAGCTCCGACGTATCCCAGGGAATCAAGAAAGCCAGACACATCTGTAGGGCTGTGCACATGCTCTGGAAAGATGTGGGAAGGCCTTAAACTCTCACCTCTGGCTAACCTTGAAGCTCTGCATCAGCAGGAAGTGAAGGCAAAAGCGGAGTTGTACGCTGCCTGACTGGATGTTGAAGGCATGCCCCAAAACACACATATACACAAATATAGCCCCTCAAAGAGACTTAGGGACTTATTGGTTCTAGGCATTTAAGAAAATGTCGACTGGGCACGGTGCTCACGCCTGTAATCCCAGCAATTTGGGAGGCCGAGGCAGGTGGATCACACAATCAGGAGATCGAGACCATCCTGGCCAACATGGCGAAACCCCATCTCTACTAAAAATACAAAAGTTACCTGGGCATGCTGGCGCGTGCCTGTAGTCCCAGGTACTTGGGAGGCTGAGGCAGGAGGTTCACTTGAACCCGGGAGGCAGAGGTTACAGTGAACCAAGATCGTGCACTGCACTCCAGTCTGGCGACAGAGCGAGATTCCATCTCAAAAAGAAAAGAAAAGAAAAGAAAATGTCTGTCCAGCTGTTACCTGGCCCACTAAGGTAACAAATCAGAGATTTCAGTAGCCAACACATGACAAGGAATATGTCACAGTAGCCACACATGACAAAGAATATAGACCTTGCAGAATTTGTTCAGAAAAGTCACTAAACAAGCAACAAAAAGCTACCACAAATACAAACCTTGGGGGGCAGAAAGGAGAGGAGGAATTGGATTTCCAGAGTTGCCACATTAAATTATTTGAAATGGCCAATTTTCAACACAAAATTGAGACATGCCAAAAAAAAAAAAAAGCAAGAAAATATGGCCCACAAACAGCAAAAAAGCAATAAATTGAAACTGTACCTGTGGAAACCCAGACATTGAATTTATGAGGAAAGCAACTTAAATCAGCTATCTTAAGTGTGTTCAAAGAACTAAAAGAAACCAAGTCTAAAAACTAAAGTGAAGTATGAAAATAATGTCTTATTAAGTAGAGAATATCAATATCAATAAAGAGATAGAAATTATAAGAAAGGGCTGTGCAGTATGACTCATGCCTGTAATCCCAGCACTTTGGGAGGCCAAGGCAGGAGTATCACTTGAGGTCAGGAGGTTGAGACCAGCCTTGCCAACATGGTGAAATCCTGTCTCTGCTAAAAATACAAAGATTAGCTGGGCATGGTGGCACACACCTGCAATCCCAGCTACTCGGTATGCTGACACAGGAGAATCACTTGAACCCAGGAGGCAGAGGTTGCAGTGAGCCAAGATCGTGCCACTGCACTCCAGCCTGGGTGACAGAACAAGACTCCTTCTCAAAAAAAGAAAGAAATTATAGGAAAGAACCAAATAGAATAGTCAAAAAGTAAAATAGCAGAAGTAAAAAATTTACTAGAGGGACTTAATGCAGATTTGAACAAGTGGAAGAAAGAATCAATACACTTGAAGATAGGTCAACTGAGATTCTCTAGTATGAGAAACAGAATAAAGTGAAGAAAATAAATGAAGAAAAATGGACAAAGCCGCAGAGACCTCCAGGACATTATCAAGCAAACCAACATATGTAAAATGGGAGTTCTAGGAGAGGAGTAAGAAAGGGGCAGAAATAATATCTGAAGAAATAATGGCTCCAAAATTTCTGAGTTTGATGAAAAATGTTAATCTACAAATCCAGAAAGCTCAATGAACTCCAAGTCAGATAAAATCAAAGAGATCCACACCTAGACACATTATAAACTATTAAAAGACTATGACAAAGAAAGAATCTTAAAAACATCAGAAGTAGACTCAGCATGGTAGCTTATGTCTGTAATCCTAGCACTTTGAGAGGCCAAGGTGGGAGAATCACTTGAGGCCAGGATTTTGAGACCAGCCTGAGACACATGGCAAGACCCTGTCTCTACAAAAAAATTTAAAATTAGCTGGGCATGGTGTCCCATGCCTGTAGTTCTAGCTGCTTGGGAGGCCAAAGCAGGAGGATTGCTTGAGCTCAGGAGGTCAAGATTATAGTGAGCTATGATCATGCCACTGCACTCCAGCCTGCAAGACAGAGCGAGACTCTGTCTCAAAACAAAACAAAACAAAAAGTAAAGTGACTCACTACAGACAAGGATCCATAATAAGATTAACAGCTGATTTCTCATCAGAAACCATGGAGGCCAGAAGACAGTGAGATGACATATCAAAGTACTGAAAGAAAAAATCCAAGTCAACCAAGAATTTTATATCTAGCAAAGTTATCCTTCAAAAATGAAGAAGAAATTAAAACATTCCCTCATAAAGAAAAAAATCCTAGACAATTTATTACTAGTAGGTCTGCTATAACCGTACAAGAAATAACTAAAGGAAGTCCCTCTAATGAAAGGACTGAAATGCAAGGACACTAAGCAACAATTTCAATCTGCATGAAGAAATAAAAATCACTGGTAAAGGTAACAACATAGGTAAATATTAAAAAATAGTATAAATGTATTTTTTTGTTTGTAACATTTTTCTCCTATATGATTTAAAAGACAACTGAATAAAGCAATAATTTTAAATCTGTGCTGATGGACACTCAATGTATAGAGATGTAATTTGTATGAAAATAATAGCACAAAGAAGGGGAAGGGGATGGAGATATGCAGGAATAAAGTTCTTGTATGCCATTGTAGTCGTACTAATATAAACTAGATTGTTATAAGTTAAAATGTTAATTACAATCCCTAGAGCAATCACTAAGAAAATAAATCAAGTAAGTTTAAAAAATGACAAGACAATGAAATGATACACTGGAAAAAATATATTTAACACAAAATAAGGAAGTAATAGAGGAATAGAAGAACAAAAAAGTTATAGGACATATATAAAACAAATAGCAAAATGATAGATTTAAATACCACCTTATCGGTAATTACATTAAATGTAAGTGGATTGAGCACTCCAATTAAAAGACAGAGATTGGGAGAACCATTTATTTTTAAAAAAAGATCCAACTATATACCGTCTATAAGAGACAAACTTTAGATTTAAACATACAAATAGATTGATAATATAATAAAGGATGGAAAAATACATACCATACCAACATTAACCAGAAGAGAACTAGAGTAACTATCCTAATATTAGACAAAATAGACTATAAGACAAAAAAGTGTGTATATATATATATATATATATATATATATGAATCATACAAGGTATCTCTTCTCCAACCACAATGAAATGAAATTACGAATCAATAACAGAAGGAAATTAGGAAAATTCGCTATGAAATTTCAACAACACAGTCCTAAATAACCAATGGGTCAAAGAAGAACTCAAAAGAAAAATTAGAAAATACTTTGAGATGAAGTAAAATAAAAACACAGCATACCAAACTTAGCTAAAACAGTGCTAAGAGGGAAATTTATAGCTGTCAATGCATGTTTTTAAAAAGAATGACCTCAAATCAAGAACCTAAACTTCCACCTTAGGGAACTAGAAAAAAAATTAAACTAAACCTCCAAAAAAGCAGAAGGAAAAAAATAATAAAAATTAAGTTGGAAATAAATGTGATAAAGAATAGAAAAACAACAAAGAAAAATCAACAAAACCAAAAGTTGTTTCTTTAAAGGATCAACAAAATTGACAATTCTTTAGCAGACTGACCAAGAAAAGAAAGGATTCAATTATTAAAATCAGAAATAAAAAAAGAAGAAAATGTTACTGATCTTATAGAAACAAAAAGGAATATAAGGGAATACTATGAACAAATTAAATAACCTACATGAAAAGGATACATTTTTAGAAAGACACAAACTACTGAAACTAAATTTAAAAATGGAATGTCTGAATAGACCTATAACAAACAAAGGGATCAAATTAGAAATAAAAAACTTTCCACAAAGAAAAGCCTAGGACCAGATGGCTTCACTGGTGAACTCTACCAAATGTTTGAAGAAGAATTTATACAAATCCTTTACAAACTCTTCCAAAAAACAGAAGATGAAATGTTACCATGCATTCTATGAAGCCAGTATTATCTGGATACTGAGACACCGACAAAGAAATCACACAAAAAGAAAAATACAGAACAATATCCCTTATGAATATACATGTAAAAGTTCTTAACAAAATATTAGCAAACCAAATCCACTAACATTTAAAAAGGAGTATACACTATGACCAAATGGAATTTATCTTAGGAATACAAGGTTGGTTCAACATAAGAAAGTCAAACAATGTAACGCACTATATTAATAGAATAAAGGACAAAAGCCACATGGTCAATAAATACAGAAAAGCATTTTACAAGAAAGAATGAGATTAACAAAACTCTGATGCAGTGCTTCAATTTTACACTTACTGAAAGCTTTTTAAAAACATCTATTAGATTTATTTTGTCATAGATGTTTATCATATATTACTCTCATGAATATATAAGAGGAAAATATAAGTGAAATCAATGAATTCCTAAAACTTTTCACATTCAGAGTACAACTCTTCTGAAGAATTGGTCAATATATATGTATATTCATATATTCATATCAAAGTATGGAAGGAGTACTAAAAAATACTGCAGTCCTTATTTCTGCAATGGGTGACATAGTTATCGTCAGTTTTTTTAAATTTCCTTCTTTCAACCACCTAGTTCATAGTCCCTTTGCACTTATCAAGCACTCAACTCGTTGTGGTTCCTTGCCTTCTGGATTGACCCTAGCTTTCATTCTGAAGGTCTGTGCCACTAGCAGCCTTGTCTCTATTGGGATGTGGTGGTTCTTCATTAACCTTTATTCCAGGACATGAGACTACTAAAAGTTACCCCCAAAAGACTTCTTGTATTCCACACAAACTCCTCCCTGCCCTTATTATAGAAATCCAAATTCTGGACTGATTTCTGGATCAATCAACCTAAACAGTACAATAAATCCTTCATTGCCTATTAGTTCATTGGTGTGAAGAGCCCAGTGTGGCCAGCTGGCAAACTCAGCTTCCAATTTAATGAAACCACATCTATACCCACTAATGAGAGCATTCCTCCCTTTGGAACCAACACCTCTAAACCAGCAGAGCCCCAAGTGTCAGGGACATGAAACAAAAATTTTGCTAGTGAACCACTGGGGTAAAAGTGAAAAGGGCCACTCTCATTTCCACCCTTTGATTCCAGGACCTTGAATCCTGTTTATGGAACAAATGAGACCACATATTGGTCACAATGATTCAGAGCATATACCATATCTTAGAAGGTTCTGCCTTAGCCCTACAAGATGTTGCCACACACCTGGTGTCATAATTGAGTCTTCCAAAAGCCATGTCATTTTATCAGGCCAGCTGCCACAGAGTAATGGGGAACCTGATAAGCCCAGTGAATTCCATGAGCCAGGAGCCTTCTGCCACACTTACTCATTTTCTGTAAAGTGAGTTTTCTCTGGTTAGAAGTGATGTTGTGCAGAATGCGATGACTGTGGATAAGGCTGTTGCCATAGTTTGAATATGCTTTGTTTGTCCCCACAAAATCTCATGTTGATATTTGATCCCCAAAGTTGGAGACTGGGCCTAAATAGGAGATGTTCAGGTCATGGGGGTAGATCCCCCATGAATAGATTAATGCCCTCCTCAGGGGTTAGGAGCCAGTGAGTTCTCACTCTATTTGGTCCTATGAGAGCTGATCATTAAAAAGAGCCTGGAAGTTCTCCTGCCCTCTTGCTTCCTCTCTCGCCATGCTCTCTGCACATATGGCTCCCTTTCACCTTCTGCCATGAGTAGAAGCAACCTGAAGCCCTCACCACAACAAGAGGCTGGCACCATGCTTCCTGTACAGGCTGCAAAACCATGAGCCAAATAAACCTCTTTTCTTTGTAAATTACCCAGTCTCCAGTAGTATCCCTTTATAGCAACACAAAACAGACTAAGACAGCTGTGGATGGTGATTTTGAAAGAAGCATTGTGAGCAGAGAAAGCAAATCCACATCCAGAGTATCTATTCCAGTGGCAACAAAGTGCTGCCCCCTTTATGCTGTAAGTAGCCCGTATAACCAAACTGCCACCACATGGGGGGAATGGGCCCCCCACTGGAGCCTATGGGGAATGGGGCCATCTTGGGGGCTCAGTGTTGGTCTCTGCTGCTGGCAGGTCAGGCACACAGCAGTGACTGTGGCCAGATCAGCTTTGTTAAGTGGAAGTCTATGTTGCTGAGCCCATGAATAACCTCCATCCCTGCCTACATAACCACTTAGTTCATCATCCCATACAGGAGTAACTGGGGAGAGAGGTTGACTGGAACCCAGAGAATGGGGCATCCTGTCCACCTGAGTATTATGATTCTTCTCTGCTAAAGTTACTCTTTGATGGGCATTTGCATGGACACAAATATCTTCACACCATGTGAAAATTTAGGTTTATTCACATATCTCTTCCCCAGATCTCTTTGTCACCAACTATCCAATCTTGTTCTTTCCAAGTCCCTGACCATCCAACCAAACCATTAGCCATCTCCTGCAATTAATTTTTATTAATCACCACAGATCTATACCTCTTTCCAGCTCTCCTTCCAGGAGAAATGAACAATAAGGTGCACTGCTCAACTCTCCACTGGGAGGACTTCCCATTCCCACTGCTCTTCGGAACCACCCCAGAGTGTGGTTTAGTACTACAGTGGTCCACCTATAGATTGTTCCAGCCTGTCTTGCAGAACCATTTACTTTCCAGTCCAAATGTTTTCTTTCTCAGTTAACTGGTCACTGGGAAACTTCTCATGACTGCACAGGTACAGACTGAAAAGGAGGAGGCAAAGTAGGAGAACCAGGAGTCACTTGTGCCTTTCAGATCCACTCAAGCCCAACCTAGTACAAAACACCTCTGCTTGCTGAGGGATTGATGGGATATGATGATGTGGATACTGCAGAGTTGTCTGTGGGCCCACCAGGCACACAGTGAAGTTGACACAAGCCAAAACTCCATTAGTCACCCAATTGCCATAATCCCCTTCTTTCATTGGTGAACCACGATGTCATTTTGGGTCCCCAAGCATGCAGTGATCTCCAAAAGTCTGGTTCTTTCCCCCTCCCCAGTGTATAGTCACCCTGGGAAATGGCTGCTGGTACCTTAGGAAGGTCTAGGAGGAAGAGTCATGATGTATTGAAAAAGTTGCAGTGCACACTTTTGGCAGTAGCATTCCTTGTGTTGATTCAAGTCAGACTTCCATTCACTGGACCTAGAGCTTTTTTGCTTATCCGAATCAAGCAAGACTTCAATAATCAACTGCCAATGCTAAAGCATTCTTCAGATCAGACCATTCTGGATACTGCTTTGGCTTCGCTGTCCATTATGGGAATCATGCCCACCTTGTCTCTGTTAAGTGCTACCACTTGGTCCCTGCTACCCCAGGATCCCATCATCCCTATTGAATCCAGAGAGCTCAGTTTCATGGCTCATGGCATCATTTCCCACTGTAATTCCTCTCTTGAAGAGAACTGATACTATGGGACTCTTCGGAGTTGCTGAGACTCCCTTCATCAATACCAATGCATTGCTTTTTCTTTTCTTTTCTTTTCTTTTTTTTCTGAGACAAGATCTCATTTTGTCACTTGATCATCAAGCTCATTGCAGCCTTGAATTCCTGGGCTCAAGTGATCTTCCTGCCTCAGCCTCCTGAGTAGCTGGGACTACAGGCATGTGCCACCATGGCCAGTTCAGTTTTTTTGTAAAGATGGGGTTTCACTATGTTACCCAGGCTGGTCTCAAACTCCTGGCTTTAAGCAGTTCTCCTGCCTCAGCCTCCCAAAGTGCTGGGATTACAGGAGTGAGCCACTGCACCCAGCCTTATTTCTAAAACCCTTGGTGAGCATATTATTTCCTAAAACTAATTATTGGTGAGCTAATTATCTCCTAAAGCCTTGATAAGCATAAACTTAGGGCCCTCCTGGGAGACATGGAGAGGGGGTGGGTGAGTAGGACATAAACAATGAATCTCTTCCAGCTTTCTGTCCCTAAGTTTTGGATATCTCCCTCTGTAGTATATCAAGAAAGTCATGAAATTTCATCCTTATTCAGTACGGTCCATATATGGATCCAGGTTTCAATCAACCAACTGAGCAACTGTTAGAGTCCCTCTCAGCCACTCAAACTACTGCAATAAATCTAGAGTCTTCACTTACATATTAATATCAATAAATTCAGCCAGATTCTACACTATATTGCTCCTACCAAAATCTGACAGTTAGGGTCCATTCCCATGTTGATACAAGTTGGAGACACCTTATAATTCTTTTCTGTATGTACAATGCCTCCTCATGGGTCACACTTTGTGCTTGATCCCATGAAGCTTACTGGGTTCGAGTCTGGTTATAGTTCTAGAAGCAATGAGTGTGTATACGGGGTGGGGGTGGTGTAGGTCCTGAGGAAGATGGCCATTCCCCTGTAGGAATATCACCTCAGGAGTGGCCATTAGAGATTTTCCAGGCAAGTGGTGAGTAAACTCCCCAGAGGGAGAGGAAGGGATGCTTCCACTGACAAAAAGCTTGGTGGGATTGGGAGTTCAAGGTTCTTATCTTCATCGGAATCTTCCCAGATACCCCCACTCCAAATTTTAGGGTCGCACTCCTTCTCAATCAATGACCTCTAACTTTAACATGAGACCTTCCAAGGTTGTAAATTCAATGAGCATCATAATTTAGCTACCCAAGGGATTAGATTTAGAGTTTCGTTTTTAGAAATCAACCTGCAGCTCCAGGAGGTGAAGTTTTTTCTTTTCAGAGCATATGGAAGTGCTTCTTGATTGTTTACCCATTTCTTCATCTGAGAATTTAAAGCCCTGCACTCATCATCTTCCTCTCCAAATTTTCCAGTGCACTTAGAAGCAACCAACCTGTTGGGCGCAGTGGCTCACACGTGTAATCCTAGCACTTTGGGAGGCTGAGGCAGGCAGATCATGAGGTCAGGAGATTGAGACCATCCTGGCTAACACGGTGAAACCCTGTCTCTACTAAAAAATACAAAAAATTGTCCAGGCGTGGTGGCTCACACCTGTAATCCCAACACTTGGGGAGGCTGAGGCGGGCGGATCATGAGGTCAGGAGATTGAGACCATCCTGGCTAACACGATGAAACCCCATCTCTACTAAAAATACAAAAAATTAGCCAGGCATGGTGACATGCGCCTGTAGTCCCAGCTACTCAGGAGGCTGAGGCAGAAGAACAACTTGAACCCAGGAGGCAGAGGTTGCAGTGAGCCAAGATTGCGCCACTGCCCTCCAGTCTGGTGACAGAGCGAGACTCCATCTAAAAAAAAAAAAAAAGTAAAGAAGCAACCAACCAACCCCTGAATCCTTGTACCATTTATTTCCATCAAAATGTTCTATGGCAGTAGTTACTTGTTCAACAAAAGTCATGCCTTCTGTAGGCCTTGATGCCAAGAGTCTAAAGATGATAATTTAATAGCTCTTCTCCAGCACATGCCATCAACCACCGGCATCCCCTTTACTCCTAAAAGCAGTATCCTTAATGCCTCTATATCTACTCGGATGGGAGAACCAAACCACATTCCCATCCTTAACATTCTCTTCCCTGGAAAGCATCATTAGTATCAATAACTGCATCAGTCAGGGTTTGGTTAGGGAAGCAAAGCCACTGTGAGTGTTACAGGATACAGATTTATTACAGAGATTAGGCCTGAACAATGTGGGTAGAGCTAGGGAAGTGAAGCTCATGGGGGGAATTGGAGGATCACAGGCAAAGTCACTAAGTCATCCTCCTCCTGATGCATCGGAGGCTCGGTTGGAATCGAAACCAAACACATCGAGCCACTAAAAATGGGATTGCAAAGGGGTCATTGTAGGGAGGTCCATGGGACGCTGTTGCCTCTTGGTAGCTCCTCCTCTGTGACTCCACAGTTAAGCATCTTGTAGGGGACATGGAGCTGCTCCTGGTCAACAAGAAGAGCCGGTTGTGGAACAGAGAACAAGGAAGACAGGTTGGGACCCACCCTGCACCTCAGCATCTGTCTGTTACCATACTCGACCACAGTGACAATCAGGGAACCATGGCAACTCCTGCACTTCTTCCAGCCACCTCCTGTCTTGGTCAAGTGTCCCCTGGAAGGAGATTCTGGGAGCGGTAGTTCATAGCTTAACCAAGCTGGCACTAGAACATTGCAGTACAGGGAATATAATGGCTTTAGAGCTCATAAACTTGCAAGTTATTATTTCAGATGCCGATTGAGACTAGATTGCTCTGTCAAAGCATTCTCCAAATGGCGTGGAGAGAGAATCTGATGGTCTCAGCTTGGGTCCTGTGTCCACTACTTGTTTAATCAGCTATGCCCAAGGGACATATGTCACATTATGGCCTGTGGCCCTCCCCTGAGAATCAAGAAAAGGGAGTTGGTTCACAGCCCTCAACTGGTATTGTGTAAAATCGAGGACTTTGCTAGAATTTTTGTTTGTTGGTTGGTTGGTTGGTTTTAGAGACAGAGTTTCACTCTGTTGCCCAGGCTAGAGTACAGTGGCATGCTCATAGCTCACTGCAGCCTCGAACTCCTAGGCTTAAGCGATCCTGCTGCCTCAGCTTTCCAAATGGCTAGGATTACAGGTGTGTGCTACCACACATGCCCAGGTTTTTAAAATTATTTTTGGTAGAGATGGAGTCTCATTATGTTGCCCAGATTAGTCTCGAACTCCTGGCCACAAGTGATCCTCCTGCCTCAGCGTCCCAAAGCATTGGGATTACAGGCATGAGCCACACACCCAGCCGGAATTGAGAACTCTGCAGAGCTGCTTACTAATGTGAGGTACCCTGATCACAAGAGAAAGTAGAGGCTGTGTGCATAGGAGCTCACGCTCCACTCTGGGTGCCAGGATGGCAGGAACCAAAGGGAAAATGGAAATCTTCAAAAGATTTTCCCTATGGGCCAGGCACTGCATTAGGCTTCGGAACCAACACAATATCAGCTTTTGTGGAACTTACAAATTAGAAGGTTTTAAGTAGTTGGAGCCTGGCGCACAAAAGAAGGGATCAGAAAAGACATTGAGCTTGTTGGTGCTAGGAGACAAGTAGCTTTACCCGTCAACAGGCCCAACAGTCCCCTGTGGCATGCTCATCATTGGGACCACCACTGCCCCTTGCACTGTCACCTGAGAAGCTTACGTGTACAAGCAAAAAAGATTTCCTAAACATCTGTTGCCATGCTAGGAGACTATTCTGTCTTCTTTTAGGTGATGGTCAGTTAGGTGGGACCACAGCGGGAGACATAAGAGAGGCTCAAGGAAAGAAAGTTTATTATTCTCACAGCTCCTGGAGAGACAGAATCACTGCAGGAGGACTCGTGGTTGAGTGCCCTTATCAAGGGTCAGGGTGAAGTGCACAAGAAAAGGTGCAAGGGAATTTCATTGGTGGATTTGAATGTTACCAGGTCACAGTCAGGGGAGGACAGGAGCCTACCCTATCACACAGGTCACCTGGCAGGGTGCTTTCTGCAGCCTGTTTGTGGAGGTGACAGGAAAAAATATAAAGTTCTAAAAATATACAATACAGGCCAGGCACAGTGGGTCATGCCTGTAATCCCAACACTTAGGGAGGCCAAGGAGGGCGGATCACCTGAGATCGGGAGTTCGAGACCAGCCTGGCCAATATGGTGAAACCCCGTCTCCACTAAAAACACAAAAATTAGCCAGGCATGGTAGCGGGTGCCTGTAATCTCAGCTACTCAGGAGGCTGAGGCGGAGAATCGCTTGAACCCCGGAAGCAGAGGTGGCAGTGAGCCAAGATTGCACCACTGCACTCCAGCCTAGGTGACAGAGTGAGATTCCGTCTCAAAAAAAAAAAAAAGTAATACAGAGATGGAGCAAGGGCCTGGAAGAACATGCAAGAGAGGAAGATGCTGGAAAGAACTGAATCAACACGGTGGTTTGAGATCAGTGAAATATGCTCAAGGTCTTCTTTTTTCCCTCTCTCCCTCCCTTCCTTCCACTTGCCTTTCTTTCCTTCCTTCCTTCCTCCCTCCCCGTTCCCCTCTCCAGGAGAGATAAGGAGGCTGGGGCAGTCTGCGGCTCAGTGGTTAGCCATTATATATTACTGGTCACATATTTTACACTCGGCAGCATGAAAAAAGGGCATAAAACTGCAATTAAATGTCTGAACTGTTGCTATTTTGGAAATTAAAACAGCCTACATTATCCTCGGTGCAACTCCGATTACTGACTCAGGGCTGAGGAGCAGTTATTCCCACCACTTTAACCGACTTCTTTCCCATAAAAACCCGTTGTTAATGGGTCCCCGGGGACCTCTGAAAATAACAAGATCTGTAATAAAGAAATTAATAACATGCAGAGCAGGCCACAGCTAAAAAGCTTTTTAGAATACATTAATGGTTCTGTTCTGAATGAGGAATACTTGTACCCAAATTCCTCCCTGCTGTGTTTGATTTCTGGTTGATGCCAGGGGATGGGGGAAGGGGACTTTTTGGCTGCAGTGGCAGTGGGAGGGTGGTCCCCAGTGGTGGGGGGAGTCAGCCACTCCCCAGTGTCAGCCTCCCTGCAGACAAGGGAGCTGGCAGTCCGGAACGCTGCCCAGCCTCTGCCTCCTCTTCCCTCTGCCTCTCCTTAGTCCTCATGATTTCTCTCTCAGTCTCCTCTTCCTCTGTCTCTGTCACTTTCTGTTGCCATCTGTTTCCTCTTTCTCATTATGACTTTCTCCTTCTTCCTGTCCTCCTTTCTTCGCCGTCCCCACCCACCAGCCACACTCACTCTCTCTCTCTCCTCTTTCTCTCCCTCTTTCTTCCTATCTCAGTCTTTATGTCTCATCTCTCTCTCCATTGATGTCTCTGCATTTATGTCTCTCCCTTCGTCCTTCTCTGTCTCACTGTATTCTGTTTTCTCTCTCTTCATTTTACATTCTTTTTTTTTTTTTTTTTGAGATGGGGTCTCAAAAAAATGGTGACAGACAAGACTCTGTCACCCAGGCTGGAGTGCAGTGGCACAATCTCAGCTCACTGCAACCTCTGCCTCCCAGGTTCAGCGATCCTCCCACCTCAGCCTCCTAAGTAGCTGGGACAACAGGCGAACCACCATGCTTGGCTGATTTTATTTTATTTTATTTTTGTATTTTTGGTGGAGACAGATTCACTGTGTTGTCCAGGCTGGTCTCGAACTCCTGGGCTCAAGTGATCTGCCTGCCTCAGCCTCCCAAAGTGTTGGGATTAGAGGTATGAGCCACAGCACCTGGCCTTCATTTCACATTCTATCCTTCCCTCAGTTTCTCTGTCTCCACTTCAATGCTTCTCTTTCTGTATTTCCGTCTCTCTCTGCCACTATCTTCCTAATACATACATATATATGTACACACACATGTGAATGTTTATATATCCGTACATATCACATATATTGTATGTGATCTTTCTCCTCACCCTTTCTCAACCACCCTCCTCCCACATCTTGGTTTCCCTCCTGCCCGTCTGTCTGGCCTCATCTCCCCTAGATTTTCTGCCTCTTCAAGTTTGAAAGTCATACATTCTATATCTGCTATTTTATTGGTTATCTTTCAACTTTTTTGCCCTTACATTTTTTATTTTTATTTATTTCTTTATTTTTGAGACAGAGTCTTGCCTGTCACCCAGGCTGGAGTGCAGTAGTGCGATCTCGGCTCACTGCAGCCTTTGCCTCCTGGGTTCAAGCAATTCTCCTGCCTCAGCCTCCTGAGTAGCTGGGACTATAGGTGCGCACCACCACGCCTGGCTAATTTTTGTATTTTTTTAGTAGAGACAGGGTTTCGCCATGTTGGTCAGGATGATCTTGATCTCCTGACCTCGTGATCCGCCCACCTTGGCTTCCCAAAGTGCTGGGATTACAAGCATGAGCCACCATGCCCGGCCTGCCCTTATATTTTTGATGCCCATTATTAAACATGCGTTTTTCAAACAATGTCTAAAGTTAATCAGAGTCTATGTAATTCACCCCCAAAAAATCCAAGAAATTGGATATTTTTCTGATTCTCTCTTCTACACACATGCACACACACATGCGTATACACACACACACACACATACACAGACTTTCAGGTTTGAATTGTGGTTTCAGCTTGTTACTTAAATAATTCTTGACTATCACTAGTCAATAAAAATTACTGGCATGTGTTATCATTCCATTGCCTTGCCATTGTTTCATATAGTCCACTATTTCCTTCTGGCTTTATTTTTCTTCTCTCTCACTCTCTCTCTTTTTTTTTTTTTTCTTGAGACAGAGTCTTGCTGTCACCCAGGCTGGAGTGCAGTGGTGCGATCTCAGCTCACTGCAACCTCAGCCTCCTGGGTTCACATGATTCTCGTGCCTCAGCCTCCTGAGTAGGTAGGATTATAGGCATGCACCACCAAGCCCAGCTAATCTTTTTGTATTTTTGGTTGAGACAAAGCTTTGCCATTTTGACCAGGCTGATCTTGAATTCCTATCCTCAAGTGATCCATCTGCCTCAGCCTCATGATTTCTTTCTCAGTCTCCTCTTCCTCTGTCTCTGTCACTTTTGTTGCCATCTGTTTCCTCTTTCTCATTATGACTTTCTCCTTCTTCCTGTCCTTTTTTCTTCCCCCCCCAACCAGCCTCTCTTACACGCGCTTTCTCTCTCCCTCTGTCTTTCTTCCTATCCCAGTCTGTCTTTCTTTATGTCTCATCTCTCTCTTCATTGATGCCTCTGCATTGTGCCTCTCTGTCTCACTGTATTCTGGGATTTTGCCCTTCCCTCTCCTCCCTTACCCTCCCCTCCCCTCCCCTCCCCTTCCCTTCCTACAGGGTATTACAAGCGTGAGCCACCACAGCCGATTTTTCTTCTTTCTGGAATTCATTTTTTATTAGCCATAAGTGGATCACTCATGGCCATTTAGCGTTAATAAAAGATGGCCTTTCTTGGGTATCTGAGATACCCTGACATTTAAATGATGGTATAGAATTCTGGGTTCAAAGTTATTTCCAATCAGCACATTCAAAAACGTTACTACTCTTCTGTCTTGCGTCCATTGTAGCTGATGAGAAGTCTGATGCCCATTTGATTCTCAGTTCTTCATAGGCAATTGATCTTTTTTGGGATGGATGGTCACTGTTAGGATTTCTATAGCTCTAGTAGATAGATGTTTGCAGTTTTGAATCTAGTCTCCATGTCTCTTTTCTTTTATACTTTTCTTCTTTTTGTTTTCTTTGTGCTATGTTCTAGAAAATTATTTTAGCTTGATCTTCCAGCTCATTAGTTTACATTTCAGCAAACTTGAAAAGTCAACAATTACCTATTTCTTATTTACAAGCTCTCTAATCCTTCCTTCCTTCCTTCCTTTTCTTTTTCTTTCTTTATTTTTGAGACAGGGTCTCACTTTGTCTCACAGGCTAGAGTGCAGCTGCAAGATCATGGCTCACTGTAGCCTCCATCTTCCCGGCCCAAGCGATCCTCCCACCTCAGCCTGCAGAGTAGCTGGGATCACAGGTGGGCACCACACACCCAGTTAATTTTTTTGTTTTTTATAGAGACAGAGTCTCACTTTATTGCCTAAGCTGGTCTTGAACTCTTGAGCTCAAGCGATCCTCCCACCTTGGCCTCCCAAAGCACTGAGATTACAGGCATGAGACACCATGCCCAGCCAGATTCTTTTTTATAAATGCCTATTTGTATTGTTCCATAAAAGGGGTTCCCTCCTTTATCTCTATGATCATGACTATCCTTAGTTCAAAGTCCTTTTTTTTTTTTTGAGGTGGAGTCTCGCCCTGTTGCCCAGGCTGGAGTGCAGTGGCGCGATCTTGGCTCACTGCAACCTCTGCCTCCCAGGTTCAAGCAAATATCCTGTCTCAGCCTACTAAGTAGCTGAGATTATAGGTGCATGCCACCATGCCCAGCTAATTTTTTTTTTTTTTTTTTTTTTTTGAGACGGAGTCTCGCTCTGTCACCCAGGCTGGAGTGCAGTGGCGTGATCTCGGCTCACTGCAAGCTCTGCCTCCCAGGTTCACGCCATTCTCCTGCCTCAGCCTCCCAAGTAGCTGGGACTACAGGCGCCCTCTACCACCCCAAGCTATTTTTTTGTGTGTTTTTTAGTGGAGACGGGGTTTCACCGTGTTAGCCAGGATGGTCTCAATCTCCTGACCTCGTGATCCGCCTGCCTTGGCCTCCCAAAGTGCTGAGATTACAGGCATGAGCCACTACGCCCGGCCAATTTTTTGTATTTTTAGAAGAGACGTGGTTTCACCATGTTGGCCAAGCTGGTCTCGAACTCCTGACCGCAAGTGATCCACCTGCCTCAGCCTCCCCAAGTGCTGGGACAAAGTCTTTTTCTGATTGCTCACTCATCTGTTTCCTTGGATGTGTCCCCCACCTGTTGAGCTCACTGTTGCTCTTCACTCTCGGTAGCACTGACACCCTGGGTGGGTGCTGGCCGATTCTCAGCTGACACTCACTTTGGAGAAGAGCCCCCAGTATATGCTGTGGTGGCACAGCCTCCTTCTTCCTGCTGTGACTTTAGCTGCTTCCTTCTTTTAGGGATTCTTTTCCTATTATTTTTATTATTTCTATTATTTTTCTATTTCTGTTGCTCAGAACATTCTCTTTTTTGTTTTTGAGCACACTTTTTTTTCATCAACTTACTTTATAAATCTTCTCCTACCATTTCTAGGGTTTAATGAAATATGGCAGGATTTTTGTGCTCACTTAGTCTCTGCCAGGAAAGCAGATTGCCTGGCCCCTGGGAATTGAGTGTTTAGCCAAAGTGTCACCCCAAGGCTCGTGCAGACCAGGAGTCTTTGGTGCAGTTCCATCCTCACCTTTACTAATCAGTACCCAGAGTCCAGGAAGGAGCAGCCACAGCTTGGGTAAGGTCATGATGAACCCCAAGAGACACCCCAGGACAGCAGAGCATCCCCAGGGCAGCGAAGCTTCTTCCATCTCCTCCTCTTAATCTTCTTGTTTCTGTTGTTCTTTTTCCTTTCCCTCCAGCCCCAGCACCTCTTCCCTGTATTAGTTAAAACTCTGAGGGCTGAGCACGGTGGCTCATGCCTGTAATCCCAGCACTTTGGGAGGCTGAGGCGGGTGGATCACGAGGTCAGAAGATTGAGACCATCCTGGCTAACACGGTGAAACCCCGTCTCTGCTAAAAAAATACAAAAAATTAGCCGGGCATGGTGGCAGGCACCTGTAGTCCCAGCTACTCAGGAGGCTGAGGCACGAGAATGGCATTAACCTGGGAGGTGAAGCTTGCAGTGAGCCAAGATCGTGCCACTGCACTCCAGCCTGGGTGACAGAGCGAGACTCCGTCTCAAAAAAAAGAAAAAAACCTGTGAGTTATTGTGATTTAAAAAAAAACACACACACACACAACCTACTAGCTTAAGCAAAAACGGGGATTTATTGGAAGAATCCTAGAGAAGAAAATAGTGAACAACCAAATTGAGGAAGGACAGGGGTGTGGCTGAACCTCAATCCCTGGATCCCGGGAGTGGAGTGCTGTGTGTGGGCTTCTCTCCATCTCTGCTCATCCCACTTCTCTGCATACCTGCTTAACCCTCCACTCCCACTATACACCAACTTCCCCTACCCCTCAGCCCATATGTCCACAGGACAGGACACCTGTCCACCAAGGGCTCCAGAGTTGGCCATGTTACAGCCCGGGCCATCAAGAGAGCCTGATTCAACCCTCACTAGATCCAAGATCCTAAATCCAGGGAAAGAAATCACTGGCTCAGCTGGCCATGGAAGACAGACATGGAGATCTACCACTTATATTCCCCTTCAAGGAAAAACTTGTTGCCCTACTGCAAGGAGGGGAGTTAGCTGCCAAGCCCTAACTATTCATTCTTTCGGGTCTACCTCAGCTTCGCAGCCAAGGTCATTCTCTTCTTAGGGTGGTCTCAACCAATGACTGTGCAAGACTGTGGTGGATGGACCCAATACAGGACTCCTCCAACTGGTGATCACTGTTTTCTGGAGCTCTGCACTGGGCGGGCACAGCCTACGTAAGTTTGCATCACCATCTCATGGCTCACACGCCCATTCCCACTTCCTCCTCCTTTCTCCTTTCACAGGTGTACTTCTCAACAAACTGTTTGCATTCCTAACTCTTTCTCAGTTCCTGCTTACCTGAGAACCCAATCTACACACAGCCCACCCCTTGGCCATCCTCTGAGCTTATGGGATCAGGCTGACATTGCACAAAATAGCTGCTCTCATGGAGATGCATGCTTGGAAAGGGGACATTACCCTGAAAAAGAAGTGCCCAGAACACGCCTTCTCCTGCCCCTCCAGGTCTAGATTTTTATTTATTTTTATTTTTATTTTGAGACAGAGTCTTGCTCTGTCGCCCAGGCTGGAGTGCAGTGGTGTGATCTCAGTTCACTGCAACCTCCACCTCCCAAGTTCAAGCAATTCTCTGCCTCAGCCTCCCGAGTAGCTGGGATTACAGGCACTCGCCACCATGCCCAGCTAATTTTTTTTTTTTTTTTTTTGTATTTTTGGTAGAGACAGGCTTTCACCATCTTGGCCAGGCTGGTCTTGAACTCCTGACCTCCTGATCCACCTGCCTCGGCCTCCCAAAGTGCTAGGATTACAGGCGTGAGCCACCATGCCCAGCCTGTTTTGGGTATTTTACCACAATTTCTCCATGTACTCACCAACACCTGCTATTTTCTGGGGTTGTTTGATAACAGCCATCCTAATGAGCGTGAGGTGGTAGGTATGAATTTTTTAATTGATACAGAATAGTTGTACATATTTATGGAGTATATGTGATGTGTCGACACATGCATACAATGTGTATTGTATGCATGATATCCACCACCTTGAACATTTATCTTTTTTTGTGTTAGAAATATGGAACAAACCTAAGTGTCCATCAACAGGTCAATGGATTTTTATTGGGATGGGCGCCCAGCCATCCCCACTGACAGGGCAAGCCTTGGTGTTATGCCGGCTGTGATGAGCTGCCAAGATTACCCTCAGGACCAAGGCACTCACTCAGCTTCCAGAAGTGTCACCTGCTGACAACTTACAACTAAACTCCTCCCTCCCTGGGAGTTGCCTTTGGCTGGAAGGACCTGCCTCCTCCAAGTTTACATTCCTTTCCTCAGGATGGCACATGCTCAGTGACTGGTCGGTGCAGAGGAGGCCCAGCTTCAACTCAGAGTATCTCTGAAGAGCCGTCCCAGCTTCAAAGCTCCTGGCACAATCAGCTGAGGTCTCTGCTGTTCCTACATGGCAGTTCACCTTCACCCTCTGCCCAATCCTGCTTCCCTTGCTCTGGCTCTTGGGAGCAGGAAGGACAAGATAAAGTCATGTGACAGTCTCCCCAAGGGATTCTAGGACAAATCTAAGTTTGAGGACCACCGTACTTAACACTGGAGCAGTTCTAGCTAGACTCATTGGAGCCCCTGACAACAGGGAGGTTAGCCGCAGCAGCATTTGAGGCCCCAACCTGACACCTCTGGGCTTTGAACTTCGTCTAGGGAACATATACTCCTCCCATTCCCTGGGAGGCACCGACTGACTCTTGTCTATGCTTTGGTTCCCTGAGGACCTCCACCTGCACCTTGATCACCAGGAGCTTCAAGGGACAAACATTCCTTACCCAGACACTGACCTGCAATCTCGGCCCCCACGGGTTGGTCCTTTGCACACTCCATGCTGTGATTCATGCTGGGATCCCATGAGGAATGCTCTGCCCACTGCTGGGTCCAGCTCAACTGACCTCCTTCATGAAGTCTTTTCTGATGCCTCTCACCACCAGCCCACACAGCTAGACTGGACTGGGCACTCTTTGAGGGCAGAGCTTAGGTTGGATTCTCCTCAATACTGTCAGTGCCCAGCGAGCACCGGGCCCAAAGCAGGCATGTGAATATCACCTGCAAGGGAAAGGCCTGGCTTGGCCCCAACAGGATTTGTCTGATCTTGTCCCAGTATTGACTAGACTTCAAGGAGGTGTTGGTTCTATCGAAGGTGAAACTGCTCCTGCTGCCTGAATCCCAGGGGCCTGCTTCTGTCCAGACACGTCTGCCTACCAGCCAAGGTGGAAGAGTCCTAAGTAGCTGGGCCAGGCCCAAAGTAAACCTCGGAATGCAAGGAGGTGTTCACCCTGCACCTGCATACTTCTGGGAGTGAGCACCTTCTTATATTTTGCTCCTTGGGAAGCTGCTTTATAACAATAACAATAACAGCCACACGGGGCTGGGCACAGTGGCTCACACCTGTAATCTCAGCACTTTGGGTGGATCATCTGAAGTCAGGAGTTCGAGACCAGCCTGGCCAACATGGTGAAACCCTGTCTCTACTAAAAAAATACAAAAATTAGCCAGGAGTGGTGGGGAGCACCTGTAATCCCAGCTGTTCCGGAGGGTGAGGCAGGAAAATCGTTTGAACCTGGAAGGCAGAAGTTGCAGTGAGCCGTGATCGCGCCATTGCACTCCAGCCTGGGAGACAGAGCAAAACTCTGTCTCAAAAAAAAAAAAAACAAACAAACAAACCACAAGGCGGGAGATCACCTGAGGTCGGGAGTTCGAGACCAGCCTGACCAACATGGAGAAACCCCCGTCTCTACTAAAAATACAAAAATTAGCCAGGCATGGTGGCACATCCCTGTAATCCCAGCTACTAGGGAGGCTGAGGCAGGAGAATCGCTTGAACTCGGGAGGCGGAGGTTGCAGTGAACCCGGGAGGTGGAGGTTGTGGTGAGCTGAGATCGCGCCATTGCACTCCAGCCTGGGCAACAGGAGCGAAACCCTGTCTCAAAAACAAACAAACAAATAAATAAAAAAACAAAAACAGCCACACGTGATCATGATATCTGGGAAGCAGGTACTATGTGTGGGGCTCTGAGCCGCTTGCATTGCAGTAAGTCTAATCCACTCTACACCCCAAAGAGATGGGAACTTAGACATCTCCATTTTATAAATGAGGACACAAGGCCCAGAGAGGTAAGTGACTGCCAAGCTGACACACAGATTTGCTCCCAGCCCAACCTGGCACAGTCATCCTGACCCTGGGGAGGAAGCCATTTCCCTCCACGGAGCTCCATCGTGTTCCCCCAACACCCCTAGACTGTTCCCTCCTCTGAGTCTTTGCACAGGCTATGCCAGGCACCAAGTGAAGTCATCTGGTGCCACGCTGCCCTGAGTCCTTGCAACAGCTCTGTGCAGTGGGTGCTATGGCGCTCCTCATTTTACAGGTGAAGAAACTGAGTCTCAGGGAGGGATGGCGGCTCACCATTGGCCACCCAGGGTGTCAGGGGCAGAGCTGGGAAGAGTTCTCTTCTCCTGCCTCCCCATGGGACTCCTCTGTGAGACCTTCCACCAACCCTCACCTCATCAGGTATTTATGGTTTTGCCCATAAAAGGACAAGCCATCCTGATAAGATAGAAACGTTTTATGGGGCAACAAAAATATAGATAAAATTTTATAGTGCAAATCAGGGGGAGGAAAGTATTAAGTTCCACAAACACCTTTAAATTTTAAACAGCCCCCATTGCAGGGTCCCTGGAGCCAAACTTAAGTAATGGATCAGAAAAAGGATAAATCTCCCTGGTCCCCTGTGCGACGAGGGGAGAGGCCTGATCGACAAGCAGACAGCAAAGGTGGGGTGCGGGTGGCGGCCAATGCAGTGCCGGGCCCTGGCGGGCCGCAGTGCGGGCACAGAGCCTCATCTTTATTGTACTTATAAAATATACATGGCCCTTTATTGAATTGCCTGCTGTCGAAATCTGCAAGAACGTTATTGCCTTTTACTGTCCTGGAGAGAAGCAGAGCAGCAACATCTGTGTAATTTCATAAGATGCAGGAGCCATAAATCTGATTGTGCCGGATATAAGATCGATCGTAAAAAATCACGCATTGAACATGGGGGATGTCAGGAAGCAGCAGGGGCAGGAGCAGCTTGGGGGGCCCGTTCCGAACCCCGCACCGCAATTCCGGTGGGTGCTGGCCGGCAGGTGCTTTGGAGGAGCAGGGCCTGCTCTGTGGGGCCCAGGGCCTCTGAGGGAAGGGCCGCTGTGTCAAGTCAAAACCTTCCCCAAGCTCTGGGGAGACCCACCCACCCAGAGAGAAGCAAGAACCAGAAGGGGACCCAGGAGCTCCTGTCCTTGGTATAGAAGAAAGACGGGCAGCTGTAGACACAGACACACGCACCCACTCGCTCACAGGCACCCCAGTGTCAGGGACAGCCCAGGGACACAAAGGCACAAAGGAGACACACCCCCCTTTCACCTCCACCCACCGTGCCCCAGCTGCCTGATTCTTCCTGTCTGTCAAAACTTGCTTCATATCTTCAATTAAAAACTCAGTGATATGGGGCCAAGTGCGGTGGCTCATGCCTGTAATCCTAGCACTTTGGGAGGCTGAGGCCCGCAGATCACTTGAGGTCAGAAGTTCAAGACCGGCCTGACCAACATGGTGAAACTCCATCTCTACTAAAAATACAAAAATTAGCCGGGCGTGGTAGTGCACGCTTATAATCCCAGTTACTCAGGAGGCTGAGGCAGGAGAATCACTTGAACTCTGGAGGTGGAGGTTGCAGTGAGCCGAAATGGTGCCACTGCACTCTAACCTGGGCGACAGAGCAAGACCATCTCAAAAAAAATTTTTTTAATAAAAATAAAAAATTTAAAAACTCAGTGATGTTGAATACGCCTGTTGATATTTGGGGGTAGAGACAACCAATAAAACCCCTCTCTTTCCCTCTGAACTTGGAAGCAATGGGAAAGAAGTCACAGAGACAGGTGAAATACGGGCTGGGTGACTGATGAAGCAGATTGGAGAACACGGCTTCCTGAGCCACCCAGTGGGCTTCCTCATGCTCCTCCTGGACTGAATTTGCCCTTCCACTCACATGCTACCCCTGCATGGGCAGAGGCTTCTGGGGCTGCCTACAGTACCCCTGTCATGAACAGGCAGCAGGCACCCTCCCTGCAGGCAGGCCAATGGGTCAAGAGAGCCCCACAGGGACTGGGAGGGGCAGGCTCAGTTCCTACTCCCACATGCACGGTCAAGTCTCACCTCCCTTGGGGCGGAATCAGTGAGGGATGCAGAGAAAAGTCAGGAGTATTCCTCATGGAAGTATGAGTCTTCCTAGCAACAAGGGGAGCTCCATCCCTGGCCTCTCTCCTGAGATGAAGTCCCAAGAAACTCATCAGAAAATGTGAGAAAATGGGAAAGGTTTGAACAACAACTCTCTGTCCTCTGAATGCCTGTAAATTACTTTTTCCTGTTAATCACAACTGCCCTTGCCCTAAAGTTGTGTGAGAAGAGTGAATTTTTAAAGGGCAGGAAAATGATACCGAGAAAGCAATTGGTTGCTCCCAAGGAGATGGTTTTCCAGCAGCACTGGATTAGTTCTCTGTTGCTGCGTGACAAATTACCGCAAAACACAGGGGCCTGAAACAAAAGCATTTGTTATATCATGGCTTCTTGTAGGTCTGGACTCCTACAAGGTGCAGCTTAGCTGGGTCCTCTGCTCCGAGGTCTCTCAGAGGCTGCAATTAAGGTGTTGGCTTGGGCTGCGGTCATCCTAAGGCTAACTGGAGAAGGATCTGCTTCCAAACTCACTTATGTGGTTGTTGGCAGCATTCAGTTCCTCATGGGATGTTGGCCAGAGGCACCCTCAGTCCCACCTTATATAAGCCTTTCCCACATGACAGCTGGCATCACAAAGCACCCAAGCTGAGAAGGCAATAGAGAGGGGATGGCAGCAAGCCAAGTCTTTTGTGACCTAGTTCCAGGCATGACGTCTCATCACTTTTGCCATCTTCTATTCATTAGAAGCAGGTCACTCCCAAGGGGAGGTGAACACCCAAGGGCATGAATATCAGCATGTGAGGTCCTTAAGAACCAAGTCAGAAGCTGCCTACTGCAAGCACTCTTTCTCTCTTTTCTTTTCTTTTTTTTTTTTTTTTTTTTTTGAGATGGAGTCTTGCTCTATCGCCCGGGCTGAAGTGCAGTGGCGAGATCTCGGCTCACTGCAACCTCTGCCTCCCGGGTTCAAGCGATTCTCCTGCCTCAGCCTCCTGAGTAGCTAGGACTACAGGTGCGTGCCACCACGCCCAGCCAATTTTTGTATTTCTTTTTTTTTTTTTTCTTTTTTTTTTTAGATGGAGTTTCACTCTTGTTGCCCAGGCTGGTGTGCAATAGTGTGATCTTGGCTCACCACAACCTCTGCCTCCCGGGTTCAAGCTATTCTTCTGCCTCAGCTTCCTGAGTATCTGGGATTACAAGCATGCACCAACATGCCCAGCTAATTTTTTGTATTTTTAGTAGAGACGGGGTTTCTCCATGTTGGTCAGGGTGGTCTCAAACTCCCAACCTCAGGTGATCCTCCTGCCTTGGCCTTCCGAAGTGCTGGGATTACAAGTGTAAGCCACCGCACCTGGACTAATTTTTGTATTTTAGTAGAGATGGGTTTCACCATGTTGGCCAGGATGGTCTCCATCTCTTGACCTCGTCATCTGCCCACCTCAGCCTCCCAAAGTGCTGGGATTACAGGCGTAAGCCACCGTGCCAGGCCCTTTTTTTCTTCTTTGAGACAGAATCTCACTCTGTTGCCCAGGCTGGAGTGCAGTGGCACAGTCTTGGCTCAATGCAGCCTTGTCCTCCAGTGCTCAATTGATCCTCCCACCTCAGCCTCCTGAGTAGCTGGGACTACAGGTGTGTGCCACCACACCCAGCTAACTTTTCTTCTTCTTTTTTTTTTGGAAAGACAGGGTCTCGTTATGTTGCCCTTAGGCTGGTCTCAAACTCCTGAGCTCAAGCAGTCCACCTGCCTCAGCCTCATAAAATGCTGGGATTACAGGTGTCAGCCACCGCACTTTGCCTAAGCACTCTTCCTAGGAGCTCCTCTTCTCCAGCCACAACCAGGACCCAGAAGGATCCCTGAAATTTGTGTTTCGAAGCAGACTACAATGAGAAGGCAGGCATGGTGGTGTCAGACTGATGAGCGCAGCCAGGGGCTATGACCAGGACAAGGACTGTGGCCCTAAATTCAACCATGGGATTCTTTACATGAAGGCCTCAGACCTGCAATTGGGATAGATGGTATAGCACACTGTTCTTGTCCAATCAATCAGCCATTGCCAATCTCACTTACCCTTGCCACCATCCACTATAGGCCAGAAAGCTGTTATTTTTCTCCCAGGCTCTTTTGCAACTGGGATAGCCATGAGATCCAGCTTTGACAATGAAATGTAAGTATTCCAGGTGGCTTCTGGGTAAGAAGCAGCTAGTGTCATCTGCCTTTCCTCCATCCTGCCAGGGACAGAGACATGCTGTCTGGAGTGGTGACAGCTACCTTGTAACCATAAAAAAAGTGAGAGCAAGTTGACAGTCATGAGGAGAGAGAGGCCCACCTGCTAAGAATATTGAGTTAGAAAGAGAGAAAGGGTTTTTTTGGTTTTTTGCTTTGTTTTTGACCTTGGCTCACTGCAACCTCTGCCTCCTGGGTTCAAGCCATTCTCCTGCCTCAGCCTCCTGAGTAGCTAGGATTACAGGCGCCTGCCACCACGTCAGGCTAATTTTTGTTTTTCTAGTAGAGACAGGGTTTCCCCATGTTGGCCAGGCTGGTCTCAAAGATCTCAGGTGATCCGCCCACCTCGGCCTCCCAAAGTGCTGGGATCACAGGCATGAGACACCGCATCCAGCTGAAAGAGAGAAAGAGCTTTGAAGGCATGAGGAGAGGGTCAACCACCATAAGCAACCACCTTTCTCCATTTTTTTACGAGAAAATAAGTTATTTGTTTGAGCCAACGTGCGTTGGGTTTTCTGTAATCTACACAGCCCAACACAATCTCTATCTGACCAATAATGGTAACCAACTGGGGAAAATGCAGTTTGAAAATGGGTCTCCCCCTCTGTGACGCAACACATTGCACCAGTGTACAGATAACAAAGTGTTTAAAAGAAATGCTCTCCAATTTGGCAGGAGTGTGGGGAAACAATCATTCTTATGTACTGCTGGTGGAAGCATAAATTGGTTTAGCCTTATTAGAGAGTAATTTGGCTGTATCTATTACACTATAAAATGTAGAAACTCTGACCTAGAAGCTTTAGCTGTATAAATCTATCTTAAAGAAATAATCACATGAATGTATAACGTGATAAGCATAAGAATGTTTACTGTAGCATTACTTATAATGGCAAAAATTGGAAGCAACCTATATTTCCATCAGCAGGCCCACAGTTAAATAAGTTATGGTTGATGCCTATGTCACCTAGTATAATGGGCACTGGCCACATATGGCTACTGAGCACTTAAAGTGTGGTTAGTCCAGGGCCAAGCATGGG
This sequence comes from Pan troglodytes, assembly GCF_028858775.2. Taxonomy (NCBI): domain Eukaryota; kingdom Metazoa; phylum Chordata; class Mammalia; order Primates; family Hominidae; genus Pan; species Pan troglodytes. The sequence goes on along the minus strand of NC_072409.2, from coordinate 11,699,035 downwards.
GCTCATGCCTGTAATCTCAGCACTTTGGGAGGCCAAGGTGGGAAGATTGGTTGAAGCCAAGAGTTGGAGACCAGCCTGGATAACAAAGTGAGACACCATCTCTACAAAAAAATTAAAAAAAAAAAAATTAGTCAGGTACCCTGTAATCCCAGTTACTTGGGAAATTGAAGCATGAGGATCGCTTGAGCCCAGGAGTTTGAGGCTGCAGTGAGCTATAATTGTGTCACTGCATGCTAGCCTAGGCAACAGAGCAAGATCTCATCCCTTAAGAAAAAAAAAAATAGCTATTCCAAATTGAGATGAGCTGTAAGTGTAAAATATATGCTAGATTTCAAAGACTTAATGTTCTGAAAGAATGTAGATTATGTCATTAATAATTGTATATTGTTTACATGTTGTAATATATTGGACACATTGAGTTAAGTAAAATATATTATTAAAATTAATTCTACTTGTTTCATTGAATTTTTTTCAACGTGGCTGTAAGAAAATTAAAATTACATGTGAGACTCACATTATATTTCTGTTAGACAGTGGCGTTTTAAACACAAACGGAAGAGTACTCAGGCTTTAAAAGGGTGAGGTAGGCCAGGCGCAGTGTCTCACACCTGTAATCCCAGCGCTTGGGGAGGCTGAGGTGGGCGGATCATGAGGTCAGGAGTTTGAGACCAGCCTGGCCAACATGGTGAAACCCTGCCTCTACTAAATATACAAAAATTAGCCAGGCGTGGTGGCGTGTGCCTGTAATCCCAACTACTTGGGAGGCTGAGGCAGGAGAATTGCTTGAACCCAGGAGGTGGAGGTTGCAGTGAGCCGAGATGGTGCCACTGCACTCCAGCCTGGGCAGCACAGTGAGACTCTGTCTCAAAAAAAAAAAAAAAGGTGGGGACACTGAGGTAGATATGAATGTGCACTTAGCAAAATGCCCACAATATGACTCAGTTAACAACACATTTATAGAACTTAAGAATTAGTATGATTCCAATTTTGGAAAAGAAAAAAAGTGAGTGTTGCGTGCATCGACAAAGTTGTTTGTTGTTTTTTGTTTTTTTTTCAGACAGAATCTTGCTCTGTCACCCACGCTGAAGTGCGGTGGTCTGATCTCAGCTCACTGCAACCTCCACTTCCTGGGTTCAAGCAATCCTCCTACCTCAGCCTCCTGAGTAGCAGGGGCTACAGACGTGCACCACCACACCCAGCTCACTTTTGTGTTTTTGTAGAGATGGGGTTTTGCCATGTTGCCTAGGCTGGTCTCAAATTCCTGAGCTCAAGCGATCCACCTGCCTTGGCCTCCCAAAGCGCTGGGATTAGAGTTGTGTGCTACTGCGCCCCGCCCAAAGCTCTTAAAGGACATACTAAACTACTAACAGTGGTTACCTTGGAGTGAGCTCAAGGAATCACTTTTCATTTTTTGCACATCTGTTAATGTATTTCTTGTGTAACTGAAATGATTTTTAATAGGAAAGAGAGAGGAGTAACGGCAGCAAAACAGTGGCTGCCGCATTTTAATCATTAGAACCCGGTTGCACATTAGAAACCGGGTTTCTGTAAATACAGAGGGGCCAGTCAGGGAAGAGAAGAACTACAGAGAAGGCAGCCAGACAAGGGGACCGTGCCAGGGGACAGCAGCTCAAAGGAGGCTGTCAGCCAGGGTTGAGACGCCACACTTGCGCAGCATCCTGGCGGCACTGCACTGCCCTGCTGTTCAGCTTCAATGCCGCTGCCCTACTGCTTGTTAAAATATTTTGAATCTCCTCCCTGACCTCTAGGGACCCATGGCTGGACGTCACCACCAAGCCCTCTTGAGAGGGGCACAAGATATGAGTTTTCTAAGGGCTGCTGTTTAGTAATGCTGCGTGTAATTCACCCACTTCAGTGGGTGACAGACAAAACAGACAAAACATGCTATTGACAAGGAAAGGAATAAAAAATTGGCAGCGGATATCAAATTTACCATACTAAGTGTGAGAGAGAAGATATCTTTTACAGAGTTCTGGAATTAAAAGGATTGCGATGCTAGAATTATTTTTATTTTTTATTTGATGCTAGAATTCTTTTTTTTTTTTTTTTTTTTTGAGACGGAATCTCGCTCTGTCGCCCAGGCTGGAGTGCAGTGGCGCGATCTCTGCTCACTGCAAGCTCCGCCTCCCAGGTTCACGCCATTCTCCTGCCTCAGCCTCCGGGGTAGCTGGGACTACAGGCGCCCGCCACCACGCCCGGCTAATTTTTTGGTATTTTTAGTAGAGACGGGGTTTCACCATGTTAGCCAGGATGGTCTCGATCTCCTGACCTCGTGATCCTCCCGCCTCAGCTTCCCAAAGTGCTGGGATTACAGGCATGAGCCACCGCGCCTGGCCGATGCTCGACTTCTATACCCAGTCAGAATACTATTCATAAAAGACAAAAGCAGTTCAGACCTGTACCACCAATATATCCTTTCTGAAACAGTTACTTCAAGAAGTATCTAGTTAAAATAAGGTAGTTTTAAAATGTGGTCTACAAGAAACATGAGTAAGAAATCAAAACTGTTAAGCTGATAGTTTATTCTAATGGCTGACAATGTGGTTGTGGAATTTTATGCAATCTTTCAAAAAGGATTCTTGAAATATAAGAGGCATAGAGTAAACAACTAATAATAATGTGTAATTTACCTTATTGTTAATTTAATAATGCTTTTTAAGTGTAGATGATAACGAAAGAGGCATTAAGACATTGTAAAGGACAACTTTTTTTTTTTTTTTTTTTTTTTTTTTTTTTTTTTTTTGAGCCGGAGTCTCTATCACCCAGGCTGGAGTGCAGTGGCGAAATCTTGGCTCACTGCAACCTCTGCCACCCGAATTCAAGCAATTCTTCTGCCTCAGCCTTCTGAGTAGCTGGGATTACAGGCACGTGCCACCACACCCAGCTAACTTTTGTACTTTCGGTAGAGACGGGGTATGGCCATGTTGGCTAGGCTGGTCTCGAACTCCTGACCTCAGGTGATCCACCCGCCTCAGCCTCCCAAAGAGCTGGGATTACAGGCGTGAGCCACCACGCCCGGCCTGTAAAGGACAACTCTTAGTTGAAGAGCAAGAGAGAGGTTATAGGCACCACTTAACTTTTGACATTGATAGAACCATAATTTTAAATATGTTAAAATTTTATATCAATAAAACTAGTAGAAAACCATATATAGTTACCCAAAAAGGGGGAAAGAAAAAGAAGAAAGATCAACGCCCTACAGTACAAGCCAATAAGGAAAAAAAAAAAAAAAGCAAACCACACAACAGTATAAGAAACAGAAGCGTAACCCAAGGGGTGAAAAACAAGATCATACTGTTGCATCCGAGGGAAAACTCAATTATTAACTGAAAAAAAAATTTTTAATGTTAAATTCTATTAAAAAACAAAGATTCTCAGATTAAATAAAACAGAAAAACTACTTCCAGTTATTTCCTGATGAGTAACAAACCACTTCAAAACTTAAAACAACAATGAACTGTTATTTCTCATGATTTTGTAGCTCTGGGATGCCAGCATGGCTTGGCGGGCGTCTTTTGTTCCACAGGGCATGGGCTGGGCTCACTCATTAAGCTCCATCCTGCGGGCGGCTGGGCTGAGCAGTCCAAGATTTTACTCACATGGTGCCTCCGTGCTCCTGCACTGTGGCCTCTCTTTCTCCAAGCCTGCCTCACAGTTTAATATTCCAGCCTGAGCTTCCTTAAAGTATGCCTGCTGGTTTCCCCAACACAACCTGAAGTCACCTGACTGCTTAAAGGCTAGGTCCAGAACTGACATCATATCACTTCCTCTGCTTGCTATTGGTCAAGGCAAGACACAAGGCCACCCGTATTGGAGGAGAGGAGAAACAGACCCCACCTCCTAATGGGCAGAGCCATCAGGCACGAGATAGGCACAGGAAGGATTTATGGTGGCCATCTTTTGGAGACTGTCTACCTCAATTATGCTTTACAAGGGATTCCCTCCAAAGTTAAATAATTATGAAAACTCTAAAATAAATACATTCCAGGGAAATCCAAATAGAAGAAAGAGAGTGTGGCAGTGTTCATATTTTCAACAGTGTAATTCAAGGGAGGCAAAGCGTTTAATGGAACTGAGGGATTTTTTTTTTTCTTTTTTTTTGAGACAGACTCTTGCTCTGTCGCACAGGCTGGAGTGCAGTGGCACGAACTTGGCTCACTGCAGCCTCTGCCTCCTGGGTTCAAGCAATTCTCCTGCCTCAGCCTCCTGAGTAGCTGGGATTACGGGCGCACACCACCACGCCTGGCTAATTTTTATATTTTAGTAGAGATGGGGGTCTCACCATATTGGCCAGGCTGGTCTCGAACTCCTGACCTCAGGTGAGCCACCCCCCTCAGCCTCCCAAAGTGCTGGGATTACAGCCGTGAACCACCATGCCTGGCTGGGATTTTTTAAATAATTGTATTGATAAAATACCCAATCATCAAGAAAATATAATAGACATTTGTCGAACACTTACATGAATAATTTCATTTAATCTCATAACAATTATGTGAGGTAAATGTTATCTTTTTTGCCCCATTTAACAGATGAGGAAACTAAAGCTTAGAAAGATTAAGTAATTACTCCACCCCTACATATTTTGTAAGGGGAAGAACCAAGATTTGAACCCATGTACCCTAACACCAGAGTTCGTGCTTTTGTTTTTTGTTTTTGAGACAGGGTGTAACTCTGATTCCCAGGCTGAAGTGCAGTGGCATGAACATGTCTCACTGCAGCCTCGACCTCCTGGGCTCAAGTATCCTCCTACCTCAGCTTCCTGGGTAGCTGGGACTACAAATGCAAGCCACCGCTCCTGACTAATTTTTTTTTTTTTTTTTTTTTTTTTTTTTTTTTTTTGTAGAGACAGGGTCTCAAACTCCTGGGCTTAAGCGATCCTCCTGCCTCCTCCTCCCAAAGCATTGGGATTACAGGCATGAGCCACCTCGCAGGGCCCAGAGTTCGTGCTCAATCACTGGGTGGCTGATTAATCATGAATCTGAATCAGACAGATACATGGGCAGAAATACTGAGAAGAATATATAAAGCAAAAAGCAAAAATTGAGGCTGGGCATGGTGGCTCACGCCTGTAATCCCAGCACTTTGGGAGGCCGAGGCAGCCAGATCACCCGAGATCGGGAGTTTGAGACCAGCCTGACCAACATGGAGAAATCTCGTCCCTACTAAAAATACAAAATTAGCCAGGCGTGGTGGTGCACACCTGTAATCCCAGCTACTGGGGAGGCTGAGGCAGAAGAGTCACTTGAACCCAGGAAGCGGAGGTTGCGGTGGGCCGAGATTGTGCCATTGCACTCCAGCCTGGGCAACAAGAGCAAAACTCCATCTCAAAAAAAAGCAAAAATTGAAAAACTAGGAGAATTTTACAAAAGCATGCAGAGTGGGAGATTTTAAAACACCTGACTCAAAATTTAACAGGTCAGATATTTTTAAAATCATGAAGACAATCTAAATAACAAAATTAACAAGATTGTTTTAATATATCTAGGTAGAATTTGAACAGGGAATTCCTTTTTTTCCAATGCTTACAGAACATATAAACAAATTGATTAAGTAATGAGTTTCAAAGTAAACCTTGATAAATTCCAAACAGTAGAAACTACACAGGCAATTTCAACAAATCAATAATAAAAAGACAAATGACCAAATAGAAAAATGGGCAAAGGATTGAAAGGGACTTTTTTACAAATGAGGATATATATAAATGGCCGAAAATATATAAAAAGATGCTCCAACTTCACTAGTAAACATAGAATATGAAATCAAATCAACAAATACTATTTCTCTTCACCCAAAAGATTGGGGAAAAAATAGAAAGTTGGATATCAGTTGTTGGTAAGAAAATAAAGAGAAGATTTTTTAGAGTTCTAGTGTAATGTAAATTGACATGCCGTTTTAAAGAACAATTTAGGGCCAGGTGTAGTGGTCACGCCTGCAATGCCAGCACTTTGGAAGGCCTAGGTGGGCAGATTATCTGAGGTCAGGAGTTCGAGACCAGCCTGACCAACATGGTGAAACCCCATCTCTACTAAAAATACAAAAAATTTTTAGGGCCTGGTGGCAGGTGCCTGTAGTCCCAGCTACTGGGAGGCTGAGGCACGAGAATCGCTTGAACCTGGGAGGCAGAGCTTTCAGTGAGCCAAGATCACACCACAGCACTCCAGCCTGGGCGACAGAGTGAGACTCCATCTCAAACAAACAAAAAAAAATAGGCCAGGCATGGTGGCTCACACCTGCAATCCCAGTACTTTGGGAGGCCAAGGCAGGGGGGTCACCTGAAGTCAGGAGTTCGAGACCAGCTTGACCAACATGGTGAAACCCCGTCTCTACTAAAAATACAAAAATTAGCCTGGCGTGGTGTCGTGCTCCTATAATCCCAGCTACTCGGGAGGCTGAGGCAGGAGAATCGCTTGAACCCAGGAGGCAGAGGTTGCAGTGAGCTGAGATCGTGCCACTGCACTCCAGCCTGTGTGACGGAGCGAGACTCCGTCTCAAAAATACATAAATAATACATAAATACATAAATAAAATAAAGAACAATTTAGAAGTACGCATTAATAGCTTAAGCATATGTAACTATGTCACACACCAATTCAATTTGTAAATTCTACACCAGAGTTCTGATGCTGGCCAAGGCAATGTGTGCCACCACAACCTCTCTGTCCCACTGACTGCCAACTAAAAGATCTGGACAAAATACAAAAAGCACTGCCTGAGGATTGAGGAAATAACAAGTAGATTGGCAAGAGGGGCAAAAACTTGAAGAAAGACCCTAATGGGGTGAGTTTCCAGGGTTGTGTTCCTCTTTTATCACCCAGCTTTGACCCGAGGGTGGCCCAGATCTGGAACTGTGTAGCAGGTGCAGGCAACAAAATCTCCAAGAGAAACCCATCTTCCTGAACGGAGAATTGGAAAAGGGGCCTCTTGTGAGTTACAGAGTGTAGGGTATCTTTTCTTCTCTTTTCTCTCTTTCGACCTGTCCTAAGGGTGAGCCAGTCAGAAAGCTACACTATGGTGGCAGGGGGTGGTGGCACAGACACCCAAAACCCCCAAAGAAAACCCATCTTTCTTGCCGGATGAACCAGGAATAGGGGGTGTGAGGGCGGAATCCCCCTTGCTTTTTCTCTTTCTTTTCTCTCTTTGCATTACCCTGAGGGCGGCCAAAGCCATGTGGAGCTATACAATAGATTATCTAGAGTTTTAGCCACCTGTGCTATTGCAGAAGCCGGAAGACTGGTCTAAACACACCAATTAAAAGACAACACTGGCTGAGTGCGGTGGCTCATGCCTGCAGTCCCAGCACTTTGAGAGGCTGAAGTGGGTGGATCTCTCTTTTTTTGTTTGTTTTTGTTTTGTTTTGTTTTGTTTTGAGGCGCAGTCTCGCTCTGTCGCCCAGGCTGGAGTGCAGTGGTGTAATTGGCTCACTGCAAGCTCCGCCTCCTGGGTTGACACCATTCTCCTGCCTCAGCCTCCCGAGTAGCTGGGACTACAGGCTCCCGCCACCATGCCCGACTAATTTTATTTTTTGTATTTTTAGTAGAGACGGGGTTTCACCGTGGTCTCAATCTCCTGACCTGGTGATCCACCCGCCTCGGCCTCCCAAAGTGCTGGGATTACAGGTGTGAGCCACCGCGCCCGGCCTGTGGGTGGATCTCTTGAGGCCAGGAGTTCAAGTCCAGCCTGGCCAACATGGCGAAACCACATCTCTACTAAAAATACAAAAATTAGTCAAGCATGGTCGTGCATGCCTGTAGTCCCATCTACTTGGGAGGCTGAGGCACGAGAACCACTTGAACCCGGGAGGTGGAGGTTGCAGCGAGCCAAGATTGTGCCACTGCACTCCAGCCTGGGTGATAGAACAAGACTTTGTCTAAAAAAAAAAAAAAAAGACAACATTGTCAGATTGGACTGAACACACATATATACACATTTACATAAGACCCAACTACATGCTCTCTACATAAAACCCACCTTAATGTAATTACATAGATAGATTAAAAGTAAAATGATAGAAAAGGTTAAACCATATAAATACTGATCAAAAGACAGCTGGAGTGGCTATATTAATATCAGACAAAGTAGCCTTCAAAACAAGCAATATTACCAGGGATAAAGAGAGATATTACATAATAATAAAAAGGTTAAGGCTAGGTCCAGTGGCTCATGCCTGTAATTCCAACACTTTGGGAGGTTGAAGTGGTTGGATCTCTTGAGCCCAGGAGTTCAAGACCGACCTGGCCAACATGGTGAAACCCTGTCTCTACTAAAAATACAAAAATTAGCCAGGTGTAGTGGCGTGTGCCTGTAATTCCAGCTACTCGAGAGGCTGAGGCAGGAGAATCTCTTGAACCCAGGAGGCGGGAGGTTGCAGTGAGGCGAGATGGTGCCACTGCACTCCAGCCTGGGTGACAGAGCAAGACTCTGTCTCAAAAACAAAAAAAAAAGTTAATTCCCCAAAAAGATATAAAAATCCTAAAGGTTTATGCATATAACAACAGAGCTTCAAGAAGCACGAAGCAAAAACGGATAGAACTCAAATGAGAAATAGAGAAATCCACTATTATAATTGGTGAGTTAAACACTCCAATAGAAAAAATAAACAAAAATTAGCAGGGATATGGAGGATCTGAACATCACTCTCAACCAGTGTGGCCTAACTGACATTCATAGAACCCTCCATTCAACAACAGCAGCATATACATTCTTTCAAGTGTGCGTAAAACATCATCAAGATAAACTGTATTCTGGGCTATAAAACAAACCTTAACACTTGTAAAAGAATAGAGAGAATATAATGTCCTCTGACCATAATGTAATTAAACCAAAAACCAATAACAGGAAGCTATCTTTTAAAATCCTCAAATATTTTGGAATTAAATAACATACTTCTAAGTAACCCGTGGCTCAAAAAGAAAGTCTCAAGGGAAATTTAGAAAATGTTTTGGGCCAGGCATGGTGGCTCACGCCTGTAATCCCAGCACTTTGGGAGGCCATGGCAGGAAGATCACTTGAGGTCAGGAATTTGAGACCAGCCTGGCCAACATGGCGAAACCCTGTCTCTACTAAAAATTCAAAAATTAGCAGGTGTGATTGCACACCCCTGTAATCCCGGCTATTTGGGAGGCTGAGACAGGAGAATTGCTTGAACCCGGGAGGTAAAGGTTGCAGTGAGCTGAGATCAATATTGCGCCACTGCACTCCAGCCTGGGGGACAGAGCAAGACTCCATCTTAAAAAAAGAAAATATTTTGAATTTAGTGAAAATAAAAATACTACATGTAAAATTTTGTGGGAAAATTGTGGTTGCCAGGGACTGCAGGAAAGGTGAAATAGGGAGTTGCTGTGCAATGGGTATAGAGTTTCAGTCATGCAAGATGAAAAAGTTCTAGAGATATGTTATCCAACAATGGTTAGCAATACTGTACTATTTTATGTATATATAAAAATTTGTTAATACTATAGATCTTAAGCTATGTGTGTGTCTTAAAAATGTCTTCCCTTCTCGGCCAGGTGCGGTGGCTCATGCCTGTAATCCCAGCACTTTGGGAGGCCAAGGTGGGCGGATCACAAGGTCAGGAGATCGAGACCATCCAGGCTGACATGGTGAAACCCCATCTCTACTAAAAATACAAAAAATTAGCCGGGCGTGGTGGTGGGCACCTGTAATCCCAGCTACTCAGGAGGCTGAGGCAGGACAATGGCGTGAACATGGGAGGTGGAGCTTGCAGTGAGCCTAGATCACGCCACTGCACTCCAGCCTGGGCGACAGAGCAAGACTCCGTCTTAAAAAAAAAAAAAAAACAGTTCTTCCCTTCTCTTCTGAAACATATGTGTTTTATTACAATAAAAAAGTTGTGAGATGCAGCTAAAACATTGCCTAGAGGGAAATTCATAGCATTAAGTGCTCATATTAGAAAACTAAAGAAAGGTAGCAGACTGAGTAGCATGGCTCATGCCTGTAATCTTAGCACTTTGAAAGGCAAAGGTGGACAAATTGCTTGAGACCAAGAGTTCGAGACCAGCCTGGGCAACATGGCAAAAGTCCATCTGTACAAAAAAATACAAAAATTAGCTGGGCCTGGTAGCACACACCTGTGATCCCAGCTACTTGGGAGGCTGGGGCAGGAGCCTGTGCCCAGGGAGGTCGAGGCTGCAGCGAGCTGTGTTCAGGCCACTGCACTCCAACCTAGGTGACAGAGAGAGACCCTGTCTCAAAAAAAGAGAGAAAGGTATCAAATGGAATATATAAGCTTCCATCTTGAGATATTAGATAAAAACCAAATTAAACTCAAAACAAAAAGGAAGAAAAGTATTATAAGCATAAATCAATGAAATCAAGAACAGAAAAGCAATAGAGATAATCAATAAAATAAAAAGCTGGGCTGGGCACAATGGCTCACGCCTGTAATCCCAACACTTTGGGAGGCCAAGGCGGGTGGATCATGAGGTCAGGAGTTCAAGACCAGCCTGGCCAAGATGGTGAAACTCCATCTCTACTAAAAATACAGAAAAAAATCAGCCGGGCATGGTGGTAGATGCCTGTAATCCTGGCTACTTGGGAGGCTGAGGCAGAGAATTGCTTGAACCCAGGAGGCGGAGGTTGCAGTGAGCCAAGATCACGCCACTGCACTCCAGCCTGGGTGACAGAGTGAGACTCCATCTCAAATTAATTAATTAATTAATTAAAATTAAAAGCTGGTTCTTTTTTTTTTTTTTTTTACATGGAGTCTCGCTCTGTCGCCCAGGCTGGAGTGCAGTGACGATCTCAGCTCACTGCAAGCTCCGCCTCCTGGGTTCACGCCATTCTCCTGACTCAGCCTCCCGAGTAGCTGGGACTACAGGCACCTGCCACCAGGCCTGGCTAATTTTTTGTATTTTTAGTAGAGACAGGGTTTCACCGTGTTAGCCAGGATGGTCTCGATCTCCTGACCTCGTGATCCGCCCGCCTCAGCCTCCCAAAGTGCTGGGATTACAGGTATGAGCCACCCTGCCCGGCCAAAGCTGGTTCTTTCAAAAGATCAATAATATCAGAGCCCATGGGTTATTTTTACTCATACTTACTCTATGACCTTAAATGATTTTATTAACAAAGAAGAAAGATTACAAATAAAGAAACCAAGCATTCTTCTCAAAAAGTTAGAAGAAGAAAAATTAAAAAGTAGAAAGAACAAATTAATATAAAAGTAGAAACATAAAAGTAGAAATTGCCTAGGTTTAAATCCCAGCTCCACATTTATTAGCTGTGCCCTTAGACAAGTCACTTACTAATTTTGTGATTCAATTCCCTCATTTGTAAAATTAGATAATAGTAGTCCCTAACTCATAAAGTTGTTATGAAGATTGAGTTAATATAGCTTAGAACAGGGCTTGGAACAGAGTAAACACTTCGTAAATATTTGCTATTATATTTCTCTACTTCTGCTACTATTACATTTTTTATAATTCTGATGAAGAAATGAAAAGAAATAAAACACAAAAATACATCATGAGTAAGATGAGATCTTTTTTCCCTTTTCTTTTTTTCTTTTCTTTTTTCTTTCCTTTTTTTCTTTGAGACGGGGTCTCACTCTGCTGCCCAAGCTGGTGTCAAACTTTTGGCCTCAAGCGATCCTCCTGCCTCAGCCTCCCAAAGCACTGGGATTACAGACATGAGCCATAGCACCCAGCCCTAAGATTAGATCTTTAAAAGAGAGGAAACGATACAGAGATTTTTTTTAAATCATAAGTAAAACTATGTTTTTTTATTCTAATAAATCTGAACTTCTCTAGGTAGACAGAATAATTACTTCAGCAAAATATAAATGACCCAAATTGACTCAATCATGAGAAACCAGAAATGATTAATAATGTAACAAGTTTAAGGTAATTGTTAAAGGCCCCAGGTCAGATGGTTTTACAGATGAAGTAACAAACATTTGACAAACAGATATTGCCTAAATTCCTTAAAAAGTTTTTGAAGTACTAAAAAGCACTAAAATATATGGAAAATTTTCTATTTGTTTAATGAATATTGTATAATCCTGACACCAAAACAAAACAAAGCACAAAAAAAGAAAACTTTGTTGAAAAATTTCACCTACATGCAAAAATTCTAAAAACTATGTGAGCAAACAGAATCGAGTAAAAAGGGTAGCAAACTATTATCAGATTTATTCCTGGAAGCAAATGGTAAGGTTGGTTTCACTCCAGAGCATGGGTTTTGGAGGTAAACTGCCAGGTTTTGAATCTGGCTTCACTACTCACTAAGAACTAGCTGGGTAACCTGGGTAAGTGATGTAACCTCTCTATGGTTGTTTTCCTGTTTGTAAAATGGAAATAATAATACCTAATTCAGAGGGATGGGAGGAGTAAATTTAAATTATTCATTTGAAGAACTTAGTTAAGTATTTGGTATATAGCACTCAACAAGTGTTAGCTGTAAGTATTCATTTAAAAAATAATTTCAAGGCCAGGCGTGGTGGCTCATGCCTGTAATCCCAGCATTTTGGGAGGCCGAGGCAGGCAGATCACTTGAGGTCAAGAGTTTGAGACCAGGCTAGACAACATGGCAAACCTCTATCTCTACAAAAATAAATAAATAAATAAATAAAAATAAAAATGAGCAAGGTGTGGTAGTTCACACCTGTAATCCCAGCTACTTGGGAGACTGAGGCAGGAGAATTGCTTGAACTTAGGAGGCGGAGGTTGCAGTGAGCCAAGATCACACCACTACACTCCAGCCTGGGTGACAGAGTGAGACTCCGTCTCAAATAAATAAATAAATAGGCTGGGCACGGTGGTTCACACCTGTAATCCCAGCACTTTGGGAGGCCGAGGTGAATGGATCACCCAAGGTCAGGAGTTTGAGACCAGCCTAGCCAACATGGTGAAACCCTGTCTCTACTAAATATACAAAAATTAGCCGGGCATGGTGGTGCGTGCCTGTAATCCCAGCTACTAGGGGGGCTGAGGCAGGAGGATCGCTTGAACCTGGGAGGCGGAGGTTGCAGTGAGCCGAGATTGCGCCACTGCACTCCAGCCTGGGCGACAGAACAGAGTGAGACTCCGTCTCAGAAAAAAAATGAAAAATAAAAAATAAAAACAAAAATAATAATAAATAGATATATATATAATTCCAAACCCCCTTGATAATGCAATTGGAAATTGGCTTGAGTTCTTCACCCAGCCCAAGTTCTCAAACCGGAATCAACTAAATTTCTCCGTTTCTGAGTGGGAGAGTGGAGGGATATGGAGAGGAAGGCAAGACAGGGCAGGAAACTCAGATTCAGGGAGCAGGGACCACACGGTGAGTCCCTGTGTTCCTGGGATTCTTCCAGGCCAATCTCCGTATATTGGTTTGACAAAATTAGTACCAAATTACCTAGGGGATTGTGGAATTGCCGCTCCTATCCTAGAAGTCTTAGCCAGCCGAGCTCAGAATCTTCCCCATGGATATTTAAGTCATAGCAGCAAACAACCACCAGGAGACAGCAATCTGCCGCTGAAGCAGAGGCACATTAGATGCCACAAACAGACAGACCCTGGGAGCGCGGGGCCTGCTGGCTGCTGGGGCTTCCTCCGCCACATGCGATTCTCTGATCCTGTGGGATATTTTGAACCACACAGGATGCATTGTGGTGGGGTTTCACTATACTAATTTAAAAGAGGAAAATTGGCCGGGTGTGGTGGCTTACGCCTATGATCCCAATACTTTGGGAGGCCGAAGCAGATGGATGGCTTGAAGTCAGGAGTTCAAGACCAGCCTGGCAACATGGTGAAACCCCGTCTCTACTAAAATACAAAAAAATTAGCCAGGTGTGGTGGCGGGCACCTGTAATCCCAGCCACTCAGGAGGCTGAAGCAGGAGAATCACTTGAACCCGGGAGGCAGAGGTTGCAGTGAGCAGAGAACGTACCACTGCACTCCAGCCTGGGCAACAGAGCAAGACTCTGTCTCCAAAAAAAATCAATCAATCAATAGAAGAGGAAAATTGTTGACCATTTCCATAGACATTTAACAACCATTTGATCAAATTGACTTCTATTTCTAACTTAAAAAAAAACCCTCAATAAACCAGGAATTGAAGAAAATAGTCTTACCGCTATAGAAAGTACTTGTCTATTCACCCAACAATTCTTTTTCCAGAAATCACAGCAAACATCATACTTCGAGGTGAATTCTTAGAACAGCAGTTCCAGTACTGCCCTGTAGAACACTACTTAACAGGAGATGTTGAACAAGAAGGGCACATCATGTAAATGTCAGTGGTTAAATTAGCTCAAGACATGTTACTTAGTATACATCTCCTTCTTCCACATCTGCAAGCAAGTCAATGTCAAATTTTCTGATTACTTTTAAAGCAAAGAAACAAATTTGTCTTTGTTTAACACAGTATATCCTAAAGTTATTTGGACCCAGAACACTTTTTGTCCGCAATACTACTATTAGCATCCTCTGATCCATGTCCTTCAAATGAGTTTTGGAAATATCACATTAGGGTCTTTCTATTCAAGGTAGCAACATTTCAAGGATGTCTGCTATCACAACTGTCACTTTTCTTTATTCTAGAGGTGCCAGCCACGTGAATAAGATAACCCATGGCATGGCGGAGACAAAATTCTCATTATTTATAGATGATGTGTTTGCTCACCCTGAGAAGTCGAAAGAATAAACTGAAAACCTATAAGAACTAATCACGGCATTGACTATAGAGGCTGACACAAGGTGATAAATATATCAAGATCAATGCCTGTTCTCTACGCCAGCAATAACAGGTTCGAATGCATCAGGGGAACAAAAAAAGAATGCGCTTAGCAAAATAATGTGCAAAGATATACTCGGGAGGTGGATGAAAGGCATTAAAACAAGATTTGAATCAGTAGAGAAATTGATCTTGTTCTTGAACTGTATTGTAAAAGTGTCAATCCTCCCTCAAATAATCTATAAATTTGATGTGATTTCAGTGAAAATCTCCACAGGAATTTTTTTATCTTGAGAGATTGATTCTTTTTTTTTTTTTTTTTTTGAGACGGAGTCTCGCTCTGTCGCCCAGGCTGGAGTGCAGTGGCGCGATCTCAGCTCACTGCAAGCTCTGCCTCCTGGGTTCACGCCATTCTCCTGCCTCAGCCTCCTGAGTATCTAGGACTACAGGCGCCCGCCACCACGCCTGGCTAATTTTTTTGTATTTTCAGTAGAGACGGGGGTCCACCTTGTTAGCCAGGATGGTCTCGATCTTCTGACCTCATGATTCGCCTGTCTCGGCCTCCCAAAGTGCTGGGGTTACGGGTGTGAGCCACCGCACCTGGCCAAGAGACTGATTCTATAGTTCACCTGGTGCAACGATTGCACAGAATAGTCAAGAAATTCGGGAAGTGAAAGGAGAGTCATGGGGGGCTTGCCTTACAAAGTTCAATACTATAAAACTAAACTAATTAAAATGCTGGTGGACAATCTGGCAAATAGACCAAGAGAGCTTTCAAAAAGGGCACAGAAATCAAACAGCCATGTTTCTGTGGTGGTCTTAGGAGGTGCAAAGAGTAGAAACCCATTCAGGTTAGTTTAATCAAAAACAGGGACTTTGGGAGAATGTTAGATTATCTCACAGAATCCAAGGAAAAACTGGACAGCCAGACTCCAGAGTGGGCAGGAACTGGGGCCATGCTGAGGTGTCAGCAACACGAGCATGTGTCCTTCAGGGGACGAGTCTCTGTCCTGTGGTCCCTGTGTCCATCTCCTCTCTTTCCATCTGTGTTTCATTTCAAACCTCAGGCTGCTGATCTGGCTCTCCCCAGCCCAGCTGGTTCATCCCTGATCCCATTAGATATGGTCTGGGGTTCAGGAACTTTCCTCTGGATGGAGAGAAGCATGAAGGTGCCTCCTTAACCACACTTGTTCTCTTCCTCGACACTTTCAAACTCCACTTGGAGAAAATGAACACAGGGTCTCCCCCGACTAACCTGACCCTTCACCAGGGGTTCTGTATTTCAGAAGATGCCACCATACAACCGGTTGGCCAAGCCAGAAGCCAGAGGCCCCCAGCCCCCTGGTTCTCCCCATCCCATGTGTCCAACTGGCCACCAAGTTCAATTGATTTTAGTTCCCAAATATTTCTAGAATCTGTCCACATTTGTCCATCTCCACTACTGTTACCCTAGTTTAAGGAATTGTCCTATTTCACCTGGACCATTTCAACAGCCTTTTGGTAGGCACTTTTGCCCTCTGCCAACATTCGCTACGTGACAATAGCCATCTCTGCTCACCCCTCAGAGCTCAGCTCCTGGAACCACAGTTCTGATTTCTGTAATTATAATTTTGCCTTTTACAGGATACCATATAAGTGAACTCTATAGTATATGACCTTTTGAGTCTGGGTACTTTCACTTAGTCATCATATAATAATGTAATGTTTGCCTTCCCTGCCACCATGTGGGTTCTGTGGAGTGAGGGACCATGTCTGACTTGGTAGCCTCTGTGTCACCCTAGTTTAGCATGGCGTCTCTCACCCTTTTTTTCACTATTCTTCCTCTAAGGAGAAAATTTAATTTTAATTTAAATTATCGCAGATGAGAGAAATTAATTAAATAATTAGAATGCATCAAGCTCTGCCCTTCTATGCCAAATCTTATTCCATTAGAACTAAGGGGTAAGATTTGGTATAGAAGGGTGGGGCTTTGGAAGTGTTTCAGCTCAGGCTGCTATAACAAATTACCATAGACTGGATGGCTTAAACAATATTTATTTCTTACAGTTATGGAGCTGGGAAGTCCAAGATGAAGGTATCTGGTGAGGGTCCAATTCCTCTTGCAGACAGCTGTCTTCTCACTGTGCCCTCATGTGGCAGAGAGGAGAGAGAGATCCAGTATCTCCTCCTGTTTTGTTTGTTTGTTGTTTGTTTTTTGAGATGGAGTCTCACTCTGTCAACCAGGCTGGAGTGCCGTGGCGCCATCTCACCTCACTGCAACCTCTGCCTCCTGGATTCAAGCCATTCTCCTGCCTCAGCCTCTCAAATAGCTGGGATTACAGGCGTGCACCACCACTCCCAGCTAATTTTTGTATTTTTAGTAGAGACGGGATTTTACCATGTTGGCCAGGCTGGTCTCCAACTCCTGACCTCAGGTGATCCACCCACCTCAGCCTCCCAAAGTGCTGGGATTACAGGCGTGAGCCACCGCACCCAGCCTCTTCCTGTTTTTATAAGGCATTAATCCTGTAATGAGGGCCCCACCCTCATGACCTAATCTAATCTTAATTACCTCCCCACGCCCTCTTTCCAGGGTTACCTTAGCAGAGAGCAGATAGCATAAGAAGCAAAGATACCACAGGGCAGATGCCCAGAGAACAATAGCCCCGAAGGATGCCTGACATGAAGAAGTTGGACCACTGAGAAATTAACCATTACTGAAGCATTCATGTTTAGGTTGTGGCCAACTTTTTGTTATTGTTGTTAGTTGTTTTGCCTTATTTTGTTTTTGCTAGGATAAACACTGCTGCCATGAATATCTTTGTGCAGAAAGCCTTTTCTGTGTATAGGATTATTTTCTCAGGATAGATTCTTGGAAGTGGATTAACTAGGTTAAGGGGTAACACCATTTGTGACTACTGATGTATTCGGCTATGTTGGCTTCCAAAAGGTTATCCATGTGACCTCCTGTCACCAAAGTATGTGAGTGTGCTGTCATCAGTACAGGCAGTCTTGAGTCTTCTCTTTTTTTTTTTCTTTTTCTTTTTTTTGAGGCAGAGTCTCGCCCTGTCACCCAGGCTGGAGTACAGCGGCACAATCTCGGCTCACTGCAGCCTCCGCCTCCCAGGTTCAAGCGATTCTCCTGCCTCAGCCTCCCAAGTAGCTGGGATTACAGGCCCCCCACCACCATGCCTGACTAATTTTTGTATTTTTAGTAGAGATGGGGTTTCACCATGTTAGCCAGGCTGGTCTCGAACTCCTGACCTCAGGTGATCCACCACCTTGGCCTCCCAAAATGCTGGGATTACAGGCGTGCAGGCATGAGCCACCGCCCCCGGCCAGCCTTGTTCTTTTTAATCTGTGCTAATTTGATAGGGAAGGAAAAAAGGAAGAAGGGAGGGCGAGAAGGAGGGAAGGAAGGAGGGAAGGAAGGAGGAAAGGAAGGAAGGAAGGAGAGAGAGAGGAAAGAAGAAAGGAGAGGAAGGGTGGGCAGGCTGGAGGAAGAGAAAAACAGGCAGGTGAATAGAATCCCCAGGAATTGATGACTGGAGGTGGAGCATGACAGAAGCAGAGAATTCAAGGGTGGGTCTCAGCTTGTCCACTCAGGCACCTGGGTGGATGCTGGGATGGATACTTAGAAGGGAGGCTGGTTTGACATGAAGGTGCTGAGTTTGGTTTTGGTCTCTGGGTTTGAGGAAACTGTGAGGCATCTGGAGAGTCAGATGTCGATCAATGGACCAATTGTGTCTGCAGATTGGAGGCTCAGGAGAGAGTGCTGCGCTCTAGGAGGGAAGGGCTGCAGTAATAGTTCCTGACCCTGAGGTGGAGGGAGCATCAAGGAAAGTTTCTGGGACGCCAGGGTCCTGTATCCCATCCTCTCCATTCGCCTCGGATTTCAGCTGCAGCTGCTGTGGACAGTTCCACGCAAGCACAGATTCCTCCATGCTAACAATGTCGCCTCCAGCAAACTCCATGTGTCTCTCCCTTGCTCCAGCACCATGGCTGTGTGCTCAGCCTGTATTCCAGTGAGACGTGGAAACGCAGGGAGTGGGTGCCCCGGGACATCCCCCCGCCCATCCTCTCGGCAGATCATTCCTGGAGGCTTCTGTACCCTTCACAGTGGCCCTGGAGGAGTGGGGACCCTGCTATAGAAGCTGCGACCTCAGCCAGGCATCCTTACCCCGACTTTTTCTCCTTCCTTCCCTCATTCTCCTTTCCCTGTCACCCTGCATCCTAGGATCGCATCCCAAGTAAACTGCCTGCACTCAAGCCTTTGTCTCAGGCTGTGCCAGTGGGATGCTGGAGGGGCAGCTGACTGTGCCTTCCCCCTGCCCCATCACAGAAGAAACAGATGCAGTTGACTTGCCCCCACCCCACTGCCAGCTTTCCCTCCCTTTCAGTGCCTGCAAGGCAGATGTGTCCCTGGGCAGGGTGTTTGTTTCTTGCTAGGGCCAGCTCTTTTTCGGAGAGATGAGCAGCAGGAAAAACACTTGGTCTGGGCTAGGCACAGTGCCTCACGCCTGTAATCCCAGCACTTTAGGAGGCCAAGGCAAGTGGATCACTTGAGGTCAGGAGTTCAAGACCAGCCTGGCCAACACGGTGAAACCCTGTCTCTACTAAAAGTACAAAAAAAATTAGCCAGGCATTGTGGCACACGACTGTAATCCTAGCTACTCGGGAGGCTAACATAGGAGAATCGCTTGAATCCAGGAAGCAGTGGTTGCAATGAGCCCAGATCAAGCCACTGCACTCCAGCCTAGGCGACAGAGCAAGACTCCATCTTAAGAAAAAAAAAGAAAAGAAAAGAAGACAGGATTAGGGAGGGGGTTCCTTTCACATGCAGACCCAGGTTTATCTGCACGCATTCCTGGAATCCTGACCCTGAGCCATCTTCACAGAGCCCAGGTTTTTTGTTTTTTGTTTTTGTTTTTATTTGTTTTGTTTTGTTTTGAGACAGAGTCTCCCTCTGTCACCCAGGCTGGAGTGCAGTGGCGCAATCTTGGCTCACTGCAACCTCCACCTCCCGGGTTCAAGAGATTCTCCTGCCTCAGCCTCCCAAGTAGCTGGGACTACAGGTGCTCGCCACCATGCCCGGCTAATTTTTGTATTTTTAGTAGAGACGGGGGTTTCACCATATTGGCCAAGCTGGTCTTGAACTCCTGACCTTGTGATCCACCCACCTCAGCCTCCCAAAGTGCTGGGATTACAGGGGTGAGCCAACGCGACTGGCCAGAGCCCAGGACTTTGGTCTCCTTCCTGGAGGATGTTCGGTCCCCCTCCTGGGAGCTGGGGGAGGGCGAAGAATGGACCGCAGGCTTCCAAATTCCAGGGAGAAGCTCTCCTGGCTGGGAATCAATGCCTGGATCTTCTTCCCGCATCTCTGTTGACCCCAGAACTGGGGAGCAGGGCCCTGCTTAAGCCCAGGGGGACACTCCAACATTCCCTGAAGATTTGTCTCCACGCCCACCTCGCAGGCTCAGGCTGCTCACCTGTCCTGGACCGGCTGCAGCAGCACCACCTCCAGGCCATCCCAGAGAAATGTATTTTCAGAACCCCACGGTGTGCCTGGATGACCTGGTTGGGCTGGGAGGCAGGTGGCAGGGGCCCGGCTGACACTGCAAGCCAGTGGCCTGGGGAAGCTCACCTCACCTCTCTGAGCCCCTGTAAAATGGGGATGTAACACCTCAAGGCGGGGCTGTGAGGATACAGTGAGACAGCCACGTTACACACCTGGAATGCACCTGGCCCAGCAGGAGCCCAGTAACCAATTCTGATACAGTTCGATGATGTATTTGTTGGCCTAGTTTGCAAAATCCCCAAACATCCAACCATTTCTGAGCTTTATAAAAAACTCATCAAAGTCCTCGCCCCTCCCCCTCTTCTTTTCTTTGTCGCTTTGGACCTCAGATGCTCGGAACTAGGTCAATCACGACCGTCAGCTCAGCTCACAATCACTAGAGACCACACGTGGGTCCTCTGGTGTGTTTCTTTTGTTTTTGATTCTTTCACCCACTTTCTCCCACCCACTCCTGTCTCTCTCCCCTCTCCCACAGGCAAACATTCTTCTGTCATCAGTGTGTGTGTGTGTCCATGAAATCATAGATTGCAGCATTCACAAGTAGTATTTGCAGGACTTTTTGTTTGGCATTACATTTTTACCATCTTCCAGAGCTAAAGCACGTCATTCTCACTTATTCCACGGAGCTGCGGCATGGGGTTTCATTACTCGGCTATGTTACCGGTAACCTACCCATTCCTTTACAAGTGGACACTTCGGTTGTTTCCATCCCTTGGCCAGTACAAAGAAATGCTTTCAGGAGGGATATCCTCAGGCAAGTGTCTTTGTCTACTTGTGTGCAAGTCGCTCTGGGGCTTGTGCCTGGAAGTGGAATTGCCTGGGCATGGGTTGCGTACTCTCAACAGTGGCCACACCAGCTCACTGTCCTGCCAGGACCAGAGTTTCTGCATCCCCGTGTCTTCACCAGCATGAGCCTATCTGATGAGGACCAAATGAGCTTCTCAACACCTCTCTCTCTTTTTATTTATTTATTTATTTTTGAGACAGAGTCTTGCTCTGTCGCCCAGACGGGAGTGCAGTGGCACGATCTCAGCTCACTGCAACCTCTACCTCCCAGGTTCAAGCAATTCTCCTGCCTCAACCTCCCGAGTAGCGGGGATTACAGGCATGTACCACCATGCCTGGCTAATTTTTATACTTTTTTAGTAGAGATGGGGGAGGTTTCACCCTGTTGGCCAGGCTAGTCTGGATCTCCTGACCTTGTGATCTGCCCGCCTCGGCCTCCCAAAGTGCTGGGATTACAGGTGTGGTTCACTGTGCCCAGCCTCGGTTGTCTTTTTTTTTTTTTTTGAGATGGAGTCTCACTCTGTTGCCCAGGCTGAAGTGCACTGGCGCAATCTCAGCTCACTGCAACCTCCACCTCCCAGGTTCAAGAGATTCTCCTGCTCAGCCTCCCAAGTAGCTGGGACTACAGGCGCATGCCACCACGCTCAGCTAATTTTTTGTATTTTTAGTAGAGATGGAGTTTCACCGTGTTAGCCAGGATGGTCTCAGTCTCCTGACCTCATGATCCACCTGCCTCAGCCTCCCAAAGTGCTTGGGATTACAGGCATGAGCCACCGCCCCAGCCTTGGTTATCTTTTAACATAAGTGGCTCCAACTGCTGATGCACCTCCTCATGGCCCATCATAACATCCATGTTATCCCTAGTATCCTCTGCTAGGGAGGTGACACGGGCACTAACTTGGCTATGGCCAGCTGGACAAGGGATGGTGCATAGGTCTAAGACAAACCAAGGTGCATGGCTAGTCCCAAGATGGCCCCTCAAACTCCACTCACACTGAAGGTGCCAATCAACTCATCAAAAAGCAAATGCATCAGCCTGGACAACATCGCAAAACCTGTCTCTACAAAAAATACAACATTTAGCTGAGCCTAGTGGCACGCACCTGTATCCCAGCTGATTGGCTTGAAGGGCTGACACAGGAGGATTGCTTGAGCCCTGTGAGGTCGAGGCTGCAGTGAGCCAAGAGCATGCCACTGCACTCCAGCCTGGGTGACAAAGTGAGACCCTGTCTCCAAACAATAACAATAACAACAAACACACACACACACAAAACAAAAATCAAATGCAGCTTGCTTTCTCACCACCTCTCTTCAGGAAGTCGAAACGTGCAACAAAAAACAGGAATGTGGTTGATTTGGTTTGGGCTCCTGTCCTGAGCCCCCGTTTGCAATCTTCTTGGTTGTCTATGAGACAGGAGGAGGGGCCACAGTATACGACAAACTAGGGCCTAAGACTGGGTGGCCCTGTCCCCTTCAAGCTCCAAATCCCTGGTGCTTTTGCATATAGGCTTTCAGAGTCATAAGCTCTGGAGTCAGAATATCTTGGGTTCAAATCTCATCTTAGCCACCTGGCAGAGCTGTTGTAAATGACAAGCACTCAGTAAATGCGAAGAGCTTAGCAGGGCTCCAGGCACATACTAAGCCTCGAAAGTGGCAATCTATTACCATTAACAACCCATAACATAGGAGATACATTCTCCACCTTATGGATAATAAAAGTCATTCCCAGAGAGGCTGATAGCTTGCAGGAAAACAGAATTCAAACCCAGGTTTGGGCCAGGCACGGTGGCTCATGCCTGTAATCCTAGCACTTCGGGAGGCCAAGGTGGGCGGATCACTTGAGGTCAGGAGTTCAAGACCAGCCTGGCCAACATGGTGAAACCCCTTCTCTACTAAAAATACAAAGATTAGCCAGGCGTGGTGGTGCTCACCTGTAATCCCAGCTATTCGGGAGGCTGAGGCAGGAGAAGTGCTTGAACCCGGGAGGCAGGGCTGCAGTGAGCCAAGAGGGCACCACTGCACTCCAGCCTGGGTGACAGAGCAAGACTCCATCTCAAAACAAAACAAAACAAAAACAAAAACAAAAAACAAAAGCCCGGGCGCGGTGGCTCACACCTGTAATCCCAGCACTTTGGGAGGCCGAGGCGGGCGAATCACGAGGTCAGGAGTTCAAGACCAGCCTGACCATTTTTAGTCTCTACTAAAAATACAAAAATTAGCCAGGTGTGGTGGCGGATGCCTGTAATCCCACCTACTCAGGAGGCTGAGGCAGGAGAATCATTTGAACCTGGGAGGCGGAGGTTGCAGTGAGCCGAAATTGCACCATTGCACTCCAGCCTAGGTGACAGGGTGAGACTCCGTCTCAAAAAAAAAAACAAAAAAAGCAAACAAACAAACAGAAAAACAGGTCTATGGGTCTGGCCCCTCTATTTGTTCTCGCTGCCTGACTTCATTGACTTCCACCCCTGCCAGGAGCTGGACTGAGTCGAGCACTAGATGCCTTCATAGAGCTCCAGGTCCTGGTCTTAGGGTGGGAGACCAGGCCCCCTTAGCAGGGGTCCCTCAGGGAGTGGGAGGACCAGGGCGAGCCTGGGTCCAGGCAGGGCTACAAGAGGCTCCCAGGTGATGGGGAAGGGGGCTGCCTGGCCCTTCTCCAAGCACATTTAGAGCCAACCCAAGGGAAACCCCGATTCTGTCAGTGCCGGCACGCCTGGGGCACAAGCATCGGAGACATTAAATATTAAACACGTCGGCTGCCTTCCAAGCTTGGTAATTAAAACTCTTATTTCATATTTTACACAGGATGGACGGGGAGGTCACAGACCGCTCTTAGATGTTTCATAGTGCCTTGTTCACAGATGAAGTGGCTCTTCCGAGAAAAACCTCCTCTCACTTGGGATCCTCGCGCCCTATTTATTAAGTGATTTCCTGGGAGGGAGGCCAGGGAGCGGAGATCGGGGAGGTCTCCGGGGTGTAAGGCCCCAACCAGGAATCCCAGCAGGGTCTCGGGCTTTCTTTCTGCTCCTCCAAAATGGGCCTGGGTTCCCAGGAGACGGCCGAGGGCGCCTCGCCCCTGCTGGAAGGGCAGCTTGGGAGCTGCAGTTGGCAAACGGGAGGGGACGGGAGGGGACGGGAGGGGACGGGAGGAGCCCCGGGGGAGGGGGCGTCTTCCCTTAGCTTTCAGCGCCATCTGCTGGCCGTGTGCTAAACTGCCGCTCCCCCGGAGGCCAGCTAGAGACCAATTTCGAGTTCTGAGCAGGGAGAGAGAGGAGGGGTTCCAGGACAATCAGGCCTGGAGCTTCCAGAAACATTCCAAAAACACAGTTTAGATTTTTAATTGTTCACTCAGTCATTCTCCCGGGGTCTAGGGAGAAATCGGACTCAGACTCGGATCTTTGGGGACCTACCCCAGCCTGATAACCTGGGTGTGCCTGGGGTTCATGGGGGCCTGGGAATCACGGAGGCCCCCTCACCTGCATTCACTGCGTGCCAAGCACTGGCCTACATCACTGACATTTGTTGTATCGCTGCAGGTGCTGTGATCTTGCTGCCGTGCTCATTTGACAGATGAAAACACTCAGGCTGTGAGAGAACCCCAAAGCCAGAGGATTCCCTTGATCACTCCCCACCATGGCCAACATGATGAAATCCTGTTTCTACTAAAAATACAAAAATTAGCCGGCCGTGGTGGCAGGCACCTGTAATCCCACCTACTCGGGAGGCTGAGGCGGGAGAATTGCTTGAACCTGGGAGGCGGAGGTTGCAGTGAGCCAAGGTCACACCACTGCATTCCAGCCTGGGCGACAGAGCAAGACTCCATCTCACAAAAACAAAACAAAAAGAAAGAAAGAAAAAGGGAGAGAGGAGAAAGCAAGCAAGCCAGTGTGAGGGAAAAGGAGTGAGAATGGGGAGGGCCTGAGATAAGACTGCAGCAGAAGGTCCGGGGCTACTGGATTTGAACCTGCAGCTTTAGAGCATGGGGCACCATGGAGAGATGAGAGGTAGGGAGGAACACGAGCAGATTTGTGGTTTTTTGGGGGTTTGTTTTGTTTTGTTTTTTGAGACAGAGTCTCACTGTGTCGCATAGGCTGGAGTGCAGTGGTGCAATCTTGGCTCACTGCAAGCTCCGCCTTCCGGGTTCACGCCATTCTCCTGCCTCAGCCTCCCGAGTAGCTGGGACTACAGGCGCCCGCCACCACGCCCAGCTAATTTTGTGTATTTTTAGTAGAGACGGGGTTTCACCGTGTTAACCAGGATGGTCTCCATCTCCTGACCTCGTGATCCGTCCGCCTTGGCCTCCCAAAGTGCTGGGATTTGTGTTTTTAAAATAACCCTCGGGCTGCACAGTGAAGCATCGCAGTGTAGGGAGCAGGGTGGGGGAAGGCTGGAGTCAGGTAGCCCAATTTGGAAGCTGCTGTTGTCAGGTGAGAGAGGATGGGGTTGGGGGAGGGAGCCTGAACCAGGGCAGAGGAGACAGGAGTGGAGATAGTGGATGGATGTGGAGATTGAAGCTGGAAATAGAGACCAAGAAGTATCCATGGCTCACATTTCTGCAAAACTGGACACCTGGAGGTGACGTTCACTAAAATGAGGCCCATACTTCTCCCACCACATCTCACTGACCAAGAGCAGTCAAGGGTGGGATTCTCCACCTTTGGTGGGAAAGACCATGAAGTTACATGGCAAAGGGTGCACATGCAGGGGGACTGAAGAATCAGGGCCAGTGACGCACAGTTTTTTGTTTGTTTGGTTTTTGTTTTGAGACAGAGTCTTGCTCTTGTTGCCCAGGCTGGAGTACAGTGGCACGATCTCGGCTCACTGCAACCGCCGCCTCCCAGGTTCAAGCAATTCTCCTGCCCTCAGCCTCCTGAGTAGCTACAGGTGTGCACCACCACAGCCTGCTAATTTTTTTTTTTTAATTTTTAGTAGAAATGGGGTTTCACCATGTTGGCCAGGCTGGTCTGGAACTCCTGACCTCAAGTGATCTGCCCTCCTCGGCCTCCCAAAGTGCTGGGATTATAGGTGTGAGCCACTGTGCCCAGCCAGGTGTCCAGAGAGAAAATGATCGATGTTTGAGAAGCCACCTTCCCCTTCCACACCCTTGCCCTGGTAAAGGAGAAGGAGTCTTGCTTGCTGATTCAGCTCCTGGCCGCCCTTCTCTTGTGGGGATTCTGGGTGAATGGTGAATCTCACATAAACAAGCTAGAGGTTAATCTATGTAAAAAAGACTTGAGAGTGAGGGCAGGTTAGGGAGAAAAAAACTGCTTAGGCAAGGAGAAAGAATACTGCCTGGCTCCCAGTAGCAACATGGGCCTTATTCCAGCCCTTCCTAAGGCCTTGCCAAATTCCCAGCATTAGTTCCTTTTAATAAGCCATCAGAGGAGACTAGGCTGGGAGTGATGAGACTTGGCATACATTTTTTTTAGAACACTCTGGCTAAGAATAGCTGAGAGGTTCTCAAGGGCAACAGGTAGGAGGGGTCAGGCCATCCTTATCACAACGCTCTAGTCATTAAAACAGTGTGGTTTCAGCACAAGGACAGACACAAAGACTAATAGAGGGGAAGGTAGAACCCAGAAGCAGACCCTCAAACACACAGGCACATAATCCATGACAGAGGTGGCCCACAGAGCAGTAGGGGACAGAGAGAGTCTTCAGTAAGTAATTTTGGGACGAAATTGAGTACCCATGTGGAAAACATGAAATGGACCTCCACCTCCACCATATGCAGCAACACCCATTCCCTGCAGGCCTCCCGGAAGGTCTGGAACCAGGAACTGGAGAGCTATCGGAACCGTGGCAGCTCTGCCGTCCCCAGCCCACTTTGCCTCCTCCCCTCCTGATGCTTACAGAACGCATTTTAGACACTGGGCACTGTGCTAACGGCTTCTTTGCATTCTCATTGAGTCTCCACAACATTCTTCTGAGGCCAGTATGATGACCCCATTTTACAGCTGACGAAACTGAGGCTCAGCGATTGAGTCATTTTCCCAAGGGTATATAAATTATAGGATGTGGGGTTGGTATTTGAACCCAAATAGGCCAGTTCCAGGGCCTACTGTGTTACAGCACCTGATATGGTTCAGCTGTGTCCCCACCCAAATCTCAACTTGAATTGTACCTCCCAGAATTCCCACGTGTTGTGGGAGGGACCCAGGGGGAGGTAATTGAATCATGCGGGCCGGTCTTTCCCGTGCTAGTCTAGTGATGGTCTCATGAGATCTGATGGGTTTATCAGGGCTTGCCACTTTTACTTCTTCCTCATTTTCTCTTGCCGCTGCCATGTAAGAAGTGCCTTTCACCTCCCACAGTGATCCTGAGGCCTCCCCAGCCATGTGGAACTGTAAGTCCAATTAAACCTCTTTTTCTTCCCAGTCTCAGGTATGTCTTTGTCAGCAGCGTGAAAATGGATGAATACAGCACCCCTTCTGGAAACAGAAGTTCAGTGTGATAGGGGTCTGTGGTATTGGGGTGGGGGGCTTGTGGTGTGGAGGCTGGAAGTGAAGGAGTGGGGTGGGAGGAGTGCCCGGGGAGGGGGGTAGAAGCAGACCATCAAGGGCATAGAACGCCAACCAGGAAGCTTCCCCTGTTTCCTCAGATAGGAGAGAGTGGGAGGATTGGAAAGTGAGAGAGTCACGCTGGCTCCTCCCCGCAATTCCCCTCATCACCACTTAGACCATCCCAGGACCCCAAGCCAGCAGTTCTGCAAGAAGGCTGTTCAGACACAGGCCGCTTCCTGCCAGCCTTCTTCCTTGTCTCTTAGGCCTTAGAAGTGGCTCAGTTACATCTTCCCCTGTCATGCCGGAATCTGGCCTCACTGGATGCCACATCAGGGTGAAGTGGAGAACCAGGATGTAGGCTAGCCAAAGCAGCTAGAATGTTTCAGTTGTAAAAAAAAAAAAAAAAAAAAAAAAAAAAAAAGGCCGGGCATAGTGGCTCACGCCTGTAATCCCAGCACTTTGGGAGGCCAAGGAGGGCAGATCACGAGGTCAGAAGATCGAGACCATCCTGGCTAACACGGTGAAACCCCGTCTCTACTAAAAATACAAAAAATTAGCCGGGCGCGGTAGCGGGCGCCTGTAGTCCCAGCTACTCGGGAGGCCGAGGCAGGAGAATGGCGTGAACCTGGGAGGCAGAGCTTGCAGTGAGCTGAGATCGTGCCTCTGCACTCCAGCCTGGCCAACAGAGCGAGATTCCGTCAAAAGAAAGAAAGGAAGGAAGGAAGGAAGCAAGGAAGGAAGGAAGGAAGGAAGGAAGGGAGGGAAACGAAACGAAACGAAACCTACTTGGATTGGCTAATGCCCTAAAGTGAGAATTTGATGTTTCGACCACTGAAAATTTGAAATGCCACCGGGGCCTAGAAGGACCTGAAATCAGGAATTAGAGATCCAATGGGAAATAAGAGGCTCCTCTTCTTCATCCTAAGTCCCCCTTCTTTCTTTCTTTTTATTTTATTATTTTTTTTTTTTTTAGACAGGGTCTTGCTCTGTTGCCCAGGCTGGAGTGCAGTGGCGCAATCTCAGCTCATGGCAACCTCCGCCTCCCGGGTTCAAGTGATTCTCCTGCCTCAGCCTCGCAAGTAGCTGGGATTACAGGTGCCCGCCACCGTGCCCAGCTAATTTTTGTATTTTTAGTAGAGGTGGGGTTTCGTCATGTGGGTCAGGCTGGTCTCGAACTCCTGACCTCATGTGATCTGCCCACCTTGGCCTCCCAAAGTGCTGGGATTATAGGAGTGAGCCACCGCACCTGGCCCTTCTTTCTTTCTTAATCAGGGTTCCTGTGGTCCCTCCTCCCTGACATTCCTGCAGTCCTCTGCCTCTCCAGCCACCTATGTGCAGATGAGCCCCACATCTCTGGTTCTAGCCTGGTCTGCTCTGGAATCTCACACCAAAACACCTCCTGAACATGGCCATTAGGATATTCCACTAGCTCCTCAAACTCAGCATGTCCCAAACTCAACTCAGCCCCCTCCCCTGAACCTGGTCTTCTTATCCTATGTTCCTCTGCAGCGAGTGTATGATAGCGCCACTATGATAGTTGACCCAGTTACCAATGCCAAAAATCAGAAAGTTGCCCTGGACAACTGCCCCCTCACTCCCACATTCACTATTCAGCAAGACCGGTTAGTTCTTTCTCTTAAATGGCCTTCAAATCTGCCCTTTCCTCTAAGTCTCCACAGCCACTGCCTTAAACATCTTTCACGTGGACAACTGCTGTAGCTTTCTTACAGATCTCTCCCACTTCACTCTTAAAATACAAAGTAGGTGTGCCACTCCTCTGTTTAAAACCCTTCCGTTACTAGGATAAAGATAGATAATGGTTCAATGGGATAGAATTGAGAGCCCAGAAATAAACCCACACATTTACGGTAAATGGATTTTCAACAGGGGTACCACAACGATTCAGTGGAAGAAAGTTTAGACTTTTCAACAAATGGTGCCAGGACAACTGTATATCCACATGCAAAAGAATGAAGTTGGACCCCTACCTCACACTGTAAACAAAAATTAACTCAAAATTGATCAAAGATCTAAATGTAAGGACTAAAACTATACAACTTTTAGGAAAAAAGGTAGATGTAAATCTCTGTGACTCTGGATTAGGTAACAGTTTCTCATATATAACATCAAAGCACAACCAGCCAAAGGAAAAATGGATAAATTGGACCTCATCAAAACTTTAAAAATTTGTGCTTCAAAGGACAGTATTGAGAAAGTGAAAATGTCTGCACATCATGTATATGATAAGGGTCTAGTATCCAGAATATATAAAGAAATTTTATGATTCAACAATAAAAACACAAATGCAACTAAATTTTAAATGCTCAAAAGATCTGAATAGATATTTCTACAAAGAAAATATACATATGGCCAAAAAACTCATAAAACGATGCAAAATGTAATTAGTTACTAGAGAACTGCAAATCAAAACCACCAATTGGTGGGGCATGATGGATGGCTCATGCCTATAAACCCAGCACTTTGGGAGGCTGAGATGGGAGGATTGCTTAAGGCAAGGAGTTTGAGACCAGCCTGGGAAACATAGCAAGACCCCAACTCTAAAAAAAGAACAATTGTTTAATTAAACAAAATAAAACAAAACCACAATGAGATACGTTACACCCACTAGGGTGGCTATAACAAAAAAGACAGGCAGTAACAAGTGTTGGAGAGGATGTGGAGAAATTAGAAATCTTGTATTAATATATTGCTGGTGAGAATGAAAACTGGAATAGCCACTATGGAAAGCAGTTCGGCAGTGCCTCAAAAAGTTAAACATACTATTATCATATGACCCAGGAATTTCACATCTAGGTATATGCCCAAGAGCTCTGAAAACATATGATGTCCACACAAAAATTCGTACATGAATTTTCATAGCAGCATTATTTATAATAGCCAAATGTGGAAATGATCCAAATGCCTGGGATATTCTTCAGTTCTGAAAAGGAAGTACTGATACATGTGACAACAGGGATAAATCTTAGAAATATGCTAAGTGAAAGAAGCCAGACACAAAAGGCCACATACTGAATGCTTCTATTTATATGAAATATCCAGAACAGGCAAATCTGAAGAGAAAATAGATTCATGGTTTCCAGCAGCTCGAGGGAGGGAAGAATGGGAAGTGATTGGGTGCAGGATTTCTTTTGGAATGATGACAATGTTCTGGATTAGAGAGTGGTGATGGTTGTACAACTTTATGAATATGCTATAAAAATCACTGAATTGTATACTTTAAAAGGGTGAAGCTTGTGGTATATGAAATCATGTATCAATCTTAAAAAAATAAAACCTTCAGTGGCTCCACTGACCCCGAGGACCTCTCATGGTCTAGCCCCTGCCTACCCCTCCAGCCTCATCCCGTGCTAGTCCTTCTACTGATCACTTTGCTCAGAGGAGCAGATCATTAGGATTTTTCTTGAGATTGTGGTTGATGGGTAAGCAGCTTTTCTGTCTGTTGCCCTGCATCTAAATGTGTCAGCTGCAATAGCACCTGACTAAGCAAAACCAAGGCTGCTGCTTGATCTCCACCTTCCTGACTCATACAAATTTCTCTTGAAACAAAACCTGACCCAGAACCACACAGGGAAAGGCATCTTGGGACATGAAGTTCCAGCTTAGCTAAACAGACATAGTACCAAGCCACCCGGGCTCTTCTCACATGCTATTTCCCTACCCAGAGCCCGGTCCCCACTTCTGTTTTCACCCACACATTCCTACTCCTTCTTCAAATCTCAGCTACCCTCAGGAAAGCTCTCTGGCCCTTGCTCTATTCCTGGACCGGCCCCTCCTCCGATCTTCCCTGGCCAACTTTATGAGGTCCAGGATGTGCAGTTGAGGAGGTTGTACACGACTCCAAGAGCACAGTTCACACTCCTAGTCATCAGAGTCATCACACACATCCTTAACGTGAATTTCTCCACCGATGGTAGTAAAGTGACTAACGCTTAGGGCAATTCTTTCTCTTTCTGTCCTCCCTCCCTCCCTCCCTCCCTCCCTCCTTCCCTCCTTTCCTTCCTTCCTTCCTTCCTTCCTTCCTTCCTTCCTTCTTTCTTTCTTTCTTGACAGAGTCTCGCTCTGTCACCCAGGCTGGAGTGCAGTGGCACAATCTCGGCTCACTGCAAGCTCCACCTCCCAGGTTCACGCCATTCTCCTGACTCAGTCTCCTGAGTAGCTGGGAGTACAGGCGCCCGCCACCACGCCCGGCTAATTTTTTGTATTTTTAGTAGAGATGGGGTTTCACCGTGTTAGCCAGGATGGTCTCGATCTCCTGACCTTGTGATCCGCCCACCTCAGCCTCCCAAAGTGCTGGGATTACAGGCGTGAGCCATCGCGCCCGGCCCACTTGCGGCATATTTTTCTAACACAGGTGCTCATAGGCGGTTCTGGGGCTGACCGTAGTCCTTTTGTTTCAGGGGATGGAGGTACCTGGGCACCAGGCTGTTTCCCTTCCTAGACTGTGGGCCCCATCTGTCAAGAACCATGTCAGAACAGCTCAATATGGGGTTCCCAGCATTTAGCCTAGGGGCTGGTACACAGCAGACACTTGACATCTATAAAACAAAGGAATGAGTGAATGTCTAGAGGATGAGAGAGGAGCGGCAGGAGAGAGAGCAGGAAGATGGGTGGGCTGGGGGCTTCAGGAACTGGGCTAGAGGCAGAAAGACGAGACAGTACAGTGAGGTAGCTCGGAGTGTGGATTCAAGAGCCGGACCCTCATCCCCATCACTTACCAGCTGTGTGACCTTCAGTGAGTTACTTCACCTCTCTGTGCCTTAATTTGTTGATCTGTAAAAATAGAGCTAAGAATAGCACCTCCCTTGAGGGATTGTAAGAGAATTCACTGGGCTAATATTTGCAAAAGACATAGATAGCAGTACACACGTGTTCATTAAACAAAGAAATACATATATGCATGCATACATACATACACAAACACACAAATGAATAAATACAATAAAAAGATGAATAAATTTGTTTCTCTTTCAAAGCCAGGACAAAATGCAGCAGAAGGTGGTACTGGGGTTCCCTATTCAAGTGGTGGGAAGGCAGTGTAGTGCTTTGACTCTGAAAGTACATAGGTTTAAGAGCATCAAGACAAATGCCCCAGCTGGCAAGAACCTCTAGACTAGAGGGTATTGCATTAGCATACTGTTAGTTAAGGAGTTATAGCTCTTAGGATACCAGCTTCTGCACAATAAAATGATTTTTTAAACATTTTAAAAACCCGATTAAAACATAATGCTCTGTTGAGTTACTGCCACGAAATGTTTTGTTTGCAAATTACAGCCTAGTGGATTTAATTTACTTTCTGCTGACACCCGTATTAGACATGATGGACCAGGCAAGCACAGCAAGGCTGCAGGCTGCAGAACAGCATTGCAGGAATTGGAGCTTGCGGCTCCACCGCGGAGCATCTGTGGAGGAGGTGGCATGGCCAGGCCTCTCCACTCCCACCACTAGGTCCTGAGGGTCTTACTAATGGCCTGTCACTATGGTCCTTCCCATAGGCTCTCTGCACCATGGAGGGTTTGGGGCTTGGCAGGACACTGTACACTGAGGACAGAGACTGAAAAGGTGATCCAGGGCCAAGTTCAGCCACCTCATTGTTTGCCTGGCTCACACCAAGATTTCAAAAAATTTGAGCCAAGCTTTTTTTTTTTTTTTTTTAGTGCAGTGGTGCAATCTCAGCTCACTGCAATCTCTGCCTCCTGGGTTCAAGCGATTCCCCTGCCTCAGCCTTCCAAGTAGCTGGGATTACAAGCATGTGCCACCATGCCTGGCTACTTTTTGTATTTTTAGTAGAAATGGGGTTTCACCATGTTGGCCAGGCTGGACTCAAACTCCTGACCTCAGGTGATCCGCCCACCTCGGCCTCCAAAAGTGCTGGAATTATAGGCATGAGCCACTGTGCCCGGCCTGAGCCAACATTTAAAAATCAGGAGGTACAGGCTGGGTGTGGTGGCACGCGCCTGTAATCCCAGCTACTCGGGAGGCTGAGGCAGGCAAATTGCTTGATCCTAGGAGGCGGAGGTTGCGGTGAGCCGAGATTGTGCCACTGTACTCCTGTCTGGGCAACAGAGTGAGACCCTGTCTCAAAAAGAAAAGAAAAACAAAATCAGGAGGTACTACCTTAAAAATCTTGATGTTTTACTACTCTTGAAAAAATGAGAACAACGGGCAACACTGGGCTGTCATTGTCATGGCAACGAAAGGCTGGAGTATGTATGAGTGGTCACGTGCTTTCGGTTTGTCACACTCTCTACCCTTCCCTACCGCCTCAGGAATCTGAGACGCACTGAAGTCCTATTTGCTGGTGCATGTGAGCTGTTGTTTTTTCTCTGGGTGGAGAAGTATTTCCAGACTCCATAGATATCATTCCAGTACCAGCAGGAAACAGATGACACACTCAAGTTGAGTAATTGAGGAGAGTTTAGCAATGAGATTATTTACAAAGGTATAAACAGGGATTAAGAAAAGCAACAGGGAAGGAATGATTTAGTACCCTGGGGCTAGGAACACTGGGGACTGTTGCCACCCTAAATTTGAAGCGGTGCAGACAGGGGACCTGGAGAGATTTACTGACGGAGCTGAGGCTGGGTCAAGGGCTGTGGCCAGCCCACGGGGACTCCACAGGAAGGGAGCCCGGAAAATGATTTTTTAAATGTACTCCTCCTTCCCTCCAGTCTCCCCTGGGGATCCCAGGGGCCACACCAGCTGGAAGCTAGCAGACAGAAGAGTCCATATGAATCAGCCCCCCAGACACAGACTCGGGGTGGGGAGGCAGAGAGGATCTGTGGGAAGAGCCAAATGGAAGACAGCCAGCCTGTCATATGTCCTTCAGAAGTGGCAGGATGGCCAGGCGTGGTGGCTCAGACCTGTAATCCCAGCACTTTGGGAGGCCAAGGTGGGTGGATCACTTGAGGTCAAGAGATTGAGACCAGCCTGGCCAACATGGTGAAACCCTGTCTCTATTAAAAATTAGCCAGGCATGGTGAAGCAGCCTAATTGGGAGACTTGAAGCAGGAGAATCAGTTGAACCTGGGAGGAGGAGGTTGCAGTGAGCTGAGATTGCACCACTACACTCCAGCCTGGACAACAGAGCAAGATGCTGTCTCAAAAAAAAAAAAAAAAAAAATGGCAGGACAAAAAAATACACATGGAGGAGCCAATATCTAAGGACAAATGAGAGTGCATAGCTTTGTGTGGATGTTAAGAATATGCATTCTGGCCGGGCTTGGTGACTCACACGTATAATCCCAGCACTTTGGGAGGCCAAGGCAGGCAGATCACGAGGTCAGGAGATTGAGAAATTCCTGGCTAACATAGTGAAACCCCATCTCTACTAAAAATACAAAAAATTAGCTGGGCATGGTGGCACGCACCTGTAGTCCCAGCTACTCGGGAGGCTGAGGCAGAAGAATCGCCTGAACCTGGGAGGTGGAGGTTGCAGTGAGCTGAGATCACGCCACTGTACTCCAGCCTGGGCAACAGAGCAAGACTCCGTCTTGAAAAAAAAAAGAATATGCATCCTTATACAGTTAATGTGCAAATGTCTACTGTTCTCATTTGCATCACCGACTTTGGCTCTTGGGAAAGCTTGCCTCCCCTTGACCCCTTCATGCCCCCTCTCACCCCACCACACCATGTTTTTGTGCTGTTTCCTCTTTGGGAAATGGATGGGACTTTCCATCTTCGAATGGAAATAGCATTAGAGGATCCTACCCCTCCCCCCCTCTGTGTGGGGAGGCAGAGGACAGGTGACAGCTCAGACACTGGCCTCCCCTGGACCTGCCCTCATCAACAGCTTGTCCCTTGTTTCTGTTCCCGATGTCAAGCAGTATCTCAGCAAGGCAGAGCATCCCTGCTCCAGGAAGAGGGCTCTCCTACAGCCAGGAGAGAAATTCTGTTCTGGAGGCTGGGCATGGTGGCTCACGCCTGTGAGCACTCCCAATCTCAGCACTTTGGGAGGCCAAGGTGGATGGATCACTTGAGTGCAGGAGTTTGAGACCAGTCTGGGCCACACAGGGAAACCCCGTGTTTGTATTTTTGTTTCTACAAAAGATTAGCTGGGCAGGTGATGGCACACCTAGCTACTGAAGGGGCTGAGGTGGGAGGATCACATGAGCCCGGGAGGTCAAGGCTACAGTGAGCCATGACTGTGCCATTGCACTCCAGCCTGGGTGAGAGAGTAAGACTCTGTCTCAAAAAACGAAAAAAGAAAAGAAAAGAGAAAAGAAGTTCAGTTCTGGGAGCGGGGAGGGAAGATTTTGGCCCCAGGTTCCAGTTGCATTCTTTAATTTAGATCTACCAGGAATAAAGCTGAAGCCATTGTCTCTATTTGATCTCAATCCCTTATGCCCTGTATTGAGACTCCCTAGCATGACACCCCATCCTGTGTTTGAGGAATTCCCCATTCTCCGAAACTTGGAGAGAGGCGGAAACTACGCCCCACTGTAGAAGCCCAAAGGGCCAGTTTGTTGCTTCCTCAGCCTCCCTTGCAGCCAGGGAGCAGACGCTGGGCCAGGCTCAGCCAACCAGAGGACTCTGACTCGGCAGCTAGTGGCACATGAGGGCAGTGGTGGCAGCAAGATCTGCTTCCAAAGTAGCAGGGGCAGCGCAGTGCAGACTGGAGAGGACGGGGGATCCAGTTGGCAGCAGCAACCGCACTGGCAAAAGTGGTGGCCATGGTGGTGGCAGCAGTGTTCTGGCCACCCCAGTTCTGTGGCCTGATTGTGGGTGCGGCTTGGCTGCATAGTCACAGAGCTCGATTTTCCAGCCCTCTTGGGGATCGGATCCTTTTAGTGAATTCTTTTTCTACTGTAATCAGCCAGACTCCATTTCTGTTCTGTGCAGCTTAGAACGTCTACCCAGACATGTGCACACATGCCCCAAAAGCCAGAACCCTGGAAGAAAGAGTGGGTGACTCCTCCAACCACTCCCCCGAGCAACCACCTCACAGCCTGTGTGTCAGTTAAGAGTGTCTTGATTGTAAAGAAACAAAAACAAAAACAAAATTGCAAACTGATGAGCAATGAAGGGAATGTGTTGGTTCACCTGGGTCTGGTCAGGTGAAGCTGGATCCAGATTCTCACCAAGACACTGACTTTTCCCTACCTGTGTTTTATATCTTTCTTGCTGTCAACTTCATTTCCAGCCCCCTCACACAGGCTCCTGCAATTCCAGGCTCTCTCCTTACAGAAATAAAATGGCTGCAATGGTTCCTGACCTCGCATCCTCCCACACCATCCAACAAAAGGGTGTCTCTTCCAGTAGCTCCCCACAACTCCTGGAGTGTCCAGCTGGTCCCACAGCCTGAAGCAGAGCTGCCCAGTTGAGCCCAGCTTAAACCAGCCAGCCCTTAACTGATCTGCAGACACACAAATGAGAATAGGTAATTACTGTTGTAAGCCACTGAGCCTTGCGGTGGATTGTTTTGTAATAACAGCAGGCGGACACAGTCATCGGCGCTGAAACTGGGAGCCTGCCATAATAAAAACTTCAAATATGAGGCATTGGGTTTGGGACCAGGCAATAAGCAACAAGGAAATATTTACGGGGGGCTGGAAAGTGGTGAGAAAACTTATAGGAAACAGGAAAAGGCAGCCTGTGTTAAGTAGTGGGAAACATTTAGTAAAACTCCTGTGTATGAAAATTTGAATGAGAAAAATGTATCTAATGAAGTTTTAGAGTTGGGAGAAGACATTTAGAGGCAAAACGTCAAAAGTAGGACTTTCTTGGCAGGCCACGGTGGCTCAGGCCTGTAATCCCAGCACTTTGGGAGGACGAGGCAGGTGGATCACCTGAGGTCGGGAGTTTGAGACCAGCCTGGCCAACATGGTGAAACCCCATCTCTACTAAAAATATAAAAATTGGCCAGGTGTGGTGGCACGGCCTGTGGTCCCAGCTACTCAGGAGGCTGACGCAGGAGAATTGCTTGAACCCGGGAGACAGACGTTGCAGTGAGCCAAGATCATGCCACTGCACTCCAGCCTGGGCAACAGAGAGAGACTCTGTCTCAAAAAAAAAAAAAAAAAAAAAGTAGGACTTTCTTGGTGTTAGATAAATTTGAAAAGACACTACTATAAGAAAGAGATGTGCTCAGAAAAGAAATGGCCAATTTCACAAGCAATAATTAGGGAGAATATGGAGTCCAGAAATTGCTAGGTTGGAAAAATAAAAATAATGTCCAACCTCTCCAGACAGTAGAAGATTCTTATATCAAGGCCGGGTGCGGTGGCTCACGCCTGTAATCCCAGCACTTTGGGAGGCTGAGGCAGGTGGATCACGAGGTCAGGAGATCGAGACCATCCTGGCTAACACGGTGAAACCCCATCTCTACTAAAACAAACAAACAAACAAACAAAACCAAGATTCTTATATCAAAATACAATTTAGGGACAAAAATTAAATCAAGGGCATGGATCCTTTCAGCTGACAAAAAAGGCTTCTAGAAAGATTAAAAGGTATTAAGGGTATGGTCCCACAAAATTTTAATACCCCTAAAGTGCCAGTAAGTACATTGAGTCTATAGAAAGAGGCACATGTTGAGAAAACTATAAGTATACCTTTGTCATATGAAGTTGACTGGAATCAAATACATAGAAAATCTACAATGTCTTTGAGGGCTATGTACTGGCAAAAGTGCCACCAGTCTGGATGGAAAGAGGGCAGAGATCTCCCCAACTTTCTTCTTTTTTTATTTTTTTTTTGAGAGGGAGTCTCACTCTGTCACCCAGGCTGGAGTGCAGTGGTGCAATCTCGGCTCACCACAACCTCCACCTCCCAGATTTAAGCGATTCTTTTGCCTCAGCCTCCTGAGTAACTGGGACTACAGGTGCACACCATCATGCCTGGCTAATTTTTGTATTTTTAGTAGAGACGGGTGTCACCATATTAGCCAGGCTGGTCTCGAACTCCTGACCTCGTGATCCACCCGCCTTGACCTCCCAAAGTGCTGGGATTACAGGCATGAGCCACCGCGCCCAGCCGAGATCTCCCCAACCCTCTCTGGGAATGTAGCAACCTGAGAAAGCTGATCAGCCACCAAAAAAAGCGCATATTTTTCAATGCTATCTTCAAGACATGCTTCAGAATTAAGCAAGGGAGTTGTTGCAAAAGGAAGGATTTCCAAAAGGGTAGAACCAACAGCTGTAGAGAACTGACTGAGGAGCTACTCTCAAGGAGAAATCAAGGGCCTTCATCTCAGCATAGTGATACCTGGCAATATTTGTCCACTGGGATTTTGGAATTGCTATTGACCAGTGACTGACTACTATGTGCCTCCCATTCTTAACTATTTTCAAATGAGAGTGTTTATTGCAGTTATCTCATTCCTATTCTATCACTGTGTGAGGCTGAGAAGGCAGACAACTTGTCTTTCTAGTTCGTAGATGTTTTAGAACGAAGAGGAGCCACATCCAGATCCGACGTAGATCACAAGACTGTGAACTTTGATCCTTATGAGGATTTTAAGTCCGGATAAGATTTCAGAAGGTCTTGGGATTGAGGTGAATGCGCTTTGCATGCAGGAGGAATTTGAACAATTGTAAGATGGCGACTCTGGTCAATTGGTTTATTGTTCCCAATCCTTCACCCTTCCCTGTGTACATGCATGTTTTCACATGACTTTTTAGTTTCTCCCTCTAAAGGTGAAGTGCACTTCCTGCCCTTGACTTTGGGCTATCATGTGACTTGCATTGGCCAATAGAATATTAGCAAATAAGACATCCACGAAGGCTTAAAATGTGCTTGCAGGGTAGGGCCTTCTCTTTAGCCCCTTTGACATCATCACGAGATAAGCTTTTCCTGGGTAGCTGCTGTCCCTTTAGCCTGGACCTGCCTAAATGAATACATGTGGAGCAGACTTGGCCCCCAACCTGCAGAGAGAAAAGCCAAGCTCCGCCAGAGATGCAGTTTAAAGCAGAGGAAGGACAAATTATTATCGTTTTAATCCACTAAGTTTGCAGTTATTATTTAACAATAGCTAACTCTACACTTGCCTCTTGCCTCTGCAGTATGCTCTCAAACGGATTGGTTTATCAGTTGGAAACATATCTGGCTGCAAACAAAAGAAAATCCTCAAAACGTGGCTTAAATAGGAGGTCTGTTTATTCTCTCTTCCTAGATAGATAATACATACAGAGAGATTTACAGAGATATCTTTGAGAGATACTCTCTATGATCTATGATATATATATCTCAAAGATATCTCTAAATCTTTCTCTATATTATATGTATCTTATCGATCTTGCCTGAGATCTGTCAGGTTTTTTTTGTTGTTGTTTGTTTGTTTCTTTGTTTTTGAGACGGAGTCTCCCTCTGTCGCCCAGGCTGGAGTGCAGTGGCACCATCCGGGCTCACTGCAAGCTCCGCTTCCTGGGTTCACGCCATTCTCCTGCCTCAGCCTCCGTAATAGCTGGGACTACAGGCAGCCGCCACCATGCCCGGCTAATTTTTTTGTAGTTTTAGTAGAGACGGGGTTTCACCGTGTTAGCCAGGATGGTCTCGATCTCCTGACCTCGTGATCTGCCCGCCTCGGCCTCCCAAAGTGCTGGGATTACAGGCGTGAGCCACCGCGCCCGGCCCCTGATCTGTCAGTTTTATTAGTCAATTCAAAAACTTAACTTTGGGCTTTATTGGTCTTCCTTATTGTATCTGTTTTCTAATTAATATACAAACTTACCTTTTCCTTTCCTGTGTCTTTCCTTTCACTTTCCTTGAGTTTACTTTGTTTCATTTTTCTAACCTTTCAAGTGATTAACTCATTAACTTAGGCCTTTCTTCTTTTATCATAATTGTTGCATATAAATTTCCCTCTTAAAACTTTTTTTGCTGACAACACAGATTTGGAAGGTAGTGTTTTTATAATCATTCAATTATAAATATTTCAAAATTTTCATTAGGATCTCTTTTTTAACCTGTTACTTATTTTTCTTTCTTTCTCTTTTTTTCCCCCGAGACAGTCTTGCTCTGTGGCCCAGGCTGGAGGGCCATGGCGTGATTTTGGCTCACTGCAACCTCTGCCTCCCGGGTTCAAGTGATTCTCCTGCCTCAGCCTCCCGAGTAGCTGGGATTAAAGACAGGCATGCACCACCACGCCTGGCTAATTTTTGTATTTTTAGTAAAGATGGGGTTTCACCATATTGGCCAGGCTGGTCTCAAACTCCTGACCTTGTGATCCACCCACCTTGGCCTCCCAAAGTGCTGGGATTACAGGCATGAGCCACCACGCCCAACCACCTGTTACTTCTTTTCTTTTCTTTTTTCTTTTCCATCCTTCCTTCTTTCCTTCCTTCCTTTCTTTCTTTCCTTCTTTCTTTCTTTCTCTTTCTTTCATTCTTTACCTGTTACTTATTTTCATGTGTGTTGTTAAGTGTCCAAATAGAGACTATTTTGACTGTATTATTTTGTCGTCAATTCCTTACTGAATTGCACTGAGGTAAGGGACATAACCCA
The DNA here is from genome assembly GCF_028858775.2 of Pan troglodytes. NCBI lineage: Eukaryota > Metazoa > Chordata > Mammalia > Primates > Hominidae > Pan > Pan troglodytes. Next base: position 11,658,034 of record NC_072409.2, on the reverse strand, counting down.
GGTGATTTTATTTCTTTGAAAATTGTTTGGGTTTGCTTTACGGCCTAGCACACAATTTTTATAACTGTTCTAAACATGTCATATAATAAAATGATGTACATTATCCAGTTCTTCTGTGCAGAGTTCTACCTATATCCTCTCTCAGTCTGTTTGTGCTGCTGTAACAAAATACCTGAGACTGGGTAATTTATAAAACAGCATCCATTTATTGCCCACAGTTATGGAAGCTGGAAGGTCCATAACTGTGAGCAATTTATTGATCAAGGTACCAGCATGTTTTGTGTCTGGTGAGGGCCCAGCCACTACTTCCAAGATGGCACCCTGAAAGCTGAGTCCTCCAGAGGGGAGGACAGTGGTGTCCTCACATGGTGGGAGGGATGGAAGGGGCAGAAAGGGCAAAACAGGGTGTACAGCTCCCATGCAGTTCTTTTATAAGGTCATTAACCCCATTCATGAGGGTGGGTCCCTCATGACTAATCACCTTCCCAAGGGCCCCACCTTCTAATATTATCACCTTGGAGATTAGGTTTCAACATGCAAATATTGGAGGGACACATACACTGAAACCATAGCAAATAATGAGTTGCATAATCTCCATACGAGAGTTAATTTGTCTATTTCTTCTTATAGTTCTATCAATATTTATACAATAGTTTGAAGCTGTATATAGATACATATATACACACACATATATACATATATTATATATGTATATACATATATATACACACACATATATACACACACACATACACACACACACACACACACACACATATATATATTTGAAACGGAGTTTCACTCTTGTTGCCCATGCTGGAGTGCAATGGCACAATCTCGGTTCACTGCAATCTCCATCTCCCGGGTTCGAGTGATTCTCCTACCTTAGCCTCCCAAGTAGCTGGGATTACAGGTGTGCACCACCATGGTTGACTAATTTTTGTATTTTTAGTAGAGACGGGGTTTCGCCACGTTGACCAGGCTGGTCTTGAACTCCTGACCTCATGTGATCCACCCACCTCGGCCTCCCAAAGCATTGGGATTACAGGAGTGAGCCACTGCACCCAGCCTGAAGCTATATTTTTATATGGATACAATTTAGAAGTATTATGTCCTCCTGGTGAGCTGAACCTTTTCTCATTATAAATCACCTATTTGTATTACCCATCTTTTGCTAAGTTAGGCCATAGTAACAGCATGATAGCATGAATCATGCACTCGCTCTTAAAGTGCCCACCTGGAAATGATGCATGTTTTATAATACATTAGTGAGGCCGGGAGCAGTGGCTCATGCCTGTAATTCCAGCAGTTTGGGAGGCCAAGGCGGGTGGATCACCTAAAGTCAGGAGTTCGAGACCAGCCTGACCAACATGGAGAAACCCCGTCTCTACTAAAAGTACAAAATTAGCTGGGTGTGGTGGCACAAGCCTGTATTTCCAGCTACTTGGGAGGCTGAGGCAGGAGAATCACTTGACCCTAGAAGGCGGAGGTTGTGGTGAGCCAAGATTGCTCCACTGCACTCCAGCCTGGCAACAAGAGCGGAACTCCATCTCAAAAAATAATAATAATACATTAGTGAAAGAAAGGTATCTGAACACATCTACTTTCAAAAATTTCTGCAGCTTACAATAACGGTTAATTTCTCACTTACGTTATATGACTTATGTGTGTCATTTGTGGCACTATCCATTCTTCATTCTATATTCTCTTCATCCAGGGACCCAGGCAGGAAGAATAGTCAATCCCATCCAGGACATGCTCTTCTTGTGGCAGAGGGAGAGAGCAATGGTTCTGAAAGCTGTGCTCAGGAGTGCACGCATAACCTCCAGTCACATTTCAGTGACCAAGCCTGACATCCATGGGATGGGAAGTAAACCCTCTCACAGGAACAGCCACAAAATTATTGAAAACAACAATATAAGCTACCACATATTTCTAGAAATGCTTTTTTTTTTGAGACGGAGTCTCACTTTGTTGCCCAGGCTGGAGTGCAGTGACACGATCTCGGCTCACTGCAAGCTCCTCCTCCCAGGTTCACACCATTCTCCTGCCTCAGCCTCCCGAGTAGCTGGGACTACAGGCACCCACCGCCATGCCCAGCTAATGTTTTTATTTTTAGCAGAGACAGGGTTTCACCGTGGTAGCCAGGATGGTCTCGATCTCCTGACCTCATGATCCGCCCACCTCGGCCTCCTAAAGTGCTGGGATTACAGGCATGAGCCACCACGCCCGGCCGAAATGCTTTTTGTTTTAGAGTCTATTTATCCAATGTTTTTTGGTTTTTGAGACTGAATCTCGTTCTGTTGCCCAGGCCGGATGGAGTGCAATGACGTGAACATAGCCCACTGCAGCCTCAAACTCCTGGGCTCAAGCGATTCTCCTGCCTCAGCCTTCTGAGTACCTAGGACTACAGGTGTCACCACACTGGCTTTTTTTTTTTTTTTTTTTTTGAGATAGGGTCTTACTCTATTGCCCAAGCTGGAATGCAGTGGTGCAATCATGGCACACTGTGGCCTTGACCTCCTGGGCTCAAGTAATCCTCCCACCTCAGCCTCTCGAGTAGCTGGGGCCACAGATGTGTGCCACCACACCTGGCTAATTTTTTTTTATTTTTTGAAGAGAACATCTCACTATGTTGCCCAGGCTGAATGTTTTCATTTTTTATAGAGACAAGGTTTCACTATATTGCCCAGGCTGGTTTCAAACTCCTGGCCTCAAGTGATCCTCTCACTTTGGCCTCCCAAAGAGCTGGGATTAGGGGTATGAGCTGCCATACCCATCCTTATTTATCCAATGTTAATATAATTTAACCAGCACAGAATCTCTTTTGCCATTCTTTTACTTCAATTTTTCTTTTTTTCCTTTTCTTTTTTTCTCTTTCTTTGAGACAGGTCTCACTCTGTTGCCCAGGCTCGAGTGCAGTGGCATGGTCATGGCCCACTGCAGCCTCAATCTCCTGGGCTCAGGTGATCCTCCCACCTGAGCCTCCCAAGTAGCTGGGATTACAGGTGTGCACCACCACACCATTTTTTGTAGAGATGGGGTTTCACCATGTTGCCTTGGCTAGTCTTAAACACCTGGGCTCAAGTGATCCACCTGCTTCCCAAAGTGCTAGGATTACAGGCGGGAGCCATCATACCTGGCCTGAAATTTTCTTTAGGTTTGTGTTTTAAACAGTATATAGCTTGATTTTTTTTTTAATCTCATGTTTCCATTTCATCCTTCCAAGTAGCTGGGATTACAGACGCCCACCACCACGGTTGGCTAATTTTTTTGTTTTTGTTTTGTTTTGAGACAGAGTCTTGCTCTGTCACAAGGCTGGAGTTCAGTGGCACAATCTTGGCTCGCTGCAGCCTCTGCCCCCACCCCAGGTTCCAGAGATTCTCCTGCCTCAGCCTCCTGGGTAGCTGGGATTACAGGAGCACACCACCACGCCTGGCTAATTTTTGTATTTTTAATAGAGACGGGGTTTCGTCATGTTGGCCAGGCTGATCTTGAACTCCTGACCTCAGGTGATCTGCCCACCTCAGCCTCCCAAAGTGCTGGGATTATAGGCGTGAGCTGCCACACCCAGCTGCCTGGCAATTTTTCAAGAGTTTCTTGATATTCACTTGTGCTTTTAGCCCCTTTGTTTTTCTAAGCATGCTTGTTTTATATTCTGGTTCTAAAATATCTAATATCTAAAGCCGGTGTGGATCCACCTCTACTGCTTGTCTTCTCTGCTTATTTCCTCAGGGGGTTTGTGGTTTCTGGTTGTGAGTTCATATTTATTTAGAACCCTATCTGTGGGAATTCTTTGAAACCTGGGTTGCCAGTGAGCTCTTCCGGAGAAGATCTGTGTTTGTTTTGGCCAAATACTGTAGGCACCACCTACCCAGGTTCATTTCAAATTAAAGCGATTGCGGGCTTTTGAACTATGCAAATTGTGTGTCCATTTGATAGCCAGACTTTTTGGCCATGAATCCTCCAGGGGAATGTTTTCCCCTTCTGCTCAGAACCAAGGCACAGAGAGACATCTTTAATTGCTGCACCTCTGTACGGCAGATTTTTTCCACCATAGTTTATCCTTCACCTGAGGACATTTCTTCGTGAGTTCCAACCTGATGTGGCAATTTGACTCTTATCCTGCCTGGACCCAGGTGAACGCTCCCATAGCTGGTAGCAGTATCAGTGTTTACCTATCTCCAGAGATAATTTTGAAAATATTTGTCAGTACAGGACATGCACCAATGGATCGGAACAGATGCAGACGGTACCTCTGCATAATTTCTGAACATCAATTGTTTGACTTCCCAGGCTTGTGTTCTTGTTTTCCTCCTAGCTTCAGATAATTTTCCTGACTTTTTTTTGCAAGTGTATCCATGCGTTTAAGAGGGTATTCTAAATATTTCTTCTAGCAATTTTATATATTTTGTTGTAGTAATATTTGTAAATATATAGTCCTCAATATTGCCAGAAATAAAGTCCAAGTAAGAAGTTTATTTGGCTCATGCAACAAAACACTTAAGGGTGTCCAAAGCTGGAACTGTGGCCTAATGTCATATGGGACCTAGGTTCTCTCAATCTTCCTGCTTTGCCAGCCTTAGCATTTACTTACCACTTCATAGGCACATGATGGCAGTTGAACTTCCAAACTTCAGGTCTGCTTAGAGGCAGGAATAAAAGTGGCAAAACACTTAAAGAGTATACTCAACTAGGCTGGGTGCGGTTGCTCACGCCTGTAATCCCAGCACTTTGGGAGGCCGAGGCGGTTGGATCATGAGGTCAGGAGTTCGAGACCAGCCTGGCCAAGATGGTGAAACCCCGTGTCTACTAAAAATACAAAAATTAGCCAGGCATGGTGGCGTGCACCTGTAGTCTCAGCTACTCGGGAGGCTGAGGCAGGAGAATCGTTTGAACCTGGGAGGCGGAGGTTGCAGTGAGCCAAGATTGTGCCACTGCATTCCAGCCTGGGCAACAGAGCAAGAATTCGTCTCCAAAAAAAAAAAAAAAACCACAAGGCGGGGGAGCTGGAGCATACATGTTTGAAGTAGAATCTTTGACAAGCAGTTCTGCATCCACTCCCATTTCTGTGCTTCCATATTTGTTTTCTTTCATTTTGTTTTCTAGAAAAAAAATTTTTTTTTGGTAGAATTCTCTAGGAAAGCTACACTCCTGTGTCCTAGGGCCCAACAACAAGCAAGACAGGCATAACAGCTGGGAAACCAATCAGCTTAAACTGAGACAGACAATATCAAACGGGCATGTCAGGCTCCACGAGAACATCCACCCTAAATCCAGAAGGCATTATGACCACATCGCTTCAGCTGCCTGGATTTCAGGTATAAATTAGTTCTTCTACAAAGAGGGCACTTGGTCTGTAAACGGGTCCAAAGGTAAGAGTCCCACTGCTAAAGACCTATCTCTCTTCTACACTAACATGGTGGGGCAGTGGGGAAGAAAGGGGCGAGAAGAGGTATGGAGGGTTTTGGGAGGGAGTGGGAGAATTGGAGGCTAGAGAGATCGTTTCTGTCCCACCATCTGTGTGACCCCAGAGCCCAGCACAATGCAGCCCACGGAAAGGCACTGGTCCTTTCATTGACCATTTACTGAGCATCTACTACATGCCAAAAAGCGGGATGGGTGCTGTGAAGGCAGAAACGGATTTGGAGATAATCTCCGCCAGGCATACTGAGGTCAAGGTTTTCGTTCGTTTGTTTAGAGAAGAGACGGAGAAGGTCAAGATGTTTTTGTTTGTTTTGTTGTTGTTGTTGTTTAAGAGTCTTGCTCTGTGCTCAGGCTGGAGTGCAGCGGCGTGATCTCGGCTCACTGCAACCTCTGCCTCACGGGTTCCGGCAATTCTCCTGTCTCAGCTTCCCAAGTAGCTGGTATTACAGGCGCGCGCAACCACGCTCAGCTAATTTTTGTATGTTTTGTAGAGACAGGGTTTCACCATGTTGGCCAGGATGGTCTCGAACTCCTAGCCTCAAGCGATCATCCCCTCTCGGCCTCCCAAAGTGCAGGGATTACAGACGTGGGCTACCGCGCCTGGCCTATGCCAAGGTTTCAAGAAGGTTTAGAACTCGGTATCTGCTCCCCTATTTTCAACAGCGTAGTCAGTCCCTAAAATTGACCCGCTCCAGACTGTACTGCGCAGGCGCCCGCTACCTCCGCGCTCTCTCCTGACGCCCAGCTCAGACGGTAAGTCCCGCATGCGCACTCCGCTTTCTCTCTGACGCACCCCCGGAAGCACTGTCAGTTTCGGGGGGCGGGACCGGGAAGCGTTTCCGGGGGCTGAAGGCACAGGCTGAATCTGTTGAGGCAGCGGAGGCTAGAACAGGCCTGCGCCGGCGGCAGAGAGAATATCTTGGGCGGGGGATGTGAGCGCTGAGCCCTTGGCAGGTACTGCGTGGCCAGGACCACGGGCGGCAAGGGTAGGGGAGGAGAAGTCGGTGGGGGAGTTAAGGGCTCCTCAGCAGGCCCCGACGCTCGCGCCGCTGGCCCCGCCAGGCCCATTCCGTGGACCGGCATACCAAAGCCCCGCGCGGGAGGTTGGGGTCCCGGCGCTCCAGCTCCGAATCCCGCAGTCTTCTGCCCACACGGCGCGCAGACCGCGATACCGAGGCCTTTGGGGCAGCTTCTCGCCCAAGGTCACCCTCGCGGCGGCGGAGCTCCGCCGGCCACAGCGCTTAGAGATCCCGCCCCCGTCCGTCCGCTGGCCTTTCGGGGCGTAGGGTGGGCGCGGCTTGACGGCCTCGGGTTCGAGCCACCAATGCCTGAGGCCTGACGAGCCGAGCTGGGAGAAAGACTGCGCCTGGACTTCGCTGATCTTCTGTTTAAGTAAAACATTCAGCAACCCCTGTTGCTGTCTCTGTCACCTGTTGTAACCTGCCCTTTTTGTCTTTCAGCTAGGTCGCTGTCAACCTGATATTTCTCTCCACTTTGTCTTTGTCGGGGTATCTGGATCCTGTTTTATATCTGTCTCCACCTTGCTTCTGTGTCTGTTCACCCTGTCTCTGCCACTCAGCCCTTACTCTAATTCAGGGCCTGTCAGTCTGGCTTTTTGGCCATCTGTCTGTTTCTCTCTTTCTGCCAACTTTGTTTTTGCCTCTTGTCTCTCTTTACTGAGTTTGTCTGGGTGGGGCAGGGCTGCCCAGACCTCTGAGCCATGGAAGGTGACTCATGACCCCGTGAAGTTCCCTGCACTGGTGACACTCTCAGTGACTCGACCGCAGTTTGTCCTCAACTCTGACAGGTGTCGCCCACCATAAGTGTCAGAGTGCAGGAGAGCCTGTCAGGGAGACAGGAGACCCATTTTAGGGCCAGAGCTGCTTGATGAGTCCTCTCCTTTTCTCGCCTGTGGTTTCTCAGGCCTGCACAGCTTCCCAAATGCCTTCGCTCTATCCACTCACCACAGGATGGTCTCCAGGGATCTCTGGAGCCTGCTCTTTGAGTTACAGCTGTTTAACAGGCCTGTCTACAGGCTAAGAAAGGATCAGACTGAGGTCTTTGGGGCTACTGGAACAGTAGCAGGGTTTCTGGGATAACTGCATGCTTAGTTCAGAGATTGTGTCAGCATTTTCAGTTAAATTATAAGAAACCTAATAATTGGGAATTTATTATTTGCTTTACAAAAGCACCACGGGAGAAATAAACCACACACAAAAGGACAAATGTTGTTTGAGAGCACTTAAATGAAGTACCTAGAATAAACCAATTAAGAGACGGAAAGTAGAATAGTTTACCAGGGGCTGGGGAGAGGAGTTATTGCTTAATGTTACAGAACAGAGTTTTGGGGGATGATGAATAAGGTCTGGAAATGGGTTGTGATGATTGCACAACATTGTGAATGTACTTCACTGAATTGGACTCTTAAAAATACTTAAAATTGTTAAGTCTTAAAGTTTTATGTATATTTTATACAATACAAAAAACAAAAACAGTATTCATTGGAGACTCCTGAAACCAATAAGCTCCTTTTACATGTAATTTTTCAAAATTCATTCTGTAGTTGTTAGGAACACAGTTGAACCTGTGTTTATTGATTCCTACTCTCTTTACAGCAGTGGGTACAGCTGAGGTTCTTAGAAAAGTTTAGTTAAATGAATTTGGTTAAAGTCTTTCTCAGGCTTTCTACTTACTTTCTGCCCTGGCTCTCCTCCCTCTGCCTTTCTTGGAATCAGTGCAAGAATCTGCTCATAAGTAGGATACTTGATAATTATGCTTTTCACAGGAAGAAAACTCATAAGGTTGAAAAATAGCCCTTTTATTATAATGCAAAATTATGTGTTATTTCTTGAATTTTGTTATGGGGGATGCCTTTGTGGTTTTTTTGTTTTTTAAAATCTCTTATTTAAGCTATTTGCCTTTAAGGTAGTTTATCAAGTTTTCTAATAAGATATCGCAACTGAATTACTGCTTTATTTAATTGAATCCTAGATGCTGTTATTTCATGTACCACCAAGGAAGGGAGAAACCCTGCTAATTAAACTATGGCTTAATACGCTCTTATCGTTTACACTTTTTATTACTGAAAACACTTTTAGACACTAAAACATGGTATCAATGCCTATTCTAATGCATATATACAAAGGAAAAATAAGAACACATTGGTTAAAGTGTTCATTAAACTTAACATTCCAAGTTCTACTCTTCTGTGCACTTTTCAATTCAGAGTGTGTCCATATTTTTTCTAGAGTGTCATCCTTTGTGTCATCAAGAACATTGATGAGGACCTCAGCAGTTCTCTATCATTGTCTCAGGCAGTGACAGCTATTAAAACTGCCACCTGGTGATCACATTCTGATTTCAGGAATTTTAAAATGTGAAAAAATGCATGTCTGAAAATTAACTGAAGAGTATCATTTTCATGAACTTTTTTTTTCTTGTTTTTGTTTTTGTTTTGTTTTGTTTTTTTGAGTTGGAGTCTCGCCCTGTTGCCCAGGCTAGAGTGCAGTGGTGCAATCTCGGCTCAGTGCAACCTCCGCCTCCTGGGTTCAAGCGATTCTCCTGCTTCAACCTCCCGAGTAGCTGGGATTACAGGCGCCTGCCACCACACACAGCTAATTTTTGTATTTTTAGTAGAGACAGAGTTTCACCATGTTGGCCAGACTGGTCTCAAACTCCTGACTTCAAATGATCCACCTGCCTTGGCCTCCCAAAGTGCTGGGATTAACAAGTGTGAGCCACTGTGCTGGGCCTGAACTTTTCCTTTTCACTCTATTTATATTTGCAGTTAGAATAGGGGCTTTTGTCTTATTTGTAACATATTGAGGAAAAAATATTTTTTAAAATTTGTCGATATGTTGTTAATTTCTTGAAATGAGTACTGTTTCCGCCTTCTGCTTTCTTGATTTCAGCTTCTTATCCTGAATTCTAATGCACATGAGGGTACAGTTAAAAACATTTCCTTGGCTTTATTGAAATTCAATGGAAGGATGATCGATAAATGGGGGGTTAGTTTCTAGAACGTTACCTTCTCTTTTGAATCTCAGAGAGTTTGCTGTAATAGAATGTTTGTCCTAGAAGTTTTTAAGTAAAACATTCAGCTGTGGCTTAAAATTGAAGGGAGTCATGAATCAAACTTCATAAAGCAGGTGGCTTGTTTTTTTTAAAAAACATCTTAAAATAGTTTTTACTAAGTGATTTGGCCAAAGTGTTCTAATTAGGAAAAAAATGGAAGAATACTGATTGACAGTGGTCAGGAGACCAATAGCACTGTTCCAAAGGATATATTAATTCTGCAAAATTACATAGTCATTGACCATGTTTTCTAGTTTTAATGAATATGCCACAGTAATGGATGAGAGGTATATGGGAATTATGCACTATATTTTCAGTTTTTTTGAAAATTTAAAATTATTACAAATAAGTTTGTTTTTTTAAAAAATACAAAAGCAGGAGCTACGAAGTTGCAGAATGGAATTTAATATAACCAAAAATGCCAGTCTTGATTACTTTTCTTTCTGCCGCTAATGTACATCTCTAGTGTTTATTAGCAAATACACGAGTACATAGCATCTCTTTTACATTTTCACTGTTACTCTTCCTTCCAGAAGTCAATGTGATTTTAATTTGAAGCAAAACTGAAATGGGTTCTTCTTCCTCATTCTATTCATGTTGCTTTTTGATGGCCATGGCATAAGGAACTCTATCCCAGGAATACAGCTTTGCATTAGGTAAGCTATCAACTTGCTCACGATACCATTTTTAAAGTTACTTACTGTAATCATTTCTCTTTTAGCAAAAATAATAATGTATTTTGTTAAGATTTTTAATTCCTCTAGACCAGAAGATTCTTTCTTCTCTTCTGAAGAGATGTTACACCTTCTAAGGCCCACCAATGCCATACTTTGCACTGATAGAGCATTTAATGTCAGATAAATTTTTCTGCCAAGTGAATTTTTTTTCTTAACTTAGAAAAATGTTAGATTTGGAGTTATACTGCTGTTTGAATGCTGACATGCCATTTCTGAGATGTGTAACCACCGGCAGTTCTTTTAATTTGAGCTTCAGTTTACTCATATTTCAAAAGGATGCAATGATACGGGAGTGTTGCACAACGCAGGTTTACATAGTGTGCTTTGTGAACTCTAAAGCATTTCACTAATGTAAAGAGTAGGCATAGGGTATTGGTGTTTTTGTACATTTGTGCCAGGCTTTAAATTTACTGAAGCAACATTTACTATGTTTAAATATGCTTTCTATAGTAAGCATGCAAGTTACCATATGCTCTGATTAAAGAAATCTCTGAAGGACTTCACAATAAGTAGCTGGTGGGTCTGCTTCCCTATTATATTGCTGTCATCTGTGTTTTTAGGATGTTTAATCGGTGTTTAAATCACGTATAAAATTTGACTTAGAGTTCCTCAGCCGAATAATAAATAGTGGCTGTTATTAAACTCATCAAAGTTGGAAGGAATCTTGAAGGTCATCTAGTTCAGGATTTCTTCAGTATGTTGCCCTTCATCTGCGTTAAAAAAAAGCCAAATAGCTTTTAAGAAGCATCGTGGAACAGGCTGGCATCGGTGTGTTTGTTTTAGAACTGTTGCTATTGGATTAAAAAAATAAAATACATGTGCAAAGTGGCATAAAACTGCTGGTATCTTTTTTTTTTTTTTTTTGAGACAGAGTCTCGCTTTGTCGCCCAGGCTGGAGTGCAGTGGCAGGATCTCAGCTCACTGCAAGCTCCACCTCCCAGGCTCAACTCTGCCTCAGCCTTCAGAGTAGCTGGGATTACAGGTGCCGGCCACCACACCCGGCTAATTTTTTTGTACTTTTAGTAGAGATGGGGTTTCACCATCTTGGCCAGACTGGTCTTGAACTCCTGACCTTGTGATCCACGGGCCTCAGCTTCCCAAAGTGCTGGGATTACAGACGTGAGCCACCGCGCCCGGCCCACTAACTGCTGGTATCTTATTAAGGTTTTTGTTTGTTTGTTTGTTTGTTTTTGAGATGGAGTCTCGCTCTTGTTGCCCAGGCTGGAGTGCAGTGGCAGAATCTCCGCTCACTGCAACCTCTGCCTCCCAGGTTCAAGAGATTTTCCTTCCTCAGCCTCCTGAGTAGCTGGGATTACAGGCGTCTGTCAGCATGCCCAGCTAATTTTGTATTTTTAGTAGAGACAGGGTTTCGCCTTGTTGGCCAGGCCAGTCTCAAACTCCTGACCACAGGTGATCCACCGCCTCGTGCTCCCAAAGTGCTGGGATTACAGGCATGAGCCACTGTGCCCAGCCGTCTTTTTTTTTTTTTTTTTGAGATGGGGTCTCGCTCTGTCACACAGGCTGGAGCGTGTGGCGAGATCTCGGCTCACTGCGACCTCTGCCTCCCGGGTTCAAGTGATTCTCCTGCCTCAGCCTCCCAGGTAGCTGGGACTACAGGCGTGGGCCACCACGCACAGCTAATTTTTTTTTGTATTTTTAGTAGAGAAGGGGTTTCACCATGTTGGCCAGGATGGTCTCCATCTTTTGACCTGGTGATCCGCACACCTCGGCCTCCCAAAGTACTGGGATTACAGGCGTGAGCCACCATGCCTGGCTTGGGCCATCTTAAGTCTAAGGATGGTCAGCGTGCTAAAGTTTGTGAATGCATTGTATATAATAAAATTATATAGATTATTTGTGAAAATGATATTCACGTTTACTTTCCATACTCTCTAACTATAGTGATATTCACAGCCAGGCACGATGGCTCATGCCTGTAATCCCAGCACTTTGGGAGGCCAAGGTGGGCAGATCACATGAGGGTCAGGAGTTCGAGACCAACCTGGCCAACATGGTGAAACCCTATCTCTACTAAAAACACAAAAATTAGCTGGGCGTGGTGTCACGCACCTGTGGTCTCAGCTACTCAGGAGGCTGAGGCAGGAGAATCGCTTGAACCTGGGAGGCGGAGGTTGCAGTGAGCTGAAGTGGCACCACTGCCCTCCAGCCTGGGCGACAGAGACTCCATCTCAAAAAAAAAAAAAAGAAAAAATTATATTCACCTTTTCTTTCCACCTCTTAAGCTGTAGTGGGCCTGAACAAGTACTTTGGATTTAAATCTCAATTTTACTGCTTACCAGTTATATGACCTTAAGTTGCTTAGCTTTTTTGTCTATCTCCAATTCTGTACAATGGAAGTAAAAAATACCTATTGAGTGGGTTGCTGTGAAGATTAAGTGAGACAGAACATATAAAGTGCTTTGCATAGACTTTGTACAATGTCTGTATTAAGCAGTTTATATATTTGTATACGTATGTCATAAATAGTAGTTGCTGTTATTTCCTATTAATGATGACATTTTCCTAGTCAGTCAGTCATGAAATTCAAAGTCGGCATTGGTACATCAGTTTGCCTTGCATTACTCTTTATTTTATTTATTTCCATTTTTTGGGATGGAGTCTCACTCTGTCACCCAGGCTGGAGTGCAGTGGGGTAATCTCGGCTCACTGCAGCCTCCGCCTCCTGGGTTCAAGTGATTCTTCTGCCTCAGCCTCCCGAGTAGCTGGGACTACAGGCACCCACCACCACACCCAGCTAATTTTTGTGTTTTTAGTAGAGACGGGGTTTCACCATATTAGTCAGGCTGGTCTCGAACTCCCGACCTTGTGATCCACCCACCTCGGCCTCCCGAAGTGCTGGGATTACAGGCGTGAGCCACCGCACCCGGCCACATTACTCTTTTTTAAACAGCTTTACAGAGACATAATTCATAAGTAATAAAGAGGTTTTTTTTTTTTTGGTATATTCACAGATTTGTATACCCATCACCACAATCTAATTTTAGAACTTTTGTCTCCCCTCAAAGAAACCCAGTTAGCAGTCGCTCCCCATTTCTTCTACCCGTAGCCACGAATCTACTTTCTGTCTCTATGGATTTGTCTATTCTGGACATTTCATATAAATGGAGGCATAACAAGATACGGCCTTTTGTGTCCGACCTCTTTCATTTAGCATAACGTTTTCAAGTGCCAGCCGTGTTGTCACATCTGTCAGTATTTCGTTCTTTTTTATTGCCAAACATCCTATTCTAAGGATATATCCTGTTTGTTTATCCAGTCATAAGTTGATGGAGCTTATGATGGTTTTCACTTTTTGGCTTTTAAGAATAATGCAGTTATGAACATTCATGTACGAGTTTTAGTGTGGACATCATATGTTTTCATTTTTCTTGGGTATGTACCTAGGAGAATTGTTGGATTACGTGGTAACTCTATGTTTAACTTCCTGAGGTGCTATCACACTGCTTTCCACAGTAGCTGTACCATTTTACATGCCCACGAGCAATGTATGGGGGTTATAATCCCTACACATCCTCACCGACACCTGTTATTGTCTGTCTTTTCACAGCCATTTTAGTGAGTGAAAAGGGATGTTTTGTAGTTTTGATTTGCATTTTTCTAATTACTAATGATGTTGAGTGGTTTTCATATGCTTATAGGTTATTTGTATATCTTCTTTGGAGAAATGTCTCTTCAGATCCTTTATCTGTTTTTCAGTTGGGTTATTCATCTTTTTATTATTGAGTCGTAAGAGTTCTTGAGGTATTCTGGATGCAAGTCACTCATTAGTTACATGATCTGCAAATAATTTCTCCCATTCTGTAGGCTGTGTGTTCACTTTCTTGATGGTATCATTTGTACCTTGTACTACTGCTGTATCTTCCTGCTGACCAGTTCTGTCAGTCTCATCAATGCCACCCCTTTTCCATACCCACTGTTACTTTTTTTTTTTTTTTTTTTTGAGATGTAGTTTTGCTCTTGTTGCCCAGGCTGGAGTGCAGTGGCATGATCTTGGCTCACTGCAACCTCCGCCTCCCAGGTTCAAGCAGTTCTGCTGTCTCAGCCTCCCGAGTAGCTGGGATGACAGGTGTGTGCCACCATGCCCGGCTAACTTTGTATTTTTAGTAGAGACAGGGTTTCACCATGTTGGCCAGGCTGGTCTGGAACTCCTGACTTCGAGTGATCCACGTGCCTCAGCCTCCCAAAATGCTGGGATAAAAGACGTAAGCCACCGTGCCTGGCCCCACTGTTACTTTTATTACTACCTAGACTACACTTGTTGAAATCCTATAATTAGCTTCTACTTCAGACTTTCTCCTGCTTTAGTCCGTCAGCAGATCAACCTTCCTTAACCATGCCTCACAGCACGTCACTTAGAAGTTTTCAGTGCTGCCCCAATGCAGACGTCTCATTCGGCTTTTTCTAGATTTATCTCCCATCACTCATTGTCACTCATAGAAGGAAGCACAAGTAATGATGTGTGTGTCACCAGGGTTAGTCTTGAGTGGAAGAGAGCCGAGGGAGATCTGAAATGGCTTTCTGATGGTAATTTCACCATAATCTAGGATCTTGCCGTTAGTGTGATTGGACCAATAACTCAGTGTCTTCAACATATCATACTTACGATGTACCAAACCCGCAAGAGATTAAAGTATACAAACCAGAATGCCATGTGATTTATAATTTTTCTTTCTATGTTAATAAATGAGATTGGCTTGTAGGGTTTTTTTTTGTTGTTGGCCAATTTTGATACCAGAGTTTTGTATAAAATTTATGAATTTTCTCCTACCCTATTGCCTTGTCCTCTTCTCCCCCTCTACTTTTTACATTTCTAGTTTTATCACATTGTGTAATCCATTGTATAGTCACATGTAATCAAATGTGCCCTGTGCATTTCCGCTTTGGAGAATTTATTGATATTCTCTGTAGCCACGTATATTATCATTTTTGTAAATGTCCTACAGACATTAGAAAAGGAGTATTATTTGTAGAGTATATAGGTATTGCATTAAATTAGCTTTATTGATAGCTGTCTAAACCTATAGATTCTTGTCCTTTGCCTACTTGATTTATTAAGAATTAAAGAGGGATACTTATATTTCCTGCTACAATTACAGTTCTGTTACTGTTGCCTTATTTTCTAACATTGTACTCTGACACATAAAAGTTCACAGAGTAAACTTCATTGTGAATTATAGGTTTCATCAATTAACAATAAACTTTCATCCTATCTGATTTTTACAGATGAAATTTACGTCTGTAAAATGTAAATTTTACATCTGTAAAATTTTTACAGATGAAATTTACAAAGTAAATTTACATTGAAATTTACTTTGATATTAGTATTGTGTTGCTTGACTTTTGTTTTCATGTGACTTTTTTTTTTTTTAACTTTTGACCTTTTTGGTGATCAATTCTTTCAACTTTTCTATGTCTGAAAAAGTATTTTGGGCTGGGCGCGGTGGCTTACGCCTGTAATCCCAACACTTTGGGAGGCCGAGGTGGGCAGATCACGAGGTCAGGAGATCAAGACCATCCTGGCTAACACAGTGAAACACTGTCTCTACTAAAAATACAAAAAATTAGCCAGGCATGGTGGTGGATGCCCGTAGTCCCAGCTACTTGGGAGGCTGAGGCAGGAGAATGGTGTGAACCCAGGAGGCGGAGCTTGTAGTGAGTCGAGGTTGCACTACTGCACTCCAGCCTGGGCAACAGAGAAAGACTCTGTCAGAGAGAGAGAGAGAGAGAGAGAGAGAGAGTCAGAGAGAGAGAGTCAGAGAGAGAGAGAGAGAGACAGAGAGAGAGAGAGGAAAAGAAAAGAAAGAAAGAAAGAAAAAAGTATTTTGCCTTCACTTTGAAGATATTTTCATGGGTATAGAATTCTAAGTTGACAGGCCTTTCTGCCCCTCCCCCACCTTCGTTTCAGTATTTTAAAATGGTCTCCTGTCTCTTGGCTTGCATTGCTTCTGAGGTTCTCTGTACACAAGGGGCATTTTTTTTGTCTGGCTGCTTTTAAGATTTTCTCCACTGATTTTAAGTGATTTGATTATGATGTGCCTTGCTGTAGTTTTTTTCAAGTTTCTTGTGCTTGGGTTTTGTTGAGCTGCTTAGGTCTGTGAGTTCGTAGTTTTCATCAAATTTGAAAAAGTTTTGGCTGTTGTTTTCACATATGTATAAAATGTGTGTGTGTATTGTTTATATATATAGTTTTCAATATATAAAACTATATAGTTTTCAATATATAAAAGTATATATATATATATATATATATATATATAGTTTTCATGTGTCTGATAGCTTATCACATAAAACTTTTTGCCTTCCCCACAACAATCATGTCTACATTAGGTATCTGGAAGTTCTCTCACAGCTCACTGATACTCTATTCCCTTTTTATTTGCCTTTTTTTTTCCTCTGTATGTTTTATTTTGGGTAAGTTTTTGTTGCCATGTTTTCAAGCTCACTAATGTTCTGCAGTGTTAATTCTGTTGTTATTCTCATCCCAATGTATGTTTGTTTTTTAAATTTCTAGATGTTTTATTTGGGTCTCTCTCTTTTTTTTTTTTTTTCCAATAGTTTCCCTGTCTGTACCTAACATGCTTAATCTTTCCTCTACTTTCTTGAAAATATAGAATATAGAATTGTTTACCGGTTGTATAAATCTTCTGTCATTTCTGGATCTGTTTCTGTTGATTGATTCCCACCCCCACCTCAGTATCCTGGGTTATATTTTCCTAGTTCTTGGCATGCCTGGTGATTTTTAAATTTGATGTCAGATATGAGTTTTACCTTGTTCGGTGCTGGATATTTTTGTATTATGTAAATGTTCTCAAGTTTCATTCTGGAACATAATTAAGTTGGAAACAGTTTGATCCTTCTGAGGCTTGTTTTTAAGCTTTGTTTGGCAGGACCAGAACTGCATTTTGTCTGGAATTAATTTGTCCCCACTACTGAGGTAAGGCTTTTCTGAATACTCAAGGTTTTCCATTCAGGGCAGTTTTCTTCAATTAAATTTATTTTTTATTATTTCACGTTCTCTGGTTCTTTCTCTCAAGGACATTAACAGGCTGTACATTGATCTCTCTTCTCTGTTCTCCTGCTTTATCATCTTCTCTCTCGCTGTTTTCACTTTCTTATATTTTAGTAGAAGGTCCCCAAAGTGCCTTCCACATTATCGATTCCATTTTTTTACTGTTGTAATTCTGCTTCTTATTGCCTGTGTAAATTTCTGCTCTATATTAGTTTCCTGATACCCTATCGTTAATTCAGTCTGCCTTTTTTTCATATCATTCTACTGTTTTGTCTCATCTTCCTTATACTTTATTCAGAGACTGTGTTTTCATGAAGTTTGTGAAAAACATTTTAAAAATTGTTTAAAATGTACCCTTTGTCTATTTCTTGCTATTTTTTCTTTTTGATATTCTGGAATATATCCACAGACCTGTGTTGGTTTTATTTTGTTTAATTCTTGAGAGGGAAACATTCTGTTCAGGTCTGAAATTTGCTTTTGGGTCCCTTGTTGTATACCCGAATATTGTTAGAATCAGCTCTTAGTTCTTAAGCTAGATGCAGGGCTGAACCACATTGACATCTGGGGTTAGTTGAGTGGGGCAGGAGGGGTAGGCCTTAGGCACTCTCAGGGGAGCTTGAGCTCTGTGTACTTTCTTTGCAGTTGGTGAAATTGGGATACTAGGACCCTCTGTTGTCTTTGGCCCAACTGGCAAATCATGGTTATGCCTTTACCTCGTTCCTGGGGCTACGGAGTCCCACCCCCTTATGTTAATATTTTTTCCTTCTGCCAAGGCAATGTGCAACCTTTGGTATCCTAATACCACCCACCTCTGAGTTTTGCCAGTCTGCAGGACCTGTCTGTCCTTGGCTTTTAGCTCTGGGACTCCCAAGTGAAAGAGTGTTACTGATCCTGTCAGAATTGCCTGGAATAGGAAGTGGAGTTTCAGGCCAGTGTTTCCCTTCAACTTGGCCCCATTTCCACTGTATCTTTTTTTTTTTTTTTTTTTTTTTTTTTTGAGACAGAGTCTTTCTCTGTCACCCAGGCTGGAGTGCAGTGGTGGCAGTCACAGCTCACTGCAGCCTCGACCTCCCCTGCTCAAGAGATTTCCCCTCTTCAGCCTCCTGAGTAGCTAGGATGTCAGGTGCATGCCACCATGCCTGGCTAATTTTTGTATATTTGTAGAGATGGGGTCTTGCTATGTTGCCCAGGCTGGTCTTGAATTCCTGGGCTCAAGTGATCTGCCCACCTCAGCCTCCCAAAGTGCTGGGATTACAGGCATGAGCCACCATGCCCGGCTGGACTGTGACATTTCTTGATTGTCTTTGAAGTCCCCCATAATACATTGAATATAATGTTCCATGAAGTTTTTTTTTTTTTTTTTTTTGAGATGGAGTCTCGCTCTGTCACCCAGGCTGGAGTGCAGTGGCGTGATCGCGGCTCCCTGCAGGCTCCGCCTCCCAGGTTCAAACCATTCTCCTGCCTCAGCCTCCCGAGCAGCTGGGACTACAGGCGCCTGCCACCACGCCTGGCTAATTATTTTGTATTTTTAGTAGAGATAGGGTTTCACTGTGTTAGTCAGGGTGGTCTCGATCTCCTGACCTCGTGATCCACCCACGTCAGCCTCCCAAAGTGCTGGGATTGCAGGCGTGAGCCACTGCGCCTGGCCTCATGAGGTTTTTTAGTAAGCTAATTAATTACTTCTATGACATCATCTAAATAACTGAAACAACAGCTATACTCTCAGTATAGGTCACAATTGCCTATGAGTTTGTAATAGAAAAACCTGTAGAAGTTTAGCGTGTTGCAGGTCAGAGAATATGGAGAAATGCCATATTCACCCAAAGTTAAGGGCAAGGATTTTTGATAGGGCTTGGTTTGAATCTGTGTATTGCTTTGGGTAGTATTGTTATCTTAACAATATTATGTCTTCCAATCCATAAACAACATGGGATTCTATTTATTTGTGCCTTTAATTTATTTCAGCAGTGTTTTGTAGTTTTTTTCTTTTTCTTTTTTTTTTTTTTTTTTCCTTTTTGGACTGAATCTCCCTCTGTCACCCAGGCTGGACTACAGTGGTGGGATCACAGCTCACTTTAGCCTAAAACTCTTGGGCTCAAATGATCCTCTTGCCTCAGTCTCGCAAGTAGCTGGGACTACAGCTGTGCACCACTATTCCTGGCTAATTAAAAAATATATATACATATATTTAGAAACAAGGTCTTGCTGTGTCGTCCAGGCTGGACTCAAACTTCTGGCCTCAAGTGATCCTCCCAAGTAGCTGGAATTGCAGATGAGAGCCACCACACATGGCCGTTGTGTAGAGACAGGGTTTTACCATACTGCCCAGACCGGTCTCAAACTTCTGAGCCCAAGCAATTTGCCCACCTCGACCTCCCAAAGTGCTAGGGTTACAGGCATGAGCCACCACGCCTAGCTTCTTGAGTGTTTTTGTCATGAAAGGGTGCTGAATTTTGTCAGATGCTTTTTCTGTATCAGTTGAGATGATACATGTTTTATGTGTTTTTTTCCCCTTCATTCTGTTAATGTGCTGTGTTACATTGATTGATTTCATATGTTGAACTATCCTTGCATTCCAGGAAGAAATCCCACTTGCTGGTGGTGTATAATTCTTTTAATATGCCGCTTAATTTGGTTTGGTAGTATTTTGTTGATATTTACTCCAGTGTTCATAAGGGGTATTGGTCTATAGTTTTTGTATAGTGTTTTTGTCTGGCTTTCATATCAGAGGGCACTCCTGACCTAATAGAATGAGTTAGGAAGTGGTGCCTCCCCTTCAGTGTTTTAGAAAAGTTTGAGAAGGATTGGTGTTGGTTCTTCTTTAAATGTTTGTTAGAATTTACCGGTGAAGCCATCAGGTTAGGATCTTTTCTTTATTGAGTCAATGTCCTTGATAGTTATAGGTCTTTAAGGGTATTGTTTAATTTCCACATATTTATTAGTTTTTCAGTTTTCTCTCTTATTGATTGCTACATTCATTTCATTGTGGTTAGAAAAATACTTTGTATTTTTAAAAAGACTCAGTCTTGTTAAGTGTATTAAGACTCGTTTATGGTCTAACACATGATCTATCCTGGAGAATGTCCTGTGTGCACTTGGTGGCTGACGTGTCCTATACAGGCATACCTCATTTTGTGCTTCACAGATATTGGATTTTTTTTTTTTTTTTTTTACAAATACATAGTCTGTGGCAACCCTGCATTAAGGAAGTCTATCAGCATCATTTTTCCTGTTGCACATGTTTACTTTCTGTGTCATATTTTGGCAGTTCTTGCAATATTTCAAACCTTTTCATTATTATTATATCTGTTATGGTGATCTTTGATCAGTAATTTTTTGATGTTACTATTGTAATTGTTTTGAGGCACCACAAACCACACCCATAAGGGACAGCAAACTTAGTCAATAAATGTGTGTTCTGACTACTCCACTGACCCACCATTCCCCCATCTTTCCCCCTCTGTTCAGGCCTCCCTATTACCTGATACACAACCACTTGAATTTAGGCCAGTTAATAAACCTACAATGGCCTGGTGTTTAAGTGAAAGGAGGAGTCATATGCTTCTTACTTGAAATCAAAAGCTAGGAATGACTAAGCTTAGTGAGGAAGGCATATCAAAAGCAAACATAAGCCAAAAGTTAGACTTCTTGCTCTAAACAGCCAAATTGTGAATGCAAAGGAAAAGTTCTTGAAGGAAATTGAAAGTGCTACTCTAATGAACACATGAATGATAAGAAAGTGGCAGCCTTAGTGCTGATATGGAGAAAGTTTTAGTGGTCTGGATGGAAGATCATACCAACCACAACATTCCTTTAAGTCAAAGCCGTCAGAAGAAGACCCTAACTCTCTTCATTTCTCTGAACGCTGTGAGAGAGGTGAGGAAACTGCAGAAGAAAAGTTTGAAGCTAGCAGAGGTTGGTTTGTGAGGTTGAAGGAAAGAAGTGTCTCCATAATGTAAAAGTGGAAGCTGAAGCAGCAAGTGCTAATGTAGAAACTATAGCAAGCTATCTAGAAAATCTAGCTAAGATAATTGGTAAAGATGGCTGCACTAAACCACAGATTTTCAATATAGATGAAAAAGCCTTCTATTGGAAGGAGATGCCATCTATGACTTCCATAGCTAGAGAGGAGAAGACAATGCCTGGCTTCAAAAGACAAGCTATAACTCTCTTGTTAGGGGCTAATGCAGCTGGTAACTTTAAGTTGAGGCCACTGCTCAGGTACCATTCCCAAAATCCTAGGGCCCTTAAGAATTATGCTAAGTATACTCTGCCTGTGCTCCATAGATGGCACAGTGAAAGCTTGGAGACAGCATTTACAGAATGCTTTACTGAATATTTTAAGCCCACTGTTGAGACCTACTGCTCAGAAAAAGATTTTTTACAAAGCATTACAGCCCGTTGAGGAGGCACTTGGTCACCCAAGAGCTCTGATGGAGATGTACAAGGACATTAGTATTGTTTTCATGCCTGTTAATACAACATCCATTCTGCAGCCCATGGACCAAGGAGTAATTTCAATTTTCAAGTGTTATTATTTAAGAAATACATTTTGAGCCAGGTGCAGCAGCTCACACCTGTAATCCTAGCACTTTGGGAGGCCAAGGCAGGCAGATTGCTTAAGCCTAGGGGTCCAAGACCAATCTGAGCAGCATACAAAACCCTATCTATACTGAAAATGCAAAAAATTAGTGAAGCATGGTGTCATGCACTTGTAGTCCCACCTACCCAGGATGCAGAGGTGGGAGGATCAAGTGAGCCAGAGAGTCGAGGCTGCAGTGAGCCACAGTCGCACCACTGCACTCCAGCCTGGGTGACAAAGTGAGACCCCCATCTCAAAAAAAAAAAAAAAAAAAAAGGATATTTTGTAAGGCTATAGCTACTATAGCTGCTATTGATAGTGATTCCTCTGACACTCTGATGGATCTCTGGGCAAAGTAAATTCAAAATGTTTTGGTGGCAGTGTGGTAGCTCACACCTGTAACTCCCAGCACTTTGGGAGGCCAAGGTGGGTGAATCACTTGAGGTCAGGAGTTTGAAACCAGCCTAGCCAACATGGTAAAACCCTGTCTCTACTAAAAAAAATATATAAAAATTAGTGTGGTGGCGTGGTGTCACATGCCTGTAATCCCAGCTACTTAGGAGGCTGAGGCAGGAGAATTGCTTGAAGGCGGGAGGCAGAGGTTGCAGTGAGCTGGGATCGCACCACTGCACTCCAGCCTGGGCAACAGAGCAAGACTCTGTCTTTAAAAAAAAAGAAAAAAAGAAACACAAAAAAAATGTTTTGGAAAGGATTCACTATTCTAGATGCCATTAAGAACATTCGTGATTGGTGGGAGGAAATCAAAATATCAGCCTTAACAGAAGCTGATTCCAACCCTCATGGATGACTTTGAGGGGCTCAAGACTTAAGTGGAGGAATTAATTGGAGATGTAGTGGAAATAGCAAGAGAAATAGAATTACAAGTGGAGCCTGAAGATGGGACTGAATTATTGCAAAGGCATGATAAAACTTGAGTGGATGAGAAGTTGGTTCTTAGGGATGAGCAAAGAAAATGGTTTCTTGAAATGGACTCTACTCCTGGTGAAGATGGTGTGAACATTATTGACAACAAAGGATTTAGAGTAAGCTTTTCTAACCTGTGGCCCAGGACGGCTTTTCTAACCTGTGGCCCAGGACGGCTTTTCTAACCTGTGGCCCAGGATGGCTCTGAATGTGACCCAACACAAATTCGTAACCTTTCCTAAAACATGAGATTTTTTTTCTTTTTTTGAGACAGTTTCTCTTGTCACCCAGGCTGGAGTGCAATGGCACGATCTTGGCTCACTGCAACCTCCGTCTCCCGGGTTCAAGCAGTTCTCCTGCCTCAGCCTCCCAAGCGATTACAGTCGCCCACGACCACACCCGGCTAATTTTTGTATTTTTAGTAGAGACAGGGTTTCACCGTGTTGGCCAGGCTGGTCTCGAACTCCTGACCTCAGATGCTCGCCCGCCTGGGCCTCCCAAAATGCTGGGATTACAGGCATGAGCCACCATGCCCGGCCGAGATTTTTTTTTTTTTTTTTTTTTTTTTAAAGCTCATCTGCTATGGTTAGTGTTAGTGTGTTTTATGTGCAGTCCAGTTCTTCCACTGTGGCTCAGAGAAGCCAAAAAATTGGACACCCCTGATTTAGAATATAAACTTTATTGATAAAGCATCAGCAGGATTTAAAAAGATTGACTCAAATGTTGTGAAAGAAGTTCTGTGGGCAAAATGTTATCAAACAGCATTGCATGCTACAGAGAAATCTTTTGTGAAAGAATCAATTGATGTGGCAAACTTCACTGTTGTCCTATTTTAAGAAATTGGCAGGCCAGGCACAGTGGCTCATGCTTATAGTTCCAGCACTTTGGCAGGCTGAGGCAGGCGGATTGCTTGAGCCCAGGAGCTCAAGACCATCCTGGGCAACATGGTGAGACCCTGTCTACAAAAAATACAAAAATTAGCTGAACATGGTGATGCATGCCTGTAGTCCAGCTCCTTGGGAGGCTGAGGCAGGAGAATTGCTTGAGCCCAGGAGGTCAAGGCTGCAGTGAGCCGTGATCATATCACTGCATTTCTTCCTGGGCAACAGAGCGAGACCCTATCTTGGGAAACAAAAAAGAAAGAAAGAAATTGCTACAGCCACCCTACCGTTCAGCAGTCACCACCCTGATCAGTCAGCAGCCATCCACTCAAGGTAAGACCCTCTACCAGCAAAGGGATTACAACTGGCTGAAGGCTCAGATGATTGTTAGCATTTTTTAGCAATAAAGTATTTTTAAATTAAGGTGAGTACATTTTTTTTTTTTTAGACATAATGCTATTGCACACTTAATAGACTACAGTATGGTGTAAGCATTACTTTTATATGCACTGGGATACCAAAATTTATGTGGCTCACTTTATTATGGTGTTTACTTTATTGCGGTGTTCTTGAACTGAACCGACAATATCTCTGAGGTATGCCTGTATATGTCTTTATAGCAGGCTTAACTGGTTTATAATGTTGTTCAAGTCTTCTATTTCCTTATAGATCTTCTGTCTGCTTTTTTCTATCAATTCTTGAAAGTGGGGTATTGGAGTCTCCACCTATTATTATAGAACTGTCTATTTCTTCCTTCAATTTTATCCACTTTTACTTCATATATTTTAGAGTTATCTTGTTAGGTGTGTATATGTTTATATTTTCTTGATAGATTGAACCTTTTTACTCAACATATAATTCTTTGTCTCTTGTAACCTTTTTTGACTTAAAATCGATCATTTCTAATAATATAGCCATCTCAGGCCATTTTTTGTTGCGCTTACCTGGAATATCTTTTTTCATCCTTTTGCTTTCAGCCTCTTTGTGTCATTATATCTAAAGTGAGTCTCATGCTCACCTCGGCAGCACATACACTAAAGTGAGTCTCTTGTAGACTGCATGTAGATGAGTCGTTTTTTAATCCAGTTACTGACAAGGAAAGATTCACTTTACAATTTAGCTATTTGTTTTCTGTATGTCTTACATGTTTTTTATTCCTCAATTCTTCCATTATTGCCCCCATCCTACTTTTTATTATTTAGGGGTTTTGGGTTTGTTTGGCAGTAAACCATTTTGACTCTCTTCTTTTTGTGTATGTTTTTAGTTATTTCCTTAGTAGTTACTTTGGGGTTTGCAATTAACATTTTAAACTTTTAACAACTTACCTTGAATAGTACCAACTTAGGTTTAGTACAGTCACAGCAAAGATATCTCCTGTCCCTTCACCTTCATGTTGTCATTGTCACTGATTATATCTTTATATATTGTATAATGTGTATTAACATAAATTTATAATTATTGTTTTATGCATTCATTAGCCTTTTAAATCATATAGAAACAAAAGAATTAAAAACCAAAAGTACAACAATGATGGCTTTTTTTTTTGAGACAGAGTCTCACTCTGTTGCCCAGGCTGGAGTGCAGTGGCGCAATGTCCGCTCACTGCAACCTCAACCTCCTGGGTTCGAGCGATTCTACTGCCTCAGCCTCCCAAGTAACTGGGATTACAGGTGCGCACCACCACGCCTGGCTAATTTTTGGTTTTTTGGTAGAAATGGGGTTTCACTGTGTTGACCAGGCTGATCACAACTTCTGACTCAAATGATCCACCTGCCTTGGCCTTCCAAAGTGCTGGGATTATAGGCATGAGCCACTGAGCCCAACCAGTGGTGACTTATATATTTACCTAAGTAGTTAACCTTTACCAGCGATCTTTGCTTTTTTATGTGGCTTTTCATTGTCTAGTGTTCTTTTATCTCAGCCTGAAGGACCCCTTTAGCATTTCTTGTAGAGCAAGTCTACAGGTAGTGAACATCCTTAGCTTTTGTTTCTCTGGGAATGTCTTAGTTTCTCCTTCATTCTTGAAAGGATACTTTTGCCAGATCTTAATTGACAGATTTCTTTTTTTAAGCGCTTTAAATAGATTGTCCTACTGCCTATGGCCTCCATATGGTTTCTGCTTATGGTTTCTGATGAAAAATTAGCTGTTAATTTTAGTGAGGATCTCTTTTACGTGACTAGGAGCTTCTCTCTTGCAGCTTTCAAGATTCTCTTTGGCTTTGGCTCTTTCTACAGTTTGACTGTAATGTGTCTTTATCCTGCCTAGAGTTTGTTGAGCTTCTTGAATGTGTAGATTCAAATCTTTTATCAGTTTTTAGAAGTGTTTGACCATTATATATTTCTTCAAATTGTTTTTCAGCCCTTTTCTGTGCCTCTACTTCTGGAACTCCCATGATATGTATGATGGTGTCCCACAGGCACCTCAGGTTGTGTTCATTTTTCTTTTGTGGTGGTTGTTGTTTTTGAGACAGGGTCTCACTCTGTCACCTAGGCTGGAGTATGGTGATATGAATATGGCTCACTGCAGCCTCAACCTCCTGTACTCAAGTGATCCTCCCACCTCAGCCTCTTGTATAGCTGGGACTATAGATGCATGCCACCATGCCTGGCTATCGTATTTTTGGTAGAGACAGGTTCTCACTATGTTGCCCAGGCTGGTCTCGAACTCCTGGGCTCAAGTGATCCTCCCACCTCAGCCTCCCAGAGTGCTGGGATTACAGGCATGAGCGACTGTGCCCAGCCCATTTTTCTTCATTCTTCTTTCTTTCTGCTACTCAACTGGATTTTATTTACCTTATCTTTGAGTTTGTTGATTTTTTTTTTCCTTCTGCCTGCTCAAGCATGCCATTGAACCCCCTCTTGTGAACAAGTAATTTCAGCTTGTATTAGTTTGCCAGAGCTACCGTAACAAAATACTACAGGCTGGGTGGCTTAAACAATGGAAATGTATTTTCTCACAGTTCTGGAAGTGGGCAGTCTGTGATCAAGATGTTAGCAGGTTTGGGTTCTTCTGTGGCCTTCTTCCTCAGCTTGCAGACGGCCTCCTTCTCACTGGGCCCATACAGAGTCTTTTCTTCGTGGTTGTGCATCCCTGGTGTCTCTGTGTGTGTCCAAATCTCACCTTATAGGGACACCCATCATACTGTGTTAGGGCACATCTAAATGGACTCATTTAGGTTAATTACCTCCTAAAGGCTCTACTTGTAAATATAGCCAGACTCTGAGGTACAGGGCATTACAGCTTCAATGTGTGAACTGAGGGGCAGCAGGGGAAATGCAGTTCGGCCCGTAACGCATCGTTGCACTTTTCAGCTCCAGCTTTTTCCATTTGGTTCCTTTTTATAATTTTTTTTTTTTTTTTTTTTTTTTTGAGATGGAGCATCACTCTGTCGCCCAGGCTGAAGTGCAGTGGTGCCATCTCAGCTCACTGCAACCTCCCGCCTCCCGGGCTCAAGCGATTCTCATGCCTCAGCCTCCTGGGTAGCTGGGACTACAGGTTCATGACACCATGCCCAGCCAATTTTTTTTTTTTTTTTTTTTTGAGATGAAGTTTCGCTCTTGTTGCCCAGGCTGGAGTGCAGTGGACTGATCTTGGCTCACTGCAACCTCCACCTCCCGGGTTCAAGCAATTCTCTTGCCTCAGCCTCCCGAGTAGCTGGTATTACAGGCGCCCACCACCACGCCCAGCTTATTTTTGTATTTTTAGTAGAGATGGGGTTTCACCATGTTGAAGACTGGTTTAGAACTCCTGACCTCAGGTGATCCACCCATCTCGGCCTCCCAAAGTTCTGGGATTACAGGCATGAGCCACCATGCCCGGCCCATGCCCAGCCAATTTTTATATTTTTTGTAGAGATGGGGTTTCACTATGTTGGCCAGGCTGGTCTCGAACTCCTGACCTCAAGTGATCCACCCACCTTGACCTTCCAAAGTGCTGAGATTACAGGCGTGCGCCACCACTCCTGGCCCCCCCGCCTTTTTTTTTTTTTTTTTTTTTTTTTTTGTTGAGACAGAATCTCATATTGTTTCCCAGGCTGGAGTGCGGTGGCACATTCTCAGCTCACTGCAAGCTCCACCTCCCGGGTTCACGCCATTCTCCCACCTCAGCCTCCCAAGTAGCTGGGACTACAGGCGCCCGCCACCATGCCTGGCTAATTTTTTGTATTTTTTAGTAGAGATGGGGTTTCACCGTGTTAGCCAGGAGGGTCTCGATCTCCTGACCTCGTGATCCTCACGCCTCAGCTTCCCAAAGTGCTGGGATTACAGGCGTGAGCCACCACGCCCGACCTCCTGGCCCCTTTTTATAGTTTCTGTCTTCTTATTGACATCGTTGTCCTGATTTTCTTTATTCATTATTTTCTTTTGTTCTTTGAGCATATTTAAAACAGTGGATTTAACCTCTGTGACTTGTGATTCTAGTGTTGGTGTTTCTGCAGGGACAGTTTCTAATTCTTTTTCCTGTGAATGTACTGTATATTCCTTTTTCTTTGTGTGCTTTTACTTTCTTGTTGAGAACTGGACATTTGGAGTATGATATTGTGGTAACTCTGGAAATCAGATTCTACGCCGCCTCTGGGATTGCTTTTGTGACTTGTGAGGTTAGTTATCTGTTTGTACAATGACTTTTCCTATTTTGTAAAGTCTGTATTCCTTGTTGCATGTAGTTGCTTAAGTTTTTTTTTCTTTTATCCATGCAACCAGCCTGTGACCAGGTAGATTTCCTTAAATGTCTGGATCTGTGTGTGTGCGTGTATAGATGTAGGTGTAGGTGTTTTAAATCTTGTGGTAGGTGCCACCAGGGAAACCACTGCAGCCTGAGGGGGCCAAAACAAAGCTGAGCGGGTTTGCCAGACTGGCCAAAATGCACAACTGCACATTTTTGGAGGACAAGGTCCTTCCTCCACCCCGCTCCTCTTGTATGAGCCAGCTGCTGTGGGAACACAGGCCACCTTCCTGCAGGCTGTGTGTGGCAGGGCTGCGGAATGGGGATTTATGCACACTGATCTCTTCTGAGCTTCAGCAGCCTCCCTCCATCCAGCACTCTCTTGGTTGCTGTGAGTGTCTGATCCGCTTCCAGAGTCCTGAAATCGTGATTTTGATCATTTTTTCAGCTTCCTGATTGTATTGGTGGAGGAGCCAACCCATGGAGCTTCTGACTCCACCATTTTCCATAACCTCCCTTGTGGCATTTATTTTTTTAGAACTGATTTTAAATGTATTCTCGTCATTTAGAATTCCACAACAGAGGCCGGGCGAGGTGGCTCACGCCTGTAATCCCAGCGCTTTGGGAGACTGAGGCGGGCGGATCACTTGAGGTCAGGAGTTGGAGATGAGCCTGACCAACATGGTGAAACCCCATCTACACTAAACAAAAAAATACAAAATTAGCCGGGCATGGTGGCACATGCCTGTAATCTCAGCTACTTGGGAGGCTGAGGCAGGAGAATCAATGGCTTGAACCCAGGAGGCAGAGGTTGTGGTGAGCTGAGATTGCACCATTGCACTCCAGCCTGGGCAACAAAGAGTGAAACTCCGTCTCAAAAAAAAAAAAGAATTCCACAACAGGTACTTGCACTTTATGAAGCAAGCATAGGTTATTTGGCAAATAGTGTTAGAAAAACAGGCTAGCCATTTTGGAGGAAAAAAGGCTGGGTCCCAACCTTACTCTTCATGCCAAAATAAACACCCATGTATTAAAGGTTTTATTTTTTATTTATTTATTTATTTATTTTTTGAGATGGAGTCTTGCTCTGTCGCCCAGGCTGGAGTGCAGTGGCGCGATCTCGGCTCACTGCAAGCTCCGCCTTCTGGTTTCACTCCATTCTCCTGCCTCAGCCTCCCAAGTAACTGGGACTACAGGCACCCACCACCGCGCCTGGCTAATTTTTTGTAGTTTTAGTAGAGATGGGGTTTCACCGTGTTAGCCAGGATGGTCTCGATCTCCTGACCTCGCAATCCACCCGCCTCGGCCTCCCAAAGTGCTGGGACTACAGGTGTGAGCCACCACTCCCAGCCTTCATTTTTATTTTCAAAAATAATTTTGGGCCAGGTGCAATGGCTTACACCTGTAGTCCCAGCACTCTGGGAGGCCAAGGCGGGAGGATTGCTTGAGCCCAGGAGTTTCAGACCAGCCTGGGCAACACAGTGAGACCCCCATCTCTAAATAATAATAATAATTATGCCTATAGACCCAGCTGCTTGAGAGGCTGAGGCAGAAGGATTGCTTGATGACCCAAGAGTTCAAGGCTATGTCAAATGCACAGCCCCTTAACCCAGCAATTCCACTGGTAGAAATTAAGCTATAAATATTTCCAAAGGTATGCAAGATAGTTATGCAAAAATATCTATTGTAGCATTGCTTGTGATTTTACAACCCCTGCCAACTGAAATTCTGTAAGAGGAGAACTGCTTACATTACGATACATCCGTATAATAGAAAGCTATGTGGCCATTAAACAGAATGAGTTAGCTCTTTTTGTGCTAATGTGGGAAGATCTCCAAGATATATTAAGTGACAAAAGCTAAGTGTAGAATAAAATGTAGGTAATGAACCCAGTTGAGTAGGGATTTTTAAAGGATGTATATGATTTATTCTGATATATGCACAGAGAAGTTTCTAGAGATATAAACAGGAGTTTAATGGTGATTTCCTTTGGGGGAGACTAGGAATAAATGATGGGAGAGATTTTTTTTTTACACCTTTCTATAATTTTTTTTACATGTGCATGTGTTATATCCCACACCCCCTTTTTCAAATAGCTAAAAGCAAAATTCTACAGTGGTGAGATCTAGCAGAGAATCTGTTCACCCAGATGTAGTTTCCAGAATTTACATACTTTTAGTCTACTCATTTATATAGTCAACTTTTCTTTTTGAAATTACGAATACCTAAATCATTTATTTCATGATCTATTTTTGTTTTAAATTACTATGAAATGTTTTAAGATGTATAGAACGATAAATTAATACTTCACTCTAAAAACACAGTCTTTTAAAATTATTAGTGCCTAATCTGGCATTTTTGGCATCTTAGAGGAGGCAGAGTCATGTGATAAGAAAAATCACATAGACTTTAGAGTCATCCAGACCTGGATTCACATCTCAACTTAATAAAAACTAGCTTTTAACCTTGAGAAAGTTACTTAAAATAGCTGAACTTCAGACGATCAAGCCCTACATTTGCAGAGTAATTATAAAGATTAAGTGGAAAAAAAGGTATCAGTCCCTAACATATCATAATTACTCAAGAAACCTTCATTTCTTCTCTTGTCATCTCTCCCTATCCCTCGAAGATGACTTTCAGTCTTTGTCTGGGTTGTCTGGCTCTTTTATATCATACTTAGAAAATTTGGGGCTGGGCTCAGTGGCTCACGCCTGTCATTCCAGCACTTTGGGAGGCCAGGCGGGCAGATCGCTTGAGTTCAGGAATTCGAGACCAGCCTGGACAACGTGGCGAAACCCTGTCTCTGCAAAAAATACAAAAATTAGCCGGATGTGGTAGTAGTGCATGCCTGAAGTCCCAGCTACTCAGGAGGCTGAGATGGGAGGATCACCTGAGCCCAGGAGTTTGAGACTGCAGTGAGCTGTGATCACACCACTGTACTCCAGCCTGGGTGACAAGAGTGAGACCCTGTCTCAGAAAAACAAAAGAACACTTGGTAATTTAGCAATGTTTGGATGTAGTATCAGAGCAAGGTGACATATGCAGTAATAAATCGTTTGGGTGTTTGTTTGTTTGTTTTTTTTTTTTTGCTTTAATTACAGAATTTGGGGGAATTACAGAGTATGGGCAGGATCTCTAGCACAGCTCATCTTGTGTGCCATTGTTAGGAATTGTTTCTAATGCTTGACTTACCCCACAGAATATATTTACAGTAGCAACACAGGCAATGCCTTAGTCTTCGTTATAACTTTGTCTTCTGATCGACTCTGTTCAGTAGCAGGGACTTACTATCCTCTTTGGTCTATAGACAGTTTGGAGATCACCAGATAAGAAGCATACCTCACCTTGCAGTTTCATTCAGTTTCATATTCTCAGAAGCTCTTAAAGGGCTAAAATTCTGGCAGCAGCTGGAGAAATCTGCATTGCTCAGGGCATGAGTGACTGTGCCCCTTTAGTGCTGAAAGACCAGAGGTGCAATTGTCCCGTCCTCACTGCTCAAGCCCCCAGGCCCCTCACTCCCTGACTGTACTCTAGTCTAATGGTCTCCTTGCAATTGCCAAATGCATTCCTGCCTCGGAGCCTTTGCATATGCTTTTCCTTGTTCCCACCATTCTGTTCTCCCACCCTCACCACAACCTGTCAAATATCAGTTAAATCTGAGGCTTAAAAGTTCTATCATTTTGAGCTGGGCATAGTGGTATATACTGGGCATAGACCCAGCTACACAAGAGGCTGAGGTGAGAGGATCACCTGAGCCCAGGAGTTTGAGACTACAGTAGCTATGATGGTGCCACTACACTCCAGCCTGGGTAAAAGAGTGAGACCTCATCTCTTTAAAAAAAATTCTGCCAGGAGCGGTGGTTCATGCCTATAATCCCAACACTTTAGGAGGCTGAGGCTGGTGGATCACTTGAAGCCAGGAATTCAAGACGAACCTGGGCAAAAAGTGAGACCCCTGTCTCTACAAAAAAAATTAATTTTTTAAAAAAACTAGCTGGACAGCTGGCGTGGTGGCTCACACCTGTAATCCCAGCACTTTGGGAGGCCGAGGTGGGTGGATCATGAGGTCAGGAGTTCGAGACCAGCCTGGCCAACATAGTGAAACCCCATCTCTACTAAAAATACAAAAAAAAAAAAAAATTAACCAGGTGTAATGGCAGGCGCCTATAATCCCAGCTACTTGGGAGGCCGAGACAGGAGAATCGCTCGAAACCAGAAGGTGAAGGTGGCAGTGAGCCGAGATCACACCATTGCACTCCAGCCTGGGCAACAAGAGCAAAACTCTATCTCAAAAAAAAAAAAAAAAACTAGCTGGGCATGGTGGCATGTACATACAGTCCCAGCTACTCAGGAGGCTGAGGCAGGATGATAGCTTGATTACCCAAGAGTTCAAGGCTGCAGTGAACTATGATTGTGCCACTGCACTCCAGCCTGGGCAACAGAGCAAGACCCCATCTCGTTTAAAAAAAAATTATATTATTTGAATGGGTATCTTGTTTGTTTTAACTGTAAATATTTACAGTACTTGGTTTTACTTGGGAGATTTGTATAGCTTACAAATCTTGTCCCTATGGATTCAGTTCTCTTACCCACAGACACAGAGCCAAAATCAGGAGTTCCACAAGGAGCGGTGGTGAGTCCTGCCTTTGGCAAACTCGCACCTGCAAGCTTTGCTCTAGGGATTGAATCCCTTACCCAGTGGGGCCTGTAGGCTAGAGGACTTTGTGGAACTTTGGAACTTGTCTTAACAATGGAGGAGGGGATAAAATAAGTTTATCTTTGGGCTGGAATTTGTACTAATTTTTCTTTCTCTTGTAGCACCGAACAAGATTTGTGATGAAATGGAGCCTGGAACAAACTCTTTTCGGGTAGAATTTCCTGATTTTTCCAGCACCATTCTACAGAAACTGAACCAGCAGCGCCAGCAAGGACAATTATGTGACGTCTCCATTGTTGTCCAAGGCCACATTTTCCGGGCACACAAAGCCGTTCTTGCTGCCAGTTCACCCTACTTTTGTGACCAGGTACTCCTGAAAAACAGCAGGAGAATTGTTTTGCCTGATGTGATGAACCCAAGAGTGTTTGAGAACATTCTCCTATCTAGTTATACAGGACGTCTAGTAATGCCCGCTCCAGAAATTGTTAGTTACTTGACAGCGGCAAGCTTCCTCCAGATGTGGCATGTGGTAGACAAATGCACTGAAGTTTTAGAGGGAAACCCTACAGTCCTTTGTCAGAAGCTAAATCATGGCAGTGACCACCAGTCACCAAGCAGCAGTAGTTATAATGGCCTGGTAGAGAGCTTTGAGCTGGGCTCTGGGGGTCATACTGATTTTCCCAAAGCCCAAGAACTGAGAGATGGTGAAAATGAAGAGGAGAGCACCAAAGACGAGCTGTCATCCCAGCTCACCGAGCACGAATACCTGCCCAGCAACTCGTCCACAGAGCATGACCGCCTGAGCACGGAAATGGCAAGCCAGGATGGGGAGGAGGGCGCCAGCGACAGCGCCGAGTTCCACTACACCCGGCCCATGTACAGCAAGCCCAGCATCATGGCTCACAAACGCTGGATCCACGTGAAGCCCGAGCGCTTAGAACAGGCTTGCGAGGGCATGGATGTGCACGCGACCTACGACGAGCACCAGGTCACAGAGTCCATCAACACCGTGCAGACAGAGCACACGGTGCAGCCTTCGGGAGTGGAGGAGGACTTCCACATCGGGGAGAAGAAAGTGGAAGCTGAGTTTGATGAACAGGCTGATGAAAGCAATTATGATGAGCAGGTGGATTTCTATGGCTCTTCCATGGAAGAGTTTTCCGGAGAGAGGTCAGATGGGAATCTAATTGGGCACAGACAGGAGGCTGCCCTCGCAGCAGGCTACAGTGAGAATATTGAAATGGTAACAGGGATTAAAGAAGAAGCTTCCCACTTAGGATTCTCAGCCACCGACAAGCTGTATCCTTGTCAGTGTGGGAAAAGTTTCACTCACAAGAGTCAGAGAGATCGGCACATGAGCATGCACCTCGGTCTTCGGCCTTACGGCTGTGGGGTCTGCGGTAAGAAATTCAAAATGAAGCACCATCTCGTGGGCCACATGAAAATTCACACAGGCATAAAGCCATATGAGTGTAATATCTGTGCAAAGAGGTTTATGTGGAGGGACAGTTTCCACCGGCATGTGACTTCTTGTACTAAGTCCTACGAAGCTGCAAAGGCTGAGCAGAATACAACTGAGGCTAACTAAAAATAGGATCTGGCCCTTGAGTGGCATGCACAAAAATAAACTATGGTAATTAATGCAAATCTGGGCACAGATGATGCGTGCTACTTGCTATTATGAGAGAAGCTTAAAAAAAAAAAAAGGAAGATATTTCTGAAAGACCAGCTCTAAGTAGGCCAATTAAAAAAATCTAATTCCTCAAATTTGTGTGTTCCAGTCCTGGCCTGGAATGGGTAATGGGGTGAGTTAACCCACCGCCCAGCTGGCAAGGGAAACCTTCTGACTGGTTGTGATTGAAACAGGTGGACAGAGACACCTGCACTTGGAACTGGACTCCACCCACCAGTTCCATTTTGGGTGGCAGCAGCTTTGGATCACTCATTATTACAAGGTCATGCTGAAATTTTATTTTGCTCTTGCTATAGATACTTAGGTAATGTGGATTTGTTTTGGTAGCTATTTCACTGAAGGAAGTGCTACTTATATAAAAGCTACAAATAATGTGATTCCTAGGATGAGAAATTGGTTAACAGAGCTCTGTTGTCTGGTTTTAGTCTTTCTAAAGGATATTTTAACTAAAACTATGGAGATGCTAAGAGAGTGACTTTCTAAATATGAAACAGATAATTTACGGTACAAGGCTGACATAGTGCCCTTGTCAGTTTCTGTAAGATGCCACTACTGTCGCAAGGTGTTTCAGACTCTTGATAAGGCAGTGTTTTGTATTTTAGTTCTAACATTGAGTTTGGACAATTGTATCTAATTGTAATTCTCTAGGGTGCCAGAGATAGGTATTTCTCATTGGTTTGCTTTCCCAAATCCTGTTTGGTTAATTGTAGCCTCCATACAGTGGGGTCTTCTCTGTGGCTGGTAGACACCAAGCTGCTGTGACTGACCACGGTACCACGGGCTGCCACAGCCCCTGCTCTGTCTTAGATTATGGTGCTTTACAAAGAGAGTGGTCCATGACCACACTTAGTGAGAAGGAGCCACAAGTTGTGGCTGAGAGTTCCCTGTGAACTTGAGTAGTTCATAGAGTGCTAAGGTGACACTCCACCAACCAGAGTGAGAGGGCAGATAGGCAGGATTCTATGAGTGGTTATACTTAAGGGGGATAAAACTGCCCAAGAAGAATCTTGAGAATACACTCTTTCAAGGTGGGGGAGATACTCTTTAGAGGGTACACTGAGCTAATACTACCAGTTCTTTATGAGCGCTGGAATGTGTTTGTAAAAGGAGTCCTAAGTTTAGCAAGGTAGTCTACAGAATCATGCTCCCACATTATAGATAAAGCTGCTTAAACTTAAAAGTCCACAAAGCTACGCCGACCAGAAAAAAAGTAAAAAAAAAACAAGAAAAGCAACTATTCTGAGACCTTTTCTGCCCATCAGTTAGATGATTTAGGTTAAAAAGAAAGGTAATATTACACATGCTTTTAAGCTGTGTAACATACCTGAGGTTATCACCAGGGTAGGACAGGGTGCTACTACCATGTCATCTTTTCCACAATCGTACTGGGTTATTTACTTCTAAATAGAAACTTTTTTTTCTTAAAATAAAAATAATTTTTCTTGGATTTGGGGTGAAATTTTATTTGAAAAGTTTGGCTTTGCTGTAATGTAATAGACATTGCTGGCAATGGCCTCTGATTCTCAAGCTCCTAACACCAGGGTGTTTACTTGTTGAACATTGTCTGGAAAGAGGAAAGAAAATACTTATTTACCAGTTAACTCTTGTAAGCAAGATTACAAACAGGGATTTATTCACAACACTGTATCATTCTCGATATATAAAAAGCACTTTGTATTTAAAACTTTATTATAAATATATATATATATATATTGTTTTTTTTAAACCTAGAAACTAGATATTACCTCTTGGTTGTTTGCCACATTAATAGCTTCTCTTAGTATTGAAACGTTACTGGTAGCAGTCTTTTCTCTGTGTACCTGACACACGTATACTGAGGGGACTGTACAATCAAGCCTATTGTCTCCTTTTCTTTCACTCATGGTAGAGGCCAGTGGGTTTTAGGTATGATCCTAGCCATTATATTTGAGGAGAAATTGTTCTATTACTCCTACTAATTTCAGTACTAAGGTGGTGATGCCATTTTGTTCTGCCAAAAACTGATCACCCTCTCCCATGGTATTAGCAGAGCATTTTCTGCCTGTTTGGAAGGTTTGATGTCCTGTTTCTCATTGAAGACTATTTACATGATCATTAGGACATTGCGGGAGAAGTCTGAGAGGTAAAAATACAGATATTCTGGGAGAGTCGTGGTCCTTCAGTTCTGCTGAAATCAGCATAGTGCCCTTGTCATGAGGAAGAGTTTCTGTTCAGCCAAGAGTGGTGGCACACTTGGGTGGTAGTTTTGGAAGCAGTCAGTTGTGCTAGGACTTATTTAATATGTTGTGAAGAGAAGAGTGTCTTCTTGAAAGCCTTATGTGTCCATCAGCTACTAAATGTAGAACTTAAATAAGTTGCTCACATCTGTTCTTTTAGGTTTTTTGTGGTATTTGAGGTTTTGGCAAAAATTGGGATTTTTTTATCAGGCAGCCAGAGCCTGGGAGGTGGTAGGGTGTCTGAAATGCTGGCCATGTTCAGAGAGGCAGGAGAAGGGGGTTGCTTTCATTTGAATATTAAAAGTGAATTTTTGTAAACTCTGGTTTTTACCTTTTTTTCATCCCCACGTTGAGTTGGAGGAATAGTCTCTTCTCTTCACCTCAATATAGCTTTAGAAAATCTTTATCCTTCCTAATGAGTTTGGATGGTTGTGGGTAACATTGTTCAAACAATCTTTCAGGGATCACGTCAATGGCCTACAACCAAGCTATTTGTCCCCTACTTTGAGTCTTAACTGTGGTTTTTCTTCAATCCCCATGGGAAAGGGCTTCAAGGCACCACCAGTGGTATTTAATATTCATACTTGGGGCCAGGCATGGTGGCTCACGCCTGTAATCCCAGCACTTTGGGAGGCCGAGATGGGTGGATCACCTGAGGTCAGGAGTTTGTGACCAGCCTGACCAACATAGTGAAACCCCGTCTCTACTAAAAATACAAAAATTAGCTGGGCGTGGTGGCGCACACCTGTAATCCCAGCTACTCGGGAGGCGGAGGCAGGAGAATCACTTGAACCTGGGAGGCAGAGGTTGCAGTGAGCCGCGATTGCACCACCACACTCCAGCCTGCACGACAGATCGAGACTCTGTCTCAAAAAAAAGAAAAAATTCATACTTATGCCATGCTTTTACCTTTAGATACACACGTTACAGTAATCCACATGGTGAAGTGCATGTCACCGCTAACTAAGGAAGGACTGCGGTAACTTACCCTGCAGGGCTGTAGGTTGCCTGCAGGCGCTCCAGGGCCCCAGCCTGTTGATTCCGATTTCTAGGTCTCATCTTCCTCTGGTCCCTTTTGGCCACTACTTTAAAAGCTTGCCCAAAGGGATCCCCTCCATTCTAGTGGGCATTTGCTGAACTAACCCGCCCCTAAGGCTGGCTTCTAACCACCGGGGAAAGCTGCTTAGCCTCCGGGGCTCCCTCCTTGAGAGGCTCACACACCCCCAAGCTGCTGTGGAGTGAATTTGAGACGGAGCAGAAGCTGCAAAGCTGTGCTTTTCCCTGGGGAAGGGAATGTGCTGCGGCCTCCTGGGTGGGCGTGGAGAGGGCGCCATCACAACGAGTCCAGGTTTTTGCTTTTGGAAGGTCTCTGATAATTTAGGGGTGCTGGAAACCAGCACTGTGTTATCCCCAATCCCTCCCGTGCCACCAGTTTTGTGATTTAGGTTGCTTTAGTGGGTGACTAACTTTTGTTCAGTGAAACCAGGGTTTGTTTGGGGTTTTTTTCTTTGCTACTTACATATTTAAAGGTACAAGTTTCTTATTTCAAATCTCTACTGATAGTGCCCTATGGGAAGATGCTGGAACACATTTTGCAAATGTGACTTTTTTTTTTTTTTAGTTTTTGCCTGAAGCCTGTGTCATGTTAGTTGCTGCTGCCTTCTTTCCTTTTGTGAGGTTCCCAATGTTTCGTCCAGAAAAGTACTTTATTTATGCAAGTCAGGTGACTCTTAGGCCACAAAACCATTTGATGATAAACAGATTATCATTAGGTGCATATCTTATTGATATTTTGTGAAATGTTATGCCTATGTTGCAAAAGTTGAATAGTTTTGTCTTTATATATTGCTGTCTTCAGTGTACAGCATGGTTTTACTTAATTGAATGTTAATGTTTAATATTTTCTTCTTATAGAAGAGATCATGCCCTTTTGTATGACATGTTTTAATAAATGTTATCTGTCAACTTTGTAAAAGTTTTGTTTTTCACTATGAGTAGATGACCACATCTTGTTTGACTCTGGGTTTTGCCACCTGAGAATACAGTTATATGGTGGCGTTTTGGTAAGTAAATGCCAAATAATCTGATCCAATGGGCAGTGAGTGACTGCCAGGCAGGCATTTATAGTAATATTTTAAACCCCCACTGGCCCCATCGGGTACTTGGGGTGTGCTAGAGGCTCTCTGTGCCCCCTGGGTCCCCTTCCTGCTATGCACTTCTCTCCAGGAAGCTGGCCACTGTGGACCTGTCCTGGCTTCCAGTCAGGATCCAGAGACACTCTGGGTGGAGCCTGGCAGAACAGAGAACAGAGAAGTCAGGGAATTCATTCCCCTGGCTCCTTCCCGCCAGCTGTGGGTTGGCGGTGGCTGGGCTCCTCTGCCAAGGCCCACAGGTCCTGTCAGGCAACTTCTGGGGTTTAGTAGCCACACCCTCCCCTTGTCCCCTCAAGCCAGTCTCAGTCCTGACTCCCTGCTTTTGCCAGGCCTTGGGTACATCACTGTCCTCATTGGAGTCTCTTAACCCTGCCCACACCCTTTGTAAATAGTCCCTTTATGAAACTCTTCTTGGTCACTCCATCTGAGTGTACCATCTGTCTCCTGCCAGGACCCTGGCTGATAGCTTAGGTGTCCTCATTTTACCAGTGAGCCAACTGTGATTCAGAAAAGGTAAGTAAGGTACCAAAGATTGTCCAGCACCCAGAGCGGAGCTGGGCTTCTCTGCATGGTCCGCGGCTGGCACGCTTGGCGGTGGGTTTCTCCACTGCTCTCTCATGCCTCCACGCATTTGAGTGTTCGTTGGGTCCTTGCTTCACGTCATTTTGCCCTCTCCTACCCCTACAACCCTGCCCTCGAGAAGCAGCAGCGGTGCTCTTTCAAAGGCTGCAAGCGCCGGGTATTTCCTAACAACAGCTCATTACCAGAGACACTGCTTGTTTTAGACCAAACTCAACCACCTTCCCACACAAACCTTCTGTTACCACTGTTTGTTGTGAGGTTCTTCCCCCTCCCCATTGCTGATTTTGAAGCCAACTACAGATTGCCTCAGCTAGCTTAACCATTCTCTGTATGGGGAAGAAGTCATCCAGAAAAAACACTTCTAGCCTTTATCTGAGGCAGGGCTTGTCCATCCTGACCAAGGACAAGTAGCTCAGCCCCTGCAGCATGGTGACCTCTCTGACCCCCACTTTCAGCCCTGCAGAGGACCCCACCGAGGCCCTGGTTAACCAGCCGTGCACACCTGGGAAGCAGGTGTCCCCACTGCACATGCTTCTCCCCGGGGTGGAGGCCGGTGGGGTTGAAGGAGAGCAGCGCTGCGGTTCTTGTGAGGAGAAAGAAGATGGAGTGGTTCCTTTGTGTTTGGGAACAGAAGGGGGTGGGATGTGAGGGGTGTCACCCACATGGAGCATTTAACACCTGTGCGGTTATTTTGATTCCGTCACACTCAGCTCAGGGACTGCTACTTCCCACCAAACCACCGAAGCGTTCCTTGAGACAGTCCCCATCCCTGGGCATCTTGGAGGGTGCAGGGCTCTAGAATTTGCCCAGTCAGTGGACCAGTTAGCAGGTCATTGGAAATGAGGTAAGCTTGAACTTGCTGTAACAGTCTGTTATTCCGTAAATGATGTAAAATATGTTCTTTCTCAGTGCAGATAAGTAAAGGATAAGAACGCTGTACCCTTGGTTCCAACTCTTAGGTTCTTTTTAAGAAAATGTTCTACGTTTAAAGTTCAGTGAGTGAAGATGGGTGCGAATAACATTTTTTTCCTTTAACAGGGAAACAGAAAGTGAAGTAGTGGTGGGGAGAGGAGTCTTGGGGACTTTTTCTGAACTGGTTTGACTTGTTTGAATCAAAACCAAACAATTTGCTGGGTGCACTGGCTCACGCTTGTAATCCCAGCACTTTGGGAGGCTGAGGTGGGCAGATCACCTGAGGTCAGGAGTTCGAGACCAGCCTGGCCAACATGGTGAAACCCTGTCTCTACTAAAAATACAAAATTAGCTGAGTGTGTTGGCACATGCCTGTAATCCCAGCTACTCGGGAGGCTGAGGCAGGAGAATCGCTTCACCCAGGAGGTAGGGGTTGCAGTGAGCTGAGATTGCACCACTGCACTCCAGCCTGGGCGACAGATACTCCGTCTCAAAAAAAAAAATTTTTTTTTTATTTTAAAATATTGTACCACTTTTAATTTCTTCCAAATAAGCCAAAGTTTACATTGCAAGTAGCTTGATGCAATTACAGGAAGAGTTAACATTGTCCTTTGAGGGACTTTGTGGGCTCTATAAAAAAGGATAATTCATAAGCAATATTGTAGGTAAATACATATTATTTTTTAAAAGTGGCTTTTTACTTAGACTACAGTGATTATGAGATCTGTTTTTTTCCCCTCATTCCAAAATAAGAAACCAATACAAAAGCCATTAAATGTATTTATAACTTAATAAGATACTATGTTGCTCCCCAGAGTATTCTGGTCTGCTGAGTGCAACAGCTAACCTTTGTTAATGGAAGCTAAAGGCTTGCCTCTAGAACTGCCACCGTTAATTAGATAGGGACGGCAATGTCACCTACCTGGCAGGATTGGTGTCAGGGTGAAGGCTTAATCCATGGAAAGCGTTTAGAACGCCGCAGAACGCAGTGGCCCCGGGGAAATGTAAATGCTAGCAAGGAGTGAGCCCTTTGGTCACTGTGGCACGTGAACTTAAAACTGCTGTGGTCGGG
Source organism: Pan troglodytes (assembly GCF_028858775.2). NCBI lineage: Eukaryota > Metazoa > Chordata > Mammalia > Primates > Hominidae > Pan > Pan troglodytes. Next base: position 11,616,431 of record NC_072409.2, on the reverse strand, counting down.
AGAGGATGGGGAGGGGTCAATGCTCCTTTTACCCGCCCATTCCTTGGAGTAGGCCTTGATGATAGCTTTTCTACTAGTTTGAAAATCACTGGACTTTGTATTCCTGGGGTTAATTTCTACATGTATTTCCTAAACCTGAGGGTTCAAGTAGGGTTAGCTGCTGGTACCAGTCCTAGAGCACAGTCTGGGGGTGTGTTAATTTGGGGTTAGCAATGCTGTGATGAAATCTCACTTATTAGGATTCTCGGGAAAGATCCTCAACTGCACAGCGTTCCACTCAGGATAGAGGGATGACAACGCTGTAAATGCTGCTGGAATTCCTTCAGGATCTGGCTTAGCTAGAAATTCTAGGCTTAAACATGACAGCAAAGTGACCTTCAGCCAAACTAGAAAGGACTCATTTTTGCTTCACATAGAGCGTGTCATATTGTGTGAATCTCTTTTGTCTATTCATAATATGAAGAATATAAGCGAATTTTTCTTGGAGAGAATTTTTTTTTTACTGCAGTTCTATATATTTATTGGACTCTGAACACCCACTCAACTCACTAAACACTATGCCGACTTTAATAGATATAAGAAAAATTGGGATTATGGAGTAAAAATAACAGCTCTAAGTGAAGATCCACTACATGCTTAACATGTGTTAAGAACGCAACTTGGATTAACTCCTTTATAACAGAACCATGAAGGGGAATTTCCTTCCAGGCCTCATGTAGCGGAAAAGGATGACAGCTTCCTATTCTGTTGGTGAGATGTTTTTCTTCTTCAGGGAAACCCCTCTGTAAGGCCTTCCTCCTGGGCCAGCAGGGATGTCTATGTCTGGAGTGAGATGCAGACAGTTGTCCCTCTCAGGGCACCAAGGCCAGCTTCTGATGCTGGGGAGCAAGGACCTAAATAGGCCAGGCTGTCCTACTGATGCCTTTAGGTGGTGGGTGACTCGCCGGATCCCCCTCAGGCTCTTGCCCTGGGGTCTCTGAGGAGAAATAGAGACTCCACCCCCAGACTGTGCTCTAGGACTGGTACCAGCAGCTAACCCTACTTGAACCCTCAGGTTTAGGAAATACATGTAGAAATTAACCCCAGGAATACAAAGTCCAGTGATTTTCAAACTAGTAGAAAAGCTATCATCAAGGCCTACTCCAAGGAATGGGCGGGTAAAAGGAGCATTGACCCCTCCCCATCCTCTCCCGACCACAGCAGTTTTAAGTTCACGTGCCACAGTGACCAAAGGGCTCACTCCTTGCTAGCATTTACATTTCCCCGGGGCCCACCGTGTTCTGCGGCGTTCTAAACGCTTTCCATGGATTAAGCCTTCACCCTGACACCAACCCTGCCAGGTAGGTGACATTGCCGTCCCTATCTAACAGGAGAACACTAACTTTCACAGATGTAAGAAACCCAGGCAGCCAGTGTCCTGGGCCCCACTGAGCTAGCTACGCGTGCCCTGTTGCTATCTTGTGACTGCCGGCCCAAGGGCCCAGAATGTCAGAGGAAACCCCACTCTGCCTGCTGGCGCCCTAGAGAGGGGTTCTAAAGGCCAAGGGTTTCTCTGGGCCCCTGACCATTGCCCTAGTGTTTATCTCCAAGAGACTGTGGGTCTCAACACCAGCAGAACCTGCTTATCTCCACGTTTTTGGGCCCCAAGCTGGCCTACCCTGTTCCCATTTGCTCTGGGACAGCCACTCCCTCACAGCAGCCTCAACTCCACACGTAGTCTTCTGCCCTTGACTGCTCCAAGGCCTCCTCCTAAGCAGATCTGATGCCATCATCTCCCACGTGAGGTCCGCCTGACAGGATCTCAGCTCCTCAGCTTGGCCTCCAAGGCCCTTCCAGATCTGACACCAGCCCTCTTGTTGGTTCTGTTCCTCTGCTCCCCACTTGGGACCTGGCTACTCTCCTAAGGCTTCTCTTGGCTCTTCCATGATGATTCTGCCTTGAGTATTCCCTCCTCCTCTTTTCTATTCACTCCCCTCTGACTTTTCCCCTCCTGGGTGAGCTCCTTTCTATTGTTCTAGGCTCTGCAAAAATCATTGCCAAGACACCTTCCCTGAGCATCCCACCCAGCTGCTTAGCACTCAGTGATCCCATTTCAATTTTTTTTTTTTTTTTTTGAGATGGAGAGTCTCCCTCTGTCCCCCCAGGCTGGAGTGCAGTGGCATGATCTTGACTCACTGCTACCTCCACCACCTGCATTCCAGCGATTCTGCTACCGCAGCCTCCCGAGTAGCTGGGACTACAGATGCCTCCCACTACGCCTGGTTAATTTTTGTATTTTTAGTGGAGACAGGGTCTCACCATGTTGGCCAGGCTGGTCTTAGAAGTCCTGACCTCAAGTGATCCACCCACCTCGGCCTCCCAAAGTGCTGGGATTACAGGGGTGAACCAGCACGCCTGGCCCCATTTCATTTTGAACTTGGCTCTTCTGTGGCACTTGTCACTTGGTAATTTTGTATATACCATCCATCTTCACTCCCCTCCCCGCCACACACACCCACATGTCCCCTGCTAGACAGCAGGCTCCTCCAAAACAGGAACTATGACTTCATTGTCTGCCCGTTCCTGGCACAGTCCTGTTCCACACTCAATCAATACTGCTGGTTTTTTTTTTTTTTTTTTTTTTAATGAATGCAGATTCACTGTTGAGTCTTTACCAGTTACAGCCATGAACTTTTTGCTTCCAAGATCTTAGGAAGTACAGGCACACAACAATGTTACGAAGTGCCCTCTTCCAACTGAATGTCACCTAAGTGTTTCCAAAATTGCCTGTTACCTGAGAATTCTGAGATAAGTATGGGTCTTCTTTTCTAACCCAAATGAAAGATTTTATATCTCAGCAGACACTTAGCTGAAATACTGGACACTGGTTTATGTAAGTCAGGCAGAAGGCGGCAGTGGGATTGATCAGAAAAGGGTTTCTGGTAGAGTCAGTGTGTGTCAAGAGAATGACAGTTGGCAACTAGCTTTGGAGGTAGAATAAATGGAATTGACACATTCTCGATTAAATATACCAGAACTATAGTTATAAAAAGTGACTAATTTTGTTGTTAATTTCTGCTGGGAAGCTTGTTCTAGAAGGGCATATTTTCAGTGAGGTTTTGGCACAATCTAAAGCAGATGGTTACATGTTATTTGGTGCTTCATCTAATACTGAAATTTGTGGCAATTGATTAAGGACCGAAAGTTGCTTTTGGACAACTTTCAAATTGTGATTTCACCAATCTGAGCTCCAAGTAACAGTAGCACGTTGCAGTCAGGAAACACAGAATGTGGGCTAGATAACTTAGGAGGTTATATGTAATAAAAAACTGTTTCGTGTGAGTCAGCCCTGAAGAGTATGGTGTGAGCCTGTTCAGACCACCCAAAGTTAGAAAGGGCAGGAGTGAAGTCTGTGACTCACACAGGGAGCTCTGCCAAGGAGGTGCCATGCAGTTCTGCTGGCAGGGGCTTCAGAAGCATCTTAGGACAACTGTTTCCAATCTTTTCAAGTACTGTGGAAGGATGGATATTTATTTATTTATTAATTAATGAATGAACGAGATAGAGTCTCACTCTGTCGCCCGGGCTGGAGTGCAGTGGCATGATCTCGGCTCACTGCAACCTCTGCCTCCTGGGTTCAAGCAATTCTCGTGTCTCAGCCTCCCGAGTAGCTGGGATTACAGGTGCGCACCACCATAACTGGTTTTTTGGGGTGGTTTTTTTTTTTGTATTTTCAGTAGGGACGGGGTTTCGCCATGTTGCCCAGGCTGCTTTCAAACTCCTCAGCTCAGGAAATCCACCCGCCTCAGCCTCCCAAAGTGCTGGGATTACGGGCTTGAGCCACTGTGCCCGGCCTGTTTTGGACATTAGAAAATTTTGCAGAGCATCCCCTCCACCACATAATAGTTGGTCAAGAAAAATTCAAAATCACAAAACTATTATGAATTCAGTAATGCTTAATGCATTTACATTTATTCTTCAAAAAAATATACAATTGATGCCTGTAATCCCAGCATTTTGGGAGGCCGAGGCGGGCGGATCACCTGAGGTCGGGAGTTCGAGACCAGCCTGACCAACTTGGAGAAACTCCGTCTCTACTAAAAATACAAAAAATTAGCTGGGCATGGTGGCACATGCCTGTAATCCCAGCTACTCGGGAGGCTGAGGCAGGAGAATCGCTTGAACCCAGGAGGCGGAGACTGCAGTGAGCCGAGATGGCGCCATTGCACTCCAGCCTGGGCAATGAGAGCAAAACTCCATCTCAAAAAAAAAAAAAATGTAGTAGTGCAAATATATGGGGGACCTCAAAAGTAGCTTTATATCCTTCCAGAGTCTGTTCTTTGGCTTAGTCATTCACTCCTTTATTTACCAAATATTTATTGACCATCAGCTTTGACTCTGGGCTGGGTCTACAATGGTGATTTCCCTGTCTTCAGGGGTTGTGAAAATCAGTACACAAAGTAGATAGGTCCCTTGCTGTCTGTGTCTCATAATTGGCTAAACCTTATGAATCCAGACCTATAAATAAAATTTAACCATCAACTTACAGAGAACAATTCTCAAACAAAGCTAACTGTGCTTGGTAACTAGGACACTTTTTTTTTTTTTTTTTTGAGACGGAGTCTCGCTCTGTTGCCCAGGCTGGAGTGCAGTGGCACGATCTCAGCTCAGTGCAACCTCTGCCTCCCGGGTTCGAGCAATTCTTCTGCCTCAGCCTCCCTAGTAGGTGGGATTACAGGCATGCGCCAACATGCCTGGCTAATTTTTGTATTTTTAGTAGAGACGGGGTTTCACCATGTTGGCCAGGCCGTTCTCGAACCCCTGACCTCGTGATCCACCCACCTCGGCCTCCCCAAGTGCTGGGATTACAGGCATGAGCCACCGTGCCCGGCCTAACTGGGACACTCTTAACTGTGAATATGGTCCAAGCTACTGAACTTAATTGATCTGTAGGACAAGACCAAAGTTAAGGCCACTTCTTGTAATAGCTGTGTAGCTATCTTCAATCACATCTCCTTTGCTGGGTGCTTCCAGTTAACTCATAACTTATCACCTGACTTTGAAAAGGGGCAAAACTTCTCCATCAAAGATTTCTATTTCTGCCTCCTAGGCTTTTCCCATTCCCCTATTTGAGCAGAACCTTTTTCTTATGTTTCACCTGCCATAGTTCAGCACGTCGACTTCACAAGGGCAGCATGGAAGCTGTAGAATAAATCAGACCCTCAAACAGCAGTATCCATCTAGTAGGCAGAGTCATGCTTTCAAAAAACCATAAGAGCCTAATGCTGTGTGATATTCTAAGCACTGGAGATACAGCAGTAAATAAAATAGATTTTTTAAATCCCTCCTATCCTGGAGTTCACATTCTAAAGACAGGTAAGAGTGGTCCCTCTCCAATGCTAATGAGAAGTACCACGGACTCTCATGTAGGAACAGAATACCTAGGAAAGATGCAGGAAGAATGGCTGGAATTCTGACCTTGGGAAATGTGGATTGGAGTGAAGAAGAGGCCATCCACTGCCAACACCAAAGTATGAAGAAAGGTACGGAGGTGGGAAAGTGTGGAGGTAGCTGTGGAAATACAGTAGGAAAGGTAGGTTGAGGGCCATATTGTTACCATAGTAATGGATATCAACTTCCGAGCATTTACTTATGCCAGGCTGTGTGCTACCTTCCAGATGTGTAATCTCATTAGGTCCATACTACAACCCAGCTTGACAGGGGAAACTAAGGCTGAGACAGGTTAAGTGATGGAGCTGGAATTCTGAACTAGGTTGTCTGACGCTAGCACCCCAGCTCACAATGATGACACCGCATTGCTGCACAAGGTCATGAAGGGCTACAGATTCCAGGCTGAGGACTGGTGGACTTGATTTCATAGGAGCTCATCAGAGCTGCCAGGAAGATTAGCCTGAATGATAGGATCTAGGACGTGGTGTGTGTGCTGCATTCCCTACGTGGGCTGAGTGACTAATAATAGGCTTACCAATATGGTCTCCTGGGTGTGGAACAGGTGCCTGGAGGGAGGAGCCACCAGGAGCCCAGGTAGGTCAAGTTCAAAGTCAGTGATTAAATGAGGCAAACCCAACTCCTAGTAGCCTAATGGGGGGCTGTTGTTAGCCTAAGTAGGGCCATCTGAGAACAAGGATTGCAGAGGCTTCTAAACCTGGTTTTCTTCCATGGGACTTGCCTCTGGCCGTGGTCACGCAACCTTCTAGTCATGTATGCCAGCCAAACTCCAATGAGCAATTCCTTTCATATAATCAAGCATTGCTCCACCAGTGTCCTCAGGATGAGCCATGCTCGTGCCCTCCTTTCCATGAGGCTCACGCAGGGAACGGCAGCTGGCAGGGAATGTCAAGAACCCCATCCCACACACGTGCTTCAGAGGTCCAGTCCTTCATACCGGGAAGGTGGCTGTCCCCGCCCATCCTCATTGTCTCTCACCTGGATGATTGCTCCAGCTTGGCCTCCCCGTTGCACGTCATCCTACATATTCCTATCTGCCTCACTTTTCGAAAACCTCATGCTGCCAGGCTGCTCAGAAACCTCCATGGGTTTCCCAGTTCCTGCCAAAGCATACCTACTGTAGACCTATGCCTAGTCCAGACCGTAGGCTTGGACTTTCTTTCTGGTTTGTTTCCTTCCCCACTTCTGCATCCTACTTACTCTACTCTCCAGCTAAATCTCGTATTCCTTGAACATTCCCCTGTATCCGGATGTAGGTGTTGCTAATGCTGTACCCTTTGGGATGCCCCTTTTGTCCTCTCTCCTCCTGCTAGAATCCTACCTATTAAGCAAAGCTTTTTTTTTTTTTTTTTTTTTTTTTTTTTTTTTGAGATGGAGTCTTGCTCTGTCGCCCAGGCTGGAGTGCAGTGGCATGATCTCAGCTCACTGCAACCTCCGCCATCCAGATTCACAAGATTCTCCTGCCTCAGCCTCCCGAGTAGCTGGGACTACAGGCATGTGCCACAACACCTGGTTAATTTTTCATATTTTTAGTAGAGACAGGATTTCACCATGTTGGCCAGGCTGTTCTTGAACTCCTGACCTCAGGTGATCCACCCACCTCGGCCTCCCAGAGTGTTGGGATTACAGGTGTGAGCCACCACGCCCGGCCTATTTTTTATTTTTTGACAGGGTCTTGCTCTGTCTCCCAGGCTGGAGTGCAGTGGCACCATCTCTGCTCACTGCAACCTCCACCTCCTAGGTTCAAGTGATTCTTGTGTCTCCTCCTGAGTAACTGGAACTACAGGCATGTGCCACCACACCCGGCTAATTTTTTTGTAGTTTTATTACAGATGGTGTTTTGCCATGTTGGCCAGGCTGGTCTTGAACTCCTGGCCTCTAGCATGCCACCTGCCTTGGCCTCCCAAAGTGCTGGGATTACAGGCATGAGCCACTGTGCTCAGCCTAGGCAAGGCTATTTCTAATGCCAACTTCTCTAAGAAACTTCCGCTTTTCTAGCCCAGCATCATCTGTCTTTCCTTAGAACCCCATAAAGTTTAGGTCGTGTGCTGCACACAGGCATCATTTAGAGCACATTTCTAGTTCTGCGAGGACCAGAGGGCTGCGAGATCAGCTTGCTTCTGTGTTCCTTACAGCCTAGGGCCTGGCCCCCAACAGGTGATTGTTCAGTTGAGGTCACAACGGTCTCCTACAGTCTTGAGACAGGCTTGGGAGTGGCACTAGCAGGGTGAGAGACTGGGGAGACCAAAATACTCCCTGAGATCCAGAGATACCCAATTCCTGTTCTGGTGAGGGCTACAAATGTACGAAACTGCACCCTTACTGGTTGTGTTGCCTCTTGTAAATTCAATCATCCAGTAAATACAGATGTTTCATTACCAGCCACTCCCAAGCCAGGCAGGACCTGCTTCAGAAATTACTGGGTGTTGGCCGGGCACGGTGGCTCACACCTGTAATCTCAGCACTTTGGGAGGCCCAGGCGGGCGGATCATGAGGTCAGGAGATCGAGACCATCCTGGCTAACACGGTGAAACCCCGTCTCTACTAAAAATACAAAAAAATTAGCCGGGTGTGGTGGCGGGCGCCTGTAGTCCCAGCTTCTAGGGAGGCTGAGGCAGGAGAATGGCATGAACCCGGGAGGCAGAGCTTGCAGTGAGCCGAGATCGCACCACTGCACTCCAGCCTGGGTGACAGAGCAAGACTCTGTCTCAAAAAAAAAAAGAAAAAGAAAAAGAAAAAAAGAAAAGAAATTACTGGGTGTCACAGGTCAGCTTGGTCACATTCAAGTTTCTCCCCTCTTCGGGACTGAAATGTGCTGAGCCACAAAGAAGCTCCTGCAGCTCCTCCACCAGCCTGGCCTGCGAGCATCTGTCACAGCTGGCGTGCGGTGCCTGGGATCAGGAACTGGTCACTGTTCACAAGCCAGAGTGGTCTGACCGGGCCGTACGTCAGCCACCTTCTACTCTACCCCTAGCTGAGCTGCTTCTGCACCTCCTGGTCTCTGCACCCTCTCTGCAAATGGAGGCCCATGGTCATTCAGGCTGGATTTTCTTTTGGAACTTAGAAAAATGACTAGCTTGGCTGACTTTAAAAACACAATCTCTTGTTCTTTGAGTCATCTTATCAGGGTCACAAACCTCCCTTTCAGAAGTCTGGACCCCAAATTGCCTCCCTCTACCTTGGGCAGGATGAAAGTCAACTTGTTATTCTACCGAATGCCTGGGAGGCAGCTTGTCCTGTGATCAGAGTTGGGGGGTGGGGGGATTCTGCCGGGTGGAAGGGCAGCCTCCTTTGTGGTTGGCAGCCCCTCCCCAAATATGACCCTTATCTGCTCCAGGCAAAATTGTTACATGCTCTTACAGATTTTCGCCTGTAACAGCTGCACTTTCCAGCAGCTACTGACCCCTGGCCTCCATCGGGGGTAATGATACGGAACTTGCACAGACAGTGATCCAAGGGAGAGACCCTGGATAAGCATTCCCACCGCCCCCCCCCCCCGCCCCCCACCTTTATTCACTAGAAAAGGAAGGTTTTCTCTTGGTAGAGTTTAATGACCCCTATGGACACAGGAGAACTGGGCTGAATGCACCATTCTTTCCATCGCGCTATTAGTTTAAACTTAAAGAAATTTACACAAAAGCTTGCATTATCATTGTGTGATTCAGTCATGGACCTCAGGATTTCCTGCTGGCCACATGCACTTTTTTTTTTAGTAACTGAAGTATGATCAAGCATAAAAGCACAAATCATAAATGTATAACTCAATGAATTTTCACAAAATGAATGTGCCCATGTCACCAAGTATCTAGATCAAAAAACATGGAGCTCAAAATTTCCCTCATTCTTCTTTCCAAGGGTAACCTATCCTGACTAGTAGCACTATAGAGTAGTTTCACCTGTCTTTGAACTCAGTATAAATGGGATTGTAGTGGCCGGGTGCGGTGGGTCACATCTGTAATCCCAGCATTTGGGCAGGCTGAGGTGGGAGGATTGCTTGAGCTCGAGAGTTTGAGACCAACCTAAACAACATAGGGAGACCCAGTCTCTACAAAATAACAAAAAAATTTTTTGTGGCCAGACGTGGTGGCTTACGCCCATAATCCCAGCACTTTGGGAGGCCAAGGAGGGCGGAGAGTAGCTGGGACTACAGGCACCTGCCACAACGCCCGGCTAATTTTTTTTTTTTTTTTTTTTTTTTTTTTTGTATTTTTAGTAGAGACAGGGTTTCACCGTATTAGCCAGGATGGTCTCAATCTCCTGACCTCGTGATCTGCCTGCCTCGTCCTCCCAAACTGCTGGGATTACAGGCGTGAGCCACCGCGTCCGGCCTCTGCTGAAGAAGTTTAACGGGAAGAGGAATCCAAAAGCTAAGATATCAGCAAACATGAAGAAATGCTGCATCCGTTTCACTGAAAAGAATCGCTGTCCAGGCCGAGCGCAGTGGCTCACGCCTGTAATCCCAGCACTTTGGGAGGCCGAGGCGGGTGAATCACGAGGTCAGGAGATCAAGACCATCCTGGTGAAACCGGGTCTCTACTAAAACTACAAAAAATTAGCCGGGCGTGGTGGCGGGCACCTGTAGTCCCAGTTACTCAGGAGGCTGAGTCAGGAGAATGGTGTGAACCCCGGAGGCAGAGCTTGCAGTGAGCTGAGTTTGCGCCACTGCACTCCAGCCTGGGTGACAGAGCGAGACTCTGTCTCAAAAAATAAATAAATAAATAAATAAATAAATAAATAATAAAAAGAATAGCTGTCCCACAAGTGGGTTTCTGGAACATATTGTTGGTACAAGAGCGATGATGGAGGAGAGGTTGTTGCAGGTGATTCTCCCACTGAGAGAGGGAACGAGGTCAGTTACACCCAGCTCTCCTGGGGCTTCGCTGTTGGTCATCTCTTACAAGTGGACTCTGCCTGTTTGTCAACTGTATGGAAAGGCAGGGTGAGCAGCAGTTTTGAGAGGATGTTGGCATAAGGACCCAGGAAGGCTGGCATGGTGGGAGATGGTCTGCCTACAGGCAGGGTGGCTGGAATGCTGCCTAATCCGGAGGGTGCTACGAATCTGTGTTCCCTGGTTCCGAGCCATCTCATTCTAGCAGGAGCCTGAACTCTTTTTGTCCTTCCTTTGTTCCTTATTTTAAAACATTTATTGAGCACTTGCCTGTGCCCAGCTTGGTGCTATGCTCAGGGACCACAATGGGAAATAAGACAGTCCCTGTCCTCCAATCACAGGATGCCCGTGACAATAGGAGATGCTGGTAACTTCTAAGAACCACGAGAGAGCAAGACAAGGTCCCTGTTGTTAAGCTGCTTATGCCTGACAGTCAGCAGATGTCCAGGCTCAGTGTGATATTTCCCAGGTAAGTTGGGCGTGATAGAGAAGCTGCAGGAAAATAAGACCTCATCTCAACAAACCCCAACCTGGATGTAAGAACTACTATCTATTGCATGTCTATCACATACTAGGCACTTTGTAAAGCTCTATACAATCATTATCTCCTAGGACTGCTCCCAACAACCCTGTGGGATCAAACAAATGTCTCCATTCTATAGATGAGGAAACAGAAGCTCAGAAAAGCATCTTCTTTGTTCAGTGAGTTTTGACAATGGAAACTGTGTCCTTAATTTATTGCTTGACCAGAAGTTGAGCCACCCCTAACTAGACTTCAGGTCTGAAAGTTCTGTTGAAGAGAATGGGTGCAGGTTACCCACTTATCTGAATGTCCTATGAGTACTGGAGGCAGGTTATAGGGAAAGTCTTTTAGTATATTTTTGTCAGCTAAGCCAGGCTTCTGGGCTTGGAAATTAAAAACCTGCTTTGGTTCCAGCCAGGAGGAGGGATTGAAGCAGAGATACTGAGATTCTCTCTGTGCAAAAAAAAAGTCATCTGGATGAATTTAACCTACTGACTAGTTTGGCAGTGAACACCAAGGTTTCTGGAAGTTCTAAAAGCTACTTACTCTCAGGGAGAAAAACGGTATCTTGCAAGCCAGGGAATTAGAAATAAAGGAACAGCCAAGATACCTCAGTCTTCCGGAGTCTTGATTGACAAGGAAGACATCCTCCCCTTTGAACAGAGACAGCTCTTCAGGCTATGAGGGGGAAGGGAGGGAGGGAGCAGATCGGTTGAAGAGTTTTCTCTTTAAGTGGCCAGAGGCAAAGATTCCACAGAGCTAAGCTCCATGATGAAAGGGGAGCCCAGAATGACAGCAAGTCAGGGGTGGAGTGAGGGAGGGGGAGGCTTGAAGGAGGGCAGGGGGAAACAAAGCCAGGGTGCACCTCCACACCGTGCTGCTCCCTCACTGCCCCCTGCATTGCTACCATCTGCTCTGCCCCTCATATGCCAACAGCTCCTATTGACCCACCACCAACTAAGTGCAATGTTCTGCAGACCACTTTACCTCTGCTATCTCCTGGGATTCTTCTAACAATGAGCTAGGACAGGTACTGTGACGATGCCCATTTTACAGAGGAGAAACCTGAGGTTCAGAGAGTCTGATTAACTTGCCCAAAGGCTCATGGTTTTTACCATGTGTGCCCAATCTTGGAAATGCAGTGAAAGAAGTCAACTGCCCAGTAACAGCGGAAGCACTGAATGTGAAAACAAGGCCAGTGAAGCTCTGGGCCAGGGATGGGGAGCAGGACTACAGAGCTGGAACCAGGAGACAAAGGGGACCCAGGAGCTGAGGAGGAGCAGATCCCAGAGGAGCCAGCAGAAGAGGACTGATCAGAGCAGGACAAGTAAACAGGGCTCAAGTAAACCCCAGGTCAACATCAGCAGAGAGGAAGATGGTCAGGAAGGCAGGTAATGGTACCAGGGGTCCCTGCTCCCCTGACATCCGTGAGCCTCCTCTTGTTTCATAGAGTAAGGCAAGACTAGAAGAAAAGTAAGAATTCCAACTAGTATTAAAACACCCTCGTTGGTAATGTATTTCTTCTCCTGTTCCCCTTTCCCAGTTTATTTTTCCCACACCCCTTCTCACCATCTAGCATATCACACATGGTTACTCTATGCCTCTCCTTCCCATGAAAGCATGAGATAGCATGTAAGCTTAAGAGTATGGACTTTTCCCCCTATCTAGTTCTTTTTTTTTTTTTTTTCTTTTTTTTGGTGAGATGGAGTCTTGCTCTGTTGCCCAGTCTGGCAATGTGCAATGGCACAATCTCTGCTCACTGCAACCTCCGCCTCTCATGTTCAAGCAATTCTCCTGCCTCAGCCTCCCGAGTTGCTGAGATTACAGGCGTGCACTACCATGCCTGGGTAATTTTTGCATTTTTAGTAGAGATGGGGTTTCACCATGTTGGCTAGGCTGGTCTCCAACTCCTGACCTCAGGTGATCCGCCTGCCTTGGCCTCCCAAAGTGCTAGGATTTACAGGCGTGAACCACTGCACCGGCCTCCCGTGTCTACTTCTATATTCACATTCCTTCTAGAGCAATGCTTGGCACTTAGTAAGAGTTCAATACATATTTGTTGAATGAATAAGCATGCAACAGTAGTTTTCATGACAGGCTCTCCCTGGCACCATGGGCCTCCCTCGTGCAGCTGGGTCTGCGTGCATCATGGTGATCTCACCTGATTGGGACTCCTTCATTGACTATTTCACAGCCTGAACAAGCAAGGCAAGGATGCATGGGGACTCTAGGAAGCAGAGTTAAAACAGATGCTGAGCACTCGTTCATGTTCAGCCAGGAAGAAAGGCAAAAGTCAAAAAAGCAAGGTCAGCCAGATGTGGTGGCTCACACCTGTAATCCCAGCACTTTGGGAGGCCAAGGCGAGCAGATCACCTGAGGTCAGGAGTTCGAGACCATCCTCGCCAACATGATAAAATCCCGTCTCTACTAAAAATACAAAAATTTACCAGGCATGGTAGCGCATGCCTGTAATCCCAGCTATTCAGGAGGCTGAGGCATGAGAATCGCTTGAATCTGGGAGGCAGAGGTTGCAGTGAACCGAGATCGCACCACTGCACTCCAGCCTGGGCAACAGAGTGAGACTCTGTCTCAAAAAAAAAAAAAAAAAGCAAGGTCATGGTGACAGTGAACAAATGTGTACATTGGCCAAGACTCATCATACCTCATTAAAGTTTATTAAAAGAAAAAAAGCAAAGACAGACTCTCCCTCTTCCACAGTGCTTGGGACAATGATCTCATAGCCCCCTGGGATTTTTATCCCCAAAGGGCTCCTCTCCATTCTGATTCTCTTGTAAGGAGGAAGGGAATAAAGGACTAGCAGAAGAAAAAAAAAAAAAAAAAAAAGGAAAGAGATTAAAGAGAGACTCCCTCCCCTCCTACTCTCCAGATCCTCACATTTGAAATCTTTAGTGAGGTCTTCAAGCAATCAGATTCCATAACTTTTATTTTTAAATAGCTCTCAACTCTGAAGAAAGCCCTGAAGTCATGTCTAAGGTCAGTGGAACTATTTGCTCTAGGGAAATTTACTTAGAGGGAAAAGGTTCCATCTTCCCAGGTATCTATTTAAAAAGCCTTGGTCATCAAAGTCATCCTGCAAAGCCCTCTGACTTCTGAGCGAAGGCGAGCAATGTTTCTGGTCTCATGTTTGATGGACAGGATGTTGGCTTTAGATTAAACACATGTGGCGGTGTGAATGCTCTTCACGTGCGGTTGGCTCCCTTCACTGAAATCCAGGGTGTGCTCAGCAGGTTTCTGCCTGGTTTCTAACACTTATAGCACAAAGTCACCTCTTTAAACCAGGCTAGATCTTTGAAGATGTCTTCACTTTTCTGACTGCGTGTGAGAAAATGCAATGTGAGTTACATCAGTCCACCCTGAGACATAGCTTTCAAGAATGCCATTGATTCTGAGCTATACTCTGGATATAATGACTGCCTTTGGGGCAAAAAACACACAACCATATTAAATATATGCATTGATTGTAAGTTGTCCTCTGATTCCAGAACAGAAATTCAGTGACATTAGTCCCTGTTTTCAGATGAGTAAGAAAAAGTAAAAAAGATTAAGTGATGCACTCAAGGCAACTTTAAAGGCCCCTCCATTCTCTTAACCAGCACACAACACTGCCTACCACAGTACTGTGAGTGTGGTTAAGAAACTTTGCAATTGATGGCTCTGATGAAAATTGAGAGGCAATTGCACTGTGTTGAAAAAGTGCGTCGTGTTGAAGGCACGCTTTTTGACCAGGTAGGTGTGTCCTCTGCAGGAACTGGGGTGGAGAGGTCCGTGCAGATTTCTTGAAAAGCTTATTTTTTATTTTTATTTTTTGAGACGGAGTCTCACTCTGTCACCCAGGTTGGAGTGCAATGGCGCGATCTTGGCTCACTGCAACCTCCATCTCCCGGGTTCAAACGATTCTCCTGCCTCAGCCTCCTGAGTAGCTGGAACTACAGGCACATGCCACCACACCTGGCTAATTTTTGTATTTTTAGTAGACACGTAGTTTCACCGTGTTAGCCGGATGGTCTCGATCTCCTGACCTCGTGATCCGCCCCTCTTGGCTTCCCAAAGTGCTGGGATTACAGGCGTGAGCCACTGCACCCGGCCTGAAAATCCTATTTTTCTAATGAGGATTCCCTACAAATGTGGAAGGCATTTCTCTCTCTTCTCACCTATTATCCTTATGGGTCAAGGGAAGCTTCCAGGTAGGGGCTGGTTAGGACCAAGAAAGCACTTACAGTGAGGGGAGAACCAGTGTTAAGGCATGATACAGGTAAAAGGGGAAGAGAAATGGGGCTTCAGTCTCTTCATTCATTCATTCAGCAAACATTGTTGCCCATTCAGCACCAGGTTCTCTGTAAGGTACAGGGCAAATGGAACAATAAAGCAGTCCTTGCCCTCAGGGAATATAGACTTAGAAGAAAAACAGGTAGCCTCTCATTTTCTGTTAATCCAAAAAATATTTATTAAGTATCAAGCACTGAAGAAATAGCAGGGAAGAAGTCAGACAAGTTCTCATCCTCATGGAGTTTACAGGCTAGTGGTAGGAGACACAGCTATTAAACACATAATTATACAGGTAATTAATTGCCATTGTGATTACTACAAAGAAGTGCAGAGTGCCAGGAGAGTCAGTTAAAAGTGCTGGAGAACCAGCAGGAAACCAGGAGGGCGCAGACCAAGAAGAAAATTACAGAGGGGAAGAACTCCAGAGGCAGCACCTGGGCCCAGCGGGTGTCAGCAGGGCTCAGGTCAGAGAGAGGCAGGACCTGCATGGAAGCTGAACAGGGGAGGCAGGCGGAGAGTAGAGAGCAAGTCATCTCTGCAGGAAGTGAGGAGTGGCCTCATGGAAATGGGTGGCAGCTCTTGAGACCATCCTTTCTCCCTTTCTTTCCTCCCTTTCCTTCCTTCCCTTCCTCCTTTCCTTTTTCCTTTCCTTTCTTCCTTTCTTTTTTTTCTTTTTTTTGAGACAGGGTCTTACTCTGTTGCCCAAGCTGGAATGCGGCGGTGCCATCAGAGCTTACTGTAGCCTCAATCTCCCAGGCTCAAGTGATCTTCCCACCTCCCATCTCAGCATCCCAGAGTAGCTAAGACTGTAGGTGCACACCACCATGCCTGACTAATTTTTGTAGAGAAGGGGTCTTGCCATGTTGCCCAGGCTGGTCTTGGGCTCCTGTGCTCAAGCAATCCTCCCACCTCAGCCTCCCAAAGTGCTGGGATTACAGGCGTGAGCCACTGCACCCGGCCTTCCCTTGCTTTCTTGCTGATCAAAAATATTTATTGAGTATGCCATTCTGAAAACATTAAATTATTATCTTATTTGCCCACTGAGGTAGGTACCATCCCCGTTGCTACACAGACGAGGAGGCCAAGGCTCAGTAGGGTCAAATGTCTTGCCCCATCTCAGGTCATAGAGGTCTTGTGTGGCTGAGCTGAGGTTTAGACCTGGATCTGCCTCATTGCTTAGCCATAGGATTCTCTACTGCCCGGTCTTGATCACGGAAAAGAAGCTCTTCAGATCACACCCCTCAGCCTCACCATCATCTAACAGGTGAAGAAGAGAAGCTCTGAGGGGTAAACCAACTACCTGGTCCCCATTGCAAAGGCGGTGAGTGTCTGAGGGTTCTCCAAGGAAGTGCTCTCCCTGACCCATGAGGAATGTTCACCCTCCTCTGCAGAGGCAGCCAGGTAGAAGGAACCCTGACCTACTGGAATGATCTGGAAGTCAGTGGACATCTTGGGACTGTTTGGAGAGACAGGCTCCCCCTTCGACGGTACTGTTCAGGTAGTGAGGCATGTGGAAGGGACACACTAGTGGGTCCTGGTTAGAGGAGGAAGAATGAGGAAACCGCAAATAATTCATATATTTTGTTTAAGGGAGACACATGAGTTATATGTGTGTATAAAGACTAACAGGTGCCACCAGTCAACAGGTTTTGCCAAACTCTGAGGATTGCCAGGTGGACCAGAGCCAAGTCCTGCAGCCAGACTTCTGGCAGAAAGGGTCCCTTGTGGAGGCCAGAAGGAGAAGCTGGGACCAGTTATAACCTGGCTATCTTGGCTCTCCAAGTGCTCAGGAATCTGGAATCAATGAGAAGCGGAGATTCAGGCCGTATCTGTCCAAGGAGGGGGAGAAGAGGAAAGAATGGGAAGGGAATTAACTTTTACGGCAGACTCACACATGCCAAGCACTTCACAGGCTACCTCAATTAACACATGACATGGCGAGGAGGCTGGAGATGTGTTTTAGCCATGTGCTGTGGAAGAAGAAAAGGCAGAACACAAGTATTGGTAAGCTATCAGCCATCACCCTCACATAGGCTGACCCCCACGATGGGAAGCCCCGCACCTTTTTTTCTTTTTTTTAAGAGAGGGTCTTACACTGATGCCCAGGCGGGAGTGCAGTGTGGTGATCACGGCTCACTGCAGCCTTGACCTCCAGGGCTCACGCGATCCTCCACCTCAGCCTCCCAAGTAGCCGAGACCACAGGCACGTGGCACCACACTCAGCTTTTTTTTTTTTCTTTTTTGTAGAGATGAGGTTTCACTATATTGCCCAGGCTGGTCTCACACTCCTGGACTCAAGTGATCCTCCTGTCTCAACCTCCCAAAGTGTTTGGGATTACAGGCATGAGCCACCCCACCTGGCCAGAAAACTCCTTCTTAACTGTGGATTGAAGGGCAACCCCAAACTTCAACAAAATGTGAATTGGATCATTTCATAAATGCTGCTGGGGAAAATGGGTAACTGTGGAATAAATTAAAATGAGACTTGTACATCACTCCCTAGACTTCTTGATTTCAAGGGAGCTAACGAGTTAAATCATTTAAAACTGCCACAAAGATTATGGGAAAACAGAAACACATATGCACCTCAACTGTGGAGGAGTGACAGTTTTTTAACTAAAATTAGTAGAGACCATGACAATCAGCTAAACAACAAGAACGAAAAAAGCAAGGGGCTGGAAAAATATATAAATGATGAGTTTGGTGACCCAGTTAGGTGGGAGAGTAAATATAAACTATGAGGGAAATACCCAGCATCCAATGGACAGACAGATGGCCAACAACTTTGAGACACTTGGCAGAGGAGGGTCAAAAACTCAGGAACTATTTTAGTCTTTATAGTCCTTAATGATATGCAAATATTGTGTCACAGCCAAGAAGACCCTAACTCTTATCAACGAATTTAGCAAAAATCAGTTAAAATGATGAGGCCCAAGGCTGATCTGTAGGAAAAACTCTGGGCGTAAGAATCAGCTCAGCAGTCCGGAGGAAACCTGACAAGATGATGTATTCCTGTGCCCTGGGTGCACACGTATCTCACCCTTGGGGACAGATCTCAAGAAAACAACTCAAGTGCAATAGCAATTCAAGAGCGAGACTACCTGTCTGCCCAGGTGCCTGCAGTTATAGGCAGGTTGCCTAAAATCCTATGCTTGGATGTTCTGTTGCTATAAGAAGTCAGAGAGACAAGGGAGTTCATCCCAAGTCTGCCATTTACTAGCTGTGTGACTTTGGATAAGTCACTCAACCTCTCTGAGCCTCAGTTCCCTCTTGGATTAAAATGGGAATAGATTGCCACCTCCTTAGGTTGTGTTAAATGAGGTCATGGCTGTCAAGTGTCTACACAGTGCCCTGCATGGAGTGTTTGACAAAGGGTAGCTGTTGTTATTGGAGGATGACCACTGGACAGATCCTGGAGAGACAGTTCCTGCTTGCAAAGGATGAAGTAACATCAGGAAGTCTCAGCAGCTTTCTATCCTGAAGAGGAGCTGGTATCTTTGCCTCCTAGTTTATTTTTATTACAAAGCCAGAAAAAGGAAAATAAACCTCTGCCACAACTACTGACTCCACCAAAATGCAAAGGGAAGCTCTTCAAAGAGTGTTACATTGGTCTAAAGCTGAGAGGAAAACGCTGGGTGAGGCTCCCACTCCCACCCAACGGTTTGAAGATTGGGGTGTCCCCAAGGGTCTGGAAATGCACATTTTTTGAGGCATGCTCTGTGACATGGGTTTTATAACAGTGAGTTGGGAATTTTCACCTCCGTTTTGTTTTGTTTTTGAGACAGGGTCTTGCTCTTTCACCACTGCTGAAGTACAGTGACACGATCATGGCTCATCGCAGCCTCGACCTCCCGGACTCAAGCGACCCTCCCACCTCAG
This sequence comes from Pan troglodytes, assembly GCF_028858775.2. Lineage (NCBI taxonomy): Eukaryota > Metazoa > Chordata > Mammalia > Primates > Hominidae > Pan > Pan troglodytes. The sequence continues at coordinate 11,597,406 of NC_072409.2, read as the reverse complement.
CCTCCCCAATAGCTGGAACTACAGGCATGTGCCACCAAGCCTGGCTAAGTTTTAAAAATTTAGATGGGGCCTCCCTATGTTGCCCAGGCTGGTCTCAAACTCCTAGGATCAAGTGATCCTCCCGCCTCGCCCTCCCAAAGTGCTGGGATTACAGGCGGGAGCCACCTCCGTTTTGAGAGAGAGAAAACCTGCCCAAGGTGGTAAGTCAAGAGACCCCCTATGACAGGTCCCCAGAGCCCTGCTGCTAACCACTGCACCTTGCTGCCTTCAGCTGCCCTGCCAGGAGCAGCTCGGGTGCGTGGCAAGCGCCTGAAGAGATGCAGGAGGGAGGGTCTTGGAAGGGAGGGCTGGGCTGGGGGCAGGCCCCCCAGTGCTGAGGGGGTCGAGGGTCCTGGGCTCTCTCCCACCCGTTCGATTCCGGGAGCCCCTGAAACGCGCCCCACTGCACCGCCCTTCTCCCGCCAGCAGGGGGCGCCGAGGAGAGCGCGGGCTGAAGGCAGAGCCGACGCCGCTTCCCGGAGTCGGGACTCCGGGGTCCAGACCAAGGCTGCCGCTAGCCCGCGGCGAGGCTCTGGGACGACAACCGGGCGGGACTCAGGACCCCGGGACCCGGCTAGAGGTCCGCCGCGCAACGCCACCACCCGGGTTGGCGCCTGCCCGGAAGCGCGGGCGCCCAGGGGGCGGGGCCGGGAAGCGCTTCCGGGGGCGGGGGGCGCGGGCTGGGGCGGCAGCCGGAGCGGCGGGGACGGGCCTGGCGCCGGCGGCGGCGGAGGGGGCGCCGCGGGCGGGCGATGTGAGCGCGGCGCTCTGGGCAGGTGAGGCACGCTGGCCGGGGGCGGCGAGCAGCGGGCTAGGCGCGGGCGGGGCGGGCGGGGCGGGGGGCAGTCCCCGGGCCGCTGTCCGGCTCCCTCTGGGCGCGGCGGGGCGGGAGCCTCCGCGCCTGGTCAGTCCCGCGGGCAGGCGGCCGGCGCGGGCGGGAGCCGAGGCCGGGCGGGGTCCGGAGGCCCCGGGCACCTGCTGGGGTCAGGCGCGCGCCCCCGAGGGGCCAGCTGTGCTCGGTCCTGGAGTCCCGGCGCCGCTGGCCCGGCTGAGGGTCGCGCTTGGGCAGCTGCCTTGGGCTCCCAGCCTCCGCCCCGGGCGTCTCGGGATCCCCAGCTTCCGGGCCCCTAGTCCTGGGGGCGCTCCCTTTTGTACGGGGAGGGAGGGCAGATGGTTGAGTTCCCTGGAGAGCCGGCCGGGCCAGGGGTCGGCCCTTCGGGTGGCTGCCACGGAGCCGCTGCCTCACGCCACCGCCTTCCTCCAGGTAAACAGGCGGCGGCGACGGGTTGCGCTTGGCCCCAGACGTCTCCGTGGTCGCTCGCGCTCAGTTGGTCCTGCCATTGCGGAGGGCTGGGCTGGGGCTGACCGGGTTGTAAACAGTGCCCTTCTAGGCCAAGTGGCTGTGCTTTCAGGGCGGCACTCGTCTGGGAGTCTCTGTCTTGAGGCCTTCCGCAAGCCCCTTCCATGCTAGGACTCAGTTTCCCCATGTGATCATTGAGGGTTTCATTTAACTGTCTAAGAACCCTTCTGGCTCTGCCATTCCGTGTATGTCTCAAATTGGAAGGGCTGTCCCTGGTTCAAGATACTGGGCAGTTTCGCTGAAGACTTTGTCAGTGTGGACTTTTTAAGCCACTTACTGCATTTTGTTTCAGACAGGCTTTAAAATGATTTCAAGAAGCGTTTTCTAAACCTCACCTTAATCCTCATTCATCCCTTGCTTTTGTCCCTAGTAGTAGTTAATCACATTCCGCCGAGTTTTTGCATGCAGAATTTTTTGTTGTTTATATTTGCCCATTTTCTCTTTGTTCCCTAGTCCAGGCCCTCTTTGCTTCACATCTGGATTATTGCAACAGCTTCTAAGCTGGTCGCTGACTCCAGAGGTTCCCCCCTCCCCCATCCTTCCTTTATGCTAAAGCCAAACTTACTATAGGAAGTCAAAAAATAGTTGAGTGCTTGCTTGCTTATTAAATGGCAAGATGCTGTTCCATGTGGTGGGAAAGTAGTAGAAGGCACACTTACAGTCTCCAAGCAGCTTTACACAGGGTGCTGAGACATTACTTATGAAAAGGTAATTTTGATGAGACAAGGCTGTGTGCTGTAGAATTAAGAAGGAGAGATGGAGGTCACTGTAGGCCGAGTGGTTAGGGAGGGTTTAGTGAGGGGGCGGGATTTGAGCCGGGTGTTAAAGGATGAGTAGCATTCAGATAGGAAAAGAGGAATCAGGCCCAGTGATCCTATGGAGTTAGTGAATAGACCAGTCTCCTGGCAGAGAAGGGTTCATATAGGAGGGAAGTAGGAGGAGAGGTGGGCCGCGGCTAGTTCCTCAACTCAAACACTAGGTCAAAGTTGAAACTACTGAAGGCATTGGTGAAGAAGCTAGAGGCCAGGAGATCAGTTAAGAGGCCACGGCAGTTATACCACTGTTCAAAGCTGAGTAGTGGCCTCTTGCCTGCCACGGTATGTCCAGCCACCGCCCACCCTGTCTTTTCAAGACTCTCCGTGGTTTGGCCCCACCCCACCTACCTGAACCTTATTCTCTGCTTCTCCAAGTCTGTCCCCTGCAGAACTGAGTTAGTTACGGCTTCTTGGGTTTTGCTTCTGTTGTTCCCCATTCTGAAGCACTGGCCTCCTTTTTCTTTTCTGTGCAAATTCTCCATTTCACTTCCTTCAAGCCCCTGCTGCAGATATACTTCCTCCAGAGGGTGTTCCCTGACTTCCCTGCCCCCATGGCTTTGTGGCACTCGGATTCAGCACTTGTTCCTTGGCTGTTGAACTTGTTCTTGTCCCAACTGGAGTGGGAGTTTTTTTAAGGGCATTGTGTCTTAATACTCCTCTCGGAGACCTTATAGTATCTAATACTGGGGCTGGACTTCTATAATAGGTACTCAAATACTTCCTGATTTTTGTTGGTAAACAACTTTTTGTTTTGTTTTGTAATTTGCCTTTTTTTTTTTTTTTTAAGGAGAATCTGTTTTTATCAGCTTTCTGTGTCATAGATAAGTGATATGTAATGCTACCATTCAAGGTGGATGTTTTCAGCTTGCTCTCTTAGGGTGCAGAAAGCACAAAACGAATCTTTGAAACTTTAAAACGTTTCCCTCTGATCATGGGAAAAGGTAAAAGTCATGTGATTCTTCATTCGGAGGCTGTGGGGAAAGAACAGCAGCTTTGGAATCAGAGACCTGGGTTTGAATCCTAGCAAGTCTGCTTACCAGCTCTGTGAAGTTGAGCAATTTATCTAATGCCTCTGAGCCTCCGTTTCTTATTTGCAGTGTGGAGGATAATAAAATCCAATGAACTGTAAACGAAAATGGAACGAAGTAGAAAAATGTGCAGCACCTAGTAACTGCTTAGTACATTTTCATTATTGTTATTGTCATTATTGGGTGTACATTTATCAAGGTGGAGAAATGATAAGCTGCTGAACTGTGTACCTACTGAGTTTTGGATTTCTGCACCTCTGTGTCCCCCCACTTTTGCCTTCCATTTGAAGCACTTGTCTAAAATGTCAGTACCATGAATCTAGTTACGTTTTATTCCCGTTAATGTTCATGTTACTTTAGTTTAAATTCTGCTTAATGTTTTTCAAACTTCTTAATTGTGTCTATTTAATGTTTTGTAGCTGACAAACTGCTGAATTTAGCTTAGTGAAGGTCATCAACTGAACGCAGTTAAATTTCTAATGGTTATTTTCTGGTTGATGTTGATGGCAAGGAAAACCTCATGGAAGAATGCAAGTCAAGGTGAGCTTTTCTAATCCTTTTGTCATAAGAGGCAGGACTTAATGTATTTTCCAGGGCCAGTGCCCCTGAAATGCTAGCCAGAAGTAAGCAGATAAGATGCTGTGCCTTACTATTTTTTAGTTATTTGCCTTAAGAAAGCTTATTTTATCTGAAACAAATCCTCTCAATTAATGATTAAAATATGAAACATCTTTTTGCCTACTTCACTGACAGAAGTAAAAATAAGGGACATTTTGCAAAGAAATGACTGCAAACCACTTGAAGTACAACATATTGTGACCCCTTAATCATCACAGTGTCAGACCCAGCCTGACTTTGTCTGTGTGGTGGAACATCCTTAAATGAGAATTCTCTTTCTACTCGGAGTTGATCAGTAAGAATCCAGCACCAATAAAAATCCTGCATCTCACCAGTATGCCTGGATTAAAATCTTACTCTTATAAGAGATAAGAGTTCTGAGTCTGAGACTGACAAATCTAGGTCCAAATCCTGGCTCAGCCAGTCATTAGCTGAGTGACCTCGGGTAAGTTTCTCAGCCTCTCTGGGTTTGCTTCCTCGTCTGTAGAATGGGGATAACTGCAGCCTCTTAGTGTCGTCTAAGAGCTTACTTACCATACTGTACACAGTAGGAGCCTACTGACCGTTAGTCCTTGTCATTGCTAGTAAAATTAAAGAGGCCATTTCTCTCCTGCTTGGAAAGCTCAGAAGAAGCTTCTGATGATGTTTTGCATTGACTAAAAGACAAATCGCACCCTCTTGGAATTAGTGTATCTGAGCAGACCTGGAGAATGTTAACGCCTTGGTAGGAAATGTAACAGTTTGGATAAAAATGTTCTTTCAGGCTCACATGAATTAATGCAGTAAGAACTCTAAACTTGTTTTCTTTTAAATTAGGATGAGTGCTTCATGAATATCCATCACAGAATGCCATTTTATTTATTTTTTTTTCTTGCATTGGGTTTCAGTAGCACCAGAATGTTTCACACAGCCCTGGTGTTATTTGACTGCTGCTTTCTAAAAGATTAGATTGTAGCTCATGACAGCTCAATTTTGGTTTTAATCTAGACCCAGGCAGAAATACCTAGAAAAGTTATTTTTATATAATTGTTACTTCTGTTACCATGCCTTTTGTCTGCGGTGCTTCAATCTGTGGTCTTTTTAATGACTTTGTATGAAAATGAAAATTAGGGATCTTCAGGTTTCCAGTGCCTGCCAGAGAAAGCCTAGTTTGAGCTGTGTCTCAGGTATCAGCAAATGACTGAAGCCAGCAGGTGCAAATCTGGGTTTGGAATCATGAGCATCTTGATTGAGAATAATGGGTACCTCCTGGTGCCTTAAACAACTTCCAAATTTGTAACTTTCCTTTCTTTTCTTGGAAGTGTAACTGGATATTTTTAAACAAAGTGTAGCATCTTGTGGAGCAAATTAAACTGTTTATGGGTTAGGTTGGAATAAGCCACCTTGCTAGATTTTGCTGTGGGCAGAGACGATCCCGCATCTCTGGGGTCTCCAGAAGGAAAAGTTCAGAGCTGAGGGTGCGGCTGTAGTGGCAGTCCATGGATCTTGAGCCACCAGCTTGTTTTAGTTGACATGTACTGAGAGCCTCTCTGCCCCAGACACACTGCTGGGCTCTGGGCACGCAGTCCCTGCTCTCGGAGAGTTCACCGCCAGGAGTGGAAGCTCAGCAGTGAGGAGTCTCACAGAATCAGCACATTTCTAATTGTTCAGCTTTTACATTTTTACTTTTGTTCTGGTTGTTGATATGTGGAGACAGTTCCAAGGCTTTATCCAAGAAAGTTGTAGAGGAGATTTTAAGGCCCAGGTGGGTGTTTTGCCCAGATGGCATCTGAGAGTCCCTTCTTATTTTTAGGTTCTCTGCAGAATGGGTCAGCAGTGTGAGAGGATGTCATTAGTTTTCCATTGTTTCATTTCCTCACAGCTTAACAGAATAGGTGGTGCAGAATTTTACTTAAAGATACTAGCCAATGGGGCCGGGCGCAGTAGCTCATTCCTGTAATCTCAGCACTTTGGGAGGCTGAGGCAGGCGGATCCCTTGAGGCCAGGAGTTCGAGACCAGACTGGTCAACATGGTAAAACCCTGTCTCTACTAAAAACACAAAAATTAGCTAACGTGGTGGCACATGCCTGTAATCCCAGCTACTCAGGAGGCTGAGGCATGAGAATCACTTGAACCTTGGTGGCGGAGGTTACAGTGAGCCGAGATCGCACCACTGCACTCCAGCCTGGGCACAGAGCAAGACTCTGTCTTAAAACAAAACAGAAACAAAACTAGTCAGTGGAAAGGCTTGAGGAGAGGGCTAGGTGAGGATGTTACCCCTTTCATCAGGTGCTGTGTTTCCATTCCTCTTTTCTAGGAGCAAACACCCTTTCTATTCTCAGCCTTCTCTTTTTTTATTTTCCCTCCCTGAGTAACCTCATTTTACCAAAACGATCCTCAGTCAGTACATGGTCAATCCCAAATCAGTATCTTCGGGTCTAATATTTCTCTCTAGCTCCAGCCCCATATTTCCCACGACCCCGTGAAATACCTGAGCCCAGCTTGTCCTGGCTGAGCTACGTGGCCTCCGAGTAGACACCATGCCTCAGTCTCCAGGTGCTGCCGCCAGAATTCTGTTTGAGTTCTCTAGAGTATTCAAGGCCCTCCACCTTCTGACTGTGGCCTTCTTCTTCCATGGCCTTCCTTGTCCCTGAGCTGGGGCCACTGCATGCTGCCTGCTCTACCCCAGACGCTGTTTGCATTCCCCTGTGCCCTGTTCCTGCTTTTCCTTCTGTCTGGAGTGTTCTTTTTTTTCCCTTTGAAATGCAAGGCCCTGTTCAAAAATATCTTCCTCCATGAAGTTTTCCTTTGTTCTATTTTGATTTTTTAAAAATCTTTTTGGTCAAAAGTAATCAGCCTTGTATTGTTCCTTGTAGTTCTTTGTTTCTGCCTCTATAACTGTCTGCTTGATGTAATAATTATCCATTTACAGCCCATCTTTCTCCTCTAGATTTCTTGGTTTAAAAAATTATATATTTGTAGGTACTAACCTACATGTCTTAAAAAAAAATTTTTAGTGAGAATAATAGTTATGTGATTTTTTAAATGCAAAGGTATAAAATAAAGTCTGTTTCCCTTCCCTCTCCTTAGTCCTTCCCCACAGTGACCACCATTAATAGTACCACATGGTTCCTTCCAAAATGGATACAGCAAGCAACGTAATATAATTCCTTTACAAAATGTACATGAAGGGAATGACATATATGCATACATATTAGTCTACATCTTGCTGTTTTTGGCTAAATCTTAGCACTCCTTCCATATCAAAGCATACAGATCTACCCACTCTTCTTAATAGCTGCGTAGTATTTCATTGTTGATTATATTTTTTGAAACCAGTTTCCTTTGGGGGTTCTTTTTTTTTTTTTTTTTTTTTTTGGTATAGCAAAGAAAAATTCTTAGTGGTCGTTCTCATATGTCTCTCTTACACTTTTGTAGGTCCTATATATTAGTAGGCTTAATTCCTCCCCGTTATTTGTGGACCAAAAGGTAAATGCCTTTTACATTTTGATAGATATTACCAAATTATTCATTCCTCAGGACTACACTTGCCAGCTCTTTTAAACTGTGTGCAAGGCTGATGGGTTAAAAATGGTATCTCATTATTTTTTCTTTTTGTATTTCAGATGTCTTTAATCAGAAGTAAATTTTAGCATCTTTGCTTCTTTTTCTGTCATTTTTCTTTTTTTTTTTTTTTGAGCTGTTTGTATCCTTTGCCCATTCTCCCATAGGGGTTTTTTTTGTGTATGTCACCTAATTTGATATATAAATTAAGGAATTTGGAAAGTAGTTCTTTGTCAAATATGCATGTATTTTTCCTCAATATATCATTTATCTTTTGGCTTTTGGAGAAAAGGGGTATTTTTTTTGTCATGTACTTTTACGTTGTCGAATGTATTTGTCTTTGCCTTTGTGGCGTCTGAGATTTATGTCATGCTTGGAAAGGCCTTTGTGTCAGTGTTATAAATAAATTCACCCATGTTGTCTTTCTTTTTTTTTTTTTTTTTTTTGGTGATAAGTCTTTTTAAAATACTGGCATAGGAATAGAATGGCATTAAATGGAAAGTAATGAGATCCTCCATACATTCCTTGGTGCTTTATAAGAAATTGGTTGACATGTGACACCTTTGAAAATTCAAAGGAGCTGTGTTTGCCATTGGTGGGCCATGGTATTTTATGTGACCCTCTAATGTTACATATAAGGGCAGTTATTGCCTTTTTGCCTCTTTTACTAACTCAGTGAGGGTGGGGAGCTGAATGGAAGAGCAGGGGCTTGAGTTACTGGTTTCTGTTCACCCTTCTCAGCCTCAGCCGTGAATGTGACATGATGGTCGCTTGCTTTTCCTGTTTTTGTCGAGTGGCTTTTTGTTCTTAAGCCCCTTTGGGTAAAATGCGTTAACCTGGATTGGGGGGTGTCTCTCCCTTGTGTGTTGTTGCAGAGCAGCCTCTTGCTGTCCTGATGCATGGGCGCAGTGATGGATTCTGTAGCTTTTTTGAGTGGGATCTTGCGAAGATGTCAAGCAGCATTACTTACCAAGCCTGTCGTCATATGGTCTCGCATCAGACCTTAATTTTCTTTTCAGCGCATCCATGCCTGCTTATTTCCAGAGCCCCCGCTTTGGCTTTGGACTTCAGGTCTGTAGGAGGAGTGTCCCAGGATGGCTCGTGCGGTCATTTCCAGGCAGTGCCGCTCTCCCTGTGGCTTGTACCCACAGTGCCTCACTGTGTGAGTGGCCTCCTGCTCTGGTTGCCCAGCCGGCCATCACTCCACAGCGTGTGTTCATTTCTCCCAAAGCTGCTCGCCTTCAGCTGTGCTCCCCTTTGCAGTGTGGCTTCCATATCTGCCGTCCTCTGGTGCTTTCAGACTTGGCTTCATCACTGCTTGGTCAGTCCTGGAGGGCCCCTCACAGTTTGCTGTTGCTTTCAGGGCGCCGGTCTCAATGCTGCTTTGAATCCTGTTGAACTTGGGCTGAACCCTGTGTCTTCTTGGCAGCATCTGCTCTCTGTGACTTTCACCTTCAAACACCAAAAGGACCGGTTTACTTGAGCCCTAGATCTGTGGTTTCTAATTAATTGAGGCTTTCACATGTAAAGATAGCTTTTTATTTAAAGCAAGTAGAGTGAGCCAGGGTCCGGGGCTCTGAGGAGGAAAGGGGGATCAAAGCTGTGAATATGGAGGGCATGATACACGGTGGCTGTGGGGCCCACCTGGAACATTCTTCTCCTCATAACCCTTCTGCCAGTGATTCTGGTCTAGAAAAGAGGGAGATTTTGCTCTACAAAGAGGGTGCTTCACTAAACTCCTACAGCTGAAATTGCTTGGTCACAGCGAATATGCAGATGTAATCTTGATGGATATTACTAAAATGCCCTCATTTGCCCTTCTCTATTCTGGGCAGCAATAGGGAGGATGTTTGCCCACCCCCCACCCCCCCCCCATCTCCATCCCTTTCCTTGACACTGTCCTAGGGCAGGAATGTAACACAGGTCCAGCTCGCTAGGGATAAGGGGTTGTTGTATAGGGACCTAGATACGCACACTTCAGAAGGGTCCTGGGAAAGTCAGCTGCTTGGATCCTTGGTTTCCTCATCTTTAAAATGGGAGCAGTTGTACCTGCCTTAAGGGGCAGATTGGGAGGATTCAGAGACATACTGCATCCTAAGCCTTACTTACGACATGCCTGGCATGTATCACACATTCAATAAAAGCTGGTCATGGATGATGATGGTGGTGGAGTGACTCTGCCAAGTAAAGGGGGAAGGCTGAGGGGTGTGGCAGCAGGGGCAGTCATCCCCTTTTACAGTAGCCCAGGCTGGTGTGGGGGCGGCTGGGTGCCTGGAAGTAGGAGAATGTCGGTCCTGCCCACGTCAGAGGTGGTCCTTCCCAGAAGCTACCTGGGAGACCAGTGGTGGCCTTGTGTGGTCACGGCAGAGGCTGTGTGTGAGGTGAAAGCTATTCCACAGGTGTGAAATTATTCTCTTTCTTTGTAAGAAAGTAAGAATTTGGAAGTAAGAAATTAAAGAAATTGAAAGAGCAGAAAGATTGTCTTTCCATTGATTGAGTGAACAGAAGAGACCTGTGAAGAAGTTGAGGAGGTGACAATTTTGAACTTACCAAAAAACCATTTCAACAAAGTTCTATCCATGTGTATTTTTTAAAAGAAGTATTTCACATTCTTTTTCCAGAGTATAGTTTTTATAAACAAAAACAGAATTTTTGTTAAAATACGTATCGATACTGAAAATAAATCCAGCTTGTATGTGCTTGTTTTTTAAATTAAAATAATAGCAGTGTAAATGTCTAATTTGGGTGTGGTTTTTTTGCCTAGAATAATGTGACAGAAACACCTGTGATTAATCTCCTGAATTAAAGAGTTCTGGTTCTGATGGTTTTAGTGAGTGGAATAATCAAATTCATTATTGTTTTCTGAGGCAGCTGCAAACTTAATCTAAATGAAAAACTAATATAAATCACTACTCTGCATTATCAAAAATGAATTCCATTCCCATCTCTCTGAGTGGGGAGGAATCTGCATTAAGCCTCTATCAAACTGCAAGACTGGGACTTGTATTCGTCTTTGAATTCCCTTTGGTTTTCTGTATGTAAGAGATTGATATTGAGTGAATATTTCCTATAAATGTAGGAAAAATAATTTAAATTCCCAGTCAGTGTGCCATTTAGTGATTGCAATTAAATCTAATACTTGCAGCGTATGACAAAAGGCTAATTTCCTTAATTTGCGAAGAGCTCTGACAAATCAATAAAAAAGGCAAATAAGGGCAAAGGATATGAGTAGGCAGTTCAAAGACAAACTTAGACAAATTGCCATTAAACATGAGAAAAGATATCAACCTCATTTATAATTAAACAAATGCAGCCGGGCGCAGTGGCTCATGCCTGTAATCCCAGCACTTTGGGAGGCCGAGGTGGGTGGATCATCTGAGGTCAGGAGTTCAAGAACAGCCTGGCCAACATGGCGAAACCCCGTCTCTACTAAAAATACAAAAATTAGCCAAGCGTGGTGGCTTGCACCTGTGGCCTGAGCTACTAGGGAGGCTGAGGCAGGAGAATCACTTGAGCCTGGGAGGCGGAGGTTGCCTTGAGTGGAGGTTGCACCACTGCACTCCAGCCTGGGCCTCAGAGTGAGACTCTGTCTCAAAAAAAAAAAAGCAGCACATCAAAACAATGAGGTACATCTTTCACCTATCAGTTTGGCTGAAAAAGTGAAAGGGTTCGATACCCATTGCTGGCCGCTATGGGGAAGGAGGCCCTTCCCTGTGAACAGATAATTGCTGCTACCTCTTAGAGGGTAATTTGGCATTATCAACTGAAATGAAAAATTTACCACAATTCTGCTAGAAGTTGAGGCCACAGATTTATTTACATAAGAAAGCCAAGATGTAAGTGAGGGGTGTGTGTGTGTGTGTGTGTGTGTGTGGAGTGGGGGTGACATTCTGTGTTTGTAGTGGCTTTCTTAGTATCAACTGGGAACTGGTTAAGTACGTTGTGATATAGCCATCCATGGAATACTATGAAGTTAGAAAAAAATAGGTCAATGTGTATGTGCTGCTATGGAAAGATTTTCTTTTTTTTTTTTTTTGAGATGGAGTCTCGCTCTGTCGCCAGGCTCAGCTGACTGCAACCTCCCCCTCCCAGGTTCAAACAATTCTCCTTCCTCAGCCTCCCGAGTAGCTGGAATTACAGGCGTGTGCCACCACACCCAGCTAATTTTTATATTTTTAGTAATCTTGATCTCTTGACCATGTGATCCGCCCACCTCGGCCTCCCAAAGTGCTGAGATTACAGGCGGAAAGATTTTAAGCTATATTAAATAGATTTCTTTAAAGTAGGATACAGAACAGTTTATGCTGATAGATGTTGAAAATTTTCTCTGAAAGAATACCCCAAAACTCCTACCAGTGATTATCTTTGGGAAGAGGGGCTGGGGGAAAGTTTTATTATTTCTGTTCTATGATCTGAAGTTCTACCATATGCATATATTTTATTTTAAAGATAAAATTAATTAAAAATTGGCCAGGTGCAGTGGCTCATGTCTGTAATTCCAGGACTTTGGGATGCTGAGGTGGGAGGATCCCTTGAGGCCAAGAATTCGAGACCAGCCTGGGCAACATAGTGAGACCGTGTCTCTACAAATTTTTTTTTTTTTTAAATGGAGATTCGCTCTTGTTGCCCCGGCTGGAGTACAATGGCACGATCTCGGCTCACTGTAACCTCCGCCTCCCGGGTTCAAGCGATACTCAGCCTCCCGAGTAGCTGGGATTACAGACGCCCGCCACCATGCCCGCCTAATTTTTTTTGTATTTTTAGTAGAGACGGGGTTTTGCCATGTTGGCCAGGCTGGTCTCGACCTCCCAACCTGAGGTGCTCCACCCGCCTCGGCCTCCCAAAGTACTGGGATTACAGGCGTGAGCCACCGCGCCCAGCCTACAAAAATTTTTTTTAAAAGCTGGGCACGGTGGTGCGTGCCTATAGTCTATAGGGAGCTATAGCTATAGGGAGGATAGCTTGGGCCTAGGAGGTTGAGGCTGCAGTGAGCCAAGATTTTGCCACTGTACTCCAGCCTGGGCGACAAAGTGAGATCCTGTCTCTAAGAAAATGTAATTCAAAATTGATCTAACCTAGGTGTAGGCCCACTGACATTCCACACAGGGGAGAAAATCAAGAGCTTCAAGAAACCAGTGAGTAGCCCATGTTGTAAAGCTGCTAGTACAGAGGGATAGAGGATCATATTTGAACTTGAATTGTGCCTACGTAAGAGGCTCTGACCTCCTCTATCCTGGGATCACTGGACCTGATAAATCCACACATGGAGTGTAGAACTTGTGATCGATGATGAGTTTCTCTTCCTTTAGTCTGGTCATATGGCTCAGACTGAAATTAACTAAGTTCACTATGTGCCAGTCATTTAGAAGCTTCTTGTTCAAGAGTGTGGCTTGTTAGCAGCTCTAGGGGGGAATCTTTGAATCTCATTGTCACTGTGGAAAGGAAGTGTTAATGTAAGGGAGAGGAGAGCAAAGCACTTCCTTTCTCATATTGCAGAAAAATGGAATCCCACTCTTAGGTGTTAATCATGGCGTTCCGTTTTTCTCAGTGATTATCTTTCAAGTGTAGTTCTCCACCTTTCTTCTGAGAAGTAGATAAGAAAAAAACACACAGAGGAGGGGGAAGCCTCATTGGGAAGCCGCTTTCAGTTGTACATTCTATTTCAGAAATGCTCTGTTGCATTCCTTTCTGTACTGGTTTTTGCCCTGCAGTCCACACCTTTAAAAAGCCTGAACCCACCTTCCTTTTGTCCTTGCATTCCAAAAGTCACTATTTACACACCCCGTGTCATGAGAATGCTATGATGAGTAGGTAACATTTGCCTATTTGTTAGGTGCCAGCTGTGTTGCATTTTTATAAGTTTTGCCAATTTGAGAAAGAAGTATTTTGTCTCATGTTTATGCATTTATTTATTTTTGAGACAATGTCTCACTCTATCACCCAGGCTGGAGGGTAGTGGCACAATCTCAGCTCATTGTAACCTTGACCTCCAGGACTCAAGCCATGCTCCCACCTCAGCCCCCCGAGTACCTGGGACTACAGTTGCCCACCATCTTGCCTGACTAATTTTTGTATTTTTAGTAGAGACAGGGTTTCACCATGTTGGCCAGGCTGGTCTCAAACTCCTGAGCTCAAACGATACGCCTAACTCGGCCTCCCAAAGTGCTGGGATTACAGGCATGAACCACCATGCCTGGCCTCATATTGATGTTTGTTTACTGATGAAGTTGTTAAGCATTTTTTTTCTTTTCTTTTTTTGAGACGGAGTCTTGCTCTGTCGCCTAGGCTGGAGTGCAATGGCGCGATCTCGGCTCACTGCAACCTCCGCCTCCCGGGTTCAAGCGATTCTCCTGCCTCCGCCTCCCGAGTAGCTGGAATTACAGGCTCCCGCCACCATGCCCAGCTAATTTTTGTATTTTTAGTAGAGATAGGGTTGCACCAGGTCGGTCAGGCTGTTCTGGAACTCCTGACCGCAGGTGATTTCACCCGCCTCAGCCTCCCAAAGTGCTGAGATTACAGGTGTGAGCCACTGTGCCCGGCCTAAGCATTTTTTCTCTACATGTAAAGGCTATTTTTATTTCTTTTTAAAAGCCTCTGTTCATACATAGTCGCGTTTTTCAGTTGTTACATTTGGCTTTTATTGATTTGTGAGAGACTCTGCTGTGTATGTTCTTTTTTTTTTTTTTTTTTTTTTTTTTTTGAGACAGAGTCTTGCTGTCTCCTAGGCTGGAGTGCAGTGGTGTGATCTTGGCTCACTGCAAGCTCCGTCCTCCAGGTTCACGCCAGTCTCCTGCCTCAGCCTCCCGAGTAGCTCAAACTACAGGCGCCCACCACCATGCCCGGCTAATTTTTTTTTTTTTTGTATTTTTAGTAGAGACGGGGTTTCACCGTGTTCGCCAGGATGGTCTCAATCTCCTGACCTGGTGATCTGCCCGCCCCGGCCTCCGAAAGTGCTGGGATTACAGGCGTGAGCCACCGCGCCCGGCCTCTGCTATGTATGTTCGAAGTATTTTTTATTGTTTTCTACCTCGGTGTTTTGTTTTGTTTTGTTTTTTGCTGAAAAGAATTTTTTTGATATATAAAAGTTGTATTTCTTCTGTAGTTAAACCTACGTTTCTTCTGGTATCTTTGTGTGCTTAGAAAAACCTCTAGAGGTTATTTTGGGGTATGCTGTGAAGAAGGATCTAAATTTATTATTAATTCAAATTCTCTAAGCAGCATCTATTTCAGTAATTCTCCCCTTTTTACTTACTTGAAATGGCCCGTGAGGCCATCTCAGTCTGATTTCTACCTTGACAATCTCACGTGGCTTCTGTCCTGCCCCTTGCGCCTTGTTCCAGCTGTGCACACACTTCCAGCACGTCCTTCCTCCCCAACCCTTTGTACGTGTGATTCCTTCTGTCTGGACAGTTTCCCTGCAGCACCCCGATGCCCACATGTATCTGACTAACCTTTACTTGTCCTTTAGTTCTTATTTAAAATAGCAGTTGTTCACATAGGCTTCTCTGACCACTCCCCCATCGTGAAAGATCTCATAGCTTTTATCATGGTTTATGATGAGAGAATTAAAACTGATGGATCCCTAGTGCCTGACACTTAATACATACTTAGCCGATGAATTATAGCCCAATCACACATTTTGACATCTATAAGTTTGGTTGTATTTGTCTATTTCTAAAATTTCTTTAGTATTCTAGATCTGCACTATCCAGTTTGGTGGCCACTGACCACAGGCGACTGTTGAGCGCATGGAATGTGGTTAGTCCAAACCGAGCCATGCTGTGTGTAAAATACACATCAGATTTCAGAGACTTAGTGTGAAAAGAATGTAAAATGTCTCAACTTTCTGATATTGATTACATGCTGCAGTGATGTATTGGGTTATATAAAATATTACTACAATTTATTTTTTTAACTTTTAAAAAATGTAACTACTAGAAAGCACTAAATTACACATGCAGTGTCTTATATTTATGTTGGACCACAATGTTCTAGATGAATTTTAAAATCATTTTTTCGGATTTCTAAGAAAAGATTTCATCAGGCTATGTTATATTTATAAATTAATTTTGGGGGAGAGTGTCTCTCTTTACGATATTGAATCATCCTGCCAGAAGCGTGTTCTCTCTCTTCATTTATACAGGCTTTTGTCCATATTAAAATGAGTTGTATTTTTCTTGTTGACCCTGTTTTTTGCTTATCTTCCCCCACCCCTAGGTATTTTCTGGTTCCTGTTGCTATATTGTTGGTTGCACCTTATTGTCATTATCTTACCTGTTTTTATGTATAATTTTTTGAAACCCTCTACTTAGTAGATGCCTATTCTGACATTTTCCAAGTGATTCTCTTGGGTTTTCTCTGTAAATAATTTGCATATTATATCTGCATGTAATAGTAATTTTGTCTCTTTTTTAATGGCTACTTGCCTTAATGTTACTTTGGCTAGAAGTTCTAAAATAATGTTAAGTGAGAGTCGTGATGGCAGATAACCTTGTATATCTTCCCAGGCACTGATGGGAATGACTGCACTAAAGTTTTACCAAAGTGTGCTCCAGGGAACACTCATTCTTGGGAATATTAATATGTGTACCTTGAGAGAACAGTTCCACCATGAAATGAGTTTGCAAACTGCTGAGTTAAGCAGGATTCTTGTCCGCAGGACTTTTCTGATGGGATATTATGCCAATGTGTGTTTTAATCCCTAGGAGGTGAGGATATTGGGGCTAGCTATTGGGCTTGGGTTCTACTAAATGCATTTTGGGAAATGCAGACATCATGTTTCCTTTTTTTTTTTTTCCTTCCTTCCTTCCCCCCTTCCCCCCTTCCCCCATTTCCCCCTTCCCCCTTTTCCCCCTTTCCCCCTTTTCCCCCTCTCCCCCTTCCCCTTCCTTCCTTCTTTTCCCTGTTAAGTATACCAACATATGCAGTGTTTCCTTTTTAAGGATGATGTTGCTATTGGTTTGTAGTAGATACACTTTATTGTATTAAGAAAGTATTGTTCTGTTTCTAGCCTATTGAGTATTTTTGCCTTACTCTGAAAGGGCATTTAACTTTTTCTCACATGCATTTTTGACATAGTATTGATTTGGTCATATGGGTTTTCTCCTGTACTTATTGATGTTGCAAATTATATTCATCTATTTATTTCTGAAGATGTAGACATCCTTACATTTGTGAAGCAGCTGTTCTTGGTCATAATATATTATTTTAATAGGTTGTATTTGCTAGCATTTCTGTTAGGACTTTAAAATCTATTTATTTAGATGAAGTAGACAGTTTTCTCCTTTCTGCTATTTGTCATCTTCTGGTATCAGATTTGTGCCATATGAACTGAGATGCTTTAAATGTTTTTACATGCATCTAGAACAGTGTGAACGGCCTGAAGATCATTTGTGCCTTGGCACTTCTGTTTCTTATTTAGTTCTGCCAATTTATGTTATCCTAAAAATATGTTCATTTCATACAGATTTCAAATTGATTTCAATCATAAATCTAGGATAAATAAGGGCACAGTATTCCTCTTCGACTAAAATGTTTTAACTCAAATTTCGATGTGATAAAAAAAAATTCGGACATGATCTAGGCACATTTAACTGATCCTTTCCTGTGAGAGCCTTAGATTTAGTTGCACGTTGTTTTGTCTTAAAATTTAAAAATTCCGTCTGTGATTATGTGCTGTTTTTCTATATTAGTTATTTTCCTACTGTCTTTGGGCATCATTTGTTTTTCCTTTTCTGACCTCCTGAGTTCAGTCATTTCACTTGTTTTTAGTATTTATTGTTTAATGATAAAAACTCTTAAGGCACTGACTTTTCCTGTTACAGCTTTTTGTTGTTGTTGTTTTTCAAAACTCCCAACATTTCATTTTGAAAAACCTCAAACAGAAAAGGTGAGAAAATTTCACAATAAGTGCCCAGATATCCACCATGTAGACTCTACAATTGTTAACATTTTACTGTGTTTGCTTTATCACATATCTGTCCATCTCTTTTTTGGAGATACATTCTCAAGTTGAAGACATGAGTAAACTTCACTCCTAAACCCAGATTTTACGTGTTTTCTCATTGTCTAAGTAGTTTTATTCCATTTAGATTTTTTTCTGATCTAATACTTAGGAGGTGTTTACATTTCTGTTGGTCAGGTTTTAAAATATAATTGTTAGGTCTGGTTTTGTTGTGTTTCTGTCAGAGGATGGAGCCGGGGCTATATATACTTAAGTAGTTCTGAGCAGTCTGGTGCTGCACATTTTAGGCCACAGGAAGGAAACCTGTTGTAGGTGTGCCGCAGCTGTGAGCGCTAGTAGAAGGTGATTCCTTTTGATGTGTCCATCACCCTTTCACTCTTGTTGTCTAAAATACCTACTGTTTAAAAACACTGTCTTGGCAGAGCGCGGTGGCTCACGCCTGTTATCTCAGCACTTTGGGAGGCCGTGGCAGGCAGATCACTTGAGGTCAGGAGTTCGAGACCAGCCTGGCTAACATGGTGAAACCCCATCTCTACTGAAAATACAAAAACTAGCTGGGTGTGGTGGTGCATGCCTGTAGTCCAGCTACTCAGGAGGCTGAGGCAGGAGGATCACTTGAACCCAGGAGGCAGATGTTGCAGTGAGCCAAGATCATGCCATTGCACTCTGGACGACAGAGCGAGACTCCATCTGTAAAAATAAAATAAAAATAAATAAAATAAAATATTGTCTAAAATAACTCTTCACTGGTCGGGTGTGGCAGCTCACACTTGCAATCCTAGCACTTTGGGAAGCTGAGGTGGGAGGATCACGAGCTCAGGAGTTCAAGACCAGCCTGGGCAACATAATGAGACCTCATCTCTAATAAAAAATAGTAATAATAGGCCAGTGTGGTGACTCTTGCCTGTAATCCCAGGACTTTGGGAGGCCGAGGGGAGCAGATCACCTGAGGTCAGGAGTTCGAGACCAGCCTGGACAACATGGTGAAATCCCGTCTCTTCTAAAAATACAAAAATTAACTGGGCATGGTAGCGCATGCCTGTAATCCCAGCTATTCGGGAGGCTGAGGCATGAGAATTGCTTGAACCTAGGAGGCGGAGGTTTCAGTGAGCCGAGATCACGCCACTGCACTCCAGCCTGTGCAACAGAGCAAGATTCTGTCTCAAAAAAAAAAAAAGTAATAATAACTCTTCACTGAAGGAGACTGAGCGTGGTAAGTCTCAGCCAAAGCAACCCAACCCAAAAGAGATATAAAGGTGTACAGAGCTGAAGGGCAAATACACAAATCAAGACAATAATACTGAAAAGGGTTTAGCTCCATTTATTGTATCCAGTGTGCTACAGAGTTGAAAAATACCAATCAGAAATACACAAGTAAGGTAGAACATTTTTAGATGAATTTAGTTTAGTTTTTTTTTTTTTTTTTTTTAGAAGGAGTCTCACTCTGTCCCCTAGGCTGGGGTGCAGTGGTGTGCTCTCGGCTCACTGCAACCTCTGCTTTCTGAGGTCAAGCGATTCCCCTGCTGCAGCCTCCCAAGTAGCTGGAATTACAGGTGCACAACACCACACCAGGCTAATTTTTGTATTTTTAGTACAGATGGGGTTTTACCATGTTGGCCAGGTTGGTTTCAAACTCCTGACCTCAAGTGATCCGCCTGCCTCAGCCTCCCAAAGTGCTGGGATTATAGGTGTAAGCCACTGCGCCTGGCCTGAATTTAGTTATTTTTCACAAAGTACTTCAAACCCTCAAAAGTACTTGAAATGGGGAAATATTTTTCCTAAAAGGAGAACAATTTCTCAGTCAGAGCCAAAATAGTCCTACTATGTGTAAAATGTTTTATTTTTGATCAAGATGAATATTAGGCAATTATGACATTAGGCTAATTGATCATTAGTTTATTTGGCTTTAGGTGAATTAACCAAAACATGAAAGACTAAAACAAGGGGAAGAATGCTTCAGGTAGATTTTAGGAGGTATGATAGCCACAATGGTATTGTCGTTGTAAGCTTGTGTTTATGCCACTTGTACTTAGTGAGGAGTCATTGGTGAATGATGCAAACTCTCTCTCTCCGCAGAGTACGCTTCATGTCAGTAGAAATGGACAGCAGCAGTTTTATTCAGTTTGATGTGCCCGAGTACAGCAGCACCGTTCTGAGCCAGCTAAACGAACTCCGCCTGCAGGGGAAACTATGTGACATCATTGTACACATTCAGGGTCAGCCATTCCGAGCCCACAAAGCAGTCCTTGCTGCCAGCTCCCCATATTTCCGGGACCATTCAGCGTTAAGTACCATGAGTGGCTTGTCAATATCAGTGATTAAAAATCCCAATGTGTTTGAGCAGTTGCTTTCTTTTTGTTACACTGGAAGAATGTCCTTGCAGCTGAAGGATGTTGTCAGTTTTCTGACTGCAGCCAGCTTTCTTCAGATGCAGTGTGTCATTGACAAGTGCACGCAGATCCTAGAGAGCATCCATTCCAAAATCAGCGTTGGAGATGTTGACTCTGTTACCGTCGGTGCTGAAGAGAATCCCGAGAGTCGAAACGGAGTGAAAGACAGCAGCTTCTTTGCCAACCCAGTGGAGATCTCTCCTCCATATTGCTCTCAGGGACGGCAGCCCACCGCAAGTAGTGACCTCCGGATGGAGACGACCCCCAGCAAAGCTTTGCGCAGCCGCTTACAGGAGGAGGGGCACTCAGACCGCGGGAGCAGTGGGAGCGTTTCTGAATATGAGATTCAGATAGAGGGAGACCATGAGCAAGGAGACCTATTGGTGAGGGAGAGCCAAATCACCGAGGTGAAAGTGAAGATGGAGAAGTCCGACCGGCCCAGCTGTTCCGACAGCTCCTCCCTGGGTGACGATGGGTACCACACCGAGATGGTTGATGGGGAACAAGTTGTGGCAGTGAATGTGGGCTCCTATGGTTCTGTGCTCCAGCACGCATACTCCTATTCCCAAGCAGCCTCACAGCCAACCAATGTATCAGAAGCTTTTGGAAGTTTGAGTAATTCCAGCCCATCCAGGTCCATGCTGAGCTGTTTCCGAGGAGGGCGTGCCCGCCAGAAGCGGGCTTTGTCTGTCCACCTGCACAGTGACCTGCAGGGCCTGGTGCAGGGCTCTGACAGTGAAGCCATGATGAACAACCCCGGGTATGAGAGCAGTCCCCGGGAGAGGAGTGCGAGAGGGCATTGGTACCCGTACAATGAGAGGTTGATCTGTATTTACTGTGGAAAGTCCTTCAACCAGAAAGGAAGCCTTGATAGGCACATGCGACTCCATATGGGAATCACCCCCTTTGTGTGCAAGTTCTGTGGGAAGAAGTACACACGGAAGGACCAACTGGAGTACCACATCCGGGGCCATACAGATGATAAACCATTCCGCTGTGAGATCTGCGGGAAGTGCTTTCCATTCCAAGGTACCCTCAACCAGCACTTGCGGAAAAACCACCCAGGCGTTGCTGAAGTCAGGAGTCGCATTGAGTCCCCCGAGAGAACAGATGTGTACGTGGAACAGAAACTAGAAAATGACGCATCAGCCTCAGAGATGGGCCTAGATTCCCGGATGGAAATTCACACAGTGTCTGATGCTCCCGATTAAGATGGTAAAGAAGTGCACCCAAACAAAGCACATTAATCAATGCATATTTGTGATTTGCTTTGTTGTAATCTTTGGTTTTCCCAACCATCTGGAAATCTCTTGGTCTCTTGGCAGTTTTTCTAAAGTTTCTGGATGGAACACTTCGTTGTGTTTATCCTTTTCCCCTGCCCTCCCTCCCCGAAGGAGCTCAAAGCATGAAGGGCAACGCATCCAGGGAAAACACAGGCTGACAGTATTCCTCTTTGGCTGAACTCTTAATCCAAAATCTGCCAGTGATTTAGCTATGCCAACTGGTTGACCCTCCATTCTCTGCCAAGAGGCATACTCTCTCTCATTGTGTGCGCTGGCAGCAGTGCACTTCCACGGAGGGAGATTAGGATGCCGTCAGCTGATACAAATGGGTAACCTTTTCTAATTTAAAATTCCTTTTAGGGGGTAGTTAGACAATTTATATATATATATAATAAAACTATTATTATATATATAGTATATATACATTTTCAAATTTGATTTTATTCTGGTTGAGGTGAATGTAAGAGGAATATATAATTTAATACAATGTGAACAGGGCTTCTGAGTCTATCTCATCCCTACCTAATATGTTAGGGTTTTGCCCCTTCATTTCCCTTACAAAAGAATGTTAGTAGGTTTATATTAATCATTGTGTCCAAAAGCAAGCAAAGCAAATCACAGTGTTCACAGCTCTGCTTCATAACAAATACATAAACCAAATGCCATAAAATTTCTTCAACTCTAGTTGGAAACCGTTTGGAATTTTTGTTAGTTGTCCAGCAGGTAAGCTGGATGACCTGTGGTGCTGACCTTTTTACATAGTGTAGTGTTATATTAGCCAACCCCAAAGGAGCAGTGGTTTTCAAGGTTTTTACTGGCCTACAAATCTACCTTCATTCCGTACTGTAGAAACATACATACCAGGTAACTAAATCGAATCACTATCATGAGTTAGTACTCACTCGCACTTAAGGAAAGGGATTTGTAGTTCTGTCTACAAAATTCTCCAAGCAGTGTTGTGGTTTTTTTTGTTTTTGTTTTTTTTTCTTTCTCTTTTCAAACAGCCAGTTCAGGTGCACAGCAACTTTTTCTACATGCAGTTCCCAGGGAAACTGCAGAACTTAGAATTTGTACTTTTTGTAAAGCTATACTCTATGGGAATTGCAAGCAATATATCTATCTTAGTATTGTGTGTGCTAATGAGAGCCTCAGTGGCTCCCCCACTCTCTCAGTGTTTCCTGCTTAAAGAACCAACAGTTTAAAAGCCCTCTAAGATACTCTGTGTGTCACCAAATCTGTGTGTCACCATTTTTTGGTCATGTGGTGCTATTTTTGTTAAGTGTCTTTTTAGGTCAGTATAGTTGTAGAAAATGTGAAATCTGATGGTAATAATGAATTATAATTGTTTTCCTCTCTTGAGTTCATAGCTTGAAAAGAGACCTCAAAAGCATGTGCTGGCAAACACATTACTGTATGAAAAGATACCTGAGTCCATTTGAATAATGTTTTATTAGTACTTTCAGAAATGTCTTCAGTTCTGTATTGTGTTCACATACACAAACAGGCTTTACAAGATTGCTTCGGTACTGTAAACTCTGGCAGAGAGTAATTTTGTAGGCAGTTTGGTGGTGAGTTTGTGCTGCAGGCTGCCTGTGGGATGTCAGCGTTCTGGTATCTGCCTGAGTGAGAACCTGGGCTCTGAGACGCACAACCAGTGCACCTCCGTAGGAGAACAGTGCAGCCACCTAAAAGAAAAACGAACGAAGGACCAGCCTCAGAGGCTAGAAGTTAAAGGAATACAGAATTAGATGTTTGCTGGTTTTCTGTGCTTTTTTGGCTCCTAAAATACCAATGGTGGATTTGTTTTTGTTTTTGTTTTTTGTTTTGAGAAATAAAAAGTCATTCAAGCCCTTTGTGTGTAATAGCCCCCAGGGGTGGCAGCTGTGCAGTCGCATCTCTTTAGCACACAGGATCTGTTCACGTGTGAACTGCTGCGCTACACATCAGTGTTAACTCCCTACAGATTACACTCTAATCCCGCTGCTCCCGAGGAGCGGCTTTGCTAAATCGGGTATATAGTATATGCCTTTTTCCTCGTCAAACTGCCTAAGTAGGGGTTCGTTCTCTCCCTGAAGCACTTGTTCAACTCCTGTTAAAGCCGCGTGCCTCAAGGGGAGGCTGGACCCCAAGTGTTTACCCACTTAAATATGTTCTGGGGTTTCAGGTAAATGTTTGTGGGTTTTTTTTTCCTTAAATGAATAAGTTTGGTTTTGATTTTTTTTTAATTGAATGCAAAAAATTTGTGTTGTGATACAAATTAAGTTTGTGACAAGAAATGCCCAAATCCAAGGACATAAGAGGTCAAGCTCAGGGAAGGAACCTCCTTTTCACTCAGGCTTGGGGCCTTCAGCGAGGTTTCCAGAGCATTCCATGGTATGAGAGACAGTGAGGAGGGAGGGCACCTGGCGCGGGCACTTCCAGCGTCCTGGCTCTTGGCATTGTCCGTCTTAACCTTATTTACATGGAGTTCTTTGTATTTGTGAATCTGTTTAACTGGTTTGAGTTTACCAAAGAGTGACTTATCCAAAATTGTCTTTGACAAAAATATCCATTGCTTTGATTGTACAGTTCAGGTTCAAACATTGTAATGGGACTGTTAAGGGGCAGAAAATTGATTGAGTTTCTCTCTAAGAATCATGATTCCACATTTTGCAAGTTCCACTTGCTCCCATTCGTGTTGCTAACACTTTACCCTTTCCACTGCTCGCAGTGTTAAGAATGAATTCTCAAGCCATAACACAGTACTGTAAAGTTCCGCAGGGCTTCGAGGGAGGCAGCGCCTAGGCCAGCACGGAGCTGTGTAGCCTCTCTGAGCGTTCGCACTGTCATGCTTCCCAGGGGTGTGACTGGTGAGAGATTAACTCCGTTCAGATCGGGCAGCAGCAATTAATTGTGCCTTGCCGCATGAGGATGTGTCAGGAGGATTAACATGACCACAGAACCGAAACATTCTCTCCCTGAAGTTCACTTCACGTCTCCGCAGACGAAGTACGCTGTGTAACTCCTTAGAGCAACTCTTTTTGGAAAGCAAAGTCCCTATTTCTGTACAGTTTTAGGTTAGGTGTTTCATTTATAACAGATGCAGAAATCAATTAAGATAAAGTGATATGTGAAGAAATCTTTTACAGTAAAATATATCCTGAATTCATATAGGCTTGTTCATAATTGAGTCTCTTCTTGAGCTACCTTTTCAATATTAGACAATGTGAAGACAGTGACAGCGTCCTTTTCTAGAGATATTTAGCCTGTTATTACAAACTGTGAAGACAAAGAATTTTATACTTTTACTAATGTTTGTGGTTTTAAACAGTTATTTTCATTCTAATCAGTTCTCTACCCTCTAATTTCTACTAAAGCTGTAAATACATTTAGAAATTATATTTGTAAATACAGTATATGGAGACAAGTTAATTTTTTGGTCAGTGGAAAAAGCCTCCCAACCAATTGGCCCTGCCTTGGCAGTTGTGTTTTTTGTTGTTGTTGTTGTTTTAGTTTAGTTTTTTTTTTTTTTTTTAAACAGCAGAAAGGATACTGTCGGTTCACTGTTGAGCAGAATATACTGTAGAACAAAAATGATAGTTTTTAAATCTTCCAGAGCATGAGTAAATGTCTTTTCTAATGATAGCAAATATAACCAACTCTTTGTTTTTCCCTTAGCCCAGACCATATAGACCTGCGTATTTTGTGTGTGGTTTTGTTTTTATTTTTGTTCTTACAGCCTAGACCCTAGGAAAAATTTGCAGGAACACAAAACAAGGGCTGGGGGGAAAATCATCTATGTGAATGAGCTTTACTTTAAAGAGATCAATGTATTTTATTTTATCAACTTTTTCTCTTAGTTACTGTGATTTTTGTTGTTGTTGTCCTCGTTATTGTTAAATTCTGTAATGGTTTCCTGTGAAGCCTCCACTGAAAGGGACTCAAATATGCAACACCTAAACTATTTTCCAAGGGCACATGCCCCTTGAATGGTGCTTCTAGACTGGTCAGGGTTATTTATTAAATTTTATATATGAAAGTATTGGGGAATTATGTAAATTCTTTATATGAAACTATCTAGTTCATAAATCATAGATTTCATATTACTCAGTGCAACTGAACTAAAAGTTCAGAAAAGTCATTCACATTGTTCCAAATTTGTAATGGTTGTCACATGTCACATGCGTCTTTTTCAGTAAGTGCCAGAGTGTTCCCACTGTTTCTGCCCAGTGCTTGACTTCTCGGCCCAGAAGAGAACCTGCTTTCTCTGGTTTCCTTCCTGAGTCTGGCACAGACAGGCCTATTGTAGTTCTTGATCAAGTCCTGGAGTCAGCCTTGCCTGGCTCTCCTTGTAGCAGATTCAGTCCACAGACCTCTTGCTGCCCCTCAGTGACAAGTATGCTGTGAATTCAACCTTTGGACTTGCTGCCCAAGCCTTTGGTTGCTGCCCTGACTATTGTAAGAGGTAAACTTACCTGGTTTGTTTGAGAATGACCATTTTCCTAATGTGAAAACCATCTCTCTCACCACTTTTATTAGTAGGGCTAACATTTTTTTCCGTTATAAATGGTTGAGCAATTTGAATGACTTAACACAGTGTCATTATCTTGCAATATAAACTGGTAACCTCACAACTCCACACTTCATCACCATATGAAGTAAATGAAGCTAGCTAAGCGGATGCTGTATCAACTAGTAACTTGCCATTAAGGATTATTTTATAGCATGAATTTAAGACTATTTATTCAAATGATATTTTACTCTTGTATTCACTTTGTTTTAGATTTGTGACATGAATATTTCAGTGCTGCTTAATTTTGTTCTGAATTCTTGTTTCTTGCTTGTAAATGGCTTTTTTATGGTATAAATAAAGTCAATGGACATTGCTGTTTGTAAATAAAAATGCTGCTAGAGCAAATGTGCTGTGGTCTCCCTCTGCGTGGGCCCCCTGAGCTTCGGTGAGTGTCAGTGGCTCTGACAAACATCTGCAGTGTCATAGTTTCTGTAATCACTGTTTTTGAAAGGTGAGGGTTTCCTAAGAAGCTCTTGTGCCACTATCGTGCTGAAAAGAAGAGAAAGAAGCGAGTATATTTCTGACCTCTTGTGTGGCGACTGAATTGTCGGCCTTGGTCTGCACCCAGGCACCCCCAGAACAAATCGTGAATCCCTGCCCCTCGCGCCTGCAGAGAATATCTCTTGCTCAGTCGTCCACAAAGGGTGGGGTTGCACAGGCTCTTCTGTCTCCACTCAGCCAGTTAACTCCCCCTCCTCCTCCAGGTTCCAGCCCAGGGGCCCCTCTTCCCACCAGCAGCCCTCCAGGTCAGGCCCCTCTAACATAGCGTTTGTTGAACTGTGTTCCTGCTCTTTGGAGCACCTATTTCAGTTTGTAATAGGATATTCATTAGCGAGATGATTCAGTTAGTATTTCTGCCTCTAACCTGGAGGCGCCCTGACAGCAAGGGTTATAAACTCTTTTCTCTCCCTCAAGTATCCTCAGCACAGGACCCGGCACCACAGTAGGCACTCGGCAGTGTTCGTTGAGTGAATGAGCTAATGGGTGTCTCCCGAAGGGTCGCACAAGGCAGTGTGGCTGGGATGCAGGCAAGATTGACCTCAGCTCCTGTGGGGCTGCGAGGTGACCTGCTCCTTACCCGTAAGTAAGGGCTGCTGTTAAATGCTCACCAGGCCTCCTCCAGGGTGAGATGGGCGGTGAGATGGTGCACAGCAGGAAAGGTCCCTGCAGGAACCAGCTTCACCTGCTAGCTAGGGGCCCGGGGATTCCTGAGGGAGGCAAGGGAATGCTGGAGAAAGTGCATGGGCTAGCATAACTGAAGGCCTGGCTGTCATCCCTGCCTTTGACTGTGACTTTTAGCAAGCCACTTGCCTTCGTTAGCCCCAGTTTGACTCTGGTGACTCTGAAATGTGAGGCAATGGCTTCTGATGAATTTGCTTACTCCCTAAGGCCGGAAAAGTAGCGCCACATCAAGAAACGGGCGAGCTTCTTCTCCAGCAGGGTTCGAGGAATATCCCAAGGGGGTGGGGTCCTGGAAATAGGAGCATCAACTGAGGCCAACGCACTGAGTCGGAGCAGATGTTGTGTAGACCGCACTGAACTGCATTGCTGGCAAAGGCCATTGGCAGTCGTTGGCTCATCTTTCATTTGTCCTGATGTCAGACCTATCTTTACTCTGGTTTCTTCCAATTATAATTCATACAATTGTTGACCAAGCCTGGGTGGCTTCAGGGATGCTTATGAATATTATAATGTCACAGGACAACCACTAATCCCCAATTGTCTGCTAGTTTTCACCTCTGTTTCCTGGACCATTTCCCTCAAGCTCCTCAATCCTCAGTGGCTGTTTTTTTTGGGTTTTTTTTCCTGAGACAGGGTCTTGCTCTGTCACCCGGGCTGGAGTGCAGTAGTGCGGTCACAGCTTTCTGCAGCCTCCACCTCCCGGGCTCAAGCAATCCTTCCACTTCAGCCTCTTGAGTAGCTGAGACTACAGGTGCACGCCACCATGTCTAATTTTTAATTTTCATAGAAATGGGGTCTCATAATGTTGCCCAAGCTGGTCTCAAACTCCTGGGCTCAAGCGATCCTCCTGCCTCAGCCTCCCAAAGTGTTGGGATTATAGGTGTGAGCCACGTTGCCTAATTTTTTTTTTTTTTTTTTTTTAGACGGAGTCTCGCTCTGTCACCCAGGCTGGAGTGCAGTGGCGCGATCTCGGCTCACTGCAAATTCCGCCTCCCGGGTTCATGCCATTCTCCTGCCTCAGCCTCCCGAGTAGCTGGGACTACAGGTGCCCGCCACCACGCCCAGCTAAGTTTTTGTATTTTTAGTAGAGACGGGGTTTCACCATGTTAGCCAGGATGGTCTCAATCTCCTGACCTCATGATCTGCCTGCTTCAGCCTCCCAAAGTGCTGGGATTACATGCGTGAGCCACCATGCCCAGCCTGATTAATTTTTAATTTTCGTAGAGATGGGGTCTCGCTATGTTGCCCAAGCTGGTCTCAAACTCCTGGGCTCAAGCAATCCTCCTGCCTTGGCCTCCCGAAGTGTTGGGATTATAGGTGTGAGCCACCTTGCCTGGCTCAATGGCACTTATTAAACATCTCCTATGAGGTTTTCCTTTGGTTTTTCACAGCAGACCTACCTTGCACATCTTTTGTCAGCATGTAGGGCTCACAACTTCAGAACACAAAAGAAATGGCAGAGAGGCGACGGTGAAGGAAAGGCATTACAGACCACATCAACTTGGGATCATGCATGGACCCTGTGCTGTGTGGTTGCTGTGCTTTGCCTGGCCAAAGATGTACAATAAAGCTCACTGCTCTAGCACTCACTGGTGCCTGCAACACTGGTGTATGTGTGTTTTATTTTTTGAGACAAGATCTCTGTCATTCAGGCTGGAGTGCAGTGGTATGATTGTGGCTCACTGCAGCCTTGACCTCCCTTGCTCAATTGATCCTCCCACCTCAGCCTCCCAAGTAGCTGGGAGTGTGGGCACAGACCACCTCACCTCGCTAATGTTTTAATTTTTTTGTAGAGACAGGGTTTTGCCATGTTGCCTAGGCTGGTCTTGAACTCCTGTGCTCAAGTGATCCTCCTACCTCAGCCTCCCAAAGTGCCCCGCTTATGTGTGTATTTTAGGTGTACAAATGAGAGTGAAGGTCATTTTGAATTCTGTTCCCTTTCCCGGAGTGCTAGAAGTAGAAGGGGAAGACCTTTGCAGTTTCCTAACAGTGGGAGAAGGACCTCACGGGTGAGCTACTACCTGGCCTGCCAGTACTGGGGCTCCTATAGTTGTCCACATAAGTAATCTCCAGTTATGGAAACCAGCTGCCTCCCAAGGGACTCTGCAAATTTGACAGCTTTGGATGAGCCCCAAATCAGCCTCCCTGGAGCTTGCACCCCTGCTCTCTGTTCTACTCCATGGGACCACAGTATGTTTTAAATCTTCAGTGATGGCTGGGCACCGTGGCTCACACCTGTAATCCCAGCACTTTTGGAGGCCAAGGCAGGCGGATCACGAGGTCAAGAGATCAAGACCATCCTGGCCAACATGGTGAAACCCCATCTCTACTACAAATACAAAAATTAGCTGGCGTGGTGGCGTGCGCCTGTAGTCCCAGCTACTCAGGAGGCTGAGGCAGGACGCTTGAACCAGGGAGGCGGAGGTTGCAGTGAGCCGAGATTGCGCCACTGTACTCCAGCCTGGCGACAGAGCGAGACTCCATCTAAAAAAACAAAAACAAAAACAAACAAACAAAAAAATCTTCAGTGACAATATCCAGTCTGTCTAGCCCTCTCTTTGGGCTTCCCTAGGCAAAATGTGTCTCTGGGCTATCGCCTTTTCCCTGGAGTCCAGGCTGTGGGGACAGATTTGCCCTTTCTCTCTGCCCACCGCCCCCCTCCAGTTTAGGGACCTGTTTCCAACAGAATTTTCTTGGAACCAAGGTGGTGGAACCCATAACTTGGAGGAACACTTTTTGGCCAGCAAATTACTTTAATGTGACTGTTATTTTAACTAGCCTGTCTCTGCCAGATGATCTATTCATCACACATCTGGGGCCCAGGTGCTGTTTTCAGGGGTTTTTCTAAATCCTTTTTTCCCTCTTCAGCCCATTCCCTCTCTCCCCTTCCCTCTCCAGATATTCAGGTGAGAATCAGAAGCCAGCCATCACCTTTACTTTGAGAAATCTGGGCTCTGAGCATCTTGCATCCGAATTTCCCCCAGGCCTCTCATGCCATCCATTCCCTTTGAGAGCTTCCTCCCGCTTCGATCACTGATTCTACCTGCTCTCCAGGGCGCTCTGGCTTCCTCGGGGAGCTGGGTCTCAGATCCCAGGCGCTGGTGCCACCTCAGGGTGCACCAAGGCTGGGAAAAGGGTTTCCTGCCTTGCCTGGTTATCACCTTTGCAGAGGGAAGGCACTTGGGCCAGTTGCTAGTCTCACCCTCCTCCTCTTTGCCCGTTCATCATAGTGGCTTTTCCACGTTCTGGCCTCTCTCTCTCCTTCTTGCCCGCTGTGCCCTGGTCAGGCTGGTGGTAAAATGGGAATGTTATTAGGTTCAATAGCTAAACTACTAGTTCCCTTCTTTTCTTCCACTGTGTGTCTCTCCCCCGACCTTCCCCCAGAACGGGCCTCCAGGGACCTTCTGCCACCAGGCTCTGTTGAAAGGCCCCACTTCCGACCGTGGTCAGGGGATGGCCAGCTGTAGGCCCTGTGAGTATTAAAGCCTTCCACCGTGAAGATAAGGCCGCAACTCTCTGTGATTGTACTCGTGGAAGTGGTTCCCAGGCCAGCACCCCTATGAAGTGTCAGGCATTATGTGAATAGAATGGTCTGGCCCAGCTGGAAAGGGTTGAGTCGTTCCCTTCCTGGGGGCTCTGTGTGGAAGATAAGGTCCACAGAACGTCATCAACTGCCCCCACGGGGCTGGCAAAGGCCTGGCAACCCTGAGAGATCTCAAGAGGGCAGAGGATTTAGGAACAGGGTATTCTGCACCTGGGACTTGCCCTGGGCACAAAGATGGCCACTCACTTGGGTCCTGGAAGGCAGAATACAGGGAGAGCCAGTGCACACCTCCTGTAAGTGGAGGCCTCAGCCTAGGGCTGAGATTGCCTGGGGCTAGTTTGGAGGTCCCTTGAGAACTTATATCCTGCTGGAGGGAGGAGGGACCAGAAGAGGCCTAGTCTGAGGGAGGAGGCCCCGCTAGGTGAAGAGAGAACAGGCCCGTGAAACAAAATTCTGGTGAATTAAACTGTTAATTATAGAAAAATGAAGCCATAAACTAGTTTTTAAAACATTTTATTTATGTATTTTTATTTTTTGAGATGGAGTCTCTCTCTGTCGCCAGGCTGGAGTGCAGTGGTGCGATCTCGGCTCACTGAAACTTCTACCTCCTGGGTTCAAGCGATTCTCCTGCCTCAGCTTTCCGAATAGCTGGGACTATAGGAGTGCACCACCATGCCAGGCTAATTTTTGTATTTTTAGTAGAGATGGGGTCTCACCATGTTGGCCGGATGGTCTTGATCTCCTGACCTCGTGATCCACCTGCCTCAGCCTCCCAAAGTGCTGCGATTACAGGTGTGAGCCACAGTGCCCGGCCTATTTTTTATTTTTATTTTTTGGAGTTGGAGTCTTGCTTTGTCACCCAGGCTGGAGTGCAGTGGCATGATCTCAGCTCACTGCAACCTCCACCTCCCCAGTTCAAGCGATTCTCCTGCCTCAGCCTCCCGAGTAGCTGGGACTACAGGCGCGCACCACCATGCCTGGCTAATTTTTTTTTTTTTTTTTTTGTATTTTTAGTAGAGGTGGGGTTTCACCATGTTGGCCAGGTTGGTCTCGAACTCCTAACCTTTTGATCTGCCCACTTCGGCCTCCCAAAGTGCTGGGATTACAGGCGTAAGCCACTACTCCCGGCCTAGTTTTCTTTTATTTATTTTATTTATTTTATTTTTTTAAAGGAGTTGAAGATTTACTTGCTTTTGCAGTAGGGAAGATATTATTAAGGATAAGACCAAAAAGAAGAAATCCTAAGGGGAAAAATAGATTTGACTATATACAATGTAAAATGTGTTTAGTAAAAGCAAAGCAAAAAAACCCCACATAATTGAAATGAAAACTACACATTTAAGAAAAAAAAAAACTTTGCAACATATAGAACAAAGAGTTTGTAAAATTAATAAGAAAAAAGATGAATACTCCCATTTAAAAGGGGAAAGAACATGAAGCAATCCACAAAAGAAATACTGAAGGCTAATAAATATAATCCATGGTAAAGATGTTTTACCTCACTAGAAAACAAAGCAGCAATGAAAGCCAGTTTTCCTGCCCATTCAGTTGGCAATACCCAGCATTGACAAGGGTAGGGGAAAATGGGACATTCTTATCCTGCTGTTGGAAATATAAGCTGGTATAACGAGTTCTGGAAGGCAATTTCGTATCATGTTTCAAAATTGTAAATGTATCACTCCCTTGATATAGCAGTACTACTTTTAAGAATTCAATCTAGGAAGATACTCTAAGTAACTGAAGATGTACAAATGTATTCATCCTAGTGTTGATTATAATATTGAAAAGTTGGAAGCCACTATAATGTCTATCTATAAATCTGGTACATTCCTACAATGCTATAGTAGGGAGTCATTAAAAATAATGTTGTAAGCTCGGCACGTGACTCATGTCTGTAATCTCAGCACTTTGTGAGACCAAGGTTGGAGGATCACTTGAACCCAGGAGTTTGAGACCAGCCTGGGCAACATAGCAAGACCCCATCTCTACAATTAATAATCATGATAATAAAATGACTTATACATGTGTAAATAAACTTGTATGGCATGGGGAAATATCCATGATGCACTGTTGAGTGTGGAAAAGCAACTTAAAAAAGAACCTGTGTTTTGTGAGACTATTTAAGTCAAAGCATACACATGTGGTCAGGTGCAGTGGCTTATGCTTGTGATCCCAGCACTTTGGGAGGCCAAGGTGCATGGATTACTTGAGGTCAAGATTTCAAGACCAGCCTGGCCAACATGGTGAAACACTATCTCTACTAAAAATACAAAAATTAGCCGGGCATGGTGGTGCACACCTGTAGTCCCAGCTACTCGGGAGGCTGAGGCAGGAGAATCGCTTGAACCAGGCAGTCAGAGGTTGCAGTGAGCCGAGATCGCACCACTGCGCTCCAGCCTGGTGACAGAGTGAGACTCCATCTCAAAAAAATAAAAAATAAATAAAGTATACACATGTATATGCAAGATATGATGTTATATTACATAATGTATAAATAATGGTCTCTATATTGGATACCTATGGGCATCTTTTTTTTTATTTTGGAGACCAAGTCTCGCTCTGTTGCCCACGCTGGAGTGCAGTGGAGTGATCTCGACTCACTGCAACCTCTGCCTCCCGGATTCAAGTGATTCTACTGCCTCACCTTCCTGAGTAGCTGGGATTACAGGCACGCACCACCACACATGGATAATTTTTGTATTTTTAGTAGAGACGGGGTTTCACATTTTTGGCCAGGCTGGTCTCAAACTCGTGACATCAGATGATCCACCTGCCTTGGCCTCCCAAAATGCTGGCATTACAGGTGTGAGCCACTGCTCCTGGCATATAGATATGTATTTTTGTTGAATGAGATAATGAGATAGTATATTTCATGAGACAAAATGTAGTAAATACTTTGTAAATGCTGGCAATTAGGAAACGAGGGTGGATAGGGTGGTTGGAGCCAGATATTAAGGTGTATTTTATTTCAAGCTGAGAAATTTGGATTTTACCCTGTGGCCATGGGGAGGCAGTAGAACTCAATTCAACGAACATTTATGGAGCGTCTACTGTCGAAACTACGTTAAAAAGGTCTTTTTATGGAGAATATTGCTGCAGAGAATGCCATTTTTATCAAGACAAGGTCAATAAATTGGCTCTCCAAGGTAGATTGCCTTGGGAACTTCATCAGGGTCTGAGGCTAGTCCTCAGCCTTGCAGACCTAGAAATCTATCTTTGAGACACAGGGAAAGTGGATCTGAATCTGTCACTGACTTACAGTCACTACGTGTAAAACTGACATGTAGAATTAGAATGCCACCGTGTTAAATTTCAGAGACCTAGTAGAATGCAATAATCAGACATATTGCCACATTATTTTCAGCCACTTCTAGTAATACTAACATGGAGGGCTGCCATTTCTCAGACATTTAACGAGCGCTGGACAATATACTAAGCACTTTTTTTTTTTTTTTTTTTTGAGATTGAGTCTCACTCTGTCGCCCGGGCTGGAGTACAGTGGTGTGATCTTGGCTCACTGCAACCTCCACCTCCTGGGTTCAAGTGATTCTCCTGCCTCAGCCCCCCAAGTAGCTGGGATTACGCCACCACCAATGCCCAGCTAATTTTTGTATTTTTAGTAGACACAGGGTTTCACCATGTTGTCTAGGCTAGTCTCGAAATCCTGACCTCAAGTGATCCACCCACCTTGGCCTCCCAAAATGCTGGGATTACAGGCATGAGCCACTGTGCCTGGCCCAACAATATACTAAGCACTTTTCATGCATTATTTCCTTGCATCCTCAGAACAACTCTGAGGCAGATACTATTATTATATTCATTTTACATAAGTGGAAACTGAGACTTCTGGAGATTCAGTTGGTCAGGGTTGTACAATATTGAGGTGGCGTGAAGTGGGATGTGCCTTCATAGCTTGCCCTACTTTAGACTGTATATGTCAATCATGTCCCAAACCTGTGCTAAGCATTAGGGACACAGTAGTGAGCAAAGCTGACAGCCCAGCCCTCATGGAAGCTTCGAGTTTAGCAGAGGAGAAACATCAGTCACATTAATCACATGGCCAGAATAGCACATAATCACAAAATGCAATGAAGAAAAGGTCGAGGGAAACAGGAGAGCCTATGGCAGGAGGATCTGACGCCATGTGGGAGCCACAGGAAGTGACACTTGAGAGAAACCTGATGGTGAGTTAGTTACTAGGTAAGGGGGGTGGCAGGGAAGGAAAAGCATTTCAAACAGAGGGAACAGCACGTGCAAGGGCCTTGAGGCTGGAAGAATCCTGATATATACAAGGAACCAAAAAAGGCCAAAGTGGATGGAGCACAGGAGAGCGGCCCGAGATGAGACACACAGAGGGCCCGTTGCTGGTGTTCAGCTCTGCATTTCCAATGTGAACCTTGGTGACCCTCTTACAATGCTTCTGTGACCAAGCAACCTGCCTTCTTTTTTTTTTTTTTGAGACGGAGTCTTACTCTGTCACCCAGGCTGGAGTGCAGTGGCGCCATCTCGGCTCAGTGCAAGCTCTGCCTCCCGGGTTCACACCATTCTCCCGCCTCAGCCTCCCGAGTGGCTGGGACTAGAGGCGCCCGCCACCATACCCGGCTAATTTTGTGTTTTTGTATTTTTAGTAGAGATGGGGTTTCACCGTGTTAGCCAGGATGGTCTCGATCTCCCAACCTCGTGATCTGCCTACCTCATCCTCCCAAAGTGCTGGGATTACAGGCGTAAGCCACCGCGCCCGGCTGCAAACTGCCTTCTAAACAATCCACTCCTCTGTTAGGGTGGTTAACTTTTTCTTTTTCAGAGGACAGTCAAGTTTTCTTAGGCTGAGAGTCAACTCGTCTCTTTTTTTTATGAGACAGGGTCTCACTCTGTCACCCAGGCTGGAGTGTAGTGGTGTGATCACGTCTCACAACAGCCTTGACCTCCCAGGCTCAAGCAATCTCCCTCAGCCTCCCAAGTAGCTGGGACTAAAGGTGGGTGTCACCACACCTGGTTAATGTTTTTCATTTTTTGTAGAGATGGGGTCTCACTATGTTGGCCAGGTTGGTCTTGAACTCCTGGGCTCAAGTGGTGCCCCTGCCTTGGCCTCCCAAAGTGCTGGGATTACAGGCATGAGCCACTGCTCCTGGCCAACTTGTCTCTTTAAGGTGTCTTTGCATATCATAATTCTGCTTGCTTCACTTGGTTTTAAAGTTGGAGTTTCCGAAGACAGTCTGACTTCCTTTGTAGTTGTGTTTTTGGATCGTGCCTTTCTCTAGCCCCAGACGATATTATTACTGGTCTTCAAGCAAGGAAAGACTTTTTCTCTCAGACATGGGAGGGCAAGCTGCATCCCTCCCACAGAAGGGAAGGAAGCAGGGGTCCGGGCTTCTCAAATGTATCTGAGTCCACTTGGATAGTTGGGCTTGTATAAAGAGTCTCTCTTTAGCCCCATTAAAATGCAGTGCTTGGTGCTTGCTAGGCACTAGGCCACAGACATAAAGTCTTTATGGTCCCTGCCCCTGAACAACTCACAGCCTTAGTTGTAACTTAGATTTAAAAAATGACTGGTGGTGGGTCTGGAGCGGTAGCTCATGCTTGTAATCCCAGCACTTCAGGAGGTGGGTGGATCACTTGACGTCAGGAGTTCAAGACCAGCCTGGCCAACATGCCGAAACCCCGTCTCTACTAAAAATACAAAAATTAGCCAGGTGTGGTGGTGGTCGCCTGTAATCCCAGCTACTCAGGAGGCTGAGGCAAGAGAATTGCTTGAACCGGGGAGGT
Organism: Pan troglodytes; assembly: GCF_028858775.2. Lineage (NCBI taxonomy): Eukaryota > Metazoa > Chordata > Mammalia > Primates > Hominidae > Pan > Pan troglodytes. The sequence continues at coordinate 11,561,321 of NC_072409.2, read as the reverse complement.
GGAGGTTGCAGTGAGCTGAGATTGCACCACTGCACTCCAGCCTAGGTGACAGAGCAAAACTCCGTCTCAAAAAAAAAAACCAAAAAAAAAAAAAAAAAAAAAACCACTCAGCAAACTATACATTTAAAATGGGAATATTTTATTTTAATTATACCCTAATAAAGTTGATTTTAAAAAGAAAAAATATGTTAATATGGCAATACTGGGAGAGAAGTACAACCTATTTTCCTAGTATTAAGCTGGGTCCCTTCTTCAAACCTCTAAATCCTAGTAACCCCAAACGCTTCCCTTTTATTCACCCAGCCCGAGGGAGGGTAGCTTCCTTCCACAGTTATTGCCTCTCACAGTTTAGTGATCCTTTTTCATTTTTTCTTAGACTGCCAGTACATGTTTAACCCATTTCTTAAGTTATCTTTGCTGAAGTAACCAGTGTGATTTCTGTTTATTTTTTCTTTTTTTTTTTTTTGAGAAAAGGTCTCACTCTGTCGCCCAGGCTGGAGTGCAGTGGTGCAATCATGGCTCACTGCGGCCTCACCCTCCAGGGCTCAATTGATCCTCCCAGCTTGCCCTCCTGAGTAGCTGGGACTACAGGTGCACACTACCACACCTGGCTAATTTTTATATTTTTTGTAGAGTTGAGGTCTTGCTTTGTTGCCCAGACTGGTCTTCACCTCCTTGGCTCAAGCAATCTGCCCACCTTGGCCTCCCAAAGTGCTGGGATTACAGGTGTGAGCCACCACACCTGACTGATTTCTTTTTTTTCTTTTCTTTTCTTTTTTTTTTTTTTGAGATGGAGTCTCCCTCTGTCACCCAGGCTGGAGTGCAGTGGCATAATCTCGGCTCACTGCAAGCTCTGCCTCCCAGGTTCACGCCATTCTCCTGCCTCGGCCTCCTGAGTAGCTGGGACTACAGGCACCTGCCGCCACGCCCGGCTAATTTTTTGTATTTTTAGTAGAGACAGGGTTTCATCGTGTTAGCCATGATGGTCTTGATCTCCTGACCTCGTGATCCGCCCGCCTCGGCCTCCCAAAGCGCTAGGATTACAGGCGTGAGCCACCGCGCCCGGCCACACCTGGCTGATTTCTTTCTCTTGCCTAGGATCTGGCTGGTCTCTTCCGGATGGGACTCTGGGACTGGTTTGGTTGTTCTCCTGGTCTTGAATGCACTGCTGCCTCACTTGCCAATGGGAAAGCGCAAGTCGGAAACGCACAGCATATAGCAGCATCATGACTCATGAAATGATCCTCTGAAGTTGATTTTGATGAAATGTGGCTGCCACTTTTACTGATAGGCAGGAATACTAACTTCAAGGGCTGAGAAAGGAATGGCTTTCTCTGCCTGCACTAGAACACTTACAGAAAGAAAATGAGAAGCTTCAGACTCGAGTCATGGTTAGAGAATCCACGGGCTTTTATGGTGGGTCTGAGTGCATCTCTTCTTTCTTGAGTGTGGGTCAACCTCAGTGAAAACCAGACCCAAACTTTGTGGGTTGCAGAATTAAAATATTCATTGAACTCACAGCCTTGCCACATTTCTCATGAAAAATTTAGGGCATTGATTTAGAAAGACTGGAAGCCTGAGATCCTGAGAGGGGCATCCAGGCAGACTCAGGTAAATCTGAGAATCCCCAAACCCCTGAATGTCTGTGAGCCTCCTTCCCTTCTGTGGGAGGGACACAGCTTGCCTTCTCATGTCTGAGAGGAAAATTCCTTCCTTGCTTGAAGGCCAGCAATCATCTCACCTGGGACAGTGGCCTTGTGTGGAGGTGTCCCTTCTCTCCAAGACCCACTCCATCTACCACTTAATCACCCCTACAATTGTATCTAGCATCAGATTTCAGCATGCTTCAGAATACAAAGTGTGACCTGGAAGGAGATAGTAAATACTACAAAATGATCTTGCCATTTATTGAAATAATTTTGCCATTTATATCACAAAAACCTAAGGAGTGTGTTTGGCAGTAGTTAGACCAAGGAGGACAGAATGGAACACTGGACAGGGCTGAATTTATTTATATGGGTGCTCTGACCAGAGAGCCTGGATTCATTGTGCCAGCTCATGTAGCTAGAAGTGGCACAGTTTGCCAGGTTGCTTGACTGAAACTTGGATTCACTGAGGATGATGGGACTTATGGTGACAAAAGTCAAGTGGCAGGCAGCCTTTAAAAACCAGGCAGAGGCTGGACGTGGTGGTTCACACCTGTAAACCCAGCACTTTGGGAAGTCGACGTGGGCGGATCACCTGAGGTCAGGAGTTCAAGACCAGCCTGGCCAACATAGTAAAACGCTATCTCTACTAAAAATACAAAAAAAAAAAAAAAAAAAAAAAAAAAAAAAGGCTGGGCATGGTGGCTCACACCTGTAATCCCAGCACTCTGGGAGGCTGAGGCAAGTGGATCACCTGAGGTCAGGAGTTTGAGACCAGCCTAACATGGTGAAACCCTGTCTCTACTAAAAATACAAAAATTAGTCGGGCGTAGTGGCGGTGCCTGTAATCCCAGCTACCCAGGAGGCTGAGGCAGGAGAATAGCTTGAACCTGGGAGGTGGAGGTTGCAGTGAGCCAAGATTGCACCATTGCACTCCAGCCTGGGGGACAGGGCGAGACTCCGTCTCAAAAATAAATAAATAAATAAATACACAAAAAAATTAGCCAGGAGTGGTGGAGCATGCCTGTAGTCCCAGCTACTCAGGAGGCTGAGGCAGTAGAATCACTTGAACCTGGGAGGTGGAGGTTGCAGTGAGCTGAGATTGCACCACTGCACTCCAGCCTGGGCGACAGAAGAAGACTCCATTTCAAAAAAAAAATACCAGACAGAAGGTGGGCATAACGGCCACCATGGGCAGCAAGAACACAGTGGCCATCAGAATGTTATGACCTATAGGGAATCTCATGGGTGGTTAATTAATCATGGTATCTCCAGGGATGAAACAGGTAGCCTACTGAAATATTATTTGATTCATCATTATAATAGAAAATATTTCTAATTGTAGAAACCCAACTTGGCCGGGCGTGGTGGCTCACGCTTGTAATCCCAGCACTTTGGGAGGCCGAGGCAGGTGGATCACGAGGTCAGAAGCTCAAGACCAGCCTGGCCAAGATGGTGAAACCCTGTCTCTGCTAAAAATACAAAAAATTAGTTGGGTGTGGTGGCACCCACCTGTAATCCCAGCTACTCCAGAGGCTGAGGCAGAGAATTGCTTAAACCTGGAGGGGCAGAGGTTGCAGTGAGCCGAGATTGTGCCATTGCACTCCAGCCTGGGGGACAGAGCGAGACTCTGTCTCAAAAAAATAAAAAAAATAAATAAGAGATCAAGACCATCCTGGCCAACATGGTGAAACCCCGTCTCCACTAAAAATACAAAAATTAGCTGGGCATGGTGGCACGAGCCTGTAGTCCCAGCTGCTCAGGAGGCTGAGGCAGGAGAATCGCTTGAACCCAGGAGGCGGAGGTTGCAGTGAGCTGAGATCACGCCACTGTACTCCAGCCTGGCGACAGAGCAAGACTCCATCTAAAAAAAAAGAAAGCCAACTTAAGTGCCCATAATGGGAAGTTGTAACTTTTCACCTAGTTCTGGACCTAAGCCAGTTCATAGCCCTAGAGCCCCATAGTGGAAAGGAGATGAAGTTTCCTTGAGAAAGGATTCTGCAGTACTGGCACCCGAGGTACCTGTAACTATTTACTAAAGTGACTGTGCATCTTTTGAGGAGTACTAGATACTGGCTCTGTCTTGGTCTGTTCGGGCTGCTATAACAAAATACCATAGACTGGGCGGCTTATAAACAACAGAAATTTATTTCTCACCGTTCTGGAGGCTGGGAAGTCCAAGATCAAGGTGCTGGCAGATTCAGTGTTGGGTGAGGGCCTGTTCCTCATAGACAGCCATCTTCTCACTGTAACTTTATGTGGTGAAAGAGGCAAGGCATCTTTCTGGGGGTCTCTTTTATAATGACACTAATCCCATTTGTGAGGGCAGGGCCCTCATGACCTAATCACCTGCCAAAGGCCTTCCAAATGCCATCACCTTGGGGGTTAAGATTTCAGCATATGGCTGGGCGCACTGGCTCACGTCTGTAATCCTAGCACTTTGGGAGGCCGAGGCAGGCAGATTGCCTGAGCTCAGGAGTTCAAGACCAGCCTGGGCAACATGGTGAAACCCCATCTCTGCTAAAATACAAAAAAAAAGTTAGCTGGGCCTGGTGGCATGCGCCTATAGTCCCAGCTACTCAGGAGGCTGAGGCAGGAGAACCACTTGAACCCGGGAGGCAGAGGTTGCAGTGAGCGGAGATCATGCCACTGCACTCCAGCACTCTAGCCTGGGTGACAGAGCAAGACTCTGCCTCCAAAAAAAAAAAAAAAAAAAAAAAATTCAGTGTATGAGGCCAGGCACGATGGCTCATGCCTGTAATCCCAGCACTTTGGGAGGTCGAGGCAGGTGAATTACTTGAGGTTAGGAGTTTGAGTCCAGCCTGGCCAACATGGAGAAACCCTGTCTCTACTAAAAGTATGAAAATTTGCTGGGTGTGGTGGCATGCACCTGTAATCCCAGCTACTCGGGAGGGTGAGGCATGAGGATCGCTTGAACCCTGGAGGCAGAGGTTGCAGTGAGCAAAGATTGCACCTCTGCGCTCCAGGGTGACAGACTGAGACTCTGTCTGCACCCCACCCCCCCACCAAAAAAAATGGCCAGGTGAGGTGGCTCATGCCTGTAATCTCAGCACTTTGGGAGGCTGAGACAGGCGGATCACTTGAGGTTAGGAGTTTGAGACCAGCCTGGCCAACATGGTGAAACCCTGTCTCTACTAAAAATACAAAAATTAGCTGGGCATGGTGGTGGGCACCTGCAATGCCAGCTACTCGGGAGGCTAAGGCAGGAGAATCACTTGAACCCAGGAAGCGGAGGTTGCAGTGAGCCGAGATTGCACCACTGCACTCCAGCCTGGGTGACAGAGTGAGACTCCATCATACACACACACAAAAAATACGAAAAAAATAAAAGGTTTCAGCATATGAATTTTGGGGGAACATAAACATTTAGTCTATTACAGGGTCTAAATAGATGATGATAATTTCTGCCACACAAAGTACCACTGTGGTCCATGTGTCACAAACTAGGGGCTTATGGTGAGTAGGTAAAAAAAATGGGGTTTTGGCCAAAGTCTGTCTCACCGTGGGCCTGGCAGATCCATAGACCACCTATGGTCATTTCTGCAGTTCTTGAATGTATGATTGGAATAGACACACTCAATAACTGGCAGAACCCCCCACATTGACTCCCTGATCTGTGGAGTGAAGATTGTTAATGGTAGGTAGAGCCCAGTAGAAGCCCTTGGAATTTCCCTTCTTTACTAGGATACTTAACCAAAAGTAATACCATTTCCCCAGAGAGAATTGCAGAGAATGACATTAAAGACTTGAAATACATGGGGGTGGTAATTCCTGTCTCATTCCCATTTAATTTACCTGTTTGAACTGTACAAAAGGGATGATCTTGGAGAATATCTGTGGATTAGAGGTACTGTGGTCTATTTCTACTCATACTTCTGACACCAAATGCATGTTTTTTGTTTTTTGTTTTTCCATACCAACAACCAATTCTCCAACTTTCTAGACACCAGCTGGGTGTCCAGTGATTTGATTCTATTCCAACACTAACTACTTGGAGTTAGTGCAGACCCCACAGGTTAAGGGTACAGTCCCACAATACTGCCCCTACTCCACATGTCCGTCACAAGTCTGGGCCTCCCATACCTCTGACCAATCAGCTAGCAATTGGAGATTCCAACGATCCCCTTCTCATGTTTGATAATTTCCTAGAATAGCTCACAGAACTCAGAAAGGCACTTTGCTTACTAATACTGCCTTAATGTAAAGTATACAACTCAGGGACAGCCAAATGGAGGAGAATGGGGTAAGGGATGTGGGAATGTTCCTGGAACCAAGCCGGGTCCAGCTGCATTTTCTTGTGGCACAATAGCAAGAAGTAGACAAACTAAGAAAGAAGGGAACTTATTGCTGTAACCGGATACAGGGAGAAGGCTGGAGATAATTCCACCAGACCGACTCAAAGTGTTAGAATTTTCTTAGTGCTTATACGGGTTGGGGTTATGTGCCTATGTGCAGTATAGCATTTGCTTAAGTCTATAGGTAACTAATTTTGTTTCAACTAGGTCAGAGGCCAAAAAAATGATTGCTAAGTCCAACTAAGGGGCCTCAGTACCTTCAAGGCCTGTCTACTGTGGTATCGGAGTGATTATTTTTGTCTTATCTCATTAACAGCTTGGTCCAGAGAGCTGCCTTAGACGGTCCAATAAATCTATTCACACAGCTGCCTCTGTTACCTTGACTTGTCTCAGATTTCGTCAACCTGAGACAGGTCCTGGCACTAGGAATGGAAGGCTGTCTCCATTATTTTGGCTTGCTCCAAGTTAGGGAGAAGCCCATGCAAGCCTCCTACTGACCATATGTTTCATGTCTAGCTTTGATGTCTGGGCACTGATTTCCCTAGGTTTAATTATTTGCTCAATGTTAAGGCAGCTCTGTGGAAATTTGCCTGTGTAACTGGAGTGCTGTGCAGCCTGTTTGTGTGACTGTCATGGAGGCCTGTTTATGTGATTGTCAAGGAGAATTGTCCTGCCACAGGAAGGCCTGCTCTCTCTGGGCACACCAGCCTCCCAGCACCTTGACGTGTTCAACCTAGAAGCTCTCTGAAGCCCACAGTTTAGGGGACTTTATGGAGGTTTTATTACTTAGGCATGATTGATTACACCATTGGCCACTGGTGATTGAAGTCAATCTCCAGCCCTTCTCTCCTGTCTGGAGGTTGGGGGTCAGGGCTGAATGTTCCAACCCTCTAATTACAAGGTTGGTTCCTCAGGCAATTAGCCCCCAACCCCGATGCTATCTAGGGGCCCACCAAGGGTCATCTCATTAGCATAAACACAGGTATGGTTGAAAGGAGCTTATTATGAATAACAGAAGATGCTCTTCTCACCTCTATCACTCAGGAAATTACAAAGATTTTAGGAGCTCTGTGCCAGGAACCAGGGATGAAGACCAAATATATATTTTGTATTATGTTGCAGTATCTCAAGATGGTTACTTCAATTGCAGCTACTCTCCCAGATATGGAATCTATTGGAGCAAATCAGCATAGTCCTTGGTATGCAGAGAGTGATTTAGAAAAAAGTCCTTTTTCTTTATCTTTTTCTTTTTCTTTTCTTTTTTTTTTTTTCTTTGAGACAGAGTCTCACTCTGTCATCCAGGCTGGAGTGCAGTGGCACGATCTCGGCTCACTGCAACCTCCACCTCCCAGGTTCAAGCGATTCTCCTGCTTCAGCCTCCTGAGTAGCTGGGATTGCAGGTGCGTGCCACCACACCCGGCTAATTTTTGTATTTTTAGTAGAGACAGGGTTTCACCTTGTTGGTCAGGCTGGTCTCAAACTCCTGACCTCGTGATCCGCTTGCCTCGGCCTCCTAAAGTTGCTGGGATTACAGGTGTGAGCCACTACGCCCGGCCAAAAAGTCCTTTCTCTTTATGCAAAATTGCAGGGACCACCTGACATAGTCAACGTAGTCAACTATATACCTTTTTCATCTCGCCTCAGGGCTTCCTCAATTCTCTTGCCCTCTTTCATAATCTAGTCCACGGAGATCTTGATTGTCTTGATATCCCATACAACGTCACACTGGTTGACTACATTGATAAATCATGTGTACTGGTGTCAAGCCTACAGGATAAAGCAAGGTCAAGGCCAAGGTGTGATTGACAACTGATAAAGTTACAATGAGCCACTTTTAGATTATTATTCAGACAGCAAAAAGAAGAATAGCTCGTGGGGAGTCAATATCTTTGGCAACTAAGAAGCTGATACTAGGCTGCTGCTAAGCAGTTTGCAGGACTGATTGTGTAGCTCTATCTATTCTGAGGGGTTGAACTGGGAAGTCTCATACCTCATCAGAACCTGGGAGCAATAAGAAACTGTCTCATGACAACCTCCTAGGGAAGATAGGAAGGTGAATCCTCACAAGCTTTCCATCTTCTTGTGTTCCAGGAGGATTTCGAGGCATTCTTCCAAGATTCAGGTAAGCTGCCATTCAAGCTTTTTTTTTTTTTTTTTTTTTTTTTTTGAGACAGAGTCTTGCTCTATCACCAGGCTGGAGTGCAGTGCCGCGATCTCAACTCACTGCAACCTCTGCCTCCTGGGTTCAAGCAATTCCCCTACCTCAGCCTCCCAAGTAGCTGGGACTACAGGCATGCGCCACCACACCCGGCTCATTTTTTGTAGTTTAGTAGAGACGAGGTTTCTCCATGTTGTCCAGGCTGGTCTCGATCGCCTGACCTCGTGATCCACCCACTTCAGCCTCCCAAAGTGCTGGGATTACAGGCGTGAGCCACTGTGCCCAGCTGCAATTCAAGCTTTTAATGCATGGCCTCTGTGGATAAGTGCAAGTTGCCAGAGTGCCATGGAGGAGCCGTTCCCCTACAACTGGATTACAGGGCAGGAAATAGCAAGTGTTTAGATGTCTTAGAAAGACACATGTGAGCCAAAGAGTGGGAAATAAGCCTCCCAAAGATTCAGGAGCCCACTACCTCAATGAAGTTCCTGAGGATCCAGTGGTTTGGGAGAATGTTAGGATATTCCTTCTAACATGAAATAAGAATGTTTCACCATACACTGCTTATCATTAAAAAGAAACACAATGCTTGGTGAGACTTTTTGGATTTTGGATACAACATATATTATATTTGAGTCAGCTGCTCTGACCCAGTTACCTGTTGAGCTGCTGATTTGAGTGGGACCTATAGCAAGAGAAAGGTCTGGCGAAATCCAGACTGCAGTGCAAAGTTTTCTGCCACTTGGGCCTTATGACTAAGTAGATTCTTTGATGCTCCAAGTGTGTATGGTTAATAGGAGTGCTCCACGGAGCCTCTGCCGAGCCCCCAATAGGAGGATGCAGACCTCTGCAAAGTCATACCCTTGTCTGTAGACAAGTTTCTCCTTTTGAGAAACATTTCATGTCTTGCTACTGAGCCCTTGTTGAAATTGAACACATAATGTGGGAATAGTGAGTGACTATGTGACTGAGCTGCTCATCAAGCATTGAGTATTACCTGATCCACCAAGCCGTAAGGTTGAGCATGGGCAGCAGCAATCCATCATCAAGTGGAAATGGTGTGGCCGGGCACGGTGGCTCACGTCTGTAATCCCAACACTTTGGGAGGCTGAGGCGGGCAGATCACGAGGTCAGGAGTTCGAGACCAGCCTGACCAACATGGTGAAACTCCGTCTCTGCTAAAAATACAAAAATTAGCTGGGAGTGGTAGTGCGTGCCTGTAATCCTAGCTACTCGGGAGGCTGAGGCAGGAGAATTGCTTGAACCTGGGAGGCAGAGGTTGCAGTGAGCCAGATTTCACCATTGCACTCCAGCCTAGGCGACAAGAGCGAAACTCCATCTCAAAAAAAAAAAAAAATCAATATATAATTGTACTTTATGTGTTTCTGTTTAGAGATACCTTGTTAATATACATTGTTGATTTGTTAACATTAAACTCGACTGGGCGTGGTGGCTCATGCCTATAATCCTAGCACTTTGGGAGGCTGAGATGGGTGGATCACCTGAGGTCAGGAGTTTGTGACCACTCTGGCCAACATGGTGAAACCCTGTCTCTACTAAAAATACAAAAATTAGCCAGGCGTGGTGGCGCGTCCCTGTATTCCCAGCTACCTGGGAGGCTGAGGCAGGAGAATCACTGGAACCCAAGAGGTGGAGGCTGCAGTGAGCCAAGATCTCATCACTGCACTCCAGCCTGGGCTACAAAGCGAGACTCAGTCTCAAACAAACAAGCAAACAAACAAACACACACACACACACACGAAACTCACACCCAACAGCGCTATAACTTACGCCTGAATGAAGCTTTATCTAACTCATATATGTTCTCAGTAAGGTCCGGCCACAGCCGGCTCGTGCTCAGGAACACCAGACAGCATTTCAGCGCTATACCTGGGGCCACTTTAATCAGTGCAATCACCCAGAAAAAGCACAAAAATATGAAAAATATAGCACTAAATAGATGGAGAAAGGATATTTATTTATAGTACAAGAGGAAACAAGAAGACAGAGTGTTGTTTGACCTTAGCTGGGAGTGTATATATCGACCGACTCAAATTTTTACTGCTCTGTGCATGTCCATGAATGACCACAAAAGTGCTGCAAGTATTCATTCTGGGATACAAATAAATTGTAGTGAGCAGGCTAATTCACAAATATGGAACTGGAATCCATGAATAATGAGGATCAACCGTATGTCTGTTTCAGCATGCCTACTTCTGCCATCTGCCAGGGTAGAGGAAGATGGTAGAGAATTTCCACTTCACTGAGAATTGGCCATTGTTTTTGCCAGGCTTCTGAGAGCCACCCCAATAGCTGGATTCCTCACTGGGGTATTAAATCCCTTGTCCTGGCTGGGCATGGTGGCTCATACCTGTAATCCTAGCACTTTGGGAGGCCGAGGTGGGTGGATCACTTGAGGTCAGGAGTTCGAGACCAGCCTGGCCAACATGGTGAAAACCCATCTCTTAAAAAAAAAGAAAATTAGCTGGGTGTGGAGGTGTGTGCCTTGTAGTCCCAGCTACTCGGTAGGCTGAGGCAGGAGAATCGCTTGAACCCAGGAGGCAGAGGTTGCCGTGAGCCGAGATTGCAGCACTGTACTCCAGCCTGGGCGACAGAGCGAGACTCTTGTCTCAAATAAATAAATAAATCCCTTGTCCGGAGAAAGTGTCCCTAAGTGAATGATTTCTTGCTTATCCAATCTCACATTCCAGCTTCCCTGATCAAGTATCCGCCAAATCCAATCCCAGGGCTACTCCCCCGGCTTGTGCCAGTACAAACTGGTTAATTTTTTCGATTTAGGGAGGGGATCTCTGTTCTCCCTTGTTTGGTCCAGTCTATCCCCAGCCAGGTTACTTTGGTATTTAATCCTAGTTTCCAGCCTGGCAGCCAGGAGTGGAAGTGGGGGCAGCACCCACGGGGGCATGTGTTGCCTGTGGCAGAAGAGCCTCTGTAGCATCTTCCAGCACAGCAATAGCTCCAGTCCTAACTCAGCTTGGGAAGCCCAGAGAGGCCTGGGGTACATCTCGTGGAGTCAACATCCTGAGGGATACCCATCCAGATGTCCTTATCCCATGTTTTAGAATCCTTGGTTTACCCCACCAGGGGATCCTGACCTTCACACAATAGACCTTCCTTGCCTGAATATTCGAACATCTCTGGGGCTCTAGAGTGTAGCTTAGCTCTTCAGCCTGCAACTCAATTGTGTCTGTCCTTCACCACCACAGGTGATAAGAGCCCTTTTGTAAGCTACCATCAAAGCTCTCTGGTTCTCATGCTTAGCCCTTAACTGCCCCTGAACAGCTCTCAGTCTCTGCTTATCCTTCTGCAACACAGCCAGTCAACTAACTTCCTCTGTCTTTGTCCACATTGTTCTCCCCATATTTTTCAGACTCTGGAAAATATGTGCCCAGCACAGCATTCTCCTCCATGGGGGTCTTTTCCCAGGTTGCTGTCAGTGAAATCTTTAGCATGTGAGCTACCACCTTGTTCCAGGGACTATCTGTGCTCCAGCAGGAGGGTATTCTCTTTGCCTATTGAGCAGTGGGTGAATCATCCCAAATCCACATCTCACCACCTATTTTCACTGCCTATTCCTGGGGCTTCTTGTGTCTGTCCAGGTTCACTAAGGAGCAGGTGCCATAACAGAATTAAACATGCAAGGATTGGCTGGGTGTGGTGGCTCACGCCTGTAATTCCAGCACTTTGGGAAGCCAAGGCGGGCAGATCACGAGGTCAGGAGTTTGAGACCAGCCTGGCCAATATGGGGAAACCCCGTCTTTACTAAAAATACAAAAATTAGCTGGGCGTGGCAGTGCACTCCTGTAGTCCCAGCTACTCAGGAGGAAGAGGCAGGAGAATCGCTTGAACCTGGGAGGCGGAGGTTGAGTGAGCTGAGATCGCACCACTGCACTCTAGTCGGGGAGACAGAGTGAGACTCTGTCTCAAAAAAAGCAAAAAATGTGCAAGGATTTTATCAGGGGGAAATGGGTTGAGAGAGCCATCAGACTGTGAATCAAGTCTGACCTCAAGTAAAGGAGAGAGGGAAGGGAGTGTGAGGAAGCATCCCATACTCCCACACAGTCCAACAAAGCGTCAGCAAGGCTGTCGGGCTGTCTCTGAGCCAAAGATTATCTATCACCAGAGGACTCCCATTGTCACCCGGGGCCAGGCCTGCCTTAGTACTCCTGCCATGGTCAGTCATTGGGTGCAGCCCATGGGTAACATGGCTTTGGTGCCAATGCTTTGATGGATTTCAGAGTGCAGAAGCTGAGCCCTTGGTCAAATAACCTCCCTATAGTTGGAAGTCTGCCAGGTGCATACTCATAGTCACTACAGGATTAACTCACTTTTCCTCAGGAGCACCCTGTAAGATAGGTACTCTGGATATTATCTTCTCAGAAATGAGAAAACCGAGGCATAAAGAGCTTTGGACACTTGTCCAAGGCCACATAGATGGGAATGGAAAAGCCAAGATTGTTTCCTAGAACTGACCAAATTCAAAATTTCACTCTCAGTCCCTATTCTTCCACCTCCTTCCTGCTTCCCATAGTGATGGCTGCTTTCCCTGACGCCCCTTGGTGGCACCTCACCATTGTACCTGTGTGCACAGGAAAAGCACCTGTGTCCCTAATGACAGTGCTCTTTCCTGCGCCCTATTTTCTGTCTTCTGATGCCCCCAGAGATACCAGCCACCAGGATCTGGAGGATACTTTATTCCAGAATCCTTATAACACCTGGGTGTTGATGGCCTCTGAGCAGGAGCTACCTCTTAGGCAACAGAAAAGAGTGGGTTATGGCCTGTATTAGTTATCTTTTGCTGTGTAACAATTTTATCCCAAATGTGGCAGCTTAAAATAACACACATTTATTATCTCAATGTTTCTATAGGTTAGGGACAGCTTTGCTAGGCCCTCTTCTTCAGAGTCTCACAGGCTATAATCAAGGTGTTGGCTGTGGCTGCAGTCACATCTGAGGCTCAACAGGTGAAGGATCTGCTTCTGAGCTCATGTGATTATTGGCAGCATTCTGTTCCTTTCAGGCTGCTGGGCTGAGGGCCCCAGATTCTTTCTTTCTTTCTTTCTTTTTTTTTGAGACGGAGTCTCACTGGGTCGCCTAGGCTGGAGTGCAGTGGCACAATCTCGGCTCACTGCAACCTCTGCCTCCTGGGTTCGAGTGATTCTCCTGACTCAGCCTCCTGAGTAGCTGGGATTACAGGTGTGTGCCACAATGCCCGGCTTATTTTTGTATTTTTAGTAGAGATGGGGTTTCACCATGTTGGTCAGGCTGGTCTCGAACTTCTGACCTCATGATCTGCCCGCCTCGGCCTCCCAAAGTGCTGGGATTACAGGTGTGAGCCACCGTGCTCGGCCAAAGGCCCCCCCAGTTTCCTGCTGGCTGTTGGCTGGAGCCTGCCCTCCGTTCCTTGCTGCGTGGTCTTCTCTATAGGGCAGCTCACACCATGGTGGCTTAGATCTTCAAGGCCAGCAAGAGAGTCTCCTAGCAAGATGGGTTATAGTTTTCTGTAATGCAATCACATACCTCCTAAAGCCTTTGGCTCATTCTATTGGCTAGGAGCAAGTCAGGTCTTGCCCACACAAGGGCAGGGACATAATGAGGTGGGCATTATCGGGACACCTTAGAGTCTGTCTGTCACACCTTCCTTATGGGTCAGCATCTCTAATGAGAACAACTCCTTGAACCTTCCCAAGTTTGGCTCTCCATGAAGTATAAGTTTGTGCGAAGACAGCTGGGTTGAGGCTTGACCCTTGGTGATTTCTCCAATCCTCCTTTCCTCCTGTGGCTCAAAAGTTCCTTTCCCTCATGGAGAGCGACTCAAACACATTAGATACTAAGAATGTGCCCATTTCACCAGCACATCACACTTTGACAGTGAACTCTAGTGGGCACAGCTAAGATCCTCTCCACATCCTGTTACACATATTTAAGCATGGGAATGATGGGATTGACCAGACTTTACAGTAACTTCATTTTATTTATTTATTTATTTTTTGAGATGGAGTCTCACTGTATTGCCCAGGCTGGAGTGCAGTGGTGTGTGATCTTGGCTCACTGCAGCCTCCACCTCCTGGGTTCAAGTGATTCTCCTGCCTCAGCCTCCCAAGTAGCTGGGACTACAGGCATGTACCAATGTACCTAGCTAATTTTTGTATTTTTAGTAGAGACGGGGTTTTGCCATGTTGGGCAGGCTGGTTTCAAACTTCTGACCTCAGGTGATCTGCCCGCTTCGGCCTCCCAAAGTGCTGGAATTACAGGTGTGAGCCACTGTGCCTGGCCAACAATAACTTTAAAAAATAGCTTTATTGGCCAGGTGTGGTAGCTCACACCTATAATCCCAGTACTTTAGGAGGCCGAGTCGGGTGGATCATGAGGTCAGGAGATCGAGACCACCCTGGCCCTGTCTCTACTAAAAATACAAAACATTAGCCGGGTGTGGTGGCACCCACCTGTAGTCCCAGCTACTTGGGAGGCTGAGGCAGGAGAATCACTTGAACCCGGGAGGCAGAGGTTGCAGCGAGCCGAGATTGTGCCACCTCACTCCAGCCTGGGCAACAGAATGAGACTCCGTCTCAAAAAAAAAAAAAAAAAGCTTTATTGAGATATAATTAACCCACTTAGAGAGTATAATTCGGCCAGACATGGTGGCTCATGCCTGTAATCCCAGCATTTTAGGAGGCCGAGGCGGGCAGATCACTTGAGGTCAGGAGTTCAGAACCAGACTGCCAACAAGGTGAAACCCTGTCTCTACAAAAATACAGAAATTAGCCAGGTGTGGTGGCATACGCCTGCAGTCCCAGCTACTCAGGAGGCTGAGGCAGGAGAATTGCTCGAACCCAAGAGGCAGAAGCTGCAGTGAGCTGAGATCGTGCCACTGCACTCCAGCCTGCACAACAGAGTGAGACTGTTTCAAAAAAAAAAAAGAAAAGAAAAGAAAAAGAAAAAGAAAAAAAGAAAAAAAAAGAGCGAGAGTATAATTCAATGGCTTTTAGTATATTCAGAGTTTTACAACCATCACCACAATTAATTTTAGAACACTTTCATCCTCTTCCAAAGAAACTCCTAAGTTGTTGCCCCTAAATCCTCCTCTCCTTCAGCCTTAGACAGCCACTTTGTCTACCCTCCATCTCTATAGATTTGCTTATTATGGACATTTCATATAAAAGGGATCATATAATATGTGGTCTAGCTTCTTTCGCTTAGCATGTTTTCAAGTTTCATCCATGTCGTAGCATGCATCAGTACTACATTTCCTTTTACATTCCATTGTATAGACAAACCATATTTTATTTATCTATTCATCACTTGATAGACATTTGGGTTATTCACATTTTTTGATATTGTGAATAATGCTGCCATGAACACCTGTCTACAAGTTTTTGTGCAGACATATTGTGTCCATTTTTTCTTGGGTGGTAAGTAGGAGTGGAATGATTGAGTCATATGCTAACTCTATGTTTTCTAAAGTGGTTGTACCATTTTATATTTCCACCAGCAGTGTATAAGGGTTCCATTCTCTCTCTCTCTCTTTTTTTTTTTTTTTTTGAGAGGGAGCTTCACTCTTGTCCTCCAGACTGGAGTGCAATGGCACCATCTCAGCTCACTGCAACCTCCACTTCCCAGGTTCGAGTGATTTTCTTGCCTCAGCTGGGATTATAGCCACTTGCCACCACACTCAGCTAATTTTTTTGTATTTTTAGTAGAGATGGGGTTTCACCATGTTGGCCAGGCTGGTCTTGAACTCCTGACCGCAGGTGATCCACCCACCTTGGGAGACAGGCGTGAGCCACCACGCCCAGCCAAGGGTTCTATTCTCTTCACCTTCTCATCAACACTTGTTATTGTCTATCTTATTTGTTGTAGCCATCCTAATGGGTGTGAAGTGGTATCTCGTTGTGGTTTTGATTTGCATTTTCCTAATGGCTAATGATATTGAGCACTTTTTCATGTGCTTATTGACCACTGTGTATCTTCTTTGGAGAAATGTCTATTCAGATCCTTCTCTCTCTCTCTCTTTCTCAGACTGCACTTGGCTTTATTGCTTTAAGAAACCTATTATTTCTCGCTTATCACCATCTAAACTTTTCTGTCTTCTTTAACGTTGAACTCCCTTCTTCCTTGCTTCATTTTACTCCCATAGCACTTTTCTCTATCTAGCCTACTACTGTAAATATTGATTTTAATAGCTGCCTTACCCCACTAGAATGTCAACTCCATGAGGACAAGAATTTTTGTCTCTTTTATGCACTGCTGTTTTCTCAGCATTTACAGTAGCACTTGGCGCATAGCAGAGAACCATTAGATATTTGTAGAAAGAATGAATACATCCTTCTGGAAGCATCAAGAATCAATATTAAATGACCTTTCCTCATTTTAAAATTGGGTTTATAATAACTTCTAATATATCACAAAAGAATCTGTGTTCATTGAAAAAACTTAGAAAGTATGCATAAGCATAATAAAAGTATAGATGCCATTTAGCAAGCGTACATTGCACACACTTCTGTGCTTGCCCAAAGTCACACAGGTAAATATAATAGTAGCCAATGTTTATTGAGGTCCTGTTAGGTGCCAGGCACTCTTCCATGTATCATCTCATTAATTCCTGCCAACAGCCTGTCTAAAGAGGTTGCTACTTTTATCATTCTCATCTTTCAATAAAGAAACCGAGGCAGGTTGGGCGCGGTGGCTCAAGCCTGTAATCCCAGCACTTTGGGAGGCCAAGGTAGGCAGATCACCTGAGGTCAGGAGTTCGCGACCAACCTGGCTAACATGGTGAAAACCCATCTCTACTAAAATACAAAAATTAGCTGAGCATGGTGTGTCTGGCGTCTGTAATCCCAGCTACTCGGGAGGCTGAGGCAGGAGAATTGCTTGAACCTGGGAGACGGAGGTTGCAGTGAGCCAAGATCATGCCACTGCACTCCAGCCTGGGCAACAGAGCAAGACTCCGTCTCAAAAAAAGAAAAAAAAAGAAAAAAAAAGAAACGGAGGCACATAGATATGCTAAATAGCTTGCTCACATGTACACAGCTTGCTGGTGGCAGAGCCAGGGCAGAACCATTGCACTACACTGTCTCTTGTTCTCTCTCTCTCTTCTTTTTTTTTTTTGGGACGAAGTCTCGCTCTGTCGCCCAGGCTGGAGTGCAGTGGTGCGATCTCAGCTCACTGCAAGCACCGCCTCCCGAGTTCACGCCATTCTCCTGCCTCAGCCTCCCGAGTAGCTGGGACTACAGGCGTCCGCACCACGCCCGGCTAATTTTTTGTATTTTTAGTAGAGACAGGTTTTCACCATGTTAGCCAGGATGGTCTCTCTCTCTTTTTTGAGACAGGGTATCGGTCTGTCATCCAGGCTGGAGTGCAGTGGCGCCATCACTTGAGGCTCACTGCAGCCTTGACCTCCCGGGCTCAAGTGATCCTCCCATCTCACTCTCCTGAGTAGCTGGGACTACAGGCTGCGCCACCACGCCTCGCTAATTTTTGTATTGTTAGTAGAGACAGGGTCTGGCCATGTTGCCCAGGCTGGTCTCACACTTCTGAACTCAAGCAATCCTCCCGCTTTGGCTTCCCAAAGTGCTGGGATTACAGGCATGAGCCAACTCGCCAGGCTCTTGTTCTCTTTATGCAAAATAATTAAGCACCTTCTTCGATGATTACCGTTTTCTTAATACAAAATAGCAGAAACTCCTCCCAGAGGTCTTTTAAGACACAGGTGGTTTAACTTCTACTGACTCTATTTATATTCTTTTTTGTTTGTTTCTTTTTTCCTTTCATAAGCTTTGGGAAGCATAGTAACCAATCATTCCATATTCATTCATATTACTGCAAAATTACTTTGAAGATTGTCAGAATGATGTTCTATTTGTCCAAGAATCTTTCGGAGTAGGGCAGGTCATAGTACCTCCTGTCTGTGGGAGGCAGAACGGAGTTTTGCTATGGTTCCAGATTTCCAGGGATTCACAGACCTGGCTTCAATTGTCTTTGCAATTTATTATCCCTGCGACTTTAGCTAAATGACTTAACCTCTGTGCCCACCTCACCGTGCCTGGCACAGAGTAAAGATGTGGGAGCAGAGAGACAGGATCCGGGCTCATTCCCCAGCTTTGCTCCTGTGTGGTCTTGGGCAAGTCCCTTCACCTCGTTGGGCCTAACTCTGCCCAGCTGTAAAATGGATGAGACCCCCCCCCTTCCCCTCCCCCCAGGATCTCCGAGGTTTCTTCTGGCTCTGACGTTCTGGGCTCTGTGCCTACCTCCCAGCTGTGAAGAATGGGCACTAAGGCGATGTCTCGCTCACAAAACCATTTTTGTTGAAAACGATAAATCCCAGGTAGGGATTTACGGGGGATATCGGGTGAGGCCTGGACAGCCGTGTGGGGAATAAGATGCGCGGCTATTTCTAGGCAGGGGATGGGCGTGGCGGGCGGCGGGCCGGGTGTGCTGGCAGCGCAGCATCCCTGCGGGCGGAGAGGGCGTCTGCAGATGAGCTCGGAGGCCGAGGCCCGGGAGGACCGCGGATGCAGCGGCTGCGCACTGGTACGACCAGCCGGCCGATTTGCGTGTCTCCGCCCCTACAACGAGCTGGTTGGGGGGCTGTTCTGGTGCCGCGCGCCGATTGGATGAGCGGCCCGCCGCTCAGGCCCTGGAGCGGACGGTTCCTACTGCGGCTGGGCACCGGCTCCGCTCCCGCGTCTGCCCGCGCTCCAGCTGCGCCTGGCCCGGCCCCGGCCCGGCTCGGCGTGGCCCCAGCCTCCAAGCGAAGGCGCCGCTGCCGCTGGGCCGCTCCCAGGGCCATGAGGAAGCGGCGGCAGCCACTGCGGCCCGCGTCAAGGTGACCGGCCGGGACTGCGGCGGCGGGGAGAGCGGCGGTGAGAGGCGCGGCCGACGGGGCGGGGCGGGGTGGGGCGGGCCCTGAGGCCGGGCCTGAGGGAGCTGCAGGTGTGGGGGGCGGGACCCCGAGGGCCGCCGGAGCCGGGGAGGGGCCTCGGTGCGGGAGGCGGGGCCGGGGCCGTGCCTGCGGGTGCCCGGCGCCGGGGCCTGGCCGGGGTCCGGGGGTTCTGGGGTCCGGGGCCGGGGGCGCGCTGGTCCCCGGGAGCGTGAAGGACGGCGGGGAAGAGGCGCGGGCGCGGGGGGCGGGGCCGGAGGGGCAGTTGGGCGGGGCGCCGCGGCTGCAGGTGCGGGGGGCGGGGCCGGCGGGGCTGCCGTGGGCGGGGCTGTGGGGTGCGGCCCGCGCTGGACCCGGGGAAAGCACAGGTGCGGGGGGCGGGGCCCGGGGACCTGCAGCGGCGGGGGGCGGGGCCCGGGTGGCTGCGGTACGGAAGCAGGGCCCCAGGTGAGGAGCAGGCGAGGGTGAGTGGTCGCCCGAGAAGGAAAGGCCGCCCTCTCCGCTGCCCAGGGGTGCTTGGGTGGGAGCGGGGGCTTTGGGCTCCCTGAGGATTCTGGGGGCATCCGGGGCTGCCGCTAGAAGGGCCGTCCGGGCCTGCCTGTGCCTCTGCTGACTCGGGCTTGGAGCTCAGCTGCCCTGGTTACTGGCCGGTTGCCTCCCCTATGCTACGCCGCGCCCTAAGTGGGGCGCGCTGTTTTTCGCACCTCAGGGGCTTTCCTGTTGCTATTGAAGGGGCATGCCAGGATGCGGGGGGCGGGGGGTTGGTTGTCATTGGATGATCGGCTGTTGAAAAATGTGTGTGCTTGAAGAGTAGTGTGAGGCTTGGAGGGGTCCTGGCTTGCTGGCTACTGGTACCAGAAGCTGCTGTAGATCTCAGCAGTGCGTCTCAAAAAGACTGAAATGGCAGCCTGTTAAGTGGGGAGAGCAGGGATGAGAATTCAGAAGCTTTTGACTATGCTACCTGGGAGTTTTTCACCTGTTTCCTCCGTTGCAAAATGAGCATGTTAGTACCTGCCTGTGTGCCTCCCAGGGGCCTGGTGAGGATAGGATGAAACAGTGCCTACTGAGCAAATCGCTGGATAAAGTTATGAGTTTCCTTTTTCTTGTGCCGATGGGCAGGTTGGATTCAGGGACTGGAGAGTCTAAAGAAGAGAGGGTTTGTTTCTAGTTAAGAGGTGAGACTAGACCACTGTCTTTTCGCAGTTTGGGATGAGGTTTTGTTGGGAGTTCCCAAAAGACTCAGCTGTGTCTTGGATCGTGACTGCTTCTCCCTGCGAGGCCTCTGAGGGAGCTGCTGCAACGCAGGGAGCAGTGGCAAGTGGAAGCAGCAGAACATTTGTTTGCTGACCTTTAGACCCCAACCCCGGTGAGGACTCTGAGCTGGAACATAAAGCTCAGGCCTGAGGCTATGGAAGTCCCTCTGCCCCCATCCAAGTACAGACCCCGATTTTACCACATTCCAAGAGGGTCGGGCGCGGTGGCTCACCCTTGTAATCCCAGCACTTTGGGAGGCCAAGGCGGGTGGATCATTTGAAGTCAGGAGTCCGAGACCAGCCTGGCCAACATGGTGAAACCCCCTCTCTACTAAAAAATACAAAAGTCAGCCGGGCATGGTGGCGGGCACCTGTAATCTCAGCTACTCAGGAGGCTGAGGCCGAGAATTGCTTGAACGTGGGAGGCGGAGGTTGCAGTGAGCCGAGATCGTGCCACTGCACTCCACCCTGGGCGATGGAGTGAGACTCTTCCATCTCAAAACACACAAAAATTCCAAAAAGAAGACCCCCAAAAGAAGGCAATGCCTGACTCCACTGTGTACCCACAGGGGTGGGGAGAAGGAAGCAGGATGACAGGGCTTTTTCTGAATTTCAGAAGAGTGTTGTATACCCATATATGTGACCTTTCAAAGCCCAGTGCCTCTGCTCACTGGTAGTTGACCAGTCCAAACTGTAATGCCTCCTACCTTCGTTGCATGGACAGAAGTGAAGGTAGGTGGAGCCTTCTCTACTAACCTGCATTTTTTTTTTTTTTTCACTGTAGAAGCTGTGGGACTTTTAGGGGCCAGGAACCATGGTGCTGGCCTCCCTCATTACCACTAGTTGGTGCAGTGGTGACCCAGTAGCATTGAGGGGATTAGGCCCTTACTGGTGCCTGTGCTTGTGTGGCAGGTCCCAGAGGATCTAGAAGCAGCATGTGAGAGTTCTCCCACTCTGTCTTGGCAGAAGCGGTGTTAATGGCTCTCAGAGACTGCTGCTGTCTGAGTGACCATCATGCTCTTTGGGTTAGAAGGAAAGCTCAAACTTGGTGGCAAAGAAGACCTAGAACATGTGTTGAATAATGAGGGGATTAGCAACATTCAGGGTGGAGAGAAATACTTCATTAATGAAAAATACTGCATGTGAGGCTCTGTGATATGGCCCACCTCTTGAAATGGATTTTCCTTTTCAGTATGGAGGGTAAGAGCTCTGACTTGGAAGTCACTCAGGTCTGTTTGAAACCGCAGGCTGCCACCTCCTGCTGAGTGAACCAGCACTACTTCCTTAGCTTCACAGAGCTTTGGTTTCTTTATTTGTAAAGCAAGGATAACCATGCCCACCTTGTGAGGTTGTTATGAAGAATAAATGAGACAGGAGGGGAGAAGGCACCTGAAGGCACCTGATCCACCTGGTTAGGGTCCTGTTCTGTCTCTCACTGCCTGCCCATCTTTCAACACAAGCTACTCAGAACAGCATGTAACATGCAAGGAGAGCAGGACAGGGAATTCTGAGGCCTCTATTTTTTATGTAACCTTGAACAAATCCCTTCCTGTCTCCAGACCTTGGGTTTCTTAGCTGAGTGAGGAGGGTGTTAGACTATGTGATCACCAAGAGTCCTTCGAGCTCTAGCCTTCTGGTTAGCATGCTGTCATATTTTCTTCAAAGGCAGGAGGGAGGAAACTAATGACCTCTTGTTTAGTTCTTCTTTTAAAAACATCTGTCTAGCACCTTGCCTGGCACATAGTAGGTGCTCACCGAATGCTTGTTGAAAGAACAGATGAAGGACTTTGACTGGAAAGAAGGTGTGGCAAGTTGTCCCTGCTACTTTTACGCATATGGTTTCTGTACCTTTAACATACATTTTATTTATTGCACAAAAATATTGTAACATTAGTAAAATTAGTGAACTTCAACATGAAAGACAAAAGTTGTTGCATGATTTCATTTCATCACACATTAAGTTCATTCGATTTTTGTTCGTAAACGTACATAATTCTTCATGGTTGCAATCGTACGTATGTAAGCATTTGGGAAAGGCCCAGTAATAAATGGTTTCTTTGAATACCGTTTAAAACTTTTTTTTTTTTTAAGAGACAGGGTCTCCCTCTGTTAGCCAGATTGGAGTGCAGTGGCACAGTCACGGCTCACTGCAGCCTTGACCTCCCAGGCTCAAATGATCCTCCCACCGTAGCCTCCCAAGCACTGCGCCACAACACCTGGCTAATTTTTAAATTTTTTGTAGAGATGGGAGTCTCACTATGTTGCCCAGGCTGGTCTTGAACTCCTGGGCTCAAGTGATCCCCCCATCGGCCTCCCAAAGTGCTGAGATTACAGGCATGAGCCACCACGTCTAGCAAGTATAGTTTTTATTTTATATTTTGAGGAAGTAAAAAAAAAAATCACACATGGATTTTTTTTTTTTTTTTGAGACAGTTTCACTCTTGTTGCCCAGGCTGGAGTGCAATGGCGCGATCTTGGCTCACAGCAACCTCCGCCTCCCGGGTTCAAGCCATTCTCCTGCCTCAGCCTCCAGAGTAGCTGGGATTACAGGCATGCCCCACCACGCCTGGCTAATTTTGTATTTTTAGTAGAGGGGGTTTCTCCATGTTGGTCAGGCTGGTCTCGAACTCCAGACCTCAGGTGATCCGCCCGCCTCGGCCTCCCAAAGTGCTGGGATTACAGGCGTGAGCCACCGCACTGGGCCCACACATGGATTTTTTTAAGGCGAGTGAGGGAATAAGTTGTAAGTGTCTTTCTTGCCTCAAGTTGACAGTTCCTAGTCCTTTTCCCTAGAGGCAGCCACTGTTACCAGTTTCTTGTTTATTATATATTCTTTCTCTTACACAAAGAATAGCATTTTATACATACTCATTGGTGCTTCATGTATCCACTTGATTTACTTTGGACATTGTTCTAGCATTGGAAAATGTGTCAGTTAGTATATACAGTTCCTTCTTAATAAATGTTTTTGACTGATATAAGCATAATTTTGTACCTCCACCCCCCACACCCCAATGATGTTTACTCAGTATTGGTTAGCAGTCATTGTTTAGAAGACTAACAAGAGACATCCTTTGTCCTAGGAAAAAAAGTGGCCTTGGTCCCAGTGAACAGTAGATTAAAGGGCAATCCATATATCTGGATGCAAGGCGGAGTACAGAAAGAGAAAGGAAAAGAGATTTGTTCACTGGTAATTGAGAACTGATTTTCCATTCAGGCCTTGATTCAAAGTCCAGCTCTGTCACTTACTGGCTGTGTGACTTGGAACAATTTATCTAATCTTTTTGCATCTTAGTTTCCATATCTGTAAAATAGATAATGATAATAGGATCTGTCTTTGGGGGTTTTTGTGCAGAGGAAGTGAGATCATGCTATGCAAAGTACATACAGCAATAGCAGGTCATAGTAGGTGCTTAAGAAGGATGAGCTGCTATGTTATTAATAATCTGAAATATATTCTATTCTTTGTGAGCAGATATTTACTGGACAGTTAAGGGTGAGCCATGGAGAATACCTAAAGTCCTTGCCTTTGAGGTGCTCACATGCTGTGTGTGGAGATCGGCACACAAGCCATTGATTACCAAACAGTATAGTGGGCCAGGTCGTGGGAGGCGAGCATTGTGTGAGATCACAGAGGCAGGGAACAGTGACTTCTCCCTGGGGTGATTTGGAATGCCTCCTCAGCTCAAATTTTCCCTCCTTTGTGAAACCTACTTAATTTTTCCAGGCACCCTCCTATTTGTACTCCCTTGACTTTCATTCTGTGTGTACCTGGATCAGAGCACACATCATGTTATTGCATGTGTGACTTTTTGCCTGTGTCTCTACTCTGCACAAGGAAAGTCTCCTGCTTTCTTTGCTGCTGGGTCTCCAGAGCTTGACACAGGGTAGGCTCTTGTTGAACAGTGTGATGGACCTGTGCTTAGACAAATCATACTACTAAGTGGTGGCAAATTCTTATTTATACGTCACCAGGTCTCTGGTGAAACCCATTCTCTGGACTCTACTTCTTCACTCCCCAAATATTTGAGTGCTGACTCTGAGACAGGCATGTGCTGTGCTATATGCTAGCTGTAGGCTTTGGGTATGGCTGATGATACTTGTCCTAAAAAGTCTTAGGGATGGGGAAGAAGGAAATATTTGTTGCAGATGCTGAAAGTCAAGATGAGGAAGCAGAAAAATGGACAAGTCTGGAATGAGCTGCTCATGCTTGCTGAAACCCACCTCTCCTTTCCACAGAAGTATGGCTGTTCTCCCTTGCCTTGGGCTGGGGTTGTGGAGGTGCAGGCCAAAGGAGCTGAGTAGGTGGCTCATAGATTTTAACTTGGGGGAAGAGTTGGTTAGATTGGCTTCTGTGAGGAGTGTTTCTGGGCCTCCTTTCGTAGCAGAGAGTACACTTGACTTTCTTCAGGTGAGCATTAATTAACCTGCCTTGCTGGGCTCTTGCTTTGGGCTAAACCTTGTACTGGATGCTGGACACATGCAGATGAAGCTTTGTCCCTGCCCTTTGGGATCTCACAGTCAGTGGAGAAGTCACCCACAAACAGAAGGTGACTGAAGGCGATTGGCCATAACAGAGAACCTCTCGTGAAGTGGCCAAGCAGTTTCAGGCTCGGGGCCAGGCAGACCCGGGTTCAAATCCTGCCTCTGTCACAGACAACCTGTGTGACCATGGGCAGGTGTCTTCCCAGCTCTGAGTCTTGGTTTACTGATTTGGTAAAGTGGGGATAGCAGTTTTACCTAACTTAGGGCTGTTGAAGATTTCAGTGAAATAATGCAGTGCAGTGTTTAGCACAGTGCCTGCTGGGAAGCTAATGCTTACAGAGTGCTCACTATTGTAATTATACGTGATGCTGTGGGAGAACCAAGAAGCACCTCTTGAGCTGTTTCTCAGGGTCCTAGTGATAGTGTTGTGGTCATGATGAAAGTTAGGTATTGAATGTGAAGGTCAAGTCGTCTGAGAAATCAACTCTGAAGTCACCAAGCGCTCAAGGAGTCCTCAGGACCTTCCTCACCAGCCCTGTGGCTGATATTATGGCTCCAGGGCTATAGGCTTGTCTGTGTTTCCTCCCCACTTTCTGCATGAGCTCTTCTGAAAGATACATTTCACCTGTCATCATTGTGAACACCTTTTCTTTGTCTGAGTACCTGCACTGATCATTCCATGACTTCTCCCCAAGGAGAGGCATGAGTTGTACTTGTCTCGCCTGTGCTTGCTGAGGAGCGCAGAGACCTGAAGACCCAGAACAGCAAATAATTCCTTGGTTTTTCTGTAGAGCTTTCAAGTCTGTCGTGTTCTTCTTTGCAGGAGATTTATCTCCTGAGCATCAGAGAGGCAGATAGGGCAGTGCTTAAAACACAGACTCTGGAGTTGGGACACAAACAGATGTGGGTTTGTGTCCTGACACCATCACTCACAAGCCATGTGGCTTTGAGCAAATGACTATACCTCTGTTTCCTCATCGATACAAGAGGTGAGATAGTACACGCCTTTGTGTGGTTCGTACAGGGTTTCAGGGAGACGCTACAAAATAGGGCTTAGCAGAGGGCTTGCACATTGTGAGCACCCAGGAAGTGGGAGCTAGAATAGTGTCCTCTTTTCACCCGGGGTTATAAGATTTTTAGGATGCTTTTCTCAGGGTACTAATGTATTGCCTATGGAAGTTATATGAGTTACTGCACAAGCAATGTGTTAAAACACACATGTACTTGGTGATGGGGGGCTGGGAAGCATGTCCAGGGTGGCAGGCAGAACTCTTCCTGCGCTGGGATTGCAGAGGCAAGCCTCAGCTCCCACAAAGACATAGGGTACTGGTGAGGGAGAGGACGGAGCCATTCTAGGCGCGTTTGTCTCAGGCCCATTTAGGAACTGGGGGCTGCTTCTCAAGTTCTTTCTGTTTAATCATTCCATTATTCTGTGTAAATGATTGGTCTTTAATATAAACTGATAATGCAACATGATACTTTCCCTCTTCAGGATTTAAGTATTTATTTTTTAAGGTTAAGTCAATTTTTGAGTAAGCAGAAGAAAATTTGAATCTTTGGCCTTGACATTCATAGGTTTCTTTTAAAATCATCTGAGATGAAAGGAAGAATAGGGAATGTATTTAAGTCCATGTTTATTGGATACAGTAATTATCACCCACTGTTGTATAAGCCTGATAACTAGGGCAAGGGAAGTTTGTGCTTTTGGCATATTTCTGAATAATTAAATATTTATGGAAAACAAGTTAATAGATTCAAGACAATTTGCTGTGTCTTTCTCTGGCATAAAGTTCGTTATGTGGAATTACAGAGAGGATTAGTCCTCTGTGCAGCTGTTTATTTTTTCCTTCTAGGCACCATATCTCTAACACTTTCAGTCCACTAGCATTTATAGATTGCTCTCCTACTGGGCTCCCACAACTCTCTCACTGTGTGCCCTGCCGTAGCGTACAGTACAATTGTGCCCACCAGTGACTCTCTCATGACCTTTCTCTAGACTTTACAGAGTGAGAGTCCACATTTGTTCTTGCGTATTCAGGGCCTACCCCAGGGCTGGTACAAGGCAGCCAGAATGGTCTGAGCATGCCATTCCCTTTGCTTAAAAGCCTCCAGTGGCTTCTAATTTCTGTCAGAAAAAAGACCACATCATTAGCATGGCCGGTGAGGTGTAAGAATATGCTTTCTAGGGTAATTGCTGGATATGTCTGTCTCTCCTGGTGCAGTACAGTCCCATCAGGTCATGGGCCGTGACTGTTTTGCCCACCAGCAGGTCCTCAGTGCCTAGCCTAGCATCTGGCCTGTAGTAGATGCTCCTTAAGTGTTTATTGGATGTACAAATGGAGTAAATAGTGGGCTCCCAGTGACTGATCTGAATCTATAAAATGAGAAGGTTGTTAGATCGGAGGTTCTGTCCATTATACAATATCTCAACCCTTTTCAACACTTAAAAAGGTCTCTTCACACTTTTTATTCCAGCCTTATGTTGATTCTGCAGGTAGCTAGGGCAGGTTTTGATGTGCATAGAAGACAATGGAAGCTTAGAGAGGTTAAACACATTGCCCAAGATGTAGCTGTGAGAGAAGCTGAGGGTCCTGATGCCTCAAGTGCCTCTTCTCATGCTCCTGGCTGCCTCAAGGTGTGGCTTCTGACACACTCATTGTAGAAGTCGCAGGTGAGATAAGGCGACAGGGCTTCATTGGAAAAAGGTACTTATAATAGTTTTTCTTGGTTTTAGATATTTCAGTTTCCTGATAATTGAATTTGAGGAGTTGAGTTAAATTTGGAATGATGGGTTTAAGGTCTTGTTTCATGCTTATGGGTCAGAAAATACTGAACTTTCCTGTAAATGGCTAAAGTATAGTAATTATTGGTACCTGTGATGATTAGTTTGTAACTAGGGTTAAAATTTGTGTTCTCGTTGAGAAGACACAGTCTTGCTGAGTCACCTGGGCTGGAGTGCAGTGGCTATTCACAGGTGCGATTATAGCACACTACAGCCTTCAGCTCATGGCCTCAAGCGATCCTCCTGCCTCAGCCTCCCAAGTAGCTCCCAAGTGCCACTACACCTGGCTGACAACCTTTTTTGGTAAGATTAGAAGTTACTTGCTGATTGATATGTAGCATCCTTTGCTGTTTTCAGAAGATACTTGTTGTTTCAGTTGGTTTATTTCTTTAATGTATCTCTGGCTATATCTGCTATGGGACATTTTGGCAATGAGCATCACTATGGCCTTTGTGCTTATCATATATAGTGTCCGTCTATCCTGATGGTTACCAATCATTGAGTCTACTCTTTCCACTTTCCAGATGAGGGTGGAGGCTTTGTTAGAGTTTCATACTGAGGTGCCCTGATTCCCCACCTGACAAAGCCCATGAACTGGAACATGTCCATATGCATGTAACAGTTTCTCAACAGCTGCCTGCCGTTCATATACTGCTGCTAATAAACCATGCCCACGGTGAAGCATTTATCCCAGATGAAAGTGTCTGCTTCAGGGGCCTTTGTTGAATCTGCAGTGTGACTGTATAGGAAAAGGATGCAAACTTGACTTAGCACACAGCTCCAATATCTAGTCCAGTGTTGGTGGCTAGTTAAGAAAAGACAGTGCCTGTTGTGGTCTGTTAACATGATAATCATTTCAGGGGGTTCTTAAGGACTAAGAGATTCTTGGAACCTAGTTTTATCAATATAGCCAGTAGTACTTGTTGAACAGAGAAGCAGCCTGGTATATAGAAAGATCAATGAATATGAAGTCAGAATGCCAAATGTGTCCATTTGCTTTGAGACTCCCACTTTCCATGTAAACAGGAATATCTTTGGTGTGCATGCATCCTTTTTCAGTAGGAAAGCCCCAGTTTTAATATCTGAGATTGTGTTATGAGGCTTAAGTCAGAACAAAGAGAGCTGGATGATTATAAAGGATTGTACCAATAACTGAAGGTAGTCTTATTCCTTATTCTTCCCTGTCCTCCGTAACTACTTGCCTACTAGCCCATCTGGCCATCCATCCATCCATGCAGTTCTTGTCCAGGGTCTACTGAGTGCCAGTGCTATGCCAAGTGTGAGGCCACAGTGGTAAAAAAAAGACAGGCCGGGCGTGGTGGCTCACGCCTGTAATCCCAGCACTTTGGGAGGCCGAGGCGGGCGGATCACCTGAGGTCGGGAGTTCGAGACTAGCCTGACCAACATGGAGAAACCCCGTCTCTACTAAAAGTACAAAAAATTAGCTGGGCATAGTGGCACATGCCTGTAATCCCAGCTACTGAGGAGGCTGAGGCAGGAGAATCGCTTTAACCTGGGAGGTGGAGGTTGCGGTGAGCCGAGATCGCACCATTGCACTCCAACCTGGGAAGCAAGAGTGAAACTCCATCTCAAAAATAAATAAATAAATAAATATAAAAATAAAAATACAGATCTGGTCCTTGCTGTCCTTTAGCTTACAGTCTAGTAGCAAGGTTAAATAACAAAAATAATAACAAGTACATAAAAAAGTAATTACAGGGGCTGGGTGTGGTGGCTTACACCTGTAATCCCAGCACTTTGGGAGGCCAAGGCAGGCAGATCACTCAAGGTCAGGAGTTCACGACCAGCTTGGCCAACATGGTGAAACCCCCTCTTCACTAAAAATACAAAAAATTAGCCGGGCATGGTGGCACGTGCCTTTAATCCCAGCTACTTGGGAGGCCTAGGCAGGAGAATCACTGGAACCGGGGGGGCAGAGGTTGCAGTGAGCTGAGATGGCACCACTGCATTCAGGCCCTGGGAGACAGAGTGAGACTCTGTCTCAAAAAAAAAGAAAAAAAAAATTACAGTGCATAGTGTTGTGCACCTATAGTCCCAGCTACTCAGAAGGCTAAGGCAGGAAGATTGCTTGAGTCCCAGAGTTGAGTCTAGCTTGGGCAACGTAATGAGACCAGCCTGGGCAACATAGACCCTATCTCTTAAAAAAAAAAAAATTATAGCACTGATGTCTGCAAAAGAGGAGTATAAGGTGCTAAGAGACCATACATTTAATGGCTTTCCTGCTAGGGGAGTCAGAGACAGCTTACCAGAGGAAGGGGCCTTTAAGCTGACACCTGAAAGATGAATTGAAGCTAGCCAGGTGGAGAGGTGGCAGTTGCATCTGCCATCATCCTAGCTGGGGAAGGAGCATGGAGGACTCCAGATGTACTGGGGAGCCAGCATGGCTAAAGTACTGAGAGCAAGGGAGAGACCAGTGTTCATGTTCTGGTCATGGCCTTGTTTCCTTGGACTGTGCCAGAAATAATGGACAAATTATGTAGTTGCTGACTCATTTTTCATAACTCCCCAGCTGTCACCAAAAGCATCTATTACTGAAACATTACCTGTGGTTTCCAATATAGCAGTTGGCCTTATTTTTATTGCTTTAGAGATTGGTTGCTTCCTTTGCTTCTTGAAGGTGTGGAAGCAAATACTTGGACCTCATTAGTGGTTTTCAATCATTAAGTAAACATTTACTAAGCATGTAATAGGGCTTGACACTGCAGACCCTACCCTCAGGAGCACCAAGACTTGACAGATAGAAGTAAATACATAATGATAATACAGTGTCATGGGAAGTAGAGTAGTGGAAATGGAAGCTCATGGGACCGAGTAAGACTCACAGGCTCTTAAAGATTTTCACTTTTCCAGGTGAAGCAGGATACAGGCAGAGGAAACAGATTGTACAAAGGTACAGAAGCAGGAGGGAGTATGATGTGCTTCAGGGATGGTGGACAGTGTGGTGTTGCTGGAGTGTGAGATTTATGGTGGAGGATGGAGGGAGGATGATCTGGTTGGAGAGGTGGTTTGGGGTCAGTTAACAGAGGGACTTGCAGGCAGTGCCTAGGAGTGTAGGTGTTGTCTTGTGGTCAGTGGAGAATCGTTCAAGCTCTAAGAGGAGAGAAGGATTGTCACTTATAGTCCTGGTGGCAGTGTGGAGGATGATGGTGTGAAAGGGGACTAGAGATTGGGAGCTGAGTGAGGGTTATTATAGGAATTCAGGAGTGGGATGATGGGGTCCTGGCTAGGTGGATGGGGAGGAGAAGGCAGGTTCAAAAGAAACTGATGTAGAGGCCTCTCTTACTTGGTAGATGGGAGGAAGGGCGATATCAGAGTTTCTCACTCGGTGCCATGAGATGGTAGGACCAGTCACTGAGCTATGAAACGTGAAAGGAATACTGGGTTGGTAGGAGGAAGGTTGTGAATTTGGTTTGGGCCATTTTGAGTTTGGAATGGATGAGGGGTTGCTTGGTGGACCTGCCCACTTGGTGACTGGCCTGCTAATCTGCAGCTGAGAGAGAGATCTAGGCTGGAACAGTGGTTCTCACACTCTAGAGCGTCAGAGTCCTCTGTAGTGTTTGCGGGGAGGGAGGCTGGTAGTCTTATGTTTAAGGGCTTTCACAGATGGTTCTGATGCCCCAGGAGATACTTGGGGTCATTCTTGCATAGCTGGCCCCTGAAGTTGTGTCATAGGAGAGGATGGGATCACTCAGGAAGGCTGTGTGGTAGTGGATGAGAGTCCCGGCTGAATTGCTGGGGAGCGTCAGCATGAGAGGTGGAAGTGGAAGTCAGGGAAGAAGCAAGAGGAGGAATGGGCAGCTAGGAAGAAAGACAGGAAGAACGATGGTGTGGAAACCGGTGGTGGGGGCACCAACCTCCACTTCTTTCCCTGCAGGGCTTCAGTTTTCTCATTTTCCTCTCTAGTAATTCATTAGGGAATTATTGCCCTGCTGCCTAGAGCTGAGCCTTCCGTGCCTCCCGTCAACATTTGTTTACACTAGTGTCAGAGCCAGTCTCCCATGAGAGGTTATGCTTCAGTTACCTTTGTTGTCGTGTGCAGAAGACTCTGAAAGAGGCTGTTTGCTGCAGACAGTCTCTACCCCCTTCAGCGCCTCCCAGCAACCTTCTCAAGCAATTCCCTCATGCCTTCTATTGCTGGTCCTCGGGACTAAAATCTCTATCCGCTGAAGCCAGAAAGTTGTGCCCTCCCCCATCTAACATTGTGAGGTTCAGGATGGATCTGCAACCTCAGGGATGTGTGTCTGGGTCCTAGGAAAGGCAGCTGATCGGAACAGTTTGAGTCTGAGAAGATGATTAAAACATTCGGATTAGACTAACGCAATGCGTGGGTAGGTATCTGTGACTTGGGGTTGGGGTGCATCCCTGGTCCATTCTGTATCCTGTGCTTGGGTAGCAGGGAAAAGCCTGTTATAGAATTTCTGGAACTTATTGTTGGGGTCTGAGAGTTAGAGTACTTGGGATCTACTCAGACTGCTGGTGGCGGTATCCTAAATTGGTAAAAGTGGAAGTCTGTCTCCCTGGTAAGCCTAAGTGCCTGACTGAGCTCAGCTTACAGAAGCAGGTGAAGAGCCTTTAATCTGAGAGGTCCAGTGGGAAACTGATCTGTGATCCATTGTGTGTGTTGTTAGTATTATCCTCAACCCTAAGACCTGGAGTGTAGGACAAAGGCACAGATCCAGTTGCCACTGACCCTGGTGCTGAAAGCCACAGCTGAGGAGTAGTGAGAAGGATCAGGGTTAACTTGAGGGGGAGTCCTTAATACCAGGACTGACCACCATGGTGTGATGCCTTTTGCTTCTTAGGGAAGGAAGAAGAAAAGGAATTAATATTGGTTGAGCTGAGAAACCCAAATGCTGGGCAAAGAGAAGGGAACAGATAGAAAGTAGAGGCAGGATGATGAGATATGTGTACCAGTACAGAACGTAAAATGCTATTCAGCTCCTACAGAACATAAAGAAATGTTTCAGAATAAGAGGCAGACTGAGCTGTGTTCAAATCCTGCCTTTGCACAAATACTACCAGTGAGGATACTTTTTTTTTTATTTTTATTTTTTGGAGACGGAGTCTCGCTCTTGTTGCTCAGGCTGGAGTGCAGTGGCACAATCTCGGCTCACTGCAACCTCCACCTCCCAGCTCCAAGTGATTCTTCTGCCTCAGCCTTCCAAGTAGCTGGGTTTACAGGTGGCCACCACCACACCTGCCTGATTTTTGTATTTTTAGTAGAGACAGGGTTTCACTGTGTTCGCCAGGCTGGTCACAAACTCCTGACCTCAGGTGATCCACCCGCCTCGGCTTCCCAAAGTGCTGAGATTACAGATGTGAGCCACCATGCCCGGCCAAGGATACTCTTACTGGCTGTGAGTTCTTGGATATGTTACCTAACCTCTTTGGGCCTCAGTTTTCTCACTTTCTCTCTAATAATTCATTAGAGAATTATTGCATGGATTTGGTGGCATATTTCTATGGATAAGGTGCTTAGCAAAGTATCTGTCACAGAGTAATGGTTCAATAAATGGTGATGATAATGGTGATGACCATCATGTGAGTACCTCTGTAGATATCTCCACTGGACCAAAGCCTACCTGTATAATAAATGTTTGAAATGAACAACATCAACAGTAACAAGGTCAGTATGAGATTAGCAACATATGAGAGGGAAAACCAGATCCACTGGCAAAATTACTGAAACACTGAGAGGATAAGGATAGCAGTGGAGAATCATAAAAACAGGACATGATAGAAAATGAAAAGGTACAAGGAAGAAACTATTAAGTATGATCAAAGTAGTCTTATTGGCTGTGAAGAAGAGAGGCAAGAGATTCTGAATCAACACCTGGAGGTGATGAGGACAAAATAACCTTAGTCTTTAGTGATGATAGAAATTTTCTTTATTTTTTTATTTTTTGAGACGGAGTTTTGCTCTTGTTGACCAGGCTGGAGTGCAGTGGCGTGATCTTAGCTCACCGCAACCTCCACCTCCCAGGTTCAAGCGATTTTCCTGCCTCAGCCTCCCGAGTAGCTGGGATTACAGGCATGTGCCACCACGCCCGGCTAATTTTTTTTTTTTTTTTTTTTAAGTAGAGACGGAGTTTCTCCATGTTGGTCAGGCTGGTCTTGAACTCCCTACCTCAGGTAATCTGCCTGCCTTGGCCTCCCAAAGTGCTGGGATTACAGGTGTGAGCCACCGTGCCCGACTGATACAAATTTTTATTGCCACTTCTACTTCCCTGAGTATTTTAGTGGATAGACATTGAGGGGAAGTGGCATTAGGGATTTATTTTTCCTTTTTCAGAGATGGAGTCTTGCTCTGTTGCCCAGGCTGGAGTGCAGTAGTGCAATCATAGCTCACTGAAGTCTTGAACTCCTTGGTTCAAGTGATCCTTCCACCTCAGCCTCCTAAGACTACAGGTGTGCGCCACCACTCCTGGCTTAAAAAATTTTTTGTTTAGAGATGGGGTCTTGCAGTGTTGCCCAGGCTAGTGTTGAACTCCTGGCCTCAAGTGCTTCTCTGCCTCAGCCTTCTGAGAATCTGGGATTATAGGCATGAGCCATTGAGCCTGGCTACTGGGATTCTTTACCTAATGTTTGTTTATTTATTTTATTTTAGTTTTTTTTTTTTTTTAACTCCAAAGCCCCATTGTTATAATTAGGCTTGTGACAGAGGAGCCTCATATTAAATATGTATTGAATGGGTAAGATGAAATAAATCAATCAGTTCCTGGCTCTTTCTAAAGAAGTTTAAATATAGTAATAATGACAGTATTATATCTCCAAATGTTGGCAAAGATTTAATGCAATTCCTATGAGATATTTTATAAAGCTTGAAAAAATGATGTTTACCTGGAAAACTAAGTTGGTAAAAAAATATTTATTTATTTTTAATTTTTTTGAAACAGGGTCTTGCTGTGTTGCCCAGCCTGAAGTATAGTGGCGTAATCTTGGCTCACGGTAACCTTCACATCCCAAGTTCAGACGGTTCTCATGCTTCAGCTTCCTGTGTAGCTAGGATTACAGGCCTGTGCCACCATAGCCAGCTAATTAAAAAAATATTTTTAGTAGAGATGGGGTTTCATTTTTAGTAGAGATGGGGTTGGCCAAGCTGGTCTTGAACTCCTGGCCTCAAGTGATCTGCCTGCCGCAGCCTCCCAAAGTGCTGGGATTACAGGCGTGAGCCACTGCTCCTGGTCAAGATAGTTTTTTAAATGAGTGAAATTGCCTTTATTTTTCCAGATTCTTATTCATTTCTACAAATGTTTGAGTTGCCTACTATATAAAAGCAGTGCTAAACTTTTTGTTGAGGGAATATAAAAATGGCTATCTGTGTTATATTTTCTCATTTAACTCTTATCACTCTCCTTGTGAGAGAGCCACTTTAGGTTGTGCTATGAGTGAGAGAAAATGCAAAATAACAAAGACATAAACAAGGTAGAAGTTTCTTATGTGCAAGAAGTCAGAAGGTAATTAGGCCAGAGTAGGTATGGAGCCTGCATAGTCAGAGACCCAGGTTCCTTCTAAGTCCAAAGTCACTTCATGGCCTAAAATGGCTGCGAGAGCTCTAGCCTTTCCATATGCATTCCAGCCTTTGAGGGCTACTGTCCAGAAATTCGGCACGATACCTCTTACATCTCAGTCATTTAATCTTGGTCTTACGGCCACAACTATCAGTAAGGGAAGCAAGGAAATGTAATCTACACTCAGGGAAGCCATGTGTCTACCTAAAAGAAGAGAGGGAGGATGACTGCTAGCGGGCAGCCTCATAGCAACATTATTAGTAATTGCCAAAAATGGAAACAACCCAAATATCTACCAGTTAATGAACAGATAAGCCAAATGTGGCATATACATATAAAGGAGTATTATTCAGCCATAAAAAAGAATAAACTACTGTTTCATGCCTAATATGGATAAACCTTGAAAACATTCTGAGTGAAAGAAGCAAGACACAAAAGTCCACATACCGTATGATTCTGTCTGTATGAAACGTGTAGAAGAGGCAAACCCAAAGAGACACAGAACGTAGATTCATAGTTGCTGGGTCTCATGGCAGGGGGAGTGGGGAGTAACTGCTGATGGGTTGGGTACAGGATTTCTTTGTAGGGTGATAAAATGTTCTGGAATTAGATAGTGGCAGTGGTTGTGCAACTTAGTGAATATGCTAAAAATCACTGAATTCTATGGTTTAAAAGGTGAATTTTATGTTGTATAAATTATATCTGAATTTAAAAAAATAACTTTTTCTTATTAAATTTTAATTGTAAAAAAATAAGAACGATAGACAAAAAAGAAAGAACCAGCCATCATCTCATTGTCAATACCTGGGGTATGTGTCCAGACATTTTTCTGTGTGTCTGCCTTAAAGTTGAGTTGATAGAGGAGCAATGTGTTGGGATTAGCATAGTCCACAGACGTTTTTTTTTTTTACTAGTGCTTCAGAATTCCTCTGTTGTTAGGCTGTTACGTTGGAAACAATACTTGGCCATGGTGGAAACCTTAGCATATTTGGAAACCATAGCATATTTGAAGATCTGGGTGCCTCTTCCAACTCACATTGGGTCTGTGAGCTTGAGAGAGGCACTTAGTCTCCCTGTCCTCATCTTGAAAAGGGATTGTGGTACTTGGTGGTATCTTTCTTACTAGAATGGCTAAAATGAAGGGGGAAAAAGACAATATTATGTTGGTGAGGTTGTGGAGCGATCAGCTTTCATACTGCTGGTGGGAGAATAAATCGGTCTATCCACTTTGGAAAATTGACATCATCTATCAAAGCTGAACATATACATACCTTATGACCCAGCAGTTCCACTCCTTGGTATCGACCCAACTTTGAGACAGACACAAAGAAATACATGTGGATGTGTACCAGAAGGCATGCTCAGTCACGCTTCTAGCAGCTCCATCTGTAATAGCTCAAACTGGAAACAATACCAGTGTCCATTGGTAGTAGAAGGGATAATACACGTGGTACACTCCCATGATGGAATACTGTAGTCAGTTAGAGTTAATGTACAAGCCCATTAAAACAATCCGATGAATTTCACAAACATAATGTTCATACAGATAGAAAAGGTTATAGACCATACAAGTCCATTTATATAAAGTACATTATATAATGTACATTATAAAACAAAAATGTTATAAAAACATTTTTATAAAACAAAAATGTTATAAAAACATTTTTATAAAACAAAAATGTTATAAAAACATTTTTATAAAACAAAAATGTTTTAAAAACATTTTTATAAAACAAATGTTTTAAAAACATTTTTATAAAACAAATGTTTTAAAAACATTTTTATAAAACAAATGTTTTAAAAACATTTTTATAAAACAAATGTTTTAAAAACATTTTTATAAAACAAATGTTTTAAAAACATTTTTATAAAACAAATGTTTTAAAAACATTTTTATAAAACAAATGTTTTAAAAACATTTTTATAAAACAAATGTTTTAAAAACATTTTTATAAAACAAATGTTTTAAAAACATTTTTATAAAACAAATGTTTTAAAAACATTTTTATAAAACAAATGTTTTAAAAACATTTTTATAAAACAAATGTTTTAAAAACATTTTTATAAAACAAAAATATTGTAAAAACATTTTTATAAAACAAAAATGTTGAAACATTAGAACATATAATTAATTTACAAATACATATATACATGTTAGAGGTGCTTTGCTTAATATTTTTTAACTGTTGGTCGTGAAGGATCGTAAAGTTTGGTGAGCCAAGGCTTGCCACCACAAGAGCGGGCAGTCTGAGCCGAGGCCGGGCTGTGGACGCAGCTGGCTGAGTGGGTGAGCTTCACGCTATTCAGTTGGCGGCCTGTGTTAGGGTTGCTTTCCTTGTTGTAGGATCATGAAATGTGGGACAGGGGAGGGTGGTGGTGAAGCTGGCGAGGGAGCAGGGGCCTGGAACCCAGCCGGAGGGCTGAGAAGAATGAAGAGGAAGCTTGGTGAGAGGACGAAAGGAAGGCGGCGCTGGTGTGGCATCCAAACAGAAGAAAGGAGCCAGCAGGGGAGGCCAGAGACCAGCGAGGCTAAGGAAATGGGAGGAGAAAGAGGGACGGGGCATCATCAGGGCTGGAGGGATGACTCCAGAAAGAGGGGCTGGTGAGCAGGTTAAAGCTGCCATGAGGTGGGAGAGCCTTAGGCCACTAGTCTCAACAATTAGTAGCAGGAGGTTCTGGGACCCCAGAGGGGCCAGTGTGACCCCAGCCTTCGGGCAGGGGTTACTGAGTGGGTGAGTGTCTGACGGGAAAGTAGCCTGGGCTTCAAGGGTCAAAGCTGTTCTGAAGATGTTCTTAGGCAGAGAGAAGAACCAAGGGAGCGGCAGAGACTGAGGTTGCCAGAGAAGGGGCTGACTGCCTGACTGGCAGCTGGGAGTGCACCCCAAGTCCAGGGCCTGCCACCAGCCCTGGCTCTCAGTGGATGCCTTTATCAGATGTGGGAGGGGAAGGCCAGGTTAGAGGAGGGTCAGGAGGGAGCAGAAGTCACCTTCTCTCAGTGAAGGAGGTTGTGAGGCTGCCCCCTCGTAACCTGCACTGGCGGTGCACAGGTGTAGAGTAAGGTGTGGGGTATGGTGAGGGGGTGCTTTGGAACAGCTGCCATGGGAGACAAGTGGCCACGGAGCTCGTAGCACCTTGTGCACAATGCTTGCGTGTGCCTGCAGGGGGGGGTGTGCCACACCCACCCTCCCTTGCCTTTATACTCTTTTTCACACAGCAACATGCACCTGTGGCAGGAGAGTTTGTGTCCAGGCATTCCTGAGGTCCCTTCTCGCTGGGTGGTGCGCGAGGCCTTGGCTCGGTTTTTGGCCTGTCAGAATGCGTTTTCCCACAGTGTCAGGTTTTCTCTGGGGTTCATTCCCCATGCACACCTTACATGCTTATTTACCACAGCGTGTATCCAAAGCATGATGGGAAAGGAAAATAGTGACCACATAGGATGAATTCCATGATTTTAGGACAGGATTTGCCACCTGATTGGCTAATGATGATACCAAATGTGGATGCGTGGGAAAAGTATTTTAACATTTCAAATAATAGATTGAAGTCAGACCTTGTAGCACTGTAACTGGTCCAAATGACTGAGCTTTGAAAGACAAGTCTTAACCATATGGAACATCAATGTAAATTGAATTATTTTCCCTACTTTTATAGTGGCTACTGTTTGGAAAGAGATGTGCTGGGAAGGTATGTCCTATTGATTAGGGGATTATGAAATCTAGCATGTATTCCTGGTAAGCCAGTGCCCTGACCATAGTGAAATGTGCCATTTTGAGTAGGCGGTCGTGCCGTGTGGGCACCCACAGGTATATACTGGGTACAGGGGAGCCGGGTGGTGCTGTAGTCAGAGAAACCTCCTGTCAAGCGGAGCCCGATGGGACTGAGGCGCTGCAGAGTGGTTTTCAGGGCATCAGGCAGCCTCTGCGAGCCACAAAACAGGGGATGTGTTAGGGGCTTCTTCACCACATGAAGCTCTGGGGTTTTCTCTATTGGTTCTCCTGTCAACGGTTTTTTAACTGTCTTTCTGTCTCTGCCTCCTCCTTGTGCACACCTCTTTTTGCTACCTTGTCATGCTGTCACCCTTGTGTTCCCATTGGTGTCTGTTCCCCCAACAGCTGGGCTTACTTGGGCAACCTCCCGTCAACCTCAGTCAGGTCCCTGTACCTACCCAGAAGCCCCCCTCCTCTCTTCTTTCCAGTTCACCTCCCTTCCTCACTTGGAGCTGTCCTTGCTTCAGACCCTTAATCAGAAAGAGCCAGCTCATTGTGTGAGTTATGTTTGGCCATGGGAGAATGGGGTGAAGGAATGTGAAGACAAATAAGACATGAGCCTTGTCTTTAAGGAACTACGAACTGGTTGACCTCCCTTCCCCACCACTGCAGACCATTCTTGCCCCCTGAGATTCTGCCCACCTCATTTGGCACCTCTTCTAAGAATGCTTTTCTGCTCTCCCCAGCTCGCAGGAGCTCTCCTTTCCTTAAACCCTCATGACACTGTGGCCCTGGCCACATTCTGCATTGCATTGTGCTGCTTTGATCTACTCTGTACCTCCTACCTTATCTCCTTGACTAGACTTTAAGCTCTTTTAAGGCAAGATCTGTGTCTTGTTCAATGCCTTACACACAGGAGATGCTCAATAAACGTTACAAGACTGAAACCAGCATGGAATCTGTTATGGCTCCCAGCATCCGTCCCCTTTGTTGCCATGGCGCCCAGGTCTTGAGCTAACCAGAGAATAAGGGAAGAAACAGAGAATGTTTGCCTGGAAGAATCCTAGGTGCTTCAGTTTAGGTAGGAACAGCCACAACAAATGTTAAAAGCTGAAATATTAACAATATTTCTCAGATTCTTCTGGTAGCCTCACTCTTCCGTCAACCTGTTTTCACAAAAGAGGCAGAAGGTAAAGTTTCTGATGCATTTCTGCACAGGGGCCCAGTCTTCTTTGATATTGCATGATTAACAACACTATAAGTAACTCATATAGTACTTAGAAGAAGCACGTTTCCAAAACTTTATGTATCAGTTGATTGGTTCTCCTAAGGAGGATGCTAGAAACAACCAGTCTTGGTTTTCTCACATGCTCTGTGCTTTAAACCAACAAAGGAGTAATCTCAGAGATGAGATTCAGAGATGAGTAATTTCTCTGAAGTCACACAGCAAGGAAGTGGCAGAGTTGGACTGGACTCAAGGTCCGTCTCTGGCTCTAGAAGTGGAGCTCTCTCCACTGTCTGATTAGAGTTGGATTCCATTAGAAGCACAGCAGCTGCCCACTTGCTGCCTATGCTCTTGGAGGGGCTGGTGGGATCCTGCCAGTCCCGAGGAATCTGGGCTGAATTGGCCCGAGTCCATTCAGCTAGGGGAGGACTGCCTCCCCCCATTGTCACCACAGGGACCAAAGGGCAGAGAATCTGTTTCCATTCCTCTTAGGAAGACCGCAGTCTGCTAACCCATTTCACCTGGGCCCACCTGGATGACAGCTGACCAGTCATCCCGAGCCTCAGGCATGCTAAGGCAGCAGGAGGTCAAGCAGTCTGTTGTGAACAGGGGATAGAGAACCTGCACTCACTGACAGGCAAAGACAAGTGACATTGCATTTAAGGACTCTTGGCCATGGAAGGGAGAGAAGGAAGCCAAGCTTCATACTTGCAGCTGTGGCGCTTTTGAAGCAGGATGAATGGAGTGACTGCATAAGAACTTTATAAGGAGAGAACTTCCAAAGAGAGGAGATTAAAGTATATGAGAGACTTTCTGGAACTAAAAGTCAATGAAGAACTGAAATTAGTAGTTTGGAAGGTCAAAGGAAAAATATTTCGTGACAGAGTAATAATGACAAGAAATGGGAATAATGAAAATGTGAGGTACTTAGAGGCAGCAAGAACAGATTTATTTATTATTTTTTTTTTCCAAAGGAAAGAGAATTAGGCTGTCTTTGGGCTTCCCCTGTGCAACTCTGGAGGCTGGAAGACAGTGGGCTGGTATCTCCAGACTATTAAAGGGAGAGGGCCCCAAGTCCTCTATATACCCAGCCAATATGTCAGTGAGGTGCCATTGCAAAAGAAAGCCATTTTCAAACACGTGAGGACACAAAACATTTATTAAATGTACCTGAGGAAAATATCCAGTGAAGTTCTCTAACCCAAGGACAATGGAAGCGGAGTAGAGATATGGAGACAGGTAAGGAAGGAGTGCAGGGAACAGGAACGGCACCTTTTTTTTTTTTTTTTTGAGACATAGTCTCGCTCTGTTGTCCAGGCTGGAGTACAGTGGCATGATACTGTCTCACGAAAACCTCCATCTCCCAAATAGTTCAGGTGATTCTCCTGCCTTAGCCTCCCGAGTAGCTGGGATTACAGGTATGCACCACCAGACCCAGCTAATTTTTGTATTTTTAGTAGAGATGGGTTTCACCATGTTGGCCAGGCTGCTCTTGAACTCCTGACCTCAGGTGATCCACCCACCTTGGCCTGTCAAAGTGCTGGGATTACAGGCATGAGCCACGGCTGGAACAGCACATCTTTTAGTGCATGTAGTTTAATCTCAATGGATTAAACTGCTGTGAGTTGGAATTTCTATTATTAAATTATGAAGAGTTCTAAAAATAAAGGAGATCTGTTGTAAGGGAAAACATGATAATAGGTTGAGACAAAATTCTAAACCATTTCTCCAATACCTGAGGCTTTGGGAGGAAGGATGAGAGAGTGGGGAAACAAGTGCACTTAAACATAGGGCACACAGAACATGGCCACATAGCTATTCATTGTGTTACAGAAGGAGAGATAAGGGTTCAGTTTTGACTATTAGAGATCAGAACTTATATTAGGACTAGATTTTGTTGCCTATAATAATGCCTGAATGACAATGGGTTTACATCCTCACATAAAAAAGTAAAAAGATGGGCAGTCTAGGGTTGGTATAGTGGGATCAAAGATATCATGGACCCATGTTCCTTATATCTTGCCACTCTTCCATCCATAGCAGATTGCCTCCTGACCCAGTGTGGTTGCTTGAGCTCCAGTCATCACATCCGCATTCCAGGATTCAAAGGAGAAAAGGAGGAAGAAGGATGTGCCCCTTCCCTTCTGAGATACTTCTCAGAAGTTTTACATAGCTTTAACATGTGCATCTCCTTGAGTAGAGCTTAGCCACACTGAGGTGTGAGGGAACCTAGGGGTGCTTGGCTAAAGATGGGAGCTAAAGAAGACAAGGAGAAAGAAAGGAACTTGGCCTCAAAAGATAATCCCTACCAGGATGCAAGTTACAACAACAGGTTAAATGGCAGAAAGGTCACAAAGATGGATAAAACCAGTGTCAGGAAGTGAATGGGGGAGGTGGGTGCTCCTTTACATTACTGGTGGGAATCTGAATTGTTCAACTTTTGGGGAACATGATCTGAAGATACCTAATGTTAAAATATCTGTGTCTGGCAATCCAAGCAGTATACTTCTGTGAGTCTCTTCTGCAGAAATAAAGCACTGATGCAAAACGTGGTACATACAATGCCATTTTCTGCATCATTGTTTATAGTGGCAAAAAGGTGAAAAGAAGGGGAGCACCCATCAGCAGTGTTGGAAAGGAGCCAGCTCTCTAGAAATTGGCATGAGAGAAGGCCAGGATATATCGTTAGGTTTAAAAAATCTGCTACCCTACCTGAGGAGCTCTGTCTAATCTCCCTCTCTGATGCTTGCTTTGGCCAGTTGAATACGCTACACCTTTTGAAAATGTAAAGTTTTAGGTGGTGTAGTAGCCATAGGCCCTGTCTGTCCCTATTCTGTTAAACCTCCAGCTTCACCATTGACGTGATCTGTCTGGGCCCAGCAGGCATGGAGGCCATGACCCTGGTCTCTGGCATGAGCCCAGCATGATTACATGTTGGTAGGCAGAAAGGCATGGAGGAATGTGCTCTTGGTGGCTCAAAGTGAGGTGGGTGGAAGGGGGAGGGCGTACAAGGAAGGGTGGGTTGATGGCTTCTTATTTGTACACCCCTACTGGGTTTGGCTATAGCAATAAGGATATGTTTTCAAAGTAGGCTTGCTCAGAAAAGGCTTTGCGAGTCATGGAAGCTGTGGGTGGCCACAGCTGTGACAGTCCAGTGAGGAAGATGAACACACACTTCACGACAAATGTTTTGAGTGTTGTGGAGAAGTCTAGATGCTCTAAAAGCTGTAGGAGAAGGACCTACCTAGGGCATCACGGAGATTTCCCACAGGAAGTGACATTTAAATGAGAATGGAAGAGTACGAAAGAGCCGGGAGTAGAGGAGGGAGGAGGGTTTTAGGGAGACAAACTAGCCCCCGTTTTTGCTGGTGGTGAAAGAAGCAGGCTGGGTGTGGCCAGGGATGTGCCCGAATGACCTTCTGAGACCTGATGTGGTATCCACAAATCTCTCCTTCCTTGGCTGAGCTGTACCTACAGCGGAGCCACTTCTAAGGGCTGGAAGTGGGAGAGGGGGGCAGAGGGTCTGCACTTCAGCACAGAACATGCTCCCCTGATGGGCTCTGTGATCCTCATTGCTCCCCAGTCCTGCAGGGTCGCATGTGTCTGTCAAGGCACCTTCTCTCCTTCCAGTCCCTTTGTACTATCCTTCAGCCTTTTGGGACAGCAGAACCAGGCAGCTTGGGTGCTCATGGGGTGGCTTGAGCATCACAGGCTCACTCCGACCTTTCTCCTTTCCATAGTAGGCAGGGGAAGTATTCATTCATTTTTATTGAGAACACAATAGACTATGCTGGGCACTGTGCTGGAAACTGGGGATGAAATAACAGTATTTGAACATGTATCCCATGCCAGGC
The DNA here is from genome assembly GCF_028858775.2 of Pan troglodytes. Classification (NCBI taxonomy): domain Eukaryota; kingdom Metazoa; phylum Chordata; class Mammalia; order Primates; family Hominidae; genus Pan; species Pan troglodytes. The sequence continues at coordinate 11,517,469 of NC_072409.2, read as the reverse complement.
ACTGTGATCAACACTTATTGCACAGAGATGGCTTCAGTTAAGGAACTTAACACATATAGAGCACTTAGACGAGTGCTTGGCACCCCCAGTACTCCTGAGCGCCAGCTGTTGCTATTAGTTAATCCTTACCACAGCCATATGAGATGGGTACAATCCTGTATCCCCACTTTACAGAAGGGGAAATAGAAGCCAAGAGGCACTTGCCACATAGGTGGTAGATGGCAGAGCAGGATTCAAACCCAGGACAGTTGGACTTCCAAGTCCTGTCCCTCTCTGAGAGTGAGTGAGACAGACATAGAGGGTGAATGGGATAGACATGACCCTCGCTTTACAGAGCTCTTATGGTTGAGCAGGGAGCAGCTGCATTGGCACGTCAGAGTGACAAGCGTTGCGGAGGGCTAAGCAGAGAGCCTGCAGAGGAAGGCCATGGACCCAGGCTGGAGGCCTGTTGGGTGGAGGGGAAGGAAACAGTATTCTAGGTAGAGTCCTCTGCGATCAAAGTCACTTGCTGCTCACCTAAGGGATACGTTTCATTCGCCTCTGGGCTTGGGCGAGGAGGTACTAGTTCAGTCGTCTGTGTACAAGCTATTAATGATTAATAATTTGAGTGCAGGGGTGTGGCTACTCATCCAAGCCAGTGTTCTGGGGTCTTATCTCCCAGGCACTCCCATTGAGGCTGATCCCTCCTTTTCCAAGCAACCTGTGCCCTGAGGTCCTGTCACACTTCTTTACCATGTGCAAATAGCCTGGGTTATGAATCTGTGCTGCCCAGCCCGCCTCTCACTCCACTTCTGTTGAGTGAGTGAGTACATTCAGATGTCGTGTTGGACTGTTCCATTGCACAGTTAGAAATAAAGAAATGAAGCATCATTATAAACCTATGATGGAAAGTCCAAGCCACGTAAATTCTGCTATGATCCTGCCACCTGCCACCCCAACATACTGAATAGTGTTTATGTTTGTGTACTTTTCTTCAGTCCCTGTCCATTGGGCAGGTGTATGTATATATATAATTTTTTTTTGAGATGGAGTCTCGCTCTGTCGCCTAGGCTGGAGTGCAGTGGCGCAATCTTGGCTCACTGCAAGCTCTGCCTCCCGGGTTCACGCCATTCTCCTGCCTCAGCCTCCTGAGTAGCCGGGACTACAAGCCGCCCGCCACCATGCCCAGCTAATTTTTTTGTATTTGTAGTAGAGGTGGGGTTTTGTCGTGTTAGCCAGGATGGTCTCGATCTCCTGACCTCGTGATCCGTCGGACAGGTATATTCTTATGCTGTTGTGTACAAAAGTGCATCTTGTCTCTTGCTTCCTCGGCATGGTTGTATGAAATTGAGTAGTTAGGTGATTGGCCACCAGGTGGTGCTGCAGCACCAGGCACCAGACCCGAACCTGGGAACCGCTGTCTTTAAATACCCAGCTCTGAGCCATCCTTGTCTGTGGAAGTTCATTTTCAGTTTTTTCCCCTAGGTGCTGTGCTGCTCATAAATGTTTTCCATACCTATTTCAAAAGAAACCAGAAAATATTGAAGTGTACAAAAATAGAAAGTAAAAGTGCCATACAATGATGCCATTAAGAGGCAGTGATATTAACAGTTTAGTGAATATCCTTCTATACTTCTATATGTGTGTTCACATGTGTTATAAAGATTTTAAAACATGTTCAAGTGTCATTTTCTCAGTGAGGACTTCTCATATACCCCCCCCCTTTAAAATTATGACTTCGTCTAGTTGGGGGGGGCGGTTTGTTGGGGAAGGAGGGATGATTAATGGATTCAAAGATAGGAAGAAGATTGGATAAGATCTAGTATTTGATAGGGTGATTGTAGTCAATAATAATTTAACTGTACATTTAAAAATAACAAAAGGAGTATAACTGGATTGTTTGTAACACAAAGGATAAGTGCTTGAGGTGACAGATACTCCATTTACCCAGATGTGATTATTACACATTGTATACCTGTATCAAAATATCCCATATACCCCATAAATATATGCACCTGCTGTGTACCTGCAAAAATTAAAAATAAGTGTAAAAAAAAGAGAAAATTATGACCTGTCTCCCACCCTGCCTACTTTTCTCTGCTTTACTTTTTTCTTTATCACTTACCATGAGCTGGCAAGCCTTATCTTTTGCTGAATGATTTACTTAGTGTCTGTTTCCCCCACTAGAATATACTGGGGGTTTTGGGTTTTTTCTTCACTGCTCTATCCCTAGCATCTAGGACAGTGCCTGATATATACTAGCTTTTCAGGAAATAGTTATTGAATGAAAGCATGAAAGTGAGTGTGCCCTGACTTTATGGACATTGCTCTCTCTCAGGAAGTATTGATCTCCCTCACCTTTTTATCTACTGCTTAGTATCCCATTGAATGGATGTGTTCTAACTGTCTTTACTGGAGCACATTTATGTGGTTTTCAAGTGTTTTCCTGGCTTTTTTGTAGCCAGTGTTACAGTCAGTAGCTTTCCTGGAACATACTCTCTGGTTATCTATTTGATGATTTCCTTGCTTTGTTTGAACTCTGGGCTTAGTGCTTTACAAAAAATAGCTCATATTAATCCTCACACCAACCCTGTAAGAAAGATGCTGCTCTTAGTTTCTCCTTTTCACCTGATGAGAAAGCTGAGGTTTAGAGAGAACAAACCCCCTGTTCAGGTCCACCCATCTTCCGAGTGTTGAGCCATCCTGTATTAAGGATGTTAATTCATCATCTGTCATGTGACATCACAAACACCCTTTTCCCAGTTTATTGACTGCCTTTCATTTTTTTCATGATGTCTTTTCCTTTATAGAAGTTTTAATTTTAATGTAGCTAAATCTGCCAGTAGTTTTCTGGCTTTTGTATCACTCTTAGGACTTTTTTTTTTTTTACCTCCAAATTATTTTAAAAATTTGATCTGTGTTTTCTTTAGTATTTTTCCTTTTTTTGTTGTTGTTTAAGTCTTGAATCCATCAAAAGTTTATCCTTATATATGATATTGAGCAAGATTTTAAACAAATTCCTCTTTTTCCCAAGTGAATAGTAAATAGTTTCATCAACATTTATTGAAGAATCTATCTTCTCCACTGTTTGAAATGCCTCTTAGTTATATGCTACTCCTCGCATATCCTGGATCCTGTGTTCTGGACTGTGTCTTGTCCTGCAAATCTGTTTCTCTGTTTCTGTGCCATTTATCATTGACTGTGACTTCCTGGCAGGATAAGACCCTTCTTACTGTAGTTCTTTTTTGAAAATGTCTTAGCTGTTTTTAATTATTCTTCCAGATGAAATTTTAAATCAATTTGTTGAGTTCCAAAATGAATCCCCTTAGGATTTGGAGTGAACTTACATTTTATTTATAGATTGATTGGGTGGAATTGATGGCTTTACAATACTGTCTCCTTATTCCAGGGAGTGAAATGTCTCTCCTTTGATTTAAGTCTTTTTTTTTTTGTCTTTTAGTAAGGTTTTATAATTTTCTTTAAATGATTTTTGTACATTTCTTTTAAAGTTTATTTCTGGATATTTTTCTCTTTTGTTAGTGGGCTCTTGGGCCATTACGCTTTCTAGCTGGTTATTGTTTGTACAGAGGAAATTGTTGATTTTATAGCTGGATAGATATCATTCATAGATTTCTCTTTAGTCCACTTCCATTTGCTTGAAATCTAGAAATTCTTAATAATTTATAGTTCATTGATGTCATCCTTTTCTGTATTTTAATGCTGCAACAGATTTTTTCCTTTTTTTCTTTTTTGAGATGGAGTCTTACTCACTCTGTTGCCCAGGCTAGAGTGCAGTGGCGCAATCTCAGCTCACTGCAACCTCCACCTCCTGGATTCAAGCGATTCTTCTGCCTCAGCCTCCTGAATAGCTGGGATCACAGGCATGCACCACCATGCCCGGCTAATTTTTATATTTTTAGTAGAGACAGGGTTTTGTCATGTTGGCCAGGCTGGTTGTGAACTCCTGACCTCAAGTGATCTGCCCTCCTTGGCCTCCCAAAGTGCTGGGATTACAGGCGTGAACCACCGTGCCCGGCCTTATGTTTTATTTATTTGGTCTTTTCAGCAGGACCTGGAGAGTGGAAGGCAAATGGGTGGACTCCTCTCATTATCTTCATAGTCTATTAGTCGAGGTTGATGTGAAAGTGTCATCTGTCCCTGTGCCTTTCTGGCACCTCCAACCCACACCATCAACCCTGCAGTGCTCTCCGTGGAATGTGGGCTGACCCTGAAGAGCCTTTGAAACTGGGCGCAGGTTTTCCGTTTTCCTGTCGCCTGGGGTGTGCCCTTTACTCCTGAAGTCTTTCTCCTACCGCTGCCTGGACTGCTTTCACTGCCCCTTTTCCAACCAGACCTTGCCCACCCTGCCTGTCTCTGTAGACAGCTTCCTTCTTGTTTTAAGGGAAGGACCAGGCTGTTCATTATGAAAATTAGGTCGTAGGGCCAGGACTCAATGCTGTTTGTCAACAAGGCCCAATAATGCAATGTGGGTATCCTGTTCTGCCAACCTACCCCTTGCCTCAAGGTTTCTGAGGTACCTCATCGCAGAAGGAACAGCAGCCAAGGAGAACTCAGAGACCCTCATTATGAGCCTGGCACCCCAACACAGGACCCTCTGGTCAAAGCTGGGTTGGAGCAGGTAATGGGCTCGCAGCCCATGGGGGCCTCCCACTTGCCTGAACTTGATCTGTGTCTGGGTCCCTTACCATCCGCCAGCCAGCAGCAGTGTATGGGACATGCAGGCCTGGTGGGCACCCTTAGGCAAGCACGCAGGAGTCAGAGAGGGGCTGAGCTCAAGCAGAGGCCCTAGTTCACCACACATCTCACAGCAGCAGTGGAGAGAAGAGAAGGTCTTGAATAGGTGATGATCTTTTGGCACTTAGTGACACTAATGGATGTGGTCCTATCCTGACCTGGCTTGGTACCAGCCAGACCAGTAATGCCTCTGCCTTTGGCAGGATCTAAGAGGGAGGGAAAAGGAGGTCAAGACCCCCTGCTCCCTACACGCCTCCTCAGTCCACCTTAGATGGTTTCTGTTTGGCCCACACGTAACAGGTGTAAAATGCCTGATTGTCAACACCCAGGGCTGCAGTCCTCCCATAATGGTTTTTCACAGGAAATGTTGAGACCCCTGTTTTTAGACCTGTTCCTAAGGGAGACTATGGGGAGGGAAATTGGGTGGGGAGGGAGGGTGGGATAGGATATGAGAATATAGAATCCTTAAATTTTTTTTAACTTTTTATTTTGAGATTATTTTAGATTTATAGAAAAGCTGCAAAACAGTACAGAGCTTACATAACCACAGTACTATTATGAAATTAATAGGTACCACACTGTTTACTGAACTACAGACCTTTTTCAGATGTTACCAGTTTTCCCCACAGTGTCCCTTTTCTGTTTCAGGATCCAGTCTAGGGTCCCTCAGTGCATTCAGCCATTGAGTCTCATCAGTTTCCTCTGGTCTGTGATAGTTCCTTAGTCTGTCCAGAAGGTATCAGCTGAGCCTTGGTGGATGAAATTTAGAGTCTAGTTTTGGTGATTCTATTTATCAAGCCTATAGAGTGAAAGAGTCTCATCTAGCCCTGCAGGTGTTGTTGTAGGCGCCTGGCCTGGCTGGCACTCCCCGTGGACATGAGTCTTCCTGTCCACAGGAGGCAGCCCAGGAGGCTCCCCACTGCTGCCCTCCTCCAGGTGAGGTATGAGTGGGCCACTGTACTCCTTCCTCCAGTTGCAAGGGAAGCAGCTAACAGGGTCTGACACTTCTCTAAGACTGTCTTTGTCAGGTGTCCTCTCTTTCTCTTGCTTTTTTTTTGAGATGGAGTCTCACTCTGTCACCCAGGCTGGAGTGCGGTGGCACAATCTCGGCTCACTGCAACCTCCGCCTCCCTGGTTCAACCCATTCTCCTGCCTCAGCCTCCCGAGTAGCTGGGATTACAGGCACTCACCACTACACCCAGCTAATTTTTTGTATTTTTAGTAGAGACGGGGTTTCGCCATGTTAGCCAGGCAGATCTCGAACTCCTGACTTCATGATTTGCCTGCCTCAGCCTCCCAAAGTGCTGGGATTAAAGGCATGAGCCACTTCGCTTGGCCTTCTCTTGCATTTTTAATATTTTGCCCTCTGCTAACTCTTTCAGTCTGAGGATGTGCTTAGAAGTCTTCCTCAGGCACCTCAAAACCCCAGCTTCAATCTGCTGCCCTCATCTCTTGCCTTCCCCTTTCTGCTGTACTTGGCTCTGGGAGAGTCAGGACCATCAGGTCCCATTGTGCATCGGGCCTTCCCTGACACTGCACACAGGGTGCTCTTGCCATTATATCCTCAGGCCTGTTCTCAGGTCTCATCCCAAGTGGTTCTGCAGTACCTTATACCATGGACTGAATTCTTTCTGCAGTTCCTGCTTTCTGCTTCTGTGTGATAAGGTCGTTCCCTGGGGCAGACATCATCTTCTCTTATCAGTCAGGATATTTCTTCAGCTTCTGTTTGGAGAAGGGGAAGATGCATTCTGTTTTTCTCCAGCTGGGTATGCTTTAGATATAGGAAAATGTACCTTTTTTAGTGTATTGTTATGCAAGTTATGACTTAGCTTTTGCAATCACTCTATTAAGAATAAACCATAGAGGGACGGGGCGCAGCAGGGAGACTGCGTAAGAGGCTTTCACGGTAGATGGGAGGTTTTGGTGGCTTGGATCAAGATGGAGGGATTGGAGGTGGTGAGACCTGGCCATGTTCCACAGAGAGGAATTTTCTCTGTCCGTGATGGCCCAGGACAGAGACAGTACCCCTTCTAGTTCCAGACAATGTTGCCTGCTGATACTCAAAGCAAATGTTCCCTGGATCCTGATTAAGATTGAGGGTTTGGCCAGGCATGGAGGCTCATGCCTCACTCGGGAGGCCGAGATGGGCAGATCACCTGAGGTCAGGAGTTCGAGACCATCCTGGCCAATGTGGCAAAACCCCGTCTCTACTAAAAATACAAAAATTACCTGGGCGTGGTGGCACACACCTGTAATCCCAGCTACTTGGGAGGCTGAGGCAGGAGAATTGCTTGAACCTGGGAGACGGAGGTTGCAGTGAGCTGAGATTGCGCCACTGCACTCCAGCCTGGGTGAGGGAGCAAGAATCTGTCTCAAAAAAAAAAAAAAAAAAGATTGAGGGCTTTACAGAGTTAGGAAAAGGAAATGGGGGGTTGAGTTCCTGGCCTGGCTACTGTGCACTGTGATTCCGAACACACACAAGGGGAAGCTTCACTATTCAGGCTTCCAGAATAGCAGGGCACCTCTGATGCACCCAGGGCTTTTGTGGGTATCTGGTATGTCTGAGGTAGACCACCCTCATTTCTTCACTCTCCCTTTCACCCTCATTTCTTGATGTTCCCTTTAAGCCCACCCCCACAAATATCCCCTGGCCTCCCAGTTTCCTAAAATTTGCCTCCTTTCCCTATGGAAGAAATCAGGTCTTGTCAGCTGGTGGCTGCAGGGGAGGATTTTTTCCTCCTTCACCTGTCTTCTGCAGGCACCTTGTTTTGGAAGGGGAGAACCTTCGATTTCCAGAGTAGATTGTAGATGCTTATGTGGGAGATGGGGACGCTCTAGCCAGCCTTTCATAGAGGGTCTAAAAGAAAACTCTCCTGCCAACTAGAGAACCCTTTCCTGGTCTTCAGAGAAATGCATATTCCTCATTCACATTTGTTTCATTGCCTCCCCTTCAAATTGATTCTTGTGGTCTTAGGCTAAGAGAGCATTGTCTGTGCTGGAAGGTGAAGTGGTGGTGGAGGGTGTTACCAGAAACAATTGCTGTCATTTCTTGAATCCACGCTACCTGCCAGGCTCTGCACCAGCCACTTCTACATACATCATCTTATTAATCCTTTCAGCCTCCTGTGAAGTAGGTACAGGGGTAGGTACAGGATGAGCATCCCAACTCTGAAAATCTGAAATAAAAATGCTCCAAAATCTGAGACTCTTTGAGTGCTGACATGATGCTCAAAGGAAATGCTCATTGGAGCATTTTGGATTTTGGATTTGGGGATTTGGGATGCTCAGCTGGTAAGATAATGCACATATTCCAAAATCCAAAAAATCAGAAATCTGAAACACTTCTGGCCCCAAGCATTTCGAATAAGGGATGTGCAGCCTGTACCATGATTCTCCCCAGAGGAGGAAAGTGGATGTTGGCCAGGTCAAGCAACTGGCCAAGGGCACAAAGTAAGTGAAAAGTGAGTGTTCAGATCCTGGTTCTCTGTCCCCTAAGCCACAGGGAGGAGCCTGGCTTCTTTCACTTGCTCTGTAGCTGCCTTGTTTTGTGCTCCTATCAAGCCTGCACTGCAGCTTGTTACCCTGGTGGGGGTGGGGTTGAGCTACAGGTGACTTTAAAGCCTCCCCAAATCCAGGTGTGCTCTGAGCCTTGTCTATAGAATGAAGGGTGGGTGCTGTGCATGGCCCCTACTATTACTCAAATATATGTAGCTACTGCAGGGATTGTTAAACCAGAGTGTTGGTGAATTTATCATAGCTTTTTGTTACAGAAGGTTTTTTTCCTTAACAGATGACAAAAAGAGAACTACATTTTTTTTAGTGTTGTAAGGCGGGTCTCTAGAGTGTGTTTCCCTTTATATTTATATCCCTGTATATCCACACATATCAGAGTATCTGTGTGGGTGTGTGCATTAAGATGCTACCCAACACTGTGAACTGTGTTAACCCTGGGGACAGGGACTAGGTAGGGGCTTTGGGGAGAGCAGACTTGCCTTTTATATTTTATACCTTTTTATCCAGTTTACATAATTCTACTATGCATATGAATTACTTTTCTTTTAAAAATTGAGGCTGGGCGCAGTGGCTCATGCCTGTAATCCCAACACTTTGGGAGGCCGAGGTGGGCAGATCACTTGAGGCCTGGAGTTTAAGACCAGCCTGGCCAATATGGTGAAACTCTGTCTCTACTAAAAATACAAAAAATTAGCTGGGCGTGGTGGTGCATGCCTGTAGTCCCAGCTACTTGGGAGGCTGAGGCAGGAGAATCGCTCGTTTGAACCTGGGAGGCAGAGGTTGCGGTGAGCTGAGATTGCACCACTGCACTCCAGCCTGTGCAACAGAGTGAAACTCCATCTCAAAAAGAAAAAATAAAATAAAATAAAATAAAATTTCAGAAAGTCCTCATCCTTGAAAAGGTTAGGCATCCCTGGGCTGGACTATAAATTTCCTGAGGCCAAGGATGGGTTTTCTCCCCTTCTGCCTCCTCAGCTTCAGCATACAGAGCCTGGGACATGGGGGCGCTTGAGAATGCCTGTCACAGGATGGCTGCTTGTTTGTGCCGGCCCCCAATTCAGCTCCGTAAACATAGGCGCTTCCCTTCCCCAAGAAGACGCTTTTCCTGGCCCTTCTTTCCGTGCTTGCTCAATCTCCCAAGTTCTTTTTTTTTTTTTTTTTTATACTTTAAGTTTTAGGGTACATGTGCACAATGTGCAGGTTAGTTACATATGTATGCATGTGCCATGCTGGTGTGCTGCACCCATTAACTCGTCATTTAGCATTAGGTATATCTCCTAATGCTATCCCTCCCCACTCCCCCCACCCCACAACAGTCCCCAGAGTGTGATGTTCCCTTCCTGTGTCCATGTGTTCTCATTGTTCAATTCCCATCTATGAGTGAGAACATGCGGTGTTTGGTTTTTTCTCCTTGCGATAGTTTACTGAGGATGATTTCCAGTTTCATCCATGTCCCTACAAAGGACATGAACTCATCATTTTTTATGACTGCATAGTATTCCATGGTGTATATGTGCCACATTTTCTTAATCCAGTCTATCATTGTTGGACATTTGGGTTGGTTCCAAGTCTTTGCTATTGTGAATAGTGCCGCAATAAACATAGGTGTGCATGTGTCTTTATAGCAGCATGATTTATAGTCCTTTGGGTATATACCCAGTAATGGGATAGCTGGGCCAAATGGTATTTCTAGTTCTAGATCCCTGAGGAATCGCCACACTGACTTCCACAATGGTTGAACTAGTTTACAGTCCCACCAACAGTGTCAAAGTGTTCCTATTTCTCCACATCCTCTCCAGCACCTGTTGTTTCCTGACTTTTTAATGATTGCCATTCTAACTGGTGTGAGATGGTATCTCATTGTGGTTTTGATTTGCATTTCTCTGATGACCAGTGATGATGAGCATTTTTTCATTTGTCTTTTGGCTGCATAAATGTCTTCTTTTGAGAAGTGTCTGTTCATATCCTTTGCCCACTTTTTGATGGGGTTGTTTGTTTTTTTCGTGTAAATTTGTCTGAGTTCATTGTAGATTCTGGATATTAGCCCTTTGTCAGATGAGTAGGTTGAGAAAATTTTCTCCCATTTTGTAGGTTGCCTGTTCACTCTGATGGTAGTTTCTTTTGCTGTGCAGAAGCTCTTTAGTTTAATTAGATCCCATTTGTCAATTTTGGCTTTTGTTGCCATTGCTTTTGGTGTTTTAGACATGAAGTCCTTGCCCATGCCTGTGTCCTGAATGGTAATGCCTAGGTTTTCTTCTAGGGTTTTTATGGTTTTATGTCTAACGTTTAAGCCTTTAATCCATCTCGAATTAATTTTTGTATAAGGTGTAAGGAAGGGATCCAGTTTCAGCTTTCTACATATGGCTAGCCAGTTTTCCCAGCACCATTTATTAAATAGGGAATCCTTTCCCCATTGCTTGTTTTTCTCAGGTTTGTCAAAGATCAGATAGTTGTAGATACGCGGCGTTATTTTTGAGGGCTCTGTTCTGTTCCATTGATCTATATCTCTGTTTTGGTACCAGTACCATGCTGTTTTGGTTACTGTAGCCTTGTAGTATAGTTTGAAGTCAGGTAGTGTGATGCCTCCAGCTTTGTTCTTTTGGCTTAGGATTCACTTGGCGATGTGGGCTCTTTTTTGGTTCCATATGAACTTTAAAGTAGTTTTTTCCAATTCCGTGAAGAAAGTCATTGGTAGCTTGATGGGGATGGCATTGAATCTATAAATTACCTTGGGCAGTATGGCCATTTTCACAATATTGATTCTTCCTACCCATGAGCATGGAGTGTTCTTCCATTTGTATCCTCTTTTATTTCATTGAGCAGTGGTTTGTAGAAACTCACTCAAAACTGCTCAACTACATGGAAACTGAACAACCTGCTCCTGAATGACTACTGGGTACATAACGAAATGAAGGCAGAAATAAAGATGTTCTTTGAAACCAACGAGAACAAAGACACAACATACCAGAATCTCTGGGACACATTCAAAGCAGTGTGTAGAGGGAAATTTATAGCACTAAATGCCCACAAGAGAAAGCAGGAAAGATCCAAAATTGACACCCTAACATCACAATTAAAAGAACTAGAAAAGCAAGAGCAAACACATTCAAAAGCTAGCAGAAGGCAAGAAATAACTAAAATCAGAGCAGAACTGAAGGAAATAGAGACAAAAAAAAAAACCCTTCAAAAAATTAATGAATCCAGGAGCTGGTTTTTTGAAAGGATCAACAAAATTGATAGACTGCTAGCAAGACTAATAAAGAAAAAAAGAGAGAAGAATAAAATAGACGCAATAAAAATGATAAAGGGGATATCACCACTGATCCCACAGAAATACAAACTACCATCAGAGAATACAGCAAACACCTCTATGCAAATAAACTAGAAAATCTGGAAGAAATGGATAAATTCCTCGACACATACACTCTCCCAAGACTAAACCAGGAAGAAGTTGAATCTCTGAATAGACCAATAACAGGAGCTGAAATTGTGGCAATAATCAATAGCTTACCAACCAAAAAGAGTCCAGGACCAGATGGATTCACAGCCGAATTCTACCAGAGGTACAAAGAGGAACTGGTACCATTCCTTCTGAAACTATTCCAATCAATAGAAAAAGAGGGAATCCTCCCTAACTCATTTTATGAGGCCAGCATCATCCTGATACCAAAGCCGGGCAGAGACACAACCAAAAAAGAGAATTTTAGACCAATATCCTTGATGAACATTGATGCAAAAATCCTCAATAAAATACTGGCAAACCGAATCCAGCAGCACATCAAAAAGCTTATCCACCATGATCAAGTGGGCTTCATCCCTGGGATGCAAGGCTGGTTCAATATATGCAAATCAATAAATGTAATCCAGCATATAAACAGAACCAAAGACAAAAACCACATGATTATCTCAATAGATGCAGAAAAGGCCTTTGACAAAATTCAACAACGCTTCATGCTAAAAACTCTCAATAAATTAGGTATTGATGGGACGTATCTCAAAATAATAAGAGCTATCTGTGACAAACCCACAGCCAATGTCATACTGAACGGGGAAAAAACTGGAAGCATTCCCTTTGAAAACTGGCACAAGACAGTGATACCCTCTCTCACCACTCCTATTCAACATAGTGTTGGAAGTTCTGGCCAGGGCAATTAGGCAGGAGAAAGAAATAAAGGGTATTCAATTAGGAAAAGAGGAAGTCAAATTGTCCCTGTTTGCAGATGACATGATTGTATAGCTAGAAAACCCCATTGTCTGAGCCCAAAATCTCCTTAAGCTGATAAGCAACTTCAGCAAAGTCTCAGGATACAAAATCTGTGTACAAAAATCACAAGCATTCTTATACACCAATAACAAACAGAGAGCTAAATCATGAGTGAACTCCCATTCACAATTGCTTCAAAGAGAATAAAATACTTAGGAATCCAACTTACAAGGGACGTGAGGGACCTCTTCAATCTCCCAAGTTCTATCCCTTGTTCCTAGTACCTGTGGAGGATCCTGTCTCTAAATCCAGCCCTCTTTACTGAGCATTGCTGACTTCTCTCCTCCACGGAGGCCTAGCCCCACATGGCATTTTGGACTCAGTGGTGCCTCCTCAGCTCACTATCTCTCCTTTCTTGGGAGAGAGGCCAGAGGTTGGATGCTGAGTGGTGTAGTTTGAAAGAAGTTGAGGAGGGAGCCGGTAAACAGTGGAGTGAGTGATGGCCATTCCAGTCTGACATGTGCTTACGTGGCCAGGCTCTCTTTGAAAGCCTCCAGATGCTGTTACTTGCCAGGAAAGGAGGCTTGGAGAGTTTGGAGAGGGTCAGGAGGAGGTAGAGATAACAGCATGGCCATCCTTACACAAGGGGGCCTTTCTTGAACTCCTGGCAGGAGGTCCAGACCCAGAGTAATGGGTGCCCTAGTGGGAAACCTTTTGGCAATACAAAATCTGATGTGCTGTGGCTATGGCTGAGAGAGAGTGTGTGTGTGTGTGTGTCTGTGTGCGCATGTGCATGCGTGCATGTGCCTGTGTGCACACGTGTACACTTACTGTTCATGGAGTAGACCGAACAGTTGTTGGAGGGGTTGTGGCAAAATCCTTCTTTGTTACCTTCCTATTTGTCTTTGTCTAGCTTCTGTGCATGACACAGAAAGGAGGAAGAGGCGGCTGCGGAGTCGTGGGAGAGCTGCACGTCCACACTGCGGAAGTGGGCTTGGAAATGGTGTTTGGGATCCATTTTCATACTTGTCTGAAACATTTGGAAGAAATCACTTTCTTGTAATTGAGCATTCCTGGACGTGTGTATTTTCTTTGAAACAACCTCCTTAAGCTGGAAAAAGTGATTATTATGCCTTCTCAGGAGTGGTCTGCATTGGACTGTCTCATGTTATTTTCTTGGTTTCCTGAACCTGAAACGTTGAAGGAGAATTCTGGAAGATTGGAAGGAAACCAAGGTTGCATATGGGATTTTCCTTTCCCTCTTCAGGAGTCCCCCCACACAAGACCAGATTCTGTCATAAGCAGAAAAAAGAGATGTGGGATTGTACTGTGGTTCTGATACAACTGCCACGTTCTTAAGAAGTTACATCATGAGAATCACTTTTTCTCCTGCAGTGTTTTGGTTTCCAGGGAGGAATTAGCAGCCAGAGTATGTGTGTGCATGTACACGTGCATGCGTGTGTGTGTGTGTGTGTGTGTGCGTGTGTGTATGTGTAAGGTGAGAGAGGCAGAAGGAGGGCGGAAAGAATGGCGTTTTTGGTGCGGTGCAAACTAATTTGCCCAAACTGAAAAAGCTGGTGCTCTCACCATTATGCCAGGCTACCTCCCTGTGTAGTAGATGACACAGCTGATGTAGATGTATAAAAATGGAGCCCCTACAGTTTATCTCTCTGAGCCTCAGTTGCCTCATCTGTAAAATGGGTCTTAATGTATATAAATCCTTTCACCTGACACCACGTGTCTGATAAATTGTCTCAATGACAATGATCAGACTGTGTATGAGCTCCTAGAGGCTTGTGCGACTCCCCTGCACAGAGCAGGGCTTGGGAAAATTTTACAAAGTTTGTTCAGAGAATGAGGGAGTGAACAGAAGGCAAGATGCTGTTGCTATATTGTGGTGTTAGTTCCATCTGTTAAAGGATAAACTGCATGGGGAGTCCTGCCTATCTTATTTGCTGCTGTGTCCCCAGAGCCCATTTAATCTGTGATGGACATGGGACTGGGGAAGGTGGGAGAGGACACCTGCCACTCATGCCCCAGCATGCTGGTATCCCACCTGTCCCTTTGTTCCCCTGTGCATCCACACATGCCCAGCGCCCTCCACACACTGCCCACACTTTACTTGGAGCCTCTCATTCATCCTTTAAGACCCAGCTCAGTGGTTCTTCTCAGCGATGTCTTCTTTGACCCCCAAAGGCATTGGTCACCCACTTCTTTGTGCTCCGGTGAACCATCTAGTGGGTGGGTGTTGAATAAACGAATGAACTACCAAGCAGTGTGTGGCAGTTAGGCCCCCATCTACTCATTCGTAACAGCCTCAAACTTAGAAGGCATCCTTGCTTCCTCTCTCTTCTTTTCCCCCTGCATGCAGTCCATCAGTAAGTCTTGTCTATGCAACCTCCAGAACATCTCCTGGATCCATTCCCCATGAATCCAAGCTGCTGCCATCTATTACCTCCTAACTGACTTAACTGCCTCCATTTTGACCTTTCCAATGTAGTTCTCCACAGAGTAGCCGAAGTGATCTTCCAAAACAGTGCCGATCAGATCATGTCACTCCCCTGCTCAACACTCTCTAGCACAGCCAGGCATGGTGGCTTATGCCTGTAATCCCAGCACTTTGGGAGGCCAAAGCAGGTGGATCACTTGAGGTCAGGAGATCAACTCCAGCCTGGCCAATGTGGTGAAACCCCATCTCTACTAAAAATACAAAAATTAGCCGGGCATGGTAGTGGGCACCTATAATCCCAGCGCCTGTAATCCCAGCTATTCGAGGGGCTGAGGCAGGAGAATTGTTTGAACCCGGGAGGTGGATGTTGCAGTGAGCCAAGATTGCGCCACTGCACTCCAGCCTGGGACTGGGTGACAGAGTGAGACTCTGTCTCAAAAGGAAGAACCTCTCTAGCATTCCCTCCAGTATACTCCAAATGAAACCCCAGCTCCTCACCATGGCCTACAAGGCCATTCATGCCCTGGCCCCAGCCTGTCTGTCGACTGCTTCCAGGTGACTCAGCTCCAGCCATGGCCTTCTCCCTCCATCATAAACCTGCTAGGCTCATGTGCATCTCAGGGCCTTTGCACTTGCTGTTCCCTCTGCAAAGAATACTCATATTCCCACTGGTTTGTATGGCTGCCTCCTTCCTAAGGTTTCAGCTTACATATCGCATCTGTAGAGAGTCCTTCCTTGACCATCCTGGCAAATATCATCTTTCACCCTATTTCATTTCTTTAAGGCATTTATCAGTATCTTAAGTTACCTTGTTTGTTATGTGTATTTTCTGACTGCCTACCTAGAGTATAAGTTCCGTGGCAGCAGGGACCTTCTGTGCCTGCCCACCTTGTGTGCCCAGTGCCTGGGACAGAGGTTCTTGACCAGAGTATCTATGAATTTGGATGGAAAAAATGACATTCATTAACTTTGAACTGAAATTTAGCATTTCTCTCATTTATTAATATAGACAGTGAACCACAGTAATATTAACAGTACCTGGGACTTGGTCACCAGTAGAAATCTCAGATATTTTCATGTCACATAACATTCGTGGGCAACTCAGAATATCTGTGCTCATAACTACTTTGAAATTACGGTAGTTATTAGACTCCCCAATAGTTCTTGTTATTGAATACAATAATAAAGATATATATTCCCTTACATAAAGAAATACATATATTACTACATAACAAATTATTTAAAAAACAATTTAATATATTTTAATATAATTTTTTGGTATAATTTTATGCATTTAAAAACATTTCTATGAGAAGGAGCCCGGAGGCTTCACCAGACTGCCAGAAGGGTCTAAGACAGAAAATCGTTAGCAACTGTTGGCTAGGACAGTGTCTAGCATGAGGTAGGGACACAGTGAGTGAATGAATAGTGTGTGTCTTCCCCTTTCCAGTGAGCCAGTGCATTTCCAGGGTCAGATTTCCCGCGGATTGGCATGAACTTGATGTTTAGGAACGAGCTTTGGTCAAGGTCTTGTGGAAATCTACTCTAACTGCCTGATGCTGACAGAGAGGCATTTATCGCCGGGCCCTGGGCTGCTCTCCTTTTCTTTCAGACACAGGCTCTTTCTTCAGTTCCTGCCTGTGCATCTGCTTCCTCCCCCTGCTTTCATCCCTCTGACCAGACTGTCCCTGCATGGGGCCACTGTCTACTCCCGAGGGTGTGGCACCTTAGCTTAGTTGACCAGCAGAGACTTAATATCTCAGGGTCCTGAGTTCCTAGGAGAACCAGGGGGCACCCTGGTCTAGTCAGTCTGGCTTAGGAAGCACAGTTCCCTATCTTCAGGGCCCTACTCTGGGTAGGGAAGCTGTTCTCAGGGAGGGGCTAGGCCAGGCTGACCCCCTCAGTGGCAGTCTGCTTCCTGATACAGAACTGGGGGCTCAGCCAGGCCTCAGGGACTGAAGTTGGATGGATGGGGGTTTCTCTGAGCCTTGAAAAGGACAGTCCGTTGTACTTGATCCTGTACTTTCCTAGTATGTGAAGTATCACTTGTCTGAGAGTCGCTGCCCATAAATTCGGCCATTTTTGTCAGGGGCGAGACATGCCAGAGTCAGACTGGAAACAAGTGCTCTGTCTTTCCTGCTAGGTCAGACCTCCTGTATAAAGCATAATGGGTAACACACTACGGCTGCCATACTTCATCTGTAGGTGGGGTGGGCCACAGGGGGAAGATGGGCAAGTTGAGAGGACTCCTGTACTTGGACCCCTGGACTCAGCTATGCTCCCTGGGGAGCCTGGAACCCACTGCTGGTGATCCCCTTCCCAGCAGTGGAAGCCCATGGTTTTACAAAGCATGATACTGTTCTTTCTCAGACACTTAAAGTTAATTTTTTGTTTGTTTTAGGAAAAAAGAATAGGTATAAATGAATAGAAAATTGTATGATAACACTGACACCGATAGTAACTGATGATCTTGATTGAGTACTTGCCCTATGTCCGGCCCTGATGGAGCATTTTAAACACGTTTCCTCATCCAGTGCTCACCCGGACTCTTGCAAGAGGCAGTGTCAGGGATGATGAAGAGCCCAGGCCTTGGCATTGACTGACCAGGGTTTGCACCTCCCAGTCCTGCCACTAACTCACAGCAAGTCACATTACCTCACTGTGCTTCCATTTCCCTGAAGTCTGTAGTCTTTACCTCGTGGGGCTGTTGTGACGATTAAATGAGCTAATCATGTGATGCTTAGCCGGGTGCCTTACACAGCACCTGCACTCACTTTAGTGCTGGTGGTGATGTGTGGAGTGGAGCCACCCAGTGAAGCTGAAGAAGTGGGTAGCGTGGTGGTGCCCTTCAGATGGGCAGAGGGTGTGCGCCGATGGCCAGTGACAGAAGAGGGCCTGAGGGCTGTGTTGAAGGGCTGTGAGACTTGAGAATTCAGTTGTTAGGAAAGCAGGGAGAGCAAGGCCTCTCGTTTGGGCCAGGCTGAGCAGTTTGAGCTCCATGTCTGGGCTCCCCTTGGGAAGAGCTACAGAGTGCCAGGCACACCCAGAAAGGAGTCAGGCCCACTTCAGCCTGGGCCTGAGACAGGCTGGATCCACTCAAAGAGGATCAAGCTGGCTGTCTTCCATTTGGTCTCCTGTGGTGACTCTCTGTTAGGCCTGGATTGAGTCACTTTAATCCTGTTTGAACTGATCTGAACAGGTTCCATCCATACCAGCTGGTTTGTTCTGGCTTAGAACAGACAGGCTGAGTTGGTCAGCCTTATACTGCCTTTGAATCTTGAGATGGATTTACTTTTAGTCTCAGTTTTTGGTTTCCCATTTTGAAGTGTATGGGTTTTTCATGGGAGTTTCTGTTGGAGGGTCCCAGCCACTCCATCCTGGGAAGCCCTTCCTTGCCTCCAGGGGCTGTTTCCCTCCTCTCAGTGCCGTCTCTTCTGCACTAGACATTCCTCAAAGTTTTTTGCTTATTAATAGTATCCTGGATAAGTGTGGTGACTCATGCCTATCTATAATCCCAGCACTTTGGGAGGTGAAGGTGGGAGGATCGCTTGAGCCCAGCCTCAAGACTCGCCCGGGCAATGTAGTGAGACTTCATTTCTACAAAAAATAGAAAAAAATAGCTAGGCATGGTGGCACGTGCCTGTAATCCCAACTGCATGGGAGGCTGAGGATCCCTTCAGCCCAGGAGTTTGAGGTTGCATTGAGCTATGATTGCAGCACTGCACTCCAAACTGGGAAACAGAGCTGTCTCTTTAAAAAAAAAAAAAAATATATATATATATATATATACACATATATATGTGTGTATATATGTATATATACATATATATGTGTGTATATATATGTATATGTATATATATACACATATATATGTATATATACACACATATATGTGTATATATATATGAAATTTCAAGGGGAATGGGGGAGGGAAGAGTTAAACATGTAAGTTCAGATCACCATCATGAAACAGAGCTGAAGGTGCTTCTTTTGTTGTAGTATAATTTATATTTCATAAAACCCACCCCTTCTAATGGTATAATTGTATGATTTTTAGGGAATTTTTAGAGCTAACTGCCACCACGATCCAGTTTTAGAACATTTCCATCCCTCAGAAACTCCTGTGTCCTTGTGTAGTCAGTTCTGTCCCTGCCCCTGGCCCACCAGTGATGTGCACTTTTGTCGCTCTAAATTTGCCTTTTCTGGACATTTCCTAAAAATGGAATCACACAGTACATTCCTTTTCATCTGTCTTCTTTCCCTGAGCATGTGTTTTAAGGTTTGTTGGTGAAGTGGCTGTATCAGCGCGTCACCTCTCTGTTTTGCTGGGTAGTGCTCCATCCTGCGGTGTGTCGACTGAATTCTCTGTCCGTTTACCAGGTGATAAACATTTGGAGGGTTTGTAGCTTTTGGCTTTTATGAATAATGGTGCTATAAGCATTCATGTTCATGTCTTTGTGTGGACATATGTTTTCTTTTTTTAGGTAGATACCTAGGAGTAGAATTACTGGGTCATGTGATAAATTTATATTTAACTTTTTAAGAGAATACCAAACGATCTTTCAAAGTGGCTGTGCCATTCTGCCTTCCCACCAGCAACGCATGAGGGTTCCGTCTCTGCACATTTTTGCCAATACTTGTTATGGCCTGTTGTTGTTGTTTTCTTTTGTTTTTAATTATAGCCATCCTGGTAGGTGTGATGTGGTATCTCATTATGGTTTCATTTGTGTTTCCCTGATGGCATTTCTCTTGTTAGCCATTCATGTATCTTCTTCTTCTTCTTTTTTTTTTTTTGAGGTGGAGTCTCACTCTGTTGCTCAGGCTGGAGTGTAGTGTGCAATCTCTGCTCACTGCAACCTCCGCTTCTTGGGTTCAGGCGATTCCCCTGCCTCAGCCTCCTAAGTAGCTGGGATTACAGGCATGTGCCACCACATCTGACTGATTTTTGTCTTTTTAATAGAGATGGGGTTTCATCATGTTGGCCAGGCTGGTCTCAAACTCCTGACCTCAGGTGGTCTGCCCACTTTGGCCTCCCAAACTGCTGGGATTACAGGTGTGAGCCACTGTGCCTGGCCCATATATCTTCTTTTGTGAAATGTCTGTTCAAATCTTTTGTGGAGCTGCTTTTTAAAGCTGCACCAGCTGTGGATCTGTGGTTCTTGGTGATGGCAAACATGGCTTCTCTCAGGACAAAAATGACTATCAAATGAGACTTCTCAGCCCGTCTCCTCTCCTTGCTCATGAAAGAGGACTTTGGCCTCTCCAGCTCAGCTGTTTCTCTAAGGAAAAACTTTACCTGACCAGTTCTTTTTTTTTTTTTTTTTCTTTTAACTATGAAAATTATCAAGTACTTGGAAAAGTGCAGAGACTGGTACAATGAACTCCTCTATACCCTCTTGACTAGATTCAGCCATCGTTATCATGCTGGCATATTTGCCTTGTCTCTACTCACATATATTTTGCTGACCCATTTTAACCTAAGTTTTAAACTCACTTTACGTCTATATGTTGACACATACCTCACTAAGGATAAAGACCTTTTCCTACTTAACCACTGCATTGTTATCATACTTAGGAGAATTGACAGAAAGTCAGTGGTACCCTCTAAGATCCATAGTCAGCTTTCCCCAGTTGATTCCCAAATGTTGTTTATAGGGCAGGCTAGTTCTTCTGAGTGTTCTTGGGAAGAATGGGAAGGTAGAAGGCTCACAGGATAGAACTGAGGAGGGGATAACTGAAGTGGATATATTGTATTGGAGCAACTTTGAGGGATGAGAGAAGAGTCATTGTCAGCACTGGAGATGTACCAGGAGAGAACCTGGGTCATTTGGACATTCCTTTTTGGTTGCTTGCCCCTGTTTCTTCCCTTTCTTCCCTTCCCTCCCTTCCCTCCCTCCCTCCCTCCCTTCCTCCCTTCCTTCCTTCCTTTCTTCCTTTTTTTTTTGATGGAATCTTGCTCTATCACCAGGCTGGAGTGCAGTGGTGAGATCTTGGCTCACTGCAACCTCCGCCTCCTGGGTTCAAGCAATTCTCTTGCCTCAGCTTCCCAAGTAGCTGGGACTACAGGCGCCTGCCACCACGCCCGGCTAATTTTTATGTTTTTAGTAAAGACGAGGTTTCACCATGTTGGCCAGGCTGGTCTCGAACTCCTGACTTCAAGTGATCTGCCCACCTCAGCCTCCCAAAGTGCTGGGATTACAGGTGTGAGCCACTGTGCCCGGCCGCCCCTGTTTCTTTGACAGCATACTTCTGTGTGCCAGGCCCTGTGACTGAGGGACCTGGGAGGGTTGCAGATGGAGTCAATATCATCAGGCTGACTTTTCTTCTTTTTGAGCTACCTCCAAAGACTGGAGCCAACTGCAATTATCCAGGCAAATCATTTTTCGCAGTGACCTTTGGGCTAGATCTTGCTCTCCAGGACTGATTTTCACATAGGCATCACAGATTCGGCATTTCCCAAATCAAATTCACCATCCTTCCCCCAAATCTGCTATGTCACCTCTGTTCCTTCCTTGAAGAAGGACACACCATCCTTCTGGTACCTCATGCCAAAAACCATCTCATCCTCAGCTGGTACTTCTGCCTCCCTCCACTTCAGTGCCTGGGGAGTCTCTGTCCTTCCTGTCTCTCAGTCTCTCTCCTCTCTGACTTGACTGCCGCAGCCTCAGCTCAGGGGCCCTTCCTTACCTCTTGCCTGGATAACTGCAGTTGGTTCCAGTCTTTGTCTTCTCCTCGCCTTCCTCCCAACTCCCTCCTTACTCTCCTGGTCACTTGCCACTAAAAAGCTGTCAGTGGCCACAGCTTTCTGTGTTCAGTGATGTGGTAGATGCTCTTCTAGAGGTGTGTGCACTTGGGTGACAGAATAGCTGGCTCTGTTTTGGGTTGTTCAGGCATGATAGCCAGAAGAAGGGACATTTGAGCAGGGTCTTGAATGATGACAGGGTGGCAGGGTGGCATGAACAAAGCCATCAAATAATGAGATATCTGCCTCCCTGTGCCTCAGTTTCCCCACATGCAATAGGGTGTAATGATAGGACCTACTTCAGGATTTTTGGGTTAGATGAGCTAATGTATGCCAAGCATGGCATATGGTACTATATGGGGTTAGCTATTACCCAGGTTATTATGGATGAAGAAATGTGGTGCCAGGGGAACACAAGAGAATTTGCTTGTCTTCTTCACCCTGCCTTTGGTTTAAAAGAAAAATCAAGGCTGGATGCGGTGGCTCACACCTGTAATCCTAGCACTTTGGGAGGCCCAGGTGGGAGGATTGCTTGAGCTCAGGAGTTTGAGACCAGCTAGGCAACATAGCAAGACCCCACCTCCACAAAACAATTAGTGGAGCATGGTGGCACATGCCTGTAGTCCCAGCAACTCGGGAGACTGAGGTGGAAGGATCACCTGAGCCCAGGAGGTTGAGGCTGCAGTAAGCCGTGATTGAGCCACTGCACTCCAGTCTGGGTGACAGAGCAAGACCCTGTCTCAAAATAAATAAGACAAAGATCACAAACTCTAGTGCCTGCAAGGGCCAGGCACGCACTGAAATGGTCGCACAAGCTAACTGGGGACTCAAAGGCCCTGCTCCAATCCAAGGGGCAGCCACCACTCAGCTGGCTGATGGTCACCATACAGTAAAATGGGCCCAGTATTGCCAGAAAAGTCAGAAATGCAGAATTCTATGTGAAATCTTCCAATTTTTAAATGTTGGTTATTAATTTTAAAAATATTAATACCCTGTACAAGCCCATCAAACTGTATCTGTGGGCCATAGTTAGCCTGAAAGCCACTAGCTTATGACCTTTCTTTAAAGGTCTCCTCTGAGATGATCTGCTCAAATCTGGTACAACTTTTGCCTGGGGGTGGGGATAAATTTGTTTTGAAGACTGATTTTTATGAGCCCCTTTGCCTTGCAGGACTTCTCCAGACAGGTTATGTTACCTGCAGAGGCTGCCCTGAAGCTCCCTGTGGCCTGGAGACTATGTACAAGAGGAATGGTCTGATGGCTAGCGTGTTGGTCACCTCTGCCACTCCACAGGTACTGAGGCTGCAAGAATCGGGACAGTGGGTAGAGGGGTCTCCTTTCAGCTAACCCAGGCCCCAGCTGAGCCTTGGACAGCGAGGCAGTAGGGCTCTGTGAATACCACCATTCTTAGCACTCCTAAGGCCCCTGGCCATGCTAGGCGTGAGATTTGGGAGGCAGTCGGCCCTGAGGATCAGCGTGTTTTCTGAAGTCGTTCTCTTCAAAGAAAAACAAATACCTGCCCAGTCCAGCTGTAGCAAGTGCCACATTCCATTTTGGTGGCAAGAAGGGATCAGACCTTTCCCAGGAAAAGCCGCTGCTGATTATAAATAAGTCACACACATTCCGGAATGAAGTCAGACAGAAGTCATTCCAACTGGCCATGGGTTCTTATTTACCTTGCTCAGTGGGAAATGGTTATAAGGACTGGTGGTCTGCAGTGGCCTGGGCTAGGGTCCCTGCTGTGGGGTTTGGGAGTTTGATTTCCACGCTCGGTAATGGCACAGAAGCATGCAGGAGGAGTGGGTGCCATTTGAGGCCCAAGATGCCACCACCCTATTGTGTATGTAACGCCTGCTCCTCGGACAGATTGGCAAGGCCATACCAGGGTTTGAGCCCACAAGGCCCTCCTCATTATGCTAGGCTTTTGAAGTGATCCTGGGTAACCTGCCAAAAAGTCACAGGAATCAGTTAGTTTCTTATAAACCTTTCAAGAAAATTCGGTGTTTTGATCTCTGGTCCTGAAATCGGGATAGGTTTAAGTAAAGCTGTTGCTGCAGCAGAATTGTCATTACCCTCATCATCATCACCAATGAATGTATTTGGGGCAGCTTTTGATCAACACGTCCCCTTGTATGATTGTGTGTGTTTGGGGCGGATACAATGGTGTGTCACTGGAAAGTTATAATACCCGAAATCCCAGGAATGGACTCCTTTTTGTAACTAGAGGAGTCAGACTTCTATTTCCATTTAGAGTGAAGCTTCTTTCTTCTCTGGTCTGTATGTGTATATATGTATATGTGTGTGTGTGTATATATATATATTTGAGTGTGTATATATATGTGTATACACATTATACACATTCACACATATATGCTGTGTATATGTACATATATGTGTATCCAGCACAAGGTAAGTACTCAATAAATATTTTTTGAATAAATGAATGAGCAAATGATGAATACATGTATAACTGAAGTGCTCTATAAATTTTGATGACTGAGTGATACATTTACACCAACATAGCCCCATAATTTGTTGCTTACTATATACCAGGCACTTTTTTGCATGTTCCATAGGCACCGTCTAATTTAATATTCACAATAACCCCATCAGGTGTATATTATTATTTTATCCCTAGTTTATAGATGAGGAAGCTAAGGCACAGACAGGTGAACAAGCTGGCTTGGAATCACACAGCTGCCATGTGGGTGGGGATTCAAAGCCAGGCCTCCCTGACTCTCGAGCCGGTGCTCCTAACCATGACATTATACCATCCAAAAGAAAATCCACCCTGTCACTCTGATATATTCTGCTTTCTGGAAGGTGGGTGTAGAAGTACAGAACGGTTTGTACAGAATTGTCTGCTCAGGATCTACATATGAGACTGGGAGATGGAGTAGACTGCCGATTCCAGCAGCATCAGGAGAAATCTTTATAACTTTTCAAAAGTTCACTCTGCGTAGGTTCTCCTCAGGGGAGAATGTCCTGTCACTGTGGAACTTTAAAAATAGCCATGCCTGGGCTGGGTGTGGTGGCTCATGCTTGTAATCCCAGCACTTTGGGAGGCTGAGGTGGGTGGATCACCTGAGGTCAGGAGTTCGAGACCAGCCTGGCCAACATGGTGAAACCCTGCCCCTACTGAAATTACAAAAATTAGCCAGGCGTGGTGGCGGGTGCCTGTAATCCCAGCTACTTGGGAGCTACTTGGGAGACCGAGGCAGGAGAATCACTTGAACCCAGCATGTGGAGGTTGCAGCGAGCCGAGATCACAGCACTGCACTTTTGCCCGGGTGACAGAGCGAGACTCCCACTCAAAAAAAAAAAAAAAAATAGCCATGCCTGAGCTCACCCGAGTCCCCTTGAATCAGCCCTCCTGGGGATGGAGGCAGATTCTGCCAGTTATTTTTTAAGCTTTATTTTATATAACCCGTACTATAGCCCTGGGAAGTAGGTTTAATATCACCATTTTACAGATGATAACTGAGACTCAGTAAAACGAAGTTATTTGTCTGAGCACAGACAGCAGCTGGTGTGGAGCTGGCATTTTATCCAGGCCTATCTGACCTCAGAGCTCTTAACCACTATGGTATACTGCTTCTTAAGATCATCTTAAGAGTTTTTGGTATAGTAGACTCATTTTAAAATCTTTTGATGACACAGGCCTATCGAAATCTGCAGGTTTAAGTTCCTGCTCCTCTTTTTAACCTTACATTTGCAGTTGTTGACTATTGGTTTCCCTCACTGGCCTAAAAGCACTCTAGTTTTCAGGAAGATTACAAAGTTTTTCCAGATATAGCCATTTTGGAAAGAGTGAAATAAAGAAGAATTAATAAAAGCATATTCTCTAAATCCCAGTCCAAGATGTTGAGGTTAATGGAAACCACAAAATCCTTCTTCGTGAGCTGAGACGAATAAAATCATTTATGAACAGGGCACAATTTTTGGGCGGTAAGCTTGATTGAGCTTGATGAAGTTAAATTAAAGAGAAAGTATATTCAACATTCTGGGATCCCCACAGTGTTGAGATTCATGAAATCAGCCACATTTGAGGAGTTTTAGCTTGCCTTTTTATGGGAGACTCTTTCATATACATGCAGGATGCAGAGCATCCTTAGCACAAAGGACTCTACTAAATATAACTTTCACACCAGCCTCTAAAGCCAGTTGGTTACCTCTCAGCTCATTAGCAAGCAGGCTTTGAATTCCAAGTGCCCCGCATGATAAATAAGCCTTGAGAGCTACTTTCACATTTTGTGTAACAATTTCCTGCAGTGACTTCAAGTAGGAAAAAACCAGGTAATGTTTGAAAGACATCATGAGGCAGATTGTCTCCTCAGGCCTCCTAAGACATGCAGTCCTGTTCTCCCTTGAGGAAGATTGGGCTGTAATTTTTTACCCCACCACTAAACCACTGGCCAGAGAAAGTTAGGGTGTGGCAACTGAAGGCATGTGTTTTGGGGTCGGATAGATACAAAAGTAAGTTTACTTTCTGGCTTTCCCTTTCATAGCTGAGATACCTTGGAGAAGTAACATTGCCTCTACTTCCTTCTCTATAAAATGGGAACAATAATAATTTGTACTCATAGGGCACATGTGAGAAGGAAATAAGATGATACACATGCAGTGCTTAACATGGTGCCTGGACTGGGGTAAAGCTCTAATCAATAGAAGCCATTTTTTATTGTACTATTCCATTGCTCTCCCATCCTGAATTCCGAGGAGGTTTGGGAGGCAATGATTCCACGTCATATCATTCAGTTGGCACCATCTTTCCCTGCTCTCCACAGGGCAGCAGCAGCTCGGACTCTCTGGAGGGCCAGAGCTGCGACTATGCCAGCAAGAGCTATGATGCCGTTGTCTTCGATGTCTTGAAAGTGACCCCAGAGGAGTTTGCTGTAAGTGAAACAGGGCTGGTGTGGGTGGCTGGGCACCACAGCAGGGCACTAGAGGGAGCCACCACTTAGGCTTTGGGCTCAGATTGGAAACATTCTATATGCCCAACAAGAGGGGAGTGTTGAGTAAAGTCCGTACCACCCTTTGTGAAATACAATGCAGCATTAAAAAGGATGCTGTCTTGAAATTAACTACCCTGGAAGGCTGTACGCTATATATATAAATGTGAAAGGAGCAGACTAAAGCAACGTTTGTGGAGAACGTGCAATTTTAAAAATTCATGTACAGACTGGGCAAGGTGGCTCACGCCTATAATCCCAGTGCTGTGGGAGGCTGAGGTAGGAGGATGGCTTGAGCCCAGGAGTTCGAGATCAGCCTGGGCAGCATAGGGAGACTGCATCTACAAAAAATGGAAATAAAAAAATTAGCCAGGTGTGATGGCACACACTTGCAGTCCCAGCTACTCAGGAGACAGGTGAGAGGATTGCTTCAGCCTGGGAAGTTGAAGCTGCAGTGAGCTGTGATCATGCAACTATATTCCAGCCTGGGTGACAGAGAAAAACCCTGTCTCAAAAAAAAAAAAAAAAAAAAAAAAAAAAAAAAGCATGTACAACACACATATGACATGTATTTGCATTTGCATGAGGTCTAGATTTTTTGTTTACATATTCATAAATATCTGGATCTATATAGCCAAACATATTATTTACTGTAGTATTTGGTTATAGATTCCAGGTAATTGGAATTTAATTTTTCTTTTTGTTTATGTATACTTTCTATATTTTTATAACAACCATTTTCTACAATGATAAACAATATTATTTGGGCAATTTTAAAAAATATAAATTAAAAAAAAAGATATATCTTCAACCAATGTGTTGCTCCTGGTCTAACTAAGGGACTGTCCCTTGTGGTGGAGCAGTGTTAGCTCCTTGTTTTGCCATGACTTGGTTTCCTCTTTTTGAACTTTGACAGTAGAGGGAGAATATTGATTCTGGGGTGACCTCAAACCTGATTGAGAGTGTTGTCCAAGCGTTGAACTCTCCAGAACCCTGGAAGTGTTTCTAACCCATACCCACGTCTCCTCTACCCTCTTTGGTAAAAGAGGTTTCTTGTCCTCCTGGGTGCCAAGGGAACTAGCTGGGCCCCATGTCATTGCTCTGCCATCATTGGCTTCTTCCATGTTTACTTTGTGCCAGGCCATACTGAGCCTGGCACATGCATCATCTCCTTCAGTGTGTCTGAGGGATCATTTTAAAACCTTCAAACTCTGTAGTGGCTCCCTCCTACTAGAATGAGACCCAGAGTTCCTCCTGAGGCCTCCAGTACTCTCTATGGTCTGGCTAAGCCTCCTCTTCTGCCCCCACCTCTGTGCTCTCCCACTGTTTCTTTCTTCCCCAGGCTCACCTGCATCCTCTGTCCTTTTCTTTTTTCAGTCTTCATGGCTCTTCCTTAGTTGTCTGCTCACTCTGTGTTCAAATGTCTGTCCTTAGGACTTTCACTGGGCTAAAGTAGCATCTTTCCATCATTATCTTTCTCCTTACTCTGCTCTGTTTTTCTTCATAACTCTTATTACTACCCAACATTACATTATAGAATAATTTTTTTTTTTGAGACAGCATCTCATTCCATCACTTAGGCTGAAGTGCAGTGGCACAGTCACAGCTCATAAAAGCCTCAATCTCCCTGGCTCAAGTGATCCTCCTGCCTCAGCTTCCCAAAGTGCTGGTGCTACAGGTGCATACCACCATGCCCTGCTAATTTTTTTGATTTTTAGTAGAGATGAGATCTCACTGTGTTGCTGTGGCTGGTCTCCAATTCTTGGACTCATGTGATCCTTCCACCTCAGCCTCCCAAAGTGCTGGGATTCCAGGCGTGAGTCACCACTCCCAGCCTATATAATAATAAATTTAAATTGCATATCTCTTCCACTGGAATATAAACTTTCTAAGGACGGGAACTTATCTGACTTGTTCACTGCATTTTTTCCCAGTGCCCAAAATATACCTGGCTCATAGTAGGTGCTCAAAACATACGTATTGCCTGAAAGAGTTCAATTCTTTTTTTTTTTTTCTTTGAGACGGAGTCTCGCTCTGTCACCAGGCTGGAGTGCAGTGGCGGGATCTTGGCTCACTGAAACTTCCGCCTCCCAGGTTCAAGTAATTCTTCTGTCTCAGCCTCCCGAGTAGCTGGGATTATAGGCGCATACCACCATGCCCAGCTAATTTTTGCATTTTTAGTAGAGACAGGGTTTCACCATGTTGGCCAGGATGGTCTCAATCTCCTGATCTCATGATCTGCTCGCCTCGGCCTCCCATAGTGCTGGTTGGGATTACAGGCATGAGCCACCGCACCTGACCAAGAGTTCAATTCTTACAACAACTCAATGAGTCATATCATTTGCTCCCAATTTTCTGATAAAGTAAGGATCCAAGAGATTAATTTTCTTACATGGATTATATAGCCAGGTATTGGCAGAGCCAGGTCTGAAACTCTCATCTCCTAATTACCCATGTAGTGCTAGGAAGTAATTATAAGAGCAACTCCTATTTTTGAACACTGATTATGTCTAGGTCTTGTGTTAAATGTTTTACATGCTTTATCTAGTTTACTTTTCATAACAGCTTTATAAATGAGGTATAATTATTATTCCCAATTTACTGATAAGCGAGTCAACACTTAGAGAAGAAAGTCGTCTCTTCACACAGATAGTACATGGCACAGCTGGGATTTAAAACCAGGGCTGTCTGACACTGTAGACCAGTGATTTCCAATAGAAATACAATGTAAGCTACATATGCAATTTAAAATTTTCTAGTAATCGGCCGGGCGCGGTGGCTCATGCCTATAATCCCAGCACTTTGGGAGGCTGAGGCGGGTGGATCACCTGAGGTCGGGAGTTCGAGACCAGTTTGATCGACATAGAGAAACCAGGTCTCTACTAAAAATACAAAATTAACTGGACGTGGTGGTGCATGCCTGTAATCCCAGCTACTCAGGAGGCTGAGGCAGGAGAATCACTTGAACCCAGGAGGCAGAGGTTGCGGTGAGCCGAGATTGTGCCATTGCACTCTAGCCTGGGCAAAAAGAGCGAAACTCCATCTCAAAAAAGAAAAAAAAAAATTTCTAGTAACTACATTAAAAAATGAAAGAGGTAAAATTACTTGTAATAATATGTTTTATTTAACCCTGTATGTCTAAAATATTATCATTTTAAAATATAAGCAACATAAAATTATTGAAATACTTTATATTCTTTTTCTTTACAAGCTAAGTCTTCAAAATCCGATGTGTGTGTATGTAAGAGACAAGGTCTCACTATGTTGCCCAGGCTAGAGTGCAGTGGCTATTCACAGGTGCAATTACACCACAGTGCAGTGCCTTGAACTCCTGGACTCAAGCCCTTTTCCTGCCTCAGCCTCCTAAATAGCTCAGACTATAGGCTTGTGCCACTGTACTTGGCTCCAATGTGTATTTTACACTTTATGGTGCTAGCAACATTTCACATGCTCAGTAGCCACATGTGGCTAGTGGCTACCATATTGGACAGTATAACACTAGAGCCTGCACCCTTAGCCACAAAGCTGTATTGCCTCTCCTTTAGAGGACGTCATGGATCTCGCAGGCCAATGGCCTAGCTTCTATGTTCTATTTATGTATGTTTACTTGTACTTTTAAGAGTCATGTTTTTTTAGCTTCATGAAAGAAGCAATAACGAGGCTTAAAAATCCCTTTCTAGCTGTTTACCCTGTGGAATGGCAGAGAGTTAGACTGCATCATAGAAAAACATTGCCTAACAGGACTCCTTGGTGAGACGCAGGGCCTGGTTTTCTAGCCTCAGCCGTAGGGTATTGCTTGGCTTGCTTCAGGCTGCCTTTCTGAGGCTGGGAAGACTGTAGGGAAGGATGGTGAATACTTTTTGAGAATGCAGTGCTAAAACTTTGGCTGTCCCTGCTGGAGCTAGTATGTCTTCAGCTTACATGTGAAACCAGGTCTCTGGAGTCTTTGGCCTCTGGGAAAGCACTGGAGTGCCTAGGTGTTAGAATTGAACCAGACCAACTGGCATTTTAGTTTCCTGTCTAGTGAAAGAAAAAACCCAGACATGAAAACCCAGTGAAAGAATTATTTGAGTGATTCTGGGAAGATGGTGGTGGCAGTAGCATATTTTTAAATTCTCTCTTAATCCGTATTCCCCCACCGCCCCACTGTAAACATTCAGAACAACTAGATAGCAAACCCTGAAACCCATGAACAAAATTGTAGTAAACCTAGGTGACAAGTTATCGTCATCACCCCCAAAATACAAGTGGTTGAATATATACCACCAACATCCACAAGACCTTCAGGGTATCAGCATCTGTAGAGGAGAAAGCAGAATAAGCACTGGGGTATTTGATAGACTTGAGAATAAGAGAACCCCAAAGTTGTCAATAGGTATTTGCTAGAAAGTTCAGTGGGTCAGGGTGGGAATAGCAGCTGAAATTGGCAGGGATTTTGACTATTCAAATAATGGGTGAGTAGAAGGGATCTGTGGAATAGCCATTATGACCTCTTGAAACCAGGCAACTAGGGGGTCCCTTCTAGAATGATGCTGCGTACCTAAGAAATTCAGTAGGGAGTGGAGTCAAAATGATCAGAAAGGATAGAGATAGTTGTGGCAAAAGATGATCTAAGAGTGTGTGTGTGTGTGTATGTGTGTGAGTGAGAGAGAGAAATCTCAAGAAATAGTGGCTATGGTGTTGAACACTACATGAAAGCAACCTAAAACAGCTGTGTGTAGTTAGAAAAGGTACTCTGAACCATATTGCCCTGTAAAAGCTCAGGAAAACTAATTTTGCATGAAAATAAGCAACAGGAAATTATTGCTGTCAAATCTCATTCAAAGTTATTGTACAAAAAAAGAGACAAGAATCCCTATAGACAATGAAAGCATGCCACAAAAACAGACAAAACCTGTAACTGTTTATTTTTAAATGAGCTAAGAGATGTTAAGATCACACATGAAGAACATAAATCAGAAATACAAAAATCTCAGAAATGAGATGACAGAACTTAGGGAAGACTTAAAAATAAAAGAATTCTTTTGGAAATGAAGATTGAACTAGAAGGAACACAGGAACACATAAACATAACAGAAAATGCCTAAGGGAGGAAACTTTTTCACATGAAAATAAATGAAGAAAGAATAAGACTTTGGGAAAAAGTGACAGATATTCATGATAGCCAAAGAACATCCAACATACAGACAATAGGAATGCCTGAAAGCAGGGAACAAAAAGGCAAGGGAACTTCACAAATAATTAAAACTAAAATTTAGGAAAATGTTCATGAAATTTAAAAAAAAAAAAGATTTGAAACCGCATATTGAAAGAACACACCACGAAGCCGAGAATGTCAACCCTAAATGGTCAATACTAAAGACATTTTTTTTTTACAAACTACTGGGTTTTAAAGGAAAAAAAATTATTTGGGCATTTAGGCAAAAACAGCAAATGACATATACAGGAAATGATTAGATTACCATCAGTCTTTTTTGACAGAAACATGTTTTTGCCAAAAGGAAATGGAACTACATAATTAAGGAAAGAAAGAAGAAGTGAGCCAAAGAATTTATAATATATCCAGCAAGACTGACTTTAAAGTATAAAGGACACAAACAAACTGTTGTGAACATGCAAAGGCCTCAGAATTTTATTCCCCTGAGCCCTTCCTGAGGAATCTATGAGAGAATGAATCTTAGATAATGAACATAATTAGAGAACCATCACTATAAAGACAGAGAGCAGTAAACATGCAATTACTTGTGGAATTAAGACTGAATGAGGGTTAAAGGTAGAGGGTATAGTTTGTAATGAATGTATGCCCAGATGGTAGATATAGTATGACTATAGGATGAAGTAAATGAAAACTTACGGGATTCTGGAATCCTAGTATACTCTATGTCCTTGAGACCAAGATTTTCAAAATAGAAGAAAGGAGATACAGATATAATACAGAAGAGGTTAAGTAAGTTTTTAAAAATGCCCTGAATTTGAATTGGAAATATTAGTATGAATTCTGCATTGTGGTCTTGAAATAGCATTTCTTACTAAAAGAACCCATGGCTTCCGGAGAACTGGTTGATTCCAAGCCTGGGAAAGGACATGTTCAAGATGAGCCTGGTACATCTTCCCAGTACCCAGTGAGGAAGCTGTCAAGGAATAGGAGGGTTTGTGGCAAACGGACTCAAGAGCTAGCTAGAAGAAGCTCCCATTGCCCCATCATGGCACAATTTGAGCTTCAAATGATAATAATTGCAAATGATTGAAACTCATCAAGCAATGGGTCACCTTTTGATGATAATGGGGCAGTTTATAATCTTAAAAACTGGTAAATATGAGGAAAGAATCAAGCATTTGTCCTACCTTTTACTTTTGAACTAACTACACTGGATAACCAAACAGTAGATGAGGGAAAGTGTCTATTAAATTATTCAGTTAAGAAAAGGAAAAGAAATGAAAGAATTGGAATATCATCATTTTGAACCCCAGTGAATGAAAATATCTAAGCAGTGAACATCAATAGCCACTAACATTACAAAAGGAGAGCCATTGTGTGCCTCCTGATGAAGCAGTGTGCCGCCACCTGCGGTCTTGCCAAAGAGTTGCACCTGTGTCTGATGAAGTCCCTGGGTCCAGCTGCTGATTTGCAGACATACCAAGAATGGAAGAACACATTGACCTGTTCCATAAGTGTGGAGAACTTATGGCTTGGATTCTTCAGCAGATGTATTACAAGGAATATAAAGGGATGGAGAGAATATTTGTAGATTAAAAGAGATTTTAAAAGTACATATCGGCTGGTGCAGTGGCTCACACCTGTAATCCCAACACTTTGGGAGGCTGAGGTGGGCGGATCACAAGGTCAGGAGTTTGAGACCAGCCTGGCCAATATGGTGAAACCCCGTCTCTACTAAAAATACAAAAATTAGCCAGGCATGGTGGCGCACACCTGTAGTCCCAGCTACTCAGGAGGCTGAGGCAGGAGAATCGCTTGAACCCAGGAGGTGGAAGTTGCAGTGAGCCGAGATTGCGCCACTGCACTCCAACCTGGGCGACAGAGCGAGACTCCATCTCAAAACAAACAAAAAGTATGTATCAGGTTGAGCATGGTGGCTTACATCTGTAATCCCAGCACTTTGGGAGGTTGTGGTGGGAGGATTGTTTGAGGCCAGGAGTTAGAGATCAGCCTGGGCAACAGAGCTAGAATCCATCTCTACAAAAAATTAAAAAGTTAGCTGGGCATGGTGGCTTATACCTGTAGTTGTAGCTTCTCAGGAGGCTGAGGCAGGAGGGATCACTTGGACCCAGAATTTTGAGGTTAGCTCACTAGGTATGATCACACCACTGCATTCAAGCCTGGACAACAGGTAAGACACTCTCTCTAAAATAGGTAGGTAGGTAGGTAGGTAGATAGCACTTATCAAATTTTTAAAAAAGTGGACAGGACTACCCTGTGATGTATAGGTGTATATACTTGAGTGATTAAATTATTTAAAAAACTTGAAGAAAGTCAGGATAATGGTTACTTTTGGTGGGAGAGAGACTTGTGATTGGGACAAGTCACATTGAAGAACTTCTGGGGTGGCTCTTTTATTCGTTTTGATTGTGCCAAAATATACATAATATAAAATTTACTATCTTAACATTTTTCAGTGTACAATTCAGCAGTGTTAAGTACATTCACAGTGTCATGTAACCAATCTCCAGAACTGCTTTCGTCTTGCAAAATGGAAACTCTGTATCCATTAAACAACTCCCCATTCCCTCTCCTCCCAACCCCCAGCAACCACTACTCTACTTTCTGACTCCATGATTTTGACTCTTCTAGTTACCTCATGTAAGTGGAGTCATATAGTATTTGTCTTTGTGACTTTTCTGTAGATTTGACTTTCTGTTTTGTTTTGAGACAATCTCACTTACTCCCAGGCTGGAGTGCAGTGGTGCGATTTCGGCTCACTGCAACCCACTCCTCTCGGGTTCAAGCAATTCTCTTGCCTCAGCCTCCTGAGTAGCTGGGATTACAGACATGCACCACCACACCCGGCTAATTTTTGTATGTTATATTAGAGACAGGGTTTCACCATGTTGGCCAGGGTGGTCTCGAACTCCTGACCTCAAGTGATCCGCCAGCTTCAGCCTCCCAAAGTGCTATGATTACAGGCATGAACCACTGTGCCCAGCCTAGTTTGACATTTTTTAAAAATGAAAAGTTAAAAAAGCTTTAAATAAGTTACTGCTAGATTAATTTTCAAAAGGAACAGAACAGTTCCTAGGCCCATCCCCTGACTCTTTTCTAAATTGCCAGACACGGGCTTTCTGTGGTTCTGTGAGTCAAAGCAGGAATAGATCTTTGGAGCTGATTACTCTGTTCTGTGCGCCCTCCTGGCCATGCCTTGGTGGAGTGGGGTAAAGCCAATAGCTTTTTTTGTTTGTTTATTTGGGGTCTGGAAGACCCTTACATTTAAGGTTGAGGCTGGGAAGAGAGGATTTAGTCAGCCACTGTTAGAGAGGAGAAATACTACATTTAACATATGCAAAAAACTTTTTTTTTTCCTTTTGGCTAACCAAGTAGCATTTCCCTTAAAAGCCTGGGTTTTTAGAGGGCCCTGGACTAGGAGGAAGGAGGAGATGGGAGAAGGCTTAAGGAAGCCATTGCCAGGTGACTAGCTTGACTGGACATCCTATGTTAATGCTTTATTTCTCAAAATAAGGATAGGCCATTAAGAGACTTACGAGTGTTCTCGCTCAGCCCCACTACTGGCCGGATTTGCTGCTTGGAAACGAGAGTGGGAGGCTCCTTGTCTCATGTTTCTGTTGAGGCTGTAACATACCCCTAGAAAATGCCTTTTCTCTCCAGGAAACCAAGGTACCTCTCCTGAGGGAGGGACAGGGCGCTGAGATGGTCCCGAGAGCTGGCTATGAAGTGTGACAGGACCTGACCTCACCTCTTACCCCAACCCCTACCCATACTTCCCACCCCCCTTTTTGGTAAAACTGAGTGGCCTTGAGGGTTCAAACTTCCAGGGAAGGATTACTCATCAGCGACCTCTTTAACATATGTTTGGCTTTTTAGTAAAATGGCATGAAATCGATAATCTGATGATCTTTGTAAGTATCTTGTATCAAAATATCCTTGCTCTAGATACTGTATCTTTTTTGGTCAGAATTGAAAGGATAGAAATAGAGATGCTTCTGAAACCTCATTATGTATTTCGGACTAGCTAGTCTAAGTCTGGTGACCTCTGTTGTTGTTTGTTTTGAATAAAACACCTGAACACATTTTCTGACTTATGGTCTGAGCAGAGAGCAGAATATTTGAAACTTGGACCATCCAAAAAGTGTGAAATGTAAGGTCACTGCTTTAATAAATCATCTGGAAATTCAGTAGCAAACCCTAGAACTGGTGGCAGGATGGAAAGGAAGTTTTCTCATTTTCACATTAGCAGACTTTTGGTTCTTTTCCTAAATGACATTGCAAACATCCTGCCGGTTCTCCCAGATAGGGTGTTAACTTGAAGTGCAGGGGAGATTTCCAAGGTCCTCTGAGCTTTCAGGTCAAATCTCCTGTCTTTACAAGGCCTTTCTGTTCCCCAGGATGGCAGACTTAATCCAAATATGAGAAGCACTTGGCTAACCATCTTGATGGATCTGGCAGAAGAAATGCCAGTCTGTTTGCACTGCTCAGGACATAGTTCTGAGCCATGGAGCTCTAGGCCAAACATAGACCTATAGGCCTTCAGGGCTTACTGGCCACTCAACACCCAGATTATGAGGGCCAGATACATTATGCTGATGTCAAGAGTCTCCTTGACATCAAGAGGTGTTGGGTGGAAACTGGAGGCGGAAGAGCTCAGATTCCGCTCCAGTGCTTCCTTATTCCTGGTCCTCTCTCCCACCTCTCAGCCAGGCTGGTGGCAGCATCTCACCCGTTTCCATGAAGAACACTAGCTCCACTCCTGGGAGAGTACAAAGAGGCTCTCCACTGAAGCCAGCTGCATGTTTTCCTCTCCACTCTGCCTGAGGATGGTCTGCTTTGGCCTGTATCCCGTGCTTCTCAGGAACCCAGTGACCTTGGACCACCTTTGAGTGTGTTGCCATTTTTCTCCAATATATTCTTAATACAAGGGTTTTTACTGGCTCAGTGGATTTTAAACATGTTCTTTAGAGCAACCTCAGTGCATGAATATTCAACCAAATTAATGGTCCCTTATTTGCTAGCTTATGTATTGGTCAGGAACCATAAGTTCACATGCCAGTACATGAGCCCATCTGTGTGGCTTCCGTTTTGACACACACACACCCCCTCACACTCAACACTCATTCTCTCACACACACATACACTTTCATATACACGCACACACGTACACCCTCACACATACACACACTTATACGCTTACGCTCACACTCACACAGTCACACACACCATATACTCACACACACACACACACACACTCAGATACACACACATAAACACACTGTCTTATGTGTTTATTGAGCATCTGTCAGGTGCCAGGAACGCTACCTCTTGTCTTGAATTTTCACCAAGATCCCATAAAATAGGGATTATTGTCATCATTTTCTAGATGTGGTACCTGACTGAGAGAGATTGTGTGTCAAAGAGAACATTGCCGTTAAGTGACAGTGTCCAGACACACACCCAAGCCCTGTAGACTCCAGAGCCCATTTGTTCCCTGTATCATGTCATCCTGGATGGCCTGTGTTCAATGGACAGAGTGTCTTCTCACATTAAAGGCATCCAAAGGTCTTCAGCTCTCCTCTCCCTGGCGTGTCACAGAGGCATCTCTTAACTGACATCTGGCATCCCATGTGACATGGAGGTAGGTGGATCATGTGAAGTCAGTTCAGTTCATGCCTTGGTCTGAAATGAAAAATGGTCAGCATGATGCTTCCTGTTACTGTCACCAGATGAGGTTCTTATGATGGGCACAGCCTTTTAACCTGATGTGTGTCTTCTCTATTGATGACATTGCTGCATCTTAAGCCGGCTGTGGTGAAGGACTAGTTTTTTCCATTTGCAATAATTTGAGGACAGATACTTAAAATGTATATAATGGAAATGTCATGGTCATGTAAAAAATTGCTATGCAAGTTCCAAATGCTTGCTCTCAGCTTCTGTACTTCTCTCATTGTGGGCTGGTGGAATAAACAGTTTGTTGTCCCGTGCTGGTCTGTGGGTGCGTCTTGAATAGCACTCTACCATATAATTTAGGGGCAGTATCAATGACTTCAGAAGAAAAATATAATTTCTATAAGCCACAGCTTTAAAATGAACTTAATTTATAGTAATAGTGTTTCTGTTTAGCATTCTAATTTTAAATATTGTTTCTACAACTTAAAAAAATTACAAAAGTAGTTCATGCTTGAAATACAAATTCAAATAGTATGAAAATTTTCAAATAAAACTGTTCCCTTTTCTCCCAGGCCCACCCCCCAAACAACTTTTATCAATTCCTAAATTGAAAGTTCATCTCACATTCAAGAAAGAAGGGTGTGGATCAGAATTTATGAAGCGGGGGAAGGGATGGGAGAGGCATTTCAGAAATGTATCCAATTTTTTACTCTATTTGGTCTTGTTTTTTATCTCAAAGGGGAAAGTATAACTTTTATGAGTATATATGACTCTGTATAAAGTAACATGACAGTTATCTTTGATGTACAGTATTTTCTAAAATTGATTCTCTTTTGTTGCAGAGCCAGATTACATTAATGGATATACCTGTGTTTAAAGCTATCCAGCCGGAGGTCTGTACTTTGTCTTTCTACTCTTCTATTCATGCTGTGGGTGGGCAGCGAGGATTTAGCCAGCCACTGTTAGAGTGACTCCGTTTCTCAGTTTCTCTCTTGCAGGCTCTATAAATGCATGTTATCCATTTAAACCCCATTCTATTCTTGATGGTGCTCATGTTTTTGAGCCCAGTATTTGGATTTTCCAGAGAATGTCTCCCGTCTGGCCTACTCTGGCAGGGCTGGGAGCAGTTGGTACCCACAGGACTCCACGCCTGAGAGTCAGGTCTTAACACCCTCATTCCTTTTCCCAGGCTCCTCCTGCTGAAAATGTTTGCTTTCAAGAAGTGATGTGAGGGAACATTTTTCTGGAAAGTTCTCTTTTTGTTCATCCCAAATTCTGGTGGTTGCCTTGTTTCTATTTTTGAAACCAGTTGCCGTAGCAAACATGTACATATTTACATTGAAAGCATATCTGGGTCAGGTGTGGTGGCTCACACCTGTAATCCCAGCACTTTGGGAGGCCTAGGTGGGAGGATCGCTTGAGATCAGGGGTTTGAGACCAGCCTGAGCAAAATAGTGAGTGTCAAAAAAAAAAAAGCGTATGTACATTTTTAGAAACAGCATATTCAATAAAGGGTAAAAAGTTGATTTTGGTCTTAAAAAAATTCCTGGAAATGTTTGGCAATTGATAACAAGGTTTTGGTTATTTTACCTAGGGTGTGTGTGTGTGTGCGTGTGAGATCAGGTAAACAAAAATCCATTTCAAAGTAGCTGAATAGGGAGGCTGAGGCAGGAGAATTGCTTGAACCCGGGAGGTGAAGGTTGCAGTGAGCCATGATTGTGCCATTACACTCCAGCCTGGACAAAAGAGCGAGACTCTGTCAAAAAAAAAAAAAAAAAAAGTAGCTGAATAGGCTGAAGAGGAATTTATTACAAGGATAAAGGGGCACTTTACAGAATTCATGGGGCGAGTTCAGGCATCCAGAGAGCCACCAGGACACAGGCAGTCCCTACTTCCTGCTCCGCTTTTACCTCTCCTTCTCCTGCTTTCTTGTCTGATTTGACCTGATTTGGCCTTTCCAAAGGGCCCACGTTTACATGATCTTTAAGTCACCGCCCCAGACTGGGACCAGCAGATTTCAGTCCAGGCCAGCATAGTCATGTGTCCAATGCTGGTCCAGTCACCTAAGGCCAAGAGTATGTGGTCAACATGGGCAAACACTGAGGGACCCAGCCTTGTGAGTGAGGTTCAGACCTCAGAGGAGAGGAGTGTGGTTGGGGAGATAGATCAAAAAGTGCTGCAACTAGGGTGTGAATTCCAGAATACTCTTAACTTAATGCCTTTCTTCTTACAGAACTGTGACTGTTAAGACTTGACAAAGAGCATATCTTAACACAAAGTCACAGTGTTCAAGCCTTCCGAGAGCTGGCACCTAGTCTACTAAAAATTAGGAGGAAACTAGTACCACTAGCTTTGTTCAGCATTTATGTGAAGACGTGGCAGTTATTTGTATTATTGTATTATTATATGTGTGTGTGTGTGTGTGTGTGTGTGTGTGTGCTTGTGTCTGTGTGTTGTGTTCATTAGGGTTGGGGAACAGAGCTTTGTTTGCTTTTTTTGAATTGGCTGACTTCCATTCTTTTTCTGTTTTGTTCTAATGTGGTATGATCCATTCTTTCTAATCAAAAACAACATCAAATCACTGCCTCTTGAAGCCTTTTGGTAGAATAGGTGTGTGATGGTTGCCTTAGTTCTCAGCTGAAGCTGTTTCTGATTATGTTCTCTGCTTAGCTCTGATCTGGAGCAGTTTAGACATTTAGGGCTTTATTCTTCATCCGAACATCAAGGAGGGCAGCCCACCTGCCGTGAGCCCTGAACCTGCATGTGCGCAGGAGACTGGGATCCTTGCCAGGCTGCTGGAAGGAGGGAAGCGGGTGGGGGCTTCTTCCTCTTCAGAGGCATAGCCAAGGCCAGACCAAGACTTTTCCCCAGGGTGCTGCAGTTTGGAAGGTACCTCATCAACACATACCTTAGTTCAAGTTGTGACAAGATGTTAGAGTGGAGATGTTTTGTTTTCAAGACTGTAGTTTGTAGCAGTGGTTCTTAATCATGGCTGCACATCAGAATCACCTGGACAGTCTTGGAAACATGGGGGTACCCAGAGTCCCCTCCCCAACACTCCCCCACAGACCATTGAATCTGAACTTAAATCTCTTGATGGGGGTCTGAAACCTAATCAGCCCTATTTTGTAAAAGTTTCCCAGGTAATTCTGAGGCAGAGTGAGGATTCAGAACTAGTTGCTTTAAGGTATCTGGAGAAACCCCAGACTTGAACATTTTGGATCTATAACATGTTAGCTAAAAATGGAAGAGTTTGCTCCTCATTGTCAAAACTGTGGTCAAAGGAAGCACCCTGGGAGCTGCCCCAGCTTTTTTGCTGATGTTATTATCATTAGCAGACTGAAAACTGAAAATTTTCCTCTTGGGGATGCCTGCCATGTTGTGGCTGGACCACCCCAGAGTTGGAAGGGCATGAATAAAGTACAATTGTAAGTATGCAGAGGCCAGCATCTGAGAGCAAGATGGGTGCTGTGAGTGACCTAGGCTCCCAGGAGATCAGGAAACTTGTAGACTAGTGCCTTTGAACCCCGGCTATGTTTCAACCCTGGCTGTGTATCAGCATCCACTTGGGAATTCTTTTAAAAAATTACACATGCCTAGGCTTCAGCCTTAGAGATTCTAAATGCTTTGGTTTAGAGTGTGACTCAGGAATCTGCTTTTGACTGGGCACCCTAGTGGGTTCCCAGTTGGATGAGAACCAGGGATGTAGTGATTGTAAGACTGATAGCAATTTGCTTTGTGAAATCCTAATTTTCTAATTTCTAATTTTCTTATGTAGTGATTGTAAGACTGATAGCAGTTTGCTTTGTGAAATCCTAATTTTCTAAAGATTTTTTCTTGCCTAGTTACTAAGATTACCCTTAATTCAGCCCACAGAGGTAAGAAGAAGAATATTAACCATGGACCCTGTAGCCAGTACCTGAACCAGGCCTGTCTGAGCCCTGACCCTAGAGCTCAAGCTCTCAGCCCCTGTTGCATGTGGGTGTAGCCTGACTCCTGCACTGCACAGTGGGCTTTTACCTCTTTTGATGTGGAAACAGCCATCTTACCAGGCTTCCATTGTGTAAGCAATATAGTTTATGAATATATTCCTAGGCTGTTCAGATCCTTCACAACTGGAGAATTGATCCTGGCTGGGTCTAGATATGGTGATTTGGACTTCTGGGGTTGTCCTGGAAGACATCAGCCACTTCCTAGCTGGTCATTTTTCCACCCTGGCTCAGGTTTCTGCTTTCCCATCATGCTGTTTGCCAACTCTGTGCTTATTAATGAGGAGATGGGGGTATTTAGCTTGAAAAAAGAAGGTACCTGAGGGACATGATTCTTGCCCTTGGAGATCTGAAAGGCTTTGAGCAAGCTATGAGGAGTTATGGTGAGACCTGGATACTTTTGGATGGTATTCGGGATGGTCCTGGAAGAATAATGTTCCAGGTAGTGGGATTAGCATGCACAGAGGGTGTGGTCAAGGACATTTGCTTTGATGGAGGAGTAGGGGAGATTTGAACATAAAGGCTTCTAAAGCCCTCCCTGCCATGGGGGTCCTTGAGTTTCTGGTGCTTGTCTGGAGGGCAGCTCCCAATGATGGAGTGGTGGGCAACACCCTTGCCCATGCAGACCCTTGCCTCTGTGTCCT
This sequence comes from Pan troglodytes, assembly GCF_028858775.2. Classification (NCBI taxonomy): domain Eukaryota; kingdom Metazoa; phylum Chordata; class Mammalia; order Primates; family Hominidae; genus Pan; species Pan troglodytes. The sequence goes on along the minus strand of NC_072409.2, from coordinate 11,475,390 downwards.
TGCTTGGCTCCCTAGCCCTCTGACCTAATCCCTGAATGCCCAATGGCTCACTATGCACAGGGTTGAAAAGGGGTGGGTGCTGATGTGGACTGTTGCTGGGTAGCCTGGGCTGTTTACATTTTCCTGAGCATTTACTGTGTGCAGGCTCTAGGCTAGGCTCCTTAGATGTAGGGTCTCATTTAATCCGCATCACAGTGTTATGATGTACCTGCTGTTATTGTCTTTGTTTTATATATGAGGAAGCTAGAGCTCAGACATGTTAAGTATTATAACTTAGTCCATGATTACTATATTAGTCCTCTGTTGCTATGTAACAAATTACTCCCACACTTAGCAGCTTAAAATAATAAGCATTTATCTCTCATAGTCTCTGTGGGTGAAGAATCCAAGAGTGGCTTAGCTGGGTGGTCCTGGCTCAGGGTCTCTCAGGAGGTTGTAGTCAAGATGTTGGCTGGGACTGTAGTCATCTGAAGGCTTGAGTGGGGATGGAAAGTCTGCTTCCAAGGTGGCTCGTGCACAATGCCTGGCTGTTGGCAGGAATCCTCTGTTCCTTGCCATGTGGAACTGTTCAGAGCCACTGAGTGTCCTCATGGCATGGCAGTTGACTTCTCCTAGAATGAGTGACCCAAGAGAACAAGACAGAAGCCAGCAAGGACTTTTGTGACCTGGCTCAGAAGTCACATACTGTCATTTGCACAGTATCCTATTAGTATCACAGATCAGCCCTCTTCACCAAGGGGGGCACTATACAAGAGCTGGACACCAGCAAGTAGGAAGTGGGGGGCCCCTTGGAGACTGCCTACCACAGGCCTCAGGTCAGAAGGTCAAATACAGTTAGTCTAACTCCAGAACTTTCACAGTTCTGCCTCTGCCAGTGCCCCAGCTATGTGACCTTGGGTAAGTCACGTCACCTCTCTAAGTTTTGGTTTCCTCATTCATAGAGTGGCGATAGGAAGAGTACCTCCGTCACAGGGTTTATTTGGAGAATGAAATGAGATAATGCATATAGAGTACTTAGCACAGAGGCTGGAACCTAGTAAAACAACATCAACCATTTTTGAATGTGTAGTGCATACCAGGCATTGTGTTGAGCGGTTAAAGTCTTTATTCAGAGTTTGCTGCTATTAGTACTATTGTTGTTGTTGTTGTGGCTGTGACTGTGGTTGTCACCCACCAGTTTCCCTTTATGTCAGTGTCTGGCTTGCTCTAGATACATGCCTTCCTGCCTCAGCCCCCTGCCCTGCTGTTCTCCTGTCTTCTTGCCTCTCAGTTCCCCTTCCTCTCCTTCTTATTCTTTAAAAATATTTCTTCTTCTTCTTCTTCTTCTTCTTCTTCTCTTCTCCTTCTTCTTCTCCTTCTTCTTCTTCTTCTTCTTTTTTTTTTTTTTTTTTGAGGTGGAGTTTCACTCTTGTTGCCCAGGCTGGAGTGCAGTGGCATGATCTCGGCTCACTGAAATCTCTGCCTCCCGGGTTCAAACAATTCTCCTGCCTCAGTCTCCCAAGTAGCTGGGATTACAGGCACCTGATACCACGACCGGCTAATTTTTGTAATTTTAGTAGAGATGGGATTTTGCCACGTTGGCCAGGCTGGTCTCAAATTCCTGACCTCAGGTGATCTGCCCACCTCGGCCTCCCAAAGTGCTGGGATTACAGATGTAAGCCACTGCGCCCAGCCCTATTCTTTTTAAACATTTCTTATTGTTAACAATTTTGAATAGATATGTGTATGCACATACTGGGTTTATATAGGAAGAGTGGTAAAATGAACCTTTGTATACCTGTTACCTAGATCCAACAATTGCCATCTTTGCTTCATTTACCTCTTTTTTTCTTTTTATTTATTCCTGGAAATTTTGAAAGCAAATGCCTAACATCCTATTATTTCCCTCCTTCAAACTTCAGATGTAGCTCTTTAAAAAGTTATTTTCTACCATAATCACAATAGCATTATCACACTTAACAAAATTAGCAATAATTCTTTAGGATCAAATTGGGGGAATTTCAAATTTCCCCAACTGTCTCAAAAACAAACAAAACCCACTAATAGCAGTGACAATTCCAGGGCCTGCACATTGCATTTGGTTGGTTGTTACGTTTCTCAAATTCCTTTTTATTCTAGTGTAGTCCATCCTCCCTCTCCTCTCTCATGCGCTTAACTTATTGAAAGGTTAGTCGCACTGTGTAATATTCTAAATTGTAAATATTCTGCTGCTTCTTGGTGGTTTAACTTGTTCACTTGTCGCCTATTTTGTTTCAACTAGAAGTTAACCCAAGAGGCTTGATTGGATTTTGGGTCAGTCTTTTTGGGAAGAGTGTGTCCTAGGTGGTGCTGGGTACTTTGTATCACATGTCACATTAGGAGACACCCAGTTGTTTTGCTCTGTGTCATGTGAAGATTTATTGATGGGTTCAGGTGGTGACTGTTTTATTCCTTCATTGTAAAGTTCCCCATCTACCTTTTACCTAATTATTTCATCTGTCAATGATCTTTGCCTGAATTGAGTATTTTATTGGTCCTAGCAAAATGGTGACTTTTCTCTCTTTTTTTTTTTTTTCCTTTTTCAGAGACAGAGTCTTGCTCTGTCACCTAGGCTCTGATGCAGTGGTGTGGTCATAGCTCACTGCAGCCTCAAACTTGTGGGCTCAAGCCATCCTCTGCCTCAGCCTCCTGAGAATCTAGGACTACAGACATGTGCCACCATGCTTGGCTAATTTTTAAAAAATATTTGAAGAGACGTATCACTGTGTTGCCTAGGCTGGTCTTGGACTCCTGGCCTCAAGCAGTTATCCTGCCTCAGCCTCCCCAGTAGCTGAGATTACAGGCATGAGCTGCCACGCCTGACTCTTATAGCTGAAATTCTTAAGAAGAATTTTTCCTCATCAGCTAGGGCTACTTGTACATACTTAATTCTTTCCTTTTAATTATCAATTTTCAGAGTAAGCAGGTGGTGCCCCACTTACCTTTAATGGTGACTTGTGGGTGTGTAACTGCTTTGTTTTGTTTTTGGTGAGCAGTCTGTCTCCTCCATCATAATGAACTTGTGGATATTTATTATACGTCCTGTGTGTTTCAGTCAGTTATAGTCACCATTCTTTTTGATATACAAATTGTCCTGTCTTTGACCAGTTGGATCCCTTTTATGTTGGCTCCTGTATCTTTTTAATGTGATCCCATTCATTTTTGATCACTGCCCTGCTTTTTGGCCCAACAAGATCCCCAGGGTTATGTTGTATATTTTCTGCTGCAGACCTGGAATTAGGCATTCCTTCAGGGGGTTTCTTTTAGTGGGGAATAATATTTAGAAACCATAATCTGGGTGAAGACTGCTTAGTATTACTGGGTTGCCATTGCTTTTAGGCCTTTGCCATGGACAGAGCTAGTAAACAGTTATTTTTTAAAAGGAAAAAGTCATGAGTTCATAGTTAGGGTAGATGATATTATTTCTCCATAATTCTTCCTTCTCACTTTACTCCTTGTCATACCTTCACTGTGGGTGGTGTATATCTCCCCACCCTATTGACTTTGGGCTTGGCCCTGTGACGTGGTTTTGCCCATGGAATGTGGGAAGCATGGCAGTGTGCAGATCTGAGCTGAGCTTCTGAGAGGCGTGGCAAGCTTTGGCCAGCTGTCTTGGAACTTCCCTTCTCCATGATGTACCGGTAACTGTTGCTTGTTTATCTTCAGTCCCCAAATGAGGACATTACAGTTGACCTGAACTGACCCGAAGTCTAGATTCCACACTGAGACAAGCCAAAGCCAACCTGGCAGAGCTGAGCTGAGCTGCATCATCTACAGACCTATGAGCATGAAATAAATGTAGCTGTTGTAAGCATCTGAGATTTGAGGATTGCTCGTTATACTACATTATCTTGTAAAAATTTGACTAATATAATACTGATCTTTCCAATTCAAATATAACATTATAGAGTTGTTACTTAATTCCCTTGATATTTATATATTTTATTTTACAGTGACAATTTTGGTTCCTAGCAACATTACTTACTTTATATTATCCCGTCATATATATGTAAAATAATTTAAAAATAATAATACGAATATTACTACTAAGCAGTAGACTGCTGGTCAAATTTTAACATTTTCTTGCAGTTAGTTCTTTTACTTCTTGTCTTCTCTCTTTCCTACTACTTATATACCCAAGTAGGCCTCTCCCCTGGACTTTTCCCTTAAAGGTCTTTGGAAGCACCAGGACAGAAAAGGAGGGTTATGCTAATTTGGTTCTAGAGGGTCTGCATACTGAGATACCCTGTTGTAATCCCAGTACCTGGAACACAGTACATAATAAATATTTGTTGAATGAGTGGAGTGTGAATGGATGCCTGAAAGGGGAAGCGCCATAGCAGAACATTATCTGGCTGTGTTTAGGCACACTGCCAAGCGAGGGGGTGTGCCAACCAAAGGAGCGATATTACCAGGGTGTCTTGTTTGTGGTGTAACCACTTCCCGCAAAGCAAGGGTATTTCCTGGTGAGCTCAGCCTTTTGAAGATTCACATTTCCAAATGCAGTTGATAACTGAGGGTGGAGCTGTGGCTTTTCATGACTTCTGCTGGTTTCTGCAAGGGGGACCACAAAGAACATCATTTCAGGGCTTAGAGGAAGCCAGGCAGACGGTGAGTTAAGGATTGGCAGAGAGTAAGGAAAATGGAAGTTACAAATATGGAACCATAACTGCCCTGTCCCCTGGTGACTCTAACGAGTGACCAAGTTTATCAAAAATTGGTGTATTAATGCAGATATAGCTTTGTAGCATAATATCTCACAGCTGTGTTGAACTTACAAGTTGTGGCCTAGAACCCCATTGCCACTGTGGTGGATTGGGTTGCAGGGTAGATTCCTGGGTGGATTCCTGGCTGCCAGGGCTCGGGGCAAGGGCTGCATTGTAAAGGAGGTCTGTCTGAAGGTCCTGGTGGTAGCAGCCTTCTAAAAGGGTATGTTTTCAAGGTGGTGTTTTGTCTCTACCAGAGCTCCTTACCACATCTGTCTGTCAGTATGTCCAGTTCCCAGCCTATGGAGTTGAAGGCGCAGCAGTGTCTCAGAGGCTGGTCTAAATGTCAGAACTGTTTTTGTCATTAGTTTTAGCATGGAGCAGCATCAAGGGGAAACTGCTGTTCTTAGAATGTGCTGAAAATGGGCACAGCCTGTGCTTTATTCAGCCCAGGGTTCTGTCAGAGCTGAGCTGCTGGGTCTGTTAAAGCCACACAGCTTGAAGAGGATGAACTTTGATCTGATGAAGCTGAGGTTGAGTCGCAGCCTCACCCCTCTAGCTTGGAGACTTAGGACAAGTCATGTATTTTCTTTATGCCTTGATTTTCTCATGTGTAAAGTTGGCGGGGGGTGGAAATCATAGCTTTTACCTTACAGTGGGCATGTAAGAACTTAGTACGGTGCCTGTACAAAGCAAGCTCCTAGTCATGCGTGGCTATCATTTCACCAGTGTATAGTTTGAATAGGCACTGTGGGTTATAGATGGGAGGTTGTTGCTCAGAATATTCAGGTGATACCTGTGCAGGAGCCAGTGTCCCAGAGGAGGTGATACCTGTGTAGCAGAGTGTTTAAGAGCATGGTACCTGGGATCCTTCAGAGCTCGGTTCACATCCTGGTGCCCTGGATAGCTGGGAGGCTGAGGTCTGGACCAAGACATACACCATGGTGCCCTAGGAGCCCTGCAAACATCATGTGGGGAACTCACTCAATCTTAGGGTTGTGACATTATCACTAGGCCTTGAAGGCTGAAAGAGATCATCTCTTATTGGTGATTTGGGGAGTTGGGGGGCAGTTGGAAAGGGAATTTCAGGCAGAATGAATAACCCTTTGGAAAGACAGGTGATGTGCTCAGCAAAATTTAATACTACTTTTGGTGCCTGGTGCTCTTGAGAGAAGAAAAGGAGAACCTGCTCTTCCCTCAGTTCTGTGCTCTGCCAGAGCATCATTGCCAGGGATACTGGTACATGCCAAAGGCTTATCAGAAGTCAGTGTTTCATTCCCTTGCCGACTGGCAGCTGGGGCATGGTGTACAGTGGGCCTCAGTGTGATAGAAACGAACTGCAGTGGGTACCAATTTCAGTGAGGTGGAAAGCTTTCCTAAGTGCTCGTGTTTTTTCCAGTCTTCTCACTGCCCCTGCCAACATTGTTCCATCCCCACTGTCAGATTTCCCAGTAGTCAGCTCTGCCTTCACTCATTTACTCATTCATCAGTCTACTGTGCTAAATGCTGGAGAAATGATGAAGGGGACCTCGGCACAATCCAACCTGAGTCAGGCAGACATGTAAATAAATAGTAAACAAGAAGTGTTCAGGGGTGGGGGCGCTAGCGTATCAAGGAAAGAGTGAGGGTGAGGATGGGCAGAAGGCAAGGAGCATGTCCCGCAGAAGGGATGTTTGAATAAGGAAGCCAGGAGAACGGGGTGGCCAAGAGCATCGCAAAAGCAGAAAGATTCAGTTGCATATGGGTGTTTGGAGAACAGTGAGAAGTCTGTCATGACAGGAGAAGTGTATCTAGGTCTCTCCTGCAAGACCAGGACCAAAATCCAGAGGATGAGTGGCCAGGAAATACAAGGACCAGTGGTGAGGTCAGCAGCAGAGGAGGTGGCAAGAAAGGAAGAGCCTCAAGCCTGGCGGGGGTGAGAGATTCAGAGGCCTTGCACTGAAACCTGGCCATACAAGGCCTGGCATCTTTGAGGAGCATGGACACGTGTCAAGAGAGCCAGGTTGGGCCAGGCAGTTTGAGCTGGGCAGGAGACGGCAGTGAGGCTTGGAAGGGAGGCTTAGATGTGCCTGACTAAGGAGTATGAGCTTTATCTTGTTAGCCCTGAGCATTCACTGAGAGATTTAAAAAAACAAAAAATAGAGACAAAGTCCTGCTATGTTGCCCAGGCTAAAGTGCAATGGCATGATCATAGCTCACTGCAGCCTCAAACTCCTGGGCTGAAGCAATCCTCCCACCTTAGCCTCCCAAGTAGTTGGGACTGCAGGTGTATGCCACTATACCCAGCCCTCTGAAGGATTTTAAAAGGGGAGCACCATGGACAGATTTGTATTTTAAGATGTTCATTTCAACTGAGACAGAACCACCTGTAGTCAGGGAGACTAGTTAGGAGGATTTTGCAGCAGTCTGCATGAGGCAAGGTGGTCACACTGGAGAGAAGGGCAGGGCCTGATGTTATACTGGTTGTGAGGCTGCTGCAAGGGCCAAGATGAGAGGAAGCAGGCTGTAGTTGTGTCTGGAGAAAAGTGGGCTGCCCACTTAGGGAGCAGCAGGAAGAACAAGGGGCAAGGAAGGATGCCCAGAAAGTGGCCCTAGAGGTAGGAGGAGGCCTAGTTAAGTCAAGCAGAGTGATCAGCAATGTTGCCTGTAGGGAGGGAGGCCAGAAGGGCCAGAGACAGCCGATGGCCTGAAAAAAGGCTGAAGAACTCAGGAGGCCAAGGTGGGAGGACCACTTGAGCCTAGGAGTTTGAGGCCAGCCTGGGCAACATAGCAAGACCCCACCTTATCATCATCATCAGCAGCAGCAGCAGCAGCAGCATCATCGCTGAAGGACCAAAAGTCAAGAAGAGAGCAAAGCACAGATTTGGTTAGGGGAAGGGGAGGGAAGCCAGGAAATAATGGAGGGAGGAGGATTTCAGAGTTCAGGGTCTTTGAGGTGGTGTGGCTCTGGTGACTGTGCTTGAAGGTGTGATGGCAGTGCCTTTGTGAAGCACAGAAGAGGTTGAGGCATGGGGGCACCCAGAAGTGAGAAGTTTAGTGAAGTGTGTAGAGATGACAACAGGAGAATGGGAGGAGGGGAAGACTCAAGCCAGAGCTACAGGCAAGGGAGCATCATGGTGGGAGAGCATACAGCAGCGTGGAGGGGAAGTAGAGGTGTCAGGACCCGGCTTGGGCCTCCCTGAAGACAAGCTGTGGGCCTGGACTGTGGGCCTTGGAGGTGAGGAACCAGAACATCCCCAGTATCTATTCCTGGGTTTGAGGCACGGACCAGTTACTCAGTGTTAGTGGAAGGCAGGCCAGGGGTGGTCTGGGTGGGCCTGCTGTTCCTCTCCCTCTTCCTCATTGTCTGTGGCCCTGGAGGGAACCTGCTAAGTTCCTCCTAAGTGTGTTTTAAGGAAAAGGCAGTTCTGGTTAGAATGAGGAGGTGGGAGCAGCATTAACAGAAGTGTTTTGGGACAAAGGAGGCATTCTGCAGATAAAATACATATTCCTGTGGGACACTTACTCTAGAGGGATTCGATTTCACCCTCCCTGCATCAGGCTAGAGCTTGAGACCTTGAGCTTGACTTGACCAGCATCTGTTGGGTCCTTTTCTGGTTTGCAGAAAGGCTGGCCTGCCAGAATGGAAGACTCCCTGCAGAAGTCCACAGTTTCCTCCAGGCCACATGACACGTTGCAGTTCAGGAAAACACTGCCTGTGGGTCCAGGAACCTGACCCTCTGGCCTTTTGTCTGGATGCCGTTTGCCTGCTCTGAAGAAGCGGGCATTCCAGAAAGCCGAGGTCAATGTTGGACGTCGGACAAACCCTGTGTGTCTTTGCTGCTCCTTGGAATCAGTGTTTGGCCCTCGGAGAGGGAATAATGTGGCCAGCAGGCAGTCATTTGTAAAGTGGAGATTGGTTTCGCTGACATCATTAAAACCCTTCTCTCAGGTCACATGCTGGGCAGTTTTCTCAGACCATCTCTCTCTGCTACACCAGCCTAGTCTAATCCACTGCCATCCCTCCCCTGAATGATGGCAGCAGCCTTTTCATGTCTCCTCACATTGAGTTCCATCCCCCAGCCTCCTCTTTGGAACCAGAGACATCTTTCTAAAGCGAAAGTCTGACCATGTCCCTGCCCTGCTTAGCGCCCTCTGTGGCTACCCACTGCTCCTAGGATGCAGATCCGCCTTCATGCAGCCTCCCAGGCTCTGTGAAATAGGCCAGCAGCAGACCTCCCGACTCTCTCCTGCTCCAGTTCACCACTTTGTGTGCGCACCACAGCCTCCCTGGTGTTCACTCCTGTCTCAGCACCTCCGCACAGGTTGTGCCCTCTGCCTGGAATGCTCTGCTCTGCCTCCGGGAGATGATGAGCAGTCAGAGCTCCGAGGTAGTGCTCCTCCTTCTCATGCTCCCTCTCATAGCCGCCTCATACTTCTTACGTATGGCACTTTTCACCCTCGTACTGAAATATTACGACTTTTAAAAGTTTGAATTATGAGTTCAAAGTCTGTTTCCCTCCTGGTTTGTGAACTCCAGGAATGCAGAGATCATGCCACTACTCTTCATCCCTGACTCCTGTGATCTAATGCAGTGCCTGATGTTGTTTGTTTTTTGTCGAATACATTTAGGATGTAGCAGTAGTAATAATACTAAAATCCCTTGAATCCTTTCCACTTCTATGCTATCTGCCTCTCTTTGTTCAAAAAACTGGATTAGGTGGTAGGGGCAGTCTTGGTGTCCACAAGTTGGGGCCAAGGCATAGAAAAGAGGGCTCCCAGCATAAGACTCATTAGAGCTATCGTTACTTAGCACCCAAAGGCTAAACAGCTGTCTAATTTGTTACCGCTCTGAGTTCACATTTGTTATTTGCCCATTTTCTAGGAATTGGTCTGTTTTAACAGTTTCTTGTCACAATGGAAACAGAGTAGAAAAGGAATTCCCCCAACTCCATTCATTTCATGGTGGAGATAAGAGTAGGGGCTGGAGTTCCTCTCTGAGCCGCAGGATAAGACCTGCCTGAAGGGTGGGGAGAGGCTACTGGGGCAGGAGTCTGAACTGGCTGCACACACAGGCCAGCAGCACATTTGATCCAACACTTTGCAACTTTGAGACTCATTTTTTTTTTTCCTTCTTGAGCATGGATATGACATTAGTGTTGGTTAGAAACCAAATTTCCTTTTAAGTGAATAAATAACACAAAACAGAGCCTTTGGTGAACAGCTGTTTTCATCCATGGGGACTTGGTGCCTGGTTGGGATTTTTGTCTGCAAGGAAAAGAGGGTTTGTTTGAACTCTTGTCATAGGAACAACTACATGATCCCAGGAGGTTTGGGGTAGTGAGAGGATCATAAGTTTTGGAGGCAGGAAGGTCTGCATTTGAAACTTGGCTCTGCTACTCTGTAGCTGTGTGATCATAGGCAAGTTCCCTCATCTTTCTGTGTCTCTGTTTTCTTCTCTGTAAAGTGGAAATGATACCCATCTCATAGTGTTATGATGGTTAAGAAGATTGTGGAAGAGGGGGCCTAGAATGGACCTCGCACATGGCAGAAACTCACAAATTGTTTCTTAATTTTTGAGAGAAGTCTGGGAAGTAATAAGGAGAAAAGCAATAGGCAGCGCTGATAAGTCAAGCTGAGAAGGGCTCTGGGCTCAGCAGTATGTAAAGCTTCCCAAGGGTAGGACCTCATCTGTCATTGCTATATCCCTCATGGCAAGCAGTGTCTGGTACATGACAGGATCAATACTTGTCAATACTTGTTTGTTGAATGACAGGTGTGTAGAAAAGCATTTCCACCTGTATGGCTTAAAGCTTAAGAGCTTGGGCTCTGGAGAGAGAAGGACCTGGATTTCTATCTCTGTGACCATGGTCAAGTCACTTAGCCTCTCTGAGTCTCAGTTTCTGTATCAGTAAAATGGAAATTATAATATGACTACCTCAAAAGAATTGGACATGAGGACAGCATGAGATTATTTTCAGCGTTATTGAGGTATAATTTACATATGATAAACTATGCATACTAAAGTCAACAATTTGATATGTATGTATCTGTAAAACCATCACCATCTCAATATAATGAACATACCCATCACCCCAAAAATTTTTTAATACCTCTTTGCAATCCTTTCCTCCTCTTCCACTGTTCTTGAAATTAGGTAGGGTACGTCCTTAAAGTTTGTTATTCTGTTTCAAAATTGTTCTGACTATTCTAATCCTTGGCATTTCAATATGCATTTTAGGATCAACTTGTTAAGTTTTACCGAAGAAGTCTGCTGGGATTTTGACTGTGATTGTGTTGAATCTGTAGATCCATTTGGGGAGAATTGACATTTTAATGATATTGCATCACCTGAACTATGAAACACAATGTAACTCCATGTATTAAGGACTCATAACACAGTATATCACCTCATGTATGTAGGTCTTCTCTAATTTATTTTAGTAATGTTGTGTAGTTTGCATTGTATAGGCCTTATCATCTTTTGCCAAATATATGTAGGGTTTTCTACACAGATAATGATGCCTCTGTGAATAATGACAGTCTTGTTTCTTTCTGAACTGGATGCTATTGTTTCTTTTTCTTGCCTTGTTGCATGGGCTACAGCCTCTAGTACAATGTTGGGTAGAAGTGGTGAGTGCAGATATTCTTGGCGTGGTCCTGATCTTAGAAGAAAAGTGGCCTTTACTCATTAAGGATGATGTTTGCTGTTAGCAGTAGGTTTTTTCATAGAGGTCTTTTTATCAGGTTGAGGAAATTTCCTTGTATTCCTAATTTACTAAGAGTTTAATCTGGAATGGGTATTTGAGTTTTATCAAATGCTTTTCCTGCATCTATTGACATAATCATATGGTTTTTCTTTTTCAGTCTGTTACTTTAGAGAATTACATTGATTGATTTTTGACTATTAAACCAACCTTGTATTGCTGTGGTAAACCCCACTTGGTTATGATGAATTAATTATCTTTTTTGTATATTGTTGGATTTGATTTGTTAAAATTGTGTTTAGAATTTCTGCATCTGTGTTCATAATGGGGAATATTGATCCATGTTTTTCTTTTCCTGTAAAGTTTTTGTCTGGTTTTGGTATCAGCATAATGCTGCCCTCACAAAATGAGTTGAGAAGTATTCCTTCCTTTTCAATTTTCAAGAAGAGTTTGTATAGAATTAGTATGAGTCTTTCTTAAATATTTGGTAGATATCACCAGTAGAGCCACCTAGGTCTGGAGTTTTCTCTGTGGAAAGTTTTTTTTTTTCTTTTAAATACAGTTTATTTTTAAGAACAGTTTTAGAGTAAAAAGCTTCCACTTTAGCTCCGGTCTACAGCTCCCAGCGTGAGCGACGCAGAAGATGGGTGATTTCTGCATTTCCAACTGAGCTTTGAAGAGAGTAGTGGTTCTCCCAGCACGCAGCTTGAGATCTGAGAACGGGCAGACTGGTTCTTCAAGTGGGTCCCTGACCCCAGAGTAGCCTAACTGGGAGGCACCCCCCAGTAGGGGCGGACTGACACCTCACACGACCGGGCACTCCTCTGAGACAAAACTTCCAGAGGAACGATCAGGCAGCAGTATTTGCGATTCACCAATATCTGCTGTTCTGCAGCCACCGCTGCTGAAACCCAGGCAAACAGGGTCTGGAGTGGGCCTCTAGCAAACTCCAACAGACCTGCAGCTGAGGGTCCTGTCTGTTAGAAGGAAAACTAACAAACAGGAAGAACATCCACACCAAAAACCCATCTGTACGTCACCATCATCAAAGACCAAAGGTAGATAAAACCACAAAGATGGGAAAAAAAACAGAGCAGAAAAACTGGAAACTCTAAAAATCAGAGCACCTCTCCTTCTCCAAAGGAACACAGCTCCTCACCAGCAACAGAACAAAGCTGGACGGAGAATGACTTTGAGAGTTGAGAGAAGAAGGCTTCAGATGATCAAACTACCCCGAGCTACAGGAGGAAATTTGAACCAATGGCAAAGAAGTTAAAAGCTTTGAAAAAAAATTAGTTGAATGGATAACTAGAATAACCAATGCAGAGAAGTCCTTAAAGGACCTGATGGAGCTGAAAACCAAGGCACGAGAGCCACGTGATGAATGCAGAAGCCTCAGTAGCCGATGCGATCAACTGGAAGAAAGGGTATCAGTGATGGAAGGTGAAATGAATGAAATGAAGCAAGAAGAGAAGTTTAGAGAAAAAAGAATAAAAAGAAATGAACAAAGCCTCCAAGAAATATGGGACTATGTGAAAAGACCAAATCTACGTCTGATTGGTGTACCTGAAAGTGACGGGGAGAATGGAACCAAGTTGGAAAACACTCTGCAGGATATTATCCAGGAGAACGTCCCCAATCTAGCAAGACAGGCCAACATTCAAATTCAGGAAATACAGAGAATGCCACAAAGATACTCCTCGAGAAGAGCAACTCCAAGACACATAATTATCAGATTCACCAAAGTTGAAATGAAGGAAAAAATGTTAAGGGCAGCCAGACAGAAAGGTCGGGTTACCCACAAAGGGAAGCCCATCAGACTAACAGCTGATCTCTTGGCAGAAACTCTACAAGCCAGAAGAGAGTGGGGACCAATATTCAACATTCTTAAAGAAGAGAATTTTCAACCCAGAATTTCATATCCAGCCAAACTAAGCTTCATAAGTGAAGGAGAAATAAAACACTTTACAGACAAGCAAATACTGAGAGATTTTGTCACCACCAGGCCTGCCCTACAAGAGCTCCTGAAGGAAGCACTAAACATGGAAAGGAACAACAAGTACCACCCACTGCAAAAACATGCCAAATTGTAAAGACCATCAAGGCTAGGAAGAAACTGCATCAACTAATGAGCAAAATAACCAGCTAACATCATAATGACAGGATCAAATTCACACATAACAATATTAACTTTAAATGTAAATGGGCTAAATGCTCCAATTAAAAGACACAGACTGGCAAATTGGATAAAGAGTCAAGACCCATCAGTGTGCTGTATTCAGGAAACCCATCTCACGTGCAGAGACACACATAGGCTCAAAATAAAGGGATAGAGGAAGATCTACCAAGCAAATGGAAAACAAAAAAAGGCAAGGGTTGCAATCCTAGTCTCTGATAAAACAGACTTTAAACCAACAAAGATCAAAAGAGACAAAGAAGGCCATTACATAATGGTAAAGGGATCAATTCAACAAGAGCTAACTATCCTAAATATATATGCACCCAATACTGGAGCACCCAGATTCATAAAGCACGTCCTTAGTGACCTACAAAGAGACTTAGACTCCCACACAATAATAATGGGAGACTTTAACACCCCACTGTCAACATTAGACAGATCAACGAGACAGAAAGTTAACAAGGATACCCAGGAATTGAACTCAGCTCTGCACCAAGCAGACCTAATAGACATCTACAGAACTCTCCACCCCAAATCAACAGAATATACATTCTTTTCAGCACCACACCACACCTACTCCAAAATTGACCACATAGTTGGAAGTAAAGCACTCCTCAGCAAATGTAAAAGAACAGAAATTATAACAAACTGTCTCTCAGAACACAGTGCAATCAAACTAGAACTCAGGATTAAGAAACTCACTCAAAACCACTCAACTACATGGAAACCGAACAACCTGCTCCTGAATAACTACTGGGTAAATAATGAAATGAAGGCAGAAATAAAGATGTTCTTTGAAACCAACGAGAACAAAGACACAACATACCAGAATCTCTGAGACACATTCAAAGCAGTGTGTAGAGGGAAATTTATAGCACTGAATGGCCACAAGAGAAAGCAGGAAAGATCTAAAATTGACACCCTGACATCACAATTAAAAGAACTAGAAAAGCAAGAGCAAACACATTCAAAAGCTAGCAGAAGGCAAGAAATAACTAAAATCAGAGCAGAACTGAAGGAAATAGAGACACAAAAAACCCTTCAAAAAATTAATGAATCCAGGAGCTGGTTTTTTTGAAAAGATCAACAAAATTGATAGACTGCTAGCAAGACTAATAAAGAAGAAAAGAGAGAAGAATCAAATAGATGCAATAAAAAATGATAAAGGTATATCACCACCGATCCCACAGAAATACAAACTACCATCAGAGAATACTACAAACACCTCTACGCAAATAAACTAGAAAATCTAGAAGAAATGGATAAATTCCTTGACACATGCATCCTCCCAAGACTAAACCAGGAAGAAGTTGAATCTCTGAATAGACCAGTAACAGGCTCTGAAATTGAGGCAATAATCAATAGCTTACCAACCAAAAAAAGTCCAGGACCAGATGGATTCACAGCCGAATTCTACCAGAGGTACAAAGAGGAGCTGATACCAATCCTTCTGAAACTATTCCAATCAATAGAAAAAGAGGGAATCCTCCCTAACTCATTTTATGAGGCCAGCGTCATCCTGATACCAAAGCCGGGCAGAGACACAACCAAAAAAGAGAATTTTAGACCAATATCCTTGATGAACATTGATGCAAAAATCCTCAATAAAATACTGGCAAACCGAATCCAGCAGCACATCAAAAAGCTTATCCACCATGATCAAGTGGGCTTCATCCCTGGGATGCAAGGCTGGTTCAACATACACAAATCAATAAATGTAATCCAGCATATAAACAGAACCAAAGACAAAAACCACATGATTATCTCAATAGATGCAGAAAAGGCCTTTGACAAAATTCAACAACGCTTCATGCTAAAAACTCTCAATAAATTAGATATTGATGGGATGTATCTCAAAATAATAAGAGCTATCTATGACAAACCCACAGCCAATATCATACTGAATGGGCAAAAACTAGAAGCATTTGCTTTGAAAACTGGCACAAGACAGGGATGCCCTCTCTCACCACTCCTATTCAACATAGTGTTGGAAGTTCTGGCCAGGGCAATTAGGCAGGAGAAGGAAATAAAGGGTATTCAATTAGGAAAAGAGGAAGTCAAATTGTCCCTGTTTGCAGATGACGTGATTGTATAGCTAGAAAACCCCATCATCTCAGCCCAAAATCTCCTCAAGCTGATAAACAACTTCAGCAAAGTCTCAGGATTCAAAATCAATGTACAAAAATCACAAGCATTCTTACACACCAATAACAGACAGAGAACCAAATCATGAGTGAACTCCCATTCACAATTGCTTCAAAGAGAATAAAATACCTAAGAATCCAACTTACAAGGGATGTGAAGGACCTCTTCAAGGAGAACTACAAACCACTGCTCAAGGAAATAAAAGAGGATACAAACAAATGAAAGAACATTCCATGCTCATGGGTAGGAAGAATCAATATCGTGAAAATGGCCATACTGCCCAAGGTGATTTATAGATTCAATGCCATCCCCATCAAGCTACCAATGACTTTCTTCACGGAATTGGAAAAAACTACTTAAAAGTTCATATGGAACCAAAAAAGAGCCCACATCGCCAAGTCAATCCTAAGCCAAAAGAACAAAGCTGGAGGCATCATGCTACCTGACTTCAAACTATACTACAAGGCTACAGTACCCAAAACAGCATGGTACTGGTACCAAAACAGAGATATGGACCAATGGAACAGAACAGAGCCCTCAGAAACAATGCTGCATATCTACAACTATCTGATCTTTGACAAACCTGAGAAAAACAAGCAATGGGGAAAGGATTCCCTATTTAATAAATGGTGCTGGGAAAACTGGCTAGCCATATGTAGAAAGCTGAAACTGGATCCCTTCCTTACACGTTATACAAAAGTTAATTCAAGATGGATTAAAGACTTAAATGTTAGACCTAAAACCATAAAAACCCTAGAAGAAAACCTAGGCAATACCATTCAGGACATAGGCATGGGCAAGGACTTCATATCTAAAACACCAAAAGCAATGGCAACAAAAGCCAGAATTGACAAATGGGATCTAATTAAACTAAAGAGCTCCTGCACAGCAAAAGAAACTACCATCAGAGTGAACAGGCAACCTACAGAATGGGAGAAAATTTTTGCAACCTACTCATCTGACAAAGGGCTAATACCCAGAATCTACAATGAACTCAAATTTACAAGAAAAAAACAAACAACCCCATCAAAAAGTGGGCAAAGGATATGAACAGACACTTCTCAAAAGAAGACATTTATGCAGCCAAAGAACACATGAAAAAATGCTCATCATTACTGGCCATCAGAGCAATGCAAATCAAAACCACAATGAGATACCATCTCACACCAGTTAGAATGGCAATCATTAAAAAGTCAGGAAACAACAGGTGCTGGAGAGGATGTGGAGAAATAGGAACACTTTGACACTGTTGGTGGGACTGTAAACTAGTTCAACCATTGTGGAAGTCAGTGTGGCAATTCCTCAGGGATCTGGAACTAGAAATACCATTTGACTCAGCCATCCCATTACTGGGTATATACCCAAAGGACTATAAATCATGCTGCTATAAAGACACATGCACATGTATGTTTATAGCGGCACTATTCACAATAGCAAAGACTTGGAACCAACCTAAATGTCCAACAACGATAGACTGGATTAAGAAAATGTGGCACATATACACCATGGAATACAATGCAGCCATAAAAAATGATGAGTTCATGTCCTTTGTAGGGACATGGATGAAGCTGGAAACCATCATTCTCAGCAAACTATCGCAAGGACAAAAAACCAAACACCACATGTTCTCACTTACAGGTGGGAACTGAACAATGAGAACACGTGGACACAGGAAGGGGAACATCACACACTGGGGACTGTTGTGGGGTGGGGGGAGGGGGGAGGGATAGCATTAGGAGATATACCTAATGCTAAATGACGAGTTAATGGGTGCAGCACACCAACATGGCACATGTATACATATGTAACAAACCTGCACGTTGTGCACATGTACCCTAAAACTTAAAATATAATAATAATAATAAAAACAGTTTCAGATTACTAGCAAAATTGAGCAGAAAGTATAGAGTGTACATTCTGTATCTCCTGACCCCGTACATGCACAGCCTCCCCCACTATCAGCATCCTCCCCCAGAGTGGATTTGTTAAAATTGAAGACCCTACACTGATACAGCATCATCACCCAAAGTCCATAGTTTTCATTAGAGTTAATTCATGGTGTTGTGCATTCTATCAGTTTGACAAATATGTAATCACATGCATCTGCCATTATAGTGTCATACAGAATAGTTTTACTATTCTAAAATCCTCTGTGCCCCACCTATTCATCTCTTCTTCTCTCTTAACCCCTGGCACCACTGGACTTTTCACTATCTTCATAGTTTTACCTTTTCCAGAATGTCTTATAGTTAGAATCATATAGTATGTAGCCTTTTCAGATTGGCTTCTTTGATTTAGTAATAAGCATTTATGTTTTCTTCATGTCTTTTCATGGCTTGATAGCTCATTTCTTTTTAGTGCTGAATAATAATTTATTGTTTGCATATACCAAAGTTTATCCATTCACCTACTGAGGGATATCTTGATTGCTTCAAAGTTTTGGCAATTATGAATAAAGCTTCTGTAAAGGTTCATATGCAGATTTCTGTGTGAACACAAGTTTTCAACCCATTTGGGTAAATACCAATGAGAGTGATTGCTAGATCATTGTGGAAAGCTTTTAAACCACAAATTTAGTTTCTCTAACTATTCAGTTTATCTGTTTCTTTTTTAGTGAGTTTTGGTTGTGTTTTTCATTGAGCCTGTGCATTTTATCTAAGTTGTTAAATTTATTCCCATGAAGTTGTTCATAATATTCCCTTTTTATTCTTTTAATATCTGTAGGATCTGTCATGATGTCCCCTGCTCTCATTCCTCATATTGGTAATTTGTATCTCTTTTTTTCCCCTGGTCAGTCCAGCTAAAATTTACTAATTTTATTGATCTCAAGGAGAGCTTTTGGTTTCATTATTTTTTCTATGGCTTTTCTGTTTTCTGATCCATTGATTTCAGTTCATATTCTTTCTTCTGCTTACTTTGGGTTTAATTTGCTCTTCTTTTATAGTTTCTTAAGTAGAAGCTGAAGTCAATGATTTGAGCGCTTTCTTCATTGCTAATGTAGGCATCTAATGCTATAAATTTTCTTCTAAGTGCTGCTCTAGCTTTGCTCCTACGCATTTTGATATTTTGGGCCTTCATTTCCATTAAATTCAAATGCTTTCTAATTTTCCTTTTGATTTCTTTTTGACCCATGAACTATTAAAGATGTGTTATTCAGTTTCCAAATATTTGAGGAATGGCTAGGTATATTCCTGCTATTGATTTCTTGTCTTGTCTTGTCTTGTCTTTTTTTTTTTTTTTTTTTTTTTTTTTTGAGATGGAGTTTCACTCTTGTTGCCGAGGCTGGAGTGCAAAGATACGATCTCGGCTCACTGCAACCTTTGCTTCCCAGGTTCAAGCGATTCTCCTGCCTCAGCCTCCAGAGTAGCTGGGATTACAGTCATGCACCACCACCTCTGGCTAATTTTTTTTTTTTTTTTGTATTTTTAGTAGAGACGGGGCTTCGCCGTGTTGGTCAGGCTGGTCTCAAACTCCTGACCTCAGGTAATCCACCTGCCTCAGCCTCCCAAAGTGCTGGAATTATAGGTGTGAGCCACCACGCCCGGCCTCTGCTATTGATTTCTAATTCCATTGTAGTTAGAGAACATACTTTGTATGACTTAATTTAAATTTATTGAGACTAGTGGCTAAGAATATGGTCAATCTTGGTAAATGTTTGGTATGAACTTGAGAAAAAAGTAAGTTCAGGCCAGGCGTGGTGGCTCACACCTATAATCCCAACACTTTGGGAGGCTGAGGTGGGTGGGTTGCTTGAGCCTAACATAGTGAGACTCTGTCTCTACAAAACAAAACAAAACAAAACAAAACAAAACAAAACTTAACTGGGCATGGTGGTGCATGCCTGTAGTCCCAGCTATTAGGAGGCTGAGGTGGGGGGATCACTTGAACCCAGGAGGTTGAGGCTGTAGTGAGCCATGATTGTGCCACTGCACTCAAGCCTGGGTGACAGAGCAAGACTCTGTCTCAAAAAAAAAAAAAAAAGTAAGTTCACACTATTTTTTGTTCTCTTTTCCTTCTTTCTCTGACTTCTTTTTAATTAATTGAGCACACTTCATGATTCCACCTTAACTTCTTTATTGGCTTATGAGGTATAATTTCTTTAATTTCAGTGGTTGGTTTAGGGTTTTTAGTATATATTTTAAACTTATAGTCTACTTTCAAGTGATAATATACCATTTTATGTATAGTGTAAGACATTTACAACAGTGTATGTCTATTTACCTCCGTCCTATTCTTTGCAGTATTGTTGTCATACATTTTTCTTCTAAATATGCAATAATCGGGCTGGGCGCGGTGGCTCACACCTGTAATCCTAGCACTTTGGGAGGCTGAGTTGGGTGGATTACTAGGTCAGGAGTTCGAGACCAGCCTGGCCAACATGGTGAAACCCCGTCTCTACTAAAAATACAAAAATTAGCTGGGTGTGGAGGCGCGTGCCTGTAATTCAAGCTCCTTGGGAGGTTGAGGCAGGAGAATTGCTTGAACCTGGGAGGTGGAGGTTGCAGTGAGCCGAGATCGTGCCATTGCGCTCCAGCCTTGGCAACAAGAGTGAGACTCCATCTCAAAAATAAAAAATAAAAATAAAATATATATGCAGTAGTCTCTATATTGTTAATACATTTGCATTAAATGATAATCTGTTAAAGTCTATTATCTTTTAAAGAAATTTTTTAAAATGCATATAATCAGGTACACAAATCTTAAGGCTATAACTCAATGCATTTTTACAAAGCAAACAAACAATGTAGCCACCATCTGGATCAAGATGTAAAACATACCAGCACCCCAGAAGGCTACCTCATGCCCCCTCCAAGTCATCAACTATGTACAAATGTAACCATGATTCTATCACCATAGGTAGTTTTGTCTGTTTTTGAACTTTATATAAATAGAATCATAAAATACGTACATTTTTTCTGGCTTCTTTCACTTAACATTATATATGTGAGATTTATCATGTTTTTGTGTGTAGCAGGAGTTTTTTTCTTTCTCATTTTTGTGTGGTATTCCATTCATTGTATGAGTAGATCATATTTTATTTATATTTTTCAATGGTGATGGATATTTTGGGTTTCTGGTTTGGAGCTATTATGAGTAGTGATGCCACAAACATTCTTTTTTTTTTTTAATTATACTTTAAGTTTTAGGGTACATGTGCACATTGTGCAGGTTAGTTACATATGTATACATGTGCCATGCTGGTGCACTGCACCCACTAACTCGTCATCTAGCATTAGGTATATCTCCCAATGCTATCCCTCCCCCCTCCCCCCACCCCACCACAGTTCCCAGAGTGTGATATTCCCCTTCCTGTGTCCATGTGATCTCATTGTTCAATTCCCACCTATGAGTGAGAATATGTGGTGTTTGGTTTTTTGTTCTT
This sequence comes from Pan troglodytes, assembly GCF_028858775.2. Taxonomy (NCBI): domain Eukaryota; kingdom Metazoa; phylum Chordata; class Mammalia; order Primates; family Hominidae; genus Pan; species Pan troglodytes. The sequence goes on along the minus strand of NC_072409.2, from coordinate 11,454,273 downwards.
GCGATAGTTTACTGAGAATGATGATTTCCAATTTCATCCATGTCCTTACAAAGGACATGAACTCATCATTTTTTATGGCTGCATAGTATTCCATGGTGTATATGTGCCACATTTTCTTAATCCAGTCTATCATTGTTGGGCATTTGGGTTGGTTCCAAGTCTTTGCTATTGTGAATAATGCCGCAATAAACATACGTGTGCATGTGTCTTTATAGCAGCATGATTTATAGTCCTTTGGGTATATACCCAGTAATGGGATGGCTGGGTCAAATGGTATTTCTAGTTCCAGATCCCTGAGGAATTGCCACACTGACTTCCACAATGGTTGAACTAGTTTACAGTCCCACCAACAGTGTCAAAGTGTTCCTATTTCTCCACATCCTCTCCAGCACGAAAACCTAGGCATTACCATTCAGGACATAGGCATGGGCAAGGACTTCATGTCCAAAACACCAAAAGCAATGGCAACAAAAGCCAAAGTTGACAAATGGGATCTAATTAAACTAAAGAGCTTCTGCACAGCAAAAGAAACTACCATCAGAGTGAACAGGCATCCTACAAAATGGGAGAAAATTTTCGCAACCTACTCATCTGACAAAGGGCTAATATCCAGAATCTACAATGAACTCAAACAAATTTACAAGAAAAAAACAAACAACCCCATCAAAAAGTGGGCGAAGGACATGAACAGACACTTCTCAAAAGAAGACATTTATGTAGCCAAAAAACACATGAAAAAATGTTCATCATCACTGGCCATCAGAGAAATGCAAATCAAAACCACAATGAGATACCATCTCACACCAGTTAGAATGGCAATCGTTAAAAAGTCACAAACATTCTTGAACATGCCTTTTGTCAGACATAAACTCCCATTTTCCTTGGATGCAATGTGTGGGAGTGAAATTGCTGGCTCGTAAGGTGTGTGTATATTTAGCTTAATAGATACTGCCACACTGTTTTCTTTCTTTCTTTCTTTTCTTTTTTTTTTAAATTATTTTTTAAAATTTTATTTTAAGTTGTGGGATACATGTGCAGGATGTGCAGGTTTGTTACATAGGTAATGTGTGCCATGGTGGTTTGCTGCACCTATCAGCCCATCACCTAGGTAAAAAGTGACTGTATCATTTCACATTCCTGTCGGCACTCTGTGAGAGTTTCAGTTGTCCAGCGTCTCTGTCAGCACTTTATGTTGTCAGAAGACAAAACAGTACCAAATGCAGAGTTCACCTCAGCACATTTATCCTCTTTCTGGCATCTTGGGCCTCAAATCCTGGCTTCTTTGGTTGCTCTGTCTCTTTAAATTGCTATGCTTTTGTTATTATAGTTACTTTAACCAATTTTTATGGTTAGTATCAGTTACTTTGCCGTAGACAGAGTCAAAGTCTCTTTTCTTTCTCTTCTCTTCTCTTCTCTTCTTTCTTCTTTTCCTTTCCTTCCCTTTCCCTTTTCCTTTCCTTTTTTGAGATGGAGTTTTACTCTTGTTGCCCAGGCTAAAGCGCAATGGCGTGATCTCAGCTCACTGCAGCCTTTGCCTCTCAGATTCAAGTGATTCTCCTGCCTCAGCCTCCCAAGCAGCTGGGATTACAGGCACCCGCCACCACACCCGGCCAATTTTTGTATTTTTAGTAGAGACAGTGTTTTGCAATGTTGGCCAGGCTGGTCTCAAACTCCTGACCTCAGGTGATCCACCTGCCTTGGCTTCCCAAAGTGTTGGGATTACAGGCATGAGCCTGTAATTGTTTTGAAAACAATCTTCTGTGGAAACAAATTATTTTTCTTTAATTATATTAAGGCATTGTTCTACTCTAAAGGGTTGGGATGGCATGAAGTGCTACTACTTATGTCTGGGTAATTGCAGTTTTCACATCACTATGTTATGTCTACTGTTATGGTGTCTGGAATATGTTCCATTTGAAAGGAATTTATGAAACTGTAACTTACCTTTATGATTATACACATCTTTTTGTGTTTATTTGATCTTAGCTTAAGTTGGAAAATGTCAATGAAAAAATATATTGTGAAGCTTACATAATCTTTAGTGTTACTTTCATAAGCAGACATTTAGCCTGCAATGATAGGCTTCTTGTCAGTGGTTGCATGACATCTGCAAAGGGGAAGGAGCATCCACCTCCAGAAGATACGTAAGGGAGAGGGGACCTTATTTAAGAGAAGAAGGCTTGAGTTAAAAAGTCTGGAAATTTTTGAAAACTCAGATTTACCCTAATACAGCAGCCTTGTTTTGGAATACCCTTCAAAATTGTTTATTGCATTGCCAAGCAAAAGAAGTCACTCTCGTAGGAGAGAACTTGGTGATGCTGCTTAACTTAGACATGACTGAGCTGAGTTGTGGCCCAGAGCAGAGGAAGGAGATTAAGCAGTTCCTGTGTCAAGTGATGTGATTTCTAGAGTAGCTCACCTGTCTTCTGGTGTTTTGAAGCAGGTCATGGAAAGAATTGGCAGCAGTGCCATTTCTCTTAAAACTCATTGCATGAACTGCTAGTGATAGTTTTAGTGCAACCCAGCTACTATTGACATCTGTACCTGCATATTGTCAGCATCCAAGAAGAATTGTTATACTGCAAACCCTTTGAGAAATTTCAGTCTTCAGAATGGCAAACAGTTCCTTTGCCAAGCTAAATTTTGACTGAAAGGAATGTCAAGGCTATCTGTGCACAGATGAAGCATCTGCTTTCTCTGGCAATACTTCTGGTTTTGTAGCTTTCATGAAACAAGAAGGCCCACCTGTCACTGTGGCTGGGATTTTCTGTGTCAGCGTGCATTGATGTCAAAGATTGCAATGGTCTTGAAAGCCTGCTTTGACAGCCTGTGGTTTCATCAGAGCCAGGCCTTGAGTCACTGCCTTCTCAGGAGGTTTTTTTTTATGAAATGGAGCAGAACAGAAAGCTGCTTCGACTACACAGGAGTTCACTGGCTCTCCAAAGGATAAGCCTTGAAGTACTTGACTGAACTTCAGACTGAAGTTCTACTTTTTTTTCTTTGAAAGGAAAGGAAAACTCACAAAACAGAGAAAGAGGAATTCATTCATGACTTGGCTTACTTAACCAGATATTTTTGGCCATGTGAGTGAAGTAAACCTTTCAATTCACCATTATAGATGTTGCTGAAAAGTGGGCATTTTTAGCCACTCTGCCTTCTACAAGAGGAGACGTGGGTGGACAAGTCTGCAAACCTTCTCCTGCTGGAAGAAATGTTTTTGCAGCTTGGGAGTGGCAGAGTCATGCTTAGTCTTCAGCAGCAGAAATCTGCAGAGACCAATAGATGTGAATACAGCTTTCGATAAAATCCAACATCTCTTCATGCTAAAAACACTCAACAAACTAGGCATCAAAGGAACATACCTCAAAGTAATAATAGCCATCTATGACACATCCACAGTCAGCATCATACTGAATGGGCAAGAGCTAGAAGCATTACCCTGAAGAACAGGAACAAGACTAGGATGCCCACTGTCACCACTCCTACTGTCTGCTTTTGCAGGTAACTTCTGCTCAGCAAAACATGAAAACAGAGTATGGATTCATGGTCCTTCTTTGGGGACAAGCCATTCGTGAAGGAAACCTTGATGTTGTTTTTCTCAGGGACTTAAGAAAAAAGAAAAAAATGCAGTGTTGATCCAGCTGGAAAACCCTTGGAGAATGGTGGCGTTCTTTGACATCTGACATTCACTGACTCTTGTCAGTAGGCTTTGGGAGTGGTGATTTAGTATACCACTGCCTTCCTTTGGGAGTCTGGGTTTTCAAGCATTTGTTGATATCTAAATTTAGAAAAGGCAGGTTGACCAAATGTCAAGGAGTGTTTCACAATTCCAGTGTTACATTCAATAATAATAATCATTATAACTTTGTTTATTGAATGCTCGTTATGTGACAGGCATTATTCTAATAACTTTCCATGAATTAACCCATTGAATATTTCCAACACTAATATAAGGAAGGCAGTTTTATTATCTTCATTTTCAGATGAAGAGACTGAGGCCCAGAGAGGTTAACAAAACTGCCCAAGGTAATAGGGCTGCTCAGTGGTGGAGTTAGATATAAACCTAGGTGGTCTGGCTCTAGGGTCCACATGTCCACACCCCTGGTAACTGCTTCTGTTGTGCCAGGGTACAGCATACTTTGTGTTATAGTTTTCATTTTAATCTTATTGGCACAATTTGGATTTCTTTTTTTTTTTTTTTTAATTATACTTTAAGTTTTAGGGTACATGTGCACATTGTGCAGGTTAGTTACATATGTATACATGTGCCATGCTGGTGTGCTGCACCCACTAACTCGTCATCTAGCATTAGGTATATCTCCCAATGCTATCCCTCCCCCCTCCCCCCTCCCCACCACAGTCCCCAGAGTGTGATATTCCCCTTCCTGTGTCCATGTGATCTCATTGTTCAATTCCCACCTATGAGTGAGAATATGCGGTGTTTGGTTTTTTGTTCTTGCGATAGTTTACTGAGAATGATGGTTTCCAATTTCATCCATGTCCCTACAAAGGACATGAACTCATCATTTTTTATGGCTGCATAGTATTCCATGGTGTATATGTGCCACATTTTCTTAATCCAGTCTATCATTGTTGGACATTTGGGTTGGTTCCAAGTCTTTGCTATTGTGAATAATGCCGCAATAAACATATGTGTGCATGTGTCTTTATAGCAGCATGATTTATAGTCCTTTGGGTATATACCCAGTAATGGGATGGCTGGGTCAAATGGTATTTCTAGTTCCAGATCCCTGAGGAATTGCCACACTGACTTCCACAATGGTTGAACTAGTTTACAGTCCCACCAACAGTGTCAAAATGTTCCTATTTCTCCACATCCTCTCCAGCACCTGTTGTTTCCTGACTTTTTAATGATTGCCATTCTAACTGGTGTGAGATGATATCTCATAGTGGTTTTGATTTGCATTTCTCTGATGGCCAGTGATGATGAGCATTTTTTCATGTGTCTTTTGGCTGCATAAATGTCTTCTTTTGAGAAGTGTCTGTTCATGTCCTTCGCCCACTTTTTGATGGGGTTGTTTGTTTTTTTCTTGTAAATTTGTTTGAGTTCATTGTAGATTCTGGATATTAGCCCTTTGTCAGATGAGTAGGTTGCGAAAATTTTCTCCCATGTTGTAGGTTGCCTGTTCACTCTGATGGTAGTTTCTTTTGCTGTGCAGAAGCTCTTTAGTTTTGATTCTTTTTAGGGTGTCGGTATTAACTTTTGTGCATGAAAGGGAGAGAGGGAGAGAGGAGAGAGAGAAAGAGAGGAGGGGAGGGAAAATAATCTCTGAAAAGATTTTTAAAATTTAACTCTAAGATAAATTGTGTATAACATTTCTCATGCCTTTGTTATTTACATTTTACTGGGGAGGGAGCTCGTAACTGTTATTAGGGATACCAGAGGCTTCTGAGACCCAGGAGCAGGGACCACATCTGTGTGTCTTTGTCTCCCATATGCTTAGCATAGTTCTGGGTACATAGTATTTGTTTTGTAATTTTTCATTGAGTATAAAGTTGCTGTACTTAAAGAGTTAAAGCTCTATTTTCTGGAAAACTTACTTTTTCCAAACACTTTGCTTCCAGCTAGTTGATACAGGATAACACTCATTTGGTCAACAATTAGTTATTCAATGCCTTCTATGACTGGGTGCTTCCTTAGGCACCAGACACACATAGATGCACATATTAGATTGTCAGGTCCCATTCCTGCACATTGCTTGTAGCCTATGGAAGGAAGACATGACTCGAGAAGCAATTTAATAAAGAATGGTAGGGGCTGTCGGGGGAATTACATGTGCCATAGAAGTACATAGAAGGAGCATCCAGCTTTGTCTGGTGTACGGTGGGGGGCTCAGGAAAGCTTGTCTGAATAAGAGTATATAAGCCAAGACTTGAGGAATGAACTGGTAAAGGGGAGAAGGAGTTTTTCAGGCAGAGGGAGCAGCATGTACCAAGGCCTGAGGCAAGAGAAAGCAAGACAGGGAGGGCAGAGAACTGAAAGAACACATTTCAGCATGGCTGGGTCACGCCACAATGAGGCCAGTCACAGATGAGCTAGAGAGCCAGCCAGGGGTCAGGGCCGAAGACCCTTGTCTGACAGGTCAGGCAGTGTGGATCGTCCGCTGATAGCAGTAAGACATTGGAGGGTTTCCCGCAGGGGAGAGCTTTGATTAGATTTGCATGGCTTACAAGGATTGCTCTGGCTGCTCTGTGGAGAAGAGACCTGTGAGGGAGAGCCGTTCAGAGACTTTCCTGTGGTCTAGGTGAAAGACGATGTGGTCTGTGTGAGGATAATGCAGTGGACAAGGGTGACCCACATAGATGCAGGAATGTCTAGGTGCTGTTCTCTGCAGGCCTTGGTGCTAAGGTGGATGTGGATGTTGTGAGAGAGGGAGGAGTCAAGGATATCTCCCAAGTTTCTGGTCTGGGCAATTGGGAGACTGGTCAAAAAAAAAAAAAAATGATGTGGGGGTGGGGCGGGTATGTGCAGAATTTGGTTTTGCACATGTTGAGTTGGAAGTGCCTGTGTGACACCTGCATGAGGTATCCTGTACCAGCAGCATGACTGTGTGGCTAGTACACTTCTTACTCAAATAGCTGGGCTATTCCATGGACCTAATCTTCATGCCTTCTGGCAGAACTCTAGGTTCTTAGAAGCAGCTGCCCCTGGCCCTGTCTGTGGGAGGACCTCTAGGCTTGTGAAGGGATCTGGTCGGGACTGGCTTGCCACCAGAACCTCATTAGTGGCTGAAGTGTCTTTGGGGATTGGGACCTCAGCAGGACCAGGGAAACAAAACCGTCGGTAGAGGCAGCTGTGGGAAAAGTGGGATGCGGTGAAGTTGAACATCTTAGATTAGATCCCTAGTTGCCTAGAACCCTCCAGAAAGGAAGGGAGGAGTCAGAAAGGAAGCTCAAGCACCTTGTCTTTGGGGAGACTGGTGACATCCTGGTTAGTAGCATGAATTATGGTACAGACGGAGCTGGGTTTGAGATCCTGCTCTACCACAACCAGATATGTAAATCTGGGCTTAACATCTCAAAATCTTAATTATCTCATCTGTAAAATGGTGAAAATAATTGTACCCACTTCATAGGATTATTGGGAGAGTTCATGTATAATGAATTTAGATCCTGGCTAGAACGTAATCAATGCTCAGGAAATGGCTGCTGCTGCTATTTCTTCTCTTCCTCTTTTCCTTCGGCCTTCATTTGCTGTTATAATCATCACTCAGATGTCTCTCTGAGAAGTATGTTCTTGAATCTTGAATCCCAATTCTATGGCTTTAGAAAGGCTTTAGGAAGGCTTTTTGCTTTCAAAATCCACGCAAGATCCTAGAGGCTTATTTTTGTCACATATACCATTTTTCACTGCACCACAGTGATGTGGAGATACTTTTGCAAGTTCTTCTCAAAGAATCTGTCATATAGAACATTAGGGAGCCACATAGACTTCATCGAAAGGAAAATTTGGGAGCTGCACTATCAGCTTTAATAGGCACTATAGGCATCCCTGTTTCTAACATACCCATTGGATGCCTCATCATTGTGGGCCCTTTAGCTCATCCCAGCCTCTTTCAGCTTTACCCTGAACGACTCTTTGTTCCCCCCTCATCCTTTATCATGGATTGTCCCTGGGATCATCCATCTCCCTTTACTGTACAGAGCAGTTCAGATTTCTCAACACCTGTGGCCCAACACACATCCTCCAATCCATCAAGGGGACCAGCAGGTCAGAGCACCCTCCACCTAACAGGGCCACATTTCCTTGAAGTTTGTGAGTATAAATATCCCCTTTTAGCAGAGAAAGGATCTGATTTCATTATTAATGGTCACGGATATCTTTATTTGTGTTTCTTTGATCTAGGCCCTAGGAGATGAGTCAGTGGGTGAAATCTACTGAAGGGGTTGTGAGTATGGATTGTGGCCTATCTAGGTTGAAACTTGGGCCTTCCCACTTACTGTTCTGTGGCCTTGGACAGTTTGCCTCACTTTTTTGAATCTCTGAGCCTAAGAGTCTAGGCTGGTGTTTCTCTTCTTTAAAGCTACCACCATCTACTTTATGCCTTGGAAAAAATGTCCCCAGCATACCTGTGAGATAGAGTACTGTCTTAGCCTCTGCCCTTCCCACTTTCTTGAAGGTTTAGCCCACAGCCCTGGGTTTGTTGATGTTTAACTGCTAACTTCCCTGGAGGGAGGCAGGGAAGCAAAGTTGCACACCAGGAATATCTACAGAGATTCTAGAATTCCACAGAATTGGAGACTGTGCCCCTGGGTCTATATTTCTTGGCTCCTGACTCTTCCAAGGAGGTCCCTGGTTTCCTGTTTGCTTCCATTTTCCCCAAGAGAGGAGCTTTGCCTTTCCTTCATTGGGCCACCATGCTGAAGGGCTGTGAGAGTAGAACAGTGGGAGGCCAGGTGAGTCTGGCAAGCCAACTTGACCAAACAAGGAATTTGGCCATCCTCACGGGGCGGTGTCATGGAGGCTAGAGGTGGGGAGAGGCTGGAGCCAGAGCCTGGACACCTGGCCAGGCTCTAGTTGTTCATCTCTCTCCTCTTTGTCCTTCCTCATCGCTTTCTCCTGCCTCCCCTGACTTCCTCCGACTGTATTAAGGTGGCTGCCCTACAGCTCCTGAGTCCTAGAGACATTCACTTTTTCTCCCTCCATCTAGCTTCCAAATTCATACACAAGTAATTTATTAATTGCCTGGAGGGTTCAGATTCATGTCATTCAAAATGACTGCCTGAATTCCACCCCTGGCTGGGGTTGAGGGCAAGGTACCGTTCCTAGAGATGTGGGAATGGTTGAGAGCTGAGCGCTCTCAAGATGCCAGGAATGGGTGCCATTGTCCATCAACATCCACTTGTCCTAATATGTCATTTGCCTCTTGGGGCCCTTCTGGCTTTGAGAGCCCTGTCTGCTTTGATCAGTGCCTTTCGTGTTCATATTGTGCTGGCTTCTGAGCAGAGGCCAAGAACATGGCTGCAGGGCTGGTGGGCTGGGAGCCCACAGAGGAGTCAGGGAATGAGTGATGGCTCCTGCTAATTGATGGCCTCAAAATCATCCACGTTAGTGCAGCCTTTAGTTTTACATGACTTGGGTCAGACGTGGGGACACTTGGCCATTAGGAAGTAAGCTTTATATAGCTATTTGGGGTTAAGAAAGATTCCCCTTATGAGAGAGCTCATTCTACAGTTTTGTAACTCTTCCTTTGGTCTCTGATGTGCTGTCTCTTTGTGGGATAAAGTCTGCCTCTGGAGAGTCCCATATATCAGTGGCCCATCTGGGTCTTTTGGGTTCTGTGGAGGCTCCCCGAGACCCCCTCTGGGGTGGAAGGAGTCCTAGAGCTACTTCAGTCACTTCCTCTGTGGTGATCATAGCAGTGTGGCCAAGCCAGGGGCTATATCTTGGCTGGGCAATGAGGGGGTTTGCCCTGGTGGCTGGAGATGCATGGGGTGTTCCTAGACCGAGAGCCCACCACCCCCCAGCCCGCCTTTTTTTTTTGAGATGGAGTTTTGCTCTTGTTGTCCAGGCTGGAGTGCAGTGGCGTGACCTCGGCTCACTGCAACCTCTGGCTCCTGGGTTCAAGAGATTCTCCTGCCTCCGCCTCCCGAGTAGCTGGGATTACAGGTGCCCGCCACCATGCCCGGCTAATTTTTTGTGTTTTTAGTGGAGGTGGGGTTTCACCATGTTGGCCAGGCTGGTCTCAAACTCCTGACCTCAGGTGATCCGCCGCCTTGGACTCCCGTAGTGCTGGGATTACAGGCGTGAGCCACCGTGCCTGGCCAAGAGCCCATTTTTTATGGAAGTGCACTTCCTTGGGACTCTTAGAATTCAGTAGGGTATATTAGACAAATTATATGTCTAACTAGAAAAAGTGCGTTTTAAAAGCTTTATGTATATCTGGCTGGTATTTTAATAGCCATGTTAGTAACTTCTGACTAGGTTTGTACCTATATTTGACTGAGACAGTTAGGTTGACTCTCCCTCTCACCCTAAGAAGTTTAAAAAATAAATACTTTTATAGGACCATAGGATTTTACATGCCAAGATTTAGGCTGAAAATCCGAGCATAAAAATTGGTTTGTATGTAACAGGAAGATTAATAGGCAGTTCCTCCCATCCCCTGTCCCCCGTCTTACAGAGTGGTCCTGGCAGCCCCTGCCTGCCTGTAAATACTTGGGTTTGCCTCATTGGCAGGTCAGCATGGGGCAGGAAGAAGCCAGATTATTTTATGATCCATAAACGCAAGCACCAGACATGCTCCGAAATTCATTAGTGTTTACTTGTCATTACAAATAGCCTGTGTTGTTTGCCTTCCGACTAGACGGGCAGACAGTCAGGGCCCAATTGCAGGGTGTGGAGGGCCCTGAAACCCTGACTCTCTTGGGAAATGAGAGTTTAAAGCAAAGTTTTAATTTATGGCTGCAGATTGTTTCTTTCTCCTGAGTGTAGGTATTGAGGGTGTGAATCTTCAGATTCAGACTGGCTTTTTCTTCAGTGGAAAATAGGAAGTTTTTGGATAAAACCTACTAATAAGTAGTCATCTCATGTTTGTTTTGTTTTAGTTATTTCCCCCTTTTGAATTATAGATAAACTTTTTAAGCAGGGAAAGCTTAAAAAGTTTAAGCTTAAAAAGCCTCAAAATGTTATGCCCAGATACTTCCCTGGGCAGCAGATTTTGTACCATCTCCCCCTGAGCCTGACCGCTTTACAGAGAGCAGCCCTGTGTCTCGGCCACCCTTCCCTTCCCTCCTCTTGGACCTGGAGCACCCAGGGCTTGGGCTATGGCAGGCCCCTGACTGTAGCCCCCTTGGTCCATTTCAGACCCGGGTGACACCACAAGGTGATTGTGAGACTGTGGAAACCCCTAAGCTGCTGCTGTTCCGACGTGGAGGTAGTCAGGACGGGCTGAGCTGTCTCAGCTGCACATGTGCTGAAGCCGAGACTAAGGCAGCCCTTGGAGGCTGAGTGGCATCTGGGGGAAGGCTGGTGTGCAAAGGGCCAGATGTCTGAGGTTTCTGAGTGGAGTTGTAGATTTGAATGTAATTAGAGGATAATTCTTCCAAATGATCTTCATGTGGGGCTGGCTTAGGCATTCCTGGGGTCTGCTTGGGATGGTGGCTTCATGTCTATCAATCACTCAGTTGTTCAGCACCTATTGACCAGGCACATACCATGTGTAAGACCCCCTGCCTGGTATTTCAGGGAACTCAAAGATGAATGAGGAATCCCTAGTCTAATGGGAAAGGTAAGAGATTTACCTAAATAATTACAAGGGTCTCACTAAAGAGGACAAAGTGCTATATGGGAGGGGAGCCAATACTTCCAGCTAGGACAACACACAAAGCATCCTGGTGGAGCTCCCGTTGTGGCCTGGAGAATTGGTATAATTTGGACACAAGATAGCGAGAAATGGCATTTCAGGTACCAGGAACAGCTTGAACACAGGTAAGGCAGTTGGGAAGAAAGTGGCCATGTACAGGGACCAGTGAGCAGATTAGTTTGATCTAAAGCAAAGGTGAGGAGCTTTGTGGGAAGTAAGACTGGAGAATAGAGTGGCCCCACTATGGCCTTGGTTCTGTGGGCGCTGGCAGAGCAAGTGGTGTTTGGGAGCTGTGCTTCCTTCAAGAAGCTGAACAGGTGGAAGCCAAAGTCCTACAGGTGCCATAGTCACAGCACGCCCCAAACCAAGCCTGATTCTTTCCCCAGAATCCCGCTGTGGTACGCACCCCTGGAATGGCATGCCTGCCCACCCAGTCAGGCCAGAAGCATGGTGTCTGTCATTGACGCCCCCCCTCTCTCTCCCACAGTCTCTGCTCCCAGTCAGTCCCCACACCCTATCTTCCCCTTTTCCACCTGTCTGTCCCCAGTGCTACCCCTCAACTTTGGCACTTATCCCCCAGCGGGCATCTCTACACCCATGTCTGCCCCATCCCACTCCGTTGCCCAATCTGTGGTTTTAAATCTCTGTCCACATCCCTGAGCCTCTTCAGCATCTCCAGTGGTTTCCCCAGTGCCTTTGGGTGATTCCACATCTCTAAGGGGGGCGTGCAGGTAGGAGTGACTTATCCTTTCCTTCCAACCCTCTTCTGGCCTCCCGACTCACTCTCTGATTCACCTCCTCTGGCCTTCCCACAGGTCCTTGAACCTACCTCCAGGCCTGTGCATTTTCTGCTCTCTGCCTGGCATGCTAGTCCCCCCACTTCAGCTAAGCCAGTCCTTCTTATACACTGATTGCACTCTGAACTTGCCCTTATGCGTTCAGCAACATGTTCATAATTGATGCCTGTCTTCTCCACCGGAAGCCAAGCATTGCCTTGTCACTGCTGTGTCCTCCCAAGCTTTGCACAGTGCTGGGCACAGAGGAGGCACTCCGTGAAGACTGACTGGCATTACTGATTAAAGGATGCAGGTGACAGAGCTGGGGAGCTAAGGCAAACAGAGCAGCCCGGGCCTGAGGTTGGGAACACTGCCATGGGCTTGCTTCCAGCCTTAAAAAAGGGGTTTCACACCACTGAAGGCTAGTGGCTCAAATGTCCAAAAGGTTTCCTCATACTTTTAAGTATCCCTGTATAGATCAAACATTTGAAAGTTGTTTTTCCTTTGAGCCTTTTAGGAAAGGGAACTTTTCCTGAAAGAGCCATTCCTCTTGGTCTGTGTGCACACCAGCCATCTGTAGCCATCATCAGACAGGACAAATGCCAGAACAGCCCAGCACCCCATAAGATGTTCCACTGCGTAGCCATTGCTGGAATTTATCAAATTCTGGCATTGTTTCCAGGAATCCTACTCTGTCTAGAGACTTCAAGCTGCTTGTGATCAAAAAGCGAGTTAACTGGGATGGGGGAGAAGACTCTTTGGCTGTGAAATGTTGAATGAAATTATTATCTCATAATAATTTCATTATGAGATTAGGAATGGAGACTTACCCTGTGGTCCCTCTTGCAGTCTGCCTTGCTGCATACTGAATTCGGCTGGACACTGCAGGGAGGCCTGGGGGTGGGGGGTGTGGCCCTAGGTTGAGACAGCCTTCAGTCCCTGTGCATCCTCTAGGCGCATCAGTTTTTTACAGCCCCCATCCCCCACCTCATCAGCCTTTTCTAAGTGATGTTTGTCCACTCCCTGGTCTCCTGTGTGGTTATCTTACATCATACCCGGGACCTTTGCTTATTAAGAGATCAGGCTCTGGAGTCTGCCATTTACTACCTGGATGCACTTGTATAGTTATTTAATCTCTGTGAGCCACAGTCTTCTCATCCATCAAATGAAATAGTAAAATCTACTTTATGGTCTGGTTTTGAGACTTAAATAAAATAAAGTAGATTTAAGCCCATTATATAGTACCTAGAATGTAGGAAACATGCAGTAACTTATAGTTCTCTTCCTTCCCTTTCTTTTTGTTCCTTTTATAACCCCTGTGGTGCCATTCACTTTGTAGATAGTCACTATTATTCAAAATACTGGTAGAAAATCATGGTAACAATGCCTGCCCAGGCTGACAGCACTGTGGTTAAGAGCCTGGGCTTTGGAGTGCAGACCTGGATATGAATTCCACTTTGTCACTTATTTGTTACATTGACTTTAGGCAAGTTAATTATCCTTTCTGAATCTCAATTTTAGTTATGTGTAACCTGGGGGCAATCATAGCCCTTCCTCAGGGTGTCATTGTTAAAAAATTACGGGGCATAATGTGAGAAAAGTATTTTGCCTAGTGCCTGAGATACAGTAAGCAAACTGTTAGCTGCTGTTATTATTGTTTATTATTATTATTCTCAGCCTGGGAACAGGACTGCGAACAGATCTTGAAGGACTCTGTTCGCCTCTCAAAGTGAGGAGGAGCTTGGCTTCCTGGCGGTTGGTTATCTCAGTGTGTTCCCGCTGTATTCTCGTCCTGCCTGGTGAGATTTGGGGCTACACGGTTTGGGTCTCAGCCTCCCCAAGATGGTCCTGGGTGTAAGATGGCCTAGGTTGCCTCTTTGGTATCTGATCATCTGGTTGTGTCTGCTCCTGACCTGCAAACTTTCAGAGACAGCTTTTCCTGAGAACATGGAAAACATGTGGGACACTTCATGTATACCACCCATTTGTTCCCCTCTTCTCCCAAGTTCTTCTCCTGCCCTGGACATCACATCCCTCCCTCCCTGCCCTGCTCCACTTGGAGGCGCTTCTCACACCATGTTTCCACCTCCAAAAGATGCACCTGATCCCACCTGGGGTTTAACCCTTCTGCCCTTGACTGCCTTTCTCTTCCTTCTCCTCCTTTTTTCTTTTCTTTCTTCCTTTCCTTTCTTCCCTTTCTTCTCTTCTTCTTTTTCCTTCTTTCTTCTCTCTGTCTCTTTTTCTGGAACCTGAGTTTTCCATTTGCATTTTTTTCTGTTCATCTGCTCCCATCTGTTCCCGGGCTCCCTCCTTCCCTGCCACCCCACTGTTTCCTGTCTCCTGCCACACCAGATTGTCTTGTCCAATTTATCCCTGTACAACAGTGCAGTGCCTAGAAGCCCCCACCCCTTCCTGACTGTCTCTCTCGGACTCAACCTCTCCATTTGCCCTCGAAACACTGAAAGAAAGAAAAGTGCTGCAATTGCTCAGTCTCCAGGGGCAGGTCTTACTTAATAACGTTTTTATGTAATGCCGGATATATGGCCCCTGCTTCTCTTAGGCTCACAGAATGGGAGAGCTGGGAGGATCTCAAAGACCATCTGGTGCTGCTATATTTTATAGAGAGTAATCTGTAACTCCTGCAGTGGGATGGGCTGACTTTAAGTCACAGAGGGGGTTTAGGACACATCTCAGATTAGAACCCAGGACTCCTGACTTCATAAAAATATAAAATTGCCAATGTGAGCGGCATGTGTCCTTGTAGGTCTTTTTTTGTATTTATTTCATTCTACCTATAACCCGAGGCCTCTAACAGTTGCAGCTGGATCTACTTAACCCATTAATGACAAGCCCTACCTCCTTTTGCAGGAGTGAGGCATGGAGGTGGGGACAGACTTCCAGCGATGGAGATATAAACAACCTAGGTCAGTCATACGCAGTGTCATCATCTGTTCAGTCTTCCTACTTGTCCTGGGCTGACCTTGCCCTCTGGTTCTTAGCTTCCTGCCTTGGCTCCAACCTCACTCCAGCCCTTATTGATGGGGCTTCATGGTTTGTCTTTGGTTCTCCTACCTTGACCCCACCTTTTCAAGAAGTACACCTTATATTTCAATGTCACGTCTTTTTACATCAGTTAGAGCTGTGTTGTCTTAATATGGTGGCTGCATGTGGCTGTTGAGCATTTGAAATGTCATTACTTCAAATTGAGATGTTCTGTAAATATTAAAAAAAAGACCAGATTTCAAAGACTTACTACAAAAAGGAAAGTATCTCCTTAATAATTTGTTATATTTTGTATTGATTACATTTTGAAAAGATAATATCTTGGATATACAGTCATATGTCACTTAAAGATGGGATGCATCCTGAGAAATGCATCATTAGGTGATTTTGCCCTAGTGTGAACACCATATTGTGTACTTACACAAACCTAGGTGGCATAGCCTACTATACATTTAGGTGATACGGCATAGCCTCTTGCTCCTGGGCTACAAACCTGTACAGCGTGAGTACACTGAGTAATGCAGGCAAGTGTAATATAGTAGTAAGTATCTGTGTAGCTAAACATAGTTAAACATAGAAAAGGTACAATAAAAATATAATGTAAAAGATAAAAATGGTATACCTATATAGGACACTTACCATGGATGGAACTTCCAAGACTAGAAGTTGTTCTGGGTGGGTCAGTGGTGAGTGAATGTAAAGGCCTTGGACATTACTGTAATACACAACTGTAGACTTTATAAATGCTATATATGTGGGCTATACTAAATCTATAAAAAATTTTCTTCAATAATAAATTAACCTTAGCTTACTGTAACTTTTTTACTTTACAAACTTAAAACTTTTTGACTCTTTTGTAATAACACTTAGCTTAAAACACACATTGTTCAGCTGTACAAAAATATTTTCTTTTTTAATATCCTTATTCTATAAGATTTTTTTGTATTTTTAAAATTATTTTTTCTTTTTCAACTTTTTTCAGTAAGAACTAAGACGCAGACACACACATTAGCCTAGGTCTACTCAGGGTCAGGATCGTAAATATCACTGTCTTCCACCTCCACATCTTGTCCCACTGGAAGGTTTTCAGGGATGGTCATACACATGGAGCTGTCATCTCCTATAATAATGCCTTCTTCTGGCCGGGCGCTGTGGCTCACACCTGGAATCCCAGCACTTTGGGAGGCTGAGGCAGGTGGATCACCTGAGGTCAGGAGTTTGAGACCAGCCTGACCAACATGGTGAAATCCCATCTCTACTAAAAATACAAAAACTTAGCCGGGCATGTTGGTGCACCTGTAATCCCAGCTACTCAGGAGGCTGAGGCAGGAGAATTGCTTGAACCTGGGAGGCGGAGCTGCAGTGACCCGACATTGCGCCACTGCACTCCAGCCTGAGTGACAGCAAGACTCTGTCTCAAACAAAACAAAACAAAACAAAACAAAACCCAAACCAACCAACCAAACAAAATAATGCTTTCTTCTGAAAGGACCTGCCTGAGGCTATTTTATAGTTAACTTAAAAAAAAAAAACAGTAGAAGGAGCACATTCTAAAATAACAGTGGGCTGGGTGTAGTGGCTCACGCCTGTAATTCCAACACTTTGGGAGGCCAAGGCAGGTGGATCACTTGAGGTCAGGAGTTCCCAGCCTGCCGAACACGGTGAAACTCCGTCTCTACTAAAAATGCAAAAATTAGCTGAGCGTGGTGGCGTGTACCTGGAATCCCAACTACTTGGAGGCTGAGGCACAAGAATCGCTTGAACCTGGGAGGCGGAGGTTGCAGTGAGCTGAGTGTGTGCTGCTGCACTCCAGCCTGGGTGACAGTGAGACTCTGTGTCAAAAAAAAAAAAAAATAATAATAATAATAATAAAGTGAAAAGTATAGCAAATACATAAACCAGTAACAGTCATTTATTATCAAGTATTATGTACTGTATATAATTGTATGTGCTGTACCTTTATATGACTGGTAGCACAGTAGGTTTGTTTACACCAGCATCACCACAAACACTTGAGTACTGAGTTATGCTATAACCTTTCTATGACTACGGCATCACTAGGTGATGGGAATTGTTAGCTCCATTATAATCTGATGGGACCACTGTTGTATATGTGGTCCATTGTTGACCAAAACGTCGTTCTGCAGTACATGACTATATTGAGTTAAATAAAATAAATGGTCAAAATTAATTTTACCTGTTTCTTTTTCCTTTTTTAAAACGTGGTATTTGAGAATTTAAAATGTGTGGATTACATTATATTTCTGTTGGACATTGCTGGGTTATAGCCTCATAGGCCTTTCTCAACCAGGATTTCATGAGAGAATTAAGCCTTGTGCCTGAAGGTCCATTGTATGTAATGAATGTACCATCTCAGGAGAGTTAAGAAACAGTCACTCAAATCATTTTCTGTGCTCTGTGGTTCAGATAAGAAACTTAGATGAGAAAGGCTGTAGCACCTGTTGTTACTCTTTTTTCTGTTGTTGCATGCATTTACTGTTCATTTTTTATTTTATTTTATTTTATTTTTGAGATGGAGTCTTGCTTTGTCGCCCAGGCTGGAGTGCAGTGGTGCAGTCTCGGCTCACTGCAAGCTCTGCTTCCTGGGTTCATGCCATTCTCCTTCCTCAGCCTCCCGAGTAGCTGTGACTACAGGTGCCCGCCACCATGCCTGGCTAATTTTTTGTATTTTTAGTAGAGACAGGGTTTCACCATGTTAGTCAGGATGGTCTCGATCTCCAGACCTTGTGATCCACCCACCTCGGCCTCCCAAAATGCTGGGATTACAGGTGTGAGCAACCGCGCCTGGCTGCTGTTCATTATTTTTTATTGCTTACTAATAATATTCCATTGTATAAATGTACCACAACTTGTCTGTCCATTCTGCTGCTTGACATTTGTGTTTCCAGGTTGAGGCTGTTATTTAACTTTGATTTTAAGTTCAAGGGTGCATGTGCAGGGCGTGCAGGTTTGTTATACAGGTAAACATGTGTCATGGGGGGTTTGTTGTTTCAAATTTCAATTCAAATTCCTGTAGTGTTTCTCTCAATTGTATAATGAGGGCTGTTGGTTTGAGACAGATACTACTAAGCTTCTAAGTTGTTTTTCTCTTTTTTAAAATCTCAGATGAATGTTACATTTTGCCAATTACCATTTCAATATCTATTGAGAGGATCATATCACTTTTTTATCTTGGAATTATCAATATGCTTATTTGATTATTAACATTAGCTGATTCCTGTATTTCTTAGCCAAACTTGTTAAGTTTGAGGATTTTTTTTTTCCGTCACTTTTTGTGCTGTGGTATAAACTATTTGCCATAAGAATTATGTATTCTTCAAAAGCCTGAGAGAACTCACTGGTAAAACCATGTGGTCTTGGAACCTTTGGGTTAACTTTTCTCGTTTCTTGCAGGGTTTTTAGCATACTCATCAAATATAGAAAAGTTTCAGTTAGTCAAAAATAGAAGGCAGTGCGAAGATTAGGTCAGAGCCTGCACCTTCCTGTGAAGCAGGTACTTCCAAAAATTTCATTTTGTATTCCCAGCAATAGTCAGGATGACCCTGCAGCACATGAGGATCAACATTAAGAAAGATTGAACTGTGCTGAGACACATGAATTGCAATGGGAAAAGTGAGCAACAAGTTAGAGATTGCAGAAAACCAAAGTAATAAATTAAGGGACAAACTACAATTTTCTTCTGAAACTCAGAGCAAAAACAAAGGAAGATGAATGTGATGAATTGTTTCTAGGAGATGTCATGTGTGTATATCACAGGAATTCTAAAAAGGAAGGGTGGGCAGATGTGAGAAAATGTTTGTAATGTATTAAGGACAAAAGCAGATTATAAAACCACAGCTATAGTATGAGCTCAGTTGAGAGCCAGTGTGTGTGCATGTGTGTGCCCCTGCACCTGTGAGTGTGGGCATAGCTACTGGCCATGGATGTGCTCTGTGGCTGAGGGTCCAGGCTCCAGAGGCAACAGGCCTAGGTTTAGTCCTGGCTCTCATATTGAACACATATGAGGATTTGAGCAAATTGTTGAACTTCTCCAGCTATGCCTCTATTTCTTCATCTGTAAAATGGGGCAATAATAGTACCTATTTCATAGGGGTGTTGTTAGAATTCAGGGAGCAATGGATAAATATATGTAAAATTACTGACATTGTGCCTGACACTTAGAAAATGTCCTCAGTAAATGTTATTGTTTTTATTGTCATTATTATAAACCAAAATGTAAACTTTAGTTTTCTCTGAGTGTTAAGGCTAATAGGTAATTTAAATTTTCTTCATTGGAGGCCAGGCCCAGTGGCATCTGCCTATAGTTCCAGTTACTCGGGACGCTTAGGCAGGAGGATTGCTTGAGCCCAGGAGTTTAAGGCCAGCCTAAGCAATGTAATAAGACCCTGCCGGCCAGGCTTGGTGGCTCGCAGTTGTAATCCCAGCACTTTGCGAGGCCGAGGCAGGTGGATCACTTGAGGTCAAGAGTTTGAGACCAGCCTGGCCAACATGGTGAAACCCCGTCTCTACTAAAAATACAAAAACTTAGCCGGGCATATTGGTGCGCCTGTAATCCCAGCTACTCGGGAGGCTGAGGCAGGAGAATTGCTTGAATCCCGGAGGTGGAGGTTGTGAGCTGAGATCGCACCATTGCACTCCAGCCTGGGCAACAGAGGGAGACTCTGTCTCAAAAAAAAAAAAAAAAAAGCATTCAGATTTTTAAAAAAAGTTCTTCATTGGGCTTTCTGTATCATGCAGGTTTTCTGTAATGAACATGTATTAGGTCCCTAATTAAAAAAAAGAAAAGTTTTTCTTCTTCTTTTTTTTTTTTAAAGAGAGTATCTGAATGATGTATTTGGAAAAAAACATTTCCCAAGAATATGGAGAAAGGGAATTGAACATAATTCCCAGTGTAAGAGTGGAATGAACATGTGGCCCTGTGGGCCTAGTCCCAGTTTGTTAATCTTGTGAGCAGAGCTGCTGGCGGCTGCTCTCAGTCCGCTAATCGGGCTCTTTCTCTGTCACGTGGACAGGAGACTGCTCACAGAGTTGCAGTTGGCTGCTGCCCTGCGTTGACAGCTGGTTCTAATTGTGCAGAGCTATGTAGTACTAGGGCTGGAGAGGGAAGGTTTTGGGAAATTTGCATCATCTTCCTGACCCTAAGTCTGTATGTTTTCCAAGCAGATGGTAGCTTGAGGATTTGATGAAACAGTAGTGACTGTAAATGAGTTGTTATTCTATAGAAACTAGTATGACCTGAAAGCTGAGAAAGATAAATTGCTTCTGCTTATTCAGTGAGTACATATATGTGTATACTGATTTCACTGGAGGCACCATTTTTCCACAGTGATCCTTTCCCCCTCTTGTGGTTTGTCTAGCCAGGGGTTCTGGGGCCTCGGGAGGCCCTCATGTTCATTTCTTCCACGGCCCATCCTGCCTCCTCCCTTTCTCCACACACACAGCCCTTAACAGGTATTTATTTCAAATTACCAAAGTGAGTTGCTCTCACATAAGAAAATGCAAATATCCCGTGCACTTACCAAACTTGATTCTAGTATAGTAGAAGGTGCTTAAAGGGTTTGGGCCCTGTCTGCCGTGCTCTCCCTCATGGCATCAGGGCAATACAGCCTACCAAACACTCCATGTGAGGGTTTGGGGAGCCACCTCTGCCCAGTCCCTACGTTGTTTTCCCATCCCATGCAGAAAAAAAAAAATTGCACTCTTTACCTTCCCTTAAGGCTGGGACCTGGCCTCCCACCCCTGTCCTGTCTCACTGTTTCTTCTCCCACTCCTCCCCAGGCTCCTTCTGCTCCAGCCATGGGCTACCTTGCTGTTCTCAGATATCTCATGGTGTTCCTGAATCAGGGTCTTGACCCGTGCACTTCACTTCCTTCTGCCTGGGACCCTCCTCCCCTAGATACCTGCAGAGCATGCTCGTTTACCTCATTCCTGTCTCTACTCCATGCCAGCTTGTCAGACAGGCCTGCTGAGACATCCCCTCCAAATATTCCTACCTTCATCCTCATTCATGCTTTTTCGCAGGAGTTATCTTCTGACTTATTATGATTTCTTTAGAAATCTCTCTTCTCCTGTAGAAGGTAAGCACCATGAAAGTAAGAGCATGTTTGTTTGTTCACTGCTGCATTTCCTAAAACATACTTTAATTTTGGTGAATAAATGAATGTAGATGTGCTTTATAAACTGCCAATCACTGTTGTCTCTTCCTTTTTCTCTTCCTTCCTCCTTTATGCTTTCATATCAACCCTTTCCCTTCTTCAAACACCATCATCATCATCATCATCATCATCATCATCACCACCACCACCATCATCGTCCAAGAAAGAACTAAAGATACCTCAGTCCACTGGCAGCTCCCAGAAGGCTTGGACCTAGGCAATGTCTATTAGGACTGCAACCTTGGGAAATAAAGCAGGAAAGTCCAGTTGTCCTTTGTGGCCTTGAGTTGTGGTAATTTATGTTCCTGTCTGTCCCTGCTTTGAGCAGACACCAATTTCAAGACCCGGTCTGACTCACTGTGGAACCTTTCCAGCACAGTCCTGGCACTTAGATGGCTCTCTCTTCTTCCTTTCCCACTTGCCCTTAATCCCTTTATTCCTCCTCCTCCCTTCTTTTCTTCAATTTTTCTTCCCCTTTCCTTGCTTCCTTGTTCTTTTTGTCTTTCTCTCCTTCCTGTTTTTCTTTCATGTTTCACTGCAGCTGGTCTTCTTCCAGGGAGGGCTTGGGACAGTGCCTGGCAGTGAGTTCCCCTCCAGCCATGAGCTTTTCTGACTCCCTCAGTGCTAATGCTCCCTCCCTCTGCTACCAGGGGACCTGCATGCACTTGATTCTAGCCTTAACAGCTCTCCTGTAGGACAGGTGTGTTTCCCTAAGGTCCAGCTGGTCATGATTTTCACGTAACTACTCCATCAAAAAGTACAGAAACAGGGCTGGGCGCGGTGGCTCACGTCTGTAATCCCAGCACTTTGGGAGGCCGAGGTCGGTGGATCATCTGACGTCAGGATTTGGAGACTAGCCTGGCCAACATGGCAAAACCCTGTCTCTACTAAAAAATACAAAAATTAGCCAGGCATGGTGGCGGGCTCCTGTAATCCCAGCTACTCGGGAAGCTGAGGCAGAAGAATTGCTTGAACCTGGGAGGCGGAGGTTGCAGTAAGCTGAGATCGTGCCACTGCACTCCAGCCTGGGTGACAGAGTAAGACTCTGTCTCAAAAAAAAAAAAAAAAAAAAAAAAGGACAGAAGCACCTAGTGGTCATGTGAAAACTTTGTGTTATTTATAAATGTTGACACTGATAGGTTATAAGTAGGTTATGACTTTATAAAAATTAGGCATATTTTAGAGTATTTACTCAACTTCAAAATATATTTTTTACAAGGTTTACAATGTGTAATATGTCATCTACTAAAAATTATTTTTTCCAAATGATCTTGTACATGATAAATAGTACAGGAAAGCTTATGAAGAAAAACCTTCACCTCAGTCCCCTCCCCAAAGGTACACTCTTTAAACTGTTTTTTCTGCTGGTTACTTTTGGAATTTTATTTGGCACACCAAAGCCTGAATTTCTTGTTTCACCAGCTTTGTGTGGTATTTTGTGACCGCTCACTTCCTATGCTTTCCCTCCGGTTCTCCATTGCCCACCTTCTGTTGATTATACTTTTACATTGCCTAATTAATGAGCTTCACCAAACTCATCTCACTTTTCCTTAGGTGGACTCTTAAAGTTGAAAACCATCAAACAACACTTATTATTATGGCTACATAACTGTTACACATAGTCAAGCCAAGTACTATGCCAGGATTGTGTTTCATTCCCTAGTAACCCTGGGCCATTCAAAAGAGAATATGCCTCACAAGACCTGTAGATTTTCTTCTCTTTTAATCCATTGATTGCTTGATACTGGGTATGTATTATATGTTGATTCATGTTATATTTTTAATTGCTTTTATATTTCCCCAGAGGCTTCCCTTCAGCAGCACTTTGTCCTGCTCCAGTGTGAACTAGTTGTTTTCCAGTCTTTTGCGCAGCTGTTTTTATAGGACCTTCCTTTGCAATGCTCTATGGTTGGACTCTTTCCTTTTTTTTCCTTCGTCGTATTTATTGAGGTTTAATTACATCCAGTAAAAATCACCCATTTTAGTAAACAGTTTGGTGATTGTGAAGAATGAGTGTTCTCATGTGGAGACCTTGTCTGTCAACCCCAAAAGTTCTGTGTGCCCCTTTGTAGCCAGTTTGCCTCCTGTTCCCAGTCCTTGGCAACCAAGGATCTAATTCCTGTCTCTGTCATGTTTACCTTTTCCAGAATGTCATGTAAGTCAAATCATAATACTTTCTTGTGTGGTTTCTTTCACTTAGTATAAAACTGTTGACATTCGTGTACGCTGATGTATGCGTCACTCTGTCATTCGTGTTTTTATTGCTGAGTAGTATTGGATTATATGGCTGTACCATGATTTGTTCATCGCCTCACCAGCTGGTGGAAATCCGGGTTGTTTCTAGTCTGGGGAAATAGAGAATGAAGTTGCCATAAACATGCACATACAAGTTTTTTGTGGACATATATTGGTATTGGGTAAATACCTACCCAATGGGATTGCTGGGCCTACCAGTGAGATTGCTGGGGCAGTTGATAAGTGTGTGCCTAACTTGATGGGAAGCTGCCCACCTGCTTTCCTAAATGGCTGTTCTGATCCTCCATAGCACCTGGTATTGTCACTTATGTGTGCTTTTTGCGATGATTGAATTAAATGTGGTGTCCATTGTCATTTAGTTTGCATTTCCCTACTGACTAATGACATAGAGCACCTTCCCCTGTGTTTACTTGCCATCCACGCATCCTCCTGGTAAAGTGTATGAACAAATCTTTTCTTTGCATTTTTTTTTTTGAGACAGTCTTTGTTCTGTCATCCAGGCTGGAGTGTAGTGGTATGATTATGGCTCACTGCAGCCTTGAACTCCTGGGCTCAAGCAATCCTCCTGCCTCAGCCTCCTGAGTAGCTAGGACTGCAGGCAAGCACACCATGCCTGGCTAAGTGTTTTTTGTTTTTTTTCTAATTTTCTGTAGCGACAGGGTTGCACTATATTGCCAGGCTGGTTTCAAACTCTTGGGCTCAAGCAATCCTCCTGCCTCTGCCTCCCAAAGTGCTGGGATTACAGATGTGGTTTACTTTTTAAAAAACATTGGTGTATTAGGGTTCTCTAGAGAGACAGAACTAATTATATATATATATATATATATATATATATATATATATATATATATATGATATATATACAAAAGGGAGTTTATTAAGTATTAACTCACACGATCACAGGGTCCCACAATAGGCTGTCTGCAAGCTGAGGAGCAAGGAGACCCAGTCCGAGTCCCAAAACTGAAGAACTTGGAGTTCGATGTTTGAGGGCAGGAAGCATCCAGCATGGGAGAAAGATGTAGGCTGGAGGGCTAGGCCAGTGTAGTCTTTTCACATTTTTCTGCCTGCTTAGATTCTAGCCGCATTGGCAGCTGATTAGATAGTGCCCACCCAGATTAAGGGTGAGTCTGCCTTCCCCAGCCCCCTGACTCAAATGTTAATCTCCTTTGGCAACACCCTCACAGACACACCCAGGATCAATACTTTGCATCCTTCCATCCAATCAAGTTGACACAGTATTAACCATCACAATTGGGTTGTTTGACTTCTATTGTTGAGTTGTAACAGTTTATATTTTATATACAAGTCTCTTTTCTATCACATATTTGTTTTACAAAATGTTTTTTCAGTCTGTTGCATTTCCTTTTCTTAACAGTGTCTAAGTACGTTAGAGGGGTTTTTTCTAAGTTTTTGTCTCTTTTTCTTCCAAAGTCATTGTCATTTATTACCTTGGTTTTCCTTCCATTCTGTTGGCTTCACTCATATGCCTGGTGGCTTGTAGGTGTTGTGACTTTTTTCCCCTGGCTTTTCTCCTGAGGGGAGTCTGCCTGGGATAGCCAAGTGGCCTGGGCAAGACACAGCAGGTTGCCCACACTGCAGGATGACAGGGTGGGGACTGGCATGCAGGGTGCAGTTTTCTAACTGTCAGCAAAACGAGGCGACCTTTATTCTGTGGGTTCCAGCATGGAAGCCTTTAATTCTCCCATCCCACTTTTTGCCCGGGGGTGGATGCTAGCAGGCAGCGGGTGGGGGTGCTGGCTGAGACAGTGTCCAGTACACTGACCTTTCATTTGTCCTCTGTTTATTGTTCCTTAATGACTCTGAGCCAGGAGCCTTTCTGAGGTCCCCCAAGGCAGCCTGACTTCACCACCTCTGTAGCCCCTTCCTGGCATAGTCTAGCTTGAGACTTTCTGTTTTCGTTTAATCAAAATCCGTGCTGATCTCCAGTAATGTGTTGAAATCTCTCATTTGACGAGGGTAGTAGTGCCCTCCACTCCATTCTCTTCCTAGTTTAGGTCTATCTTTTACTTCTGTGCTTTGTCAGAGGGGTCTTGGGAGTGATGTTAGGCAAATGCGTATGTCAGGTGTCATTTGAACATACAACCTGTTTTGAACTTAATATGGCACCAGTTGTAGGTGGTTTTGGGTTTGTCGCAGACACAGATGATGGAATCAGCTTCTCCCTTTTGAAACTTGTTTTTAATCATGGACTAACTTCATTGTTCTCTCACATATTTGATTCATGGTCTCATTAAGAGTTATAGAAAAAGATGATATTTGATTGTGTTTACAGTGAAATATATACAAATACAAGCATTTATATTTTGTTAATAACTATTAGGATCTGCTGGAACTGCAGATTTTACTGAGGGGAGAACTGGTGGTACTGGATGCGACCCCCACCCACCAGTGGATGAGGCTTCTCTGAAACAGACCAGATGCGTATTCTCCCCAGTTAGCATATCCATAAACTATGGCACATTTGCTGCCTAAAAGAACCAAGAAGCTTCTTTGCTTCCCTTATCCTGCTTTGTAGTCTCAGATTGTTGTGAGTTCTGACTTTTCTGACACCATGTAGAGCGTGGGCTCTGGAATCAGACTGAGGTTTGAATCCCAGTTCCAGCACTTACTAGCCGTGTGACCTTAGACATGTGGCAATCTCTCTGAGCCTCATAGTCTCATCCATCAATTGGTGCCTATCTCATCGTCTTGTTTGTGGATTCAGTAAGTTACAGCGTGTAAGTCCCCTAGCCCAGAGTCTAGCAGGCCATTTTAACACTCAGTAAACACTGATTCTAGATATCCCTAAGTCTCTGCCCCTGGAGGAGCTCCCTATGTATCTGTAGACATTTTAACTCTGGATCCTATTATCCCTTTTGTCTTTTAAGCCCTGCCTGTGTTGCCAGAGGCACTATGCCCCATTCTGGCCATGGCAGCCCGATTCTTGGGCTGGCCCTAACTCAGGTGTGGTGCTCTCAGAAGGCTGCACAGGTTCTGCTTTGGTCTATGCCTTCATGTCACCCAGTTCTCCTCTAGGCTGCAAGCCTGCCGGAGCCCCGGCTAAGGCCTGCAGCTCTGTTCTGGCTGTGGTGAGGATGGGCTCCCATCACTTCTACCATCCACTACCTGTGTGGTCTGGACAAATTACCTGCTTGTTACATATTATTTCATTTAGAAATTGGAGGTCAGAGCAGTCATATCCACTGTGAGGGTTCTGTGAGGATAAAATGAGATGGTCTCTGTGGAGTGTGTAGCACAGTTCCTGGCACAATGTAGGTGCTCAATAAATCTTGCTGGTGCTTCCCTCTGGCTGGGCCTTGGCTCTCATCCTGGCACCATTGGAGTCCTACTGTCCAGGGACTGCTGTCCTGTGTGCCTCCTCCATCTGATTCCAGGGGCTCTCCTGGCCTGAATTTTCAGCCCCTGCACCCACTGCTCAGCTCTGCCTTTCCCCTTTGAGCATTATTTAATTTAATAAGCATGTTAAAAATATTACAATGTATCATTTTTTTCTAAGCACTTTGCAAATATCGGCCCATTCAATTCCTATAACTACCTTACAAAGGAGGTGCTATTATTAATGCCATTTTTCAGATGCAGAAAGTCAGGCACTGAGAGTTTAAGTGACTTGTCCAGGGTCACACAGCCAGGGAATCAGCCCTGGTCCATGTAAGTCCTTAACTACTATATGCTGTGGCCTCTTTTTTGTGACCCTTGTGCCCTCAGAGCTCAGTCCTGAGACCAGAGCCAGCCCCTCTGCCAGATCCCAGGTGGGTAGCTTTCATGGAATTCTGTTACTCCTGCTTGGGCCTCTAGACCCCCAACTTCCACACAAGGAAGGTGTGGACATCATGCACCTTTGCTACTGCCACAGCAGTCAGTATATATGGTCTCCTGGGGTGAATATAGATAGAGAAGAATGTAGACTTCCTTGTGGGTGACAAGGCATGGAAGCCCTGAAGGACACGCCAGCCATTCTCTTTTATTTGCCCATCTCCTTAGCCCATTCTTAACTCTGTCACAAGAGTCTAGGCCTTGAATGCCTTACTCCCCAGTCAGACCCACTCTGGTCAGGTCCCCAAAACTGGCACTGTCTCCCTGACTGCCTTACTGGGTCACCTATCTCCCAGGGTGTTTCAGAACTCCTTTGGTTAGGTGTGTAATTGTCCCACCAGTTCTTCTGAAGATGATTTATAAAAGCAAATCTGGCAGGTCTTTCCTGTTGTTTTTTTTTCCTTCCTGTGAGAGGGTAGGATGGGAAGAGTGGGAGAAACATGGAGGGAGGAGGAAGAAGAAAGCCATTGAGCACAGTGGTGATGTGCTGTTGGCTGGTGCCAGCCTGGCAGTGGTCCTGAGGTCTGTTGTAGTGACTTGCCCTTGAGGCAATGCATTTTCCATGTGGACACGTTTGATGAACGTGATTTGGAGATGACTGCAGTGAGAGTTAGGCACACGTGGAAGGGCCATGTGCTGACGCCAGCTTCCTGTGGCCCGATGGCCTAGATGCCGTGGGGGTCTTCAGAGAGGACTTGTCACCACTCCCCAGTCTCCTTTCCCAAGGCCTTACCTGATGGACTCCAGACACGGTCAGGGTTGGGCCTTTCTCAGCTCACCTCAAGGCGTCTGACTCCCAGACCCCTAAGCACAAAACCGGCAGCTAGTGGAGTGAGCCTCATGGTGGGGTGGCCCAGAGCAGCTTTGCAGGGGCGGCTGAAACCAGTGTTGATTCTTGCTTTCACCTAGGAATGCTTACAGGTGGGGGTATTAAGACTAAGTTGTTTTTGCACAGTTAGGGATTATTTCCACAGTGTCTTTGTGATAAACATTCTTCTTTGACTGTCAGATGAATGTCTAAATGAATTTTTTGTTGTTAACGTGTTTTTTATTTAAGGCAGCTGGTCAGATACCCCTTTGGTTCTGGGCCCACTGATTTTGAGTTGTCTGTGGATGCCAAAGAAGGTATGGCCAGGAGGTACCTGGCTATCTTGGACGGGAGCTCAGGAGAGAAACTTGGGCTGGACACAGACATGTAGTTGAAGCCACAACAGTCAGTATATGTGATCTTCTAGGGAGAAATATAGAAGAATGTAGAAGATGACCTTGGACAAGTTGAGGTGGAGATTGTGTCAGAAAAGAAAAGAGCAGCCGGAAAATAAGACTAAGAGTGAGGGGCCCGAAAGGTGGGGAGACAACAGGAGAACACAGTGTGCAAAGGCAAGGCAGAGGACAACAAATATGGTGGAGGCCAAGAGCGGCCGGTGAAGGGGCACTAATTTCCTAGTTGGGAAGTTGTCTTAGGGGAAGGAACAGTTACAGGGGAGCAGAGAGCAGGGAAGGCAGGTAGGAGAGGGGAGTGAGTTTAAGTCGTTCTGTTGCAAGGGAGAAGAGTGAGCAGGAGCTGGAGGGGACAGGGTCTGGGAGAGGTGTTTTTTATTGTTATTAATATTAATGGGAGAAGCTTAATGCATGTTAAAATGCTAGCAGGAAGGAGAAATTGGAGAGGAAGACGTGGAAGGTACAGGGATGACAGAGGGCATCAGAGTAAGATCTCTGAGAAGGCAGAGGGGTGGGATGGGGGCAGGAAGAGAGCGAAAGAAGCCCCTCTTTCATTAAAGCCAGAAGGAGGGAGAGGATGCAAGGACATTTAAGTTTGGTGGCAGGAAGTTTTCTTCTCATAGCATCTGTTTTTCCTTGATGAGCCTGAGGAACACCCTGGTGACAGGAGGAAGGTCTCAGCAGCACCTGGTAAAGGACTGCACAGGCTCTTAGTCCCCTCACATCCAGTCAGCTCAGCCACGAAGTCAGGGCCAGGGACCGTCTGGGCAAGATGTGGGCCTCAGCGCCCATGGGAAGGGCTGTGCGACAGTCCCTGGGCAGCGCAGTGGCTCACCACAGACACAGAGCTACCAGGGCCATACTGGTCTCATCCCAAACCCTTGTCTCCCTTCTAGAATCAGCCTTGTCTCCTCTGGTCAATTTTAACTAAATTACACTCAAATAAGTTCCACAGTGTGGACCTTTTTTAGGCATTAGTGACTGGAAGAGTTTTGTTCTATTACTTCACATTTTCCTAAACCCACTTAACACGGATGGAATCTCTTGTAATCCTGTAAGACCAAACACAGAAGAGGAACTGCGCCAAAGCGGTCAGGCCCAGTACTTGTTTTAGCACAGATAGAATGGTCTTACTTCTTCTGACCTTGTGATAAATCTTCTGTGCTGAATTTGGGAGGTCTTCACACTGAGGAGTGCTCATGCTTCATTCATTCAACAGAGGCTGCTTGAGCATCTACTGCCAGCCAGGCCCTGTGCCCCGCATGTCACCTCCCTTGTCAGGCTCTGCGTCCTTCAGTCTCCGTCACAATTCTATGGGGTTAGCTACAGCATCTTCATATTTAGTACTGAAGGAACTGATGCCGAGAGAGGTGATTTGTCTGGTGTTTCCCAGGAAATAAGTGACATGGTGTGGGATTCAGAGCAAGATATTTTGGCTCAAAATCCTTTGCTCCTTCCATTTTATCAAAGTACTTCTCAAACATAATGTTTTACTCTGCTGATGTGTTAATTTTAAATGTTACATGCATTCTAGTGCGAAAGATTCCTTAGGAAATTGTTAAAACCCAATAACTCCACATAGAGTTTTTGAATTAGGGTCTTAGAAATGTTCAAACCAAGTAAATTTAGGGAAGATGTATTAAGTACCAACTGGTTCTTGCCTGCATGATATCAGCAAAATGAAAGAGAAATAATAATAGATTTTGTTAATAATTCAAGACAGTAAAGAGAGAATGGTGTGGGAAAAAGAAGACGTTTGGCGTTCAAGCTGAGTCTGAATACTGCCTTGTTGCTTAACAGCAGCGTGCCCCTGGGAAGAGGAAGGCAGGTAACCTTTATCAAGTACCTGTCACGTGCTAGGTGCTTTGCATGTCTTAATCTCATTTAATTGTTATAATGAGCTTCACAGATAAATATAGTATCATACCCACTTTAAGATGAGAAACTAGAAGTTCTGAGAAGATAAGCATTGTGCAGCTGGTGTGTGGCCAGCCAGGATCTGACCCTGGGGTCCACACTGCTCCCTTTCTGGGTGTTGTCTGAAGTTATTACGGTGTGGAAATAAGACCACAGAGTCTGTATTAAATTCACGCATGCACATGTGCGTGTGCGCGCACACACACACACACACACACGACTTCTGCTATTTATTTGAAAATTCAGGAAAAATACAAAGGGAGCAATTATCAGCTAGAAATTGGGCAACAACCATGCCTCAGTCCTGAAACATCAGTTTTATGAGTTGGGTTTTATATTTGGTTATAAACCCATACTTTTCCAGGACTGGCTTTGTGATTCACTGGGGAGAGAGGCCTTTGTCTTCACAAACAAACTTTAAAAGGGCAATAATAACATATATTTGCAAAGTGATTCAAGTATGTGTTTTAAAGAGAGGGAGATAGTACATGTAACTGAGGTAGGTCAAACATACATTTGAAACCGAACATAGCCTGGGTGCAGTGGCTCATGCCTGTAATCCCAGCCCTTTTGGAGGCCGAAGCAAGAAGATCGCTTAAGGCCAGGAATTTGAGACCAGCCTGGGCAACACAGTGAGACCCCCGTCTCTACAAAAATAAAAATTAAAAAAAGAAACCAAGTGCAAATATATGTCATCAGAACAAGAAGAATCATAGTAAACAGCTGAAACTTCTACAACTTAAAGAGACTCATCTCTGCTTTTGAAAAGTAGAGTCACAATATTCATCCAAGAGAAAGAAACCTCTTTATTAAAATGGATGTGGTGAGAATTACATGAGGTGACATAGGTGAGGTGCCCTGTCCAGCACCTGCTGTGTGGGGAATTCTTGCTAAATGGTAGCACCAGTGAATTCTGTTGTCATTGCTATTACTTGAGTCTAAGTTGTGAGGGTGTGAAGGACATGGCAGGCTCCAGGTTGTTTGTGTTCTCTTGTGTGGGTGACCTTAAGGACAGAAGTGAGGCACCAGGAGGAGGTGTCTCGGCCTCTGGCTGATTCCTCTGTGTTCCTAAGTCCAGGGCATTCATCTTGTGACCAGGAGCTGCTGTTGCCTTTAGCCAGGCTCCCACCAAGCCCCTGTCTGTGGCTGATTGTCAGGTCCTAAGGTCTGTTTGACAGGCGTGGCCCTTCAGACGTGACTGCTAGTGGCCAGTTTTGTCCTGGGCTGTTCCTACTGCTCCCCTCCCCGCTCTCCTAGGAGACCCCTGATCTGTATCTATTGTAGCTGCTGGGCAGCTGCCTCTCACTAAAGATCTTATGAAAACTCTAGGTCAATGGCAAAAAACCAATGTTATTAGTAATACTGAGGCCTGGTAGGAATTAAAAGGCAGTCTTGTAACTTATAGGTGGAGAATTTCAGAATTTGCAACCTTTGCTACCTTTCCTCTAGTCTGTTTCAGGGCTCCACAAGGCACACACTGAGAATGCTGGGCATTTGGATGATGGCTTCTCCTTGGTCCTTTTTTGTAGCACCAAGTAATCCCATTAGATTGCTCCTATTGTGTCCAGCTTTTATCCCTTGGCTAAGAGCCAGCCTTACTGATAAATAAAATCTAGATAATTCAGTTCTTCAAATTATAATGCTAAACCTAGTGGAAAAAAAGAGACAAGGCCCCTGAACAAGATATTAAAGGGGACCTTTCCTTCTGCATGCTTTTGGTTATATGAGGGATTGGAGGGGCCAACTTCAGGACAGAATCTGAGGTCATACCAGAAGCTTCTCTGATTGCAGTAGGCTTGGACTGAGACTTTGCCTCACACCAGGAATGGATGATGTCATGTGGCCAGTGAAATCTGAGATTTTTTAATGGAGCCCTGGCATCACAACTATGTGGGGATGAGTTCTGCTGGTTAAAACATTTCTGTGCCCCCTCAGACAATTTGCATTGTAAGAAGGACTTCTGGTCTTAGAGAAGCTGGCAGAGTGGCAGTGGATTTGTTTTGGCACAGAAATCCTGGGAAAAATGGCCAGAGTTGTTGAGAAAAGTAATCCAGTTATCCTCATTTCTGGTAGTCCCAGGCTGCACCGTCACCTACAAACCCAGCCCTTCTCTTCCACCTGGTAAAGATGGGAACAGCCAAGGTGTCAGCCCTTTCCCACCTTCATGCATGCTCATGTTCCCATTTAATGCCCCTGGTGTATTTTGCATCCCAACTAGAATCACTGTTGAAATTCATTCTGTGCTTCCTAGGAACTAGCCAGCTGTGGATGGAGTAAGAAGGAGAAACACAGTCTTGCCCCTAACGTTGTGGCCTTTACCCGGAGGTTTAACCAGGTAAGCAACACCCCTTGCATGTGCCTATCCAGAGAGCAATCTGCTGCTGT
Source organism: Pan troglodytes (assembly GCF_028858775.2). Classification (NCBI taxonomy): domain Eukaryota; kingdom Metazoa; phylum Chordata; class Mammalia; order Primates; family Hominidae; genus Pan; species Pan troglodytes. The sequence continues at coordinate 11,421,375 of NC_072409.2, read as the reverse complement.
CCCCTGTAGGCTGCGAGCCCCCTGCCAAAGCTGTCTCCCAGGCTCCCAGCTGGCCCCAGATCCAGCTTCTCATATGAGTCCCCCACCTTTATCCAGTTTTGTGCCATTATAGTCCATTTTCACAGAGCAGGTGGAACTGAACATACCTTTCCTATGCTTAAATCACTTCAGTGACTTCCAGTTTCACTTAAGCTAAGGTTCAAGTACCTTAATATGCTTTGCAAGGTTCAGCATGGTGGATCTCGCTTCTGTCCACTCTTCCAGCCTCATCTCTTTTCCCTCCTCCTGGCCTTCCTTCTCTTACTGATATACCTTATCTCTCTCCTGTCAGGCCCCATGTGTGTGGTCTTCACAGCCCAGAATCCTTCCTCCCTGTTCAACTTCCAATCAGATCTCAGCCTAAATGTCATTTCTTTGGGGAGTCTTCCCTGAATCCCCAGCCTGTGTGAGGTCACATATCCCCACATTGTACCCTGTGCTCCCTGTGATCCTTTACTAATTTGTCCTCATGTTGTATAACTCTGTAGTCTCCACCTTCCTTGCCGTCCTGGGAGCCCCATGAGCATGTCTATCTTGTTCATTACTGTGTCCCCCACCACCTTGCCCAATGTCAGGCATATCATAGACCCTCATTAACAATATATGGAACGAATAGATGAGGTGCTCAGGAAGTACTTTTTAAATTGAATTTTCTTGAATTCCTGATGGCCTGATCCCTGGCCTTGCACTACTTTAAACTGACTTGGTCCAACAAGAACCTGTGCTCCAGGTATGAAGATCTGGAATGATGATTGGAGACTTGGATCAACTGAGGGAGGTAGGGTGTCTTATTTCTCAGCCAGACCTGTGTGATCTTCAGGAGAAAGCATGCAAACCAAAACCCCAAATTGTACTGTTGACAGATTTCCTTCATTCTTATTTTTCTGGTTTCTAATGAGGCCAGTAGCCTAGAGGTTGCGTAGTATGTATGACTGGCCCTCTGGGTGATGGGGCCTGGATTCCCTTTGGGCCCTCTCTCCAGCTGGGCCTTCTCTCTCGGAAATGCTTGGTCTTGTGCATCACTGTTGCTCAACCCTCTCCAGGCTTCTCCAGCCTTGACCTTCCACCCCAAGTCCAGCGGGATCCTCAGAAAGGCACCAGCTTGTAGTTTGAAGATTGAGGCTCGAATTAGCATTATTATTATTTGATGAGATATAGTAGGAACCAAGAAAGACCTAGGTGCATCTGGAGTAGGGGCTGCACACTGTTTGTTTTGAAAAGAGAAGTTCCAAAGTCTTTTGCTTCTTTCTTCTTTGTTTTGAAAAATCGTCTCTTTTCAACTGAGCTTAGTCTTTAATTAAAAACAAAAAAAGTGTGAGAATTTTGTCAGGGAATTCATAGTTTCCTTAACAAAACTATTTGACTGGGAGCCAACTCAGTCCCCACCTCTGACCAGCCACAGAGCTCCCAGAGGAGGGTCTGCTGGGGCTCTGATGTAATCTGCTTTGCATGTGGATGCCAGGTCAACTTGGCAAAGGCGATGTGGCTTATTCTGTGAACAATTGTGTTGTGTCCAGCTCAGACCAAGTGATGAAATGAGCCAGAAGCAAAGTCACATTTTTTTTCAAACAGTGCTCTGGGAAATGGTCTTCCTGCTGGCCTATCAGCCAGTCGGAGAGCCAGCAGCTTCTGGACATAGCCCTGGTAGCTCTGGTTTGAAAATTGGCCAGAGGCCAGGCCTGGTCAGCCATTGGAGCTGCCTTCTTTGGGATGAACTCGTTGGCGTCCCTTCCTGGCAGAATTTTATGTGTGAGAACAAGACTCATCAGACTCCAAATAAAAGAAAGCAGGTCACTTACCTGTCTGAGCCTCAGCTTTCTTTTCTGTAACTGAGAATAATAGTAGTGCTCTCCTTGCACTGTTGTTATGAAGAACAAATGGAATATGAAGAGCTTTAGCACAATGTCTGGCATGTAGTAAGCATCCAAATGTTTTGGGAGAAGAAAAGAGAAATGTGAAGATCAGCTGATTGGGAGGAGGTTGCCAGGGGATTTGAGGCTTCTTGTGGCCAAACAGAAACCCAGTGGCTAGTGCTTGCCTGCTTCTCCGTGGGATCCGAGTCCCTTGGGATTTGCTCATAGAGTGGCTGAGGTGGAAGAGTTTGGCCAAGTTCACTAAAGGTCTTTTATGAGCCAGCCTATGTTACAACCCCAAGGAATACCCTGTGTAGCACAGAAGTTCTCAATCTTTTTTGGGTCTTGGGTTCTTTTGAGAATCTGACAGTATCACATATGAATGTTCCTCCAGAAAACTGCAGAGATATACAAATTTGCATTTAATTTTAGGGTGTTCACTGCCTTCTGGGAGTTTATGTGTGGACATTTATGGGTCTGCGGACAATAGACTGAGAAGCTGTGTCTCAGGGAATCCCACAGGCCTGGGTGTGAGTCTTATCGCAACAACTTATTAGCTGTATGATCTTGGGTTGGCTTTTGGCCTCTCTCAGCCTCATAGTCCTCATTTATAAAACAGGAAGAATCATTTTAAGTGGTTTTTGAAGACTAAACAAGAATCATGAATATAAACGGGTTACCCCAGTGCTTGACACTTAGTAAACATTCCATGTAAGCTTAAACAAAGGGGCAGAGTAGTAGGAGCTATGAGCTGAAAGGAAGGTTAAGACCAGACCAACAGGCTTGGGCATATGTGCAAGGTTGGCCTTGTATCACAAAGATGCTGAAAATTTTGGAAAAGGTGGAGAGGGAATTGGGAGAAATGTGGTTCTAGTCTAGGCCATGCTGCTAACCTGCTTTAAGGCCCCTCCTCTCTTTGGGTCTCAGGACCTTTTTCTATTCATGGAGATTGGACAGGGCCAAATGTTTCCAACTTGTCTCATGGGCACATTTTATAGTTGCTAATGACTGAAACCCCAGCTCAAACTCAGGTAAGCACAAAAGAGAGCTTCATGGTTTTTGTATAATAACTAAATCTAGGGAGATACTGACTTCAAATATTGCTGAATCTAGGCAGTGGGGACAGTACCATCTGAACTTGGTCTTGCTCTCTCCACCTCCAGGTTCTGCTTTCCTCTGAGCTGGTTCTACCTCAGGTAGCCTCCCCCTGTGGTTGCAGGATGGCTAGCAACAATTCCAGGCTTGTATCATATTCCGAGGGCAACCTCAGGAGAAAAGACCTGCTGCTTTTTTAGTAGCTCTATCTGATGCCCTGGAATTGAGACTCAGTGGCTCAGATTGCCCTGGCTTGTGGCCTATCTTGTTTGTTATGATCTAATCACTGTGACCAGGAAGACATGAAGCTCTGATTGGCCAGGTCTTGGAAACAGGCCTTCCTATGGAGGAGAGGTGGTAGGCCTAGGCCACAGGGACTGAGAATGGAGAAGGGGTATTTCCTCAAGGAAAATCAGGGTGTTCTGGAAGGAAGAAGCTATGGATGAGGGCCAGAAAGGAAGACAGATAGTTATCATAGACCTTCTTTTCTCTTGTACTCTTCCAGTCTGCTCTGAACTTTCTCCCCAAGTTGATACCTTGTTGATACCTTGTCACTCTCAAGTCCTGTCTGCCCTCTGAACTCCCATGCTCATGAGCCTAGTGACTGAATGTTTCTGCTTCCTCTTGGCTTTAATTGAAACTATTTTAAAAACATTTATTGAGCATTAATGCTGAACTTATTGAATCAGATACTATGCTAAGCATTTTACCCGTGCTATCTAATTCAATTTTCACGTGCCTAATGAGATAGATATTTTACACTCATTTCATGGATAAAGAAACTGAGGCTCTGCAAAGTGAAACAACTTGCTCAGATTTACATAGCTGGTGAATTCCTCTGCTTAAGGGGCCTTCTGTTTTTTTCTGAACACTTTTCTAATAGAAACTTCTGCTTTTCCAAACCTAATTTATCACAGAGCTGGGAGACAATGTTAGCATTCTCCTTTCTTCCACATGCTATCTCTAAACAGTTACTCTTTCCTCATTGTGTAATACTCCCTTTTATATGAGGCTCATCACTCTAGTTTTATTCATTTATGTATTCAGTAGTCATTGACTGAATATGTAATAGGCTCTGTGCTGGTTCAGGGGGTCAACAATAAACAAATTGTCGCCTTTGCCATTGTCAGCTCATAGTCGAGTGTAGGAGGCAAACATGATGGAGGCGATTCCAGTCCAGGGGAATCTGTGCTAAGATGGGGAAACCAGAGGAAAGGCATGTGCAGGAGCAAGGGAGGCCAGAGTGGGGTCTGTTCCTTCAATGTGAGTGAGGGATTGGAGCTGTAAACTGGCTGGGCACAAGAAAATATTAGAAGACAAAATGACAGCCCTTGGTGATTGATTGGTTATGGAGGGAAATGACAGAGAAGAGTAAAAGAGGGTCCTCTTTTGGTATTTGGGCAGTCCCATCCTTGAGACAGTGAACACAAAGGAGGAGCAGTTTTGAGAGTTGGAGATGAGTTAGGTTTGGACATGTGGGATGAAGTATGCAGGAGGTCATTGGATATTTGAGTCTGGAAGTCGGGGAAAGGTCCAGCCTGGAGATGCAAATATTGGAGTCACCTGCATTTGAAGGCCTGGGGTCAGTGAAATCATCCAAGGAGAAACAGAGGCCCAAGTGAGTACCTGAGGATTGCTGACATTTAAGGGATGGGCAGAGGAGAGGAGGCCACACAGGAGGCAGAGAGAGAGCAACCTGGGAGCAGAACACTTGGTGATATGGAAAGGGCAGTATCTGGAAATCAGTGTTTCAGAAATGAGGGAATGCTACAGAATGAGTCTTCTAAGACAGGGCTAAAAAAGCGTCCTTTGATTTTAGCAGCAAGGACAGTTTTGCAGGGATGTAGCAGGTTGAGTGGTAGATGTGAGGCAATGAAGAGAGCAGGTGTAAGTGATTCTTACAACACTGGCTCCAAGGGGAGCTGAGAAGGGAGTGGCTGGAGAGTGGAGGAGTCAAAAAAGTCCTGGGAGGTGGTTGCATGCTTTTTTCTTCTTTGAAGTGAGCAGATCCTTAAGGATGTGAAGGAGCCAGTGGACCTGGAAAAGTTAAAGATGAGGAGAGGGAGGAAGTACTTAATGAGGTAAAGTCTCAGAAAAGGTGGAAGAAGCCAAGACCTGGGTGCCTCTTCAGTGTAAGAGATGAGTCAGCAGAAAGGAAAGGGGCAGATGTAGACCCATTTGTAGGTGCAATACAAGGAGAGTGATGGCTTTTCTTCGTCAGTGAAATGGGAGGGAAAGGGGGAAGGAGTGGGGCGAGAAGATTGATGGGTTTGGGGAAAGCTTGAAAAAAGCTGCTTCACAGGAAAGGAGAGAGAGCTGACTCTGGAAATACAGCAAGACTCTTGGGCAGTGATGGTGGCCCAGATGAAATAGAGATTGTGATTTTCTAAGTGGCCCCAGTGCATGTAGGTAGTAGGTGGTTTTCTCTAGTTGCACTTTTCAGCCTAGGAGTAGGTACATGGAAGAGCAAATGGTTAGACCCATCCCCTTAGGGGTTGGCAAAGCAGATTTTTTGGAAGGGTCAAGATGCAAGGGAAGTTAAACTAGTGGCAAAGAAAAGGCTGAAGTAGGCCGGGCATGGTGGCTCAAGCCTGGAATCCCAGCACTTTGGGAGGCCAAGGCAGGTGGATCATCTGAGGTCAGGAGTTCAAGACCAGCCTGGCCTACATGGCAAAATCCCATCTCTACTAAAAATACAAAAATTAGCTGGGCGTGGTGGTGCACACCAGCAGTCCAAGCTACTTGGGAGGCTGAGGCAAGAGAATCACTTGCACTCGGGGGGCGGAGGTTGCAGTGAGCCGAGATCTCACCACTGCACTCCAGCCTGGGCGACAGAGCGAAACGCTGTCTCAGAAGAAAAGAAAAGGCTGAAGTGACAAATGATAGGGGATTGGTCTGCTTAAGAGGAAAAGGATGCCAAGGAAAAGGGCTGCCAGGGAATCCAGGACATGGTGAGAGGAAAGGTCTGACACAGTGGGGGTCAAGGAGAGAGTAAGGACTAGAATGTTTAAAGATTGTAGCCCCAGATGGAACCGAAATTTTCTGACATAGAGCAGGTCTGGGAAATCAAGAAGAAAGAGGTGGCTGAGGTGGTAGGGAGGTCTAGTTGCTAAAGTTGAAGTGCTCAAGGGATCTGAGGCCAGGGTCATTTGCAGTGATGTTGAAGTTGCCCAAGGAAGAAGGCAGGATTGGTGTGGAGGGGAAGATAGCAATCCAGATCCTGATCTGTTTACCATCTCTACCGTGGAATCATAAACATGTAGCCTTTTCACATGGACTTTTTTCACTTAGCGATATGTAGTTAACATTCATCCATGTCTTTATATTACTTTATATGTCTTGACAGCTCTTTTGTATGTGTATATTCCATTGTATGGATTTACCATCCATGGTTTGTTCATCCATTCACTTACTGAAGGACATCTCAGTTACTTAGTTACTTCCAGTTTTCACAACTATGAATAAAGCTGCTACAAACATTTGTGTGTGTGTGTGTGTGTGTGTGTGTGTGTGTGTGTGTACTAAAGTTTTCTTTCTTTCTTTTTTTTTATCCCCGAGGCGGAGTCTTGCTCTGTTGCCCAGGCTGGAGTGCAGTGGCGTGATCTCAGATCACTGCAACCTCCGCCTCCTGGATTTAAGCGATTCTCCTACCTCAGCTTCTGGAATAGCTAGGATTACAGGTGCATGCCACCAAACCCAGCTAATTTTTGTATTTTTAGTAGAGACGGGGTTTCACCATGTTCGCCAGGTTGGTCTCGAACTCCTGACCTCGTGATCTGCCTACCTCGGCCTCCTAAAGTGCTGGGATTCCAGGCCTGAGCCACCGCACTCGGCTAGATTTTCAGATCAGCTGGGTATATACCTAGGAACACAAGCTAGATTGTGTTTGTCCCATTTTGTATTCTCACCAGCAATGAATGAGTGTGTGGCTTCAGTCCTTGCCAGCAACTGATATTGTCAGCTATTTTGTGTTTTAGGCATTCTAGTATGTGTGTAGTAATCTTGCTTTTCTCAGCTTTATCCAGACCACTCTTGGACAGTTACGTCTGGTTCTGGGTGCCTCACATGAGGGGTGAGGGTGGGAATTATCACACAGGAGTGGCATGTAAGTATTACAGTGACTAGAAGAGTAGGGGAAGGAAAACATGTTATACAGGGATAGGTGGAGGATCTGTGAGTGAGAAGACTCAGGGAGAAGGTCATCAAGGTTTTCAAGCAATTGAGGAGTTCTTAATGGGGAAGCTGGATTCAGCATAATCTATGGGGCCTGGTCAATAAGTGCAGGGCCCAAGGGATGGAAACGGGGAGGCAGTTGGCCTCCTCCTAATATAAGGAAGTTTCTTAACCATGAAGGCTGAGGCAGAGACCAGACAAGGGCTTTATTACTGTAGAACACCATGCAGCTGTCAGGGCAGGGAGTAGATGGGACCTCTAAGATGCTTTCAAACTCTTGGTTTCTAAGAAAACTGTGAATGGACTTAGGAGAAATTTGTGGCAAAAGTAGATTTTTCATAAGAAATAGTAGTATTTTTAAACCTGGATTTTTCTTGTTGTTTTTCTTTGTTTTATTCTTTGATTGTTTTTTTCATGGTTGGTTAACTGAATAAAGTTGTGTTCATAACTATTCTGTTTTTTTATAATTCCGCTGTGGCATGTCCCAGATATCATAGTCCTCAGTAGCTAAATGCCAGTGCTAGCTATACCACTATAACAATAATAGTGTTAATAATAGGTTATGTGTATTAAAAGTTTATTAGCACCATGACCCACTGGGGTTATGCTCCGGGTGTGTTTGGCTCCTTCAGCAATTGGAAATCAATTAATGTAATCCACTGTACAATAGGCTAGGGTAGAAAAATCATATTATTATATCATTTGACCTGAAAAAGCATCTCACAAAGTCCAGTACTCATTCATAATTAAAAAAAAAAATCTCAGCCAATTAGGAATAGAACAGAACTTCTTCAACTTGATAAAGAACATCTACAAAAGTCCTTCAGCCAACATCATACATAATGGTAAGACACTGAATACTTTCCCCCTAAGACTGGGAACAAGGCAAGGATGTGTTTTCTTATCCGTTCTGTACAACATCTTACTGCAAGTCCTGGCTAGTACAGTAAGACAAGAAAATAAATAAATAAAATGTATACAGATTGGAAAGGAAGAAGTAAAACAACCTTTATACATAGGTGACGTGATTATCTAGATAGAAAATTCCAAAGAAATCTCCAAAAATACTCCTGGAACTAAGAAGTGAGTAAGCAGAGTTGCAGGACACAGGCCAGTATACAAGAGTCAATTGATTTCCTCTAGACCAGCAATGAGGAACTGCAATTTGAAGTTAACAAACAATACCATTTACAATATCACCAAGAAAACCATAAAACTTAGATATACCTCTAACAAAATATGTACAGGTTCTGTTAATATGGAAACCTCAAAAACTGATAAAAGAAATCAAAGTGGAGCTAAATAAATAGAGAAATACTCCATCTTCATGGAATGGAAGACTCAATACTGTTAAGATGTCAGTTCTTCCCAACTTGATCAATAGATCCAGTGCAATCCCAATCAAAATCCTAGAAAGCTGTTTTACAAATATCAACACAATACTGAAAAAGAACAAAATTGGAAGACTCACTCTACCTGATTTCAGCACTTATTGTAAAGCTACAGTTATCAAGACAGCATGGTATTGGCGAAAGAATTGGCCCCATAGGTCGATGGAGCTGATAAATAGACCTACACAAATATGGTCAGCTGATCTTTGATAAAGGTACAAGGGCATTCAGCGGAGAAAGGACAAGTGGTGCTGGAAGAATTTAAATATTTGTATGTATATGTAAAAAAAAAAAATGAACCTAGACACAGACCTTAGACCTTTCCTAAAAATTAATTGAAAATGGATCATAGGCCTAAATGTAAAAGACAAAACTATAAAACTTTTAGGAGAAAACGTAGAAGAAAACCTGTATGACCTTGGATTTGTTAATGAGTTATCAGATAAAACACCAAAAGCAGAATTCATCAAAGAAAAAATAAGTTGGAACTTTATGAAAATTAAATTTTTTTCACTCTGCAAAACACATGGTAAAGAGAATTAAAAGACTTACCACAGATTGGGAGAAAATATATGCAAAACACATATATGATAAAGGAGTTGTATCCAAAATTTACTCTTGAAACTCAACAATAAGAAAATAGCCCAATTAAAAAATGGGCAAAAGATCTGAAGAAAGCTCACCAAAGAAGATATGCAGATGGCAAATAAACATATGACAAGATGCTCAACATTATTTGTCATTAGGGAAACACAAAACACTACATACCTATTAGAATGTCTACATAAAACAAACAAAAAACCCTGATAACACCAATTGCCGTCAAAGATCTGAAGCAACACAAACTCTTATTCATTGCTGGTGGGAATGTGAAATGAGACACTCAATCCAGCAATTGCAATCCTAGGTATTTACCTAGCTGATCTGAAAACTTATATCCACACACAAAAAACAGCACACAAATGTTTATAGCAGCTTTATTCATAGTTGTTGAAAATCAGAAGTAACCAAGATATCATCCTTCATTAGGTAAGGTAAATGGATAATAAACCATGGTAAATCCATACAGTGGAATAGCATTCTTCCAAAAAAGAGAGAATGAGCTATCAAGTCATATAAAGACATGGATGAATCTTTTTTTTTTTTCTTTTTTTGAGACAGAGTCTCACTCTTGTTGCCCAGGCTGGAGTGCAGTGGCGTGATCTCAGCTCACCGCATCCTCCGCCTCCTGGGTTCAAGCAATTCTCCTGCCCCAGCCTCCTGAGTAGCTGGGATTACAGGCATACGCCACCATACCCGGCTAATTTTGTATTTTTAGTAGGGATGGGGTTTCTCCATGTTGCTCAGGCTGGTCTGGAACTCCTGACCTCAGGTGATCTGCCCGCCTCGGCCTCCCAAAGTGTTGGGATTACAGGCATGAGTCACAGTGCCCGGCCCGAATCTTTTTTTTAAAAAAATAATTTCATGTTTTATTTTAAATTCAGGGTACCTGTGCAGGTTTGTTACATGAGTATATTGCATGACGCTGAGGTTTTGGAGTATGAATGATCTTGTCACCCAGGTAGTGAGCATAGTACCCAATAATAGGTAGTTTCTCAGCCTTTGCCACACTCTCTCTCCTTCCTCTAATAGTCCCCAGTGTGTGTTGTTCCCATCTTTGTGTTATGGATGAATCTTAAGTGCATATTGCCAAGTGAAAAAAGCCAGTCTTGAAAGGTTGCATATGGAGGATGCCTTTTCTCTTTTCTTCCTCCTTCTGAATCATTATTGTTGGTTTATTACAAAGCAAAGAAAATGTTCTTGCTAGCATAAATCAAGTTATCAACATGATTATACTTCTACATTTATATTTCCTTTTTTGACATTCTGGAAAAGGTAAAGCTATAGAGATGATAAACAAATCAGTGTTTGTCAGGGCTTTGGAAAGGGGAGAGGGCTGAATAGGTGAAGCCTGGGTTTTTATTTATTTATTTATTTAAGGCAGTGAAACTATATGATATTGTCATGTTGGATACATGACACAGTGCATTTGTGAACTTTATAGCACCAAGAGGAAACCTTAATATATGCAAATTTTTAAAATTCAACTTGAGGGATCAATGTAACACTTTGTTACATTTTGTTACGTATAATATTACAAAATGTTATAGCAGAATGTAACAAAAGAATCTATTATAAATGTATGAACAACCTCACTGAGGACAGGGAGAGAAAACTTTGCTGACCTACGTAAATTTGTAATAGAGTGGAGCCTATAAGGCTAAGGACAAAGGAACTGTATATAAACACCATACTCCATTTGATAAAGTTGTTCCCCAAGGGGGATGGGTAACAATTCTGAAACCATTATCCCTGTGCACTGGAATCAAACAATATAAGAAATAGATGAATATAAGAGAGTATAATGAAATGGATGGCAGATGGTGGGAACCAAGTTTCTCACTGTTGGAGTGGGAAATTACAGATAAGCCAGGTGTGAGGAGGCTAGAACGACCTATGTGGTAATGGATTACAGTTGGAGACATCAGTATGAACTCATGTTTAGCTTAATACAGATATAGATGGTTACATATAGAAATCTTTACAGATATGTGTATAGGCATGGGTTAGTACACACACACACACACACACACACACAAAATTTCTTGGCTCTGCCAGCTGAGAGGACCTAGAAACGATGATACCCCAGTAGCAGCAAGCATACTTCATACCTGTTTTGTGCTAATCTTGGTTTCTAATACTGTTATTTGATAAAAGGAACCAACGTTCCTTGGAGAAATGACTAATTTTAAGACTAAGGCAAGAAATATAAAAGATGAGCCTGTTGCATATTGTATTGCCAGAAGGTAAGGAAGTGCTCAAACTAACAAACCAAAACAATACAGGGGTTGTGTCAAAGGGATGCAGGAGCCAACTGAAAGAACTCTCAAAGGCCAAAGCTGGAACAATTTGAGCAGCATATAAATAATAGTATTGGATTGTAACCCAAAGTATAAAATAAATATCCACAAGTCTATACTGATATAAATAAATGTGGAAGAATCGACAAATCTCTCATGCAGAAGAATTTCAAATAATCTATGTAGATTAGATCTCAAGAAGGTAGAATGTAACTTCCCACTTGTTAAATATTGGCTGAGCTTAGTGACTTCCTTGCAGAGTTTGAAATGGTAGTGTAAATTGTGTAACCAATTCCCTATCAATGGGCTTTTAAAAATTGTAGATAGTGCTTCAATGAAACCTTGTGTATCTGTGTTTCTATATTTCTGTATTTTTGTAAGGTAAATATTCTAGGGAGACTATACCTTAAACATCCTGAAAGATATGTTCAAGTTGTTCTTCAAAATGTTATTGATTTTGATTCCTCCAAACAATGTATAAGAGTACCAATGTCTACATGCTCTTGGTACAATATATGACTCACAACATGTATTTTTATTTGATATACAAAGAGCTTTTATCAATCAATAATAAGAAAAAACCTGCTTGGGTGACATAGTGAGACCCCATCCATACAAAAAAAAAAAAAAAGCCAGGTGTGGTGATGCATGCCTGTAGTTTCAGCTACTTGACAGGCTGAGGTGGGAGGATACTCGAGCCCAGGAGTTTGAGGTTGGAAGGAAAGATGTCCCAGTAGAAAGATAGTTCTTCACAAGGACCTGTGCAGGCAGTTCAGAAGGCAAATAATACAAATGACCTATAAATATTTGGAACAAAAAAAGTTAACTGAAAAAAAGCAAAACAAACAAACAAAAAACACCTGAATAGTCATGAAAGAAATGTGAAATTGAAACTGTGAAATACCATTTTTTCCCATCGAATTAGTTAAAAAAAAAAAACTGATAGTAACTGGTATTGGCCTGTGTATGGCAACATGGATCTGCTTCAACTTGTTGATGGGTAAACAAATAGACCTTTTGGAGGCCACTTTTTTTACATATACTTTTGAAAACAGGTACACACGCTTTTATTCACTCCACTTTACATGAATTTATCTGAGGACCTTAATAAAAAGTGTACAAACATATGTATAAAGATGTTCATCTCAGCATTATTACAACAAAATTAGAAATAACCTGTTCAACAGTAGAGGGTTATTTAAGAAAATGATGATACTTCTCTATGATGAAATACTTGGAAGCTGCTAAAAATTGTAGAATATTCACTTATAAGAATCTTGTGATATATAATTAATATACACCAATTTAGTTTTAAGAGACAAACATGTTCTATATAGAGAAAAAAAAGATGGCCAGGCATGGTGGCTCATGCCTGTAATCCCAGCACTTTGGGAGGCCAAGGCAGGTGGATCACCTGAGGTCAGGAGTTCGAGATCAGCCTGGCCAATACGGTGAAACCCCATCTCTACTAAAAATACAAAAATTAGCCAGGTGTGGTGGTGCATGCCTGTAATCCCAGCTACTAAGGAGGCTGAGGCAGGAGAATCGCTTGAACCCAGGTGGCGGAGGTTGCAGTGAGCAGAGATCGTGCCACTGCACTCCAGCCTCGGTGACAGAGCGAGACGCCCTCTCAAAAAAGAAAAAAGAAAAAAAAAAAGGAAAAAAAGACTAGAGGGACGCATACTACAGTGTTTATGATGTTGGTCTATATGTGAGACTGAGATTTGTCTTTTTGTACTTATCTCTTACGACTTACTGTTGTACTTATCTCTTATTCCTTGTTTTCTTCATCAAACTTCTGAAGTTAAAAGCTTAAGTTTTGTAGTTAGAAAAGAGAATAAAATAAAAAAGTGTTTACAACTATGCTGATTCTACCTTTGTAATGTCTTCCTTATCTCCCTCTTCTTCCCATCTCCTTCAGCATGGCGCTGGCTCAGACCTCCTCATCTCTCACTGAGACCATTGCATCAGTTTTCTAATGGGTGTCTCTATCCTTGCAAAGGATCTCATCTATCACCCTGCTCAGAAGCCTCTGAAAGTCCCTGTGTAGCATAGTGTTTTAGCTCCTTCCTCTCACCTTGTTGCACCAGTCCTCCCCTCCTCACCACACACCCAATCTGGTCTTTTTCTCCCTCCCCACCCTCATCGTCACTCACAACCCCCACCCACAGCACTCCTGCAACACCAGCGCTTTCAGCCTATCCAGCCGTCCCTGGTCATGGGACATATGGCCACACTTCAGTCTTCTCTTGTTTAAAGTCTACCCATCTTTCAAGGCCTATCTTCTTCGAGAAGCCTTCCTCTGTCATTACCTCTCTCATACTTTGGTTTACTGTTTGAACTTCTTCCATGGCCACTATTACCAGCTGCCTTCTAATACAGCGATTCCTTAAGGATTCTGCCTCCTCCTTTGGTCACCTCAATTTCAGGAAGGTCTGGGCTCCCAGTGCCTGGAGCCCACACACCGAAGGGGCTTCATGGAACTCTGCTGAATCGAGTTGTTGACTCAGAGTTGCCTCTGCACAACATGGGCTGCAGTTCCAGAGTCAATGCTTCCATGTTCCGTAATATGCCATAAACGTGTGATTCTTTGACATGCAGGAATCTATTAAATTGTACATGTAAACTATCACACTTGAGTGTGATAATATGCCATAAAAATGTACACATATTAAAATATAAGGTTTATGGGCATCCCATTTGGTATTTAGAAAAACTTTTTTCTGTAACTGGCTAGTAAATATTTGAGTCTGAGCTTAATTGTGGGCAATTCCTTGGAAAAAAATGATTCTATGGAAACCCAGTCATGTCCTGGAGGCAACCACAGATAATTACACTGAGAAAACATTTCTATAATACTCCTGCTTAATATAAAAAGCACATTGTTGATTCTTGGTTTCTCTTTCTTTGCTTTCTATTTGAAAAGTGATGGTATTTCAATAACGAGAATACATTTTATTGCAGCAGTAAGCTTGTTTTATTAGCTCTGGAATATCCTTAACTATATTTTTCCCTATAAAGTTTAGGGGTTTTAGATGCCTTGCCTTCTTTTTAATTCTCCCTATGCCCCGTGCTTTGCCTGGCTCTCCACCTTTCTTTGCAGTGCTGTCATTGCACTCTTGGGCATCCGTGTTTCACATAGAACTGTTGTTACAGAAGTGAAACATAAACAGGAAGAGCTAGCCACTTCCCAGCATTTCTTGGCATGAGTCTCTTCCGTTGCATTGAGGTGCCATGTGAGTCAGCTCCACTCTGGTAGATGACTTTCCTGTTCCACCATCAGACACAGGGGTTCGGGCTGTTGCTGTATGTGAGAGGTCAAGCATGAATGGGCTTCTGAACCAAAGCTACCATCATACCCTTTTTGGTGCATGCTGTCTCCGGGAAAACATGCCCTGTAACATGCATTGCTTTATGGAACTTTGAAAGAGATACTTCCATATCATTTACATTATGGGATGGGCCTCTCCCAAAAAATTAAATTTGTTAAAATTGTGCAAATATTGATGAATCCTCCTTATCTTAGGGCTGGCTGGGGATATGGACCTCACAAGTGTTCCTACCAATATACATGTCCCTTTGGCTCTTTGTCCATCTGTCCCTTCATCCACCCATCATCTATGATCTCCTCACAACTGGGATCCTTCTGAGCAGGAATTCAGTCTGATTCATCTCAGGATTCCCAGCAGCTCTTCTCGAGACTCGTGTCACGGAGGCCCAGCGCTCCCTGGGATGACGAGGAAAGTGCTGCTTTCTCTTGGCACTGCAGTGTGCACTGGAGACAGGGTGCTGAGAACACGGCCCATTTGCAGGGTTGGGTGCTGTAGAGGAACTCTTTAACTCATGTGACCCCAGGCTATCCTCTCCCAGTTTCCTGACCTCTTGGAAGTCCCATAACAGCGGTGGGCAAGGGGGACACGGGTGGTCCAGCAATTAACAACTTTTCTGGTGTGTATGTGTGTATGTGTGTGTATTTGATTCTACAGGTCAGTTTTTGGGTTGTACGAGAAATTCTAACAGCACAGACTTTAAAAATAAGGGCAGAAATCCTCAGCCATTTTGTGAAAATAGCCAAGGTAAGATTTTTATTATTATTTTTCCTTCCTTTCCCTCTTCTCTCCCACACCTCCTCCCCAAAAATATGTTTCCTCAGTACTTTGGGAGCTGCTTTGCTGTGGGCCTGCCAGGCACAGTTCAAACAGGGTGCTGTGGCTTGACTTCCCTAGGCAGAGCCAGCTGTTAGACCTGCCTGGGTGCTCACCAGCCCCCTAGCACCTTGTGCGCAAATTGGCAGCATGCCCCACACCCTATAATTTTAGCGGCCAGCCATTCTCCTTACCTGGGCTTTCACAGTCTCTCCGCAAGGCAGGACCCAGAGGCTGCCCCTGGAATCCATTCATTCTCCTACTTTAGATTTAGCCAGTTCTGGGGGTTGATGGATTTTAGTTAGCATCAATGCTCAATGCTTGTGATATCACTACATCCTGCACAATATTGTCAGCAGTCAGCACACCCCACCCACCTCCCACTGAGCTTCAGGTCTGGGCCAGATGACTCTGCAGCCCCCCATCCCCACCTCCTGCCCCCTGGCCTGATAGGTTCCGTCCTTGTTGGGAATCACCTTTTCCCTTCTCTTCCCTTATCTCTAGGAATGCTATGCCATCCCGTGGGCCATCCTGGACCACTGTCACGCCCAGTAGCTCCTCCCCATACACTGGTTTCAACCACCCAGGCTTGTCTGACTCTCAGCCGCAGCATCGTGCTGGCTGTTTCGCTGCTTGCTTCATGTGTGCATGTGTTGTCTTCCCACCCAGGTCCTAGGAAAGCTGCCCTTTACGAGCCAGGCACCATGCTATGGTCACCTGCTTTACTGACCTCATCATATTCAGTGCTCACATGATTATTATTCCATTTGCAGAGGAAGGAATGCTTAGAGAGGTGAAGTGTCCATGCTCAGGGCCCCATAGCCAGTCAGTGGTGGGCAGGAATCGGAGTCGTGCCTCTCTGCCTTCAGGGAAGCTGCTCTGCTGGCCCTCATGGGCAGGTTAAGTGCATCATCTATTTATGTTAAGAGCAGTGGCCACATTTACTTCCTATGCATTCTCCTGAAGTACTTGGAACTGGTGCTGGGCTTAATGATATTTGTTGCTGTCAATCAGTTCTGTTCTGGGCCACAAGAGAAAGTAGGATGTGGTTCCAGTCCTCCTGGGCTGTCAGTTTGGAAATGTGTTTATGGTGCCCACCCATGGAATTCAAAATGATCCCTCCTTAATCTCTGCCATTTTCTGTGTGGCAGACTGTCATGCTGGCTCTGTGCCCTGGGTCTTTCCTTGTGCAAGCCCCTTCCTTTCTCTGGGCCTTGGTTTTCCCATCTATAAAATGAAAGGGGTGGGTTAGATAATTTCCAGAGCTGTGGGTTAGATAATTTCCAGAGCCCTTTCAGCTCTAAAAAGAAGTTCTGTGACAGGCATAACAATGCAGATACATAGAATGAAATTCAGTTCACTTAGAGAATCTATTCTTACACACAGGAAACAATTAGAGAATGTTACGAGATGTGTGAAATGAAGTATTTAGCTCATGTGGTGACAGAGAAATTTCCAAGTAGGAACAGAGTTGTGAGGACTAAGTATAAGGGCTTTTCCTTTCTTTATGCATTTCACTAGGCCCTACAATGTGCTGGGCACTGTACTGGGTACCAGAGACACCATGGTAGACAAAACTTTGTCCCTGCTCTCGGGAAACACACAGTCCAGGGTGAGAGAGAGGCAAGTAAAAAGCAAGTACAATCCAGTGTGCTACAGATATGCATGGACTTCTGTGGGGACACAGTCAGGAAAGACATATTAGAGGAAGGGGCAACTGAGCTTGGAAATACTTAAGTGACAGGGGTGGGGAAAGACAAGGCTGAGACTCATATTGTACTGAGCTCCTGCTCTGGGACCAGCCACTGGTCTAGGCAGTTGATATGTACTGTCTCATGTAGCAGAAGTGCCGTGATTGCCTTCTGCACTTTAAGGATGAGGACACACAGGTAGTGGGAGCTGGGATTGGAACCAGGTCTTTTGATTCCATAGAGCCTGCCTAATAACCCAAACTTCATTGACTCCCAAGAAAGAGAAATGGCACCCCCGTCCTGTTAGCAGGTTTCTCTTAGCATAAAACCAGGAACAGAGCAGTCGCATTTTTCTGTACTTACACTCAACTGTGTCTCATTCTGTTTCCCTCCATGGTAAGAAACTTGTCTGAGACTGAATTGAATCCAAATGTTCTCACTAATTTGGGGTCTGGTTCAAAGGAACATGGTCAAGTGATGGGGAAGCCCGAGCATTGCCTTCCCAGCTGAGAGGGATTATGCAGATTGGTACCATCTTTCCTTGGCCTCTGTCTCCTTCTGGTGTTAAGGTAATCATAGAAGACCCACATTGATGCTGTTGGCACAGGCGGGGTTTTAGTTTACAAAAGCCTGCTGGGACAGTATTCAGATTTGTCTAAAAAAAGAACATAATGCACACTATCAAACCTTACCCCGTGCCATGTTTCTGTCCAGACTAGTCAGCTTATGAAATTTTGCACGTTTTAGATGCAGACTCACCTTTTGACAATTTAAGAGGAAAAAAGCATATGGTTTCTATGAAATCCTTAGAACTATGTTTTCCACATGAGATATTTTTAAGTGTAATTGAATTTCATAAATATGACATTTGGTAACACTTGAGCATGTTTTTGTTCTGTTGTTTATAGCAGCAAAATAATCTATTCCATATCTTTTTTTCAGAAACTTCTAGAACTCAACAACCTTCATTCTCTCATGTCTGTGGTATCAGCATTACAAAGTGCTCCCATCTTCAGGCTGACAAAAACCTGGGCTGTAAGTTAATCTCCCTAAGTCTATCTGATTTTGGCTATCATTTCGTTGGTGAAGTTCTTCATTCCACAAGCCCCAGCCTTTCTCTTACTGTCTATACTTTGCCAACAACAGAGTTACTATGAGTTGATGACAGTTCTGTAGGCATCCTCACTCCGTCAGTGACCCCAGCCCCATTTTGGCACCAGGGAATGGTGAAGGTGCTGACGTGGCTGGGGTCAGAAGCCCCCAGAGTGGATCTTCCTGGACACCACCATGTCATGAATGATGACCGGGTCAGCGGCATGACTTCTGCCCTCCACTTGGCTGGAATTTTTCTCTGGCAGGCTCCAAACTGTCCTTGGGAAGGTCTCTGGGCTGATGGTTCGCAGCTGCCCTGGGTCACTAGCCATACCGCTAAGTTTCTCTGGAGAAACCTGTGACCCCCGTGTAGGAAAAAACGGATTTTTTTCCTAAGGCCCTGGATAATTTCAGCTCAGAGGTGGAGTCTGATAGTTACATAATTGAGTCTGTAGGAAAGTTTTTCTGCTGTAAAAATACTTTAAAAATATCTCAGGCCTCTTTATGCTCCTTTGCTTGGCATAGTGGCTGACATGGGGGAAGTAATTGCTATTTCCATAGCTCATTAGCATTCACCTCCTGGCCTGCCTGATCTGGGGTCTCTCACAGCCACACAGCACAAGCCTTTTAAGACCTGTTTATATCCCACGGAACTGACAGAAACTGTATGGAATTGTCAGATGTGCTTCTGCAACTCATTTCCGAACTGCTTTCTGCCAGTCTGTGGGGCTGGGCTCTGTTTCCTACTTGGCTGGTTCAAGGGCTTTTAAAATACTCAGGGATTATGTTGTAGGTGATCGAAAATGAGCCTTGTTTCTTTAAATTGCCGTTTTCCATAGATTTAGTCCTCGCAAAGTAGAGTGAGAAGTTTTAGCCCAGTGTCAGAAAACTGGGTTTGCATTCAGGTGCCATTCAGAGCATGACTTCTGTGCGACTTATTTTCTCGTATCAACTCGGGGAGGTTGGCCTAGATTCTTGGTTTTCCATCAGTGCTTCATGGAGTCCCAGGGGTTCCTTAGAGTTGCCTTGGGTGCCACCAGGGGCTGAGAGAGTGGAGAGATGCTGCCAAGCAGGCGGTTTGGGCACTATTTCCACCAGAGCAGCTCTGTTTGTATCAGTTTTATGTACTGGACTTCTGGGTGAATTTCAACTGAGCAATGGCTTTGGAGGTTGAAAGCAAGTTTGGAAGCCACCGGTCTTAGCAGTTGCTGCCAGCCCTGTGATTCCAAGTCCATCTGACCAGTGAGGCTTTTTTTCAAAAGTTGCTTGGAGATTCTTTTTCAAATGAATTTTCCATCACTTAGATGCTGTTATTGTTTTTTGGACTGCCGGGAGCTATGTGAGGACCCAGCAGGATGATTTTTGAATCTTCTCATGATGCCTAGACTTTACTGTCAGTAATATTGTAACTCTCAACAATCCCTATAAGCTGTACAGTTGGTGGAGGCAGAGATAGTTAATACAGAGGGCTGGGTGTCTAAGGGTCTTGCGCAGAGATACGGTCCACTCAGTGATAGGGCCAGGCCCATGGATGAAGCGATGGTGTCCTCCAGGGGATGCTGTGTACTGCCAGGACAGTGAGCAGCAGCAGGTCACAGCAGTATCCAGGACCACTCTGTTTGGCTTGACAGGCCCTACTCAAGGTGGCTGGGTCTTCACTCCTGTTGATGGTTCTTTGCTGTAATGAAAATAAACCTCCAGGCCAGGTGCAGTGACTCACTCCTATAATCCCAGTACTTTGGGGAGCAGGGGGTGGGAGGATCGCTTAAGGCCAGGAGTTTGAGACCAGCCTAGACAACATAGCAAGACCTCATCTCTGCAAAAATTCACAAAATTAGCTGGGCATGGTAATGTGCACCTGTGTCACAGCTACGCAGGAGACTGAGGCAGGAAGATCCCTTGAGCCCAGGAATTCAAGGCAGCAGGGAACTATGATTATGCCACTGCCCTCCAGGTTGGGTGACAAAGACCCCATCTCTGAAAAAGAGAGAGATTGATTGAGAGGAGAGAGAGAGAGAGAGAGAAGAAATCTCCTTGGGGAGCCTGGAATGGAATTTGCACCCAGGACCCATTCAAAGGCGTGGGCATATTCACCTAGCACCCTTCCAGGCCATCTGGGTTGTGTTCTTCCTCACACATATGCCAAGATAAAAGCATGTGGCAGGTACTGCCCTAAATGCTTTTTCTGTCTGTCTGTCTGTCTGTCTGTCTGACAAGGTCTCACTCTGTCACCCAGCTGGAGTGCAGTGGCCTGAACACAGCTCACTGTAGCCTCAGCCTCTTGGGCTCAAGCAATCCTCCCACCTCAGCCTCCTGAGTAGTTGGGACTACAGGCCATACCACCACATCCAACTAATTTTTAAGTTTTTTGTAGAGATGGTGCCTTGCTATGTTGCCCAGGCTGGTCTCAAACTTCTGGGCTCAAGCAGTCCTCCTGCTTCGGCCTCCCAAACTGTTAGGATTACAGGTGTCAGCTTTTATACCTGGCCCCTAAACACTTTACATATATTAACCATTTTGTTCTGACAGCTACCCATTGAGATAGGCACTGTTACTATTGTCATTTATAGATGAGGAAACAGACACAGAAAGGTAGAGTGGTTTATGCAGGGTCCCACAGCTAAGTGGCAGGGCTAGGATCAAACCTAAGCAGCCTGGCTCCAGAATCCATGCTCTTAACCACCGTACGCCACTGAACAAAAAAGACAATTCCAGCTTACCCCCTGTCAGCCAAAACAAGAGAGGGGTCTTATTTTTTTATTTTTGTTTTTGTTTTCCCTTTTGTACCATAAGTATTGCATTAGGAACTTGAAAATAAGGTTGGTAGACTACCGGTGCCTCCCGGGCCTTTGGGTCTCTGTCTTGGGTGTGGCTGCTGCTGGCCTGGCACCTGGTTGCTGGAGTGCAGCAGAAAGAGCAGTCAGAGGAGGGCCTGTCAGGGAGGGGATGTGCAGCCAATGAGCCAGAGAGCTGCAGCAGGACTTTGAAGGCTGCCCTGCAAATGCCTTCTGGCCACTGATTCCTTGGATTGATTGTTTATACCATGGTTTCTGTTGCTCCTCTACTTCCCTGGGTTGGCTCCTGTCTTTGCACCTCCGTTGGCATTTAGCTGGTGGGGAAGAGGAAGATGCCAGGGAACTAAGATTACATGTCACCTTGCTGGGGACTCAGGGCAACAACATGTCCCTGTTCCTATTCTGAGAAACCTGCCTATTGTGTCCTAAGGGCTGAGCCAGGGCTCTTTCCCTGGTTACAGAGAGCCACTTACCAGAGCAAAAGGTGGGTAGATGCAGCATCCCAGGAAATAAGAATGGCAACTGCCACAGTATTGTGTCAGGGAGAGAGGAGGTGATACACACTGTGTGGATTACAGCATGAGGTCTCCAAGGTCACTTGTGGGGTAGCTGCTTGTTCTTGGTGAACCCACTATTCAGCCTTTGTTTTAGATCAGACTCTCCCCTCTCACTCACTCACATGTCTTGTTAATCCAAGGACTACATTTGGCATAGAACATTTAGGAAACAGAGGGGGCCAAACTCATCATCTTTTTCTTTCATCCAAATCACCCCCAGCCCCAGTGGAATGGCAGACTCCACTGTCTGTATTCTTGATGCACCTGTCTGGTAACAGCACGCAGGGTGGAGCATGCACCGACTCTGCAGTTTTGTTTATAGGTCTGCCTCCCCCTTTTGACTGCATTCCTCATCGATGATGTTGATTTTTCTCTGTATCCTTGGTGCCCAGCCACTATACATTTGTTGTTTGAATTGTATGTGTTGTCCTGAGTTGCATTGCATCCTTCTTTTGCTGTTAATTTCTGGTATGAGATGGCCATAGAAATGTTGCCCAAAGAGAGCTGTTTCCTCTCTGCTCACTTGTCCTTTGAGTTGGGACTGGTGAGACCTCATGTGCCACAGAGTAGGGAGGTGCAGGTGGCATTGGAAGAACCAGCCATAACATCCCCAAAGGTCAGTGCTATGATAGTTTTTGTTTTGTAGAGGAGGAAACTTAGGTTTGAAGAGATAGAATGACTTGTTCAAGATCCAGAGCTGGTGAGTGACAGAACCAGCATGACACAGCCTTGTCCTGCTGGAATCCACAGTCCGTCTTCTTGGCGGGTATGCTGGATGGCTTGCTAATGGCAAGAACCTGTGAGAGAATCAGGCTGGGCACAGGGCAGGGACAAATAGACACCTACACTGCTTGGGAAATGGGGCTAGAGAAATGCAGCTAGCACACAGGGCCTGGGGACAGGGCAGGCCAGCTCTCTGTGCCATCCCTGTGGGTTGCACTGAAAGCCTGAATATCTGGGAAACCTGGTGGAAGGGAGTTACAGGTGTGGGAGGATACCTGCCACTTGGCTGCATCACGGATGACTTCCAGAGAATTGGCCATTAAGCTAGGGCAGGGCGTCCTGTTGGCCTCTCCATGGGTGGCTGCTAAGTGCTAGCTGCTGGGTGAGCTGCACAGGACCGCCTGACACTGAACATAGGCCTGTACACAGTAGGCCCTTAATAAATGCCATCTGCATACACAAACAGGAAGGCTACCATAGCTGGCCTGGAAAAATGCAGATGGGTAATGATTTATCCCAGCACTGGGACCACTTTGGAATATTGGCTCCCTTAAAGCCATGAAACCTAAGCAAGAAGTTGTAGCAGCCATTTCTGATTTCCTGAGTACACATCACCGTGTGGCTGTTATTCATTCTGCAAATCAAACATTTCTCAAATGTCAGGCCCTGAAGCCATAGTCAAGGCCCCTGTCCTCATGGGCTTTCATGTTGGGGAGAATAAACATGTGCCTAGTCTGGCTGGCACAAGAAGTGATCAATAAATGTTTATTGAATACATGAAGTGATCAGCAAGGAGCTGTCAAATTGGAAGAAAAGCGATGCAGAATACATGACAGAGAATGACTGAGTGTCTGCTTTAGTGTGGCGTTAGAGAAGGCCTTGCTTCCCTAGTGTCATGCTAAAGTACAGGCCTAACGTAGATTCAGGCCATGTACTTTCAGTCAAGGCCTGAATGACAAAAAAGAACCAGTCGTGCCAAGATGAGGGGATGAGTGTTCCAGGCAGAGGAGATGGCTGGTGCAAAGCCCTGCACAGGAATCAGCTTGCTGTGAGCAAGGAACTCAGAGGTCAGTGTGGCCAGAGCTCAGCGTGCCAGGAGGAGATGGATGTGAGAGGCAGTGACTGGGCAGCGGGTCCAATCATGTAGGGCTGAAAGCCTGAGAGAGGAGTTAGATTCTATTCCAAGTGCACTGAAGGATTTTAAACAGGAGGCGGACACAATCTGGCTTCCAGTTGCTCTTTGGTTTTTGTGTTTTTAATTACTGTTGCTACTGTGTGGAAAACAAACTGGGTGGGGGATGGGGACCAAGAGTGGAAACTGGGGGCCTACTCAGCAGGTTAGGGCAGAATTCAGGAGCAAGGGGATGTTGGCAGGATCAGGGTATGGCTGGGGACATGAGAACAGCAGGCTGATACCGGATATGTTGGGGAGAGCTGACAGATTGTGTGCTGGATGAGATGTCGAGATGAAGAGAAGAGAATGAGGGGTGAGTCCTAGGTTTTGGGCCTGAGCAACTGAGAAGCTAATGAAACCTTTTCTTTGATTAGAGTGATCTCAAGAGGAGACTGACTGCTTTGTGAGTGATCTAAGGGTATGGAATTCCTAGCATATGGATGAGTCACTCATTACAGTAATTACAGTCAGGTGCTAGACATGCCACGTGTGCGCATGTACATAAACACACACATACCCCACACGTGTGCACACATACGTACATTCTCTTCTTGCTCTGTGCATGTTCCCAGAGTGATTTGCTCTTTCCTACTGAATTGATCCAAAGAGTTTGACTCATTTGCAGCAGCATTGTGAAAATTGAAATTCTTGGCAGGCAGGAAATCATAGCCGATGGGTCAGGAGACCTGGTCTGGAGGGTGGTGACCTGGGAGGGGAACTATCCTGGGAGTGGGGCTCTTACTCCTAGATATCTGGGGACACAGTCATTGAGCTCTGCAATTCAGAGAATTGCTCCTTGTACCAAAAGAACTAAGGCCACTTTGCAAATATCACAGGACGGCAGATGTATGACATTCAGATACTTTGGAGTTCAAAGTCTTTCATCCAGGAAGTGCCCTTTGCCCCCCTTTGACTGATGCAGTGCCTCAGTAGCCACCCTCTGATGTTGTTGAGAAGGTGGTGATAGGCCTGAGCTGCTTTTTGGAGGCATTTCTGAGCATTTGGTCAGGTGGGAGGTGAGTCAGATGAGGCGATAAGGAGATGGATGCAGAGGAAACCAACATTTGTAGCCCTCACTCACACATCCTCATCATTCCTCATAGCCTGGTTTGGAACTGCTTCTCAGAAGATCTCAGTCAAATCTGCTGACATTTGCACCCTCATCTTCCTTGACATTGCTACAACATTGGACACTGTTCATAACTCCCTTCTTGAAAAATCTCTTTTCCCTTGGCTTAATTTTCTTCCTCTTGACTCCTTTTGTTGCTATGGATGTGGATGTTCTGCAAGGCTGTGACCTCTCCACCTTCCCTGATCCATTTGCTATCCCTTGGTGGTCTCATCTGCTTGGGGAGCTTCAAGTGTCACCTCCTGTACCCCAGTGATGGCTGGCTTTTCAGTTATAGCCCTGATCTCTCTCCTGTACCCTAGAACCCTGTTCCAGCTGTCTGCTGCATAGATCCCTCTGCTTGCATGTTCCTTTGACAGCTCACACTTGGCGTGTCTGAAATCAAACTTTGGTTTCCAGGAAGATGATGGTGAGTGCCAGAAGACTCTCTTAACAGACTGTGTTTTAGGCTCTTAGGCAGTATGGTAGACTGAGAAATAAGCCTCTCCCTCCCAGTCTCCTGCTTCAAACACACAAACACAAGTTCTGGATAAAATACAACCAAATTAAAAAACCAACAAGCAAAGCTAAATTAGAAGCCAAGAAAGGGAAGTCACCATGTGTTAAAAATAAAGTGCTCTCAGAGTCAAAACAGTGAGCAGAGTTCAGAGAAACTGCTGTGTATAAGCCTTTGCAGCTGGGAGCTAGGGTTGTAATGCCTGCACAGAGAGGAGAGTCCGGCTGCCCACACATGGGGGGCTATAATTCAGCTACCTGTAGAAATCAGAGAGACACGTCAGGTATTGCTGCATCAAAAAGTCCCTCTCCAGCCTAGGAGAGCCCCAAGGGAGCATGAGTGGAAAAACTCATCTATGAGAAATTGTCACCCTAGCCTGAACCTCATGCAGCGAAGGGATCTGAATACATATTACATATGACCTGCATTGGTGTGGGGACCTCAGACCAAGAAATGAGGGGCATGGAGATTGAGAGCATGGCCTCTTAAATCAGACACCTGGGTTGAGCCCTGGGCTTACCTCTTACAATGAGGATTAAATGAGTAAATACATGAAAAAATGTTTAGAACTATGCCTGACTCATATTGAGGGTTTGGTAAGTATTACCTGTTGTTGTTGTTGTTGTTATTAATATTTTCAACTCTTCTTGACTATTCTCGAATGGGTTGGCAGAGGCTTCCATCCTTGTATGACAGGGCCTTTTACTTATGGCCTGAACTGTCACCCTCTTTCAGCTGGTCTCATTGCTTCGGGACTTGCTGTCTCTGGGCCACCCTCACACCATTACTGGAGTGATCTCTCCAAAACATACCTTCAAGGTTTTCACATCCCTGGTTAAAGATAGTTTTTAGTGTTCTCCCTCAACCCTTCGTCCACCTTGCTCGGATGGGGGCTGTGTGCCATCGCTCCTTCAGAGCGGCATTGTGCTCAGATACAACCATTCTGACACCAGTTTTTCTTTTTGATCTGCCATTTGAGCATTTATTTCACCTTCAGTTTTATGATAATAATATTTTGTCAGCCAGTCTTTAACCATCATGTGGATTTCCAACCCTGTATTTCAGTGATGCCTCTGAGTGAAGGAAAGAGACTGAGCTAGAATGAGAGAGAGAATTGGTCTGTCCTCGTGTTTCTGAGAGAGACTTGCATCTGGGGATGTGGCACATGATGAAAGCTGGTGGCTGCTGAGTGTCTTGCAGAGTGCTGAGGACATAATAGACGCATTTTCACATTGGCAGCAAACACCAAAAGATTTCATACCTACTTCCTGACTCTAAAAAACAAACCATACACCTTTCAGCTGTGGCCAGCAGTGCATCTGCTACCACCAGCAACACAGCAACTCAGAGCCCCAAGTCATGTGTGCAAGAGATGCTAGAGTTGGCCTGAGGAATTTTCTGTTAAAACATGGCCATAATCAACTCATTCTTTTCGATTTGCTGTTCATGCTTAGCAGTTTGTGATTGGTACCCTGTTTGCAAGTTGAGCTGAAGTATCTGGAAAAGTAGAATAAGCAGTCAAAATGGTGTTCACATGCCTATGGCATCCAAATGGCCAAGTCAAAACCACACTTTGTCCAAAGGTGAGTTTCCATCTCTCCAGTCTTTTCTAGTCTTACGCAAAGCAACACTTACCTCCACTTTAGCCAAACTACTGTTTCCTTGAACATCCCTTGTATGCCCACCTCCAGGCCCGTGCTCATGCCTTTTGTGGCCTCGGGTCCTCTCCAGCCCCATCTGTGCTTGTTGAAATCCCTCTAGACTTGTTTTCAGGACTACCTCTTCCTGCAGTTCCTTCTTTGGGTAACAGAGTTTGTTCTTCCCCTAGAGAGCCCTTTCCTATGTAGTGTTCCTGATTCTTCCTTGCTAAACCAGGTTGAACAAATGAGATGTATATTTGGTGCCTGACTCTCTGCCCACCGCCAGACCAGATCTGGACCCTGAATGGGCCCTTGGCAAACTTATATCAGGGGATCGATCTCAACCTCCCAGCTCTCTACTCTTGGGTCTTTGTGGGAATATCTGCTGGGTTGCCATGGTTGGAATAAAAAAATTAACAACATTATTAGAAATAAATGAGAAAATTATCCTACAGGATTGTGTATGTATGTGCGTATGCATGTGATTGGATACCTGTATATATATGTGTGTGTGTGTAACTGTGTAAGGATTTTTTTGTTGTTTTTTTTTGTTTTGAGACGGAGTCTCGCTCTGTCACCCAGGCTGGAGTGCAGTGGCGCGGTCTCGACTCACTGCAAGCTCTGCCTCCCAGGTTCACACCATTCTCCTGCCTCAGCCTCCCAAGTAGCTGGGACTACAGGCGCCCACCACCATGCCCGGCTAATTTTTTGTATTTTTTAGTAGAGACGGGGTTTCACTGTGTTTGCCAGGATGGTCTCGATCTCCTGACCTTGTGATCCACCCACCTCAGCCTCCCAAAGTGCTGGGATTAGAGGTGTGAGCTGCCGCGCCCGGCCAAGGATGATTTTTTAAAAAGATAAAATCATGACTCATACAAATATAAGATGAATACTTGTCAAAGGTTTTATTTAACTCATTGATTAAGGAGAGAACCAGTAAGATATTACAACCGTATCAAAAGAGAAGCTAGAGTACTACACTTTTATAATCAGGTAAGGAAGGCTAAAATCACATTTAAAATCGGTATGAAATTAGTCAGTATTCCCATGGTGATAATCAGTAGCATTTTATGAGGCATAATTTGCCTTTCCGTAGACAGGAATTATTTATATTACTACATTTTCTACAAATTAACTTCTGTCTGTACAGGGTTTAAAATAGCTTTAGTCAAAGACAAACATGGACAGCTAGCCAGCACACCACTAAATTTCAGTTACAGTTTTTCCTTGTGTTACATGCGATAGTCTCCATTGCATCTAATATTTTATATTAGGTATGTGACTTTGTAGTTTTTTATTTTTCAGAAATGGGTATTTTGCATCCAAAGAAGTAAAAAATTATTTTAAAAATTCCAGTTCATTTCCTTACTGATTCCATACCTTAGTCTGCTGAATCCATTGGTCCATAGATTATCCACAACACTAAAAATTCTTTGCATATCAACAGTAGACACTGGAATTGAAATGGAATTTTGAGCCAATTTTAACATATTTGGAGCAACAGTCTCTTTGCTAAAAAATATTTCCATGTATCAAGAAATATTATTCTCTCGAGGCAAGGGAACAAGACACCAAAGTCCTCATAAAGAAAATTTGGAGAAATTTTTTTCTCCTCCATGGAGACAACTTCCAGATTTGAACTGCTTTACTAGAAAGGGGAGTGGTGGTATGATCAGTCAAATACAAGTGCCACATACGAGGTACTCAGAGCATGATGGGAAATTTCCAAAAGCCACCCACTTCTTCAGATATTTCTCCAAGATTTGTGACCTTCCTGGCTTTTGACCTCGTGGTTTGTGAGTCCCATTTACCCTTTCTACCATGAAAATGATTCAAAATTAATAAGCAGGGACTTTGTTTTTACCTTATAAATTAATTCATTTTGCATATGTGGTTATAGCCCCTTTCTCAGTCCTATGTTGTATATTTTTGCTTTTTATTAGAAATTTTACCTATTTTATTGATATTTTATAAAAATTAGCTCTTAGATTTAGTTATCATTTCTATAGGTTTGATATTTAGCTTTTTTTAGTTTGATGTTTTGTTTTTTAACATGCCAATTTTGTCATTGATTTCTTTCTCCAGTTTTCCCACTATTTTCTTAGCTTGTTGAGTTGAATATTTAGTTCATTTATATTAGTTCTTGTTTAATAATAAATGAGTTTAAAGCCACAAATTTTCCTCCTAATGTGCTTTTGGCCTCATCACATAGTTTAACGTATAGTATTCTAATTATGTACGCTTGTAAATAGTCCATTATCTTGGCTTTTATTTGGTCTTTTGCCCAAGAATTATTTGAATATTCAAAATTTTCCAAGTAATTGGGTTTTTCAGTTATTATTGTTATTTTTCTCATTATTCTTTTATGCAGCAAATATTTTGGCAGTGTTTCCTCTGTGTCAGGAATCATACCAGATGCAGGGAACAGTAGAGTGGATGCAGCCAGCATGGTCAGCCTCCTCATGGAATCCATAATTTGTTGAGGGAGACACAAATGTTATCATACAGGCAAGCACAATCATGATCAGTATTATGGAAGAAAATCCCAGGGTGCCCCAAGACTTCTAAACTTTACTAGAAGTGAAGCTAGACTTAGTGAAATGTTCTTTAACCTTACTTTCTTATCTCTTTTCTTGAACAAGAATGGTTTTAGTATCTGTTTGACTCTGGGTAAGCAGACAATTTACTTTCTTCTATGTAGTTCTGATGGTTTCTTCCTGAGGCTTCCCATAAACTCCAAAATCTAAGGGACCCTCAAGTTCAGATGAGGTTTGCAGTTTATAGTTCTTGTAATGAAAGCTTAAAACGTGTGAGTAAATGCTGTTATTTTCTGAGTAAACAAACCCTATATTTAAAAAATTAAACCTAAAAAAATTATTATCAGCATTACATGCACGTGAATTTTAAAAATCACTAAGTACTGAAAGGTTTAGTGAAACAACTAACATTCATCACTCATCTCTCCACACCCCAATTATTCCCCAGAGGCAACCACTTTCAGTTTATTGGCTTCTTCTAGTAGTTTCTGCCATATACTTACCAATGTGCTTTTGCTACAGTTTCTTGACCCATCTGCTTTAGACAGCATCTGGTGACTTCTTTGTATGGTAGATGTTGGTTTAGTTTTCCTGAACCACCTTCCCTTGTTCCTCAAACACATTCATCATTATAGTGAAATCATTTTGTTAAATGAATATTTGGTGTTTTAATGATTAGGAATGAGTAAATATGCGTCACTATATAGTCAAGTAGTAAACTATGAATAACATGTCCTTCCTTGAATATTTTGTCATTTCCCTGGATTTATTTATTTTTTTGTTTTTGTTTTTGTTTTGGTTTTGGTTTGTTTTGTTCTTGTTTTGTTTTGGTTTGTTTGGTTTTTTTTGTTTGTTTGTTTTTTGTTTTTTTGTTTTGGGTCTTTCTATTGCCCAGGCTGGAGTGTAATAGCTCATAGCTCACTGCAACCTTGAACTCCTGGGCTCAAGCAATCCTCCCGCCACAGCCTCCTGAATAGCTGGGACTACAAGTGTGCACCACCATGCCCAGCTAATTTTTTAAATTATTATTATTTTTTTGAGACAGAGTCTCACTCTGTGGCCTAGACTAGAATGCAGTGGCCCACCCTTGGCTCACTGCAACCTCCGCATCCCGGGTTCAAGGAATTCTCCTGCCTCAGCCTTCTGAGTAGCTGGGATTACAGGCGCACACCACCAGGCCCGGCTAATTTTTGTATTTTTAGTAAAGATGGGGTTTCACCATGTTGGTCAGGCTGGTCTCAGACTCCTGACCTCATGATCTGCCCACCTCAACCTCCCAAATTGCTGGGATTACAGGCGTGAGCCACTGTGCCCGGCCTTAAAATACTTTTGTAGAAATGACATCTTGCTATGTTGCCCAGGCTGGTATCAAACTCCTGGCCTCCCACAGTAGTGAAATTATAGTTGTAAGCTACCATGCCCTACCTATTTTTCTGGAATTTCTAATTGCCTTAAAAAACTTTTTCTTATCCTATCTACCAGATATCTAAGTAATCCTAAAATTATTTTATGTTTATTTTTTATTATATATAATAAATATGTCTATCCCCTCCCCTCCATGTGCCATCATGTCAGGTTTTTAATCAAGCCTTCTTTTTCTCTGGGGACATCTCTTCCAGGGCTGATCCAGTGTGCACCAGTTGTTCTTAAGGCCTGCTATTCATTGGTCATCCCGGAATCTCCCTTTGCTACTCCTGGATTGGATCCACAATTTCCTGTTTCCCATGTCTTACTAATTCCTGGCTTATTCCTGCATTTATCTAGAGGAAATTCTCAGTTTTCAAATACATCATGGGAAATACATGTTTAGGGTTTTCTGATGTCTTCTAGTGACTTATGCACTATTCTTGAGAAATCTGATACTGTCTGAGTCTCATTTGTAGGCACAGAAGGGAGCAGATGAGTAAAGTTAACTAGATTTAGCCCTTCTGAATGTCTGTGTGAGTGTGTGGGGCAAGTTGGGGATGAGGCATAGAAGATAGGCTGATCAGCTCTGAGGTGCTGTCCATACAGGCACTTGACAGGCTGGCTGGGCAGGTAGGCTGGGCATGGCAGGGAACATGGGCAGTCCCCCAGCTGAGACCAGAGAACCAGTGGCCTGAGCCCTGGGAGCCAGCTTGGCCCAGGCACAGTGTGTGTGAGGAGGACATCCAGATTTGTTTAATGGCTGGCATTGCCAAACAAGTAAGGGGTTCTAGGTTGTATTAATAAAGAATGACCTCCTGAATAAGGGGCATGAGTGGTCGGCTTAACAACGGAGCAGTTCTTTGGCCGGGCATGGTGGCTCATGCCTGTAATCCCAACACTTTGGGAGGCCAAGGCTGGCGGATCAGCTGAGATCAGGAGTTCGAGACTGGACTGGCCAACATGGTGAAACCCCGTCTCTACTAGAAATACAAAAATTAGCTGGGCTTGGTGTCATATGCCTGTAATCATAGCTACTTGGGAGGCTGAGACAGGATAATTGCTTGAACCCAGGAGTCAGGGGTTGCAGTGAGCTGAGATTGCACCACTCCTTTCCAGTCTGGGAGACAGAGTGAGACTCCGTCTCCACAAAGACAAAACAAAACAAACCACAATGGAGCTGTTTTCCAGTAGGTATGTGGTTCTGGTCTGAGTATATATTGTTCATTGGCAAATTTCTCATCCTTAAGTGTTCATTTCAAATGCTGCCTCTCTATATAGCTTTCCTTGACACTTCCTTTTCCCATAATTCATTTATAATAATAATAATTATTTTACAGACAGGGTCTTGCTCTGTCACCCAGGCTGGAGTACGGTGGCGCAATCAAGACTCACTACAGACTCACTACAGCCTCAACCTCCTGGACTTAAGCAATCTTCCTGCTTCAGTCTCCCAAGTAGCTCATTTATTATTTGTCTGGGTTATCAGTCTCTGTTTACTTACCACATTGCTATACTATATCTCTCTCCTGTGTTGAATCAAGTTCCCCAAAGATATTTGGAAAAGTTACTTAATACTTGTGATTATGAACTGGAAATGGAGGTAAAAGTCCTTGCTCCATTTTTACCACTGGGCTTTGTGAAGATTAGATGAGTTATATATTACAGTGTCTTACAAACAGCAAGTAGAAGATGGTGTTTTTCCCTGTCCATTTTAGCAGACCAGTTAAGCAGCCATTGTCCTGAGCATCTGTGTAGCATCCCCACACTGAGATGTCCTGAATTCCCTAGTGGGAAAAGAAAAGTTCACTTTTATTCTTCAACTTCTTCAGCACCAGAACCTTCCTTTCAGCATATTCTTCTGCCTCTCCTTACCGAAGTTTGTAAGCTATCACTGCTCCTGTGCAAGTGGGCTGTCTTATGGCTGCATCCTCTGTGGTCCCAGAGGCTGAAGATGAAGGAACCAGGCAGGGCCTGCCCAAAGCAGCCCAGGGCTCCCTAATGCACCAGACATGGCCTGAGTTTGGGAATTGCAGACCAGGTCTCAGGAACTGCACTGCTTCCCCAGGTGCTAGGCAGTCATTTTCCCACTCCTCTCCATTGCACGATGGGGCTTTTGAACACTGGCCTACGTCAGTCTGATGGACATGGTGGGTCTCTTGTTCTAGGTTCTTGCACAGAGCATCAAGGTCTGAAGAACTTGGCCAAAGGGACTCCAACCCTGGGGCTTCTGTTTATTCATGCTCTTGGGCTTAGCCATTGACCTCCAATCTCAGAAGCACTAGGCCCTGGCAGCTAGACTCACAGGTGCTGCCAGCGTCAGCCTCATGCTTTGCCTCAGCCACCCCTCCCTGAACTCCTCCTTTTAAGCCTAGCCTTTCTGCCTAGACTTCTTTCCTTAAAGCCATGTTTAGTCAGCCATGTTGCCATTTTCTGGCACTGGGCCTTGACTTGGAACTTTCAGGTTAACCACAGCCTGAGTCCTTAGCATAAAGTCTTGAAAACCAGGAGTTCTGGTTTCTGTTCCTTTCTTTTGAGAAGGCTTCAAATGTACATTGAGCCGCCGTTTACATACCAGAGATCTCAGTCACAAAGGATTTGCTTCTCTAATCTCTGACTAGGGATACCTGTTCATCCTGTATTTGCTTAACTAAGTTGCCCCTTCGATGACTGCATGTAGAAAAGAAGGTTATCTTCTTTTGATTAAAATTACCACACCCAGTGTAAATATGACACAGTTGACTGTAGGGGATCTGGAGGATATAGCCTGGATTCGAGTGGTGGCTTGGCTTTGTATACATGGGCATGTGAATTGTGTGGAACTTACTGGGACTTTCAGCCCTGGAGATGGTGAGGAGAGCAAATAGCTGTGGATGCAGGGAAAGAGACCTGGTGTAGCTGTGAAATAACTCTTCAGGTGACCCTGAGCAGTCTGCTTTTCTACCTCAGCACCTTGCTGTTGTAGGCTCTCTGCACCCACAAATTGCTGTTATGTGGGGGATTCTGACATCATGTAGAACAGTGGGCCAGGTTGCTTTGGGGGATAACTTCCAAGTGTGAGATTCTGTGACAATGACAAGACTGAAGCTTTCCATCTCTGTGATGTAGGGAAGGCAAACCCTAAAATTGGTGCTTAGCCCTGGAGGGTTCTTGGCTTCGCCCAGGAGAGAATTCAAGGGTGAGCTGGTGGTGTTAGACAACAGCTTTTATTGAAGTGGCACTGTATAGCAGCAGCAGCAGAGATGTTGCTTCTTGTGGTATGGGGCTTACCCCATAGGCATTGTGCCCAGAGTAGCAGCTCAGAGGCAGGTCATATTTATATATGTTTTTAGTTACATGCAAATCAAGGTGCAGATTATGCAGAAATTTCTAGAAAAAGGGTGGTAACTTTCAGGCCATTGCCATGGGAAGGGGTGGTAACATCCAGGTGCTGCTATGGCAATGTCAAACTGATGTGGCACACTGGTGGACGTGTCTTATAGAAAGCTGCTTCTGCCTCGTCCCTGTTTTAGCTAGTCCTCAATTTGGTCCAGTGTCCAAGCCCCACCTCTGGAGTCGAGTCCTGCCTCCTACCTCATATGCACGAAACAGCCTTTTAAAATCCTTAGTTCTGTCCAGGATTTGGCACACCATAGATGTGTCCCTTAGGATTTTCCCTTTTAGTCTTCATCCACAGTTATCCACTCTTTAGCTTCTTCTGGTTTACTTATTTTGCTATATTTTCTTCTCATTCTAGCTTTTAAATCGAAAAGACAAGACTACCTTTGAGAAATTGGACTACCTGATGTCGAAAGAAGATAATTACAAGCGGACACGGGAATATATCCGGAGCCTGAAGATGGTTCCAAGTATTCCCTATCTAGGTAGGAGTTTGAATTGGCTTATTATTTTTTAAGAAACCTACTCAGTGCCAAATAAGATGTTTTTACAGTTTCTACCTGAAAAATTTCCAGGAAGCGACATGGCCCGTAGATAAAGAGGCAATTGGTTGGCTCTTTGGGTTGGAACAGGCTGTTGGTACTTCCCAAGGTTGGAAACCTGGATTAGGGTGATATACAAGTGATGTTCTGCTTTTTATATAAAAGACCTGTGGGCCCCAGGGTTCCCCAGGCTGCAGCCCAGATGGGTCACAATGAGAGTGATAAGACTCTTACTGGTTCATCCACATCCTCCTGAACTGGGGCATGTCAGGCACAAACCCTCTGTTCTGGTTCTCTGGGCATTATTAGTATATTTCATATTTGTACAAATAAAATTATAGTAATGTTTATTATATTTTCTGGTTAGAAAATAATGCATGTTAATTGTAAGGAATTAGAGAAAAAAGTTAATATCTTTTGTTATCTCACCTAAAGATATTTGCTTCATATCTTATTGATTTGGGCATATCTAAAATATGTATGCTTACTCTATCCTAAAAATGTTATTTTTATCTTAAAAATTTTATCTACTTTTCGATGCTATGACTCATTCCCATCAGATGGATTTGTCAAACTCGAATCTGCTCTCCAATATTGACCATTTAAGGCAGCAGCCCTCAACCTTTTTGGCACCAGGGACCAGTTTCCTGGAAGACAATTTTTCCACGGATGGAGAGTGGGCTTAGGAGAGTGGTTTCAGGATGAAGCTGTTCCACCTCAGATGATTACTCTGAGGAGGAGCACACAACCTGGATCCCTCACATGTGCAGTTCACAGTAGGGTTCGCGCTCCTATGAGAATCTAATGCTGCCACTGATCTGACAGGGGGTGGAGCTCAGGCAGTAATGCTTGCTAGCCTATCGCTCACCTCTTGCTGTGTGGCCCAGTTCCTAATAAGGAGTTGGGAACCCCTGATTTAAGGTATTTCTACATTTTTGCTATTAAAATGTCTCAATGAACATCCTTATTGCAAAAACTTTCTACATGTAGTTATGATTATTACCTTGTGATAAATTCCTAGAAGTGTGCACAGCTTCAAAACGTATGCAAAAACGTATGCCTTTTCATGTATATTTCCAAAATGCACTCCAGAGAAGTTGTGTCAATTTGTACTTTCATCAGAAGGGGATGAAATTGCCTGTTTCTCCCACATTACAAATACTATGTTTTTTCATGGTTTTCCTTTTCCTTTTTCTTTCTTTCTTTTTTGTCTTTGCCAATTTGATAGGTGAAAAATACTTCTTGTAGTTTGGATGTCAGGGTTTTGCCAGTTTTATGAAAAAATCTTTTGATCTTTTATGATCTAAAATAATTCTAATAACAAGGGAAACCAACATTATATAGAAGTGACTCCTGATATTTGCAAGGGATCTAGTGCAATTTTTTGAAGTTACATTTTTGACAATTTTAAAATTTCTTTCATGAGCATTGTTTATTTAGATTTTCTTTCTTTTAATTAAAAATTAATTAGAATATTTAATTCTTTTAAAGCCAACTTGGAAAATTTGTTTTTTAGTAGAAAATTGTCCATTTGTTCCAGATTTTCAATATTACTAGCATAGAGTTTTTTTCTTATTTAATTTTTTGACAATATAATATTCTCTTATAAATTTGAATCTCTCTCTCTATATATATATATATACACTAAATACTAAAGCAAGTATAACTAAAAATATACTAAAACTAAAAAATACTAAAGCAAACATATATATATATATATATATATATGGTTATATTTGCTTTAGTATTTCTAATAGTTTAGTATTTCTCATACTTTGTATTTTTTGTTTTCTTTCTTTTTTAAAATTTACCTCCTTGCCAGAGGTTTGTCTATTGGTCTTTCCAAAGATTAAATTTTGGATTTGTTTTCAGTCACGCTGTCTTTCTGCTTTTTAGTTTACTGTATTTTATCAATCAAGGATGTGCATTTTCTTTCCACATTTTAACACTTCTGAAATTGGGATACATCTTGCAATTGATAACAAAGCATTGTGACATTTTTTAATTGGCAGCAGTTTTTCTTAGTGATACATAAAAAAAGACACACCTGATAAAAGGTGACATCTTAAACATAATGAAATATGGACTTCGCATGTTTGTCTCTTATGATTCATCTCTCCTGTTTTCCTTAAGTTGTTTCACCATTTCTGTTAACTACTAGAGTTGAATTACTGGTTTATTTGTGTATATGTTTTTTTTTCACTTTAATATAGAAAACAGTTAAGGCTATACATTTTCCTCTAATTACTGCTTTTGTTGCATCCTACGTGTTTTGGTGTGTAATAGTCTCAGTGATATTCTTTAAATACTCCCTATAGTTTTAATTTTTCTTTTATGCAAATATTATTTAAGACAGTGTTTTTTTCATTTTCAAGGGCTTAGGCTTTTGTTTTTATTTTTAAAACAGTTTACTGAAATATAATTAATACATAATCCATTTAAAGTGTACAATTCACTGGTTTTTAGTAATAATCACAGTTGTGCAAACCATCACCATGATCAGTTTTAAAGCATTTTTATCACTCCATAAAGAAACCCCACGCCCATGAGCAGTCATTCGCATTTCCCTCTAGCTAACCCTCCTCTCCCACCTTCAGCCTTAGGCAACTATTAATCTTCTTTGTGTCTCCACACATTTTCCTATTTTAGAAATTTCATATAAATCCAGTCATACAATATGCTGTCTTTATGACTGGCTTCTTTCTCATAGCATCATGTTTTCAAGGTTCATCCATGCTAGAGCATGATTAGTACTTCATTCCTTCTTTTTGCCAAATAATATTCCATTGTACAGATGCACCACGTTTAATTTATCCATTTGTTTTTTTAGACAGGGTCTGGCTCTTTTGCCCAGGCTGGAGTGCAGTAGCATGATCTTGGCTCACTACAGCCTGAAACTCCTGGGTTCAAGTGATCCTCCCGCCTCAGCCTCCCAAGTAGCTGGGGCTACAGGTGCACGCCACCACGTCCAGCTAATTTTTTTGTATTTTTTGTAGAGACGAGGTTTCGCCATGTTGCCTAGGCTGGTCTCAAATCCCTGAGCTCAAGCAATCTGCCTGCCTTGGCCTCCCGATATCCATTTATTTGATAAACATTTGAATTGTGTCCATTCTTTGACTATTATGAATAATGCTTCTATGAATGGCTTAGGTTTTTAAAAACATAGTCTTCTCTAATTTTTGAGATTTGTTTTGTGGCTTAATGTAAGATCGGTTTTTATACATGTTTCATGGTGCATGCTGGAAAAGAAGGTGTAATGTCTCAAATTAATCTATAATTGCGTTGTAATGTTCAAATTATAAATTTTTGACAACTTGGTCTATCCAGAAAGAAATATATGTTACAGTCCCCTTATATTTCTAGTAGTTTCTGCCTTACATATTTAGTATATAGAAATTTGTAACAGTTGTAGATTCATTGTGAAGTACTCCATACAAAGTTATCTTGGTTCCATTTGTTACTTGCTTTTACTTCTATTGTCTGATATTAATTGTGTGACATCTATTTTATTTTTCATTTGGATTTTTTTGCCAAGTGAAGACATTATTTGTATTGATAGATAATATTTTACATATTTAAGGGTCACGTGGTATTTTGTTACATTCATAGAATGTATAATAATCAAGTCAGGGTATTTGGGGGTATCCAGCACCTTGAGTATTCATCATTTCTGTGTGTTGGGAACATTTCATGTCCTCTCTTTTAGCTACTTCAAAATACACAATACAGTGTTAACCATAATCACCCTACTCTGCTATTGAACATTGGAACTTATACCTTCTCTCTAACTATGTTTGTATCCATTAACCAACCTCTCTTTATTCCTCCTTCCCACCCACACACACTTCCCAGCGTCTGGTATCTATCATTCTACTCTCTGCCTCCATAAGATCAGCTTTTTTAGCTAGCACATATGAGTGAGAACATGTGATAGTTGTCTTTCTGTGCCTGGCTTATTTCACTTAACATAGTGACCTCCAGCTGCATCCATATTGCTGCAAATGACAGGAGTTCATTCTTTTTATGGCCAAGTAGTACACCATTGTGTGTGTGTGTGTGTGTGTGTTTGTGTGTGTATAATATTTTCTTTATCTATTTATCTGCTGATAAACACTTAGGTTTATTCCATATCTTGGGTAAGGTGAATACTGCTGCGATAAACATGCAAGTACAGTACTGGTTTCTTTTCCTTTGGATAAATACCCAGTGGGATTGCTGGATTGTATGGTAGCTCTATTTTTAGTTTTTCAAGCAATCTCTATACTGTTTTCTGCAGTGGCTGTACTAACATACATTCCCACCAACAGTGTGTAGTTCCCTTTTCTCCACATTCTTGCCAGCATGTTATTTTTTTGTCCTTTTAATAATAACCACTGTGGCTGGCCCAAGACGATATCTCATTGTGGTTTTGATTCATTTGCATTTATTTTATAAATCTTTGGCTATAGTTTAGATTTTAATTTTTTATTTTATTATTATTATTTTTTTGAGACTCAGTTTCACCCTTGTTGCCCAGGCTGGAGTGCAGTGGCGCCGTCTCGGCTCACTGCAACCTCTGCCTCCCGGGTTCAAGCAATTCTCCTGCCTCAGCCTTCCGAGTAGCTGGGATTACAGGTGCCTGCCACCATGCCCCGCTACGTTTTGTATTTTTGGTAGAGATGGGGTTTCACCATGTTGGCCAGGCTGGTCTCGAACTCCTGACCTCAGGTGATCTGCCTGCCTCAGCCTCCCAAAGTTCTGGGATTACAGGCATGAGCCATGGTGCCTGGCTGAGATTTTAATATTTTAAGTTGCCTTGATTTAGTCATGATTCTTGCAAACAGCATTTAGTTGGACCGTGCATGAGAAGCCTTGCCTTTTAGTAGGGGAATATACCATTTTCATATTTGTTTCACCTTATGCCATAGATTGAATTCTATTTCTTTCTTTTTTTCATGCTTTTGCATCTTTCCTTGTTTTCTTCTTTGGCTTACCATAAACTGCAGTGTCTTTCTACTTGGTTACTGGCAAATCCCCATCTCAGGTCTGCAGATGGAAGGCATGTTGCTGTGCACAGCTCCCAAGTCCATTTCCATCACACCTGAGGCTCATCAATTGAGAGACAACGTTGATGGTACTACCGTGAGGGTAGCCTAGTGCAGCCCACGGGTTCCACTAGCAGAGGTGTTCCAGGGTCATTAAGGATGGCCTCTTTTCTCGAATAAGGATGATCATGAGAGCTGCTGTGCATTGTTTGCTTTCTCTGTGCCTAGCACTTTGCTAGGCATTTGAATGCATCATTTCACTGAATGCGCACAATAGCCCAGTGAATAAGCAGGCAGTGAGAGGTTGCCTAAGGTCACATAACTGGAAAGTAACAGAGCCAGGACTGGGCCCAGATGGCCTGGCTATAAGCCCTAAGCTCTTGACACTGCCCTCTCCTGATTCCCCACCCTATTCAGGTCATTATTTTCCTACACACCCTTGTGGTTACCACCTGTGTCCTCTGGCTATTTATGACTTGTGGGTGGCCCCCATCAGGCACTGTGTGAAGGGTATAAATTATTGCTCCTGTTTCTTGTGACATTCCCTATTGTGGGACCACAAAGCAGTGCAGTCTTGGGCTTCCAAGGGCATTGGTCAGCCTGTGCCAGCCTTCAGGCCTCTTGCCCCTCAGAGTTTCTAGACAGATGCAGCCCCCCATGTCCTTGATCACCTCATCTCAGCTGCTGCTTCCTGGCAGGTGCTTCCCAAGAGGCTCCATGGAGGCCTCCATCCTCCTGCATTCTTCCTGCTTCTGACTCTAAGCGAGTCCAGCTGAACTGCTGTGGTCTTATCCCTTCAGCCTTATGATTATTTTCCTCTCCCTTTAAACCAGGTGGACTACATTTCTTATGTTGCATCTGACATATACAAGTCAGAGGGAGAGAAGAGGAGGTGACTGCCACCTGCTCTCTATTCTTGGGATAGTGTATGAGGGTTTACCATGGGGTGCCATAGTTTGCTTAAAAAAGAATGAAGCAAGACCTCCTGAGGCAGCTGGGAGTTCCACCTGCATGCATGTCTGGTTGCCTTGGACATACCCTACCCAAATCCAGGTTGTGTATTCTTCTCAAAAATGCAACCTGTCCCAGGGACAGATTTGTTTATTTAAAGAGGAATAGTTATATAATTCCTGGAAAGTACAACATAGGAAAAAATATCTGAAACCATTTGTTTTTTCTCTGGCAAAGTCCTCACTATAGGTCTTTTCCCCCTTGGGGTGAGAGGAGGCTGTTTTTCTGGGAGGAACTGTAGGTCAGTCCCTGATACTTCAAGCTGCTTTGTTACTTCTGTTGCTTGAGACCGTGAATGCTGCTTCAGC
Source organism: Pan troglodytes (assembly GCF_028858775.2). Lineage (NCBI taxonomy): Eukaryota > Metazoa > Chordata > Mammalia > Primates > Hominidae > Pan > Pan troglodytes. Next base: position 11,380,278 of record NC_072409.2, on the reverse strand, counting down.
AGTTATTTGTCTCTAATAGCAATTATGGGCTTTATTTTTGTAACAATTCTTTTAACCCTCTGTGGAAGATTCTATATGCTAACTGGTCTCCTGTGACTATTCACATATGTGTCTCTTTGTTCCATGTAAAGATGCCTTTACGTAGTACTAGCCTTTGTTACTAACCACATGGGTGTGATTCTGACTCCTTTTAACGCAAATTGTAGAGCCAGTTGGCTGTACTTTGGTGTAGTGAGTTCCTGATGAAACATAATTTTAAAAATACTGAGGGAAAAATGTATTACATTTATAAAATAAGACTCTTTGAATCAAAAAGTTTCTTGCAGATTACTTCAAAGTGTGAAAACAGTGTTGAGAAATAGTTCAATTATTTGCAGCTGATTTTATCTGATAGCAGCTCCTTGCAAATACCCGGTTAGATTGGAATGATAACAAAAGCAAGCAAAGAGCTTTGAAGAATGTCTACATCATTTGCTTATAAATAGCTGTATTGATTTAGGGGGTGTTTTGTTCTTACTACTTATTTCCTTCAGGAAATAACTAAATTAGAAATGTGATGGATCTTAAATGGTTTAGAGCTGATTCTAAAAGTAACCATAGCAGTGTGGAAAATTATGATCTCTCAAGGAACAAAAATTAGGTATTCTAACACTTCTGGATAGTACGAAAACATTTGGAGACATTCTTAGTAAATTTACCCAGACTTCTAACATGTGAAGTAAATTTCTAGAACGTAAGTTATTCCTTCAAACAAGCAAAGCTTTCCATTTTTCAAAAAGTAAGACTTTATTTGCAAATATAAATTCTAAAGTTTAAAATCAAGACAAATTTTTCCAAATATAAAATCAACAGGGCTAAACTGTTGGATGTCTAAAAGGGCTTTCAAAAAGAAGTGATCATTGGTCAAAAAAAGTGTTTACTCTGATGCCCCAAAACCTCCCAGTCAGACACCACCCCTGCCCTCATGGAGCTCACAGTCCAGTTGTGATCACCAGCACTGGACAAGAAACTGCAAGTGAGCTGAGCATTTTGAAGGAAAAGGCAAAGGAGCAAACCAAGGGGGCCCCGGCTAGTCTGGGGGAACCAGGAAGGGCTTTCTGGAGGGAAGTAGAGTCCTGAAGGATGAATAAGCTGGGTGAAGAGGTGGGAAGTGAGCATTTTACACGAAGATGACAGCTTGTGCAAGAACCCTAAAGTGAGGAAAAACATGTTTGTTAGAAAAACTGGCCGGAGAGTAGTGAATGAGGGGGAAGGTGTCATGTGGAGCAGCTGCAGTGGAAGGGAGGGGAAGATTGCTTAGGGCCTAGACATGGGAGTCAGGAGGGAGTGGGGAGCCCAGGCTCTGACCAACCTAGAAGCAGTAGGGAGCCATGAAAGGGTTTTAAGCAAGGGCATGCTGGGTTGGATTTGCATTGAACACACCTCACCTTGGCTGCAGCAAGTGGCTTTGAGGAGGTCAGGCTGGAGGAGTGAAGGCCAGTTAGGGGATCCTGTAGAAGCCTGTGATGAGTCACTGTATTTCAGAAATTTCCAGGGAGGGGGAAGGCTGTTTAAAAGCAGTTCATTTTAGAGCAAAGCCTTGGAGAGACCTAAAACAGTTGTCAGAGAGTATATCCCTTATACCTGATGAAGACACATAGCATGTCCTTGTACTCTGGTTTTGAGAATCCATTTGTGCGTTTCAGCTGTGGGACCCCTTAAAGCAGAGAGAAAAGAGCAAGCAAGGGTGGGATCAAGCCAAGGATGCGGCAGAGCTGCTGCTTCCCTGAACAGGGATATGAGTGGTGGCCGTTGCCCCCTTGATGGGGGCCACCACCCTAGGACCAAGGTGCAGTAGTTCCCTTGTCAGGATTAGCAATAATGTTAACTGGCTGTCCCTAGGTTGGCCAGCTTTTAATGCCCAACTGAAAAAATTCCATTCCACATGCAGGAAATCCAGCCTTTTTTTCATTTCCCCTCCCCACGTTTCCAAGGTTCCCCAAGGAGCCCTCATTTATTCCACAGATCCATCCTGGTTGTTGCTTGGTGCCTCAGCCAGCTGCCTGGCCCCAGACTTCTGAGCCCTCCCGCTGGTCCCCTCCTGCCATTCCCAGTTGGACCTGTGTGGAACCAGGCTGCTTCCTTAGCTGGAAAAGGAGGTATCTGTCAGTCCACAAAGCAAAGCTTAAGGCTGGATTCTGGTCTGCCTGCCCATGGAGCAATAGACCTTGTTCCTTTTTCTATTCTGCCCTGATGGCCACATGCTACAGGGGCCAACTTGCTGCCCTCCCCACCCCCAGCCCAGGAAGCCTTTGAACAAATCTCCCCTTCCCTAAATCTAGGCATTCAACCCTCTCTGGGATCCAGCAAGCAAGGAAAAGCTTCCCTCGACCCCAGGCTCAAACATACTTCCCAGTCAACAGAATGATCTCAAAGACACTATCCCATCCAAAATGAAGGAAACTATTTCCATGATTTTGAAGAGTGGTTAGCTACATTTTGTTTCAAATCTCTCCCTTCCAGAAGGGAAGAGATTGCCTTTACTTTTGCAATCTCCGGATTTGTTACCTTAAAATTCACATTTTTTCTGGGACTCTGTAGTCTTTCTCATTTCTTACAAAAGGCCAGTGGATGTTATTAAAACCCCCATTTTATGAATGAAGAAAAAAAACATAGCTTGACTCATGACTTACCCAACATCATATCCCAGGCGGATACCAAGTTTAACTCAAGATCTCATGCTTACTGCTGAGGTTCCACCCAGCCTTAACTTATGCATCCTCCTTTTAATATCTCCGTCTCCATGGAAATAAACAGTAGAAGGAAAACATGTGGGGGCCAAGAAAGGAGCACTAGGTGGAAAGGCTTGTTTTCCGAATGCTTTGCTGCCCAGAGCGGGAGAACCTTGTCCCATTTGTCCCTTCTGGGGCAAAGGGAGGATCTGCAGTCAGCTTTTCTCTGGGTCAAGAAGTTGTGTCTGAACCTGCAAAACGAGGTATGAGCATAAGCCCATTTTGTGCAAGAAAAAGTGTTTTCATGGTAGGAATCTTTATACTCATTAGGATGACTATTCCTCTTTGACTTCCTTTAGTTTTTTGGATTTCGAATTAGAAACTAACACTAATTACAAAAACTCATGTTTACTGTTTTACTATGTGATTGCACTGCATTATCTCATTTAATCCTCTCAACACTCCTTCCTCTGAGGGAGGCATTATTTTTGTCTTATTTGGTAGCTGCAAAATATGAACAAGATTCACATTAAAGTTTACACACTAGTAAATGGTGAGATCAGTGCTTGTATCCAGGTCTGACTCCAGTGCCCCAACCACTAACCTCAAAATATGCCATATGTTCCCCAGAACAGGCCTTTAACCTCTGGGTAAAACCACAGCTGAGAAGGAAAGTACTTCTAGGGACTCTTCCTGTGTGGAACAAGGAGACTTCCTGGTGGGAGGTCCTGGAGAAGCACATTGACTCATGGGTGGGGACAGAGTGGATTGAGTGGACACTGGTCTTCTACTGATGCATTCTTATTGTCCTCTTGTACCTGGGCTGGCCCTAATAAAGAAAAGGATTGGGACAAAGGAAAGACTGGGGAGCTTCTGCATCCTCAGGACCAACCTGGAGCCATTGGGATGTTTCATGTAGTAGACAGCTCTTCAGATGGCCCCCGATGATTTCTGTTCCCTAGTATTTGTATCCTTGTATAATCTCTTCCCCTTGAGTGTAGGCAGAACATAGTGATTTGCTTCTAACAAATATGACAGAAATAATGGGATGTCCCTTCCAAGATTAGATCATTAAAGACTATCCCTTTTATGTTGAGTGCTTGCCCTTTCTACTCTCTTTTGGATCATTCATCCTGGAGGAATCCAGCTGCTCTGTGTTTGGCAGTCGTGTGAAGAGGCCTGTGTGGCATGGGATTGAGACCTGCCAACAACCATGTGAGGGAGTTTGGAAGAAGATTCTGCTAAAAAGGCGAGCCTTCAGATGAGACTGCAGCCCCAGCCAATAGCTTGACTGAAGTCTCATCACAGACCTTAAACCAGAGACACCCAGCTAAGACATGCCCAAATTCCCAATCCACAGAAACTGCAAGACAATAAATGTTTATTGTAAGATGCTAAGTTTCAGAATAATTTGTCACACAGCAATGGATAACGAGCACATTGCACAACCTTTATCACTACTCCACATTTATTACTTTGTTGACCAATCTGTACTGGGACAAAATCAACTGTAAAACTCAACACATAAAGGACTACAACCTTGGCCTCTAGGGCAACAGGACGTGCTGGACTCCACTCGAAAGCTAGTTTTGAGGTGGGGGGATTCGATAGGCTAGAGAAAGTGGTTGCTGCTTTGAGAGGTGATGAGTTCTTGCAGTTCTATGAGAAAGATGGGTGCTTGGGGATGACTGATTAGGGTCTGAGAGGGCCTGGAATGTTACCCTTAGGAAGCCTGTTGTTCCCTGATGGAGTATACAGTGGGCTCCTGAGTACTCAAGGGAAACAAGGATATATCCTTTTTTGTGACCATCCAGAAAGGCATTTGGTGCCCACTCATTCTTTTAAAAACTTAAATATTGCAAAAGTAACACATTGCTTGTTGTAAAAATTATTCACACTGAAGTTTATAAAGTAAAAAGTGAATGTGCCATTATTCTTCTCCCACTTTCCAGAGGCAGCCAGTGTTTGCAGTGGGTATGTGTTCTTCCAGACATTCTTATCCACAAATACAAAAGGACATGCCTGTGGAGGGGCACATATGATATTGTGCTTTTTAACCAAAGTGGGAACATTTTATATGTGTTGTTTTGCACATATAAACTATCATAGATATTGTACAGTGGCAGCAAATCTAGAACTCTCCTGTTCTTTCTGGTAGCTCTTTGGCACCCACAGATGTATGGGCAACGTGTTGGATATCGCCTGGATGAGTGCTGATTTGTCTAGCTGTGTCCCAACTGATAAATATTTAGACTGTTTCTAGTTTTTCCCTTTTACATATACAAGTTGAATATCCCTAATCTGAAAATCCAAAATCTAAAACATTTTGAGAGTCAACATGATGCTCAAAGAAAAGCCTCACTGGAATATTTTGGGTTTCAGATTTTCAGATTAGGTTTGCTCAACAGGTAAGCATAATGCAGATATTCCAAAATCTGAAAAAGTCTGAAATCTGGAACATTTCTGGTCCCAAGCATTTTGGATAAGGGATGCTCAGCCTGTAGTGCAGTGGGGAGCATCCTTATCTGTGTGTCTTTACCCTCCTGTTAAAGTACTTCTGAAACACTGAGTGCTGGAAGTGGAATTGCTGGGGCAAAAACTCTTTGCAACTTTACAGTGCCTACTGCTGGAATGCCCTCTGAAATGCTTGCAGTTATATTTCTGCAAACAGGATATGAGTATGCCTATTTTTTCCACTCTTACCAACACTAGATATTATCCACCGTGTTTTATTTATGCTAAAATGATAGGCACAAAATGGCATTTTTTTTTAAATATACATTTCTCTGCCCACCAATTCTCTTGGGCTCTAAGATAGGTAGCCAGGCCTTCAGGCCTCCTACCCAACTGATCAGCCACCCTCTGCCCTTGCCTCTGCTTCCTGAATTATCTATCCTTATTCCATCTCCCTGTGTTCCTACCACAGGCCTGCACTGCCCTGATTGATGAGGAAAGGCTGCCTTGCTGTTGGGTTCCTGTGGAGAGGAGGCTGACCTAAATCCATCCCCTGCACACTTGCCTGGGCATTAGTCAACCTTCCAGGCTTGGAGAAGGCTGTGTGCTTCTTTTAATCGTTTTCCCTTGTTGAGATGACTAGGGCGTAGGCCTCTGTCATCACATGGCCCCAGAAGGGAATTCTAATTCCACTCCCTCCACATTAACTATCCTTCTAGGCTCTGGGCCATTCCCAGCTCTGCTGAGGCTCAGGGCAAATGTGGCCTGTCTTTCCTCCTCCAAGGAGCCCTCTCCTGGTACTGTGAGCCCTTCAGCTTCAGGATGTGCTGCAGCAGTGGGGAGGGAACATTCCTTGACCAGCCCTTGGAGCTGGATTTATTAATATCATGACCATCAGCAAGCACAGCATGGGACAGGCAGATGGCCCACCCACCTAGGAGGTGCCGCATGTGGCAGCGCTGTGGGAATGCCACGCAGATGGGAGAGATTGTCTGCGTCTGGGCTCCCAGTGTGGGCTGAGCTGGCCCAGGATGGCCATTCGGGAGAGACACGGATATTTGAATGTCTCAGGGATGGCTGGTATTGAAACATCATGTCCACAGAGGCAGAATCCCAGACTAGGGCTGGTTCAGGCCTGACTCTGAGGTTTGAGAGAGACCTGTAAGCAAGTGCCAGGCCTGGAAGCATGGATATGGGAGGTGAGCCACCACTACTGGAACCCAGTTACCAGATAATGAGGACCAAGGCTTGAACCAGGTAGATTTGGTCATCTGGTGACTGCCAGAGCATCCACAAGTAGGATGTTCAGAGTAGCAAAGCAGGGGGGCTGATGAGTCTGTAAGCTGTAGGACAGTTGGCAAGAAGAGGAGCTGCAGCCTGGCAAAGGATTGGTAGCCCAGGGAGCTGTGGAACATTCTCCAGCACTGCCCCTTGTTACTCCGTGTCCATTGTTTGAGATAAATTAGGCAGACAGCTATGGACTGGCTTCCTGACATCTAGGGACCTTCTGGTATCAAGCTGCTGCTGCTGCATAGGCAGGCTGGCTGGCTACCTGACATATCCACTCCTGCTGTGGGCAGGAGGCTCCATATCACCGTGATTCTCAGATGTATTACTGAGTGATACCGGGTGACATAGGAGCTGTAGTGTGATCTCACTTCCTCCCTGGGTATAGTGATCGATGCTGTAGAGGCAGGAGCTCAGGAATCAGACTGACTCGAGTTCACATTCTGAGTGTCAGGCTGCATGCACTTGGGCAGCTCACTTACCTCTTTGATGTAAGTTTTCTGTTATGTTGAAGAGAGAGTAATTATAGAATCCACCTCGTAGAGTTGTTGTGAGAATTTAAAGAGCCATGCATACTGCCTGGCACATGGAAAGCACCCTATAGATGATGGCTAGTATTAGTGCTATCCACATGAAAATACAGCTAAGAAGACCCTATCAGTGAGAACCCTGTTGCCCCCTGTATCCCTATTGAGAAGCACAGCATACCCAGGAAGGGCAGCGTACCCAGGAAGAGGCCCATCTGGGCACAGCCAGGTGTCATGTTAGTTAGCCACCTGGGCTTAGAAGGGTTGGATGTGATTTCTGGGATAGTGCAGGGGTCGGCAGCAGGAAGGGCTGGGGAATAGGATCCCATCTGATGAGTAATGTCTGGCTGGCAAAATATGGTCCTGGAGAGGATGGGGACCAATAACATCTGGAGTGTAGTCTAGACACCTTTTTGGATAGAGACCCAGCCTGTGACCCCTCCTTCTCTGGGAACCTACTTCCGCTGCTTCTCCCTTGGCACTGCACGCCAGCAGCAGTGTTCCTTCCACCTAGCTCTGCTCCACGGTCAGAGCCCATAGAGTTGGGGTGGATACCCAGCCTGAACTGGGCCAGTTGGATCCTCTATCTGGGAGCCAGCATTGGAACATAGATATGCTGGCACTCAGATCAGGAGGATGTGAACTGAAAAATGCCATCTGGTGCCATGTGCCAGGACAACTGCAGAGAATAGTCCACAGATGGACGCTTGATGAGAAGCAGAGAAAGAGACCCTGCAGGAAAGGGAAAAGGAAAGAGCAAGGGAGAGGGGCTGAGAAAGTTGCTGCCTTGCATCTTGAAGGCTTTCCAGGCAATTTCTGGTTCCTGGCCCTTGTGAGGCCCAGCTGTGTCCCTGCCCGTGGACTTGGGGAGATACCTCGTGTCCTTATGTAACCAGCTTATTAAATGAGCTGGACTCAATCAGGTGTAAGAAGAAACCAAACTCATTTTTTCCCCAGTGTCCTTTTGAGCCTACTCTGTGGACTTTTCTTTTCCCAGTCAAAGCTGAGAACTTAGCAGGTCCTTTGGTCTTTGAGGTGCTAGGCATGAAGCAGCCCAATCCATTCTAACACTTCCTCATTCCAGACAGTCCAGTGTAGTAATTGCAAGTCTGGACTCCTAAAGCTGACCAGCTGTGGAGGTCTGGAGTGGGGGAAGACAGATGGTCAGCTTGTTTGTTTGTTTGTTTTGAGACAGGGTCTCATTTTTTTTTGCCCAGGCCTGGAGTGTGGTGGCATGATCTTGGCTCACTGCAGCCTCTGCCTCCTGGGCTCAAGTGAGCCTCCCACCTCAGCTTCCCGAGTAGCTAGGACCACAGGTACATGCCATCTTGCCAAGCTAATTGTTTAATTAATTAATTAATTAATTTTGGTAGAGATGGGGTTCTCACCATGTTGCCTAGGCTGGTTTCAAACTCCTGGGCTTGAGCAGTCCTCCCACCTCGACCTCCCAAAGTTCTGGGAGGCGTGAGCCACAGCACCTGGCTGACACGCAGTCCACTTCTTCGCTGGATCCCGGCCAGTCCCACTGCCTCCCCAACCTGTTCACTGAAGTTTCTGGCCCGTGGCAACAGGGGAGGAAGAAGGGAGAGAGAACGGCCCATCTTTCATAGCTGTTGGTAACTCAGAGCTCGTGCTCCCTCCCTGGAGTAATGTATAGCTCCCTCCCTGGCTCCTGTACTTCCTGCCCTGCCCCTACCCCCACCATCCAGGCAGCCCTCTGGTCCTAGGAAGCCTGAATTTGTGCCTCGGTGGGCTGGCCTTGTGCTGTCAATGTGGGCCCCTCTTCCCGCTGCTCTTTGTGCCCCTGGGCCTGAGTCAGACAGGAGTGCTTATGCCGTCCCATGCCAGGCTGTGGGAATGGTCCCTTGAAGTCCCTCTCACTTGACTGAAGGTGGATGAAAACACCCATCTTCCTTGTGGTAGTGGGGACACGTGAAGGACAGTTCATTCTCCCCTCTCCAGGACCTTCTTTCTATACTTCTCACACAGTGTCAGGGAAGCCATCAACTAATGCTGGAGAGCCAGTGCAGGGCCATGCCCTTTGCAGGGATGATCTTGCAGCTTTTATCTTGTCCTTAGCCTTTGAAGTCTCAGATAAAAGTGAGGCAGAAAGAGCGCCTTTTAAACATGTTGTTACACTTAAAAGCTTCCCTTTTTGGCTTAATCTAGTCATGTGGGTTTCTCTTACTATAACCAGAGTCTTGACAAGTCTGTGTGAAACAGATGAGGGGGTCTTGGGAGATCAGAGAGGACACCTTGAACCTCCTAAGAGTGTCTGTGAACTGTGAGCATGGTACACTCCCATTACCATTGTTTTCAGTAATGTGAAGGTTTCTCTTTCAGTCTTGCTCAAATTGGCAAGATTACAGGGAGGGGGTCTTTTTCAGTGTCACTTGCTCAGAAAACATCACTGTCTTCTGGCCCTGTTCACACAAGCCCAGCAGGTGGGTGCCGCTTGTCACCCAAGAGACCAAGGTATTGGCTAAAACTGGGATGCAGGGGTTTGGCTGGGGTGGGAGAAAGTCTGGGCTTCATTGACTTCCTTCTGGGTCTGCAAATGCAGTGCAACCACCATGGCGAACTTAGTAATAGTAGGACTCCTGTGATTGTAGGCCTTAAAAGGTCACTGATGGGATAGGAGAGGATGGTCTGGTTGGCAAGACCCCAGGATGCTGACTGGCTGTCTTTGCTGGCAGGTAGAGCAGTTCACTGGGTACCCAGGCTAGGGTGCTTGGACAGAGCCCTCCTGCCCCATGCTCTTCTTCCATGCCACCAGCTTAGTGAACTGACCCCTACCTTTCATTTTCTCCACATCTCTGATGAGCTTTTTCCTTCCTCTCCTTCTATATAGCCTGGGTGTGGTTTGATTAAGATTCAGTCTTGGGTATTGAGATGGGGTTTGGGAGAAATAGCTGGTATCATGACCTGCTTTCATTTGAATCCTAACTAGTTTAGAAAAAGGATGGCTCTGCAGTGTCCAACAATGGCTTTCCAGAGCTCTCTGTTTGGGGTTTTGGAGCCAAGACCAGTGACCAGTAAGGTTAGGCCTTGTTTTCCTTTGCTCTTGTTCCCTATGTCCCACACACTCCACTCCAGATGTGTGTGGAGGGGTGACTATAGTCTGGGCCAAGATTAAGATATTTTCCTCAAATAGCATTCAGATTCCACTGTGATCCCAACAACTGACTAGGGGCTTAGGAGAAGGGAGTTGAGAACTCTTAATTGATGCCTGACACCCAGCACCTTCTGGATTAATTGCTGCCGGGGTATTCTTACCAGCAGTCTGACTTCAAGCCTCATTTCCGCCTCTTTTGTAAAGTGAGAATAATGATCCCTCCTTCACAGAGCTTCTGTGAAGGTGACGTAAAATGCACACGCGCACGCGGACACACACACACGCCTGTTTCTAATCACATGGTAGGCTTCAGTGCGTATCAGTGCATCTCTCTCTAACTGCAGCTTTACTAGAAAAAGCTATCATATGGTTATGTCACTTGGTCATTAGGTAGAAGGATTGCTGGGGCCCAGGGTATAAGTGCATTTACAATTTTGATATATACACTGGCAAGTTACTCTTCAACAATATGGAGTCAATTTATATGTCCATCCATAGTGCACACATCTGTCCATTCCCTTGTCAACATGGAGACTGACATTTTTTTCATCTTTGCCAATCTGACAGGCCACATGTCATGGTTTATCCTTCACTTATAGCACCTCTCTGATTACTACTGAGGTTGACATCTTGTTTACTGGCCATTTGTGAGTCTTCTCATGTGTACATGTACTTTGCCAAGTTTTCTGTTACAGGATTTGCATCTTTCTTAATTTGAAAGAGGTTTTAGCATAGCACGAATATTCTGTATTTGCTATATATGTTTCAAATATGTTTCTCTTGTTCAATATTTGCCTTTTAATCTTGGTCATGTTTTATTTTTTTGCTTTGTTTTTTGGAAAGCAGAAAATTTGAGTTCTGAAAAAAGTTGTATCTTTTAGTCTTTTCCTTTAGGTTTTGGGGTTTCCTGTCATGCCTAGAATCACTTCCCAACCCACAGATTTGTTTTACAAGGAGACAGTTCTAGCAGCTAGGGTGGAAATTGGACTGGAATGAGGGAGATGGAGACTCCTGGTCTGGAGCCTGGTGCAGTAGTTGAAGGGAGAGGAGATGAGATCCTACGCTAATGCAGGCAAGATGGCTTGGCGTGGAAGGATGGATTGTCCTTGGCAGGGGAAGGGAGAGGTCCTTGTTTTTGATCTGAGCAATTGAGTACCTGGTGCCATTTGGTGAAAAGGGACCAGACCTGGAAGAAAGGTATGTCAGGTGTTAAGTGCACTGCCCGTGAGGTGCTTGGAGGATATCTGGTGGAGACATCCAGGACACAGCTGGATGTGAGGAAGTGGAGCTCCAGAGAGCCATCTTGGCCTGAAGTACTACTGTGGTACTTCTGAGGGTATAGGTGGTAACCAGAGATAGGGTGGGTGTGATTTAAATGATTCTGGTGTGTGTCCTGGTGCCGAATCTCTTCCTGGTTTTACTTAAAGAGGCTCTGATATGGGAGGCCCCAGGAAGGCATTCTAAAACAGTAACACAGAGTGTAGATACATCCAAATAGCACTGATGGCTTTTATTGCAGATTCGTGTCATTACAAGGATAATCTGGGAATATATTTTTTAAAAAACCCTCCCTTTTATATACACAAAACATGCTACATGGTACACTTTGTGAGAAATGCTGAGGTAATAGGCACACACCCAGACATGGACAGTACCAAACATCCAACATCTCACACAGCCTGGCCCACGTGCCCACCGGGAAGGGTCTCACCTTCTTGACTCATCCCTTGCCCCTTCTTGGCAATAGTCCCGGGAGTGCTGAGGCTGACACTTGGTGGCCAACAGGACTCAGAAAGCCACCATGCTGCAGTGCATCAACCAAGGGGTCCGGTGACCCCTGATTATTCAACTCCTGAGAAGTGGCCTGTTTTCATTTTTGTGGCACTTGTTCTCCAGGGAAGTGTAGTTTGGAGATGAGATGCGGACTCTAGTCAGCCTGAGAGCGTGGAATCTCTGGTCTGTAGCCATCTGGGGGCTCTGATGATCTGATGACTTCTGTTCTGAGATAATTCTCCTGGCCAGATAGGTTATTATTTGTGTGAAGACTCAAATGACCTGTAGGTTAAAGTATGAATGGAAGATACAAAACTGCGAGTACATTATCTATACGGCCGGTGGAGCTTTTGGCCTGGCCTTCCCTTCCTAACCAGAAACCTGGAGCCCGGAGTGTTTCCTACTCAGAAGCTGAGGAATCTCGCCTGGAAAGAAGGGGCTGTGCGACAGAAAAGGCAAGGAGTAGGTAGGCGAGGAGTACAGCAGAGCGGAAAGGGGGCCTTGAACTGCAGTGAGTGGCCAGGGACTGACACACAGAAGGCACTTAATGAATGGTGTCAAATGAAGGGATAAGTGGGTGATGGATGGTGAAAAGTCCTGAGAATGGGGAAAAGTATGAAAATGTGGGGGGAGGAATTTTGAAATTTGATTAGGTGCCAAAAGGGGTTCTTAAGAAGCTGGGAACCTCTATGTGAGAGATTAGCATTGTAGACATTCTGGAAGAATCCAGGCACACAGATGCCAAGGGTGATCCTTTCAGTTGAGACCACACAGTCTGTGATCTACCCTTAGACTCAAGTAATACAACACTAATGAAATGCTTTTCTCCTAAGAGCAAAGCTGCTGGTGACAGCTTCAACATCTGAGAACTGAATATATGTGTATTTAGGTATCTAAGGCAAACCTATATATGGATCTAGATATATCACATGTGATGTATATCTAAATGCATATATATGTGGTATACACATACATGCACAAGGGAGGCTCATACACATGTATATTATGAAGGTACTTTGCAGTTGTGTTTTTATTGTAGAGACTTAATTTATTTAAAGAAAGAGTTGTCTGTAGTCCTGTCCTGTCCTGGAGACATGAGGGGCTGTCTGGTGTGAAGGAAAGTAGGAGGGACAGAAAACACCGTATCGATTCAGTTCCATCATCTGCTGCAGTGACTTCGGAAAACAGAATCCAGCATCCCGGTCCTCCCAGCCTCAGGATGAACTGGTGAGGAGTTGTTCTTTGTGCTGTGGCCAGCGTGACCAGGGTGGGCTCCTGGCAATGGCCACGCGAGGTCAGGAGGGGGAGCTGGCTTAGTGGAAGGTGTTGGGGTTCGGTCGGATCATCATCACCACTTTCTTGAGTGAGTAAGAGCCTCCTCGGAACTCAGCCCAGTAGACTCCGTCCTGGTAGCGGCTCCGGTAATGGCCCCCGCGGTACCAGACCCCGTTGAGGTTGGAGTGGGCACAGGCGTTATACCACCAGCCTCCCTTCTGGTAGTGGGCACAGTTTCCTGCAAGAGAGAAGGCAGTGAGAGGGTGTCTGGGAGGAGGCCATTCTACCTGCGTCCATAGTGCTCAGGGCTTTCGGCAAAGCCCTCTCTGGGAGGCATCTGGAGCAAGAACGCTTGAAAGGTGGACCCGTCTCCATGGGTGGTGAGAGGCCATGCTTCAGGCCCGCCTTTGAGGCTCAGCTTTGTAACTAACTAGCTGTGTGATCTCAGACAAGTGACTTAACCTCTCCCAGCCACTGTATCCTCATCTGTAAAATGAGAATAAAAATGACGCCTGCCGCACAGGACGGCTCTGAGGATTGAATGAGGATGCGTACTTGACACCTAGCCCAGGGCTGGGTGCAAAGGAGGCCCCAAGGGAACTCCACACCTTGTGTTCTGATAGGAAATGGAGATGGCCTGAGGTGGGCAGGGAGGGAGAAAAGCTTTTCCTTAGGAATTTTTGAGTTGAAACTGTTGGATTAGAAGTCTTTAAAGAATGACAAAGAAAGTGTTTAAGAAGAAATGCTCCTCCAGTCCTCCCCAGCTTGTATTCCATCCAAACAATTTTTTGTATTATTTCACAAAGGAAAGGTATTTCCATAAAACTCTTGGCATTATCACATCATGCTGAATTTTGCTGCCAAGGACAAGCAGTTCAGAACAACAGTAAAAACTGTGGGAAGGTGTGCGCGGGCATGCAGGGGCGGTGCACTCTGTGGCAGGAGGACAGGGGGCCACTATCTGCCAGCATTGCTCTTAGTGAAGGGGGGTCCCCACTTTCCTGACTGGGCCTGGCAAGGGGACCCCGTACTCAGAGGAGGGGCTGCTCCAGTCAGAATTGTGGGTTGGAGGGCCCAACAGAGCAGGTGGCCAAGGCCGTGGGATGAGGTGAGGAGGTCGCACTCAGTCTGAGGCAGAAAGCAAGAGGGGAGGTGGAGCCAGGTTTTCCCAGAGTTTTTCTGGGGATCCCTCTGGGCCATGATTCCAGGCCACAGGGACCAAGTGGCAGTGTTGGACTGGTATAGCAGGGAGATCCTTGGGCACGCCATAACCAGCCTCCTCTTTGCCAGCGGAGGTCCCACACACCTCCAGGGACAAGGAACTTGCCAGCTACTGATTTTGCTGCTGGCTAGATCTGAGTTTGGATCATAGAATACACTTTCCGCTCCCTAAGGAGGTGGCCCTCCAGAAAGGCTGTAGCAGCCCCTGTGTCCCAGGGTCTGACCAGCTCTGAAGGTTATCCTTCTGCCCTGCTCTTCTAGAAGCCTCGGCAGCCCCTACTGCTTCAGAATGAGGGCCTGTTCCTCTTCCAGGGCCCCTTCGGGCCAGGCCAGTTCAGTGTCAGTGGGTGGACAGAGGTGCCTGTGTGATACAGGGATGGGCAGGTCATGTCCCTCCTGTTCCCTGATGTTGGGAGAATTACCCTTCAGAATGTGGCTGCCATGGGGACCTGGCATGAGGATCCCCTCCACCTTAGTATGTAGGTTCCAGGGCCTGCCTGAAGTGCAGGCCATTTGTAGGACAGTCTTGAGAGCTCGCTTGTCAAGTGGGAGGGAGTAGCCTTCTGACCAAGACCACATAGGAAATGGAGGCAGGAGGGGACTGGGTTTGCCCTTGAGAGCAGACAGCCTGAGCCTGGAGGCGGCCTCGGCCATCAGGTGGTGCCAGCCTCAGGGAGGAGCATGGCAGACTGAGAGGCCTTCATCTCAAGAAACTGGGTGTTGGCCCTGGGGAGGCATTAACTGTGTGGGAGTCTGATATCTGGACTCAGGGCCAGACCATATCTATGTTTCTTCTGATTTTCTGTTTTTTTCTCTTGTTTTTTGTTTAATAAAGACTTCTTAGTAAAGACCTAGATTTGAAGCATGTGATCTTAGACAAATCACTTTCTCTCTCCTATCTGCTTTCCTCTTAATAGCTTTCTCTCAGCACTGCACTAGCATTACATGCAGTAACAGTGACCATGAAGAAAGCCAGTTTGTATGGAGCCCTCACTATGTGCCAAATCCTAGACAAAGCACTTTAGGTACATTCTCTCTACCCTTCTCCCTACCCTGCAATGTAGTTCTTGTCCTTACTTCCAGATGCAGAAACTGAGACCCACGGAGATTTAGCAGCATGCCCAAGGACACATGGCTGGTAGGAGGTGGGGCCAGCACTGGAGCCCAGGTGTGTGACCCAGAGCCTACGCAGTTGGTTAGCTCTATACCAGGTGCCTTGGACAGAAGTGGTGAGGCCACAGCCCAACACATGTCTTTCTGCATTGGCCCCAGTTGGCCCTGGTACGTGTGATTTGTATACCTCTTTATGTCTCGCCCCATCCCATTTTTTTTTCTTAATTTGTAAATGCCACTGTGACCCAGCTTTGTGAAGGGGACCTGTGGGCAGGAGAAGGGACCCTCAGGGGGTGGTAACAGGGTCAGGCAGCTTGGCCCAGCTGCTTCTCACCCTGGGATCTTCCCGTTTCCAAGCCCTGGAGTCAGGGGCTCTGGCTCTGGTTGACCTCTTTTCCCTACCCTGCACCTGGGTTTGACTCCACTTTTCCTACCTGTGTAGACATCATGATCTCTGTCCAGGGTGGTGAACTGCTTGCCGTTGTGCCATGTAAAGGAGTCACCCGCATTGCCATGGTAGCGCCCCAGCCGCAGCTTATAATACTCGCTCTCAGGTTCCAGGCGGAAACTGGCGTATTCTGCAAAGACTTTGCGGCCGGACCAGTCCTCCATGGTCACCAGGAGTTTGTAGTTGCCTTGGTTCGTCAGCCAGTAAATGTTCTCCAGGCCCAGCCAGTATTCGCCGTCAATGTTCCCAAACCCTTGCTGGGGAAAACCCAGGAGAGTGTTAATGTGGAGCCTGCAGCACCTGCAGCCAGCAGGCTTGGCTGTCAGACACTCAGCCCTGGATAGAGGGGCCTGGGAAACAAGCAGAGCATGAAGCAGACCTGGTTCAGACCCCTACTCCACCTCTTAATCTCTCCATGACTCACACATTATTCAAAAATATGTAGAGTGCCTACCCTGTGCCAGGCATCATGTGAACCCCAGATTCCTTGTTCTTACGTCAGGGAGGCTATATTACCTTCCCCACAGGCTTGCTGCAGGAACACGTGTGCTGTGGCAGGTGGAGGGCCTGGCACTCAGTAGGCACGCAGCAGGCATTCCTCAGACAAATCTCTGACCTTCACTGAGCTTCACCTCCTTCTCTGGAGATGAGCTGTGTGTGAGGGTCACGTGTAAGCTGTAATGCACCAGACGGGTGTGAGCTGTGACGCATGTGTCCCATCCACCGGGGCTCCCCTCTAGGTCTAAAACCCAGTGGTTTTGTGGTTATTGTTTTTTTTTTGCATGTGGTTTTGGGGTCAGCAGCTGAGTTATGGCCACTAAAGTCTTGGGAATTGGTGATTCATTAATACAATAATTATTTAGTATTGAGCGCTTGTGATGTGCTGGCACTGTTTTAAGAACTTTACATAGGTTGTTTTACTAATCCTCATGTCAACTCGAAGAACTAAGCGCTATCATTATCCTCCCTAGTATGGATGAACTGAGGCCCAGAGAGGCTCAGGGTCTCAGAATGCCTGAGGGTGAACCAGGATTTGAACCAAGAACCCAGTCTTAATCATTGCACTGTATTGCCTCTAAGAAAGGAGGAGTCTCCCGCTCCTAATGTAGGTGGAAGAGGAGAAAAAAGCAGAGACACAGGCTGGTCAGGAGGTGGGGTGGGGGACAACCAGGACAGGAGACTCAAGAAGGGGCATGGCAGAGCCATGTGTGCAAGGCATCATGGCTTCAGGTAGTTTGTGAGCTTCAGTGTCAGACGCCTCAGCTGCAGTCACTACTGGGCCAATTCCTGGCTTTGCAACCCTGAGCAAATTACTCCACACTTTCATCTGTAAGCTGGGTCCATAACAGAACCTCCCTCAGGAGGTTGATACGAGATTAAACAAAATAATGCATGAAAGCCCTTAGCATGGTGCTGGCACGGGTTGGGCACTCAGCAAACAGAGCCACTCTTGCCTTCCCTAGTACTACCTCTGTTTAGAGGGGGAAGAACGATGTATGACTGAGTCCTGGCAACTTTCCCTGCTACACAGATGAGCATTTCAACTCCCTGGGAACCAGGGAGCCCAGAGGATGAGCCTGGAATTAGGACTTGAGCATTGCCACAACTCCCTACCAGGACTTTTTGGGGGATTCTCCCAGGAACTGGGAGCCTCTTGGGACTTGCGCCTTCTGGGCTTTGAGAGCAGGTCTTTCCCCATGGAAACCCCACTTGGGAGTGAAATGCTCCTCACCCCTGGGCCCCCATACCAGCGTTTCTAAACTCTCACCCTGTCCTGTGGGGCTGTGGTGGTCTGGTCTACTGACTCTTGTCCTGCAGCAGTTTCTAGCAGCAGGCAGAGGAGGCGCTGGTCCTCACTACCCCTGGTGGGTTTGCAAAATGGCCCTGTCTGCATCCTTCTCGCCTCAGGTATACGTGTTGTTGGGGCCGCACAGGCCTGGGCTTGGTCAGCATGTACCTCTGAGTGGGCTCTTCTATTGGTTGCTCAGGCCTCTCTTGGGGTGGGCCAGTCACCTTGTGGGCAGCACAGACATCCCCTGCCGAGTCTCACCTTGTACGTCTCCCAGTTCCTGAAGAAGTTAACAGAGCCATCCAGGCGTCTCTGGATGACGGTCCAGCCCCCGGGGTCGTGTCTCTGGTCGCACCACACCTGCATGAGGCGGTTGGTGTTCTCCGGCTTCACCAGGTAGATGGAGCTGGTGTCGTGGCCATCCTCCAGGGCCTGCAGGCAGTCTCTCCATGGGCCTGGGGACACAGACATGCATATACATCACAGACCTGCCTGTCACCAGGCCACACCCCCAGCTGTACCCCAAGCAGGCACAACCTCTGTTGAGGCTCCAGCTGGGAGCCACAGGCCCACGGTCTGAGGTAACCAATTTTTGTTTTGCGAGTTTAATAAGTAATTATAAAGACAAGAGCCTCGGACCAGGGGTCAAGATGCCCATACTCCAAGCTCACTTTCTCCTCTCACCCACCTCACAGTTTGACTTTTGGCAGACTTCTTCACTTCTCCCAGCCCTCAGTTTCTTCTGATTGTAGAAGGAAGATCAGATTTCCCTCATATAGTGTTGTCAGGATTACTGAGATCATTTGGGGGAAGTTGCTGGAGTGATCTTTTTCATGTTCATTATATTAGGAAAAAGAGATGTGGACCTACTAAACGTGGCAACATCAGTCAGTGCCCAGGCTCTGATGGCTTTGCTTCTGCAAGGAAACTCGGTTCCACTGGATTACTGTTTCTGGGGGCCAAGTACAGTTGGCACCCTTCAATTCTGACTCCACATCTGCCCTTCCAGTGACAGTGCTTCGTGATGACTGCTGCAGCTTTTACTAAATGAACTTCCACAGTCACAGGGGCCTAGGCCATGCCCAGAATTTGGCCATGTAGCCAGAGACTTTGGGATATTTCTGCAATTCATTCACTGTTCTTCAAGTGTGTTTTTAGGGGGCCAGGTTCCCTTTCAGCTTAATCTGTGTGTTTTCCAAAGGAAGCTCAGTGAGGGCCAGATGCTTGGCACTCACGCATTCTGAGGTCCTCCTTGCAGGCTCATAAACTTAAAGGATGATGTCTAGGATACAGCCCAATCCATGGCTCTCTTCTGAAACTGAGACCAGAGGGTTCTGTGATTCTTTGTGACTGCACTGAGCTTGGGCAGCCCAGTCAGAAGGAATGGGTGTTATACCACAGGTCTTTCAGCCCTCCCCACCCCTGCCCATCAACTCTGCCCTCCCCAGGCAGTTTCTTATGCTCCATTGTTGGTCACATCAGCAAGAAGGTACAAACTTGAGTCACCAAGGGTCTGGACAGGCTGGGGCCTTTCTCATTGATCTGAGGAAGCTTTAGAAGGTCAAGGCCTAGCCATTCAGATGAAAATGGCTGAAAGAAAGAAAATCACATTTTGCTTCAGTCTCTTCAAAATATTCCTCATAGGGCCGGGCGCGGTGGCTCACGCCTGTAATCCCAGTACTTTGGGAGGCTGAGGCAGGCAGATCACAAAGTCAGGAGATCGAGACCATCCTGGCTAACATGGTGAAACCCTGTCTCTACTAAAAATACAAAAAATTAGCCGTGTGTGGTGGCACGCACCTGTGATCCCAGCTACCCGGGAGGGTGAGGCAGGAGAATCCCTTGAATCCAGGAGGTGGAGGTTGCAGTGAGCTGAGATGGCCCCAGTGCACTCCAGCCTGAGTGGCAGAGCAAGACAAGACTCCGTCTCAAAAAAATAAATAAATAAAAATCCCCACAATGAGACTGGTTAAGGACAAAAGTGCTAAGAAAGTACCATTGTATGTTTTCTATCAATTTGTATGTTTATTCAACAACTGTTTATTGAGTCCCAGCCTCTGCAGATGCGGTGCTGGGCAGCGGAAGCTCAGGGCAGGGTGGGGCCGCTCTGACGCCCTGCAAGGGAGGAGCTGACCTCACTACCTCCTCCCCACTTGAATTCCTGTAGACTCCTGTCCTTTCTCTTTCTGTGTGAGTTGAAGGGAGGTGCCCATCAGTGACAGGTATACTCAGCTTTTCTGGTACAGGTCACACTTCTCAGATTCCTTCCTGGCTGGTGTTTGGGCTCAACTAGTTCACACGTAATAGTTATAAACCAGAAAGATTTAGGTTTCTGGTCTCTGTTAGACATCTCAGGTGGGGTGTTCCTGAGGAAGAAGCCTTGTGTTTGAGCATTCATCCACCTAGAACCTGACGGGAAGGCAGGGGCTGTCTTGCTCATTCCTTGCTTCCCACTGCCCAGTATTGCCCCGAGAAGAAAGATTGGTTTGGGTGCTGACACTTAACTCAGGGGCTTCTCCCTTCATCTTCTGGGGAGGAAGGATCTTCTCACCCATTTACCTTTTTGCCAGGCCTCTTCTCTAAGGGATGGGGCAGGACCCAATGCTCCCCACCCCAGGGTAGCAGATGGGGCACAAGCAGCTGCTTCCTTTGCCAGTGCCACTTCCTGCCTTTCCCCCACCACTCCCTCAGTATCCTTCCCGGGGAAGGGGAGGCCAGACCTCCAGAAAGAGCATTTGTGAAGGAGAAAAAAGTTTTGGTTGTGTTCAGCTGAAGCCCCAGGGACGGAGGCAGAGAATGGGAGTCTGTCCCCAACAGCTGGAGCAGAGCGCCGGTGGGCGTGGGAGGCCTCCCAGCTCCTTACCAAGTCAGCAGCACAGGAGAGGCCGTTTGATGTGAATGCTGGTGACGGAAGATCCGGCAGAAGCCTGCAAAATAACGCCCACTGAGAGCGAGCAGCCCAGCCTCTTACTGCACAGCTGCCAGGACTGCTGCAGAATTGTCAGAGGTAAAGGCTGCCTTTGAAGGAGGCGCCACGTAGGGAGAGGCTGTGGAGGCTGCTGGGAGAGTGGCAGTTGGCCTCGTGGCTCCAGCTGGGGCTGCCTTTGTGGGCGCCATCAATGATCTCAGTTTTACCTTTGGCATTTCCACCAAGGGCTCTTTTTAAAGGCAAGTGTTTTTAAATGTTTTGGGGCTACTAGTCCCTTTAAGAATTTGGGGATGGTTCTAGATCCTTTATTCAGAAAAATGCGCAGACTCACACAATTCTGTATACAGTTTCAGAAGGTAATGGATTCCCAAAGTCCCAGGTTATAAACTCCTTGCTCTAAGAGTAGTGACTGAAGTAGTAATAATAATAGCCAGTGTGTACTGAGCATTTCCTATGGTCCTAGCCATGTATTTCCACAGGTGACCCTCCTGACACTCCTATGAGGTAGGAAAGCAGACCCTGTGGTCATTAGAGGAGCCCCTCAAGGTTACCTGGTGGGTAAAGGACACAGCAGGTGTATGCACCCAGGGGGTGTGCAGAGCTCACACACTACTTCTTTTCCCCCAACCAGAACGAACTCAAGAATGAGGGATCCATGCTGACTTAGCTCTGTGTCCTTAGAACTAATGTTAATCTTTGCCAGTCAGCCAGCGAAAAAAATAAAACATAAAAATTTACAGTTCTTTGTCAAGGTGTAAAACTTTTAAAAATCTTTAATGATTTTTTTCTTCCGTATTTACCTTTTGGTGTTCTTTGCCCATTTTTCAACGATTGTAGTGTCTGTTATGATGTAGAAGAAGTTTTTCTTTTTTTAAAAAAGGCAAATGGGGTAATTCTTTTAAGGCTTTCTAGAATAATGGAGTAGGTATCAAATTGTGTAGAAATGTTTAGTATTTTCTGCTGTTACAAAAAATGTGCATATGTGTCTGTACACGGAATTTCACATGACAATCAGGCCCCATTAGCTTCCATCAAAAACACGAATTCAAACACAATTTCCCTTAGAACCCTTAGTAGACCTCTGTGAAATCTCCTGCATTCAAACACGTTTCCTTTTCACACATTAAAGGCACCAGTGGCAAAGGTCAGAAACATCACTGATGGATGAAAATTAGTCAGAAAAAGAGTTAACATTGAAAAATTGTCAGCAGTAAAATTATGTGGCTCCCTTACAATAGCAGAGACAAAACATCCTACTTTGATGAGAAATCCACAACTGTAACATATAAATAATACTGTGAAAAATCTGTAGCTGTTCCATATAAATAATGCCCTCGTAGGGGGCCACGCAAGGGTCTGGCCTCGATGGAGGAAGACCTGGCTGAGGAAGCGAGGGCTGGAGGAAGACTCCACACTTGGAGTCAGGAGCCCTTGGCTCCAATCTCGATGGCCTCACCTATGCACAGTGTGACTTTGGGCGGTGTCCTCATTGAGCTTCAATTTCTTCTTCTGTGAAATGGGAAGAGACCATAGCTGTTCTGAGGATGTCATGAACCCAAGAGCGGCCAGCATGGGAGCCAGCTGGGGCAGGTGCTCTGTGAAGATTATCCCTTTCTGTTTCCTTTGATAGATGAAAGCTGACATTTTTGAAGTTGTTCACCCCCCCAACTAATTCCTCCTCCACACACGTTACTATATTTGCTTTTCAGTACAAGACTAAATGTAAGATATTTACCAGTAGATGTTTTCCATGTATTTTTAAGTCAGAATTTCAGTGGAGAAGGCCACAAAGATATATTGACATGAAGAATGGAAATCTTTTTTGTCAATGAAACTGAGTTTTCAACGTGCAGTGGGCAAAGCGCTCCCTTTGGACCAGTGCAGAGTACCTAGCGGTGTTTAACTTGGCGCCCCTTCTGAGAGAGCAGCTCTGCCCAGAGCATCAGGCCAACACTAACTCGGCAGCACCTGGGCTCAGAGTGGAGCGAGTGCTGCGACCTCATCTCTATAAAGACCACATTTACATTCTTGGGGGAGCTGTGGCCAAATGTTCCACGTGAAGAGAAATGCAGCCCCGTGGCTGAGCCGAGTCTGTGTGGTTCCCTGAAGAAGCAACAAGGATGGGTAGGCACACAGGGTCTGGGGTCAGGAGGCCTCCAGAGGAGGGACATCAGCAAGTGGGGGAGTACCAAGTACACAGGTCTCAGCCCGGACCCCACTGCCATACCCTGGTAAGTGTTGGAGGTGATCAGCTTTGGGTGCTTCCTTCCTCCTCTCTGGGGTTCTTGACAGGGATTAGGCACACAAGGACCATGGCCTCCCAGGAAACCAGGACCCACTTGATTGATGGCTGATACAGTGCTTGCTACTCCCAACACAGGGCCTTTCTGGTCAAGCTGAGTTAGAACCGGCACCTAGGCCAGGCAAGCATAACTTCCTATTTCCAGTTCTCTCTCTGTGGGTCTGGGGCAGACCAGCATCAGCCTGATTTACCCGTCCAGGCCCTAGTGGAGAAATGGGCTCACAAACTGCATCAGCTCTCAGTGCAGTGCCCCTCTTACTAGGAAAACATGGCTCCGTGAATATCTGACCTTGAGGCTGGGAGCTAAGCAGTGAGGCCTCCATGGGCAAGAGGGATGCCTCTTCTCTCTGACGTGCCTGAGGTGTGGGGGGAGGAGCAGAGTCCTTCCTGCCCACAGCGGGACTGGACCCCATGGCTGGCCAGCAGCCTGACAGTCCTTTTTATCCCCTGAGTCCAGCCCCAGGTGTCAGAATTTGACCACCTTAGGCCACTCAGAGGACCCTGTGGCCTGTGGGAAATGTTCTGGGGGGCTCTTGGTTCTGGGAAGTTGCTCCTGTGAATATTTTAGTCCATACGCAGGCACTAGGGAGAGGCTTCTGTGATATCACTAAGATGCAGTCTGCTTTTCATGAGAACTGTATGCTGTTTTCAGTTACTCTCACTGATGGTCTGTCTCCAAAAAGTCTTCTCACCACTCCCTGAAACATTTTTCTAACAGGAGAAATGACTAACTGTTGAAATTGGATCTGCAATTTCCTACCCAAATTAATGCATCTGAGTGCCACGGCACGTGGCCTGCTTAGGTGAGAGTCCCACCCAGGCCAGCATCAGGACTCACTGGGCACCCCATGAGGGCAGGAGAACAGACACACAGGGTCGGGGGATGGGGTGTGAGGGGTGGCTACAGTGAGAAGCAGTTATTGGGGGGTCTTCGAATCTCATTTATCCAGAGGCTTGGCAAAATAAGATTTTGGTTATGGACGTATATATATTCTATGTCAATCACTGCTTTTCAGCGAACCAGAGTACAAAACAATAACCTAAACACAGGAGTAGCTTGTATGGTCCCAAAGGCATTTCAGTTCCTGCAGAACCTCAGAGTTGATATCACACATGTCATTTCTGATCATTCCAGGGAAAAGGTCCAAATGCTTGTGCCTGCTTTCAGGCCGCTTTAGCCCTCAAACGATGGGCATGGTGCCTGGGGCCAATGAGTGTTTCAGGAGTTGATGAAAATGTTTGAGGCCTAAAAAAACTTACTGGCTCTAAAATATGAAAAGAAAACTGCAAAATCAAAATTTATTGTATGTAATTAAATTACTACGAAGTGTGACATCTTGTCAAGTTCATTAATTGTTAAATTTTGTCTTCATGAAAATGTTATTACTTTTGAAAACAATTTGTAGGTTAGATTTTTTTCACTTCCCAAGAATTCCTGAATATGCTTGATGTTTACTGAGAAATGAGATCCAACCATAAATTAATTGAGTTACTCTTAGCCAAATAATTTTAAAAGCAAAAGTATTAAATCCTTTCAAAATTGTTCCAGTAAAAATTCTATTAAATGTGTGAGGTAGGTCATTTCAATGCATGTGATACAGCCTGAGGCCTCTCAAGTAAGAGCTCTTAGGGCCCAGAAAGGGCTTATAAAGGTCCTGTTTCTGCTCATTTGACCTCAGGAGAAACAGACATTGCAGCACTACTTTCCAGAGGCCACTGTCCAAAGCATTGCGTCGCTCTTAGGTTTCCACCAGCGCTGTTGGGCAGGAGGAGAAACAGGGGCTTTAAAGACATTTTAAAAAAGAGTTTAGAAGGGGCTTTGGTGGTCTCACTGTGTACAGAGGTGAGCAGCTCACCTTGGCTCCCTGGGGGCAGTGGCCAGTTGCACCCAAGGCTTCCTGGGTGAGGGAGGTCTCTGATGTAGAGGTGGGCAGTGCCCCAGGGTTCCACAGGCACACTAATGAGAGTGGCCATGGCTCTGTCAGAGACTGTGGTGCTGTCCTGCAGGCACATCATGGAAGAACTTATCAGACCCATGACTACAATCCACAGATATGGACAGGTAGCAGTCCCATAGTTGGCCAGCATATTAACCCTTTCCAAGGAAGGGATCAGCTTCATTGGTTTCTTCTTTAAGAACCTATGTCGGCTTTCACTGGTGACCTTTTAATCTTCCAAATGCTCACGAACCCTTTGTGTACTCTTTTCTATAATTTTACTGGGGCTTCACCACAAGCCAGTTGTATGTGATTTCTGGTATACATTCTTTTTCTGAAAGCAGGACATTTGTCTGGCACCAAGACTTGTCTTCATGATTTCTTGACTATCACTGGTGGTGGTTCTGAGAGCACCACAAGGCCCTTACCTTCCTCATCACCTCCTTCAGGAAGCTTTCCCCAACCCCAGGAAAGCTACTTTATCCTTTTCAGTGTTCCCAAAATGCTTTGTATATTTATCTCTACTGGAATAAGGTAAGAATGGTGATGATCATGTATCTAGAGCCTTTCACCTGCCATGTGCTTTGCACACCGTTTCATTTCATCCTCATAAGCCCCTGCACCTGCGAGAAAGCCAAGGCTCAAGAGGATCACACGGCTGGAAAGTGGAGGATCTGGGATTAGAACTCAGGTCCACTTTCTGTGCTGCAGTTATCACACCACATTAGGATTGTTGGGGATCTGTGTCCCCATAAGACTGTGGGCTCCTTTCAGGCAGGAACCCTTGCAGGCTCACTCCATGAGTCCCTCAATGCTCTGTGTGCCTCCCTCCATCCTTCAATCCTCTATCCTTGACCCTCCATCCTTCACCCTCCATCCTTCACCATCCTGAGCTGCATCCCCTTTGCTACCTTCATTCTGTGCTTTCCAGCTGAGAACCAATAATAATAAATCCATCTGGAAAGAGAGACCCCACAACAGATGATAATCCACATCCAGACCAAACCCTGGCAAAGGAAACCTGCTTTGTGGGAAAGCCTGGACAGTTTATAGTAGTCTCTCTGCACATTATGTCTGGGATGGTGCCAGATGAGTGGATTTTTTTGTTCATTTGGACCCTACTCTAGACATACCATCTAAGATACTTAATTTCAACATTTAGGAGCTGTTGCATTTATAACGTAAACAAATTGTCTTAGCAAGATTTTTCTCTGTGTGTATAGTAGTTTTGACTTACTGTATTCAAAAATATCAGGGAAAAGTAACTTATTTTTTTTTTAAACAAAGGATCACATAAATACTCCAGGCCCTGTAGTTCCACAGGCTCATCTTGAGATATAAGATGAGGACCATCAGGCTTATTTTCAGCATAATCTTTGACCAGATTCATGCCAGGGAGAGCCGAAGTTGAGGCAGTGGTGATGCGGGGATAGTAGGAAAGATCATCTCCAGTGTTCCCATCAAGAGGTCTCTGCTGCCTGCATCCTTCACTGATGTGGGTATAAACCACTGGAAGTATATACTTCATTACTTTTACAAGACTGAACATAGTCCATTTTCTGCTGCTATAACAGAATAGCATAGACTGGGTAATTTATAAAGAAAGGAAGTTTATTTGGCTCACAGTTATGGAGGCTGAGAAGTCCAGGAGCATGGTGCCAGCATTTGTATGAGGCTAACTTAATACTACTTTATTTATTTTTTTTGTGGGGGTGGGGGTGGAGGGGGACAGCATCTCAGGATTAATACTATACAAGTTCACCACAACAATCCATTTGTATGACCAGTTAGCTGGCCACAGATGCCTGATCTCTAGGGTTTTCTAGATTTCTTTCAGTTTGCCAAGTACCAATCTTGGGATTTTCAGGCATCAAGATCCTAGATCTCAAGATTTTTTTAACAGTAACAAGTTGATAGTTTATCTCCTATGACTGTAAATACCCTGAGCATTTAGCCAAGTGTCATCTTTGGAAAACTGCCTGAGGAATGGAGGGGTAGCTTTCCATCACCCTCAAAAGGCTCTTTGTGATCAGTTCCCCAAGGTACCAGAAGAGGAGGAAGAGAAAGCAAAGCAATAAGGGAGCTGGCCCTCCTGGAACCATCATCCAGGTGGGCCATCTTCCTAGAGTAGATTTTGTTTAGGAAGAAGCTAGCAAAGAGTGCTCTTTGAGAAATCACTGGATTATGTAGTTTGTACTGAATTTGAAATCTTATTTTGTTTAACAAAACCTTTTAGAATAAAAGAAAGTATTGTACAGTGGAAACAGCACACGCTCTGGAGGCAGGAGACCTGTGTAGGCTTTTCCCTCAGCCTCTGTGACCTTGAAGGCTGACTCAGGATGGGCAGAGTCACCCTCACTCGCCACCATCACCACACACACCCTGTGCTTCTCCACCTCTCTGCGGTGCTTGGGCCTGGATGCCCAGCCTACTGAAGCTGACCCAGCCACACATGGGTTGACACCTTTTCACCTGGTTGCTTGCTTGACCTCCAGAAAGAATGGGAGCTACAACATCATATATTTCTCTGTTTTAAAACATACCATTGTGCTGGGGAACCACAATTGTGTACGTATTTCCTACCTTATAGGGTGGAATAAAATACAGGTGGAAAATCCATCTAGGAAAACACTCTTGTTCAAGTTGTCCATGCCATCCTGGCCATAGCCCAATAGCCCATCTGTTGTGAGATGGGGTGGCTTCCTGCTAGCACTCTTGTCAGTGAAGCAATGTGGGGGCCTCCTAACGTGGTCCCAAGGGAAGGTCATGTCTACTGACATTTATACAGTCAGGGCTAACATTTAAAGAAATCAGAACTTCACACTTAGCTATATGTTGAAAGACTTAGCTATACATTGAAATGCTGAGTAGAAGGAACCCCAGAGGATATGTCCAGATTTGATAAAAATTAAAAATTAGACTTCAGTTGGGTCCATTTGCTGGGAGTCAGGTGCACGTTGTACTTTCTACTGGAGAGCTTGGCTGGTTCCTGCTAGGCCTAGGGAGGGGGAGCATGATGTTGGTGGGTTGGTAGCGACAGTGTTTTGTGTCATTGGAACCATGTTCTAATAACAAATCTACCACCTCTGTTCCCAGAGCTCATTTTAAGGAACTGTTTGGAACGTGGTACCAGGAAGTAGAGCTAGAAGGTCAGGAAGTCGAGATAGAAGGTCAGGTCCCTGTGGCAGCTGGGGCCAAGTCAGACATTCACGGGGTGATTTTTACACCAGTTCCCCTCCAGCCTTCCTGTGGAAGTGTGCAATATCCAGAGTCGTTAAAACATACTTTGGTTTGAGCCTTGGCCAAGCCACTTACTAGCTGTGTACCCTTGGCTAAGTTACTTGACCTCTATGAACCTCAATATCCTGCAAGGTACAAGTCCCAGGGTCGATCTCTGCTCTGCAACCAACAGGCTCTGTTACAGGAAGGCCATGCTAGGGGATCTGAGAGGCCCCTAATAGTTCCAGTATTTCATGGTTTTATGGCCCCTTCTTCTTCACTCATTGAGAAATAAACTGAACTGGTTGTATTCTCTTTCTCAGGAGAGAAAACAGCTAAAAGTGCTCACTCCTTTTGGTCTTTAAAGATTAGTTTCTGACAAAGCCCGTCTGTGGCAGCTGCTGTTGGCGCTGTCCTTTCCTCCCTGATCAGTCTCTGGGATGGGCACTGTGCAGGAGGGCTGGCAAATGTGTGGCTCTGCCTTGGGTGGCCTGAGAAACAGTACCAGGCCTCCCAGAACCCAGGTGCCTGCTCTATCCTTTGCCTCTTAGAGAATGACCCCTGGAGCCTTCCTCTTTTAATAGCAGCAGCAGGATAGGTGGAGCAGAGGACCACAGACAGGGCCATTTGGCCCAGGCCTCATCACAGAATCATCCTAACCAAAATGCCTTTGGGTCTGGCCAGACCTGAGAGACACAGGACAAAGCCCAGGTGAGAAGCCAGGAGCTGCCTGTGCCTCCTCACTCAGGCTCCCAGCAGGCCATCCTGGCCTGGGGCCACCCTGTTACTGTCTCAGTAAGGCTGGGAACAGGCTTGTGGTACAGCTTCAGATAAGCAGCCATGGCTCCCTTAGTCCCCTGGGGAAGGGCATGCTGTGGGCAGACGAAGAAAAGAGCACATGGCTCTGAGGTTGCTGAATGAAAGGTTTGGAAGCTGCCAAGGCTCGGATGCAAAGGTGTTTAATTGCAAAGGTATTTCTGGCAAAGTGATGTCCCTAAGAACAAAGGATCTGTTGGGTAAGAGCACAGAAGAGTGTTTTGTCTTCCAGGATAAGAACCTGCCCCAAGCTCTCTGAACAGACCTGATAAGAATGTTCTCTGCTGATTGGATGCCCTGACTGTTCCGTGCAGAGAGACCATCTGTTTTTTCCTCCCAGTTTAGTCCTCAACACCAGGAGAGGGCAGGACCCTCCCCCAGCTGCTCTCTTCCTGGGCTCTGTCTACCTATTCATCTTCCACAGCTAGGCACTCAATCCCAGCTGGCAGCGCCTTGTGTGGGAGCTCAGTGGTGAGATGGGTCACAAGAAATCTACTGGTAATGAGCAAGTACCAACATTTGGGGATCCTTGCGTAACAAAGAAGGATAAATTCTAATGCATTCCAGTTATCTCTGTGATGAAATCACTGCCATTCCCTCCCATGACGGCGTGCTTTCTTAAGTGGGGGACAAAAGACGGGCGAGTGCAGGACACTTGGATACACACAGCCCACACTGGGTTGTGAACACAAAGAAGCAGGAGATTGAACCATTTGAGGTGCCAGGAATAGAACTGTGCCCCTGGGCCCTTGCACAGACTCATCTCCATCAGGGATCCACTAGTCACTTGGGTTCTCAACTCCCAGGTCTGCCTGGTAAAATCTTACAAATCCTTCAAGATGCAACAAAGAAGTGCCACGTCTATCTAACCTCTCCCTTCCCTCTAGGCAGAATTAGTCATGCCACCTTACTGTCCCCCAGGGCACTTAGCACACCAGGGTATCACCACAGTGATCCGACAGCCCAGTTTTCACTGCATTCCTGATTTTAGAAATTTTGGCCTCGACGGATACTCCCTCCCAGAGAAATCCATTGTCAGATCTGATGTGCTGATGTTAGGGACTAGAAATCATGGGCATTGGACAGATCCCAGATGCATTCATGCACCTGCCATCTACCCCAGACTGAGTTTCTGGAGGTCAGGGACCACAATTGTCACCTACTTCCCCAAGTCTAGTGCTGCGACTAGCATGTAGTAGGGGCTCAGTAAATGTTGGCTTTACTACATGACATAATGTTTCATGCTTGATTGTATTGTATCCACAGCATAACACTGTGAGGTTATGACCCTTGTCCCCATTTTACAGAGGAGAAAATTGAGGCTCAGAAGAGTTAAATAACTATCTCATGAGCGAACAGCTAACCAAGGGGTAGAGCATGGATGCAAACCCAGGTCTTATTCCTATACTATGTATCTGCCAGCTTAGTTCAAGCCCAGGAATGTCCTGAAATGTTTTGAGTTAGAAACCAGAGACACTGAGGCCAGAGGAGATCTGTTGAGTAACCATTGAGTCCAGCCTGTCTCCAGTCAGGGTTATAACAACATTCAGCTGAGCCTTTGTTTGGTGCCCAAGGGCACGTTTTACCCTCTCGGTATTCTATCAAGACAAATTAACACACCCTGCCCTCTCTTTCAGAGCTTCTGATTTAAAGCAGACACGTGTACAGATGGAACGCCAGAGCTAAAAAAGGGACTGTTTATTTCAGTCTCCTTGTTTTAAGATGAAAAGACCTAGATCAAAGGAGGCTTGTAGTTTACTGTGGACCCAGCATTGTGCTAAACATGTTTTTTGCAGTATTTCGTTTCCTAAAGTGACAGGCACTATTTTAATCTATCCTCAATTAACAGATGAGGAAACCGAGCCTCAGGGGGACAAAGTGACTTGCCTAATGTCCCAGAGCTAATCAGTGGTGGAAACCGCATTTAAATCCAAGCCAGCCTACTCCAAAGCGCCTGCTCTCAATCCTGCACCCAGGCCAGGTCTTTCCTTTGAGGTGCTGCAGTGGATGCTCACTTTGCATTTAGCTCACCTCACCCACCCCATCTGAAAACAATGCTGCCCTTGTCCTGTGCACTGGCCACCCTCCTGCACTCAGGTTCAGCCCCTCTTTGGAATTAGCAAGAAGCTGCTATTCCCAGTACTGGTGGTTATTTTTTAAAGTGTGAAATAAGTGTAAAGCAGGATATTTTCAGTAAAAATCTCTCCCTGCTTATACAATGAAATGGTACCGAAAGCACTGACTTGGAGTAGATACATGGTTCGTTTATGCAGAGATGAATATAGTTCTCATATGGCAGCCCACTGGGAAGGCTCAGGTGTTCTGGATGAACAAGGGGCTGAGCTTCAGGGGACTGGATGTGTGCTGACATTCTGACAGGGGAGCCTCTGGCCTGCTTCTTCCAGAAATGATGATTCCTAGAGTCCTAGAGCATAGAGAAGTCAGCCAGAGATTTAAAGTGAAAAGACCTTAATGCAAATCTAGCCTGAACATCCTAAGCCTATTAGCAAGTTATTCATCCTGTCCGCAAGGAGCTCCAGGAGTTAATTATGTAACATACATGGAAATGTCCAGTGCCAGTATCTTGGTTAAGCTTTAAAACCTGCCAGCAATCCCATTCCTCCCCCATAACGGTGTTCTGAGAATTGCTATATTTTAAGATGAAACGTGTATGTAAGAGCATATGGAAGCATCATTGAAAATTCTAGACAGCAGCAGACTCTAGGAAGTGTGTGGGCTTTAGGAAGGACTCCTTCCCATGCCCAGCCCCTACAATGTGTTTATCATATTCTTAACGTGGGTAATACTTTCTTTTCTTTTGGCCCATTGTTTATTTGGTGAGCATTTACAGAAGGCCAACCCTGTGCCAGGCACAGTGCATGAGCTGCAGGAGAGACATTCTCTTCTATCTGCCAACACACGGGATCTCATGCAGAGCCTAGAAAACTACAGGCCCTGGGTTCTTTCCTGTCAGAAACCAGAGAGTGTTTGCCCTCTTCTGAAACTCCATTTTTTGGCAATACCTTTGAGGATCCATCTAAGGAATGTGGTTCCCCCCCACCCCTCACCCCGCTGGCTCCAGCAGCTCAGCCCAAGGGATTGCTGGGGGATTGTGCATGTCTTTGGCCTAGCTTCAACTGGCCATGGCTTTTCCCCATTTGTGGACTCAGCCAAGGGAAGCCTGGTGCCTGGCTCTGAGACCCACATGGAACACGATCCCAGAAGCACTTACCCGACGGCTTGTCGGTGGAAGATGGGAGGCTGGTGAGAGTGGGCATAGTGGGCAGAGGGGGTGGCAGCACCTTCAGGTTCTGGTCACTCTGGATCTCGTTGGTAGAGATCTGGTTGATGATGCGGTTGTAGGTGGGTGGTTGGTAGACCCGGGGCGGGGCAGCGGGGGGTGGCTGGGGGACGGGCCTGGCCGAGGGCACCCTCTGGCAGTGCTCCTCAAGCTGTGCGATGATCTCTGATTGGTTGTGGGCCAGTGTGGCCAGGTGCTGGTACTTGTGCTCCAGGTCCTTGTACTTGCTGGCCAGCTGCAGCATGTCGGCTGTCTGGTTCAGGATCCTGTTCTCCAGCTGGGAGAGCTCCAATGCGTTGTCCCGCTTGCGGATGATCTCATGCAGGAGCTGCATGTAGAGCTGCGTGACCCGCGAGTTCATGTTGCGGCTCTCCTTGCGCAGCAGCTTCACCTCGCTCACAATGCCGCCGTCCACCTCCACCAGCTGCTGCAGTGTCTCGATCTGCCGCTTCTGCTTGAGCAGCTCATTGTTGAGCAGCTCTAGCTCCTGCTTATGCACTCGGTTCTCCAGAAGCACCTCAGGCTCCTTGGAGTTGACGCAGATGGCACCCGTGACCCGCTGCTGGGGCACAATGAAGGTGTAGGTGCACTTGTCCTGGGACTCGCCCGCCCGCTTGTACCTGTTTAGGTAAATGAACTCTCTTGGCGAGCCCTCCTCAGTGCCCTCAAAACCATCCTCCTGGCCTGCAGCAGCTCCCGTGGCAGCCAGCAGTCCGAGCCACCAGCATGTCACGCACAGTGGCCTCATGGTCCTTGCAAAATGGTGGTTATTCTTTGTGAATAGAATCTATGAAAGCCTGAAAGTAAACAGAGGGGAGAATCAGTGATGGTCCCACCACTGTCAGTGCCCTGTGCCATCAGTGATCCCAGCCTTCTCGCCAGGCAGGCAGAGCTTTCCAAAAACTCTGCTTCAGGATGCTGGGTTATATTCTCTTGGAGTCAGAGAACAGGCAGCCATTCTGGAAGCAAGAGGAGACAGGCAAGCCCCAGCAGAGGTAGAAGGGAAGAGGGAGGGTCTCAGGGCATCTGGAGGCAGGAGGCCATGGCCCTGCTACTCCCAGAGCCAGCTCCAATGCCCACAGCCCCCTTGCTGAACTCCTGGCCTAGAGCCTGAGAATTGTATCCAGGCAGCTTCAGGCTGGGGAGGGGAGGCAGAGGGAGGGTTTTCTAGTCTCCCTCTTCTGCTACCTTTGGTTCCTCAGACTGTTGAGTCTCCCTCTTCTATACTTTCACACCCCCTGAACTTTCCCCTTGTAATACCCATCACCGCTGTGCTGAATAGCAGTTCTGTTTGATCTTCTCTGTTGGATTCTAACTCCATGAGGGCATGTCCTCTGTCTGATTCAACCCTGTATTCCCAGGATATTGCACTTTGGGCAAATATTTGATAAACGAATGAATCGTTAGGCATGTTATGGAATACATTCAGGGTTTAGTGGACAATATCAGTGGAAGGATGTGTCCAGTTACGTGGCTCTGGTCACTGTGTTAGCTAAGCTACAGAGCCAAAACAGGAACAAACAACTGAGCTCTTCTGAATCCAAATATTTGCAGTAGCCAGTGACAGCACAGTCCTGACCACTGCAACGTGATTAAGTTAGAAGGGAGCAGAACACAGAATGTGCCTCCAGATTTGCTTCACTTCTATTCTTGGACCATTCATCCTTTCACCAGATGTTCATTGAACACCTGTGATTTGCTGGACAGCATGCTAGTGGCTAGGGATACAGCTACCAACAGGATGGAGCCAGCCCCTGCCCTCATGGGGCTTTCACATCATTATGCCATTCCCAAATGCCGGAAAGCACAACTGTCACATGCTGTAAAGGAGTATTACAGGGAATTGACCTAATCAGAGGGTCAGGAATGCTTCCCTGAGAAAGTGCCCTTTACACTGACCCTTGAGGAATGAGTAGGAGTTAAATGGGCCAAGAGGGAGGGGAGGACATGTGCTAGATCCCTTCTCTTGCCCACTCGAGGGCCTTGCTCCAGCAGTCCTCACTGTCTCCCCAACATCAGGATGGTTTTCCTATAATCATACGGTTTTTTCTCTCAACTTAAAACCCTCTCTTGACCTCACATCCCCTCTGCAGCTCTTGTTGCATTTCTCTGCTCCCCTTTTTAGCAAAGCCTCCAAAGAGATGCCTGCACTCACCATTTCCAGAAAGTTCCTCTCTTCCTGGTCTCTCTTGAGCCCACCCTCATCAGGCTTTGCCCCCTCACCTTCATTCTAGGTTGCCCTAGACAGGATCCCCTGTCTGTTTGCCAGATGGAAGGGCTGGTTCTTGATCCTCATTAATATTTTCCCTCTCACACTGTGGGATACAGTTGGGCTCCCTTCTTGACCTTCCTTTCCAGAGCGCCACCCTGCCTCCTGTCTTGCCGGCTATTCCTCCTCAGAGCCTGTGCTGGTTCATCCTCATATTCCTGTCCTTTCTCTACTGTTGAGGGGGACCCAAAACTCAGTCCTCAGAATTTTCTTTACCTTAGTCATCTCATCCAGAGGTCACGTTGGTGATCACCCTCAAGTACTGATTACATCCGCATTTATTTCTGGAACTCTCCCCAGGACTCTAGACTCATACATACAGCTGCTTTTTTGACATTTCCACTTGACTATCTGCTAGGTATCTCAACTCATCCAGAAATGAACTCGTTTTTCCCCATATCTCCAACCCAACCTGTTTATCCCAGTTTTTCCTGTGTTCATAAATGTCCACTCTAGTTGCTCAGGCCGAAAGTCTTGAAGTCATCCGAGACGCCTTTCTTTCTTTCATACCCCACATCTAATTCACCACCAAATTACGATGCCAGAAATATTCTCAGAGTCCTGTGTCTCCCCACCTCCCTGCCGCCACCCTGTTGCAACCCACCTGCACCATTTACCTGGACTATTGGAGTAATTTCCTAACTAGCCTCCCTGCCCCAGCCTTGCCCATCCTACCTTCTGTCCTCAACTTTACAGCCAGAGTGGTCCTTTTTAAAAAGTCAAACGTGGTCACTCTTCTATTCAAAGACCCCCAGTGGCTCACCATCTTGGAGGAAAAGCTAGTGGGTCTCCAAGGCACTCTATGATCTGGCCCCCACTTCCTCCCTGGTCTCGTCTCTGACCCCTCTCCCCTACGATCATCTCCTCCAACCACCTGGTTGACCTTTTGGTTGTCCCTCAAGTGTTCTAAGCACAGTTAGGACTCAGGGCCTTTATACTTGCTGGTCCCTGCCCCCTTCTTCGTTGTTTGTTCCCTCACTTCTTTCAGTCTTTGCTGAAATACCACCTTCTCAGTTAGACCCTCCCTGCTGATTTAAGATTGTGACCTTACCACCTTCCCCTCCAGTGTCCTTATCACCATAAGATACACACTGTCTCCTCCCCATTCCCTTGAATGCAAGCTGCATGATGGTAGGGAGGTGTTTGTGTTGGTCACCGCTCCATGTGCAATGCCTACCACGTGGCCTGAAATACATAGGAGTTCAATAAATATTTGTTGATGGAATGACAAGACACACCTGCCAACAGCTGCTGAGCAGCTGGGAGTGCTGGAAAGAGGGATAGATTGGGGCAGGGAGCCCATGGACAAGTGACTGCCTGAGGAGGTCAGAGCTGCGCAGAGGAGGGCCTATGTGTGTATTTATTAATAACATCCATTGACCAAGGTCCGCTATATACCTGACTCTGGACTAAACATTTTGCAAGTGTTTTCCAGTTTCCCGTATTCTCATAATCTCCTTTTAAGGTAGATACTGTTGCTGTTTACATTTTACAGGTGAGGAAACTGAGACTCAGTGAGGCTGAGTGACTTGCCCAAAATCAGAAAGCTAGAAGGTGGCAGAACCAGGGCTCGGCCCTGGTCTGCTGGATTCGAACCTGCTAACTCTTAACGATGACACAGGCATGTATTTAATCTGGTTTTTACTAGTAAAAGGGTATTAGCATCACTACTTTCTGATTTCACATTAATCTGTGCTAAAATAACAAGTATGACACAGGACCTAAAGATTTTGTCCTCCCTGAACCCCTTTGGGTCTTCTCCAGTGAGGACCCTGGGTCTGGGCTCCACCTTGGACCAGCCAGTGAGCAGTTACAAAAGAGACCCTGTGCTCCCTGGGGCCTTGCTGAGCTGTTTTCCACTTAAATGACAAAGCCCAAGCATGATTCCTATGGCCTGCTCAGGCCTCTCTGTGAGGCTAGGCAGAGAAAGGTGTGTGGGAGCTTCTGGTTTGGGCTCTGCTAGGAGGTGGGGCTGCAGTGACGTCAGTGGAAACCCAGCTGAGTTTGGAAGTGTTTGCCTGGTTTCCAACGGTGCTTTGGCTGCCCCTGTGCTAGTGGCCACACCCACCCCAGAACAATGGGGAGGAGCCGCCCCCGACCCTGGGCTAGGGCAGGCCTGCTGGGCCACCGCCTTCTTCAGGCTGCTCACCTGAGGCAGTGGGTGACAAACACCTCTCTGTGCCCATGTGGGCGCAGGGCTCCACTGTGGCCAAGAAACTGCCAGAGGCCCAGGAGGCAACCTGGCTACAAGACAAGGTTGGTTTCCAAGCCTTCCTGGACCTCCAGATTTGATTTGCACTATTTATGGTTGAGTTCTATCCTCTCCCAAACATGGGCTCTCACGGCTCCCCGGCAGAGTTCTTGCCATTGCACTTGAGACCTCAAAGGCTGAGTCTTTTCTGTGAAATGGGGTGATCCAACCCACCTTGCACACTAGGTGAGCAGCATGGAAGTGCATCAGAAGCGGGAGATTGGAATAATGTATTAGCAATACGATAGCAAGAACAACAAAGCTGAAACAAAACCAACAACAGTGAGGATGCTGGGCGTGGGCCAGGCAGTGTGCCAAGCACTCACACCATCTCCTTGATTAATGCTTGCACAGGGCTTTAGGGCTTCCAGACCCTTCACATCAACATTCTCTCATCTAATCATTCCAACACTCAGAGTGACTTACTAGTGTTATGCCCATTTCTAGGCTGAGGAAACTGAAGCT
Organism: Pan troglodytes; assembly: GCF_028858775.2. Classification (NCBI taxonomy): domain Eukaryota; kingdom Metazoa; phylum Chordata; class Mammalia; order Primates; family Hominidae; genus Pan; species Pan troglodytes. The sequence goes on along the minus strand of NC_072409.2, from coordinate 11,343,076 downwards.
CAAAAAGGTGTGGGGGTAGCTGACTTTGAGGTCATGTTGCAAGCAGTGGGACCTCTTGTAACTACATTGATTCTGAGTCCTACTGTTACACCTCTGTGGGGCCTAGGCTTAGTGGGGGTGACTCAGAACTGATTGGGTTACAGGAAGGAAGGGAAGGAACAGGGCACTGTGCTGGGCGCCTGACGTACATTGTCCCAGGTAATCCGGTGGGTTGTTATTCACCCCTCTTTTATCAACGGAGACATTGCAACCCAAACAAGCTCAGTGATTTGCCCAGGAACACACGGCAGATAACAGCCAAAGGTGACTGAGCCTAGGACTTGGGTCAACCTGATACCAAGGGCCATGCTCCTTGTGCTTCTCTTTGAGCCTCAGAGTCATTTATTTTCCTTGGAGTCCAAGACTCCAACCCCAATTCCTCCCCTCCCCCCAGCAGTTTTTTGCCAGTTTGGCGGCTCTTAATGGGCAGTAATAAGTTTGTTTACTTTTGCTCTCTTGATATTTATTCAACTCATTGTATCTCAAGAGAAGTAACACCCCCCACCCCCACCCCGGCATTCCAGCCATCTTAGGACTGAAGAAGAACTCAACTCCAATCAAAGTGATGCTCCTCACTTTTTTCCTGTGTCCAACAAAGAAAAGCAAATCCAACTGTTTTCCTTGGCTTCAGAATTAAAATAAAAATGATTCTTAAAATTGCTTTTCCACATTGTATTGTGAGGAGTTTCCATCACGCATGGGTTTTCCCTCCCCACAAGTGAGGCTGGTGTGACTGTGCCACGTGACAGCCTTTGTACACTGGGAGGCAGCCTCTCCAGGGCTTGGGTCCCACCCAGTCTCCAGTGGGCTGCCTCTGAATGTCCCCGCTTGGCCTGATGTGGTGGGGCCACACATCATGTGTCCACATCCCTCTCACCACTGTGGTGCCACAGCCCAAGCAAGGGGCCACTTTGTGGGAAGAGCTGTCATTTTCATCAGATGGAGCTGTGTGTTCTGCCCTGCAGCAGAAGCTGCCAGCCTGGGATCCTCTTTTGAGTTCACCCCAAAGGTTAGAAATGAGAAAAGTTCCAGCAATTAAAAGAATAACAACAATAAATTGTCACTATGGCTCAAGCACTTTATATACATTATCTCAATCTTCCCAACAGCCCTCGGAAGGCGGCCTGTTATTTGAGGGCCGCCATGCATGGTGGCCCCACTTGAGCACTGTGCTACTCTAGGGGACACAACTCACATTCATAGTCTTTATGTTTTTTATATTTATATTGTAGCAATTTTCTGATGCCCACAAAGATACTTTTAAGGCTAACAGCAAAGCTGACATTTATCCCTATTTGCAGTTGAGGAAACTATTGAGATTTGAGGATCGTGAGTCATTTGCCCAAATCACAAATTAATAAGTAGTAGAGCCACTAACAGATCCCAAAATAACCCCCAAAGATACCATACTGTGAATAAAGAGAAACCAAAGTGCCAAAGTGACTGGAAACCCAAAAGAGGTTGTTCTCTGACCCTCTAGGCAGGACGACGACAGGAGTGCTCTTGCCGTCATTAGGCCTGCAGATCCCAGGGAAGCCTCCAAATTAAATCCGGATCTCAGGAGTTGTTTCATCATCAGTCCAGGTTGTAGTCCTGCCTGGAGGACTTACAGAACCACCCCCTCACCACCCGTCCTCTGGTCAGCACTGCCCATTGTCTGTGATCACAGATGAAGGCCAATAATGGGTCCACGCAATAAGAGGCATCCCAGCACTGCAGGAGGCCTGAGAAGCGGGCCTCTGCCAAGGCAGTCAGGGAATCTGGAACTGCCAGCTGGCCCCTGACGTCGGGGTTCTGGGAAGCTAGAAGCCTGAGCTGTGCTTGAGTGAGTCTGGTGGACCTGAGCATGAATCAAGTTTGTGAAACTATCATCAGGACAGAAGACAGATGAAAACATCAACATTAGCTAGCAGGTGTTCCTACTAAGCTGTTGAAATGTATGGTGTGCTGGTAGGGAAGTATCCAAACCAGTTGGTAATCCAAGATGTGGGAGGGATCCAGATGAAGGAAAAGGCCCAGCTGATCAGGTGACCAGTAGTATTGGTAATAATGGCTGTCGTTTGTTGTGAATTTGGGTGCCCAGCTGTACTCTGTCTCATTGGCTCTTAATAGCTCTATGAGTAGGGGACCATACATCCTGGTTGGCCCCAGTTGAGGTCTGTTGTCTTACGTACTTATTATTATTATTATTTTGAGATGGAGTTTCGCTCTTGTCACCCAGGCTGGAGTGCGATGGCGCCATCTCAGCTCACTGCAACCTCTGCCTCCCGCTTTCAAGCAGTTCTCCTGCCTCAACCTCCTGAGCAGCTAGGATTACAGGTGCCTGTCACCACACCTGGCTAATTTTTGTATTTTTAGTAGAGACAGGGTTTCGCCATGCTGGTTGCGGTCTTATGTAGTTATTAATAGCACCCCCTTTTCACTCTCAATATTGTCCTGACTGAGCAACAAACTATATGATCCCATTACCTAAGAGAAAGGTATTATATCTGCATTTGGCAGTAGAGGAAACCCAAGTCTAGAAAGGTTAGGTCGCTTGTTCAAGATCACTTGGAAGTAAATATCACAACTGGGATTTAGCTGTCAACTGCTAGGTCCAAACCCTGCCTTGCATCAAGATTGTCTCTTCAACCAGTATGAATAAAAGGTGCTTGTTTGTTTAATGGCTGAGATGCAGCTTGCATGTTACTCACTGTTGACTGAATAAGTAGAAATAGCTTTCAGGTCAGCACAAGGGTGTGTTTTGTTGGATGTTGGAAAGAGCTGCTTGATCACGCAAGTGGTAAGACCCCAAAATGGGCATCTGGGATGAGCAGTGACACCCTCACCTTGGAGAACCTGGTGAAAGGACTGTGCATTGTTTGTCCTGGATGATTCACCATCGGCCCGGAGGCCAGGGAGGGCATATCCAGATCTCCAACTGCCCTCCCCTCCTGGCTGAGGATGCTATGAATCATGCCCCACCAGAAGGCACCTGGGGAGTCTGGAGCCAATTCCCAAACCCTTCTAGTTCAGCTCTCATAAGACCATTGAATGAACCATTTATCCATCCATCCAGCCCTCCATCACCCACCCATTTAGCCTTCCCATGCAGCTAGCCATTGTGCATTGCTACTACCTGTCATGGGTGATGGGAGCCATGAGTCAGAGAAGCAGGGTAAGACAGATTTGCCTGGAGGAGTAGCACTGGGGGTTCGAATCTGCCTGATGCTTTGGGCTCTTGTGCTCCTGCCATTGGTGAATTGCTGGCTCCAGGAAGAGTTCATGGAGGAGGCGGGTTGTGGTCACACCATGAGATCATAGGGTAGAGGGGGATGTGGTTAGGGAGTGGGGGAGCTGGTTGCCTTTGCCGGGGGACAAGGACACTGCTGTTACTTTTTCACAGTGCGTTATTTGGGAACCATTTTGAGATTCCCCCAAAGTCTGTGCACTGAGGCCTCTGTGCCAGGAGCCTCGGCCAACAGAGCAGAGGCGGGGAAGAGTCTGCAGAAGCCATTTCAGAGTCCAGCTTCTGAGTTGGCTGCTGCATTTCCGGCAGCGCCTAGTGTGCTCTGGAGCCCTACAACTGGGAAAGCCCTAGACAAGAGGGAGAAGTCAAGGGCTGGGTGGACAGCACTGCCCCAGGGTGACTTTCTTGGGAAGTCCAGGCCTTGCCTGGAGCTGCTTTTCTGGACCAGGCTGAGAAGTTGGCACCAGGGCCACCTTGGCTGTTTGGATGGACTTGTTCCTCAAACACTGGGACAACCAATGTTTGTGTCTGCCTCACTGATCCCGGTAGCTCTTTGAGGCAGGGGCTATGACTATCCTCATTTCACAGATGAGCAAACAAAGGTAAGGGATGAAGCCACTTGTCCAGGGGCATGGTGCTACCAAGTGGTGGAGCTGGGCCCAGTAACAGATTTGTCTACCCCAGGGCCAGGTTTCTTACCCACAGAATCCTAATTGGCCTCCCTGCCTTTGGGTGCTCTCTCCCCTGCAGTCTACACTGCATGCAGCTCCAGGGCTGCCTGTCTGACACCCACATCTGATCATGTCAGCGTCCTGCTTAAAAACAGACCTTGTGTTGTCATGCCTCCCTGCCTTTGCATGTGCTGTGCTTCCTGCCTCGAGTACCTTCCCCCACTGTCCTGGCTGATGCCTGCCTGTCTTCCTAAGTTGACCTCACCATGAAGCCATCCATTCAGTGAGGTCTTCCCTCCCTCCTTCAGCTCACAAGTGCAGCTGTGGCTGCTTCCAACTCAACACCCAAGACTCAGATTGCAGTCATCTGGTTATCTCCCTCCTGACTACAGCTTCTTTAAAAAGCAGGGCCAGGGCAGATTCCTCCTCTGACTACTGAGTATCCAGGATGGCACCTAGGTTACTAAATAGGAATTCAAGAACTTCATTCGTATAATGTATTTCCCAATAAGTTCTCCTCTTCCAGCCACTGTGCCAGCGGCTGGAGGTAGAACAGGAACAAGGTGGGTGAGGTCCTTACCCTCAAGGGGTCCACGGTAGTAGGTGAGACAGAGACTAGGCATTTGTAATGCAAAGAGATCTGTGCCCAGATAGGGAAACTTGGGGGGCTGTGGGGCACCTGACCTAGCCTCAGAAAAGCCCTTGGCTGGACAACAGAGAGAGGAATGGTGTGGCACCCTGGGGTAGAGAAGCTTGTTTGCTTGAGAGCCTGGGCCTGAGGCTTGCTTCATTGATTCATTCATTCCACAGATATCTTTTCTGCCTGGCCCTGAGTGGGTATTAGAGATTCGGCAGTAACTGAGACAGACACAGCCTTTCCCTCATGGAGGTTGGAGTGGGACCACCTCAGGCAGGACTTTAAGGATTCTTGGAGCTGGGCAGGTCCTCAGGCATCTCTTGAAGATAAGAACAGAGTCCATTCTGGGCTTTTCCTTGGTGGTCTTGGTACTGCCTGTCTGGACAACTAGGCAGCAGGGGGTTGCTGAGGCTCTGGGGCTGCTGGCCCCAGACAGGCTGATTTCAGCAGAGAATGGACTGACACAATAGTTCAGTTGTGAGAGGCCTGGCTCCCCACACCCAACATTTTATTTTTTATTTTTGAGATGGAGTCTTGCTCTATCACCAGACTGGAGTGCAGTGGCGCGATCTCAGCTCACTGCAACCTCCACCTCCCAGGTTCAAGGGATTCTCCTGCCACACCCAACATTTTAACATTCCTGGGACCAAAATGTGGCTCATGATTGATGTGTACATGTGACAGGCCATCGTAACGTTGTAACCCCCAACACTGTTATGAACTCAGTCATATGGCTCACAGTCCATGTGAAAGAACACAGTTTTGTCATAGAAACTACCCCCAGAATGAGGCTTCTGACGTGACCAGTGTATCACCACAAACTCCAAGCTGCCTGTGGCTGAATAACTCTTCTATTTGGGGTGTTTTATATAAATTCACAAAAAAGAAATGCTATTCAATGAATTGATTCTTTCTTGAGATTTCCACAGTGTGGTTGTCCAGGATGGCAGCAGGCTGGGGTGGAACCAGCACAGGTCTGGGTTTCAATCTTTGCTTTTTGGCCCATGCATGGAGAGACCGTGGGAGAGGTGCTGCACCCTGACCCCCAGTTTCCACTTCTGTAAGACGGGGACAGCACTACCCACCTTGAGGACCCTCTTAGCTCCTTGTGCCACCTCTTTACAGCTTTCACACAGTTGTGTGTTTGTGTGATTATTTACTGTCTGCCCAGTCCTGCTGGGCTGTGGGCTCTATGAAGCAGAGCCCCTCCCCCATCTGCCTGCTGTCAGTTGAGACCATTCCAGATTAAATGGGCTGTGATTCAGAGAGGCCAGTTGCTGAATGTACCTGCTTTGGCAGGGCTGCTGTCTGTTATGTTTGTTCTATTGTAGCTACCCGTTGCCATCTCCCTGATGTTTTCTCAGAAATTGCTCGTGTGTGGCCCAGTGTTGGTGATGAGGACCTGAGCTCTGATTCTTCAGTCCTAAAGGAGCCTCCAAGTACGGATGTGGAAAGCGCATCAATAGTATCTTAGTCACATGGACCAGTGTTTCCCTGAGGCTCTGCCCCCACTGAGCTGGGGACAGAGTTTCCTGGTGCTGATGTGGTGAGACAGTATTGCAGAGCACCCAGGCACGTGGAACAAGTCAGCCAACCTGGTTTCGAAGCTCAGTTCCTCTTGTCACTGACCATATTACCACATAACAGGTACCCTCATAACTGTGCTGAGGCTCATCTCTAAGAGTAACAGTCATGCCTATTTTGCCTCAGAAGTAGGCTTCCATGAAGAGCAAGGGATGCGCTAAAGTTGAGTAAGTCCATGGTTTTCAGAGGGGTTGGTGCAGCATTCGATAGGACAGCAACCAAAGCAGATGTGGCTACTGACGACACTGGGCAGGGACCCAGTGACAGTCAGGATAAGAGAAGTTGAGGTGTCTAAACAAGGCACTGAAGTGAGAGGAAGTCAGGGGCTTTGGAGCTAGACAGAGCTGGGTTCCAGTCCCACATAATCACATAACTGTGTGACTTTGGGCAAGTTAACCTCTCGAGACTTAGTTTTCCCATCTGTAAAATGGGATGCTAAAACTAGAACCTACCTTCTAGGGTTGTGGTGAGGATGAAATGACATAATGTATATGCCTTATTTAGCCCAGTGGGTACTTCCTAAATCACTGGGGGATGGAGGGCCAGATGGAGGAACAGCTTATTTGCTCTGCCCGTGAGCTTCAGCAATAACATGTAGTCCCCTGCTGGACCATGTGCGTTACACATTTTTGTCTGTTCCACCCAGACTGCCTCATTAGTAGTAAGTAGTCCCATTTTTTTTGCCAAGCTCATGAAGTCAGTCAGAGCCTCTGCTCATCCTAAGCTGCCCAGAGAAGACAGTGAGCCACCATGGTTCCAGGCTGGAGCAGGGAAACCTGTGGCTTCAGTAGCCCCAGATGCCTTGTGCTAGAGAAGCAAATACTTGATGTCACCTTTTCAAAATGCTTCCAAGCGTGCAGGGAGCCCACTGGAACCTCAGGGGGCCACAGCACAGAAGCTCCTCTCCTGGGCTAAGATGTATCAGTGTTGTCTGGTGTAAGATCCACCAGACATGGCCACCATAGTGCCAGACTTGGTGATGGCCATTCCTTGCCTCTTCCTCTGCAACTCCGGGGCAAACCTGACTATGGATCCTCCTGATTTTGTGAGCTTCCCACAGCACTAAGGTAGCTGCATTTTCTTATCCACTATGGTTCTGCTGGGGAGATCAATAGGCAGACAGGCAGTGCCCATGTGGGAAGCAGGATGCCCTTCCTCCTGTAAGGTTGGTATTAGATCCTTTTGTTAATATGTCTGCACTTTTTCTTAGTATGGACTTCTAGGATGCAGGCACGCTGCAGGTGGCCCCAAACCCAAACCCCAGACATAAAGCCCCCCTCTCCTCAGGCTCCTGGAAAGCCCTCCAGTGTGGGCAGTGGTAGTAGCCACAGTATTATCTCTGTCTCGTGGGATTTTCTGAAAACCCTAGCAGGATATGTCCAGAACAGGGAAAGAATTTGGGTCTCTGGCCGGGTGCAGTGGCTCATGCCTGCAATCCCAGCACTTCGGGAGGCCGAGGTGGGCGGATCACGAGGTCAGGAGATCGAGACCATCCTGGCTAACGTGGTGAAACCCGTCTCTACTGAAAATACACACACAAAAAATTAGCTGGGCGTGGTGGTGGGCACCTGTAGCCCCAGCTACTCGGGAGGCTGAGGCAGGAGAATGGCGTGAACCCAGCAGGCGGAGTTTGCAGTGAGCCGAGATCATGCCACTGCACTCCAGCCTGGGTGACAGAGCGAGACTCCATCTCAAAAAAAAAAAAAAAAAAGAATTCGTGTCTCTGCTCTTCCCTTCCCTCTGTGCCAGTCCTGATTGTTGTGGTTTGTAATCATCAGTGACCAAGGTTTGCTCAGGGTTTGCTGTGCACCAGGCACTAAGCCAAGGCCTTCCTAGGCATGGGCGCCTAGCTTTCTCCTAGAAAGCAGTAGGGTGTGGTTGAGTGGCTCCGGAGCCACACCACTGGGTTCAAGTCCTGGTCCTGGCACTTACTAGCCATGCAGCCATGGGCACATTACTTTACCTCAGTTTCCTCACCTATAAAACAGGGATGAATAATAATAATGCCTGTGCTATAGGGTGGTCATGAGGATTCTACAAGTTGAGTCTGGCATAGAGTAAGTGCAATATAAGTGTTAGCTGTTACTCTCTGGCCATTGTTACCACCTGGGCAGTATTATCCCATTTCACAGATAAGAAAACTGAGGTTTAGAAAGGCTAAGTGTTCTGCCAGAGCCGTTGGTTAGTAGGTAGAAGAGCTGGGATTTGAAGCCAGCTCATGAGGACTGCCCTACTCTGCCTCCATTTGGAAAAATACATGTGGGGAGCATTTGGCCGGCTTCGGAAGTGGCATTCTCAATTTTCCCCAGAGAGTGGGGTGAAAGGAGATGCTTTTCCAAGTAACTGAACTGGCCTCTGGGAGCTCTCATAATCCTACAGCAGAGGCAAGAGCTGACCCATGACACACATATCATAGAAGGAGAAGGGAAGGATCAGTGAAGAATTTGTTTGGAAATGTTATCTAATACTGAGTGCTTTCAGGTGACTTGGTATGTGGAGCCCCTGCTGTCCCCTTGCGGGGGTACCAGGGAAGCCGCATCCTCCCTGTATCTTGGCCACATCCACTCAGTTGGAGACCCGGGGTACCATCCAGTGCAGCAGCCCCTGGGTGATGCATGCGTTCCCGTGCTGGGTGCCTCTGCTCTCCTCGCCAGCTGGAGGGTGTGAGCAGAGGCAGCCCAGCTCCTGTAACTCTCCGAGCAGGGGCTCCCAGCGCCTCAGCACAGCGCTTGCCTTTGCCTCACATTGTCCCGGCCTGGGGGCATAGGAATCCAAAGCTTCAAAGTGACTACCCAAGTCCTTGGGCCACCCCTGCCTTCTGCAGCTCTTCAGTCCGCTGCCCTCTAAGCACACACCTACACACACGCACACTCCCAGCTGCTCTGCCGTGCCGGGAGCTGCCGGCCTGCACCCCAAAGGCTCTTTGTCCAAAAGAGGAGAGTGAGGCTTACTCATGAAGTCCTCGAGATGCCAGCCCATGATCATGTGCCCCCAAACACCACCAAATGTCCACAGGTTCTGCCCCGGACATGCCTTGTTTGGCTCCAAGAGATAGCAGGGAGTGACCCTCTGAGATCCAGCAGCACACACCCCCAGCTGGAGGGTCAGGGTTCTGGAAGCCCTAGCCACGGGGCCAGCGGCTGCCTCTCGCCCCTGCCTCTCATGGCCGCAGAGCTGGCCCCTTACCTCTTCCCTCCTGCTTGGCTCCGGGGCGGCTCCTCACATGCTTCACCCTGGCCGTCAGCGGGGCAGCCTGTCCATGGCCTCTGGAGGGGTTCCTGAGTTGCAGGCCGGTGGCTGCCAAGCAGCCCTGCCTCACTGGGCTCCACTGGCTCTGCCTCCACAGAGGGCTCCGGCAGAGGCTGGGGCCAGGGCTGGCCAGGGGTCCTGCGGGGCTGCTCACAACCTTCTTTCCCTCACAGTAGCGTCAGCCGCTGCCTCAGTGCCACGCTCGGCAGGTCCAGGGCTTGGGGTCCATCCTCAGGCCGTCCGCAGCAGCCTCATTTGAACTCCCAACTCCTTTGTGGAGCCTTTACATGCCGCCAGAGGAAACTGTGAGCACAGCCTGACCCTGGTTGGCTGCAGGCGCTTCTCTCCACCCACCAGTGCAAGAGGATCCCCCAGGCCCCAGAAAGGCTCCGGGCCTCCCCTCAGCCCCAGACAGAGGCGGGCCGCCCGGTGATGTCACACGAGCTCCGGCCCCAGCTGGCCTGGCCCCTCCCGCCCAGCCCGCTTTGGCGGCCTCGGCAGGCCCCCTCCTTCCTTGGCACGGGCAGCCTGGCCAGCTCTGCTCCCTGGCCCGCCCTCTCCCCAAAGCTCAGGCAGCTCCCGCGTGCTGCGAGGCGGAGCGCTTCCCCTTTGACTCAGGGAATGGGTTTAGATCCGCTCCAGCTGTGCGTGCAGCCGCGTGCGAGCAGCAGGCAGCGGGTCCTCCCCCTGGATGCCTCGTTGGGCACTGCACCACTGAGCCCCAGGCTGGCGGGCGGGGCAGCTCAGCCCAGAGCGCCTCTCCCCATCAGCTGCCCCTCGTGGAGGCCTCATTCTCATCTCTAAACCCTGGGGAAAGGAGTCCAAGGCTGTCCACACAGAAGCTGTGGCATCGGAGCTGCTCGAAGTTAGCAGGAGGCAGTGGCTTAGGACGGTGGAAATACCACAGGCTGAGGTTGGAGGCAGCCCTGGAGGAAAGCTCTGTGACTTCACACCTGAGTGGCTTTGATTAATTCACTTCACCTCTCTGGGCATCCCTTCCATGCATTGGTAAATGAGCTAATTAATACTAGTAATGTACTTGCAACAGCTGCAGCGAGGACTCTGTGAGGTCACGTGGGAAGGAGCTTGGCACAGTGTCAAGGACACCTCCTTGAACTGAGCTTAGGACTCTGGAGATGGGTGGATCAAGGGTCTCCTGCTCCCAGAACCTCTGCTTTGTGATCCTCTTTAGCCTGTGTTTTCATCAAAATGTGACCTCCTATTGGGCTCTTCTAGGAACAAACACTGGAACTGCATCAGAGTCCTCAGCATGGAGCCAGCCGCATAGGTGGAGCTCTGTGAATGTTGATAGAATCAGAGTAAGAAAGGAGAGGATGGCACTGGACCCCACGATGCAAGCATCCTCCAGACGCGTCAGCACTGGCAGCCTGGGAGAAGGTACAGTCAGTGCAGGAGGACAGGCCTGCTGCCGGGCACCCTGCGGGGATACAGAGTAGGAGGATGGCAGGCATCAGGAAGGGAGCCCCAGGGTACAAGTTTGCCCCTCTGCTTGGACAAGAACATGTGAAATATTGGTGGTATCTTTGCTTTTTTAAAAAGGTGTTAGTGATGATGGTGGTGATGATGTTTGGGAACAAATTGGGAGAAAAACTTTAATGGGACTCTCCCTGCCCCTAGGCATCCTCCCTACTACCAGGCACCCGTCCCAACCCTGTGGCAGATTCCTCTTTCAGAGATGGCCCAAGCAATCTCTCCCAGTCCCCAAGGAGACCCTGACACTTCACCCATGGAGTGGTGAGGTCCCTGCTCCTCGCCTTGAACCCGAGAGGGTTTGTGACTTGCTTGTGACCAGAGGAATGTGGTGGAAGTGGCACCACCTGACTTCTGAGGCTGGGAGAGGAAAGGCAGCGCAGTCTCTACCCTGTTCACCAGGGCACTCTCTTTTGAAGCCCCGAGCTAAGCTGGAGCCTAAGAAGTCCAGCTAGAGGCCACACACAGTGTAGGTCCCAGCTGACAGGAGCATCAGCCGCAGACACGTGAGCAAGGAAAGATGCCTGTAGATGATCCCAGCCCTTAGCCACAGAGTCACCCCAGATGCTGCATCACTGTCAGCTGTAGAGTCTTCCTGTTGAGGCCCCACACACTGGGGAGCAGAGAGAGCCATTCTACTGTTTCATCTCCAAATTCCTGACCCACAGGCCCCATGCGTATAATAAGATGGTGGTTTTAGGCCGCTAAATTTTGGTGGTAATTTGTTACACAGCATTAGTAACTGGGATAGACTCGGGCAAGAGCAGTTGGAGGGAGCCCTTTAGAGGAGCTGAGAGAAGTACATTGTGGCTGAGGAGAGAAGATGGGGTCTTGTTAGAGAGGTGGAACTTTATTCCAAAGACAGTAAGGAGCCACTGAAAAGTTTTGAGCAAGACAGTGTTGAGACTTGGTTTTATTTTTTAAAGGCTACATTAGTTATTGAGTGGAGACTGGATTAATGTGAGCTACAGACAAAGTGTCCTAGGACTTTCCCGCCCTCTGGTAACAGGTCCAGCACAAGCCCCTTGGTTACTAAAAGAAAGTTGTTTTCACTATTCAAAGTTCTTAGGATCCCCTCAGTGGAGGAGGAGCACCAGGGTGTCTTGCCGCATCCGTCTTTGCACACCTCCCGCCCCACTGGTGGCATTGGGCAGTCAAAATTGGTGGCATTGGGCACTGGGGAGCTCAGGAGTCAGATTCTAGTTCTACCATTTGGTTGCGCTGACCCTCACTTTCCTCATCTGTAAAATGGGGATGATATGAGGATCTCCCTCACAGGGCTGTGGGCTGTTGAGAAAATGAAATAAGATGTGATACATTAAGTGTAACACACACTGCCTAGTACAAGGCTCAACAAAAAGCTCTTGTAGTTTCTGTTGCTTCCTTCACTGGGCTGTGAGTCCCCTGAGGCAGGGGTGTGTGCAGGCCATGTAGTGCCCTCCTTTCGTGTAGCCCAGTACAGAGGAGTGAATAAACGAACTGCTGGCTGGAGGAGGATGAAGAGCCATGGCTCAAAGTCTAAGGGACCTGTGCTCAAATCCCAGCTCTCTCACTAATCTCGGGCAACTTTCTTATTCTGTCCGAAGCTCTGTTTCCTCACTTGTAAAAAGGGGATGCTACTACTCCCAGGGTTACTGTGAGGATTGAGTAAGATGATGGGGCTGAAGCATTCGGCCCTGCGCCCGGCTGCAGCATTTAGCGGTTGCTCAGGAAATTGCTGCTGTTGCTTCTGCTCCTGCCCTCAGACTTCTCCCCACTCCCACCCTGATCCTCTCCAGCACGCTTCTAACTTGGTGACTCCTGGATCTCCGTGTCCCCCTGACCTCCTTGAGCACCGTTCCCACATTTCCACTTGTCTGTCAGACAGAAGCATCATGTGACTAAAGCATTTGAGGAGAAGGGAATCTTCCTTTCCTTTTTATAGTTTTTATCATTTAATGCGTGACTTTTTTTAATTTTATCAGTAAATGCGTGACATTTACATGGTGGTAGAATACAAAGATTCTTCATGTAAATGACACAATTCGTAAGAATGATTTCGTGTCTTACCACCTTCCTGACAGTTGCAGGTTTTTTTCTGTTGGAAACAGTGGGATGGTCTACTGGGAGACTGCGTATATATGAGGAGCGGTGGGTCAGGGGATGCAGGTATACTGTGTTCTTAGAGGGGTGTACTTGGGAGGGGGCAGTTTTGCTGTATCTTGCATTCTCAGAGTGCCACCATTATTTGAAGCTTCACACATCCCAAACTGACTCTTTCCCATACCCCACCCCACCCCTACCCCCAACTCCCTGCTACCTTCAGTACTTTTTAAATGTCTTTCTATTGTCTTCTGACCAACATTGTTTCTGATGAGAAGTCAACTGCCTTCCTTATTGTTGTTCCTGTATACATAATGGATCTTCTATTTTCTGGCTTCTTTTAAGATTTTCTCTTTGTCTTTGATTTTTTAGCAGTTTGACCATGATGTGACTAAGTGTGGTTTTCTTTGCCTTTATTCCATGTGGGTTTACTGAGCTTCTTGGACCTATATGTTTTTACTAAATTTGGGGATATGGGGAGAATTTTTAGCCATTATTTCTTAATTTTTTATGCTCAATTATCTCTCCCCTCTCCTTCTAGAACCCCATTTACACACTTGTTCTTCCACAGGTCACTGAAGCTTCATTTGTTTATCTTTTCTTGTCTCATGCTTCAGTTTGGATCACTTCTCCTTCCTGTCTTCACATTTGCTAACCTTTTGTCTACAGCATTTAATCGGCTGTTAATTTCGTCTAAAGTATTTTATGTCAGATACTACAATGTTTGGTTCTAGAATTTTCACTTGGTTTATTTTTATAATTCCCATTTCTGGGATTCCATATCCACTGATTCATTCTATCTTTCATGTTCTCAAAATCCTGTGCATGTTTATAATAGCCATTTAAAAATCCTTGCCTACTAATTCCAACATCTGGCTCATTAGTGAGTTTGATTTTACTGCTTTTTTTTCTTGATTATGGGTCATATTGTCCTGCTTCTTCACATGTCTATAATTTTTTATTGTATACTGGACATTGTGGATGATACATGAAAGACATTCTGTATTTTCTTGTCTTCCTCTAAAGAATGTTGGGTTGTGTTCTAGCAGGCAGTTAAATTACTTTGCCTTCTATTGTGCTCCTTGGAGTCTCTCTACTTGTATACAGTTTAGGAGTTAGCTAAGGATTTGAAGGGAATTGGTGTAGTAATTTTGGGGCTTCCTCTTCTGTAGTTCTGTCTTTTCTGGCATTTCCCCACTAACTTTCCACCCTCAAAGTCCAACCTCTTTCCCATCTTCCCAGACAGTAAGACTGCTGCTTTCTGTTTCAGATTCATTCTTCTGTGTGTCACCGTGAACTGGGAAATGCTCTAGTATGCTTTCCTTCTCCATTGATTTCAAGCAGGTCTTTTTAAATTTTTTAAATATTTTTGGTCCAGAGTTTGTAATTGTTATTGACCAGAGTAGTTGTTCAAAACAGTCCACTCCTCCATTTCGGGAACTGGAACTCCATATCCCAATGAATTTGTTTTCTCACCCAAACCTTCTGTACCCGTTCTGCTGTTGGTGCTCTGCCATGAGCCTAGTTGGTTGGTTGTCCTTCATCCAGTTGTCTGTCCTCCCTGCTTCTGATCATAGTCTGCTGGGAAATGTCAACCCCAAGATCCCAGGTTGGTACATCTCAGTGTACCACCTGAGCACTAGAAGGTGAAAGAGATGTACTGTCCTCACAAGCCCTGTTGGAGCACCTTATGTAGCTACTTGTGATGTGCTAGACATTGAGCTCAACATTTATAGGTATCACTTCATTTTAAAACCATACGAGTGAAATATTACTATTCTATTTTACTAACAAAAAGATTGAGACTTAGCAAAGTGAGGTTCCTTGTAGCAGGCCACACAGCTAGGAAATAATGGGACTGGGAATAAAATCTGCATCAAAGCTAGGAGGAACACGATTGTCCTGAAAAAAAAAAATTGTGCTTGTTTTTATTGTTATTATACTTTAAGTTCTGGGGTATATGTGCACAACGTGCAGGTTTTTTACATAGGTATACATGTGCTGTGTTGGTTTGCTGCACCTGTCAACTCGTCATTTACATTAGGTATTTCTCCTAATGCTATCCCTCCCCCAGCCCCCCACCCCCCTCTCTGTGTCCGTGTGTTCTCATTGTTCAGCTCCCACTTATGAATGAGAACATGTGGTGTTTGGTTTTCTCTTCTTGTGTTACTTTGTTGAGAATGATGGTTTTCAGTTTCATCCATGTCCCTGCAAAGGACATGAACTCATCCTTTTTATGGCTGAATAGTATTCCATGGTGTATATGTGCCACATTTTCTTTGTCTAGTCTATCATTGATGGGCATTTGGATTGCATCTAAGACTTTGCTATTGTGAACAGTGCTAAAAGTTGCTCTTGTTTAATACCAGCATGCTGCTTCTTGTTTTAAGGTCTCTGACCAATCAAGATGCTTCTCACCATCAGTGGTGTGTCATAGTCTAATTGGCAGCACTTTTTCTTTCCTAGTAGAATGTGACGCTTTTTACAGTTGATGACTTGTCAGATTCAAGGAAGTGTGGCAGTTTTAGTCATCAAGGCCCCAGTGAGGTTGGCCTGTGGCTGAGGAGCCAAAAGGCAGAGCCCCTCCTCTCCTGGTCAGCTGGCCTTGGAAAGGTCTTGGGGAGTGTCCAAGCATCAAGAAGCCTGTGGAACTGCCAGAAGCCTCCATCAGTCCAGATTTAATAAAACAGCTGCCACTAGACTGAGTGTGAGCCAGCTGGTCCCCTCCTCTCTTGAAGGCACGTGGTCAGGTCCTGTGACTCTCCGCACCATGCCGGGTGGGGGAACCACATGTTCCCTGGCTCTGGTGAGGAGAAGTTAGGAGACTTGGACTTGTGGGCGATTCTAAGGTGGTGCTACTGTCCAGTGTCACAAAGGATATCCAGGCACCATGCAAAGCCCTTTGAGGACACTGTGACTGTTAAATGCTGGCCAAACAAGTATATCCAAAAGTCATAACAGGATGCATGCTTGGGTACAAAGCAGCTTTGAGAGCCTGTTGTTAGCTCACGTGTGACTTCTCAACTCACTTGCCAGGGGACCGTGAGGACAACACCTCTCCTCAAGTGTGGGTGTCACCTAACAGCCAACAAATATTCGTATTAAGCTCCATCTGAGCACCAGAGTTGGGCTCTAGGTCAATTTGCCCAAAGACAATTTGCTGAGAATTTTAGCTGACTGGTTTTCATTTTGTTTCGTAACAGTATTTTAAGGCGTGTCCAGCTCTCTCATACCATAGCTGGTGCATGGCCCCATCCCCAAGAGAGGAGACTGAGGACTGGCAAGAGTAGAGATTTAATTTTCATTTGCTGGTTTGCTTTGTTTCTTCATAGCGAAAAATTCATAGACACTTTCCAAAGCTGTTTAAAATAATTCCCATCCAATATACATTTTTAAAAAATATTGTCACTTCTGGAACATTGTCTGTGCCAGACGGGACCTATATCCCAAACAGGAGACAAGGTACTGAGGGCAGCTTTATAGTCAGTGGGGGAGGATTCCAACCCCCTTACACAGATACCTGCTGAAATTCCCATTCCAAAGACCAGCCAAGCTGTTGCTGACCTTGTTTATCTTTCCTGGGACCCAAGGAGGCAGCTGATTAGATAAACGAGGGCTTCTGGCAAAAGACTGATAGAGTGAGCCTCTCAGGAATGAGAGCAGGGTGGTGTCACCCCAGACGGAGGTGCTGGTGCTGGACAACAGGGGCTGCTGGCAGAGAGCTTTCTGACTAGTACGTCTGATGTTGGGGGTTTCAGGGGCACCCACATAGGCCCTGCAGGGAGTAAAGGCAGCCAGTGCAGGAGGCTTGCTTCAGTCCTGCCAGCCTCCAGACTACCCCACCGCCTTCTCTCTTCCCTCCCTGGGCTGGGCTGGGTAATCCTGGCTCAGAGGCCTGCAACCCTGGAGGGCAGGGATCTGTTTTTCCTGTCTGCTCAATATTCTTCATCTGCTCCCAGGATCTGCTCTTTGGCACCCTGCCCTGTGCCCAGATGCTGGCTGACCTGTGGGGATTGCCTCTATGGGCTCTCTTACCTTCTGGATTTGGGTTAGGGCTGGCCTGTGGCAGGTGCCCACAGGAAGTGAGAAGATAGGAAGTGAGTGAGGACACGTGTGTCACCAGCTCCCTCCCTGTTGGACCATAGGTGACTTGGTCGAGTCGATAGGAGTCAGCTAGGCTTGGGTTTGAATTCCACCTCCACCCCTTATTAGCCCTGTAACTTATGAAATTTACCTATCCTCCCTGAGTCTCAGTTTCCTCATTTAAGAACTGGAGATAGTAATATCACCTTCCCAAGATGGCCGGGAGTAAAAAGTGAGACATTGTGAGTACAGATGTCCTAGTGCAATATTGGAGACATAGCAGGTGCTCAGTAAATGCTGGCTTTCTTCATTTAGTAATTTGGAGCCTTGTTATCTTGGGTTTCTAATACACTTGGGTCCTCTGAAGGTCATCAGTCATTTCGTATCTCTCCAGACAGCTTTCCTTTAAGTTGTCCCTTTTTGGTTTGCACATCTGTCACTGTCCCCAGAACCACTGCCATAGAGCCTGACTACTAATAGTCCTTTAGTCAAAGAAGTATTTCTCTGCCTTTTCCTTTGCCTGCAGCCTGTATATGAAGTCTGCTTAACCAAAGAAAAGAATCCTTTTAACATAGTGGAAAGCAAGCTTATGGAAAGACAGTGCATGTATTGACATCCAAAAATAATTCATAATATTCACTGAGCTCTTATTGATCCTTGCAACAACCTTATGAGCTACGATAGGTTCTTTTATTATTCCCCAGTTTTCAGATGAAGAAACTGAGGCTCAAGTTAATGGACTTGTCCAGGGTCACACAATGGGCCAGTGTTGACCTTTGGCCAGTCTGGCACCCAGAAGCCTGCCCTTTCAACCTCTTCGTTATCTGCCTATGTGATGGAGAAGGCTCAGCTCTCCAGGCCCTGGGGACCATGTCATTTTAGACAATTGAATTGGCTAGAAAGCTACAGGGTTATCTCTTTCAACATACAGTGTTTTAAAATTTGTATTTATTCTTGTTATGTTTCTGCACAGACCCACACATGCATATGTGCACTCGCCTCCATAAACTTGGCTAATTACACTATTGGCCGCTCCTTGGTGACTCAGTCGTCTTGAATAGACTAGCTTGACTGTGGGCTGTGGGGGTGGAGGGCAATGTTGACAGGAGCCCTGTAAGCCCCAGGCAGCCGTGTTTGTTGGTACTTTCCTAGCAGCCTCTCATCCCTCTCCTGATTTGTTGCTTCTCACCCAGCTGAGATTCCAGAAATCTGACAAGAGTTATTTGTAAATGAAAATAACTGGTCACTAAACTAGTCTAAAGGGCTCTCCTGTGAGTAAAGTAACTGAGACTCACTGCCTGGACTTGATTACATCAATATTGGGTACTCACAGGCCTTTGAAGCTTGCAAGACCTCTGTTCTTATGTAACAGCCAACAGCCGCCGTCTGTTACACACTCACCACATGCCTGGCACTGGGGAGGCCTCCTGCATGGATTACGTCATTGAGTTCTCAAAAACGGAGCCTCTCAGGAGAAGTTCTCTTCATCCGTCTTCCATTTTAACTGATGAGGTAGCTCAGGCTCAGAGTGGTGAGGGAGTCTACATCTACGCAGCCAGTAAGCAGTGAAGTCAGGATTAGACATGGGCCTGTTTGACCCAGAGTCCACACTCTTAACAGACTTCAGTCTCTATAGCTTCCCAGCAGTGCGAGGTTGGGCAACTTAGGGAGGCTCCTGACCCTCATGTCTTCATCTGTAGGATCATCCTGTTTATGTCCAGAACTATTGTGAAGGTTCATGGAGTTGTGTGCTTGAGATACGCATAGCAAGCACCCAGTCAGTGGCGGGTCCTTGTACTCACCACTTCAGCCCATCCTAGGTCAGTGGTTCTCAAGCTTTTGCGCTTCAAGATCAACTGAGGGCTTGTTAAAAGTTTGCTGGGCCCCACCCCCAGTTTCTGATTCAGTAAATCTGGGGCCCAGGAATTTTCATTTCTAACAAGTTCACATGAGGCCCTTGCTGTGGGAACCACTCCTCGAGATAGAGGAGTTTGCCATGAAGGAGAGTCAGGACTGGGCTGGCAGTGACCATAACCTGCATCTGAGAGCTGTTTCGTGAGTGCAGATGCTGGTTACGTATCATGCAGGAAAAATGCGGTTTGGCTTTTTTCAGGCATTTCCTGGGAGCTGGCTGTCTTGCCCTTTCACTCTTCTGAGTGTCATTGACCCTGGGAAAATGTAGCATTTAAGCCACGTTGTGATGTCTGAATGTGAAACAAACTTCATTTGACTGATTTCATTAACACGTCCCTGATTTCCAATTGCTTTCCTGATACAGAAAAGGAAATAAAGGGTACGTTTAAAAAAGGTAATAAATCGTCTTGCAGAAATTACTTCTGTGAATTATCTACCACCACCACAACAAAACACCTAAAGCATGGCTCAGACTAGGTATACTTCTGCTTCGCCTTGGAATTTTAGGTTCATTGACACGATGGTGTGATCAGTGTTCTTCCCTCCCCAGCACGCTGTAAGGGTGGAGCAGCCACCTCATTGCCTTTGGGTCTCCAGTGCCCAGCACAGTGCTTGACACACACCAGGGGGTGCTCAGTCAGCATTGCTGTCACACAAATGAGTGAAGGGTGCAGCACCGGGTACTAGAGTCAGAGGAACCTGGGTTTGAACCTTGGGCCTGCCCTTCCCAGCTGAATGGCCCTGAGCAAGTAACTTAACATGGGCCTCGTTTCTCCTTTTCTAAATTGGGGATTATAAAAATAATACCCATATTTCATAAAGTTGCCATGAGAATTAAATGACATAAAATATCCAAAGTGCCTGCCATATAGTAAGTACCTAATTTTTTCTTCATAATCATCATCAACATCATCATCCTCATCCTCACCCTGCCAGGAAGGCCAGTGTACTGGTATAGACTGTGGGCTCTGGAACCAGACTTTTAGGTCCAAATCCCAGCCCCACTGCATGCTAGCTGTGTGCCCTTATTCATGTCACTTCTCTATGCTTCAGTGTCCTCATCTGCAAAGCAGGGATGAAAAAGCACCTACTTCATAGAGTTCTCGTGACCATTGAGGACATGTACATGTTAGGTGCATGACTGCATGGCTGGCACATGGTAAGCGTTAACTCTTTCCCCACCACCTTCACAGAGGGGCAGGGAAGGAGCCTGTGGAGAGAGCGGCGTGGCCCCATGGGGAGGGAATGGGAGGAGGAGGCACCGTGCACCCTGGGGAGGCTGCCCTGCCCGGTGCCCCAGACCCTCAGCCCCAGCCCCCAAGGGGAGAGAAGGGCAGCCTAGCAGAGAGTGAGAGTGGGTAAAGAAAGATCCTCAGGCTTCTGACACTGGAAACCCCCTCTTCCTGGCAGCCCTTGGAAGCGCAGCTCAGTCTTCACTGTGAGTTGACAGACTCAGCTGGTTTTGTTTACTCAGCGAGCTTGAGAGCATGCCGAGGTGGCGTCCTCCTCTGCAGAGCCGCCTTCGCCTGCAAATATCACCCCCTTTCTGCTACCTGCCAGCCAGGGCTGTGGGTGGGGTGGACCCAGTAGGGACAAGCCCCACCCTGCCACCCACTCACCCACCGGCCTGCCCTTGCCTTTCTTCCTCTGCCAGGCTCGCTCTGGGCAGCCCCAGGTTTGGCCCTCCTTCCCGGCATTGTCAGAGAAGCTTCCAACACCTCAAAATCCACCCTTGGGGGGACCCTCTCCATTTTCTTTAACATGGAACCAAAACTATCCTGGTTTCTATGTGTGCAGAAACGTTTGGTAAACAGAATGCTTAAGCCGTGACTTGCTGGAAGGGGCAAATCCCAGCTGACACCCCAGACACTCGGCCTATTTTGGGCCTGGTCTCTGTGGTCAGAGTGTTTATCTTTGGGCCCCCAGCACCCACTGTGGGTGTCAGATGCTCCTTTCCTGACTGAGTGTTGGCCCTGCCTGGTCCCCTGCCCCTGCCTCCTAGGCTGCTCCGGATAATGCCCAGTATCCCCTTAGTAAATGCTCTTGTCCTCGCTCCCCCCCGTGAATGCTGTGATTCAGCACACACAGAGAGGAGCTTCACGTAAGAAAGAAAATATTCACGGCCGCCATCCAGCTCCAGCAGGCGCCGGGAGACAGCTGCCGGCTCCTGCCTGGCCAGGATGGGATGGCTGCCCACCCTCCACACACAGGGGGGTCTCTCCTCCTTTGTTTTTTTAAAGACCCACAGTCTCTTTTGGTTGCTACACTAAATGCAATTTAAATCTGTATTCCGAACACCTCTGATAAGCAGCAGATAAATAGAATCCTGGAATTCGGAGGACATCACCCATTCAACAAAATACATGTTACAGGCCTGCTGTGTGCCTGGCACTGTGCTAGGTTCCTCTGCAGAGCTGGGAGCAGCCTGGAGGACACTGAGCCAGTGGCTTGGATCCTTTCCCCACCTAAGACCCCTTTCATTACCTCCTCTTAGCTCTGGGTTTTGAAAAAATCTATCAGTAATAATAGCAGCCATGCTACTGTGAAGTTGAGTATGATGTGAAGCTCTTTGTTAATTCATTTCTTCCTGTCCATCACGCCTCACCATGGGTATGATGATTCTAATCTCCACTATACAGATGAGGAAACCGAGCCCTAGAAAAGAGAAAAATCTTGCCAGGGTTACAGAGCAAGGTCTTGCTCCCTAAACTGACTCAGATCTTCATTTTGTTTTTGTTGTTGTTGTTGTTTTTTACTGTTGCAATGTATACAGTCTCTGTGAAACATGCTGCTTATATTAAATAAAAATAAATGTCTTACCCCTTTATTTTTAAAAACTCATAGCTCACTGTTCAGAGCTTCTGAACAGCTGAGAGTAATCATATAATGTCTGTCAGAATAAAACCAAAGTAATGGTTCCCTGCCCAACACCCATGCTCAATTCCTTCTCCACCCCCTCTCCGGCCCAGTGAGTCCAAGATGGGCACTGTGGGGAAGAGAGAGGGTCCTAGACTTGCAGCAAGTGTAGTGCTGAGAGGAGACAGCACTCATCTCTGCTGCCTGGGACACTTGAATGTGCCTGGGACAGACTGCTGCCTGGGACACTTGAATGTGATGAGCTATAGACCCTTGGCCCACCAAGGAGCATGGAAGAAGAGGGGCTGTGTCCTTTCAGTCCTCTCTCCCTCTCTGGGGAGGGAGATTGACATGTAGCTCCTGGAGTTTGGGTCACATTGAACATAGAAACTGGTGGCTGTTTCTAGTATAGAGATTTCTGAAAGCAGAAACCCATGGGGTCACAAGGCCTTGGAAGGACTTGAGTATCTGGGAAGAAGTGGGCTCCGCCCTCTCATTCCTGTCTCTGTGGCCCTTGCAAGATGGGCCCACATGGAGCTAAGAAGTTACTGTGGTTCCATGTGAAGGGGCACAGAGGCTGGAGAGGGGCTGGAGCTGTGGCTAGCCAGGTGGCTGCTGTACCAAGCAAGGGACACCCAGCCCAGAGCAGGGGCCAGGGACATGTGCCCCTGTGGCAGGGAAAGATTTGAGTGCCCTTTGGCAATGGAGGAGCCAGGGCAAAGCCAAAGACAACCTTAGGAGACCCATATCACCACCTCTGTGGGGACCGGCTTGACAGGAGCCACCTACATCTGAGGGAACCAGACTAGGGGCCCTCCCCACCACTGATGGACAACCCCTGTGGGAGCAGATCTTGCTTGAGAGAGTGGGTCCCAGCCAGGCTCTGCTAGAGTCTGTGAAGGGGGTAGGGGAGGAAGTTTACAAAGACAAAGGCAAGGGGACTTGGTAAAGAGCAGAACTCTATCCTACCTCCTCCCAGCTCCCAGAGCCGTAAATAACTGTGGGGAAGGGGCATGCAAGGAGAACAAAGATGAACTTTGAATTGCATTTGAGTCAAGTTTTCAAATAAAGAGAACCAAGTGTTAAATCCTGAAATGAGACTATTCTAATAATGGAAAGTGACTGCAAAGTTACAGAATCTGGCCCAGATTTCATTTAGGGACTTGCTGCCCAAAATTGGAAAGGGGAGGCAACATAGCATAGTCGGGGAGTGGGTGTTGGAGAGAACGAAAGCATTTTGTGTTTATACCCCTGGTGGATCCAGATTCCTCAAGAAAGTAGTAACGACCTCAGCCATCCAGTGACCCCAGGTTGTGAGTCTGTGATCTGGCCACCTGAACCTCCACAAATGCCCGAAGGCCCAGGGTTACCCAAGGAGTCTCTGCACACTCTCTGAGAGAAGTGGCAGGAAGTGGCAGAAGCACCCCTGAGCTCCAGCTGGCTGCAGCCCAAAGGGGAACCCAAATGCATTAGACCTGCCGGCACTGCCAGCCAGGGAGGGGGAGGCCTATGGCAGCAGAGATGATTTGGTGAAGTGAGAGAGTGGGAAAGAAGAAAGCAGGAGCTGAGCCAGAGAGCCTTGTGAGCGTTGTGGAGCACCCACCCTCTTCCTGGGACCCTGCTGGGGGCTCCCAGAGGCTTCCTCCTCCACCACTCACTCGCTGCAGAAGTGGAGTTTGCATGCCAGCTCCCTGCATGGCACTGTGTGCCTTGGGAGAGCTCTTCAGCCTCTCTGAGCCTCACTGTCCAGGTCTATGGAACAGCAATTAAAACAGTCTGCTCCTAGGGTTGTCATCAGGATACAGTGAGCAGAAGCACGTGGAGTCCTGAGCTCAGCCCTGGCCCCCCCAGAGGCATTCCACACTTGCAAGCTCTCCCCACCATCACCTCACCTTCATCATCTCCTCATTGTGATCACACAGGACCTGGTGCATACCTGGTTTTCTGGGTGGGATGCCTTTGTCTTAGTGATTAAGGGTCAGGGACTAGATTCAGGTCTGCCTCACTCCAAACCCAAGCTCTTTTCTGCTTCTGACCCCATGGAGTCAGAGGGTGCTAACACTGCTCTGGATTCTCATCACCCCAGGCTCTGTTCTTGTCAGCAGGGCCTCAAGACATGGGAACCGGTAGACTCAAGTGTAGAGACAACCTCAGTGGTGGCTAGGAACAGATGACCACAGGAATGACCCATGTCAGAGATTTTAACCTCAGCCTTGGGAGAGGGGTATATTTTTAACTACCCCATAATTAATAGGAATTGAGTTTGACAAAAAGCTGAAAGTATACATGGGTAACTGAGATAATGGCCTGTTTGACAAGGTTGCCTAAGGGGATGGCTGTTCTTTTTGCCCATCTACCACCTGATTGTAGAGAAGGGCATGCGACCCAGCTACCCCAGCCATGGCCTCAGACTAGTGCCCCACCCGGGCCACAGTGTATCCTGTCCCTCCACCCTCCAGACTAGTGGCCCACTCTAGGCCAGTTGGAGTCCTTTTCTGGATTGTTTGGTTTTTCTGAAGCCAGGGGAGAGAGAATCTCCTTTCCTTGATTGTAGAACTGTCAGGATGACACCACAGCTGCCTGTAGCTGACCTGAGCCACATGGAGAGGCTGAGTGACTGGGGGGAAGTCACTCCCTGAGACGGGCAGCAATGAAGAGTGGTGAGAGCAAGACATGCAGGCAGCAGGCCGCCAGCTCTACCCCCAACTCCACCCTGCCAGTGGGGCTGTCCTGGGACACAGCTGCAGCCTTTGGTCCCATGAGCCATTTCAGGATTCTTGCAGTCCTTTTCCCTTTTGAAGCTGGTTCCAGTTGAGTTTCTATCACTGGAAACCAAAAGATTCTGACTTATACATCTTTTTCCCCCTTCTTTCATTTAAGAAGTATTACTGAGGTGGAGCAGAGCCTGTGCTGGGCACTGGGGAGATACATGGCGTGAGCAGATCAGGTGTGGGCTCTGACCCTGCTGGACCTGCAGCCTGGTGGGGGCATGTGTTGAGCAAGCAGCGTGTAGAGGCTAAGGGGTTAGATGGATATGGCCATTTGACCTTGAACAAGTTGTTTGATATCTCTGAGCCCAGGTCCCTCATCTGTAAATGGGGTCCAGGGAGATAATACATGTTGAGCTCACACGTAGCCCTCAGAGAATGGAAGCCACTAATATCAGTATGATTCGAGTCCTTCAATTATAAAGTGGCTGAGTATCACAAAGGAGCAGCCAAGGACCTATGAGAACCTCAAATGGGAGAGCTAACCATGTCAGAAGGCAGGAGGGCTCAGCTCTGCAGGGATGCTGTAGGCCACGGCCGAAGAATGAGGAGGCCTCCCCGGGTAGCGAACATGTGTTCATTTCCACAGACTTAATGCTCTATGTGGTGTAGCATTCCAATCTCTGGAATCAAAATGTTCTCGAATGTTAGAGCTGTAAGTTCCAACCCCATCGTTTATCAGTGAGGAAACTAAGCCACAGAGAAAGGCAGCAATTTGTCTGTGGCTGCATTGTCAGTAAGGAAGAGCTGGGAAGAGAGGCCAGAACGCCAGGTCCTGCTCAGCCTGGTAAGTGCTTATTGAGCACTGTGGCCATCAAGCCACCAGTGAGAATGAGGAGTGCTCCACGGTTCCCAGAGTTTGGATGACAGAGGGCAAATGGGCTTCACTAACCACAGTGACACTGCAAGAGGCAGAACCCTGAACCATCCTGGGCACACACCACTCCAGGGAATAGGTGTTGGGCAAGCTCACAATTGCTGCATGTACTCTATAGAAGAAACTCCTGGAAAGAAAAGGCTCTCGGTGCCAGTCATCAGCCCTGCAGAGCCACAGAATCCTGTGGAGGTCAGCCACGGAAGGACAGAGAGTCTAGGTCCACAACTCCACACACCCTGGGTAGTTGTGTGACCTCAGGTGTCCCCGAGTCTCAGTGCCCACATCTAGGAAGTGCCTGCCTCAGAGAGCTGCGTGAGGACTCCATGGAGCTCATTAATGCAGGAAAAGCCTGGTGTGACATCCATTAGGAGCTCAGCTCATGGTAGCCATTCTCACTAGTTTATTATTAATACACTAGGGTTACCGTTACTGGGGGATAGATAGCTCTCTAATTGGCAGTAATTTTTAGTTCACACTGAATCAGAATTCTTCACATTCCTGTTCTGGTCCTGTCAGAGATGGGGATTCCTTGTTTGGGATTTACCTGATTCTTCTATCTCTCCCTGTAATTTGCTGCCCTGTAATTTGGCCCCTGCACCTCAGCTCTGTCCTTAGAAGGGAGGGAAGATGATCCTGGAAGCCAGGGACAGACCTCAGGGCCAACAGTGTGTTGTCTGGGCTCGCCCTGCCTCAGAGGAAGGTTTGGCCAGAAGGTGGGTCACGTAGTCCTGTGCTGACACACAGCAGACCTAGTGAGGTATGAGTTGACAAGCCACCCATGTTCCCATCTCCAGAAGCTGCTGACCTGCCATTCCTGGGTCACTCTGACTAGTGAGGCTTCAGCAAGTTGTGAGTGCCAGGTCCGAGGCAGACTCCCCATGTCAGGCCACCCCATCTTCTCCTCTTCAGGAATGGGGCCTCTTGTTCAGCAGTGGCACAAACATTCATGAACCCAACCCACCTTGTGCCCAGCTGTGCCAGCTGAGATGCCCAAACAGGACCAGTAGTGGAAGCTTGTCAGGAGATGGTGCCCAATGACTAGTGGCATGACCCAGCGCTTGGAGCGTCTGCCTTGGGCCCTGTGAATAGCAGCTGGGGTGGGGGTGTCAGCATCAAGGGCAAGGGGAGGAGAAGCAGAACCCTCCTTTGCAGGGCCCTGGGCCAGTGGAGGTCCACCTCTGACAAGACAGGCCTGGGCCCTCATCCCAGTCACCACCAGTCAGGCGTGTGTTGTGGGTGGTCTCCCTGTGCCTCGGCCTCCATGTAGGTAGAACAGCTGCTGAGAGGAGTCAGTGAGGTAACACAGTGTTTTCCCAGACCTCAGGCATCTGTGACCACCTTTGCCATTTCTATTAACTTTCTTGCTCAGTTTTTCTCTTGAAGTCTATTTTATTCGTAGTCTGAGTTCAGGGGTTTGATGTGCCGTAGTTTTTCTAATGCTTGTTAAGAATAGATACAAATCCCTATTCCCGTGCCACCCGCCCATGCCACCCGCCATCCGCTCATGGCATGTGTCCACCCTTTGGGAAACGCAGAGATGACATGTGTTGATGGCTTGTCACAATGCTTGGCATCCAGGGAGTTCTCAACACTGGTCAGCTTTTGTATATTATTATTATTGTTGTCACCCTTATCACAGCAGTGAGACTGTGGGAGGAAAGAAAAAGGGAGCTTTGGCTGTCTTGTTAGGGCCAACTCCTCTTCTTTACCAAGGAAGCCAGTCCTTTTCCTTTTACCACTTTTCCTCTTACCACTTTTCCTCCTGCCTTGAGAGTTGACTTTGGGGCACCCTGGAAGGCAGTGCAACAGGTCAGTCTCTGGCTGATGGATCAGATGGACGTGCTGTGGCTGCCCATTCCCAGACCCCAGAGCCGTCCGGGCACTTGTGTAAAATGATAGCTCTGATTATTTGCAGTCAAGAAAGGCCTGAACGGGATGTACCCAGGGACCAGCAGCCCCTGTCTACCCCTTAGATCGTCATGAAAGGCTCCTGGGGGCACCCAGCACTTGAAACAGTGCCTTGGTGCCCACCTGGGCTGGAATCCTTTCCACTTCCACTGAAGGATGAATCCCCTGGGGTCTTCCACCAACAGAACATTCCACCAGGACCACGTGGCAGCATGTGATTAGCTTGTACAGGTGTGTATGTTTATGTGGAGGACACACCTAAATCCTAAGAGCAGTTACTTCACAGTGATGGGATTATAGGCAGTTATACTTCTCATTATACCTTTCTATATTCTCTAGAATGACCATAAATGCCCTTTTAATTGAAAAAAAAAATTTTAACCTCCCCCCCAAAAAATCTGGTAGAGACATTTAAGATACACAGAACAGCATGGGGCAGCCATGGAGTCCACGCTGGAAGAGACTTGGGCGAGGGTGGAACATGGAGGTGATGGACAGCCTGGCTGTGCTGCAGAGGCAGGCCCTGGAGAGATGGAAGGGTGGAAACTCTGGTAGATCAATAAGGGGGCAGGGGCAGGCAGCTAAGGTCATTCATTTAGGAGTCAAGGTGCCTACAGGGCTGAACAGCAGGGAGTTGGGGGTAGGCAGCTGCTGGGAAAGACCAGGCACCAAAGGGAGTAGGAGAGGACCCAGGTGGGTGACGTGGAGAGGGCTGTCCAGGGAGTGGAGGGATGGCCTTTCTGCAGCGGTGGAGATTTCCTCCAGCAGCGCTGGGCAGCTGGTGCAGCATCTGGGAGACTCCT
Source organism: Pan troglodytes (assembly GCF_028858775.2). Taxonomy (NCBI): domain Eukaryota; kingdom Metazoa; phylum Chordata; class Mammalia; order Primates; family Hominidae; genus Pan; species Pan troglodytes. The sequence goes on along the minus strand of NC_072409.2, from coordinate 11,314,885 downwards.
TCTGAGACCGATGCAAAGATAGGGCTTTGCTGGGTAGTGCCAGGGAATGCCAGGGGTTGTGGGTGTTCGTGAGATTGGGATTCAGGCGGTCAGCCGTACAGTAAGATGTAAACTCTGACTGAAAAAGAGGGAAGAAGTAAACTCAAGTTTGAGATTTTTGTGCCAAACTGAAATTCCTGCCTACTTAACTTTCAAATATTTTAAGTTTTAAATGTCCTCCAGCCAACAGTAACGCAAAGCTGCCTCCCTCCCTAGCCATCTCGCTTTCCTTGCTCAGAAGCACCCTTGGGGGTTTCTAGCTCAGGCACAGTCCATGCCAACCAACAGCCTGACTGCTGCCAGAGAACCACGTGTGATCTCAGGCCAGTGGGTCCCAGACTTTGGATTTCATGGGCAAGGGAAGCTTCAAAATGAAACTTCAGAGACTCTCACAGGGTTGCCAATTTTTTTTTAATGGCAAAAAGAAAGAAAGAAAGAAAGAAACTGTCCTTATCATTTCCTGGAGAAAGAAACATTTTAACACCTACAGTGTAAGCAGGGCATAATCTCAGAATAAAGAATATTTTTTCCCAAGTAAGGACAACTGGCAGGCTTTTGCTCATACATTTTGAAAGTATTTTTTTAAGTATTTTTCATTTTAAATATTTTAAATATAGAAAATTGAAATGTAAATTTTTATTGCATGTTTTACTTTATGTGTAAATGAATCATTGATATCAGTTTGTCATTTGGGGTTACGTATTCAATAAATTATTCAATAATAGTATGTTTTCAATAATCATGTTATTGAATATGTAACCCCATTCCACTATAGTACTTGGTGTTTTCCACATTCCTTTGTAAAAATCCAGCCTTGCGTAGGTCTGTTGATAATGACAGGAGCAACGTTCTAAATGGTAGTTGCTTCATTTGGAACGTTCTGGGAGAAAATACAAGTGGCAGGCTAGCAAAGGCTGTGGGCACTCCTGCCCTGCGGTCTGAGCCCTAGATGCCTCGTCACATCATAGAGAGCAGGAGATGCCTCTAAGAGGGCATTAGGGGATCCATCCTTACAGACCAGCCTCATATGCAGATGTATGGGAAGCCCTGGTCTCAGGTTGCAACAGTAGGAGTAGAGTGTCTAAGAAAAGGGAGGTGATCGTCCACTGTGAAGTGTGTTCATTGGTGAGTGCCACACTACGCTGCGAGTGGTCTGTGAGATGGGTCAAACTGCAGACAACCTAGAATGCCAGGCTAAGTGATCCCACCTAATTGTTTGGATGAAGAGGACTCTGGAGGCAGTTGGAGGGGTGGGCATCATGGGCGCATCTGGAGGGAAGCAGAAGTCAGGGTGGCTAGCAGAGAAGCACCATGGAGTGTCCAAACAGGTCAGATTGAGTCAGCAGGTCCAGGACTCCCTCCGCAGGAGGGCCTCCAAGCTCAGTTCTCTTGGGTTGCAAATAAGACCCTGGAATCACAGCAGGACCACAGACATTTTACTTGCTGCTGGCTCAGAGTGCACAATGATCAGCCAATTAAATAACTGAGAAGAGGGTTGTGTAGTTAATTGCCTGGCATTTTGAGAGGAAACCACTGTTCTTTGAGCTTGTTGACTCTTTATTTATATTTACATTATACACAAATGTATACAAATTATATACATTTGTGTGTGTATGTATGTATGTGGTTATGTTGCTACTCTGATAATAATTAAATCTGGATGGTAAATAGCAATTATGAGAAGAAGGTTATACCTTAATGATTAATCAGGTAGTATGTGGAAACTACCTCAACAATGATTAATCTTTTTTGAAATGTACAAACTGTATAACAATGCTGTAAAATTTTTTAAAGCACTTAAAATTCCACTATTCCAGTACTTTGTGGTTCTGTATTTTTGTTAAATAGTTATTTTAATTTCCTTAGCTATTTCCCTATTGTTTGACATTAGAATGTTTCCAAGTTTTTGTTTGTTTTCTTTTAACCACCGTAGATTTCCCTGCAATAAATACCCTGGTGTGTACAATGTTTTCCCTTCTTTTAGAATTATTTCCTCAGAGTAAGTTCCTGGGAGTGCAACTGCTGAGTCAAAGGATACCAATATTATTCTGGCTTTGGATTCCCTGATGCTTTCCCAAAGGGTTGAACCAGCTCACCCTGCTCCAGCAGTGTATGGGTTTCCCGATTTCACCACAACCCTGCTAGCTTTCACACTGGTCTTATTTTAAATTAAATGATAACTGGATTTTAGATGGAGGCTTTTATTTATTAATTTACACCTCTCAGTTCTCTCCATTGCTCTGCCCAGAGCTCCTGTACTTTTTCTCCATAGCCCCGTGCTGTGGTTTGATTGACATCTGCCTACCCTCCAGACATGAAGCCCTAATGAAAGAATGATGATAGGGCCTAGACATTCCTCCCTGTTTATGTGGAAACTACCTCAACAGATTTTAAGAAAGGGCAGTTGAGAGATGTTTAAACTATAAATAGACTCGGTGACACCTCTTATTTGGTCAAGGTGGTCCCAGTAATGAATGCAGACTCTGTGCTTCTGGGAGTATGTTTATGTCTCACTTGAATTCTAGAAGACATCAGAGTTAACGTTAAGTCATGATGTATAATTTAAGACAGAGATGAAAGAGTTCCCACTGAAAACAACCCTTCTTTCTAGGTGCTCCGTAATTACCAAGACAGAGGTCTCCATATAGGGGCAGGAGTCCTCGTTGGAGAATGTCTGAAGAAAGCTGAAGGCAAGCCCCTTTGCTATGCCCTTGCCCTCCCCTTCCGGGCACCTGGAGAGTTGGCCACAAGCACAGCAGAGGATGGATTAGGCTGTGGGAGGGGCAGCCTGAGTGAGACTAGCCCCCAGATCCCCTCTTTGAGCCTCTGCTCTGAAGTCATCTCCGTTGTTGGTGCTGAAGCCTGGAACCCTCAGCCTTGTTCCTTCCCTGCCACCTACCTCCTTTTCTCCTCTCCACCCCGTGTTCTGAAAGCTTAGCCCTGAGGCCTGAAAATGGAGCTGCTTCCCTGGCTCAGAGCCTTGGCTGTCCCCCTCTAACAGTGCTTTTGACCCATCAGGTGACCGCTGGATCCCCACCCAGCATTAGCTCCTGGACCCGTAGTACCCCAGCAGTGGCCCTCATGGACGATTTGTGCAGGAACACATGAAATCTGAGTTTCCCAGAGTGTGGGCATGCACTACTTTGGGTCCTCATGATTTTAGATGGCATGGTAGATAACCTTACTTTGATAGCTAAGTATTTATCTTAATGCGATTAACACATCAAACTTATGATTTCACTCAAAAAGTTAAGTAAAAAATCATATAGTGTGACCCAGCAATTGTACTCAGGGTATATACCCAAAAGTAAAAACACATGTTCAAACAAAAACTTGTACATGAATGTTCATAACAGCACTATTCACAATAGCCAAAGCATGGAAACAACTGAAATGTCCACCAAAGGATGAATAGATAAACGAAAAGTAGTATATGCATACAGTGGAATGCCATTCAGCCATAAAGGCAGTGAAGTACCGATCCATGCTACAACACTGATGAACCTTGAAAACGCCAAGTGAAAGAAGCCAGACACAAAAGGTCTCATATTGTATGATTCCATTTATATGAAATGTCCAGAATCAGTAAGTCCATAGAGCCAGAAAGTACATTAGTGGTAGCCTAGGCTGGAAAGCGGGGAATGGGGAGTGATTGCTTAATGGGTGTAGCATTCCATTTTGAGGTGAAGAAAATGTTCCAGAACAAAATAGTGATGATAGTTACACAACAGCATGAATGTAATAAATGTCACTAATGGTAAATTTTATGGTGGGTGTATTTGGCCACAATAAAAAATAATAATAATATAGGTACTATGTTGGCAAAAATCATGAAGGTGATATGTGAGTAAGGCAAAAATAGCCTTACAGTATATAAAGCGAGATAAGAAATAGAGCTGCTGGGCCCTGACACTCCAGCTGGGTTGTATTTCATTGTTGAAATCCACTTTGCTGGAGGGAGGACCAGCTTGACTTTCAGTGTCTACAAGAGGACAGCTGCTCCATGTCTGGCACTGAGTTAAGCCCTTCGTCGGTATTATCTCACTGTAGCCTCACAGTGGCCCTCCAAGGGAGGTGCTCTTATTCTCCCTGTTTTTTAGAGGAGAAACTCCAGGCCACAGCGCTGGTCAGTGGCAGAGCCACGTGGGCACACCTACCCTGCAGGCCCTGTGACGACCTGCATCTTTTCACCCAGGGTTCCTCTGAGGTATCCCGGTTGGGATGTCACCTACTGGTGATATCTGCTACCCTTATGTTTTCAAAAAATGGGGCAGTTACTTCCCTAAACTCATTTGTTGACTATTGGAGGACTTAGAATTCTTCCTCATGATGCCTTCTTTCCCAGGGTTAAGTAACTCCAAGGGACCAAGCCCTCCATCTTTCTGACTCAGGCCGGGGAGGGCTGCATGGAGGCACAGCAAGCCTTTTGCTCCGACTCTGCCTTTACGCTGAGCAGCTCTTAGACTAGAGGTAGAGCCCCAGAAGATGTGGAGCTCTCTGCAGATGCTTTTGAACTCTGATACTATTCTAGGCAAAATAATTCCTATTCAATGAGATTTGAGGCCTAGCCCTGCCACTTACCAGGTCTGTGGCTTGAGACAAGCTTCCCAACCTCTCTGACGTTTCGTTTCCTCATCTAGAAAATATATATAATGGCATTTACATAAATGGAAGACTGGATGTACTCTTTGTTGTTCATATTATTTCATTTTAATTAAGTAATTATTCATGCAGTTATTTGTTTACTGTCTGACAGCTCTGCTAGGCAGTAAGCCGCACAAAAGCAGGAATCGTATTGGTTTTGTTTCCTGCAGTATCTGCGGCATGGAGAACACGGTGGATTCTCGATACGTTATCTATTTTTTAAATTTCAAACTTTTATTTTAGATATGGGGGTACATGTACATATTTGTTACACAGGAATATTGCATGATGCTGAGGTTTGGGGTATGAATCTCATCACCCAGGTAGGGAGCATGCTACCTAATAGGTAGTTTTTCAGCCCACACCCCTCCTCCCTCCTGCCTCTAATAGTCCACAGTGCCTGTTGTTCCTGTGTTTATGTCCATGTGTACCCTGCGTTTAGCTCCTGCTTCTAAGTGAGAACATGCGGTATTTGCTTTTCTTTCCTGTGTTAATTTGCTTGGTATTATGGCCTCCAACTATATCCGTGTTGCTTCAAAGGACATGATTTCATTTTTATGGCTGTATAGTATTCCATGGTATATATGTACATTTTCTTTATCCAGTTTACCATTGATGGGGCACCTGGGTTGATTCCATGTTTTTGCTATTGTGAATAGCGCAGTGATGAACATGTGAGTGCATGTGTCTTTTTTTTTTTTTTTTTTTTTTTTTTTTTGACTCAGCGTCTCACTCTGTCATCTAGGCTGGAGTGCAGTGGTGCAATCTCAGCTCACTGCAACCTTGGCCTCCCAGATTCAAGTGATTCTTGTGCCTTAGTCTCGTGAGTAGCTGGGATGACAGACATCCACCACCATGCCTGGCTAATTTTTGCATTTTTAGTAGAGATGGGGTCTCACCATGTTGGCCAGGCTGGTCTCAAACTCCTGATCTCAAGTGATCCTCCTGCCTCAGCTTCTCAAAGTGCTGAGATTACAGGTGTGAGCCACCGCACCCAGCCTGAATGTGTCTTTTTGATAGAAATGATTTATTTTCCTTTAGGCATATACCCAGTAATGGGATTGCAGGGTTGAATAGTAGCTCTATTTTAAGTTCTTTGAGAAATCTCCAGACTGCTTTCCACAGTGACTGGACTAATTTACATTCCCACCAACTGTGTATGTGTTCCCTTTTCTCTGCAGCCTGACCAGCATCTGTTGATTTTTTTAACTTTTTAATAATAGCCATTCTGACTGGTGTGAAATGGTATCTTACTGTGGTTTTGAGTTGCATTTCTCTGATGATTAGTGATGCTGAGCAGCTTTTCATATTTGTTGGCTGCTTGTATGTCTTCTTTTGAGAAGTGTCTGTTCATGTCTTTTGCCCATTTTTTAATGGGGTTATTTGATTTTTGCTTATTGATTTGCTTAGGTTTCTTATAGATTGGTTATTAGGTCTTTGTCAGATGCATAATTTGTGAATATCATCACCCATTATGTAGGCTGTCTGCTTACTCTGTTGATAGTTTATTTTGCTGTGCAGAAGCTCTTTAGTTTAATTAAGTCCTACTTGTCTATTTTTGTTCTTGTTGCATTAGCTTTTGGGGACTTAGCCAAAAATTCTTTGCCAAGGCTGACGTCAAGAAGAGTATTTCCTAGATTGTCTTTTAGGATTTTTAATAGTTTAAGGTCTTACATTTAAATATTTGATACATTTTGAGCTCATTTTTGTGTACGGTGAGAGGTGGGGGTCCAGCTTTAATCTTCTGCATATGGTTAGCCAGTTATCCCAGCAGCATTTATTGAGTAGCGAGTCCTTTTCTCATTGCTTGTTTTTGTCAGCCGTGTTGAAGATCAGATGGTTGTAGGTGTGCAGCTTTATTTCTGAGTTTTCTATTCCCTCGATACATATTTATTGAATAAAAGAATGAATTAATGCCTGAGAAACACTTAGCACGATGCTGGGCACTCAGTAAATGCTAATAGATGTTAGTCAGTGGTGGTGGTGTTATCATTATCATTACTATTGGTGTATTAAAGGCATTCACGAAAACTCTGATTCTCAAAACAGCCTTGCAAGGTTGGAGTTATGCTCATCTTGAAAAAATGGAAATTAAGATTCAGATAAGGTAAATACATTAACTTGCCCAAGTCCTTTAGAACTTACAGTGAAGTCTGTAACCTAACATTGCCCTAAACTCCTCCTCAGTAGGTATAAAACCCTGAGTCCCTTCACATAGACCAGGAATTGGTAGCACTACTGATATATAATTATACTTTTTTGAGCACACATGTCTTAGAAATAAAGCACATTTTGTGGAAGGCAGCACAGTACCTGTGGATTCGGTGTATGAGAAGCTGCGGTTGCCCAGAAGATAAGCAGAATTCCCAGGCCGCCACCCCTGCCCAGACTGCGGCTGGCCTCCCAAGCTGTGAGCCCCCAGCCTGGGATTCTCTCTGCACACCCAGGTGGGGGCCAGTCGGGCTGGATGTGGGGCTCCCATGGAAGAGAGGAAGGACACAGGCACTTCTTCAGTGCTTGGCCATTGTCAGGCCCATGAGGGGAGTAGGGAGCGTCTGTTTTTTCTCACTGTTGTATCCTGTGAGCCTAGCACAGAGCTTAGCTGAGAAAGTGCTTAGCAGCTACTTGGTGAATACACAAACGAATTAATGACTGAATGAATGAACAAACCTGCTGTGTGCCAGGCACCGTGTTGGTTTGCTTATATGATCTCATTTAATGCTCAGCCTGGACACATGAGGTGAGAGCACATGAGGTGAGGCTCAGAAGGGTGAGGTTGTTTACTGAGGGTCAGCCAGTGGGGTGGGTGTTCAAACCAGGTCTCCCTACCTCCTGTACTACCCCAGGGAGTAGGGGGGGCTCCCAGGCCATGGAGAATCCCCTTCCCCAAACAAGAGAGCCCATTTCACCTCTGGCTGTGATAGAGGCTCAGAGAGGAGGCAAGGGCAAGGAAATAAGTTGTTCTCAAGGCGGTTGCCTGCTTTTTCAGCCCTCGCTGTGGATGGAACAGAATGTGGGGCTGGCGGAGGGAGAACACGTTGGAGAGGAGTGGAAACTGAGGCCTGGGTCCTCGTTTCTCTGCAGTCTGGGCCTGCCATTTTCTACTAATGTTATCACCATCACCCTAACCTTTATTGAGCAGTGACCTCATATACACCTCATTCTGTCTACACCTCCACATGAGGGAGGCACCGTTGTTACCCCTGTTTACAGAGGCCAAAACTGAGGACCAGAGGAACTCTCCTGAAGCCACAAGTCAATGGCAGCATCCCCCCGACCCACTGAGACCACCTGGCTCTAGAGCCCCACCCTGTCCAGGCCGGCCGGCAGAGGGTCGCTTGGTCCTGGAGCAGCTGCTGCTATTGCAGATTGGGGCAGGCCTCCTGGTTCTGAGTCTAGTTCATCCACTGGTTGACACTGGTGTCTTATTGTTGTCTTCCAATGTTGGAGCTGAGAAATCTCAGAAGGCTTTGTTGTGAGGTCCATGGTAGGGGTGGTGCTGACACCAGGATCTTACTAAAGGAAGAGTTTGGCTCTAGAGGCCTGAGCCCAGCAACATAGTGGAGCTGGGCACCATGAGCCTGTTCAGTGAGGTTTGATGGGCTATGAATCAGACTTGTCTTCCTGAGCTCGTGGTAATCCACTTGGAACTAAGTCCTGTTCTGGTCTGGAGATGTTTCCAGTCCCCAGCAGGACATCTGCCCCCTCTGAGGGCAAGGCCTGTGCACCTACCCTCCAGGACTGGATTAAGGATCACAGAGAGTGGGGACCACACAACTCAGCTCCCAGTGTGAACACAAAACAGAGGTTCATGGCTGACAGGTGGGCCCCTGGAGTCTACCCAGCCATGGCCAGGAGGTTGAAGGAGCAGGGTTTGTGGCCAACCAGACCTGGATTCAAACCTTGGCTCCTCCAACTGTGGGCCAAGAGACCTTGGGAAACTCACCCTACTGTTCGGAGCCTCAGTTTCCCCACCTGGATGAAGAAGGTCATGATGCTTTCCTTGGAGTGCTTTTGGTAGATGAGCTGAGGAGATGGCTCAGGTCACCCCATGTGGCAGCACCCCTGCCCTGGCTCAGCAGCTTCACACGATCACATGCAGTCAAATAAGGCCAGGATGGGAAGGGCAAGCTGAAGCCATGCCATGGATCAGGGCCCAGACTCAAGAGTCAGACCTGAGGTGCAGTGTCAGCTCTGCCACACACTAGCTGTATGATCTTGAACAAGCAACTTAGCCTCTCTGAGCCTCCCTTTCCTCTTCTGTAAAATGAAGACTCCATGAAATTGTACACGTGCTGCTCAGCCCAGAGCTTGTGACCATGGTCACCATTCCCGGCATTCTTTTGCCTGCAGGCTCCCATTCTCCCACCCCACGCTCTGAGGCAGCTCCCTTGACCCAGGAGCCTCATTTGAGCCCCACCTCTCCCAGTGCCCCTGTTTGTGGGCTCGGGGTCACCAGGGGCCAGATCACTGTCAGGAACCCTCACCGAAGGAGAAGCAGGCCTTTTCCCAGACCAGTACCCATTGCAGCCTTTGAATAGAACACTTCAAATTACTCCTCTTTCACCATTGCTTTAGGCTTTCCAAGCTCCAAATGGGCCTTCTTACTGGTATCCCTAGGCTACTTTACCACCCCCCTCACCCCACCCACACAGCTGCATCAGGTGCAGCCTGTGCAGAGTGGGCATTTGTATGCCCTTCATGGCCAAGTATAAGCTCCTGCTTCCTGCATTTGAGATGCTCGTGCTCAGGGAGTTGGCATGAGGCATCCTCATCCCCATCTCAAACTGGACTCAACAGAGATGCCCTTTCCTGGGCTCTTACAACTGGATTACTAGGGCAGCCTCACTACCGAGCCCCAAAGAAAGGCGTTCATCCTCAGAGCTCACCAGATGGGATGCAACCGTGAAAGCCACCCAAGTGCTTGCTTTCTGCCCCAGGGGTTTGGGTGGCATCTGCAGAAGGAGTCTGTGGGCTTCACAGACCACTGATGAGGGAGTGTGGCTATGGTGGGTGTGATCCATTAAGAGTGAATTCAGGGCTGGGCTCGGTGGCTCACGCCTGTAATCCCAGCACTTTGGGAGACCGAAGCGGGCGGATCACGAGCTCAGGAAATCGAGACCATCCTGGCCAACATGGTGAAACCCCGTCTCTACTACAATACAAGAAAAATTAGCCGGGTGTGGTGGCACACGCCTGTAGTCCCAGCTACTCGGGAAGCTAAGGCAGGGGAATCGCTTGAACCCGGGAGGCAGAGGTTACAGCGAGCAGAGATCGCACCACTGTACTCCAGCCTGGCAACAGAGCAAGACTCCGTCTCAAAAAAAAAAAAGAGAGAAAAAAAGAGTGAATTCAGAAGTTGACAGCTGCTGCTGCCGCCGGTCTGTGATGGTGAAACAACCCCATAGATTTATATGGAAAAAAAAAATGTGCGTTGACCAGTATTTTATGGCATCCAAAATCCTATCTCTTTGGGTCTTTATATCTAAGTACCATAATTACTAAGGGAAAATATCCTTCTTAAAAAAAAAAAATCAAAGCAATTGACATATCATCAGGTGTCCACTAATATTTCATGGGTAAACAGTCCTTCCTGCCTTCTAGAAGCTCCTCCTCCCACAGGGAAGCAGGTGGGAAGGACAGCAGCTACCATACAGCATCATAGCTGGTCTGGTGGAGTGTATAATTCAATTACAGCGGAGGGAAAAGGGAAATAAAGAGGGTTAGGGGTCACTTTTATGGTTTTTTAATTTTTTATTTTTTGCTTTTTGTGTTTTGCCTGAGTCTTTACAAGAGTTTTTTGTTTTCGTTTTTGTTTTTAATTCAAGTGTTTAGCCAGAATGGGTCTAGGAATAGATTTCTTTCCTGGAACCTAATAAACTCAGAATGTATCTAGGGATAGATCTCTTTCCTGGAGCCTGATAAACTCTGAGTTCTATCCCTAGATACATTCTGGCTAACTGCTTGAATTCAGGAAAACACCCTTCTCTGGTCATCTCTCTGTTCTCAGGCCCCTGTATCCCCTTATGTTCTTTCTTCCCCTTCTTCCCCTTCTCTTTTCATTGGCACTGAGGGAGAGCTTGCCAACCTTGCCCACCACATCCATGATGCAAATCTCCGCAGTATCTGCCTCACTCCTTATTGTTTAATTTTTTAATTCTTCTGCCATGTTTTTAGTATTCTTTGATTTTTTTTCATATCTCATGCATCTCTCTTTCCATCGCATCCACCCGCAGTTTCATCTCTGACAGTTCTCTCTTATCACAGAAGCCTTGTCTTCTTGTACTGTATTCAAAAGAAAAGCTGTTTGAACTTTCTTCCAGATCCTGGAATAGACTGTGTGGGGAGGTGTGGTCTCTCTTATCCCTCTACTTCTCCTACATGCAGTTCAAACCCATTGCTTGGAAGTATTCTTTTGTATTATCCTTTTTGGATTTTCTTTCCCCTGAATGTACCCTTGAATGTAGTAAAATCTATTCAGCTTTGGGGTTTATTAATAGGCAAGGCATTTGGGCTTCCCTCCGAGCACACTCCAGTTCTTTTCTGGAAGTAGCAATCTACAAATGAATGTGAGAAGATGGTGGGCAAAGGGTGAGTCAGAGCATTCTAGAACCCCTCCGGTCAGCTCCTACTGGGCAGTGAGTGTACTGGTCATTGGCCCAAATTTTCTGGTTTCCATAGCCTTGGATCACTGTGTCTTGGGAAAAGCCCCAGGAGATATGAATTATTTTGGTTTCAAGAGATAAGGTGTAAATCTGTTCAATTTCTGTCCTGTATATCTGCCCTATAGTATATTAAATTTCTTAGATCCTAGCACTAAGGCTGTCTGTCCATAAGTCTTAGTTGGTAAGGAGGTTTTCAGTGGTAAGTCAGGGAAAGCTCTGTGAGGGGCGGCCTAGTCTCTTCTGGAAGGTTTCCAGAAACTGGTCTGTACCCCCATCTCCTCCTAAAGCTTCAGGGATTTTTTCTCAAGTAACTTCATTGAGGGCCAACATTATCCAGATAATCTGCAACCCTTTCACATGCATTACCTGCTTTCGTCTTCAGCCCTGTGAGAAAGTTACAGGTACTATCTCTATCTCCCAGATGAAGAAAGCAAGGTCCCAGGAGTTGAATAACTCACCCAGAATCACACTGAACAATAAGTGGCAATGCCAGGATTTGAACAGAGATGCCTCAGGTTTTCGTAGTTTTCGTATCTTTCCTCCAGTGTATGTGTTGAGCTACATGTGAACATCACATATGACATAGTATATGTGAGTGTGGGTTCTGCAGTCAAACTGTCTGGGCTGGAATCCTACCATTGTCACAGAGTGACCTTGGGCAGATTACTTAACATCTCTGGAGCTGAGGAGAGTAGCCAGGGCAGGGGGAGAGCAGATGAATGAACTCTGTGAATGCTGAAGACATAGCTAACCCTCTTTTGTCTCACTCACCTCTTGATTCCTTTGGGGTCTCTCAGTGGCACCTGAGGATGATTCCCCCAAGTAAATGTATGCTAGAGGATTACTTTTTTTTTTTTTAAGCAGTTTCATGCCCTTAATCGTTTGTGTAATTAATGCCTCTGTTGAATGTCCCTCTTCTGCCAGGCTGCATGCCTCATGGGTTCAGGGCCTGTGCGTGTCTGGTTCTCCTGTATACCCCTGTGTCTAGAATGTGGGAGGTCCTCAGTGAGTATTTGTGATGCTAAGGCCCTGTCATGATGGCGGCGCACATCACTGAGCGAGCTGGTCCCTAAGCACATCACCCTGTGCCCTTGCAGCTTCCTCTCCCCAGTGACCTGTCACCTTCCTTCAGGGTCCTTGCTTCTTCTAATTGGTCAGCAGACATGCTTTCTTGCCACTTCGGCCTCTGTTCCCTGCAGAGCATCCTCTGACGATGTAGCCAGAATGTCCTAATGAGGGGAGCATTGGCCACAAGGCCCTGCTGGTGTAGCAGAAGGGGAAGTCAGAATTGAGTAAAATTGGTGCTGGAGAATCAGTGCACCAACTGGTGCAGAGCAGAAGGATGGGTCTCAAGGAGGTGACCAGGAGACCACAGTCCAGAGGGTCAAGTTTCTTGGGTCCTTTCCCAAGGGAGTTGAGTCTCATGGGCAGAGGAGAGGCAATACAAGGAGAGTAGGTGTAGGCAGGCCTTCCAATCTGAAGCTGACCCCAGCCAGTGACGGCCCAGGCTCTCCCCTACCTTCCCATCCCACCCCACCACACAAGACCAGACTAACAAGAGCACTGGCTATTCCATCACCCGCTGCTGGCAGAGCTGAGGGCTGAGTGCTTGGCCTGCCTTGGGTGAGATTGGCTCCCAGGCTTGGTGAGAATAGCGCTGCCTACAGACCCTGACCAGGGCGTTAGGGCTGCAAGAGGCAGGGCTGCTGCTGGGCCAGCTGGATCTGGCCAGGCCAAGTGCCTCGTGTCCACAGGGTGTCCTGGAGAAGGGTGGAGCCCACAGAGATGGCTCCTGCCATGGAGTAGGAGGAGCCCCTGCCCACTGAAAGCCTGCGACCTCCCCATGAGGACTCACATCCTCTCATCTCCGTTGAGAAAGGCAGGGAGAGATCAAAACACCTGAGCCTGAAAACCACAAATAAATTCACAATCAGATGCCTTCTTCCTTCCAGAGGGCCCAAGGAACCTCTCAGTATTTCATTTCAGCAAAATCAGTAAAGAATTTACTTTGAGGAAGTGAAAATCAGTTTCGATCTAGCTAACCCTCTGAAAATCTGTTGCTTGTTTTCCAGAGAATGCAGGGATTGATGATTGAGGTTTAGAATGTTGTCTTTTGTTACACAGTTTCCATTGAGTAATGAGTAAAGCTGACAGTTTTGCATCTGCCTCCATTATTATTTTTGTTATACTTAAAGACTAGGTACAGTGTGGTCACAGATACGCGAGTGCATTAGTGGAAGTGGAAAATACTTTGGCGACTGAAGCGGCTGTCTGTGATCTCACTCTCTGGCCGTGATCCTGGTGGCCTCGGACGTTTGGGGAGCCTTTCTGTGCACAGTAGCAAATCTCTGAGCCAGGGTTGGAAAGACAAGCTCAAGAGTGTTTTCCTTGGCACATGGGCAGCCTCGGTTCTACCCAATATAGAGGCAGGTTTCTAAGGCTTTCACTGGGGGAATCATCTTGCATTTCCTTTTAGTGACGTTAGCTCCTCTGGAAGCACTTTATAGCACTCTGAGAAATATGAGTATTTAGCTTACAGATACCACAGTGTGGGGCTGTCCCTTAACAGAGTGGCTGTGGAGTGGGGTGCCTGACAACCGCAGCCACCCTTCCACTGAGCAATAGAATTTCAGAGGCCAGGTTGAAGGGAGTCGTGTATATTCCAATAAAGATTCAACATGGGGTCCATTCATTTCCCTAGCCGTTTGCTGAGCCCCTGTTCTATGCTAGGCTTGGTGCTGGGCCCTTGAGCATGCAGAGATGGATAAGGCACAGCCCTTGCCCTGGATAAATGCTGTAATTGAGGAAAGGACAGTGTGCTGCGAGCCCAGGAGGAGCCAGTTAGCAGCCAGGAAGGAGAAGGAGGCACAGAGGGAAGGGGAGGAAACCCCTCTGCTGAGGCTCAGAGGCATGAGACAGAGGCCACATCAGGGGCTGCATGGAGGGGCTGGCATAGTTGGGGCATCCCATGAGACGTGGAGGAAGAGGCTGGAAAGGTAGTGTGGGGCAGAGCCCAGAGACCTTGGATGCTGTGCTAAGGAGTTTTCACATTGCCTGTTGGGATAGAAAGCTACTGGGTATTTTTAAGTAGGTGAGGGGCATGGTCTAATAGGGTTTGAGAAAGATCACAGGGTATAGACTGGACTGGAAATGGAGAGAGCAAAAGCAGGGAGTTGTATGAGGGGATAGGAAGCACTAACAGATTGGAGTCAGTGTCTGTGGCCTTTAAATCTAAACCTAAAGACCAACCAGGGGCTGCGAACGCTCGGAAATTCTTGTGCTTCACATATTGCTCTCCTTCTCCCTGCCAAAAAAGTGTTTGCTTCTTTAACAGAAAGAGAAAGAAAGAAATATCTTGCTTTTTTTTTTACTTCTAAAACTGTAGTATATATTCATAGCTAAAGGTTAAAATAATATAAAATTGTATAAAGCAGAAAATAATCCTGCAGTTTCATACCCAAAGATAGCTATCGATAACAGATTGAGCAGTGTATTCTCTGTGTGTGATCTCTCTATTGTTACAGGCATACCTGATGTTTTTCACTTAAAAACATATCATGGATATCTTTCCGTGTCAGTTCTTAGAAATATATTTTATCCTTACAATAGCTGCATGATGTTCCGCTACTTGGATATAAAATAATTTATATAAACCATGTGTTTTTTGTATAATTATAAATTACAAACAATGCTGCAGTGAACATTTCTTATTAATGTTTGTAGTAGTATTGCTACAATTTGTAGTAGTATTGCTGTAGAGTAAATTTCTAGAAGTGGAATTACTGGGTCCTAGAAAACACATTATTTGACATCCAAATTCTCCTCCCAAAAGTTTCTATCAATTTATGCTGTCGTCACTCTTGTATAGTGTGACTTTTTCCACACGCTCATCAACACTAAATATTATTGATTTTTAAGAACTTTGTCAGTATAAATGGGAAAAAATATCTTGTTTTAGTTTGTAATTCCTTGATTATTACTGCATCTTGGGAATCTTTCACATTTTTATTTACATTTGTACTCTTCCACAAATTGCTCATCTTTTATAACATTATTTGCATTTATTGTAGGAGCTCTTTATATATTAGGACTATTGACTGTCTTATAAATTGCAAATATTTTTCCTACTCTATTTGTCTTTCAGCTTCATGTATGGTGTTTTATTTGATCGTGCAGAAGTGTGTGGGTTTTGAGAAGTGGACCCCAATATGTCAGTCTTTTTTTAATGGTTTTGGGTCTCATGTCACACTTAAGCCTTTGCGTACCTCAGCATTATAAAATTATTCTTCTGTATTTTATTCAAGTGCTCGTATTATTTAGATTTCAACTCCCTAATTTATCTGTAATTTATTCTGTTTTAGGAATGAAGTAGAGATCCAGCTTTATATTTTTCCAAATCAATAATCATTTGTCTCATTATCATTTATTGAAGGATTGTTCCTTTTCCCATTGATTTGAAATATACCTGCATCGTATACTAAATTTCTATATCTCTATGTATGTATTGCTGGGCTCCCTTTATTTGTCTAACTCTGTAGCAATACTATACTGCTTAATGACTGGGCATCACAGCACATTTTATAACAAGCCCCTCTCTTCATTCTTCTTGTTAAAAATGTTTATTTTCATACATTTCCTCTTCCAAGTGAACTTTGGAATCATTTCAGATATGAAATGTGTATGTTAATTAGGCAATAATTGACATCCTTGTAATGTTGTGTCTTCCCATCTAAGAATATTATATATTTCCTTACTTATTTACATCTTCTTTCAATCCTTCAGATATTTTTACTTCATTAGTTTTTACCTGAATTACCAAAGTGTTACATTCTCATTGCAACAACTCAGATACAATGAGATGTAGATAAAAGGTTTGTATTCTTATGAATTGTGCCTTTATTTAGTAAAATGGATGCTTTGGAGAAGGATTCATAGGCCCAGGATATGTGTATACTTGATTTTAATAAATGTTATGTATGATTTTTCTATCAAATATGTTTTATTCATATAAGTCTTACACATTACTAAGTTTATTCCTAGGTGTTTTATAGTTTTGCTGTTATTGTAAATTGCCCTTTTTTTCCATTGTGTTTTCTAGCTGATGATTACTGTTATATAAGAATGACATTGATTTATGTATATTTATTTTGAAGTTAACTTTGTTATTCTAATAGTTTTTCAGTTGATTATCCTGAATTGTCTAATTATATCACTAATGTGATAACTAATCATATCACCTGCAGAAATGACACTGTGATGTGCATCTTTAATATTTATTCCACATTTGTTGTCTTGCTTTATCACATTCAGCATAGTGTTAAATGATAGCAGTATGTCAGATATTCTTGATTTGTTCCTATTTAATAGGATTTCAATATTAAGAACATTGTTTTAATTTTCTAATATGTATTCTTTATCACATTAAGGAAGTCTGTGTCTAGCTCAGTGCTTTATCAGGACACGCCAATGAGTTTTATTTGATAATATTTTATTTGGAATCCCTGCATCTTGATTTATTAATGTGATTGGTCTCTGTTTTATGCCACCTCTGTCAGGTTTGGGTGTAATGGTTATGCTAGAATCGTAAAATGAACTGCAGCTATTTCTGATTTTTCCTGTTCTGGAACAGTTTAAGTAACATTAAGTTTTTCTTTTACGGTTTTATGCATGAGCTCCTTAAAAATCATCTAGATATTGTATTTTAATTATATTAGATTGGTGCAAAAGTAATTGCAGTTTCTGCGATTAAAAGTAATGGCAATTACTTTTGCACCAATCTAATAGTATCTTTCTCCATTATTAATATTTTTCTCTTTATTAGTAAATTAACGTTTTTTTCCTCTTCTTGAGAGAACTTTGAGAAGATATATTTTCCTACTAAGCATTCATTTCATCTAGATTTTCAAATATGTTACCATAAAATTTACACATACCACTATTTTAACATCTCTTCCATATTTGAAATCATATCCCCTCTCTCATCCCTAATATTGTTCGTCTGTGTCTTTTTCCTCAGTCGTACATACCAAAGGATTGTCCATTTCATTGATTTTCTCAAAGAACCAACTTTCAGTTTTATTTATCACTTTGCTAGACTGTTGATTTTTTAAAGATTCATTATTTATGCTTTTATATTTTAAATTGTTTTCTCGTTTCTTTTTTTTTCTAGTTCTATATAATGAATACTAAGTTCACTTTTTAAATGTTTTTTAATTATTAATATAAGCATTTGAGGCTGTGGACTTTTCTCTCGGTGGTTACATGGCCTTGCATCATTGTGGATAATTTTGATATTTTAATTTTAACTTATTTTTTCATCTCAAAATTAATTGGTAAGTGTTTTTTCTTTCCCAAATAATTATTTTTAAAAATTTGTTTTTACCCATGGGACAGAGAAGGGGGTGGAATTGCTCCAGATGCCCCGAAGCCACACGGGTTATGAGTGTGGGAGGTATAATTTCCCCAAAAGGAAATCAAGGGCTGTTTCCAAAATAGGGAGTGGGTGTTAGGCAGAAAAAAGTGTCAGTTTCTTCTCTATTCCCAAGTGTCATTGAAGGGTTAAATGAGCTAGTACATGTAATATACTCAGCACAGTGTCCAGCATGAAAAAAGGCCAATAACAGTAACCAGATGCATGGCCTCTCCTCATGCCCCTTCTTACTGCCAGTCAGAACCCCAGTGCACGCTATGCCATCCATTGCACTCTGGGGGAACGTTTGCAAACAGTGGGTTACCTCTTTGTGCCTGTACATTACCAGGCAATCCCCAGGGCATGAGGGGATCTATAGTTGTGTCCTCATTTCACCTTGGGGAGCCAGGAGGTGATTTGGCTTCCCTGGACTTCAGGATTCTGTCCAGACAGCAGGACTTTGCCCACGTGCCTTTGTGATTCATGAGCCACAACCCCAAGTCATACACAAGGCCATGTGCTCATCCAGAAAGCGTGGCCTCTGACCACCTGCCATGTGACTCCCTGTGCCTGCCCCCTTCTGCAGACCGAGGAAACTGTCTCAGTGACAGTAAGCTTCCAACAGCTTTCACAAAAGGAATACTCTCTAAATGAGGATTTGTTCTGAAGCCCTGTTTTGCTTGATGGATATTAATTAGCAGGTGCTAGTTAATACTCACAGTCTTCCCCATCTTCTCAGGGAGCCTGGGCCGCCTGCTGAGATCTCGTCATGCAGTAGATGGAAATGCTTTGTGCTCTCTTAAAGAGAGCACACACATCCTAATGAGCTGCTGCTTTGTTATTTCATTTGGAATTTATCAGGACAGTTTATGTGATCCAACCACACAAGTATAGTTCTGCATGCCAGCACTCCTGAATACTGAAGTTTGAAAGTGATCTTTTTAAGGCAGAGCAGGAGAACATGGAAAAAAGTCTTTCATCTCAAACTTTGAAAAAGGGAGAGAGAGAAAATGGAAAGTATAAGATGGAAATATGGCACATTTTTATGCTGTAGAGGGTTTTTTTTTTTCCCCTCAACACAGCAGAATTTTCCTTATTAAAAAGATAGCTGTATGAGAAAAACCAAAACCAGACTCGGGTTGCAAGTGAGACGGGGTGGCGATGGGAGAACAAGGGAGCAGTGAGTCTCTGGGCTTGTGGGAAGTCCTGGTGCCAGCCGTGGGCTTTGGCTTGGGGAGGCTGCAAGCGCCCAGCTTCAAGCAGGCTCTGGGCCATCGAGCATGGGTGTCCCTCAGCTTCAGAGAAGGTGTCTGTTCAGAAGAGCACCTCCTTTGTCAGCCTGGCACTCCCTCCTTGGGGCCGGGTGTCCTGTGGACACCTCTGGTGGGGAGCCTGTATTCACTGTCAAGAAGCAGGTTTGGCCACCTGCCCCGTGTGTTGAGGCCAGCCCAGCTGCGGAGGGCTTCTGGAGCAGAACGAGCTGAGAACTGCCCACTCTGGCCCTGGGGGTTTGCCTCACCATGGCAGTCTGGTTGGCACTCATGTGGCAGCTACAGCAGTGTCACCAGGCCCTGTGTGGGGCATGGAAGGAGGGAGCAGAGCCCAAGCATGGTCTGGGATCTGTCTCAGAGGAGGTCCAGTCTGCGGGTGGGCATAGCCATGGGGCAGATGCCAGCTGCCAGCAGTGTCCTGGGGATTGGGGGAAGACAGGCCACAGCAGGGGTCCTCACACCCCCAACTCTCTGCCTGGAATCCTCATCCCTGTGCCAGCCAATGACTTCCAGCCCCCAGCCTCCAGCCCCTAGCACTGCTGTCTGTCCCAGATCTTTGGAGTCAGGTAGTCCTGAATTCAAATCCTGATTCTCTCACTTGCAAGCTGTGTGATCTTGGCCAATTGAAACTAAGCTTCAGTTTCCTAATCTGTAAAATGGTGGGGAACAGGAGTGCCTTCTGTACAGGGTCACTGCTAAGGTGCCATGGTAAACACAATACCTCCCTTCCCTAGAGTAGACAGTGGCTGTTACTGTCAGGATTGTTCCCCCCAACAGGTCTGCACCTCTCAGCCTTGCCTGGTCCCTGGCACTGTCCAGCCCCAAGGCAGCCAGGGCCAATGGCTGATCCAGTTACTGTCCATCTTCATAAGGCCAACATCACAATGTCATCTGCTTTGGTAACTGTGTAAATAGGAATAGGAGCTGAGATGTCCAGCTGTGCTGTCCCAGTCCAGGTGACAGCTCCAAGCACTGGTCCAACTGAGGGGTGGCCACCATGCAGTGGGCATCTGGGCACCATCCACGGTTGTGGCAAACCCAGCTGGGCTCATTCCTCCCGTGCTGCTGCTTCAAATAGGGCCAGCCGTAAGGTCAGCTCAGCTTCTTATGCACTTCAGTGGTCCAGGCCCTGGACTGGGAGACTCGTGTAAACCACCGTTATTACCCTTATTCACAGTCAAGGAAACTGAGGCCCTGGGAGGTAAAAAGGCTTGCCTAAGGCCACCCAGCTGGTGAGTGGCAGAGCCAGGGTTCCGAGTCTCCTGGATCCGGGCTCCACGTTCTCTCACTTATACCACAGCTGCTTGTCATGTGGCAGAGCTGGAAGGACCCCCAGGACTGGGTGGGACACTGATGATGGGACCTGGGGGCTGACCAGACTGACCACAGTGGACATGAGGGAGGTGGAGAGTAGCAGGTGGTAGATGGCACAGGGGAGGCAGCCACAGTAGAGTCATGAGCCCTTTTGGAGAGTGTTGACCCCATAGGGGAAATCAGTCAGGGACAGCCATAGCCTGGGTTCACCTATGCCCCTATCTTGCCTCACTGGCTGCCATACACCAGAGAGTCTGGCTGGAGTAAAAGAAGAACCGCTCATAGACAACCTGGACAGACCTGTGCTCAAATCCTGCTTCTGCCACTTCCCAGCTGTGTGGCCACAGACAAGCAGTATTCCCGGTGCACTCTCAGCTTCATTTTCTTCCCTTATAAAATCACAATGAAACCTCCCTGACAACAGCATTTTTCTTATGAATCGATAATCTGGGCAAAGCTCTTAGTTTAGGACCTGGCACACAGTATGTGCTCGGTAAGCATCAGCTCTCTTTATCATCACTTGACTGGTGGTGGCTCTCTCTTCAGCTACAAAACGAGGGTAACATGTGCTTCATAAGGTTATTGTATGAGTTAAATAAAATATGCCTTCTCTCATGCATTCCTTTGTCAGCCAGCGTTTACCAAGCAGCTCCTGTGTGCTCAGTTCTAGATGCTGGAGATTGAGCTCCTGGAGCAAGACACACTTCCTGCCCTTGAGGCGTTAGGCCTGATGGGGAGTCAGATTTGAAATACACAAATGATGCAAACAAGTGTCTGTGTGCGGTTGTGGGGTGTGCCAACTACATGTAGAGCTCAGCACTGTGCCTGACATGGTACAAGTGGAAGGTGGTTATTCTTATGATTTCATTATAGTTTAGGCTTATACATATCTCTGTTGTGGACTAATACAGTACTGAAAAGATTTCTGTGGATTTGTGCAGCGTTAACTGTAGGAGACTTGCTGCTTGTGCTGTGGTTTTCATTGTGGGAGTGAAAGGCTATTTATAGGGAGGTTCTTTCTAGGCATTGCCTAGGCTCAAGGTCTCCCCACATCGTTGGAGCCAGGAGGCTTCCTTTTGAGGGGTGCTCTACCCAGTCCTCAGCAGGTATGGCCTTGGCTCACACTCCCGGGTCTTGAGGAGTAGGCAGGTGTGGGCATCTGCATGTTTTGTAGAGGGGAATTATGAACTCTGTGGGCCTCAGTTTGCAGAGCACCACTCAGGGATCCACTTCCAGGAACCCAAGAGGAGGCCCAGTGTCCGGCACCTGTTCTCACAGGGCAGCACAGGGTGCACCTTTCATGTTGAGAGTGTTACTTGAGAAAAGGCAACTCCCTCTGTGTTTCTGATGACCAGTGGATGGGAACATGGGTGCAGCAGCCTGATAGACCTGGGTTCAAATTCCATCACCCTTGCTGTGAGGCCTTGGGCAGGTTTCTTAATCTCTTTGAGCTTTAGTTTTCTCCTCCTACTTTCCAGGGTTGGTGGCAGGATCCCATGAGACAGGAGGGAAGTTTCTGTCTTGGATTTGATACCCAGGGAGCAAGTTGCCTTTCCCCCCATCCTGCTCTCCAGTTTCTCTGCTTCTGGGCTGAGCTTTCACTCTGCCACTCTGAGCCAGCTGGGCCGAAGTCTGCACATTGTGTCTGGAATAAAGCTGCCCTATGTCCCACATCTCTTCACTCCCTGCCATGCACTAGAGGATGCTTTTTGTTGTGGTTGAAGCAGTAATAGCATTTTTCAGGATTGCCGTTGCTGACGCTTCAGGGTGGTAACTGAGTTACATTTTTTTTTAATTTGTGCACATGTACCCTAAAACTGAGTTACATTTTTAAGAGGGGAGAAGAAAAACAAGGTGAAGAGAAAGAATAAATCTGTGGATTCAAACTCACCAAACTTGGAGCTTCTCTACAAGGGAAATTATTTCTAATTATTAAAATTTTGGAAACATGGTACCACCAGGAAGAAAGGAAGTGGAAATGGCTCCTGTGAGAAGTATTAGCATATGTTTCTGTGATTTAACAGTTTCCCGTAACAATGTGCATCTATTTTAAAAGCAGACGAATGACTCATGGTATCTAGCACCAGTGCTCCACTGTAATGGCAGGAAGTGTGTACCCTGGAGGAGGCAGGCTTGGGTTCAACTCCTGTCTCTTTCATTTACCAGCTGCATGACCTTGAGCAAGTTACACATCCTCTCTGAGTTTCCTTTTCCTTCTCTGTAAAATAGCTTGTTAGAAGGATAAATCAGATAATGAACGTATAACTCTTAGTGCAGTGCTCATCTATCCATGCACAAACCCTCACAACTTTTATATAATTAACCAAGTTAATTCCAATATTTGTAATAATTCTTAGTTGTTCAATAGTAAATTTTTAAGGCTATAAATTTCCCCCTGATTACCACTTTGGTCAGAACCCGTAAGTTTTGATATGTAGTATTCTCCTTGTCATTGTCTTCAAATAGATTCTTCAAACAGATTTTTTATTTTTTCTTTGACCTAAGAGTTATATGAGTGTGTGTGTGCATGCGTGTGTGTTTTCAAATGGTTAGTTTTTTTTCTGTATTTATTGTTAAATCCTAGATGTAGTAAGGTCAATGAAAGTAGATAATATAGCATTTACTTTTTAGGACTTACTGAGGTTTTCTTTATATACAATCAATTTTTGTACTCCATGGGTACCTGAAAAGAACTATATTTTCATTTATAGAAAACCAAGCTTGTTATTATTATTATTATTAGACAGAGTCCTGCTGTGTTGCCCAGGCTGGAGTGCAGTGGCCCGATCTCAGCTCACTGCAACCTCCGCCTCCTGGGTTCAAGTGATTCTCCTATTTCAGCCTCCCGAGTAGCTGGGATTACAGGCGCCCACCACCACACGTGACTAATTCTGGGTTTTTGGTAGAGATGGGCTTTCACCGTGTTAGCCGAGCTGGTTTTGAACTCCTGACCTCAGGTGATCTGCCTGCCTTGGCCTCCCAAAGTGCTGGGATTACAGGCATGAGCCACCATGCCTGGCCTTTTTTTTTTTTTTTTTGAGACAGAGTCTTGCTCTGTCACCCAGGCTGGAGTGCAATGGCACGATCTCAGCTCACTGCAGCCTCCACCTCCTGGGCTCAAGCAATCCTCCTGCTTCAGCTTTCCAAATAGCTGAGACTACAGGTATGCACCATCATGGCCACCTAATTTTTGTGTTTTTTGTAGAGACGGGGTTTTGTCATGTTGCCCAGGCTGGTTCCGAGCTCCTAGGCTCGAGCAATCCGCTCACCTCGGCCTCCCAAAGTGGTGGGATTACAGGCGCGAGCCACTATGCTCTGCTCTAAAACTTGTTAACGTTGTTACTGTAATACTGTATCATTGCATTAATATATATATGTGTATATGTATATATATGTGTATGATGTATACATATATGCTTATATAAATTCTGGAAAAGACATACCAAAGCCTCCCTCTATGGTTGTGTTTTTGTTGAACTCACTTTTCATTTCTAACTTTTTTGTACTATGTATTGTTTGATGTGTTGTTTCTTTATGCATAGAAATTTGTAACCGTTAGATCTTCTTGATCACCTGGACTTTTGTTTTTTAGAGCAAGCACTCTTCCTTGCTTTGCTTAATGTTTTCTGCCTTGAATTCTGCTTTATGTCACTTCTCCTGCCCAACTCTGCCAGTGTGGTGGGCACAATAGCAGTGCTCCTGGAGGGCAGCTGAAAGGACGTTCCATCCTTGGCCCATGCACATCTCCAGGTGGTCTGAAGCTCGGCCCTGCAGCTAGTCAGCCAGCTGAGAGCTGTGTAGTGGCTACATAGCCAGCGGCCCTTCCCCTTCCCCAGCCAGGCAGTTTGTCCTCAAATCCCCCCAGCTTATCACTGGCCTGTGATGGATCTTACTAAGATTCTTTTAGACATAGGTTTGATCTTCAAAAGCTTTGCAGACTACATGTTACTATTTCTGTAACATAGCTGTATTTTTATTTCACATCTTATTTTCTTGTTAAGCACGATTGGCCAAATTCTCTAGCTTTAGAGGGAATTTTTTGTACTGAGAGCTGTTGCTTTTTTAATTTTTTCTTTTGTTTCTTAGTTAATGTATGGTGAGGTAGGGGTAGGGGAACAGATAGACAAATAGACAGCTGGGCAAATAAAGAAGAAACTGAATTCAGCCCAAATGGGTGTTCTCCTGGACATGGCACCTTAGACCTATTAAACTTCAGCAGTTGGTAAGAAACATAAGTATTCATCCCTTTCATGTCCTGTTATTTTCTAGTTGGGTTACAGGTAAAAGCCTTATTGCTGGAGAGTATTTGAACTAGAAATGCTAAAATCTTGCCAGCATACATTTTGGTTGTTGCTCAGATGTTTGATTTATAGTTGGGCAGTGCTGTGTGAAAAAATTAGTAATCAGGATTGGAATTAAAGTCCAAATATTATCTCAGTTTTCCATAAGTCACCCTTTATATTTTTTAGCAGATCAGTACTATTTTGTGCTATTTTGTTCTGGTTTGTGGTAAGCTCCTTCCATCATGAAATATCTTCTTTAATTTTAGGAATCTATCTTCTGGATTTAATCTACATTGATTCTGCATATCCTGCCTCAGGCAGTATCATGGAAAATGAACAAAGATCCAATCAGATGAACAATATTCTTCGAATAATTGCTGATTTACAAGTTTCCTGCAGCTATGGTTAGTACCCTTGTTGTTAGAATTGTGAAATCTTACGTCATTGAAATTTGGGTCTTATCAGTGAGAAAGCTCTAGAAACCTTTCAAAGAAATACAAAGTTCCTCATTTTAATATCTCGAGCATCAAACATGTACTAGATCCTTTTATACATAGGTTTGATCTTAAAAAGCTGTGCAAACTAGGTGTTACTATTTCTGTATTACAGGTGAGGAAATTGAGGCTGAAAACAGTTTAGTCACTTGTCCACAATCACGCGTCTAGTGAGTGGCAGAGCCCAGGTCTTTCTGGCTCCTGGGTCATTCATTCATGAAGAGCTTTCTGGACAGCTCTCCTCCAAGCAGATTTGGGGACCAGGCTTCATTGTTCTGTGACTTTGCTGTCTCCCATGGCCTCAGAATCCTCCACTGGACTCTGCATCCAGCTGGCAGGTGCAGGATGAGAGAGAACCATATATGGGTGGGTTTTATGGTCCAGGCTTGCAAGCAGTGCAGGCCACTTTTGCTGACAGGGGCTAGGAGATATAATCTAGCTGTGGGCCTGGGAGAAGGGAAATGATGTGGTAAGCGACTGGCCACACTCTGCTGCACGTGGCCAAATCCACAGTGTGCCCATGATGGTGGGTGTGTAAGAGGGATGGAGAAAATCATTGGAGATGATGTCAGAATGCTGGATGGGCCATCCATGTGGGGATTGATTTCACCCGAGAAGATGGCAGACTTGGGGTGTGGAGCTTGACTATGAGCCAGGTGCTCAAGTCTTCTGGGAATTAGCACTGATGAGCAGGCGGTTAGTCAGCGGAAGTCAGCCGTGAAGGGGGTGTGGTGCATGGGGGGTGGGGCTCTAGGCACCTGCCTCTGGGGAGCAAGGCTTTCACAAGAGGGCAGAGGAGTAAAAGTCTGGAAGCACCAAAGAGGGGTGGTAGGAAGGAACCTAGCCTCACTTGCTGTGCGTAGGGTGTGAGAAAATCCACAGCCTCCGTTTGGGAATGTCACAGGGAAGCCAGGGTGGGTTCACCGAAGCAAGAGCCCTGCTCACCAGCCCCTCCACAGCATCCCCAGGCAGGGTGGGGGTTCCCACACTTCAGGGCCGCTTTCCTCTGACAGGAGGGGTAGGAGGCACCTGTATTCCCAGTGCAGATTTCGCCTGGCCCGGGCCATCTCCAGCACAAATACATTGATACTTGTTGTTCCATTGGCCAGCAGAGCAACCACAGACATGGGCTTCAGGGTCAGATGGACTCCGGTTCCTGTTCCAGCTTTGTCTCTTGAAAAGTCACTTTCTCCCCTTGAAGGTTTTCTCATGCATGAAAATGGGGATAGGGTTCATGCAGAGCCCTTAGCACAGTCCCTGGCATTTCATGAGAGCCCAGCAAATGCTCTCTTACCACTGTTCACCTTCACCTGCGTCATCTCCATCAGTTTTGTAAAACAGGTGTCATCCTCACTTCAGAGAGAGGACACTGAGGCTTCAGAGAAACAAAATGATCTGCTCAGAATCTCGCTATGAAAGGCCAGAGCTATCGGGTGCTCATGCTGCACCTGGACGCACCTCTTCAGAAAGCGAGGGTCCTTCCTCGCCCTCTTTTCTGCTCCTCTTCACGACCTCCTCTACTCCCTCCACCTCTCCTCTTGGCTTGTTCTGTCCCACCCAGTGGCCCTCTCAGAAGGAGTGCAGTGACTGTGAAGGTCTGCAGAGAGCAGCTGACACCAGTCCCTCCAGAGACGGGCAACACCGTGTGGCAGAAGCCTTCCATCACCTGAAGTCCCAACCCAGCTCTGCCCTTCTCAGCAATGCGACCTGTGCAGGTTGCCACAGTTTCTTCCTCTGTGCAATGGGGATATTGTTTCTCCCACGTGAGGCAGGTGTGAAGGTTAGCAAAGATGACTCCTATAAAATTACCTGCTGCAGAGCCTGGTACAGGCATGTTCAGGTGCCTGGACCCCTCCCTTTCTTCCTAGGATGCAGCAGCTCCAGTCATAGGCCAGCTTCTGGGTTAGGCCTCCACACCTGGCTGGACAGGGTCTGTTCATTCATTCTTGAATTCATGTCACACAGCTGGTGGGTAGATATAGGAGGCTTGCCCAGTTACCCCAATGGAAACCTGTTTTAGGGCACAGACACCTGGCTCTGGTCTGTTTTGGAGGCCAGGGAGCCATCTTTCCCCAGTCCCTGATATCTGAGTGGAGGCGCAGCTCCTCCTTCCTGGCTAAAAAAACATGGTGGCCTCAGAGTGTGGTGACTGAGGCCCGGTCATCTGGGGGGTACTCCTTGAGGGCAGAACCCAGGCCTGATGATCCCTCTGTTCCAGTGGCCAGCACAGGGCCAGTCCCCAAAGAGCATCAGCAACTGCTGGAAGAGTGAATGAGTCTCAGTATCCTGGGAGCATCTAAAATCATGATTTCTATACTTCTCATCTGGGGGCCTAAAGATGGGAGAGCCTAAAGTTTCTGGATGTGGTCCACCTTTTGCAGATCACCTCACCACCCTGCCCCATGTGCAGAAGTACCTGAAGTCCGTACGCTACATTGAAGAGCTCCAGAAGTTTGTGGAAGACGACAACTACAAGTAAGTCCCCACGTACTCCTGTGTCAGGCCTCCCAGCCCCACTTTTGTCCTTAGTGCTCAGGTCCCTGCAAGTGGCCTAGCCCTTGTTGGGACCAGTGAGTAGCCACCTGCAGGGCTTATCAGAGTCCACGGCAGTAGCGCCCAGGCCCCAGCACACACAAGCACACGCGTGCAGTGTGATCTTTGACCTCACAGCCCCGCAGTGGTGATGTCTGAACAGCTCTCATACCCATCTCTGCCCCATCCTCATAGGCCCCCCAGTTCAGAGTAAGGTGTTGTGTTAACTTCTCAGTATGGCTTTCCCACATGGCATGGATAATATGAACTTGGACCCCACAGCTGTGAATGGCACAGGCGTGGTGCTCTGGTTCTCACAAGTGACTCCCCCATCCACAGTGCTGGGTGGCAAGGCAGCTTCTAGCCATATCTCCAGACTAGCAAACAGAATTCTCCAGGAGCCTGTTTCATGGATGAGACAGTTCCTTATAACTCTCAGCTCTCTGCAGTATTCAAGGCCTTACCTCCTTCCCCGTAGAGCCCCTGTGGAGTAGACCCAGTTCTCATAACAAACCCATGGGCCCTTTGGCCTCATCTTCCACTAACCCTGCTGAGGCTTTCAGTTCTTTCTTCATTTGTGGCATCTGGGAATTTATCCAGCATTTCTATGTATTTGGAGGGAAAAGAAGGATTTTTTTCGTGTTAACCCTGTCTGCCATACTGCTTGGCAAGTCCTCTTGGCCCATTTTCAGCTTGATTGAGACTAACTAAGAACCTCAGTACTTTTTCATATGACCTGGTATTAAGGCAAGTCCCAGCCATCTTGTAATCAATCATTTACCTCTTAAATGTCAACTTCACATTCACAGATGGTCCCCAACTTAGGATGGTTCAACTTAACAATCTTTCAACTTTACAGTGGTGCGAAAGCAACGCACATTCAGTAGAAACTGTACTTTGAGTACCCATACAGCCATTCTGTTTTTCATTTTCAGCACGGTATTTAATAAATGCCATGAGATATTCAACACTTCCTTATAAAATAAGCTTTGTGTTAGACGATTTTGTAAGCTCTTGTAAGTGTTCTGGGCACATTTAAGGTAGGCTAGGCTAAGCTATGGTGTTCGGTAGGTTAAATGTATTAAATGCATTTTTGGCTTGTAATATTTTCAACTTATGATGGGTTTATTGGGATGTATCCCCGTCGTAAGTTGAGGAGCATCTGTATTCTTTTAAATCTTATCTTATGATGGCTTCCAATATGCCATGATTCCTTGGAATCTTGTTATTCCAGTATATTTTTTATCTCTTCCAGTTTTGTGTCTGTGAATTTAATTAGCCAGACTGCATGGTCTTCATCTAAGTTCGTGAAAACTGTAGAGAACTGTAGCCACAGAGACAACCCCCACGTTACCCACAGTTCACTCACCAGGAAAGACCTTAAGGGGAACGGATGTTCAAGCAGTGTCCCACCTGGTCAGCTTTACAGGAGTGGTCTGCAGCCGTGGCTGTGAACCAGAGTCACCTGGGAAACTCTAACCATCCAGATGTCTGGGGTGGGGCCTGAAAAATCTGTATTTTTTCAAAGCTCCCTCGGTGGTGCTAATGATCTTTTGCAACATAGACATAATGCTTTTAGTTGTTTTATATAATAATTTGTTAAACTATAATAAGAAATTGTGATCTGTTACCCAATAGTAACAACAATAGATGAAAGCCAGAGATTACTATTAAAATTATGCTTACCACAAATCAAGCTCATTTTATTTATTTACGAAGCATTGGCTGTTCCTGAAAAGAGTGCCCTGGAGTACAAAATTATTCCCACTTAGTTTCTGGGATAATATTTTCCATTTATGCACCAGTATTGTGATAAAGGAGACAATGGCTTTTCATTAACACTAATATGCTTTAGACAGAAAAATGGCCTATAAGTACTTCTGACCATGAGATAATCTTTGGACAAACTGCAAATCATGAGTAATTACTCCTTCTACTTTGAAGGAGTAACGCCTCAGCACCTGATGCTAAACAACAGTCAGCCTAGCTCTTTGTTGTGGTCAAAGTGGACAAACCCAGGGAGGAGGCCTGCATTCTCACCCCCGGCCGGCCCTCAGACCATCGAGGGAGTTCCTCCTCAGGGAGGTCCTGGCCCCAAGGGGCAAGAGATGGGCAGAGCCTGTGATTCTGCTTGAGGACCCACACTCCATGGCCCAACTGACATCTGGAGGCTGGCTCCTCACCCACAAGGATGCAATGGCTTAGTTATTACCTTGGTGGCATTGCATTGCTGACATTCTCCCCCATCTGCTTTGGAGATGTTATGCCAAGAGGTCCAACCAGTGCTTTATTCCCCACAGCCTTTATTCTATTTTATTTTATTTAAGAAAAATTACCCAATTTCCCATTACCTAGAAAGCATGACCATTAGCATTAAGTGAACATACTTTTGGACATTTTTCTATGCATAGAAAATGTACATATATGTAGGGAAGGATGGATAGATGGATGGATAGAAGGATAGAATATTAAAATTGGATTCTACTACACTGGCTATTTTTAATTTAAAATACTAACTTTAATTTCATTTTAATTTAACTAGAAAAAAACTTTCATGTGAAAAAAAAGGCTGCTCTTTAAATATTTATTTACCAAAAGAGAGATTATTTTCCAAAAGAGCCTTCTAAAATTAATAAAAGAGGGCCGGGCACAGTGGCTCATGCCTGTTCACGCCTGTAAGCCCAGCACTTTGGAAGGCCAAGGAGGGCGGATCACCTGAAGTCAGGAGTTCAAGACCAGCCTGACCAACATGGTGAGCCCTGTCTCTACTAAAAATACAAAAATTAGTCTGGCGTGGTGGTGCACACCTGTAGTCCTAGCTACTCGGGAGGCTGAGGCAAGAGAATCACTTGAACCTGGGAGGCAGAGGTTGCAGTGAGCTGAGATTGCACCACTGCACTCCAGCCTAGGTGACAGTGAGACTCCATCTCAAAAAAATAATAATAATAAAAGAGATCAGGAAAAACATTAGGAGGCTTGAGTCAATAAGTTTTATTTTAACTAGGTTTCCATTGTGAACAGTGTCAGCCAACTCTGGTTATGAAAGATGAGAATATTAGCCCTCTCCCCTTCCTTAACCTCCACTTCACCAGCTTCCAACTTTTTGTTAGTTGTGTTATTATTACCACGTAGTCCAAGTCTATAACATAAGCATATTCAGGAATCATAATTCTTACTGTTTAGTATTTTTAAACAGATTCAGTTTTTACCACCTGTTGTTTCTCCATAGTTTTTCCATTCCTGGAGTCTTTATTTTAATCAGTCCCTTAATTTAGCTGCATTTCATCAGGAAGTAGGACCCCCTACCTACTGCTCCACCAGAAAAATAAAAGTGCTCACAGGGCCCGCGTGCCCTGCATTCCCTCAGAGAAATGTCTGCATTGGACTAGACCCGGCCTTGCTGGCTGCCCTCCTTTGCTTCTCTCCCCTCAGCACTGCAGGCCGTGTGCCATTGCCTCTGGGCTTTGGGTGTTGCTGTAGAGAATGAGCCCGTCTTATTTTTTTTTTCCTCTTGTTAAGGGTCCTGTCTGCCTGGTAGGTGAAGAATTCCTTAAAGTTCAAAAGCTTCATAAGAGAATGCCTCAGAGTAGAGGGTTCTGTACCAGATTTCCCCAGACCATGGTGTCGTCATCTTTCTTCATGGCAGAAGAATTCCTTTTGTTTATATCTTTGACTACTTCTGTGCCATTTCGTGGCTTCTCTCTTCCAGGGATTCCAGGAATCCGTCCGTGTTGGATGCTCTCTGCCCGTCATAGCCATTCGCTTCTTGCTAACAGCGGCAACCTCCATCTTGTTCATCAGCTGTAACTGGGATTGTCTATTTCTACTTAGGTATTCATTCAGCACTCTCTTATTTCAGTCCTGGATTTGTTCCCCCTAGGTCTTCAATCTCCTTTTTTCTTCTCATTCCTTTGTTTTAGCATCTCATTTTTCGGGTTTTGTTTTACTTGTGTTTGTAATAAGTTGTTCCACTGCTCTAAGCACTTGAG
The DNA here is from genome assembly GCF_028858775.2 of Pan troglodytes. Taxonomy (NCBI): domain Eukaryota; kingdom Metazoa; phylum Chordata; class Mammalia; order Primates; family Hominidae; genus Pan; species Pan troglodytes. The sequence continues at coordinate 11,283,245 of NC_072409.2, read as the reverse complement.
GGGATTTCGTCTGCTCCTGGGGCTGCCTTCTCGGTTGGGCCGTTGGGCAATGCTCACCTGTTCTCTTTCCTTCTTTTGCAAGAGGATGTTGGCTGTATTGCCATACCATTTCTTTTCTTCTGGCTCCCATTTGAGAAGCTCTGTCTGGATGTTCCATGGGTGTGATCCGAGGGTGGGAGAGATGTCTGGCCCTCCTCCCATGTGTGTGAGGGGGAACCCCTTACTGCTAGCTGGGAGGTCCAGGGGTTTTAGTCTTTCTCCTCTTCTGTAGCCTGTGGGAGTAGAAGGCTCAGGCTCTGTGGAGGCAGTAAGCAAGCAGTCTGTTTCACATATGTGTGTTCTGGCAAAAGGCCTGTGTTGGAGTTTCCTTCACCTCGTTGGGGAGCTGTATCCCATTCCAGAAAGAGATACCCTCAGGTTTCACATCATGCCCCGTGGAGCCTTCATTTCCATCAGAGGAGCTGCCGTGCTCTCCACCTAGTTCCTTAGCAGCTGGTGCCATTCAGCAGAGGGAGCGATAAGGACCCCCACTCAGACCCAGTGAGACCCCTCATTGGGCTTGACAGGAGCCATGCCATGATGCAACTCTTGGTCCAGTTTCAGAATCCTCTTTTTCTTTCCTTAACTCTAATTCTTTGAAGTTCATAGCTTTAAATTATGCCCCTTCCCTTGTTTAGTTGCACCTGGTGAGTTCTTTTACTTGTAAGCTTTTATAATTTTTTGTTGGTTTTGGGAGGAGAGGGAGAGTCTGGCATCTAGTCTCACTCTGTCATTTTCACCCAGAAGTTCCTATTCGATGCTTCAAAAAGATATATTGAAGGGCCAGTCCTCATAGCATGTCCGTTGCCTTGTGCCTCTCTAAGGGCATCTGATCATGGGGAGTGCAGTGTAATGATTAAACACTCCAGTTGAGAGGCCACGTGCGGTGGCTCATGCCTGTAATCTCAGCACTTTGGGAGGCCAAAGCGGGCTGGTCACTTGAGCTCAGGAGTTCGAGACCAGCCTGGGCAACACGGTGAAACCCCACCTCTACTAAAAATACAAAAATTAGCCAGGCATGGTGGCACACGCCTGTAATCCCACCTACTCGGGAGGCTGAGGTATGAGAATCGCTTGAACCTGGGAGGCAGAGGGTGCAGTGAGCCGAGATCTTGCCACTGCACTGTAGTTTGGGCGACAGAGTGAGACTGTCTCAAAAAAGGGGAGGCCGAGGCGGGCAGATCATAAGGTCAAGAGATTGAGACCATCCTGGCCAACATGGTGAAACCCCGTCTCTACTAAGAATACAAAAATTAGCTGGGGTTGGGGACGCATGCCTGTATTCCCAGCCAGCTACGTGGGAGGCTGAGGCAGGAGAATAACTGCATTCCAGCCTGGCGACAGAGCAAGACTCCATCAAAAGAAAGAAAGAAAGACAGAGAGAGAGAGAGAAAAGAAAGAAAGAAAAAGAGAGAGAGAGAAAGAAAGGAAAGAAAGAAAGATAGAAAGAAAGAGAAAGAAAGAAAGAAAAAAAAAGAAAAGAAAGAAAAAACTAACTCTGGTTCAGGGTCACACATTCCTGGGTTTGATCCCCTACTCTGCCACTTGCTAATCCTATGAATTTGGGGAAGCTGCTTAACCTCACCACTCCTCAGTTTCCTCATCTAGAAAATGTACTGGTTCAGAGTGAACACATCTGTGCTCAGTAGGAGTAGGCCACACTCAACTCCTTTTCACTTTGTCTTTCTTAACCATTGTTTCTTGGCTGTGGAAACCCCCGGAGACCTCAGAGGGAAGTGACTGTGATCTGGAGCAGATCTCACAGTATTCCTGGCTTCTGTGACTATAGTAGCTTTTCCCAGCCCCAAACAGGTTCCTGTGTGGTAAACCAGAGCCCATCTGATCTTATGAAAATCTTTGTTTTCAGACTGTCGCTCAGAATCGAACCAGGAAGCAGCTCTCCAAGACTAGTCTCTTCCAAGGAAGATCTTGCAGGTATCGTAGCTACCTCGAGTGGGAGCAAACCAACTTAATAGCCTAATTGTGGCTGCCAGAGTTGGCCTTGACTGGGGAGGCCAAGGGCAAATCAAGTTTGCAGCTTAGCAGACTCAGTTATCCCTGTTCACAGCCCTCCTGCACCAGCCTGCCCAGGCTCCTGATCATGCGGGACTTCTGTGGTTCCCCTCTGTGCCGGGGCTCCCTGGAAGAGCCTGAGTGTTAGAGCCTGGGCCTGAACAGCCCCAAGAGAGGCAGGATCAGAGCCCCAAGTTGGGAGCACACACAAGGTAGAGAAAGCCCCAGCATCTTCTCCAGGCTCTCCAGACCCTTAGCGGGGCTGCTGCCCAGGCTTGGGTTTATGTGCCCTGGAGGGGTGCGGAGGATGCCCAGGGTATTTGGTGCCACCAGATGCAGGTGGCTCATCAGACTTGTGAAACACACACACATACACTGTCCCCTAGTGATTTGAGCCCAGGCTTTGCAGTCAAGCCCGAGCTCCGCTGTTTCCTGGCTTTGTCACTTTACCTGTAATTTTCAGTGGCCTCATCCACAGAATGAAGATAATATGACGACTTACCTTCTCGGGTTGTTGTGATGCCTGAGTAAGCTCGTGCCTGCCTGTAAAGTGCTCTGCTCACACTGACATTGTGAAAGTGTGCTCAGTGTTGGCTGCTTCATCGTTATTATTTAATGGTTACTTTTTACTCATATTCCAACTGACTCTCAACGACAGGAGCTGATCTCCACTGCTGTCCAGGGAGAGGTCGGGGGCGTGGGGGGTCAAGGGGAACCCAACAGCACTTCCTCCCCCTGGTTTGCGCTCTAGGTCATACCACCCTGGGTTCTAGGCCACTGCAGTCTTGGACAAGTGACTTAACCCCTTTGGGCCTCCTTTTTTTTTTTTTTTTTTTTTTTATCCTATAAAATGGGATGATGAAACCTTCCTCCCAGGAACGTTGGAATGTCAAAAACAAAATACTATTTGGAAGGCACTCGGCTCAGAGTCTGATGTGCCCTGTTTGTAAGGGGGTGGCTGCTACAAGCTGCTACGTGGTGCCACACCTCCCCTAGCCCATTGACCTGCTCAAGCCACTCTCCCCACTGTCTGGTGCCAGGCCAACCTCTGTAACAGCTCCTGCTGGACACAGGACCACAGAGCCCATAGGGCCAGTGTGGCAGCCTCTCATGAGCCCCACCCAGTAAGGCTCTGCCCTGATTCCCAGGGGGGACTCTGGGCTGCTTGCCTTTTCCAGCCTCTCCTGGCTGCATTGGACAAGCCAGACCCTGCCTCCAGCACCCCTGGGGGCCTCTGGTATCTTAGAGAGACATGCTGGTTGATTCTCGGGGTCTCCGGAAATGCTGTTGTCTATACCTCAAGACAGTCCTGGCAGAAGCTTGATTTTCACAGGGTTTCCATAAGCCCAGTATTAAAATATCTCTTGCAGTCTTCCAAATCCATTGCCTTCCATATGTGGCAGGTGACCCCCAGCAAAGGTGGCCAGAAGGAAAGCTCCTAGTGCTGGTCTTGTCTCTACTTTGTCATTTCTGCCATTCTAGAACACCTTCCCCCTCGGTCAGCATTGCTCCTTTTAGGTGCGCAGTCACCTACAACTGACCTGTGGGGGACGAGGAGGGAGCAGGGCAGGGTTCCTATCAGAAGACTGTAGGAGACAGCAGTTGTTTAGAGCTACAGAAGGAATGCTAGCAAAGACTAGCCTATTGCATCGGGAGATAGTGCCAGAATTCTGGAGCAAAATGAAAGTGGTGGTCTGTCCTTCCGAGTCCCCTCCAAATTAGTGTGAATAAGAGGCCTGTTTGGCCTTTGTAGCCTCTTCAGTTCAATAGCCTTCACAGGATGAGCCACATCCCTGGACTTCTTTAAATGCCAAGAAGTCTCCATGCCACACTTGCTGTCCTTCAGACAGCTCTGGAATACCCATCTCCCGGTGCCCCTTCCTGCTGCCTGATTCCATGCTGGAGCCACTGAGCAGGGAGAGGTGGGAGAGCCCAGGGTCAGGCACAGGATGGTGTTCGCCTTGGTGTGAGCCAACTCTGCCTTTCCCTAGTGGTTCTGTCCATCCACAGGCCACACCCTAGCCTCACCTCTGCCTGAGAGTAGCAAGGCCTCTGTGAAGTTCTCCTCCCCAGGCCCCTCGCTCGAGCCTTAGACATTCTTCCCCTTGTTTTTGTGGTCTGCTCCTGCTCATCCTGTTGGGCTCAGGGTGGCCTTTATTTCAGCTCTTGGCTTCTTTATGGCACTCACCACAACTTGTCATTATTCTCTGTCTGGTCACTGGGCCCGACTCATTCCTCGTTGGATCTTTAGCACCTGGCATTATGCCTGCCCTTTGTAGATGCTCAATTTTCGTAGGGTTTTTGGAGGAGAGGGATGGATGGGTGAGTGGGTGGGTGGGTGGATAGATGGGTGGATGAAGAGCCAGGCTGCAGCTCTGGGTGGGCCCCTGGTATACACTAGCCCAAGTGTGGAGGAGATCCTGTTGCTGCAGCCTCACGACTGAGCCTCAGAGGGCTCTCCTCCTCCCTGGTGCCTCCACCCTTCACCTCCAGCCCAAGCCCTCATCTGCCAGCCAGGCTCTCCCTAGCACCAGCCATTCAACACGCCTGCATGCTGCTTCCTGCCAAGGCGATGGTGACAGAGGCTTCCTCTTCCCCTCCAGGCATCTATGTGACCCAGCTGGTCCCTGCATTTCACCACCATCTGCCCCACTATCTCCTCCCTGAGGAAGAGCCCAGGGCCCTGCCTCAGCCTCAGCCTCAGCCTCAGCCTCAGCCCTAGCCCCCAGCCCAGGTCTGCGCTGAGCAACACTGGCTCCCCCTGCTAGGGTTAGGGAGAAGAACAGGAGGTTGCAGACCTGGAGCCAGGCTTAGAAAACTAAAAGTGCTAATTGGGGGCCTCAAGAATGGGGTCACTCACTGGGCCCTGGGGCAGGAAAGGAGGCACTGCATTTCCTGGCCTCCTTTGACCCCTGACTGTCCTGGAAGTCAGCTGGGCAGCTAGGAGCCAGCCCTGGCCCAGCCTCCTCAGGTACAGCCTCCTTTCCCACAATCCACCCACACCTCTACTTGGCTCTGTTGTTTATTAGCCATGTGAGACCAGAAACCAGCAAGCCAGCCAACCTCCAGCATCAGAGCCCTGGCAGGGGACAGAATGGACCCCAGATGGTTCACATGAAGAGACTTTAATGAACAGAACCAATAAAGCATGGCGAGGCACCCATGGGCCGGCCCAGGGTCCTGGGGAGGGTGGAGCCTTAGGCTAAAGGGCATGGGGAAGAAGTGTTACCAACCCCAGGGATGGCTGAGTTCTGGAGGATGATTGGCTGTGCAGGGTCTGTGGGCAGGGAGGGGGAAGCAGGAGCGAGCGGAGAAAAATCCCTGGCCTCCCTCTCCAACAGCCCTCAGTCTGCCGCCAGAGCCTTTCATTGGCCAAATCCAATAGAAAGCTGGGGGAAAGGGGTCCAGGAGATACATCTCAGGGGTCAGCCTCCCCCGAACAGAAGTGGCAAGTGGGCAGGGCAAAAAATGCAGCTGAATTGTGTGAACAGAGTACTCAGCATACTGCCAAGCCTCAGTGTCTCTATCTGTAAAGTGGGCATAAAATCTTCCTCCTTCACAGGGTAGTGTTGTTATTAGCACAGTGCGTAACATAGAACACACGTGTTAGGTGGAACTTGATCATGGTGATGTGATTATCATAATTGTCATATTGTGATTCTGCCTCCATCATTGCCTCAGCCTGCAGCTTTTAGCTAAATATCACTGCCTTGGGGAAGCCTTCTCCCCACTATCACCCCCACCCCCAATCAGGTCAGGCCGTGTAACAGCCAGGCTGTGGCAAACTGTGGGACAGATCCACCCTCTGTTTTCATATGGGCACAGCCACCCCTCTTTGGTTGACATATCGCCTGTGGCTGTTTTCATGCAGCAGTGGCAGAGTTGAGTGCTTGGGACAAAGACCCTGTGGCCTGCAGAGCGTGAACTGTTTACTATCTGGCTTTTACAGGCACATGCTGGCCCTGGCTCCTTCCTGCAACTGGCCCTCATGCCCCTCCGTGGCACTTCCTTCTGCAGTGATGGCACAGTTAGTTGTGGGCTTATTTGCCCATGTCTGTCTGCTCCGCCAGACTGAAAGCTCCTTGAGGAAGGGCCCAGTCTAGAATTCCTAGAGCCCAGGACAGAAATCCCTCTGTCAGCCACAACTCTTCAAGCTCCTTACAGGGTCCTGTAGGCACCTGGTCCTCAGAGGCAGCTCCAGAGTGGGCTGACTGCTGACTCGGCACAGCCTTGGGAGAAGTGCTGATGCCGGCAGTTTTCCACAGCAGAGCAAGCCCCAGCTCATAGGAGTGTTTTCCACCAATTTTCCAAATCCCTGGCTTCAGCCCTGGAAGCAGGATGTGAAGGTTTTCATTGATCACTAGAGGGTCGAGGAGTGCCTGGAAGGTTTCAGACACACTCGGGGGTCCCAGCTTCCCACTAGCAGCCTCAGAAGACAGAGAGTGGGTGCTGCTGCAGCTGTGGGGTAGCCTGGGGTCCTGGGAAGGGTGGGGCCAGAGGGGCAGCTCCAGGGAGGCCTTTCTGGACCTGGCAGCCAGACTGAGCTGCGTGGCAGGAGCCTGACCAGACTCAGGGACAGGAATGTGCCTCTTGCAGTCCCAGGAATGGGAGGAACGCAGGCTTCCCCGGCTCCTCAGGAGGGGGTTTAGGCTTCAGCTCGGTGCCCTTTCCAGTAGGCACATCCCCCACACCTGCAAAGGAGAGGCCCTAAGACATGTTCATTCATTCATTCACCCAAGACTTCCAGGCCAAGGACTTGCTGTGAGCCAGGTGCCCAGCAAGAGAAGGCAAGAACCTTCCCCACAAAGCTCCCATTTTAGTCGGGGAAACAGGCAGCAAAAGCTGCCAGGGGCAAGGATGGGTACACTGAGGAGCTGAAAGGAGGCAGTGGGAGCAAGACCAATGTGCCGGGCGGTCTCTCTGGCCCTCTTCTAGGCAGTGCCCACGCCTCTACCCCTCTACCCAGCCCACCTGCCCTCGCATTGACAGTGGCCCAGGTCTCGCCCTTTGAGGCCTTGATTCACGTCCGAAGTGGTCTGTGGGCTGAGGCTGCCCTTTGTCTCTGGGATGGTCCCTGTTGCCCACAGAGAGCTGGCCCCCACTTTCCACCCCTGCAGAATGACTTCACAGGCAGTTCCACACCAACAAATAGGCTGTGAGAAAGGAAATGGAGAAACCTTCTCAGTTTCTGTGTCTGTGGAGAAAAAAAGGCCAAGAATGCCACGTTTTCCATTTTCCCTCCACATGTAATGTTTAGTTTCTATAAATGAACTAATATTTTCCTGGAGAGAAAAAAATCATAAAGAACGTTGACCCCCAGAGAGGGCAAGTAATGTTTGTGTGTACTTTGGAACTGGTGAAGACATTTCCAGATTTTGTTAGCCCCGCCTCCACGTGGCTTTACCAACTGACAGGTTTTCTCAGAAGATTCCTGGGCAGCACCGCGAGTCCAGGAAAATCTTCAGCCTTGGCCTCTGGTTTCTGTGCTCGCACTGTGAGGACTGCTCTCTGACACACCTGCGTGTCTCCCTATTGTATTGCCTGGTGGTAGAAACCACCTCTGGAGTCAGGCAGAGCTCAGTTCAGAGCCTGGCTCCAGCAGTTCTTAGCTGTAGGCCCTTGGGTCATTGGTTTGATCCCCCTGTTTTCCTATTGGAGAAATAGGAATAGGAATCTTCATACAGACATACTTCACAGGGTCTCTGGGGAAGTCCCCTTAGTCCAGCCCCTGGCATACACTCACCTCTTGAGAGTGTTAGCTCATGGCCTCCCAGGCGGGCTCTGGTGCCGTCCAGACATCGGGGAGTTGGTAGGGGGACAGAGGGAGCTCCTGCTGAGGCACTCACCAGCATACCAGTACTGCTGTCACTCACGAGCCACCCCAGAACCTAAGGGCATGAAACAACCATTTTATTACATGCATAGACTCTGTCGGTCAGGAAGCTGAACAGGGCTCCGGCTGGAGCTGGAGTCACCTGGAGCCATCTTCACTCACATGCTCAGTACTTGCTGCCAGATGGGGCTTGGGCTACAAGCGGGGGGCGCAGAACACTTACCTGTGGCCCCCCACTGTGGCCTGGGCCTCCTGACAGCATGGCAGCCTCAGTATTGCAGCCTCCTGCAGGGCAGCTGGCTTTCACCCAGAGCAAATGGCTAAGGAGAGCAGGGTAGAACCTGCATCACAGAGCCCTTATGAGCCAGCCTCAGAAGTCACGCAGCCTTACTGCTGCCACACTCTGCTGCTCAGGGCAGTCACGAAAGCCTGCAGGTCCAAGGAGAGGGACGTAGACCCTACCACTGAATGGGAGCAGCATCAAAGACTTTGTGGACAGGTTTTAAAGCCAGCACCTCAGCTGTTCCACAGGAGGGAAACAGAGGCTCCAAGAGTTATGTAATACCAGTCATAGCAGCTAAGCTGCTTTGAGCCTGTACTCTCTGCCAAGCACCATCGTAAGTGCTTGTCATGTGCTCACTCAGTGACCCTGACACAGACACTGTGAGGTAGGGCCAATGTCATCCCCATTCTACAGGTGAAGATGCAGGTGCTCGCACAGCCTCATGCATTGAGGAAGTGGCAGAACCAGTTGCCAAGCCCAAGGCTCTGGACAGCCTCTGGGGCTCTGTCCCCACAGCTCCATATATCCGTATAATGCAAGTAGGCATTACATTGGCATGTCCTTGACTTTCCTACAGTCACTTTTGAGTCACACATTGTCCCCAGTTGGTCCTCAGAAGGCAACTTCCATGTAAGAATCAGAACTCCAAACCCGATCTAACATTAACTCTAATCTCCTTGTCACAACCTAGTTGGGGTGCTTCAGGCCTGGCTGTTTGTGGCAAGAGAGGAGGAGTGTTTGGCCCTTCTCCCTCCCTAGGCCTTTCTCCATCTCTTTGGCCTGTGGCAACTGGGGGAGAGGATACAGTCGTAATTGGAGCATAGGGTCATATGAGCCACATCCAGGCAAGGAGTTGGCCAGAGGTAGGTTTGAGTCTTGCCTCTTCTGCTTGACCTTGATGTCAAGGCTGCTGAGATGGGAGACTCAAGAACAAAGGAGATGTGAAATCCCAGAGTAATGGGCCACAACTGGCCTCCTATCCCTGGAGCTCCTCAAGGAGGGCCTCTCCCGCCCATCCATTCTGAAAATATAAACGGGCAGCGAGAGTATGTTTCCCCTGCAGATCTCATGTTTAGGGGGCCAGGCGTGGTGGTTCATGCCTGTAATCCTGGAACTTTGAGAGGCTGAGGCAGGCAGATGGCTTGAGCCCAGAGTAGAGTTTGAGACCGGCCTGAGCAATATGGCAAAACCCCATCTGTTTAAAAAAAAAAAAAAATTAGCAAGGCGTGGTAACTTGTACCTTAGCTTCCTGAGGCCATCACTGGAAGCAGATGCTGGCAGCATAATTCCTTACAGCCTGTAGAACCATGAGCCAGTTAAGCCTACCTACCTACCTTCCTTCCTTCCTTCCTTCCTTCCTTCTTTCCTTCCTTCCTTCCTTCCTTCCTTCCTGCCTTCCTTCCTTCTTTCCTTCCTTCCTTCCTTCCTTCCTTCCTTCCTTCCTTCCTTCCTCCCTCCCTCCCTTCCTCCCTCCCTCCCTCCCTTCCTTCCTCCCTTCCTCCCTTCCTCCCTTCCTTTTATTTATTTATTTATTTTTTTGATGGAGTCTCGCTCTGTCACCCAGGCTGGAGTGCAGTGATGTGATCTCGGCTCACTGCAGCCTCTGTCTCCTGACTTCAAGTGATTCTCCTGCCTCAGCCTCCCGAGTAGCTGGGATTACAGTCGCCCGCCACCATGCCCAGCAAATTTTTGTATTTTTAGTAGAGATGGGTTTCACTATGTTGGCCAGGCTGCTCTTGAACTCCTGATCTCAGGTGATCTGCCCACCTTGGCCTCCCAAAGTCCTGGGATTACAGGCGTGAGTCACCACGCCCAGCCTAAACATCTTTTCTTTATAAATTATCCAGCCTCAGGTATCCCTTTATAGTAAGCAAATGTACTAATACAGAAAATACCCCACTCCTAGTACCTATTTTCTGTGTTAGGCCATTCTTGCATCACCATAAATAAATACCTGAGGCTGAGTAATTTATTTTAAAAAGAGGTTTAATTGGCTCCCAGTTCTGCAAGCTTTACAAGCATGGCACCAACATCTGCTTGGCTTCTGGTGAGGGCCTCAAGAAGCTTACAGAAGGTGAAGGATGAACAAGCATGTTACATGGTGAGAGCAGAAGCAAGAGATTCAGGGGTGAGGAGAGGCGAGTTCCCAGACTTTTAAACAACCAGACCTCACATGAACTGAGTGAGAACTCACTTATCACCAAGGGGATGGTGCTAAACCATTCATGAAGGATCTGCCCCCCGATCCAGTCACCTCCCACCAGGCCTTGCCTCTAACACTGGAAATCACATTTCAACATGAGATTTGGAGGGGGCAAACCATTTCACAGGGCCTTCTAGCTGGCAGCCGATATCGCTGATGCTTCTTCTCCCAGGCACTTCCGTGGGTATTTCAGAGATTCCACAAGTCCCTTGACCCAGGCAGATGCAAATCTATTTTGGGGACCCCTGCAGCCCCTTCCATGCCCCCCCACAAAGTCTGGTGCCCACTGCCAGCTTCCTGATGTTTGGGTCCCCTCCAGCCCTCAACTCTGCCAGCTTTCCTCACATGGGCCACCTCGGTCCACAGGAGGCCATACCTGTCCTCATTCTAACAGACCTGTGAGCACAACAGACTTGCCTGTGGCCACCGCTGTCTTCTGGCACAGCCGTTTGGCCTCGTCAGGCCTGAGTAAGGCACAGCAGCTCCCCTGGGTCTCCTGACTGCTAGAGACATAGTTCAACCTCCGCAGGGGGTCTGTGGAGACTCCGCCTAACTATGTGTGAGTAGAAAAAGAGAACAGCCAGGGGCAAGCTGTAGGCCCTCTCTCCATGTGCTCCTCTCTCTGGAAACATACTCTCTCTGCCCGTTTATATTTTCGGAATGGATGGGTGGGAGGGGCCCTCCATGAGGACCTCAGGGATAGGAGGCCAGTTGTGGCCCATTACTCTGGGATTTCACATCTCCTTTGTTCTTGAGTCTCCCATCTCAGCAGCCTGTCACGTCAAGGTCAAGCAGAAGAGGCGAGACTCAAACCCACTTCTGGCCAACTCCCTGCCTGGATGTGGCCCAGCTCCTCACGAGTACCAGCGGCTCCCCCAGCATCTGCTGCTCCGCGCTTCCCGTGGCCTAGGAATCTAAGAAATGATCATGGTCAACCAGGTGCAGTGGCTCTCACCTGTAATCCCAGCACTTTGGGAAGCCGAAGCAGGAGGATCACTTGAGCCCAGGAGTTCAAGACCAGCCTGGGCAACATGGCAAAACCCCATCTCTACAAAAGTATATAAATTATCTGGGCATGGTGGCGCGTGCCTACAGCCCCAGCTCCTCAGGGCTTAGGTGAGATCGCTTGATCCCAGGAGGTGGAGGCTACAGTGAGCCATGATCGCGCCACCGCGCTCCAGCTTGGGTGACAGAGCAAGACCTTGTCTCAAGAAAAAAAAAAAGGGAAATGAACCAGGCCCTCTAAATGATGTGTGAGACAGCTCTTGGCTGACAGCGAGAACTCGTGAGAGCTGCATGTATGAGAAACAATGTGTGTGAATGTGAAAGTGACCAGCTCCCAGGCTCCACTGTGAAACCTGGCCAGAGAAGGGTTTCAACACAGACTTTCTGTGCAGAGGGGCCCCAGCGTCCTGGAGAGCCACAGGGTCTGGCAGACCTGGAGAGGGCCTGAGTCCTTGGGAACTGGATTCTCAGCCTGGGCAGGAGAAACACTGAGGACACTAAGCCCCCTTCACATTAGGTGAAAGTCACCGTGTGCACCAGAGGCTCAGAGTGGTACCTGCAAGAGCACCCGGTTGCACAGTTGTCAAGCCCCCTCCTCCAGTGAGAAAACGCAGGCTCCAAAGAATGAGACTGGACTGTGAGCTCCCAGCTCAGCGTGGGGCAGAGGCTGGACTGGAACCCAAGTCTTGTGACTCCAAGCTGAGTAGTTTCCCCTCTGCCACAGCTGCCTCCCATTAATTTCTGATGTGCGATACTTGGAAAGTGCCCCTGTGAGCGGCAGCAGGGCTGCCAGGCTGCTTAAATAGGGCAGTGCTGTCCCAGGCAGGCCACTTGGATGCTGCCGGAAATCCGTGGGAACGAGGCTTCCCATCCCAAACACATGTCTTCCTCAGCAGCCATGAGCACTATGCCCATCTACCCAGTGGCCTCCAGATATCAATCCCAAAATGAACTTCTCATCGTGTCCCCAGAACCTGACAGTACCAGGGATACCACTCCACTGACGGTCACCCCAAGTCCCCCTCCCTCCATACCCCCAGCCTGTGGTGTCAAGTCTTGGCCACATCTGGTTGCTCTCCAACCAAAGCAAACTTTCTAGGGTACACATCTGAATGCATCAGTGCCCCTTCCTAAAAATCTCTACACCTTCCCCTCGTTGAACTCCAGGCTTCTTCAAAGGCCTTGCTCTCTGTCAACCCGAGTCTGTGCACATGCTGTTCTGTCTGCATCCATCACTGCTCCTGCTGGAGCTCTTGCACCCACCTGGACATCAGGCCCTCCAGGGGTCCCCTCTGTGTTCTCACGTGCACCGTGCTCAGGGCTGTCCCGTTCACTGGCTGCTCAACTGGGCAAGTTCCTGAACTCTTCCCTTGTCAGGTTCTACATCCTAAAAGTGAGATAGCAACAGTACTTGCATGGCAGTGTTAATGTGAGGCTTAAATAAGATCAGGTGTACAAAGCATTTATCACAGTTCCTGGCACCTTGTAGATGCTCAGTAAATGTTAGCTGCTGTCATTATTACCATCATTATTGTTGTAGTTATACTACTGGTGTAGTTGTTGCCTTTACCGTATTTATTATTATTATTCTCATGTAAAAGTAGATGTCTCTCCTGGTGTAATTACCTGGCTACTTCTCTCTCCCACACTTGACTGGAAACTCATCTTTCTAATCCAGTGTAGTATCTCCAGCTCCTGCCCCCGAGGTCAGGACTCAGGAAAAGTTTGTCACGTGAAGGAGGGAGGGATGCTGTATGGCTTACTCCTCACAGGGAGGCTGTCAGTCAGGGTCACCATTCCTGTTTTGCAGATGTAGAATTCAGGTTCAGAGGTGTGAGGTGACCTGCTCAAGGTCACTCATCCTGCAAATGGCAGACACAGGTGGTGGACCAGGCCTGTCTGCCTTCAGATCCTGAGTCTTTGGCATCACTGTTCATCATCCTGTCCACTCCAAGGCTGTTGTTAGGAGGCTCTGGGCTCATTTCTCTTCCAATCAATGAGAGGTCTGTTGGGCAGCCTGTTGCTTTCTTGAAAGAAGTGTAATGAAAACCAGATTTTTTTTCAACATGATATCTCGTTCCCCACAGAGACTGTCAGTTCTCATATGTTCCAATAAAACTGCTAAAGAAACAGCCACTTAAAGAGCTTTAAAGATTATTCATGGAAAAATTATGCTGAGGAAAAATGGAGCAATCCTCTGAGATAGTCAAGCCACATGGTCAGTTTTTCCAGCTGTCCGTGCCATATCGGGGCTGGCAGCAGGAACTGCACTCTGCTCAGCCCGCCCAGAGCCCTGGTGCATTATGACCACCCACACCCTTGCCCCTGCTGCGGGACATGGAGAAACAAACTTGCCAGCCACCCAGCTCACAAGCGGTCCCAGAAGACACATGTCCCTGGTGCTGTCACGTGGTGGCCACCCCAGGCTTGGCAGGGCAGGAACATGAGGCCTTTCAGTAGCAGAGGGTGTCACTTACTGGCAGAGAGGCCCCCCATCCCTGGGGCCCAGTTGAATGGGAATTCTTCTGCTTCCGCGTCAGACCCAGGCTGTTGGTCAACAATGCAGAAGAGGGGAGGAGCTGAGACCCAGAGCAGGGAGAGCAGCATCAGCTTTGAAACGGTGCCCAGGGAGGCTGCAGGCTTTTCTGCTGGGCCCCCCACCCTTCCTCCAGTTGGGTCAAGGGGCATCTGAGGCCAGGCGTGTCTCCCAGGGCCATCCACAGCCGAAAGAAGAGGCGGCAGATCCAGGCCTAGTCCTGGAGGGAGAGTCAAGAATTGAATGGAAGAGACCAAGGGCAAGTCCAGTGGGTTTGGGAGAGACTGGGCATGGGAATCGGAGCTAGAGGCAGGAAGCACATGGAGACAGACAGGAAAAGGAGTCAGGCAGGAGTGAGCAGGAAGGGCCAAAGAAGTTACCAGAAGAGACTTGGAGCCTCCGCGTCTCACTGCACCCCTCCAGCTGTGTGACTGCAGAGTGCCTCTGAGCCTTCCTTTAAAATGGCGATGATAAAAGTTACTAACCTCATAGGAGTCAAAGAACAGGACTTGGAAGTGTTTACTCAAGTCTGGCACACAGTGCATAATAGATGCTAGTTCCCATCACCTTCCTTTCCTCAAGGGTAGTAACTGGGTCTTACCCACTACAGTCTTCCTGGAGGAAATGTCTCCTGTTTACTAGATCACTTCAGATATGGCCACCGTGTTCCTCCTTCCTCATGTTCTGACCAGCGCCTGACCTCTGAACAGCTAGCCTTCCTCCCCAGCCACCACAAGAGTGCCTCACACCTGGGATCAAGTCCTGCCTCCAGCGTGCAGTAGCTCTGTAAGCCCCACTTTCTGATCTGTAAAATGGGGCTACTAAGAGTTTCCACCTCAAGTCTTGTGGCACAGGTACAGAGCATAGCGCCGGGCGCATTACATTAGATTATAATTATCATCATTATTATTACTACCACAACACCAGGTAGCCTTGGGTTCCACTCCAAACCGCAAGGGAGGAGCAATGCAATTTGACCTTTAGAAAACACTTTTCGGAGTCAGGGTGGGAGCCAGAGTGACTCAGGCAGTGAGACTGTAATCCCTCGCGCACGGCTGCTGATAAACAAGGCAAGATCCACCCTCTACATGGATTTGTTTCTTGAGCAATATGTGCAAAACCAAAACAAAGCAGGATGGTTTTCATTCTTCGTTTTCCTTTCTGGAACAACTGCACGAGATGTTTCCTTCGGAACAGAGCCTGCCTGTATTGCAGCACTTTGAGCAGAGTTTCTTCCCCCGGGGTGCACAGCAGAATCACCTGGAGAGCTTTGGCTCCAGGTCTGCAATGCCCAGACCCACTTGTGGCCCACAGAATCAACCTCCAGGGGTGGCCCAAGAAACTCCGTTTTTAACACTCTCTCCAGATGGTTCTGATATATTCTTTGGTTAAGAATTAGAGCCTTTTTTTTTTAGACGGAGTCTCACTCTGTTGCCCAGGCTGGAGTGCAGTGGCACGATCTTGGCTCACTGCAACCTCCGCCTCCCGGGTTCAAGTGATTCTCCTGCCTCAGCCTCCTGAGTAGCTGGGACTATAGGTGCCTGCTACCACACCTGGCTAATTTTTTGTATTTTTTAGTAGAGACAGGGTTTCACCATATTGGCCAGGCTGGTCTCAAACTCCTGACCTCGTGATCCGCCCGAGCCTCAAAGAAGCTGATGACCACATGGAACCCCTTGCGGGGAAAATGCACAGATACAAAAGCTTAGCTGCACTTTCAGTCCTCTATACACCTCTCCTGGGTTTGTGAAGTCTAAGCCACAAACCTTTCCTTTAGAGTCATGCCTCTCCAGTTCCATTACGGTGGATTGGTCTGTCAGATCCTGTTCTTGAGATGCCATCTGAAAGCAGGAACTGGGGCCTTGGAGAGCCTCTCCTCTCTCCTGCCACCAGGCTGGTTTATCTAGGCAGCTGCGCCAAGAGGCAGTGTCGGGTGGTGGGGTCTCTTTGTTAAGGTTCTTTGAACTGCAGCAACAAAGACAGACTGGCTGACTTCAACCAAAAGAGGACCCATTGGGCTGGTTGCAGTGGCTCATGCCTGCAATTCCAGCACTTTGGGAGCCTGAGATCGGTGGATCACTTGAGGCCAGGAGCTTGAGACCAGCCTGGCCAACATGGTCGCAAAACCCCGTCTCTACTAAAGACTAAGAAACCCCGTCTCTACTAAAAAAAAAAAAAAAAAAAAAAAATGTAGCCAGGCATTGTGGTGTACGCCTATAATCCCAGCTGCTTGGGAGGTTAAGGCATGAGAATCACCTGAATGCAGGAGGTGAAGGTTGCAGTGAGCCAAGATGGCACCACTGCACTCCAGCCTGGGCGACAGAGCAAGACTGTCTCAAAAAAAAACAAAAAAAAAAACCCATTGGCTCACAGAATCCAGGGAGGGCTGAACAGCCAGGCCAGGGACACACTGGGTGTCAGGAACAGCTGAAACAGAACTCTCTTCCACCTTGCTTTGTGGCCTCACTCAGTGAGGTTACTTTCTTTTTCTGTCACCACAGATCAGATTCCCTCACCACAAGCAGGGAAACATGGCCATCCTTAGTATCTAGGTTTTATTTCTCATTCATCAAACAGAGATTGTCCTCAAATGCTTTCTAGGCTCAAATCCAACAGTCCTGGGGAGTGTATCCACTCGTAGACCCATCAGCTGGGGCCAGAGGCGAGGCCGCTTTGGACTGGCATTGCCTCCCCTGTCTCCGTCAGTGGGAGGAGAATGTGCTTCCTGAGAAGGTGCTGGGCAGGTGATCCCAGGTGTCTGCTCCATGCACCCACAAGGCCTAGACTTGAACGTAACCCCGTCGCCAGCCAGGTTCTGGACGCATGCTTGGTGCCTACCCACTGAGCTTCTACTACTCTGCTTGCAAGTTGAAGCTAATAATACGGACCTCAGAGGAGTGCTGTGTGGATTAAATGTGAAGGCACTACAGGGTCAAGGCAGACACAAATGACACACTCAAGTTGGGTGGTTGGAGGAGAGTTTCAGAATGGGGCTATTTACAAAGATGTGGGCAGAGTGTGGGGACCCCAAAGGACAGCTCAGTACCCCAGGGTTAGAAATAGACTGCCACCTCTCAGGAGGGACCCCACAGGCAGAGAGCCAGAGGAGGCAGCTCCCCGTCAGCCTAACCCAGCGAGGGTCCAGAGCGGGCCAGGGAGCCTACTGACCTAGCCCCATATGCAGCCCCCTGGTCCATGGCACAGGGTGGAGAAGGGTGGAGGACAAATCTGGAGGGGCAGATGGAGATTCCAGCATAGCACCTGGCACAGAGTAGGTGGCCACTATTTTTAAAGTAGTCTCACTTTAAATAATGAAATAGTTAATGCATAGAGAATACCCATTGTCCTCACTATCCGTATTTAATAGCAGTTAACATTTTGCCAGGTTCACCACGTATTTCTTTAAGTATTAATACTACACACGGAGGGAAGGCCTCTCACCCCCATCCTGCCTCATTTCCCTTTCCTCCCTACAGTTACTGCTGTGCTGATTTACATTATTCTTGTGCAGGTTTTGCGTTTTACTGCGTATATACTTGTGTGTAAACATATATACTGTTGTTTTGTGTGTTTGTAAAAATTTGACCTAAGTGGCATAATGCCATAAACATTCTTTTGCAACTTACTCTCTCCACTTAACAGAAGTTTTGGGTTTTGTTTGTTCGTTTGTTTGTTTTTTGAGACAGGGTCTCAGTTGCCCAGGCTGGAGTGCAGTGGCATGATATCAGCTTACTGCAGCCTCCACCTCCTGGGTTCAAGCAGTCCTCCCACCTCAGCCTCCTGAGTAGCTGGGACTGCAGGTGCACACCACCGTACTGAACTAGGTTTTGTATTTTTTTTTTAGAGACGGGGTTTCACTGTGTTGCCCAGGCTGAAACATAAGTTTTTACGATTTATCTATATTGATACCTGTAGATGCAGTTTCTTCTCTTTGTAGAATTTGTTGTAAATAAACCACAGCTCATCTATCTATTTCCCTACTGATTGGCATGTAGCTTGTTTCTGCTTTTTTGCAGTGACGCACAATGCTACCTTGAGCATCCTTGTGTATGTGGCTCCTCGTGTATATATGCAAGAGTTTCTCTAGAGTAAAAACCTCAATTAGAATCACCAGGTATAAAAGGCAGGGCATCTTCCTTTATTCAGCATTGCTCATTGCTTTCCAAATATTTCACCTTCATATAAGCCCCAAACTAGAGTTCCTGTTCCTCCACCTCTGCCAATGCAATACATTGTCAGGCTAAATTTTTTATTTTTTTTACCATCTGTTGTAATAAAAAGATATCTCCTTTTACTCTCATTTGCATTTCCATTATTACCAGTGGGGTTAAGTGTCTTTCCTTATTGTTACTGGCCATTTGGAGACTCTGTTCCTTGAATTTGCCTTTCATATCTTTTGCTTGTTCTCTCTGTGTAGTTTGTCCTTTCTTACAGATATTTGAAGTTCTCTGTGTATCTGAAAGCTAATCCTGTGTTGGTTTAGGGGTGACACATACCTTCTCCCAGACTGTGATTCGCCTTTTAACACTGATTTTGATGTCGTTTTTGGTCGGTTGTTTTGGTACAGACATTTAACTGTTGTCAAATTTATTCATCTTTTCCTTTGGGATTTGTGTTTTTTCTTTCTTCCCTTTCCCCAAGATTATAATGATTGTCTCCTATTTTTTTCCCAGTAGTTTTGCTTTTCACATTTGTGACATTAATCCACTTGCTTAACATAAGGCAGGACTCTAATTTTGTCTTTTTCCACATGGAACCCAGTGGTTTTGCCCCTCATCCTGAAAAGTTCCTCCTTTCCCCACTGACTGGTAATGCCGCCACCATCAGGAAGCAGGTCGGGCTCTCACTTTGTATTCACTGAACTGTGTCTGCATCCATGCCCAATACCACACTCTTTGAATACTACTGCTTTAGGTTTTGTTCTGCCATCCAGTAGGGCAAGTCTTGCACTGTTTTTCTTCGGAATAGTCTTGGCTACTCTGTCTTTTTTCTTTTCCATCAGGTTTTTTTGGGGTTTTTTTTGTGGTTTTTTTTTGTTTTGTTTTGTTTTTTTGAGATGGAGTCTCACTCTGTCACCCAGGCTGGAGTGCAGTGGTGTGATCTTGGCTCACTGCAAGCTCTGCCTCCCAGGTTCACGCCATTCGCCTACCTCAGCCTCCCGAGTAGCTGGGACTACAGGCACCTGCCACCACGCCCGGCTAATTTTTTATATTTTTAGTAGAGACGGGGTTTCACCGTGTTAGCCAGGATGGTCTTGATCTCCTGACCTTGTGATCTGCCCATCTCGGCCTCTCAAAGTGCTGGGATTACAGGCTCGTGAGCCACGGCACCCGGCCTCCATTGGGATTTTAAGATCGGCTTAAATGGCCAGGTCAGGAAGAACTTTGAACACCATGTCATGGATGATATCAAGCAAGGCGGTGACATGGTTAGCTTCACGTTTTTCAAATACTTGTGAAGCTGTGCTTGGGTTAGATTTTAGAAGATCAGACTGGAGGCAGGAAGACAATAAAATGTGGGGGCCCAGACCAGTCAGTGACAAGAGAGGTGGGCAGGGAGGGGCTGTGCAGAGTCTGGAGGCCATGATGACTGTGCAGCAAGTGAGGAGGGAAAGGGAGGAGAGAAGAGGCAAGTTGCCGTGTGGCAGGAGCCGAGGGTGGGCTCCCATTCCAGGCCAGGCGACTGGGCAGCCCACAGTGCCTCCAGCCAAGGCTGGAAACAGGAGAAGGAGTTGCAGGCTTAGCCTTAGCTGTGCTGCACCTGATGCATCTTAGGAAAGGGCAGATGGAGGGATGGTGCCAAGAGGTGGGTATATGGGTCTCAGGCTCAGAAAAGAGGTCCGGGCCAGGCCTGGTGGCACCCTCCTGTGGTCCCAGCTACTCAGGAGGCTGAGCTGAGAGGGTTGCTTGAGCTGGTGAGCCGGGGAGGTCGAGGCTGCAGCGAGCCATCATAGCATCACTGTGCTCCATCCTGGGTGACAGGGCCAGACCCTGTGTCAAAAAAAAAAGAAAAGAGGACTGTAGTCAAGATTTAAGAGTCATCAGCTATCCAATCAAACAAAAAACAGGAGCCAAAGAGGGAGGCCTGTGTGGACAACTCCAGCATGAGGGGTGTTAGAGGAAGAGGAGGAGCTCACGGAGGAGGTGGTGACAGTGACTGAAGAGGCACAGGGAGAAGCAGGAGAGTGTGGCATAGTGCCCGCCAAGGAAGGAGGGCATTTTGAGAAGGAGTGACCCTGAGCACCAGGTGCCAAGGGCTCTGGGAGGAGGCTGACGAGCCTTCATTGATTTGGCAAGAAGGAGGTCAGTGGATGTGTCATTAGGTACAGAAGTCAGCTGAGTGACTGGAGGAGCACAGACCTCCATTTGCTGGGAAAAGATCCAGTGAAGGACCTTGGCTTACAGGGAAAGAGAGACTAGAGCTTGCCTGTAGGCTAGGGGAAGGAGCCAGAGAGAGAAGGGGAAAGTGAGGCAGTGAATTATCAGAGGAGACGGGTAGGACCTGAGAGAAGAGAAGGGCCCCGGCCTGGTGGGAAGGCCAGTGTGAATGGAGGTGTGCATGGCCACTGCAAGGGTGGCTGTGAGAGAGATGCCACCTGACAACCAGTGTTGTCACTGAAGTAAAGAGTGGCAGCATTTGAAAGGGTTGGGGTCTTGGAGTTGCCTGGGGGCACTGAGGAAAGAAGTGACATTTTGGAATGTTATTGAGAATAAGAAAGTTGGCTAAGACTTAATAAAGGGATTGGTGGGGGCGGATGAAGGAGAAGGTGCCTGTGCAGAGTGGGGTTGGGAAGGAGGGGGGACAGCAGAGAAGACAACTCGTGGGAAGTGAGCACTCAGCCAGCACAGGAGCTCAGAACTGGAGGTGATGCAAGTGCCCTTGCCTCCTGAATCTGCCAAAATGCCAGATGGGCCAGCCTTCCCACAGTATACGGGCTAGGGGTGTGAGTCATTATTTTGGACATTAAGATGACCCAAGCAGGCTGGAGGACATGGGAACCTGTAGGCCACTGGTGGGTCTGTAGGGCCTTGTGTTGGAGGACCTGGAGGTCTGGGTGGGCTTGGGCTTTATGGGTCCCCCAAGAAAGTTCTCCAGCCATGGCCAGGCAGCCACCCCCTTGATCTGCTCTGCATTTGATGTTCTCTGCAGGAAGCAGCTGAGCCCCTTTGTAGAGTCACTGGTTCCCACCCCCAGTGCCTGGCCCAGATAGCCAGAGCTAGGCGAGCCTCTGGAGTCACCTCCCTTAAAGACCTCCCTTCCCAAGCCACAGAAACTAAAGAGTGCCACAGTGGCCAGGGTCACATTCCTCCAGACATGGCTGAAGACATGGCCAGCATGAAGGATTTGGCCTCAGTCTCTGTGTATTGTGCACAGTGAGGTTTGCACCCCTAACTCCCTGGCTCTGGTGACCTGTTAGCCCCATGACTAGGATGAGAAGGACATGGTAATAATTACCATAATAAATTAAGTATGAGGGCTAACTATGAAAGTCTGTGTACATTACCTCATGGACTTCTTCTGACCACCTGCAAGGTGAGTTGAATTATTCCCACTTTTCAGATGAGGAAACTGCAGCTCAAGGGATATGTTCAGTAACCTATCCATGGTCCCAGGTAGCAAATGAAAGACCTAAGATCTGAACCCTATCTGTCTAGCTGTGCTCTTGCCGCTTTTTGTTTAATGAGTACATAGAGACCAGAAAGTGGCTGTGTAAGAGCTCAGGGGTAAGGGAATGGACTTGGTGTTAGAAGACACACTTTTTTTTTTTTTTTTTTTTTGGGACAGAGTCTCACTCTGTTGCCCAGGCTGGAGTGCAGTGGCACAATCTTGGCTCACTGCAACTTCCACCCCCTGGGTTCAAGCGATTCTTCTGCCTCAGCCTCCTGAGTAGCTGGGATTACAGGCATGCGCCACCACACCCGGTGGATTTTTGTATTTTTAGTAGAGATGGGGTTTCACCATGTTGGCCAGGCTGGTTTCGAACACCTGACCTCAGGTGATCCACCTGCCTCAGCCTCCCAAATTGCTGGGATTACAGGCGTGAGCCACCACACCCGGCCTAGAAGACATACTTTGAAGTCTCACCTCTGTCGTTTACCAGCTGGATGTCCTTAGATAAGTCATGCCATGGTGAAGCAGGGCCAAGACTATCCCCATGTCCATCCATGGTGCCCTCCCTTTGGCCAGGACAGCAGGACATTGACCATCCTGAGAGTTGGTTGTCAGCCTTGGGAGTCAATTACTATATGGAGAGTGAAGGATCAATATCTAATGAGTAGGAAGCTACAGAGCTCATATGAACCTTGCCCCACCTGTGACATCTGGGCCAGTTGCTGTACTTCAAACCCGGGGCCCACCTCCACACCTCAACCCAGCCTGTGCAGCCCCTCACCCTCCCATCATAACCCCCGTTGTTGCTCTCTCTGCTCTGTTTGCAGGTCCCTCTGCTGGCTCCGGTTCTGCGAGGTTCAGCCGGAGGCCCACCTGTCCTGACACATCTGTTGCTGGCAGCCTCCCCACACCTCCAGTCCCCAGACACAGGAAGAGCCACAGCCTAGGCAACAAGTGGGTGACTGAGCAAGCCCTCCCCCCGGGCTTCAGACCGTCCTGCACATGGGCCTGGGCACAGTGCAGGGAAACACTTGCTGGCTGGGTCCCTCCCCTGCCCTGTTCTGGGAGTTGCTGATGAGAGCTCTTGGAATCCTGGCCAGTGCGCTTTCCTGAGGCTGGTGTGAGCTTGGGAGGAGCTGAGGGGCACTGTGGCAGCACTGACTCCACACCACCGACAGGTGTCTCAGGCTCAGCAGCTGATGGAGGAAGGGTGCAGGGAAGGGGAGGGAAGTAGCAGTGGCATTCCAGAGAATTTGCCCAAGCCCAGTTAATGACTCATGGAAAACCCCAAAGTCCAGTAGATACCGGTGACTGTCGACAATCCAGGGCAGTGTTCAGTTTCTCATGGCATCTGCCTACAGAGCAGTGAACCTGCTGGCTCATCAATCCTGTGAGGCCCATAGCTGGGGGACATGCGTGAGCCCTCGGCATGGCTAGGGCAACTGTGCCTGTGTCTCCAGGGCATTAGGCACAGGCTTCCGAACAGATGAGTCCGTCCCTTCCTTCCTTCCTTCCTTCCTTCCTTCCTTCCTTCCTTCCTTCCTTCCTTCCTTCCCTCCTTCCCTCCCTCCCTCCCTCCCTCCCTTCCTTTTCTCCCTTCTTCCTTCCCTCCCTCCCTCCCTTCCTCCTTCCTTCCTTCCTTCATTCCTACCTACCTACCTACCACTTCCAAGGCACAAGCTTAGCCCAGGCTAGGCAGGCCCTGGAGGAGCTCCAAGGCTGGAGGAGAAAGAGTTGCTCTTTGAGTGTTAAGCAGCCCTCTGTGCTAGACACTCTGCATATGACTGTCAAGCATGATCTCCCTGAGTCCCCATGCAGGCCTCTGAGGTGGGTGCTATTATTACATATTTTGAGAACGAGTCTAATGAGGTTCAACAAGGTGAAGTTCCTTGCAATGGTGGAAAAACATCGGAGCAAGGGTCTGGACCCGGTGCATGTGACTCCAGGAGCAGACATCCTGGCCACAGGCCCACTGCTGCTCACCTGTGCGGCCTCATCACTCACAAGCACATCTGCTCACTCGAGCCTCATAGCCACCAGGGGGATGGGCAGGGCAAGTATCGTTATCCCCATTGGATGGATGGAGAAACTGAGGCTCAGAGAAAGGATGTGACTTGCCCAAGGTCATGGCATGAGAGAGGACAGAGCCTGGGCTGTACCGTGGCTCTGAGTGGAGGCCTTTTTCCTGCAGCTGCACCATCTGCTCCGGCCCCAGGCAGGTGTAACCACTGTCACTCCATAGATAAGGAGCTTTGCCTTCTTTCTTCCTTTCCATTTTCCAGTATGATGTGTCAGTTGAGTGTAGTTGAGAGTAAAAGTGCGACATTCCCATCGGAGAAAGCAAGGCACCTACTGGACGACAGTGTCCTAGAGTCCCGCAGCCCCCGAAGGGGCCTGGCTCTGACCTCCTCCTCTGCTGTCACCAATGGACTCTCCCTAGGTAAGCGTCTCCGGCCTGCACATGATAGGCTGGTGGGCTGTAGGCCCAGCATGTGCTCCGTGTCTGTCTCTGTGTCACTGTGCCATGCCCAGTGGCACTATCATTCTTGGGGACCCAGTGGCCCCTCACCTCCCTGCAGAGGTGGCTGCCTGCAGGAATCGCCCAGACCCAGGGAAACCCTTGTCTCCTAGCCTCGTGGGCTTCATGAAGAGCCCCGGATCTGTCCTCATCCTGCTGGTGGCATGGCAGGCAGGTAGAAAAAGCAGCCAAACACATGCCTGAGACCAGCTGCCATTGGCTGGCAGCTCCCCAGACCAGACTGGACCACAGTCAGGCTTCTGTCCCTGAGGGATCATGACCCACAGGGCCCTGCAGGGCAGAGCAGGAGAGGCAGCCAGGGAGGGTAGCTGGGTGGCCACTGGGTTCTCACTGCGTACTTGTCTTCACAGTGGGAAGCTAGAAGGAGGGAGGATGAAAAGTTGATGTTCAGGGATGAAATTGCGTCACTGAGTGTCAGCCAGACGTGGTGCTTATGGCAACAGAAGAGACAGAAACTGTGCTGCTGAGGCTGGGATAAGAAGAACTTGACATTAGGACTCAGGCTGGTGTTGAGCTCTGGTTGTAGGTCCATACCCCTGCAGTGTCCAGGTCAGCTGAGGACAGGTGGGCACCGCCCTGTTATTACTGCCATCAGGCCAGTGTGCTCTGATGCCTGTTGCCTTTCAGTGTGCCTGTGCCTCTGTGGTCTGTGTGTCTGTGTGTCTGTCGGCTTCCCTTAGCAGGGAGTCCTCCCATGGCTGGTGGTTAGACCAGTTGCCGAGCTGGGAGTTGATCTTGTGAGGACTGCAGAGCAGAGGGCCCAGAGCATGGGGGTGGGGGGCGGGAGGGGACAGGAGAAACAGGCAGGAATCACTCCCACGTCTCTGTGAAAGCAAGTCAGTCTCAGAGGGCGTGGGCAATATCAGTCCAGGGGTCGCTGTCTCCCACGCCCTGGAAGTCTGACAAGCATGTTCTGTGTCTGCCTCTGTCCTCAGAGGAGGTCATCCTGTTTGGAGCCAGTCAGGGTTATACAACAGCTCAGGACAATGTGTCCGGGGTTACGAGGTGTGCCTTGGGAGAAGAGTTCAGGTCATGCATGGGGAAAGGCTGGGTTGAGCAAAGGTGTGCAGGTTTCTTCCCAGAGACACAGCTGTGCTGGTGGGTGGGAGTCCTCTAAGAAGGCATCAGAGTCCACAGTGTCCACATTCTTTGGTCATGGGACCCTCTTCCTTGGAGTGTCCAATGGGACCTGGGTTCTGAGGAATGCCCTCTGGGAAATGCCGGCCCAGCAGGACTCAGCTGGGCGGCAAAACAGCTGTTTTATATCCAGAAAACTTTGTGAGCTGCGCCTGAGTCCAGGCCTTGCTATTCCTGAGATAGAAAACGGAGTCAGATGCAGAGCTGTCCAACGTCCAGACAGGAGATCATAAGGTTGTTTGGTTCCCGGCTCCTCAAGTTGGGGAATTGAAACTGTTTTTCTGTTTGAGGCCAAAAGCCCTGATGAAGCGGCCATTTGTGCATGTGCCCTGTTGGGAGCTGGGCTAGTCCTCCCCTCTGTGATGAGGGCCGTTACTCAGACAGATGCCAAGGGGCCTGGGATCTCCTCCCTCCCCCTTTCCCAGTGCTCGGCCTTGGTGCTCTTTCAGGCAAAGAGCACTGAACCTCAGAGCCTCTGAGGTCTGAGAGACAGTCCAGAAGCATTGCGCATGGATGCTTGGGTGAGAGGAGAAAATCTCTCCTCCAAGAGGGCTTAGAGAGCCCGGAAGAAGCAGGGTCGCCCATTCAGCCCAGAGGGACAGGCCTGAAGGAGGAATAGGGAGCAAAGCTGTGGGACCCAGCCCCTCTCTGTGACCCCACTGGCCAGGGGTCTGCAGGGGCTCTCCCTTGAGGCTTCTGTCTAATGCCAGGTAGCTGCACTGTGACCAGCGTCTAGTCAAGTCCTGACCCTTGGGGAAGAGGAAGAGGTGCTCGTTTGGCCTCACCAGGTGAGGCCTGTTCTAGTCCTGGCTTCACTTGGGCCAGAAGGGAGGCAGTGGTGGAGCCAGGTCAGGCCCAGAAGAAAGCCTGAGGACCCAGACCCCAGCGGGCCAGTGGGCAGTTAGCTGTGGCCCCCGGGGGCAGTGGGAAGGTAGCAGAGGACCTGCCTGGAACAGTGGTTCTTTGACCCTCCCAGAGCAGAGTTAGAACTCGCAGCAAAAACTCGAGTACGTTGAGGCTCCCAATGTCAGGAAGCAGTTTCTGTGGCACTTCTGTGAGCTCAGGGGGCCTGGGCCCGGTGACCCAGGAGAACAGGCCCCTCTTCTGTGAAGCCGTTGTGCTCATTGACCTGTGTTCCTTTTCCAGGCAGTAGTGAGAGCTCAGAGTTTAGTGAAGAGATGTCTTCAGGGCTGGAAAGGTGAGTGTGGCCTCAGCATGGCCTCCCTCCCAGGGGCGGTGCTCAGGGCCGAGGGAGCCGAAGACAGGCCCCGGGCAGGGACGGGCCCTGCCCCACCCACCCCGTGAGGCTGCTCTGTGGCTCCTTCAGCAGACTGGCCGGGGCAGGGCTGACTAGGAGGGAGGATGGAAGAGCAGGATGGTTGTTGGGGCCCCAGCCCCCATGCTCCGAGCAGCCCCATGCCTCCCCTGATCCAGGAGGCTCTTCCTCCAGCACAGCTGCAGGAGGCCTGTGAGTAGATTTGGTCTGAAGTGTGGGTTCTTGAAACCAAAAGCCTAAGAAGTGGCCTGTTCTTGAGATGGGCATGTGGCTCCGCCTGGTGGGGTCTGAGAATATTGCACCCTAATGGCCTCAGGCCTTGGGTATTTATTGACCCCCACCCTGCTAGGCACTGGTGACAGGGAAGTGGCCATAGCCTCTGCCTCCCTCGAGGATCCCTCTGCCTCCCTCGAGGATCCCTCGGCCCAGGGTTTGGCTCCCTGGGAGAGCCTGTCTGCCAGGGCCCCAGGCCTCCTGCTCAGGAATTCCTATCGCACAGCTCCATGTACTAGTGTTTTCCTGTGCCAGGCGCCCGGTGATCTCTAGGAAGGCAGGCGATGCTGTGAAGGGGGTGCCCCCACAGCCATGGCACCACCAGGGGTGAAGGGCATCGTGG
The DNA here is from genome assembly GCF_028858775.2 of Pan troglodytes. Classification (NCBI taxonomy): domain Eukaryota; kingdom Metazoa; phylum Chordata; class Mammalia; order Primates; family Hominidae; genus Pan; species Pan troglodytes. The sequence goes on along the minus strand of NC_072409.2, from coordinate 11,256,154 downwards.
CGACTCAGGGTTTGAGGGGAGGCGGGAAACATCCAGTGACACAGAATGTCCAGGAAAGGCAGGTTTGCACCAGTATCCAGGGCCCTGGGCACACACACACACGTACACATGCACACTCACATATACACACATGCCCTACACACTCACATATACCCATGCACACACTGTACACTTGAACTCACCTATGCTTGCAGTCTCACGTACACAGGCACACGCTCACACGTGCTTGTGTATACATTCATATAACCACACTGTCACACGTGGGTGCATACACTCACACATGTACATATGCATGCATGCATGTACCCTCTCACACATTTGTGTGCATAAACACTCATATGCATACACGCACACACACACACTCCTCCTCTGGCGCTGAAGCTTCTCTCCTCAGTCCTCATAATCATAAATTGGCCAGAGAGAAGATAAGTGCTGCCTAGCAACTCCTCCCAGGGCAGACGGGCTGCCTGCTGGTCAGTGCTCTTGGTTGAGCATGGCCTGTGCCAAGCACTGTCCTGGTGCTTTGCGTGCATGGATGCACCAAATCCTCAGCACTCCTGCACAGCAGCCATTCATAGTGTCCCCGTTTTATACATGTGGAAAACAAGGCTCAGAGAGGTAAAGTGACTTACCTGCTCCACACTCTGGTATGGACAGAGCTGAGCCACACCCAACAGCCCCCTGACCACTGAGCCACCTCTTCATCACTGCTCCACAGCTTGGCCAGATACGGGGACTGTCCCATATTGGTCAGTCAGTCTATCTGCCTGTGAAACCCAAGATGGGGGTTGGTGGGGGAGTGGCGATATGCCAGCCCTCAGAGGCTTTCTCTTTCCCCTCCCCGGCCATCTGGGTTGCTCAGGCAAATGGGCCAATAGCTTTCACCCTGGGAGCCACCCCGGCAGTGGGGAGGAGAACTGGACAGGCACAAGGGCAGACTCTAGAACTCTCAGCATCAGTCAGGGGACTCCTGGGGACACCCTGAGGGAGATAGCTTACAGGCAGGCCAGCACCTCCCCTGGCCTCAGGCCAATGAGAAGACATCAGATGGCAAACAGAGGCACAGATCCTGAATAGCAGCTAGACCTGGACCTGTTATTCATTGATTCATTCATTCTTTCACTCGCTTATTCCTTCATTCACTCACTTACTCATTGAGTAGCTGTTAAGCAGCTGCTCCCTGCCAGACACCCCACGAGTTACTGAAGGTGTAGCAGATATAGTTCCTGCTAAGTACTCATGACTGAGATTAGAGCTTCTAGGAAGGAGGGTGGTGAGAAAGAATTCCTTGTCCCAGGGAGATGATGCTGTTTGCAATGCTGTCATGATCACTGTAGGCCACAGCATTTCATGGCATTTAGATCACTATCCATCTGAATGTCTAGAATAAGTGATTTTTGGATCTCTTCCAAGCACTGGTCTCATGGCTGGCGCAGATGCCCGGTGCTGCCTCCAGCAGTCTTGAAACATCCCTGCAGGGAGGATGTCCTGTTTCTCATCCTCTGAGGATGGCTTTTGGCCCAGCCCCACCTTGCTGAGGGGAGCAGGGGGCCACCTGCTTTGGAGGATGCCAGTGGGCCTGCGATGTCTCCCTCAGTCAAGACCCAGGCCCCGTGCAGTCCTGATGAGCAGATGCCAGTTGCCCCTTGGCCACCGGCCTCCATCTCCATCCTGCACTGCCTCTTACATTCCCTGAAATAATCCACACTCGCAAAAGCAAAGGAGCATTCTGGACCTTCCTGGAGAGTCCACAGGAGAGTTGGAAGGGAAGATTGACCTCTTGCAGCTTGAAAATCTTCATTGCCTGTGGCTCTTTTCTTTCAGTTACTCACCTTCATGCTCTTTCCTGGGTCTTCTCTATTCCTGACCTTCATGGGCCTGATGCTTAGCTCCTCCAGGTCCTCCCTCCACTCCCAGCTCTCACCCAGGCCAAATCCTCCTACTCTAATGGGGAGCAGACTCCCTCTCCCTCAGAAGACTGAGTGTCAGCCTGCCTGGGCCCAGAGGCCAGCACCTGCCCTGAAAGAGCTTCCCCTCCTCAGAGACCCCACGAGCTGTTCCCTGCAGATGCCATAGGAATACAGCTTTCTCTGCAGGCCGCACCACTCGAGCAGACAGAGGCCGTGGAGCCAGAGCCAAGGGTGCAGGGGAGGCCTGGGCCACGCAGAGAAGTGAGGTGTGAGAGAGGAGAGGGGGAGGCTTGGCCGTGGTGGGGGAGACAGCATTTTGCCCCACAGCTCTGAAGCGCAGGGGCCACGCTCTTCTATTGAAGATTGCCACCAGCCCCCTGCCCCTCAGCCCTGGTAATAAGCCTGCCCAGGCTGGGAAGAGAAATAGAGCCAGATACCAAGATGAAAGACAGGAAGACCCCAGGCCAGTTCCTCCACACCACACACACCTCTGGTGGGTTGAGGGCACACCTTCATCACCGAGAATGCCAGTGTCAGCAGGCAGGCAGGAGTTTCTATTGTCTGGCCAGGGGTGAGACTCTGCATGCCCGTCTGGTGAATTTGCCTTCCCGGAGTTTATGCACATAGATGTCTCCTCTTTGGGTAGTAGCCAGAGTTCAGGCTGCAGATGCCCAGTAGGTCCCCATAGTGTTCGGCCATAAAGAGCTTCCACACGGGAGCTGGAGCCCACTGAGGCCTGTGGAGCTGCTGTACTGCCCTCGGTGGGAATGGGTCTGTTCCTACTGGACTGTGGAACAAGGGTGCAGAGAGCAAAGGGGACCCTCTTCTGCTCTTCATCCTCCTGTCTCCTCACCCATGTCAGCCTTGGCAAGGACACAGGGCCTGTGGGGTCGGGGAGGGGCAGTGAGATGCAGGGAGGTGTTTGTTAGTCACTTCTGAGCCCCCAGGCTGCCTTGAAGACCCTCCCCTACCCTCAGGGCCCAGAATGAGGACAGGGTGGTGGTCCTGGGCCAGGGCCCTCAGGAACCAGAGAGCTATGGGCAGGGGTGGGCCTGCTCTTCTCTGTGACTCCACCTAGTGTCCCTGGTCAGCAGTCTTCCTCACCTCATGCCGGGGAGAGTAGGGGCGAGGAGAGAAGGGGGGCCCCCAGCACACTCTGCTCTCCCAGGGAGGTGGGGAGGCGGCCGCAGGGCATTCGGTTACCTGGAGAGGAGGGCTGTGGGCTTGTCAGGATGATCTCCAACCATCCTAGGGCCCCTTGGAAACCAACAGGGAAGGGAGCGTTTAGTCAGGAGCAGCAGTAATGGATAACAGATGCCTTTTTCTGCCTGATTTGGAAAGCAAGTGTTGGCACTAAGATGAAAACAAGAATATCAGCCTACGAGTTAAAGGATTTTAAATGAGGTGTTTTTAAAAAGATGAACAAAGTGGATTGTAGCGGCGATCATGTATGTATATATGAAAATAGAGTCTCACTCATCCTATTTCTGGTCTCTAGGTTTATTGAGTGAGTTTATTTTCCCTGTATTCTTCAGATTTTCCACAGTGCGTAAATGTTTCTTTTCTACCCAGAAAAACAATTAACATTTAACTGTATAAAAGAAAACATAATCAGAAATGATTACTGATCAGTTTTTAACAAGTGAAGTATGAAAGTGCCACAAAGTTGATTACGAAACCCTTGGCCACCATCTCCCCTGGTCGGAATCACCTGTCTCTGTGGAAGGGCCTTCTCGTGTGAGGCACAGGCTGTAATACAGGTAGTGGGAAGAGTAGGGGATGGGGGGTCCTTGGAAGGCCCAGGGTGAGAGGAGGCCCCTGTAGTGGGTGAGGGAAGTGAGGCTGGGGCAGGGTTGGGGGGCACAGTGCACAACCCTCTCTGAAGCAAAGCCCGTTCCTCTTCCTGCTCTGGGGGAGGTGAGGGAATGGGTCAGAGCTCAGAGTCTTAAATAAGTCCTGTCAGGGAAGCAGTTGTGCAGGATGCAGTGGGAGGATCCAACAGGGCGACCTGCATCAGGCACCAGGCTCAGAGGTGGCTTCTGGAGAAGGGGAGGGTTAAGGAGCAGCCCAGGACATTTAGTGAAGAGGACCCTAGAGAGCCCTCGAGGCAGGACCTGGGACCTGAAGAGGCTGTGGGCTGTGAATCATGCACCAGGCTGGGACAGATGGCCCAGGGCTTGGTGTCTGTAAGAGTCTCATACAGGCTGGGCCCCGTGGCAGGTCCTCTTCTCTGGAGTTCTCCATTGACCTCCACAGTGAAAGGCACAGCCAGCCATGCGGGGGCACCTGAAGTTAGGACCACTGATCCTCCCAGGTCCTTGGGTAGCTCTCAGTACCTCTGAGCCTCCATTCCTCAGCCCTGTGATGAGGCTAGGCACAATGAAGATCTAACACATAGGTGGAGCTACCACATCTGAGGAACTGATTTAGGGACTTTTTTTTTTTTTAGACAGAGTCTCACTCTGTTTTCCAGGCTGGAGTGCAGTGGCACTGTCATAGCTCACTGCAGCCTTGATCTCCCAGGCTCAAGTGATCCTGCTGTCTCTGCCTCCCAAGTAGCTGGGTACAGGTACACGCCACCATACCTGGCTAGCTTCTTTATTTTCATTTTTCAGTAGAGATGGGGGCTCACTGTATTTCCCAGCTGGTCTCAAGCGATCCTCCCACCCCCACTTCCAAAGTGCTGGGATGACAGGCAGGAGCCACTGTGTCCAGCCTGAGTTGGAGACTTTTATGAATTTCCCTCAATAGGTACTACTTACCACCAAGAAAGCAACCCAGGGGTCTAAGGCTGGGTAGGGGGAAGAAAAGTTTCCTCAAATGCAGTTCAGTCATCATGGGAGGGATGGACCGGAGTGATGGCAAATTTCTACCAGCACCCTCCAGGATGACACTGGACTGTGGGAGGGCCCCTCTAAGAGGTCGCTGCAGACAGTTGCCCCTCAGAGTGCTGTGGGGTGGTGCTGTAGGGCGTTCAGGGAGTTGGGTGATGCAGTTTCTGCCCATGTGAGGTTTACCTGTTCGTTTTAGCTGGTGGGATCATCCGACATCCTTAGGGAGGCACCAGGGAAATGCAGTCATGGTGACAGAGCACCAAGTCTCCTGCCCCAAAAACTGAGTTTTAAAAGACACTTGTTTCCTTCCTTGAGAAGATCAGAGGACCCTGGTAGATGCCCAGGTCTGCCAGGTCCCAAGGATGCCTCTCAAGCCCCAAACTCTGCAGTATTTTGGGAGAGGCAGGCCAGGCTCTGGAGGCGATCCCGCAGGTGATAGGTCCCCTTGGCTGCAGCAGACATGCCAGTGGCCATTCTCGGTGACTACCGCAGAGGACCTCACTGTCCCCCACACCTGTGGCTGAGGCCAGGATCCCAGGCTCTCATTCTTCCCCTGAGTCTGGTGTCCTCGGGTTCATTCTGCTGCCTGGTGCCTGGCTTCAGTGCTCTGGACAGTTGGCCTATCTCTCCTGCATGAGACTCAGAGACACTGAGCCCTGGGCCATCTGTCCCAGCTTGGTGCATGACTCAGAGCCTGCAGCCTCTTCAGGTCCCAGGACCCCCCTCGAGGGATCACTAGGGTTCTCTTCACCAAATGTCCTCTGGGTGGCAGCCCAGTTAGAAAATTTGCCAGCTTCTGATTTGGGTTACCCTCCGATATGTGATCTCTTGCCTTACTCCCTTAGCTCCAAACACTAAAGTCTGGCAGTTGAGGCTCCAGCCAGCAGACTGAGAGAAGTCTGCAGAGAGAAGAGTGCACAAAGAACCCCTGGCCTCTAGGTGCCAGGGCCTTTTGCTTAACTCTGTTTTCAAGCCCTGCCAGGCAGCTGCTGCTGCTTCATGGGTAGCTGGGAAATCTCTGCCCACAGCTTCTCTGTCCAATATCTACAATTCCTCCAGAGTCAGCACCTAGAAAGTGGGCAGGACGCTCCTTCCATCTTGTGTCCATCCTTCTCTGTGCATATCTGCTTTACCCCTCCCCACTCTCTCTCAGACAAGATTTCTGAACTTCTCAGTGCACAGAGGGGAAGATGGATGATGCCTCATGGCAACTTGGGATGCCTCCCAGGTTTACATGTGATAGTTTCGCCCAGCCACTGAGCCTCACTTTCAGCCTCTCAGATCTGGTTCCTAATCACCAGGAGAGAAGATCTGGCATACCTGGCTTGGATCACTGGTGTTGCCCTGTCCACTTAGCTGTCAGAAGGATGGGGACATACAATACAAATGTGGTTCCTAGGGACCCACTTAGTGAATCAGGGATATTGCCCAGAGAAGAGTGGGGCCCATAGAGAGCAAATGTCCTTCAAAAAGTGCTGCTAGAAGGGACATCCCAGGGTCCAGCAGAATTCAGGGTAGCAGCTTCCTGCCTGAAGATGAGAGTGAAGCATCAGAAAGTGGCCAGCATAGGCCATGGCCTAATTGGATGGCTTCCCATCCAGGGTGCGCAGGCGCAGGTGGACACTGCTGATCAGTAGCATCACCTGGGCCCTTCCACATGTGCATTCCTACCCAGGCTCTGTGGACTTGAGGCTGGGGCTCTGTGTACAGAAGATTAGGGAAAGTATATTAGTCTGTTCTCACGCTGCTAATGAGGACATACCCGAGACTAGGTAATTTATAAAGGAAAGAGGTTTAATTGAGTCACAGTTCAGCATGGCTGGAGAGGCCTCAGGAAACTTACAGTCATGGTGGAAGGCGAAGCAAACATGTTCTTCTTCATATGGTGGCAGCAAGGAGAAGTGCTGAGCAAAAGGGGGAAAAGCCCCTTAGAAAACCATCAGATCTTGTGAGAACTCACTCACTATCATGAGAACAGCAGCATGGGGGTAACCACGCCCATGATTCAGTTACCTCGCACTGGGTCCCTCCCATGACACGTGGAGATTATGGGAACTACAATTCAAGATGAGATTTGGGTGGGGACACAGCCAAACCATATCAGGGAGGGATCCTACTTCTACTAAGACCAAGATTTCCAAGGCCTCAACATAATTATTTTCTGGGGAGGTTGCCCTCCAACCTCCTAGCCCAGAAACAGGGACTTAGGGCTTTATGAAATGTAAGCCCCAGGATACCTACAACCTAATGTGTACCTAGAAAATGATGGAGTGAAGATGGCCTTTCAGACCTGCTTGACTAGTCTGAATTCTCATGATGCTGTTGGCTCTGGAAGTGCCCTGGCCACTTCCACCTCAATAGCACCACCTACTCTGCCTCTTCCCAGTGTCGTGATCTTGGGCAAGTGACTCCACGTCTCCAAGCATCAGGTTCTTTATCTATAAGGTGGGGATAATAATAGTGCCTACCTCACAGTGTTATATGAATAAATGAGATGCTGAGCGAATCCTGCTTAGCACATTGCCTGGCACCCATTGTCTCATCACCACCACCACCGTTACCACCATCACCATCCTCATCTCATCCTCCCACTTTTACTGTCACCACCACCACCACCATCATCGTTATCCCATCATCTCATTGTCCCATCATTATCATCATCCCATGACCCCATCCTCCTGCTCATCATCACCTTGTACACCCCTTGGGACTGAAGTGTTCTACTTTGTTGCCAGTCGATGTCTTCCCCAGACCCAGGTTCCCACAAGCTCCTGGTCTGGGCAAGCCTCAATTGCCTGTTGCAGTCCTCCTTCTGACTCCACCTAAGATCCCTGAGAGGGATCTTAGTCAAACGGCCTTCCTAGGACACTGTGTTCAGCCACAGGTTCTCAGAATGACACTGGGAAAGGTGTCTGTGGTTCTGGGCTATGAGCCCCTATGTCAGTTACCAAAAAACAAACAAACAAACAAAAACTATGATTTCTGGGGTTCCTCTGATACCACCACCCAATCATTTTGCATTTTCTGGCCCTGAACATTCAAATAACAAATTTTCTCAAAGCAGGGACATTTCCAGACACTTTCAGTTGTCTGGTTCCAGTGGCTGAAGATCCTAGCTCCTCTATGCTGATGCTGGCCTGCCAGGCAGCCAGAGTTGCCCTGCCCAGCACGGTCCTCCTCCAGCTCTGGAGGGCTCACCTGGAGGGAAGGCTGGCCACTTCCACCCTGACTCTGTGTTCCTAAAGGCTGGCCTGGAGAAAGGTCACACTGGTGCCGCCCTTCAAGGCCTGGGGTCGCTCCCCGTGGCTCCAGAGAGAGCAGGCTCTGACGTCCATAGCCTGGAGCAGCCCCCAGCACAGGCCCTCCACCCGCACCAGAAAATGAGCCTCCCTTTGTGAACACTTGAGTCTCTATCTCTAATGACAGGCCAGCAGGGTGGGACAAGTGGCTTCACCTCCTTGAGCCTCAGTTTCCTCATCGAAAACTGTGAGAACCGGGCCCCTCTCACAGAGCTGGGCATGCTCTTGTGTGAAAGCATGTAGTTGGCACGTGGCGTGCAGTTGAGAAGAGGCAGCTGCTCTTCAGTGCCAGGCAGCAACTGCCAGGAGACTGCTCCACTGGGGCCACCAAGGGACCAGGAGACCTGGAGGTGGCCCTATTCTGGGAGATCCCCAAGCCTAAGAATCTTGTGGTCATTCGGTCTCAGACACTGACAAATCCCAGGCAGCGTGAGTGCAGGTGGGGACCCACAAGTAGAGGTGCCTCTGAGAGGATAATGCCAGAAAGGGCCCCCACAGTGGGTCCAGTCCCAATGACAGACCCCACCATGTTGATGCTGCCGCCTCTCCCTTATCCTGAAAGGCTTTATCTCACAGTGTGGTGAGGAACTTGGGCTGCAGAGTCAGACAGTCCTGGGTTCAAGTCCTAGCTTACAAGGCTCATGCCTTGGTCAAGCAGATTCACATCACTGAGCCTCAGTTTCCTCATTGTGGGGACGGTAAGGGTGCTTTACACAAAGCTTCGGTGGCAGTGCGAGTGCACTCGAGGAAGTTGCAGGAGCATCAGAGCATGTGAGCACTCACTACCTAGTGACTGCTTGATCTGTCAAGAGCCCACCCAGAGACCCCTGGTGTCCCTGTGCTCCCCGCCAGTCCACTCCTCACTCCTTGAGGGAGGACATGAGGAAAGGCTGCTTACGAGGCTAGCCTGCTTGGAAGATGCTCGTTTCAAGCTCTCCATCAACAGATGTCAGTTCCTTCAAACATCTGTGAAATACAAAGCCACGCACTGTCTCACGCAAAGGGAGAGAATGATGGGAAGAAGGTAGCCGCGCTGGCCACCATGCCCTGTCTCAGGTACTGTGGGAATTCCGGACAGTCCACTGCCATCACATTCTCCTCAGGTAACGGGGAAAAAGACTCATGAGAAGAAAAGTGGCAAAGGGGCCAGAGGGCCCGTCTCTGGGAAGGGGGACTCCATCCTCAACTCCCAACAGTCAGCAGCTCACAGCTGGAATCCAGCCCAGGTGAGGAGGAAACATCCCTGGATAGCAGACAAAGCCACAAAGGATCTCACTGCAAGAAAGTCCATTGTCAGACCCTGCTCAGAAGAAATCCCCGGTTATGGCTGGAAGAAGAGCAGCCCCGGAGGCAGCCGTGGCCAGTTCCCCTGAGCAGTGCTGCTTCTGCATGGGCTCGGGACCTGGCCGTGCTAGTGCACTCACTTGCGAGGTGCCCAGCATGTGGTGCCGGTAACAGTGAAGTTGGTGACTGTTTGACTTCTCCAAAATGAGAGAATCATGGTTATCTGCATGAGTCATGTTCACTTGCTGCACTCCACCCCTCTTTCTGAGAGGGAGGTGGCCATTGGGCCAGTGGCCTGGGAGTTGAGCACACCAGGGCCTCTCTTGTCTGTGCTACAGCTCAGTATGGGTGGTAGTGGGGTCAGCCTATTACCACCCTGACACCCATTATGTTAGAGGACTGGGGGGCCAAGCACATGCTATGGTATACCATCACCCAGAGAGGAGGAGCCGATGGGCAGGAGGCTCGGGGGCCTGGAGCAGCCGTCCCAGCTAACCATCAGACTCCCACCAGCCCTGAAATTGGGCCCCTGGACAGTGGACCCGAGATGGCCATCAAGAAGAGCTCCTTCCTGGGAGGAGGACAAAGGCCCCTGGGCAGGTACGATGTACCTGCTGCAGTGTGTGAGGGCGGCCCCACACTACCCACAGGTACTGATGTCACAGAGCAACGGCTGACCATGGAGGACTGAGGGGATCTTACAAAGGAACTCCGGGCCTCATCTGACTTTATTAAGTTGATTACGTTGTTGTCTGGCCAACGGGCAAAAAGAGCTGTGGTCAGAGAATAGGCCATGCCTCAAGGGTGGGGAGAAGTTTGGAACATCAAGTGGATACGGGAAGTGAGTCTTCTAAGACAGAGAGGCTAAAGGAGAAAGAGGGTGCCTCCCCGCGAAGAGGCTGAACAGGAAGCTGCACGTTGCCCTGGAAAGGCTCACTGCCGGGGAGTGCAGGTGAGAGGAAAGCCAGAGGGCCGCCCACGGAGCAAGCTTGGAGCATGGACTCTTGGATGCTGCGGCAGGTCACAGAGCGAGTTTGCAGGGGCCTGGCTGGAGCCGCAGAGGAGACTGTCCAGTTGAGAGCAAACAGAAGGCTCCGGTTGTGTCCTGGTGAATGACCCCCAGGCCCAACATGCAAGGTTGCCCACAATTCTGTGTGCACTTTTCACGTGGACTTGCCGTGGACTATCTGGGCTGTACAGTGTTTGCTATGAAACATCTCAGCCCCATGCTGAGGCAAGTGGGCGTGCCTGGATTTTAATCATGCTCTTGACACTGGAAAAAGGGTGAACACTCAATAAAAAGTTGAAAGAATTACGCGGAGACTTGGAGACTCTGAGGGGTGCTGTGTTTACTGGCCTGGCAGCTCCAGGTGTGCTTGTAGTGTGGCCGAGGAGGCTGGGGAGGAGTTGGGGAGGGAGGGAGGTTGCTCTGCGGGGCTTCCTGAGCTAATTGACTACGTAGTCCGGGCTGCTCTTGCCTCCTTCAGGAGCATCTGGTCTTTCAAAGCTGTTGCTAAAATTTAACCCTTTTCCTCTGAAGCAGGGGACGTCTCTATGCCACCCTGGGGCCCAACTGGCGGGTTCCAGTTAGGAATTCTCCCAGAACCCGGAGCTGTGTCTACAGGTATTCATGTGTTCATGTGTTCATTTGTTTGACACATAGCTTGTTATGTGGCCTTTTGGATGCCAAGCACTGTGCTAGAGGCTGCCGAAAGAAACAGACACAGCCTTTGCCTACATGAGTCTACTGCCAGGTGCACTGGCTGTCCCAGAGGAGGTGAGGGGCACTCAGGAAGAGGAGGGGGAGCTTACTTGGTTCGGGAGATCAGGGAAGGCCTCCCTGAAGAAGAGACTGGAAGAATGATAGGAATTCGCCAAATAATTGGAAGTGGAGGGGCAATGAGAATGCTCCCAGCAAAGGGACAGCATGGGCTATGAGGCAGGAAGAGCTGGGTGATTCGAGTGAAGGGAAGGGAGTGTTGGAAGGAATGAGAGAGGGCAGGGACATGAGATGAGCTGGAGCCACATCCAGCATGCATCATCCAGCAGGGGTGAGAATGGTGGCTCAGATCTTAAAAGCGACAGGAAGCCATGAAAGGGGCTTGCTGTGGGCGGGTGGAGGAGAGGAGAGGAGAGGGGGAGGGTGGAGGCACTGGCCGGTGTGGACCCAGGAAGGCCCGTGGAGCGCACTGGGCAGTGGCTCGAAGGAAGTTCCAGTGGCCTGAGGTGTAATGGGATGGCGAAGATGGATGGTCAGACATATTTAGTACCTGATCCCCAGTGCATCCTTGGGATTGATTAGGTTGCAGGGGCATCCGAGAGGAAGAAAATCCCCGCTTTCTGGCTGAAGCAGCCAGTAGGGGGTGGTGCCATTCCTGAGGCACCGGCAGATCCGGAGCTCAGGAGGGAGGTATGGGCTGCCATGCCCTTGGACGCCTTCATCTGTAGGTGGTGCTTGAGTACCCAAGGGAGAGGGTGAGTGAAGAGCCTGGGAAAGATGTGGGGAATGGTGCGTGTGGGCTCACGTCCCTCCTGTCCCTCCACACCACCTCTTCCCTTCCTCGCTGCTCTCTCAGGCTCCTGCCAACACCAGAAGGAGGGGCTGCTGGAGCTGGGGCTTCACAGGCACCAGCTCCTCAGGTGTGGAGGAGCCCACGCCAGCCCCAGGGAGCGGCCAGGCTGTAGCCACGACAAAAGCATCCCTTAGGATAGGGTGGGGGTGCTGATCAGGGCCTGGGTTATGAGGAGCTTGGTCACCAAGCCTGGAGCTTTGCAGCCCCAGAGAGACGGGTGTGGGAGTCCTTGGCGGTGGGCCCTTCATGTGCGTTATCGCCTGGCCCTCCCCTCCGGGCCTTGCCCTGCGCCGTTGAGTCTGGACTGCTGGGACGTCATGGACTTGGTAGTGGGGCACCTGTGGTCCCCAGTGAGTGAGAGGGTGCTTGACCTCAGCTCCTCCAGGGCGATGTCTGACTGGTAGTCTCTCCTCAGCCCCACCGGCCCGTGCATCTGTTCTCTGGGGAACTCCGCAGCTGTGCCCACCATGGAGGGGCCTCTGAGAAGAAAAACCCTGCTCAAGGAAGGGCGGAAGCCTGCGGTAAGTACAGACCCACATCCACCGGGGCAGCAGGGGCTTCCACATCTGTAAATAGTGCCCACTCCTAGAAGTCTCAGCAAAAGTCACATGCATGGCAGAGGCTCTGCTTGCAGTGGGCGTGCAGCGAGCTGAACTCTCAGGAATTATACCTGACACTGCCGTAAAATGAACAAAGGGAAGGCTCCTTGAGTAAAGGAGCAAGAGACGGGAGGGAAGACGCCTCCTGTCTTGGTCCTAGGTGGAAGTTGGCATTGCCAGGGGGTGGTGGAGGGCCAGGGAAGAGATGGGGCCTGCACTGGCATTGATGGGATGGCTGGGTCTGTAATCAGCCAGGGATCCTCTACCCCCACGACCCCTGGTGGCATCACTCAGCCTCCCCTTCCTCTGTAGCTGTCCTCGTGGACCAGGTACTGGGTCATACTTTCAGGATCCACCCTCCTGTACTACGGAGCCAAGTCCTTGCGGGGCACAGACAGAAAACACGTAAGTCCCTTGAAAGGACTCTAGTGCTGGGACTTCCTCTAGTGGGGAAGGGACCTCTGTGAACTGTGGATGATGGGGGTGGGAAAGGGATCTATGTGAACTGCGGAGGATGCAGGTGGGAAGGCGGCAGGGGAGGGAGGAAGCCTTGCCTGGCCCATGTCGGCCTCCCTTGTGGAGTGGAGGGCTGGGCCCCGGTCTCCGCATGTGTTGTTGCTCTCCTCCAGTATAAATCCACACCTGGCAAAAAGGTTTCCATCGTGGGCTGGATGGTGCAGCTGCCCGATGACCCCGAGCACCCAGATATCTTCCAGCTGAACAACCCTGACAAAGGTAGGCAGCAGGCCAGAGCTGGCGCCTGCAGCTGCTCTCTGCCCATTTCCTCTCTTGCACAGCGTGCATTTTGAATTTATTAGGAGCTTTTGAGGCTGCTGCCTTCCCTTTGCTTTAGATTCTGATGTTCATGGGGTCCATGCTAGTCCACAAAAGCTGCATAGATCATGGTTGGCATGTCCATTGAGAAGGGTATGAGGCACAGGGTGCTGGAATCCTTTTTGCAGCCTTACCTATGGCTGCTGGGGCCCATCACTCCAGGAGCTGTAGTCTTACGGTCTTGGAATAAATAGTAAGGCTGGATGAGGCAGGGCCATGAGGCTGGAAGGGTCTTGGCTCTGGGGAGATTTCAGGGATCCCCTCACATGCCTGTGCCATAAGACTCTGGCAGTGTCCAGTTCCAAGGCCAACTCAGAGAAGAACCCTTTTAACTTCCCAAAGTTCCAGCCTTCTCTAGCTGTCTCCCAGTTCCTCCCGGTTCCCACTTCATGATCATGCTGGGAAGGAGGAGAGATTCTGGGTGCCATCCTGTCCAGTAGCCCTGTCTTCACTGACATTCAGAACAGACTATGGGGGGTCTCCTCAGTAACCCATGTCACATGACAAAAACCCAAAATTGCCTGGGTCAGTTGGATTCCAACCAGGCAAACCGATTTGGGCTGGAAAATCGCCACGCATTTTCACACCTTAACAGGAATGTTCTACTGTAGGGTTCATGAACACACAAATCACCTGGGGATTAGTTAAAATTCAGATTTGGATTCAACAGATCTGGGGGTAGACACCAAGATTCTGCATTTCCAGCAAGCTCCCGGGTGATGCAGATGGCAGTGCTGGTGGGGAGACCATGCCTTGAGTGTCAGGCTCTAATGTTCTTAGCTGAGAAGCAGAGAAACAAAGGGAGCCTCCAGGAGCCTGGAATGGGGAAGAGATAAATTGCCAAGTTCTCTGCTCCGTGTCTGAGTGACTGAAGCCACATTTGTTGCATACATGTGGCAGTGTGTCCTGAGTTTGGATACCATTTGAGTTTCTTCCTCCCTCAACAGTCTGGACTGGATTAGCAGTGGTTTCTTAAGGAATTGTGACACAAGGGGTGGCCAGGGTCCATGGATGGAATTCAAGAGGTCTGTGAACTTGGGTGGAAAGAAAAATGCATCTTTGTTTTCAGTTACTTGTGACTACTTCAGTTATGAGTATAAGCATCCAACAACAAAAATGTTAGCAATACCTGTGATTTTTATCTCCAAGAGGAATCACATATTGTTACAGACATTTCAAAATGTCACTTATGCTCATCTCTTTGAAATTACAGTGCAGTATCGGACCTGTACTAGATCTGTTTTTAGTGCTTTAATATAGAAGCACCTATAGAATTATACTGCTGGTTTGTTTTTTAGTTGTTTAATAACTGTATTTGAGTATTATCGATTTCCTTTGTATTTTATACATTTGGAAACATTATTCTGAGGATGGTCCACAGGCTTAACCAGACAGCCAAAGGCACCATGGCCCCAAAATGGTTAAAAGCCATGGTCCAAAGAGACCACTGGAGGGAGCCCTGGAGGCTGCTTTCTCTGCATGTTCCAGCTCACCTGGGGCCGACCTTCCCAGTTTAGTTACCCGTGTTTACATTTCTCTTTATGCCAGTCACCAGCTGACCCTCCTACGTGGCCCTCTTCTTAACTCATGGTTTCTCTACCCATCAGGCAATGTTTACAAGTTTCAGACTGGTTCCCGATTTCATGCAATACTGTGGCACAAGCATTTGGATGATGCATGTAAAAGCAACAGGCCTCAGGTAAAGTCATCAAAATCCTGCTTGTCACCTGAAATATCCTCTCCCACCCTTGGAACTAATGGTCTTTAGAAAACAGGGTTCCCTTCTTCTTTCAGAGCCCATTAGCCACACTCTCAGATACCCTCTTCTGATCAGCATCTTCCCTTGAGACAAGGCACCCCCTTGCTCAGCTTAGAACTAAGCCCAGCTCCAGACCAGAACTTTGAATCTGGTTCCTGTGTCTTTCCCACAATAGGAAATGCCACAGAAACACCCACTGGGGGATGATTATGAGCAGCTGTGATATCACCCCAGGATCAGGTTCTAGCATCTATTTAGGTCACCCCTGCCAAGAGCTGACTTCATGGGAATACTCCAGACTCACTAAAGGGCCTCCCTGCCCCACAACCCTTGGGAATAATGCGGCTAGCTAACTTACTGACAGCCAGCCATGGGCCACGCAAGGCTGCTGGTGAAAGGGGGTCCCTAGCTTCTCAGTGTGTTTGAACCAGTGGGATCTGTCTTGACATAGGCCCTCTCTGGCCTGCTGGGCCTGGCTCATGGTATGGCCCCCTCCCCTCGTCGCCCCCAGCCGTCCCACGAAGGGTGTTATGCGAAATGTTTCACATGCAGGAATTGGCTGAATTCTCTCAACATCCCTGTGAGGTAGATTCTCTTACTGTCTCCGTTTTATGCTGAGGGTCCTGAGGCTCAGAAAGGGGCAGACACACATTTAAGGTCCCACATTAGTGAGCAGTGGAGCTGGGATTGAACCCAGGTCTGCCTGACTTCCCCGATTCTCTGCTTGTTGCCTCTGAGCCCTCCTGCCTCTCCTGCCTCCACTTCCCTGGTAACCCCTGCAGCTGAGCAAAAGACTGGAAGCACATCCCTAGCTGTCAAGGCTTGTGAGAGAAATGGCTACCTGAGCCCTCAGCAGCAGATGGGGGCGGGCTGAAGCCTCCTGCTCCCTGGGGGTCAGGTGGGCAGCATTGATGCTCCTGTCCCTAAGTGTCCATGTGTGTTTTCCCCAGGGATCAGCCAGAGGAGGAGCGGGGGAAGCAGGAGTCCTCTCCTAGCCCATCTTGGGAGGGCTAGGCGCATGGCTTAGAGGGTGGCGCTTCAAGGAGGACAGTTAGGCGTAGTGCCTGGGAGTAGACTCAGCAGGCCCCTTGCAAGCAGCAGCTCTGAAGTCTGGGGGACCTCAGCAAAGGCAAGTTCATACCAGGCATTTGGGTCCAGGAGGATGGGGACTTCATGGTGCCACATGGCACAGTCACAGACTTCCTGGTCCCTCCAAGTGGTTCTGGAAGCTGAAGGGAGGTCTCTAGTGACAGTGACAGGTCCTAGGGCTCTGTGCTCAGCTCGGTCTGTAACACAGATGAGGACAAATACGAAAAGCTGATTGCAATTACAGATGATAAGAAGTTAGAAAGCAGAATTAGCAAGTTCTCAGAATTAGTCCTCGACCAACTAAAACAGGACAAGACCAATACAAGAATAAACATGAGGTGCCACAGGGAGGTTCCAAATAAATTGCACTTGATTCCCTTGACTCACCCATCTGACTTCGGGGAATTTGTCCTAGGGATGTGCACACACATGTGCTCAAAGATGTGTTTAAGAATGTTCACCGCAGCATTGTTCTTGATAGGAACCAAAACCCTGGAAGCCTCTGTGACCCTCAGGGGTCCCTATTGTGTGACACTTGATAGTTATTAGAAAGAGGCAGATCAGGGCAAAAACATTTGGAAAGGATGATCTCATCTGTATAAAAGTTCTAAGATGATACACAAGAAATGGTAATTCTGTAGTTTCTAGAGAGCTTTATGTATAGTTTATACATTGAATAAATGTAATTGGCCATCCGTATGACAGGAAGACAAGGGTTTCGGTCGGCAGCCATCTCAAGGTGATCCCTTGAGACAAGATGCCAAGACTTGAACAAGGCTGCCGCCACCCCAGCTTGCATTAAGAGAGGAAGAGCATCCTGGCTCCTCCATACTAGTCACACCATGTGTGTCTGGGGTCCCTCAGTAGCTCTGAGGGCCGCTCTTTTAAGAGCACAGCACACTGAAGCTCACCTACCACACACAGGAAGCCGGAGCAGCTCCAGGTCCAACAGGAACTGACAGCCACGAGGTGGACCACCTGGAGGGTGGTATGGGGAAGGAGGCAGGGCCCTGTGCCTGAAGCCTGGGCACCATGGTGGCCCCAGTCAGGAGCAACAGTGGTAGCCCTGAGTAAAACCCATTGTCCCTCTTTGGAGGAGCGGCCAGAGGATGACAGCAGCCCCAGCAGGCAGCAGTGCCTGGGCAGGCTGATCCAGCAGAGCACTAATGGGTCAGTTTCATATATTGGCAAATGTGGTGTAGCATGGCAAGGCTACAAGTTTTAAGGATTTTTGTCTGATTTTCAGACCTAGAGGAGGGGATTTTTCTTCCTACTTTCCCCCTTTTTTATTTCTAATTTACTTTCAACCAAATATTACCACTATGTGCTATATGTAATAATAAAAAGTTGACAACAACTGAAATATTCAACAGCAGAGGATGATTTAAGTGAATCACAGTACATCCGTGTGATGGAATGCCAGGAGGGTGTGAGAAAGAGTGTGACAGAAATGCATCTATTCACGAGGAAACATCGCAGTGACTAGATTGATTTTCTATTCTGTGGAACTGCATGTCCTAAACTTGTTTTTATTAACACTGAATACACTTAAACCTTATCTATAACATATGTATAGGTATAAACAACAGCAATAAAACACCTTATTGCCACCATGAGCCTAACAGCAGAGCCACCAGGGCCTTGGAATGCTGTCCCTCACCATGGCCTCTTCCTAACTCGGTTTCTCTCCCTCCCACCTGTGCCCCAGCACCACTCTCCTGATTTGTTTGCTGATTATTCCTTTAGAATTGCAGGTCACGTACTTGATTCCTTCATGTATTGTCTGGGGTGCATTTTTAAACTTTCTTATAAATAGAACCATAACGATGCATTTTCTTGTGTCTTGCTTTTCTCCTATAACATGTTCCTAGGATTCATCTGTGTTACCACATGTAGCAGTCATTCATTTATTTTTACTCATTTTGTTTTTATTAGTTCTTCTGTTGGGCATCCCAGGACTGATTTTCTGCTTTTTTGCTATAGTGAACAGTGCTGCTAATGACCATTCTTATAACTGTCTCCTGGTACATGGAGATGCATTTTTTTCCTAATTCATAGTTTGACCAAACTGACACCAAAATGGATTTTTTAAAATGAAATTATTTCTAATCAAATCCTCCCATAGCAGTGCTGAGGGAGGAGGTCTGGGGCTGAGGACCTGTTGGCAACTTTTGGGGGTGGCAGAAACACTCTGACCTTGGGGCTAGTGGTCCCGCCAGTAAAGGGGGCTAGGATCTTGTCCTGAGGGCAGAGCTGTGGGAAGGTCTTGGGGTTTCTGATATCCCTGAACTGACTCTTTCTCCCATGCTTCCCTTTGCCAACTCCAGCCACCCACCCTCTGCACACACCTCAGGCCTTCAGGATTTGTCTCTCTGCCCCTAGCGCAGTTTGATTTTCACTGAAGGAGATAGGTTGAGAGCGTGGGCTCTGGGTTCTTAGCCCTGCTGCTTACTTGCTGTATACTGAACCTCCCTAAGCCTCAGTTTCCTGTCTTTGTAATGAGGACGATCCCAGTGCCTGCCCCAGGGGTTGAAGTGAGGACTCAAGAACGCAGTGCATGCGGTGGATTCAGAGCAGTGCCTGGCATGCAGCTGCCACTTCACATGGGGTGGCTATTGTTATTGCCATACCCTCTCCCTACCCAACCTGCTCATTCCCAGACTCACGGGGAAAGGCCTGTCCCTTCCCTAGGGACCACCCCTTGTCCTTCTCTGAGGTCGGAACTTTAACAAGAGGCTGAGCTTTCTCTTCTAGGTACCTGCAAACCTTATGTCATTTGAGTAAGTCTCTGCAGGACGTGGCGTGACTTCAGAGGCTTCTGGGAACCCAGGCTGGGCCTGGTGGTGAAGAGCAGTCCTGGGCACAGGCTGTGAGCCAGGGTGCTGGGAAACTCACAGCCGGACTCAGGGGACACAGCCTGTGGCCTCACCATCCCAGAGGGCTTCACCAGTGTGGGATCCACCTGTCAGTCCCCAGCGACTCTCATGACACTCATTCTGCAGCACCGCCTCTTGGGGCAGTGGTCAGACCCCAGACGCCCTCTCTGGGCCCACCACCTGCATCTGCGACTAGAGAGCACCCGGCCCACGTTGGGTTCTCAGTGCTTTCTACTGCACAGAGTGGACAGCGCTAACTAACCTGTGAGAGGGGCCCGAGAGAAGGAACAGCTGTGGAACAGGCTTTTTACACCCCAAGTGCACGGGGTTGCTCGCCCACAGGGCTGCCTCAGATTTTTGTACAACCCCGAAGCGTCCTCTGCGTGTGCGTGCTGTACGTGTGTGTGTGTGTGAGCGAGTGTGAACTCTTCAAGAAACATGCATTTTGGCACAAGACTCGTGACATCACACACTTCATTCGCTTTGAGGCCCTGCTTTAACCTTAAGTTATAGCCCTGTCCACCGAGGAAGGTCAGAGTGAGAGCCTAGATTCCTCCTGTGTCAAGGGTCCCTCGCATTCTTTTACTGTAAACAAACAATGCCTTAAATTGTGTCTTGTTTTCTGTTCCTATGGGTGCTATTCATCTGGAAGGCCTGCTTCCAGGCCTCTTTGCTGTCAGCCCTTCTGAGACAGGACCTGGCTTCAGGACTGTGGACTGGGCTGCTGGCCTGCTTGCTTCCTCCCTTCCCCATTCCTAGCAGGGCCTGAGGCCCTCCTCTTCTCACCCTTCCCACCATGCCAGAATGGGAAGTTGTGACGTTGCAGCTCCAACCGACGTGCTCATAGTGATCAGCTGTGCAGGAGCCATGAGGCACCAACCTCTCCCCGCAGGGCAAAGCCTGTGCCCCCATCATCTCACTCCTTTGCCTGCACCGCCAGGGTGGGGCCCACCAAGATTCCTGATCATGACGGGAAGCTGAGTGACCCTGAGGCCTTAAGCTTCCCTGGTCTTGGCCCCAAATGCAGTCACCAGCGAGTTTTCCATTTTCCAAGTCCAAGGGCACAATTGTTGATGACCGTGTGACAACAGAGCGATGCCCTGGGGAGTGAACAGTCCAACCTCTGCATTCAGTTAGGAGCTCTTCACATGAATCACATCCTTATCTGTCACCTTTTGTCACATTTTAAAGTGACTTTTATTTTGCACAAATAATTTTTATTCAGAATAATAAATCACTCTTTATTCACAGTATCTTCTCTTCCCTCTTCCCCTTTAGTTTGGATAGCCTAACTCTGAGAAGTTAACCCTTAAACAGTTTTCTGGAAGAGACTGAATTTCTGGGTCCTTGCAGCTGTGATGGTTTCAGAGCTCAGGCTAATCAGGCATCAAGCTACCCTCAAGAGTTTCTGGGCTGGATGCTTCAGAACAACATCTACACCAGTAAACTGTAATAGGTCAGTTTCAAAACGACCAAAAGACCCACCACTGTATTTTGACCAAATAATGACAACTTCTCTAGAAATTTGAATGGCTTGGTGAGGAAAGTAGTTGTCACCAGGGCCTCATTTTGTAGTTGAGCCTTACAGTGCTTAGTAATTCATCTTCTTTTTGAGCAAAGACTAGAATACTTTCCTCCTAAGAGAAACTCCCAGGTGGTAAAGTTGATGCCATCAAACTTTGACACTGGGTGCTCTGCACACCCACGCGGATGTTGCACCTCATTCTCCCGATGACTATTCAAATCAGCATCTAGAGGCTGAATGACAATGCCAAACACTCCACCTCTGATCAGAACCATGCAGTGTTAACACTTTAACCTACATTGAATCTGATTCTGTTAACTTTTAAAAAGTCGTAAGTTTGGATGAAAGTGCAAGATGTGGAACATCAACTACCTATTTTCCTTGGGTTTTTCCACTCTGCAAACTGTCCTGGTTTTTCACACCAATGAAGTATTATAGATGCCAATCCAAAACCTCAGAATTTCAGGCACCACAAAAACAGGTAATTTTCTATCCCTTATAAGTTTGTCTTTTCTTTCAGAAACATCTCTTAGCCTAATTTGAAATAGCACAATCACAATTCAAAATGTTTAGTCTTCTCACTAATTGAGTCTGCTTCCACGTCCTCTCCCAGGAACATTCTTAGCTCGGACTCTTGAAGAATCTCTTTAGATTTTGTTGGCAAAAGCCTTATAGAAGCAGTAAGAGGCTTGACCACGCCGGAAGAGTCCTGGAGCTAAAGCTGGAAGACACTCAGCTCTCTAAGCAGGGGCTCGGCCAAACATGGGAGTTAAGTGCTGCTTGTCTTCCCAGTGTTGGTTTGAACCCTGTGAGCCTGAGACAGAGAGGGCCAGGCACCAACCACAAGGCGGGAAAGTCCATGGGTAGACCCTCCCCCTGGAGGGAAGCATTTCTAGTTTTTGCTCCTTGACTGTCCAGAGTGTACAAATGTTCATAACGCCATTGAAGGGATTATTTCTTGCATGCATATGCTGAATTTTTTTAAGCAAATGGATCATGGCACCCCAAAATGAAAGTTATAGAAAGCTGTCTACAACTGTGGAGTTGGTAGCTGGTAACATTGTTGTCCCAAGAACAACTCACCTCTCTCCCTAGGACTAATTTTTGTCTCTCTCAGTTGAACATGTTTTGTCATTCAAGATCAGTCAGGTGCATTCTGGCAACTGACATACTTGATGGAGGATTGATTCGGTAGAGAGCAGTAGAAATCTTGTTCTAACTGTGCCTGGTGAGAGACTTTGGCCCCCTCCCTCCCTATAAGGCTGTGGAACCTGAGGAAGTAGATACTTGAAGAGATTCTGTTTAGGAAGAAACTCACTCTCTTTTGCCAGTTGAATTTATAGAGCATTTTTTTTCTTACCAGGATGGCCAGTATCATTTTACCCCCACCTCCCAAGCCCCAAGAGGTGTACCTTTTCAGATGCCATTTTACAGGCGGAAATGCTCCATGAAACAGGAAGCCACTTGCAAGCAACATCTGCTCTGTTCCTCAGGTGGGGCCCAGAGCCCTTCCCCGAGACTGCTGATGTCTGTAACCACTGGGGAGCACTGCCAAAAATACAGCTTTCTGGTTTGTGAGCCCACAAATGACTTAAATCAGCTTTACATCATTTTTACATATCAAGTGGTTTCATGTTAAAAAAACAAACTCCTAGTCCTTTAGAAATAACAGATTCTCTGCACAAAACCACCCATTCATTCATTTATTCATTCACATCACTAGCAAGTGCTGCCTATGCTAAGAACAAGTCAGATCTGATCCCTGCCCTCATGGACCTGACCACTCAACAAACAGTCCCCACCACACCTGTCTCCTTAGGCAAGACTTTGCCTCTCTCCTAGTCCTGAGTATAAATCCTGTGCATAGATTCCTCTAGAAAGGCATCAAAAGACTCAACAGACTGAATAGCCTCTTGGTCTGCGAATTCAGTTGCAATGAGGATGAAGTCACTATCCTAGAGGCTGCTTGGCCCAGAAGAGCCAGGCACAGAGCTGCAGTTGGGTACGCCAAGGATTCCAAAGGTGGAATGAGAGAGTAGGGTCAAAATGTCACAGTATCTGCTCCATAGGTTTCTGTTTTTAATTTCAATGTTAAATACAACTACAATATGAGCGAGAACTGCATTTTCTTGGGTGTTGAGAACTTGTACCATGGACTTCAGACCGCCTTGCAGCCCTATGCTGCACAAGCGTGTACACCCCCTGGGCAGCCTCAAAACCCCGCTTACAGCAGCAACACAGGAGATCATCTGTCCATTTTAGAACCATTAATCTCTTTATCCATTGCTGAACGACTGTGACTATTCAGTAATGAAATAATATTAATTAATTAGTATGGTATAATCTTTAATAAATTTCGTGCCAAAATGCATGGTTTTCCACTTAGCATTCAAAATGTTGCATAGAGAGTAGTTTTCAATTTCTTATGTACTCTTCGAAGTAAGTTGAAAATCAGTTTCTACATTTTAATTCGTTTCCTGTTAAATCTGTTGCACTCTCCTGGGCTGTCTTTTTTTCCAGCAGACCCCTGCATGCAGTTGTGTAAGGACTTTCTCTAATTCTTGTGAATCGTCTCACCCGCAGTAACCACTGAACATCAATCAGCCCTCCATGGGGTTCTTTAGATTTTTGGTGAAGTATTTTGTTACCTCAGTCTTGTATCAAGTTGCTGTATTTTTCAGCTTGTTACATTGATAATAATTATTTCACTAATTAAATACTTTAATGTACAAACATCTTTGTTTACTTTGAAATTAAATGTGTTTTCCAATGAATATTGCTCAGTTTATTAAAGTCACACACATTCACTTAGCAAACAGTTGCTGTTTCAGATAGACACAAAGGAGGCATGGGGTGCCCAAAACTCAGCTAGGATGTAACCAGAACATAAAAACCCTGCAGGAGCAGCATCCTCAGGAAGGGACAGGCACTCCAGGGAGAGAGGCAGAAGACCTGGGGATGCTTTAGAAAGCAGTGGGTATTTGGAGATTCAGTTCAGAGGTTGCAGAACACATGAAGGGTGGGGGCAATAGGGAGACAGAAATGAGAAGATGCAGGATGAGGCTGGGAAAAAGGAGGCAACCTGATCTCACTGACTACAGGTTTTGCGGGAGTAATGGGATTTAAATCTGAAAAGATATGTTGGGAGGACTTCATGGTGTTAGGCAAAAATCCAGAACTCCATTATTCCTCGCTTGGAGAAAAAGGAGGGCTGTCTTAAACGGGTTATCTCATGGAAACCTGAGGGGAGGACCAGGGGCATCTCTAGAGGGGCTGGAAGGACAAATAGAAACACCTCCTCTACATCTTTCAGTGCTATCTGGGCAGCCCCTTCATTCTCTCACAAAGTTCAGGCCTTACCAAGAAAGAACCTGGAAGTCATTGAGGAAGTGTGCACCAGGGGGTGATGTAATCCACCCTATAGTTGACTATAGGTCAACTATAGTTGACCAATCCTATAGTTGACTATAGGATCCCCTGGCCCGGACTGCCTCAGTTTCCCAGCCAGTGCCTTCCAAATCTGCAGTGGCCAGTCCCCCAAGCACAGGTTCCCCCCAACAAGCACACTCCTCGGGCTCTGCTCCACCATCCCAGTTCCAGGCCAGCATGGCCACACCTCCCTAGCTACGACAAAACCCCGCTTGCCGAGGTAGCCCTAGCTTACCTCCTCCTCCTGATTTAGACAGCACGGTGGCCCCAGCTTTACCCAGATGGGGTCGCTGCCCTCAGTCACAGTGCAGTGTTCAAGGTCCCTGAGAAGAATGCATTTGACTTAGCGAAGTGGGGATGGGGTTGGGGGTTGTCACAGTTGGAAACTAACAGTCAAGACTCGAACCCACCACAACTGGTATCCTGCAAAGCTCCAGCCCCTTAGCCTCAAGGCGTCAGGCGCCACAAACGGCCACCAGGAGACAGCAATACCTCCACCTTGATGGGTGGCGGGATCCCGGAGCCAACGCAGACCGGACGGCGGAACGCCGCTTTAGCCCCGGGTGCGGGCATCTACCCAGCGCGGACCCTGCGGGCAGGCTGGGCGACGGCGCGGGAGGAGGGAGTGGCTGGGCGGGGCCACCGAGTTTGGGCGGGGCCTCTTGCGGCTGGGCGGGGCTGTGGCGGGCCCTGTCAGAGCAGAACTGAGCAGGCGGTGGAGCTGGGTCTGGTCCGGGCACGGAGTGGGGGCTTCGAAGGGAAAAGGCGGGGCTCCTGGGGGCGGAGCCATACCTGTGGGCGGGACATGGGAAAGGAGGGCCCGAGGGGCGGAGCTACAATAGAAAGGGCCAGGAGGTGCTGAGGCGAGGAGAGGCCGAACTCCAAGGGACGACGCTCGAGGAAGCAGAGGTTTGGGGTGAGTGCGAGGGCCTTGCGCGAGCTCAGTAGTGCAGGGGTAGGTGAGGGGGGCCTGGGTCTGTGCCGAGGGGCAAGCAGCAGGAGGGGTGGGGTCGTGGACGGGACAGTCGAGGTTAGGGTGGGCGTTTTGGGCCTGTGGGCCTCGCAGAGGTGCAGAAAGCCGGCGGCAAGAACCCCGCGGGGCTGGCGCGGGAGGGGCGTTACCGGAGCGCGGGGCGGGGCGTGGGCGGGGCGTGGGCGGGGCCTGCTCCGGGCTGAGGGCGCGGGGGAAGCGGAGCTGGAGTTGGGAGCGGGGCCGGGGCGGGGCCTGTAACAGGCTGAGCGGGCGCGGGGCGGGGCCGGGACCAGGGTGAGTGATCGCGGGGCGGGGCTTGGGCCCAGCGGAGGGTCTGGGCAGGCTGGGGTTCGGGGCGGGGCTGGGGCGGGGCCTGAACCAGGATGAGAGGCGCGAGGCGGGCTGGGCTGTTGTTCGGGGCGGCGCCGGGGCGGGGCCTGGACCCAGCGAGGGGCGTGGGGCGGGACGCGGGCTGCGGCGCGCGAGCCGAGCGGCCGGCCGAGGCCCGAGCCCACCCGAGTGCTCCCGAGCCCGCGGCCCCCGCCCGGGGCGATGGAACCGGAGCCCGGCGGGGTGGCCGCTGCGCTCCTGCGGCAGAAGAGGGCGGCGCTGCGGCGCAGGGGGTGCAGCTTCGAGAGCCCAAGGTACTGCGGACGGGGAGGGGTGCGGCCGGGCGGGGTGCCGGCCACGTGGGGGGATGGCGATGTGAAGGGACAGCGGGGCGAGGCCGTGGCGTGGGAAGGGTCTGCGGAGGTTCTCAGGAGCCCGGGCGCGGAGCCCGGGCTGAACGGCCGTGGGCCGTGGGAGGGGCCGGGCCGTCGCGCGGGAGGTGCAGGGACGGGTGTCGGGCGTCCAGAAGCGTCGGTCCAGTGGCAGGCCCCGCACGCCCGCGGCTTCGGCGGGGCATGGGCTGAGGAGAATGTGCCCTGCCCACCTCTGGTAAACCCTCAAGGGCAAGGTCGGGAGCTCACCCCTCCGTCCACTGGAGGCTTCCTTCCGGCGCCCGCGTGCCCTGGCAGCCGCACACCTGCTGCCTCCGCGGCCCGGCTCGCCCTGGCGCCCGCGGCCCCCGCGCCCCTCGCGCCCCTCGCGCCCCTTGCGCCCCTCGCGCCCCTTGCGCCCCTCTCCCTCGCGACGCCGGCCTCTGCCCGGGCCGCCGGCGCCCCTCGGCTGCTCTTCCCCCGGGGCCTCTCACGGGACTACCGCCGCCCGGGCGCGTGCCCTCCCTCGGCTTCCCTGGCAGTCCCTGAACTTGGAACGGATTCTCCTGCTTCGACGTCGCTCAAGTCGGCCCTACGATTTTCTCAGGTCTTGGAGATGACTCCAACGTCCTCTCAGCCACACTTCCCATCTCTGTTCTGACACCTCTGAAATCCACACCCCAGCCGGCCGCGAAAGGGGTCTTCCTAAAGCCGTGACTGTGCCCTTCGCGGCCAACACCACTTGAGGAGCTCCCCATCACCCGCAGCAGTGGTAGGGACCAGAGTGGGGGACAGAGAGAGAGAAGGATGTGGACTCCGACCCGCACTGAGGCCAATAAGAGGGTTCCATTGCTAGGATAAAAAGCAAACTAACCAGGATCCTTAAGATGAAGTGCGGGGCCCTTGACTGGGCCTTTTCCCTCCATCCTCAGTTCTTGGCATTCCCTGCCTCACCCTTGGCGCTCCAGCAGTACTGGTGAGCCTGGCATATAAGCATCGCGGGGGCAGGGAACAGAGCTGTCCTGGTCACCCCTGGGTGCCCAGAGCTGGCTCAAGCCTGGCCCATGGGACATCATCTGTGTGTTGTATGAGTCAGTGTCTGACCGCTGGTGCTTCCTCCCTTGTGCTGCACTGTTTCTCATCTGGGCCCTTATTCATATCACACTCTTCTCTCTACTTAGAATTTTCTTTCCTTTCCTCTCTGTATACGCCCACCCCTCCTCCTTCGGAAGTCTTCCTTGAACCCCAGATTGAGCTCTTTGCTGTATTAATAATCTGTGCACCTGTCTTCAAGTCCACATAACACTGCGTGTAGTTACCCAGGTAGTATGTCTCCCCCACTAGACTTGGAGAACCAGACAGATAACGGTCTCTGTGCTCATGATGCTTACATGCTTGTTGCTGGAGCATGAAGGATGTGAGAAACTGAACCAAGGGATGAGGCTGAAGAGACAAGCCGGAAGCTGGATCCCTCAGGCCTGAAGTGGAATGCATGGAGCAGCGCTGTCCCGTGGAACTTTCCGCAGTGATGGAAACCTATAATCCATGCTGTCTGTTATGGTAGCCTCTAGGCACCTGTGGCCATGCAGCACTTGTAATATGGCTAGTTGAGCTAAGGAACTGAATTTTACATTTTATTTAGCTTTAATTAATTTAACCGCCTAGGACTAAAGTCTACCATATTGGGCAGTGCCAGTTTAGAAAATGTTTCCCTTTGAATTCCCACTTTTATTACCCTCTCCTTTGTCTTCATAACCTTACACCTGAAAGACTAATGATTTCCTGGCCTCCAGAGTTTTCTTATTCTCTATTTGATACTCCATGACATTATCTTATCAGCTGTAGGATAATAATGATTATCATTTTTTCTGACTATAAAACTAATTTGTGGGCCAGGCGCAGTGGCTCATGCCTGTAATCCCAGTACTTTGGGAGGCCGAGGCGGATGGATCATTTGAGGTCAGGAGCTTGAGACCAGCTTGGCCAACATGGTGAGACCCCATCTCTACTAAAAATACAAAAATTAGCCGGTTGTGGTGGTGGGCGCCTGTAATCCCAACTACTGAGGAGGCTGAGGTTGGAGAGTTGTTTGAACCCAGGAGGCAGAGGTTGCAGTGAGCTGAGATTGTGCCACTGCACTCCAGCCTGGGCGACAGAGTGAGACTCCGTCTCAAAAAAAACAAAAAACAAAATAAACCTAATTTGTGGCTGGGCATCGCGGCTCACACCTACACTCAATGCATTGGGAGGCTGAGGCACGAGGACCGCTTGAGGCCTCAGGAGTTCAAGACTAGCCTGGGCTACATAGCAAGACCCCATCTCTACAAAAATTAAAAGAAATTAGCCAGGCATGGTGGCACATGCCCGTAGTCTCAGCTACTCCAGAGGCTGAGTCAGGAGGATCACTTGAGCCCAGGAGTTTGAGGTTATAGTGAGCTGTGATTGCACCACTGCACCCCAGCCTGGGCAACAGAGCAAGACCCTATCTCAATAAAATAAAACAAAACTAATTTGTGTTTGTGAGAAGAAATCTGAAAAATCAAGAAAAATATAAAGAGGATAATTAAATGTTTATTTACCCATAATACCACTAGGTATTAACTAGCCTTTTTTCTTAACTATGTATGTGTATATTTATATTAATGTTTTAACTTGCTTTTCCACTTAATATAGTGTAAGGATTTCCACACATCCTTAAACATTTCTGAAATCTATTTTAAATTGCTGCCTGGTATTCTGTCATATGGATATATTACCATTTATTTATTGGACACATGTAGTTTACTTACAGTTTTTCACTCTTACTAAAGATGCTGTAAATCCATGTGCATTTGTTTAGCTATGAAGAGGTCAACTTTTATAAACAGGTCATCATAAATTTATAGAAGTGATGGGAGTTATTGGATCAAAGAAAATGAACATTTTAAAGCCTTTTGAAGCATAATGCCAAATTGCTCACCAGAGAGTTGTACCAATTTATAGTCCCCCAAGGGCATATGAGTGTGCCTGTTTTTCCCCACTCTCAATACTAGGCATTATCATTTATAAATATTTGCCAAAGTGGTACCTTGTTTTAATTTGAATTTCTTTGTTTCATAGTGAGGTGAAACTTTTCCTTGTATTTATCCATAATTTATACTTATTTTTATGAAATATAGACGCATACACTTTGTCTGTTTTCCTTTGGAATGCTTATGCTTTCCTTATAGAATTGAAGCACTTTTTATTTATTTATTAAGGAAATTAATTGTTTAGGTCAAATATATAGCAAATACTTTTTTCAGTTTATTATTTGCCTTTAATTTTCTTTATGTTTCTGATAAAGCTTTTTTAAATTGTGGTTGTTGTTTTAAAATTTAGTCAGATCTTCCTCCTGTTTATGCTTTTTTGTTGTTTGTTTGTTTGTTTTTGAGGCAGAGTCTTGCTCTGTCACCCAGGCTGGAGTACAGTGGCTCAATCTCGGCTCACTGCAACCTCCGCCTCCTGGGTTCAAGCAATTCTTCTGCCTCAGCCTTGAGTAGCTGGGATTACAGGCGCATGCCACCACACTCGGCTAACTTTTGTATTTTTTAGTAGAGACGGGGTTTCACCATGATGGCCAGGCTGGTCTCAAACTCCTGGCCTCAAGTGATCCACCCGCCTCGGCCTCCCAAAGTGCTGGGATTACAGGCGTGAGTAACTGTGCCTGGCTCTGTTTATGCTTAAGTAAAAGTGAATTCCTTAACTTAAAACAGATAAATGTTCATCTATACCTTCTCCCCTTATTTTTGTTGCTTCGAAAAACTACCCCTTAATTCATTAATCCAAATTACCTCACAACCCTGACTGTGTGTCAGAATCACCTGTGGACCGTCTTAGCCATACAGGTGCATATGAGTGCCCCTTGATTCAGAAAGTTCAGGGTGGCACTGGGCCTGTGGATGTTCAGAAAGCTCTGCAGGTGCTTCAGAGGCAACAGCGCCTGCCTCAATTGTGGGCCTGTTACCAGATTAGCCTCCGTTATCCAAAGTCCTTAATTCTTTCTCATTTCCTGTTATATCCATTTTATTTATTCATTCATTTATTTTTGAGACAAAGTCTCACTCTATTGCCCAGGCTGGAGTGCAGTGGCACAATCATAGCTCACTGCATCCTTGAACTCCTGGACTTAAGCGATTCTCCAACCCCAGCCTCCCGAGTAGCTGAGACTACAGGTGAGTGCCACCATGCCCAGCTAATTTTTAAAATTTTGTGTGGAGACTTGATCTCACTTTGTTTCCCAGGCTGATCTCGAAATCCTGGCCTCAAGCTATCCTACTGCCTTGGCTTCCCAAAGTGCTGGGTTACAGGCTTGAGCCACCATACCCAGCAGTTTAAATGCCTCATGTTTAGGGCTTTTCAGAATCTGGTTTAGCCATATTTACCTAAGCATCTTGTTGGCATCAGGAGAAGAAAGTCCTTATTTTCACTTTGGCAACTCTGTTGGCTAAATATCTGATGTCAGCTCTGATAACTAACTAGCCTGCAGACACAGCAAACTGATGAATGTAAAGGCGAAGGGAAAAGCCCAGGCATTAGGTCTCCAGGCAGGGGCAGTGACAGACTAGCTGGGAAACCTGGATGCAGTAGAATAAGACACTTATGCTGTTAAACCACTTGCCCTGGATGTGTTTGCCATCATTTTGTAGGAAGGCACATCAGTTAGTGTTAAAGAACAAGGGCTTTGGAGTGAGACAGACTTGGGTTCAAGTTTCTGTCTTTTCACTCACCACTTGTGAACTTGGACAAGTTGCGTAACCCCTCTGAACCTTGGTTAACTCCTTTTTAAAATGACCTGCCTCAAAGTATTGCTGTCAGCTTTAAATGAACTAATTAATGCAAAGTGCTAAAAACAGTACCTGGCACAAAGCTTTAGTAAATGGTAACTGCTCTGGACAAAAATGACAAACATTCAGCCGGGCATGGTGGCTCATGCCTGTAATCCTAGCACTTTGGGAGGCTGAGGCAGGCAGATCACCTGAGGTTGGGAGTTCGAACCTGACCAACATGCAGAAACCCCGTCTCTACTAAAAATACAAAATTAGCCGACGTGGTGGCACATGCCTGTAATCCCAGCTGCTCAGGAGGCTGAGGCAGGAGAATCGCATGAACCCAGGAGGCGGAGGTTGCGGTGAGCCAAGATCGCGCCATTGCACTCCAGCCTGGGCAACAAGAGTGAAACTCCATCTCACCAAAAAAAAAAAAAAAAAAGACATTTACATAAAAATTCTTCTCAACCTTTTCCTCCCCTTGCCTGATTGAAACTTCGGCTTTGTCTATTCAGTTTTTCCTCCTCCCCTGCCCTCAGAATAAGGTTCTGCTTTGCTTTGTTGCATTTTTGAGCTGCAGATTTAGGAAGAGAGGAGGTGAGGAAAAGGACAATAGGTACCTAGGGAAATGGTTAGGATTGGCTGAACAAAACTTTTAGGGGTGTTTAGAGGTGAAACATACAGGAAAACCTACTTTGTGTGAGGGAAGCTAATACAGGCAAACGATATATATATACACACATATATATGTATGTGTATATATGTGTGTGTGTATATATACATATATACATACATATATATGTACATATACATATATATACATACATATATATACATATATATTATTTTTATTTTTATTTTATTTTTTTTTGAGACAGAGTCTAGCTTTGTCACCCAGGCTGGAGTGCAGTGGCGCTATCTCGGCTCACTGCAAGCTCTGCCTTCTGGGTTCATGCCATTCTCCTGCCTCAGCTTCCCTAGTAGCTGGGACTACAGGCGCCCGCCACCACGCCCAGCTAATTTTTTTTTTTTTTTGTATTTTTAGTAGAGACAGGGTTTCACTGTATTAGCCAGGATGGTCTAGATCTCCTGACCTCATGATCCGCCTGCCTCGGCCTCCCAACGTGCTGGGATTACAGGCGTGAGCCACTGCGCCCGGCCAGGCAAACGATATTTTAAGACATATATCTGTTGTCTTTTGTCCCTTTGTGGTGATCAAGAAATTGATGAACCAGAGTTATTTTAAATTATTTTCTATTGCTGAGCTGTGTCATTTTGGCTGCAATATTTCATAGAGGCCAAACCACATATGAGCTACCACATTAAGAGGGTTATATATTAGTAGGATTGAATTTCTGAGGTAAATCCTGAAGATCAAATAATCTCAACTTTGAATGGAACTTTAGACATCACCTAGGTCAACTGCTCAGACATTGCTTCTCAAAGTGTGGTCCCTGGACCAGCAAGCAGCATCTGCATTCCCTAAGAACTTGTTAGAAATCAGATTCTCAAGCCTCACCCCAAATCTACTTAGTCGGAATCTGTGGAATGGGGCTGACGAAACTGAGTCAGATTGCTAATACAGTTCTCAAACAGAGCATAGATAGGAGGAGGGCTTCTTAAAACACAGTTGCCTGAGCCCCACCCCCAGAGATTCTGATTCACAAGGTCATCAGTGGGTTCTATGAATCTGTGTTTTTAACACGCTCATAAATAATGCCATACTGCTGGCCCAGGGACATACAGTACTTCGAAAACCAACCCTCTGAGTAATACCAGAATCTTTCCTGCAACAACCTTTGTAGTTGATCATTTGGCTTCTGTTTCTTACATCTAAGGTCCAGGAGCCCACCACTTCATAAAGCAAACCTTTTTAATATTGAGCAGCTGCATTAGCTTTCCCTGAGAGTGAAGTCAAAGCTTGCCTCATTATTCTTGCCACCCATCACTCATCATGCTCTCATGGCCACTTGCAGTACCAGTGTTCGTAGGCTGATTCCAGGTGTAGCCTTAATTGTCAGGTGGCTCTTACCCACTTGTAATCACCATTGAACCCTTCTCCTTCAGCTACTGAAGCAGGAGTAGTAACTCATCAACATCCCTTCTTTTTGTCTTTTTAAAAGACAGAGTCTCACTCTGTTGCCCAGGCTGGAGTACAGTGGCATGATCATAGCCCACTGCAGCCTTGAACTCCTGGGCTCAATGATCCTCCTGCCTCAGCCTCCTGAGTAGCTAGGACTACAGGTATGCACAACTACTCCTGGCTAATTTTTAAATTTTTGTGTAGAGATGAGGTCTTCCTGTGTTCCCCAGGCTGGCCTCGAACTCCTAGGCTCAAGTGATCCTTCCACCTTAGCCTCTCAAGGCACTAGGATTACAGGCATGAGGCACCGTGCCCAGCCTGCATTAGCATCTTTCCTGATTGGCTGATATCAGTGCCTTACCAGTAGTTAAATTTTTTCTTAATATTGTCAAAATCTATGAATGACAAGCAAAGGAGAGTTATTGGTTCCTGCAATTGCAAAATGCTGGGGTAGACCAAGTGTTGGGAAAGGATGGCTCCAGGTGCTTGAATAATGACATTAGTAGTCTTCATCTTCTGGGTTGACTTTATGCTCAAGGCCTTTCCTCATTGAGGCAAAGAAAGTTAACTACTCCAGACTTAATTTCAATGTAGGATCCCAGCAGAAATATAGGACTGCTTTCTCAATAATTCTAGCATATGACTTGGCATGGTGGCTTGTGCCTGTAATCCCAAAATTTTTGAGTCCAGGAGGTCGAGGTTTCAGTGAGTCATGATTATACCACTGCACTGCGGCCTGGGTGACAGAGCAAGACCTTGTCTCAAAAGAAAATAAAAAATAAAAATTAGTTGGGCATGGTATTGCATGCCTGTAGTCCCAGCTACTCAGGGGGCTGAGATGAGAGGATCACTAGAGTAGGAGCTTGAGGCTACAGTGAGCCAGGATCATGCCACTGCACTCCAGCCTGGGTGACAAAGTGAAACCCTGTCTCTTAAAATAACAATAATAATTCTAGCATATGTCCCTGAGTTGACATTCATTGGCTCTCTTGGGTTCCATGGTCATCCTTGAACCAATTGCTTTGGCTAGAAGGGGGTGAAACATGCTGATTGGCTGGGCCTGGTCACGTGCTGAAATCTTCCATTCACAGAGACCAAGAAGTAGTGATTTCTCAAAGGAAAAGCACAGTGCTATTACCAGAAGAAGGGAATTGATATTGGGTTGGTAGAAAAAAAAGTCATTATATCTGGGATGCTTTTCCAAAGTATGAATACCCAGATGCCACCCAGGGTCACAGAATTGGGGTTTCTGTATTTTTTTTTTAGTTTTTGTTGTAAAAGCCTGCCTTAGTTAAGTGGTTAAATTATGCTTGCTAAGTTTAGCCACTGTGGGTGCAGAGCCCTACCATAGACAGAAGATTTTGAATTACAAATGGAAAACATATTTTCTACTTTCCCAAATATTGCTCTGTGCATGGTGGTTTCCTTATTAGTAATGCATAGAACCCACGCCTTGTGAGAACAAATTCGATGCCAAGACAAATGCTTTCTTGTTCCTGAATGTTGCTTTCCAGGCCAAGATAAGTTCAGAAAAGAGCAGTTATCCATTATGCGTCGGGGTGCCTCCTTTTCTTCTTCCTTATGTTTCTTGGGACTCTTAGAGTTTGTTTTTCTTGTAGTTTTCCAGACTTTCTTTTTTTCAGGTAGTTTTGTGAACAAATATTTTAATGTGAGCTTTTTTCACAGTCTTCATTCCTCTGTGTTCCGTTATTACTTTTTTTGTTTGTATCAGGCCCTTAAGTATTTAATCACAAATAAATCTGCTGCTGTCAGTTTTCTTTTGGAAAAACAGCAGTCTTCTTGGGAAAGACTATTAAAAGCTGTCTTGTATTGGGCTGACATAATGGGCTCTTAGAGCCAGCAGAAGAAAATTAATTTTCATATTATGTCTGTTCTCCTAAGAGCAGAGAAAAAACAACTTTTATTATTCACTAAGATTTTAAATTAATGCAAACCAGCTTCCTTTCTTGGAGGAAGACAATACTCAAATTAGTTTTGCTTTAGAAGGTTAATATGAGAGATTATGCTTGGTTGTCTGGTTTCCAGAGTTAAAGATCTTAAGAGAGATGAAGTCTGACAAACAGTGCTGTAGGAAAATTATAAAAGATTTGTCCTTTACAGTGAGACTCACGGCTGGTTTTCCTGGGAGGAGAAGTTCTACAGCAGCATGCAGAGATATACAGAGGCAGAGAGTGTAGAGATGTGGGAAAATAGAAACCCCACATCTAGTTGTCTCTAGAGCTAGGATCTTAGAGGACAGTAAGCAAGTATGAGTTAGCAATGAGGTGTGACTGCCCAAAGAGATTTACGAAGAAGGCTATTCACTGTAGGATTGCTTGTTGCCCTAGTCCATTTGGGCTGCTAAAACAAAATCCTTTCGACTGAGTAATTTATAAACAGAAATTTATTGTTCACACTTCTGGAGGCTGTAAAGTCCAAAATCCAGGTACCAGCAGATTTGGTGTCTGGTGAGGGCCTGCTACAGCACCTTTTGTGTCCTCATGTGGTAGAAAAGGTGAATAAGCTCTCTTGGGATTCGGTTATACAGACACAAAAGGACATATTCATGAGAGCTGAGCCCTCGTGTCCTAATCGCCTCCCAAAGGCCCCACCTCTTAATACTACCACGTTGGGGATTAAGTTTCAACATATGAATTTTGGAGAGACACAGACATTAGATCATAGCACTTATAAAAGTTTTTTTTTTAAGTCCATCAGAAGTATGTCAATATGAATAATATGTTAGAATTTATATTTCTGCTTGGAAAGATACCTAGCATATACATATGTGTTAAGTGAAGAGAAATAAGCAGCTTCTGGCGATAGCCAGGGTACAGAATTGCATATGTAATTTAAAAATTCTAGTGGCCAAATTATTGAGAAAGTTTCCTTTTTTCCCATACTGTCTTCAAAATCTAGTATGCATTTTACACTTATAGCACATCTCACTTCAGGCTAGCCACATTTTAAGTGCTGAGTAGCCACCTGTGGTTGGTGGCTGCCTTAGGACAGAGCAGATATGGATCCTCAGGTAGGAAACGTTTGAAAGAATGCACCAAGGTTTTTGTTTTGTTTAGCTTTGTTATTTAATGTAACTGTGAATCACAGTGAAATAGGGAAACAGAAAAATTTTGTGGAATAAAGGGATATCAGGAGATGTTAGGAACGAGAATCACTACAGAAACTTTATTAGTCGGAAAGGTAACCTGTGATTTGGTAGACTTTGATTAATTGTTCATATAAATCCCAAGTGAAATGTAGACTTGAGACTTGAATGTGAAATCATTGTGTCATGGATACATAATGTGATTGACATTTTTTATTTGGGGGAAATAAGATTCATATAGTTTTTTTGTTTTTTTAAAAAACAAAGAGGGAATGATTTTCTGTGTCATATGTTGATAGCTCAAACAAAATGAAGAACTAAGAGTTGACCACTGGGTTTAGCATTATTGGTCCTTTGGTGGCCTTTGACAAAACTGTTTCTTTGGAACAGTGAGGGTGAAAATCTCACTGGACTGGCTTCAAGAGATAATGAGAGGAGATGATTGGAAACAACGACTACAGTCAACTGTTTGCACAGGTGGAGGGAATGTGAGTTGAAAATTTGTTTTTGTTTGGGTTTTTTAGCTCTTGTTTTATAAAGGTGTTTATATCTGATGGAAGTGATCCAAAAAGGGAAAAAATCAATATGGGAGAGTAGTGTTTTACATGAAAAAGAAAATTCATGGAGGATATGACAGCTGCCTTACCACAGTTGACAGGGTTTCATTTACAAAGAAATTAGGCTCACTCGGCATATGGCCTTGGCTAGACCTGAAATCACAGTGGGTATGAGGTATATTAAAACTGGTTGGACTCAGTACCTGAAAGTACATTCCTACAGTTAGTTCTGCCCCAAGCTAGGATGGCTTACTGTAAGGAGCAGTAAAAAATGTTATTATCGGAAATGTCAAAGCATCTATAAGTTAGACTAGTATTTCTCAACTGTTTTATGTTTTCTGCACACTTTTGAATATAATTTTTGGTAACAAACTTGAAAAGACTCAAAACAATGCTAAGCAGGTCAGCACCAGTGATAGCACAATCACACTCCAGTGTAACAGTGACCTCAGAAGTATTCTCAATTAGTGTGCTGTTAGAAATAGGGTCTCTAGACCTATTGTCTCTAGACCAGACAGTCCGGAGCACAGTGGCGTGATCATAGCTCACTGTAACTTCGAACTTCTGGGCTCAAGTGATCCTCTCACCTGATCCTCCCACCTCAGCCTCCTGAGTAACTAGGACTAAACTTTTTGTAGACAAGGTCTCACTATGTTGCCCTTGCTGGTCTTGAACTCCTGGCCTCAGTTCCCCCTGCTTCGGCCTCTCAAAGTGCTGAGATTACAGGTGTGAGCCTCCACATGACCCTAGTGTGCTATTCTTTTGGTTGCTTCTCGACATTTCTTTGCTGCTTGAGCAGAAATTCCTAGTGCTTTGAGCAGGCTCTCTTTTATTCTAAAAGACAACATTCCTATGTATTCCAGTAAAAATATGCAGTCTCTTTTTGTTGCCCACTGGAGGTTATCCATTACTCCTGCCAGAAGAAGAAATTCGTGCCCTACTCTGCGCTCTGCACAGGGTCAATTAAACTGTTAAGCTCACAATCCAATCTGACAGACACTAAAAAAGGCATATCAGTTAGTAATCTGTTGCAGACAACAGAATCTACTCTACCCAATATAAGCAGTAAGGGATGTTGTACTGATCCAGGGAATTAAGTGTGTACAAGTTTGTTGGAAGGGCTGGAGAGCTGACTGCTGTCTGAGCTCCCAGGACCACTCTGCTCTGCTGTCTTCAGGAAAGGAAAGCTGCTGCATCATGTCAAGAAGCTGATCAATCAAGAAGCAAGGAGCTCCTGGCACCTTGACTAACTACAGACCCATGCTGCCGACTCTGCCTGGATCCCCAGAGCCACCACTGCTACTTCAGAAAGCTGGAGAATCAAGAAGCTGCTGACTCTAGAACCATGATACTCTTGTCACTGTCTGTAAAACCAGAACAATGCTTATATCCTCTCTTTTGCACCACTGACTCAGTTCCAAGTCAGAGTCTCTCATGAGTGCATCTGACTTGTGGAATATAAATCACGTCCAGAACTCTTAACTGCAAAGGAGTTGAGAACATTTAAGTTTTAGCTTTCCAACTTTTGCACAGTGGAAGGGGACTGAAGTGGGTATTGAGCAAGTCATTCCACAGTATCTGCCACAGACAGTATTTTTCTCCAATCATAACAAAAATAAATGAGACATATTGATGGAAAGTTGGTCACACAGTAGCCAAAGGTTCCCTGTACATGGATGTGCTGTTGCATAGCTGGCATGCCCATGTGGGAACCACCTTATTGGGTGAAGAGGTAAAAATGGGCAATCCAGCCTCAGTTGGGTGCTTGAGGTAGACTTTCCAACCATAAGTGTCAGCGATTGCATAGTTTCAGCACAAATGGAAGTAAGGACATAAATATCTGTCTTGCATTTTATGACCAGAGAAAAAAGTGTCTCTAGAAGCACTGCCAGCCACTAAGTATTCCCCAGTGTCAGTTCCATAGATCAAGCCCGGGTTGATGTTTTGCAGATGGATTGTCTTTGCTCCTGTGCACTTGTCACAGTCCTCACAAAGCAGCTGCCTATCAGAGACTGGTAAAGCAGTGGAGCAGGTTTCCCATCCGCCTGACTAAAGCCAGCAGTGACCTCATTCAAGAAAGGCCAGATCAACCTGACATGTTCTCCCTATGCCAGACGAATACCTTTCTAATGCTTTTGGCATTCACATAGTCATGTATTCATTCAGCAGCTATTTTTGGAGACCGCTATGTGCTAAGTGCTTGGGATACACCATGAACAAAACAGATGAGGTTCCTGCCCCCTCATGGACATTCTAGTGGAGGGAGATAGACCATGTCCCAATAAACAAATGCGTAACTAGGATGACTTCCAACAGTGATGAGGGCTGTGGAGTAGGAGGTGATAGCATATAAGGAGTGTGCATGGGAGGGGGCCAGTTTAGATTTGGTGACGGAATCTGGTGTCCACTCCTGATTCGTCCACTGACAGCCGGCTGCTCACTGTAGCCTCCCACTGCGCCAGCTCTGCAGGCGTTGCTGCTCACTTGGTGGCTGCATCACTCCAACCTCAAAAGCTGATATTGGTTTGAAGACCTGCAAAAATGATGAGTTATGCCTGGGTCCAGGTAGTTTTCAGTGAACAATCAGAACAAGGAGTGTGCAAGATTAAGGGTGCAAGTGAGTGGGTGTAGCTCTCTGAAGCTTCCCATGTTCCCTGTGGGATATGGCTGAAGGTCAGTGATCAGGGTGGTGAAGTGGCTGCCAAGTTGAAGGAGCCAAAACTGAGATCTTGTCCTTTTTGCTGTCGTGCTGCATTCAGGGGTCTCCCTGCTAACATTTGAGATGACTTCTGGGCACACTTGTGTTCTTCCATGGTCTTTTTTTTTTTTTTTTTGAGACAGAGTTTCGCTCTTGTTGCCCAGGCTGGAGTGCAATGGCGCGATCTTGGCTCACCGCAAACTCCGTCTCCCGGGTTCAAGTGATTCTCCTGCCTCAGCCTCCCGAGTAGCTAGGATTACAGCCATGTGCCACCACCCCGGCTAATTTTGTATTTTTAGTAGAGACAGAGTTTCTCCATGTTGGTCAGGCTGGTCTTGAACTCTCGACCTCAGGTGATCCACCCACCTCGGCCTCCCAAAGTGCTGGGATTACAGGCGTGAGCCACCACACCCGGCCTTTTTTTTTTTTATTTTCGAGGACAGAGTCTCACCCTGTCACCCAAGCTAGAGTGCAACGGTGTGATCTCAGCTCACTGCAACCTCTGCCTCCCAGGAAGCGACTCTCCTGCCTTAGCCTCCTGAGTAGCTGGGATTACAGGAGCATGCCACCATGCCTGGCTAATTTTTTTGTTATCTTTAGTAGAGACGGGGTTTCACCATGTTGGCCAGGCTGATCTCGAACTCCTGACCTCGTGATCCGCCCACCTTGGCCTTCCGAAGTATGGTCTCTTTGAGACTTCTTAATTAGGCCTCATCAGGCCTGGCTGTGGCTGCCACAGCTAGAGGAGCCCAGTCGAGCTCCCAGACAAGTTCTCTGGACTGCTGTTACTTCCTTGTGGCCTTGAGGAGAGGCCTAACTGTGAAGTAGGCTACGTTTCTCTCTACCTCCATCTCTTTGGACTCACAATACTAAGACTCAAGGCACACCTAGGGCTTGGGAGTCACAACACAGGAGGGGAAAACTGTAAACTGTGTGCTTCTCAGGGCTGTCCTCTGTCAAATAGGAAACCACATACATACAAAAACACTTTCCATAGGAGAACTGCTCAGGGATACCCCCATGTCCTCTCCTACAGGTCCACTGCCCCCAGAAAGCACTTCCACACTGAATCATCCTTTCTCCTACCTTATTCTGGGATATTTATCCTAGAGCCTTGTGAAATCTGCCTATTGCAGTATTGGACGTTTTGAGAGAAGCTTTGTTCTCTTGGTGTCTTATTTTTCACCTGCTCCCTGTGGAAACCTCCTGATCTGTACTCCTCATCTGTCCGGTGCTGCGTTTCTCATAGGTCCTGTGCTCGGTAGTCTTGCGTGTTCATCTTTGACTAGAAGCAGCTCTCCTGGGTCGTGTACCCACTAATAATGTGGGTGGAACCACCTAGACTCCCTCCCGCTCTATCTGAGCAATGGTTGGATCTTCTCTTTTAGAACCTGAGCTTGAGGTCTGGCCTCAGGAATTGGGGAGGGTACAGAAGCAGTAGGAATGTGCCATCTCTTCTTACCAGTCCCACATTTTCCCATCAGTCCACCCAATTACCTGTTCCTGTGCTGTATCTGACCCCCCTGGCAGGGCTTCCCTTGAATTTCCAGCCTTCACCCCCACTTCAAGGCAAGACCCTCTGTGGGTCAGTGTGATTTCCCCTGACTTGTAGTCTTTCTTTGGGCAGGTTCACATGTACTTTTGGTTAATATCTTTCAAGAGATCTAAGTGGCTCCTAAGACATACTTATCCCTCTCTTCTTCAGCCTGTCCTCAGAAGGTCACCCTTTCTCATTAGAAAGCTGGGACAGTGAAAAAAACAAAGAGGAAACCCTCTGCCCAGTCCCACCCTTGCTGCCAGTCCTCACCCCTCCAAATCAAGCCTGGCCAGGCCTTCAGGACACGCCAGGTCATTTCCCTCACATTACGGGAGATGTACAGACTCTCAATGATCTCTTTCAGTTTGTCTACACTTAATCATATGTAGCAGATCTCAGAGTTCTAGCATGGAGTTTGGCCACTCTCTTGTTTCAATAAGTTGTCTTTATATATTGAGCTACTTTTTGCTTTTTTCCTAGAGTGCCAAGGAGTTATTATGCAAATGAGTACTTACTCCACTTCTTTCCAAGAAGTTCTTCAACTGCTATATATTTTAAATAGTGAGAAGATAAAGGTAAAATATGTCAGAAGGTTAAGAGGAACATATTTTTTAAAATTAGAAAGTTAGGACTAGAAAAGATAAAAGAAATGAGTAAATGGATTAAAATTAACAGTGAGGAGACAAAATCTGAACAGTTTTAGAAGTCAGAGAATTAGATGAAAGTGCAAAAAAAGAACTCTAAGAGTAACGATGGCAAAAAGATAAAATTAAATGAGAGAAAAGGTTTAAAAAGGCTAGCCTTTTAAATTTTTAATAAAATCTTTAAAGGGCTAGAAAAGAACATGGTAAGATAATTAAATCATCTTAGTATTTAAAGATTAAAAAGCTAAAAAGAATGTAAACAATGTATTCTGTAATATTCCAAATTAAGGATGCATGTATATTTACTGATGTAGAAAGATGTGTAAGACCTCTAGTTTAGAAAGAAAAGCAAGTCACAGAACATTGTATAGTCCAAGCATATATATTGCATAAAGGTTTGCAGATAGAGAAAAGAATGGTAGGAAGCCAAACTACTGAAGTGGTAGGGAGCTACTGAAGAGGAAAGGGAGTGGGGTGGGGGGTGTCATGGACATCGTCAGCCAGTCCCCTTAGGTGCCCTCAGGTCCCTTTACCGTTTCTGTGCTCTTTTTCCCATCCTGAGTGCCATGCACCGCCAGCCCTCACAATGGTAACTCGCAGGTGAACTGCCTTTGCACCCTTGCACCCCACATGTGTAGACAGCTTGAAGGATTCACTTGGGCCTTTACATCACCCCATCCTCACTCCCACCCTGTGGCCCTCAGCCAGTAACTGAGGCTGCAGGAAATGGAAGCCTCGCCCCTTGTCTCAGGTGGGGACAACTCTGAGATGTCAGTTGCCTTGAGCAGCAGTGTCCAAAATATAAAGCAACCTACATATGTGACTTTACATTTTCTAGTAGCCACATTAAAATTCATTTTAATAAGGGGCTAGGCATGGCATTCATGCTTGTAATCCCAACACTTTGGGAAGTCGAGGT
The DNA here is from genome assembly GCF_028858775.2 of Pan troglodytes. Taxonomy (NCBI): domain Eukaryota; kingdom Metazoa; phylum Chordata; class Mammalia; order Primates; family Hominidae; genus Pan; species Pan troglodytes. Next base: position 11,214,138 of record NC_072409.2, on the reverse strand, counting down.
GGGAGGATCACTTGAGCTGAGGAGTTTCAGACCACTGTGGGCAACATAGGGAGATCCATGTCTATACAAATAATGTTTTAAAAAATTAGCCAGGTGTGATGGTGCACACCTGTGGTCCCAGCTACTCAGGAGGTTGAGGCAGGAGTATCTCCTGAGTCTGGGAAGTCAAAGCTATAGTGAGTTATGATTGTGCCACTGCACTCCATCCTGGGTGGCAGAGTGAGACCCTGTCTCAAAAAAAATTTTTTTAATTAAAATCATTCTAACAGTGTATTTATATCATTCAACATGTAATCAGTGTGAAAAATTATTAATGAGATGTTTTGAATTCATTTTTATTTGTACTAAGTCTTCAAAACCCAGTGTGTAACACACTTCACTTGGGATGTCCCCATTTCAGTTGCTCAGTAGTGGCTAGTGGCTACCCAGTCGGACAGCTCAGCGTCAGTCACATGGAAGCTGTTCCTTCGCAGGGCTCTGCCGGAAACTGAAGTCTCACTGGGTTTCTTCTCGTTCCCTGTCCTGCTTCCTCCACTCCTTATCGGTATCTTTTGAGAGCACTGCTTAATAAATCTTTTGCATACAAGTATTATCTTTGTAATTAAAATAAATCTGGGAGGTTCAAAAGAAAAAGAAAATGTCTCTCATCCTGAAGCCCTGATTTGTTATTTATTTGTTGGTGTATCACTAAGGTAGCCGTAAACTCTAGTGACACTGGGTTTTAGAAGACTCGGGGCTCCTTTGGGTAAAGAACAACTGATAACAGAACCCTGGTTTCTTGCGCTTTGTCATGAGTGGGTGACTTGAGCCTTTGATATCTATCTAGTTGCTGCCAAGATAAGTGGCCTGAAGCCAGCCTAGGGTGAGATTACCTAGAAGTCTGGGTCAGGTATGCAGCATGTGGCCTCCTGGGCCCAGGAAAGGCAATGGGGGAAGCCAGGTCATCATTTATAAGAGGAATACCAGAGGGACCTGACAAGAGAGAAGACAAAGGGGACAGGTAGGAGGTTATGTGAGTCTTGAATCCTTCCTGCATTAGGCACAGGTCATTAGAGTGACTTTTTTGAGGTTTTTTGTTTGTTTGTTTTGTTTTGTTTTGTTTGAGACAGTCTCGCTCTGACACCCAGGCTGAAGTGCAGTGGTGCAATCTCGGCTCACTGCAACCTCTACCTCCTGGGTTCAAGTGATTCCTTTGCCTCAGCCTCCCAGATAGCTAGGATTACAGGCGTGAGCCACTATGCCCGGCCTGGTTTGTTGTTGTTGTTGTTGTTGTTGTTTGTTTTTTAATATGCCTGCAGCCTTGGGTCTAACTGGCACCACTATAGAACCTTCAGAGTGGCCAGTGCCTATCTGATTCCAAAGCCCCAACTTGTGTGGAGTCGCTTTTCTTGGTCTCCAGCCTCACAGCACTCCCTTCTCATGCATAAAACCTTTCTGAGCCATTAGGCCTTTTGTCTTTTCTCAGTCTTTCTTTCTTTCTTTTTTAAATTCACTCGCGACTCCAGCCAGAGATGTCACATGTTTCTTAAGAAGACATTATAAAGAGTCCCCTTTGACCAAAGTGTTACATAAAATTGCTTTTTATTTTTCCATTTCCAAGTAATTGGATTTTGCTGGCTTGTTTGTCTGTCAGTTGAGGTAGAGATGAGTGAAGAGCCCTGCTAATTGGCTCAGAAAATAATTCCAGTCAGAAGGAGTGTGATGCCTGCATTTCCTAACAAAGTAGCCCCATCATCCCACAACTGCCTTTTCCACCTTCCTTGATGCATCATCGGAGAAAGGAGCAGACACATCTCAGGAATGCATTTCTCAGTTTATTCCCATGAACAAGCCATTTATTAATTCAGCAAGCATTTACTGCTTATATATACTATCTGCTATTACTCTTGAACTGTGGGCTTTAGTCCTTGTCTCCAGTGTTGTTGCCAGTCTAGGCCCTTTTTATGGCTTTTCTTGGATTTTTAAATTAGAAGATAAACCAAGTGCTCCTGGACTACCCCAGTAATGGCCATGAAGTCCTACCACCAGTGATTCTCCAGAAGCATTCTAGACATAGCTTCCCTTACCAAATTCATACTGCCTTTCTCTAAACAAGTTTGTGATTGTTCAAATGCTCACTGGGCCTCCTTTTACTTTATACTCCACGGACTTAACTGATTGCTGAGGGATGTAACAGGACTTGGATGGTTCCATGGCCCAATGCTTCCTTGATGCAGTAAGGTCATATGCGGTCTTGGTGGGGCCCCTGGGTCTTGAGGGTGCTTCAGTGTCACCCTCCTCCTTGCTTACCAGCAGGGCTGCCTTTGGGAGGAGGGTAAAGCAGGCCAGGGATTGGCCTGCCGTTCTTCTCTGTCTCTTAGTGCCTTTCCCAACTCTTCTGTTTCAGGACAGCTGCCCAGCCTCCAGGCCCACTGATGGACCCGTTAACGAAGGTGCCTTGTGGGAGTCAGATGGCACAAACCATTCTATGGAAAGCAAAGTCGTCTCTCTCCTTCGGCATCCAGCCCCTTCAGACATGGCCAACGAAAGACCCTGAACTAGAGTCCCAGGTCAACCTGTAAGTAAGTAAAAGAAGCATCATCTCAGTTTGGGTTTATGTTCACTATAGCTTGAAATCCCTTAATGTTTAGGAAGAATATACTTTTTACTTCTGGGGGGATAGTGGGGAGGGAGAGAGGAGTGGATGTTTGGTTGGGAGACTGCATTTCTGTTCTTATTTGTGTATTTAGTAATATTCATTGAGCACCTACTCCGTCCAGGTCCTGTGTTAGACATTATGAGCAAAATAGATTCAGTTCTTGTCATCAGTGGGCTTGCAGTGCATGGGACAGATAGCCATTACTCAATTAATCACACAAATAAATACTAACAATATTGTAATAAGCTCTATGAAATGTGCTGCCTTGATTCAATAAACATTTACAGAATGCCTTCTCTGTGCCAGCAACCTACTGGGGATATTAGAGAATAATACATTTTACCTACCTTTGAATATAAATAGTATATGGAAGCAAAAACATTACAATGTAATACAAAATAAATTTTAATAATAACTAGAATAGAATTAATACATCAGTAGACTCTAAGGCCTATAGGGTGGTAACTGTGTTTTTATATTTACTCCTGAATCCCCAGGCCTTTGTTATGGTGTATGATAATACTCGGATGAATGAATAAGTAAATGAATAAAGATGCTACAAGAGAGGGGTACTTAGTTTTCCAGGGGGAATCAAAGGCAGCCAGATGCAACAACACGGTTGACTTCAAAACAAATGAGATGCTTCATCAATTCAATGCGACAAATATTTGGATGCTTGTTTACTGTACCCAGTGCTTTTGTGAAGCGAGTTCCTAGATAAGGACATGGATCAGAATCACCAGTGGGACTTTAAAAATCATTTATGCCTGAGACCTGCCCCTTGAGATTCTGACTCAGTGGATCTGAAGTGGGTGAAGGAAGACACTTTGTCTGCCCTCAAGGAACTCCCTACTTATCCAGGGAGACAGACAAGTCACCAGGTCACATCAGTGATGCTGGAGAAGCAGCGTGAATAACGTGCTAAAGGAAGCCATCACCTGCTGGAGGACAGGGAAGAGAAGGGATAACAGTTGAGCTTGGCCTTGTAGGATGAGCATTGATCAGGCAAGAGAGAGAGGGAAGAAGACCTCTTTAAAACAAGGATGCCACAAAGCAAAGGCTCACATGCATGAGGCTGTGTTGATAGGCAGTAAACCAACAGTTCTTAACCCGGGTTGCACGTGAAAATTACCCAGGGTAGCTTTAAAAACATAGAAGTCTGCCCTGCCCCTCCAAAATTCTGAGATCTAGGGTGGGACATAAGAACTCGTATTTTTACAAAGCTCCCCAGGTGATTCTCACGTGTGGTAGACGTTGAGAAACGCTGCTTTTAAGAAATGTAACCACAAATAAGTAAATACAAAATAATTATGAAGCACCTTATATGCCTAGCTCAGGGGCCTGAACCTTACATCTTAAGCAGTGGGCACCATTGACAGCTCTTATGCACTGAAGAAGTGATGCAGTTTGGAACGTAAACGGGTCACATCGTTTAGATAAAATCGTGATGGTCAGTTCTGTGGTGGATTCTTAAGGGAAACTAGCGAAGCCAGGAGTCACTGTTGGCTTTTCAGAGCTTCCGCACCTTCCAGAAACTGCCTCTCAGGTGAATAAGATATTGAATGTTTCCTTGATCTGAAATGGGAATTTCAAATTTCAGGCGATACTGAATTATCTGAGCAAGATGGACCCGGTAGTCTCGCGGGTCCTCGGTGACCCCAGCGCACTGCAGAGGACGGGAGGGAACCCAGGGCGTCAGTTCCAAAGGTGGGGCGGGTGGGTAGCCCCGTCTTCCCTCTTTATCACTAATTAGGAAAAGGAATTTGTGTCCGGGGCGGGGGGTTGGAGGTAACCTGAGGACGCTCAGCGCTGGAGCTCCGGGCAGGAGTTAAAGTACCCGCAGTGGAGCTGGCCCGCTGCCTTTCCAGACTGCAAGGCCCACAGTGCACCGTGCGGGTGACGTGTAACAGGGGCGGGCGGGACTGCTGGAGAGCCTATGAGCACAGCGGAAGCACCCCGAGGGGCCGCCTTCCGGCCCTATTGGTGAATCCGATTAGGGGTGGGACCGAGCCGTGGTGATTGGCGGCCGGAGGGATGGCAAAGCTGCCACGCGCACGGGGGTGCGGGCTGCGGGACTGCGATTGCTGCCGGGTAGGACCAGGTAGTGTGCACACCTCCGTCCTTAGGAAGGAACCCAGCGGCAGATTCTGGACTTGCGTGGCCTCACCCGCTGATCTCACTCAGCGGCATGTAGAAATGGGTGGAGTCAGGCCTTGCTCTGGACCCCAGACTTAGGGACCGGACTTGAAACCAAATTGCAAGGCAGCCAGAGATTGGGTTCCCTGGAAAGATGCGTCTTTAAGAACCACTACCATTTTGTGGGCCGCCTACTCATTAACTCCTTCACTGAACAAATATTTATTGATCACCTGTGTACCAGGCACCTTGCCCAAGCATCCTAAATGCATTTTCACATTTATTCACAAAACCCCAATGAGATAGGTGCTGTTATCTCCACTTTACAGGTAAGGGTGCGGAGGCCCAGCCTTTTCCGGGATGCACAGCTTGGAAGTGACAGAACAGGGATTGGACTTCGGTCTGTCTGGTCCAGTGCCCATCTCTTAACCTCAGCGCACTCAGGAGTGCAATCAGGAGAAAAATATTTATGGGATGGCAGCGTCCACAGGGCTTCTCGGTGCTGTCCAGTGAAGTATATATAACAACAGTCCAGTGCTGAACACCAATGAAGTTGACCAAGCACCAAGTTGGGTCTTACACTAGGTACCACAGTACCTCAAAGACCTACTTTGAAGTTGGTGCTTCTTAGGGAGTGGTGGGCAATGAGCCTGTGAAGGGAGACAGAAATCAACCCATTGGGGAGTGGGAGCCATTGGTCTTGACTCTCTAGAGGAGGGCATAGCATGCTCAGATTTGAAAGTTGGAAAGATAATTGGCGTCAGTAGGCAACTGGATTTCAGTAGGATGAGGCTGGTGGCAGGGAGACCTATCCGAGCAGAAGATATGAAGGTAGATGTTAAGAGTTCTGATGAGCAACAGGAATGATGGGATTGATTTGGGAAGTATTTTGAGAAAGATTAGAGTGGATCTGGTAAGCGTATGGGTTGTAGGGTGAGGAAGTGAGGCTCAGAGCTTCAACTCAGGGAGCTGAGTAGTTGGTGTTGTCATTAATAAGAGGGCACTGAGATGAGAAAGCACAAAATATAAGATAGAATAAAGCAAAGGTCATGTAGAAAATGATATCAGGGGCCAGGAGCGGTGGCTTATGCCCTTAATCCCAGCACTTTGAGAGGCCAAGGTGGGTGGATCACCTGAGGTCAGGAGTTTGAGACCAGCCTGGCCAACAAGGTGAAACCCCGTCTCTACTAAAAATACAAAAAATCAGCCAGGTGGGGTGACATGTGCCTGTAGTCCCAGCTACGTGGGAGGCTGAGGCAGGAGAATCACTTTAGCCCAGGAGGCGGGGATTGCAGTGAGCCGAGATTGCATCACAGCACTCCAGCCTGGGCAACAGAGTGAGACTCTGCCTCAAAAAAAAAATTGCTGTCAGGGCTGAAGAAGGGTACAGTAACATCTTTGGGAACAGGAGGCATTTAGGAAAGTCTTCTTGGAGAGAAGGTGAAATGGACCTTGAGAAAGGAGTAGACCTTCCTTCTTCTTTTTTTCTTTTTTTGCGTCAATGTTAATAGGCAGAGATTGGGGAGGAGAGGATTCTAGATGGCGAGATTGGCATGGCAAAGGCACAAAGCAGGGACACTCTTTCAGCGCATTTTTGAGGAATAACAGCTGTCTTAGTTGAGGAATAACAGCTGTCTTGTGTGGTGAAGTAGTGAAAGTCTGGAAAGTCAAATTGAGGGACATATTGTGCAAGATGTTGTACTGAATCCTGGAGTCATTGGGAGGTGCTGAATGGCTTTTGAGACAGGCAAGTGGTGGTTTGATGTCTGCTTTAGAAAATTAGTTTCACTGTTGTGTACACTGAAGAGCCCAGTTACAGGCTGGACTAGTGAGGCGCTTGTTGGTTGTAAGTGACAGAAACCCAACTCAAATTAGCTTAGGCCAAAAAGAGAATGTATGGGTTCATGGAACCCAAACTAAGAAAAGGGACGGATCTGGCTTCAGATCCAGGGCCTCAATGCTGTCAAGTCAGATGGTTGTCTCCTATTCCTTTACCTCCTTTTCTCTCTTTCCCCGTGCTTCTTGATGCTTGCCAGCCTCCCTGTCTCCTACTGTCCATAGTTTAGTTTTTGATCTTTTGAGCAAAGTTGCCATGTGTTTGAGTTTGTCACCAAGGCATTAAACAAATATTAGGCGATTTTGTTATTTAGATATTTTTTAACTTTTTTTTATTATTTGTTTTTAGTTTTTGTGGGTACGTAGTAGGTGTATATATTTATGGGATACGTGAGATATTTTGATACAGTTATGCAATGTGTTATAATCACATCAGGGTAATTGGGGTATCCCTCGCCTTAAGCATTTATTCTTTGTGTTACAAATAACCCAATTATACTCTTTTAGTTATTTAAAAATGTACAATTCAATTATTTTTTACTATAGTCACCTTGTTGTGCTAGCAAATACTAGGTCTTACTCATCCTTTCTATTTTTTCGTACTCATTAATTAAAGCTTACCACTACCCCCTGTCCCCTACTATCCTTCCCAGCCTCTGGTAGCCCTCCTCCTACTCTCTATCTCCATGAGTTCAATTATTTTAATATTTAGTTCCACAAATAAGTGAAAACATGTGAAGTTTGTATTTAGACCCTTTTTAATCGCTTTCAGAAGCTTTGAAATACCTAGTTTGCTCCTAAGTGTAGGGCTACTGTATTTTAAAACAAGTGCCAGAAAGTAAGCTTTTAGTTTACTGTTAGGAGGAATTCTATTCCCCTGCCGTTGTGTTTCCATTAAGAAACTTCTGCTTTACTCCCATGGAGAAGAGAGGTTGGAAGGGCGGCTGACTCGTCCCCTGCCCCATTTCCTCTCTCCCTTTTGGGATCTGGTTGCCCACAGAGCTTGTGTGTTACTTCGCCTCCTGTTTCTATGTGGGAAAACACACCCAAGTCTTCTAGAGGTAGGCGTGGGGGCCCATCTGTTTCCATTCCCCTGTTGAAATAGTCCTGAGACTATTTCCCTTGCAGCCGACCTGGCAGGTGCCTGCCTGTCTGCAGATCAGACTCTCCCACAGGAGGGTTGCCCCCAGGGTGTAAACTTGTGGGAAGTAGTAGGAAGCCCACTTGCTTTTGGACTCAGCTTTGTTTGTCAATGAAACACTGACAGCAAGGAAATTTCTTATTTTCTTCTGCTTTTTTCTTTTCTTTTCTTTTCTTTTTTTTTTTTTTTTTTTTTTTTGAGACAGGGTCTCACTCCATTGTCCAAGCTGGAGTGCAGTGGTGTGATCTCGGTTCACTGCAGCCTCCATTTCCTGGGCTCAAGTGATCCTCCCACCTCAGCCTCCTGATTAGCTAGGACCACAGGTGTGCGCCACCATGCCCAGTTAATGTTTTTGTATTTTTGGTAGAGACATGGTTTCGCCATGTTGCCCGGGCTGGTCTTGAACTCCTGAACTCAAAGAGATCTGCCTGCCTCAGCCTCCCAAAGTGCTTGGATTACAGGAGTGAGCCACCACGCCTGGCCAGTATTTTGTTTTTCATTTGCCCGACTCCTGTCACTAATTCCCAGCTAATTCCAAAAAGACAAGAAAGGGTTGGTTTATTAATAAGTTCCCAAAGCTCCAACGACTATGAGACAGGTGAGGATTTTGGGGCTGGGGCTGGGTTTTCTTTTTTATTTCCTTTTTCTTCCCTGTCTTAATAGAGTACCTGGCATGTAAAAAGTGCTTACTATTTGTTGTGTGTAAGTTAAGGTTACTAGAGTAGAGATGCCAGTTAGAAGGCATCTGTAGCAGTGAAGATCTGAGCTAAAGTAAAGAAAGTAAAAATGGAAAGGGGAGAAGGGGCAAGAAACTATGACAGGGTGGAATTCTACAAGTATTCTCATGTGCAAAATGGCATATACAAGATTATGGACCAGGTGCAGTGGCTCACACCTGTAATCCCAGCACTTTGGGAGGCTGAGGTGGGTGGATCACTTGAGCCCAGGAGTTCAAGACCAGCCCGGGCAACGTGATGAAACCCCTTCTCTACCAAAGATGCAGGAAAATTAGCTGGGCATGGTGGTGTGTGCCTGTGGTCTCAGCTACCTGGGAGGCTGAGGTGGGAGGATCACCTGAGCCCGGGAAGTTGAGGCTGCAGTGAGCCGTGATCGTGTCACTGTACTTCTGCCTGGGTGATAGAGTGAGAACTTGTCTTAAAATAAATAAATAAATAAATAAAAGATTATGCATTGCAGCATCATTAGTAATAGAAAATATTGAAAACCATTTAGCTAGGGGCTTGGTTAAGTAAAATATGGTATATCTACTCAATATAAGAAAGAATACAAGAGGCCCAGGTGTGGTGGCTCATGCCTGTAATCCCAGCACTTTGCGAGGCCGAGGCGGGTGGATCACCTGAGGTCAGGAGTTTGAGACCAGCCTGGCCAACATGGTGAAACCCCGTCTCTACTAAAAATACAAAAAATTAGCCAGACGTGGTGGTGGACGCCTGTAATCCCAGCTACTCGGGAGGCTGAGGCAGAAGAATCACTTGAACCCAAGAGGCAGAGGTTGCAGGGAGCCGAGATTGCACCACTGGGCTCTAACCTGGGCAACGAGTGAAACTCCGTGTGAAAAAAAAGAAAGAATACAAGAGCTTTTTTGTTACTGATGGAAGGATTGCTGAGATACATTAAATGAAAAGAACAAGGAGTAGGATTGTGTGTAGTGTGCTACCATTTGTGTAAAAAAAGGGGAAAGGGGAAGATGTATTTCTTTTTCTTTTAAATACATACAATACCTCTGGGAGTTATGCAAGAAAAAATAAAGGTTGCCTGTGGGGAGAGGAAATGGGGGCTGGGAGGCAGAAGATGGGGAGACTTTTTCCTGTACAGCCTTGTATACTCTGAGTTTTGAACCAACTGAATGTGTTATCTCTTCAAATAATAAAATACAATACATAGATACAGTCATACACGTTTCAAAAGCAACATGGTGGTGGGAGCAGTAGCAGGCCTGGTGACTGAGTAGATGTGGGATGTGAGAGAAGACATGGGAGATGACTCTGAACTTTGTAGCTTGAGTGACTGGCAAGAGGGCAGCCCCTCTGCTAACAGAGTCAGGAATGCAGGAGTGGCAGTAAGTCTGATTAGGGGCCCATGATATTTTGGGGGCTGCTGGGGTATCCATGGAACCATGTTCAGTATTTTGAAGTCTGAGTTTGCAGTTGGGGAGAAAGATTCGAGTTGGAGGTTTGGTTTGGAGAGTCATTAGAACAGAGCTAATATGTGAAGACTCAGGCACAGTCGAGATTTTCAGGGAGGGAGGTGGACTGAATTGAAGGGAGAGGGATGTGGATCTTCATCATTCAAGGTGACACAGAGTTAAGGATGCTGCTCATAGACTGCAAGCACAGAACAGAACTTGTTTATTGCTGCTCCTTGTGCCCTAAGAACAGGGAGGAGGATGGTCTCGCTTCCTGCCAGGACGTCCTGGCCCTTTTCTGAATGCCCTGCTCACTGTTGAGCTCAGCATCCCCTGCAGGAATAACTGCTAAAAGTAATCATTTTTCCTCAAGGAGGTTATGCCATTACTAAGAATTCTATTCCTTTGACTATTACAGTTTTCGGGTCTTTCAACTTTCATATTCCTCAAGGACCAGTAACCCATTTTTGGTGCTAACCTCATCTCAAAGTACAGTACAGCACACCATAAGGGCACACTATAAATAGGGATTAGATAGTATTACTATTTTTAATCAGTGCTTTTAAGAGGCAAAAGGCAATTGTTTGGGCTGCCCTGCCCTAAATTCTCCTTAGCCAGCACTCATTTTTGTAAATCTAATTTTGTCCTTAGAAACAGCCTGGTTGTTTTCTTGTCATCTCCTATAGTAATAAATGTTCTTAGTTCAAATACTTTTGCTTCCTATATTTCCGTGAGTTTGGCTTATCTATTATTTTGCTTTCTTTGAAGAACATCCCCCCTTCCCTCATCACTCTCAATCACCATTGATTTCATAGTTTTTTTGTTTTGTTTTGTTTTTTTCAGGAGAGCATCTCAGAATCAGAGCAGCTTAATGAAGTAAACATTTTGGAAAATCTTTCAAAAATATAGTTTGACCTTAAAAGCACAGAGTAAGCTGCTTTTCTTCCACTACGTGGTCTGAATGTGTCTGAAGAAAAACAGAGCACAGATAACATGGAGTGGACCTAAATTGGTCCAGAAATTTGGAATACAATATAGAGACCACTTGAAAAGCAGCTCTGTGCCTCCCGATCCATTAAGGCAAAATTCATGTCAGTTCCACAGCATTTATTTTTATGTTTGAGACTAAGAATTTCTCACATATTGGTATTGGCAATGAAAGGGATCAGAATATGCCACCCCAAGATACACCACTTTGGCAAAAGGATTATTTTGAGCAGAAGGCAGTTGAAAAAAAGCAGACACAGGAAGAACTCTCTGCCCTTTTTCTATCTGCCTAAAAGCAGGGCATAAATTTCCCCTTGTGAGGATGCCCCCTCCCCTTAACTGCACCAAGAGGAGAACAACACTTATCACCAGAGATGGAGATAGAGATGAGACAAACCCTACTAAATAACCTTTAACTACCGTTAGTTTCCCCCACATATACCTTCCAATAAGTTACCAGCTCTAGAAACCCCAAACCCTTTTTCCTTTGTCTAGTCATTTCTCCACAAATTATCGCCCTTTGTCAAAATAGTATATAAGCCCCCCAGTGTAAGTGCCTTTTTGGATTTTTATTTGTTTTCTGTGGAACCTCCCTGCATGTAAAATTAAACATAACACTTGTATACTTTTTCTCTTGTCAATTTGTCTTTTTCCAGTTAAATTTGCAGGCCTCAGGGAAAGAACTAAGAGGGTAGAGGAAAAGTTTTCCTTCCCTCATGGTTATGTTCCTAAAGCAACAAAATTGTAGACTACAGCAAATTCTGGCTTGCCCCTAGCCATCTACAGAGACCTTTTTTCTTCTCTGTTGTTGATGAGAAGCATGGATACACAGCCTGTTTATTCAAATATTTATTGTGTAAGCTGGACACCACAATAAGTGCTTCATACGTCTTTTTTCATTAAATCCAATGGGAAGGCACTATGATGATAAATATTTGTTGAGTTAATTTATTAATCAAACCATCAAACCCCATTATATAGTTGTAGGAACTGAGGTCCATGAAGGCGATGTTTATTGCCTAAGATCAAGCAGTGAGTTAGTGGTGACTCAGACAGGGCTAAGTAGATACCAAGCAACATTTATGCACATATAATTTCTCTACACATGTAGATATTTATTTAAGTTTAAGTTCAGAGTTCTATATTTTCTGTATGTGATCTTTGTTTTGGAATTTTTTGTTAAGCTGTAATTTACATGCAATAAAATGCAGATATCTTAAATATACAGTGGGATGAATTTTGACAGTTGTAGCTGATTGATTTTTTAATGTTATGGTGTCAGTCAGTTCCACTTAATTGCATTATCTATGTATTGAGAAACATCAATCTCTAGACATGGGGAATGTCATCGTGAACTGACAGCTAGTGAGCCATGTCACAATTTATTCATTATGATTGCTCCCATAGTATTTTCTTTGTTCACTTATATTAGTGGCATTGTATTAACCTCTGAAATGAATTTTTTGAGATGAACCTGAGGCAACATTTATAGCATTTTTATGTCTGACTCAAAAACAAATTTCATGAATATGCTGTATAAGGCAGTTCACTTCAGCTGTTAGTGGAATTGTGAGCCGAGGGATTGACTCATGGGCTTGACCCTACAGAAAGTTATGAACTGGTCTGTGTGTTTGCCCTGTCCCTTCTTTAGACACTACCCCAATATAGCTGGCCTCACCCTCCCCTGTTACTCCCAGCCTCCTTTACAGAAGGAAAAAAAACAAGGGGGCATGATGGCTCTCCTCAAATATTTGAGATATTTGAAGGGCTTTCCTATACAAGTGATTTTAACTTGTTTTATATGGCCCCAAAGGACTGGCTGGCTTGCTTGCATTCATTCACACTTTCATTTAACAAAACCCTACTAAGAACTAAGTCTGTACCAGATAGTATGTTAGGTGCTTAGGCTTAGTACTGAAAACAGGGAACCCATTGTGAAGCTTAAATTGTAGGTGGGGAGGCGGGTGTTAATCAGATTCCCTCTTTGTAATTCCTAGTTTGGGAGGGAGAGTCAGGAAGAAGGAGGAGTTTGGAGGGAGCATTCTAGGTGCTAAGGGCAGCTCAGCAAATGAAAGGGAATAGGAGAAAGGCAGTATGGCTGGAGTGCTGAGCGGGGAGTGGTGCCAGACTAGGCAGGTGGTTGGGGGTGTGGGAGTGATGGTGAGGAAGTTAAGAAAAGATGAAGGGTGTAGGTGTAGGACCAGCTGGTGGAGATAAAGGTGTGATGGATTTCAATTCAATATAGAAAAATCTGTTTAACAGGAAGAAGGGAGGACCTGGGTTGTGGGGGTGTTTCTTATCACTGAGAGTGTGCAAGTAGAGACTGGATGGCTATTTTTCAAGTATCTGGTAAAGGATACACAATTGCAGATAAAAGATTAGACACTAGAAGGTCCTTAAGTCTCTGGACCTGGAAGTCTCTGAAGTCTCTTCTAACCCAGTGAAAGAGACAGAGATGAGATGGCTTCATGGGATTTTGTAGAAAAGATACCTTTCATTGGCATCTGGTGGGTGGGAAATGAGTTGGTCAGCGTCTCTCAGGGTAACTGTAACAAAATCACCTATTAAATGTATTTTAGTTTAAAATTTAGGTGCTTGGATCCCATTCCCAAAGATTCTAATTGAGGAGGTCTAGGGTAGGAACTGGACATTTACTGATTTAGATGAAAAAAATTATAAAGCAAACTTTGAAACTTTTGCATGGAACAATAGAGACTCTTTAGGAAATCATGATGGTGAAGGATTTCTTAAGTCAGAAAAACAAAGACCATAAAGGAAAAGATTGAAAATGTCTGCATTAGAATTTGAAAACTTATGCATGATCAAAGATATCAGAAACAAAATTTAAAAAGAAAAACAACTATCTGGAAGAAGACATCTGTAATTTGTTAACAAAAAATGGGTTGGTATTCAGAATATACAAATAATATCTACCAATTCTCATGCCTATAATCCCAGCACTTTGGGAGGCCGAGGCAGGCGGATCACTTGAGATCAGGAGTTTGAGACCAGCCTGGCCAACATGGTGAAACCCCGTCTCTACTAAAAATACAAAAATTAACCAGATGTGGTGGCACGTGCCTGTAATCCCAGCCACTCGGGAGACTGAGGCAGGAAAATCGCTTGAACCTGGGAGGTGGAGGTTACAATGAGCCAAGATCGTGCCACTGCACTCCAGCCTGGGTGACAGAGCGAGATTCTGTCTCAAAAAAAAAAAACTACCAATTAATTGGAAAAAGACCAATAACATACAAAAAAGGAGGGGGGCAAAAGATTTGGAATAGGCAAATCATGGAACAGGTAGCCCAAAAGGCCAATAAGGAAAGAAAAAGATGTTCAAGCTATTGAGCTATCAGAGGAATGCAAATTAAAGCCGTACCTCAGTGAGACACCATTTCATACTCTTCAGACTGGCAAAAACTAATGCCTGAAAATCCCAAGTGTTAGCTAGACTGTGGAGCAACTAGAATGCATATGCTGCTCATGAGAGGGTAAATTGGCGTACTCACTTTGGAAAGCAAATGTGACACTATGTAGAAAAAATAAGAGTGCACACATCATGACCTTGCAGCTTCACTCCTGGGTATGGAATCTAGGGATATGATTGCACTGGTATTCAAAGTGGCATGTAAAAGGATGTTCATTACAGCATTGTTTAAACATTGGAAACAACCAAAATGTCCATCAATAGGAGAATGGAGGATATTGATGCAGCAGGATATCATATAGCAGCTAAAGTGGGTGGGTTAGAGCTACAGGCATCACCATGAACAAATCTCAAGAGCAAATTGTTCAGCCAGATGAGCTAGTTGCAGGAAGATATGCATGGTATAGTATTTACTTGTGTAAATTTTTAAAACATGCTAAACAATGCAGTATATTGGAAATGAGTAAGTACATAGTATAAATATAAAACTATAAGCAGGCAGTATAAGCCCAATTAGTGATTGTTTCAGGGGAGGGAGAGATGTAAATGGGGTCAGGGAGAGGTACACAGGGGTTTTAAGTATATCTGTAATGTTCATTATATTATTCTTCATTATTCTGTATCTTGAAATATTTGATAATAAAACAAGTTAGAGACAAAATTCCAGGTGGTTCTGATACACAGGTAGGTTTGAGAACCAAGATCTAGAATCAGTGCTTCTCAGATTTCAATGTGCATATGAATCCCAGGGAAATCTTGTTAAAATGCTGATTCGGTTTCTTAGGTCTGGGGTGGGTCCTGGGACATTGCATTTCTCACCAGCTCATATCAAAAGACCACACTGAGCAGCAGAATCACAATGACCTTGGTGTTCTCTAGGAATCTCACTTCCTAGGGACTGTAGAAACACCTGTTCCAAACAGTAGGCATCCCTTCAAGGTCTGGGCACAGCTAGGGGCAGATCTTGTGAATCCCAGCAGGGAAACCTTATGAACCTGGAGAGATAGACTTTCAAGGGATTTCCCCAAAGAAGTAGATCTGCAGGTGGTTAAGGGAGGTATGCCACAACATATGTTGCCTACTGAATTATTTTCCTTATATTAAGTTTCCGTTTAATACAATTTGGTCATGCATTTATAGATCCCACATGGAGTGATGTTTCCCATACCAAATTATACTCTGGGCTGGAAAACCCTCAAGTGTTGACCTTACAGGAAAAGAGAAGCCAAGGTTGCTGTCACTGAAGAATTAAGAAAGGAGGGAGCAGGTGTGCAAAACATCATACTTCATAGGAACCACTTAGTTAGTAATGTTTCCCAGGTTTCTGGATGATGGGTCTTGAGCTGAGAAGAGTGTGACAGACCTCCCCGGCTTCTGCTGTGGGCACCCACACCCGAAGACTGCATATGCTACTGACGAAGGGGATAAAAAGAGGCTGTTTTACAGTTTGCCAGATTTGCTATATACATATTGTGCTTTGCTTGCACAATATTTTTGTTCCTGTGAAGTCCTGTGTACTTTGTGTCTTTCTTTCCCACTGCACTGTAAGCTGTATGAGAGCAGGGACCGCATATCTCAGGTTCAGCACCTGGCACAGTGCCTGGTACCTTGTAGGTACTCAGTAACCGTTTATTAAGTGAGTGAAAGAATTTTCACTCAGATACAGTATTTTAAATTAAACTTTTTATTTTGAGATAATTATAGATTCATGTGCAGTGGTAAGAAATAACACAGAGACATCTCATGTACCCTTTACCAGGTTTCCCCCAGGGGCAGCATCTTGTGTAACTATAGTAACTATAGTACTGTATTGCAAGCAGGAAATTGATGTTGATACAATCCACTGATGTTTAGATTTGCCCAGTTTTACATGCAGTTTTATTACATGTGTAGGTTCCTGTATTTACCTGTATTCACAGACAAGATACAGAACAGTTCCATCCCCAAAGGCTCTCTCATGTTGCCCTTTTATAACCACACCTCCCTCCGTCCTCCCTCTATAATTTGGTCATTTCAAGAATGAATCATACAATTTGTAACCTTTTGGGATTGACATTTTCCATTCAGCATAGTTCCCTGGAGATTAATCCAAGTTGTTGGATACATCAGTAGTTTGTTCCTTTTAATTGCTCAATAGTATTCTGTGGTGTGGATGTACCACAGTTTGTTTGACTGTTTGCCCTTTGAAGGACATCTAAGTGGTTTCCAGTTTTTGGCTGTTATCAATAAAGCTGTTTTGAACATTTTTGTGCAGGGTGTTGACCATACATTTTCATTTTTCTGGGATAAATGCTCAAGAGTGCAGTTGCTGGGTCACATGGTAACTACATATTTCACTTATAAGAAACTGCCAAACTGTTTTCTGAAGAGGCTTAGCTTAAAATTTTATAGTCCCACTTGCAATGGATGACTGGTCCAGCTTCTCCACTTCCTTGCCAGCATTTGGTATGGTTACTATTTTTTATTTTAGAGATACGATAATAAAGGCACTGATAGAGATCGTTATTGAAAGGAATCTTGCAGTGAATTGCCACAAGTCTTTATTAATGCTAGTGAACCACATAAATTTCAGGGGCATATGTCTGCATCAGAAACTTAGTGGACACACCGATTCTGTAGGAGGTGTGCTTTCCAGAATTAGAGAAAAGAGAAGTAGAATGAGAAAGATCACTGAAAAATGGTAAACAATAACTTCAAATGTACTTGAAAGTATGTCTGAGAATGTATACTGGCAGTTGTTGGGGGGTGCAGGGAGAAGAGAAAGGGAAAGGAACCCACCTGTGTTCAAGTAGAGCAAATGTAGTAATTTATTCACAATTAATTTATTCAACAAATATTTATGAAGTGGCCTGTTATGAACCAGGAGCTCTATAAGGTACATCAGGGCATGGCGATGGCCAAGACAGGTAAGATCCATGACAGTTAGAATAACTAGCATTTATTTAGTGGCTACTGTGTGCCATATGATCTCTTTCAGTCCTCCCATGGAGACAGATATTGTTTTAACCCCCTGTTGCAATGAGGAAACAGGCTCAGAGAGGATAAGTAACTTGTTTGAGGTCACGGTGGTCATGTGTGATGGAGCCGAAATTCAAATCCAGGAGTATCTAACCACTTTATGGTTGGTGGATCTTGCTAAGGGATGGTAAACTTAAGATCCTGGTACAAGGAACACATGGTATTGTACCCCCAGAAACAAAACAGGGGAGCAGGGAGCTGTCTGGAGAGTTAGAAGAATCAAAGTGCCCTGATTTCCTGGGTCCCCTTTTGTTTTGGAAATCTTTCTGCTTACTTCCTACTTCGTATGTCTCAAAGGTCTTCAAGAGGACAGAATTGTTCCATTTTATTATTAGAAGTTAATGTGGGCCAGGTGCAGTGGCTCACGCCTGTAATCCCAACACTTTGGGAGGCCGAAGCAGATGGATTGCTTGAGCCCAGGAGTTTGAGACCAACCAGGACAGCATGGCAAAATCCTATCTCTACAAAAATATGAAAATTAGCCGGGTATGGTGGTGTGTGCCTGTAGTCCCAGCTATTTGAGAGGCTAAGGTGGGAGGATTGCTTGAACCTGGGAGTTTGAGGCTGCAGTGAGCTGTGATGCTGCCACTGCACTCCATCCTGGGCCAAAGAGTGAGACCCTGTCTCAAAAGAAAAAAAGAAAAGAAATTAATGTCATCGCATCCCTGCTTTTCTGTGGCACTTTACTTATCTTCAGGAGGAGAGACAGCTGGTCCCTTCTGTGCAAGAAGCTATTCTAGCACCTGTTGTTAGGAGGCCCTGGGCTCCCTACAAGCCTAAAACTACAGTCTGGCACATGGTTTAGCTTCTCTGTCCCTCAATAAGGAGAATCCCTTCCATCTGTTTCTTACTGTCTGCCTATCGTGGAGCAGGGGCTGAGGCCTTTTCCTAGAGCTCCTGACTGTTGGTAGGCTTCTGAACAACTGCCTGTTACTTCTCACAAATTCTCTCTACTGGTCTAGGAAGAGTCTCCCTTGTCGCTGTTGCCCTTAACTCTTCTACCAGGCCTAGCCACTGCTGAGGCCTGGCCTTGTGGGGTCTGTTGTGAGGTCAGCACTAATCTCAGTGTCAGTTGAGTGATGACCTGGATCTCTGCGTTTGGCTTCCCCTTGGGGGCTGGCTGACTCCTTTTCTTTCCTTATCAGTTTTAACAACTCTTGACTCTTTGGAGGAGGTTGTCCTGCTTTCCAGGAATGTGACTTACATCACGGAAATCTGTCTAGCTTCTACATGGAGCTGGAAATCTTTGCTCTCATCCCAGGCCATATTTAGAGATTTAACATGGAGGTCCTCAGCTCTGTTCATGCCTGCGAAGTGTGATTCAGCATCCTCACATGTTAAATTGCCAAAGCAGAAGCGTTTATATTTAGAGCCTGGACCACGTTGCCTGTGGGAAACTTGAAGTTCTTTTTGGTACTTGCCTTGTTCAGGTCACTTTCTCTAGCCAGGTTTCAAAGTCTCTTCCCCTTGTCATGGCAACAGGGGGTCCCAGGTATTTTCTAGGTGAGGTCAAACTGCTAGGCCAACGCTTTTAGGGAGGAGATGTAGTGCTGAAGCATGATGCCATCCTCAGCGCTGCCCTGGGAAGCCTGCTGCTTGGCCCTGGGTCTCCCTTACTGCTACCTGGGGATAAAAGGCAAAGCATTTTATTTAAAATTATTTTAAAATTTAGTAATCATTTATGCCAACTTTCCAGGTCCCTTTCTAAAAACCTGAGAGGGATTCATATTATTAATAAGAGCTGGCTGGATGTGGTGGCTCATACCTGTAATCCCAGCACTTTGGAAAACTGAGGTGGGAGGATCACTTGAGGCCAGAGTTCGAGACCAGCCATGGAAACATTGTGAGACCCCCCCCCACCCATCTCTACAAAAAAAAATTTTTTTTAATTAACCAGGCATGTAGTCCCATCTACTCAAGGGGCTAAGGTAGGAGGATCGCTTAAACCCAGGAGTTCAAGCCTGCAGTGAGCTATGATTACACCACTGCACTCTAGCGTGGGCAACAGACATTGTGCTTAGAACCTTGTCTGCTTTTTCTTGTTTATTCTTTATAACCCTGCTAAGTAGATGATATTTTCAATTGCATTGTACAGATGAAGGAACTAATTCCCAGAGAGGCTGAGAACCCATATCTGTGACTGAAGTGCGTGCTCTGAGGGACTACATTGCATCTCCTCCCACGGATAGAAACCTGGATTAAGTTAGCCTTGTCCTTCCTTATAAAGAGTGCTACAGAATGGTTAACAGGTTTCCCAGGATTCCTGAGTCATCTGGAAAAGGAATATGTTTCAAAGCATTGTTTGTGGACTGCCTGCATAAGAATTCCCCTGGCTGCTCGTTAAAATCACAGATTAACTGACTTACAACCTCTCGGAATAGGGCCAGGGAATCTGCATTTTTGCAAAGCTCAGACTCTAAAGTCTGAGGAACATGTCCTCTGACATGGTGTCAGAATTTTCTTCACTGACACACTAATCAGTTTCTGGGTAGGCCTAAAACCAACAGTAGGGATTTGGGAGACTATACTACAGGGATTGACAAACTTTTTCTTTAAAGGGTCAGCTCGTAAATAGTTTGGGCTTTGTGGGCCATATGGGTCTCTATTGGAGCAATTCAACTCTGCTGTTGTAATCCAAAAGCAGCCATAGACAGTTCATAACCACTGGGCATGGCTATGCTCCAATAAAACTTTGCTTTCAAAAACAAGCACTGGGCTGAATTGGGCTGTAGTTTGCCAACCCCTGATCTAGAGTCATCCTGGCCCACCAGCCCTCTGACAACCCCTGTTTGTGGAACTTATTCTTACACTACTTTCTATTACCTATGGAGAGCTGTATCAACTAAGATAAAATTGCCTGATGTAACAGATAAACCCTGAATCCTAGTGACTTAAGGCAATAAAAGTTATTGCTCACTCATATCAGAGCCCAGTGAGGCTACTCCTGGTTAGAATCTTCTATGTGGGCCGGGTGTGGTGGCTCACGCCCGTAATTCCAGCACTTTGGGAGGTTGAGGCAGGCAGATCACCTGAGGTCAGGAGTTCGAGACCAGCCTGGCCAACATGGTGAAACCCCATCTCTACTAAAAATACAAAAATTAGCTGGGCATGGTGGCGGGCACCTGTAATCCCAGCTACTTGGGAGGCTGAGGCATGAGAATTGCTTGAACCCAGGAGGTGGAGGTTGCAGTGAGCTGAGACTGCGCCATTGCACTCCAGCCTGGGCAACAAGAGCGAAACTCTGTCTCAAAAAAAAGAATCTTCTATGTGGTCATTTAAGACCCAGGCCCCTTCATATTGCAGCTGTATCCCTCTTGGGCCCCAGAGTCCTCTCCATTGCAGCTGGCAGATAAGGAAAGAGACCAAGGATTATTCATGGGAAGGTGTTTTTTTTTGTTGTTTTTTTTTTTTTTTTTTTTTGAGATAGAGTTTTGCTCTTGTTGCCCAGGCTGGAGTGCAATGGCACAATCTCAGCTTACCGCAACCTCTGCCTCCCGGGTTCAAGTGATTCTCCTGCCTCAAACTCCCAAGTAGGTGGGATTACAGGCATGCACCACCATGCCTGGCTAATTTTGTATTTTTTTTAGTAGAGACAGGGTTTCTCCATGTTGGTCATGCTGGTCTCGAACTCCCGACCTCAGGTGATCCGCCCCCTTCGGCCTCCCAAAGTGCTGGGATTACAGGCGTGAGCCACCGCGCCCGGCCTTCATGGGAAGTTTTTAAGGGCTGGGTCTGGTAGAGGTGCCCCTCATTTCTACCCATATTTCTTTGGCCAGAGCTGTTATTGTTCGGGATCCAGAAACTGATTTCTCAAGTCCATGAGGCCCTTGGTCTCTAGATTCATTCTGTTTTCGTCTATCTTTGCTTGAAACGCCTCCAATTCTTTCCTGGGATTGTCTCTTCATTGTGAAGAACCTCGCTAAGTTCAGCCAAGAGGAGACAGTGCTCAACTTCACTCTGATTGTTTCTAGCCACTTTCCCTAGATCTGCAGGCTTGCTGAGTACATGGTCCACCTTCTGAATGACTGCAGGTGTAAGTTTTACCAAATATTTTGCTACCATCTAATATAGATTTCTATCTTTCCAGCCTCTGAGATCCATTTCCTCACTGGCTGCTGCCTGCCTACTACTTTAGGTTGTTGCTATTGCAGCACCCCACTGCAAGATACCTACTTCTGTATTAGTTCAGGTAAAACAGCAGCTTTAACTGGTAGACTCAAATTCTACCTGATTAACACAACTAAATGTTTACATTTTGCTCACATCATATTCTAGTACAGATGTTTTTTGTGGTGTAGCCTTCCATACAGATGTTCTTCATGGTGTGGCCTTCCATGTGGTCAATCAGAGACCCATGTTTTTCCATCTTGAAGCTCTGCCCTCCTGCAGGTCTCTACAGCCTCTCTGTCCAGCTGGCCAAAGGCTAGAAGATCAGGCACATTTCAGAGGATGTGCTGGAAGTGATGCATATCCATCACTTTGGCCTATATTGTCTTGGCCAGAGCTCAGTCTCATGGCCACACATCCTGCAAGAGGGGCTAGGAAAGGTAGTCCAAGTCCAAGACAAAAGGAGAACAGGTTTTGGCATGCACATAGCAGAGGCTGCCTTATAGGCCAGGACTCTGGACTGAGGGAATAATGGCCAGCAGAGAATTATAATGGCTCATTAGTGGGGGTGGCAGTGGGCAGCCTGCCCTGGCAGAAGAGGTGCTGTCAGGCATTAGCTAGTATGATTCAAAAGATATACAAATACCTTCATTAATGCAGTAAGCATTTACTGCATGTCCACTATGTGCCAGGCAGTAGGCCAGACACTGGGGCCTTGGGAGGAGAACAAAGCTCCCCTTGGAGCTCTGGGTGAGCCATTCTACTCCTAACCCTTGTGCTGGAGGCCTAGAGGCCAGAGAGCCTGGGAAAGGAAGAGGGAAGTGGCTAGGTCTTTTTAACTTGGCTGGTTTGAATGCCTCCTACAACCCAAGAAATGCAGCCCATATAGGTCAGCCTGGTTCCCACTATTAGCAAGCATCCCTCTGCGGTATATTGAATGAAATGTAATATGGGGGAAGGGAGGGCAACACGTAGTGGACATTCTCTTTATAGCTTGCTCCCTGGTTGTTTTCATAGGACGTTGTTTTCCTTCTGTGAGGCATCTAAGGAAGGTGGTGGGTCTAGGATATAGGGTTATGTGTTTGTGTCTGGCTGCTGGTAAAGTTAGGGAATTGGCACCGTGTCTCAGAACCCCCTCAGCAGAGCTGATGGCAGCACAGGGAGGACCCAGTGCTCTACATCCTTGCTTTTTTCGTATTATTGGCTATTCATGTTAGAAGCTGTTGCTGTTGTTAATTTCCTAGTGGGCCTGGCTGAAATTGAAGCGGCGGGTTGAGCTCTGGGCAGACACAGCATTTAGTCAACAGCCATTGGGCATCCGCTCTGTGCCCGATCTCTGTCCAAGTCCACCGGCACTCCTCTCACTGGAGCGGCCAGTGATGCGGGCTTGGTAACTGATATGTAGGGGAATGGCAGTAGCCTCCAGGAAGGTCTTCAAAATGAGCTAAGAAAATGGGCGTAGAGGACATATTTAATACAGATTGGAATAGACCATGGAGGGAAGGTTTTTATTCTTTTTTGGAGATTTTTGGGTAGAAAATCATATCACTAGAAGCAAGAATGTAGCCTGGGTAATATCTGGAACACTTTCAAACTGCATGCATTGATGTGTTGCCCATTTTCAACTAAGAGAGGGAGGACTACAAAAGGTTAAATTTCTCATATAAGATTAATTCAGCCATCTCTGTGAAATGGTGGAAGCAGAATGCCATTAGACTCTCTAATCTCATTTCTCTCATGCTGTCTTTCTTGGAGCCTGTCAAACAGTGTCCTGGCAGAGAGTCAGTTCTCTGGTTGCTAAACATCAGAGTCAGTCTCTTTCTGCATGTGCCAAGAGGGCTGTAATTTAGAAAATGCAACCTACCTTTTAAGGAAGGATGAAAAGGTACTAAATGCACCTTTCTTTGCATGTTAGATCCCAAATGTTTTGAATATAGTAAACATGTTATTCCTATATAATTTTATTTTCTATGTTATCGTAGAGTTATTTGCATGACATATTAGAATCAAACTTATTAAAACTGTTTATATTTTGTGGATCTCATGTGGTTTCATGAGTATTGCTTGAGTGCTAAATATACTAACTAATAAGATTTGTGCCTTTTGAGTGTGCAACTGTGCATTCAGGATGAAAACGTAGTAACAATTTTGCCCTTGTTTTAATTACTCTTCAACAACATGTGATTTTTGAAATCTGATTTAAGCCTTTTTGGGGGGTGGGTAGCTGCTGCTATGTAAAAAGCTGAATATACTTGGACATTAGATTTTCTGTTAGTTCTGGTCTTTTTTCATATTGCCACATAAAAATCCTAAATTAAAGGGGGACAGAGGGTGGAGCCTACCACGATTGTGAAGTTTCTTTCTCTTACTTAAAATATAGCATTAAATAATGCTGGTTATTTTTATGTTGCATATTTGGGACAAAGAGGCTCTCTTAAATGAAAGATAATTGCAAGATCCGGTTCAGCAGCTTTGTCCCTTGCCTCAAGTTTACTGCAGGGCTTCTCTCCTCTCTGGTTATACAGAAATGAAATTATAAACCACCAGTAGCCTTGGAAATTTCAATCGATTCCAAATGACTAAATATTTAATTCAATCATTGCCTATACTTCCAGGGATGACTCTGGCATTTGCTTTTTATTGAGGGCTCCATGAAAGCCAGGCTCTGCAATGGCTGCTGGGGACTGTGTCTGTTGCAAGGAGGCTCCCCTGCAGTGAGGAGCCGGGGCACTGCAAGTCTGTTCCATAGCAGCCCTTTTTGCAAATGGTAGTTGATTTTTGCAGAAGGTTTGTGGCCAGATCGCTATGTATAATACTGATGAAGCATTTTTGTTCCAGCTCTGTCTCGGAAGACCTAGGCTGTAGACGTGGGGATTTCAGTAGGAAACATTATGGATCTGTGGAGCTGGTAAGTTTATGCTGTCTGTTCAGTGGTAGTACATTGATTTAGATTTAGAGACGATTGCCAAGCTCATCAGATCTTTTGTTGTATATTTACTGTTAGACCATGTGGGTACAGTGTAAGGATTGGATTGGAATAAATAACTATACAAAGGCTATGATAATTTGATCATCTTTATCTATTTGTTTTTATTGTTACATACTTTTTAATCTTGTCTTCCAGTTTGTTAAAAATATGTTACGGCTTGGTATTTTTCTCTGTGTATATAATTAAATAAAACAATTTATGAATTAAGAAAGGTGGCATTTGGCTTATATATGACCTTTTTCCTAAAAGTTTATAAATCTAGTTTTCAAGGTTTAAATATTATTGAAATATGTATTCTGATTTTCTGTATGTTTGCTTTCTGGGTGTGTAGTAGGAGTTAGAATATTTATGAGAGCTGTTTTTCCCATTAAAAGCATATTGGTTGGACTAGATAAATGACTATTATGGATGATCAATATTTGGAATGAAAATATTTACATTTTCCTTAATGAGAGACGTTAGTGTTTGTGCTATGATTTTTAAAATTTGTGTGTTTTCATTTTAAAAGAGCCATAATGAAAGCATATAATAGTCTCAATATTTTTTAAAGATAGAATGTGATTTTTTCCAATTATGTGAAAATCTGAACAAATTTTCAGAAATGTGCTCATAAAATTATATTGATTATTATTTAACACTGTTAATGACATTGTCTACTATTTCTATTTATTAAAAATGAGTTGCTTGTATCTATTTGTGTAGCACCCAATTTTCCCCTATTAATATAAGCTGCATCCTTGCAGAGTTTAAGTAGTAGAAAAATTTATAGCGGAGTTGTGTACCAGTGGCGTTCTACTTGAACTCAAGCATATGTTATGGACCTGACTGTGTACCTAGTCTGGAGCTGGGTATTCTTGAAAATATAAAATGAGTAAAAGATATAGTCCTTGTTCTTAAGGAGCTTACTGTCCTCTGGCTGGGCAGATAAGACACATAAAATATCTGAAGAATGAATTTAGCCACATAAAAGATACCTCAGGTGATTCAGTCAACACCTGTTCTGTCTGTCACTGGTGACACCACACCACTTAGACCACCACCTCCCCTGAAGGAGCAGGTGCATAGCTATAAGTCAGAGTAGGAATTGGTACTGTGAAAGAGATGCATGTAGAGCACCACGGGGGTTCAGAGAAGGAAGGGATCACCCATTCTGGCCAGGGGTCTCAGAGACACACCATGGAAGACCTTGCAGAGAGCTGTGGGATGTGGGTTGGTGGCAGAGTGGATAGACAGTAGGTATGAGCTAACAGTATGATTCCTGGCAATGCCGTGTCCCAAGGCAATGAGCAAATGGTCCTGCCTAGCAAAGAGCTTTGTAATTACAAAGCAAGCAAGCTTTGGAATCAGGTAGGCCTGGGTTCCCATACCAGGTCTATTATCTTTGTGACCAGTCAGGTTACTTCTCTGAACCTCAGTAATGCTGAAGAACATGTGATCTGAAGTCATTCTTGTTTCATCATTCACTAATTGTATGATCTTGGACTTCCTTTAGCATCAGTTTTCTCATCTATAAAATGGGGATATTTCTGTTATCTACCTTAGAGGGTTGTTATGAGGATTAAATGAGATCATGTACATAAAGTACTTAGCACATAAGCACAGTTTATGTTAACCAGCTGCAGTCATAAAGACAAAATTCAGTAGCAAAAGTAGAGCCTTGACTGTCAGGTGAACACTTTGGACTTGGCCTAGCAAGTAATATGGAGCGCTTTTAAACAGTGACAACATTACTTGGGGGAGATAACATGGGTGTGAAAGATGGACTCTTTAAAGATGTAGGGAAATCACAGAATATCAGAATGGAAAAGTACTTGAGAGCAGTGGTTCTCAAACTTGAGCAGACATCAGAACTCTCTGGAAGGCTGATTAAAACATAGATTGCTGGGCCCTAGTCCCAGAGTTTCAAATTCAGTAGATCCAAGGTTAACCTACAATTTGCAATTCTAACAAGTTCCCAGATTGATATTGATATTGCTGGTCCCAGGATCATACTTTAAGAAGCTCTGCCTTAGAGGACCTCAGCTAGGTCATCAGTTATCCTTGGCCTGATGAGGTATCCAGTTGACCAAACGTTCCTCAATCCATTTGTTCACATTTTTCCTCTGGGGCCATGACTGTGTGTATGTGTATTTGTAGTTGACTTTTTAGAATATTATAAAATACATTTTAAATATATTTAAAAATTCCACGTATAATCTTACCTTGCAGCAACTGTTTTCATCTCCTTGTGGTACCTTCCAGTCCTTATAGCTACAAACCTCATTTTTATCTTGTTATAATGGAATTATGTATTTAATTTAATTTCACATTCTTCTTTTTCCATTTATACTGTATTTTCTAAATGTCTTCTTATATAGTCTTCAGAGTCATATTTTAATGGGTACATGATAGGCCAACATAGTGATAAATGATTATCTGTGTAAATTTTGTAAAATTAGGTTGTTTCTCATTTTCCCGTATTAAAAATGACATGTGTGCTGGTGGTCAGGAAGGTTGGGAAAAGTGAAATGAGCAGAGCTCCGTTCTTATTATCTGAGGATCTCTTGAAATTCTGACTGCAGTGTTTTAAGAGGAGCGTGATGTTTCCTCTCACTTCTGAACAACAGAGTATTATTAAATTACAAACCATTATGTGTTGCAGGGACTTATGAAAAAGTGAGTTTGACTTTTCTTATGCCTGCTGTGATGAAAATTGTTGGGAACCCAATAAGTGTTGGGCATCTTGGAACTCAAACTTTCCAGAAAGGCGTCTAAGATTATATAAAATTGAAATTTTAGCATGAACTTCTCCTGACCTTGAACAAGTCACAAGTCTTGTGAAGAATGAAGCTCGGCCATTCATATCAGTAATGAGAGAAGACTTAGGGCTTAGTTCTCTAGGTTTCCATCCTGCATTAGTTTGGTGATGAGAAGATGGAAACCCAGATCTTGACAGACTCGTGGGAGAACTACTTAGCATTCTTTCAACACATATTTATTGAGGGTCATCCATGTGTCAGGCTCTGTGCGAGTCACTGAGAGTCAGGGGAGAGAAGCAAAACCATTTTTCTGCTCTCATGGAGCCTTCACTTTAGAAACTAGCAGCCTCACACCGTGTCCCCAGGCTGTGTTGTATCTGGATCTCAGCTGTTTCCCTGCCTTAACCAGGGATTGTTTTCTTGTGAAGAACAGAGATCTGTTCTGTCTAGGTCAAGTATAAAGCAATTCACTGAAAGGATATGGGTGAATCTCATGGGAGGGAAGTGCAGCTGCGCCTCATGTGATGGAAAGCCAGCAAGCCACTATTTTCTCTTTCTCTCTGGTCCATATGCTTTCTTGTCTTCACATTTCTCTGTGTCTGTATCACTCTCCTCTCTGCAGAACAGCTTCTGATGGCACAGTTGCCTCTCTCCAGCTCATTTTTCCCAGCAGTCAGAGTGGTGTTTTCTTTTTTAGTTTATTTTTTATTGTGGTAAAACAGACAGAACATAAACTTTGCCATTTTAACTATTTTTAAGTGTACAGTTCAAGGAGCATTAAATACATTCATATTGGTGTACAACCATCACTGCTATACACTTTCAGAATGTTTCCCATCATCCCAAAATGAAACTCTTTATCAATTAAACACTGGATTCCTATTTGGCAGTTCCTCAAAAAGCTAAAAACAGAGCTTCCCAGCCCCAGGTAACCTCTATTCTACTTTCTGTCTCTATGAATTTACCTATTCTAGATACCTCCTATAAGTGAAATCATACAATATTTGTCCTTTTGTATCTGGTTTTATTTCTCTTAGCATGTTTTCAGGGTTCATCCATGTGATAGTGTATATCAGAATTTCATTTCTTTTTATGGCTGAATAATATTCCGTTGTATGGATACACCACATTTTGTTTATCCATTTATCTGTTTTGTTTGTTTGTCTGTTTGTGAGGCAGGATCTCACCTTGTCACCCAGGCTGGGGTGCAGTGGCACAGTCATGGCTCACTGCAGCCTTGACCTCCTGGGCTCAAGTAATCCTCCTACCTCAGCCTCCCAAGTAGCTGGTATTACAGATGCATGCCACCACACCGGGCTAATTTGTTTGACTTTTAGTAGAGACAAGGTCTCTCTATGTTGTCCAGGCTGGTCTCGAAATCCTGGGCTCAAGCAGTCCTCCTGCCTTGGCCTCCCAAAGTGCTGGGATTACAGGCATGAGCCACCGCACCCAGCATGTTTATTGATTCATCTGTTGGTGAACACTTGCGTTGTTTCTACATTTTAGCTATTAAAATTAATGCTGCTATGAACACTGGTGTACAGATACCTGTTGGAGTCCTGCTTTTGATTCTTTGGAGTTTATTAACTAGGAGTGGAATTGCCGGATCATAAGGTGATTCTGTTTTTAGCTTTTTGAGAAACTGCCAAACTTGTTTCCACCATGGCTGTACGGTTTTACATTTCCACCAGCAATGCACAAAGTTTCTATTTCTCCACAATCTTGCCAACACCTGTTATTTTCCATTTTTAAAATAATAGTCATTGTAATAGTATGAAGTGGTATCTCATTGTGGCTTTGATTTGCATTTCCCTAGTGATTAGTGATGTTGAGCATCTTTTCATGTGCTTATTGGCCATTTGTGTATCTTCTTTGGAGTAATGACTATTCGAATTCTTTGTTCATTCTTGAATTGGGTTTTTGTTTTGTTTTGTTTTTTGTGTTTTTTTTTTTTTTTTTTTTTTTTGCTGTCAAGTTGTAGGAGTTCTTTTTATATTCTGGTTATTTGTCCCTTATCAGATGATTTCCAAATATTTTCTTCCATTCTGTGGCTTATTTACTCTGTTGACAGTGCCTTTAATGCACAAAAGTTTTTAATTTTGATGAAGTAAAATTTATCTATTATTTATTTTGTTGTCTATGCTTTTGGTGTTATATCCAAGAAATTATTGCTAAATTCAATGTCCAGAAGATTCTCTCGTATGTTTTCTTCTAAGGCTTTTATGGTTTTAGCTGTCTTTGAGCCATTTTATGTCTTTGAGCCATTTTGAGTTCATTTTTTCTATATGGTGTGAGGTAAGAGTCCAGCTGCATTCTCTTGCTTGTGGACATCCAGTTTTCCCAGCACCAGTGGTTGAAAAGACTGTCCTTTCCCTATTGAATGGCCTGGTACCCTTGTCAGAAATCAATTGACTATAGATGTGAGGGTTAGTTTTTGGGCTTCCCTTCTGTCTCATTGGTCCATATGTCTGTCCTTATGACAGAATGATGTTTTAAAATGTTGACAATACAATGTCTTTTCCTTCTTAAAATGTTTCTTCAGCTGTTCATTGTACTTCAAGGCCAGACCATGTACCAAGGCCTACAAGAACCTATGTGATCCTTACCCTGTCTTTCTCTTTCACCTTCTTTCATGCCGCTTCCTCACTGTGGCTCAAATGTCCGGCCTTTATCCTGGTCTCTGGAACACACTGAGCTCTTCCCTGTCCCAGGACCCCTGCGCTTACTAGTCATTCTTACTGATGGATTCTTGGGGCTTCTCACGGCTGATCTCAGCTTAAATACCATCTTCGCAGAGGGGCCTCCCCTGACCATCCCATCAACATTAGTTCCTTCCTCTGCTATTCTCTAACTCAACGTCCTATTTGTTTTCTTAGCAGTGCTTATCACAATCTATATTCATTTCATTTACCACTTACTTACTACTCTGTGTTGTTCATTGTTTTATTTCTAGAACATGGCACAGGGCCTGGCACATGCTAAGTTTCTTATAAATGTTTTTTTATTACTGAATTGATTTCTGGCCCCCCAGTCCCCATGGTTTACATGGGTTACAGCTCTGTTGGCCACTGTGGTCTCTTCATTCTTGGATCCTAATTTCAAATTCCAAATAGAATACTATGGATTGTTTCCTCTTTGTTCAGGTATCTATCCCTGATTCAAACACTTGTGCTCAGGGTAGTGGGGTCATAGACTATAAACATGGCTTTTGAGGCCCATCCCCTCAGCAATGCTTGTGGACAGGGCAGATTTTCTCTGGAGATGATATAGACAAGTCAGTTTCAAAGAAGGGCATGAGCTGAGCTGGAACTCCCAAATGTGTCCATTAACATTCCTTCATATAGTGAGAATTTAAAAGCTCAAACTAAAAGCACTTAGTGAAAATTTCTTCCTCTGCTGATGGACTCCCTTATCTCTGTACTTTTTTAAATACCATAAATAAAGATATAGATTATGAACTCCCTAAAAATAGGAATAATGTTTATTTGCCACTGTATCTCTAGAACTAAGCACAATGCTTAGCATTAGTTACTTAGTAACTATTGATTGAATGAATGAATGATCCCATTTGGTTGAAATTAGAGAGTGGCCTAACCCATCAAAAATAAATAAAGGAAAGAAAAAACAAGCCTCTTTGATTCCCCCCTCAACCAATATACTTAGGCTCATTAGCTAGCAGTGCATTTCATCAAAAGCATATGCCATTTTTCTTCTTGATGAATTGCAAGTCTTGTCTCTCATGGCAGCATTCTAGGCAAGACACAGCTATCACACCATCAACCATTCTTCATCACTTTGTGTTGAAATCTGTCAGAAAAAGCACAAGATTGTTTGTAGCTTTTATTGATCTTTTTTGGCCTTTAAACTGGATGGCTAGGAAATTGATACAGTATCAGTGATAAATGGTATGGGCACAATATAGACCTCTCCCCTCCCCAGCCCAGCTGCTGACTCTCATAAAACCCCGTATCTTGATACTTCTGGGTAAGTAATGATCTACTGGTGATTTCAAGTCAGGATAAAACAAGGTAGTATATTGTCCATTCCTTTTTAAGCTTGTTTCTTAATGACTCAAACCTGCATTTAGATGAGCCACGTGCATGCTCCCCTGCTATATAGGAAATAGATATATCAGTGCTTCTCTATACAAATAGCATGATTTCGTTGTCATGAACTCAGGGTAGCCTCAAAGGGTATCTGGCTGTACTGTCTAATAACTATCAAAAGAACGGTTGATGATGAACTTGCTTGGCATCTGCAGATTTTAACATTTGAGGTTTTGACTGTTTGACTCTTGAAGTCTTGATATGTAGTAATTTGTATTTTTGTTCAGGCACGGATTGGATTTATACCTGTGGGACTGTTGTGAAGAAAGATGATGCTTTGCTAATGAGTGATTTAACTGCCTGTCCAGCACCCCTAACACAACTCAGTTTTGTGCTCTACTCAGGGTTAAGTAGGGTTTTTACTTTCAAAGGCACTTTATGGGAGAAATTATATTCTATCTAGTATTACCAAACTGAGAGATTAGTGAGGGTACCAGCATATTTCCCTCAGGAACATCAAAACATCAAGACTTCAGCGTTGTACAGCTAAAATCATAATTTTGACAGATGTTCTTTAAAATTTATCTGGCTTATATCTGTGTCTCACATAGCAGGCCAACTCTTTTTTTTTTTTTTTTTTGAGGAGGAGTCTCACTCTGTTCCCCAGGCTGGTGGCTCGATCTTGGCTCACTGCAACCTCTGCCTCCCAGGTTCAAGCGATTCTCCTGCCTCAGCCTCCTGAGTAGCTGGGACTACAGGTGCACACCATCACGCCCAGCTAATTTTTGTATTTTTAGTAGAGACAGGTTTCACCATGTTGGCCAGGATGGTCTTGATCTCCTGACCTCGTGATCCACCTGCCTCAGCCTCCCAGTCAACTCTTGTGGATACCTCCAGGTACAACGTATATCAGAACATTCACCAACAAGTTAACATGTTTTAAAACTATGGATGGTGCTTTTTTGATATTTTTACTGCCTCTGTTGGTGATTGATAGTGCTCACTTTTAAACTTTTTCAGGCCAAAATTTTTGTAACCATTTTCTGTGATGTAGAATTTTGAGACTTTAATAATTACTTTTTATACATTAGAATGGAATCAGAAATCTTTTATTATGGTTATTATTTTATTATTTTTATTATTAGTTTTAGCATTTTATTGAATGCTTACCACGTACCAGTCTCTGTTGAATACTGTAGATGTATTTACTTATTTAATCCCCACAAAAAACCGTATGAGGTAGGCATTATTTGATTAGGCCACACACTGTAGATGCTCAGAAGACATTTGTGAATATTAAATGGATTCCCATTTAACTGATGATACCAGAGCGGTCCCACAGCTAGGAAGAAGCAGGAGTGACATCTAAACCCAGGTCTATCTGCCTCCGAGAGCCCCTGCGCTTAATCTCTTCACCTGCAAGCCCATGCTCTTAAAGCCCTGCTGTGTATAGAGTGTTTCCTGAGAAAATTAGGTTGATTGTTAGAACAAATACCACTGTCCTTAATCAAAAGCATAAAGTAGCTCTGCTTTAGGTTTCCATTCCAACATATAATTTCCAACTATTTTTCGTCCAAATCTTAACAAAAGCTTGCTGTTAAGAACGTCCATAAGGAGTTATCCAAAGACATGCCCATGCCTTAAATGGTTTAAATTTAATTCCTAGATCAAGCCCAACCATAAGTTAGCTACAAACACTTGGCCTGCCTTTGTTGGCCCCTCTCAGACTTGCTTTTCTTGACTTGTACCATGGCATTATGCCTTTAACCTGCATTGATGGACAGAGTGGAAAGCAGCCAGATAGATCTTGGTGGTGTGTTGCTTGTAGGATGCTGCTAAGAATTTTATGTTCGTCATATACAGAGTCTCATTTAAAAAGACCTATGAGAAAAAATTTTTCTCAGGACCAAAAAGTGCCATGCTTCTCCTGAGAAGCTGGTTTGTTGTTAACCTTATAAGCAGTGGGAATCCTGTAAATGAAAGGGCTTTTCCTCTTTGCATTGGCTCCTAGGAAGCTCAGAACTCCATTTGTGGCTTATCTCTAACAGTCTTAAAGGACTTTATAACATACATCCTCATCTTATTCTCTTGTTTTCAGTTTATTTACCTACACTTGATTTTTCCTTGTTCTGAGTGTGCTCAGTATCTCATTTTATCCTTTAAGTAAGATATATTTAAGTAAGCTGCTTTTAAATCCTTTCTAAAACACAAGATAGAGCATAAATATAAAAGTATTTCTGTATCTAGCCCTTAACAGCATAATCCTTCTGTCCTCCATTGACAGGTAGAATAACTTTGATGCTTGTCTCCTCCCTACCCTACTTTTTGATACAGTATGATTTTATGACCTATTTTTCTAGGATCAACAAAACCTGGGGAGAATTAACACCACCTGACCAGCCATTTGGTGACCATCTTGAGCTCCGAGTGCTGTGTTAATGACATGCATAGGCGGGTCACAAACTGTAACAAATCCACCAGCTGAACACATGCTGTAATAAGAATACCAGACAACTTCTCCAAATTTTCCCAGACAAAATCAACCTTGGGAACCTTGATACCAGACATCAGCATGCTCTCTAGTTTCAAAACCAGAGTTACAGGCACCCCACTCCCTCCTTTCTGAGTCCTGGCTTCCTCATGCTCTCCCTAGAGGCCACAGGAGTCTCCCATTCCTGTGACACTCAAGGCTCTCCTCCTCAGGGCAAGCCTCTCTGCGCCTCTGTGCTGCTCTCTTGCAGCCACCTTGGCTTGGCTCACAATCTCAGGCTCCTCAACCTTATGCTGGTATCCTGGGAGTTTCTGTTGTTTGACTCCAGTAACCTTCAACTGATGGGATATGGTCCCCTGATGTATATAAAAACACTTCCAAATTTTGATCAATGTATAATAGTTTATTTTTCATATAACCAGAAATACAAACTGAACACGCCACTTACCTGGTTAACTCTTCAGCAAAGGAAATTGAGTACAGCAGTTTTCTACCTTGATTGTGGTTTCATACACTCAGGAGGCAAAATTCACATAAGTCTCTAAACACGCAGACGTTCTTGGTGTCTGTTTGGTAACAGCCATTGCCTTTCACACCTTACTTGTACCAGATCATTCTCTGCCCTGCATCATGGCTTGTCGTGTGCCCGCCTCAACTTTCAGAAGAGCAAGACCAGGCTCAGCAGTGTGCATCATCTGTTGTAGCAGGAATAAATTTTAAACTTGATTAAAATATATAATGTAATATACCTTTATGTACTGCTCTTAGCAATAGAATATATTTTGTTTTCTCAAAGTTGCTTTTTTCAGTACCTATGTTTTCTTCTGAACTCATGCAGGCCTTCCCTCAAAACTGTGGTATTCACGTGCCATGAACATGCATAGAGTTTGAAAACCACTCTTTTACCTCTTTGGGGCTGTTAAAGATGAAGAGGAATTTGGTGTTTTTGCCAACCTTTCCCCACATGGGCTGTGGACTTTAAGAGCTCTTTTTTTAGGCCCTCAGAGGAAAGTCTAGCTTATTTTAACTTATTAACTGCCCCTTGGCAGGCAACTTGGAACAAGTTTCCCTGGGGTTCAGGATCCAAGAGAATTTGAGGCTTCATCAAA
Organism: Pan troglodytes; assembly: GCF_028858775.2. NCBI lineage: Eukaryota > Metazoa > Chordata > Mammalia > Primates > Hominidae > Pan > Pan troglodytes. The sequence goes on along the minus strand of NC_072409.2, from coordinate 11,179,329 downwards.
GTCTCTCTTGGTGCCTTAAGATGAAACCCTTGTCTTTCAGCTTTCTCCTGTCTCAGGGCAAGTTTCTGTTTTCGTAGGGCACATATCCATTCCATGGGTTAGAAGAGCTTTTGGCCCTGTTTGTTAAGGAGGGGAACATCTGTGGGTTCTGAAATTTGCTTCCCTTTTATATCACTAATCAAATTTAGGGAGTCATGCAAAAAAATCCAGTGTAGCTTGCCGTGATTGGCTTACCATAAATGGCTGGCTCATGGTGTCACACTGCCACTGTTAGTTGAGCTATAAGTAATATTTTTATATTGAACTATTTTACACATGTAATTAAAGCAGTTACTTTGGGTTCTTTTATGTGCAAGAAAAGGATTGTATGCTTTTTGGCCTCAACTTTTTAATTGGTCTATTGCAGTTATCATTGTGTTGCAGTCTTTTAAAATATAATCTCAAACTGTGCGTGCATAATAGATGTGAAGGCTTTTTGATTACTTTGGGAGTACATTTCAGCTATTCTCTAAATTCTCTTTTTGCTCCTTGTAATGGTTCCACAGTTTCCCTTCTTACTTTCTCCTTTTGATGCTTCCCTTCCTTGTACTCCACTGAAACTGCTCTTGCCAAGGTCACCAAAGGTTTCCTTGCTACCAAATCCAGTTGGCATTCCTCAACTCTGCCATTTTTTTTTTAACATTTTGAATTGATTGATTGATTGTATAGATGGGGTCTCATTATGTTATCCAGGCTGATCTTGGACTCCTGGTCTCAAGTGATCCTCCCACCTTAGCCTCCCAAGGCAAGGCTGGGATTACAGGTCAGTCTTCATGTTACATGACAACTCTGTAGCCCTGTTAAAATTTTCTCCTCTCTTGACATCTCCATACTATCAGCTTTTCCTCTTGCCTCCCTGCTTCACCTTCTCAGCATTTTTTTTTTTTTTTTGATTCCTTCTCGTCTGGCTGGCCCTTAAATGTTGGTGCTCTTCTAGATTCTGCCTCCAGCACTGTTCTTACTATATATGCTCTTTCTGGGTAATCTTTCCCTGTCTTAAAATTGGTGACTCCCAGATCCATATATTGGGTCCAGATTTCTATCCACAGATTTCTGTGCATGGGCCCATTTGCCTAAATGCCCACTGGCAGTCTCTCCTGGGATGACCCATAGGCAACTAAAGTGCAATATGCCCCAAGCTGAACTCACCCTGTCTCTCTTGTGCCAAACCACTGAGTGAATGGCACCATCTTCCTTTCAGTTGCTAATTCAGAAACCAAGAAATCACACATAGCCATGTCCCAGTCTCTTACCAAATCCCATTGGTTCTATTATATATTCTCAATGGATTTCATGGCCAGTTGCTCTTTATTCATATCACTGTGTACAGCCAGTGTCAGACAGCCTTTTGAGTGCTTTGTATGTGTAAACTACTTTTCACAATGACCTAATGAGGTGGGAGTACTGTTATCATCCCCATCTTACAGATGAGTTAACTGAGATTCAGAGAGGTAAATTAACTTGTCCAAGGTCACACAACTGGTAAGTTGTAGGGGGTGTCCCCCAACTCCCATCCACAATAGGTTATATTTACTTGAAAGATCCATGATCTTGCTGCTGTTACAGGCTGCTCCAGTGCCCCTCAAACTTGATTATGCATAAAAATCACTTGAGCAGTTTGTTTAAAACCTGTGTTCTGATTTGGCATATCTGGAGTGGGCTGAGTAGTGTGCATTTTTTACAAGCTTACATTTTGAAAGTGACTTTTAATTCCTTATGTGTTTCTTATTTAGACTCTTGAAGAAATACAAGTAAGAAAAGAACAGGATGTTTGCTTCTATGTAGTCCTTCTTTTGTGTGACATTGGTATCATTTCCTCTTTCCCTGAGCTTCTGGCACTTTCTCTTGCTCTCCCTGACTTCTCAAAAATTCCATTTAACAAATTCTTGATAAGATTACATCTAGTTTGTCCGTGTCCTCAGATGTAATTAACCTAATCCTGGGAGCTTTGATTTCCTTAATGCTGTAAAGAGTACTTTCCCTAATGTACAGCTCTGGCAGCATCATCTTTATGCATTCAAGCAAACAAATTCCTGCTGTAATAACAACAGCAAACCTTCAGCATCTCTTTTTTGCTTATGAAATAAAGTAGGTAGTCTTCAGCTTGACAGTTAAGGCTTTCTGCAGTCTTGCTCCAACCTATCTCTGAGCCTTACTTAGCTCATGTGGCCCATGATCCAGCAAACGGACCTTTACCCACCATTGCCCAGGCCTGAGACTTCCTTATACTTTTTCATCGTTCTAGAATGCCCTCTTGAAATATGCGTCTGTTGAGTGTCATTTTTTCCATGCAGCCTTACCTGATTCCCCTATGGGAAAGTCATCTTTCACTATCTAGAACCCCACAATTGTTTGCATTTCTCTATGGTACCTGTCATATTTTACATTGTCATTATTTGTGGGCATTTTTTACCTGTCCTAGTAGGCAGAGATTATGGTGCTTTTCTTATTGTATCCCCAGCAGTACTTGGCTCACTGCCAGACATCCACAAATCAGCTAGAAGATGAGTTTTGCCAAAAATCTCTCTAATAAATTCTTTTTTCTTAAATTTTTTATATTACTTCATAGTATTTTTGTGTGTATGTGCATGTGATGCTGATATACTTTTTAATATATTTTTCCGATTATGAAAGGAATACATAGTCATTATAGAAAATTTGAAATATACTGAAAAGCACAGAGAAGAAAATTAAATTCATATGTAATCCTACAAATAATCACTATTACGATTTAGTACACATCGATTTAATAATTAAATTTGTATACAAAATGGGTTTATGTATTTTATTGGGCGTCTTTACTTAAAAACAAAGTATAGTCTTTTTAGGCATAAAGTTGTCTTCCATAAATGACTTCATCTCCTTATATCCAAATCTGTTTTTTCGTCTTCATGTGTAATTGCATTGGCTATGACCTCCAAAGCAATCATAAATAGCAATAGTTGCAGGTGTCCTTGTCCTGGAGTTTCAGGTAAGTTTTTAAGGCTGTACATGAGGGTATCTTTTCTTAATCATTACATATCTGAGCATGTCTCTGATTCATAGCTTTCACAAGAACAACTTTACCTGCTTTTAAGTGTCTGAGTCATCACCTTTTTCCTTTAAAACTTCACAAATGTTGATCTGTTATCGTGTTAGTTTCCTAGGCCTGCTGTAAGAGTTTATCACAAACTGGGTGGCTGGGTCACTTAAAACAACAGAAGTCTATTCTCTTACAGTTCTGGAGGCTAACAGTTCAAAATCAAGATGTAGCAGGGCCATCCTCCCTCTGAGGGCCGTGGGGAAGAATCCTTCCTTGCCTCTTCTAGTTTCTGGGGTTGCGGCAATCCTTAACCCCCTTTGGCTTATAGCTGCATCACTCCAGTCTCTGCCTCTGTTATCACATCGCCTTCTCTCTGTGTCTCCGTATCTGAATCACCCTCTCTTTTTCTCTTATAAAGACATCAGTCATGGGATTTAAGTCCTACCTGAATCCAGTAGGACCTTATATCAACAAATTACATCTGCAAAGACCGCATTTGCAAATAAGATCATATTCTCAGGTTCCAGGTGGACCTGAATTTGGGGGGGACACTATTCAACCAGTACAGTTACCTTTTGCCCTTTAGTGTTCTGAAGAGAAATCTGAGCCAGTTCCAATTCAGTTTCTTTCTTGGTGACCTTTCCTGGCTGGGTTTTTCTTACATTTTTTTTTTTCTTTTCATCTTTCATTTTTTACATGTTTTCCATAATTTATCTGCACCTTTGTATTTTCATTAATTTTCCTTAAAACATTGCACCTCTGGGATTCTTAGATCCAGTCCTTTAATCAAGGATGAATATTTTCTTCTGTTATATCTTTGATTATTGCTTGTTTTTTTCCCTAAAACAGTAAAGACCATTTTCTCTGTCCTCCATGACTGTCTTTTCTTTCTTTTTATTTTCATTTTGTTTTGTTCCTTTCCATTCTATAATCAGCATCTAAAATGATGGAGATATTACTGTTTTAGTTCCCTAAAATTAACATTTTGTTTTCCTCCTCCAGTGAAGATTTTAATCCTACATTTGCATTTTTTCATCCTCTTTTATCTCACCCACTTGCACAAGGTTTCTACACTATTGCAAAGAGCTCATGTCTTCTGTCTCCCTGAGGACAGCAATGGCTATTCTGAAATTTTATTTTGGTTTCATAGTAAAGATGGTTAAAGGTATGCTTCCCTCTTTTAGTTTTCAGGATTATGTGTAGCATTTTTTCATAGCCCCCATGTTTTTTTTGTTTTGTTTTCATTTTTGTTTTACTTCAAACAAAAACAAAGAGCTATTCAGACCTTTTTTTCAGCATTCAGAATGTATAACTGGCTCTCAGCTATCATTGTTCATTTGGGACTGTAGCTTCTCTGAGTTAAACAACTGGCTGGCTGGAGATTATACAAAGCTCCTTGATCAATTTCCAGGGTCTAGTTGGTGTTTATCTTATAAAGCTCTGCTGGAGTGAGATAGGATATTCTCCTGTGCTTGGCTTTTTGCTGCTCTGTACCAGTGGCTCTAGAATTTATACATAACAGGGGCTTAGGAACTACCAGTAGCAGTCTGGTTGAAAGAGGCATATTGAAGTAATGTTTGCTTAGCTCTTTACATAAGCCTGAGAAAATGCCAGCTGTCTAGATCAAAAAACAGGATGCAGATTGTGAAGAGGTTAAATCTCCCCCAGCCCCTTGGCATGTTGGGGAAACTAAACTCCCTAGGATGCTCTGCCCTCAGGACTCTCCATGTCTCGCTCCCTGGGGCACTTGGTTTATGAGGACCACATTCTCTAAGATGGACTCACTCTCCCTCCCTACTTCTTGCCCAGTGTTTTCTTGTCATGAAAAAGAGGTGCTTGTACGAGTGAGGCTACCTCAAAATGCAGTGCCCATGCAGTAAAAAGATGATTCCTAGTGTTTTATTCTTACTCTTCTGAAAGACCTAATGTCTCTTAGCTAAAATTAGATGGTGTGGGGAAGATTAAAGTGCCTTCCAACCTTCCATAATTATCACAGATTTGTTCTCTTCCAAGCAACAAAGCCAGACACCAAATACGTTTCTCGATTCTTCTCCATTGGCCATATAGTAAGTAGAAAATGTCTTGATATTTTGGACGTAGAATTGCCAATCATTCCTTCTTAATATTCAAAGGAGTTGTCATCATTTGTGGTGAATTTTCACAAGTCTTTTACTGGGAAATGGAGTATCAGGGACTACTGTTCAGTTATGATTTTAATTAGAAAGCCAAGACAGGTATATTTTGAGCTGGAAAGCTACATGACAGTGCTTATCCTGAATTGCCTCATGTTTCTCAGTAAAATAGCAGAAAGGTCATCTGTTAGGAGAAAGGGTGTTTCTGTAGTGGTAACATGTGACAGATAAGGTGGAGGATGTGATGGGAAGTACAAAAATAATGGCTCAGAAGATTGGATGGTGGTGAGGATCTAGCCATAATCAAATAGCATGAGCATGTTGTAGGCCTGGTCAGATGGAAACTCTTCTTTGAACACAGAAAAAGAGTGAGAGTTCAGTTGGCAGGGTGTGAGCGAGTGACTTGACTTGGTGGCATGAGGAGGAGTGAGCAGCATGCCAGATATGTGGGGTGGTAAATGCAGCCTGATTAACCACAGATCCCCAGATAGAACCCATGCCAAAAAGAGCCCGAGTGGGTTATGAGGTAAGGTAGGTCCCATGATGCCACAGCTGTGCCAGTGAGAAGGAGAGGATGCTGTTGGAGTTAGGAATGGATGGCAGAGCCATGGAATTGGGAGGTATTCCATTTGAAAAGACAGAAGAATATGAGCTCAGGCTGTCAGGTCAATCATAGTGATGGGTGTTGAGTTTGCTGAGGACAGGGGCCAGGGACAAGGATGATAAGAAAAGTCTGAGTCCAGATCCAGGGCCTTGGTGGCTCTCCTCCAGCCAACATTTATCCTCCTGGCTGGGGAATCTGCCTGCCACCTGGTTGGTTCTATATGCGCCATGGTGCTCTCAGCACCCAGCTGCCCAGCTGCCCAGTCACCCGGATCTCCCTGTCCCCCGGCACAGGCAGAATAGGATCAAGGTGAGGAGTGGGAGGAGGAGAAAAAAACCTACCCCTTCCCCCTACTCTGGTCCTCACACTGGCTCCTTCTCCCTTGCCTTTCCCTGCAGGCACAGAAGTGGACTAAAAGAGACCAGGAGACAGGCCCCAGGGCAGCACTCAGCAGTGAGGGGATGGCTCATTCTACCCATGTTTATGCCTTTTCTCACCCCCTCTTTTTGATGCAGACATTTAAACTTTTCTTTCTTCTTTTCTGAATAGTAGTACTTTCTAAGTCAGGGATGTGTCTGTGTCTGTGTCTGTCTGTAATTTGCATGTGCAGGGTCAAATGGATCTGCTTTCTTGACCAGTATTTGCAGTTTAAATAAACCAGCTTATGTTGGAAATCATTTCTCAAAGATCCTGTACATCTTCTGGAATAAATTGCATTATAGCAATGCAACCTTCCCCAGATCCCCCAGGCAGAGTTGGTCTCTCCAGTGTCTGTCCCCTGTTCTTTTGTCTGTTGTTATGGCATTTAACCAGGTTGTGTTGTGATTTATCTGATTATATGTATGTGTGTCTCTTACTCCCTCTAGGATTTGCAGTCCTCTAGGGCAGGGATCATGTTGGATTTATCTTTGTCCAGCAGTTAGTACAGGCCCTGAAAAAAATGGTTTCAGTAATGTTTGCTAGATGGACAAATATTTAAACAGATCTTCCAAGAGTTTAAATGTAGCATAAAGTGGCTTAATCATGCTAATCAGAGCATTTTATATTAATCACTATCATATTACTACAATATATATTATAGCATTATAACATTTATTGAGCACTTATTATGTCCAGGTACTATTCTAGGCTCGTTATACATTTTACATTATTAAATCCTCACCACAAGCCTAGAAGTAGGTACAGTCATTGTCCCCATTTTAGACATAAGGAAACTAAAATTTAGAGAGGAAAAATTCAGTGATTTTCCCAAGGTCACATGGCTAACAAGTATGGAAGTGAGATTTGAACCTGGTCAGTTGAGCCCCGAAACCCATACTCATAAGCCCTCATCTTAAAGAAAGGGGATCTAGGAGAAAATATTACCTATTATGCTTAAGGATGTACTTTACATAATCTTTTTGAGTTTTTTTTCTAAGTAAAAATATTGTTCCTGTGATTTATATACCTGAATGCCAAGTACACAGTGCATGCTGAACAGAGATCATAGGGAATACCAGCACTGATTTAGAATGGAAACAAGCACCAACCCAGTGAAACAAAGCAGTGAAATAAATGAGGAAGTGCTTTTTGTTTTTGAAAAATTATGTATTTGTATTAATCTAAGAAAGATCCTCATTTAATAATTGCCTACAATTTGAGACTAATAATGTTTTTATTTATAGTTAATAACATTTTATGCTTTCTATTTAAAAAAATTAATTTGTTAAGTTCTACAAACAAGTATTCTTGCTTGGATCTTATTTTTTTTCCTGAGATAAAACATCTAATATATTGAACACTGTTCAGTGTTAAATGAAACAGTTAGTTTTGCTGAGATTAGACCAAGGCCTCCACTCAGGATGTTAAATCACATGAATTTTCACTACTTAACTAACTGAATGGGAAACCAATTTGATTTGGGTCACCCAGAGCTGCATGAATGTCCAGCATGTCATTATACATAAAAATATGTATAATTGGACAGGGTTGTGGCCCTGTCCAATAGAACTTTCTACAATTATGGAAATATTTTTATCTGTGCTGTCCAGTGTAGTAGTCACACATAGCCACTGAGCACTTGAAATGTGACTAGTGCACTCAGGAACTGAATGTTTTTTATGTTAATTAAAATTAAATCTAGGCTGGACACAGTGGCTCACGCCTGTAATCCCAGCACTTTGGAAGACCTTAGCAGGAGGATCACTTGAGACTAAGAGTTCGAGACCAGTCTGGGCAACATAGTGAGACCCTATCTTTACAAAAAATAAAAAAGTAGCCAGGCGTGGTGGCATGTGCCTGTGGTCCCAGCTACTTGGGAGGCTGAAGCAGGAAGATTTCTTGAGCCCAGGAGGTCAAAGCTGCAGTGAGCCATAATTGTGCCACTACACCCCAGCTTGGGAGACAGAGCAAGACCCTGTCTCAAAAAATAAAAAATAAAATTTAATTTAATTTAAACAAGGCTGGTGGCCACAGTATTGGACAGTGCAAGAACTCAGAAGTAATCACTCACAGTGCCTGGCAGATCCTAGCCAAATGATCATTTAAGTCGTTTTGTTGTTGTTGTTGTTTGTTTGTTTGTTTCCTTTTTCTCCCTCCTGGGCACGGTCTTCCTCAGAATCTGAGTATTTGGTGTATGACCATAGCAGAGATATAAGACCAAATAAAGTTTAAAAAATCCTGTCCTCTTTTCTTAGCGTTAGTGATGTTACACATACATGTTAATACCCTTTTCCTAAACATATCCATCAAAATGAATGCAAAAGATCTGGTGTCTCTTCTCGAAGGAAACTGCCCCACTTTTCTGTGAGTGTGTGGCTCTTATGTGGCTCTCATGTGGCTCTCGTGTAGCTCCGGTGTGGAGCATCAGATCCTTCACCTCCTCAGAAGATGCTCTGGGCCAGGGCTGCCTTTGTGGGGCAGTGTTGTGACAAGATCTTCAGTTTTGCAACTAGCTTTTGGTCTACTCAGATTTCTTTCTTAAAATATTTTTCATTGTGTATGTTTTCCTAGAAAATTTGCCATTTCATTGAACTTTTTGATGATATTGGCATAATTTCATATAGAATGAATGAATATAATTTCATTCTCTTAATCTTTTAGAAATCTCTTTCTTCTTAGTGGTTCTATTTTCTTTATTATCACTATATGTATTTGTCTTTGTTCTTTGCTTTTTAAAATCAGACTTGCCTTGGAGTATCTTGGATATGTTAATCAATTATACTATCTTTCTAGTTTTATAATTTCTGCTCTGATCTTTTATTGATTCCTTTCCCCTGCTTTCCCTGGGTTTATTTCATTGTTCTTTTTTTATCTTCTAGTGGTTAATGCTTAGTTCATTGTTTTTATCCTTTTTTGTTTGATAATAAAAGCATTGAAAATGTGAATTTTTCTGTAAATATAGCACCTATCACATTATGTGTTTTCATATGTACTGTTCTTATTGTTGTTCACGTCTGAATAGTATCTAATTTTACTATTCCTATTTGACTCAAGAATTTATATAAATATATGCATATAAATAAATTTATACATGCATATATACCTATATAAATTCTTGAGTCAAATAGGAATAGTAAAATAAATTTATATATGCATATATTTAAAGAGATGGGATATCACTGTGTTGCCCAGGCTGGAGTGCAGTGGCTATTGATAGGTGTGATCATGGCACACTATATCACTGAACTCCTGGTCTCAAGCGATCCTCCTGTTTCAGCCTCCCAAGTAGCTGGGACAATAGGCACAATAGGCTGAGATGCATATTTTCTGATTTTCAGTTTTTAAAATCCTTTTGATACTAATTTCTTATTCAGTTGCATTATGCTAAAAATGACCTGTACAGTTTTATAGAATATTTTAGAAGTTTTTTATTTTATATTGTTCTGTAGAACTTTTTCTTCCTTTTCTGGGCCAGACATGGTGGCTCATGCCTCGGCACTTTGGGAGGCCGAGGTGGGCGGATCACCTGAGGTCGGGAGTTTGAGACCAGCCTGACCAACATGGAGAAACCCCGTCTCTACTAAAAATACAAAATTAGCTGGGCATGATGGTGCATGCCTGTAATCGCAGGAGACTGAGGCAGGAGAATCGCTTGAACTCGGGAGGCAGAGGTTGCAGTGAGTTGAGATCACGCCATTGCACTCCAGCCTGGGCAACAAGAGTGAAACTCGCTTTTCTTTCTTTTCAATATTAGGTCGGTTTTTTTAAAGTTTACTAGATATTTTTAAAGGTGTGTGTTCTCTGTACCTTGATACAGTCAATATATGTCTATTAAATCATGTTTATTAAATTTATGATTTGATTCCTCTATAAATCCATACTCATTTTTGCCTTGACCTATCAGAGAGAAATGTACTAAAATGTCCCATTACAATTATAATTTTATAAACTCTTCTTTCTAGTTATAATAGTTTTTGTTTTATAGTGATATGTTGTTACTCATTACATAAATGTTTATAGTTATATTTTGGAGATGGGTGGTTCTAATTATCCATATAAAATAACATTTTTTATTTGATGTCTTTTTCTCCTAAGTTCTACTTTGTGATTTCATTATTCCCTTACTTTCTTTTTGTCCCAATTTGCCTAGAATATTTTTTACTTTGCCTTTCTTTTTCATGATTGCTTTATTGTATGTAATATATTTCATTTATGTTACCGATCAAGTCTTTTTTGTTTTAGTAGGGAAATGTAACCAATTCATATTTATTAAAACATCTGTGCTGTTCTGTTTACCTTTAGGAGAAGTTCCAGGCTCCTCTTTATCCACTTTCTCATTTTATCCCTCCCTCTCACTCCATCCTTCAGGAGTGCAGATCTGGATTGATCAGATTAGATAACATCTTACTAAGTACTAAACTCCTGGATAGACAGAGCTATATTTGCAAAGGTCAGAGCACACATGCAAACATGCAAAAGTCTCTTTTCTGGACTCTTCTCCCAGAAGAATAACAAAGGGCTGGATGCATTCCAGTGTGAGAGGAGACCTAACCAACTCCCTCCTCTTTGCTGGCTTTGGAGGGGTAAGATCTCAGACTGCCTTCCTGTCTTCTTTCTTTCTACACCACGTAGGCTGATCTACCTTCACTAGTAGTTCTCCTTTAGTCTTGGTCTCACTCATTAGTAGAGAACCTTGCTAGAGAGGGTGGTTAGTGTAGGAGATGATTTGTTTATTCCTGTGTTCTGTTCTCTGCCCAAGGACCACTTTCGTAACACCCCAGTCCATTCTTTACAGTTTTTCCCAGATATGTTCTCTGTTTTTCATAATCATTTTCCTCTATTTATCTCAAACTGATATTCTGATTTACTCTTTACGGGCATTTTCTTCTCAGTTCTAGTTTTTGGTTCACCATGGTCACTACATTTTGAAATTCAGTAATTACACTTTTCATCTGAAAGCTGATTATAGATTGTCCCATTTTCATAGATTCAATATGCTCCCAAATTATTACCATAATTGGAAATTTTCAAAAAATTCCTTGTACTTTTTGTAGTAAATCTGTTTTGTAGAACATTTTCTCTGATATTTCAGATTTTACATTTTATACTATGAACTTATCATAGGATCAGCGATTATTCTCTTGATTCTTCCTTATTGGGTGTATTAGTTGGCTTAGAACGTCACAGTGCGGTAAAAAACAACAAGTTTATTTCTCTGTCATATGCAGCCAGGAACTCTAAGTGGGTGGTGGGTCTGCACCACACATTCAGGCTCAAGAAAACCTGCTGTCTTCAACATGAATTTCCAGATCCCTCTGGTCATTGGGGTTCTAGCCAGTGGAGAAGGAAAAAGCGCATGGAAGAGGTACCTCCCCTCTCCTAAAGGGCCTGGGTCCATATATGTACCCAGGTGAGCTTTGGCCCACCTTCAAGTGGAATTAATTCAGTCAAATGGCCACCTCTAGGGAAATGGGGTCTAGCTTTGTGTCCAGCTATGATTCTGCACTGTGACAAATGGCGAGAGTGGATTTTGGTGGCAGCTGGAGCTCTGTACCATCTGGATGAATTGAGGGAGAGGGCTTCTAGGTTGTGCAGTTTTGACATTTAGATGGGTTCTGATAGAGATTGTGTCATTCCTGAGCCAAATCTTCTCCCAAAAAAAGGAAGTGTAGATTTTTTATAGTTGTAATTGGCCAGATCAAAGGTTTGTGAGGACAATAGAAAGAAAATGGACAGAGACAGCTACCTGATAATCAGCTTCTCTACTGCGTTAAAAAGATTTTTTTCCGGAAGTGTTAGTTTTTTCATTCCCCAGTTTGCTGGGGCACTTTCTCCTTTCACAGCAGCTGACGTACTGGTCTTCATCAGGCCCCAGCCACCACAGCCCCCTCTGCTTTAGTTAGCAAGCTGTGTGAGCCAGCCGGGCTTGGGGGACACTGAGACTGCCACTCTGTGCTGGCCCTGAGTGTGACCAGTAGGATCTCCTGCCCACCTACTGCCCTCCCACCCATGCTCTCCTCAGGCAGGTCCTGCCAGCATGAGCTCAGGGTGTTGGTGTGAACCTGCATGGTTTGATTAAGTTACTGCCCAACCGACTTTCCCCAGCCTGTGGTGCTTCCGATTATCTGGCCTGCCCTTCACTTTGGCCTTTCCTTCATGATAGAGCTGGTAGAATTTCTTTGACATTTCTTGCATGATTAATGAACCTTCTCTGCTTTCCAGGGCCAGTATAGGTCTTACCCCTGTTTTTATATCCCTTTGGCCATTTACAATAGAAATTTGGCATTCATCTATTCCCATATTTCTTGTTTATGAATATTTAATGAGACCGATACTGTGTCAGGTGTTATGCTTAGCTCTGGAGATGCAGTGGTGAGAACAAGTAAATGTAGTTGCTGTCTTTTGAAGTTTGCTGGAGAGCGGAGAGAGCGCCTGAGGAAAGACAGGTGGGAACTAAATAATCATGCAGAGAAATGTAGATCACAACTCTGCAGAGTGCCCCAAGAACTGACAACAGGGTCATCTTCCCAGGCAGTGGGTCAGGGAAGGTATACAGAAGGAGGGGGACTTTGGTAGAACTGAAGGATGAGTAGTAGGGTTTTTTAGGGGAAGGTGAGAAAGGAGGGCCTTCCAAGCCAGGAAGTCCCAAGCATGTGTCCTTCGGTGAGAAGAAGTGGGGATGCTGGAATAGAGGTGGGATTGTGGCACAGTCATATTTGCAGTTTGCATAATCACCCAGGCTGCAGGCTTCGTTGTGAGGAGCCGCTTGGAGAGGAGCAGTGGTAGATGGGTGTCTAGACTCAGTAGGAGGTGGTTGTTGTCATCAAGGTGACAGATGATGGTGACTTGAATGAAGATGGGGATGGTGAAATGGTAAAGGTGATAGTCAAACCCATTAGCATGAGCTCTGTCTTTATGGATTTCATGAGTTCAAAGGGAGCTGAATTTCTTTTTACCATCAAATCGTTAAATTTGTTCTTCCTTTTTTTTCTTGAACTTTTTAAGCAAGACAAGCAATATGCTTCCTGTTCTAAACTCAACAAATGAAAAGAGCATTATTACGTATGCCTGTGTCTAAAATATAGTGTTTTATGATGTTTAATTTATATTTTTATATGAATGAATGACTATCAGCTCTTCTCCCAAGCCTTCGACTCCTAGATGAGACTAGTTATAGTCAGGACTGTCTCTAGCAACCTCTATTTTAAGGGTAACAAGTAAGGGGAGGGTGTGTCCCACGTCTTTATAGACCTATGTCAGACATTATTAATTGATCATAGTGCTCTTTTCTTGCCAAGTCCAGATGTCATCTCAGAATGCTTCTCCCAAAGCCCTTGAGGCAGCCTATACCAGTAACACTCTACCTGAAATCTACTTGCTTTTCCCTCTATTTTAACAGTGAGTAGAAACCCACAAAGAAGCTGTTGATGCTGAATCCTCTATACTTCCCCTGTGAAAACGGCAGTGACCCTATGATATCTAAATTTATCTTTCTCTTGTACTTTAAAATTGGCCTCTGTAAAGTTAGAGACAGTCCACCAGATTACCCTCACTTCTGACACCAACTACTACAGCGTTCAGGAGTCCCCAAGACCACTCTCAGGTTTGATAGTTTGCTAGAAGGACTCACAGAATTCACTAAAAGCTTCTAAGCTCACTTATGATTTATTACAACAAAAGGATACACAGTAAGATTAGCCAAGGGAAGAGGTGCATGGGACAGAGTTCGGGAGAGTTCCATTGCAGAGCTTCCCATTGTCCTCTCCTGATGGAGTTGTAGACAGCATTAACTCCTCCTGGCGATGATGTGTGACAACATCAGCACCGAGTGGAATGTTGCTCATCAAAGAAGCTCACCTGAATTGCGGTATCCAGAGTTTTTAGCAGGGCTTGATCCCATAGATGTGGTTGACCACCCACGTGGCTGACCTGAGCCTTCACCCCTCAGAGGTAGAGCTGATACTGTGTGACCCAAAGCCCTCACTATAAATCAGTGTGGCTCAGAGCCCCTAAGTAATCAGACACTAACACAGGTCATTCCCAGGTCTTAGAGATCACCTCCCAGAAGCTGAGGGCAAAGGCTAGACCTCTGTTTGGACAAGTTGAAATTCATGACTACACAGCCTCTTGGGCTCATCCTCAGTTTAGCGAATAGTGTAATGATCTGATGTCATCAAAAAAACATTTGCTTTTAGAAATTATTTTGCAGGAGAAAGATGAAATATAAAAACTGAACCTAGTCACGGACATTCTCTGGAAGATGGTTAGGGAGGGTGGTGGTTAGATGAGGACAATGGGTTTCTGGGGTCTGGCTACCTCTGTTCACATCCCAGCTCTACCTGTACTAACTAGTTAAGTGACTGTAGCCCGTTATTTTACCCTTCTCTGCCTCAGTTTCCTCGTTCATAAATGAGAATAATAATAATACCTACCTTGTGTTATTATGAGAATTAAACGAGATAATACATATTAAGAGCAAAAGAATGCATGGCATTCAACAAATACCAGATACTGTTTCTATATTTATCGTAGGAAAAATTTATCAATCTCTTTTAAATAATTTTCCTTGAGAAAATTCATTGCAGTTTTTCCCTAAATTTTTTTCTATTAATTTTTATACCATCGTATCTCTTAAGCACTAGTGAAAACATGAGGTAACCATCTTTCCTGAGAAATCACATTTCTGTTTTGCTGAGTGAGCTCTGAGTTAGAGAGGTGAGAAGTGCCCCTCAGGGCAGATGCGTTCTGATGAGTCTGCTGCAGATCTTTGTTGCAAATTGTGGGTAGATTTAAAGGCTAAAAAAAGATGTGTTGCTTTCCCAAGTCACTACTGAGAAAATCTAGAAGGAGAAAATAAGTTAAATCTTGAGTCAGTAATTTTGGACTCAAGTGCCAAGCCCTGGTGTGTTCACTCACCTCTTTCGAACATTGGGCCCCTTGGAGACTGTCTATTTGCAAGCATCACCTTGCCAGAGCTAAAACACAGTCTGCCTGCCTGGGGAGGGACTAATTGGCCTTTTGGAAACTGTTTAAAACTGAATGAAGCACAGGCGCTTTCTCCGATGGTAGTAGAGCCTTGAGTTCTTGCCAGCCACTAATTGTTCTTTAGGCTTTCCTGTGAAGGAGGCTGAACTTGAGAGTTGGCTTTTGGTCTTGCCATCTGTGAACTGCCACTTGTCCACATGTGGTGTGTATTAAGATTGTTTTTGCTGGGAGCATCAGTATTGGAATGTGTTCCAATTAAAATGTGATGCTCTTGTTTTCCACTCTTGCAGGTTAGGCATTCCTTACTCTTGGGTTCCCAAGGACAGTGGGAGCCAACTGTATGAGTACCTGCCTGATAGAGCTTTAAAAAAACTGTTAGCTTCTAGGCTGGGCACTCCAGCCTGTGTCCTTAGATGTGGCTTACTTATAGGATAATTACATACAGATAGAAGAGACATTGTAAATGCTTCCTAATTGAATGCTTTTTCCCCCCTAGCTTATTTCCAGTGATGCTGATGGAGCCATCCAAAGGGCTGGAAGATTCAGAGTGGAAAATGGCTCTTCAGATGAGGTAAGGAAGCCTCCCCACTCCCTGTAATGCCACCAAGCACATGATTATAGTGCCTGGGATATAGCAGTGAAAGAGTTCTGGAAGAGGTAAATAGAGCTTTTCAGAGCTTTGCTTGAAGCAAATGGAAGGGAAATGTCAGTATTCTGGCATGGAAGGTGCTATTCATAGGGTGACACATACCCTTTAAAAGATCTATGTTAAAACCAGGTAGACACAGGAAGTTGTTCTGCCAGCAATGGGACCAAAGACAATTCTGCCACCCTCTGTGAATGGTCCCAAGTCCCAGTACTTCCTCTGCCAGGCTGATCAGCTTGGCACAGCCATCCGAGCAGTGCCAGGGTCCAGGAGGGAGATGCCAAAAATTACTGCAATGACAAAATGTCACCAGGAAAAGAGGCTGGTACTGCCTACTGCTCCTTGGGCCACGCCTACTTTCTGGGCTCTCTGGGTCTTCCTTGCTGCAGGCCACAGGACTCACCTTGCTTTTTTTTTTTTTTTTTTTTTTTTTTTTTTTTTTTGCCACTACCCTCTCTATCCCACGGGGTCTACCCTTTAAACTGCAGAGTATGGCAAAAACTCGCCAGCCTTTTTCTTCTTTGCTGCCTTTTTGCACGGTAGCTCATCATAGCTCTAGTTCCCTGACCCTGACCCTGGGCAAGGACCCCAGCCACCCTGAGCCTCATTTTTTTTTCATCTGTAAATTAGAACCTGTCTCAAGATTATTGCAAGAATTCAGTGAGCTATGTTTGTGAAACTCCTAGCACTATGCCTGGCACATAGTAAGCTTCAGAAGTGCTAGTTATGATGCTATTGATGGTTATTGTTATTGTCATCACTGCCACATTGCCAGTTTTCTCCTGACCACCTCCTAATGCAAATTCTCGGTAAAGAGCTATGAATTTAACTTGAAAGCCCATGACATTTGGGAAGTGATTGCATGTTTTCACTCTTGGCCTTAGCCGTGTACATTTACCTGACCCTTGCCATTGACATGTTAGCCAAATGGAGGCTGAATACCCCTGAATAGGTACCCACATACTTCTTGTTCAGAATGATGTTAGCTGACCCACATAGAAGAAGGAACTCATGGAGAATTTTGCTTCTGAACCTTAGAAACATCCCTCTCCAATGGCCTGGCCCCTGGGACTAGATAGCCTCACCACCAGAAGCTTAGGCAGCCAAGGGTTCTCAGGAGCTAAGCCAGGCACAGAGGCATTGAGTTATTGCTCTCCAGTGCTTGGAAAGCTAGCGGCCACCATGCCGAGTTTCTACTTTGAGAGCCCATGGAGGCTGTATACCTTGAGACATCTTTCTGCTACCAAAATTTTGCAGAACTTTAGCCCAGCCTGAAATGGACAAACCAAACTGGACTTTGCCACCCTACGTAAGCACAACTCTGGCCCCTGCCACATCCAGTGTCTGGAGGAAATACACACCTCCCAGGAAAGACATCAATGGGGCCTTCATGTGATCCTTAATCACCATACACTTGGCAGTCAAACACTGCTCACCTGGCCCTGCCATACACCAGAGGATAGGTTCTGGGACCCAGTCAGGGGTTAGAAATAACCTGTGCTTGGGTCATGATCAGGAGTGGCTTAAGAGTCAGACTTCCCAGGGTTCAAATCATGGCCCTACAACTCACCAGCAATGTGGCCTTGGGCAGTTCAGTTGACATCTTGGGAACAATTTGGGGGAGTTACTGATTTCACAAGTCATTGCAGTCTGTTGTGTTCAAAACACAGTCCATCTCAAATTGCTTCTCTGGAAATATAATATCAAGGATCGAATACTGTTTTAGGTTTTATTTCCACCAAAACTACTGAGCATGATGCTCCATTGGAGCACCTTGGCTGTTTTGTATTGGTGGTCTTCAGTTAAAAGTTTCTGGCCAATGGTACTTTCTAGCCTGATAAAAGACCTTGTGGGCACTTGACTTCCAGAGGGAAAAAACAGCTGGCTTTCTCTGAATTAGGTAAAGCAGTTAGTGCAGTAAAGGACTCACTATATATAGTTGCTTAAAAATTCTCAAACCTCTGAACAAACAAATTGCAAATTTTGTTTTGGGGTTATTTGTGCTTTTATTATTCAATTGTAAGAGTTTTTTATATAGTCTGGATAATTAGACACTTATCAGATATATGATTGGGAAAAGTTTTCTCCTATTCTGTGGGTTATCTTTTCACTTTCTTGGTTGTGTCCTTTGAAGCATAAAAGCTTTAAGATTAGATCATGTCTAGTTTGTCTTTTTTTTTCTTTCATTGCTGGCACTTCCGTTGTCATGTCCGAGAAACCATTGCCTAATCCAAGGTTGCTTGGTCACTTTTTATAATTTACTGTTCCCTTGAGATAATGTCAAATTTGTCTTTTATTTCTTTAAACATAGTGTAATGGTTTTATCATCTGCGACCGAGAATTCCAATATGTGAAGTTTTTGTGGCTGTTGTTTCATTGTTTTCCTCTGGCCTATGCTCCTCATGTAATGTGCTTCTGCGTGTGCTAGGCTGCCTGATTGTGTGCTACTTATTGTTCCTGAAAATTTTTGGGAATAATATGAAGCCTAAGATGAGTTGCTTTTTGGTAGGGAGGACTTATGTTTGCTTTTGCCAGATAGATACCTTTAAACCAAATACCCATCTTGAGACCTTTTAAACTACCAAAGTGCTGCAGATTACAACTACAGATTTATGTGAAAGCTGGCTTGTGGTCACCACACCTCAGAGACACTCCCCTGCTCAGCTCTGCTCAGTGCTGTGACAACTTCCTTGTAGTTTTTGGTGGTGGAGGTGGTTTCTTCTGATTCCCTCTTCCTTCAGTGTGCAGCCCTTTGGGATCCTAGCATAATGTGGGGCAGGGCTCCTATTGGACTTGCCTACCCCAGTGGGTCTTGGGATTTGACTCTTTGTCCCCCACAAGGTCACCAAAATCCAAATTCAATTTTGCTGGGATTGACAAACATCCTCAAGCCAAAAAGGACTTTCATGCTGCATTTACCTCTGTGGGTTCCCACTTGCCTTTCAGTTTTAATTGGCAATTCCTACAATCTGGTAAGCACTCCAGTGCTTTTTTCCCACCCCTCCCCCCGGCCAAGACAGAGTCTTGCTGTGTCATCCAGGCTGGAGTGCAGTGACACTATCTCGGCTCACTGCACCTCCGCCTCCTGGGTTCAAGCAATTCTCCTGCCTCAGCCTCCCAAGTAGCTGGGATTACAGGTGTGAGCCACCATGCCTGGCTAATTTTTGTATTTTTAGTAGAGATGGGATTTCACCATGTTGGCTAGGCTGGTCTCGAACTCCTGACCTCATGATCTGCCAGCCTTGGCCTCCCAACGTGCTGGGATTACAGGCATGAGCCGCTGCACCCGGCCTCCAGTGCTTTTAAGGAGATGATTTTAATATTTTTCTAGTACTTTTAGTTTTTTCAGTGGGAGGGTTGATCTGAATAACCTAGCCTGCCATTACCAAAAACATAAGTTATATCGGGAGTGCTTTTCATATAATGTGACAAAACATTCATTCAACTGGCATTCATAGGGTCATTTCCTAGTGCCAGACAGGCTGAGCCCTGGATGTAGGATTGAATAAGCCTGCTGAAGTCCCTGCTCCTAGGGGCCTGCAGATGGCAGGGAGAGCCATCAGTAACCAATACAAACACATAGAAGGATTGCAAATTTTGGTAACTACTGTGGCAAAAACAGAGGACCATGGTGCAAAGAAACGGGAAGAGCCCTATTTAAGATGGGGTCGTCAGAAAGCCCTTACCAGCGACAGCCAGTGAGGCCAAGCCTCTGAACAGTGCTTCTCAGACTGTCCATCTTTTTAATTTCCGGTCAGTTGCAGGAAATTAAATATGTGATCCTACTCTGCATAACTAGTACACAGAACCCACCTTATGCAACTCATCAAGGAATTGGATATCATCCAGATTGGTCTGGACAGTTTCATGAGATGAATCCACTGAGCATGTACTTACATGCCACAGGCATGTCAGAACACTGTAAAGATTTCTTGTACACCTTGTCATGGGCTAGTAAACAGTTTGCAGATTGGCATCCATCAGAATGGACCATACTTTCCTGCCTTAGAGTTCATCTGGGCCAATCCCCTTCCCAATGCATGAGTTCCTGCATCAGCTTTGCCAGCAGTTAGCTGATCTGTTCCTGCTTGAGTATATCTCCAGTAATGGGAAACTTGATACCTCCTTTATAGGACTTTTTTCCTCCTGACACCAATCAATTCTGACACCAACTGAGTGTCCTACAATTCAATTCTCACACCGACTACCTGGAGTTAGCA
Source organism: Pan troglodytes (assembly GCF_028858775.2). Taxonomy (NCBI): domain Eukaryota; kingdom Metazoa; phylum Chordata; class Mammalia; order Primates; family Hominidae; genus Pan; species Pan troglodytes. The sequence continues at coordinate 11,159,261 of NC_072409.2, read as the reverse complement.
TCAGACTCCACAGGTTTAAGGGCTCAGTCCCACAAGACTGTCCTCATTTCAGAAGCCAGTCACAAGCATTGGGTCCCCAGATTACCTACATTCCACATTCTTACCAACTTGGCTACAAAGTCAGGTAGCCATTACCACAGCCTCCTCCTCAGCTTCCATAACTCCCTAAAATCACTCACAGAATTCATGAAAGCACTTTTTTTTTTTACTATTACTGATATATTATAAAGCATCAGTCCCCAACCTTTTTGGCACCAGGGACCAGTTTTGTGGAAGACAAGTTTTTCCACGGACCAGGCAGTGGGAGATGGTTTCAGGATGATTCAAGCACATTACACTTATTGTGCCCTTTACTTCTATTATTATTACATTGTAATATATAATGAAATAATTATACTACTCATCATAAGGTAGAATCAGTGGGAGCCCTGAGCTTGTTTTCCTGCAACTAGACGGTTCCATCTGGGAGTTATAGGAGACAGTGACAAGTCATCAGGCATTGGATTCTCATAAGGAGCACACAACCTAGATCCCTCGCATGTGCATTTCACAATAGGGTTCATGCTCCTGCGAGGATCTAATGCTGCTGCTGATCTGACAGGAGACGGAGCTCAGGTGGTAATATAAGTGATGGGAGTGGCTGCAAATATAGATGAAGCTTTGCTCACCCACCACTCACCTCCTGCTGTGTAGCCCAGTTCCTAAGAGGCTATGGACCAATACCAGGGGTTGGTCTGTTATAAAGAGTACAACTCAGGAAGAACCAAATGGAAGAGATGCATAGGGCAAGGTATGGGGGTGGTGGCATGGAGCTTCAATACCTTCTCCAGTTGTATCCATATTTTCAGTACCTCAATATGTTCCCCAACATGGAAGCTCCCTAAGCCCCATGATTTAGGGGTTTATATAGAGGTTTCATCAGGTAGGCATGACTTTTTTTTTTTTTTTTTTTTTTTTGAGACGGAGTTTTGCTCTTGTTGCCCAGGCTGGAGTGCAATGGCGCGATCTTGGCTCACTGTAACCTCCACCTCCTGGGTTGAAACAATTCTCCTGCCTCAGCCTCCCAAGTAGCTGAGATTACAGGCACCCACCATTGTATCCAGCAAATTTTTATATTTTTAGTAGAGACAGGATTTCACATGTTGGCCAGGCTGGTCTCGAACTCCTGACCTCAGGTGATCCGCCCACCTCGGCCTCCCAAAGTGCTGGGATTACAGGCATGAACCACCACGCCTGGCCAGGTAGGCATGATTAATTAAATCATTGGCCATGGATGACTGCCTCAATCTTCAAACCCTCTCTCACCCTGGAGGTTGGGGTATGGAGCTGAAAGTTCCAAGTTTCCAATCAAGGCTTAGTCTTTCTGGCAGCCACCCCTGATCCTGCAGCTATCTAGGAGCCCCCTGTGAGTCCCCTCCTTAGAACAAAAGATGTTCCTGTCACCCTTATCACTCAGGAGCTCTGTGCTAGGAACCACTAACAAAGACCAAATACGTATTCCCATTATACCACACCCCTAAAGCAGTTAATTGCATTTTTCAGAATCTCTTAATTTCTAGAAAGGTCTTTTTATTGAACATAATTCACCTGTCTACTGTATTTTCTTTTTCTTTTCTTTTTTGAGACACGGTCTCCCTCCCTCTATCACCTAGGCTGGAGTGCAGTGGTGCAGTGATGGCTCAATGAAGCCTCGACCTCCATGGCTCAGGTGATCCTCCAACCTCAGCCTCCTGTGCAGCTGGGCCTACAGGTGCAGGCCACCACGTCTGGCTAATATTTGTATTTTTTGTAGAGATGGGGTTTTGCCATGTTGCCCAGACTGATCTTAAACTCCTGGGCTCAAGTAATTCGCCCACCTCAGCCTCCCAAAGTTTTGGGATTTCAGCTGTGAGCCACTGAGCCCAGCCTATATTTTCTTTTTTCTTTTTTTTCTTTTTTAACACAAGGACAATTTTAATCCTACACTCTCCTATAGTATAACAGCATCCATTGCTAGCTATCTATGAATTGAAACTGCATTTGCTAAGAACTGTGAACATTAAGAAGCTTTACATGAAGTCACGTGTTGATATAGGCACATAGACATCTTCTAGCACCAACAGAATACATACGTAACACATACCGAATGATCTTGATGGATAAATTTGCTCCACCAGGTAATTCTATTTAGTAAAATTCAGTTAATGCAGAATCCCATTTTTAAAATTTACATCTTTATTACACATTTTTTTATTTTTAAAAAGTCATTCCAGATTGTAATTTGCATGGCAATAAACAGTGGCTTCATGGATTCTTAGTTTCTTAAAGCTGTCTATAGCAATTTAAAACACAAGTCTTCTTTTCAATTTGCAGCACCTGACTTAGAGTTTAAATTCATCGAATGTACTCATTAAAACCGTTCATTTTCTCTTGTGAGAAAGACATGTTTCAATTGCTATTTCCCAAACTATCTGTTGAGCATGGGTGTGTATTGTTTTTATTTGGTTAATAGAATTACTCACACAATTTGTAGCCGGAACAAAAACCTCTAGCCTCTCTGAATGGCCTTCCACTCAAAACAGCGATGATAATAAATGTCTAAAATGTATCTGGGGTCTGCCCCAACTTGATATCACCAAACATGTTTCCAAGTTTTTGTTTTTGGTTTTTTGGGTTTTTTTTGAGATGAAGTCTTGGCTCTTATTGCCCAGGCTGGAGTGCAATGGCGTAATCTCAGCTCACTGCAACCTCTGCCTTCTGGGTTCAAGCGAGTCTCCTGCCTCAGCCTCCCAAATAGCTGGGATTACAGGCACCTGCCACCATGCCCGGCTAATTTTTGTATTTTTAGTAGAGACGGGGTTTCACCATGTTGGCCAAGCTGGTCTCAAACTCCTGACATCAGGTGATCCACCCACTTCAGCCTCCCAAAGCACTAGGATTACAGGCATGAGCCACCACGCCCGGCCTGCTTCCAGGTTTTCTTAGAAAATATGGTTTTTAACTCTATGCATAATACTCTACCACGTGATACACCATCACTTCTTTATTTCCCAGTTGTTCATTTCTACCATTTTATACTTGTAATTTTTTATATTATAAATAATATTGTAATGAACACCTTCATCCATAAGTTTTATGCGAGACTGGTTATTTCTTTAGAATAATATCAAAGAAGTGGCTTACTGGTTCAAACAGTACATGTGGTTTTAAGGCTTTTAATATAATTTACTGAATAATCTCCAGAGTAGCTCAAAAAAGTCCTACCGACAGTATGTTATTATGCCTCCAGAGTCGACTTGCTAACAGTGAAGCAAATTCAACCACAAATTTATTAGATTCTCACCTATCTCAAGATTATCACATCAAAGAAGCAAGAAGATGTATTACTGGTGAGGAAGCCAAATTCAAATTCTTTCAGAAAATTCACTCAACTTTAGATCTGTAAAATAGTCAACAGAAATGCTTCCCACAAAAAGTCTACAGGGCTTTTCCAAAAATAAAAAGAGAGAAAGAGAAAAGTCAGGCCAGGCACGGTGGCTCACGCCTATAATCCCAGCACTTTAGGAGGCTGAGGCGGGTGGATCACGAGGCCAGGAGACTGAGACCATCCTGGCTAACATGGTGAAACCCCGTCTCTACTAAAAATACAAAACAATTAGCCGGGTGTGGTGGCGGGTGCCTGTAGATCCAGCTACTCGGGAAGCTGAGGCAGGAGAATGGCATGAACCCGGGAGGTGGAGCTTGCAGTCAGCACCACTGCACTCCAGCCTGGGCAACAGTGCGAGACTCCGTCTCAAAAAAAAAAAAAAAAGAAAGAGAAAAGTTAGTACCAAATGACCAGAATTTTTTATTTGACTAAATTCTATTCCATGCATAAGCGTGACAGTCTCCTGTGTTTATCTGACTTTGGCAATAAAAAAACAAGCAGCCTTGTGCAATGGTGCGATCTTGGCTCACTGCAACCTCTGCCTCCCAGGTTTAAGCGATTCTCCCACCTCAGCTTCCTGAGTAACTGGGATTACAGGCGCCTGGCTAATTTTTTTGTTTTTGTTTTTGTTTTTGTTTTTGTTTTTGTTTTTGTTTTTTTTGAGATGGAGTCTCGCTCTGTCACCCAGGCTGGAGTGCAATGGCGTGATCTCAGCTCACTGCAAGCTCCGCCTCCCGGGTTCATGCCATTCTCCTGCCTCAGCCTCCCAAGTAGCTGGGACTACAGGCACCAGCCACCACACCTGGCTAATTTTTGTATTTTTAGTAGAGACCGGTTTCACCATAGCCAGAATGGTCTCGATCTCCTGACCTTGTGATCCGCCCACCTCGGCCTCCCAAAGTGCTGGGATTACAGGTGTGAGCCACCGTGCCCAGCCAATTTTTTTTTGTATTTTTAGTAGAGATGGGGTTTCACCATATTGGCCAGGCTGGTATTGAACTCCTGATCTCAGGTGATCCACCTGCATCGGCCTCCCAAAGTGCTGGGATTACAGGCATGAGCCACCATGTCCGGCCATATATACATTTTTTTTAAAGGCCTGTCTCCCTTTGGCCATATCAAGATTAAGCTCAGGTCATTAAAAACAGACAGATTTTCGAAATCACTTCTTTACTTCTCCAAGATCTTCAGTGCTGTCATCATTTACCTCTGGCCAGTTTTCCTGAATAACATCAATTATGTCATCTGTAAAGTCTTCCTGAATGATAATTTCTTCCTCTTCTGTTACTGAGGCACCACACAATTTTTGAGCAAAAAATCTTTGTGCTTTTTTAAGATCAATTTCAAAAGTTAGAGGCCACACATTCATGTTACATGTTTCTTCTCTGTTCTGGGAATTTTGGCTGTGTAACCTTTTCTGGTATGGCCTTCTTTTCTTTGTTTTATTTGACCCCTTTCACCTCTCTTTTGTATTTTATTCTCCTCTTCTGCCCCTGCTGTTCCTTGACCCTCATTAATTCCAGCTTCTTGTTTGGGTGAATTTTCTTTTTTTTGTTGTTTTTTGAGACGTAGGCTGGAGTGCAGTGGTGGGATCTCTGCTCACTGCAACCTCCACCTCCCAGGTTCAAGCGATTCTCCTGCCTCAGCCTCCGGAGTAGCAGGGACTACAGGCATGCGCCACCACGCTTGGCTAATTTTTGTATTGTTAGTAGAGATAGGGTTTCACCATGTTGGCCAGGCTGGTCTTGAACTCCTGACCTCAAGTGATCTGTCCCCCTCGGCCTCCCAAAGTGCTGGGATTACAGGCGCGAGCCACCGTGCCTGGCCCTATTTGGGTAAAGTTTCTACAGTAAGTTTTGCAGATTCATTTGGAAAATTCTTCTCTAACCATTATCTACATTTAGCAACATTAGGCATGTATTTACAGTAGCCTGTTGGTAATGAACAGACTCCACAATAAAGGACTCACAGTGGGTAATCAGCATCTAACTCGGCCCTGTTCCTTAGGTCTCCTTTGCACTTGGCCCCATAGGATTCAGAAATGTCTGCAGCCATTTCACAAACCCAGGTGGTTCCCTCTGCTATTGCCAGTTGAAGCGACACATGAAACTATCATCTGTATTTTCCACTCAGTGTTTCTATTTATATTTTCCATAGCCCCAGACTGTAAGTCTGAGCCCTCTTCAATGTGACATCTGTTGTTTTCCTCCTAAGACACAGGATCAGTTCCATCATTGTCATCCTTATTGCTGTTCCTTGGACACATGTGAGGTTGTTATTGAACCTTTTGGACCAAAGTGCTCAGAACCGAACACAGGGCTCTGGGCATGCTCCACACAGCCACAGAGTGGAGCAGGCTCATCCCCTTCCTTGCTGTAGACACTACCTCTTTTTATGGACCCTAATGACTCGTTATGAACCTACAATATGTTACTTTGCCCACCCCCCATCTTTTTCACATGTGCTGGTGTTTAGCTGTGGAGCAGCGCTATGATATAATGGAGACTATTTTGGAGTCAAACAAACCTGGGTTCAAACCTCAGCTCTACCACTCTCTAGTTTACAATTCAGTGTCTCTGTGCCTCAATTTCCTAATGGGTAAAAAGGGAGGGGAAATCCTTCCTTGTACCATCTGACCTTGTCCTTCAGTAATTTGTATTTTGTATCTAAGTGTAGGATCTTGCATTGTCTACATTGAATTTAATCTCATTAGTGTGTCTCATAATTCCTAATTGTCAAGACTTTTTGGTGACATCTTGATTCTGTCACCTGTCCTGTTAGCTAACCCACTGAGCAGCTTTATTTTACCTTCAGATGTGCTTGTCTTGCCATCTGTGTGCTTATTCAGATTATTAATTAAAATGAGTGTGACCCCTGGGTGGATCACTGGGGACCTCCCTTACAGCTCACTTGTATGTATCAATTAGTAGATGGTGCAGCAGAGGGGACAATCTTTCAGCTTTTTACAAATCTATCTTCCTTAGCATTGGGAGGACTCTTTTTTTTTTTTTTGAGACAGAGTCTCGCTCTGTCGCCCAGGCTGGAGTGTGCAGTGGCGTGATCTCGGCTCACTGCAAGCTCCGCCTCCTGGGTTCACGCCATTCTCCTGCCTCAGCCTCCGGAGTAGCTGGGACTACAGGCGCCTGCCACCACACCTGGCTAGTTTTTTCTATTTTTAGTAGAGACAGGGTTTCACCGTGTCAGCCAGGATGGTCTCGATCTCCTGACCTCATGATCCACCCGCCTCGGCCTCCCAAAGTGCTTGGATTACAGGCTTGAGCCACCGCGCTCGGCCGGGAGAACTGTTATACACTGTTGGAGGATATGAAAATTACCACAATCTTTTGGGAAGGCAATTAGCAATAATTAAAAATGTGTATACCATTTGGCAAGACCTTCTATTGCTAGGACGTATATTGTAGCATTATTTAAAATAGGAAAAAAACTGGAAACAGCATCAATTTCTTTCAGTAGAGGAATTATCATGTAAACTATGGTCCATTTACACAATGAACTGGTTAGTGGCCATTAGAATGAGGTAGACACATATGTACTACTACACAAAAAATGTTTAAGATACATGTTAGACATAAAGGCAAGTTCCAGAATGACTTGTTTAATATCATGCCATTTTTCTTAAAAACAAAAAAATGGGAAATATGCTTGTGAAGATGCGAGAAAATTTCTGAAAAGATACAGAAGAATATAACAGTAATTGTTTCTGGAGAATGGAAATGGGAGCTCAGGAAAGAAGCTGGAGCTGGAGGACCTTAACCTTCCACTTGATGCCCTCATATACTGTTTACATATTTTACAAGCTTATATTCATTCAACTGAAGAGTTGAATTTTTTAAAAGAAGAATCTATGTAGTTGTTAAAAAGAACAAAATAGATCTATATGTATTGACATAGAAATATTCCCGGGCTGGGCATGGTGGCTCACGCCTGTAATCCCAGCACTTTGGGAGGCCGAGGTGGGCGGATCACGAGGTCAGGAGATCGAGACCATCCTGGCTAACATGGTGAAACCCCGTCTCAACTAAAAATAGAAAAAATTAGCCAGGCGTGGTAGTGGGCGCCTGTAGTCCCAGCTACTCCAGAGACTGAGGCAGGAGAATGGCGTGAACCTGGGAGGCAGAGCTTGCAGTGAGCCAAGATGGCACCACTGTACTCCAGCCTGGGCGACAGAGCAAGACTCCATCTCAAAAAAAATAAAAATAAAAATAAATATTCCCAAGATATTTTCTTTAGCAGAGAAACATTTTTCAGTGTAATATCTATACTACTGTCCCATTTATGAAAACAAATTATGTATATGTATATATAGGCTTATGTATGTATATATATTTTTGTATGTATATATGTATGTGAATGTGTGATATGTGTGTATGTGTGTATAAAGTAAACACATCTTTGTAAATGCATAAAAAGATCTGGGATTATTCAGACCAATCTAGTAGCATGGTTATTAGAGGGAAAAGAAGTAGGTTGGGTCATGGAGGATGGGGGAAAGAAAAAGATTTTAACCTTTGTGTAGTTTCACGTTTTTATAATCAGCTTTCATGCTTACATTTGTAATTTTTTAAAAGTTTTAGTTTGTTTTTTAAAAGAATCCATTTTCCCTACTGCCATGTTATCTCAGCAGTTTAACCTAGGAACTGAAGTAAAATCAGCGTAACTGCATTCATTCATGTATTGAACTCACTCTGGAATAGACTCTATGAAAAATCAAAGGAATTATTTTAAAACTGTGGATACCATTTGTATTCTGAGTTTCTGTATTTTGTGGATTCCCTGCTTAAAGTCAAATATTTGAGAACACTCAAATAAAACCAGGGCGTCATATATGGATTTTGATTACATTATCCTCAAAATATCCTGGCCAGATTCAGTCTTCCTCCGTCACATCCCACAAGTATAAGTAGGGGGTGGGGGAAGATAATGAAGGCAGTGAGAAGCTTTGGTGGGCTTTGGATCTGATGCAGAAATGATTCAGGACTTTTGGGTCTCTGTGGGTATGTACAGGCCTGAATGCAGCATGAAGCAACTTGAGTTCATTTCCCTCTGTTGTAGCCTTTCATAAATGTTTACCTAAAGGGCATAAAATAAGCATGAGTGTTTGCAATGTTAAACTTCAGTTATCTGGAAAGTGTACTCATCAGCCTATTTTCTCCTAACTTTCTAGTTGATGTCAAATGAATAATGTGTTCCTGTTTCATTGTCGCCTTAAACTCCTATAGACAGAGTTTCTATATCTCCAAGATCTTTTGTAAAATAGGTGACACTTAAATTAGTTAGGATTTATTGTAGGTTAAAACCACAATTAGGTACTACTTCACCAACTCCAGAACTGCAAGGACTGAAAAGCTAAAAGTTTGGTCAGAGAACGTGGAACAACTAGAGCTCTCATATATCTTGCTAATAGGAGTTTAAATTGGTGTGTGTATCCTCTTTGGAAAATTTTTTGGCAGTATCTGCTAAAACTGAACACACATACGTCTGTGTCACCGGATGTATACCCAACGGAAGTGAGTACTTGTATCCACCAAAAGACAGACTCAAAATGGTCATAGTGGCTTTATTCTTTTTTTTTTTTTTTTTTTTTTTGAGACAGAGTCTCACTCTGTCACCCAGGCTGGAGTGCAGTGGTGTGATCTCAGCTCACTGCAACCTCCGTCTCTTGGATTCTAGTGATTCTTGTGCCTCAGCCTCCTGAGTAGCTGGGACTACAGGCATGCGCCACCACACCTGGCTAATTTTTTGTATTTTTTGTAGAGACAGGGTTTTAGCTTTGTTGGCCAGACTGGTCTCGAACTCCTGACCTCAGGTGATCCACCCACCTCGGCTTCCCAAAGTGCTGGGATTACAAGCGTGAGCCACCAAGCCCGGCCAGTGGCTTTATTCTTAATAGCCAAAAACCAGAAACAATCCAAATGTCCATCAATAGAAGAATGAATGCGTAAATTGTGGTATTCATCCGGTGGACTACTACATGGCCATGAGAAAGAGTGAACCACTGCCACACCAGTAACACAGGTGAATGTTGCAGACCGAATGACAAAGGATAAACGCCTGACTCAAATACACATCATATGATTTCATTTTCGTAACGCTCAAGAGCAGGTAAAACGAATCCATGGTGATAGAAGTTAGGACAGTGGTTCTCTTTTGGCATGTGGTTGAGTAATGACTGGGGAAATGAACAAGGGAGCCTTCTGGAATACTGAAAATATTTTCTATATTGATCTAGGTAATGGTTATGAGGGTGTATAAATGTAAAAAAAATTATTTGGCTGTACACTTCTTTGTGCCCTTTACTGTCCATTAGTACTACACATCATCGGAACCTGGAGCTTATGTTCAGAGTTCTTCTTCAGGGTCCTGGGAAAAGTGGGATTTTTGTTGTTGTTGTTTTTTGTTGCCTAGTCTCCATTGCTTTTGTCAGTTCCTGCATGTATTTTTGTCTTTACACCTCATCAAATGTGGTTTTAGCAAGGGATGGGAAGTGTCTTGCTCTGTGAGACTCACAACATTTTTGGAGTTGGGTTATTTCCCCTGTGTTTTGGTTAAGTATTCAGTGAAGAGGAAAGTGAAATAGGTAACTTTTATTTTAATTTTTTTTAATTTTTAATTTTTTTTCTTAAGAAACAGGGTCTTGCTCTGTTGCCCAGGCTGGAGTGCAGTATCACTATTATGGCTCACTGCAGCCTCAGCCTTCTGGGTTCAAGTGATCCTCCCACCTCAGCCTTCCAAGTAGCTGGGACTACAGGCACACACTACCATACCTGGCTACTTTTTATTTTTTAATTTTATTCATTTATTTATTTATTTCTTGTAAAGACAGGATCTAACTATGTTACCCAGGCTAGTCTTGAACTCCTGGCCTCAAATAATCCTCCCAACTCGGCCTCTCAAAATGCTGGGATTATAGGCATGAACCACTATGCCCAGCCCAGTAATTTTTTAATCATTAAAGAAAACTCCTCATATTGACAGTTGGTATTCAGCATGCCAGTGCCTCTGGAGTCCCATCTCTCCCTCTGCGATGCTGAGCAGCACCTTGCGCCTCCCTGTGGTGTTCCATTCTACACTTGGCAGTGTTCAAATCTCTGGGAGGCAGACAGTTGCAAGTGCTTCAGAAGCCTAGGGCATGCAGGTCATTTTCCATGCCTTTGAATCCCCTTGGAAATCTGCTAAAACCCCTAGACCCCTTCTCAGAATAATGTTTTTAAATACATGAAATTAAATACATAGGATTACGAAGGAAAACAGTTGTATTGAAATAATTATCAACATGATTTTTGAAACCTAAATTATGATACAGTAATATATATGATTTTAAAATACATTAAATAGGCCAGATGTAGTGGCTCACGCCTGTAATCCCAGCACTTTGGGAGGCTGAGGTGTGTGGATGACTCGAGGTCAGGAGTTCGAGACCAGCCTGGCCAACGTGACGAAACCCCGTCTGTACTAAAAATACAAAAAGCAGTCAAGTGTGGCCGGGCGCGGTGGCTCACGCCTGTAATCCCAACACTTTGGGAGGCCGAGGCGGGCGGATCACGAGGTCAGGAGATCGAGACCATCCTGGCTAACACGGTGAAACCCCGTCTCTACTAAAAATACAAAAAATTAGCCGGGCGTGGTGGCAGGCGCCTGTAGTCCCAGCTACTCAGGAGGCTGAGGCAGGAGAATGGCGTGAACCCAGGAGGTGGAGCTTTCAGTGAATCTAGATCGCGCCACTCTACTCCAGCCTGGATGACAGAGGGAAATTCTGTCTCAAAAAAAAAAAAAAGCTGGTGTGGTGGCACACACCTGTAATCCTATCTACTCGGGAGGCTGAGGTAGTAGAATTGTTTGAACCTCAGAAACAGGTTGCAGTGAGCCAAGATCACGCCGCTGCACTCCAGCATGGGCAACAGAGCAAGACTCCGTCTCAACAAAAAATAAATACATTAATTAATTAATTATAATACATTAAATAATGAATCTAGCAGCAGGCCTCATAAATACTGTAATTTTGAAAAGTGAAGAGTGTAAACAGTATTTTAAGATATCAGCAATCACTATAATGAATTCTGAAAATATCTTTGATTTTTTTTTTGTCGGCATGGTTACCAGAACTGTCCATTCTATCGTTTTTTTGCATATATTCATAACTGAATGAAACACTAAATTTTAGTTAGAACTTAGGGAAAATAAAGTTATATTTGTTTTGCCCCAACCAAGTTTATGCCCCGCTCTCTGTGCTGAATTCTTTTAGAACTGGCATAGAGCATTGTTTCTCAAAGTTCAGTTTTCATCAGAACCACTTGTAAAACAGTTGCTGGTTCCCCACTCATAGAGATCTTAAGGAAGAAGTTTACGATGGGCCCAAGAGTGCACATTTTAACAAATTTGAGAAGCACAGAACTAAGATCTGTTGCTGCTACCTGAAAGAAGCTTGTCTGTGCCATCCACGCATCTCTTGGAGGCCCCAGAAGTTTAAACGTCCTGATGACAGCTTAGGAGTTTACTCTCTAGGCGAGAGAGAAAGACGTTCATGACAGTGTTGCTTTTAGTAGAACAAAGAAAAATAACTGTGATAGGCAACTGATCAAGCACAATAATGTGCAATTATGCAGTGAATACATGGAGTTGTTATGATGTAAATACATATTTATTAATAGTCATAGTGGGAAAATGTGATACCAAATGGTATGCCTATTGTGATCTCTGTATATGCAAATGAAAAATTGTGGAACAATACACGAAAATGTTAATTTGAAAATTCAGGTGATTTTTGTTTAACCTTTGTTTTCTAATAGGGCTAACAAGTTTTTTTTAATGTGTCAAGTAAATAAAAGTTTTAGAAATACTAAAAAATAAAAAAATAAAAAGTTTACTCTCTAGGCTCTGCTCTAGCTTTGTAGGATCCAAGGCCTTGGGACCATGACACCAACCACTGTGGAGTCTGGCTGAGGCCAGCTTCCTTGGCTGGACTCCCCCTGTGTCTGGTCAGCTGATGCCTGAGGCTGGCTGGTGGGTCATGCCATCGCTGCATGCCCTGCAGTGTCATAGTGGAAAGACCTGGAGACCAGGAATACTGCCAGTAGTTCATGGTTATAAAGTAAATAACTGTTGATAATGAATCATGCGAAAGTCCTACAAGGAACAAAATCCAATGATATGCTTTCACCAAAAGGTAAAAACTAAGAGGTAATATCTTGAATAGGTAATCAAAATTAACATCACCACTGAGGAACAGATGGGTATTTTGAAATATGATAAGCTGAGGACAAACCTCACTTACATGGTATTCCAGCCAAGTCTGTATACCCTGAATCTAACTGGGGAAACATCAGACAAACCCAAAATGAGGAGGGAAGATGCTGCATTCTTCAAAAATGTCAAAATCAGACACAAAGAAGGGAACTATAGACACTGGGGCCTACTTGGGGGTGGAAGGTAAGGAATGAAAAATTACCTATTGGGTATTATGCTGATTACCTGAGTGACAAAGTTATCTGTTTACCAAACCCCTGCAACACACAATTTGCCCATGTAACAAGCCTGCACATGTACCCCTTCAACCTAAAATACAAATTGGAAAGAAAAAAAAAAATAGTGACAGTCAAAAAATGTCAATGTCATAAAGACAAAGAGTCAGTGGAAATGTTGCAGATGAAGGGAGTCTAAAGAAACACAATGAAATGATCCTGTACTGAAGAGAGAAAATGCTTAAAATGACATTGTTGACTCAATTGACAACATTAGAATACAGATGGCATCAATGTTAGACTTAGAAAAGTTGATAAAGCTCAACTGTGGTTACGTAAGAACATAGCCCTACTCTTGCGAAATACACACTGAAGTATTTAGGGATGAAGCCTATTATTTTACATCTGAGTCTTAAATGGTTCAGAAAAAATATTGTATATGTGTGTATGTTTGTGTGTGTGTTGGGGGTTGTGAACAAATGAGCCAGTGGGGTAAAACATTAACAGTAGGTAAATCTGGTAAGTAAAAGGTAAACATGCTTTTTTACACTGCTCTTATTCTTGCAGCTTTTATATAAATTTAAAATTATTTCCAAATAAAAATTCATATGTATGTAGCAATAGCTAGTTTTTTAAAATTCCAGAAAATCTGATAAAAGCAAAATAATACTAAAATTTTCACCTACGTTTTTACTCCTTAATAGGCTTAAAAGGCAGGACATAAAAAAGGACACAGAAGATGATGTAATGGTTAAGATAAAAAAAGAAAAAAGAAGAAACCTCTGGAATTGGAACTGGTTTCAGTTCCAGCTCCACTACTTATTATCTCTGTAACCTTGGGCAACATGTTTAAACTCTCTCAGTCTCAATTTCCTCATCTGAAAGTAGGGGGATAAAATAGAATCTATCTCATAAGGTTGATGGGTGGTTCTGGAGATAATGCATATAAAATGCTTAGCCTAATACTTGGCATTTAGCACTCTCTCAATGCATGTCAGTATTTCCAGAGCAATGACAAGGACAGAGAGCTTCCCGTTTCATTTTATAAGGTAACATAACCCTGAAAGCATGACAGAAATACAAATAGAAAGGAAGCCTATAGATCTATCACACAAATATGATACATAAATCATTTGTTAAAGTCAAGCAGTATATTAAAAGAATACTATACCATGACCTAGTAGGGTGGATTCCAGAAATGTAAGAACCTTTCAATGCCAGAAGAGCTATTACTATATTCATTATTCATTCATTACATTACATACTGTGATTCCCCCCATTTAACCTGTTCTCTCAACAGTTGCCCCCAAAAAAAGCTTTTGGTAAATTTAATTTTCATTCCTGAGAAAAGCCTCTTTGTAAACTTCCAATTGAAGGAAACATCTTTAGCATGATAAAGAAACTGACCACAGACATCTAGTAAATCGCTAGAGGCATGTCAAAGTCAGAGAGTATGTTCCAGTAGTCTGTCTTACATACGTGGCACGATGGAGATATCAACAAAGCTGCAATAGAGTGACATCAGTCATGCAGGAAAACTGACATCTAACACAGTCTCAGCCCAGACCATGCAAGATTCAGACATTTACTGTAAACAGTAATTTAATGCCTTATAAGGATTGAGAATGATAGAGTGTTCAATAAGTAGAACTGAGTTAATTGATAAATGATTTGGGGAAAATTGATCCTTCAGAGCATACATCAAAATAAATGATAAGGAATGAACTATAAAAATGAAACATCTGAAAGAATATAGAGGTAAACAGTTTCGTTAATGCTGGGATGGGGGAATTTTTGATAGTAATTAAGCAAAAGCCATAAAGGGAAAAAAATGAAAAATTTGCTTATGTAAACATTTTGAAACATCTATGTGGCCAAAAATACCATAGAACAAGTTTAAAAGCAAAAATTTGATCAGAAGAAATTATTTGCAATCTATTTCAAAGATTTCACAAAAGAATACAATAATCAGAAAACTGGCAAAGGACATAAACAGGTAACCCAAAAAATAATTGTAAATGACCAATAAAAATATGAAGAAAAGCTTCAATCTAAATGTTATACAGGCCAGGCGTAGTGGCTCACACCTGTAATCCCAGCACTTTGGGAGACCAATAATCACTTGAGGCCAGGAGTTCGAGACCAGCCTGGCCAACATGGTAAACCGCATCTCTACTAAAAATACAAAAATTAGCCGGGCAAGGGGGCATGTGCCTGTGATCCCTGCTACTCAGGAGGCTGAGACAGGCAAATCACTTGAGCCCAGGAGGTGGAGGTTGCAGTGAGCCAAGATGGCACCACTGCACTCCAGCCTGTGCAACAGAGTAAGACTCTGTCTCAAAAAAAAAAAAAAATACATTTTGCCATTAAATTGTAAGGAGGCAATGTTGACAGTATAGGGAAGATGGTACCCTCAGCCATTGCTGGTGGAACTATAATTTTGTATCAGTCCTCCTAGATGTCAGATTGGCATTGTGTTGCAGATCCTCGACAACGTACATACCCTTTGACAAAGAAATTTAACTTCTAAGAATTATCCTAAAGAAATAATTGAACAAGTAAGTATGCAAACGTGGAATTAGAAGATGATAAATTTTATTTACAATAACAAAAATTGGAAGCAGCCTAATTGTCCAGTATTATTAGTTGTATCTATATAATAAAAGAGTATAGAGCCAATAACATAGGATTATATTTATTGACATGTAAAATAGTTATTGGCAAAGCAAGCCACAAAACTGTATATTCAATATAATTTCATCTTATTAAGAAAAATACATATGTATATGCATGGGGAAAAAAAAAAACAGAAAAAACCTACCAAAACATGGATTAATTCTAGATGAATTGTGCCTGTTACAGGGGTAACAAAAAGAAGGGGGTTCCTCTAGGGGGCACCAACTCCCAAATACTGTGGAAGTTTCAGCCCAGAAAGGAGAGGTACTTGGTACCCATTTTAGGAATAGCTGAACTCACCGGTTCACTGGTTATTTTTCCTACACCCCAAAGGCCTCCTGGATGCTTCCACGATGTGAATTTAGACTGGGTGTCTTTTCTAATGAGAACATGCAGCCACAGCCCTTGGGTGTATGCTTTTAACAATGATTTTTCTGGTTCTTTGGCCGCTGGTTCATTGCCAGCTTCATGTTTACTTTCTGAATAAGCCTCTTAATGTCACAACTTTGTTCCATTACAGAATGCAACTGCCCTGCCTGGTACTTGGCGAAGAACAGACGTGCACTTAGAGAACCCAGAATACCACACCAGATGGTATTTCAAATATTTTTTAGGACAAGGTAATTACGCTATTGTGGTGGTAGGGAAGAAAGGGTATTCAAAATGGAAGTTAGTGTTCATATAATTTCTGGTATCCTATATGAGTGAAACTAGCCATTTTAGGAACACTAACATCAGGGCATTTCACTTCAAGGTCAGTAGTAAGCTTTGTAGGTTAAAAGATTCAATTCAGAGTCTCAGCCCTAAGAGTTTTTGCTCATAGTTTCCTTTTTTTATGGACAGTCATTTTTATCCCTGGAGAGCTAAAGATTAGATCATCTGAAAAAGTGATTTGAGAGATAAGACGAATTTTCCAGGGTGGAAAAACAACTTTAGACCTAACAAGGCAATTGCCCTGTCTATATTGGGTTTTGAATACTTAGTTCAAGGCAATGAGGGAAATAATTGGTTCCCTGAGCTCCAGGGCCTGTATAGAACTAGAGAGACATTAGACTGTAGACTCTGGCATCATTCATACATTCAACCATGACAAGTATTTATCACCTACTACATGCCAGGCAATGTGCAGAGCAATGGGGATACAGGGGCAAAGACACTCATGATATGGGTTTGGATCCTGATCCTGCCATTATTAATCAAAGGACCTTACACTAGCTACTCTCCATTTCTCTGAGACGCAGTTTTCCTTTCTGTAAAGTGGAGATATTACGAGTGCATATCTAGTAGGTTTGAATGGAAGTTTCAATGAGATATGCAGGAATAATACTAAGCCCAGTGCCTGGCACATACCAACAGCTCAGTCATTAATAGCTATGTACATTTAAAGTGAAGGGCTCAAGTGAAAATATACAGAAAGGTGGAAAACAGGAGTGTGGTTAATGACAAAAGATTTGGAGAATGGAAGAATAATCACTATTTTGAGATTCAAAATGAGTTAGAGAAATTGCTTCTCAGGCTAATGTATTCATTTGTAGATATGATGCTTGAATGATGAAATGAGAGTGAGCAGACCTAAATGATGCCTTTAAAGAAACCTGACTGTGTATTATTGTAAGAAGTTCCTTTATTTGACCAGGCAAAGTTTATTGGTGTGTGGGGGATATAGAAGCAGTTATTTTTAAAAAAGGAAATCAGCAGGAAAACCGTCATCTTCCCAAATGCTTGCAAGTAGTGCTCAGAGCAGTGAGGACTTTAGAGAAAAATGGCGCCATGAGTTTGGATGCCTTCAGGTGCAGTAACAGAAAACCTGACTCAAACTGGCACAAACAGTAAAGGATATAACAAAAAACCCAGAGGCAGGGCAAGCCCCAGGGTTGGGGGATTCAGAGGCCCAGTAATGTCAAGGACCCAGGCCTTTTCCGTTTTTCTGCTTCCCCATCCTTAGTGTGGCAGCTTGGCCCTTGGGCTGGCCCTGTTCAGGGTCACAGGATGGTTTCAGGAATTCCAGGCATCACTTCTAGACTCCACCAGGTCCAGAGGAAGAAGAAGGCGGTATTTAGGAGTGAGGAAGCCTCTCTAGAAGCTCCTTGGCAGATTTCTCCAGTCTCATTGGCCAGAATTTGGTCACATGTTCATTCCTGAACCAGTCACTAGCAAGGGGAAGAGGAATACATGATCCCCCGAGAGAGATCAGGGTCCATCCCAAGCTGGCTTTGGGATTATTGTTCCCTGAGTATGTGGGAAGGGCTGGACACCACCTGCAGTGTCCTCTATCATCTGTGACTGGCAGGATCAGTTGCATTCTCACTGTTCTAAACCTTTCTTTTCCAGTCCATCAGAACTACATTGGAAACGATGCAGAGAAGAGCCCTTTCTTCTTGTCCGTGACCCTTTCTGACCAAAACAATCAACGTGTCCCTCAATACCGTGCAATTCTTTGGAGAAAAACAGTAAGTATATGGCTCACACTTGAAGCAAAATTTATGCATCAGTTTCAGGAGATAACCCCTGTGCTGTGGAACTGTGTGCCAGTTTCTTCCAGGGCATGCCTCATAGTCTTCTCGTGATTTACCTCTGAGAAGTTGACAGTGCCTTTGCCCAAAGCACCTTATTTTCTGCACCAGGAGACTGTTTTCTGGCCTTTAAAAAAAAAAAAAAAAAAAACTTATTTATTTTATGTTTGCTAATTACAGCATTCTAGTCTCTTCTGGTTTAAATATTTTCTTTGGGATGACTTTGTCTCTTTTGGGCAAAGAATCAAGCCTTTCCAATTTTTTCGCCTCCTCCTGCTCCTCTTGTGGTTGGTATTTGTGCACATGGGGAGAGGGCTTATGAGACCTAATGGTCACAGAAGAGAACTGTGGATCCACATGGGCCCTCTGTCTGACTTCCGTTGTGGAGTGACTGATCCAACCTCTGAACTCGTGACCACGGAGGTATAATTGATTCCTCTGGCTCTTTTGGGTCATTGGAAAGCATTTGCCCCTGAAACCCACAGTGCCAGCTATTTGCCTCATGTTGTAAAGTCACTCCTTGTCCTGATCCCAGGTCTCCGCTAGTCTCTGAATCTCTTAGAAGCTCTCCATCCCTTCCTGGGGCACATCCGCTATGAGCTATAGGTCAGATGTGAGGAGGCAGGACCATTGCCATAGGCCTGTGTGTGTCATACTTCTGGTCATTAACATTTGCAGCCACTGAGTTGCTACCCTTCTCCAAGTTCAAACCAGGTGCTGCCTGGACTTAAGATTCCCGTGCAAGGCCATGCCCGGGAAGGGGCCTCTGGTTCAAATGCTCTGAGGTGCCTCCAGGTCTTCCCTTGACAGATTTACAGCATCCCACAACGCCTTCAAAGCCTGTACTTGGCATGGGGGCATCAAGGGCCCTGGCATCCACCTCTTGGCTGGCCTTTCTTCCTTCCCCCCTTCCTTCCTCCCTTCTTTCCTCCCTCCCTCCCCCTCCTTCACCCTCCCTCTTCCTCCCTCCCTCCAAGGCAGGAGAGGGTGGGTTTCCCCCTTCTTCTACTTTTCTGGAATGGACTTTCTCAATGTCCATATCTTCTTCCTCCAGGAAGTAGCAATCACATCCTCACTGAGATGGCTACCATATATGAGGAGAGACAGAGTGGGACAAATGCAGGGGGCACATTTGCTTATTTTAATTTCCAAAGATACTGTCTATATGACATTATAAGTTGTGATAAGCACTCTGAAGACAGAGAATGACAGAGCATGCTACAGGAGCCCCACTTAGATGAGACAGTTTAGGGAAAGCCTCCTGAGGCGGCGCCCAGCAAACAGAGGCCTGAAGATGGAAGGGAGCCAGTCATTTGACGAGTAGAAGGGGAATCAGAGAGTGTTCCAGGTAGAAGGAGCAACAAATGCGAGACAAACAAGGGTTACTCGTACCTGGTATTAGAAAAGTCAAGGAGGTGGAATTTAAATCCCAGGACTGCTGTGAAGGCAGCATAGGGGCAGGGCATGATGAGAAGTGCCAGTGCCTTCACCCAACACCTCTTCCCTTCGCCTTCAGTTATGTGCCAAGGACAATGAGAGGGTTCTCAGCTGTTGATGGAAGTGCTGAAGGGAGGGAGGAACTGAGAAATCAAAACTGAGCATTGGCACAAGGGGTCAGTTATTAAGCCCCTCTTGGCCTGAAATTAGTGCTAGAGGCTATGGGAAGTCCACAGAAATATGTGATTCAACCCTCGCTCTCCCAACTGCCAGCACACATCTTCTAGGTTATAAAGCTGTTAGAAAACTAGCTAGGCCCAGCACAGTGGCTCATGCCTGTAATCCCAACATTTTGGGAGGTCGAGGTGGGAGGAGCACTTGAGCGCAGGAGTTCAAGACCAGCCTGGTCAACATAGCGAAACCTTGTCTCTACAAAAAATAAAATAAAAATTTAGCCATGCATGGTGGCTTACACCTGTAATCCCAGCTCTTTGGGAGGGTAAGGCAGGAGGATGGCTTGAGTCCAGGAGTTCAAGGCTGCAGTGAGCTATGATTGTACCACTGCACTCCAGCCTGAGCAACAGAGCAAGACCCTGTCTCTACAAAATCAAAGTAAGAAAGAGAAAAAAAAAAACTAGCTAAACATATAACTCTACTCTACACAGTCTTGCATATCTCTACTGTGTTTCTTCTAAATACACAGAAATGGCTCACACAAATAAAATATGAAAAATGATTTGTACTTATTTTGAAAATTATATCCAAACAATACAGCAAGTGAAAAGAATCCAACTACTCAGAGATGATCACTGCAACAGGCTTCTAGACATCCGTCCCTGTAGACACACACCTGCACACACACACCTGTTACACAGGGTAATCTTCGACGTGCACTTCTGCATCCTTGCTGTGCTCACTGGGTGTTGCCTGATACATACATGCACTTGACTCTACCTGTGCATTTGATGCTTCCCCTGAACACAGAACCATTTTACTTGAACATTGACTCTGGAAGCTACAAAAGGGAGGAGATGAGGAAGAGCTTTACCAGTTTGTGGTGAAGAAAAACACAAATCCACAATCCCAGGAGCCCTGAGTTTCGCACCCACATAGGCAGCTCATAAAGGTGTCACTGTCACCCAGTGCAGCACTGGAGCCCTCTGCTGTGCCACACATTCCCCCAAGCTGCCCTTGGCTTCTCTTTAAAACTGCCTTTGGGCTGGGCAGGGTGGCTCATGCCTGTAATCCCAGCACTTTGGGAGGTCAAGGCAGAAGGATTGCATGGGACCAGGAGTTTGAGACCAGCCTGGGCAACATAGTGAGACCCTGCCTGCTACAAAAAAAATAAAAATAAAACTGCCTTTGGAGTGTTGGGTAAGAAGAAAAGGTAGACAAGGTAGGATCTAAGCTAGAGGGGCAGATTCAAGACCATCTCTTAGACGGGGAATGCAGTGTAGGCTGGAGCCAGTTAAAAAGCAAAGCCACAGAAGAACTCGGGTTTCAATGGGAAGGACCTGTAGAATCAGAAAACGTGTATTTCTATCGTAATATTCATCTATAATTGGAAAAAAAAATTAATCTCTGTAACGCAAACTACAAAAAGAAAAGCTCAGCCCAGTTTCCTTGGCTAATGGAGAACCCATAAGAAGGGCTCTCTCTAGTGCAGCTTCTCATCCTCAGCTCCAAAGACATCCTCCTCCCTGGCCTGGAGAGGGGTGAGAGTAGCAGGTCTCCAAGGATGTAGGCATGAAAGTTTTGTTTATGCAACGAGACCATGGGCTTGGAAAGCTCAAAGAACTCCTCTCCCTTGCCATTGTTCAGAGCTTGGACAGATGAATTGGCAGATGTGTCCCAATAGCACAAGAAAAATCATATTTCTTTGCCCATTCCCTAAAAGAAATGTTCTTACCCTCCTCTAGCCGTTTGTGATGACAATTTTATTACTAATCGAAGTCAGGAAGAAAGTTTTAAATGTGTGGTATATGATAATCCCTTTTGCTAACTGTGTAGTGTGAACCTTTTTGGATCCTAAATCTATGTCACCTCTTCTTAGACGATTAGGAAGAGAATAGCACTCATCTGTTCCCAGGTGGTGTGGACGTGAGACTGAATCACTTAGGCAATTCTTCATTTCCTTTTTAGTCAAAATATATTCATTGAGTATTCCTATAATGAGTCACAGTTGGTACTCATTTAGGAGAAAGGAGACTTTAAATAAGAAAACACAGATAAATGTAAAAGTGTGCATTATGAAAATGTCTCTGAAAGATTCAGGGGATTTCTAGTTCAAAAAGTTTTTGACTGGGAGACATTATTTTTGGGTCCCATTGAACATGTGGAGACTGTTGTCTTATGGTCTTTGAGGCTTATTTGATGCTTGGCTCAGAGACCAAATTCCCAGCCGGGCGTGGTGGCTCATGCCTGTAATCCCAGCACTTTGGGAGGCTGAGACAGGCAGATCACTTGAGGTCAGGAGTTTGAGACCATCCTGGCCAACATGGCAAAACCCCATCTCTACTAAAAATTAGCCGGGCATGGTGGTGCATGCCTGTAATTCCAGCTACTCGGGAGGCTGAGGCAGGAGAATCGCTTGAACCCAGGAGGCAGAGGTTGCATGAGCCGAGATCACACCACTGCGCTCCAGCCTAAGCAACAGAGCCAGACTCTGTCTCAAAAACAAAACAAAACAAAACAACAACAACGAAAAAACAAATTCCCTTCTCATCTGGTTCAGATGGCTCAAGTGCTCTCCATAATACCTAAGACACTGAAGACCTGTATGTTGAAGGCCATGCTGAAATCCACACATGTTGGGGTGGAGAGATCCTGGAAGTTGCTATCAAACCTGAGCAAGATTGTTTTCAGTCATAGAATGTGTTTATTCATATACATTCCCCTTGAGGAGAAAGAAGAAAGACTGGGCATGGCTTTCTTTTGAATGACCTGAGAGGCTCTTTTGGAGAAGGAAGTTGTAGAACTTGTCACTGATTTGATGTTTGGACTTTTCCAGGGTACCCAGAAAATATGCCTTCCCTACAGTCCCACAAAAACTCTTTCTGTGAAGTCCATCTTAAGGTGAGTTCTAATGGGTAGAAACCCCACACATGGATTTGGAGCCCTTTATACACTGTTTTTGCCTGTGATCATTCTGATGTTACCTTTCCATTGTCTTGAGCCTTGACTGTGTGTAAGATGTTTTGCTAAGCACTTGACATGACGTGCATCACCTCGTGTCATCATCACAGCAACCCTGTAGGGCAGGTGCTGTGACTGTGCCATTTTATAGATGAAATGGAGGTTCAGAGAGAGAAAGCCAAGATCATATAGCAAGTGTGTAGTGGAACCAAGGCCTGAGTCCAGGTCCAACTGATTTTGAGCATTGCTCTTAGGCATCTCTCCTTACTGCATTAGTTGCCAGCTTCTTTTTTCTTGCATGCACTCAGATACTTTAGTTTTATAATCAAGAAATATTTTTCCTTCCATTTTTCTACCTTGAAATAGAAACCCAGATGTCAGCAAAGAATGTACTTATTCTTCGTCAGACAGAACGTTAAATGGATGGAACATCTGGCTGCTTCCTGCTCAGCCACCTCTCGTGCCCCCACCCTCCCACCTCCCTCTCATCTCTCTCCCATGCTTAGGTGGCAGCCTCCCCTAGGGAATGCCGCCACTTGGATCCAGCCTGTTGCTTTGTTACCAGCTAAGATGTTACATCATAGCTATGGTAGCTTCTGTTTGTCAGGCACTGTGCTGAATGCTTTATGAGTGTTCTCTGAGTCAATCTTTAGCTCCATGAAGTAGATCTATTATTATCTCCACTCCACTTATCAGGAATTGGAGCCTCAGAGAAGTGAAGGGATCTGACAAAGATCTCACAGCTGGTAAATCACGGAGCTGGAGTCCATGTGACTCCAGAGCTTGGGCTGTTTAACCATTAATGCCCTATCGTATGAAGGGCAAAGCTTATCTCAGAGCCCTAGTGATTTCCTCTTTATTCGTCTGCAGCTACATGGTGGTAGATGTGTTTCCAGTGTTCCCAGGTGACACCTAATAGCTACAACTCATCCTTACCAAAATGGCTCTTACAGTGACAAACTTGACTCTATCTGTTGGGGATTGCATCTGGCTGACTGAAAGGCACCAAGGCCGGGCGCAATGGTGCACGCCTGTAATCTCAGCACTTTGGGAGGCCAAGTCAGGCAGATCATGAGGTCAGGAGTTCGAGACCAGCCTGGCCAATATAGTGAAACCCCGTCTCTACTAAAATACAAAAATTAGCCAGGTGTGGTGGCACACACCTGTAGTCTCAGCTACTCGGGAGGCTGAGGTGGGAGAATTGCTTGAACCTGGGAGGTGGAGGGTGCAGTGAGCTGAGACCATGCTATTGCACTCTAACCTGGGTGACAGAGTGAGACTGTGTCTCAAAAAAATAAAAAAAAAAAAGGAACCAAGATTAAGAAATGAAAAATGTTATATCCCACTTTCAAGCTTAGTTTGGTCTCCAGATTGCAGACCTTTTCCTGTCTGCTCTGTGTCTTCTGATTTTTCTTCTGAGCAGTTCTAAAGCCTGAGTTAAGCCTCTCCACCAAGAGGCTAACATTTTTGCTGAGCACAGAAATATCCTGCTGCTTTCAAGGAACTATAAATCTTAATTTGCTTGGAGAGTAATACCTTAAATTATACTGGTTTAAGATTTCTGTGAATTCTTTTTTCTAAAAAGAAGTTTACTCTAGCTCCTTTCTTCTTTAAGAACGTTTAAAAACTAGGCATTTCATTTGTTATAATTTCATTTAGTTTATGAGCAAGTCTTAGCTTTTCAGTATACCCTCATAGCTGGAGCAAGGTACAGCAAGGTTTTAAAGATATGACAAACTACACATTCTACAGTTGCTGCCAGCAGAGAAAAGATTTTATCTTCTTTTGTTACAAGAATGAACTTGAAAACTTAAAAGGAAATTAAAATATAAATACTACAGAGTCACATAAGCCTAGATTCAAGTCCTGGCTCTGCTTTTTACCAGATCTTTTTCCTGTTATTTAACTTCTGAGCTTCAATTTCCTGGGGCTAAAATAGTACTTGCCTCATAAGGACTAAATGAGAAAATTCATGAAAAGCATTTATTACAGTGTCTGGTGTATTGTAAGTAGTCTAGAAGTTCGTTATTATTTTTAACTTTCACTTATAAATATTGGAATATTAGCTGAAAGGAACTCTAGAGATCTATTTCAATCTCCTTGTTTTACCTCTATAGGAACTTAGGTTCAAGGGAATTTACGTTGCTTGTCCAAAGTAAAACATTTTAAAAAGTCTTGTTAAGGATGGTCTTTTGCCCTATATGGCATAGAAATTTCAGTTAAATCTTAATTACATTCATTACTTTTAGTAAATAAAAATAAGAACCTAGAAGAATAGCCAAGGTTACCTGAAACAGATGTTCCTGATTTCTCTCTCCCTCTCTTATGAGTATCACTAGGAGCCAGTTATATAAGTCAAGTACATGTGGTGTTGGTTACTTTCATCTGTTTGTTCATTGATCACTCATTTGTTGATTTGTATCTTCTGAGTATCAGGCTCTTTAGGGAAAACAGCTGTGATTTTCTAGAAGCTCCTTTTTAGCTTCTCTGATGCTGCAGCTCATCCTGTCCATTCTATTTCAGTGCCATGAATCTGGACAAATTTGAGAAAGGCCCCAGGGAAATTTTTCATCCTGAAATACAAAAGGTAACAGAAAATTTTATGCTTCATAATTGTACAAAATTGATTACAGTGTTAGGATAGAACTGACAGGTCATCATAATCCTTAGCCTAGGATACAAAGCCAAATCACCTATGCAACTTTAAAAAAATCATCACGGGAGAACCTCACACCTAAGATTCTGATTTGATGGGTGTATGGTAGGGCCTGGGTATCTGAGTTTTTCAGAAGTTCCTCAAGTGATTCTAATGCATAGCCACTCCTGAGAACCGCAGAACTGTCCTCAATCCACGAACCAATAGGGTGTACATTCAGAAAAATCTTACTGACTTAAAAGCTACCCTTTTTACTGAGTAATATAGAATTGTGTGGAACATTAAAGAATTTTTTTTTTTATCGAAACGGAGTTTCGCTCTTGTGGCCCAGGCTAGAGTGCAGTGGTGCGATCTCAGCTCACTGCAACCTCCGCCTCCTGGGTTCAAGCGATTCTCCTGCCTCAGCCTCTAGTAGCTGGGATTACAGGTACCTGCCACCGTGCCCAGCTAATTTAGTAGAGATGGGGTTTCACCATGTTAGCTGGTCTCAAACTCCTGACCTCAGGTGATCCACCTGCCTCAGGCTCCCAAAGGTGCTGAGATTACAGGCGTGAGCCACCACGCCCAGCCTGGAATGTTAAAGAGATTTTTAAAAAATTAATAAATACAAAACGTGGTCGATTGAGCTCTTACTCATGTAGTAGACTGCGCTGGCTACCATCGAGGATAAAAGGTATCCAGAAAGCCATTCCTGTTTTCTTAGGTCTTACTGTTAAGGGAAAACAATCTGCCTTAGGAGAGAAAAAATTTAGTCATAATTTAGGTGATGGTTTATCAGAAAAATGTCAACCAAACTTTTGTCTTGTAGTTATAACCAATTTAGCTTTGAAACTTACAAACACAGCCATCACTAGTAGAGTGCCTGTCATGTGTGAAGCTGAGATTGAAGTAGTTGGGTACGCCAGGGATGGGTGACAAGAGAGGAGGCTGGAGAGGCAGGCTAGAATTCTATCCAGGAGGCAGCAGGGAGCCAGTAGAACCTTTAAGCAGGGAGCATCATGCTCAAATTTGCTTTTAGGTAAATAGCAAGAGGAGGATTGATTGGAACATGAACAATCTTTGCTTGTATATCTTTAAAATACGGTTAGCTTTTAAAATAAGGTTATCAACTCTTGGCTTACCCCAAATATAGAGAGTTGTGAATTCTCATATCTTTTGTTTTGATGTAATTTTTAAAATAGTATTTACATCCAGCCTCAACCCCAGACGGAACTCAGGCAAAAATGGGTATGTTAGGTTAAACTGTAAGCGACTTTAAGCCATCCAGGCTTATTACAAGTGATACTTTATAGCAAATTTTAAAACAAACTAGAATTATAAATATGTCAGTACCCATGTGTCCTTATTACTTCACTCACACAGGTTATTATTCCTAATCCTTCTTTAAGCCTTGGTCTGATCCCCCACACCAACTCTGCTTCCCAGACACGGAGCCCCAAAACCCACAGAGCCAGAGCTCTGTGATGCTTCTTTCTGCCTCTTGCTACTGAGCCAGTTCCCTCGGCAGAGCTCACCTCCGCTCAGTCATCCCTGTCTGATTTTTCTAGGAGAGGAAAAGAAAAAAAAAAAAGATATAGCAGCATTCTGCCTATTTATATCACAACTCTGTGCCTGTTTTTACCAAACAAAAGGTACTTTTATGCTTTCCTACATTTGTATTTCGGCTTTTTTCCCCTTAACAAAAGGAACCATTTGTGAACTTTCCCCTTGTCCTCTGTGTGTGTGAGTGTGCATGTGTGTGTGAATTTGCACATGTGTATGAGGCTCAGAGATGCAGGGTGAAGGCTGTCATCACATTTCTGTAGATTTCCCTTAGGAACAGTTGAGCAACAGGCTTTAGGTAGAGAGGAAAGAGTTCTTAAAAATGGTAGGAGCCAGAGAGTAAACAGAAAGTAAACCAACTGTGTTGTAAAGAAGGCATCTTTCCACAAAAAGGGAAGGTGGCTGGTGCTGTTTTTAAATGTTATTTGTCTGTTTCTGGCTGCTATACTGTAGTAACATTTTCCTTGACCAAAATCCAGAAGCAATGTGTGATTAAGCTAGCTTTAAATGGATAGAGAAAAAAGGGTATCTGTGTGTTTCTTCCCACTCCTACCCATCAAGTTTGTTTCCAGATAGTTGCGATATGTTTCCTAAATGACCAGGTATTTTATAAAAACCTGTAGAGCTAAATTTGATTTTTAAAACACTTCTAGGTTTAAAAAGTGTATGTAAAATCACTCTCCCAAATCTCATATATATGAAAAAAATCAGTGTCAGCCTCAAACTAATGATTAGAATCATGCATACATCAAAAGTAATGCCAGTAGGACTGTATTGAGAAACACCATTACTAGCCAAAATTATACTTTCTGGGCTAAAATTACACACTAGAAAGCAGCAAAAAAGAGGACTTCCGATGCTCACAAATTCAGGAACAAGAATATTTTAAAAATCTGAATTATGTTAAGTGGGACATTGGCAAACCAGGGCAAATTGCAGGACTATTCGCTTCTGAACAAATGTAATCCAAAATAAAGAAACTGCAACATAAATGTAACCTGACAGCCTATGACATCCCTCCTGCCTCTACAGCTGAGTGTTGAGACTCTAGCCCTGAGCTCAGCCGGGACTCCTGTTGCAAGGCTCTGATTCCTTCAGCCTAGCCCACTGAGGAGCAGCCTCTATTACCAGGCCAGAGACTGGTTGCAAAACATCCCAGTCCTAATGCTTGCAGGGCTAGTGGCAATTGAGAAGCTGAGAGGTGCGACCCTTTTCTTATTCACCACAGTTAGCAAGGAAGGAGCACTGGCGTGGGTGTTAAAAGGACTGGGCATGAGATTCAGAGCTGACACTTACAGGCCACATGACCTTAACTGGGGATCCAATTCCTCCACCTGTGATTCAGGAACAATTAAACTGCACCCCCCATAAATATATATATATACACCTACTGATGTACCCATAAAAATTAAAAATAAAAAAATTAATAAAAACCACAAGGTGTTGAGGAAGATCAAAGTAAACCATGGAAAGAGAGAATTTTGTAATGACATACACAGTGACATGCAAACATAATGTCCCAATGTAAAAAATGTGTAACATAATTTTATTTTTTCCCGGAATTCAGAAATAATACAGCCAGGCGTGGTGGCTCACACTTGTAATCCCAGCACTTTGGGAGGCTGAAGCAGGAGGATTGCTTGAGCCCAGGAATTGGAGACCAGTCTGGGCAATATAGTGGAACCCCATCTCTACAAATAATACAAAAAAATAGCTGGGTATGATGGTACACACCCATAGTCCCAGCTACTTGGGAAGCTGAGGTGGGAGGATTGCTTGAGCTCATGAGGTCGAGGCTGCAATGAGCCAAGGTCGCACCACTGTGCTCCAGCCTGGGGGACAGAGCCAGACCCTGTCTCTTTAAAAAAACAAAAAAAGAAAGAATAAAATAATAAAGATGGCTGAGTTCTGAATGAAAGAGGCTTTCTGTTAAATAAAATGGAGGTTTGTATGCCTCTTACAGTTCTTTCAGAATTGCCGTGTCTCCAGTTGACACAGCTCTTCCCCAGAGAGTCTTGGGCCAGAAAAGCCTCCGTGCCTCCATCCTGACCCTCGTCGCCTCTGCACTGTCCCCATGGCTCACCTGGGCCATTCCTTCCCCCTCCGTTCAGCCACAGGGTCCCTGTCAGAGCCTTGGCTTTGGTGTCCGCTTATCAACTAGAATCTACTTTTTTAGAAGTTCTGGAAAAGATGGGACTTCCTTGTAATAAGTTTACAAACTTTTATATGGGGTGACTAAGAATGAAAAGGAAAGTAATTTAAGTTGATTAAATCTCCGTTGTGTACCAGGTCTTCCACACACGCTGACAGTGATCTTCACAGGGGTTAAGACAGAAGGAAGGAGAGACCCAAATAGATTAAATGACTTATGCCCAAACACAGTTAAGAATGCGACAGCAGGGATTCAAAGGATTGTTTAGGTTTGCTGCTCCATGCTGCTCTTACGAGATGGTCTTATAGGGGAAAAAGATCCAAGACTCATGGCACCCACCTTTGTCATAGTTGGGTTTTTCCCCCAAACAAAGCTCCTATAACCAACTTTTAAAATTATTTTCAAAATGTCAGTGTGAGCAAACCAAAGCTTGGCTTTCACAGCAAGTCAAAATGAAATAATTACTGTTATGCCTGGATGTAACTTTTAAAACTTTATTTGACAGGACTTGCTGGTTCTTGAAGAACAAGAGGTGAGTAATTCTATGGAGATATTTGCACCTGCTCTGCTTCCATGTTTGTAAATATATTTCTCCTTTCACTGTGAACCCAGCCTTTGCTTTCAGCCAAATCTCCATGTAGATTTGCACAGTGGGACACATTGTGTGGAAAGAACTTACTGGCATGTATTTTTAAGGTATATTTTAGAATTTTCTATGCATCTAGCTATAAAGCTATGAAAACAAACTACTTAAATCTGCTTGGAAACATTTAATGTGTTAAGCTTATGATCAGGGTGAGTAATGAGGTTTTAATTTTCATTAAAGTAGGGTGTGTATGCTTTATTAGGATGCTCTTAATATAAAAAATGCTGAATTTATTTGCATGTTGCCATTCCCTGTTGCCCCCATTAAAAATATAAATATATTGGATTTTCTAAGTATATAACTAACATAGGGAAATATCTAAAATATTATCAATAGGCAATGGAGTAAATAAATTATGGTTTATGTATCTTATCCCTCTCAGTAAATAGCAGTATCTTTTGTCTTGCTGCTCAGGCCAAACTTGGAAAAATCCTTAATCCATGTCTTTCTCTCTCATCCTATATCTAACCTATCAGCACATCCTGGTGACACCTCTTCATAAAATATCCCTAATCCAAACACTTCTCAACACTTCTACCACAACCACTCTGGTGTGGGGATGCCACCCCATCCTCTCTTGCCTGGGCTCTGCAGACTCTCCTAACTCTTTTCCTGGCTTCCACTCTCACCCTCTCTTCTGGTTTCCAGATAGTAGCCAGTTGTCCTTTTGAAACATGTGGAATCGGGTCATCTCTCTGCTCAAAACTCTAAAGGTTTCCTGTGCTGTTCAAAGGGAAGCCCCAGATCCTGACCCTGGCCTGCTGGAGCCTGCATGATCTGGCCCCTCTACCTCTCCAATCGTCAGCTCCACACTAAACATACTGAATTCCTTATTCTTCCATCTCCTCAGAAAGAGCCTATAGTTCCCACTGCTGGGGATGCTTGTCCCCCAGATGTCCTCACTTAATCAGGACCTCTCCTCAGAGAGACCTTCCCTGACCACTCTGTCTAGAATAGTACACCCTGCCTCTCACCCTTAGCCTCTTTGATTTTTCTTAATGCTGGTATTTTCATTTGTGTGCTTATTATCTGTCTCCCCCATGAGAATAAAAGCACCATGAGAGCGGAGACTATAAGCACCATGAGAACAGAGACTTCTTTAATTTTGTGTTCCCAGATCCTAGAACAGTAAAAATAGAAGGTATAGAGTATTTGTTGGTTGAACAAGTGATTGATTGATTGATGATTGATTGATTGAATGAATATATTATGAAATGCTATGATGCCATTAGAAAAAATAAGGTAGTAACACAAAGGATAAATGCTTGAGAGGATGGATACCCCGTTCCCCATGATGTGATTATTACACATTGCATGCCTGTATCAAAACATCTCATGTACCCCATAAATATAACTACTAATATATAATACACCTAATATATAATACTAATGTATAATACACCTACTATGCACCCATAGTGCAAGAGTGAGATAGAGTACTATGGTCTGAATGCTTGTGTCCCCCCAAAATTCATATGTTAAAGCCTGCGTACCAATGTGGTGGTATTAGGAGGTGGGGCCTTGGGAAGTAATTAGGTCATGAGGGGGGAGCCCTTGTGAATGGGATTAGTGCCCTTATAAACAAGGGAGCTTGTTTGCCCCTTTCACCACATGGGCATGTAGCAAGAAGCCACCATCTGTGAACCCAGAATATGCCCCGCCCCAGACACCAAATCTTCCACTGCCTTGATATTGGACCTCCCAGCCTCCAGAATTGTGAGAAATAAATTTCTGTTATTTTTAAGCCACCCAGTCTATGGTATTTTGTTATAGCAGCCCAAATAGACCAAGACATAGACCTTTACTTATTGGCATGGAAAGATTGCCATCACATAGTATTTACTGAAAAAAGCAACTCACAGGACATTATTTACGTATAATCCCAATTATGTTTTTATAAACAAATATTTTTATGTATATTCATTCATTCATTGATTCAACACATACTTATTGAGCTCCTACCGTGCATGTACCATGTACTGTTTGAGGCGTTGCGGATACATCAGTGAGCAAGAAAGGTCCCTTCTTCAAGGAGCTTACAGTCTGGTGGGGTAAGACAAGCTAAACAAGTAAACAAACAAACAGAAACATGGTAAGACCAGTAACCCCAAGAGCTGTGAAGAAAGTAATGCACAGAGGTGGGGCGTGTGGTGAGGGGATAGGTTTTTTACATTGAACAGAGAAGTTTTCTCTGAGGCAGGGACACCTCAGTTGATTCTTGAACATGTGGATGTAAATACAAAGAAGGGGCTGAAAGGATGCACCCCAAATTGTTGGCGGGAGTTACTTTTGGCAGGACAGTGGAACTGGGGTGGGATGCAGCAGAGAGCAGGCAAAGGGAGATGCTTGCTTTTTTTATTTTTTAAGAGAGGGTCTCGCTATATTGCCCACGCTGACTTCCAACTCCTGGGTTCAAGTGATCCTCCCGGCTCAGCCTCCTGAGTAGCTGGAACTTCAGGCTCATACCACCATGCCTGACTACATTTTTATCCGTATTTTGTCCATCTTAGATTCATGCTTGTTGCAGGAGAATTTATGGACTTCACGTGTAATTTGTAAAAGGCAAAAAGTAAAAAAATCACATTTCTGGTAAAAATTTGAAAAAGAAATACACAAAAGATAAAAGGAAAAAATCACCTGCAGTCACAAAGACGACAGCTATTAACATTTTGGTATATATGTTTGTTACATTTTATATAAAATTAGGATTATATATAGCTTTTATATCTCAAAATTACTCTGTTCATTAATCCACAGATATTTATTGAGCACCCACTGAGTGCATGCACATGCCTGTTGTAACAAACAAACAATAGAGAGAATGCACTGATGGGAAATGTGAACACTTACTTCCCCTGCCCCGACTTCACCACTTTTTCAGGGGCTGGACCCTGAAAGAACGCCTGTTCACTGTTCATTGCATCCTCCTCTGCTTTTTTTGAAACTCCCAAGTTGTGAAAAATAAGTTGCTGATCTCTTTATTTTTCAATTTTATTTCCTTATTAGGGGGATATTAGCTTGAGACAACACTAGTCACTTGTCATGACATCTTGGAGTGTGAACAATGGCCATGATCCTCCAGAGCTTCTCTGAGAGCTGTGTGGCGAGGCACTCTATTTAATCCTGCTGCTTCTCAACTGGGATAAATTGGGAGCATTTATCCCAATTCCAGCCTATTCTAGTGGTAAACTATTAGCTGCAAAGATGGGCAGGTAATCCAATAAAGAATACTAGTGAGGCTCCCGAAAGGTTAGCACTTTGGTAAAATGATGTCAGTGTCCTGAAACCCATGTTTTGTTTGCTGCATAGAGAGGCACCCCCACAAGAGAACATGGCATCCCAAGCTGTACTACACATGGAGAGAGGAAAGATGTGTAGGAACCTGTGGAACCCTAGAAATATGGAGGCGTTGCCTAAACAAGAGTAACAAGGAACCAGGGGTGTCTCATTTTGAATAAGGCCATCATTTCTCAGGTCCAAAAAATTCTTCTGGAATCATTGGGACTTTAGTTTCCCCCCATAGTTTGTTTTTCTCAGAAGAACTATAATTCATAGCATACTACTGATTTCCAAGAATGTGACTGCCTGTTGGTTTGTAATCAGGTTGAGTTTTGTCTTGTAAAGTTTAGAACTTAGAAAATTTAAATTCCATCCAAGCAGGAATGACAGATGTGACCTTATCTGTATGTTGAATGTCTGAGCAAGACTTACATCCTGAGAAAACCAGTACCTGTGAATTCCCTCCAGCAGCACCTCCCTCCAGGGACCCAGGTCTGGCCTTGAGACCTTGAGAGCTCTGAATGGCTGGTTAAAATATTATCTGTGACAGTCCACTTGCACCAGATCAAACTATCCCCTCCTAAAATATGAAATACCTCATTATAATGAGCCATACCTTGATTTCTGGAGATAGGTGAAAACTGTTAGTCATGGACATAATTTGGGAAGTCCTGGACACCATATTACCTAAATGAGGCTGTATAAGTAGGTTCAAGTACTTAACAAGTACTTCCAGTCTTTCTGGAATCTCCACCTGAAACAGGAGGATTTCATATAATTTATCATTTAAACTGGGACCCTTTGAGAGTAATTACTAATAACATCAGGACAACAGATAAAACAGATATAAGCTAGGGCTGTCTTGGCAAACTTGGACACATGATCTCCCTACCTTGAAGATCCTACACCCTTGGGTGCACAGGTACTTAAAAGACCCCCATCATGCAACCCTTGCTGCTTTACAGACTTTGCTCTTGTCTGACCCTAATAACTTGTGATGAAGACTTGACAGGACCTTGCAAAACCAGTCTTTCTGGAGTCTCCACCTGAAGCAGAAGAGGTCCTCAGCAGGGCTATGGTAGCATGGTGCCAGTCTCAGAGCAATCCTATAAAACCTTTTAAAAGCATTGGCCAGTGATCAGGTGGTAGTAGGCCCCATCTCTGCTTGTACATCTCAGTTTCACTTGAAACTTTTCAGAGAAGATTATGCCATGATATTGGAAAGAATGCTGGATCAAAAGTCAGAAGACCCAAGTTCCAGCTCCGGTCCTACCGTTCACTTAGTTCCAGCCACGCGCAAGTCCTCGTCTTCCCTGAGCTTCCCTGTCCTGTCTTAAAATAAAAGCATGGACTCAGTGGACTACAGGGTCCTTTCTGGTTTTAGCAGGCTGTCAGTTTATGGCTCAGAGTTATGGTCATTGACCTAGTCCTTCTTGCTAGCTGTCAGCTCAGCTGGACCCGATCCTGGGCCTCCTGACAGCCTCTTGGTTTTTTCTTTAGTCTAGTGGTTCTCAAAGTGGGGGCCCTAGGCCAGCAGTATCAGCATCACCTCGGAACTTGTTAGAAATGCAAATTATCAGGCCCTATCCCAAACCTGCTGAATTGAAAACTCCTGGGGTGGAACCCAGCAATCTTTAGTTTAACAAGCCCTTCAGGTGATTCTGATGCCTAGTCAAGTTTGAGAACCACTACTGTATAGTTCCTGCACTATTATTCTAAGAGGATCATATGTCAGACCCCAAATTACTGTAGGTGCTTTTTAAGGGACCCTTGAGACATGTGCTTACTGTCATCACTTCGAAAACAGAGAAAGAAAAGTTATAAACCATAAAACCCTAAAGTGAATAGAGGTCCCTGGAAACATTCTAAGAAATTTATCAAATGCTAGTTTGTAAGGAAGCAGTGATCATTTGGAGACATCGTATGAAAAATAAGTTGTTTCTGACAAAGTTTCTTTTCTCATTTATTATGCATACAGTCACTTATGTCATGAATATTTATTAATCTTTTCCAATGTACTATGGTCAACACTGGGGATTCAATGGAAAGAAAACAGTGTATGATTTCTCCTGCACAGGACTCAGGTTCTAGTGGTAGAAACAGATACGCAAGTTCAATAAAAGATTTACAGAGTGTAAATAGTGCTTCGAGGAGAATAAACAAGGTTCTCTGATGGAGAATAATAGCAGGAAGGAGGGTGGCTTTATATGGGGAGATCAGGAAAGGCCACTCTGGAAATTGACACTTGAGCTGAAACCTACGTGATGGGAGAGAGCCAGTCATCCCCGGAACTGTGGAAGAGTTCCAGGTGGAGGGGTCAGTTTGGGAGTGTCCTCTCTCTTCCTGTATAGAAAACCACTGTTAGTGATGAGTGTGCATCTCAGGTGTGTTGGGGACAGAAAAATGTTCGGATGCACAGCCTTAGAACTTGGATTTTCAGATTTTTAATACTCTCAGATCCAGCTATCCTGAATCCTGGCAATCGCCTTGACTTCCTGCCTCTGACCCATTGGCCAGTGTGCTTTAAATATCTTTGTCCCTTGTCTACCCTTAATTGACCACCAAGAATTTCTTCATCTAGTGGTGGGTCAACCAACCTTGTAGAGGTCGATTCTCTTCCAACATTTGATTTTGTGTTTATTATGAAATACTTCAGGTATACAAAAAAAAGTATAGGGAATAACATAATGAAGACCTACAAAACCACTACCGGCCGGGCATGGTGGCTCACGCCTGTAATCCCAGCACTTTGGGAGGCTGAGGCAGGTGGATTGCCTGAGGTCAGGAGTTCGAGACCAGTCTGGCCAACATGGTGAAACCCCATCTCTACTAAAAATACAAAAAAAATTAGCCAGGCATGGTGGCATATGCTTGTAATCCCAGCTACTCAGGAGGCTGAGGCAGGGGAATTGCTTGAACCAGGGAGGTGGAGGTTGCAGTGAGCTGAGATCACGCCACTGCACTCCAGCCTGGGTGACAGAGTAAGACTCTGTCTCAAAAAAAGAAAGAAAAAAAAAACCACTACCCAATTTAAGGAAGAAAAGCATTAAAAATATGATTGAGTCCCTGTTTACGCCTCCCTGCCCCTGTTCCTCTGTCTTCCTCCCTTCCCTGTGGAAGCTGCTATTTATCATTTCCACCAGATCAGAATTAATTCGGTTTAAAGTTGGAGATGGTAGATTGCACATTTGTACCAGCTACTGCTTGCTTGGCTTGGGCTTGCTTTTTTTTTTTTTTTTTTTCACATCTGTTTTGTGACTTCTTCAGATTGAATATCTTTAGGAATTGGGGAAAATGAGCTTTTAGTATAAATTGCCTATAATTTTCATTTCTGTGTCTAAAAGAGTCCACAATATATCAGCCTGAGATTATGTTAAGCTTTGAATTACAACGAACTCTTCTTCGCTGACTGGGATTTGGACTGTTGCTCATGGGTTGATTGGAAGATGGTGCCAGGCCTATGAGTTCCTGTGGCCATTTGTTGGAACCCTGTTTAGCCACAGAACAGAACTGGTATCCTAGAGATGCCATTAGTAATGAAATTACAAATGAACGAATTCATAAAAGCATACAGTCTCATCTGTAAGCTATAAATACCTATAAAAATGAAGGAATGATTGTTGTTAACATTGGTCAATAGCCCGGATGGATGGGAGGAAGGGATCCCCTGACTGTCCATCCTGGTGACTGCCATTGTGCTAAGTCACGAACAGCCCATCTCAAAACTATATACGCTGTGATGATCAAATTAACTGTAACACCTTTTGTTATTATCCTAAGGGCTCTGTGAATTTCAAGTTTGGGGTTCTTTTTGCCAAAGATGGGCAGCTCACTGATGATGAGATGTTCAGCAATGGTGAGTGATCTCCTCCCGCTCTCTGCTGCCAGAGACCCTGTCCTACCTTGTTGCATTCTTGCCAGTTGGAGCTTAACTTGTCTGTTGAGTTGGAGTCTTTAATATGAGGAGATAGTTTTACACAACTTCAGCGTGAATTTTGTAGGGCAGTTGTTGCCCAGTTTCATTCATTTGGCAAATATTTATTGATCACCTCGTTTGTACCCAGTCACTGTTCCGGGCACTGGAGAGACAGAAGAGCACATGGGATTTGGAGAATTTGGTTCTACACAGTCCCAAGAGCAGTGGAAGATTTTTCTGTGATTTTTATGAGAGGAAGAATTATAAGATGGCGTCATCTTCCTAATATTTAGCACTTTTCGTGTTAAATACCTGCTTATTCTGAACGCAAGCAGTAATAACATTTTTGTTTTGCGATAGTAAACACCTGTGGTCCCAGGCTGGCAGTAGTAAGCTGGGTTCATCTGTTTCTGCAGTTTTCCTTTCCTTGGAGTCCTGGGAATTGTGGGGCTTCCTCATGGTCCTCAAGAAGAAGGAAATGTGACTTATCCATGCTGTTTACCATGCATGAATCGGCAGAGCCCGGTTAATTTTCCAGCGATTCTGGTCCATAGTTAGAAAATGAGGACTTGTTGATGCCCATACTTTCCTCATACTCTACTTCTTCCTGCAGAAATTGGAAGCGAACCTTTTCAAAAATTTTTAAATCTTCTGGGTGACACAATCACTCTAAAGGGCTGGACGGGCTACCGTGGCGGTCTGGATACCAAAAGTAAGCCTGCCTCTTGATCTATTCTGTTGTAATTTGTATAACTTTTGTAAGTCAGCCTGACCCGTGTCTGAACTTATACCAGAGAAGGGGGAAGGGATGGATGAGAGAAGACTGGAGGGAGGTGAGCTCCACACCCTGTTCAGCATAGAGTCATGGACCTGTTTGGCATTTCCATTGAGCTTCGTAAAACTAAATCAGCCCTCACAGCCCTGGACAGTGTCAGAAGTCCTGGTCTGCCCATGAATATTACTGCTCAGCACCATCTGTGTGCCAGTTCTCTGGGGATATAGAAGTGGATAAACCAACATGGGGTCCTCCTTTCTAGGAGCCTGCAGTCCAGGGGACATCCAGCAGATGTTATGCAGATAATTATCAAATGGTTTAGCACTAAGTACAGAAGGCAACTGAGAAGAAAAAGTACAGAGTGCTATGGGGCATTTTGCCTAATCTGGGGGATTAGGGAAGGCTTCTCTGAGCTTTTTTGAGGCCAGAGGGAGGGGTGAGTCGGAATAATTGGAGGGTCTCGAGGGGAGAAGAGAATTCCAAGCAGAGAGAACATCCATGAAGACCTTGCGGCAGAAAAGAACATGTTGTGTTCTAGAAACTAAGAGAATTTGTTTATGGCTGGAGGGAACGAGGCACTGAGAATGATGCAATGTGGCCTGGAGTAGGAGAGGGGGCATGACCCTGAAGGGAGTTTTGAGGTTATATTAATAAGTCTGCATTTTATTCTCTGTCATTAAGGGGTTTCAAGTAGGGGAGTGGTGAGATTAGATCTGTACCTTTGAGCAGACAGGGGAGGCAGAGGAGAAGCCTGCTCTCAGAGGCTGTGGCAACAGTCCAAACAAGAGATAGGGTTGCCTTGGGAGAGGGCCATAGGTCAGAAGGGAGACAGGGGAACTAATTCAAGAGCCATTTTCATGGTAGAATTGGCAAGTGGAGGATGAAAGAGGAGACAGTACTTGAAGACACTTCAGGGTTTCTGCCCTGGGTAGCTGGGTGGGGTTGGCACCAGCAGTGAGATTGGAAACACCTGAAAGGAAGCATTTTGAGGATGGGGGCCTGAGTGGGGAAGGTAGGTAAGATTACAAGCTTAGGGTTGGAAGTTCTTTCACCATCTCATTTTTGTGTAGCATTGCTAGCTTTTCCCTTTGTTTCTGTTTTTTTGCTTTATTTGATCTTCACAGTCAGTCCTTGAGGTAAGTCAGGCAGCGGGTGTGAGGCCCTTTTGGCCTAATAGTGATAGGCTTCGAGTGCAGGTCTCCTTACCCTCTGGGAGCCTCATCTTCCCATCAGCCTGCCATGGCATCACGGATTCTGAATTCGGGAGAGCTAAGTGTGCCCTAACTGACAGATGCAGGGATAGGGGATTGGGCCCCAGTTGTCAGGTTCCAGCTTCACTCGAACACACATAGAGTGCACAAGGTGAATTCTTCAATGCCTGCCTCTCATACCCCCACTGCCAAACCTCAGCGTCTCCAATATGGTCATAACAACCATCCACTGAGCCCTTGATACAGCCAGGCATTCTGCTAAGCACTTTGCAAATATAATCTCATTGAGTCTCCCCAATATCCCTAGGAGTTAGATACGACTTTTATCCTCATTTTCAAATTAAGGAACTGAGGCTCAGAGAGAAGTGAGGTAACTTGTCAGAAGCCACATAGCCAATGACAAATTGAATCCCAGTCGGCCTCATTGTAAAGCCTTTGCTTTTAATCACAAACAATTCTGTCACAAATACCACTTCCTTTTGGCTTATGGACATAATTGTTTGTGTCATCTTGTGTTAATTTCATCCTGTACCTCCCACAGCAACTGCAAGGCAAGGAAGCTCAATACTCTTCCTCTTTAGCCTGGACTTCTTATGACCTCCTCCATTCTGAGGCAAGGCATGAATCGGACAGCAAGTGAGCTTAGGGAGAGAGGAAGAGGCCTTTCCATGTGGGGGGTTGCATCAAGTGGAGGGTTGTTGCTTCCATGCAGGTGGATAATCCAAATATCTTTGAGAATGTCCTGTGTACAGTATTTCCCTAGTCTGCAAATGAAAATGCTTTCCTTTTGGCTCGAATTCTCTGTGCTCACTGAATGCATATTTATATTTTGCAGATGATACCACAGGGATACATTCAGTTTATACTGTGTACCAAGGGCATGAGATCATGTTTCATGTTTCCACCATGTTGCCATATTCCAAAGAGAACAAGCAGCAGGTACATGTGAACATACAAACCATCAAATGGTGATGTGAATGTGGTGAATGTGGCACCATTATGATTCCATAGAATTAGGGGCTATGCCGGTTAACATATGAGCTGAGCTGCGGCCACCAATTTAGGGATGCTTTTGGCGGTCTGTATTGGAACTTTCAACAAATCTTAGGAAGAGCTGTTCTCACTGGTGCTGTCACCTTAGAGAAATAAGGGGTCAGAGATAATGTGCGTGCGTGTGTATGTGTAAACATGTATAGGTATTTGTATGTGTGTGAGTGTGGTTTCATAGACTCTTTTTTGTCTCTCTCTTTTTTTTTAATATATTTGATTCAAACATTCTTCTATCCAACATGGACTCTTGGGAGACTATTTTGTATAGGTGTTACCTTTTCTCTGTGCCTTCTCTCAGTGTGCCTTGTCTTGTCAAAATGAGACTCTCCAGGACATATCATAAGTGGTCCTGTGTGATGGTTGACAAGTATTGTTTTCAGGTCACTGCAGGAAGTTAACACTGAGTATCTACATGGGCTGTACCAGGCTGGGAAAAAACCTCTATCTAAGATACTCCTCACCCACCCCAGAGCTTGGCCACTGAGACAGGAGCAGAGGAGATGGGTTGGTGAGCAAGGGCCTAGGCTGGCAAAACATGGGAAGCCTGAAGTCAAAGATGTCTGAAGTTCAGGGCTCTGTCATAGTGGCTGTGGTTTGTTATATTGGGTTATGGTTTTTTAACTCTGTGAATGTGCCATGTTTGAGAGTCTTTCTCAGTGATGTTATTTATGCTCACTACAGGTGGAAAGGAAACGCCACATTGGAAACGATATCGTCACCATTGTGTTCCAAGAAGGAGAGGAATCTTCTCCTGCCTTTAAGCCTTCCATGATCCGCTCCCACTTTACACGTATCCTGGGCCTTTGTAAATGCTCGTGTGGCAAGCTGTGGTTCAGCCTCACTGGACTTCCATGACCCTTAAACCAAATCTTGTCATGGACTTGTTTTGTAATGCTAGCTTTAGACCCATTTTTGGGGAATTTTTCCTAAGCATTGTGTATAGTTCCCCCTTCCTCTCTCCTTCCATTTCAGTAGTAGATGGATTAATTCTCAGAGAATTCTTGACTCCTGAAATATGGTCTCTTTTCTCAGGTAGTCTACAAAATGAGGAAAACTTCCTGCTATCCTTCAGTCATAAATGATTTAGAAGAATTATAGGTAGTGAATTCTCTGAGAAATTTGCTTTAGGCATAAAAACTTGCAAGTTAAGATAAAAGGCCAAAATAATTTTTCTTGTTGATTTAAGCCCTGGTAATAGCTGTTGTATTACCATGTCTTGAAATTTGAGAAATGATAGAATTAATAGTATTTTTATTTGATTCTCCTAATCCCTGTTCAGCTCATATTGCTGGCAAAGTCCAGCAATGGGGCTGAAGCTTCTGCAGTGTCTGAGCTCAGCTCTGCCAGACAGGCATGGGGCATGAGCTTGACCCGCCCAGCAGACACTCAGTTGTGGCCCTGTTGCTCTGGGTCCCAGACCATGACAGCAAAACCCAAAGTTGGTGGCTCTACTAGTTATAGATAATAAGCAAAAGGCAACAAATCAGCATTTTCAGAATAAATTCTAGTCGAGTTACTCATTTCCCTGGAGGCTCCAAGTAAACATGTTTGGAGACAGGCCCACGGTGACTCATTGCATCTGGAGACTTGGACTTGTTCCTTGTGACATAAAAATAGAGGATGGAAGTAAGTGTTTAAAAGTTAACAGTTTCCAAACTTTCTTCCATGAGGGTAGGGAAGCACACAATATGCACTTGCACCTTCATTAGAATTTTCTTCCCTTTTCATCCCTGCTTTCTGAGCAATATCTGCCCCTGTCCCCTGGGATTTAGGACTAATATTTCCCCTTTCTAGAGGTGGTTCTTCTTGTATAACAGAAAACTTCTCCAAATTCACAGTAGAAGCAGTGGTGAGGTGACTGTTCAGGTGATTGAGAGGTAGTCATTATTTTTTAGAATTTCCCTGAGTTATACGTTTTAGATTTGGGGCTTGGCACATTTGTTCCTGAAAAGGGGCAAGCAGATCATTAAGGCAGATTCATTCCAGGGAGCCTAGAAATGGAGACACTAAGGAATTGATGGCTCCATAGCCCTAGCCAAGGAAAGCAGGGGTTGGGAGATGGTGGGTGGAGGTGGAAGGGGAGGGAGAAGAGTGGGAGAAAGGAAGAAGCTGGATGGATTCTTTCCTACTATTGTAGACTCTGCAAACCCCAGCACAAGCCAAGTAGATTCTGCTCAGAATCTGCCACCAGCTACAACAGGCTTGTTTTGTTTTGTCTACCAAACCCAAAAGGAGAGAAAGGGAAGGTATACAGCGGAAACATTTAAATTGCTTTCCCTTTCCAAATGTGTGAGATGAAATGTATTACTAATTTCCTATTGGGATCTTGTTTGTACTTCCAGGCAAGGGAACTGCTCTTTTTGCTTTGCTGACTGCTTAGTTGTTTAATAGCTATATTTCTATTGCTTTTCTGACAGCTTTGGAGATTTAAACCTTTTCCCCAAAGGATGCACATACAAACATTGAACCTACTCATGGTGCCCTCACATAAGTCTCCCTGGGCTGTCTCTTGGAAAGAAGTATGGGTTCTGTCCCAACCTAAGAGTGATAGGTGCCCTAAGCACAGAAGCGCTGGTCGAGAATGACTCTGCACAAGGGATTTTCAGAGCGCAAGCTGTCAGTCGTGAGCATCAGTGTTGTGATTAGTTCCCTTAACCATCACCACAGATATTTTTGCCTTAGTGAGATACAATCAACAAAATGACAATTACAGGTAGGTAATGACTTTGTCTCGATTGCTTGTCCTAATCCTCATGCTTGTTAATTTAGCATTGATTTTTACAAGACTCTTGATATACATATTTCTTGATTGATTTAATATGAGTGCCCGCACCTTACAAAACTTTCTTCAAGGCCAC
Source organism: Pan troglodytes (assembly GCF_028858775.2). Lineage (NCBI taxonomy): Eukaryota > Metazoa > Chordata > Mammalia > Primates > Hominidae > Pan > Pan troglodytes. Next base: position 11,116,530 of record NC_072409.2, on the reverse strand, counting down.
CATCTCTTCAGGAAACATTTACTCCATCCAGTGTTGTTCCATGAAGGAGACCTAGGGGTCAGGGTTAGTTTGATATTTTATTGTACTTTACCATGGGAACAGGTTTGATATATTTGATCTTCATCCTTTCCTAGTCTACATTCTTGCCTGCTTATCTTTCTGTTCTCAAATATTAATCTGTTAAAAGGTATTATGTTGTAAAAAGAACCTGAACTTTGAGCCAAATAGATTTGAGTTCGAATCCCAGTTCTATTATTTATTTGAGGCTTTGAAAAAAATGTTTTATCTTCTTGGAGCCTCAGGCCTTCTGTGTAGAGTGAAGGTAATGACACTACCCTGGCAGGTGTAGTGACAATCAGAGGCAATACTGTATCTTAAAATACCAAGTATGCTGCCTGGTATGCAGCAGGTGCTCAGTGATGGCCATTGCTCTTCTTCCTGGGTACCTGGCTTGATGGGTTGGACCATGAAGGATTCAGGAAGACCTGGTCTCTATCCTCAAAGCACATTGACTAAGCTGGAGGGGAAAGCGAGGTAGTGGCCTTGGCCCTGGCAGACCAGAGAAGGCACTCCTGGCATGGAGCAAATATTCCTGACACATCCCATATGCAGCTGGATAAATGGAAGGACAGAATAGTGGTGTATTAGTTCATTTTCATACTGCTAATAAAGACATACCCAAGACTGGGAAGAAAAAGAGTTTTAATTGGGCCTGGCGTGGTGGCTCATGCCTGTAATCCCAGCACTTTGGAAGGCTGAGGCAGGCGGATCACGAGGTCAGGAGATCGAGACCATCCTGGCTAACATGATGAAACCCCGTCTGTACTAAAAATACAAAAAATTAGCCGGGCGTGGTGGCAGGTGCCTGTAGTCCCAGCTACTTGGGAGGCTGAGGCAGGAGAATGGTGTGAACCCGGGAGGCGGAGCTTGCAGTGAGCCCAGATCGCACCACTGCACTCTAGCCCGGGTGACAGAGCGAGACTCCATCTCAAGAAAAAAAAAAGAGGTTTAATTGTACTTACGGTTCCACATGGCTGGGGAGGCCTCAGAATTATGGTGGGAGGCAAAAGTCATGTCTTACATGGTGGCGGCAAGAGAAAATGAGGAGGAAACAAAAGCAGAAACCCCTGATAAGCCTATCAGATCTCATGAGACTTATTCACTATCACGAGAATAGCACGGGAAAGGCTGGCCCCCATGATTCAGTTACCTCCCCCTGGGTCCCACCCATGGCATGTGGGAATTCTGGGAGATACAATTCAAGTGGAGATTTGGGTGGGGACACAGCCAAACCATATCAAGTGCTAATATTAATTCTGCAATATTCTCTACTTAGGCTGAAAATATTTTCAGAAGAGAGCGTACCACTCTTTGGCCCTCCCTTGCCAACTCCACCAGTGTTTACAGACCACCAGGAATTCAGGGACTTTTTGCTAGTGAAATGTAAGTTTCTGTTTTGAAACAATTTTGCAAGTTGTTCTATGTCAGAATACATTTCTTCAGATTCTCCCAGAATGCTGTTTAAGGAAATGTCATTGTTTAAGCATTCCATGTTCCGTTAATTCTTTGCACAACATGTGTTTAGTATTCTGGTCATGTTGTGCACGTTTTCTCCTATGTTTTCATCCCCACCTTCCATCCTGTCACCTGCCTTGAAGCTTCTCTACACTCACCCACTAAGGACCCTCGGGCCTCAAATTTGCCTTTCTGCCCTGTGTTCTGATAGAGCCATTGCTGAATCTCTGCTTGTATATGTATCTGTATCTGTCAGAGAGTGGGATGTAGGTGGGGGACAGAGTGGTTGTGGGTATATGCTTAGGGATAGGGAGAGTTGTTGGGGAATGTGTGTGCACACTTGCGTGAGTGTATATGTGCACCCATGCACATGTGTGGGAAAGAGAAAGACAGAATGAGAACATAATGTGTGTAGACCGTGACTGCCAGGCATCACTTGCTGGTGAGCACATATTTTCACTCTACTGGTAATACCCAAATACCCGACTCTGAGGCCACATCTCTTAAAGCACAAGAGCTCTGCGCATCCCTCCTCAGGGCACCCCTGGGAATTATTTCTGGTAGTCCCATGGTGGGACTGTGTCATTGATCAGAAAGAAGTTACTCGGGTTCATCTGCTGCAGCTTGCTAGCCGCACGCCCTGGCAGGGCTGCTTGGTCTGTGCCCTCCATGAAGATACTGTTTTCCAGCCTCCTGCCAGGTATGCTGGGCATTGCAGCTGCTTTGCTGGCTGCCTCCTGTCCCCACCTGCAACTCCTCCCCGCTACAGTCTTTGCCTAAGTCTGTCACTGTTACCGTGCAGCTCTGAGACATCTAGAATACCCCTCTCTTCTCTCTGTCCATCCTGGTCACCTGGCCTCAAGGAAGCATTGACTGAGCCCAAAGCCTCACTGAGTCCTACGTGGACAAGTGTTACCCAACCTCCAATCTTAATCCTACTCCAGTACTGGCCCAAGCCAGTCCCTCAGGCCAGGGCAAGGGACAGGCACATGTTGTTTCTCCTCTGTCTTCCTGTCTCCCCAGTCACTCCTTCACAGTGCCAAACATGACTTCTCCTGCACAGAAACAGTGCCAAGCATGAGTGTCAGTTCTAGTCACCAGAAACATCCAAGTCCTGGCCAGGCTGTTTGGTAGCCTCTCTTCCATAGGAAACCCCTCCCTTCCCTTTCAGAGACCTTGGCATGATTCCACAACTTTGTCCTGGAGAACAGAGACATGAAAGACACCTTTGCTGAGGCTCCCTCTGCTTTCCAGCTGGGCTGCCTCTCTTCCCAGCTGGACCACCAGCATTGTTACCTCCCATACTCCAACCTATACCAGGGTCCATGGGTGATGTCTCCCTCGACACATTAGAGGCAGCAGACACTGCAAACCATGTGCAACAGATGATGATTTTGTCTCTCCCTTTCCAATATTTATACTCATTATTTCAAATGCTACAACAAGGTCCCAAACTCAGATGCCTGGAGAGCCAGGCAGGGAGCATGAGCAAGTGAGGCGGGCTGAGTGGAGGACAGTCAGGAGTGCTGGGAGCTGTGACACACTTGAGAGCATGTGCTCACTCCATCCAGCTGAGGCCTTTCAGAGCATGCACCATGGCCAGGGTTGCCAGATACTCTGAGTTTTCAAATCAAGCCAGAAAGCTGAAATTGTATGTGAAATTGTCCAGGTCTCATGTGTTCAAGTCCAGAGGATCAGACAGAGAGCAAGAAACAGATCTGAAACAGAGTCAGCAACAGAGTGGGTGTAGCTACTGGAAGCTGAAAGGGTGTTGGCAGCATGGGGCTCAGGAAGACAGCATTCACTGTAGGGGGCCTGTGGCAAGGAAGGGGCCACTAAAGACCTGTAACCACCAACTGGAGATCACTCAGCAGCACTAGGGACCCGGCTTATAAGTGGAGCCAGTCAACGGACGGACTTTCATCGGCGTTGTCAAAGACTTGAGGTGAAATGAAACAAAGGGCTGGGTTGATTTGACGTTGAAGATTTGAAAGTAGAAACAGCAGAAGAATGCAGGCTCAAGGTGATGGATAGGGTGTGTTGAGGAGATGGAGTGTGGGGCCAGGAAGGACCAGGAGGGGTTGGTGCGCTGAGAGGACAGGTAGCAGCCGGCGGATCAGAGAGTCTCAGAATTCCAAAGTGGATTGAGCAGCGAGGTTGAAAACTCTGAGATTACAGGAGATGGCATTTCAACAAAAATCTTGACCTTTTCCTTTTCAGCCGAAGCGAGGCTTTAAAATGGATTGTTCCAAGGTACTAAGCAGAAAAAAAACCTCAAACAAAAAAATTCCCAGATTCACAGAACTAAAGAAAAGAACAGACAAGCATAGTTTCAATTCTTGTGTGTGTGTCAAGAGATATCTTGTAATTCCCTTTTTAACTTGATTTATTTTAGTAATTAATGGTGAAAAAGCCACTTTGGAAACCCCAACATTTGCCCAGAAACGTCGGCGTACCCTGGATATGTTGATTAGATCTTTACACCAGGATTTGATGCCAGATTTGCATAAGGTAATTCTGGGTCCATGGTCTTCTTTCCTTCTTATGGGGTCTGAGTTGAGAACACAAGTCCTCAACTCAGCGATGAGGCCCTGGTGAGAAAAGCGTAGGAGGCGCCTTGATCCTTGCTGTCAGGACTGTGCTGTGGCCACCATGGGCTGACAGTCTCTCATTGTGACACAAGAAGGAAGGACATTGGGTTTCCATACACAGGAATGCGATTTCCAGAAAGCCAGGGCCTGTGGAAATCAAGGTGCAAACCAGGGACAGGGAGGTTGGGTATCAATCAGCAATCTCTGGAGCATTGAAGAGTGCTTTTTTTGGGGTGGCTGTTCTTGGTAATACTACTCAGCATTGCCAGTCACATGAGCTGATGGGCAGGCAAAGGTGGGATTTTTAGAAAGGCATAGGGTGCTTTTTTTTGGAGATTTATTGGCCAGCCCCATATTCAGGCACTGAAACAAGCATTCCCATTTACTGAAGACCCAGACACTTCGTAGGCCTGAGGCATAGCCACACTGATGAGACCCAACACCTTTCTATCACTTCAGGTGCACATGTGCTCTTTTCTTTTTTTTTTTTTTTTTTTTTTTTTTTGGAGACAGAGCTTCTCTCTTGTTGCCCAGGCTGGAGTGCAATGGCATGATCTCGGCTCACTGCAACCTCCACCTCCTGGGTTCAAGCAATTCTCCTACCTCAGCCTCCCAAGTAGCTGGGGTTATAGGCATACACCACTGCACCTGGCTAATTTTTTGTATTTTTAGTAGGGACGGGGTTTCTCCATGGTAGTCAGGCTGGTCTCAAACTCCCAACTTCAGGTGATCCACCTGCCTTGGCCTCCCAAAGTGCTGGGATTACTGTCATGAGTCACTGCGCCCGGCCGACCAGCACCATTTTATAGGCACTCCTTGACTCTTGTCTGGTCGGTGTACCCCAACCACTCACAGGGATTGGGCCAGGCTAACCCCAGGACCCTAAAGAGCAAACCTTAATTGGTAATCTCTCAATTCCGTAAGGTCAGGGAAGACACAGAGAGGGTACCAAGATGAGCAATGATGTCCTTCAAGATAAGTAATCATATCCCAGCTGAAGCATCACTGCCTGAGCCAGGCTTCCCTAGCCCCCCAGTTGAAGCCAGGTCCCCTGTTAAATGTTTTCATGTACTTGCCACACTTCCCCTTCATAGCAGTGATCACATGTGCTAAACATGTCGTTGCTTAATCTGTCTTCCCAGTAGACTCTGTGCTCCACAAGGATAGAGACTATGTCTATCACATTCCCAAAATCTGGCAGAAGACTAGGTGCTCAGTCGGTACTTGCTGATTGAATGAGCATACCCCATTCAGTGACTACAGTTTTAAAGAGAACTAACATTACTAAGTATGCACTAGGCACTGTGCGAAGTACCTTACATGCATTGCCTCATTTAAACCTCATAACACACCTAGGAGACAGGTATTAACCACACAAAGACACTGAGATTCGGAAATGAACTAATTTGCTCAAGGCGACCCACAGGGCTGCAGATTTGCACAGCTCTAGGGGTACTGTTCTCATAGAATTCAGTTTGTTGTGTTCCAGGGGGTGCTGCTGTGTAAGATTGGCATCCCAGAGCTGTGCAATGTGGTGGCCCAGGTCACACTGTTAGTAAGTTAGTAAGTGATACAGCTGCAGATCTGCTGATTTCAAAGCCGTGTCCTCAGCCCCCATGCAATGCTGGCTCTCCACCTAGTGACTCTGAATCTAGTATCTACCATGGACCTGGTACACAGCAGGTGCTCCATCAATGCTTATTGAGTGAATGAAACAGAAGGTAGAAATAGGACCATTTGGATAAATAGTTTTGTGCACTATGAGAAGCCAAAAGATGAGACTTAACAACTGTTTGTGGAATTCATAACTTGTTTTTCTTTTTTAGAACATGCTTAATAGACGATCTTTTAGTGATGTCTTACCAGAGTCACCCAAGTCAGCGCGGAAGAAAGAGGAGGCCCGCCAGGCGGAGTTTGTTAGAATAGGGCAGGTGGGTTTTCCTCTGAAACCTTTTCTGCGAGACATGTAGTTTTGAGTTCCATCCTAACCAGATGGCCCATGTGCAAAGACTTTGTTTGCCTGCTGCTGTAGGAGCTCTGTAATTTCTGTTAGGATTGTTGTGGCAACCACGAGTGAGATTTTTGAGAACCGAGTAGGTGCAGTTCTCTGCAGGCATCACTGAGAGAGCAACACTCTGCAGAGGTAGGAATGCTACTGCCTCAAGGCAAGTAGCCACAGGGCCCAGCTCTGGGCCCCCCTCTTCCAGAGAACACAGACCTCTTGCCTGCCTCCTAGGAATTTTCTGAAGAGTGAGGAGCCGATTTGGGAAATGCCCCTTAAACCCATGACTGGCAGGAGGAAGCACAGAGTGGCAGTGGCACTCACAGAAGACTTGAATTACCACCCTATGACTTGGAAACAATCCAAGTCACCACCAAGTTAGGTGGTGCCCAGTCACCCCCTTATTCCAGGCATTGGAGAAAATCACTCCCTTTGCCCCACTCGCATGTGACACTGGTATTTCTCAGTTCCGGGAGGCGACACAGCTGTCTGCCTTGATCACACATCACAGCATGGAGAAGGAGGAGTGCCCTCAGCTGCAAATAAGGTTCTGGCCCAGAAGTAGAAAGCTAGACAAGGCAGGTGGAGAGAGGAAAGCCATGTAATCAAGGGAAGCTTAGTTACAAGGTTCTCAAACATTGGTTCTTGTTTAAAGATACCCAGACTTTATTCCCAGAGATTCTGATTCATCAAGTTTGAGGAGGGACCTGAGAATCTGCATTTTTTCAAGCTCATGGTTTATAAATCACAGTAATGATATATTGATTCATTGAAATAATAAAATGCATTTGGATAATTTGGGTTGCGACATTGTCATTAAGGCTTCACTGTGTCCAGCTAACTTCAATTCTTGATTAACAAGTCAGTAGAGGAACCCGAAATGTTAGCCTGCAATTACTCCTGTTTTATTAAATTTTTGTCAAATCACAATTGTTTATCCTGCTGTACTTTTGCCGCCTAGTAAACTTTAATAGAGATCTCTGTTCTGTAAGGCACTAAAACTGAAATCCATTGTGAGAGGGGATGCTCCATCAAGCTTGGCAGCTTCAGGGATCTGTAAAAAAGAGGTGAGTTCATGATACTTTCAATTTGAACTTTGAATTCCCCTTTTCCTTAATGAAAATGATTGAGATTATTGGAAAAAGGTTTGAGAGCAGAAGGAAGAAGAGCATGTCTACTGCAGAGTCCTCAGGGAAAGCCCTAGATAAAACTGAGTGGCCATTTAGTGAGAGCCTCTGTGTTGCCATGGTATGCGCATGCCTTCACCTGCTTCAATGGAGCAGAGCTGCTGGAGGACCGACCTGGTCAGGCAGGCCAGGCCCCACAGGGCCTCTCAAGCTTTATGTGCATACACATCACTTGGACACCTTGACCAAATGCATGTTCTGATCCAGTAGATCTGGAGTGGGGCTGAGAGTCTGTGTTTCCAACAAACTTGCACGTGGTTCCTGTGCTGCTGACCACAGACATGCTTTAAACAGCAAGGCTCCTGGGCAGTGCTGCTCAAGCTTCAGTGTGTATTGAATTCACCCCCAGAGTTTCTGATTGAACAGGTCTGGGGTGGGACCTGAAAGTTTGCATCTCTAATGGCTTCCCAGGTGATCTTGATGCTGTTGGTTAGAGGACCACAGTTGAAAAACCAATGCTTAATCTACAGTTCACTCAGCCAGCCAAAAAATTCTTTGGCTATTTATCTACATCCTGTTCCACTTTCCATGGGGGTAAAAACTAGGTGATCATCAAAAATAGAACAGACAAAAATACACAAATTATATTATGAATATGATTTTGTATTGTAGAACAGTACCCCATGTACTTAATTATATCTCCATTCAGAATACATAAAAGTTAAATGGGACAGATTTACAGCACATCACCAGAGAAGTGTCCATTATAAAAGCAAAATAATTATGAATACATTTACCTTACTGATAAAGGTATAGATGATGTGAGCCTACGTGCTTTAAAGTCTGGTTTCAGGAAAATGATGAGCTCAAAATATAATTAACCCTAAAAACCACAACCAACTTCAGACAAGACTACTGGAAAAGCATCCTTCCCAAAGGCTGCAGCAGTTCCAGTGTCTGCTTGTTCCCATGCACAGTAGGAATTTACTGTTTCCAAGCACGTTATAGGTACCAGATTCCAGTAAGATTTAATAATGATAAGAAGTTTTTAGGCTTATATTAAAAACAGAAGTCTGTGGAACCATAACTTGTTCACCAGGTAATAACAGAGCGAGCGTCCATTGTTGAGGTCAGTACTTATAACCCACCTGCAGGCCGTAGACCACCTCAGAGAAACTCAGCTCCAGAGGGCCCCATGGGCTGCTGCTGTGCAGTTGGCTCTGCAGAGGCCAGAGTCCCCTGCTGTTCCCAAGTGTTCTGTGCCCAGAGAACCCGGCTTTGCCCACCTCTTCAGCACTCATCGTTTCATGAGCTGTGGTCATGTTCTTAGAGAGTGCCCAGGAACAGTCTGCACTTAGACATGAAAGCCTGGAGACCACATTCTCACCTGGTGGAATCCACATGAAGGCTCCCCCATGGAAGGGAGTCCAGGGCAATGGCAAACACTGTCTGTCGTCAGACCAGAGCAACTGTGGGACCAGATCTGAGTTTGCTGCTGACACTGCATGCCCCAATATTCAACAGTTCCTCAGACCTCACATGGTCACTGGCACCCGTGTAAAGCAATGGACACCCTGCGTGCACCTGCCCATTAAAATGGGGCCGGGTGCAGTGGTTCATGCCTATAATCCCAGCACTTTGGGAGGTTGAGGCAGGAGAACTACTTGAGCCCAGGATTGGAGACCACCCTGGGCAACATGGTGAGACCCTGTCTCCACAAAAAAAATCAAAAAAATTAGCTGGGCATGGTGGCTCATGCCTATGGTCCCAACTACTCAGGAGGCTGAGGCAGGAGGATCACTTGAGCCCAGGAGGTCAAGGCTGCAGTGAGCCATGTTCACACCACTGCACTCCAGCCTGGGTGACAGAGCAAGACCTCGTCTCAAAATAAAATTTAAAAAAAGGTAAAATGGCATATATATGCAGCATTTGAGTACAATTTTGGGGGTTTCACAGACCTCCTTAAGACCTCTGTGGATCCTGTAGGGCCCTTGGATCTTATGGGGGAAGAACTTCTTTCTGCCTTAGTGTTCCAAACTTGTGTCTTCTGGGCAGAAAACATATTGTTACTAAGAACTGGTTGTTCTGTTGGTGTTACCTAATGCTGATGTCTGTGTCTTCTCCCTATTGACATTTATATTAACTTTGCTTTTTTTATGTCCTTTTGGTGTAAGTCACAAACTCAGAATTGCCAGAAATTTTCTTGGGGAAACGTCATTTCAATTAATGACCTGCACTTGTTTAGCCTTTTTTCCATTTACAAAATGTTGTCACATTCTTTAGGGGATCTTTTTAGAACATCACAAGTTCCATCTTAGCAATTAGAATATTCTTTTTGAGACCGTGCATTTCCTAAAGGGAGAGCATCCTTTCCTTTTCTAAGAGAGCAGTAACACACAGCATTTACCCTCAGCCCTAATGCCGTTTTCAAAGGTGGTCCTCAGAGCCCTTTGCTTTACCTTGAGTATGCAAATGCATGTTTGCCTGGGTACTTAAGAACACACCTACATGTGCACATGCAGGCTCTACTACAGCCCCAGGTGGGACACATCAGGCCCTGATGCCTGATTGAGAGTAAAAGTGAAGATGTAAGACTTCAACTTGGGCCTGAGAATCTCCACAAACTGAGGCTTATCCAGTGCTTTGGAGGGAAGCTAAGAATTCTGTTGAAAATGTCCACAATTCTGGTGTGACTAAGATCATGGAACACAATGCCTCCTACTCCACACATCCACGTGTGGCTCTAAGGCTCCCCCTTTATGCCTGAGATGGAAATGAACTAAGAAGAGTTTGCTTGGTATAGATATGTCATGCGGAAACCTGACTAGCTCTGTTTACAGCTCTTGCCAAACAGATGTTATTTTTTCTTTAAGATTTTGTATCTTATGTGGGTCAATAAGCATTTTCACGTGAAAACAATATCAACCTTTTAGTGCATCATGTATGTTTTACTAATTTGCTGAATCAGCAACACAGGAATCTGACTTTTTTATAGAATTATGTGGGACTTCCTTTAATGATGAACTAATATGAATTCTCTAAAACAGAGGCACCATTTGGCCCAACTCTCAGGTGTTAAAGCAAAATGCTTCCTTAGAAACCATTACGAATGCGTCAATTGCCCCTGAAAAACATTATAATACGGAGACAGGTTATGGTGCCAGAAACCTGTGAATTCACTCTTTTCCTATTGCATACGTATTTGAAAGGAGACTTTTCTTCCTAAGAAAGGTAATTGAGTCCAGACCCCAGGGTTTGGAGTGACTCCGCTCCCACGGGGGTATCTGTGTTACTGTTTCAGGTGTGGTACTGTACATTTCCATTTGGTGGGCTGCAGTGTATTTTTTCTGGTGCACTTATCTTCCGATGCTTGTATTGCCTCACAGCCGTGGGAGCCCCAGTGTTTCTGCAGTAATTTCCCTCACGAAGCCGTGTGTGCAGATCCCTGGGGCCAGGCCTTGCTGGTTTCCACTGATGCTGGCGTCTTGCTAGTGGATGGTTAGTGAGTAGCTGCTCCTACAAATGTCTTTTTCATGTAACTTGTAGTACTTCTAAGATGAGTGACCACCAACCAACTCCCTTTGGGCCATAAATGTGTGATCTGCAGAGAGTTTAGTGAAGTTTTATTTCCTTATGAAATTAAACCCTTGTTTCCAGGGCAAGCAGAGGAAATATACTCTGAACCAAGCATGCTGGAGGGTGGGCCATAGGTTCTCTTCCCAAAATATATGATGGGACTGTGGATATCAAATGACCTGCAAAAAGAATCTCCTTTTCAGCCAATACTTATTACCACTCCAACATTTTACTTTAAATCAACAAGGATACATTATTTAGAACCACTGTCTCTGGGACATTCCCTCTCTCGAAGTCTTAAAAAAAAAAAAAAAAGATTTCTGATTCAAAAAGTACTGATGTCCAAAACAAACAATAAGAATCTTAGATAACACATTTTTGATGGATATAGAAACAAAAAGATTTTGACAAGGAGACAGATTCCAGCTCAATATAAAATCACACATTCTGACAGCCAGATAGATCAGCCTGCCTGGGGAGTTAGTCAGTTCTCTGTCGCCACAGATCAGCCACCGTCGCCCAGAGAGGGTGCAACTTCAGAGCAGGTGTAGACTCAAGGACAGTGTGGTCCCTTCCATCAGGAGTCCCCTTTAGATTATTCCAGACCCCGAATGAATGACAGACGAGCTAAACACTAGTAACAGGTTGTCTCCTGGGCTTCAGAGGGAGCCATAGGCACAGAGACAATGTCTTCAAAGGGCATTTCCTCGGACTGCCCAGAAACAGCTGCCCAGTCTCTGGTTACCATAGTGACATTTTGTGAGAATCCCAAAGCCACCACTGTGAGAATGACATAATGGCCTAAAACTGTGGCATCTTCCCATCCTTCAGTACAACCTATACGTCCTCCCTCCGATGCTTACTGGGCACATTTACCAAACACCTGCTGTGTGCCAGGGCCCCACGCCAGGTGCCTTCTGAAGCATGATAGGAGATGTGGGCCGTGCTTCATAATGGATCTATTTCTGACCTCATCTGTTATTTTTGATATGTGTTTCAATTGTGTGCCCATAGTCATTGTATCTATAACGAACTTAAGGCAGATAATTTAAAATTCATAAATTTATAATTTAAATTCAGTATGTAATTTTTGAAATTACAAAATGATTGGAAACTGTGATCTGAAAGAAAACCTCTATGAGCCTCGAGTTTCTCTAAATTGGAGATAATTTTTTAAGATGCTGAAAATAGTTTATAATGATGAAAATCGGTGAAACAAAATGGGATGATGATCACAACTAGAAGGAGGGGATTGTAGGGGCTAAATAAAGTTATCTGTATTAAGTGTTTACATAGTGGTTGGCACATAGTAGTAACTTATTAAATGGCAGCTATTATCTTTACTATGTCTCTATGAACGTGCTAAGAGGTAATAAAATCCTTCCGGGTGCAGTGGCTCACGCCTGTAATCCCAGGACTTTGGGAGGCTGAGGTGAGCGGATCACAAGATCAGGTGTTCGAGACCAGCTTGGCTAATATGGTGAAACCCCGTCTCTAACTAAAAAAATACAAAAATTAGCCGGATGTGGTGGCAGATGCCTGTAGTCCCAGCTGCTCAGGAGGCTGAAGCAGGAGAATCACTTGAACCCAGGAGGCGGAGGTTGCAGTGAGCCAAGATCGCAGCACTGCACTCCAGCCTGGGCAACAGAGCAAGACTCCATCTCAAAAAAAAAAAAAAAGCAATAAAATCCTTAGATCTTGCCAAAAGTGAAACAACAACAACAACAAAAAAGAATGCAAACAACAGACTTTAGAAGTTTAGTGCAGTCTGTTAGTTTTATTGATGAACAAGCTGAGGCCTAAATAAATGATGTGAGTTAGCCAAGATCACAAAACTGGTTAGTGGCACATCTGGGACTAGTACCCAGATGTGGTTGTTAGTCCAGGGCTCTTTCCACTAAACCAACTACATTATATTAAACTCTACCAATGTCTCTAACACAGATTTCCAAAAATATAGCCCTGGGCAAATAATTATGAAAAATTTTGTGATTTAAAGAATGTTCACTCCTTCCCTTTTGCCCTTTTGGGAAAGAGAAAGCATGCTTCATAATGACTATTCGTAAGCTTGCCTAAAACCAAAAGATTCTATTTGAGTTGCCTCTATTTTTTTAAATGCAAAATCCAAACCAAAATTACCAGGTTCCTTTCTGAAATTTTTATCTTAAGGATCCAAAATTTAATGGAAATGTCAGATATAAGGAGTATTGTGATTTGCCAGGAAATTCTTTCTTCCAAATTTGAAGGAAGTCGCCTTCAACAGGATGGCGGGTGTAGCTGTTTACACCCACCATTGCTTTGGTTTATGATTTAAACTAGTTTTTTCATGTCCTTATTGTACAATGATGCTTCTGTTTGTTTTTGCTTTAAAAAAAAAGGAGAATCTTCAGGGCCTTCTTTATATTTCTTGTTGTGCTTTTAAGCCACAATTCTCTTATTTCTTTGTTTACCTTTTTCTTGTCTACATTTAATCATATTATGAAATGTTTCCATGAGTGAATCCATCCATTTTGTTTCAGACTGAGTTCCACTCTATCCCATTAGCCTTTGCTTAATTTCATTAGATGTATCCCTTGAGAGTCTACTCCTTTCAAGGTCATTATTAAAAATCAAGACCTTTTGTATCCTAAGTTAGCAAAACCTACTTTGAAAGGAAACTGAATACTGATTAAATATGCTCTCGCCCTGTGTTTTGGTTTTGCAGTAACAGAAAAGCTGGTTCTAAAAGATTGTTCTTCATAAAGAGATTACAGGAAGGAAAGCATTGTCATCAATCAGTCATTAAATCCACCTGTCACTCTGTCAGGTCCTTGCCTCCTCCTCCTTCTTGTGTTGTATACAAACCTGTTCAGCCATCTGAGAAAGACTGGATGGAGATTAAGTGCTAATTCACTCTGTACACAGCTCGGCAGCTGTACAATGTATACCTCTGTTCCTATGTAAAATGAAGGGCCTCTGTCATTTATTAATTCCTTGGAGTGCTGTTGCTGCTGTGGTCGCATCTCTATCCACTGGGATATGGGGCTGCTCCAACATCCCATTTTATGTTCCAACACTGGTGAAGAGAGCATGGCTTTGTCCTTGCACAGGCTTGGGCTCCACATCCTGGAGGTGTGACCTCAGACAAGTATTAACACCAAGCCTCAGGCTCCTCCTTTGTTCAATGGGAGTATTATAAGTTCCTACCTAATAAGGTCATTGGGACATTTAATTTAAACATATGAAACCCTAAGCATTAGGGTCTGGCATATGGAAAGCCCTTAGTATATGTTACCTGTCCTTGCTGTGACTACTCTTCTCCCACAAATGGAATAATTGTAGTTATTTAGCCAACTATGATGATGGGTATGAGGATGATTGTCCAGTGTTTTGAAAAATTAAGTCTGCCCCAGCGGAAGTACAAAGACCCTGAGAATTAGTTCCATTTTGTGGGAGCCCAGGGTAGAGGAGGAAGAAAAGTGGTTGATGAGCTGTCATAAAATTTACATTTGCCCCAGTAATTGAGAGGAACAAGAGACAAGCCCTAGGTGTAATACTAAGCTTAGCTTAGTCTGTGTTCTGACAAATCTGAGCCCTCAGAGGCCTGCAGGAGTGCGAGCTCCTCTCCCCACTGTGGGGGCAGTTATTAATCCTGATGGTGAAAGCTCTGCTCCCTCCTGGACCATCCAGGACGGGATGAACTCCCTACCACACTTAGATTTCTGGAAAAGAAAAGATCCTCAGGGCCCCTTGCTCCTAAATTGTAATTAAACCCAACCCCACAGCAGAGCATTTGCAGAATAAATGCAGGTAAAGAATGAGCCAGCCACTTCTCCTGCCCCAAAGGTCTCCACCATCCCGGACACCTCTGCCTTGCCCTGATTCTGCCATGCATCTCAGAACAGACCCTTTTGCTTACAGAACTGAGTGGAACAGCCTTAGTAATTCTTTTAGCCCCCTGTGTCCTCGGAGCCCCCAGGAGCAAAGTAATTGTTAGCAACTTAGATTCTCAGTAAGTAACCTCAACAACAAATCCTGTGTGGCAGTGCAATGTCTTGAACCATCCATTTATTGGAGATTTCCCTCAGCATTCCCACTTCAGTTCGTTTTTCCTGCTGTTTTGGCAATTTAGTTAATATTTCTCTTTATTTATGTTTTTGTCTAAAAAGGAGATTTCCTATTCCTTTGGGGAAAAATACTGAAAATGTATAGGCAAACTACTACTGCTACAAACACGGGACATGTTAGGGTAGAGTGTGTTTATATTTATCTTAAGTCCAAAAGGAAATTTTAATTTTGCTTTCTTGAGGTATATACAATATGACCTAAGATATAATGCAATTTCAAATATTACATAAAAATGAGAAAATACTTGAGAAAAATGGCTGCTCTTTTTTTTTTTTTTTTTTTAACTTGGTGTTCAGGCCTTTGGTACAACCCTAGTAAAAATTGGTATTGAGAGATGTTGCTTTTTCTTTGATGAACAAAAATAGCGTTTTCATGCCTCTGCTGCTACGCCCCCTATATAGAGTTTGGGATATAGAATTGCCTATGGGAAGAAAGCATCAGTACTTCTTCCTGAGCTAGGAGGAGAATAGTGCTTGAATGTATTTTGTAGAGCTTATGAAAGCCCTAGAAGCTGACTTCCTTCCTTGCCTAGAGATAACTTGGGTTCAAAACTACCCACAGGCACATTTGGTGGGTTCTGGAAAGCGTGGGCTGCGTTGCAGTGATGGGTAACCAGGTTTCCTTTTCCAGATGACCTTCCATCAGTGCCCGTGTTTGACAGAACTCTGCCAGTGAAGCAAATGCATGTGCTTGAGACCCTGGACCTTCTGGTTCTCAGAGCAGACAAAGGTGGTATTCCCTGCCGGGTGGCATGCTGTGGAGGAAGGAAAACAGTTGCCTTCTGCGGCCCACACCACAGGTCGCCAGGGTCTGACTGCATAAGTTCTGCCAGCTGTTTCCTTTCCTGATGCGCAGTGCTTGGGATCCCTCAGTGGCCCCTTTGTTCTCTGGGGAGGGAAGCCGTTGGGGGAAAGGGGTGCATACGTAATTGCATTGTCAGGTTAAAGTGGTGTGGGGTGCCTCCTGAATTCCAGAACACCTCCAATCCTAGTTTTTCTACACAGTCTGCCCCTGGAGGCCCTCCAGGTTACCTTACTTTTCCATTTAATCTCCTCTTCTGTCTTTTTTATGTCACCAGGAAAAGATGCTCGCCTCTTTGTCTTCAGGCTAAGTGCTCTGCAAAAGGGCCTTGAGGGGAAGCAGGCTGGGAAGAGCAGGTCTGAATGCAGAGAAAACAAGTTGGAGAAAACAAAAGGTGACTTGATAGATTGGTAGATTCCATTCAATTCATTTTTTTTTTTCCTCAGGCTGCCCAGGTTTTACTGAAAATAAAAATGAGTAGGAATTTGATCTTATTAGTTTGTTTTTTGTTTGGAAACATCACAAAAATAGCATCACTGTTTCCAGAAGGAGCTTGAAAGCTAGACAAACACATTGAGGACTAGAAGAAATTCTAGGCCTTGCATAACAGGTTCTAGAGATGCATTAAACTCTATTAGCAAATCTATTACTGAAGAAATGTTTAGACTGGTTCCCAGAGCTCTAATTACTTTAATTGATGTCATGTCATAGGTATGAAGTTAAGTCCACAAACTCTAGAATGTAGGAAATAGGACTTTCTTTCCTTTCCCTTCCTTTTTCCTTTCCTTTCCTTTCCTTTCGGCAGAGTCTCACTCTTGTTGCCCAGGCTGGAGTGCAGTGGCACGATCTCGGCTCACTACAACCTCTGCCTCCTGGGTTCAAGCGATTCTCCTGCCTCAGCCTCCTAAGTAGCTGGGATTACAGGTGCCCGCCACCATTCCCAGCTAACTTTTGTATTTTTAGTAGAGATGGGGTTCCACCAAGTTGGCCAGGCTGGTCTCGAATTCCCGACCTCAGGTTATTCGCCCGCCTCGGCCTCTCTAAGTGCTGGGATTATAGGCATGAACCACCACACCCAGCTGGGAATAGGACTTTCTTAATTTTCCTGTAACTCAACCTAATTTTAATATGTAGTCTCCGTTTTGCCTAGTGTCAGAAACATTCTTAGTCCATTCACTGAGTTATGCTTAATTTCCAGGGTTCCTAGGTATTGCCAAATTGTCAAGGTCTGGGGGCTTCCACACCCGCATGTCATGTGTAGGGCATCATTTCTTTCTCCTCCCAGGCTGCCACCTGTATGCTATTAACACTCACCACAGCAGAGAGCTGAGGATTGTGGTTGCAATTCGGAATAAACTGCTTCTGATCACAAGAAAACACAACAAGCCAAGCGGGGTCACCAGCACCTCATTGTTATCTCCCCTGTCTGAGTCACCTGTTGAAGAATTCCAGTACATCAGGGTAGGTTTGCTCTTTAAATCATTTATCTCCCAACCAAGTTGTCTTGAAGCAGACTCTGTCCTTCCACCCAGAGTTTGTTACCCACTGAGGTTGTCCCACTGTTTAGTAGCCAACTAGGGAAACCCTCATCTCTGGTGCCCTTGTTTCCCCCAGAAGACTAAAGCTAAAGCTCATTCATTCCAGTGAACATCTACGGGTGCTGTTCTAGGTACGAAGGACACAGCGATGACCAAAACAAAGTCTTCTGATGGGGATTACTTTCCAGTTGACAGTTAACAGAAATAAGCAAATAAAGCTATGATGGCTGGCATAAAGAAATACTAAAATTAAACATAGAGGAGGCCCAGGGAACAAAGGATAATGGAGCAGGGAGTTGGGAGATTCTGTTTAGAAAGAATGTCCAAGGAAGCCCTCTCTGAATAGGTTACCTGTGAGCAGAGATCCAAAAGAAGTATGGGAGTGAGTGATGAGGGTATCTAGGAAAAGGATATTCCAGGCAGAGGGAGCAGCCAGGCAAGGGCCCTGAGGTCCTATTGAAGGCACAGTCAAGAGCAGAGGGAACAAGGCAGGCAGGTCAGAGAGAACTGGGAAATATACTCTTGAGCCCTCAGGCCATTGCAAAGACTTCGGCCTTGACTCTGAGTGAGATGGGAAACCACTGGAAGGTTTGAAGCAGAGAAGTGGCATGTTTTGAAAAGATTGTCCTGGCTTCTGGGTAGAGGGGAGCTTAGGAGGCCAAGGGTGGAAATAAGAAGGCCTGCTACGAGACCAGTGCAGGATCCTGGCAAGAAAGGTTGGTGGCTTTGGTAGCAGGAGAGATGGGAAGAAGCAGTGGGCAATGCTTTCCTGCTTGCCTCAGTCAGCAGGATTTGCTGGGAGATTGAAGGGGGAGCTTGTGAGAGAAACCTCCAGGTTCAAGTTCCCTCCCTGACGTCACCATCTCTTATCTTTTAAAGACTAGGATACATTAAGGTATGGAATATATCTAGCATTGGCCACTAAGATGGAGTATTTCTACTGGAGAGCTGAGAAGGTATTTTTTGCTTAGAGTTAAAGCCTTTTGAATTATGCCTATCAATTTCTGCTAATGTTCAACTTCAGGGGACAGAGCAACATGACAGTTAAGTTAAAACATGTCTGCTAATGTTCATCTTCAGGGGACAAAGCAACGTGACAGTTAAGTTAAAACACATCTGCTAATGTTCAACTTCAGGGGACAGAGCAACATGACAGTTAAGTTAAAACACGTTAAAATCTTGCTCTACTTAAGTGTTAGCTTTCTTCCTATAGTGATTTGCTATTTTAATGAAGATTTACATGCAGCATATACATTTATGTAATATAAGCACTGAAATTAAATCTCCTGAGTTTATATCTTAGCTCTACCCTGTGTAAACTTTGTGATGACTTTTAAGCCTCAGTTTCCTCATCTGTAAGACAGAATAGTAGCTGTACCTACCTTATAAGTAGGATTCAATGAGAACAGTGCCTAGCACATGTTAAGTACACAAATAGATTAGTTAGCAATTATTAATACTATTACTGAATCCCAGGACAGGACCAGACGACATAAGGGATAAAGCAGACCATGCTGTTGATTGCATTTTGTTTAATTGTTTCCTGGCCTCAACCCTTTCCAGTAGACAGAGGCCTGAGTCTTGAGGACAGGTTATGGGAAGGAGATGTCTGATGTGACCCCTGGCACTCCTCTCTTGTCCCTTCTTCCCTGTAGCACGGGGCTCTGCAGGAGCCTGGAGAGGGTGCCTTCTCTGTAAGGAGGGAATGGGCAGTGGGGCTTGGCATGGAGCTGGCTGCTCTGTTCTCACCCCTGTCTCTTGTATCCTCACCAACCACACAGGAGATCTGTCTGTCTGACTCTCCCATGGTGATGACCTTAGTGGATGGGCCAGCTGAAGAGAGTGACAATCTCATCTGTGTGGCTTATCGACACCAATTTGATGTGGTGAACGAGAGCACAGGAGAAGCCTTCAGGCTGCACCACGTGGAGGCCAACAGGGTAAGCCAGCGGTTGTGGGGACAAGTGAGAATCAGAAAAGAGTAATCATCGTTGTGTATTCTAACCCTGACATGCCATGATTTGGATTTCTTTAAAATTATGTACTATTCATCACATCAGTATTATGTGATTCACTATTTAGACTGAGCCATGTGAAGTTACCATTTTTATAGGTCAGAATGGTTCTATCTATTATCATGTGACTGTCCCATTTGCCCTGTTTAGTTTTCAGATCTTTCCTTGCCATTCCATCCTTCCGAATAAAAGAGATATGAAAAGGCCGGGCACAATGGCTCACGCCTGTAATCCCAGCACTTTGGGAGGCCGAGGCAGGAGGATTGCCTGAGCCCAGGAGTTCGAGACTGGTCTGGGCAACATGGCAAGACCCTGTCTGTATTTAAAATTAAAAAAAAAAAAAGACATGAAGAGTCAAAAGGCTGACTATAATAACTAAATAAATGAGAGCATTTGTTAGATGATTTGTCCTGGGAGGGTCCTTGGAGAATAAGCTTGACCTCTGAGGCACTGCAGCCTCTCATCTTGGGGACTGGGTGTTTGGGGTGGGTACCGCACCCTCCCTACCCCCTTAAAAGCCCACTAGGAAAGGAAGAAGGGGTGGAAACCCATTAGGAGAGAGTGAGCAGGCAGATTTGCCCTGAGAGTCTACACCCCTGGCCTGATGCACAGGGAACAAGGATGTCCTAGTGTGGCACAAAATCTAGGGCCACCCAAAACTGCACTCATGTTCTAAAGGTGACTGTGTGGGGTTTGAACCTTGGCGCCCACTGGACAGTGGTGAGCACTCACCACCCTGAGGCCTGGCAGCCTGTCTGTCACTGGAGAGCGTTCAACACTGACACTGACATTAGCAGATCACAGAGCTCTTCAGCCCACGTATGTATCTCTGTGAGGCAGGACAAGGCCTGCTGTCAGTGAGCCATTGAGGTTTGCAGCATGCAGTGCAAGCCAGTATTCTGGCCTAGGTACTGAGGAAACCACAGAATGGGGATGTCAGTCCCAGGGAGACTAACTCCTAGTGAGGGCTTCCGGACCCACAGGCTACCTCCAGTCCTGTTCAGCTAAATCAAACAGACTGCAGAATTCTTCCAATTATGCTTTACAACTTGTATTAATTGTAAATATGCTCTGTATAAATATTAAAATTGCTAATTACTATTTTAGGAAGACTTAAGACCTAATTAGAGCAAGATTTTAAGAAACAGAAAAATAAGAAATAGAAAACTGTAGTTGTGATTAGGAGACCTTCTTGTCTTCAGCTATTGTTGATCATAGAGTGGTCTGTCATTTCTCTTATCTATATTGGTGGTGGCCAGACTTGTCTGCAATTGGAGTCATCTGAGGAGTTTGAAAATATACCACTGCCTGTGTTCCTCCTCCAGGGATTTCCTGGGTCTGGGGTGTGGCATGGGTTTGGGTATGTTTAAATGGTCCCCAGATAATTGTAATATTTAGCCAAGTTGGGAATCCCTGGTATATTTCATTGCTTTGCAACCCTGGCTGTCATTCCTTGGAGAGCTTTAAAAAGGTCAGTGTCTGACCCCAGGCCAAGCCAATTATATCAGAATCTGGGGGTGTGTGGTACTTGAGAACCAATATTTGTTTAAGTCTGCCCCCAGGTGATACTAATATAGACCTAGGAGAAGGAGTGGGTCCTGAAACTTCCTAATTTAAAGCTGGGAGGAATGCCGCCCACTCCCCCCACCTGCCGCCCCCCACTGCCTGGGCATCCCTGGACCAGCATGTCTTCCTGCCACTGACTTCTGAGGAGCTGGAGCCCTGATTTGTACTTTAAAAGTTCTCCCCCCTTGGCCGGGCACAGTGGCTCACACCTGTAATCCCAGCACTTTGGGCGGCCAAGGCCGGCGGATCACCTGAGGTCAGGAGTTCGAGACCAGCCTGGCCAACATGGCGAAACCCCATCTGTACTAAATATACAAAAATTAGCCGGGTCTGGTGGCACACGCCTGTAATCCCAGCTACTCAGGAAGCTGAGGAAAGAGAATCGCTTGAAGCCAGGAGGCGGAGGTTGCAGTGAGCCAAGATCGTGCCACTGCACTCCAGCCTGGCGACAGAGTGAGACTCCGTCTCCAAAAAAAAAAAAAGTTCTCACCCCCTTCTTCCTTCTCAAAACTGTGTAAGCAGCCAAACAAAGCAGAAATGCCATGGTGCAGCAGGTCCTTGTTCAATCAGTCCTTTTCCTGGCAGCTAGTTTCCTAAGACTTAGCCAGCTTTTGCTAGTGGAAAAGTCCTCACCTCATTTCAGAGAAACTTTCTGACAAGTTCTATTTTAAAATAAATCATGCTTAAGTGGCTGAAAATTATGCAGTTTACTTACTCATCAGGGTAGCTATAGAGAATATCATTTTATTAAATTTCTTTTATATGGTGGTTTTTATTATTTACCTATATTTAATGTCCTATAATTCATTATAGGATTTCTTTTTCCTATGATTTGTAAAGACCCTGGATAAATTGGGTTAAAAACCATTTTCTTTGATGACTTCTGTGCTTTGTTTTTTGGATGGCTGTCAGGAACGACTCTCAAGTTTTCTGTCCTCTCTTCTATGTGCTTCTTAAAAGACAAATATACAAAGTTTTTTCCTAAGAGAAAAAAAAAATGTATTTTTGTTGTTGTTGTTGAGACTGAGTCTCGCTCTGTCGCCCAGGCTGGAGTGCAGTGGCGCAATCTCGGCTCACTGCAACCTCTGACTCCCTGGTTCATGCGATTCTCCTGCCTCAGCCTCCTGACGAGTAGCTGGGATTACAGGCACAGCCACCATGCCCAGCTAATTTTTGTATTTTTAGTAGAGACAGGGTTTCACCATGTTGGCCAGGATGGTCTCAATCTCCTGACCTCGTGATCCCGCCCACCTTGGCCTCCCAAAGTGCTAGGATTACAGGTGTGAGCCACCGCACCCGGCCAAGAAAAAAAAGTTTTTAAGGAAAAAAGAGGAAAAAAAAACCCTTCCCTATTTCCTGGCTCTGAGAGGATCAGCGTGTACAGCCCTCCCGTGGTAGAATGGTGGCTGCACAGCTCCCAGCAGGCACAGTGCAGTGCACAGCTCCCAGCAGTGCTTAGTCAGATGCACTCACTCATCTTTCAAGGAGGGTACTGTCTGATTGGGGAGATGAGCCCTAAGAAAATGAAAAAGATAATGAGCTGTATGTTTTCTAATAGCTGGTTAGAAATAGGCCTTGTGGGAACAGGACTAGCTTTTTACCAAGATGTTCCTGCAGCTCAGCACCCAGGGCAGTGGGGACAGGAGAGAGAAGCTGACACAGCGTAGGTCATTGGAATTTCATTTCCATTCCGTCTACATTCGCTGCCTGCCCGCCTCTGTGGGCACCAGTGTTAACTGGGCAGGCCTCGCTTCCTGCTCCCATTCCTCCTCTCTTAGCCAGGACCACTTGATCCCTATTTCAGGCTTGTACCCACCCCGGGTTCTGTAACAATCCTAGCTCAAGAGAGGAAATGTTTAAGAAGCACTAAAGCAACATTCTGAAAGTCACTGACAAGTTCACTGTACCAGTGGGCCTGCTGTGACCCACTGCCGCTGCTTTAACCACCAGCACTGACCTCGTTCCCAAAACCAAGTTCTCCTCTAGGGGGAACTGCAGGCATAGCCATGGGATCTGGGTCCCTGGTTTATGGGAGGGGCTCAGGTCCTCATCTTGACATCTGCCCAGAATCCAGTGGTTCTCAGCTGGGGGCTGAGCCCAGAATCACAGGGAAGGCTGAAGGCAGAGCCAGCTAGGGGAGGTACAGTTCCTACTTCATTTGTTACAAGTCTGTGTTTTGAATTTTTACAACCACCATACCTTATTTGTTATCATTTAAAAATACCAATAGAATGAACTACTTATTACTTTTTATTTTTTTTAAGAGAGAGAGAGAGACAGGGTCTAGCTCTGTCCCAGGCTGGAGTGCAGTGGTGCAATCATAGTTCAATTCTCCCTCGTTGGCCTACCAAAGCACTAGAATTACAGGCGTGAGCCACCATGCCCAGCCAGAACTACTTATTGTTAATCAAACTTATGAAATAAAGATTTAATGCCTATGTCCTACACCAGACCTGCCATATCAGGGTCTCCAGGAGCAAGAACCCCACCAGGCCCCTGTCCCAAGGTGGAGACAGACACCTATATCAAAGCATAAAATAGGTCTCATTGTGATAAGTGTTAATAAAGGTCTGAATAATAAAGTGCTGTGGCATGCCTGAGGAGGAAGTGGTTAAGGGTTAAGTCCAAGCCTGTTTCTGAATCCTGGCCCTGGGGCTGAAGCCTGCCACCACCTGTCCTGCAGCCCAACTCTCTGAATATTGCCACGTCTGTCTGCCTGTCAGCACAGCGTTGGAGCCCCTTGGTAGACTTACTTGATGCCAAGTACCCCCCTGGTGTCTGTGGTCATTGTGCATAGATCTTGGTCTAAAAGGCTGCCTGAACTTCCTCCATACGTGTCACCACTGCCACCCTCCCTCACCCCACCCCAAACACACACACAGGCCTTATCTCTAAACTAAAAGGCTGTCTAGTTCCACCTTTCCCACTGCAGTCAACCCTCCCATAATTATAATAATTGTGGCCATCACTGAATGGCCACCTCTGTGTACCAGGCCCTGGGTCAGAGCATGTCATAAGCGTTATGTCTTGGAAGGGGCTCTTCATTTCTCCTTTTTTTTTTTTTTTTTTTTTTTGAGACAGAGTTTTGCTCTTGTACCCCAGGCTGGAGTGCAAGGCACGATCTCAGCTCACTGCAACCTCCACCTCCCAGGTTCAAGCGATTCTCCTGCCTCAGCCTCCCAAGTAACTGGGATTAGGTGCCCACCACCACACCCGACTAATTTTTTTTTTTTTTTTTTGTATTTTTAGTAGAGACAGGGTTTTGCCATGCTAGCCAGGCTTGTCCTGAACTCCTGACTTCAGGCCCACCTCGGCCTCCCAAAGTGCTGGGATTACAGGCATGAGCCACCATGCCTGGCACATTTCTCCATTTTTATTGAAAAGGATACTGAAGTCTGAAAGAAGAAGTCACTTACTTACCCCAGAGCACACAGCTAGTAAGTGGCAGAGGCAGGACTTGGACCCCAGCTGGCTGACTCCAGAGACCATGTTCCCACAGCTGGTGGAGATAGCAGGTCCAGCCACAAAGCTGGTAGCACTCGGCCCCTCCTGTGGAGAAGCTCCCAGTCTGGCAGAGCAGACACGGTGCAGCACAAAGCCTCTAGCTGAGATAGTGAAGTAAAACTAACATGTACAGGGACATCTGAGGAGGAAGTGATTCTAAGTCAAAGTGGTGGGGCCAGGAAGGCTCCTTTCTGGGGTCAGAGGAGACTCCAGGACCATCCTTCATGTAATATACCCATTGTGCTGGTTCCTTATCTAAATAAAGGTATCAGCCAACATTGAGCATTTACCGAGCTCCAGGCCCTGTGCTAGGTGCTTAGATAAGTTACCTCCTGGAGTCCTCAAGCCAGTAGGCCTAGATACTCTTATTTTCTACCATCTTACAAACGAAGAAACTGAAGGTCCGAGAGGGGAAACAACTGGCGTGAGTGCGCATGCCTCTGAAGTGATGGAGCTGGGATTTCATTTACTCACTTGCCCATCGGATGAGTTTATTCTATCCCTGCCACCCGCCAGGCCCTGATCTGGATGATGAGGGGCCAGCAGTGAGCAGCACAGACAGGCCTTTGCGTCATGAGCCTTAGATCTCATGGGGAGGGGAGCCACAGGGAACAAACAGACAAGAGAGCACCAGAGGGTGAGGGACGCTCTGCAGAGAGCCTAAAACACAGGGCATGATAGGAGCCATGGGGATTATTTTGGATTTGACAACCCCCGGGTCTGTCCAATGCCAGTGCTGGAGCTCTTGGCCACTGGTCCTCACTGTCACTCCCTGCTGAGCTCCTGCAACTTTTGGTTGAGGCATTTGCCCCATTATACCTTGTTTTATGTACTTATGTGCTTTTCTGGTTTTTTTTCTTAAGGGGTCAACCTCACCTTATTCTTTTCTGTATCCTAGTGGCACTGAGTACGTGCTAGATGATGACAGATGGGAGAGAGCTGGGGATTCCATTGGAAGGGGCACCCAAGCCCAGGCAGTGGCACTGGCTGAGGATGGCCAGTTGGGGCCTTGGCACCATAATGAGACCTTTTAGAGGTGAAGGCTGTGTTCTGGTGACACCAGTGAAGAGAAGGGTCAGCCAGTGCAGGGCCAGTGGGAGGAGCACAGTGTGGACGGAAGGGCTGGGACAGAGGAGCCAGCAGGAGCCCACAACATGGTGCTCCTGCGAGGAGGTCAGGGCTTAGCCTAGAACAGCAGCAGGGGCGCAAAAAAACACCTGAGAAACTGTGTGAAGAGGCTGCTGCTGGACTTGGGTTGGAGGTGGCCCTGAGACTTTGAGAATAGTTATGCTAACAAAAAGGAGGAGGTTTAGAAGGAAAGCTGGTTGTGTGGGAGATAAAAAGCCAATAGCCTTCACTGAGTGCTCATCATGCATGAGGCCCTGTGCTAAAATCTCTGCCTTGTCTCACTGAATTCCCATTACAATCCAGCAGGGTCAGTGTTCTCATTATGCCTGCTTTACAGACGAAGACCTAAGGCCAGAGGCTAAGCCATTTGCCACACACCACAGAGGCAGTAAGTGGCCTAGACAGGGCTTGATCTCCTGTCTGTCTGCCCAGTCTGTGCCCCTCCAACCACCCCACCCCCAATCCACTACCTCCTGCTTTTAATGACTTGGATGTGGAATCAGTTACATCTGAGAACAAACGACATAGTCTAGGGGCTGCAGCCCTGGGGAGAATGTGTGCCTGAGCCCGTGAATTTAGGGTTTGGGGCACAAAGCAAAATTTGGAGCTATAGAAGTGGGGTTTTACTAAGGAGAGAAGAGCCAAGAAATTGAAGAATAATCTGAGGTGGGAGAGAGGGCAGGAGGCAGAAGATGTCACCCATCAGAGGCTGCAGAGGGCAGGATGGATAGATGAGCAGAGGCCAAGGCCTTCGGTTGGGGAGAAGGAGATCTTGGCTGAGCTCAAAGGGTGGTTTTCCTGGAAGCACAGGAGGCCAGGCTCTAAGGGTTGAGAATACAAGGGAGGAAGTGAAAGGAGCAGGAGGCTCTTAGAGGGCTGGAGTTTTGAAAATCAAGAAGGACCAAGGACACCATCAGGTTGAGTGCCCTCCTCTCAAATGCAGAAACTGAGGCCCAGAGAGAGGAGTTTGCCCCAGACCACGGAACTAGGTGTTCTGACACCCTTTTCATTGCACCATGCTGCCTCTCTTGACATGAAGAACAGAGAAAGAATAAAGTGTGAAGACATGCCGTGGCGATTTTAAGGTGCACAGACTTTATCTGTTGGAGGCAGAAGGATGCCTCGCTGGAGGTACGAGAGCGGTAAGGTTGAAAGAGAACCAGAACATTAGTTCAGATGTTGGCTGTGGCGTGTACCAGTCAAGGGACTTAAGTGACTTCACCCTGAGCCTCACTTTCATCTTCTGTAAAATGATAATTATACCATAATGTCAATAATATTAGGTTGATGAAAAAGTAATTGCAGTTTTTGCCATTGGAAATAATGGCATATAAACCTGAGGCATTTCAATAGAGAGAGGAGACATACCAAACACAGAGCTTCTCAACGGCTATGAAAAGATGATGAGAAAGTCCCAGAGAAGAAAGAATGGAGAGACTTTTCTTTCTTTTTTTTCTTTTCTTTTCTTTCTCACTTCCATTGTATTATAATCCCAGCCCCCAATGTGCATTGTGGGTGCTGGTGGGGCAGACATGACCCTATGGCACCTGCATCACGGAGGGCCACAGCCTCCACAAATGCTCACAACTTGTAAAAGTCTTTTCACAGGGTCAGCATCCAGCCTGCCCACTACCGTTGCCCGTTATCATTGCAGGTTAATTTTGTTGCAGCTATTGATGTGTACGAAGATGGAGAAGCTGGTTTGCTGTTGTGTTACAACTGTAAGTTAAGGATGTGCTTTTATCTTTATTTGCTTAAATGGACTGGTTTTTTTTTTTTTTTCTGGGCAATTTAAAAAGATTGTCCTTAGATTTACCCAGTGTATCATTCCTGGGTTTGTAATTGCCTTCCAGGAAGGAACTGAAAAATACCTTCCTCCCTGAGTCTCCCGCTGCGCTCCAGGCCTCTTGGTGACACAGTGCAAGAACTGGCACTTGTGATGCTATCTCCAGGATGCGCCAGTGATGACAGTGGCTTCCATTTAGGAGGCCCTTACTGTGTGCCAGGTGCTGTGCTCGGTATGCTGTGGTCATTGTCTCACTTGATTCTCACAATGAATGCCCGCAGCAGGCTTGGTTATTATCCCCAGTTTAGAGATGAGGCAACTGAGGCCTAGAGAGGTGAACTCGTCAAGGTCTTGTGGCTACTAAGCAGCAGGGCCAGGGTTTGCATCAGGTGCTCTCTTGACTCCAGCACCCACAATTTTAACCACTGTCGCTATTCTACATTTTGCTGTTTCTCAGGTATTAATGAAATCAGCCTCAACCCAGGGTATCCAGCCTCAGTTGGCCTAGTTTGGATTAGGTGGCAGGGTAGGTGTTGGGCAGACCAAAGGTATCAAATGGGATCTTTAAGGATTTTCAGCATTTCAAAAGCTAATATTATAATACATTTTCATAAAAATGATGTTTTAAGGGTAAAAGAAAAGAAGTAAGCT
The DNA here is from genome assembly GCF_028858775.2 of Pan troglodytes. Lineage (NCBI taxonomy): Eukaryota > Metazoa > Chordata > Mammalia > Primates > Hominidae > Pan > Pan troglodytes. The sequence continues at coordinate 11,088,623 of NC_072409.2, read as the reverse complement.
ATTTTCCTAGATAAAGCTGCCCAGTCTAACAAGACATAAAACATGTTTTTCGGCCTAGGATTTTATCAATTTAGAGTGGTAATGCTGGGTCAGATGTTTTGATTAATTAATCTTTGATTAATAAGTATAAGAAAGCTAATTATTAGAAGAGAAGGTTGTTTTACAAACATCATCTTTCAAAATTCGAGATTTATGGGGAATAAATTAGGAGAAGGTGGTTAAACCTCTTCAACAATAAATTGCTCTTTGGGGACATTTTATGCACAGAACTGTGCACCCTCCTCAGAACAGCAGGTCTTTAATGGCCCATGTGATGAGAAGGGCCCCATCAAGGCAGCAGGAACGGGCCACTCTCCCACACCCCATGGGCCAGGCCACTGCCACTCCTGCTGCCCTGCATCCCCAGGTTTATGGCTGTGTGGTAGAAGTCACTTCTGTAAGAAATTCACCTTTCTAAAATAAAGTATGCTCTTTTTTCTGAGACATCTATAGAATAACTTGTGGCAGAGTGTTTTAAAAACTGATTTGGATTTTTTTTATCCTTTAACCGTGTGAAAGGATGGAAGGGATTTTAGGTGGAAGAGAAGTTAAGAACAGAAAGATAGAGCAGGTTTTTAGAGTGGGAGAATTAATCCCAAAGAAAAAGAGGGCATGGAAACAAATGTGGATGCCATGGGCTCTGTGCCAGACTTGCCAGTGCTGACTGGAACAGGCCGGGCTCCTCACTCAGCGGCTCCTGCCTCAGCTGTGGTTCCCGCAGCCTCTGGGTCTCACGGAACCCTTCCTTGGGAGTTCCATTTCTCATGGCTTTGCTCATCTTCCGGCTTCAGGCTCTGACTTCATCTCAGGATGGGATCGGTGTGTGTCTGTTTTCATAGATCCACTACATCAGAAGTATCTTTACATCTCTGTATCTTTACATCCCAAGGCCAAGGCCCTGGCAACCTCAGAGGTTCCCATAGCTTCAGTCTTCCCCAAACCATGCCACCTCCTCCCATTTCTTTGGGTCAGGAATCTGGCTTTTGTTTTCCATATTTCTTTTTCCCAAGACATTGGGAGGCATCTGGTGAACAACACCAATAAAACAGTTCTCTCCCCACGGTCATCCAGGTCACTTCTCTAACTCATTCCTGCACACACAGCACACGTGGGATTTGCCTGTTTAGTCTATGTTCTTGACTTGATCACAGACGCCTGTACAATAAAGCCCCTTTTCAACAAGGTGCTGCAGAATGATAATGCTCTCCCCAAAATCTGAAACTGATTTGTATCATTGAAGTTTTTTTCTGTATTAAAAATAAAGCAAAATTAAAAATAAATTTTATGTGGAGGAATTTTTATCTCAGATATGTTAGAGTTGAAAATATTTTATAATGGAGATTGCAACTTTCAGTTATGTGTTATTTGAAAAAAATATATATTCACTTGGTAACCTTTAGGGGAAAAAACAGTATAAATTGTTCAATATGCTACTAATGTTGGGTTTTTTAAATAATTAAACTCTATTTTTATTACCAGAATCTGTCTTTAACTGTTTAAAAAGACAAAGAAAAAGAAAACTTGGCTCTGCCCTTAGCACCCAGTAATCATTCACCTTTAATGCAAGTAATTTCAGTGCTAAGGGCAAACTCTTGTGTTTGCTGATGATGCTTTAAAGATAATCATGCCAGGAAAACTAGAAAAGCTCGCATAAGTGCCCCTTGTTTTTGATGTGATCATATTTAACCTCACTAAGTCTTCACTTTCAGATAAGTAATAGTAAGAATACAAAACCTGCTTCTTACAACTGTTGTAAGTACTAAGCAGGATGATACCTGTAAAGCCCACAACACATTGCCTGACATGACAGGATTTTATTTTCCCACTATTTATTCCAGAATCATCAGAGTATTTATTCAGAACTCAGTTTTTTAACCTTCATAGACTTTCTTTTTTTTTTTTTGAGGTGGAGTTTTGCTCTTGTTGCCTAGGCTGGAGTATGGTGGTGTGATCTCAGCTCACTGCAACCTCTGCCTCCCAGGTTCAAGCGATTCTCCTGCCTCAGCCTCCTAAATAACAGAGAGGCGACGGGATCCACAAGGTTGAAGAGGAGCACTCTGGCTGCTGTGGGGCATTCGCCGAAGGGGTAGGGGTAGGGAGACCAGGGAGAAGGCGACTGCGTATATCTGATGAGAGGACAGCAGTGGGACCAGAACTACAGCAGTGGAGATGCTGAGAAGGTCAGGTCCAAAATACATTTCTTTCTTTTTTTTTTTTTTTTTCCGGATAGAGTCTAGCTCTGTAGCCCAGGCTGGAGTGCAGTGGCACAATCTTGGCTCACTGCAACCTCTGCCTCCCAAGTTCAAGCAATTCTCCCATCTCAGCCTCCTGAGTAGCTGGGATTACAGGCACGTGGCACCACACCCGGCCAATTTTGTATTTTTAGTTAGAGACGGGGTTTCACCATGTTGGTCAGGCTGGTCTCGAACTCCTGACCTCAGGTGATCCACCTGCCTCAGCCTCCCAAAGTGCTGGGATTACAGGCGTGAACCACTGTGCCCACCCCGAAATGCATTTCAAATATAAGGGCCAAGTGCAGTGGCTCACGCCTGTAATCCCAGCACTTTGAGAGGCTGAGGCGGGCAGATCATTTGAGGTCAGGAGTTCAAAACCAGCCTAGCCAACATGGTGAAACCCCGTCTCTACTAAAAATACAAAAATCAGCCAGGAGTGGTGGTGCGCGCCTGTAGTCCTATCTACTGGGGTGACTGAGGCAGGAGAATCGCTTGAGCCCAGAAGGTGGAGGTTGCAGTGAGCTGAGATCACACCACTGCACTCCAGCCTGGGTGACAGAGCAAGACTGTCAAAACAAAACAAAACAAAACAAAAACATTTCAAATGTAAGAACCAAGATCCAGTACTCATCCCTCAAATCTGCTGCTTCCCCTGCCTTCAGCTTCCCAGCAGCAAGCACCAGCCTTCCACGGCAACACGGTGTCTTCGTGCAGCTTTCCTGTTTACACTACTGCTTTTTTATTAAATGGTGTTCAGTTGAAAAAAAAAAAAAAAAAAAAGAACCAAGCTAATTTGCTGATGAATCAAATTTGGGATGTGAGAGGAAGACGAAAAAAAAAGGAAGACTCTGCAGTTTGGAGCCTGAGCAGCTGGGAGAATGGAGAACACGGCTTCCTGAATGAGGAAAGCTCGGCCAAGAGCAAGTTTGAGGAAAAGCTCAAGAGTCCAGCCTGGACCCATCAGTGCCTTCCTGTACCCCCGTGGAGATGCCCAGTGACCTGGATGTGCAAGTCCAAGGCACTCAAGAAAGAGCTGTGCCTGGAACTCTTTCATTAGCATATAAATGATGTTTAAAGTCATGAAACTAAAGAAATTACCAAAGGGAAGGGAGAGACAGAGGCACCGGCAAAGTAGACTGAGGAAGAGTGCCCAGAAAGGCAGGGATTACCAGGAGCCTGCAGGAAGGAGGGCGTCCCCACCTGTGCCCCTGCCAGAGCAGGCGAGGCCTGTCTGAGAGGGACCCTTGGACCCAGCGAGGTGGAGGTCATTTGGAAGACGAGAGCGGGCGTCTCTGGAAAGCAGGGGGAGCACTTTTTCACAGCGGTTGTGAGGCGGTGGGAGAAGAGAAAGCAGACTGGGAGCACAGATGACTCTTCAGAGACTTGCTTTAAGGGAAAAAGAGAGAGGCGGGATGTAACAGCTACAGGAAGGGTCTTTTTGTTTTTCTGAAGTGTGGGATAAATAGTAAGTTTGTAAGGCCATGGGGGAAGCTCCAATAGGGAAGGGAGGACTAGTGGTGCCAGGGAGAGGGGGAGAATTGCTGGAGCAAGTCCCTGCATCTGTGGAAGCCATCAGGACACAGTGGGAAGAGGAAGGATTGGCCACACCTGAGAGCATCAGAGCCACAGGCAGCCGTGGCAGTGGTGCCCAAGGTGTCCTCTCTGGAGCATTTGTTCTCTCGGGAAGTAAGGGCTCTCTTGACTGTGGTTAGCTTTTTGTCTTAATTCACTCTGTCAGATACACAACTGTAAGACACTAAGATAACTGTTTTACAAGGCACAGTGGTCGCATCAAAGGAGTCCCTAAGCCCGATGGGCCAGGACATTCCAAAAAGATTGGACATAGTGGGAGAGGTACTTGTTTCTGGAGCTTCTGATGGCGCTGTCACCTCCCCTGTTCCTGCCCCGCAGCGCAGGCCTTGATCCGAAGCTCCGGCTTTCTACACCTCTCTCTCCCACGGAAGTGGGAAATATCAGGAGTTTAAAAAAAGAACTGTTAAACTGTACAGGATTCCATATGACAGGATGCCGTTGAAAGTGTGCTGCCCAGAGAGAAGGGAACAAGGAAGCAGATGGCATGAAAAGAAAAGAAGGGGAGAGCCTCCTTCAGTGAACCACAAACACCCAGAAGGCCAGACCATGGCCCAGCTCTCTGGCCCGGACCCCAGGACCCAGCTGGCACAGTGCTTGTGTCCATAAACTTTGCTGGACTGAGCCAAACCTGTGCCCTGTATCAGAGAGCCATATCAGAGGCAGATCTATCCAAGGAGACTTTTCTGTCCCCACCTTTCTGACATTGCTGTCCACTCTCCTTTTCAGACTTCCTTCTCTCCCAGCTTCTGTCCCATCTTCTTGCTTTCTTTCTGCCCCTCTGGCCCTCTTGTCTCAGTGCTGTGCCGTTCACAGTCTCTTCTCCAGTCACCCCTTAAACGCTGGCATTCCAGAGGGCCCTGTCCTCGCCTTTCCATCTGGTGTGCTCATTCTCCCCTGCAAGCTTGATTGCCAGTGTGCTGCTGCTGACTCCCAGGTCTCTCCAGTCCAGACCCACTGCTGAACTCTGCACCAATGTGTCACACTCCTTACTGTACAGCCCACTTCAGCAGCTCAAGGGCACCTCGGACTCAACCTGTCCACCCTGAACTCGAGATCTTTCCTCCTCACGTGTGCTCCTCCTCTGATGTGCCCCACCCCAGTGCAAGGGCAGCACCTTCCACCCATCACCCAAGCCAGAGACACAGTTGGCACAATGGACTTCTCCCTGCCTTTACTCCCCATCTCCAAGCTGTCTTCCCACACAGCTCAGATTCATTCCAAATGGCCTGTCTTTTATGGACCAGTCACTCCTCACCTGGTCGGTGTAGCACGCACGGAATTTCTTGGACTTTGGCTCCGTCTTAGAGCAACCCACCTCTCCCCTCTGCACTGCTGCTGGAGTCAGCTTCCTAGAACCCTGATGCTATCCTCTCACTTTCCCTAGCCAGGACTCCCTTCCCCAAGCCAGCCTCTGCCTTCGTCTGCCTTCCTTCACGTAGGAAATCTCTATGTGATTTCCAGAGATTCCTGGAGACAGGAGAAGTTGTGCCCTGATTCTGTGGGAAGCACGGAAGGAACTGGTGCAGGCTGTGTGCGTCACAGTGTTGGGTGACAACGGGAGCAGCTCACCAGTCTTGTTCTGAGCAAGAGGCTGAAGATCGAGGGATACATTCCCCATCTGTTTACCTGCCAGCTGTGCCTTGGTTCAAGGCAAATTTTATGTAGAATATAAAATGCTATTACAGAAAAAGTGTCATAAGACTTTATTCAAGATTTTCAATGTCATAGTTTTTGGTTTCATAATGACAAATATATTTTAAATGTTTTTTAATCAAGTGAGTCACATAATAACATATCATTAATGTGTTATATATTTTGTTATCACATATAATTACATAAACAAATTGGTCAATTGAACAAAATAAAGAATCCAGAAATAGATTTACACATATTTGGTAAATTGATTTTTGACAAAGGTGCGAAGGCAGTTCAATAGCAAAATAAGAGTCTTTTTTAACAAATGATACCAGAATAATTGGATAGACATGTGCAAAAAAAATTTTTTTTGAGAAGGAGTTTAGCTCTTGTTGCCCAGGCTGAAGTGCAGTGGTGCGATTTTGGCTCACGGAAACCTCCGCCTCCTGGGTCCAAATGATTCTCCTGCCTCAGCCTCCCGAGTAGCTGGGATGACAGGTGCATGCCACCATGCCCGGCTAACCAAAAACTTTGATCCATACCTCACATTCATTCATTCATTCATTCATTTTTCTTCAAAGCATTCACTCATTTATTCAGAACATATAAATAAGAAGTACAATATGTCAGGTATTGTTTTAGAGGACGAAGACACTATCCTTGCCCATCCCCATCCCAGGATTCTTGACACATAAACAAATTGGTGCAATGTGCTATAGGAGATGTGTAGGGGAATAAGAGTACCAAGAAAGAAGCCATGAGGTTGTGGGTGTTTGTGGGGCTGAGGATACAAGAAGTGTTTCCTGTAGGAGATAATGATAATATGTGTTTAGTCTACTATGTATTCTTAATCTATATTTGTAAAACAACGGTCCACATAATGATATCTGACTTGTACAAAATATCTTTTAGGGACAGTAGTTTTTATGCTGGCAAATTAAAATTATGCAAGAACTCTGGGACCCCTTAAGTTTTCCTGGGTCTTACTTACTTTGTAAATTTTAGCTCTACATAGTGTAATATATGTTTTATCTGAATGTTGAGACACACTAAGGAACAACACACTTCTTTTTGCACAGACTGGTAGCAACAGCTTTGGAATGTGTTTATCAAATTAAGAGACAAAAACACAAAATGCTACAGTTCAAAACTGGCTTTTTATTAGATCTGCTACTTTGCTTCAAACTTTAAACTATACCCAGATAATGCAAGAAACAGAGAAGTACCAGTTGCAGAAAACCCTCTGTGTTGATTGCCTTTTGGGAATTTTAACATTTGAATATACTTCCCAGTGTGGAAGCTTGGAGTCAGGGGTGGACTCCAGAAGATACAGGGGCCTACCTAGCTGTAACCACATTATTATGAAGAACAAAATTACAGCTGAATTAAATTTTGAAGGCTGTCCTTGAGAATATGCATAGAAAGTTTTGTGTTACCTAATAGATAATTTGTGAGCCTGATGTCATTCAAAAGCCAGAGAAGAAATATTCAGGCTAAAACAAAACTTCCTACTTTCTTAGAACAAAGAGAATGTACTTCTTGTTGGGAAGCTAAATCCTAGGAAAGGGAAAACAAATACTCATAGATTGCAAGTCCCAGAGAATTTTAAAGTGAGTAAGATCGAACCACCAGATGAACCAAGGACCTTCCTAGAGAACTGAAAAGAAGCCTCAAGTATTGCTATTGCTGTAGCGTACAGGCATCAGAGTGGGTGTTTTAGGGAGTTAGGTTGAGATCAGGTGGCCTACATGAGCTCTGGGAACCAAAACAGCAACATAGGAATATAGGTTAAATGTGTAGGTGGTGCTATAACTTTAAGTGGCTGAGTTCAAGATAATTTACAGTGATTTGGTCCTAGATGCTGTTATACTGGCACCCACCCAGCCTTTTTAAAAAGATAAAATCAGCCGGGTCCGATGGCTCACGCCTGTTTTCCCAGCACTTTGGGAGGCTGAGGCAGGAGGATCTCTTGAGGCCAGGAGTTCAAAACCAGCCTGAGCAATATAGTGAGACCCTGGTCTCTAAAAAAAAGAACATCAAAGCCTAAAAGTACAAAAGAGGTCTTTCAGGTTGCAGAGATAAGACATGATCCATCACCCCCTTGGTGGAAGAGTGAATAAAAATATTGGCCACTTTGATTTTGCTGCTGTTTAGAAGGACTCCTGGCTGGGCGCGATGGCTCATGCCTGTAATCCCAACACTTTGGGAGGTTGAGGTGGGCAGATCACTTGAGTCTGGCCAACATGGTGAAATGCTGTCTCTACTAAAATTACAAAAAATTAGCTGGGCATGGTGGTGCACACCTGCAATCCCAGCTACTTGGGAGACCGAGGCACAAGAATCACCTGAACCCAAGAGGCGGAGACTGCAGTGAGCCAAGATCAGGCTACTGCACTCCAGCCTGGGTGACAGAGTGAGACTCCGTCTCAAAAAAAAAAAGGAGGCTGGGTGCGGTGCTTCACGCCTGTAATCCAGGCACTTTAGGAGGCCGAGGTGGGTGGATCACCTGAGGTCAGGAGTTCGAGAGCAGCCTGACCAACATGGTAAAACCTCGCCTCTACTAAATACAAAAAATTAGCCGGGCGTGGTGGCTCATGCCTGTAATCCCAGCTAATTGGGAGGCTGAGGCAGGAGAATCACTTGAACCCAGGAGGTGGAGGCTGCAGTGAGCTGAGATTGCGCCATTGCGCTCCAGCCTGGGCAACAAGAGCAAAACTCTGTCTCAAAAAGAAAAAAAGAAAAAAAAAAAGGAAAGACTCCTCTCACATCAGATTTAAAAATTCATTCAAAATGGATCATAAAACTACATGAAAAACCTAAAACCTTACAAAAACTTCTACAAGAAAGCATAGAAGATATTTATGAGCTTGGGTTGGGAAAAGTTTCTTCGATATTGCACCAAAAGCATAATCCATAAAAGAAAAAATTAATAAATTGAACTTCATCAAAACTAAGAACTTCCTTGAAAAACACAAGCAAATGACAAGGCAAGGCACAGACAGAGAAAATATTTGCAAATCACCTATCTCATACAGGACTGGTAAAGGGAAAATATAAAGAACTCTCAATAATAAGAAAATAACCCAGTTAAAAAGAGGGCAAAACACTTGATGAGGTAGTCCATCAGAGAAGATTTATGGATGGTAAATAAGCACATGAAAAGGTGTTCAATATCATTAGCTATTAGGGCAATGCAAATCAAAACCACAATGAGGGCTGGACAAAGTGGCTTACGCCTGTAATCCCAACACTTTGGGAGGCTGAGATGGGAGGAACACTTGAGGCCAGAGTTCAAGATTAGCCTGGGCAGTATCATGAGACTCCATCTCTACAAAAAAAAAAAAAAAAAAAAAAAAAAAAACTTTTAAAAAAAACTATAATGAGGTACCACCACACAACTATTAAATGGCTAAAATGAAAACGATTGCTCGTAATCAGTGTTGGTAAGGATGTGAAGAAAATGGCTTTCTCATGTGTGGCTGGTGGAAATGTAAATTGGTATAATCACTTTGGAAAACAGTTCTTCAAAAAGTTAAACATTCACTCACCATATGGCCCAGCCGTTCCACTTCTAGGAATGGATGCAAAAGAAATAAAAGCACAGGCTGGGTGCGGTGGCTCACACCTGTAATCTCAGCACTTTGAGAGGCCAAGGCAGGCAGATCACCTAAGGTTAGGAGTTCAAGACCAGCCTGGTCAACATGGTGAAACCCTGTCTCTACTGAAAATACAAAAAAATTTAGCCAGGCGCGGTGGCAGGCACCTGTAATTCTAGCTACTCGGGAGGCTGAGGCAGAAGAATTGCTTGAATCCGGGAGGCAGAGGTTGCAGTGAGCCAAGATTGCGCCGTTGCACTCCAGCCTGGGTGACAGAGCAAGACTCTGTCTCAGAAAAAAAAAAAAAAAGAAAAGAAAGAAATGAAAGCATATGTATGTCCCCACAAAGATTTGTATCCAAATATTCATAGCAGCATTATTTGTATTAGCCCAAAACTGAAAACAACACAAATGTCCATTGTGGAGCTTTTAAAATATGTCCACAAGTTCTTTGATAATTCTTCCCTCAAGAGGTGGAGATCATTCCTCTTCCTTTGTAGGCAGGCTGGACTTAGTGATTCCTGTCTACCAAACAGAGTATCGTAGAAGTGAAGGTATGCAACTTCTAAGACTAGGTCAAAAAAGGCATTGCGACTGCCTTATGGTTCCTTGTGTCACTCACTCTGGAGAAGCCAGCTGTCATGTCCTGAGGACACTCAAGCAGCCCAGGGGAGAGGTCCTTGTGGTGAGGAACTAAGTCCTCTGCCAAGAAGCATGTGAGTGTGCCATCTTGGAAGCAGACCCAAGTCAAGCCTTCTGATGACTGTAACCTCCAATGACATCTTTTTTTGTTTGTTTGTGAGACAGAGTCTTACTCTGTCACCCAGGCTGGAGTATAGTGGCGTGATCTTGGCTCACTGCAACCCCTGCTTCTGGGTTCAAGCAATTCTCATGCCTCAGCCTCCCAAGTAGGCTGGGATTACAGGCACACACCACCACGCCCAGCTAATTTTTGTATTTTTGGTAAAGACAGGGTTTCACCATGTCAGCCAGGCTGGTCTCGAACTCCTGACCTCAAGTGATCCACCTGCCTCGGCCTCCCAAAATGCTGGGATTAGAGGCATGAGCCACTGCACCCAGCCTCTTAACATTTTTTTTTTTGAGACAGTCTCGCTTACTGTAGGCTCCGCACCCCAAGTTCACGCCATTCTCCTGCCTCAGCTTCCCAAGTAGCTGGGACTACAGGCGCCTGCCACCTTGCCCGGCTAATTTTTTGTATTTTTAGTGGAGACGGGGTTTCACCGTGTTAGCCAGGATGGTCTCGATCTCCTGACCTTGTGATCTGCCCGCCTCGGCCTCCCAAAGTGCTGAGATTACAGGCATGAGTCACCGCGCTCGGCCAGCCTCTTAACATTTTAACATCTCTGAATTTAGCATGCATCTTATAATTATAGTGGACAGCTTTCTTTCTTTCTTTCTTTCTTTTTTATGGGACGTTTTAAAGGATGTCTTATTACTTTTGCCAGAAAAACAGTACATCTTTTATTCAGTGACATCCTAGATTCAGTGAAATATGGTAAGTTTTGAAATCTAGGTAAGAAGAACAATTTTGTAGTTGAAAATAAATTCCTAAAATTGTCCTAAAAAATGGCAGAAAACCTGATTGAGTCAGTAAGTATAGAAGATATTGGAAAGTTTTTTAAAAACTAGCCTCCACAAAAGGGTCCCAACCCTCGTGGAATTTGGGACAAGGACAATCCAACATCACTGTAGAATCTAAGAAAAAGTTTGAACAAATGGACAAATATACTATGCTACTGAATGGGAAGACTTCATCTTGCAAAGATGTATATTTCTCCTCAGATGAAATAAATTAATGTGATTCCAGTCAGAATCCCAATTCTTTTCTCTTTATGCCTGGCATGTAGTAGGCACTCCATAAATATCTGCTAAGTGATTAGATGAGTGATTTGCCAAAAATTTTTTAAAAGATTTGTCATGAAGGATGATTATTTCTTTAACATAATTTATTGCAAAGCTACAATAATTAACACAGTATGATGCTGGTGCAAGAATAGACGAGCCACTCAATACAACAGAATAAAGTCCAGAAATAAACTCAAGTATATATAAAATGTATACGATGAAAGTAGCATTTCAAATCTGTAGAGACATGATGAATTTTTTTAAAGATAACGTTAGGACAATTGGACAAACTTTTGGAAAAAGTAAATGTATGCCTCTGTTTTTAGTTCTAAATAAATTAAAAGTGAAATATAAAAAGTCAGTGTCTGAAATTTATAAAAGAAAACATGAACCACTGTGTACCAAGTCTTAGCAGTGGAGAGAGCCTTTATAAGGACGACATTAAAGCAGAAGCCGGCCGGGAGGGGTGGCTCACACCCGTAATCCCAGCACTTTGGGAGGCTAAGGCGGGCAGATCACTTGAGGTCAGGAGTTCGAGACCAGACTGGCCAACATGGTGAGACCCCATCTCTACTAAAAATACAAAAATTAGCCGGGCGTGGTGGCATGTGCCTGTAATCCCAGCTACTTGGGAGGCTGAGGCAGGAGAATCGCTTGAACTTGGTGGGGCAGAGGTTGCAGTAAGCTGAGATCGTGCCATTGCACACCAGTCCAGCCTGGGCAAAAGAACCAGACTCCGTCTCAAAAAAAAAAAAAAAAAATGCAGAATCCATGAACAAAGTTTGAAAGATCTGATTACACAAAACTTAAAATTTCTATGCCAAAAAGAACCATAAAATTAAAAGAGAAACAGCAAACTGGGGAAAATATGTGTGAGTTTCCAAAAGGGCCAATATCATTAGTATAGGCTGGGCACGGTGGCTCACACCAGTAATCCCAGCACTTTGGGAAACCAAGTCGGACAGATCACTTGAGCTCAGGAGTTTGAGACCAGTCTGGCCAACATGGTAAACCCAGTCTCTACTAAAAATACAAAAAATTAGCCAGGCATGGTGGCACACGCTTGTAATCCCAGCTACTCAGGAGGCCAAGGCACAAGAATTGCTTGAACCAGGGAGGCACAGGATGCAATGAGCCAAGATTCTCGTGCCACTGCACTCCAGCCTGGGCAACAAAGCAAGACTCTGTCTCAAAAAAAAAAAAAAAAAAATCATTAACATAAAAAGAGATCTTACATATCAAAAAGATAAAGACGGCTGGGCACCATGGTCACGCCTGTAATCCCAGCACTTTGGGAGGCCAAGAGGGCAGATCACCTGAGGTCGGGAGTTCAAGACCAGCCTGGCCAACTTGGAGAAACCCTGTGTCTACTAAAAATATAAAAACCAACTGGGCGTGGTGGCCCATGCCTGTAATCCCAGCTATTCGGGAGGCTTAGGCAGGAGAATCGCTTGAACCCAGGAGGCGGAGGTTGTGGTGAGCCGAGATTGTGCCATTGCATTTCAGCCTAGGCAACAAGAGTGAAACTCCATCACAAAAAAACAAAACAAAAACAAAAACAGATAAAGGCATGAGCACCCATTAAAATATGAGAGAAGGATATGAGCAGATAATTTACAAAAGAAAGAAATCCAGTTACCCAATAAGCATTGTTAAAAGATAAATTTTGACACATTAAAATTTTTAAGAGTTTGAGCAGTGATTTTTATATATATTTTTTTTGTTTGTTTGTTTGTTTTGAGATGGAGTCTCACTTTATAGCCCAGGCTGGAGTGCAGTGGTGCCATCTCAGCTCACTGCAACCTCCGCCTCCCAAGTCCAAGTGATTGTCCCACCTCAGCCTCCCGAGTAGCTGGGATTACAGGTCCCCACCACTAGGCCCGGCTAATTTTTTTGTATTTTTAGTGGAGATGGGGTTTCACCATGGTGGCCAGGCTGGTCTCAAACTCCTGACCTCAAGTGATCTGCCCCCCTTGGCCTCCCAAAGTGCTGAGATTACAGGTGTGAGCCACTGAGCCCGGACAACAGTGATTTATTAATCAGGCAGCTCCAAACCTGAGGGAACAAAGGGAGGCTTTTATAGGGTGAATGCAGAAGCAAAGCAAAACAAGTATTTGATTTGCTAAAATGGAGCAGTAGCTTTACTTGGCTCATTCCAATGGAAAGTCCCTGGTTAGAGGTTAGTTGACGGTTTCTGGTTGGCTCCTAGAATATGACCTTTTACACTGAGTTGGGTTTTGGTTTGCTTATGTAGAAACTCACAGCACTGGGACCACCTCGTTCTAATGGCCTTGCAATTATTTTAACATCATGGGAAAAACTGTGCCCCACTGAGAATTTTAATATGCAAATTATCATTGTAATTATTTGGTCACTCAGACTGGCTGAGACTGTCAGAGTCATGGATTCTGGCACCCTCTCTCTGCACTGCTAGAAGTGGTCTAGATGGTACAGCCTTCTGGGGAAGAAGTTGGCAGGATGTGATTTTTAATGGACACAGCCTGTGTACTCACAGGCAATTATTATAAGACATAATCAGCAAACTGTGAATAATGAGTTCTTGATTGTCTGTTACAACATCATTTATAAAGCAGAAAGCTTTGGAAACTAAATGGAAACAGGAGGAAACTGGTAAAGATGTTTTGTTACATTCAAATACTGAAGTGCCATACAGTGAGTTAAAGTTATGTTCTTGAAAAATGCATAGAAGAAAATATACAATATAGTGAAGAAAGCAAATTATATTTTAAAGTCCAATTCTGTTTTTCTTTATAACATTTATCTTGCTTATTCATTCTGAATAAAAATACTTGAAGGAGAAATACCAAAATGCTATCAGTACTGGCCGGGTGCGGTGGCTCACACTTGTAATCCCAGCGCTTTGGGAGGCCAAGGCGGGTGGATCACCTGTGGTCAGGAGTTCGAGACCAGCCTGGCCAACATGGTGAAACCCCATCTCTACCAAAAATTAAAAAATTAGCCAGGCGTGGTGGGGCACGCCTTAGTCCCAGCTACTCGGGAGGCTGAGGCAGGAGAATTGCTTGAACCCAAGAGGCAGAACCCAAGAGGCATAGGTTGCAGTGAGCCAAAATCGTGCCACTGCACTCCAGCCTGGGTGATAGAGCAAGACTCTGTCTCAAAAAATATATGTGTATGTGTGTGTGTGTGTGTGTGTGTGTGTGTGTGTGTGTGTCTGTCAGTATTTCTCCCTGGGACATAGGGTTGCAGATGATTTTTTAAATTTTCTTCTTTATGTTTTTCTTTGTTCCTCAAATATTCTACAACAAAACACAGAAAAAAATAACGAAGCTCATAAAGATGTAGATATAGATACAAAGTATTTAACAGTAAATAACATTCTGAATAAAATAAAATCATGTGACTTACATATAACCCAGCAATCTATACAAGAGAAATGAATATATGTCCATGCAGACTTGTACAGGAATGTTCATAGCATCTTTATTAACAATAGCAAAAAGCAGAAACAACCCAAATGCCCATCAAATGGTAAGTAGATCAACAAAATGTAGGCTGTTCATACAGTGGAATATTATTTGGCCATAAAAAGGAATGATGCACTGACACATGGGTGAGCCTCAAAAACATCGAGCTCAGTCAAAGAAGCCAGACACAAAAGGCCACATGTCGCATGATGCAATTTATATGAAATGTCTGGAAAAGGCAAGTCCACAGACACAGAAGCAAATAAGTGGTTGACCAGGGCTAGGGGAAGAAATGGGGAGTGAGGTTTCATTTTAGGATGATGAGAGTTCTAAAATTAGATCATGGTGATGTTAGACAACCCTGTAAATATGCTAAAATTCATTGAATTGTACATTTTATTTTTTTTTTTTTGAGACAGTCTAGCTTTGTCACCAGGCTGGAGTGCAGTGGCGCGATCTTGGCTCACTGCAACCTCTACCTCCCGGGTTCAAGTGATTCTCCTGCCTTAGCCTCCCGAATAGCTGGGATTACAGGCATGCGCCACCACACCCAGCTGATTTTTGTATTTTTGGTAGAGACAGAGTTTCACCATGTTGGCCAAGATGGCCTCGATCTCCTGACCTCGTGATCCGCCCACCTCGGCTTCCCAAAGTGCTGGGATTACAGGCGAGAGCCACTACACCTGCCCGAATTGTACATTTTTAATGGATGAATTTTGTGGTCTATAAATTATCTCAGTAAAGCTGTTATTTTTAATAATTAAAAAATAAAATTGGTTTCATTATTTTTCAAACAGTAAACATACTAATGCAGCCAAGACCCAATTGCAACAAAACTCTATATCTACAGACTCATCAAGTTGCTAATTATATCATGTTTTATTCCTTTTTTTTCAGAAATTAGAAATGTGATTCTAAAATGTAGGTGGGGACATTTTGTGAACTAAAATGCATTAGCAGAATCCAAGATACTGGTCCTACATGTCATCTCTTCTCAGAGTAACACTACCATCTTTACCTCTACCCTCTGTAGACAGTTTTAAACATTTAAACGAATGAAATTATACAGTATGTGCTCAGATATCTAGCTTCTAGCTTTTCTTTTTTTTTTTTTTGAGATGGAGTCTCGCTCTGTCACCCAGGCTGGAGTGCAGTGGCGTGATCTCGGCTCACTGCAAGCTCCGCCTCCCGGGTTCACACCATTCTCCTGCCTCAGCCTCCTGAGTAGCTGGGACTACAGGTGCCCGCCACCACGCGTGGCTAATTTTTTTTTTTTTTTTTTGTATTTTTAGTAGAGACGGGGTTTCACCGTGTTAGCCAGGATGGTCTCGATCTCCTGACCTTGTGATCCTCCCGCCTGGGACTCACAAAGTGCCAGGATTACAAGCGTGAGCCACCGCGCCTGGCCGCTTTTCTTTTTTTGCTCAGTATTATGTCTGTGAGTCATCCCTGTTGTTGTGTGTCAATAATTAACATTCAGATGTTTAGTAACATCCATTCTTTATGATGTTAATAAAAATTCAGGCCGGCTCGGTGGCTCACGCCTGTAATCCCAACACTGTGGGAGGCTGGGGCGAGTGGATCACTTGAGGTCAGGAGTTCGACACCAGCCTGGCCAAATGGAGAAACCCCGCCTCTACTAAAAATGCAAAAACTAGCTGGGCATGGTGGCGGGCATCTGTAGTCCCAGCTACTTGGGAGGCTGAGGCAGGAGAATCGCTTGAACCTGGGAGGCAGAGGTTGCAATGAGCCGAGATCTCACCACTGCACTCCAGTCCAGGCAACAGAGCAAGACTCCGTCTCAAAAATTAAAAAAATAAAATAATAATAATAATAACTCCTTCTTTCATTGAGAAAGAAATGTATGGCTAAAACATGATGGTTTGGGAGGCTGAGACAAGAGGATTGCTTGAGCTCAGGAGTTGGAAACCAGCCTAGGCAACATAGAGAGACCTTGTCTCTACTGAAAAAAAAAAAAAAAAAAAAATTAGCTGGGTGTGCTGGTGTGCACCTGTAGCCCCAGCTACTGGGGGATTTAAAGTAGGAGGCTCACTTTAGCCTGGGATGGGGAGGCTGCAGTCAGCTGTAATCATGCCACTGCACTCCAGCCTGTGTGACAGAACAAGACTCTGTCTCCAAAAAAAATTTTTTTTAATTTAAATTTTAAAAATGTGATGGACCTCTGTAATAAATGGGGCCTTTGTTTCTCCACGGACTTTCTCACTCTAAGAGGGTCTGAACCACGTGGACTTGTGTTTAGAGCTTGCAGCAGGCCAGGAACAATGTAGTTGAATGAACCTTGTGTTAATCTAATACTGGTTGAGGTTCACCAAGAGGATACAAGCATATGGCTTCAAGTCCTCTTGAATAGTAATAAAATGTTAGGGGGTATCTGGCTCCCACCACCCTTGTCCTGAATGAGGCTCAAGGTGTGATCCGCCTTGCAGGAGGGCATTCTCCACCCAAGGGCTGCCGTCAGGTGTCCCTTCTTGACCGTTCACAAGTGTGGGAGACAGTAGGGCATAGGCATTCAGCACACGGGCTCTGCAGTCACGCAGACCTGTGTTCAAACCCTGCTTCCCCCACACAGTGCTTGTGAGACTTTGGACAAACTACTTCACCTCTCCTAACCTCAATTTTCTCATCTGTAAAGTGAGTGTAATGATGGTATCTACTTTGTGAAGTTCTACAGATTAAATGGGATAATGGCTTTAAAGCTCAGTGCCTGGCACATAGTAAATTCTCCCAAAACAGCAGCTCTTATTATTTGTAGTAGTAATATTATTCTGGCTCAGAATGCCTTTGACCCTAAGTATCCAGCATCATGGCGGTATTCATACTGGCTATTTATAAAGAACTAGCAGATAGGATACTATTCTTGTTGCCTGTTTTTCATTTCTTTAATTACAGTCATCTAAGTGTTGTCTCTAACAAAAATGAGTTGCTGTTGTTTTCATTGCAGACAGTTGCATCTATAAAAAGGTTTGCCCCTTTAATGGTGGCTCTTTTTTGGTTCAACCTTCTGCGTCAGATTTCCAGTTCTGTTGGAACCAGGCTCCCTATGCAATTGGTAAGAAAAGTCTTTATCATAACGCTTTTCTCCTTCATGGATATGTCTGAACTATTGTAAGCAAATCCTATGTAAGCAAATCACTGGCTTACTGCGAAATTGCTATAAATTATATGCGTACAATGAATATTCACAGCGTTCTTTTTCTTTTTCTTTTATTTTTGTTCCCCTTTTGGGACTATCGTCTTCTACTGTTCCTCCTAGCTTCTCTCAGTGCCTGAGCATGTATGCATTTGAGAGCAATTAAATGTCATTTTTCAGTACTTGGTTATCATTTCAGCACCTCAGTTCATTTCTGGGCCTCACTTTCCTTTTTCTAAAATTCAAGCGTAAGGTCTCCAGCCTCAAAATGCTGACTGACCTCGGGGAGAAGCACAGTGCTTTCAGGGCCATTGGTATATGTTTCATAGAAACTCAGGTACCTGCCTGCCACTAAAATGTCAGGACATGAGCGGCGATGCTTTGTGTTTGTGATTCAAGATCCACAACTGGCCATTGCCTTTTGGAAGTCAGATCAGAGCCAAGAATGTTCCAGTTCATTCTTTTGTCCTCACAATAAAACTGTGTGTTAATAGGTCCACAGGACAGCATTTTGAGAGGAAGGCAGAGGGACCAACCTAAGATCCTGGGAGGACCAGTTAGACTTGATGACAGATTAGATCTGGTAGACAGGAAAGGGAGGTTTTGAACCACGTTGCTGGAGGGGCTTGAAAGTCATGGCTGGAGGCATAGATGTGGTAGGCACAGTCACCAGGAAAGCCAGGAGAGCAGATGCGCTCATCCATGAAAAGAGTGCAGAGAGAGCCAGTGCGAAGAAGGGGACAACACGAAGTGCCAGGAAGAAAGAGGTGTGCCCCAGGGCAGCCAGGGCAGGCACAGTGCCTGGAAGCCAGTGTGTCATCCAAATCATTTCAAGCAGAGGGGCCAGCCCTTAACAAATAACTCAGCAAACCCCTTGATGCCGAGGGACACTGCGAGGGCCAGTGAGGAATAAGATGCAGCCCCGGCTCAGACGTGCAGCTGGAGGAGCACATGGGAGGAGCGAGGAGCACTGAGGGACACCAGGGCTGGGCCTTGAAGAGCGACCAAAGGGAAGGGTCCCAGGCAGGATGGCCTGGGCCTGCAGACAGAATGTCAGGCTGGCATCTGAACAACAGAAGGGACTCCCCACAGGACTATGGCAAGTGAGCTGCCTCGCTGGAAGATCAGGCAGTGGGGTTTCCATGGGGGAAAATGGCAGCAAGCATGGTGACAGTGCACACCTCCTGGGAGGCGCAGTGTGGCAACCGAGGGGAGGCTGTCTTGGGAACCCAGGCTACCTTAGGATCAGGGTGACATGCACATATGAAGGAAGGAGAGAAGCAGCGAGAGGAATGAGAGATGGAAGTTTCTAGAGAAGTGAGTGTGACTATGACACAGTCACAGCCCCTTCACGGCCACCAAGCCAGCAGCTGGGAGGTGACACTCCCGTTCCCTTGCAGTCTGTGCTTTCCCATATCTCCTGGCCTTCACCACCGACTCCATGGAGATCCGCCTGGTGGTGAACGGGAACCTGGTCCACACCGCAGTCGTGCCGCAGCTGCAGCTGGTGGCCTCCAGGGTGAGTAGGACTGGGATTTTATCTCTGAGTGGTTTGGGGGACCCCGGCACTGTGGGATTTCAGGTGAGCACAGAAGCCGCCTCTTGTCAAGTTAGGCTGATGAAGACCGGTGTCAGAATGCCAGCGCGAGATGGAAAGCCTGAAACCAGACTGATCTGTTGGGTTTTCATGTGTGATTTCTGTGGGCTTTCAGAACACTCCTCAGCTTTGTTAATAGTCATTAACTGGTGCTGGTGGCAGCTGGGGAGCACTTAGCTGAAAAGAGATATCCCTGATCAGAGACTGGGTCAGTTATTCATGTCACTGCTGCCCTGGAGGACAGTCCAAGTCTAGAAAAGTCAGAGCTTGCAATCTTTCTTCTTTTCCCACCCTCTATCCTCAGTTTGAATTCTTAGCCTATGAAACATGGCTAATTGATTAATCCCTGCCTCATAACCCACAGCTAGGGCAAAACGGAGGGATGCAGGAACAAAGATGCCTTCCAAGATGTCTTTTGTCGCTGGCATATAATCTGGGGGGTCTTGTTCTAGTCCCCTCCCCTGAGTCAGGCCCACAAAGTCCTCCCCAGCCCTGCCAGACTGGGCTGGCTCCCCCGCTGTGTCCCCTGTTCCCTTCCCTGGTCCTGACATCCATCACATTTGGTGGTAGGTGACTGCCTATTTGTTCATCTTTGCTGCTGCGCTGATGGTTCTGTGACAGCAGATGCCATGCTGTCTTACCATCATAGTACCAGTGGTGTGCTCAATGCTTCAGTCCCGCAGTGCTCTGGAAAATGTGTGTGTGTGCACATATGTGCATATATGTATGATATGTGTACATATCTGCATGTATGTATCATATGTGTGTACATTAGTTGATTGTAAATAGCTTACAATTTACAAATAATAAATATACAATGCTGTTTATCATAAAAATCCACTTAGCCAATTGGTTCTTACAAAATGTTTTTGTTAATATTTGCTGAACTCTTGTATCCATAGCCAACCTACAGTTGCAGTTCAACCATGATTTTACACTTGGAGTTATATCTCAATCCACTCATTTTTTTCCAATGTATATTGTCATTTAATCTGATAGGTAATCTGCTATAAAACTATTTTTCACCCTCATACAACTCATAGTCATTAAACTGAAACTTCTTTCAGCTTCTGTACCAGACTAAACACACTTCTACGTTTCTTGTTCATTACTAGTACTTTCTCCATCACCGTAAGTCTAGACAATCAACAAAACAACAAATCAAAGTCAAACTGATAGTCTTCGCTGGATTCCATGGTGTAAAGAGTCCCTCCATGATTGATTTCAAGCTGCCAGCGTGACGCCACTGCAGGTGGTGCTGGGGAGACGTGCATTATCCCCCATGGTGCAGTATCTCTCCCCCAAGCCCCACACAGACACTGTTGGTGTCAATAACTCCAGAGCAGATGTAATAGTAAGCACAGTCAAATAATTAGGAATGGCTGGATTTGGATATTTAGGGCCTTTGTTTTTTTAGGTTTGTATAATTTAATTTCTAATCATGGGTGTTTAGCAGCCAGTTTGCAAAATTCCTGAAAATTGGATCTCATAGATCACATCCAGCACACCACTGCTGTTAGCAGCAGCACCAGCGCATCACGGGTGTGCCTGAGTATCTGCTGGATCAGTGAATGAAGAATCCATTTCCCCATCTGCCAAATGGGCCTAACTGAATCCCTAAGATCTTTCCCGTTCTAACACTCCAGGTGCCTGAGATTCCTGTTAGGGAAGTGTGTGCTGTGTTTGTGACTGCAGAAGATGTGTGGTGGAACACTGACTGTTTTCTATTGTGGATCAACAAATAGATGATGAAAAGTGGCGGGGAGTGGAATACTCAGGAAAAGTGTAACTAGCCACGCTGGGCTTTCCTCCAGAAGGCTCCCTCCATCCCTCGCCCCGGCATCCCGCACTGCACTGTATGCTCCAAGGATGGGGACCAGTTGGAGGGTTTGCAGTGATGGCAGGAGGGCCAGTGGATGCAAGGCCTAGAACACCAGGCAGCCCGGTAATGCTCTCTCTTCCTTTCTAGTCGGATATATACTTCACAGCAACTGCAGCTGTGAATGAGGTCTCATCTGGAGGCAGCTCCAAGGGGGCCAGTGCCCGAAATTCTCCTCAGACACCCCCGGGCCGAGATACTCCAGTATTTCCTTCTTCCCTGGGGGAAGGTGAAGTCCAAGTTTTACTGTTTTATTAATATTTGTAATCCACTCTAATTTCTCTAGTTCGTTGTCTAATATCTACATGTGATTACTGTTTAAAGAAGTTACTATTTAAAGCCATTAAAAAAAGAAACCAGCTGAGTGTGGTGGCTCACGCCTATAATCCCAGCAGTTTGGGAAGCTGAGGCGGGCGGATCACCTAAGGCCAGGAGTTCAAGACCAGCCTGACCAACATGGTGAAACCCCATCTCTACTAAAAATACAAAAATTAGCCGGGTGTGGTGGCACACACCTGTAATCCCAGCTACTTGGGAGGCTGAGGCAGGAGAATCACTTGACCCTGGGAGGTGGATGTTGCAGTGAGCCGAGAGCACGCCATTGCACTCCAGCCTGGGCGATAGAGCGAGACTCTGTCTACAAAAAAAAAAAAAAAAAAGAAATCTTGCAGTCTGAATACATGGTTGTGTTCTTAAGAAACCTGGTGATAACAACGACAAAACTCCATTATAAAAATAATAAATAAATAAACTGGGCTAGGCACTGTGGCTCACACTTGTAATCCCAGCACTTTGGCAGGCTGAGGCAGATGGATCGCTTGAGCCCAGCAGTTCAAGACCAGCTGGGCAACATGGCAAAACCCTGTCTCTAAAAAAAAAAATACAAAAACTAGCTGGGCATGGTAACATGTGCCTGTAGTCCCAGCTACTTGGGAGGCTGAGGTGGGAGGATCACCTGAGCACCGGAGGTCAAGGCTGCATTGAGCCGGGATTGCACCTCTGCACTCCAGCCTGGGCAGCAGAGTGACTGTCTCTACAAAAACTAAAATTAAATTAGCTGGCTGTGGTGGCATGCACCTGTGGTCCCAGCTACTCAGGAGACTGAGGTGGGAGGATCACTTGAGCCTGGGAGGTCAAGGCTGCAGTAAGTCATGATTGCATCATTGCACTCCAGCCTGAGCGACAGAACAAGACCTTGTCTCAAAAAAAAAAAAAAAAAAAAAAAAAAGTTTCAGTGGGGAGGAGGGAGTTAAAGGCTATAGAGGTTCCAACTTGCAACAGCAGTTATTTTTCCTTCAGGGCTGTTAACAGTAGTGGGTTTTGAAAGCTAAAAGAATAGAGTCATCAAGCCTAGACATTCCCCAGCACATGCAGTCTTTCACTCTATCTGGCTTTGCCCGCAAACCCCAGAGGCCTCTGCTGTGGTTACCTCATCCCTTTGAACACAGTGCTTTTCGTAAATTCTTACCACATCACTCATCTTTATTGCACACAGTTAAGATAAAGCACAGAATTCCCCAAGCAGGGCAGCTTTTTGCTTTTCTTGTCTAGTCTTTTTTCCTGTGCAGTCACGAGTGCATTTTACCTAATTTACACATGAAAATGCTCTTAGAAAACGCAAAGCCATCAGGCACCCTCAAATTAGTGCTCCTGGCCAGCCCTCCCAGTGGGACATTACAGATCAGTGTGTGACATAACGTCTTCCTTCATGCTATGTTAAGGAACAAGAAATTACTCTCTTGTAAATAATGTGAACTTTTCTTAAAGTTCTGATGTTCTTTTTGAAATCACATTTCAGGTGAAATTCAATCAAAAAATCTGTACAAGATTCCACTTAGAAACCTCGTGGGCAGAAGCATCGAACGACCTCTGAAGTCGCCCTTAGTCTCCAAGGTCATCACCCCACCCACTCCCATCAGTGTGGGCCTCGCTGCCATTCCAGTCACGCACTCCTTGTCCCTGTCTCGCATGGAGATCAAAGAAATAGCAAGCAGGACCCGCAGGGAACTACTGGGTAATGGTTCTCAATCCTGGTTTCCACTGTCTGTGAACAGACCAGCTGGTTTTATCTTTGGATATGAATTGTCCTCAGAAACAATGAGTTAAAAAGGAAAGTTTCCTTTTAAGAAGGGATTTTTAAGTAAGTTCTAATGCCTCTATACCAAGGAATACACTATAATGTAGCCACCAACAGTGATGTTGTTGATCTATATTTATTGGTGTGGAAAGCTGCTCAAGCCATGTGAAGGGGGGAAATGGGCAGTTTATAAAACACTATGTCTAGTCTGATACAATTTTTAAAAATAAAAGTACCAATCTATGTATGATTTCCTAGAAAGGTGTCTAGAAGGATTTATATCCCACAGTCCTCAGACAACATTTTATGTTGGTATGTCCCAAAGTGGAAATGTACCATGTTTTTATACGTGTGTGTTCAGTTCCCTTATTACTTCTCCCAGCCCTAGACAGTGGGGGCAGGTCTGTGGATAGAACAGATGCAAGATATGTGTTGAGCTCATTTCTCTCAGTATAACTATGGGACTGGGCTCACACCTGTTATCCCAGCATTTTGGGAGAGGCTGAGGCAGGCAGATCACTTGAGTGCAGGAGTTCAAGACCAGCCTGGGTAACATGGTGAAACCCCATCTCTATAAAAAATAAAAAAATTAGCCAGCCACGGTGGCATGTGCCTACAGTCCCAGCTACTCAAGAAGCTGAGGCAAGAGAATCGATTGAGTCCGGGAGGTCAAGGCTACAGGGACCCATGATTACACCACTGCACTCCAGCCTGGGTGACAGAGTGACACCCTGTCTTTAAAAAAAAAAAAAAAAAAAAAGATGAGAGGCCAAACCAGAGAAACATAAAGCCCCTGATAAGTGTGAAAAGGTTAGACTGTTAGAAACCTTTTTGTTCAGATTTGTGGAAACAAAATAAGGAAAAATGGAAGTGACATGTTAAACCAGGAGAAACTGGTTTGAAAACTTAGACTGGGACCTGCATGAACGTTGGCCTGGGCACACCCCTGCCCTGCAGTAATATTCCCTGGAACAACTGCAGGAGGGGATTCGGGCCACCTGACAGGGCAGGACTAGACACTAACAAAGTCCATTGGTTTTTCAAGTTGGTGCCTTCCACTGTGTTTTGAAAATAAATGTATTGCTATTTTTAATGCAGCCTTCCATATCAAAGCTTGATCTGCCCACCACTGTTTACAAACCACTGAGCTTTTGCAAAATGGAACCTCTGAATTGGAGAATTACAGGGTTATCAACGGTAGGACTGTAAATCATCTGTCCTCATTAGGCTCTTTGAGTCTAATTTTTTTGCAAAGTGTGTATACTTTATAATCAGAAAAGAAAAACCTTCTACCAACCAGAAAACCAATAATTTGAAAATATATATTCTATCATCTTTCTTCCTGACTCTAGCACAACAATGCACCAGTTCCCAACCAAGAAAAAATAAGGGTCTTTTCTGTCTCCGTGGCAGCCCTGTGGTAGTGACCCTCTGACCTATGATTCTCAATCCAGGCCTCTCGGATGAAGGTGGACCCAAGTCAGAAGGAGCGCCAAAGGCCAAATCAAAACCCCGGAAACGGTTAGAAGAAAGCCAAGGAGGCCCCAAGCCAGGGGCAGTGAGGTCATCTAGCAGTGACAGGTAAAGAGAGGGAGAGGCCCCTGCTTGGAGTGGTGGACCTATGAGTCACAGCACTGCTCAGGAGGCCCCTTCTGGGGATTGATAATGCCACTAGTGGCCCCTGGCAGCTACAGCAGAGGGCCAGCAGCCTGTTCCTCTCTGAGGGTCCCCAGACCCTCAGGCCTGCCAGGGAGGGATCTAGACAAATGGGCACCCTTACCAGCAGTCAACTGCTAATTCAAATCTATTGAGACCTGGCCAGGCACAGTGGCTCATGCCTTTAATCCCAGCAGTTTGGGAGGCCAAGGCGGGCAGATCACCCAAGGTCAGGAGTTCGAGACTAGGCTGGCCAACACGGTGAAACCCCATCTCTACTAAAAATACAAAAAGTAGCCGGGCGTGGTGGCACATCCCTGTGGTCCCAGCTACTTGGGAGGTTGAGGCAGAAGAATCGCTTGAACATGAGAGGCGGAGGCTGCAGTCAGCCAAGATCGTGCCACTGCACTCCAGCCTGGGTAACAGAGCAAGACTTCATCTCAAAAAATATATATATAATATATATTTTAATATATATTTATTATATATTTTATATTTATATATTTAATATCTATTATATATATATGTAGAGAGAGAGAGACTTTTTCCTCACCAGATTGACAGAGAGTTTTTAAAATAAAAATGCTGGCTAGGCATGGTGGCTCATGCCTGTAATCCCAACACTTTGGGAGGATGAGAAGAGAAGGTCACATGAGCCCAAGAGTTCAATCCCAGCCTGGGCAACACAGCAAGACCCATCTCTACAAAAAAAAAAAAAATATATATATATATATATATTAGCTGGGTCTGGTGGCATGAGCCTGTAGTCCCAGTTACTTGGGAGGCTAAGGTGGAAAGATCACCTTCCTTCTGGGAGGTCAAGGCTGCAATGAGCCATGATCACACCACTGCACTCCAGCCTGGGTAACAGAGCAAGACCCCGTGTCAAAAAAAAACCAAAAAAACACTTAGTAAGACTGCAGGGAAACAGGTGCTCTCTATGCAGTAATGCAGTACTGGTAGCACATACACAGTCCAGCCTATCCGAATGCCAGGTCAGCATCACATGTCAATGAATAGTAGTTAAGTCACACTGATTTGTCCTATAAGATCTCTGTTATCCTTCAAGCAACATCACACGTGCTCCAGTGTGGGGAGTGATAGTTCGTATGTCCAAGCTTCATTCATTCACTCAACACACATTCTTGGAGCACCTAGGACTTAGTTGGGTATTAAGATATGGAAAGGACTAAGCCCCCACCTGTGCCTTCAAGGGGTTCCCAGGCCAGTGGCAAAGACCAACAAGGGTCCAGAAAATGACTGCATTCCAGCATGGCAGGTGCTGTGTAAGGAGGGTTGCCATCCAGCCCACACCTGGGGCAGGGAGGGTCTCAAACATCAGGGGAGGCTGAGCCTCCTCTCAGAAGTCATAACCTGACAAGGCCCCTGCCCTCAGGGACTTTGCATTCTAGTGTGGGAAAACAGACAGCCAACCTGTAAACAAGTAAGCAAATAAAATCATTTCAAATAGTGACAAGTGCTACAAGAAACTGAGAAGCAGTGACGGGGCTGGCACATAGAAGGTCTACTCTGAGAGAGGGGTCAAGGAAAGCTTTTTGAGGAAGTAGCATTGGGCTGGGCTTGGAATAAATGGGAAGAAGCTAGGGGAACAGCCCTTCTGACAGCAACTACCTCAGGGCAAGGGCCCCGAAGCAGGCCTAGCATGGCCAGTTAAAAGGCAGGAGGAAGAGTGGACAGGCTTGAGCATAGAGAACGGAGCCAGGAACTGTGTGAGGCCGAGAGTGGGCAGCAGCTGAGCCAGGTGGGCTTTTGCAGGCCAATGAGTATTTGTGGAATGCATTAACTCTCTGAGAAGTGGAAACCAATATTGGTCAAATTAATATGCAGCTATTGAGAGAGTCCTGAGGAGCTGGAGGAAACAGAGGGAGTCAGGGGTGCCCTGGGAGGCTGGAGGGATCACAGGCCTAGTCCCGGAACCTTGGCTATGAGTTTCAGCCTGAACCTCAGGCCCTGGGCACCCATGGGAGGGTTTTAGGCCGGATGACATTATCTGGATTTGCACTTTAGAAAGGTAGGTAAATAATGCCTCACAAACACCTTCCATGTGTCACACACTCGGCCTTTAATCCTCAAAACCCCCTGAGGTGATGGGGGTGGCATTCCAGCACTTCCCCACCTCTACCACATAACAGTGAGGGTTTGGGGAGCCAAACTCATGAGCTCAGATGAGCAGGAAATTGCCAGAAAAAAATAGGCCCAGTTCTGTGGTACTCCCAAGGATCCTCTTACAGTGACTTTTCTCTTCTAGGATCCCATCAGGCTCCTTGGAAAGTGCTCCTACTTCCGAAGCCAACCCTGAGGGGCACTCAGCCAGCTCTGACCAGGACCCTGTGGCAGACAGAGAGGGCAGCCCGGTCTCCGGCAGCAGCCCCTTCCAGCTCACGGCTTTCTCCGATGAAGACATTATAGACTTGAAGTAACAGAGTTGACTCTCATTTGCCATCTTTAGTTTTCTTATGGAGGTTTATACTCTTTAAACAGTTCTGATGTAATTTCTCAACAAAATGTGGCTTTTAGCCTGTCAGTGATCTATTGGACCAAACCTTCTGCACACTCGGCCAGTTCCCTCTCCAATGTCCGGTGCCATCTTTCCTGACCTTTGTTTCTTTCTGTTCAGGAACCATCAGTCCCCTTGTAATAAAGGTGGTAGATTTCATTGAGGTTTTAGATTGAAACTTTGAATAAATCAAAAATACTCATTCTTATTTACTGCAACCTTCTCATATTTTATATACTTAGATGGAAAATTATTTTTTCATTACAGTTTTGATTTATGTCACATAATGTGTTTCTTTTATAAAGAAAAGTCGTTGCTTTTTAACTTTATTATAAGTAAGTTTTTTTTCTGCACCTTTGGCCCCAGTTGCTGTTTCAGTTCACCGTGATTGGAACCAGCTGCATTCCTGCCTGTAGACTTTTGAGAAAAGTTGAATGGTTAGATCTTAGAAGCTCCTCCTTCTTCCCTGCATCTCATGAAAAATATTAAGGCATAGGAGCTTGTCAAAAGTCTTCAGATTATTTTGTGTGGTTTTATTGTTACTCTGCAATAATGTAACCAGAGAACAGCTACTCCTTGTGGTTAAAAGTATTCTCATTGTAATCCCAGTGCTTTGGAAGGCCAAGGTGGAAGGATCCCGTGTGCCCAGGAGTTTAAGGCTGCAGTGAGCTAAGATTGCACCACTGTACTCCAGTCTGGGCAACAGAGGGAGACCCTGTCTCCAAAAAAAAAAAAAAAAAGAAAGGAAAAGAAAAAAAAAAGAAAGCATTTTCAAACTCCTCCTTCTTTTTGAGTCCCCCTCACTCTTTCACATAAATGATATGAAGATAATAATTTGGTTTATCTGCCTTTCCTGGCTCCCTCTCCAGTGTGAACAGAAAGAAATGTGGACTGGGCCAAGTGCAAAAGAAATAGTGAAATCTCAGCCACTAGCCAAGAGGAGATCCAGTTTCACTAGCATTGTTTGCAAATATTTTAATCTGTGTGAAGAAGGTATTTTACCTTTGGTTTTAGTCTAGCCAATTCAATTTTATTCTATCTCTTCCTACTTACATTATTACATTATTCATCAAAGGAAACTTCCTGTTACCCCGTTAAAGCAGCTCAGAAGAGTTCTTCTGCAGGCTTTTTTTTTTTTTTTTTTTAGACAGAGTCTTACTCTATTGCCCAGGCTGGAGTGCAGTGGCACGATCTCGGCTCTCTGCAACCTCCACCTCCCAGGTTCAAGCCATTCTGCTGCCTCAGCCTCCTGAGTAGCTGGGATTACAGGCACGCATCACCACACCCAGCTAATTTTTGTATTTTAGTAGAGATGGGGTTTCACCATGTTGGCCAGGCTGGTCTCGAACTCCTGACCTCGTGATCCGCCCGCCTTGGCCTCCCAAAATGCTGGGATTATAGGTGTGAGCCACTATGCCCGGCCAGCAGGCCTTCTTTGTGAGTGTGGAGAACTGAGTTTGACAGGACCTTGGTCTGACAGATTTTATAGAAGTTTGGGTCGTACCTCCTAGTGGGCCTTGCACACTGTGGGGAAAGTTCCCCTCTCTGTCTTTTGTACAAACAGATCAGCATGATAGCCCAAGCTGAAGGTTGCTTGGTTCATCTTTGGCAGAAGGCAAGAGTCAAGAGTAGTAAAGACAGTGCTTTTTAGGTATACCCAGATGGGGCTGTTTATAACCAAATGTGTCTGCTCATATTCTTTGCAGCAGTTAGCATGCCCATTCTTCCTTTGTGTTTTTTATGCCCTTTTCCTATATAGGGGGAAAAAAACACTGTGTCTCAACCCCACCAACAGTTTAATGAATTATGTTTTATTATTCTTGCTTTTCAAATAAGGAAATAGGCTTAGGAAGGGGCAATGGTTTGAACCTGCAAGTTCTTTGACTCCAGAGCCCTTGCTTTCCCCACGTCTGCCATGCAGAGCCAGGCTAAGTGCCTTGTGTCAGCTGGATCTGGCTGGTGTTTTTCATGTTAAACTAATTTGTAAGCTTTATGAGCTTGTATCTGTGTTTTTCCTTTTTTTCCGGAAGTTTCTTGCTTCACAGTGTAGCATAAAAAAAACCCAAGGACTATTTTAGAGCATTCTTCCAAATCAGCAGCATTAGAGCCACCCACAATTTGACAAGAGTCACAGGTCTGAGGAGTGATGTAGCAAGGGCAAGAGGTGGACCCTACTGATCAGGCTGATGGTGCTTTGCCTATGAAAAGGGGGCAGGAGGCTGTTCTGGCAACATTATTTGTCTACAAAGGCCAAGAAGTGAGTTCTGCACACTCACGGGAAGGGAAGCCATCGGCCACAGGGTAGGAGCACCCTGCCTACATAATCCTTTCTGTGTACCCGACTGGCTGAGTCACACAGAAAATCATCTAACTGCAGTGTCTGCCTATGGAGTTGGAGGCACTGATCCACTCTGCACACACCAAGTGCCTCCTCTCCAGAGGAGGTCATGTCCATTGGGGGAAGGACGGAAGTAAACAGGGGATCACAAAGCGGTGATAAATGCTGTGATAAGAATACACATCTAGTGCTCGAGTTATCAAGCATTAGATGCTGTGGGAGTACAGAAGGGCAGTTGCCTAAGTCTTTAAGGATAGGCTTGTGGTCAGGACTGAAAAATGTTGGTTGCTAGAACCATCAAGTGACTGCAACATGTCAGTTGACTGTCTTCATCATACCGGTTAGCCTTTGAGTGCTTCACATGTCTTATATACATTACCTTGCTTCACAACTCTCCTGGAAGATAATGGTCATCCCCACTTAGAGATGAGGAAACACAAGGCCCAGAGAGGGATTACAAGCCAAGCCTCTTACTCCCATGCCCTGGCTCTTTCCAGAATTACACCAGCATTCCACCGCAGCTGCCTGCACCCAGAGTGTTGGGTATGAATCGGGTACAACTGGTGAGATCCAACAGTGCCTCCTCATTCGACTTGTGTGCACACGGGGAGAAGGTGGCATTAAAATCCACAGGGAACTCAAAATATGGAGGCAGGTAGATGAAGATTCAAGAGTCAGGACTCCCTGTGAAGTGAGTGACACTTAAGAGGGGGAGTGGAGCCCAGATCTGTCACACATACGGCGTGGGGGACCCCACCTACCACTGGTCCTCAGCACCTGGAGACCCGAGCCTTCAGCAATCTGGGAAGCATGAAAGTGGGTTTCGGTGCACAGGGCCACGCCTCCGCCGCCAGCAGCCCAGCGGGAGCGTCTGACCAGTCTCGGCCTCCGAGAGGAGAGGGAGGCGGCCCAGGACGGTCTGCTTAGAGGCTCTCTCCCCTGCAGAGCTGGGCCCAGGCAGAGGTCAGACGCCTCCAATACAGTCCCCAGGGCAGCGATTAAAGCAGGGCAGGAACTGCAGACCCGACCGGGCAGGACAGGTGCAGCTTCTCGGAGTTGGGGGCGGGAAGTCTCGGGCTGAGGCCCACGTGCTTCGCCTTCGCCCCGCCTCTACCCTCATTGGTTGAAGCCAGATTGAGAGGAGGTGCCAGAAAAAAAACTCCTCCCTCCAACCTCATTGGCCAGCTCAGTTCTGAGGCAGCTCTCCGGCCCCGTCTATGGGCTCGCACTACACTCCAATTGGGTGGTTGTTCTCCCAGACGGAAACTCCGCCCCACCTGTACCTTGGGCCGCTCCGCCCTAGGGGCGGTTCCAGCGCGCTTCGCTAATCGGTTCTATGCTTCCATTGGTCTGCTTTAATATGAAGGGCGGGTCCTAGCTGATTCGCTAGCCCCGCCTTGCGTTCCTATTGGCTGCTCCTGCTCTGCGGTTCCGATCCCGCCCAGCACCGTCCCCCACCCCCCGCCGCCCATTGGCTGCGAGAGGCCGGTGCGGGCCGCACTCGCAGGGCCGGTGGCGGTTCAGGGGCCAGAGCTGGCCGATCGGCGTTGGCCGCCGACATGACGCCCGAGGACCCAGAGGAAACCCAGCCGCTTCTGGGGCCTCCTGGCGGCAGGTGAGCTCCGGGGAACCCGGGCCCGGATGCGGCCTCGCCCTCCCGCCCCTCCGCGTCCGCTCCGCTCACCCTCGGCCCTGTCCCCCCAGCGCGCCCCGCGGCCGCCGCGTCTTCCTCGCCGCCTTCGCCGCTGCCCTGGGCCCACTCAGCTTCGGCTTCGCGCTCGGCTACAGCTCCCCGGCCATCCCTAGCCTGCAGCGCGCCGCGCCCCCGGCCCCGCGCCTGGACGACGCCGCCGCCTCCTGGTTCGGGGTGAGTCCCCGGGCTCCCTCCTCCAGCCCTGGGACCCCACGCCCTCCTCTCGGGACGGGCATCGGGACCCTCCGCCCCCCACCCTTTCTCTCGGGACAGGCATCGGGCCCCGCCGCCCCCCACCTTTCCCCACGAGACAGGCATTGGGCCTCTCTGCCCCCCATCCCTTCCCTCGGGACGGGCATCGAGCCCCTCAGCCCCCACCCCTCCCCTCGGGACCAGCACCGGGCCCCTCAGCCCCCTACCCCTCCCCTCGGGACGGGCGCGGGGCCCCGGCTCCTTTACCTCTGAGCCCGCGGGGAGTGGGCGGAGGGGGAGGATGGGCTGCGGCTTCGGCGCCCCCTCCTCAGCAGCCGCCCGCCTCCAGGCTGTCGTGACCCTGGGTGCCGCGGCGGGGGGAGTGCTGGGCGGCTGGCTGGTGGACCGCGCCGGGCGCAAGCTGAGCCTCCTGCTGTGCTCCGTGCCCTTCGTGGCCGGCTTTGCCGTCATCACCGCGGCCCAGGACGTGTGGATGCTGCTGGGGGGCCGCCTCCTCACCGGCCTGGCCTGCGGTGTTGCCTCCCTAGTGGCCCCGGTGAGTGTCCCGTCTCTCGAGTGTCCTGTCTCGCGGCCTGAGACCGAGGGGGAGTGGGACAAACCGCTCCCCAGGCCTGGGGGCGCGGCTCCCCCTGGCGGGACCTTCTGGGTGCCAGGCTTGAAGTCCCTGCGTTATCTCGCGGTCCCTCCCGTCGACCCTGGGAAGGATCCTACTGTTCTCTCCATTTTACACTGAGGTCATGACATGCAGTCTCGGAAAGGTGAAGTCCTTTGCCCAGGCGAGGTCCACAGCTAGTCAGAGGGGAAGCAGTTGCAGGAACCCAGGGTTGTCCCACTTAGCCGTGCCCCTCTTTTGCTCTACAAACCTGCGGATGATCCACAGGAGCCCACTCCCTACATTTTGGTTTTCATCCCTGGCTTCGGGTCAATGACTGCAATTAGCAGGAAGTTCCTGTCCTGATTTCTCTTGGGGCAAAGGCTGCTGGCCTCTGTGTTCCCCTTCCCTTCTCACAGGCCAGCCCCTCTGGCTTCCCCATCTTCCCCCTTTCCCCCTCCTGACCCAGGCTGCCCACTTGGGAGCCCCGAACATCTGGGTCAAATCCTGGTTCTGCCACTAACCTGAGCAGAGTGCCTCCCTGGGCCTCAGTTTCCTTCTCTGGAAAACAGGGATTATGGCATTAGCCCCTGAGGTAGTGGTCAGGATTCAGTGGGACTTTGGATAGACAGCCCCTGGCATGGCTTGTAGAGGACTGGATCCTGGCAGCTTGGTGACCCATGAACTGCCCCCAGCCATGGGCTTGGACAGTATCTCCCCCAAGTAAGGTTGAAAGCAGCCACTCAGGCCCCTCCCTGGGTGCTCATTTCACCAACGTTTGCTAACCGGCAGCAGCAGCTGGACCAGAAGAGGGTGGGGAAGAAGCTGGGCCTTTTATGTCTTTGGTTTTTTTAACTGGGCAGAAACACACCTGTGTTAGGGGCCTAAGCTATGGAATAACCTTAGATGCATGGGTGAGGGCCTGGTGGCCTGTGGGCCCAGGAGGGAGCTAGTGGCAGCCACTGGTAGTGACCGAGGCAGAGAGTTCATGCTTCTAGTCCAAGGCCACCACTCAAAGCGTGGGCCCTGGGCTAGGATCCTGGGTGGGCGTCACGTGGAGCTGGTTAACAAGGTGGAATCTTTCGCCTGTCCAGATCTACTGCATCGGAATCTATGATTTACCCAGGATGTCTGTGCACATTAAACGAAGGCTTGAGAAGCTCTGTGCCCACCGCCTCTCGTCATCATATGCAGCCCTCTCTGTTACCCTTAATCCCCTTTAAACACCTGCCACAGATCTTTCAGTGGTGGGGACCTGGGGATGGCTCTGCTCACCTAGGCAGGTTCCACTAAGGGGCTTCAGGGCCTGCCGTAACCCCCTGCAAGGACTTTCCTCAGCTCTGAATGGCTGAGACCTTTCCATTTTAAGAACTCTTGGAGCCCGAGTAAAGCCTCATCTTTTTTTTTTAATTTTTATTTAAAAATTTCGGAGTTTCGCTCTTGTTGCCCAGGCTGGAGTGCAATGGTGGGATCTTGGCTCACCGCAACCTCCACCTCCGGGGTTCAAGTGATTCTCCTCCCTCAACCTCCTGAGTAGCTGGGATTACAGATGTGTGCCACTAGGCCCAGCTAATTTTGTATTTTTAGTAGAGATGGGGTTTCTCCCTGTTGGTCAGGCCAGTCTCAAACTCCCAACCTCTGGTGATCTGCCCGCCTCGGCCTCCCAAAGTGCTGGGATTGCAGGCGTGAGCCACTGCGCCCAGCCATAAATCCTCATCTGATTGCTGGCAGGTCTACATCTCCGAAATCGCCTACCCAGCAGTCCGGGGGTTGCTCGGCTCTTGTGTGCAGCTGATGGTCGTCGTCGGCATCCTCCTGGCCTACCTGGCAGGTGTAGTTGTCATTATCTCTTGCTTCCTGTTTGTGGTCATGTGGCCATTTTACAGATGTGTAAACAGAGGTTCAGTGAGGTCAAGGGACTTGTCTGAGGTCACATAGCCAGTGCCCAACATGCCAGGCTCACCTTCCTGGGACCTTGGGATAGGTGAGTCTTTTTTTTTTTTTTTTTTTTTTTTTTTTTTGAGACAGAGTCTCGCTCCGTCGCCCAGGCTGGAGTACAGTGGTGGCTCACTGCAACCTCTGCCTCCTGGGTTCAAGCGATTCTCCTGTCTCAGCTTCCCAAGTAGCTGGGACTACAGGCATGTGCCACCACACCTGGCTAATTGTTTGTATTTTTGGTAGAAAGGGGGTTTCACCATGTTAGCCAGGATGGTCTTGATCTCCTGACCTCATGAACCGCCAAACCTCAGCTTCCCAAAGTGCTGGGATTACAGGTGTGAGCCACCGCGCCCAGCCGATAGGTGTGTCTTATGACTGAGTTCCAGGGACAGCTGGAGAAGGTGATATCCTCATCTTTCCTGAAGCCCCCTCTAGGGGTGTGGGAAGGGCTGACTGCTTAGGTCAGTACCTTACTGTGCAGTGACAAACCAGAGGGCTCCAGAGGTGGGTGGGTCCCTGTAAAAATCTTCAGCCCGGGCGAGTAAAGGGCTGAGCAAGTCCCCCTGAAAATGTCAGTGCCAGATTCACCATGTCGGCGAGTTGCAACGTGAAGGAGGCCGGGGTCCTGGGGACCCCGAGGGGCAAAGCTGGGCCAGCATGAAGAAACTTCAGGAGACAGGTGTGTTCTCATTAGAAAGAGGCCAGGCTTTAGAGGCCAGACCCAGTGGCTCACACCTGTAATCCCAGCACTTTGGGAGGCAGAGGCGGGCGGATCACTTGAGGTCAGGAGTTCGAGATCAGCCTGGCCAACATGGTGAAAACCCATTTCTATTTAAAATACAAAAATTAGCCAGGCGTGGTGGTGGGCACCTGTAATCCCAGCTACCTGGGGGGCTGAGGCACAAGAATTGCTTGAACCCAGAAGGCTGAGGTTTCAGTGAGCTGAGATCGCGCCACTGCACTCCAGTGTGGGCGACACAGTGAGACTCTGTCTCAAAAAGAAAGAAAAAACAAGGGCAGGCTTCAAATCTGACCATCCTGGGTTTGGGGATAGCCTCTCCTACGTGCTGTGTGACCTTGGCCAAGTCACACCACCTCTGAAAGCCTCAGTTTCTCTGTCTTGAAATGGGCATAACCTCATCTAGTCCAGTACCTGTCCATTAAATTAATTGACACATGAAAAGTGCCTAACAGTGGGTTCCAAATGAGAATTGTCAAGGGATGACTTGAGAACCATGGGGATCATCGTAGGAGGCCTCGGGGGCCTGACGGGCTATGGCCTGGCCCAGGGCACAAGCCCTCTGCATCGTCAGGGCGGATGATACACAGGTCTTTGGTGTTTCATTTTTACCCACTTAACCACCCTAACAAATTCAGAATCCTGCCAGCGATCTGGCTACCTTGGGAGACCTGAGTAAACCAAAGCCCCCACTGTGTGCAGGTGTTGATATTCATCATTTCGGGGACAGGTACTGGGTGTCCACCCACCCGTGGCACTATCTTCAGCTCATCTTAATATGTGCTTGTTGCTTCTCCTGCCTTTCCTGATCAATTTCTGTGAGTTTCGATCCACTGGGGTGGGTGAACTCTGATAACTCCACAAAGTGACATGGTGGTGGCACGTTTGCTTCACATTGGGGCAATCATGTTCCAACAACTAGACTTCATAGAACAATTGTCTGCACCCCCAGCACAGAAGAAAAATAGGGACATCATGGCTATCTTAGAGGTATTTTTCCACTGGGAACCAGGGATGGGTAAGCCTTTGGCTTAGGAAAAATTAGTAATTAGAGCAGCAATGCCCTAGACTCATTTATTCCAGGGCCCCTTTGTAAGAGAACCTTTTAACTTTATATAAAACTAGGTAATTCTGCACTTATGCTGTTCTTCATACGTCAAGACAGCAAAATCCTCTCACCTCTCTACTTTCATGTATACTTTGAATAGATAATGCATTCAAATGACTCAACACTCAAGTGCCAGAGTGGAGAGATGTCCAGTGAAAAGCTTCCTCCGCCTCTGTCCCTTTCTTGTCTGGGGGAGCCCCCATTGCCTGTTTCTTGGTAGCCTTCAGAGAGTCTGTTCATATGAGGGACATGCATATTTATCCTCCCTCCCCCACCTCTTCTACAAATGGTGCCACATCATACCACGCGGACACGCAGCAAGCACCTCATCCTTCGTTTTTGTGGCTACATAAATGTTTCGCTGAATGGATGCAGCCTAGTAATGTCCGCGTTGTCATACCCACTGTCGCTTCCGCAGCTGGTGTGATTGGCCCGTGCCATGTGCCTTCATGAACAGTTGTGATAATGGCAATGTCAGTAGCGAACACGAGGGCAGATGTGCAGAGGCAGCGAGGCCCCATCTCTGAAGCTGAGTCTTTGAGGCTGGCAAGGCCCAGGCTGGCTCACCCTGGCTCTGACACCAGCCTCCCCCACCCACCCCCCGCAGGCTGGGTGCTGGAGTGGCGCTGGCTGGCTGTGCTGGGCTGCGTGCCCCCCTCCCTCATGCTGCTTCTCATGTGCTTCATGCCCGAGACCCCGCGCTTCCTGCTGACTCAGCACAGGCGCCAGGAGGCCATGGCCGCCCTGCGGTTCCTGTGGGGCTCCGAGCAGGGCTGGGAAGACCCCCCCATCGGGGCTGAGCAGGTGAGAGGCTGGAAGGCAGAGCTGACAGGAGTGGGACAGCAGTCACGGGAGGGTAGCACAGCCTGTTCCCAAGGCCACACACTTGGGGGGTGGGGGACAGGGAGGTGCCTATCCACCCTCCACCCTCAGTGAGGACAGGCCCAGTGTGTCCTGTCTTTGAGCAGGCCAAGACAGCTGGAGCCCCACGGAGCTGGGCCCTGGCCTCCAAAGTCACCAGCAAAGCCCGAGCTTTGACCCTTACTGTCCCAGGAAGAGAATGGCCAGGCCTGGTGGGGGATACAGAGGCAGAGCTGAGGACTTGGATTTAACAAGGGAGTTGCAAGGCAGGGTAGAGGGCTAAAAGTCTGGGTTTTAGAGTCACCCAGGCATGGGTTTGAAGCCCCCACGCTGCCCCTCACCTAAGCCTTAGCTCTTCACCTGTGATGTGGGAGTCAGCACCTGCTTCACAGTGCTGGGTGGGACTCAGTGGGGGAAAGGAAGGCGGGGCTTAGGGAGGAGGGGGGCTCATTGGGGAGGGTGGGGTCAGCGAGGAGGATGGGTTCAGTGGGGAGGGGAGGGTCAGGGCTGTAGGAGGTGCTTAGCTAGGGCCAGGCCCAGACCTGAGGCAGGTGCTGGATGTGTTGGTGGTGGCAGGGATGAAGGCAGCAGCTTGCTCTTTGCCCAGATTACCTCTTTGTGGCTCCCCCCACCTATCAGGAAGTGCCCTGGGCAGGTGAGGGTCATCTCACCTGACACATGGGGAGGCTGGGACTTGTCTGCACACCTGAGGACACAGGGGGTGCTGGGATGAGGAGCCAAGACATGGGAGTCAGCACTCCCCAAGCCTTAGGGCAGTAGACCCCCAGAGGGAGGCCGCTTGCGGGAGGGGAGAGAGAAATCCTGATGGCCAGTATCCGTCAGAGCAGAGCTTTCACCTGGCCCTGCTGCGGCAGCCCGGCATCTACAAGCCCTTCGTCATCGGCGTCTCCCTGATGGCCTTCCAGCAGCTGTCGGGGGTCAACGCCGTCATGTTCTATGCAGAGACCATCTTTGAAGAGGCCAAGTTCAAGGTAAAAGGGCCCTGCCTGGCCTGCCTCGTCCAGCCCCCACATAGATGGAGCTTCCTCCCCAAGCCCAGGGCCCAGCCATCCAGCACAGGCCTGGAGAGGGAGGGACCCAGCTCTCGGCTGGCCCACCTGACCTGCCTGGGCTCTGTCTCCCCCAGGACAGCAGCCTGGCCTCGGTCATCGTGGGTGTCATCCAGGTGCTGTTCACAGCTGTGGCGGCTCTCATCATGGACAGAGCAGGGCGGAGGCTGCTCCTGGTCTTGTCAGGTGAGGGTTCACCCCTGTGCAGCCTCCCCGCCATGGTGGGGAGGGCCTTCGCCAAGGCCACCACACTGCAGGAGGAGGACAGGGAGCATTTGTGATGACAAACATCATGGACTAATGCGGCCATGATTTGACAGCAGCTTGTCACCAAGCACTCACTGCAGGCCTGTCCATGCCAGTGGCACTCCCACACCACGCCTTTAACCTCTGTGGTGAACCCACCAGAAGGCACTCTCACAGCCCCAGCTTATGACGGGAAAACTGAGGGCCAGGAAGGTGAAGTGACTCAAGAGTTTGTGGGTCCTTTTGGACAAGTGACTTTACCTCTCTGAGCCTCAGTCTCCCCCTCTGGGAAGTGGGGGTAATGGCAGTGCCTCCCTCAGCACCATTTTGAGGAGTGGGAGGTGATCCACGTGAGGCCTTCAGCAAGAGCTGTGGCCCACGGACATTTGGTACCCAGCAGCTGCTGCAAAGACGACCGTCGGGGCTGAGGGTTACTCGCTGCTGCTTCTGCGCCGGTACCTCCCATTTCCTCGGCCCAGAGGGTCTGCTCCGGGAACTTTTTGCAGTTCGCTGAGGTCCAAGGCAGGGTGGCTGCCACCCACTCAGGGTTCCTGCGGCCAAGGTGCCAGAACACCAAGCTGGCTGTTCTCTGGGAGCCGGGCCTGCCCCTCTCAGAGGCATCCAGGCCATGCTGCTGCGCCCTGGGCCGTTCCCCGGGTGCCCCGCCCAGTGCCACCCTCCCGCCTGCAGGTGTGGTCATGGTGTTCAGCACGAGTGCCTTCGGCGCCTACTTCAAGCTGACCCAGGGTGGCCCTGGCAACTCCTCGCACGTGGCCCTCTCGGCGCCTGTCTCTGCACAGCCTGTTGATGCCAGCGTGGGGCTGGCCTGGCTGGCCGTGGGCAGCATGTGCCTCTTCATCGCCGGTAAGGGGGCCTGTGGGAGGCTGGGCGAGGAGTGGGAGGTGATCCCCCCGGCCCTGCTGTGGCGGCTCCCGGCAGGTGGGGTCTTCCCCAGCCTCACCTCTCCTCTCGTAAGTTCCAAGCTCTGCATTTCTAGCTCTGACCACATGCAGCTGTGGAACTAGGCCCCTCTGCGTTCCTTTCACTTAATCCCCTGAGCAGCCCTCGAGCAGGCCCCGTTGTGACCCCATCTCAGAGACAGAGCCTGTGCCTGAGGAGGGAAGAGGCTGGCCGAGGCCTTGGCAGGAAAGCATGGAGCTGGCGGGACCACACTGGGATCCGGGACCCCACAGCCCCACAGGCTGGGAAGCTGGGTCTCTTGGCTCTGCAGCAAGCTGAGGAGCCCAGCCCTGCGGACCCTGATGCCTGTCTTGCCTGTCTCGCTCCCACAGGCTTTGCGGTGGGCTGGGGGCCCATCCCCTGGCTCCTCATGTCAGAGATCTTCCCTCTGCATGTCAAGGGCGTGGCGACAGGCATCTGCGTCCTCACCAACTGGCTCATGGCCTTTCTCGTGACCAAGGAGTTCAGCAGCCTCATGGTGAGGGCAGGCTCCACCAGCACCGCATTCGCGCAGTCAGCCGAGAAGCACTTTCTAAAACCACTTGTATTGCAGAAGACCCAGGGTCGTGGCCTTACATGCAGCCTGAGCCCCACCATGCCTGGGCCACTGGCCATCTTGGGCAAGGCGACGTGGAGGCAGATGGGCTAGGCCAGATGGGGAACCCAGGCTGTGACCCCTTGGGAGTCCTCTGCCTGTCTTGGCAGTCAGACAGCACAGCTGGCCTCTCCCCTTAGTGAACGTCAGGAAAGTGGGCCTTGAGCCTAAGGTCTTACATGGGAAGAGTTGACAGGGCTGGGCTGCAGCCCCACCCTGGCTACTTCCTTGCTGTGTGACCTTGGGTATGATGCTTACCTTCTCTGAGCCCGCTTCTTTGGCTGAAACTGGAGGAGAGTAACAGCAGCTTGCTCTTAAGACGGATGGGAGCATTAATTCAGTTCATCCTGTTGCTGCCTTCTCACGGATGGACTGGCACAGGTGTGGCCCCTGTCCCGGGGCTTCCCAGCCAACAGAGAGACAGTTCTGGGGTAGATGATCTGGTTGTTTGTTCAGTCATTTGTGCCCTCCAGGTCTCCTGGCATGTGCCATGTCCAGGCCCATTCAAGGCGCCAGGGAGAGCAATGAACAAGATGGACAGGGTCCCCTTTATGACAAGGACGGGAAAGGCCATGGCAGTGGTGGGAGAATGAACCCCAGTGGGGCTGGGTTAGGATGTGGTGGGGCGGGTCATGAGGGGCCAGCCTGGAGTCTGTGCAGAGCTTGGGACCCGCTTAGGCAGGACTGCCCGGGGAGCACATCGAGGGGGCCAGGCCGATGCCTGGGGGTGGAGATTACTTGCTGCAGCTGGGAGGGGATGCGCAGCAAAGGAAGGAGGAAAAGAAGCCAAGAAGGAGGTGACAAAGGACCTAACAGTCCTTTTTTAGGAGAGAAAATGTCCAAGAGGCCAAGAGAAGGCCTTCGAGGAGGGAGAGATCACCAGGTCCCAGAGGACCAGGAGCTGAGAAGCACCTTTTTAGTTCTGGCACGTGGGAGGTCACAGTGGTGGTGGATGGCAGGGACAGGTTCTGACTGAAGGGGACGGCTCAATCCTGCCTCCATGCCACTAGCCCCAAGAGTCCCCATGTGCTCCTGGGGCCATGCTCGCTTTGCCCTGTCTCACCCATTTCCACCACACTATGAAAGAACCCCCCGGGGGC
Source organism: Pan troglodytes (assembly GCF_028858775.2). Classification (NCBI taxonomy): domain Eukaryota; kingdom Metazoa; phylum Chordata; class Mammalia; order Primates; family Hominidae; genus Pan; species Pan troglodytes. The sequence goes on along the minus strand of NC_072409.2, from coordinate 11,047,883 downwards.
CTCAGGGTGGGGCCAAAGCTGAGGGTGGAGGGTTGGTCTGTGGGCCCTGGAGTCAGACCTGGAACAGGAGCCCAGCTGTCACTGGATAGCGGGTCTCTGGCCTTGAGGCAGTCACTTCATTGCTGTGAGCCTCAGTTTCCCCAGCCATACGACCTCGGTATCTTGGACAGTGCTCGGCCCAAGCCACCAGACTGGATGCCAGACTATCCTCCATGTCCCAGAGCTGGGTGGAGATAAAATGGGTGTGGCCTTGGGCAGGGCAGGCTGGGGTCAGGGGACTGGACCCCCTGGTGGCAGAGCTGTCTCAGTGATCGAGTGGGGCTTCCTGATCTCTCCCCGCGTCCACCCATGGCCTTTCCTCTCTCTGCAGGAGGTCCTCAGGCCCTATGGAGCCTTCTGGCTTGCCTCCGCTTTCTGCATCTTCAGTGTCCTTTTCACTTTGTTCTGTGTCCCTGAAACTAAAGGAAAGACTCTGGAACAAATCACAGCCCATTTTGAGGGGCGATGACAGCCACTCACTAGGGGATGGAGCAAGCCTGTGACTCCAAGCTGGGCCCAAGCCCAGAGCCCCTGCCTGCCCCAGGGGAGCCAGAATCCAGGAGCACAGCCCCTTGGAGCCTTGGTCTGCAGGGTCCCTCCTTCCTGTCATGCTCCCTCCAGCCCATGACCCGGGGCTAGGAGGCTCACTGCCTCCTGTTCCAGCTCCTGCTGCTGCTCTGAGGACTCAGGAACACCTTCGAGCTTTGTAGACCTGCGGTCAGCCCTCCATGCGCAAGACTAAAGCAGCGGAAGAGGAGGTGGGCCTCTAGGATCTTTGTCTTCTGGCTGGAGGTGCTTTTGGAGGTTGGGTGCTGGGCATTCGGTCGCTCCTCTCACGCGGCTGCCTTATCGGGAAGGAAATTTGTTTGCCAAATAAAGACTGACACAGAAAATCAGGTCAGTGTCTCTGGGCTTTGTGCAAGCTCAGTTTGAAAAGGGTTTATTCCCATCACTTCCAGGACTAGACGCTGCCCAGGACACCCTGTGGCTTTACTTGCTCATGGTCAGCCAAGCTTACCCTTCACACTGAGAAGTCATTTCTGGCTACTTCCTTGGGCTCAGTTCCCTGGGTCATCAGCCATCAAATCTTGTTGAGTTTAAAAAATAAACAGCAAAAAACAAAACAAAACAAAAAAAAAAACACCTTTTGTTCTGTTGACTTTAATGGAGCCAGAAGTCTTTTATAATTTTATTATTAATTAGCTAATATGTGTTCATTGTAGGGAAATTTAAAAAGATTTAATATCATTTTTATAGCTGTTAACCAGCTGCTAGGCACTGTCCTAAGCACTTTACAAATATTAACTCATTTATTTGAATAAACAATGATAAAACTATTTACAGCCACCCCTTTCCAGAGATAACATCTCTGTTGGGATTTTGTTCTGCCAGGCACGGTGGCTCACACCTTTAATCCCAGTGCTTTGGGAGGCTGAGGCAGGAGGATCTCTTGAGCCCAGAAATTCGAGGCTGCACCACTGTACTCCAGCCTGGGAGACAGAACAAGACCCCAACCCCACCCCCGCAAAAAAAAAAAAAAAAAAAAAAAAGATTTCAGTTCTATCTTGAAAGATCTCACTTCCAACACACATGCTGTCTAGCAACACTAAGTAGAGGGGACCATTCTTCCCAACTCACGGCTGCTTTGTCCACTTCCCAGACCTGCAGCCCCAGCGCCTGCCCAGCTTGGCATCTCCCATTAAGTCACATAATGAGGGCAGAGAGCAGGGGCCTGTTTTTGCGGACACTTGAAGTACAGCATGGACCAGGCAGAGCAAGGCGCCGGATCAGATCAGTTCCAGAAGATATGCAGCAGCTGCTCTGATTTCAGTGAAATGTGTGAAACCATGCACAGGACTTTGGACAACTCTCAGCTGTAGCAAATCCAGTTTCCCCTTGGGCCTTCCAGAAGCAGGGTCCTGTCTCCGCGCAGGAGCATCTCCCGTGGCAATGGCTGCACCTCGGCATCCGCATTACCAGTGCTTGCGTGGCAGTCCACTAATCAGGTGAGAACCATATTGCTTTTTGCATCTCAATGAAGCAATAGTAGCAATTTATCAAGCACTTTTTTTTCCAGACTGGTATAAAATTGTATGTGCTTTTGTAAACCATTTAACAATAAAAGTAAAATACAAAGGGGAACAGGGCACGGTGGCTCACGCCTGTAATCCCAACACTTTGGGAGGCCAAGGCGTGTGGAGTCAGGAGTTCAAGACCAGCCTGACTAACATGGTGAAACCCTCGTCTCTACTAAAAATAGAAAATTAGCCGGGCATGGTGGCACATGCCTGTAATCCCAGCTACTCAGGAGGCTGAGGCAAGAGAATTCGCTGAGGCTGAGGTGAGAGAATCCCTTGAACCCAGGAGGCAGAGGTTGCAGTGAGCCAAGATCGCGCCACTGCACTCCAGCCTGGGGGACAGAGTGAGACTCTGTCTCAAAAATACATACATACATAAAATAAAAATCATTAGAGATATATTCTCTTTCCACCAGCTTTGTGCCTGGAGGTTATGGATGTGGGGCTCTGGCTGCCCTCTTGCCACCAACTGGAGCTTCAGACTGAAGCTTAACATGGGCCAAAGCAAGCATGTAGGAGAGATAGGGAGGTTGGGGGAGACGATGGGGAGGTGGGGGAGATGGGGAGGTGGGGGAGACGATGGGGAGGTGGGGGGAGATGATGGGGAGATGATGGGGAGATGATGAGGTGGGGGAGATGATGGGGAGGTAGGGGGAGATGATGGGGAGGTAGGGGGAGATGATGGGGAGGTGGGGGAGACGATGGGGAGGTGGGGGGGAGACGATGGGGAGGTGGGGGGAGATGATAGGGAGGTGGGGAAAAAGATGGGGAGGTCAGGGGAGATGATGGGGAGATGGGGGAGATGAAGAGGAGGTGGGGGGAGATGATGGGGAGGTGGGGGAGATGATGGGGAGATGATGAGGTGGGGGAGATGATGGGGAGGTAGGGGGAGATGATGGGGAGGTAGGGGGAGATGATGGGGAGGTAGGGGGAGATGATGGGGAGGTAGGGGGAGATGATGGGGAGGTAGGGGGAGACGATGGGGAGGTGGGGGGGAGACGATGGGGAGGTGGGGGGAGATGATGGGGAGATGGGGGAGATGAGGAGGTGGGGGAGACGATGGGGAGGTAGGGGGAGATGATGGGGAGGTGGAGGAAGATGATGGAGAGGTGGGGGGAGATGATGGGGAGGTGGGGGGAGATGATGAGGTGGGGGAGGTGATGTGGGGGGAGCTGATGGGGTGGGGGAGGTGATGGGGAGGTGGGAGAGGTGATGGGGAAGTGGGGGAGGTGATGGGGAGGTGGGAGGTGATGGGGAGGTAGGGGAGATGATGGGGAGGTGGGGGGAGATGATGGGGAGGTGGGAGATGATAGTGAGGTGGGGGTAGGTGATGGGGAGGTGGGGGGAGATGATGGGGAGGTGGGGGGAGATGATGGAGAGGTGGGGGGAGATGATGGAGAGGTGGGGGGAGATGATGGGGAGGTGGGGGGAGATGATGAGGTGGGGGAGGTGATGTGGGGGGAGCTGATGGGGTGGGGGAGGTGATGGGGAGGTGGGAGAGGTGATGGGGAAGTGGGGGAGGTGATGGGGAGGTGGGAGGTGATGGGGAGGTAGGGGAGATGATGGGGAGGTGGGGGGAGATGATGGGGAGGTGGGAGATGATAGTGAGGTGGGGGTAGGTGATGGGGAGGTGGGGGGAGATGATGGGGAGGTGGGGGGAGGTGAGGGGAGATGGGGGGGAGGTGCACATCAAAATGTGAACAGTGCTGCCCTGCCACTTGACTTTTTGAAAGCTGCCTTGAAAATAAGCTTTCTGGGTCCAAATGATCCTTTGCTCAAGCAAAGCCACTGATACATGGCTTTAGGTTAGTAATATATAAAACCCAGAGCTTATGAGTGCGGGGAGGAAGTATTCACAACATTATGGTTATATAAACATCGTTACTGTAAACCTAATGAAATGGACTTAAAGACATAATCCTATGTCAGTCAGCCTGTGTTACTCAAAAAGGAATATTCTAAGCAGCAATATAAAATGGATTTTCTCTTATACTACATCAGTTAATTAAAATAATGCCAGATTTGAGTTTGTACCTTATTTAGGACATGATAATATTAGATTTCTTTTTTTCCTGGAGTTTTGTTGTTGTTGTTTTTTCCTTCTTAAGAAACGTGTCATTTTATTCACCATATGACTGAGGTCTTTCCCCTTTGTAATATGCTAGCTGTTGCATGGAATCCATTTTTTTCTCCTTCTGACCTCTTGTTTTGGGGGACCTGCGGCAAAGCTGTTTTTGTTTCATTGATTCCTGGGTTAATTTCTCTGCTTCTTGGGTTCCACACCTTGCTCCTTGGATTCCATTTCTTTTTTCTTTCTTTTTTTTTTTTTTTTGAGACGGGGTTTCGCTCTTGTTCCCCAGGCTGGAGTGCAATGGCTCGATCTCGGCTCACTGCAACCTCCGCCTCCTGGGTTCAAGTGATTCTCCTGCCTCAGCCTCCCGAGTAGCTGGCATTACAGGCACCCGCCACCATGCCAGGCTAACTTCTTGTATTTTTAGTAGAGACGGGGTTTCACCATGTTGGCCAGGCTGGTCTTGAACTCTTGACCTCAAGTGATCCGCCCACCTCAGCCTCCCAAAGTGCTGGGATTACAGGCATGAACCACCGCGCCCGGCCTCTTGGATTCCATTTCAATTTGCAGGGCTGCACCTTCACAGGGCTACCATGTCTGATATCAGTCATTTTTTCAGGACAGGTACAGAGGGAGCGAGTTTCTGCATGCCTAAAAAGCCTTTATTTTACTGTCACTTTTTTTTCTTTCTTTTTTGTAGAGACAGGGCGAGTCCATACAGTAAAGTGAAAGCAAGTTTATTAGCAAAGTAAAGGACTAAAGAAAAGCTGCTCCATAGAGCAGCCCCGAGCGCTGCTGGTTGCCCATTTTTATGGTTATTTCTTGATTAGATGCTAAACAAGAGGCGGATTATTCATGTCACCCTTTTTTAGACCATATTAAGTAACTTCCTGACATTGCCATGGCATCTGTAACCTGTCATGGCGCTGGCGGGAGTGTGGCAGTGAGGACGACCAAGATCACTCTGGTTGCCATCTTGGTTTTGGTGGGTTTTGGGCCGCCTTCTTTACCGCAACCTGTTTTATCAGCAAGGTCTTTACGACCTGTATCTTGTGATGACCTCCTATCTCATCCTATTACTTAGAATGCCTTCACCATTGGCATTGGCAGTGCAGCCCAGGAGGTCTCAGCCTCATTTTACCCCGCCCCTACTCAAGATGAAGTTGCTCTGGTTCAAACGCCTCTGATACCATGAGATTTTGAATCTCGATACTTTCTTCTGGGAACTTGTTCTTCTTTTACTTCTTCATTCTCATATCCCAGCCCCTGATTTTCTCTGTTTCCTCTTTCTGAAACTTCTAGTAGACACTGTACTTCCTGGCACAGTCTCCTCCCTCAATTTTTCACTTATATACTCTTTTAGTGTCTTCATATTCTAGGAATTTTTTTTTACTTAATCCTCTAGCTCTTCTACAAAATGTTCTGTTTTGTTAATCATGTTTAACATAATTTTGATCCTTTTAAATGTATTGAGACCTATCTTGGTGAATGTTCCATGTGCAATTGAAAAGAATATGTACTGTGCTGTTGCTGGGCGGAGTGTTCTATAAATGTCACTTAGGTCAAGTTGTTTAATAGTCTGCTTCAGGTCTTCTGTATTAATCAGGGTTCTCCAGAGATTAAACTAATGGTGTGTGTGTGTTGGGGGGGGGGGTGTATGTGTATGTAGAGAGAGATATATAGAGAGAGAAATAAGAAATCAGTTCACATGATGGCCAAGCACGGTGGCTCACGTAACCCCAGCACTTTGGGAGGCCAAGGCAGGCAGACCACTTGAGGTCAGGAGTTCGAGACCAGCATGGCCAACGTGATGAAACCCTGTCTCTACTAAAAATACAAAAAAATTAGCTGGGCATGGTGGCATACTCCTGTAATCCCAGCCACTTGGGAGGCAGGAGAATCACTTGAACCTGGGAGGCAGAGGCTGCGGTGAGCCGAGATCGCACCACTGCACTCCAGTCTGGGCAACAGAGACTCCGTCTCAAAAAAAAAAAAAAAAAAAAGAAGAAATCAGTTCACATGATTATGAAGGCTGAGGTCACAAGATCTGCAGGGTGAGTTAGCAGCTGGAGGCCAAGGAGAGCTGATGGTGCAGTTCCAATCCAAAGGCCAGCAGGCTGGAGATACAGGAAGAACCAATATTGCAGTTCAAGTCTGAAGGCAGGAAAAGACTGTCAGTCATCCCCACTCAAGAGAATCAGGAAGCGTTTCCCCTTACTTTCGTTCTACTCAGGCCTTCATGGATTGGATGAGGCTCGCCTACATTGAGGGGGGCAATCCGCTTCACTCAGTCTACTGATTCAAATGTTAATTTCATCCAAAAACACCTTTACAGAATAATATTTGACCTGTCAGGTTGACACATAAAATTAACTATCATGTCTTCTAAATCCAGGTTTTCTGTCCACTGATTCTGTCGATTACTGAGAGAGGGTGTTGGAATCTCACCTCTGCATGTGTATTGTCCAGCTCTGTAGTTCGTTGGCCTTTGTCTGGCACTTTGGAGCTCTGCTCTTAGGCACCTGTGCATTTAGGATTGTACCGTTCTCCTGACTGCTCCATCCTTTATCTTTAGGAAATGGTCCTCTTTATCCCTGGTACTGCCCCTTGTTCTGAGGTCTGACCCTGTCTGACATGAAAATCGCCACTCTGTTTTGGCAGTAATTTCTAATATTGTCTTATTCCCTGTGCCTTTTTATTTTATTTATTATTATTTTTTTAATTTTCCTGGTTTCCTTGGTGTCTTCTAAACCTGTGCCTTTTTCGTAGCATCCTGTGCTCTTCTTTTTAATGGCTTGCCTGTTTGAATTTCTCTAAGGATACATATTTTCACTTTTTATTTTATTTATTTATTTATTTTTATATGAAAATATATATGTGCCATTTATTTTATTTTTGTTGTTGTTGTTGGTTTTTTTTTAAATTATACTTTAAGTTTTAGGGTACATGTGCACATTGTGCAGGTTAGTTACATATGTATACATGTGCCATGCTGGTGCGCTGCACCCACTAACTCGTCATCTAGCATTAGGTATATCTCCCAATGCTATCCCTCCCCCCTCCCCCCTCCCCACCACAGTCCCCAGAGTGTGATATTCCCCTTCCTGTGTCCATGTGATCTCATTGTTCAATTCCCACCTATGAGTGAGAATATGCGGTGTTTGGTTTTTTGTTCTTGCGATAGTTTACTGAGAATGATGGTTTCCAATTTCATCCATGTCCCTACAAAGGACATGAACTCATCATTTTTTATGGCTGCATAGTATTCCATGGTGTATATGTGCCACATTTTCTTAATCCAGTCTATCATTGTTGGACATTTGGATTGGTTCCAAGTCCTTGCTATTGTGAATAATGCCGCAATAAACATACGTGTGCATGTGTCTTTATAGCAGCATGATTTATAGTCATTTGGGTAATACCCAGTAATGGGATGGCTGGGTCAAATGGTATTTCTAGTTCTAGATCCCTGAGGAATCGCCACACTGACTTCCACAATGGTTGAACTAGTTTACAGTCCCACCAACAGTGTCAAAGTGTTCCTATTTCTCCACATCCTCTCCAGCACCTGTTGTTTCCTGACTTTTTAATGATTGCCATTCTAACTGATGTGAGATGATATCTCATAGTGGTTTTGATTTGCATTTCTCTGATGGCCAGTGATGGTGAGCATTTTTTCATGTGTTTTTTTGGCTGCATAAATGTCTTCTTTTGAGAAGTGTCTGTTCATGTCCTTCACCCACTTTTTGATGGGGTTGTTTGTTTTTTTCTTGTAAATTTGTTTGAGTTCATTGTAGATTCTGGATATTAGCCCTTTGTCAGATGAGTAGGTTGCGAAAATTTTCTCCCATTCTGTAGGTTGCCTGTTCACTCTGATGGTAGTTTCTTTTGCTGTGCAGAAGCTCTTTAGTTTAATTAGATCCCATTTGTCAATTTTGGCTTTTGTTGCCATTGCTTTTGGTGTTTTGGACATGAAGTCCTTGCCCACGCCTATGTCCTGAATGGTAATGCCTAGGTTTTCTTCTAGGGTTTTTATGGTTTTAGGTCTAAGGTTTAAATCTTTAATCCATCTTGAATTGATTTTTGTATAAGGTGTAAGGAAGGGATCCAGTTTCAGCTTTCTACATATGGCTAGCCAGTTTTCCCAGCACCATTTATTAAATAGGGAATCCTTTCCCCATTGCTTGTTTTTCTCAGGTTTGTCAAAGATCAGATAGTTGTAGGTAAGCGGCGTTATTTCTGAGGGCTCTGTTCTGTTCCGTTGATCTATATCTCTGATTTGGTACCAGTACCATGCTGTTTTGGTTACTGTAGCCTTGTAGTATAGTTTGAAGTCAGGTAGTGTGATGCCTCCAGCTTTGTTCTTTTGGCTTAGGATTGACTTGGCGATGCGGGCTCTTTTTTGGTTCCATATGAACTTTAAAGTAGTTTTTTCCAATTCTGTGAAGAAAGTCATTGGTAGCTTGTTGGGGATGGCATTGAATCTGTAAATTACCTTGGGCAGTATGGCCATTTTCACAATACTGATTCTTCCTACCCATGAGCATGGAATGTTCTTCCATTTGTTTGTATCCTCTTTTATTTCCTTGAGCAGTGGTTTGTAGTTCTCCTTGAAGAGGTCCTTCACATCCCTTGTAAGTTGGATTCCTAGGTATTTTATTCTCTTTGAAGCAATTGTGAATGGGAGTTCACTCATGATTTGGCTCTCTGTTTGCCTGTTGTTGGTGTATAGGAATGCTTGTGATTTTTGTACATTGATTTTGTATCCTGAGACTTTGCTGAAGTTGCTTATCAGCTTAAGAAGATTTTGGGCTGAGACGATGGGGTTTTCTAGATAAACAATCATGTCGTCTGCAAACAGGGACAATTTGACTTCCTCTTTTCCTAATTGAATACCCTTTATTTCCTTCTCCTGCCTGATTGCCCTGGCCAGAACTTCCAACACTATGTTGAATAGGAGCGGTGAGAGAGGGCATCCCTGTTTTGTGCCAGTTTTCAAAGGGAATGCTTCCAGTTTTTGCCCATTCAGTATGATATTGGCTGTGGGTTTGTCATAGATAGCTCTTATTATTTTGAAATACGTCCCATCAATACCTAATTTATTGAGAGTTTTTAGCATGAAGGGTTGTTGAATTTTGTCAAAGGCTTTTTCTGCATCTATTGAGATAATCATGTGGTTTTTGTCTTTGGCTCTGTTTATATGCTGGATTACATTTATTGATTTGCGTATATTGAACCAGCCTTGCATCCCAGGGATGAAGCCCACTTGATCATGGTGGATAAGCTTTTTGATGTGCTGCTGGATTCGGTTTGCCAGTATTTTATTGAGGATTTTTGCATCAATGTTCATCAAGGATATTGGGTATTTTCACTTTTTAAATATCAGCTTTAGGCTGGGCACAGTGGCTCACACCTGAAATCCCAACACTTTGGGAGGCCAACGTGGGCAGATCATTTGAGGTCAGGAGTTCGAGACCAGCCTGGCCAACATGGCAAATCCTTGTCTCTACTAAAAATACAAAAATTAGCCAGGCGTGGTGGTGCACGCCTCTAATTCCAGCTATTTGGGAGGCTGAGGCAGGAGAATTGCTTGAACCTGGAAGGAGGAGGTTGCAGTGAGCTGAGATCACACCACTGTACTCCAGCCTGGGTGACAGAGCATCATGACTCTGTCTCCAAAAAAAAAAGAAAAAAGAAAAAAAACCCAGCTTTGATTGAGGCATTATTTACTTAAGTAAAATTCAATAGTTGTAAGTATAAAATTTAATGACTTATGACAAATGTATACAGTCATGTAACTGTCAGGCCTCTGAGCCCAAGCCTGCACGTATACATCCAGATAGCCTGAAGAATCACAAAAGAAGTGAAAAATGGCCAGTTTCTGCCTTAACTGATGACATTACCTTGTGAAATTCCTTCTCCTGGCTCAGAAGTTCCTTCACTGAGCACGTTGTGACCCCCACCCCTGCCCGTAAGAGAACGACCCCCTTTGACTATAATTTTCCACTGCCCACCCAAATCCCATAAAAGTGCCCCACCCCATCTCCCTTTGCTGACTCCTTTTATGGACTCAGCCCGCCTGCACCCAGGTGATTAAAAAGCTTTATTGCTCACACAAAGCCTGTTGGTGGTCTCTTCACACGGACACGCATGACATTTGGTGCCGTGACTCGGATCGGGGGACCTCCCTTGGGAGATCAATCCCCTGTCCTCCTGCTCTTTGCTCCATGAGAAAAATCCACCCACAAGCTCGGGTCCTCAGACCAGCCCAAGAAACACCTCACCAATTTTAAATCGGGTAAGCGGCCTCTTTTTACTCTTCTCCAACCTCTCTCATTATCCCTCAACCTCTTTCTCCTTTCAATTTCGGCGCCACCCTTCAGTCTCTCCCTTCCCTTAATTTCAGTTCCTTTCCTTTTCCAGTAGAAACAGAGGAGACGCTTTTTTTTTTTTTTTTTTTTTTTTGAGACAGAGTTTTGCTCTGTCGCCCAGGCTGGAGTGCAGTGGTGCCATCTCGGCTCACTGCAAGCTCCACCTCCTGGGTTCACGCCATTCTCCTGCCTCAGCCTCCCGAGTAGCTGGGACTACAGGCGCCCACCGCCATGTCTGGCTAATTTTTTTTTGTATTTTTAGTAGAGACGGGGTTTCACCATGTTAGCCAGGATGGTCTCGATCTCCTGACCTCATGATCCACCTGCCTCAGCCTCCCAAAGTGCTGGGATTACAGGTGTGAGCCACCGCGCCCAGCCCGAGACACGTTTTATCTGTGAACCAAAAATGCCGGCGCCCGTCATGGACTTGGGAAGACAAGTCTTCCCTTGGTGTTTAATCACTGCGGGGATGCCTGCCTGATCATTCACCCACATTCTAGAGGTGTCTGATTACCATGGGGATGCCTGCCTTGATCCTTCACCTTGGTGGCAAGTACCACCTCCCCTGGGTGGCAAGTACCACCCCCCCCCCCCAGGGTGGCAAGTACCACCTCCCCTGGGTGGCAAGTGCCCGCCCCCACCTCTGTGTCTCTACCCTCTCTTTTCTCTGGGCTTGACTCCTTCACTATGGGCAACCTTCCACCCTCCATTCCCCCTTCTTCTCCCTTAACCTGTGTTCTCAAAAACGTAAAACCTCTTCAACTTTTGCCTGACCTAAAACCTAAGTGTCTTATTTTCTTCTGCAACACCACTTGGCCCCAACACAAACCTCGATAATGGTTCTAAATAGCCAGAAAACAGTGCTTTCAATTTCTCCATCCTACAAGATCTAGATAATTTTTGTCATAAAATGGGCATAGTCTGAGGTGCCTGACATCCAGGCATTCTTTTACACATTTGTCCCTCCCTAGTCTCTGCTCCCAATGTGACTCGTCCTAAATATTTCTTCTCTCCTGTCTGTTCCTTCCGTCTCCACCCCAAGCTCTAAGTCCTTTGAATCCTCCTTTCTACGGACCCATCTGACCTCTTCCTTCCTCCCCAGGCTGCTCCTCGCCAGGCTGAGCCACGTCCCAGTTCTTCCTCAGCCTCCGCTCCCCAACCCTATAATCCTTCTATCATCTCCCCTCCTCACACCCGCTCTGGCTTACAGGGGGAAGGTAGCCAAGGATGGAGTGAAATGCAGGGTAAATGTCTTAAAGGAAATGAGAGGTTCTACGAGGCAGGCTAGTGGCTTGTAACCTACATGGAAGAGGTTATGAAAAGATGACAGAATGGAATGAGCCTGTGAGGGTGAAAGGAGGTATTTCCTTGGTCTAAGAACCATTTGCCTTCAGTGGGGAGGGATTGATAGGTGGAAACTTCAGTGCGAGAGTAAGTAGGCGTGACTGATGAGGAGAAAAACTGGCCATGAGGGACAGAAGTAGGAATAGTGGCTGCTGCTTTTTCTGTCTTATCAGCATAATTGTTGCCTTGAGCAATGGAATGTGGGGCCTTTTCATGGCCTTTGCAGCTTCCTTTGGAAGTAAAGCAGCCTTGAGAAGAGTTTTTATTAAAGAAGCATTAATGATGGAGGATCCTAGTGTAGTGAGGAAACCTCTTTCAGCCTATGTAACAGCATGGTAGTGCAGCTATTTCCAACTTGGGGCTATATGAATAAAGCCACTATAAACAGTTACATACAAGTCTTTGTGTGGAGTGGACTCGCTGGGTCATGTCTTATGTTTAAGAAGCTGCCAAACTGTTTTCCAAAGTGGCTGCACCATTTTGCATTCCCACCAGCAGTGTAGGGGAGTTCCAGCTGCTCACATCCTCCACCACACCAAACCTGGCATTCACTGTGAGGAATACAGCTACTTACACGCTTTTTCAAAGTTGTCTTCTGTTCTCGACTTCCTCTGGGATCAGTTGATCTGCTTGTTTATGTTGGGCCATCTCTTTTATGCTGCTGGTTTATCTCAAATATCTGGTGAGCTTTGGTTGTCCATATTTAGGAATAAAGAACTAGGCAGCTTAACTGCAGTAGCTGGTATAAGCCTTCCCCCTCCCCCACCTCTCTACCTATTCTATGCTCTGTTATGGATGTGTTCATTTCTATACATCTCCAATGTCATTTCAGTGGGATTTGGCAAAGGAGAAAAGGAGGTAAATGTGTAAGTTTAATTCACCATCCTGAACTAAACTTTTTGCATCATTTTAATAATTACTTAGTATTGTTTGCCTTTGGAGTCGTGGTGCCTGGCAAAGACAGTACTCAAATATGTTGAATGTAGGATTATTTCATCATATAAATATATCAGAACTGAAGTCAACCCCACATTAAATACATCAGAACTTAACTCCAATTGCTCCACATTTACATTGTTTCCAGTTTTCTGCTTATTGCTAATTTTGCTATTATATAGATATAAATTTAGAGGGAGATGAGAGACAATAGCAGCATCAAAGAGGAGAGAGGGGAGAGCAATGGCACAGAAGAAAAGAGAGATGATGGAGATGAGTGACGGAGATGGAGACAGAGGTGATGGTGATGGTGGGGAAAAGGGAGATGATGGAGTTGGAGATAGAGATGGTAGAACTAGAGATAGACCTGTGCCAGCCGGGCGTGGTGGCTCATGCCTGTAATCCCAGCACTTTGGGAGGCCAAGGCAGGCAGATCACGAAGTCAAGAGATTGAGACCATCCTGGCCAACATGGTGAAACCCCGTCTCTACAAAAAACAAAAAATTAGCTGGGAGTGGTGGTGCGTGGCTGTAATCCCAGCTACTGGGGAGGCTGAGGTAGGAGAATCACTTGAACCAGGGAGGTGGAGGTTGCAGTGAGCCAAGATCGCACCATTGCACTCCAGCCTGGCGACAGAGCAAGACTCTGTCTCAAAAAAAAAAAAAAAAAAAAGAAGAGACCTGTGCCTAACTGAACAGAAACTTCCATAGGAGGGAACATTAGAGCATTAGAGGTGTCATTGCTGGCCAAGGGGTGTACATTGTCAAAGCTATTACACCCCAGAAGGTTACACATGGGCTGTGTCTGAAAGGGACCTATTCCCTCATCTCCAAATCAGTTATCAGGGAGTCCACACCATGGACCAAGGAAGAGGACCCGAGACAGGTTCATGCACACATTAGGTGTCTGATGACTGGGACAGCTGTTTTGCTTGATACCTCAGGCCACACAGGGCTTGAGCAAGCAGCCTAACCTCCCTAAACTACAGCCTCTGCTCGGGACACCCACTCTCATCCACCTCGCAGAAGACTGGTCTTTGTCCTGGATGAGTTCTCCAACTGGGGCTTCAGGCCAGAGGCTGTTCCCAGCTCTGGCTTGGCTGTTCTCCAGCCTCTGCAAACCAGGGCTTGCAAAAAAAAAAAAGAGGGAAGGCAGGAGGATGTGTCAGCCCCCAGGCTACAAGATAGATGGTAAACATGTGGGCAAGGAACATGTCACTGTGGCTTCAAACTCTTCCTCAGCCTGTCTCCTTTGCTCTCTGCTGGAGTCTGCATGGAGGGTAAGAGTGTGCTTAGTTCCAATTCTGGTTGTTCCACTCCCTGCCTATGTGATGTGGACAAGTCACCTGACCTCTCTCAGCCTGTTTCTTCAACTGTCAAACGGGCGTCATGGCACTACCTCCCTCATGGAGTTGTGAGGATGAAAGGCAAGAATTATGTAAAGCACCTGAACCTGGGGACGGGACAGAGTAAGTGCTCCGGCAATGGTCGCTGTTGTTACTGGTGCGAGTGAGGGTGGGGCAGGGGGCGTGGTGAGGGTGGGGAGCTGTGCTAGGCGGGTGGGAGGCCCCGGGGGGGTTCATAAAGGGACATTTGAGATCTTCAATCATTTTTCTCCTTATATTCTATTTCCTACCTCGCCCTCTTGGCAACTCCCACCCACACCACCTGCTGTTGCTACCAGTACCCACTTACCCATGCCAATAATGGGATTCATACTCTTCAGAGGTCCCTTTGTTTCCCTTTAAGTCTTCCCATCAGAGCACAGAATGCTTCGCGGATCCAGAGCCAGCCCCCATTGACCATCCTGTAGGGGCCCCAGAAGCCCAGCCTGGCGCCATCAGGAAAGGATTATGGAGAGGAGCACTGGATAGAACAGCCCCAGGGAACAGGTGCAGCATAAGCTTGCTTTACCCAGCCCAGGGCCGAAATCTGCACGGCCCACGGATGCCCACTACCCCCTTACACCATCCCAGCTCCTGCCCCAGAGTAACTTGGCTTCTGCAAACCAGAGAGACTTGTCCCTGATGTCCCCCGGGGACCAGGGGTGGAAGTGCATCAGCTGGAGCAAGACACACTAGGCTACCTCATGGTGGGCGTGTGCGGGATCCCAGGGCTAAGCCAGCAACCCTGTAGTGGCCATTGGGGTTGGCACCTACTGAGCCTGGGGCTGCACGCAGAATCGCACCAGCTGAGGTGTGACGCTCTCTGCCGCTGCCTTGTGGCCTGGGCAGGATGACACTGCCTCTGGTCCCCAACAGAGTGAAGAGTGATTGATTATGACTCCAAAGCTCATTCAGCCTGCTGGACAAGGCAGGATCAGCCAAAGGGGTTGAAACCTGCTTCTGCTTGGTTTCTTTTGTTTGTTTGTTTTTGAGACAGAGTATCACTCTGTCGCCCAGGCTGGAGTGCAGTGGCATGATCTCGGCTCACTGCAATGTCCGCTTCCATGGTTCAAGCGATTCTCCTGCCTCAGCCAACTGAGTAGCTGGGATTACAGGCGTGCACCACAACGCTCAGCTAATTTTTTGTATTTTTAGTAGAGACGGGTTTCACCATGTTGGCCAGGCTGGTCTCAAACTCCTGACCTCAGGTGATCCGCCTGCCTCGGCCTCCCAAAGTGCTGGGATTCCAGACATGATCCACCGCGCCTGCTTGGTTTCTGGCTCCTTCTGCTCCTCTTTCCTCTGTCCCTTTCAGACCACACTCCCAGAGGGAGCACAGATCACGGCCCTCAGACTCCATCTCCCAACACGCTGCTGTGACAAGCACTAATGGCCTCCAGAAGGGGAACCCAACTCGCCATCAAGGACACTGGGGGTGGTGGCATGAGAGCTGCAACCTCACATGGGACCCTGTGTTAGGGGGGACACCCGGTAGGGTCTGGCCTGGCTTCCTCTGCTGTAACTAAGTCACCGCTTCAGTCCTGCTGTCCTGACCACCCACGAGATGATGGGTCTCAGTCCCTGGGTCATTAGGATTCTGTCGATGTGTCAGAGGTCCCACTGTTGGAACACCTGCTATGCACGGGCTCTCACTGGGAGACCGAGGCACACCTTGCTTGACACCAGATGAAATGACCCAGACCCTCCTTGGTCTTTGGGGAGCAAATCTAGGAGAAAAGGACTTAGGGCAGGTCAGTCACTGAGCAGTGAGACAGGAAAGGCTCTGCGGGCTTGCACAGAAGGGATCGTTATGCCTGAAGCATCCGCAGGGGCTTCCCAGAGAAGGCTTTGAGCCCAGCCTTGATGACAGAAGAGCAGGCCAGGAGACAAGAGAGGCACCCAAAGGAAGGGAACAGCACATATGAGGTATGACACAGCAGGTGCCGTGTATAGTTTCTGCAAAACTTGAGGCTCCTCCTCCCAGCCTCCTTGGTGACTTCCTCTGCATTGGCCAGACTGGGGCACTGCTAAGATGGTGCCACGAATAGCTGACCAGGAGATAACAGGATGATGGCAGCCATTGGTGGACTCTGGTCATCAGGAAATTGAGGCCCAATTGTTGCCTTAGCAACTATGGCTGGGGCAGGGAAAGGCTGGGGTTGAAATTACAAATTCGTCTGACATGCTGAAAAGAAGGGCCAGCGACACAAGGGTAGGGTCCTCCTTATCTCTGAGGCCCCACCCCTCAGAGCTGAGGCAAGGACGGAGCCTTTTTCTTAGCTACAGACATCACACACTAGGCCGGGGACAGTGGCTGTGCCTTCCTGATCACTCAGGAAAAAAGGAATGCCAAGCTTGGGTTTAGGGGTGGTGGCATGGGAGGAGTGTTGAAACAGGCACTTGGAGAACCCGTGCCTGCCCTGGGGGAACATCATTCATTCACTCTTTCAGCATCTGACTACCTACTGTGTGTCAGGCAGTTGTAGACACTGGTGATATGGTGGCGGCAAAGAATACAGCACCTGCTCTAATGGGAATTAGCTTCTGAAGAGAGGCAGACAATAAGAAGTAAAGAAACAAACAAAAGAATTAAACAGCTCACACCTGTCAGCCCAGTGCTTTGGGAGTATTTTTTTTTAAATTAGCCAGGTCTGGCCTGGCGTGGTGGCTCACGCCTATAATCCCAGCACTTTGGGGGGCCAAGGTGGGCAGATCACCTGAGGTCAGGAGTTCGAGACCAGCCTAGCCAACATGGTAAAACCCCGTCTCTACTAAAAATACAAAAACTAGCCGGGTATGGTGGTGCGTGTCCATAATCCCAGCTACTTGGGAGGCTGAGACAGGAAAATCGCTTGAACCCGGGAGGCGGAGATTGCAGTGAGCTGAGATCACGCCACTGCACTCCAGCCTAGGCATCAGAGCGAGATTCTATCTCAAAAAAAAAAATATATATATATATATACACACACACACACACACACACACATATATATATACATATATACACATATATGTGTGTGTGTGTGTATATATATATATGTATAGGCCAGGTACAGTAGTTTATGCCTGTAATCCCAGCATTTTGGGAGGCCAAGGCGGGCTGATCACCTGAGGTCGGGAGTTCAAGACCAGCCTGACCAACATGGAGAAACTCTGTCTCTACTAAAAGTACAAAAAATTAGCCTGGCATGGTGGCGCATGCCTGTAATCCCAGCTACTTGGGAGGATGAGGCAGGAGAATCGCTTGAACCCAGGAGGCGGAGGTTGTGGCGAGCCAAGATCGTGCCATTGCGCTCCAGCCTGGGCAACAAGAGCGAAACTCTGTCTAAAAAAATAAATAAATAAATAAAAAATAAAATTAGCCAGGTGTGGTGGTGCAGACCTGGAATCCCAGCTACTCAGAAGGCTGAGGTGGGAGGGCTGCTTAAGCTCAGAAGTCCAAGGTTGCGGTGAGCTATATGAGTGGTGTGCCACTGCACTCCAGCCTGGGTGACAGAGCAAGACACTGTGTCTAAATTAAGAAAAAAAAAAACCAATCTATGTGAACTTATTCAATAGTGGAAAATGCTAAAAGGAAATAAAAAGTCACCATGGGAGCAGCAAGGGCTGTTACTGTACAGGGTACTAAGTGAGGGCCCCTCCTGAGACGTACACTCAGACATCATGCATGAGAAGCGGCCAGCCGTGTTGAGTGCTGCTGGTCATGGCCCCGCAAGTGCAAAGGTCGTGTGGCAGGATGGAGGCTGGTGTGACCTCTGAAGCCATTAAGAGCCAGTGTGGCTCTGAGCAAAAGGAGAGGCAGGGAGCCGCAGCATGTGCTTGTGGAAGGAAGTAGCTGTCTTGTGGCCTTTCCTATGGCTCGTTTATTTTCTTTCCTTTTTTTTTTTTGTTTTTTTGTTTTTTTGAGACAGAGTCTCACTTTGTCTCCCAGTGAGCTCTCAGCTCACTGCAACCTCCACCTCCCGGGTTCAAGTGATTGTCCCACCTCAGCCTCCCGAGTAGCTGGGATTACAGGTGTGTGCCACCACGCCCAGCTATTTTTTTAATTTTTAGTCGAGACGGGGTTTCACCATGTTGACCAGGCTGGTCTCAAACTCCTGACCTCAGGTGATGCACCTGCCTCAGCCTCCCAAAGTGCTGGAATTACAGGCGTGAGCCACCGCACCCAGCCTTGGCTCATTTTCTCCACAAAGCCATTTCCTCTGAGTCAGTGATTTTCAAACTTTATAGCGTATCAACTACAAGGATTGTCAAAACAGAGGCTGCTAAGCCCTGACCCCAGAATTTGTTTTATAGGTGTGGAGTGGGACCCCTGAATTTGCTTTTCTAACAACTTTTAAGGGGGATGCTGCTGCTGCTGCTGGCCTGGGGATCCCACTTTGAGAACCACCACATTATTAAGGGGACAGGACACTGATTGCTTATGACAGCTGAGAGGCAAGACAAAGGAGAATCTCTTTTTTTTTTTTTTTTTTGAGATGGAGTCTTGCTTTGTCGCCCAGGCTGGAATACAGTGGTGCGATCTCGGCTCACTGCGACCTTTGCCTCCGGGTTCAAGCTTTGTCGCCCAGGCTGGAATACAGTGGTGCGATCTCGGCTCACTGCGACCTTTGCCTCCGGGTTCAAGCGATTCTCCTGCTCCAGCTCCCTGAGTAGCTGGGATTACAGGTGCGTGCCACCACGCCCAGCTAATTTTTGTATTTTTAGTGGAGGCGGGGCTTCACCATGTTGGTCAGGCTGGTCTTGAACTCCTGACCTCGTGATCTGTCCACCTCGGCCTCCCAAAGTGCTGTGATTACAGGCGTGAGCCACCGCGACCAGGATGATCTTTCTAAGCAGTGTGTCTGTGCTTCAGGACACACAAGGGCCAAGTTAGGGCAGCCAGGGCCATGACCCTTTTGGCTGCTGTTGGGAGGGGAGGGGTGACACTTGCTCCTGGGTGCTCCCTTATCTCCACATACGCTATATCAGCGGGGTGGGGACAGCCTGAGGCTGGCCAGAGCTTTCTTGGGGGCCCTTCTCCCATCTTCCTTCTGTCACCTCAGGCCTCCTCAACACAGGAGGCCAGACAGAGGGGCAAGTTTGCCTCATTCTGGCCTCCTGGTCCCAGGGATATGAAACACTTCCTCTTCCCTAAGTGTCCTATCCATCCCAGTCTAGTTATGCTTCCTCTCCTCAAGGTAACAAGATTTCTCTGACAAGAAACTTCTCTCTAGCCACTTGAGCCCAACGCCTCTTCTCAGGAGATGGGATTCAGGACTCTCAAGTGTGGGAGGAGTACATCAGCAAAACTGGGAACATTTCCTGATCACGGATTCAATTCTGAAACGACCAAGGCAGTGAGTCTAGAGTGAGGCCAGGTATCCCCCAGTGATCCAAAAAGCACTCTGGATGCAGCTTTCCTGAGAGCTGACAGGTCTGGGATACCTCTGCCAGCCTCACAGCCAGCTGGATCCTAGATTCCTGGTATCCATTCACTTCCATCTGGTTTTCTAATCCTGCTGTGGTCAGCAGAATACCACCCCACAAAGATACACATGTCCTAATCCCCGGAACCTCTGAATATGTTAGGTTACATGACAAAAGGGAATAAAATTGCAAATGGAATTAAGGTTGCTAATCAGCTGGCCTTAAAGATTCTCCTCAATTAGCTGGGTGAGCCCAGTGTTAACCATGAGGGTCCTTAAAAGTGGAAGAGGGCTGCGGAGGAGAGAGAACCATACAGACGGCAGCAATGGACGGACTCTGGCTGAGGTTGCTACTTTGAAGTTGGAAGAAAGGGCTGCGAGTCAAGGATGCAGGCAGCCTCTGGAAGTTGGAAAAGGCAAGAAAAGATTCTCCCCTGGAACCTCCAGAAGGAATGCAGCACTGTCGACACCTTGATTTTAGGCCAGTGAGACCCACTTCAGACTTCTTACAAAACTGTAAGCCCCAAACTACAGCTGCCCAATATAGAGAAGGGCTAGCTCAAAGACATTTGTGAGTGTGGCTTCTCCGATGGAGCCAATCCCATTAAGATTTATAGGAAGACCCACAAAATTAAGAAACTTACACTGGCAAAAATGCCACCAGCTGTGATTGAAAGGCAAAGAGACAAGACAAAATGAAAAGGGGCCTTAGAATCCCCATACTCACTTATTTCCTGGGTAACCCAGTCCCCTCCCCTTAACGACAAAATGCCTATAAAAAGGAGCTGATCATCGAAAAATTGCTTAAGAAGTAATTTCCAACGGGCTCGAGGGAAAGTCCATTGAAACATCCCCAGCCTGCAGCAGGGAAGCCCTTAAGGAACACAGGATTCAGGAACCTCCTCCCGCAGAAGTGCTGATCAAACACTGCCCCTGAAATGACTGAAGCAGTTCCCGCCGGCCGATAGGTTTTTATACTTTGAGGGTCCCAGGCCACCCACTCACGGCTGTCCTGTTCAGACTGAGGGACTTCTGATTTCCTTTAGTCTTCCCAAACTTTTAGTACGGCTCAAGAGGACCCTGAGAGTGGCTGGTGATTGCCCTGAGTAGAAGGCCAGGGAGGGACAGGCGTACCGTGCGCAGAGTGCCGCGGAGAGGAAACCAAGCGCCTAGCGCCAGCGAAGACCGGCGCCCCTGTAAGCCCAGCATTCCCAGGATCCTTCGCGGCTAAGTCACTTCTTTTCCCCGAGGCTCCATTTCGCTGGATTCTGGTGGACTTTAAACGTGTGCAACAAAAAAGCACGATGGATAATAGATTCCGGGAGCAAGCACAGGCGGAAGCCTCTCTGGGAAGTACAATCCCTGAGCGTGTGTATATCATAAACCTGGCTGCAAGAATGAAAAAGACTTTGGCCAGAAACAGAGCCCCGCGGCGACTTCTGGGAAATGGAGTCCGGTGTGGCCGCCGCGGGGCATGTGCGCATGACCGGAAGTGGCGCCAATCACGCGCGTCCCTCTGGCGCTGGAGCCAGGACCTGGCGTTGGGCAGTACTTGGACAGCGGTTCTTGAGCTCTCGCCGTTGCCGGTAGATTGTTGCCAGTTGCCAGTTGTTTTTCGGAAAGCTGGCAGCGGCTTTTTCACCGGGTTCTGCTTGAGGCCGAGCCAAAGAGTGGCTGTGAGTCGGGAGACGGAGTGGAACACCCGGCTGGGCAGGCCCGGACAGCTCCCGCGACCCAGCACCGCAGGATCAGACCGTGCCTCTGCGGGGAGAGGCTGGAGAGGTGCGGGGAGAGGCTGGAGAGGAAGAGTCCGGCCTGGGAGCCGTCAGAGCAGCCCTGCAGAACGGGGTGGGGGCTGCTGTAGATAGAGCCTTACGCCCAGAGAACTGCTGGGAGGCTGTGGCGCGAGGCGGGACTCAAATGCTGGAGGAAGGAGGTGAGGAGTGATGGAGGGAGCGATTGTCAAGAGATCCGCTGCTGCTTCGTTTGCCCACGACTGCCGCTGTGTGAGCCGAATCAGAACTCTCTTTATCTCTCCTACAGTTAGTTGGAGACAATCATTTTTAATTTCTTTGCCCATGACACAGCCCCAGGAGATCCTGAGAACATGTGCCCCTACAGTCCTTTTTTGAGTAAAGAATTCGGCGGTCAAAAAAGTTTGAGGACCTCAGACCTGCGTGATTTCTGAGTATTGTACCACGTACCCCAGTCTGCCCAGATGGACCAATGACAGTGGAGAGTAGGGAGAAGTGGGTTCCTGAGGACTCCTCTGTCACTTTTCTCCTTCTAGCCCTTCTCTAAGCAGCCAGGAATGCCTGGAAGCCCGGGAAAGTTTGGGGGCAGGCCAGCCCAGTAGGATTGTGAAGTTGTGGAGGACAGGGGAATTTGCAGTTAGAAGGCACAGGTTCTTGTGAAAGCTGTGAGGTACCAGCCAGGTCTCTTAACCTGTATTTCTCCATGGAAGAAAGGACAAAATAATGTTAACTACTTTGTTTACCTCTGAGAATTGTAATTCTCAAATGAAATAACACTTTTGAAAGCACCCTGAATGTGGTACAGAACAAATGTGTAAGCAGGCAACCTCTTTTAAGTCTTAATCACCAACACCTCTGCTGTTCACCCCTAGATCAACTGTATTTGGTCTTTTACTCTACAAGTGCAATTTTACATCCAGAATTTGGTGCTGTCCCCAAGATCAAGAGGTCCTTGTATTTGTTTTTTGTTTGTTTGTTTGTTTTGTTTTGTTTTTGAGACAGTCTCGCTCTGTCGCCGAGGCTGGAGTGCAGTGGCGCAATCTCAGCTCACTGCAACCTCCGCCTCCCAGGCTCAAGCGATTCTCCTGCCTCAGCCTCCTGAGTAGCTGGGACTACAGCTGCCCGACACCACGTCCAGCTAATTTTTGTGTTTTTAGTAGAGACGGGGTTTCACCATGTTGGCCAAGCTGGCCTCAAACTCCTGACCTCAAGTGATCCACTGGCTTCGGCCTCCCAAAGTGCTGGGATTACAGGCGTGAGCCACTGCTCCTGGCCGAGAGATCCTTACATCGCTTGAGCATGGGGAGGTGGAGGTTGCAGTGAGCCGAGATTGTGCCATTGCACTCTAGTCTGGGCAACAAAAGCAAAACTCCGTCTCAAAAAAACAAAAACAAAAAACATACACACAGAAAATTATGTGCTAAGCCAGCATTTCGGCCTTCCAAAGTGCTGGGATTAGAGGTGTGAGCCACTGTACCCAGTCAATAACTAAATTCTTTTTATTTTTTTGAGGCAGAGTCTTGCTTTGTTGCCCACGCTGGAGCGTAATGGCGTGATCTCAGGTTACTGCAACCTCTGCCTCCTGGGCTCAAGCCATCTTTCCACCTCAGCCTCCCAGGTAGCTGGGCCTGCAGGCATGCGCCACCACGGCTAATTTTTGTATTTTTAGTAGAGATGGGGTTTCATTATGTTGCCCAGGCTGATCTCGAACTCTTGGGCTCCCTAAGTGCTGTGATTACAGATGTGAGTCGTTTTCACTCAGCCTCTTCACTTTCTTGACAGAGCCTGTTGGAGCACAAAGTTTTTAATTTTGAAGATATCCAACTTACCTATTTTCTCTTTTGTGCTGCTTGTGCTTTTGGTGTCATATCTAAGAAATCATTGCCTAATCCAACCTCTCAAAGATGTATGGTTTTCTTCTAAGAGTTCTACCCCTTTTTTTTTTTTTTTGAGATAGTGTCTCACTCTGTCAACCAGGCTGCAGTGTAGTGGTGTGATCACAACTTGCTGCAGCCTCGACCTCCCTGGCTCAAGCGATCCTCCCACCTCAGTTCCCCAAGTAGCTAGGGCTATGGGTACGCACGACCAAGACGACTGGCTAATTTTTGTATTTTTAATAGAGACGGGGTCTCGCCATGTTGCCCAGGCTGGTCTCGAACTCCTGGGCTCAAGCAGTCTGCCCACATCAGCCTCCCAAATTGCTGGGATTACAGGCATGAGCCACCGCACCTAGCCAAGAGTTACTTCTTAACTTTAGGTCTCTGATCTATTTTGGGTTAATTTTTATATATGGTGTGAAGTGAGACTCTCTGCCCAGCCTTCTTCTTTTCATTTAAGCAAATGCCTTAAATTTGCAGAGTCACTTTCTCCAAAGAGCTAAGTAATAGATAATCTCTTTAAACTGTATACTTATGTGCTGGGCATTTGCCGACTGCTTTATCTGTATGTTCCTTTAATCTTCACAGCAGATTATCCGTTACAAGGGATTATCATCCCCATTTTGCAGATGAGAAAAATGAGACTTAGAGAGGTTACGTGATTTGCACACTGCTGCTGAGTGGTGGATCATGGATACTTGAGAGTCTGTGAACACTCTAATGCCTCCCTACATCTGAGTGAGTTGATGGAATTTCTGAGGTAGGAGGGAATGGAGAAATTTACATCACACTACAGGTCTGCAGATTCAGCCCAAGTGCCCTGATACCTGCTATGTCCCCTCTTCACAGTGAGAACTGGTGACTTCATAAACTGCTTTTAACATTATTAGTTTTTTTCTGTTTCTCTAGTACTGCCTTCCCCAGACCCTGCCCTTCCCCAAGAGGAAAACACAGGAGAGGAAGGAATGGCTGCTGGTCTCCTCACAGCTGGGCCCCGGGTAAGTTGGAAATTAACTTTGGAAGGCATCCTTTTCTTCCCCCCTAATATTAATGGTAGGGTTGGCTTGTTTTTTGTTGTCATTGTTTGTTTTCTTTCTTTATTTATTTTTTGAGACTGAGTCTCACTCTGTTGCCCAGGCTGGAGTGCAGTGGCACAATCTCAGCTCACTGCAACCTCCACCCCCCCATGCTCAAGCGATTCTCGTGCCTCAGCCTCCTGAGTAGCTGGGATTACCACCAGACCCGGCTAATTTTTGTATTTTTAGTAGAGACGGGGTTTTACCTTTTTGGCTAGGCTGTTCTCAAACTCCTAACCTCAGGCGATCCTCCTGCCTTGGCCTTCCAAAGTGCTAAGATTACAAGTGTGAGCCACCGTGCCTGGCCCTAATAGTTTGTTTTGCTGTATAGAAGCTGTTTAGTCAGGTCCCACTTGTCAGTTTTTGTTTTTGTTGCAATTGCTTTTGAGGACTTAAGCCAAGGATTCTTTGCCAGAACCAAGGTCAAGAAGGGTATTTCCTTGGTTTTCTCCTATGGTTTTTATAGTTTAAGGATTTACATCTAAATCTTTAATCTATCTTGAGTTAATTTTTGTAGATGGTGAAAGGTAGGGGCCCAGTTTCACTCTTCTGCATATGGGTAGCCAGCTATCCCAGCATCATTGATTGAGTAGGGAGTCTTTTTCCCATTGCTTGTTTCTGTGGGCTTTGTTGAAGATCAGGTGGTTAGAGGTGTGCAGCTTTATTTCCGGGTTCTCCTTTCTGGGTCTATGTGTCTGTTTTTGTCCCAGTGCTGTGCTCTCTAACACACTGTTTGTTTCACATAGTTCTATGAGAGTAGGAACTGTCCTTTTTTCTTGACTAGGTAATCAGCTATTTATTTTCATTTTTAAAGTTTGCTCTTGGATTTCCTTGCTAGTTCTGCTCTTTATTAATACATTTTTTTCTTTATTAATCTTTTGCTTCTGCTTTCCTCAGGTTTATTTTTAAATTTTTTTTTTTTTTTTT
The DNA here is from genome assembly GCF_028858775.2 of Pan troglodytes. Taxonomy (NCBI): domain Eukaryota; kingdom Metazoa; phylum Chordata; class Mammalia; order Primates; family Hominidae; genus Pan; species Pan troglodytes. The sequence goes on along the minus strand of NC_072409.2, from coordinate 11,022,618 downwards.
TTTTGATGGAGTCTGACTCTGTCGCCCAGGCTGGAGTGCAGTGGCGCGATGTTGGCTCACTGCAAGCTCCGCCTCCCGGGTTCATGCCATTCTCCTGCCTCAGCCTCCCGAGTAGCTGGGAATACAGGCATCCACCACCACACCCAGCTAATTTTTTTGTATTTTTAGTAGAGACAGGGTTTCACCATGTTAGCCAGGATGGTCTCGATCTCCTGACCTCAGGTGATCCGCCCGCCTCGGCCTCCCAAAGTGCTGGGATTACAGGCGTGAGCCACCACGCCCGGCCTAAAATTCATTTTTTAACTTCTTGAGTTGAATCCTTAACTCACCTTCTTCCTTGTTTACATTGAAAGTTTTTGGCTGTGTATTATTTTTTTTTTTTAGATATTCCAAAATTATTATTTTGCTTTCTTTATCTGCCCATTTGGCTGGTCTGTGCTTTATGAGGATGGAGTTTGTGTCTCTTGTCAACAAAAAATGCCAGCACAGTCTGATTGCAGGGTATAGGGTTTGATAGCTCTGTCAGCTCAGCCTTATTAAATTGCTCCATCTTCCATATCTTTATTCTTTTTGTTGTTTATTCACTTTGGGCTGACTGTCAATGACTGGATTATTTTAACATCTCTCAAAACCCTAATATTCTAAATTTCTCTTTGCATTTCCTGCAGCTTTTTCTTTACGTATTATATATTTTTGTTATTTGGTTCATGACATTTATATCTTTATATTGGATATTACTTTCCTGATTATTTTGAAGTTACACAAAGATTTTAAATATTTTTCAGTTTTTTGTATTTTTAGTAGAGATGGGGTTTCACCATGTTGAACAGGGTGGTCTTGAACTCTGACCGCAGGTGATCCACCTGCTTTGGCCTCCCAAAGTGCTGGGATTACAGGCATGAGCCATCGTGCCCGGCATAAATATTTCTTTGTTTTAAAAGATGACCCTCTTTGTTCCACTGAATGTACCTCTCGGTGTGATGAATGGATTGGAAGAGCAGGTAAAATCAGAGGCCTGGAGACTGGTTCCAATATGGAAATTGTTGCTGGTTTGCAAAGCAGTGGTAGGGGAGTGGAAATAAACGGGTGAATGAATTCTCATGATATTAGGAGGAAGAATCAATGGGGATTGATGCTGCGGGAAAGGAGAGGATAACACCCAGGTTGCTGGCTTGGCCAGCTAGGTAAACAGAGGCCCCATTCCCTGAGCTGGGAACAGACAAGGAACAGCAGGTGAAGATGGGTTTCTCTGTTGCATTTTGTTGAGTTTGAGGTTCCTGTGGGGCCTGACCAGGAAATGATTTCTGCCTTAGGTTAATACCGTGTGTTATCTCCTGATTCATTTCTTCCCTTTCCATCTGGCTACTCTTGTCCTCCCGCCCTGTACCTAGCAGAGGATGCATTACACAGAGTAGGTGCCGCTTTGTTACATGAACAGCTTTAGCTGACCTGTGTGCCTTACAGCTCCTGCCCAGAGTCTCCTAACTCCAGATCCGTGTTTTCACCTGTGATAGAACATCTACACCTGGATTTCCTATGGCCACCTTAAACTCTGTGGGCCCCAAAACAAACTAGTTACCTTGCTAACAGACCCTTTCTTCCCATGTTTCTTCTCTTTGTGATGACACTGTCATCTGTCTGCTCTTTCAAGCAGGAAACATCTTTGATTCATTCTCAGCTCTTCTCTCACAAAGTTCATTTCTGGCCTTGCATCTAGTCCCTCTTCTCAAGCAGGATCCTCTCTCAACTTGACACTGACACTGTTGGAGTCCTTAAAACCACCTCTCCATGCCTCCATCTCAAGACACAGTTGCCTTCCAGCGGCTCCCTGTTGCCTGAGGGATAAAAGCATCACGTTTATCAAGTGATTCAAGGCTTTTTACATTCTGACCTCAACAGCCTTTCTGCCACTCTTCATCCCCCCACCCAAACTGCCTGCCATTTCCTAAACACACGAGGACTGTGTCACCTCCATGCTTCTGCTCATGGTGCCTCTCCTGCCTTGGATAGCCTTCTCTTGCTCCATCCGGGAACCTTCTCCTTCAAGGCCAGCTCAGTAATTGCCTTCTCTCTGTGGTCCTCCCTCCCCGCCTTTCTGTTCTCCTGGCAACTAGTCTGTGTTTCTTTGACTTGTGCTACATTTGATTGTGCTCATACCTGGCTCTCCTGCTGTACTGGGTGATATCTGCGTTCACAGAAATATTTGTTAAATGTTCTGAAAATTCATCTTTCACATTTCTTTGATAATTTGTACCTGATTCTTCACTGTATCAACTCACATTCTAATTTCGCTCTTTCTATATTACCTCTTCAAGTCCCAAGCACCCATTAATTTTTGCCCGGTTACTTCACACGCACACCACACTCTATTTATACATAAAGTCTATTTATACATAAATGTGTGAAGAGAAGAGACAGTGGTGTGTGTGTGTGTGTGTGTGTGAAATTATCATAGTGTTAGGCACTGCAATGCTGGTGATCAATAAATGCTTTCTCCGTTTTTTGAGACAGAGTCTTGCCGTGTCACACAGGCTGGAGTGCAGTGGCGTGATCTCGGCTCACTGCAACCTCTGCCTCCTGGGTTCAAGCAATTCTTCTGCCTCAGCCTCCTGAGAAGCTGGGATTACAGGCACGCACCACCACGCCCAACTAATTTTTGTATTTTTAGTAGAGACAGGGTTTTGCCGTGTTGGCCAGGCTGGTCTTGAACTCCTGGCCTCAAGTGATCCGCCTGCCTCACCTCCTGGCCTCCCAAGGCGCTGGGATTATAGGCGTGAGCCACCGCACCTGGCCATTTTCTTCAACTACCCAGAGACCTGAATCTTTTCAAAGACTTTTCCAGCTCCCCCAAAACTGCCAACGTTAACCACCCCTATCACCCTAGATCCTAAGGCCACTGGCAAGATGAAATGTGCTTGTTTTTTCAGGGATCCACATTCTTCAGCAGTGTGACGGTAGCTTTTGCACAGGGAGGGTGGAGGTGCCTCGTGTCTACTCCACGGGAGAGGTTCAAGGAGGGGATACCAGGAAAGTCCAGGAGCCTTGTCCTACTAGGTAAGGAAACTGTTTCTTTAAGATTTAGAATCACTCAATTCTGAAAATCTGTGGCACTTGCTTTCCAGCATCTAGGGGTTTCTGACTGGTGTGATGTACCAGAGGGATGGTGTTTATTCCTCTTGTTCTCTTGGGGAAGGTCTCTGCATGCCCACTTGGCAAATAGGCAGTTTCCCTTTGCTTTCCCCAAGGCTGCACCTCCCCATTCTCTCATTTCCCAGGAGGGGTGGGGTAACCCTCAGGTCATTTCCTCTATGCTCAGTACGTTTCCATCTTCCTAAATTGGAGACTTGGGAGTTTAGCTTAGCTCCGTGGCTTGACCCCTCCTTGAGGCTGTTTCCTAGCTCCTTCCAGAAACGTTTTATGTAGCCTTGGCATGGCTGGGTGAGGTGGCTCACACCTGTAATCCCAGCATTTTGGGAGGCCAAGGTGGAACAGTCACCTGAGACCAGCCTGAGGAACACAGTGAGACCCTGCCTCTAAAATTAAAAGGATGTTTAAAAAGACCTTGGCACCATGTCTCTTATGTACTGCTATAGCCCCTGGTGTAGGCACTAAGTAAGAGCTCAATAAGGATTTGTTGGCTGAATGAAATGAACAGTCCGACTGGCCTACTTGCTCTCCCCTGAGTTCTGGGTGGCTGTTCATACTTACTTACAATTTCTAAAGCCTGTTTTTTCCCGTTGAATAGGACTTCCAGTTTCCCAGCCTGGCATGAACTCCCAGTTGGAACAAAGGGAAGGCGCATGGATGCTGGAGGGCGAAGACCTGCGAAGTCCCTCTCCAGGTAGGTGAGCAAGCACTTAGCCAGTGGGAGTCTTGGGAGCAAAAGCGCCTTTAAATCACACATGAGTGTATTTGATTATCATAACAACTGTGAGGTAGGCGCTATTACCCCCATTCTACAGATGAGGAAATGGAGCTGAGAAAGGCTGGCTCACTGGTTCAAAGCTTCACAGCTAGATAGTGGCAAGGCTGGGATTTGAAGCAAGCTCTGTCTGCCTCTAAAACACACTCTTCCTCACCTCATCCTTATGGAGGCTGCCAGGGCCAGGAGGTGTCTGGGGGCACGTGTGATGTTCCTGGCCTCTAAAGAGTATCCTTCCTTATTGTTGGGAAGCAAGAGTCATCTTTGCTGGCACATTCCCTGCTTGGGGTCTCCCTCACTGAGGATCCTAGGTGCCACCTTTACCCATGCCACTGGGTGTCACAGTTCCTGCTGCCACCCCATCTGGCCCCTTAATTCATTCTGCTCCTCCTTTCTCACTGCGTGGCCATGCCAGAATTTTCCAAAGGGCTGATACTAAGAAACTCAGGGAAAACAGAAGGAAAGGAGACCATAGTTTCCACTGCGTCTCTCTTACCACCCACGTACAGCTGCTCTCTCCCCTAATCTCTCTCAGCCTCTGCCCTGGTGCCACCTCTGGCAGGGCCTCAGCAGCTTTTCCCTGGGGACCCAGTCACTTTTGATGTTTGAGACTTAAGACATCAAAGGTGCAAATGAATTAAACCACTTTGAGGTGACAACATTTGACATGTTTCTAAAGATGCAGCCTGGGCCGGGTGCAGTGGCTCACGCCTGTAATCCCAGCACTTGGGGAGGCCGAGGCAGGTGGATCACCTGAGGTTAGGAGTTCAAGACCAGCCTGGCCAACATGGTAAAACCCCATCTCAACTAAAAATACAAAAAAATTAGCTGGGCGTGGTGGCGGGCACATGTAATGCCAGCTACTTCAGGAGGCTGAGGCAGGAGAATCACTTGAACCTGGGAGGCAGAGGTTGCAGTGAGCCGAGATTGTGCCATTGCACTCCAGCCTGGGTGACAAGAGTGAAACTCTGTCTTTAAAAAAAAAAAAAAAAAAAAAAAAAAAAAAAAAGATGCAGCCTATTTGTTGCTTTATTTCTTGAGTTATAAGTTATTGCTGCTGATAGGGCAATGGGCACAAGCCCCTGGAGCATTCTTTGCGTGGTTCCCTGGAGCTGCCTCTTCTCCTCCCCATCTTACCATCCTCTAAGCAGACTGTTGCATGTTACCTCACCCTCGTGGTGTGCCCGGCACCACTCATGCTTGTTGACACTGCCTGTGGCAGGGAGCCTCCCTGGCCCTGCTGCTTCCTTCTCTCAAGGCCCCCACTGCCTGGGCATCTCTGTGTTCTATACAGCCTATACAGAGGACTGAAGTCCTCTGTGGAGCTTCAGAAATTGAGAGCAGTGTTTAGTGGCGAGGGGAACAACTGCATTTTTCTGGGAAGAGTGTTCATCATAGTCTCAGAGGGGTTCAAGACCCTGAAAAGGTCGCTGTATTAGTTTTTTGGGGCTCTCATAAGAAATAACCACAAACTGGGTGGACTAAAACAATAGCAGTTGATTCGCTCACAGTTCTGGAGGCTAGAGGTCTGAAACTGAGGTGTCAGCAGGGCTGGGCTCCCTCTGCAGGCTCTGGGAAGGATCTTCCTTGCCTCTTTCTAGTTTCCGGTAGTTGCCAGCAATCTTCGGCATTCGTTGGCTTGTAGCTGCATCACGCCAATCTCTGTCCCTGTCAGCATGTGGCATTCTTGATCTGTGTCTGCATTTCCTTCTTTTTAGGGCATTAAAATACCCCAATCCAGTGTGGCCTCATTTTAGCTTGATTATGTCTACAAAGACCTTGTTTCCAAGCACAGACACATTCTGTACTTTGAGGTTGACATGATGTGGGGGCACTGTTCACCCCAGTACAGTGGCCCCAAAGGTTAAAATCACCACATCATTAGAAACAGGAGTTGGAAAGGGGCATTTCCACCAAGAAGGTGCTCTGAGGCAGCAGTGTAGGGCAGTAGAAGCAGCTCTTGGTGTGGGTGCCCCTGAGCGGAAAACCACAACCTCTGCCCTTATGCGCAGCAGGACTCAACATAGGAGACTTCTGCCAACAGAGAGGACTGAGGTTTTCCCCCACACACCAAGCAAGCAGACACCATCTACCTGGAGATAGCATCAGATCCCACTGGTTGAGGGCTCAGTCCCACAAGGCGCCCCCTGCCCCTTCCCACCAGTCGCAAGTCCAGGCCTCCAGAACTACACTGGCTTCAGATTGGGGTTCCCACGACTCCCCTTTGGATTACATTAATTTATTAGAGAAAGGACACAGAACTTGGGGAAGCACTTATTTTAGAAAAGATGAAGATGAAGAGATGCATGGGACGAGGGGTGGGGAAGGTGCAGGGAGCTTTCATGCCTTCCCTGGACCGCCGCCCTGCAGGAGCCTCCATGTGTTCAGCTCTCTGGAAGCTCTCTAAACCCTGCCCTCCTGGGCCTTTGATTCATTGGATAGGCGTGATTGAAACACAGACAGCATGTTGAGATGAGATTGAACAGAAAGGGCCTGACTGAACACCGTAGACTGAGTGGGGACACCTGGCAGAGCCTGTCTGTGCGGATTCTTCCTGGCCTCTGTGCAGCATTCCTTCCTCCAGGGTATGGGGCAGGATCTTCTCTGGAATGGGGGTCGTATGGCCCACAATCAGATTACAGTCCTGCTCGGGCAGGTGAAAGAAGGGCAGGGGGAGGTCAGAGAGAGAGATTCTGTTTCTGAGGCCTAAAGTGCTCTTACGTTTTAACAAAAGACTGTAGCAATGGCTGGGCGCAGTGGCTCACGCTTGTAATCCTAGCACTTTGGGAGGCCGAGTTGGGCAGATCACCCGAGGTCAGGAGTTTTGAGACCAGCCTGGCCAACATAGGGAAACCCCATCTGTACTAAAAATACAAAAATTAGCTGGGCGTGGTAGCACACACCTATAGTCCCAGCTACTTGGGAGGCTGAGGCACGAGAATCGCTTGAACCGGGAGGCAGAGACTGCCATGAGCCAAGATCGTGCCACTGCACTCCAGCCTGGGCGACTAAGCGAGACTCTGTCTCAAAAAAAAAAAAAAAGAAAAAGAAAGACTGTAGCAGTGGCTATGGGAGTTATGAGCCAGGAACTGTGGGTGAAATACACACACACTCACACACACACAACGCGCACACACACACATATACACGTATATCTCATATCTCAGTGAATATGAAAGACACATACTCACAATCCCTGCTTGCCATGCATTAACTACATGGATTCCAGGCACACCACTGAATTATGTAGTCATGTTTCCATATATGAAAAATGTAGATGATAAAATCTTTCTTATTTCACCAATTAACATATATATGAAAAAAGTTGTCAACTGTAGAGTTATGTAAGCTATATGATAGTGAACAGAAGTCGTCAGGGGCAAGTTTCCACTCTAGCTATTAGAGGAGCTCAACATGGCCTCTGTTCTAACTCACAGCATGTCCTGGGCATCACTGTGCCTCTGAGGGCTGGGTTTGGGCCCTGGGTTATTCTACCCTACCCCTCCCAAGTGACAGACCCAGGAGTTGAAAGTGCCGTTCTCCCTGCTGCTCACTTTAGGGACTTCTGTGGTGGGTGTTAACACTTTCGCAGACCCTGCTGGCCAGTTCTACTCATTCTGATTCATTGAATCATTCATCAATCAGCAAATGTGCCTTCAGCATTTGGTACATACCTGGCATCATTTTAGCTGCCATGGGTAATATGTATTCCCTTTGTTGAGTGGGGATGAAGACATAGTTTCTGCTTACATCTTCGTGAAGAACATAAACTGAGCAAACAATAACTAATCTACTTTTTTTTTTTGAGACGGAGTCTCATTCTGTCTCCCAGGCTGGAGTGCAGTGGCGCGATCTCAGTTCACTGCAAGCTCCGCCTCCCGGGTTCATGCCATTCTCCTGTCTCAGCCTCCCAAGTAGCTGGGACTACAGGCGCCCGCCACCACGCCCGGCTAATTTTTTGGATTTTTAGTAGAGACGGGGTTTCACTGTGTTAGCCAGGATGGTCTCGATCTCCTGACCTCGTGATCTGCCTGCCTTGGCCTCCCAAAGTGCTAGGATTACAGGCATGAGCCACCGCGCCCGGCCCACTAATCTACTTTTTATGGTGATGAGTTGTGTGAAGAAAATAAAGCCGCGCAAGGGATTAGTGACTGGGGCACAAGGCTGAGTTGGGAATAGAGGGGAGGGAGCTGTTTGGGAGCTGATGAAGAGGAAAGACTCTTTGGAGGTGACATGGGAGCCGAGATCTGAAGGAAGGGGATGAGCCAGCTGTTTGGAGGAGACCTAGGAGAGGAACATTCTGGGCCACAGCGTATGTTGAGACCTTGATGTGGGAATGAGCTTGCTTAAGGATTAGAAGACCTGTGTGGCCAGAGCTTAGTAAACACGAGGAAGAGTGGTGTGCAGGGGACAGATTGTGTGGGGCCACTGGAGCCATGGTAAGGCGTTTGGGTTTTAGTCACCTAAGAAAATAAGCCATTAAAGAGTTGTGATGCAGGGAAGGGATGAGATTTATGTTTTAAAAGAGTTCAGCATTTGGCAAGTGACACTGGTGAAAAACATGAAAAAGAATTCAGCATTATGTGTGAAGAATGGACATTTGAGGGTCAGGCATGGGAGCGGGGAGGTCAGTTAGGAGGCGGCTCTTGCAGACATGGGAATGTGAGGTGATGGTGGCCTGTAAGAGAGGGGTCAGGACATATTTTGGTGTTAAAGCCAACAGGACTTGCTGGTGGATTGGATGTGAGATGTAGGGGAGGAGGCATTAAGGATGACCCTAGGTTTTGGCCTGAACAGTTGGGTAAGTAGGAAGATTAACAAAGGCGCTGGGTTAAAAGGGAGATCAGTAGCTCTGTTTGGGGTGTGTCAGGCCTGAGATGTCATCAGACAGTCTTCTACTGGAGCCAGCACTCGAGAGAGGTGAGCTGAGGGACAGGCCATTTGTGAGCATCATGTGGTCCTCTGAATTGCCCCTTCTTCCCATGGCTTCTTATCACTCTTCCTCTCCTTTTGATTTTTTTTTTACTCAAATAGATGGTCTGCTTTTAAAAACTGTCAAACCCATAGATGATCGGACTCCAAGTTACACAGAGACACTCTCAGCCTGTAATGGGGCCTCTGTGCTCTTGGTTGACTGGGGGCATTGGTGTGCACTTGCAGTTCTGAGGGAAGCCTACTTAATGCTTTAGGATGGTTTATAAGGAGAAGGTACAGAATAACAAGAACCATGCAGATAGCACTTACTGTGTCTCAACTACCATTCTGGGTCCTTTATGTGTCTTAACTCATTTAATCCTCACAGTGATTCTATGAGGGAGCTGCTTTCACAGGTGATAAATCCAAGGTTTCAAAAGGTTACATAATTTGCCCAAAGTCACAGAGCACGTAAGAGGTGGAGCCCAGATTTGAACCCAGCCAGTCTGGTTGAAGACTGTGTATAGAAATTCAAGGAAACGGTCGGGCGTGGTGGCTCACACCTGTAATCCCAGCACTTTGGGAGTCCGAGGTAGGTGAATCACCTGAGGTCAGGAGTTCAAGACCAGCCTGACCAACATGTTGAAACCCCATCTCTACTAAAAATACAAAATTGGCCAGGTGCGGTGGCTCACGCCTGTAATCCCAGCACTTTGGGAGGCCAAGGCAGGCAGATCACAAGGTCAGAAGATTGAGACCATCCTGGCTAACACAGTAAAACCCTGTCTCTACTAAAAATCCAAAAAATTAGCCGGGCGTGGTGGCGGATGCCTGTAATCCCAGCTACTTGGGAGGCTGAGGCAGGAGAAAGGCGTGAACCTGGGAGGCAGAGCTTGCAGTGAGCCGAGATCATGCCACTGCACTCCAGCCTGGGTGACAGAGTGAGACTCCGTCTCAAAAAAAAAAAAAAAAAAAAAAAAAAATTAGCCGGGTGTGGTGGCACATGCCTGTAATTCTAGCTACTTGGGAGGCTGAGGCAGGAAAATTGCTTGAACCCGGGAGGTGGAGGTTGCAGTGAGCTGAGATCACACTATTGCACTCCAGCCTGGGCAACGAGCAAAGCTCCATATTAGGTCGGGTGTGCTAGCTCACGCCTGTATTTCCAGCACTTTGGGAGGCCGAGGTGAGTGGATCACCTGAGGTCAGGAGTTTAAGATCAGCCTGGCCAACATGGTGAAACCCTGTCTCTACCAAAAATACAAAAATTAGCCAGGCGTGGTGGCGGGCACCTGTAAAATCCCAGCCACTCGGGAGGCTGAGGCAGGAGAATTGCTTGAACTCAGGAGGCGAAGGTTGCAGTGAGCCAAGATCGCACCATTGCACTCCAGCCTGGGCAACAAGAGTGAAACTCCATCTCAAAAAGAAAAGAAAAGAAAAGAAAAGGTATGGTAAAAATACAGTATAAAAGATAAAAAATGGTACACCTGTATAGGGCACTTACCGTGAGTGGAGCTTGCAGGACTCTGGGTGAGTGGGTGGGTGAGTGGTAGATGGATGTGAAGGCCGAGGGCATTGCTGTACATAGACTTTAGAAACACTGTGCACTTAGGCTACACTAAGTTTACTTTACACATTTTTTTTGGGGAGGCTGAGGCGGAGGATCCCTTGAGCCCAGGAGTTTGAGACCAGCCCAGGCAACTTGGCAAAACCCTATCTCAGCAAAAAATACAAAAATTAGCTGGATGTGGTAGCACGGGCCTGTAGTCCCAGCTGCTCAGAGGCTGAGGTGGGAGGATCACTTGAGCCCAGGAGGTCGAGGCTGCAGTGAGCCATGATCGTGCCACCGTGCTTCAGCCTGGGCGACAGTGAGATCCTGTCTCAAAATCTGTGTGTGTGTGTGTGGCACTATTTTTTACTTTTTAAACTCTTGTTAAAAACTAAGAAACTCACACATTAGCCTAGACCTGACAGGATCATGCGTATCACTGTCTCCACCTCCACATCTTGTCCAACTGGAAGATCTTCAGGGGCAATAACAAGCACGAAGCTGTCATCTCTAAGATAACAATGCCTTCTGGAAAACCTCCTGAAGGACCTGCCTGAGGCTGTTTTACAGATAACTTTGTTGTAGTGGAAGGAGTACAGTGTAAAATAACTATTAAAAGCATAGTATAGGCTGGGTGTGGTGGCTCACACCTATAATCCCCAGCACTTTGGGAGGCCGAGGTGGGAGGGTCGCTTGAGTCCAGGAGTTCGAGACCAGCCTCTCCAAAATATCAAAATTACCCAGGCATGGTGGTGTGCTCCTTTAGTTCCAGCTATTCAGGAGGCTGAGGTGGCAGGATTGCTTGAGCCCAGGAGGTTGAGGCTGCAGTGAGCTGTGACTGTGCCACCGCCCTCCAGCCTGAGTGAGACTCTGTCTCAATTAAAAATATATATTAAGTATAGTAAATATATAATCCGGTAACATAGTTGTTTATTAAGTATTATGTGCTGTACTTTCATATGACTGGCAGCGCAGTAAGTTTATTTACACCAGCATCACCACAAACGTGAGTAATGTGTTGCACTATGACATTACGATGGCTTTGAATTCAGTAGGTAGTAGGCTCCATTACACTCTTATGAAAGGAGGTGGCTGGGCACGGTGGCTCACGCCTGTAATCCCAGTACTTTGGGAGGCCGAGGCGGGTGGATCACGAGGTCAGGAAATCGAGACTATCCTGGCTAACACGGTGAAACCCCGTCTCTACTAAAAATACAAAAAATTAGCTGGGCCTGGTGGCAGGAGACTGTAGTCCCAGCTACTCGGGAGGCTGAGGCAGGAGAATGGCGTGAACTCAGGAGGCGGAGGTTGCAGTGAGCTGAGATCGTGCCACTGCACTCCAGCCTGGGCGACAGAGCGAGACTCTGTCTCAAAAAAAAAAAACAAAAAAGGAGATGAGTCATCAAACCTGTGTGTGTGAGAGCTTGGCCAGACTCCTTCAGCCTTTGGTATTCCTTCCACCAAGGGAACACAACAGCTTTTTATTTTTTTTTCAGGCTGGAAGATTATATCTGGATCACCACCGGAGCAAGCCCTTTCTGTAGCTTCATTCCAAGACCCATGTGTAGAGATGCCCCCTGGGGATTCAGACCACGGGACCAGTGACCTTGAGAAGAGCTTCAATCTGAGACCAGTCCTCTCTCCGCAACAGAGAGTGCCCGTGGAAGCGAGACCTCGCAAATGTGAGACACACACTAAGAGCTTCAAGAACTCGGAAATCCTGCAACCTCACAGAGCAAAACCATATGCATGTAATGAATGTGGCAAAGCCTTCAGTTACTGTTCTTCCCTTTCTCAGCATCAGAAGAGCCACACTGGAGAGAAGCCCTATGAGTGCAGTGAATGTGGGAAGGCCTTCAGCCAGAGCTCATCTCTCATTCAGCACCAGAGGATTCACACTGGAGAGAAGCCTTACAAGTGCAGTGAATGTGGAAGAGCCTTCAGCCAGAACGCCAACCTCACCAAACACCAGCGAACCCACACCGGAGAGAAGCCCTACAGATGCAGCGAGTGTGAGAAAGCCTTCAGTGACTGCTCAGCTCTTGTTCAGCATCAGAGAATTCATACCGGAGAGAAGCCCTACGAATGCAGCGACTGTGGGAAGGCCTTCCGTCACAGTGCAAACCTCACGAACCATCAGAGGACTCACACCGGGGAGAAGCCCTACAAGTGCAGCGAGTGTGGGAAGGCCTTCAGTTACTGCGCAGCGTTCATTCAGCACCAGAGGATTCACACCGGGGAGAAGCCCTACAGATGTGCCGCGTGTGGGAAGGCCTTCAGCCAGAGTGCAAACCTCACAAACCATCAGAGGACTCACACTGGGGAGAAACCCTACAAGTGCAGCGAGTGTGGGAAGGCCTTCAGCCAGAGTACCAATCTCATAATCCACCAAAAGACCCACACCGGGGAGAAGCCATATAAATGTAATGAATGTGGGAAATTCTTCAGTGAGAGCTCAGCCCTCATTCGGCATCACATAATCCACACCGGAGAAAAACCTTATGAGTGTAATGAGTGTGGTAAAGCGTTTAACCAGAGCTCATCCCTTAGTCAGCATCAGAGAATCCACACAGGCGTGAAACCCTACGAATGCAGCGAGTGTGGGAAGGCCTTCCGGTGCAGCTCTGCCTTCGTTAGACATCAGAGACTCCACGCCGGAGAGTAACTAGGAACATGGTAGAAGTGGAGAGAGTCCCTGACATGCCGACTCAGGACAGATGGGTGAGGATCTGAGAAATGCTAAAGGCTTGAAAGCATCTGAAGACATCTAACTTAGAGTCTGCAGCCCAGAGCCACATGCAAAACACCTTCAATAAACAGCCACTATTTCACATGCTGTATGTGGACACTCAGCTCTCTAACACCTTCTTTCTGTAAGCATCAAAAGATCAGGGCTCCACTCAATTGTAGGTTTGCCTTTATTCAGATAGTGGGCCAAAGCACTTTATTTGGTAAGCAATCCAGAAACCTGAGTTTATTCAGAGTAAGTGACCAAATCAATGAGTAAAGAACTTGGCTCCTACATCAAAGCCAAGTCTTTGGGCAATGCTGGCAGTTTCTCCTGGAAGTAATGAGAAATGTTGTGAAAGAACTCAGCACATTGGCCAGAAATGATTGAAAAACCATCAAATTTGGGGCAGCAGGAGGTGTAAATACAAGTGAGAAAAGGGATTCTAGAGCCACCTATGAAATACCACAATCTCCTTGAGGTGGGGAACATTCCTTGATGTTCCAAAACTGACAAAAACACAGCCAGGGCCAGCCTTTGTAGAGTTTGTTGCTGTTAGAGCCCACCCAGGCAGATCACAAGGTCAGGAGTTTGAGACCAGCCTGACCAACATGGTGAAACCCCATCTCTACTAAAAATACAAAAACTTGCCGGGTATGGTGGCATGTGCCTATAATCCCAGCTACTCAGGAGGCTGAAGCAGGAGAATCACTTGAACCCAGGAGGCAGAGGTTGCAGTGGGCCAAGATTGCAACACTGCACTCCAGCCTGGGCTAGAGCGAGACTCCATCTCAACAAAAAAAGAGCACACCCAGAGGCTACTGGTGTTGAGGGTAGAGCGTGCTGCTAATGAACCAAGAGGCACATCCCTTTCCATGGAGAATAGGAAGCCCCGAGAATGGGGAGGTGTGTGACAGCCATGCTGGACTCAGAGGCAGGTGTCATAAACTGCCCCCCAGGCTCCTCATTCTCCCTTCTCCCTCATGGAGAACAGTTGTGTTCCCCTTGTATTAGAGATCCAGATTTTTGCCTTTGGCCTGCTTACTGTCTGTTTCCTTGGTGACTTGGTAGTCCCTTCTAGGACACTGGAATGCTTTTGTGCCAGCCCCTCACTCTCATCACCTAGGCTGGAGTGCAGTGGTACAATCATAGCTTGCTGAAGTCTCTACTCCTGCACCCTCCTACCTCAGCATCCTAAGTAGCCAGGCACACACACCACCATACCCAGCTAGTTTTTTGGAGAAAGTGTCTGGCTATGTTGCCCAGGCTGGTCTTAATTCCTGACCTCAAGGAATGCTCCTGCCACAGCCTCCCAAAGTGCTGGGATTGAGGCACAAGCCACTTTATCCGAAATAGAATCCTCTCCCTAACTCAGGAGGTCCAGGTAGTTAGTCCTTTCCACTTAAGGCAGTTCTCCAACCTGAGGTGACATAAAAGCACTGATCTAGAGACACTGGCAAAAACTAATGTGCAAAGAAATGAGTCATATAGGGGAAATCAATTTCTCTGGGCTACAACTTCCAACTCCCTTTACTCCAGTACCCAGAATCCTCTCCCAGGTGGTGCTTCAAGCTGTTCAGGAGTGCTTTAGGGTTCATCGCAAAAACAAAAGGGAGTGATGAACACAGGCTCTAGAAAGTTCATCAGAAGGAACAGAACTGTGGGAAGATGAGACTTGAGAAACGTGAGACAGCAGAAAATAACTTTAAGCCACTAGTTCAGAGGAAAGGTTGGAGTAACCGTTTATAGTTACTTCAACAGATGACGTGAACCTCACTTTCACAGGACCAAAGGATTAGTCCAGGACTCGGAGAGTGGTTAGGTCAGTGGTTCTGAGCCCTGGCTGTGCACTGGAATGGCTAGCAAAATAGATCCTGGGCCCCCAACCCACTCATAACTTCAGTTGGTTGGGGATGGAGAGCTACACTCCCCATGTGTTCCGGTTTTGTTAGAGCTTATTTCTTAGGAAAGGCTTCATGATAGTCTACAAAAAGTGCTTCGTGGCCAGGCATGGTGGCTCATGCCTACAATCCCAACACTTTGGGAGGCCAAAGGCAGGCGTATCAAGAGGTCAGGAGTTCGAGACCGGCTTGACCAACATGGAGAAACCCTGTCTTTACTAAAAATAAAAATTAGCCGGGCATGGTAGCACGTGCCTGTAATCCTAGCTACTTAGGAGGCTGAGGCTGGAGAATTGCTTGAACCTGGAAGGCAGAGGTTGTGGTGAGCCAAGATTGCACCATTGCATTCCAGCCTGGGCAACGAGCGAAACTCTGTCTCAAAAAAAAAAAAAAAAAGGAAAGAAAGGCTTCCTTTCTGAGCTCAGCCCAGCCCATACAGGGCAGTTTTGTTACCCACCACAAGGTGCTTGTTACTTCTCCACAGGTTCTGCCACCCTGACCCCACTGACCACCCCACAAAGGAGCTAGCTCCCTCAAGGAAGACGCCACACCAGAAAATCCACCAGTTGTCAAATGATCCTTTATTGAAATATTTTCCTTTGTGCTTAACTCTGTGGGAAAGAAGAAAAAAAAAATCAGTAAGAAGTTTAAAAGGATTATCCCACCCCACCAGTAACCATTTCCAAAACTTCCCAGCTTATCTCTGTGAATACACTGGGTGGCCCCCCTTTCACCCCTACTGTAACAATGAAAATGTCACTTACGGCTGGGCATTCCACAGCACCACTGTTGATGTCATCGATGATGTCATGAGGGTGGCGGCCATCAACATTACAGCCCACAGACTGGGCAGTCCCCAGGATCTCTTTAATGGTTCCTTTAAGTAAAGAAATGGTGGCATTGGAGGTGCTGGCTCAGTCCCTCACAATCCGCAGATACTGGGGAATACTGAAAGGGTTCATAGCAGGCAATGGAAGGAATGAGGTTCCTGCTCCCCTAATATAGAATATAGAGCTCCATCTAGTTCCATAACCCGGAATGCAAAGCTTCCATGGGTCCTTGATGCCCAGATTAAACACATCCAATTTACGATCCATCCTTTCAGTCCCAGAAAACTGCACCCCATCTTGGGTCTCACTGAGCACCCTTCAAGTAAGAAGAATGTTATCACTCAGTGAAAAATACAACCACAGTTACGGCGGTTACATGTTGTCCTGCTCTTACCAGAGAGTTCTCTGGCTAAGGATCGGTGCCGCATCTGTCGAGCAATGTTGACGATCTCATCAAAAGTGATATTCCCACTGTGTTTAACTGCAGAAGAGGAAACAGCAAAAGCTCTTTTAAAGTCTGAAGCCAAAGCAGATCATGTGTCCTTCATTTTGTTTCTAGGCTGTTCCCATGCTTTCGGCACAGAGTCGTCCACATGAAGAACAACCCTGTTTCCTAAGCTGGGGTTTACTATCAGCTCACCACTGGATTGCACCAGCCAACAGAGACGTGGTCAGGTGCAGTGGCGGGTGGCTGAGGGCAAAACCAAGCCTTCACAAATCTGACATGGCAGAAACTGTTTTAGAGAAATGACAAGCTTAAATTGCCAGGGAGTTAAACTGCCCAGTACCTGCCAGCTGTATGTGGTCTCCTGATTAGAGGTCATTATTGCTGACACCTTCCTCCCACATGCACCGATTGGGGCCTGCCCCACACAGGGACTACATGGCACTTTTTTTTTTTTTTTTTTTTTTGAGACGGAGTCTCACTGTCACCCAGGCTGGAGTGCAGTGGCACAATCTTGGCTCACTGCTACAACCTCCACCTCCTGGGTTGGAGTGATTCTCCTGCCTCAGCCGTCTGAGTAGCCAGGACTACAGGCGAGCACCACCAGGCTAATTTTGTATTTTTTGGTGGAGATGGGGTTTCACCATGTTGGCCAGGCTGGTCTCGAACTCCTGATCTCAATTGATCCACCCGCCTCAGCCTCCCAGAGTGCTGGGATTACAGGTGTGAGCCACCCAGCATACATGGCACTTTTTGATACTACCTGGCTCTAGCAGCCCTAACCATATCAACACCCAATACCCATGTCAACCCCAGGTTTCCTTTAAGGGAAAACACAGCCACATATATCAAACATCTCACAAACCATTACCAAAACCAAACTAGGGAAAAGACAACTCACTGTTTTTTTGTTTCTTTCTGTCTCTTGGTGGTTCCTTGAGGGCTTTGATGATCAGGGCAGAGGCAGAAGGCACCACCTCAATCTGCAGAAGAGATTCTTGAGTGAATACTCCACCTCCAGTGAATACTGCCATGCACGCTGGCTCTCAAAAATCATGGCCACACACTGTCCAAGTCTTTGCCCTAGGTCCGTACTCTTGACAAAGCCTCCCCAACAAGGTAAAATCACTCTCTGCTCACCACTGGTGGCATAAATACTCTTCAGGAATCCCAGAGGGTTGCTACCTCTGTCCCCCCACCCTCCTCTCCCGAAACCAAGCACAAGCAAATACCTGGGCCTGTCTGTTCTGAATGGTCAGTTTCACTGTAATCCTCAGGCCCTTCCAGTCACCCGTTGCCTTGGCAATGTCATCACCAACCTTTTTTGGAGACTAGAAATAAAGGCATGTAATCAACATGGTGTCCAGAGGTGAACCACAGCCTTGAAACCTGCCCACCACTTCTCACTTGGCAACAAAGGAAGCTATCTCAAGTACCTAAGGGCACCTTCTCAATCAGAGCACAGCTATCACCATAGCATAAATTGGGGGTTGGGGTTATCTTGTCCAGAACTGTAAACTGCAGACTTGGCCACAATGTAACCTAGACCCCCTCCTAAGTGCCCATGTGCTTAAGGAGGGGGATTTTCAGCCCTGCTGACATTAGAATCACCTAAGGAGCTTTCAAAATACTAGGCTCCCATGTCAGACCACCCACGTCCATCTTCCTGGATGGAGGTCTGATTATTTGCTACTCTGAAGTTCTCCTCCTCTAGTAATCCTTAGCCTCAACAGGAGGCTAAGTGTCCCTTAAGTGCCAGCTAACGGCCAAGGAAGAATAGTTAAGATACACGTTAAAAAAGACCAATGGGGAAGAGCATTTGGGGCAGGGGAGCATTGTGCAAGGATTAAATAAAGGCCTAATGAAATTCAGAGAAATCCAAGAGGCCAGAATGACGGGGAAGCCAGCAGTTGCTCAGCAGGCATGAGACACAGCCTGCCACATTAACTGCTAGGTTTACATCTACAACACAGCTGGAAACGCTCGCTGGATCTTCACCCACACCCCGTTTAATCTTACCAACAACGCCATGCCCACTTCCTGACGAGGAAATACAGATGTTGGCTGCCCAATGTCTCTAAGCCAGTCCTAACTTCAAAACTCCCCCTTGGGCCCACCCCTCAGGTACACCAAAGCAGCAGTGGAGACACATGGAGCTAATTACAATTTAAAGACAGCGGGTTCGATTTTTCACACACGACCTTCCTAAGGTACCTAGTACTAGTTCAGTGGCTCAGGCCTACTGAGGGTGACAGTCCAAGCCACGAGGGCACCTCTGGCACAGGCGTGACTCCACGAGCCGGCGCTTAAAGTGAAACAAATGTGAAAAAAATGCCCCTTGGAGGGGATAACGTACCAGACCCAGGGGGCCGATCTTGGGGGCCAGGGCAGAAGTGGCACCGACTTCACCTCCGGTGCACCTCAGGTATACTGGGGGAAAAGAAGAGTTAGTGTCTCTGCAGAGGGAGCCCCGAGCCACAGCCCTCTCAGCGTCTTTCCGGGGTTGGACACGCCACCCTCTGCCTGTTCTCGAAACAGCACAGAGCGCGAGGCGGGCCACCCGCTCCTCCCTCGGGTGTGGGCAGCTCCGAAACTCACACCGGGGAGGCGTGGAGAGAGCCCCGTCGCCCGCGAACCCAGGCCAGTGGGGCGAAACGCCCGGAGACAAGCCTTACCCTAGGGCGTGCGGGCTCCCAAGCCGCCACAGGTGGTCCAGTCCTCCCTCCCCACCTACACGTGAAGAAGCTAAGGCCCAGAAAGGCTGAGGCTTGGCCGGGGCGGCGCAACACCGGGAAGGTCTCTGGGAGGCAGCGGCTTTAAGAGCCCCATACGGGAAAAGCTTTGCACGCGCGGCGGGGCCGAGGGATGCTCCATCCCGCAGCCCCGGCCACAACTAGAGCACGCACCGACTTTGATCTCGTTGGGGTCGAACTTCGGCGGCATGGTGGAGGCGGCTGGTGTCGGATGAACCCGGATTCGGGACGACCGAAGAAAGTTGCACCTTGGCCTCCTCCGAGCCGAAAGCCGAGAGGCCGGAAATCGCGCGGACAAGCCAGATATAGGCAGGAAAACGCGGCCATCGCGAGAACTGTCGTCACTGCCCGGCCTTCCAGAGACGCCCTTGTCGCCATGTTTGTTGTGGGCAGGCGCCTGAGGCTGACGGCTGGCAAGCAGGGCACTGCGGTGCGCTGAAGCTAGAGATTCCGAAAGGGGGTTCGGGTAGTTCGCTCCGGAGAAGTCTGAGAAGAGGGGTTGCTCCGGTGATCCCAGGCCTAGCTGTTTCCCATATTCCTTTATCGTGAGTGTCACCCCGGTCCCCGTCACCCAATCCCAGAGCCCCGCCCCTCCCCTGAGGGGTCCGTAGTCCCATTCCGAGACCCCAGTACCGCGGCGACCCCTGCTCCCTCGAGCACTTGTTGTGTGCACTTTAGTTATCAAAACAGTCTATGTGGAAATCCAGTCCCGCTCTTCATTCGGAGAGTCCGCGATTCCTAGAGCCTCAGACTTCGTCATCCCGGTCTGCGTGACTTTATGAGATTCTGAGTTTCTGTTCCCAGCACCTGCCTTTGAAGGAGACCAGACTCCGGCTCCGCCGGGCCCGTGCCGAGTGGTCTGCGGCCCCGAGTCCGTGACCAAGCCCTCCGAGTGATCGGCCTGCCCCCGGGTGCACCCGCGGGTCCCAACGTGGGGGACCCCTCCATCTGCAAAGCCAGGTCAGCCACTGCAGACCCCATCCCAGGAAATATGGGTGTGGCCCTCCCCCCGCATCTAGGCTGGACGTCGGAGAGGGAGGGACAGGCATGTGGGGCAGCCTGGAAAGAACTGATCTTCGGGGAGGGGTGGGAGAGCGATGGTGGTTGGGAGGAAGTGGGGAGGGCTGCACATCAGGAAGGGGGTGCAAGAGGGTTAGTGATTGGGGAGCAGAAGGGTAAGTGCTGGTCATCAGGGACGGATGGGGGAGGGCTGTTTTCAAACCATTCCCCATCCTTGCAGGCAGGTGGGGTGACAAGAGGGCCTGAACTGGCTCTGCAGGCCTGGCTGCCTCCCCAGACAGCCCCGCCCCCGTGGGTGCAGAGCTGCCATCTTTGCCCATCCCTCTGAGGACTGGGTCTTCTTCAACTGCATCTCCTCCCATGACTATCTTCTCCCTAGCTCCTCTAGCGGGCCCTGAATCAATGTTGCTTGCATGTGGGTTGCTTTGTGGCTAACATTTATTGAGCGCTCATGTGCCAGGTACTGTACTATGGGCTTGACATACATGAAGTCGCTGGATCCTCACAGAAGCCAGTGTTGGTAGCATGGTTACTCACACTTTACAGATGAGGAAACTGAGGCTCTGAGAGGTGAACCAAGGTGACCTCTGCAGTTGTGGGTGGCAGATTTCGGATTCAAACCCAGTTCTCTTTTCATCCCAAAGCCTGTGCTGCTCACCATGCACTTCCCTGGGTGATTGCCTCCTGGCTCATGGCCATCCCTTATCCAGCTCTGGTATTTACAGACACTGTGCAGGCCCTGGGCAGGCAGTGAGCACCTGGCTCTGAGTTCAGGACAGTGTACTTCGTGTGTGCCAAGTTATGTGAGCACCAAGCAGTCGGGCAAATCCCGCAGGTCAGGACTTGAGAGACCACGGTTCCAGGCTGCAATCCAGGCTGTACAGCCAGGCCACTGAACTTAATAAGCATCTACTTCTTCACTTTATTTATTTATTTATTATTATTTTCTGAGACAGAGACTCCCTCTGTCACCCAGGCTGGAGTGCAGTGGCATGATCTTGGCTCACTGCAACCTCCGCCACCTGGGTTCAAGCGATTCTCGTTCCTCAGCCTTCCAAGTGGCTGGGACTACAGGCGCATATCACCACGCCCAGCTACTTTGTGTATTTTTAGTAGAGATGGGGTTTCACCATGTTACCCAGGCTGGTCTCGAACTCCTGGGCTCAAGTGACCCACCTGTCTTAGCCTCCCAAGGTGCTGGGATTACAGGCATGAGCCACAACACCCGGCGTGTTTCTTCACTTTAAAAAGGGTTATGGTGAAAACAAAATGGAATAATAACTGAGGGTGGTAAGCTGAGAATTGCTTTTTAATTTGTATTCACCGCAGAGGTCTCTTTGGTCATGATGTAGTTGAGCTCCCTGAGGTCCTGGCTGGCTCTGGATTGCTCCTGCTGATCCTGCTCTGACAGCGTTTGGGGGGCTAGAAGTGATTCATTGGCAGAGTCTGTTAGAGTCCTCAAAGAACAGCCTTGGAAAGTGCCTGACGAAACGTCTCTAAGTTTCCCTAGAACAGGAAAAGGATAATGCCAAGGCCTCACTATGGGTCGGTGGCAAATATGGGCCCCAACCCAGGTCATCTGGCTTGTCTGTCTCCACCTCATCCTGCAGCTCAATGTTTAGTCAACAAAGAACAAGGAGTACTGAGTGCCTGCTGTGGGCTCAGGACACAGATGGAAGAACTAGAAAGATGCAGCCCCTGACCTCATGGAACTCACTAGAAAGATGTGGCCCCTGACCCCATGGAACTCACTAGAAAGATATGGCCCCTGCCCCCATGGAACTCCATGAAACTAGGAAGACGCAGTCCCTGGCTCCATGGAACTCGCTAGAAAGACACTGACCCTTACCCCATGGAACTCACTAGAAAGACACAGCCCTTGCCTCCATGGAACTCAATAGAAAGACGCAGCCCCTGCCCCCGTGGAACTCACTAGAAAGACGAAGCCCCTGCCCCCGTGGAACTCACTAGAAAGACGCAGCCCCTGCCCCCGTGGAACTCACTAGAAAGACGCAGCCCCGGCCTCCGTGGAACTCACTAGAAAGACGCAGCCCCTGCCTCCGTGAAACTCACTAGAAAGACGCTGTCCCTGACCCCATGGAACTCACTGGAAAGTCGCAGCCCCTGCCCCCATGGAACTCACTAAAAAGATGCAGCCCCTGCCCCCATGGAACTCACTAGAAAGTTGCTGCCTCCATGGAACTCTCTAGAAAGACCCAGCCGCTGCCTCCGTGGAACTCACTAGGGAGACACAGCCCCTGCCTCCATGGAACTCATGGTCCAGCAGACCAGCTGCATGCTCTGTGTTACTGCACTACCTGTCCCGGGTGTTGGGGGCTGTGACAAATTCCCCAGTCCCTAACTTCTCTCCTGTGCCCCAGGGTCCTAAAGATCGCTCTGGGAAAAGGGAAGGATGCCGCTCTTCTTCCGGAAGCGGAAACCCAGTGAGGAGGCTCGGAAACGCCTGGAGTACCAGATGTGTTTGGTGAGGGAAAGTGGGTTTCCTCTAACTCTATCCCATCTCCTCCTCGGTCCCCATGGAGTAGGCCTCCGCACTGCCCCCGACAAGCCGTGCTCTTTCCCATCTGCCTCCCCCACCCACAGAAGAAATATTTGACTTAGACCCAACAGATGAGGCCCCCTGCCAAGGGTGCTTCTCCCCTGTAGACTGAACGCACTGTCATTGCTTTTCAGTTCCTCATCCCTCTGGGCCTCAAGCTCTGGGAAAGCAGGGGTCATTGGTTCACCTGCCAAATGGACCAGTTGAACCAGATAGTGTCTATGGTCCTTTGCAGCTGCTTACATTTATGTTCTTTGCCTGGCTTGTCCATTCTGCAAAGATGTTTTGTCTTAATACTTTTTAAAAATTCTTTTTATCCTTAGGCAAAAGAAGCTGGGGCAGATGACATTCTCGACATCTCTAAATGTGAGCTCTCAGAGGTAAACTGAGGATAGTGTTGGGCTGTGAATTGGATCTGTCCCGTTTTCTTGGATCTTGTGTCCCTAGGAAAGACAGAGGTGGACTGGGGCTTTAGAAAGGCCAGAAGCTCTAGTCATGAGATGTTTCCTTAGATTTTGTTCTTGTCCAAAATAATTGAAGATGATCCTTTGGCCTCAATATAACGTAGTCTCCAAGAGTCAAGGAGTCTAGGTAGAAAATGTACCCACAGACTCCTACATTGCTAGAAGGGCCTGGCATTCTCCAGCCCCTGAAGGGGTTCACAATGGGGACAGGGTGGGTGGGGCAGGGCAGTCTCCTGCCAGCTGACCGAGGGAAGGGCTGGCCACATCCCCAACACCACTGCTTGCCAGCCTTGCCCCTGGGCTCAGCACTGCCACCTGCTGTGGCGTTTTGCCCTTGTTCACCTCCTGCCTGTCTCTTCCTCACGTGAATGCCACTCAGAGAACAAGCTAAAAACTGGCAGGAGGGGAGACACTTACTCTTCTTTATCTTATCTTAGATTCCATTTGGAGCTTTTGCAACATGCAAAGTTCTGCAGAAGAAGGTAAGATGGAGCTTCATCTTCAGAGACTTTCTTGTTGCATGTCTGCTTGTTTGAACCCACAAGGGACTTTGAGGAGCTGTCTTCCCGGCGTAGACACCTCCTTTCTCTCTGCTTCTTATGCTCTTGGCCTGCAGCAGGTGTTTTCACAGATAGGAGAGTAGGCTTTGGGGTTGGACCTTCCTGTGTCACATTCTAACTCTGCCCTCACTGGCTTCATGACTTGGGCAACTTCCTTAAACTCTTACTTCTCAGTTTCTTCCCCTGTGAAATGAAGACATTCATAGTTCTCCTTTCTGAGGTATTGTGAGAATTAAATGAGTGGTACATAGCTAGATAGAGATAGAAATATACTGAGTGTACATGCCTGCCACGTAGTAAAGGCTTATGAACCCCGGTGTTAGTAATAATAGAAACTCACCCCTTTTATTCTGGTCACCCAGGGGAGATTCAGAGGGGAGTGAATGATTTTTCAGCAGAGCATTGCAGCTTTGAATGCAGATGGGTAGAAGCGCTCTAAGTGAAGTATCTAAATGAGAATATGCAAAAAAAAAAAAAAAAAAGTGTTCCATGCCAACAGAGTAGTGAGCTCCTTGGCGCTGGAAGTTTTTTTTTTTTTTTTTTTTTTTTTGAAGACGGACGCTCTGCTCTGTCACCCAGGCTGGAGTGCAGTGGTGCAATCTCGGCTCACTGAAACCGCCGCCTCCTGGGTTCAAGCAATTCTCCTGCCTCAGCCTCCTGAGTAGCTGGGATTATAGGCGCCCACCACCACGCCCAACTAATTTTTGTATTTTTAGTAGAGATGAGGTTTTGCCATGTTGGCCAGGCTGGTCTCGAGCTCCTGACCTCAAGTGATCCACCTGCCTTAGCCTGCCAAAGTGCTGGGATTACAGGTGTGAGCCACCACGCCCAGTCTGTGCTGGAAGTGTTGGGCAGCAGTCGATACCTAAGAAAAATGCAGTAGATTGGCTGGGTGCGGTGGCTCATGCCTGTAATCCCAGCACTTCGGGAGGCCGAGGTGGGCAGATCACGAGGTCAGGAGATCAAGACCATCCTGGCTACCATGGTGAAACCCGGTCTCTACCAAAAATAAAAAAAAATCAGCTGGATGTGGCGGCATGCACCTGTAGTCCCAGCTACTCGGGAGGGCGAGACAGGAGAAGTGCTTGAAACTGGGAGGCGGAGGTTGCAGTGAGCTGAGATCACACCACTGCACTCCAGCTTGGGCGACAGAGCAAGACTTGGTCCCCCCAAAAAAAAAGAAAAGAAAAAAATAGCAGTAGATGACCTGGACTGAGCCCTGGCCCCTCTGCCAGCCCTGGAAGTTTTGCGCATGAGCTTTTATTTAACATCATGGCAGCCCTGGGAGGCAGGCACTTTATTATTCTTTATTTTCCACGTGAAGACGCTGGTGCTGGGAAGGTTATGATCAGGATGGCTGCAGGGGGATCCCTTCTCAGATGGAAGGAAGATGTAGACCTCTAAGGTCCCTTTCACCCTTGAAGATCCAGGTTTTAAGGAAGGGCATTAGATTCCCCATTGGGAGAGTTCATGATACTGACCCGCATCCCCTGTGGTGGTGTCTGGGAGAGCAAGATGGTGGGGCGTGGCACGGCGCTGGGCTGGCTCCCACGCCCTTAGCCTGCCCTGCCTGCTGCTCTTCCTCAGCCCAGCATGGCTGCTCATCTCTCCACACAGGTGCTGATCGTCCACACGAATCACCTCACTTCCCTGCTCCCCAAATCCTGCAGCCTCCTGAGTCTGGCAACCATCAAGGTACTGGGCCCTCCTCCCAGGCAGCTGGGGCTCTGCATGGGGTTCCACGCGGCAGCTGAGCGCCTGCTCCCTTTGGGCTGCCTCTTGCATGTCAGAGGGGCCCAATCTACCAGTCAGTCTGGGATTTGATCAGTATCGTTTACTGGATACTTCTGTGGGCTGTGTGTGGGATAGGGTGACAAAGATGACCAGCCACAGGCCCTGTCCCTGGGGAGTTTACATGCCAGGAGGAAAGCCAAGTGACAGCCTCATGGCGAGTCAGCTAGCAGAGGGCGAGGAGACTGATGGTCCCAGGCAAGAAGGAAGAGGAGGGACGCCCAGGTGATCTGGAAGGACTCCCTGCTGACTGTGAGCTCCTCCCCGGATGGGCTGGGAGGCATTCACAACATGTGGGAGGTGTGAGCCCAGGGTTGTTGTGTGCAGACCTGAGCTTGGGAGAGTGATATGCACCTTCAGAGGAGGCCGGCAGCACAGGTGTCAGCCCAGCAGCACAGGCCCAATCTGTTATACTATATTGTTTAGGGAATAATGACAAGAGAAAAGCCTGTATGTGTTCACTACAGATGCTTTCTTTCTTTTTTTTTTTTTTTTTAATATTTTGCACCTGAGTTTGGTTGAATCCATAGATGTGGAGGGTACCTGTGTGTGCACATGTATAAATATTTCTCCAAGGCCTTTTTTGTGCATTTTCATTTTTAAAAAATTAGCAGTCAGTCGTGGTGGCTCACACCCATAATCTTAGCACTTTGGGAGGCCAAGGCGGGTGGGTCACTTGAGGTCAGGAGTTCGATGACTAGCCTGGCCAACATGGTGAAACCCCATCTCTACTAAAAATACAAAAACACCAGCAGAGCATGTTGGCTTGTGCCTGTAATCCCAGCTACTTGGGAGGCTGAGGCACGAGAATCACTTGAACCCAGGAGGTGGAGGTTGCAGTGAGCTGAGGTCGTGCCACTGCACTCCAGCCTGGGTGACAGAGTGAGACTCTGTCTCAAAATAAAATAAAATAAAATTAAATTAAATTAAAAATTAGCAAGTACAGTTAAGCAAAGGGGGAAACATCTATAATTTTACACTGTGGAGTACCACTATCAATATTTTATCGCATATTTGAAAGTCTTACATATTTATACAATGGAGTGTTTCTTTTTAACATATTAGTATCTAGGCATACTGTTTTATAGCATATTTTTTCAGTTAACAGTAAAAATAAATATACATAAAATAAGAAAATGGTATAATGGTTTGAGAAGGAAAATGAGGCGGGAATGATCAACACTGAGTGGGAAAGGAGTGGCAGGCACTCTGTTTCTGCACTGGGGGTGTGAGGTGGCCCCAGCCCCTCCTCAGCGCTCTGGAGCCCGGAGTCTGAGGGACTTTCTCACTTGGAGACTCACAGGGGTCTTTCTTCTGTAGGTTCTAGATCTCCACGATAATCAGCTGACAGCCCTTCCTGATGATCTGGGGCAGCTGACTGCCCTCCAGGTAAGGCTGCAGAAACAGAAACCCACCTCGGATGGCCCTAGTGAGACCAGGCAGTCACTCAAGCCTGGAATGTTCTGGCTGGGCTCCAGCCAGTGGAAGCAGGCTGTACTCAGTGCCAGCTCCACCCTCCCCTTGGCCCTTTGGGGTCTTTTTTTTTTTTTGAGGCAGTGTCTCACTGCATTGCCCAGGCTGGAGTGCAGTGGCGCCATCAGAGTTGCAGAGGCAACCTCTGCCTCCCGAGTTCAGGCGATTCTCCTGCCTCAGCCTCCCTAGTAGCTGGGATTACAGGTGTGTGCCACCACTCCCGGCTAGTTTTTGTATTTTTAGTAGAGATGGTGTTTCGCCATGTTGGCCTGACTGGTCTCAAACTCCTGACCTCAAGTGATCCACTCACTTTGGCCTCCCAAAGTGCTGGGATTACAGGTGTGAGCCACCACGCCTGACCAATTGTACCACTTTGAGCCACAATAAATACCTTGGTGTAGGACTTTTTGTATATGTATTTTTTTTTTTCTCACTCTTGTCACCCAGGCTGGAGTGCAGTGGCACCATCTCAACTCACTGCAACATCTGCCTCCTGGGTTCCAGAGATTCTCATGCCTCAGCCTCCTGAGTATCTGGGATTACAGGCACACGCCACCACACCTGGACAATTTTTGTATTTTCAGTAGAGACTTGTTTTCACCATGTTGGCCAGGCTGACCTCAAACTCCTGGCCTCAGGTGATCCACCCGTCTTGGCCTCCCAAAGTGCTGGAATTACAGGCATGAGCCACTGCACCTGGCCAGTAGGTGTATTTTTATAGAATTGCTGCATTCACTAATTTGTAACTTTTGGATACCTGACAATAACTCATAGCATCCTTTGGTTCATCAAATATTCATCTTATTATTTTTAATGGCTACTTAGCTTTCCATTGCATCATTTTTTGTTTGTTTGTATTTTTGAGATAGAGTCTCGCTCTATCACCAGGCTGGAGTGCAGTGGTGTGATCTCGGCTCACTGCAATCTCCACCTCCCGGGTTCAAGCGATTCCCCTGCCTCAGCCTCCTAAGTAGCTGGAATTACAGGTGCCCACCACTATGCCTGGCTAATTTTTTGTATTTTAGTAGAGACGGGGTTTCACCATGTTCACTTGGATGGTCTCAATCTCCTGACCTCATGATCCACCCACTCAGCCTCCCAAAGTGCTGGGATTACAGGTGTTAGCCACCGCGCCTGGCCCCCATCGCATCTATTTTTAATGGTTAGTGTGTCATCCTGCTGGCCTCGCTCACCTCGAGGTGCCACCTTCTGGAGGGAGCACAGCTTCGGAATCCAACAAGCCCTGGTTCAGTCCCAGCACCACTGCTGGCCTGAGGCCTTG
The DNA here is from genome assembly GCF_028858775.2 of Pan troglodytes. Taxonomy (NCBI): domain Eukaryota; kingdom Metazoa; phylum Chordata; class Mammalia; order Primates; family Hominidae; genus Pan; species Pan troglodytes. Next base: position 10,994,429 of record NC_072409.2, on the reverse strand, counting down.
GGTGGATCACACAGCCTTAGGGCAGCCTTTTCCTTAAGGCCAGGGAAACTAGAGCCTCCTGTGCTGCCTCCCCAGATCCCCAAGTCTGTAGTCCCCTTCTCCCTCCTTCCCTGATGGTGGGGCAGTTACTGAGCATTTTGTGGTCAGTATAAGTGCTGGAACCTCAGCCAGAAGGGGTTCAAGGCCTGGCTGTGCTCTCCTGAGCACGTGACTTTGCCACCCTGAGCTTCGGTTTTTTCCTATCTCCAGCGGAAACAAGAATTTCTGTCTTCCTCAAGGGCCGGTAGGGGGAGATAAGGGCTTGTGTGTGTAGTGCTTGGGTGCCCTGGCCCGGCAGGGCGAGGGGTGCGGGGGTCATCACTGTGGTCTGTGTGTGGGTTCTCGTGTCACCTCTTCCTGTTTCTTTCTTTCTTTTTTTTTTTTTTTTTTTTTTTGAGACGGAGTCTCACTCTGTTGCCCAGGCCGGAGTGCAATGGTGCAATCTCAGGTCACCGCAACCTCTGCCTCCCGGGTTCAAGCAATTCTCCTGCCTCAGCCTCCCGAGTAGCTGGGACTACAGGCGTGTGCCACCATGCCCAGCTAATTTTTGTATTTTTAGTAGAGATGGGGTTTCACTATGTTGGCCAGGCTGGTCTTGAACTCTTGACCTTGTGATCCACCTGTCTCGGCCTCCCAAAGTGCTGGGATTACAGGCATAAGCCACTGTGCCTGGCTGCCTCTTCCTCTTTCTTAGGTCTTAAACGTGGAAAGGAATCAACTGATGCAGCTCCCGCGTTCCATTGGGAACCTGACCCAGCTCCAGACTCTCAATGTTAAAGGTAGGGACCAAGAAGCCGTGTCCGTGTGACCCTCCATCAGCTCTGGGCCGTCCTGGCCGGGATCCACAGGCTGCCCCACCCGGGAGCCATTGAGCAGGAGGGCAGCCAGTCTCCGGGGGTCGCTGTAAATGGACTGACCCCTGCTGGGTCAGCTGTCTTCATGGTAACCAGAGACAGGCTGTCTGGAGGGTTCCTGTGGCTCCTGAGAGCCAGGGCCGTATGGCCGTGTGGGGAGGCGGGCAGCTGGGCCCCGAGCCTCAGTCACTCATATTTATAATGGTGAGTGTAGTGGACTGATGGGGCGAGAGCTCCTGAGGAGCCGCAGTAAGGTTCTGAGCAGTGCTTCCACCTCCAGCGACGCAACAAGCCTCCTGAGGAGTCCACTGGGCAGGCTGAGGGCAGTGGTGCCATCCCCAGTTTACACACGAGGAAAACAAGGCCCGGGAAATCAAGTGTGACTTGCTCAAGACCACCCCGTGGGATGGTGACAGAGCCAAGACCACTGCACAGGTGCCTTACCCGCAGGAGTGCTCTGCTCGCCACACCCAGCTCTCTCCCTTCTCCTGGCTGTCCTTAAGCACTTCCTGCAGAGTGCCTCTGTTTATCAACTGTAACATATGAGTAATGAGAACAACAGTGGCGCCCCATTGCTCAGCCATTACAGCATGAGGGGCCCTGTGCGGAGGACCTCACACATCATCTACCTGAACCTCCAATCTCCCCGTGTTCTTATAAGGCTGGGTGGCAGTGTCATCCCCATTTTCCAGGTGAGAAAACCGGCACAAGGAGGCAAAGCCAGTTGTCTAAAGTCTCTTGGCTAGTAATTGGTGGAGTGGGGACTTGAACTGGAACTCCACCTTCTTGAGCCTACGAAACCTCAGAGCCCAGGATCTGTTGTGTGCCCTAGAGGTCAGAGTGGCTCCCAGCGGGCATCAGGCAGGAAGCTGGTGATGGGGATTTGGGGTGTTGAGCTGTGCTATTGGGGTCTCTGCAGACAACAAGCTGAAGGAGCTTCCAGACACCCTGGGGGAGCTTCGAAGCCTGCGTACCCTCAACATCAGTGGAAACGAGATCCAGAGATTGCCGCAGATGCTGGCTCACGTTCGAACCCTGGAGGTAAATGGGAAGCTGTTCTTGCCTGGGGTGCTCTCTGGCCTGCCCACCTCCCCTCTCTCCCACATTACTGAGTGCTTGCTCTGATCTCACGGTACCAGGGCCACACAGAGATGCCAAGGCATGGTCCTTGGAGGCTTGTAGAGAGGCCAATGTGTGAACATTCGTAATTATATGACTTTTGCTGCCATAATAGAGGCAGAAAAACATACATTAAGAATGAAGAAGAAAGAATGCTGAATCCAGAAGAGGCTGACACTTTAAGAAAGTTGTCGGTGGGGGAACAACACAGTGAGGCCTGTCGGAGGAGGGTGGTGGGGAGGGAGAGCATCAGGAAGAAAAGCTAATGGATGCTGGGCTTAAAACCTGGGTGATGGGACGATCTGTGCAGCAAACCACCATGGCACATGTTTACCTTTGTAACAAACCTGCACGTGCTGCACATGTACTCCTGAGCTTAAAAGTTGCAGAAGAAAAAAAAGTTGTGATATTCAAGCCAGACCTTAAAGGAGGAATAAGATTTCTGGGCTGGGCACCGTGGCTCACTCCTGTAATCCCAGCACTTTGGGAGGCCAAAGCAGGTGGATCACTTGAGGTTAGGAGTTCGAGACCAGCCTGGCCAACATGGTGAAACCCTGTCTCTACTAAAAATACAAGAAATTATCCAGGCGTGGTGGTGCACACCTGTAATCCCAGCTACTCGGGGGAGGCTGAGACAGGAGAATTGCTTGAACCTGGGAGGCGGAGATTGCAGTGAGCCGAGATTGCACCATTGCATTCCAGCCTGGACAACAAAGCAAGACTTTGTCTCAAAAAAAAAAAAAAAAAAAAAAAATTCTGAGCAGACCTGGATAACAGGGGCAGCCCAGGTGCAGGAGGCAGGTGGTGGGAAGCACAGATTGTCTCAGGGAGGGGCGAGGAAGTGATGTGGTTGGAAGCTGCTGAGCTTGTGTGATATGGGGCCCAGAAAGCTGGGAGGGAGAGAAGGAGGTAGGGAGCCGTTGGGATGGGGGTTCAGAATTATCCAGGCCAGGGGAATTCTCTAGGCTAGAAGTCCAAGATCAAGGTGTTGGCAGGGTTGGTGACTTCTGAGGCCTCTCTCCTTGGCTTGTAGGTGCTGTCTTCCCTCCCTGTGTCTTCACCTCATCTTCCCTGTGTACATGTCCGTGTCCAAATTTCCTCCTCTTACAAGCACACCAGTCCTATTGGATTAGGGCCCCGCCTAATGACCCCTTTTTAACTTAATTACCTCCTTAAAGACGCTGTCTCCACATACAGCCACATTCTGAGGGATGGGGGGATTAGGATTTCCACATAGGAACTTGGGAGGGGGACATAGTTCAGCCCATGACAGACACTGACAGGGGCAGCTGCTCACGGAAAGCAGCTCTCACAGTCATGCTAATGAGGTAGCTCACCTTTATCTGGGGCTTTCTAAGACTGGGCATAACCTGGAATCGCTCCGTGTATCGTCACAGAACTCTTGTGAGGCAGATACTATTGTGCTACTTTGTAGATGAAGAAACTGAGGCACAGGCAGTTTAAGAAACTTGCCCAAGGGCCACACAGTCACTGACAGCAGAGATCGTTGTAAACCAGGCCGTCTGAAGCTGACGCCTGTGCTCCCCACCTCTGTATGACTCGGCTTCTGGAACAGGGACTTCTCCATTCATGGTGGCACGCAGTCTGGCCAGCATTCCGGAGTGGCCTGGAGTTGACCCCACTCTCAGCCAGCCCAGCCTGCTGAGCAGAGGTGTCTGTGTCAGAGTGGGTGGGTGATCACAGAGACAGCAGAGGAAGGACTGACCTCAGCAGCTGGGGCCCTCCTGCCTGAGAAAGGGCCGGCTGGGGAGATGGGCCAACATGGCTTGTCCTCTCTGCTGCCTACTGGAACTTTCTGCAATGATGGAAATGTTCAGTGACCGTGCTGTCCAGAGCGGCAGCCACTGGCCATGTGTATCTAACGAGCACCTGGTGACCGTGCTGTCCAGAGCGGCGCCCACTGGCCACGTGTATCTATTGAGCACCTGGAGACCGTGCTGTCCAGAGCGGCAGCCGCTGGCCATATGTATCTGTGGAGCACCTGGAATGTGGCTTGTGTGTACAGCCAGGAACTAAAAGTTTGATTTCATTGAATTTTAATTAATTTATATTTAAATAGCCGTGGGTCCTTAGTGGCTACCATTTTAGACAACACAGCTCAGAGCACGTTCCCAATCCTGAAGCCATCTCGACATCTAGTACGAGTTCTGGACACTTCAATTTTTTTTTCTTTGAGACAGGCTCTCATGCTGTCACCCAGGCTGGAGTGCAGTGGCTCAATCATAGCTCACTGCAGCCTCAAACTCCTGGGCTCAAGAGATCCTCCTCCTCAGCCTCCCAAGAAACTTGGACCACAGGTGTACCCCATCACACTTGGCTAATTTTTTTATTTTTTGTAGAGATGAGGTCCCACTATGTTGCCCAGCCTGGTCTCAAAGTCTTGGGCTCAAGCAATCCTCCCGCCTTGACTCCCAAGTAGGTGGGATTACAGGTGTGAGCCACCACACCCAACCTGGACACTTCATTTTATTTCGATTCCTTTAAAAAAAATCTTTTGGGTTTCTTGGTGGCACCTCGGACAAACCTTCTTTTAGGATGAGATAACCATTCTGAGTTCAGGCTGTACTGTGGGCAAGATCTTCTTCAGGTGTCACGCACGCCACCCACCAAACAGCCCACCAGGTCGGTAACACTGCCTGTTTGGCTATGAGGAGACCACAGCCCCAGGACACTAAGGGGCCTGATTAAGCAAACACACGGCCAGCATGCAATGAGCCGGGATCTGAAGCCACGGCGGTGTCTTTGGCACAGCAATGTCCAGTCACTGCTCCTGCTGCCCACGATGAGAATGCTCTATGATCTGTGCAGCCAACATGGCCACCCCAGCCACTTGTAGCTGCTGGGCCCTTGAAATGTGGTGGCTGCAACCAACCATGGACTCAAACTTTAAATCAGATTTATTTTCAGTTACTTAAAATGTAACCATAAATGGCCACACATGGCTTGTAGCCAGCATCCTGGTATAGCCCACAGTCTGTGCCCTTAAGCCACCACACTTTACTGATGGTGACTAAGAGCACCCATGTGGGGTTCATTTGCTTCCAGGTATGGGGTTTTCTGCTGTTGGGCCCTCAGCATCTGGGCGGTCAGTTCCTCTTCCCTGGGGCAGTCTCCCACTCCCTGTGCAAAGCACGTTCACTCAACACCCACCGTGTGAGGGCTGGGCTGGCCAGGGCTGGGGGACCTGAGCTACCCTTCCCACCCAGCCACTTGTGTTACAGCAAAATCAGAGCTTCCCAGGCCTTCTCCTTTTCCAGGACTCCCCTGATACCCAGGCATAGAGGATATCAGTGCCTGCCAGCACTCTGGGATGAGAGGGCCTGTGGGAAGTCAGAGGTTGGCAGGGGGAGGGCTGGGTCCAACACAACTCACACCGTGGATGGGGCAGTTCTGTGGCTGTGAGCTGAGGCCCCTGCTTCCTGGGCTTCATAAACACGGAGGCATCTGCATGTGTGCACTGATAAACATTTGTCATTGCATAATTTAAAAGTCATACTGTATATTGTAAAACAAAAAAAAATGCAAATATTAAGAAACATTTCTGCCAGGCACAGTGGCTCAAGCTTGTAATCCTAGCACTTTGGGAAGACGAGGTGGGTGGATCACTTGAGGTCAGGAGTTCAAGACCGGCCTGGCCAACATGGTGAAACCCCATCTCTACTAAAAATACAAAAATTAGCTGGGTGTGGTGGCGCATGCCTATAGTTCCAGCTACTTGGGAGGCTGAGGCAGGAGAATTGCTTGAACCGGGGAGGCAAAGGTTGCAATGAGCTGAGATCACACCACTGCACTCCAGCCTGCCACAGAGCAAGACTCTGTCTCAAAAAATAGTAATAATAATAGCATTTCATGTAGATAGTAACCCAAAATCTAAGAAACCACTTTTAGTTTGATAGATATCCCTCCAATTTTTTTCTATAAAATATTAATGTGAAAGTGTATGAATATATTATATGAATATATTATCTAACAAAGGAAGAATCATATATATATATATATATATTTTTTTTTTTAATAGAGATGGGGTCTCGCTATGTTGCCCAGGCTGGTCTCGAACTCCTGGGCTGAAGTGATCCTCCCACCTTGGCCTCCCAAAGTGCTGGGATTACACGCATGAGCCACCACACCCAGCCAGTGAAATCATATTCTATATGCTGTCCTATAACTTCCTTTTTTTCACTCATGTATTTATCCAAAGTGACTGAGAGGCTGGGTGCATGACTCACACCTGTAATTCCAGCACTTTGGGAGGCGGGCGAATTGCTTGGGCCCAAGACTTTGAGACTAGCCTGGGTAACATAGTAGGACCTTATCTCTACAAAAAATACAAAAATTAGGCATGGTGGCATGTGCCTATAGTCCCAGCTACTCAGGAGGCTTAAGTGGGAGGATTGCTTAAACCTGGGGAGGTCGAGACTGCAGTGTTCGTGCCACTGCACTCCAGTCTGGGCAATGGGAGTGAGACCCTGTCTCAGAAAAATGTAAAAAAGTGCTTGCTGCTGTTGTAACCAAGCGAGTTATAGAGAAACACCACACTTTGAGACAAATTGAGGAGTCCTTTATTAGCCGGCAACCGAGAGTCAGCTAATGCTCAAAATAATCTTGGCCCTGAGGAAGGGGCTAGTTTTGTTTTTATACTGTGGTCTAAATAGGGGAGGGGGGAGTTTAGCTGAAGCAATTTTTACAGAAGCAGAACTGGCAAAAAGTTAAAAAATTAATTGGTTACAAAAGCAGTTACAAAAAATAAACAGTTCCAGGTGCAGGGGCTTAAACTATCACAAAGGGATAAATGCAGGGGCTTTATGTGCCATCCACTGCGCGTGTCCCCAGGAGCTGCTGGTGCAGCTCGCCTCAATATCTTATCAGTAAGTGCATTCCTGGATGTGCTTTGAGTCAGTTTACACTAGTTATGCCCTTAAGGGAGGGAGGAAAGGGGGCTGCAGGTGAAGAAACTAAAATGGAGTCTGTCCGGCTCTCTCTCTGCTAGGAGAGAGTCACTCAGGTTAAAACAAGGTAGGGCATCACACTGCCTGCCTGCAGTCATCCCAGGCACTGGGAACGCAGCTGTAAGTAACAAGACAGCTCAGCCACCTCTGCTGTCAGGCCATTCCTGCTGGGTAGAGGTGACAGAGAACACACAAATTGATAAGGAAATCGTGTGGTCTCCGGTTGCGTTGGTAGCGAACAGTAAAGCGGGTTACCCTTGTGTCTGCAGATGCTGAGCCTTGATGCCTCGGCCATGGTCTACCCGCCGCGGGAGGTGTGTGGTGCCGGCACCGCGGCCATCTTGCAGTTCCTCTGCAAAGGTAAAGCCAGGCCGCTGCCTCCTCCCCTCATTGAGGAACTATGACCCCCATGGCCACCCTGTGCCAGCCCAGGCTGGGGAACAGCGGAGACAGAAATGGCCACAGTGCCTACCTGCTTGGAGTTCGAGGTCTGGCAAGGGAAACAGGCAAAACAAATGTTTACACAGGGAAATAGTTACAGACTGTGGTCATGGGAGTACAGTGGTGCAGCTGATTTAGGTTGGGGCCACAGGGAAGGCCTGTCTTTGAGAGTGTGGCTCCACTGACATGGAGTCATGGTTAAGATCTAGAAAAAGCAGAAAGCTGTTCCGCCAGTAGGTGCATATGGAAGGGCCTTGATGGGAAGTTTGACAGAGAGAGGGCCAGTGTAGCTGGAGGGAGGAAGCAGAGAGAAGAGAGATGGGGGAAGCCAAAGACAGTGCCTGGGCCCAGTGTCCAGTGGGAGAGCATGTGATCAGTCATTAGGCTGCAGGGAGGAGAAGGGATTGGAGGAGGAAAGAGTGCAGGACAGGGGACCAGTTAGGAGGCTGTCGGGGTCATCCAGGAGAGACGCACAGCAGAAGGAGCTAAAACCCAGAGCCAGCACTGGCTGGAGGCGGGAGGAGAGCAGGATGCCCTGTCAGGCTGGAAGTTCTTAGCTAGTGGTTCTGGTCACCTGTGGGACTTTCAGAATGCAACCAAGACACACATGCCTATGACTTATCATGGCCATTGCAAAACAGTGGGGAAGGATGGTCTTTTCAATAGCTGATTCTGGATCAACTGGTTGTCCCTGTGGAAAAAATGAACTTTAACCTCTTCCTTAAACAGGAAGCAGGCAGTACTCATGATAAAAGATTGGTACCTTAGATTTAATTAAGGCCAGACATGGTGGCTTGTGCCTGTAATCCCAGCACTATGGGAGGCTGAGGCAGGAGGATCTCGAGCCCAGGAGTTTGAGACCAGCCTAGGCAACATGGTGAAACCCTGTCTCTACAAAAAAAATAATAATAATACAAAAATCAGCCAGGCGTGGTGGCACGTGCCTGTGTTCCCAGCTACTTGGGAGGCTGAGGTGGAAGGATCATTTGAGCCTGAGCTGTGGTCATGCCACTGCACTCCAGCCTGGAGCAAGACTCCAACAAAGCAATACCCTATCTCAAAAAAAAGGTTTAATTAAAATCAAAATATCTCTTCCTCAAAAGATACCATTTAGGGAAAGAAAAGGAAAGCCATAAAGTTAGAGATGATATTTGCAATACATATATATCCAACAGAGGACTGGGATCTGGACTATAAACAGAAATCCTACAGATCTACGAGGAAAAGACATTAGCAAAAGACTTGACTAAGAATTTTTACAAAAGACAATGTCCACACGGTGGCTCACACCTGTAATCCCAGCACTTTGGGAGGCTGAGGTGGGCAGATAACCTGAGGTCAGGAGTTTGAGACCAGCCTGGTCAACATGGTAAAACTCCATCTCTACTAAAAATACAAAAACTAACTGGGCATGGTGGCAGGCACCTGTAATCCCAGCTACTCAGGAGGCTGAGGCAGGAGAATCACTTGAACCTGGGAGGCAGAGGTTGCAGTGAGCTGAGATTGTGCCACTGCGCTCCAGTCTGGATGACAGAGCAAAACTCCATCTCAAAAAGAAAAAAAAAAAAGAGACGATATACAGATAACAAACAGTATCTGAAAAAAGTGCACAACATCATCTTAGTCAATGGGAAAATGCAAATTAAAACTGCAAAGAGATACTTTGACAAACCCACTAAAATGGCCAGAACTTTTCAATGGAAAAAAAAAAAAAAAAAAACTTCCTGCTGACAAGTCAACCAGAAATAAAAAACAAAAAATAGGCCGGGCGCGGTGGCTCACGCCTGTAATCCCAGCACTTTGGGAGGCCGAGGTGGGCGGATCATGATGTCAGAAGATTGAGACCATCCTGACTAACACAGTGAAACCCTGTCTCTACTAAAAATACAAAAAAAATTAGCAAGGCGTGGTGGTGGGCACCTGTAGTCCCAGCTACTAGGGAGGCTGAAGCAGGAGAATGGCATGAACCCGGGAGGAGGAGCTTGCAGTGAGCCGAGATTGCGCCACTGCACTCCAGCCTGGGAGACAGAGCAAGACTCCATCTCAAAAAAATAAAATAAAATGGCCAAAATTGAACTGATGATACCAAGAATTAGCAAAGATGTGGAGCAACAGGAACTTCCATATACTGCAGGTGGGAATGTAAAGTGAAAATTACCTTAAAAATTATTCTCAATATCTACTCAAGCTGAACATTCAAATATCCTATGGCCCATGAGTTCCATTCCTAGGTACACGCCTGTATTAGTCTGTTCTCACACTGCTATGAAGAAATTCTTTATAAAGAAAAGAAGTTTAATTGACTCACAGTTTCACATGGCCGGGAGGCCTCAGGAAACTTACAGTCATGGTGGAAGGCACCTCTTCACAGGGCAGCAGGAGAGAGAATTAGTGCCAAGTGAAGAGGGAAGCCCCTTATAAAACCATCAGATCTCGTGAGAACTCACCCACCACCATAAGAATAGCATGGGGGAACTGCTCCCATGATCTAATCACCTCCCACGAGGTCCCGCCCCCAACACATGGGGATTACAATTCAGAGATTGAGGTGGGGACACAGAGCCAGACCATATCAATGCCCAATGGAAATGCATATGAATAAATGCCAAAAGCCATGTGCAAAGATGTTCATAGCAGCACTATTTATGCCAGTCCAAACTGGAAACAGCTTTAATGTCCATTAGTAGTAGAATGGATAACTAAACTGTTTTATACTCAATGTGTGGATACCACACGGCAAGTGGAAAGAATGAGCCACTGCTCCTTTCAACAACCTGGATGAGTCTCACAAACAATGTGGAGTGTGAGGAGCCAGACACAAAGGAATATGTGCTCGTATCAGTCACCACAGAGCTTTGAACCAGCACTGGTTCCTGGTCATGAGAGTGTGTTCACCTTTAAACATTCATCAAGCTCTGCATGAAGATTCTGTGCTCTCGGCCCAAAGGCAGTGAGTTATCTCAATTGATTGCTCACAGTCAGTTACAGATTTAAGTCCTTGTTCCACTCTTTCTCCTCTTCTCACCGCTGCACTTGACTAATCTTAAAAAAAGGGAGAGAAAGATTTTGTGCTCTTTTCTGTATGTATGTTATATTTTACTTTAAAAGAAAGTGGAGGGGGGTGGCTGCGATCATAGCCACCAGGCCACACATATGCAAATTAGAGTCTTCAAGCAACAGGTGATTCCAATATACACCCTGGCCAATGGCTGAGCTAGCTAGACAAAAGCCTTTATTTTCTTTAAAAAGATTTTGGGGCCGAACAAGGTGGCTTACGCCTGTAATCCCAACATTTTGGGAGGCCAAGGCGGGTGGATCGCTTGAGCCCAGGAGTTCAACATGGGCAACATGGCAAAACTTCATCTCTACAAAAAGTGCAAAAATTAGCCCAGCTTGGTGGCATACCTGTAGTGCCAGCTGCTCGGGAGTCTTAGGTGGGAGGATTGCTTGAGCCTAAGAAGTGGAGGTTGCAGTGAGCCAAGATTGTGCCACTGCACTCCAGCCTGGGTGACAGAGAGAGACCTTGTGTTATAAAAAAAAAAAAAAAAAAAAAAAAAAAAAAAGATTTTGGGCTGGGCGCGGTGGCTCACGCCTGTAATCCCAGCACTTTAGGAGGTCGAGGTGGGTGGATCACCTGAGGTCGGGAGTTCGAGACCAGCCTGACCAACATGGAGAAACGCCATCTTTACTAAAAATACAAAGACTAGCCAGGCGTGGTGATGCATGCCTGTAATCCCAGCTACTCAGGAGGCTGAGGCAGGAGAATCGCTTGAACCCATGAGGCAGAGGCTGCAGTGAGCTGAGATCTCGCCACTGCACTCCAGCCTGGGCGACAGAGCAAGACTCCATCTCAAAAAAAAAAGAAAAAAGAACAATTAGCCACCACGCCTGGCTAATTTTTGTATTTTTAGTAAAGACAGGGTTTCGCCATGTTGACCAGGCTGGTCTCATACTCTTGACCTAAGGTGATCCACCCACCTCGGCCTCCCGAAGTGCTGGCATTACAAGTGTGAGCCACCACGCCCTGCAAGAAATAATTTTTTTTTTTTGAGACAGAGTCTCACTGTCACCCAGGCTGGAGTGCGGTGGCGCAATCTTGGCTCACTGCAACCTCTGCCTCCTGGGTTTAAGCGATTCTCCTGCCTCAGCCTCCTGAGTAGCTGGGATTACAGGCGCCCACCACCACGCCTGGCTAATTTTTGTATTTTTAGTAGAGACGGGGTTTCACCATGTTGGTCAGGCTGGTCTCGAACTCCTTACCTCGTGATCCACCCGCCTCAGCCTCCCAAAATGCTGGGATTACAGGCGTGAGACACCATGCCTGGCCAAGAAATAATTTTTCAATTTACCTAAACTATGTAGAAGTGTGTATATATATATATATGTAAAATTTGTTTTTTGACCTTTTTGAAAACATTAAAGAGGCTGGGCGTGGTGACTCACACCTATAATCCCATAACTTTGGGAGACCAAGGCTGGCGGATCCCCTGAGGTCAGGAGTTCGAGACCACCTTTACCAACATGCGGAAACCCTGTCTCTACTAAAAATACAAAATTAGCTGGGTGTAGTGGCGCATGCCTATAATCCCAGCTACTCAGGAGGCTGAGGCAGGAGAATGGCTTGAACCCAGGAGGCGGAGGTTGCAGTGAGCAGAGATCATGCCACTGCACTCCAGCCTGGGTGACAGAGCAAGACTCCATCTCAATAAATAAATAAATAAATAAAAATAAAAATAAACATTAAAGAAACCATAAAAGGTATCATATGATGTGATTCTATGCCTTGCTTTTTTTTTCTGTCAAGAAAAGTCTTGGGTATTTTCCTGTCTCATAGTATGGTTTGAATGTCCCCTTAAACTGGTCACAGGATTTCATGTGGTGGCACCTGTAGCTTCGTAGCCATCCCTGTTGGAAGGCATTTCCAGTTTCCTGCTGTTCTGAACATTTGAACTGACACCTCTCTGTCACCATGTGCACTTTCCCCTAGGGTGGGTGAGAGGGCACGAGCGCCCTAGGGTGCCTGGGAAGAGGTCCCATCAGTCTCCATCCCATGAGGAGTGGCTGGGAGGACCTCTCTCCCCCTTCACAACCTGCGTAACACGAAGTATTTTATTAAAGAGTCTGCTAATCGGATGGATAACAAGAGAGCCCATTATTATTCTAATGTCACTTCCTTGATTCTGTGAATATTTTTCGTACGTCTCCTGCCCATTTTTAGTATTTCTTGTGACGTGACTGTATCCTTCCCATGAGGGGAAAAAAGATAACTTTGAGTACATCAAAACTTACAACTTGTTTACCCCGGAAGGACACCATCATCAAAGTTAAAAGACCAGTTACCACCTGGAAGAAGATAGTTACAACATATTATAGACCTAAGGTTATTAACTACAATATATAAAGAGCACCTACAAATCAACAGGAAAAAGACAAACAGCCAAATAGGAAGTGAGTCTAAGGTATGAACCCTTTGAAATTTTACAGGCAAAACTACACATGGCCAGAGAAGGAAAGCATCTTGCCCAAGGTCTCACATTCAGGGAATTATTGGTAGAGCTGGATCTAGGACGCAGGTTTCACTTCTTATCTCAGGCTTTTTCATCACTTCATTCTCACTTGGATGGTAAGAGGTGTAAGGGGTAGCCAGTACCCATTGACTCACTCCACTGACGTTTACTGAGCACCTGCCACATTCCAGGCCCAGGGCTAGGACCGGTGAAAAACACGGAGCGCCCAGGCTAGGGAAGAGGAGAGCAGTGGCTGAGTCAGGGTGGGGCCGGCTGCCCTGGCAGTGGGAGCGGGTGTCTCTGGGTACCTCAGCTGTCTCCTCCCTCCTGGTCAGCTTGTGTCCCCTCTCTTACAGAGTCAGGGCTGGAATACTACCCCCCTTCTCAGTACTTGCTGCCAGTTCTGGAGCAAGATGGAACCGAGAACTCTCGGGACAGCCCTGATGGGCCCACGGACAGATTCTCAAGGGAGGAGTTAGAGTGGCAGGTAAGACAAGCCAGCCTGCTGCACGCATACATGTGTGTGTGTGCGTGTGCGTGTGTGTGTGTTGAGGGAGCTGGGAATGGAAGGGGGCGGTGGTTCAGAGCTGCAGCTCCCAGATTCCTCCATAGAACTAGAACTGGCCTCCTGACGAGTTGAACTGCTTTTTCAAGGCCTGCTGTGGCAGCCTCACCCCACCAGCTTGCCAAGCACAAGCTGTGCCCTGCTGCTGTCTGTTCCCTGAACTAACCATGATCCTTCCCTCTTCAGGGCCTTTGAACAAGCAGCTCCATCTGTCTGGAATCTCCCCACTCACTTGTCTTATCCTTCAGTTCTTTTTTTTTTTTTCCTTTTTTTGAGACAGGGTCTTGCTCCATCACCCAGGCTGGAGTGCAGTGGTGTGATCATAGCTCACTGCAGCCTTAACCTCCCGGGCTTAAGTGATCCTCCCACCTCAGACTCCCAAAGTGCTGGGATTATAGGCATGAGCCACCCTGCTCAGCCTCCTTCAGTTCTCAGTTTAAACATTACATCCTCTGAGAAGCTCCAGTCGAGGTCAGGTCTCCTGTTGTGTGTTCTCAGAGTGCCCTGCACAGTTCCTTGGTAGCACTTATCACAGCGCTAAATTGATGAGGAACTCTATGGGAAATGATCTGTCTCATGTCTGTCTCCCCTGCTGGATGAAGCTTTGTGAGAATAGGGATTGTGTCTGTAATGTTCATTGCTATCTCTCAGCAAATACTTCTGGACCAAATGCTACTCACTGTCTGGGACACACACCCACCATGCTCTGGGTCTAGTGAAGGAGTCAGACAGGCACATGTGTGAGCACCAGTGACAGGCTGGCCCTGTCAGGTCCTGGCGACAAGCTAGCACAGGACGACACAGAGGAGGAAGCTCAAAGGGTTTGCCACATTAGCCTGCATGCCCCCTCTGCCGCCATCCCCAAGGCTCATGATCCAGGGTCCTCTGCTGGCTGGTAGATGGGGGAGGCCATCACTGGGCAGGAGTACCAGCTGCCGGGCATTTGGCTTCATATCTTCCACTGACTCTTAATCTCTGGTTCCTAGATGCCACCCTTTCCCATTTTCCACTGCTGCTGGGAATGCATTTGGGATATTATTACGATTATTATTATTATTATTATTTTACAGTTCAGCAAGAATTAGAGAGGGAGGAGAAGGCTGTATGTGAAAATTGTGCCAGTTCACATTCTCAGAAAATATTTGCAACACAGTCACTGGCTAAAGGATTCGTAGATTGAGCAGAGAAAGAACTCTTTCCAATCAGTAAGAAGAAAACCATCACAATAGAAAAAATATTGGGAGGCCGAGGCAGGTGGATCACTTGAGGCCAGGAGTTTGAGACCAGCTTGGCCAACGTAGTAAAACCCTGTCTCTACTGAAAATGCAAAACTTAGCCAGGCATGGAGGCGTGCACCTGTAATCCCAGCTACTCGGGAGGCTGAGGCACAAGAATCACTTGAATCCAGGAGGCAGAGGTTGCAGTGAGCTGAGATTGCGCCACTGCACTCCAGCCTGTCCAGGTGACAGAATGAGACTCCATCTCAAACAAACAAACAAACAAACATTTAAAAATGCCAACTTTGCTGGTAATCAGAGGAGAGGCATGTTAAGTTAAAACAACATTGAAATACCATTTCCTTCCTCAAGATTGGCACACATTTTGACATGACAATTTCTGTTGGCCAGAGTATGGGAAAACAGGTGTCCTCATAAACTGCTCTTGGGAGTGAAAATTGGTATCACAACTTTGGAGGATAATTTGACAGTAGGTGTCAAAAAAGATTTTATTTATTTATTTATTTATTTTTTGAGATGGAGTCTCACTCTGTTGCCCAGGCTGGAGTGCAGTGGTGCAATCTTGGCTCACTGCAACCTCCATCTCCCGGGTTCAAGCGATTCTCCTGCCTCAGCCTCCCGAGTAGCTGGGATTACAGGGATGCGCCACCATGCCCGGCTAATTTTGTATTTTTAGTAGAGACGGGGTTTCACCATGTTGGCCAGGCTGGTCACGAACTCCTGACCTCAAGTGATCTGCCCACCTCGGCCTCCCAAAGTGCTGGGATTACAGGTGTGAGCCACCACACCTGCCAGATGTCAAAAATTTTCATGGGCACAGCCCGTGATCCAGAAGTTCCGCTTCTCAATGTATACCCAAGATAAATGCTTGCATGAGGAGACATTTGCAGGAGTGTTTATTGCAGCCTTATTTGTAGTATTGGATGCCCCCCAAATGTTTGTCAGTGAGAAGGCACTGCCCCTGGGTCATGTGCACACCATGAGATGGAGCATTTGAGCCTCGGCTCGCTGGGACGCATGGATTAGTGAAAAGGGCAGATTGCAGAACAGGATGGGCTAGTCTATTTCCATTCTTATGTTTAAAAAGAAAACTCAATCAACACCAGCCTGGGCAATGTGGCGAGACCCTGTCTCTACAAAAAAATACAAAAAAATTAGCCAGGCATAGTGGCACGTGCCTGTGGTCCCAGCTACTAGGGAGGCTAAGGTGGGAGGATGGCTTAAGCCCAGGAGGTTGGAGTTTGCAGTGAGCCAAGATTACACCACTGCACCCCATCCTGAGTAACAGAACTAGACCCTATCTCAAAAAAGAAAGAAAAAGAAAACTCAAAACAAAAAAAGGAAACAGACAGGTAGTTGCCAGTGGCTGGAGTGGGAAGAGGATTTGATGATGAAGTGGCATGAGCGAATTTTCGAGGGTGATGGAATTGTTTTCTTTTTTCTTTTTGAGACAGAGTCTCACTCTGTCACACTAGGCTGGAGTGCACTGGCATGATCTCAGCTCACTGCAACCTCTGCCTCTCAGGTTCAAGCAATTCTCCTGCCTTAGCCTCCCGAGTAGCTGGGATTACAGGCACCTGCCACCACGCCTGGCTAAGTTTTGCATTTTGTTAGTAGAGATGGGGTTTCACCATGCTGGCCAGTCTGGTCTCGAACTCCTGAACTCAAGTGATCCACTTGTCTCAGCCTCCCAAAGTGCTGGGATTACAGGCATGAGCCACCGCGCCCAGCCAGAATTGTTTTCTATCTTAATTGTGTTTAGAGGTTACAGAACTCTATGCATATATAAAGATTCATAGAATTGTTCACTAACATTGGGTGAATTAGAGTAAATAGATTATACTTGATTAAAAAAAAGTTTATATATGCACACAAATACAAATATATTTCTTTCCCAAAGGCACAAATTATATATGTACAGATGCATGCCTTGGGCCTGATAATGACAGTTACACCTGACAGGAGGTGTGGGGTGGGAGGGGAACCAGGGTTAGGCTGGAGTGGTCAGTAGGTGCTTTAGTTTTTTATACCATGTTTCAAACTTTTACAAGGAGAATATATTGAGATGTTATCTGTATAATTGAAGATTAATTTTAAAAATTCCTACCATTAGTATAGGCAAAATCCTATTTATAGGTTGCTGCTTTTATAATTCAGAGACTGATCCTGTTCTCAAAACAGGATAACTAAATAGAAGGACCATTCAAAAAATACCTGTGTGCCAGGCGCAGTGGCTCATGCCTATAATCCCAGCACTTTGGGAGGCCGAGTCGGGTGGATGCTTGAGCTCAGGAGTTTGAGACCATCCTGGGTAACATAGCAAGACCTTGTCTCTACCAAAAATACAAAAAATTAGCCAGGCATGGTGGTGCGTGCCTGCAGTCTCAGCAACTTAGGAGGCTGAGGTGGGAGGATCACTAGAGCCCAGGAGGTCGTGGCTACAGTGAGCTGAGATTGTGCCACTGCACTCCAGCGTGGGCAAGAGTGAGACTCCATCGCAAAGAAAAAACTTGTGTGGGCCGGGCGCAGTGACTCATGCCTATAATCCCAGCACTTTGGGAGGCCGAGGCAAATGGATCACCTGAGGTCAGGAGTTCGAGACCAGCTTGGCCAATATGGTGAAACCCTGTCTCTACTAAAAATACAGAAAATCAGCCGGGTGTGGTGGTGGGTGCCTGTAATCCCAGCTACTCAGGAGGCTGAGGCAGGAGAATTGCTTGAACCCAGGAGGTGGAGGTTGCAGTGAGCCAAGATTGTGCCATTATTGCACTCCAGCCTGGGCAACAAGAGTGAAACTCCGTCTCAAAAAAAAAAAAAAAAAAAGAAGAACCTAACTCTTGTGTATGTATGTATTGCTGTTTAATTACATCAATAATAAATAAATTAATTAAACACCAATAATCACATTACATTATTGATGTTTAATACCTGCTCCTTGTTATAAATTTAAACAATACAGACAATTACAAACCAAGTGAATGTCAACCCTTCCACCCTGCACTCCCGTTGCCTGGAGGTAGTCATCGTTAACTGATTAATGACTATCCTTCTTGACCTTTGACTCAATACCTTCACACATATGCTCAGAGTTGAGTTTTCTTGATGATGTTTTTGCAAAAGTAGAATCATGCTACACACAGGTGAGGGATCTCACACATTCGCCCCATTGGCGGTTGTGTAATAGTCCACTGTATGGATGCACCATGACTTACGGACAGATGTTGATAGATGTATGAGTTATTTCCAGTGTTTTTGCTCTTTTGAATAATTCTGCAGGAAGTTGTACCCACACCTTTGTGCACTGTGAGTATTTTGGTGGACTGGAACCGGGTGCTGTAGGTGTGTTACGCAGATATCCATGGGCATCAGATATCCCATTTCCTGCTCTGCTCTTCAGACCACCATCCCTGCTCAGGGCTGCATCCCAGAACTGTCTTGAAGAGCCCCCTCCTACGGTGCCATGCACACAGTGACAGCCCAGGGGTTCTCATCAGGTGTCCACTGGAACCACCTGGTGCCCTTGATCAATACGGATCCCCTCATCCCCCGACCCCACCATTCTGAGGCAGTGGTCTGGGGTGGGCCAGAGTTTGTATAACATCAGGCCACCCGGGGGTTCCTGGTGCCCATGCCAGGGAGAACCACTGCTGCCACCCTCTCTTGACCACTGTCTTTTTTTCCTCCCAGAACAGGTTCTCAGACTATGAGAAGAGGAAGGTAAGAAAATGCCTTTACCCTTCTGTCACTCTTTTCTCATTAAAGATCTCAACTCAACTCATAAAATATTTGGGAAAATGACTTCTTCCCATCTCAGAATTAGAGGTCACAGTAATGCCTTCCTCTTACACGCACAGTCTGCTGCATCCTCACATGCCTCGGGTGGGTGGTAGAGCATCCATGGGACAGGTGCAGAGACTGAGGCTCAGAGGGGTTGAGCCTAGCACCGGGCTCTAGACCACTAGCCTCTTCCTGTGAACAGCTTGTTTTCTTACAGTTGGGCCCTGGAGGAGAGTGGGGGTTGCTCAGCATGAAGACCTGGAGCCTGCCCTGTCAGTGTTGAGAGGTGGATTCTCCCGACTTCTGTGTCCTAACTCCCCCAGGGCCTGTGCTGACAGTCACCAGGATCTGTGTCTTGCAGGAACAGAAGATGCTGGAGAAACTCGAGTTTGAACGGCGCCTGGAACTGGGGCAGCGGGAGCACGCCCAGCTCCTTCAGCAGAGCAGCAGCCAGAAGGATGAGATCCTTCAGACGGTCAAGGAGGTTTGTGAGCCGCCTGCTAGGGTCCAGCCTGGCTGCACCCCCCAGCCAGTGGCCTCCTGGCTTGGGCCAAGGTCCCTGGGATGTGGAAAGGAAGTGGGATGAAGCTGTCACTTCCTTCTGTCCCCCAGCACCTGGGAGGGCCCTTACAGATCACCCAGCCCAGCCTCCCTGTGTGCAGATGGACACTGTAGCCTACTGGGAGGAGCTGGCCCGAGGTCACACAAAAAGGATTGGCAAGGCAGGGTGGGAAAGCCAGCCTCTTAACCCCAGTCAGTACCCCTCACGGCGTCTGAGGGGGTCCCAGGGGCTCAGGACCCCTACCTCCGGCTGCAGGAGCAGTCCCGGCTGGAGCAGGGCCTGAGTGAGCACCAGCGCCACCTCGACGCAGAGCGGCAGCGGCTGCAGGAGCAGCTGAAGCAGACGGAACAGAACATTTCCAGCCGGATCCAGAAGCTGCTGCAGGACAATCAGAGGTTGGGCTCTGCTCCTCGGCCCCAGCCCCAGAGTCCTTCCCCGTGCAGTCCCCTGAGGAGCCGGGAGGAGTGTGTTTCTCCCTCACTGCCTCTGCCCCTGTCCCGGGCTTCCCTTGTCAGGATCCAGTCTGGGTGCTTCAACTGGCACCAGCGTAGAGAGAAAAGAATCTGACCCAGTCATTACAAAGTCTGGTTTCTTAGCATGAGACTGCTACCAGATTGGACCTGCGGCCTCGGGCAAATGTTTCCCCACTGGGCCCCAAGCTTCCCATCTATAAAGTGAGTGGGTTTGACAAGATAGTTGGGATCACATCCTGCTCCAGTATTTTGGGTTCTGCGTAAGCCGTTGCACTGAGGTCAGCTGTTCACCTGTAGTGAGATTTGCCTTAACAAACCCTGTGCGAGGTACGAGCTAGTAAGAGCAGATCTTGATGGGGCTGGGGAGACATGGCGCCAGAAAAGCCTGAGAAGTCTAGTGAGGGGGCCCATTGCAGGATGATTCCAGAAACAGGCTCCAGCCATATGCCCTGCCACTTCCAGGCCTCTTTTTTCTAACCCTGAATCACTCGTTCCTCCCTCACCTGTCAGTTTCAAAAGTACCTGCATGAGTTCAGGAAACCAGTCATTTGTTGGATGCTTCTTATGTGCCAAGCTTGTTACATCTATTTCCTCATTAACTCTTTACAAATGCACCAAGAAGCTGGGTTGTTTTCATTTTGTTTTGTTTGAGACAGAGTCTTGCTGTGTCACTGAGGCTGGAGTGCAGTGGTGTGCTCTTGGCTCACTGCAACCTCCTTCTCCCAGGTTCAAGCAATTCTCTTGCCTCAGCCTCCCAAGGAGCTGGGACTACAGGCTTGGGCCACCACGCCTGGCTAATTTTTGTAGAGATAAGGTTTCTCCATGTTGACCAGGCTGGTCTCGAACTCCTGACCTCAAGTGATCTATCCACTTCAGCCTCCCAAAGTGCTGGGATTACAGATGTGAGCCACTGTGTCTGGCTGGGTTTTTTTTATTCTTCTAATTTCATAGGTGAGGAAACCTGGGACTTGAGTGGTTTCAGTAACTGGCTAAGAACCCAGAGCTTCAAGGTGGTGGAGCCAAGGTGACCCCAGCCCATTTCCTAAGCCCCTCTGCACAGCTAACGCAGTGAGACAGGAAACAGGCCTGCTGGTGACTGCCAGGACCTTTTATGATTTTCTCCACAGACAAAAGAAAAGCTCCGAGATTTTGAAATCGCTGGAAAATGAAAGGTAAGTGTTCTTCCAGGGGAGGGCAGCATTTTTTTTTTTTTTTTTTTTTTTGAGACGGAGTCCTGCACTGTCGCCAGGCTGGAGTGCAGTGGCACAATCTCGGCTCAATGCAACCCCCGCCGCCCAGGTCCAAGCAATTCCCCTGCCTCAGCCTCCCGAGTAGCTGGGACTATAGGCGCATACCACCACCAGCTAATTTTTTGTATTTTAGTAGAGACAGGGTTTCACCGTGTTAACCAGGATGGTCTCGATCTCCTGACCTCGTGATCTGCCCGCCTCGGCCTCCCAAAGTACTGGGATTGCAGGCGTGAGCCACTGCTCCCGGCCAAGGAGGGCAGCTTTGAGGAGAGAATGTCTTGTGATTCTCCAGAGGATTATGCCAGGACATTTCCCTAAAGCTATAAGGAGATTCACCTCCTTAGACGATATTTAATTACAAAGAATCATTGTCTTCAAGTTCATTAAAACATATGTACACTTCTGAAAAACATTCAGAGACATGAATAAGGCTAGATATATAATGTCCAACTATATTCCTAGTATAAAAAGTTCAGGCCAGGCGCAGTGGCTCACATCTGTAATCCCAGCACTTTGGGAGGCCGAGGTGGGCAGATCACTTGAGGTCAGGAGTTTGAGACCATCCTGGCCAACATGGCAAAACGCTGTCTCTACTAAAAATCAAAACTTAGCCAGGAGTGGTGGCAGGCGCCTGTGGTTCCAGCTAAAAAAAAAAAAGAAATTCAGAAAAAAAATCTATATTTCTGGAAAGAAAAATTATTTAGTTACATAAATTATGTATGGAGGAATAACCTGCAGCCATTAAATGTCTTATTGAATAATATTTCTCATTAAGGGAAAACATAACATATTGCTAATGGAAAAAGTGACAGGCTATATTTATAGCAGAATTTTTCGTATATCTTTTTTTTTTTTTTTTTTTTTTTTTGAGACGGAGTCTCACTCTGTCACCCAGGCTGGAGTGCAGTGGCACGATCTCGGCTCACTGCAACCTCCACCTCCCAGGTTCAGGCGATTCTCCTGCCTCAGCATCCCGAGTAGCTGGGATTATAGGCGCATACCACCAGGTCCGGCTGATTTTTGTATTTTTAGTAGAGATGGAGTTTCACCATGTTGGCCAGGCCGGTCTCAAACTCCTGACCTCAAGTCATCCGCCTGCCTCAGGCTCCCAAAGTGCTGGGATTACAGGTGTGAGCCACCGCACCCGGCCATGTGACTATTTGTGAAGGAAATATTTAAAGGACATTTTGCTAGGTGCCAACTTACCTTCCCAAAAACATTCTGCCAGTTTACACTCCTCTCAGCAGTGTAGGAAAGTGCCCATTTCTCCACCACCATCACCATCACCAACAGTTACCAGTTTTCTTACTGTCAACCAACCTAGTAGGTGAAAAGATTTTACTTTCTTTAGTTACCAGTAATGTTAAGCATCTTTCCAGATGTTTATTGATCACTTGAATTTCAGCATTGGCTATTTGCTTTTTTTGCCCATTTTCTAAGGGAGCGTCCATCTTTTTACACAAGATACTCGAACTACAGGCTGAAGGCGAACAGAGGGCCCCAAGGGTTGCTTGTGATGCGGTAGGCATCCAGAGAGCCCATCTAGGTGTAGGTTGCCAAATCGAGGAGGCCTTCCTGGAGGAGGTGGTGTTCATCTGCTGGGATTCCCTGTTGGAAATGTTAAATTTGCTGAATGAATGGATGGATTTTTTTCTAGAATAAGAATGGAACAGTTGATGTCCATAACCCAGGAGGAGACTGAGAACCTGCGGCGACGTGACGTTGCCTGTGAGTTTTGGGATGGGGAGCTTGTGAGCACGCTGCCTGCTGGCTGGGCTGGCAGGGTGGATGGCCCTCCCTCTGTTGGCCATGCATGGAGGGTCCTGAGTGTTAGCCCTCGAGAGGGGCAGTCAAGTCCTGCCATGGAGCACAGGCTCTGGGGTCAGCCTAGATGTGGATGCAGAGTCCCAGTTCAGACACCCACCATGTGACCTTAGGGACATTACTGCTTACTGCTCCCCAACTTTTCCAAGCCTCGGTTTTCTTAGCTATAAAATGGAGGAAATGGGCCAGGTGTCGGGGCTCATGCCTGTAATCCCAGCACTTTAGGAAGCCGAGGCTGGAGGATCACATGAGCCCAGGAGTTCAAGGCTGCAGTGAGCTGTGATCACACTACTGCACTCCAGCCTGGGTAACACAGCGAGACCATTTCTCAAAAAAAAAAAAAAAAAAAAGAAAGTCCAAATGCCCCCAAATAGAGGATTGTTTAAATAAATGTTGGTGATCCATATGCTGTGGCACTCTGCAGTATTAGCATCGCATTAGCATGTTATCAGGGGGAGTGTTCATAAAAATGGGAAGTGGGATGATACCATTTTCATTTTTTTAATTGTAAAATATGCATCATGTAAACTTTACCATCTTAATCACTTTATTTTATTTTATTTATGTTTTAAGACAAAGTCTCGCTCTGTTGCTCAGGCTGGAGTACAGTGGTGCGATCTTGGCTCACTGCAACCTCCGCCTCCCAGGTTTAAGCGATTCTCCTGCCTCAGCCTCCGAGTAGCTAGGATCACAGATGCACACCACCACACCAGGCTAATTTTTGTATTTTTAGTAGAGATGGGGTTTTGCCATGTTGGCCAGGCTGCTCTTGAACTCCTGACCTCAAGTGATCACCTGCCTCGACCTCCTGAAGTGCTGGTATTACAGGCGTGAGCCACCGCGCCTGGTCTTCATTTTAAAATATATTAGTTCTGTGGCATTATTGTTGTACAACTGCCACCACCATCCATCGCCAGAACTTTTTCATCTTCCTCAACTGAAACTGTCCCTAGTAAACACTAACTCCCTGTGCCCCCCTCCCCTCAGCCCCTGGGAATCAACATTCTACTTTCTGTGTATGGATTTGAGTGTTATAAGTACCTTCTATATGTGGAATCATACAATATTTCTCCTTTTGTGTCTACCATATTTCACTTAGCATAATGTCCTCGGGTTCATCCATGTTATAGCATGTGTTTGAATTTCTTTCCCTTTTTTTTTTTTTTTTCCTGTTTCTTTATTTCTAAACACTGGCCCACCAGGGAAAAATTTTCTTCCTTTTTAATACTAAATAATGTTGCATTTCCTGTATATGCCACATTTTCTTTCTTTCTTTTTTCCTTGCTCTGTCACCAGGCTGGAGGGCAGTGGTGTGAACATGCTCACTGCAGCCTCCACCTCCTGGGCTCAAGCAATCCTCCCACTACAGCCTCCCAAGTAGTGGGGACTAGAGACACACGCCACCTCACCTGGCTAATTTTTTTTTTTTTTTGAGATAGGGTCTCACTCTGTTGCCCAGGCTGGTCTCAAACTCCTGGGCTCAAGCAGTCCTCCCACCTTGGCCTCCCGTAAGTGCTTATATTACAGGTGAGCCGCCATGTCCAGCCTCTACATTTTCTTTATCCATTCATCTATCAATGGGAATGTGGGTTGTTTCCACTTTTTGACTCTTATGAATAATGCTACAAATGTGTGTGTACAAACATCTATTCTAGTTTCTTTCAATTATTTTTTTTGATTTTTCTTTTTTTTTTTTTTTTTTGAGATAGGGTCTTGCTCTGTTGCCCAGGCTGGAGTGCAGTGGCATGATCTCAGCTCATGCAACCTCTGTCTCCCGGGTTCAAGCGATTCTCCTGCCTCAGACTCCCAAGTAGCTGGGATTACAGGCAACTGCCACCATGCCCAGCTAATTTTTGTATTTTTAGTACAGACACAGTTTCGCCATGTTGGCCAGGCTGGTCTCGAACTCCTGACCTCCGGTGATCCACCTGCCTTGGCTTCCCAAAGTGCCGGGATTACAGGCATAAGCCACCACGCCTGGCCTATTTTAATTTGTTTAATTCCTAAATGCATAAAAATTGACTAGAAGAATATATATATCAAAATGGAATAATATTTCTGGATGACAAGATCACAGGAGATGTTATGTATGTGCTATTCAGTGTTTTACAATTAGCCTTCCAAGCATACGTTGCTTTTATAGTTAAAAAGAACAGGCCGGGCGCAGTGGCTCACCTGTAATCCCAGCACTTTGGGAGGCCAAGGCGGGCGGATCACGAGGTCAAGAGATCGAGACCATCCTGGCTAACACAGTGAAACCCTGTCTCTATTAATAATACAAAAAATTAGCCGGGCGTGGTGGTGGGCGTCTGTAGTCCCAGCTACTCGGGAGGCTGAGGAGGAGAATGGCGGGAACCTGGGAGGCAGAGCTTGCAGTGAGCTGAGATCGCACCACTGCACTCCAGCCTGGGTGACAGAGCGAGACTGCATCTCAAAAAACAAAACAAAACAAAAAGGAACAAAGGTTTTTTTTTAAGATAACTATCAGGTAGGTAACCAGGTGAGGCCTCAAGGCCTGTTCCTCAGTTCCTGTGGAAATCCCTGCTGCCTCCCTGCCCAGGCGCCCCAGGAGCAGCCACTCCACTCAGCTGTCCCCACCTCATGTTCCCACAGCTGCCATGCAGCAGATGCTGACTGAGAGCTGTAAGAACCGGCTCATCCAGATGGCCTACGAATCTCAGAGGCAGAACTTGGTCCAGCAGGCCTATTCCAGGTAAGGTAAGGAAGAGGAGTCCCAGGTGAGGGAGCTGGGGGAGCTGGCTCAGGGCCCAAGACCGTGGGATGAGAGCTGGGCACTAAACCTCCCGCCCTGGGCCACCCCAGCCTCTGCTCTGCTGTTAGGGGCAAGTGATGGCTGCTCTTCCTGAGTTTTCTAGCCGGATCCATGATTCAGTGTTGGGCTGTGTTAAAGTGGTAACAGTCATTCCCATTTCTTGTGCACTTCCTGTGTGGCAGGCACTCGGCTAAGCGATGAACCGCATTCGCTGATTGATTCTAGGAGGGACTGTATTGTTATTAGCCCCATTTCACAATCGCAACTCAGGTTCTGAGAAACTGTATAACGCACCCAAGGAAGCAAGCCAGCAGGTGGCGGAGCCAGGATTTGAGCCCAGCAGAGGGGAGGGGTGTGCTCTTGACTGTGGTACACTCATCAGTGTCTGAGGACCCCCATGGTTGGGGGTGGGATGCCCTGGAAGGATAAGTGAAGGGGTTGCTTTCATGCTGATGGCTGCTCTGGGGTCCGGCTCCCTGTGCTCACTGGGCACTGTGGGTTTGTTGGAGGTTCCACAGGTGCCCAGCAGAGCCAGTGGGGAAAACTCAGTCAGTGCTCAGGAGCCCCAGACAGGGACAGG
Source organism: Pan troglodytes (assembly GCF_028858775.2). Lineage (NCBI taxonomy): Eukaryota > Metazoa > Chordata > Mammalia > Primates > Hominidae > Pan > Pan troglodytes. Next base: position 10,968,460 of record NC_072409.2, on the reverse strand, counting down.
CCAGCAGCCCTGGATGCCCTGTTTCTCCTCCCATGCAGGTGGCTGGCACTGCTGCCACCCTCCAGGGCGCCTGGACTGTGCGGGCCTCCCCTGGGTCCCTGCAGATGTGGGAATTTCTCCCCCCTTTCCTGATATGTGACACTGTGCTTAGGAGTTGCAAGCGCAGGGGTCAAACAGACCTGGATCCAGGTCCCACTTCTGCTTACTAACCATGAGGTCTCAGGCAAGTCTCTTTCCTTCCTTGGGCTTCAAATTCCTTATCAGATAAATCATAGTACCTACCTGTAGAGTTGGTGGAGAATTTGATGAGTGTTGATGAGCATAATCTCTAGTGCATAAAGGTCCAATAAATATTTGCTATTGTTGTGAAGCAGGGACCTCACTGGGAAAAAATAGTTATTATTATGAAATAAACAAAGCCAAAATGGTGGCTGGGCGCAGTGGCTCACGTCTGTACTCCCAGCACTTTGGGAGGCCGAGGTGGGTGGATCACCTGAGGTCGGGAGTTTGAGACCAGCCTGGCCAACATGGTAAAACCCCGTCTCTACTAAAAATACAAAAAATTAGCCAAACGTAGCAGTGGGCGCCTGTAATCCCAGCTACTTGGGAGACTGAGGCAGGAAAATTGCTTGAACCTGGGAAGTGGAGGTTGCAGTGAGCCACGATCACACCACTGCACTCCAGCCCGGGTGACAGAGCAAGACTCTGTCTCAAACAAACAACAAAAAAAAACCAAGATGGTGCCAAAGCACAGACATACGTGAGGCTGCAGGTTCTTGTGCCCAAATCAAGGGCTGCTCCTTGCTCCCTGCCCAGGGTGAGAGTGCCGGGAAGGACAGCTTTGTCATACTTCGGTGGCTCACCACCCATGGGAGTCAGGAGCTCCCCACCCATGGAGGTGGCTGGGCAGAGGCAGGCATCCACTTCCGGGGAGTGCTGGGGAGGGGATTCTGGTGGCGGGTTGGGTGAGAGGACCTGGAAGCATCTCTCTCCCAGCTCCCAACTCGATCCCCTTCCCTCCAGGCCATGGGATTCAGACAGACTCAGTGTCTGTGGCCCACCCAGGGCCCGGCTCCCAGCAGGTACTCCATGAGTGTGGTCCACTGAAGAAATGGGTTATCTTGATCTCCTCCAAGGGGCCTGGCACATAGTAGGTGCTCGGGAAACATTCCAAGAATGAATGAATTTGCTGTCTTTCTGGCAGCATGGCCGAAATGGATGAACGATTCCAGCAGATTCTGTCGTGGCAGCAAATGGATCAGAACAAAGCCATCAGCCAGATCCTGCAGGAGGTGAGCCCTCGCCCAGAGCCTGAGGGTGGGGGCTCAGGAGGGAGGTTCAGGAGCCAGGGCAGAGTGCAGAGCTCCACACGGAGCCCTTCCTAGACAGCATGTGGGACCACAGAGGTTTGTGACCATAGAAGTGTACAAGTGATCAGGGTGAGGGGTGGAGAGAGGCTGAGGGGGGGCCCGGGGGATGGTCTTCTGGTCACTAAAATCCACAGAAGCACCTCCACCTGCTCTCTGGCAGGCTCCTACCCCCATCCTGTGTAGGAGGCTCCATTGGAAGGACTTAAGTGGCAGGAGGTGATGGTGACCACACCATGGAGGTCAGGGCACAGAGGACGCTGTGGGACCTCTGGCCTCTTCTCATGTCCAGACCTGCTGTGCTGCTATCTGCTCTTCCATCTCTGCGGTGCTCAGGAGGTGCCTGGCAGGGCTCTTGAGTGGATGAAACGAAGGGCCCCTGTGACCTCCTCCCCTTCGGTGTCCATATTACTCTGTTTAGCGTTTTTGTTTTCTTTTTTTGAGATGGAGTTTCCCTCTTGTTGCCCAGTTTGGAGTGCAGTGGTGCAATCTCGGCTCACTGCAACCTCTGTCTCCCAGGTTCAACTGATTCTCCTGCCTCAGCCTCCCAAGTAGCTAGGATTACAGGCACCCACCAACACGCCCAACTAATTTTTGTATTTTTAGTAGAGATGGGGTTTTGCCACGTTGGCCAGGCTGGTCTCGAACTCCTGACCTCAGCTGATCCACCCACCTCGGCCTCCCAAAGCGCTGGATTTACAGGCATCAGACACCGTGCCCGGCCTGTTTAGCTTTTTATTTTCCTTTTTTTCTTTTCTTTTTTTTTAAGACAAGGTCTTGCTCTGTTGCCCAGGATGAGTGAAGTGATGTGATGATCACAGTTCACTGCAGCCTCAAACTCCTGAGCTCAAACGATCCTCCCACCTTTGCCTCCTGAGTAGCGGAGACTATAGGGCCACCATGCCCAGCTAATTTTTTTTATTTTTTGTAGAGACACAGTTTCCCTATGTTGTCCAGGCTGGTCTCAAACTCCTGGGCTCAAGCAATCCTCCTGCCTCGGCCTCCCAGAGTGCTGGGATTACAGACATGAGCCACCGGCCTGTTCAGCTCTTTCCTGCAGCCCCGTGGGAGTCTTGCCGCTGCCTCCCTTCTTCTCTCGCCTTTCTCCCCTGTCCTCTGCGTGTTTGTCATCCCACCCTGCTCCTTTCTCCCTAATTTCAATCTCTGTTCTAAAATGGTTTGATTTAGTATCTGTGGAGCTTGTCTGAGGAAAATTCTCCATTTCTCAGAGGAGGCATCTGCCTTGTGGTTAAGTGGGGCTCGGGAGCTGGATAGGCTTGGTGTGTGTCCCAGCGCCGCTGATTCATGCCTCTGAGTGTCACTCCCCATCTGCGAAGTGGGGCAGTAAAAGCACCCCCACGGTCCACTGTGGTGGAAACTCAGGGTGTGATGCCGGAAGTGCATCAAGTAGAGGCTGCCCGAAGTGAGCCCCTAGTATCATCTTAAGGTTTACACAAGTGAGGTGAAATCTTCTCCCTCTCTCAGAAAAAAAACCCATCCATTAAGGTGCTTTGTACACAGCTTTTGCTTTTCACAGGGATGGGGCTGCAGGGAAAAGTGTGGGCACGGCTCCTGCTGAGGGCTGGTGGTCTGTGTTGCAGAGCGCGATGCAGAAGGCTGCGTTCGAGGCACTCCAGGTGAAGAAAGACCTGATGCATCGGCAGATCAGGGGCCAGGTGAGCGCTGGGGCTGGGGTCCCTGGACCTGCTCTCTCAGAGACTTGCAGAGTGGCCCTCCAGGGCGGCAGGTCGCAGCAGTTGAGGTTTGAACCCCGGCTCCTTGGCTTGCTAGCCCAGCAAGAGGTCGAGGCCTTGCCCTCAGAACCTCCCTTTGCTCCCAGCCTTGTGTCGGGGCTGCTGGGAGGGTGTCTAGAGACCTCCTATTCCGGGGTCTGGCGAGGGTCTTGCCAGCGAGGCGGGTCTCCACCACGCCTGGGCCAGGGAGGCCGGTGCTGATGTGTGGCTTTGACTGCTCCAGCTGCCTCTGCTGTCCCTGCTCCAGGCAGGACTTCCCCACTGGGAAAAGCAGCCGGCGCAGGCCCCAGCGCTCCTACAGCTCAGACAGACAGAGGCGTCTCGGGGGCATATAGTATTTCCCCCAGAAGAGGGCAGGGGGAGCTGTGAGCCACCGTGGTCCTGACGCCTGCTGAAAAGTGACCTCAGCCCAGGAGGAGGCGGTCCTCCTCATAGACCCTCCCTCATGTGACAAGATACCCCCCACCCCCCGCAGGCCGGCTGCTGACCTTCAAGCTATCCTTGGGCAAGCCCACCTACATGGCTTGGTGGTCACCGCCTGTGGCGTGGGGCTGGGGCTGGGGCTGAAGTGAGCGTCAGGCTATGGGAGTACTCCTGCATCATGTTCAGCACACTGAATTTTGCATTTTTGCATGGTTTTTTTCTTTCTTTCTCTATTTTTCTTTCTTTCTTTCTTTCTTTTTTTGGACCAATTTACCTTTTTAATTTCCCTCTTTAATTTCAATTCCACATTGCCGGACATGAAGCTCATTCCTCTGACCAGGGGTTGGTGGTGTCATAGGGACTTAGGGATGAGGGTCACAGGGTCATGGGCACAGGATAGAGAAGTACTGGCTATGGGGTCTGACCCCCACCCCTGCCCAGGGCTAAAATCCCCTAGACACACCCTGGAGAGTATGCGAGGGCCCCCAACATTCTCACTGCAGATGGTTTTGACCAGGTCAGCTGTTGCCCTTAAACCCTGAGCTGAGGCATCCCAGAGAAAGGGATCTCTCCCTTACCTGCTCTGTGTCCTTGGGCAAGTGACAACCTCTCTGAGCCTCAGTTTTCTTGTCTATAAAATGGAGGCAATAATACCTCCTAGCAGCCAGAGAATTGATGAAATATGATACATCAAGTGTGCAGCACAGGCCTAGCACATAGTAGGTGCTCAAGACATACCAGCTACTACTACCACTGTTACTCAGTCACTTCCACTACCCTCTGCTCTCCCCTGCAACAGCGATGCGAGGGACAAGAGAACTTGACCAGCAGGAGGCTGGGTGATAGCTCTGTCTGTGCTTTACTCTGGCCTGAATCCCCAAGGAAAGCCCCCTCTCCATTGCACAAGCCTTTATCCCGATCCCACTCTAGGACAGATCCTGTGCTGGCCTCTTGGTAAACAATTTTGGCCACAACAAGCACGTCCATGACCCCAGGAACGCGAGGCCATGAAGGAACGAATTCTTGTTCAAGCCCCTTGACGAGGTTCCCAGGCCCGCAGGTTCCCCTCATTCCAGAGCCTCCCCAGCCTCCCCAGAAAGGCTTCTTAGACCCACTTGGTCACCAGAGAGTAGCAGCACAAAACTGAACTGTGGTTAATGTGAGTAAAAAAAAACCCTGTCTCGTCTTCTGTTTAGATTAAGTTAATAGAAACTGAGTTATTGCAGCTGACACAGCTGGAGTTAAAGAGGAAGTCCCTGGACACAGAGTCACTCCAGGTATGTAGGGCTCCCTGCCCCTGCCCTCCTTCACGTGGGGAGACCCCCACCTGGTGCTCCCTCCCAGCCTCTGGCAGCTGCTCACCAGCCCCTGGGAGTCAAGGGCTCCCCCAGCAGACAGAGGGCAGAGCTCCTCTGTGGCTGTGACACCAGAGGACACCCCCAGCCCCAGAAGGCCCAGTGCAGGCCAAGGTTAGAGGTGGTCAGCCTCTTGCGAGGCAGGAGGGTCAGAGGAAGGAGGGTTTCATTGCCAAGGCTCCCCCGCTCATCTCCATCACTGTGTCTCCTGTGCTGGGTGCGGGCCCGCCGCTGAGCTCCTGTCTCTCTCTGTAGGCCGTGCTTTAGGCCCCCAGGCACACATCCTCCAGGGCTGGAGCTTTTGGGTGTCCCGGGTTGTCTGGAGGAGAGGGCCCAGCCGCATCTGTGTAACTCCCTGCAGGCAGCATCTCTGGGGCTCCAGCCCGGGAGTCCTGCGCACACAGATGAGAGGGCAGCAGGGACTGGCAGCTGGCGTCCTGGACTGGATGCCTGGGAGCCGGGTGTGGCCCAGCACAGCCCTGCTGTGCAACTTTGTCAGGTGGGGGAGGAGAGGCAGCCCTTTCCCCTCTCTGAACCTCAGCCTCTCCAGCTGCAGACGGAGGGCTGGATGGGATGGTGTGTGAGGACATGTGCCTGTGCCAGGAGTTTGAGCAGAGCCTTTGGTCTGTCACTGTCCCTGTGTCTGTTCTCAGTGGAGAAGTCTCAAGCCATCCCATGCACTCCTCAGTGCAGTGAAGGGTCTGGGATCTGGATCCCTGGTCTCAGGTGCACCGCAGGTGTGCTGTGTGCCCTTAGACAGGCCTCTGCCCCTCCAGGCCTTCTTCCCCTACTCCATAAGATGGCAGCGGTCCTCCAGGCACAGCCTGTGCCATCAGGCCATCGGAGAAGGCTGAGCTAGCAAGGGAAAGCCCTTTGTGAGCCTTGAAATGATCTCCAGAGATGAGGGGACTGGGACTGCTCTCAGAGAAGCTGCGGTCATCATGCCTGGCGGGTGCCCTAGTCCCTGCCCACAAGTGTGGCAGGGCTCTGGCTGTTGGGACCCCCATGGGTTTTCCAAGAGCAGGCGCAGGAGTGAAGCAGGGACCCCAGGCTCTGGTTTGCACGCACCTCCATTTGTGTGGGGCCCCACACTGCTCCCCGCCATTTGCTTCTGCCCATGTGCTCTGTTGTCTGGGAGACCAAAGGCAGGCACCTGTGGCTTGTCATTTCTTTTGTTTGATGTTTCTTACCATCCCATTGTCATCAGTCACCAGGATCCCATGCCTGACTTAACCCCACAAGGAAGAGAGATGCGGGCTTAGGGTAAGGGGGCAGAAGGGCCTCTTAGCTTTGTCCCCCAACGCAGCCTGGAGGCACTGGGCAGAGAACTGAGTGAGCGGGAGGCCAGGCCCTTCTCCATCCTGCCACCGCGGGACTCCTGCGCTGCCGCCAGCTCACGGTGGTGTGGGGTGTGCTCTTGTTCGCAGGAGATGATCTCGGAGCAGCGCTGGGCCCTCAGCTCCCTGCTCCAGCAGCTGCTCAAAGAGAAGCAGCAGCGAGAGGAAGAGCTTCGGGAAATCCTGGTATGTGTTTGGCTTCTGTGCTCAGCATCACACAGGCATTTGCTTTTCTTTAACAGACTTGCCATTTTTAGAAACACCTGTTATTCAAGTAAGAGTTATTCATCAAAGAAAAACTAGAAAGTACAAAGGAAAATAATTGCATTTCCAAGCGTTATCTCCTGCCGTTTTTTATTTGTTTGTTTGTTTGAGACAGGGTCTCACTCTGTCGCCCAGGCTGGAGTGCAGTGGCGCAATCTCAGCTCACTGCAGCCTTGACTTCCTGGGCTCAAGCGATCCTCCCACCTCAGCTTCCCGAGTAGCTGGGACTACAGGCATGTGCCACCATGCCTGGCAAATTTTTTTATTTTTTGTAGAGATGGGGTTTCGCCATGTTGCCCAGGCTGGTCTCCAACTCCTGGGCTCAAACGATCTGTCTGCCTTGGCCTCCGAAAGTGCTGGTTTTACAGGCATGAGCCACCGCGCCTAGCCTCTCCTGCGGTTTTGATGCATATTTTCCAAACATTGTGATGCATCTTTATAGCTGTTCGTGTATGCGCCTTTTAAACGTGACATGCTGCATACCCTTTTCGAGCAGCCTGTTTCCGCACATTCTTTTCAAGTCATTAAACTATTCCTTGACGTCCTTTCTCAAGGCTGTGCTTGGCCCCTATTGTTGAGTATGTGGATTACTTCTGGTTTTTAAACTTTTCTAGGCAATGCTCTTCGAATGCCTTTGTAGTTGAGTATTCGGGAACAGCCATGAGTATTCACTCCAGACAGGACTCACTATGTCCAGGGCAGGCCGTTTGATAAGCTTTTGGCAGGAGTGGCCCAGCTGTCCCCTGTCTCCTGATGGGTTTGACACTGGCACATTTTCAGCATGGCAGAGGCCCCCTTGAGAGTGTCTCCTCTAGACCCAGAGGGCACCCAAGCAATGAGGACAGAGGCCAGGCTCACCATCTGGGGTGGAAAAGACCGAGTCGTTCCTGTGTCCCCGTGAATGCACCAGACGCCCTCTGAGCTGCGTCCTAGGCCGGGCCCTGTGCAGGTTTAGAAGAGAGAGACCAGCTGCTTCTGGAGCCCTGAACAAGCCAAGTGGTGCCTGTGCCCATCAGAGGAAGCTGCCTGTTCCTCACGGTGCCCTACTGCCATCTCCTACGCATCAGGTTACTTTGCAGATGGTGCCTTGGCGCTGTGCCGTAGCAGCCAGGTACTATGGCTGGTGCCCCTGCCCTTGTAGGCCTTGGGGGTCACCACCAAAGGAGGAAGCACCGCCCCAGCAGAACACAGCCCATCCGGGCTCCTGGGTGCTGGAAGAGAGGGGCTGCAGCCCGGGAGGGCCAACGACGGAAGGGAGCAGTGGGCGTGGCCAGGTCCAGGAGGGGCCCCCAAAGGGCAGTCAGGCCCAGCAGGGATTGGGAAACGCCTGTGCTGATCCCACTCCCCATGTTATGCCAGCCCTCACTGAGCAGCTCCGTTGTTCTGAGCACGGGCTCTGGAGCAAGACAGGCCTGGGTCTGATTCCTGGCCCCACCCTGGGCAGGTTACTCATCACCCTGAACCTCAGCTCCCTCACCTGGGAGGTAGAATCTCCTTCCCGGAGTTGTGAGAATTAATGATGGCATCTTTAGGTGCACAGCATGGCCTGGCACATGGTACTGTGAACATGTCAGCTACGCCTGTTGTCACCGTGGCTATCAGCATTGTTTGTTCACTGCTGTATTCCCAGCACCTAGAACAGTACTCAACAAAGAGTTATCGAATGGCAGAATAAAAGAATCATGTTCAGGCTGGGCGCAGTGGCTCACGCCTGTAATCCCAGCACTTTGGGAGGCCGAGGTAGGCAGATCACTTGAGGTCAGGAGTTTGAGACCAGCCTGGCCAACGTGGTGAAAACCCCATCTGTACTAAAAATATAAAAATTAGCCGGGCATGGTGGCACACACCTGTAGTCCCAGCTACTCGGGCACTCCAGCCTGGGTGACAGAGCAAGAGTCCATCTCAAAAATAAAATAAAAGTACCAAGTGCTGTCCACCCGCTCAGAGGAGCATAGTTCATAACCATCATTTTGGTTTTGTTTTGTTTTTTTGAGACGGAGTTTCGCTCTTGTTGCCCAGGCTGGAGTGCAGTGGCGTGATCTCAGCTCACTGCAACCTCCGCCTCCCGGGCTCAAGAGATTCTCCTGCCTCAGCCTCTTGAGTAGCTGGGATTACAGGCATGTGCCGCCATGCCCGGCTAGTTTTGTATTTTTAGTAGAGATGGGGGTTTCTCCATGTTGGTCAGGCTGGTCTCGAACTCCCGACCTCAGGTGATCTGCCCTCCTCGGCCTTCCAAAGTGCTGGGATTACAGGCATGAGCCACCGCGCCTGGCAACCATCATTGTTATTACAGGTTTTATTACCATTTTGTGACTAACATTGCCTGCTTCATTCCTGGCAGACGGAGTTAGAAGCCAAAAGTGAAACCAGGCAGGAAAATTACTGGCTGATTCAGTATCAACGGCTTTTGAACCAGAAGCCCTTGTCCTTGAAGCTGCAAGTAAGGACTGCTGGTGCCTGCCCCGGCCAGGGAGCCCTGGGGACCGTCTCCCAGAGGCGCCTGTGGTGCCTCCGCCATGCTCTGCCTCGTTACTTTTCTGGTGACTCTAGCGTGCCAGCTCCTGTGCCAAGCCCCAGTGGAGACAGAAGTGAGAGTAAGGGAGTGTTCATTCTGGTGAGGGGGACGACAAGGCACTGGTCACTGCTGTGCAGGGCAGAGACCACTGAGCCCACAGTAGAGCAAAGCCTGTGCCGGGAGCCACTGTCTGTCCAGCACCTGCGGGGACAGAGAGGCAGTTGAAACAGCCCCCTCTTGGTGGATGTTCAAGTTGCTTACTATTTTCAGGTTTGCAGACAGAGCGGCAGTGAACCCCTGGGCCTATCTATCTCTGTGTGCCTACATATGAGTTTTTGTAGGAAAAATCCCGAGTACATTCTATGTATTATGTTATATATATTCAAACCCTTCACTTCCTGTTGTAAACAGTGGGTTCTTTTCTTCCTTCCCGCTCATGGTACACGTTTCTGTCTTGCAGGAAGAGGGGATGGAGCGCCAGCTGGTGGCCCTCCTGGAGGAGCTGTCGGCTGAGCACTACCTGCCCATCTTCGCGCACCACCGCCTCTCACTGGACCTGCTGAGCCAAATGAGCCCCGGGGACCTGGCCAAGGTGGGCAGCAGCCGTCTGCAGGGAGGGGAGGGGCGCGCAAGGCCGCTGTCCTGACCAGCCGGGGGTTGATCTGCTCCTTGTGTAGTCCTCGTTGAGGCCTGTCCTTACCTAATGGCCCAGGGCCACCTTGCTTCCAGATGGCCAGAACACCTGCCCATCTGCCCCAGCCGCCTGTGTGTGCCCTGCACACTGTCTCACTGGGAAATCCTGGGGAGGTGGGTCCTGCTGACCTGATCAGACTGGATCTTCAGACTGGAGGGACAAGACAGGCCCTTGGGGATTATCCGATCCAGCCTCTGCCCTGCCTCATGGTGTCACAAACTGTCGTGGCCACAGCACTGCCTGAGCCCGTGTTCCTTTCTGGGCACAAGCTGAGCTCTTTACAGCACATTAATCCACTTATTCTTCAAAACAGAATACTCATCACTGTGCCAGCTAACTTTGTAGCACCTGCACGTGCGGGGCACCATTTTAAGCACTTCTTGTATTCGAACTCACTGAATTCTCCCGACAGCCCAGCGGGGTACATATCATTATCATCATCTTTCAGTTGAGACCCAGTAAGGCAATAACTTGGCCCAAGGTCACACAGCAGAGTGAGGTCTCCACCCCAAGCAGCGTGGCCCCAGAGTTCGTGTTCTTTGCCATGAGACTGTCTTGCCCCTCCCTGGACAGATGCAGACACCAGGGTCCAAGAGGACTGGATGGCACTGAGGGTCACAAGGCCGTGCCGCTCAGGCTCTGGAGGCTGAGGGACTGTGGGGCTCATGTGCTGCTGCTGCTTAGTGGCTTGGCCTCCAAGGCTTCTCTCCTCCCCCACCTGGTGGGGAAGTGGCTGAGGTGTGCAGGTGAAGCCTGGCACCGGGAAGCAGTTGCTAAACCATAGCTGTTGCTAGTGCTGGTTTCCCTTTGGGCCTCAGTTTCCCCCCAACCCCTGCCACACTGATTGTTGGGCTGAGGCCTGGGGAGGTTGCCCTCACAGCTATGGTGCTGCACTGCCTCATCCTGACCATGGGCCCTGCCAGGCCCCGGAAGGCTTCCACATTTCCAGCAGGAGGTGTCAACGGTCCTGTGAGCCTGGGCCTGTGCCACGTGGCTCACACCATTTAGCGGGCTCCCGCCCAGGCCACAGTCTGCACTTCCTTGAACTGTCACAGGTGGGCGTCTCAGAAGCTGGCCTGCAGCACGAGATCCTCCGGAGAGTCCAGGAACTGCTGGATGCAGCCAGGATCCAGCCAGGTACCAGCACAGCTCCAGCCTCTTCCAGGCAGGGCTCCAGCCGTATGTGTGGGCTCTGGTGGGGACAGTCAGTCATTTGCTTACATTTCAGGATGAGTCCTGAGGGCTGGTTCTAGCCTCTGCTGGTCGGTAAGGTTCCCGCCCAAGGAGCAGGCTTAGGGATCAGTGAGCCCGTTTTACAGATGGGAAAAATGGGCCACCAAATTGGGAGAACAGGAGACCTCCACCTAGCAGTGGAGGGGCCCTCCCAGCTCCCTGTCCCATAGCCTTCCCTCAGTCCACCCTACAGACGCTGGGATCCACACACTGAGGGACTTTGGACTAGAGGGAGAAATAGCCCGTCCCCAGGGCCTGCAGTATACCCAATGCTGGGCCTGAGGCATGCCTGTGGACATGGAGAGATGTCCACAACAGGCTGTGAAGGGGTGAAGGCAGGTCGTGAGGCCCGTGGGGAGAAGGGGCAGGTGTGGAGTCTGGGGTCTGCCATGTGCTGAGCATGATCTGGGAGCCCGGCACCTGCCCACCGCTGTGCATGAACCACGTTGAGGAACCTCCGGATCCACCCCGTGAGGAGGCACTGTTGTGGTCCTCGTCTTCAAGATGGGGAAACTGAAGCGCAAGGAGGTTAGCATGTCCCCCGTCACGTCCCATTGCTGGCAGATGGTGGAGCCACTGGGCTTGCCTGCCTCCCTGGGGAAGAGGTGAGGGGCCAGAGCAGGGGTGAAGGAGAGGGCAGTCTTGTGCTGCTGGGCTGGGTGAGGCTCTGGACAGGGCATTTTTAGCCAGAGCCAAGGAAGAGGCGGAGGAGCTGAGGCGAAGGTGGAGTTCTGGACTGGACCTCAGTGGGGAGGCCCCAGGGCTCCAGGGGTCTGGGCTGACTGCAGCCCCAGGATAGCTTCAGGCACCAGTTTTGCAGCTTTTACTCCAGGGACATTGACTCAACCCCCAAAAAGTCATTAAACTTCTTAGCTTTTTGATATCAAGTCATGTGCAGAATAGGCCCCTTCTGGATGTTCCTGACCCCCCAGCTCTCAGACTGGAGATCAGAAGAGTTTTCCATCAGGAGTTGGGGTCACCCCCGGCAGACAAGCCTCACGTGAGCAGGAGCCACAAACAGGTGCCCTTCACCCTGAGTGGGGTGCAGTGCCTCTGAGCCCAGCAGTCCTCAGGACCTGCTGCTTCTCACTGTTTGAGTCATCCCTGGAGCAAACAAGCAGGTTCTTCCTCTCCATAGCAGATTGGCCATGAGGATCTGTGGCCACATGCAGAAAATGGATGCCTGGGCTGCTCAGGGCTTCCTGCTTGTGCCCATTGGCAGGGGAAGGGGCCATGGTGGGATCCGTCCTCAGTTCCAGAAGACAAGGGAAACCCTCAATTTCCTAGCAATTCTCTTATTACTCCCAGAAATCGGTATACTTTATATCAAATATAGAGGCTGGGGCCAGGTGTGGTGGCTCACACCTGTAATCCCAGCACTTTGGGAGGCTGAGGTGGGCAGATCACCTGAGGTCAGGAGTTTGAGTCCAGCCTGGCCAACATGGTGAAACCCTGTCTCTACTAAAAATACAAAAATTAGCCAGGCGTGGTGGCGTGCACCTGTAGTCCCAGACTCAGGAGGCTGAGGCAGCAGAATTGCTTGAACCCAGGAGGCAGAAGTTACAGTGAGCCAAGATCATGCCATTGCATTCCAGCCTGGGTGACAAGTGAAACTCTGTCTCAAAAAAAAAAAAAAAAAAAGAAGAAAAAAACAAATATGGAAGCTGGGTGCAGTGGCTCATGGCTGTAATCCCACACTTTGGGAGGCCTACGCGGGAGGATCACTCGAGCCCAGGAGTTTGAGACCAGCCTGGGCAACACAGGGAGACCCCTTCTCTACAAAAAATAAAATAAAATTAGCTGGGTGTGGTGGTGCACACCTTAGTTCCAGCTACTTGGGAGGCAAAGGTGGGAGGATCGCTTGAGCTTGGGAGGTCGAGGCTGCAGTGAGCCATGATTGTGCCCCTGCACTCCAGCCTGGAAAAGAGTGAGACTGTCTCAAAAATAAAACAAAACAAAACAAAAAAATAAAAAAAAATTAGCAAGGCATCATCCCAGCTACTCCGGAGGCTGAGGTAGGAGGATTGCTTGAGCCTGGGAGGTTGAGGCTGCAGTGAGCTGTGATCATGATACTATACTCCAGCCTGGGTGACAGAGCAAGACCCTGTCTAAAAAATAAGTAAATAAATAAATAAATATATATATATATATATATATATGAATGCCCCCTCAAAATGGTGGTTTGGGGGCAGCACTGATAGCCTTAGAGGGTCTAGTGTTGTAACAGCCTTTAAAAAATCTTTAGTTGTGGCCGGGTGCAGTGCCTCACGCCTGTAATCCCAGCACTTTGGGAAGCCGAGGCGGGCGGATCACGAGGTCAGGAGATGGAGACCATCCTGGCCAACATGGTGAAACCCTGTCTCTACTAAAATTAGCTGGGCATGGTGGCGTGTGCCTGTAGTCCCAGATACGCAAGAGGAGAGGCTGAGGCAGGAGAATCACTTGAACCCAGGAGGCGGAGGTTGCAGTGAGCCGAGATCGCACCACACTGCACTCCAGCCTGGCGAGAGTGAGACTCCATCTCAAAAAAAAAAAAACTTTAGTTTTTTCCTGTTATAAAAAACAATGCTTGTAATTCAAGCCATAGAATAAAGTGAACCGTGATCAGGAAGGGAACGAGGGATAGAGTCAAGGAAGTGGGTGGCTCACGTTGCTTGATAGAAAAAGAGACTTAGCAGCCGGGCACGTTGGCTCACGCCTGTAATCCCAGCACTCCGGGAGGCTGAGATGGGCAGATCACCTGAAGTCAAAAGCTTGAGACCAGCCTGGCCAACATGGTGAAACCCCATCTCTACTAAAGATACAAAAATTAGCCTGTCGTGATAGTGGGCACCTGTAATCCCAGCTACTCGGGAGGCTGAGGCAGGAGAATTGCTTGAACCTGGGAGGCAGAGGTTGCAGTGAGCCGAGATCACACCACCGCACTCCAGCCTGGGTGACAGAGCGAGACTCTGTCTCAAAAAAAAAAAAAAAAAAAAAAGAGACTTAGCATTTTGTAAGGGCTGCTTCTGATGTCTTAGCAGGGGATGCTGGCTCCAGGGCAGAGCAGCCAGCATGCTGGGGACTCTGTGGGGCTGGGGGCAGGGGAGCAGCCTTGGGGGGGCCTCTCATTCTGCTCCCCTGGGTCACCTGATGGGCAGCAGCCCATCCTGTCTCCTGGGCAACCAGGTGGAGAAGCCCAGAGCTGGCCCTTCACTGAGAGCTCCTGCCCCAGGGATCTGCAGCTGCATCACCAGATGGCCACGTGGCCCTGGGTTGAGTGACTCCCCGTCTCTGAGCCTCAAATGTCTCATCTCTGAAAGTGCCAAGCCCTACTTGCAGGGTGGCTATGAAGCATCCCGGGGACATTAGAGATCAGAGGACCCACTTAACAAGCGCTGCGGCCATCCCTGCAGAGAGAGACTTCACTCCCATTCTGCAGATGGGAAATGAGGCTCAGAGAAGAGAAGAAGAGAGTGTGTGGCAAGGAGAGCACTTCCCTCAGATCTGAGAGCAGAGGCTCCCCCACCCTCCAGCTCACTCACCATGGGGATGGGCAGGGCCACAATGAGCCCCTAGGGGTTGGGGTCAGCGGAGATGACCCTGGCTCAGTCTGTCTGTCTGGTCCCCACAGAGCTGAAACCACCAATGGGTGAGGTCACCCCTACGGCCCCCCAGGAGCCTCCTGAGTCTGTGAGGCCATCCGCTCCCCCTGCAGAGCTGGAGGTGCAGGCCTCAGAATGTGTCGTGTGCCTGGAACGGGAGGTAAGTCCGGGGCCCTCCCCACCCGCCTGCCCTGCCTGTGGCCACCCTCCTCAAATTCTCCAGGTACAGGGTTGTCTCTGAACGTGTTTTCTCCAGTTCTCTAAGTAGATTGTGCTCATCTAGAAAGAAGGCAGGAAATAAAGATGACCCCTGGTCCCATGACCCAAATATGAGCTGCGCTCACATCATTTTCCGGACCTTTTTCTTTTTGTTCCTACTTAATAAATACGTTAGGAAAAAATTTCCCAAATCATGAAATATCAACAACATGATTTACCCTGCAGAGGCTTTAGAAAATCATCTTTTGGCCGGGCATGGTGGCTCACGCCTGTAATCCCAGCACTTTGGGAGGCCAAGGCAGGTGGATCACCTGAGGTCAGGAGTTCGAGGCCAGCCTGGCCAACATGGTAAAACTCCATCTCTACTAAAAATACAAAAATCAGCCAGGCGTGGTGGTGGGTGCCTGTAAGCCCAGATACTTGGGAGGCTGAGGCAGGAGAATCGCTTGAACCTGGGAGGCAGAGATTGCAGTGAGCCAAGATCCCACCACTGCACTCCAGCCTGGCAGACAGATCGAGATTCCATCTCAAAAAAAAAGAAAAAATCATCTTTTAAAAATTCATTAACACTTACTCTAAAAATTACACAGAGCAGTGAATGAAATACAAATCCTCCTTTGCCTCCACTGAGGGATCCTACTTAGAAAAGCAGCCATGTTTGCAGTTTGATGATTCCAGGGTCTCCAGTTGACCTGACTCATGCCATGATATGGATGGACCTATTGGTTCCAAATATAATCCCTGTTCTGGGGCCCTTGGCATTCCAGACAGCTTTGAGCGGAGCTTGGATCACTTCCTGAAAGCAGGAGATGCTAAGGCAAAGTGTGGTCCTGAGTCAGTGGCTGCTGCTCCGGGTTGGGATCATTTGTAGACTGAGGAGTTCAGGGCCTGGGCAAGTGCATCAACAAGAAAGAAGCCTGAACACCCTGCGTGCCCTCCGGTAGGGGCTGGCTGAATAGGCCTCCGTCGCCTGTCCAGAGCGCAGGAATATAATCCCCAGTTTTATTTAAGAAAGAATCAGTTGGGGCATTTATATGGGTATTTATATTTTTTACAAACTATAGAGAAATAGCAAACTGCTAACAGAAGGCCTAGGTTACCCGTTTCGGCCGTGCCTGCTCTGTTTCTGTGGTGGTCAAATGCCTGAAGGCCCCACTATCAGGCGTTTATGGTAAAAGATGCTAAAGAATAATGAAGGGGGCCGGCACGGTGGCTCACGCCTGTAATCCCAGCACTTTGGGAGGCCGAGGCGGGCAGATCACTTGGGGTCAGGAGTTCGAGACCAGCCTGACCAACATGGTGAAACCCCATCTCTACTAAAAATACAAAAAATTTAGCCAGGCATGGTGGTGCACGCCTGTAGTCCCAGCTACTTGGGAGGCTGAGGCAGGAGAATCACTTAAACCCGGGAGGCTGAGGTTGCAGTGAGCTGAGATCACACCACTGCACTCCAGCCTGGGCAACAGAGTGAGACTCTGTCTCAAAAAAAAAAAAAAAAAAAAAAAAAAGACGGGCCTGGGACTCCTGGAACCCGGTAGGGCCGGCCACATGCTCCCGCTCTCCCTCCCCAGGCCCAGATGATCTTCCTCAACTGTGGCCACGTCTGCTGCTGCCAGCAGTGCTGCCAGCCACTGCGCACCTGCCCGCTGTGCCGCCAGGACATCGCCCAGCGCCTCCGCATCTACCACAGCAGCTGAGTGCTGCCCACCCACCTGGGCCTGGTCCTAGCCCTGCCTCGGCCACTGTGAGCCCCGGGCTCCTGCTCAGCCTTGCGCCAGCCAGACTCGTATGAGGCTCCCCTCTCCCCTGGGCCCCTTCCCCACTGCCCAGGAGCCCCCATCCTAAGCTCCAAGCACGTCTGGGCCAGGCAGAGGTGATCCTCATCCATGACACCACCAGTCTGAATGGTCCTGGGGGTTGGGGCTGGAGAGGCCGCTGCACCACCACCCGAGCCTGGGAGCCAGCGTCCCCGCCTAATCACGGATCTGCTACCTCCCAGCTGTCTTGACTGAAGGCCACTGCCCCTGCAGGAGCTTGGGTCCTCAACTGGGGGCCATGCACAGCCCCCTCCCACCCTGCATGTGGGAAGGGAGCAGGAGGGCCTGGCTGGGTGAGGGGAGGCCTTCCTGGGAAGGCGTGTGGTGCAGGCCTGTGCTCACAGTGGCACCAGCAACCCTGGGTCTCCCTCTCTGCTGCTCCCCAGAACCCCGGGGCCCTCCTGCTCTCCACAACTGTCCCTCCTTACCCCATGTAGCTCGATCCGAAGCAGGAGTGTCAATAAACCTGTCTTCAGTGCGCTTCTGGCCTGAGTCATCACTGGGTTCTCATGGGAGCCCAGGGAGGGGAGGGGACGAGGTCTCGGGATGGGGCTCCGGCAGAGGGCAGCTCTTCTCGGGGAAGGAGCCAGGAGTGCGCCGCACCTCAGTCGAGAGGAGAGGTCAGGTAGGGCCATCTTGAATGTCGCGTTATCCCAGCGCCCCCTTCACAGGTGGAGAGACCAGGGCCCAGAGGCAGCCAGGGCCAGTGATGGCTGCGGCCTGTGCCTCCATGAGCGGAGGAGCCCCGTGTGTTCCGTCCATTATCCCAGTGAGGCAGCTGAGGCTGATGGGGGTAAATGCCCAGGGCCTTGCAACTGGGACATGGTGATGCGGGGTTTGAGGCCCAGAAGCATCCTCACCTTCAAGCCCGTGCGGTTGTGCAGGTTGGTCACTGCACAGTTCTTGGAGACATATACACTTGCACTCGCTGCAGAGGTGCACGTTGATTACGCATTTTCCGGCAGACGGCGTTGAGCCAGGTGCAGCCTCTTCCTTGGGCTCCTGGCAGGCCTGCTCGGAGCACCTGGGCTCTGCCTCCAGCTCACTCAGTGATCGTGGCCAGTGTTTGGGCTCGTTTCCCTGTGCATTCAACACAGGACGTGATGCAGCCCTGACCGGCTGGTGGCCTCCAGGGGGCGCTGAGTGCTTGCCCCAAGTACAGCGTCCGCAGAAGCAGGCAGGAGAGTTCAGGTCCTGGGGTGGCAGAAAAGCCCTACGCCTGGGCCTGTTTCCCTCTCACTGAGACCATCAGTCCTGTGCACTGAACGGGGCAGGCGAATACCCTTTGTCGTGTGAGTCATTTCCCAGGCAGGAGCTGGGTGGCCTTTTCCCACCCACAGTTCCCCCTCCTCCCAACACCCTCCTGAGCTCAACTTGGCCAAGAGAGGAGAGACTGAGGCAGGTGGGGCTACCTCCTGGAGGGCAGTGCTTTGCAGATCTCCTTACGCTCTCACTAGGGCCCAGGGAGGCCTCATGGAGGATCTCGAGGCTCAGTGACCTGCCAAGGACAACAGCAAGGGACAGCCACATCCCTGGTCTCCGGCCACACAGCCCCGTGTTCTGCACCTCAGCCCTTGTTGACCGAGGGAGGCCCAGGCCCAAGCCCTAGGCCACCATGGACAGGCTGGCACCAGGGAAGCCAACATCCCCAAGGTGACTGGCTGCCACCCCACCAGTAGGGACATGTTTTTACCCATAGATGGGGCAACCCACCCCCAACAGCTGCAGGGGCTCGAGGGTTGTTCCTGGTGCCACATAGGCTCGGCCCAGGTCCCCACCTTCCAAGGCCTCAGTGTACACATCGGTGAAATGGTGGTGACGACTGTGTCCACTTTCTAGAGCTCTCTCGAGGCTGCTGTTCCTGCACACAAGGCGCTTGGCCCACAGTGAGCGCTTGGTAAACAGGAGTGTGATCGGGAGCGTTGAAGGAGCTGGCATCACTGTTTGGATCCAGCCCGAGCCTGGGCCCACCCCGCTGTGGGCACCCCAGGGCCCTGACTGGCCTTGAAGCTGCTGCCTGCTGCCATCCCTCTTGGACTCACCATCACCCAAGGCTGCCCGAGCGGCACCCGGCACAGGTCTGGCTGAGGAAGCTGCCTGAGCTGCCACCAGAAGGCAGGTCACCTTGGACAAGTCCCTTCTCGCTGAGCCTGTTTCCTCTTCTGTAAAATGGAATAAGAACTCAGATCATAAACATAGAGGCACTCAGTCAAGTGAGAAGCCCAGAAAGCCGAGCCGTATGGGGGCCTAGACACAGTCCCCAGCCCAGGCCCCCCGTCCCCTACCCCAACAGCACCACTCAAGGCAACTGGCTTTAAATAAAGCGTTTATTGATTAGTAGAAGCATGAACAGTGTGCATAATATTTTCAATACAATATCAGGGAGGGATGATGGGAGCCCCTCAAAAGGCACTAGAGGCGCAGATCTTCGGGACAAGAGGGAAGAGATGCGCCAGTGACCAAGGCTGGGGCAGCTGGGGGTCCCTGAGTGCCAGGCGCCACCACACGTCCTGTGGGTCAAGGCGCCTCCTCTGGGGAGCAGGTCTAGGGCACGGAGGATGCAGGGCTGGGAGGGGACCCCACCTCGGGGACCCAAAAGGAGTCCATTTCTGCCCTGCCCCCTGCAAAGCAGCAGGGGAGGGGGCCTGGGGGTCCTGGGGTGGGGGATCCCAGGCCTGGGCCCATCCTGGCTTGACCCTTGTCCCAGGAACAAGAAGCTGAGGAGGGACGACAGCCAGGCCCAGAGTGACTCACAAGGACATCCAAAGAAGGGACTGGATTTTCAGAGGGAGGTGACTTGGTGACTGAGAGGCAGCAGAGGCCAAAGCCTGACCCCAGACCCTCAGGGAGGGCCCACCCAACCTGTACCCCTCAGGAGCCCCGTCCGGCTCCCCAGGCAACCACTGAGGACCTCGGGGTGGCCTGTAGAAGACAGAACCCAGCCCCATTACACCCCTTGCTGCTGTTCCATCCCCAAGCACCAGACAGGGACAGGGACCAGAGGGAGACCTGTGGGCCAGGCGGGCAGGAGGGAGGCAGGCTGGGGCCGGGAGAAGGGGATACACAGGCCCATAAAACCTCAGGCTCCCCATAACCCTCACTCAGCCATCTCACTCACTCACTTACTCCCAGTATCCCCCAGGATGGGGGTCCCCTCCTTCACTCAGGACACTTCCCCTCCACAGACCTGCACGTTCTGGGCCTTTCTCATTTCACCCCAGGCCCGCCCACCCCATGAGGCACCCCCTAAATCTCACCTCTCCACCCAGCACCCCCAGCCTGGCTCCAGCCTGAAGACCCCCTCCTTCCCATTCCCTCCAGAACAGGGGGGAAAGCAAGGCTCGGTCCACCCCTAACTGCAGAAGGAGCAGGGCCAGGAGGGCAGCAGTGCTCCCTCTCCCAGTCCTGGCCCAGCCAGCTCCTGGGTGAGTGGGCGGGAACCCACTGGGCTCACACCAGCTTTCACCTCCCTCTCTCCAGGAAGGATGGCAGCACCCATGAGGGGACGGAGGCCACAGAAGGACAGGAAGGGAGGGGCTTTCCAGCCCCCCAGCAGTGTCCAGCCCTCGGCACAAGCAGGAAAACCCCAAAACCAGCCCCTGCATCTGAGATCATCCCACAGAAGAGAAAACAGGGAGCAAGAAAGTGTTGTCTGAACCCAATAAAGTGACTCAGGTAGGCCCGCTCCCTGGCGGTGCCACACAGCCCTGCCCCGCCTCCACCCACAAGGCACAGACCAGGGTGCCCTCCCCAGAGCTGAGCCTGCCTGGGTCCGGAAGGGAACGGCCTGTGCCATGTGCAGCAGTCAGGGACCCACTGGCCTAGAACTCGGTCTGCACCCCTGCACTGTCCTCGGTGGTGGTGTGGAGGGCAGGGTGGCTGCTGGGGCTGGACACCTGCTCTCCAGTCTCCTGGTCGCTGGGCTTGGGGGGCCCAAGGTCCACAGCCTTTCCAGGCAGGAGATGCTGGAGGGGTGAGGCAGGCGGCGAGGAGGCCTCGGGGGCGGCCTTAGGCTGGGGACTCTCCCCAGTGGGGGCCCCGTTGAGCAGGGGGCCGGCTGGCGGGGGGCTCTCAGGCCGCAGACCTTGGGCCAGCAGGCCTTGGATCTCAGTGACACTGTCCGGGGACGCAGGTGGTGGTGACTCAGGGCTAGCCTCAAAGGGCAGCCCCGCCTCCTCATCCTGGACCACGGAGACCACCTGCTTGGCGCGCCGTCGCTTTTCCGAGAGCGTGGCTGCCTCCGGGGTGCTGGGGCTGGGGCTGCCGCCCCCGCCGCTGTTGCTGTACTCCTCGCCCCAGTCGATGGGGGCGCCCTCGGCCAGCAGGTGCAGGTTGGGGTCACTGTTGTGCATGACCATGCTGTCCCGGTAGAGGTTGTGCTTCCTCTGCACCGCGGCCTCCTTCACAGCTGCAGGGCCACAGGGGAAGGGTCAGGACACAGCACTGATCCCACAGCCGCCCCTGTGCTGGACTCTGCTCAAAGGAGACCCGTCTCATCCCGCCGTGGGGGTCTGTGATTGGGATGTGACTCATTCCAGGCCTCGTTGCTAAAAGCAGCAAGGCCGTGATGCTAACTCCAGGCCCAGGCTGCTGACCACATGTCATCTCATCACTCCTCTGACCCTCCCAGCAAAGCCAAGGACGCGAGAAGAAACTAAAGCACAGAGACGCAAGGCTACGGCCGCTCCGGAGGCCACACAGCGAACAGTGGGCTTCACCCAGCCCCCAGGTGCAAGTCTGGGCTTTTCTTTGAGGCTTAGCTGACCCCCTCAGCTGCCACCACTTCTCAGCTGCCCCCCCAGCATCCTCCTGGCAACAGTCCCCACCCCGGGACGGCACCCACCCTGCAGGATGTCCTTCATGACGGTCTGCAGCACCACCTCCTCGTACGTGTTTTCCACCAGGATGAACCTGGCAAAGTCCTCGAAGATCAGCTCCTGGAACCGGGGCAGCTCCTGCCCGGGTGGGGCGGCAGAGATGAGAGGTCAGGGCCAAGGGTAGAGGGAGGTCTGTGGGCTCCATCCCCCAACTTAGGTCCCAAACGGCTGGAGCAGGTGGGGGCTGCTCACCGACTTGCAGGTAGGGGCCAGCTTCTTGAGCAGGAACGGGATGCTGACCTGCAGCAGCGCCTCCCGGAAGAACCGCTTCCGCACAGAGCTGCTGTCGTAGTCGTATTTCTGCAGGGAATGAGGGGGTCGGGGGTCTGCAGGTCAGTGGGCTCCATTGGCCCTGAGGGTAGGACGAGGCCAGTGGTCCGACCCAAGCCTCCAAGTCCTCATCCGCACAAGAGGACCATGGCGCCTCCTTGCAGGGACAGCAATCCTGGTGGTGGCCGGGGATGAGGCTCGGGGCTCGGCCTCGCCTAGGACGGTCCGGGGCAGGGCGTGGGGCCGCTCACCTTCAGCACCCGCTCCAGGACCCGCTGGATGGACTTGCACAGCTCCTCCTTGGTGGGCCCCTTCCCCAGCTCCTGGTGCAGGAGGGTCTCGAACGTATACACGGCATTGTCCATTTGCTGCAGGGCATACCGCGGACATGTGAAGCCCCCAGGGTGACCACAGCCCCTTCCTGGGTGCCACTGAGGGGTCCTCATCCTCAACCAGCCCCCCACCCCGAGGCCTGCCAGGGAGGAATGGCAAGCGGTCTATGCCCACCCACTCATTTGCCCACTCACAGCGCTGCACGCTGGAGCAAGTCCCTGCCTCAAGGCAACAGGAAATATGGGAAGGGGCCTGGGGGCGCAAGGAGAGCTTCCTGGAGGAAGGGGTCTCTAAGCTGAGACCTGGGAAGTGAGTCAGAATTAGCCAAGTGGGCAGAGGCACAGATGTTCCAAGCAGAGGAGGAGAGAGCGTGCCAGGCAAGCGTGGCTATGGCGTGACAGGGGACGGAGCAGAAGGGACCCCCTGGGCGAGGGGGCCTGTGGAAGGCGGTGGACAGGGTGTGGGGTGGGGGTCGTAGCCTCGGGTCTACCTCCCGCATGTGGATCTGGGCTCGCTGCTTGAACACGGACGTGCTGGACACATCAAATCGCTGCTGCAGCCCGTCCAGTCGCAGCGACTCCATCTTCTCATAGCAGCTCTGCATCTTCAGGGGGTGGTACGCCAGCCGGGACAGCTTCTCCATGTACTGCAGGGGGCGGGGCCGCGGGGGCTGAGCAGGGCTGCCCTGTGGCCAGGCAGCACCCCCCACACACTTTGCCTGGGTCCTCGAAGTCCAGGCCCTGGGGCTGGCGCCTGCTACCAGGGATGGCCACCTGGTGCTCATGGCCACAAAGGTAAACCCAGGAGGGCCCAGGACAGAAGCATGAGGCTCTGAAGGCACGGAGGGCGCAGTCCAGTGGCACAGCACTGTGGAGAGGCAGCCTCGGTGCCGGCAGAAGGCGCTCATCCCTTCTGAGGTGCTGGGTGACCTTGGGCAAGTCATTCACCCTCTCTGAGCCTCAGTTTCCTCAGCTTCAAAATTGGGAGAGAGCTTTCCTGCTCTCCAAGGTCCTCTCCAGGTCTCAGATTCTGGGATTATTATGGTCTGTGGACTCCCCATTTCAGAGTATAAAGGAGGAAACTAAGATACAGGATAAATTCAATCTGACAACTATGCGGGCTCCGGGCAGCCAGCCCAAGATGGACACTGTGGAAGGACATTCACCCCGAGAGCCAGATAACTGAGGTCAAGTAAGGGCAACGGCTGTCTCCATTTGGAGGGCGCGTGACTTGTGAATTCTGCCTTATCAATCTCATTGCTCCACCTGAAGCCCGCCCTTCCCTCTCCCCTCCTCTCCTTCCCTCCTTCCCTCTCTTCTGTTAAATTCTTTTCTATTTCAGCACCACTCTTGGTTACTAAAGGCTGGTGGCCAGGAGCTAATGTTCCCTCTTTCCTCAAACTGCAGGCCCCACGAGGACTCCAACAGCCCTGGCCTCACGGCCTCTGCCCCTAGTCCCCAGCAGCCCTTCCCCGTCTACAGGGACGGCCTTGGAGGGGAACGGCTGCCCTGAGTCACGCAGCCGGGGCCCTCTGGGACAGACCAGACCTACTCTCAGGAGACCCCCTCCTAGGGGCGGTGCCGGCCTCACCTCGCCCAGCTTGTCAATGCCGCCCTCATTGATGACGTTCAGGTTCATGTCCGTGACCTCCTTGAAGAAGACATCTCGCACCTCAGTGAAGCCCTGGCTGGTGGGGACCATCAGGGCCTCCAGGATGGATGGGATGTAGGGCTGGACATGGTTCCGCACGCACACCTCTGCCTTGGGGAGGATGAAGGCTGTGCCCCGAGGGAGCCGGGTCAGCAGGGGCTCCCCAAGGAGCACCTCCCAGCCATCCCAGAGCCCAGGTGCTGGAGGCTACTGTATTACTATTATTATCATTATTATTATATTTTTTTTGAGACGGAGTCTCGCTCTGTCGCCCAGGCTGGAGTGCAGTGGCGCGATCTCAGCTCACTGCAACCTCCACCTCCCAGGTTCAAGCAATTCTCCTGCCTCAGCCTCCTGAGTAGCTGGGACTACAGGCGCGTGCCACTGTGCCCAGCTAATTTTTATATTTTTAGTAGAGACAGGGTTTCACCATGTTGGTCAGGCTGGTCTCAAACTCCTCACCTCGTGATCCACCCGCCTCGGCCTCCCAAAGTGCTGGGATTACAGGCATGAGCCACCATGCCCGGCCTATTATTATTTTATTTGAGACAGGGTCTTACTCTGTTGTCCAGGCTGGAGTGCAGTGGAATAATCAAAGCTCACTGTAGCCTCAAACTCCTGGGCTCAAGCAATCCTCCCACTTCAGCCTCCTAATATTATTATCATTTTTATTTCAACTTTTATTTTAGATGCAGGGGGTACATTGCAGGCTTGTTCCATGGGTACATTGTGTGACCCTGAGGTTTTGGGTAGGATTGATCTCATCACCCAAGTAATGAGCACAGTGCCCAAAAAGTAATTTTTCAGCCCTCTCCCAACTCTCTCTTCCCATCATATTATTATTGTTATTAATTTTTGAGACAGAGTCTCGTGCTGTCGCCCAGTCTGGAATGTAATGGCGCGATCTCAGCTCACTGCAACCACTGCCTCCCAGGTTCAAGTGATTCTCATGCCTCAGCCTCCCAAGTAGCTGGGATTACAGGTGTGCACCACCATGCCCAGTGATTTTTTTTTGTATTTTTAGTAGAGACAGGGTTTCACCATATTGGCCAGGCTGGTCTCAAACTCCTGATCTCAGGTGACCCGCCCACCTCGGCCTCCCAAAGTGCTGGGATTATAGGCGTGAGCCACCGCGCTCAGCCCCCATCAATACTTTTATTATTATTATTATTTTAAGAGGCAGAGTCTCACTGTGTTATCCAGGCTGGTCTCAAACTCCCTGGGCTCAAGTGATCCTCCTGCCTTGGCCTCCGAAGTGCTGGGATTACAGGCATGAGCCACCATACCTGGCCAATATTATTTTTTTAAAAAAAACCACTGGGGGCAACATTAGCAAGCTGAATGATTTCAGAGAAATAGTGGATAAAGATGAGAAATCCATGCAGGAAAAATGACAAGGTGTTCTGAGATTGGACCCTGATCTTTCTGAAACCATGATGGCAAAAAACTAAGAAAACTGCCATCTGACAAGAGATTAATAATCAGAAAATATGAGGATCTCAAACAAGTCTATAGGAAAAAAATCCTAGTAATCCAATTAAAAATGGGCAAAAGATTTGAATACATATTTCCCCAAAGAAGACATATAAATGGCAAACAGGCATATGAAAGATACTCAACCCAAAACAGGCATATGAAAAGGTACTTGACATCACTGATCAGAGAACTGCAAATCAAAACTACAATGAGATGCCACGTCACCCCAGTTAAAATGGCTTTATCCAAAAGACAGGCAATAACAAATGCTGGCGAGGATGTGGAGAAAAGA
This sequence comes from Pan troglodytes, assembly GCF_028858775.2. Lineage (NCBI taxonomy): Eukaryota > Metazoa > Chordata > Mammalia > Primates > Hominidae > Pan > Pan troglodytes. The sequence goes on along the minus strand of NC_072409.2, from coordinate 10,943,000 downwards.
GAACCTCCGTACACTGTTGGTGGTGTGAAAGGAAAATATCTTAGGCCCCCAGAATTACGAAGCTAAAGGGAAAAGTCAAGCTGGGAATTGCTTAAAGCAAACCCACCTCCCGTTCTATTCAAAGTCACCCCTCCGCTCGCTGAGATTAATGCATATCTGCTTCCCTCCTTTGGAGAGGCTAATCATCAACTCAAAAGAATGCAACTATTTGTCTCTTTTCTTCCTATGACCTGGAAGCCTCATGCCTGCATTGAGTTGTCCTGCTTTTCCTTCAAGTTCTCCCGCCTTTCCGGACTGAACCATGTTCATTTTACATTTTTTTTTTTTTTTTGAGACAGGGTCTCACTCTGTTGACCAGGCTGGAGTATAGTGGCTCGATCTCGGCTCACTGCAGCCTCTGCCTCCCAGGTTCAAGCAATTCTCATGCCTCAGCCTCCTAGAGCAGCTGGGACTACAGGCATGCGCCACCACATCCAGCTAAGCTTTGTATTTTTAATAGAGACGGGGTTTCACCATGTTGGCCAGGCTGGTCTCGAACTCCTGACCTCAAGTGATCCACCCGCCTCGGCCTCCCAGAGTGCTGGGATTACAGCTTGAGCTGCTGCGCCCGGCCCATTTTACGTATGTTGATTGATGGCTCAGGTTTCCCTAAAATGTATAAAACCAAGCTGTGCTCTGACCACCTGGGCACATGTCATCAGTTCCTCCTGAGGCTGTGTCACGAGTGCGTGTCCCCAACTTGGCAAAATCAACTTTCTAATTTAACTGAGACCTGCCTCAAATTTTCAGGGTTCACAGTGGGAATGTAAATGAGTACAACCACTATGGAGAACAGTTTGGAGGTTCCTCAAAAAACTAATAGAGCTACCATACAATCCAGCAATCCCACTGCTGGGTATATACCCAAATAAAGGAAATCAGCCCATCACAGCGATATCTGCACTCCCGTGTTTGTTGCGGCTCTGTTCACAACAAGCAAGATTTGGAAGCAACCTAAGTGTCTATAACAGACGAATGGATAAAGAAAATCCGGTACATATACACGATGGGGTACTATTCAGCCGTAAAAAAGAACGAGTTTCAGTCATCTGCAACAACATGGTTGGAGCTGGAGGTCATTATATTCAGCCAGGCACAGAAAGACAAACATCACATGTCCTCACTTATTTGTGGGATCTAAAAATTAAAGCAAATTGACATTTTGGAGGGGGCCTCCCCTGTGGGAGCAATAAAAAAGGTAAAAACAGACAAATAAACAAACAGAAAACAAAGCAATTGAGCCCATGGAGATAGAGTAGAAAGATGGTTACTAGAGGCTGGAGAGGGTAGTCAGGGGGCGAGGGGGAGATGGGGATGGTTAATGGGCACAAAAAGTAGAAATGTCAGAGGCATTTGAATCAGAGCAACTGTATCTTAAATAGGAGCTGGGTAAAATGAGGCTGAGACCTACTGGGCGGCACTGCCAGGCGGTGAAGGCATTCTAAGTCATGGGATGAGATAGGAGGTCGGCACAAGATACAGGTCATAAAGACCATGCTGATAAAACAGGTTGCAGTAAAGAAGGTGGCCCAAAACCCACCAAAACCAAGATGGTGACGAGAGTGACCTCGGTCGTCCTCACTGCTACACTCCCGCCAGCACCATGACAGGTTACAGATGCCATGGCAACGTCAGGAAGTCTCCCTATATGCTCTATCTAAAAAGGGAGGCATGAATAATCCACCCCTTGTTTAGCATGTCATCAGAAATAACCATAAAAATGGGCAACCAGCAGCCCTCGTGCTCTGTCTACGCAGTAGCCATTCTTTTATTCCTTCGCTTTCTTAATAAACTTGCTTTAACTCTATGGACTCACCTTGAATTCTTTCTTGCCCAAGATCCAAGAACCCTCTCTCGGGGTCTGGATTGGGACCCCTTTCTGGTTACAGAATGAATAAGCCCTAGTATTTGATAGCGCAACAGGGTGACTATAATCAATAATAATTTAATTGTACACTTAAAAGTAACTAAAAGAGGCTGCACAGGTGCGGTGGCTCAGGCCTGTAATCCCAGCACTTTGGGAGGCCAAGGCAGGAAGATCACTTGACGTCAGGAGTTTGAGACCAGCCTGGCCAACATGGTGAAATCCCATTTCTACTAAAAATACAAAAATTAGCCGGGTGTGGTGGTATGTGCCTGTAATCCCAGCTACTTGGGAGGCTGAGACAGAAGAATCACTTGAGCCTGGGAGGCAGGGGTTGCGGTGAGCTGAGATGGCACCACTGCACTCCAGCCTGGGCAAGAAGAGTGAGACTCTGTGTCCAAAAAAAAAAAAAAACTAAAAGAATATACTTGGATTGTTTGTAACACAAAGGATAAATGCTTGAGGGGATAGATACCCCATTTCCCATGATGTGACTATTACACATTGCATGCCTGATCAAAACATCTCATGTACCCCATAAATATGCACACCTACTATGTACCCACAAAAATTAAAAATGAAAATAAAATAAAATAAAATAAGAAAACTGCCAGCCCAGAGGTGTCAGCAGTGTTCTGCTTAGCTAGAAGTAGACAAAAACTCCTTTAGGATGGGTCTTGCTTCTTCGTTTGAACAAAAAGAACAACAGCAATGAAAAATACGTTACTAGATTCAATGAGCCTCTTGGTTTTACAAAAACTGGGCTGATCCTCTCTGGAATAGTGTGGCTGGCTCTGCATAATTATGTAAAAGGCTTCTTCCTTTGGGTAGGGACCATCTCCAGAACATTCTGACCAAAGCATTTTCACTCGAGAATATTTAGATGTCCGCCCCCATCCCAGCCCAGCTAATGTCCTTTGTTCCACACAAGAAATGTCAACGCTCAGTGTCCTATCCAGCTGTCAACCAATACTCAGGATCTGGCTAGTAAAGAATAACCTACAGGAGACCAGGCGCGGCCACTCATGCCTGTAATCCCAGTGCTTTGGGAGGCTGAGGCAGGAGGATTGTCTGAGGCCAGGAGTTTGAGACCAGCCTGGGCAACACAGTAAGACCCCCCTTCTCTCTCTCTCTTTCAAAAAATTTTAAAAGAGACAGAGTTTTGCCCAGCCAAGACCCCTTTCTCTACAAACAATTTAAAAATTAGCCAGGCTTGGTGGCCTGCACCTGTAGTCCCAGTTACGCAGGAGGCTGAGGTGGGAGGACTACTTGAGCTCAGGAGGTCACGCAGTGAACCATGATTGTACCACTGCTCTCTACCTGGAAGACAGAGCGAGACTCTGTCTCTTAAAAAACAGGCCGGGCGGCCAGGCGCGGTGGCTCACGCCTATAATCCCAGCATTTTGGGATGCCGAGGTGGGCGGATCATGAGGTCAGGAGATCGAGACCATCCTGGCTAACACGGTGAAACCTTGTCTGTACTAAAAAATACAAAAAATTAGGTAGGCGTGGTGGTGGGCGCCTGTAGTCCCAGCTACTCAGGAGGCTGAGGCAGGAGAATGGTGTGAACCCGGGAGGTGGAGCTTGCAGTGAGCCGAGATCACGCCACTGCACTCCAGCCTGGGCGACAGAGCGAGACTCCGTCTCAAAAAAAAAAAACAGGCCAGGCACAGTGGCTCACACCTGTAATCCCAGCACTTTGGGAGGCCGAGGCAGGTGGATCACTTGAGGTTAAGAATTCAAGACCAGCCTGGCCAACATGGCAAAACCCTGTCTCTACTAAAAATACAAAAATTAGCTGGGCATGGTGGCGGGTGCCTGTAATCCCAGCTACTTGAGGGGCTGAGGCAGGAGAATTGCTTGAACCCGAGAGGCAAGGTTGCAGTGAGCCCAGATTGTGCCACTGCACTCCAGCCTGGGCAACAGATCAAGACTCCATCTCAAAATAATAATAATAATAATGGCTGGGCACAGTCGCTCACATCTGTAATCCTAGCACTTTGGGAAGCCAAGGTGGGTGGATTGCTTGAGCTCAGGCATTTGAGACCAGCCTGGGCAACATGGCAAAACCCTGTCTCTACAAAAAATACAAAAATGTGCTGGGCGTGGTGGCACATGCCTGTAGTCCCAGCTACTTGGGGGGTTGAAGTGGGAGAATGGTAGAGACTGCAGTGAGCCAAGGTCGTGCCATTGCACTGCAGCCTGGGCGACAGAGTGAGACCCTGTCTCAAATAAAATAAAATGAAATAAATAAAATAAAATAAAAAGAACGTCCCATGGGAAACTGACAATTGCTAAAACTGAGCTCTGCAGATGTGTTATGGGGACCAAGCTGGTGAAAGGATCCCATCTGGCTGGGAAGAGAAAGGCGTACAGTCTGGGCACAGTGGCTCATGCCCGTAATCCCAGCACTTTGGGAGGCCAAGGTGAGTGGATCACAAGGTCAGGAGTTCAAGATCAGCCTGGCCAACATGGTGAAACCCCATCACTACTAAATATACAAAAGTTAGCCGGGCATGGTGGCGCGCGTGTGCCTGTAGTCCCAGCTACTCAGGAGACTGAGGCAGGAGAATTGTTTGAATCCGGGAGGTGGAGGTTGTGGTGAGCTGAGATCGCACCACTACATTCCAGCCTGGGTGACAGAATAAACTGACCTGGGAAAACTATACTTGCTGAACGTAAATGTACTTTAAAATGACACATGGTAAAAATCTGTGACGAGTCAGAGATGAAAAGAAGGCTTGAACCTCCAGAACAAAAATTTTTCTCTTCAAGTTCTGGGCTTATAGAAATAATAGCCACAAAACAACTCACAGGGGTTGGAGTACCACAGTGCAGATTTGGCTCTAATTCTTACAAATGATCAATGAGCAAGTCATTGCTGTGAAATTTACATGAATCATGAAATAAAAAGAAAGTCCACCTTGGCCCCTGGAGGGCCCGTCGAGCACGGGGGTGGCTGCCTACCTCGGATCTTGCTGGCAAGGTGCTCCTTGGAGGTGATAATTTGGTCCATGTCAGTTCGGATGACGGCCTGCATGGCCGGCTGCACCTGCTGCACCTTGGACAGCACCTCCTCGAAGCGTGCCTTGGCCTGCTCGTACACCATGCGGTACACGGCGTCCGAGATCTGTGGGCAGAGCAGCTGAATTGGCACCAGGGCTGAGGGCACCGCACCAGCTGCAGGTCCCGTCCCCGCTCCAGGGCCCCAGGCCCACCCACCTGGATCCACTGCCGCTGCCGCTCCTGCGGTTTCCCCTTCAGCCGCGGGCCGAGCTCTGCCTTCAGCTCAGGGCCCAGCTCCTCCATCACCAGGTTGCTCAGGATCTAAGTTGAGGAGGCACAAGCCAGGCCAGGGGCTGGAAAGCGCTCAGCTGGCCTGTTTCTCTCTGCATTCCCACAAGCCAGGCCGCTGCAGCCCCCACCTCCTCTGCGACTGGCCCATTGCTTCACCCTCCCTGCTGCCCTCTCTCCTGAGCTCCATTCCCACAGGTCCCAACTCATCTGCCTGGGTGTCCTGTAGGATCCTCAGACTCAAGGGCCAGCCCCAGGGCCTTTGCACAGGCTGCCTTCCTTACCTAGAATACCATACTCCCTCCCTGCTTTGCCTGCACATGGAAGTGTACATTTATTTGCCAAATGTCTGTTTCTCCTGCTATACAGAGAGCTCCCTGAGGGCCAGGAATTTGTCCACATCATTCCCAGCTGCACCCCAGTGCCTCGTCCAGGGTAAGTGCTCAGATGCCCAGTAAGTGATGAATAAGACAGCGAGTATCTCCACGTGCACTGGCCCTGCACTTGTCCAAATCTAAGCATGTCATCTCCTTCCAAACCGGCAGCGCCCCAGAGCCCCATCTCTGTACCCCACCCCCTGCCCTCCCCTGCTGGGTCCTTGGGTGACTTCTGAGGTTTTCTCACCAGCCCATCTGGACTCACCTGCACCTCGTTCCCACACAGCATCTCCCAGGTGCCGTACAGCTCCTTGGACTGTCGGTACATGCGGATGGCATCTGTGAACGCAGGGCCCTCCACCTTGGAGTCCTCAGGGATTCCTGCCCAGGAGACGGAGGGAGAGAGGAGGTCAGCAGATGGCCCAGTGGCCTCTACCAAGACCAACTGAGAACTGACCAGAACCCCCCCCACACACATGGCATGCACCTCAGGAGGGGCAGCTGGGACCCTCACTTTCCTCGTCATCAGAGCAGTCATGGTTGTATCTGATAGGCAAAAGCAGTAATGACCCCACCACCAACAGTGACAAGGCGCCCCCCTTGCCTCCTCCTTAGCTCCTGAAATCCTCCCAACCACCCCAAGACCTGGGCACTATCATTCACCTTATTGCTCTACAGATGATTACAGATGAAGAGATAACCGTTAGGGGACAGGCCACGGGCCCAGGGTCACAGAGCAGGGAGTGGCAGAGCCAGGACTAAAAGCTCCCGTCCCATAAGCAGCCACCCAGAATGGCCCTAGAGGCACCCAGAGACCCTTGTTCGAGCCCCAGTTCCTCCCTTACTGCTAGATCAGGGCCCTTCGAACTTTGCCTGGAACAGGCTAGGCAGCAGATATTCTCAGCCCGGCAGGCCATAAAACCCCTCCCGCAATGCTCGCCTCTACAGTCACAGCACAAAAACAGCCACGGACCATCCAGAAACAAATGAGCGTGCCTCTGCTCCAATAAACTTTGTTGACAGAAACAGGCAATTGGCTGATCTGGGCCCATAGGCCATAGGTTTCAGAGCCTGGTTCTAGATCACTGAACCCGAAATGGCCTGTTTCCTCTTCTGAACAATGGAACAATGGCCTCACAGGTCCACTGCGGGGCTCCCTGGGCCAGTGTAGGGACAGGAGATCAGGGCCCAGCACTGCCCTGCGCCACACTTTTTATCAATAACTGAGGAGCCAGCTGCCTGCCCCACTGGGCCCGGGGTCTGTCCTGTTACTGCTGAGTCCAGGTCAGTACCTGGCACAGATGCTTGAATAACTTTGTTAAAGAATGAAGCTGGGTGCGGTGGCTCACGCCTGCAATCCCAGTACTTTGGGAGGCTGAGGTGGGGGAAATCACTTGAGGTCAGGAGTTCGAGACCAGTCTGGCTAACATGGCGAAACCCCATCTCTACTAAAAATACAAAAATTAGCTGGGCGTGGTGGCAGGCACCTGTAATCCCAGCTACTAGGGAGACTGAGGCAGGAGAATCGCTTGAACCCAGGAGGCAGAGGTTGCAGTGAGCCGAGATTGCGCCACTGCACTCTAGCCTGGGCGACAGAGTAAGACTCTGTCTCAAAAAAAAAAAAAGAATGGAAGAGTTTGCTATTAACAACAGCTAGAAGAACACCATTTCTGAATTTTTGTCACTGTTGGTGCTGTCAGTGGCCCAAACGCCAGCAAGGTGAACCCCTGAGTGAGGCGTGGACCTCCAGATTCAGTGCCCGGGAGGCAATTGGCAGGAAGTTACAAAATCTGACTTGGGGTAAGAAGGTGGTCAAACGCCACCGAGCCAGGCAGCAGGCAGACTCCCCTGGCCGCGTGCCTCTGACCACCGCATCCCCAAAGCCCAGGAAGGGGAAACGGAAGCCTGTGCATCAGAAACCTAAGGCTCCCACTGCCATGACTATGGGCTGAGTCACCACCGGCAGAGAAAAAGCCCCTCTCTGGGTCCCTCCCCTCCCCACACCCAGCTGACCACAGAAATCACTGCCTGTCGGAGCAGGGAGGGAGCTGAGCAGGGGGAGGCCCAGCCCTCATCCCTATAGCGCAGCTGCCTGGATGGGGAGGGGGGCCTGTGGGAGTCTCACTCCTGCATTTCAGAGACCTGAAGTCAGGCAGGAGTGACAGGAGCATGGCAGGGATGTTCCAGCTGGAGCAGCATGCAGAGCCCTGGGTGGGGGCTGCCCATCTGGGCCAAGGAAGGAGGTCCCCCCGCCACCCCACCCGCCTCTCAGAAGGGCATGGTTTCCTAGAAACCAAGTTTTGACTGGAAAATCTGGACAGTGCGTTACCTGCAGGCTCTCCCACAGGGAGAGGGAATTTTCATCCTGCATGCACCAAGTCAGGTGTGCAGGGCAGGCCTGCTTTCCAGGTGGCAAGAAGGTGAGGCAGAGGGCCGGGACAGCGGGAGGGAGGCCGGCCAGCCTTGACCCATGGGATTCTCTCTTTCTGCACACCCAGCCGCTGAGTGTGACAAGTTTCAGGGTCACCCCTCCTGAGCTCTTCCCGTGAGCCTAGCTGTTAGGGGCTGAAGTGTGTCTCCACACCCCCCAAATTCATATGCTGGAGTCCTAACCCCCAGTACCCCAGAACATGATTATATTTGGACCCAGGGTCTTTTTTTTTTTTTTTCTGAGAAGAGTCTTACTCTGTCGCCCAGGCTGGAGTTCAGTGGTGCAATCTTGGCTCACTGCAGCCTCCGCCTCCCAGGTTCAAGCCATTCTCCCGCCTCAGCTCCCAAGTAGCTGGGACTATATGCACCCGCCACCATGTCCAGCTAATTTTTGTATTTTTAGTAGAGATGGGTTTTCACCATGTTGGCCAGGTTGGTCTCAAACTCTTGACCTCAAGAGATCCACCCACCTCAGCCTCCCAAAGCGCTGGGATTACAGGCCTGAGCCACCGCACCCGCCCTTGGTCCTAGAGTCTTAAAGAAGTAAGTTAAACAGAGGGGATGAGGATGGGACCAAATCCAATACAACTAGTGCCCTTAAAAGAATAGTACATTTTGGCCGGGCACAGTGACTCACGCCTGTAATCCCAGCACTTTGGGAGGCCGAGGCGGCAGAATCACGAGATCAGGAGATCAAGACCATTCTGGCTACAAAAAATTAGCCAGGTGTGGTGGCACACGCCTGTAGTCCCAGCTACTCGGGAGGCTGAGGCAGGAGAATCACTTGAACCTGGGAGGCGGAGGTTGCAGTGAGCCGAGATTGCGCCACTGCACTCCAGCCTGGGTGACAGAGCAAGCCTCTGTCTCAAAAAAGAAAAAAGAAAAAGAAAAAAAGAAAAGTACATTTCTTCTTGAAAGAAGAGAAAACACAGGCACACAGAGGCATGACCCTGTGAGGACTTAGGGAGAAGGCGGCCGGCCACCAGCCAAGGAGAGAGGTCTCGGAGAAACCAGCCCTGCTGACACCTTGACCTCGACTCAGACCTCCAGCTGGGAGAGAACATATTTCTGCTGTGTAGCTGCCCGGTCTGTGGTATTTGTTATGGCAGTCTTGGGAAACTGAGGCCCCAGCCCTGGCTGAGGCTGCACACACATCAGCTCGTTGAATCCTCAGCTCACTGTGCCCTACTTTTCCCAGGGAAAGAACTGAGGCTCAGAGAGGCAGTTACTGCTCGAGGCTACTCAGCTAGTGGACGGCAGAGCGGGGCTTGAACCCAGGACCAGCTGACTCTAGCCAGACCTGGAGACCTTCCAAGAAAGGAAACTGCATTCCTCACTCCCAGGCAGCAGACAGAGGGGGACCACGGTCAGACAGGAAGAAGCCTTGACCTCTGCACCCCAGGCCAACACTGAGGACCCGGCACAGCCAGTGCCCCAGCTGCCTCCTGCCACCCCCAGCTGCTCCAGGAATGCAGGATGTGAAGGGGTCCCTGGGACCGCTGGTGTCCGCCCAGCTTGGCCTCCTTCCCCCCACCCCCCACTTCCTGGCAGCCCCCGGAGTGAGCAATTCCAGGCTTCACAAATTCCAAGCCCAGCCTCCAAGACGGAGGAAGCAGAGAACTTTCTCACAGTCCGTGGGGTGGAAGGAAGGCCTGAAACCAGCCTCGTCAGCTCCCGCCCTGGGGAGAAGGGGCCACCCGGCAGGACACCTTCCTGGCACAGGACACCCCTTCATTCCCTGGCCCAGCAGCTCTCCTGGGCCTCCCTCTGGTCCACTGCACCTTAGAACCAAGAACTCCCCCATGGCCTCCTCACTGAGTGCTCACTGTGCGTGCCAGGCTCATGGCCAAGTGCCCCACCCAGACCAGCTCTTCCCAATCATCTCTCAAGCTCAAGTTTATCATCATCCCCACTGCACACATGGGGGACTGACGTGGCCCTTCCCCACCTTGTTCTGTGCCCACCCCTTCCCTATCTGGCGCAGGTCACCCACCCTGCCAGGCCAGGTCAGCCGTTAGCCTTGGAAACCTGGAGAGATGGCACCAGGCCAGGGGCTGGGGAGGCGGGAGGGCCCTGGGCCAGGCAGCCAGAGCCTTGAGAGCCTCCACCCAGTCCCAGCCCACACTCCCCGGGACCTGGGAACAGGAGGCCCTTTGTGGGCAGCTGGGCCCAGGTGGCAGGGGCTGGCCTGATTGAAGACCTGGTTCCTCCTGCTTGGCAGATTCCAGACAGGGCAGAGGTGGCTCTGGAGAGGCGAGCAGGAGGGGTGGGGTGAGCTGAGTCCCACGGCAGCAGCCCAGAGGCCATTGGCGCCCACTCCGTCCCCTGCAACCTTCCACCTCTGCACCATGTGGCACTGCGCCCAAGGGTGGGGCGGGGGCAGGAGCTTCCCTCAGGCCAGATCACCTGGAAGCAGTTCAGTGTCCAGGACTGGGTTGTTCCTTCCCTAGGGGCAGAAAGACCCCCAGGGACCCACCCTCACCTTGGAAGACCATCCTCACCCTTTCTGTTCAAATTCCTTAGAGGCCTTCAAGGCTTTTCCAGACCTGACCCCAGAGGCCCCCCTCCAGCCCCATTTCAGGTCACCCCCTCCCTGCTTCAGGGCCTCGTGCAGTTCCTCCTCCGGGCCTACCCCTACCACCTGTGGGTCTCCCTTCATGCTGACTGCCTACCTCTGCCTGGAACACTCCTCCCCTCTCCTCTATGCAGGATATGAGGGGCCCTGGGACTTCTGGCATCTCCTCCTTCAGGTCTGGGACTTCTCCTTCAGGTCTCTGCTGAAGCTGAACCGTAACCTCCTCAAGGGAGCCTGCCCTGATCAACCCCTCCCCCAACACACACACACCCTCAGGCTCCCAGGTTGGCTCCACCCAGCACCCAGCACAGCTGTAAGCCATCGTGCTGGCATCCTCATCTGTCTATCATCCGTCTCCAATTGTAGGAGGGCAGGGAATGTTTCTTGCTCCCTTGTTGCACCCCCAGTGCCTAAATCTGGGCCTCCTCAGAGTAGACACTAAAAATGTTTGTTGAATAAATGAGTGAGCTGGAAGAGTCACCCCATAAGTTTACAGATGAGAGCAATGAGGCCCTGAGGGAGGCAGTGAAGTTTCCAAATCACCCTGCAGGTTGGTGGTTTAAAAAAAAAAAAAAAAAAAAAAAAAAAAAAAATATATATATATATATATATATATATAAAATTAAAAAAAAATCTTTACCAAGCATGAGGTAGACTCTGAATCCTCATAACCCCCCTAAGACACACAAGGCATTATCCCCACTTTACAGAGCCTCCAAGAGGTAAGTCAGTTCCCTAAGGTCACGTAGCTGGAAAATGGCAGAATCAGGATTGTGACTTTGTGACTCAGGGTCCAAGGGCTCAACAACCACACCCCTCTGTGAATAATTTCCTACTTTTTTCCTGAGCAGCACAAAACCGTTTTCATCAAGGAAGAAGACTAAGGGTGGTATTACATGGTTTCTTATAACCCCAGAAGGGAAATTAGAACAGCCTGTAGAGCAGGGTTGCCACACCATAATCAGCCACTAGGTGTCACCATTCAGCAATAACCCAGGTCCTGCCCCTCCCTCCCACCGACCCTGCACCCACAGGCCACTCACCATTGTTGCAGTGCCGGATGCAGTCCTGCAGCACAGCCTGCCACTTGTCCTGCTCGGCTTCCGTCATCATGCAGAAGTAGTAGTGACGCGCATAAGGATGCCAGAGGATGAGTGGGAACTGTGTGGGGCACTTGAGGATGGGGGCACTGCCTGACTTTGCTGTGGTCCCTGTGGAGACAGTGCCTGATGAGCAGCTGCCCTCTGTGGTTGCCCTCCACCAGAGGATGGCAGAGAACTGATCCCTTGGCATCAGCTCTGAGGTCAGGCTCAGGCCCAGAGAAGGCCAGCCTGTCCCAAGGTGACCAGCAAGCCGGCGGGGGTGGGAGCAGCCTTCTTTCTGGCTGTGTTCTCCTCAGCCCAAAACCTGAGTCCAGCATCCATGCAGACCCATTTCTTAGAGTGGGTAATAAGTCACATCCACCCCACTCTTGGGTTAGGTTTTAAACTCTGTAAAGCACAAACAACACAAGGTCAGAGCCCCCAGGTTCAAGGGTCAAGCACTACCTTCTTGGGTTTCCCTTCAGATTTCGGCTGTGGAGGCCAAAGTGTGGCTTAAGTGTCCACAGGGGGAGGGGGGCATGTGGGGAGGGACAAAATACAGCAAAAGGAATTTTTCCCTCTTTCAGTTTCATTCTCAAGGATATGTAAGATCCAGCGAGATAACTGGTCCTGGGCTGTGACCCTGCCACTGTTGTTAATGATATGACAATAACAGTTCTTCTTTCTGCCCTGGCTCTGGGTTGGCCTGTGCCCCTCCAGGGTCCACACAACACCCCGAGGGCAGTCCTCTTAGTGCCTGTGCTTTGTAGACACTGAAGAGGCTGAGATTCAGGGGAGGGGGGTGACTCGCCCGAGCAGACACAGTGAAACAAAGCCAGAGTCACGCTGGAATCCAGGAATGCTGCTGGAATCCAGGAATGCCGCTGGAATCCAGGAATGCCCAGGCCCTCCATCACCACAGAATGGAGGCATGACTCAACTCTCAAGTCCCTGGGGCATGACCTGCCCCCCAGGCAGGCATGTCCCCTGCCCTCTAGTTCCCAGGGATCATCAGAGAGGCCAATGTTGTTCCTGCAAGGCTTCTAGGGAATTTCAGCCAAGGTGAAGCAAAAGCAGGATGCCAAGAAGAGTAACTCCTGACGAACACAGTGCTGACCCACAGGTTTATGAGGGAAGGTCACTGAACATCTTCCAGGAGGCTCTCAACGACTTAGGGAGATGCAAAAGGCAAACAATGAGGTCTCCATCCACAGCTCTAAGCCTAGTTGGTCTCTCCGCAAACGTGGGGCTGAAAGCAATGGGCTCAGGGCCACCCCTCCCCTGGCCAGCTCCAGATGCCTGTGCAGGGCATTATGGCCTGGGATGGGTGCTCCTTTACCTGGTAAGGAGTTGCCAATGAGCTCCAGGTATTGGTCCACGGACGTGAGGATTTTGTAGCCTGCACTGTTGATGACGGCTCGTGGTGGGACCTGCCGCTCATAGGCCTGAGGGAGGCAAGAGAGAGGGTCCCTGAGGGTTAAGGTGCGGCCAAGCCCAAATCCCACCTGGCTTCAAGGCCCTACTCAGTGTGGCCCAAAGTGGGGAGGAGAAGGGAAAGGAAGAAGAAGAGGCAAGAGAGGAACAGAGGGGAGAATGTCACTATCATGGTGATTGGGGCAGTGTGGCATCCACAGCAACCTAGACCCCAGCTCTGGGCTCAATTCCTGGCTTCACTGGGTAGTGTCTGTGTGATGCTGAGGATAAAATTCCTTAAATGCCTAAACTTCAGCTTCTTCATCTATAAAACCAGGGATTCAAGAATATTCAGGATGGGGAAAACATTTTAAAATAAAAACGAAACCAGGGTAATAACCATTCCTGCCTCACAGAGCCATGTGAGGCTTGAGTGAGATAATCTGCAGTGCCTGGCACACCACAAGGACTCAGCGAGCTTGGCCGAGGTTGTTGTTCTTACTGTTTCTACTGCTGCTATTGCCTCTGTTCCCAGCAGCTCCACTAGTTAAGCATTTCTTACATACCAGGCCCTGTGCTAAGGGCATTGCATGCTTAATTTCACAGAATTTTCCCAATCCAAAAGGTGGATCACCCACAACTTCACACAGTTGGGAAGTAGCAGATGTAGGACATGAACCAGGGCTATCTATCTCCAGAGCCTGGGGTATTTGACCATTACCCTGAACTGCCCCCACCAATTTCCTAGGTTCTGAGCATCACACAAGCGTCCTCTGGAGAATTAGGTCTAGAAACTTACACCAGTAGCAGGGGGCAAAGCAGTTCTGATGGAATAGCTCATACAGCAGGGCTACCATGCTACTCCCTGCCACTAGGTGTCACTATACAACACAGTTCCTGAAAGTAGCTCAGAACCTGTAGGGCACTGATTTGCAAAACATGGTCTCTGATCTTCAACACCACCCGAGAACTTACTAGAAATGCAAATCTTTACAGTCCGGGCGCAGTGGCTCACGCCTGTAATCGCAGCACTTTGGGAGGCCAAGGTGGGCAGATCATGAGGTCAGGAGATCAAGACCATCCGGGCCAACATGGTGAAAAACAGTCTCTACTAAAAATACAAAAATTAGCTGGGAATGGTGGTGCACGCCTGTAGTCCCAGCTACTCCTGAGGCTGAGGCAGGAGAATCACTTGAGCCAGGGAGGTGGAGGTTGCAGTGAGCTGAGATGGCGCCACTGCACTCCAGCCTGGCGACAGAGCTAGACTTCATCTCAAAAAAAAAAAAAAAAGAAAAGAAAAAGAGATGCAAATCTTGGCTCCCAACCTGAATCAAACTCTGGGGGAAAGCCCAGCACCGTGTCTTTCAGCAAGCCCTTCAGGTGATTTGGACATGCTACCAGTTGAGAACCACTACTCTGGGGCATGAGGTTGCTCTTGACTTTATGTTGCTCTAACATTGATCTTCCGTGAAATACAGGGCCCAGGCCTGTCCTTCTGGCTGCTCTGGAGAAATGAGCAATTGAAGAAATCAGGTCTGTGGCTCAACCAGGTGGGGCTTCCCTGAGGGCTCAGGGAAAAGATAAGGCACAATGCTCCCATAGGATGTCCTTCTCGGACACCTACCCACCTGTAGGGCAGGGGCAAGCCACCGCAAGGAATGGCCAGATTGTGCCTCCAACAGCTCTCTGTGGCTGTCGAGGGTGGGAGGGGTCGGAGGAGAGGCAGGAAGCCCAGTGAGGAAGGAGGTGGCAGGAGGAACGCCCTGGAGCCAGCTGGAGGGACTGAAGAGAGATTAGGAGGGATGGGGAGGAGTGAGTGACAGTTGGTTATGAGGGACAGAAGGAGTCAGCGATATTCCCCAGAGATGAAGAATGAGCTGCCGTCCAGAGAGGGCACCCAGGGCAGCCCAGTTTGGGGGAGGGGAGGGGCTGAGGTGGTGCTCTGGCCCTGGTGACCGCGTGCAGGCTGTGACGGTGGCGTCTGGGGCCTAAGTTTCCGAGTTGGGGGAGGGGGCACACATGGAGAAAGCGGGGAGGCTCAGTGTGGCGCCCGGGGCCAGGCCTCACCGCTTTGTTTTCGTAGAGCACCAGCCCGTAGTTGTGGGGCACGAGGCTGAAGCGGTTTCTCCACTTCTTGCTGTCCTCCTGGTGCTGGAAGAGGTTCCCCGAGAAGACGATGCGCTCGTCCAGCGGCACCTGTGGGCAGGAGGGGGTGGGGAGTGAGGCCCAGGTCTGCGGGGGTGGTGCTCCCCATGAAGCTGATGGCCCAGCCAGCAGAGCCTGTGTGCGCACCCCCTGCCTAGCATGTCCTCCATTTTGGGTCTCCCCAAGTCCTCCCAAGGCCTCTGAGGCCGGGCTGCATCTCATCCATTCTGCAGATGAGGAGCGAGACTCGGAGCCATGGAGGGGCTCACCCAGCATCCAGGCAGGGTGGTGATGCCAGGACTTGAACCCAGGACAGGCACTGATGTAGGGCCTGGCCACAGCCAGGCTCTCCCTCTCCATCCCAGCCTTGGGCTGTCACCGCTACCTTGGAAGGGTCTGGGGAGATGGTTGCTCCCCACCCACCTACAGCTACAGCACTGGTGCCCCGAGGTCGCTCCGGGCACGGGGGACACACCCACAGGCCAGAACTGCGAGGGCCCCAGTGCCTGGGCAAGCCTCTCCCCAGCTCTAGGCTTCTGTTTCCCCTCAGGGCAATGACAACTTGAACAAGGTGGCTCCAGAGAGCCTGTCAGCTCTGATGGCTGATGAGACGCCTTCCTAAAAAGGAGTAGGGGGAATGGAGGGGGCCTCTGTCTGGGGGTGTTTGATGTCTGACCCGCGTCCTGGCAGGCTAGTGACCTACATGGGCTGCAGAAACGCCCGGACCTTCCTACAAAGCCCTAGCTCTGCCTGACTCACAGTGTGTCTAGTCACTTTGAGCATCAGTTTCCTCATCTGTAAAATGGGAACAGTAAGAGTTGGAACCTGACAGGCAGGTGCATAATGCACAGGACCGCCATGACCACTACGGTAGGACTCAGCGTCTGTGATGGCCTCCAATCCTCAGGGACTGACTTATCTGGGGATGGGGAAGGAGAAGGGAGATCTTTAAACCAGGGTTGGGGGCCCAAGCGAAGCTATGGCCAGGTGCAAGGCGTCCTGAGCAGACAAGCACCAGAAAGCTTCTGGAAGGAGACAGACCACAGTGGAAGAGGCTTCGTCTTGGATGGGAGGGAACCAGGAGAGTACAGTGTTCCTCTGCAAATTCTATTTGTTCTACAATAAATAAGGTGCCTTTTGCAAAAAGAAACATTTCTCAGATGCACTCATGGGGAAAGGGTGATTGCCATCATGCCTGCACCTTCCTGGCTTCCTGGCTCTGCCCTGGCCCATCCCTGCAGTCCTGTCTCCTCTTGACCCTCCGCCCCCTTCACCATGTCCCCCTCTCCCCAGCTCCCTCCCTGCTGCTCTTCAAGGGGAAACACAAAACACTCCTGGAGAAGGAGAGCCCATTGTGCTCACACAATAGGACCTGCAGGCTTCTTCCTACCGGGTATAAAAATATTTACAGGAAAAGAAAATGGTTCCCCTACCACCCCCACACACAGTGGGCTTTGCCCAAGTCACAGAGCTGCCCTCGGCCGTCTATGTATAAACTGCCCACACCCAGCTCAAATCCCTGTCTTTTCTAGAAAGAGCAGACAGAGCTCTCATAACACCCTAGCAAAAGGCCCCTAGTTTTCATCTTCATCCCTGCTTAGGGCAGGAGCCCCGGGACACAAGGACGGGCACTCCGGGACAGGGCCAGTCCCAGCAGGAGGCTGTGCAGAAGCAGGCTTGTGGCCCAGGCAGGCTCAACAACCCCCACCACCCAGTCCGCCCCCAGATCCTGGGGAGCTCGAATGGGTGGCTGGCTGTGGGTTTGGGTTTTATTTTTAAGACTTTCAAATGGCAGAGTCGTGTACAATTGGAAGGCCTGCAGGAAATGAAACAGAACTCGACAGCCCAGGCAAAATATTTTAGACTCTGCAAAGCTCTCCAATGCCTCGGTCAGAGACAGCACAGGCCCCAAGGTCAGATAACTGGAACTCTTGTGTCGGCACCACCCACCACCAGATCCTGGACAAGTAGCTCCACATCTCTGAGCCTCAATGTCTACATCTGTGATGCAGGCATCATCATAGCCCCTCCCTCAGAGTGGGGCCACAGGGCTGAGCAAACAGTACCGGCATAAGATAACTGCTGTTTTAGCCGGGCGCTGTGGCTCACGCCCGTAATCCCAGCACTTTGGGAGGCCGAGGCAGGTGGATCACCTAAGGTCAGGAGTTCGAGACCAGCCTGGCCAACATGGTGAAACCCTGTCTCTACTAAAAATATAAAAAATTAGCGGGGTGTGGTGGTGGATGCCTGTGATCCCAGCTAGTGGGGAAGCTGAGGTATGAGAATCGCTTGAACCAGGGAGGTGGAGGTTGCAGTGAGCTGAGACTGTGCCACTGCACTCCAGCCTGGGCAACAGAGTGAGACTCCATCTCAAGAAAGCAAAAAACAAGCAAAAAGACAACTGCTGTTTTATTATTCTTATTTCTGTTGTATTATTGTTATTATTATCACTATTTTTATTTGTATTCTATTATTGTTTCTAATAAAAACCACTATTGTTTTGATCACCACTGGTGATTAATATTATTTCCAGTATTATGATGTTATCATAACTTTGCATTGTGATGATCGGTTTCCTGAGTGGCCAAAATGAGACCAAAAATACTGCTTTTCAGGGACTGTGGGTGAGTGATCTCATTTCACTCTCCTTGCTTACATGTTGCTATTTTTCTACAATAAATATGCACTCCTGCCTCCCCAGACTTAAATGAGGCCTCACGCAGAGGAAATGCTTCACGCCCTCAGCCAGTGCCCACTTGTCTTGGATTATAGGGACTTGGGCTGCCCATGACATTTCTTTCCAGACAGGTGAGCCATTCTGGCCCCGCTCGCCTGGGCTGCGTCCAAGGCCTCCTTTTCTTTCCTTTCCTACCACACAGATACGCACCTGCCAGACACCCAGGCCACAGCAGGCCCCTCTGACGCTCTGCTGCCACAGGGTCAAGAGGTTACCATGACACTGGGGAAGAGGCAACCTTTTCTGGGTCAAAAAGCAAAGGTGATGCTCTGAGCAGCTCCGACACACGGTCCTGACCTCCCTCCACCGGGCGGGTTGCAGTCACGCAGAAAGGGCCCTGGGCTGGCCCAGCCTCCGCCATCCTGAATGAGCCACTTAAAGGCTCAGCCTTGGCCAGGTGCGGCAGCTGAGGCCTGTAATCCCAGCACTTTGGGAGGCCAAGGTGGGAGGATCTCTTGAGTCCCGCCCCCGGCCCCGTGTCCGAGTCAATCACAGGTTCCTCTTCCCAGAAGGCTTTGCCAGCCCCCTCTGGCCCACGCTGACCCTCAGGCTGGAGCCAGGCAGCTTCTAATCTCTCACTCAACAAATATTTCCTTAGCAAACAGCATCCTACTATTTATATCATAGCAGATCATGATGGAGCCAGTGACAGTGCTTTCCCTGCTTCAGGCACAACCACCCTGTGAAGGAGGTGTTCTCATCCCATTTGACAGATGAGTAAACTGAGGCTCTTACTGGAGGAGCTTGCCTTGAATTGGAGACTATCCAGACTCTAGAGCCCCAGCTCTGATGGTGGAGGAGGTGAGCTAGGAGGAGTCACCCACGGTGACTGAAGGGGTCTCAACAACACGACCTGGGTTACCCACCTATTCAGAAGTGGGAAGGAGGCTAGGCATGGTGGCTCACGCCTGTAATCCCAGCACTTTTGGGGAGCTGAGGCTGGAGGATCACTTGAGCCCAGGAGTTTGAGACCAGCCTGGGCAACACAGCAAAACCCCATCTCTACAAAAAATGCAAAAATTAGCCTAGAGTGATGGTGTGCACCTGTAGTCCCAGTAACTGGGGAGACTGAGGTGGAAGGATCACTTGAGCCAGGAAGGTTGAGGCTGCAGTGAGGCATGATTGCGCCACTGCACTCCAGCCTGGGCAACAGCAAGACCCAGTCTCAAAAAAAAAAAATTAATAAGCCGCACATGGTGGCTCACACCTGCCTGTAATCCCAGCATTTTGGGAGGCTGAGGCAGTCAGATGGCTTGAGGTCAGGAGTTTGAGACCAGCCTAGCCAACATGGTAAAACCCCGTCTCTACTAAAAATACAAAAACTTAGCCGGGCATGGTGGTGCACGGCTGTGGTCCCAGCTACTCGGGAGGCTGAGTCAGGAGAGTGCCTTGAACCTGGGAGGCGGAGGTTGCAGTGACCTGAGATTGTGCCACTGCACTCCAGCCTGAGTGACAGAGCGAGACTCTGTCTCAAAAAAGAAAAAATAATTAATTTTAAAAAAAAGAAGCTGGGGAGACCCTTAGAGGCCATCACAGTAACAATGGGAAACTGAGGCCCAGAAAAGTAAAGTCACTCCCCCGAGGCCACATGGCGAGAAGTAGCAGAACATACCCGAGTCCTCCCAGCACCTCTCACCTTGCGCCAGAGCAGCTGGGCCTGCGGCAGCCCCGTGCCCTCAATCTCATGGCGCATGCTGTTGAAGAGAGCCACGCCATACTGGTCTTCATAGAACTGGAGGAACTCCGTCAGGATCTTCCCGGTTTTTTCTGGAAGAGAAGGACAAGCAGGAGCTTGAGGTCCTCAGGGATGCTGATGCATCACGATCCTTCCCCTAGGCAGGAGTGGCTGCAAAGCCCCAAATTCCTGCATGTGGAATTGTTTGCACAGGCTCCTCGCACTCATCTGCGCTGCATTTCTGGCCAGAGCCCCGCGTTTCCTGTGAAAACCAACTGCCTTGGAAAGGGTGAACCTCCAGATGGGAAAGCGGGTAATGGCCATAGACAGAGAATCAAACAAATGCAAACAGAACCAAGACTCCATTTCCTGTCGTCACACTGGTGGGGACATGCAAAAACAGGCCATGTCACTCAGAGCTGGGGGCGCCAGGAATGGGGACAGCCATTTCGGAGGGTGGGTGTCCTGTCCTTGGATGCTCCCACCTCTAGGAATCTACCCCCATAGAACGATTCGCAGGACACAAAGGCAAATGTGCACTGAGGCCATAGCGGGGAGCAGCTGAATGTGATCTCTAGGGATGATCGGTATACATTGGTTCACCCAGGTCAGTAAAAAGTAAAAAGATGGAGGGAGGCCAGGCATGGTGGCTCCCAGAACTTTTCAAGGCCAAGGTGGGTGGATCACCTGAGGTCAGGAGTTCAAGACCAGTGTGGCCAACATGGCGAAACCCTGTCTCTACTAAAAATACAAAAATCAGTAGGGCATGGTGGCAGGCGCCTGTAAGGCCAGCTACTCAGGAGACTGAGGCAGGAGAATCACTTGAACCTGGAAGTTTGGTGGAAGGCGGAGGTTTCAGTGAGTCGAGATTGCACCACTGCACTCCAGCCTGGGCGACAGAGCGAGACTCCATATAATAAAAAAATTTTAAAAAATGGAGGGACCTATCCGGATAGGTGCCAACAAACAGAAAGGGCTCATGCTCCATTAAGGAAAGAAAGCAAGTGACAGAGTCACCTGTTGACGATCAGCTCATTTAAAAAAAAAAAAATCGCTTTCTGGCCAGGTGCAGTGGCTCACACCTATAATCCCAGCACTTTGGGAGACTAAGGCAGGTGGATCGCTTGAGCCCAGGAGTTTGAGACCAGCCTGAGCAACACAGCAAGACCTCATCCCTACAAAAAAATACAAAAGTTTGGCCAGGTGCGGTGGTTCACAGCACTTTGGGAGGACAAGGTAGACAGATCACCTGAGGTCAGGAGTTCGAGACCAGCCTGGCCAACATGGCAAAACCCCATCTCTACTAAAAATAGAAAGATTAGCCAGGCATGGTGGCGGGTGCCTGTAATCCCGGCTACTCAGGAGGCTGAGACAGGAGGATCACTTGAACCCAGGAGGCAGAGGTTGCAGTGAACCAAGATCGTACCACTACACCCCATCCTGGGTGACAGAGCAAGACTCTATCTTAAAAAAACAAAACAAAAGGCTGGGCGCGGTGGCTTAGGCCTGTAATCCCAGCACTTTGGGAGGCCGAGGTGGGCAGATCACAAGGTCAGGAGACAGAGACCATCCTGGCTAACACGGTGAAACCCTGTATCTACTAAAAAATAGAAAAAATTAGCCAGGCATGGTGGCGGGCGCCTGTAGTCCCAGCTACTCGGGAGGCTGAGGCAGGAGAATGGCATGAACCCGGGAGGCGGAGCTTGCAGTGAGCCGAGATCGTGCCACTGCACTCCAGCCTGGGCGACAGAACGAGACTCCATCTCAAAAAACAAAACAAAAATTAGCCAGGTGTGGTGGCGTGTGCCTGTATTCCCAGCTATTCAGGAGGCTGAGGTGGGAGGGTCACTTAAGCCCAGGAAGGTCGAGGCTGCAGCGAGCTATGATCGTGCAACTGCACTCCAGCCTGGGCGACAGAGCGAGACCCTGTCTCAACACACACATAACAAAACCAAAACTCCTCCTATTTGTACATATAGCTTACTTAGGCTTGGGTGCGTGGAGGAGGTCTGGAAGGCAGCATGCCAGGCTGGGAAGGCAGGACCTCTGGTGTGGGAGTGGGGAGTACAGAGTGAACTTCATTTTCTGTTTATTTCCTTTTATAGCATTTGAATTATTTTATAATCATGATTCCTTTCATAATAAAAAATAAACATTCTAAAATTAATGCCTCTACCAAGTGAACAACCTTTCTGCTTTCACTGGCCATTTGCTCCTGTCTTCTGCGCGGTTTCTGAATAGAGGTGAGTGCTATGGCCTTGAAGGCAGGCCCAGGCCACATCAGGCTCAGCACGTGTGCTCCTGGGCGCCCCCATGTTCAGATGAAGGAGGAGGCCCAGAGAGGGTCTCGGACCCAAGAGGGGAGAGGCTTCCTGGTCCTAAGAAGCTGCAGCTCGCGTCCCAACTGGGATTTGTGCTGGCCCGCTGTGCGGCTCCCCTCTCTGGGCCTCGGTTTCCCCCATGCACTGAGAGGCTGCATTCGATGACGGACAGGCCCTGCCATCTCTGACAGTCTTGGATTCCAGGTTTCAAAGACCTGGTCCTTTCTCAAAACAGGAGCTGGCAGGAACCTGCCCCTCCCATGGCCAGTCTCCAGGTACCGAGGGCACCTGGCTAGGATGACATTTCATTCCATCTTCTCTATAGTTCTGTGAGGGAGAACCTGTGTTATCCCCACTTTACAGAGGAGGTAACTGAGGCCCAGGGAGGTTAAGTCACTGGCATAAGGTCACACAGCCAGTGGGTGGTAGAGCTGGGATGCAGTCCTGGGTCCCCACCAGGAGGTGGTGGCCTGGGAGGAGGGCTGAGAGGGCATGTCACACACCATGCCTCACAGCTCATAACCAGGGTCCCAGGCACGTGACCTTCCTGGGTGTCTGCCCACACCCCGGGCCCTGCCTCGGTGATGGGGGTGGAGGGATGCCCCCCAACCCCTCTCCACAGACCCTGTCCCTCCCTGTACTCCCCTTTCCTGGAGTAAGGTCATGTCTGTCCAGATTCCAGTTTGGGGGGAGGAAGGGGAGAACAAATGAGGAATTTGGTTTGAATGCCTATTTTTTAAAAACCATAAACAACCAGAACTCTCTCTGAGACCATGGGAATTGTTTTGAAAAATCATGAGGCAGAGAGGGGGCAAATGGAAGAGAGTCATACATCGGGGATAATAGAGAAAAGAGGATGGAAGCTGACAATAACATCGGTACCATGGTTGTCATTGTCACAGCCACCATTTGCAGAGCATTAAACCCGTGCTACGGCAGGTTTTATGTATGTGAACCCAGAGAATCTCCATGAGAACCCCAGGAAGCCAGTGCTGTTGTTTTCCTATTTCAGGGATAAGGAGTCAAGCCACGCACCCCACAGGCATTCTATCAACGTGGTCGGCAGGATGGGCAGGCTTGGGCCTGCAGGTCTCAGGGGTCCTTTGGCCGTGGCTCCAGGGCCCCCAGCCAGCCCCAGTGCACCCAGCCCACAGACAGATCCCAAAGGGCTGGAGTCTGCCACCCTGGCCCTCAGGGAGCAGGCCCTGGAGGGAGCTGCCATTGCTGTGAGGACTCGAACACAGGTCTGCCTGACCACAGCCCGTGCTCAGCTGCCCGGACAGCACAGTCCAGATATGGTGTCCAGGCAGGGAGGAGCTGGGTTCAGAAAGGCCCCTGGGCTGGGCTGGGGAGGACAAAAGAGGGCAAGACTGAGCCAGGAGAAGGCCCAGGCATGTCCCACCGAGGGACAGTTAAGGCCCAAGTTGGGCAGACTGTGGACTGGAGAGGAAGCTGCAGGAAGCTCTGAGGAAGGGAGACATGGGAGTGCGGGGACCCTGCTGCCTGTCAGGGTGGGAGCTGAAGGTCAAGGCTGAAGGTCAGGTCCCTGGACCAGTGCAGTGCTGCCCACAGGCCTAGGGCCTCGGGCTGAGGGGACCCAGGCAAGGGCCAGGGGTCCAGGATGCAGTTCCCTCTAGGTTTGTCACGTTGGCCCCAGGTGGGGCCGGAGTCGCTCACTATCCAGGCTTGCTCTCAGAATTCAGGAGCCAAATGGGTCAGGTAGGGAGGGCCAGGAACTCTGCTGGAGGGGTCTGGTCTCCTTTTGCTCACCACTGGATCCTGGGCACCAGGCCTGGCACAAGCAGATGTCGGCAAGGGGAGGAATAGTGGGGGTTTGGTCCAGCAGCCAAATAGTTACTAAGTCCAAACAAGGGAAGGCCGTGGGGCAGGCATCGGTGGGGGTACTGAGGGAGCGCCATGCTGCAGGTAGGGGGTCAGCATAAGCAAGGGGTTAAGGACATTAAGGACGGAGCCCAGGCAGCACCGGGAAGCCAGCTCCGCTCAGAAGAAGGGTGGCGACCACGGGAGAGCTAGAAAGGGAGGACCATGGGAAACAGGGCCACGGATGGCTCCTTGGCAGGGGTAGCCCCGAGCACATTCTTGAGAGATGTCCTCAGCCAGCATGGAAGGAACCGCCACGTGCTTTGTACAGAGGAAGTAACCCAGAGACGCAGAAGATGAGGACTCGGGTGCTGGGGACCCCAGGTGTGGAGGCCAGAGGGACCCAAAAGGCCAGCAGCATTGGGAGGGGGCCAGCCTGGACAAAGGGCTTGCAGGGCCTTCCTGGCTGGACCCTGCTGGAAGAGGACCCAGGCGGGCACTGCAGCCCTGGCAGGGGCTCAGCCAGAGGACCCAGCCTGGCCACCGCCTTACCTGCTGAGCTCTGGGGCTGCAGTCCAGGCAGGCCCCACCCAGTACCCCACTTTTCCTTCTTGCTCCCTGCAGTGGCTCTCCCCCGGCATTGTTGCTTCAGGATTTTACAACTCAAATTCCCACACGGCGTCCCGGCCTGGGTGTCTGTGGGGGTCCTGAGCCCGGGCACCCCTCTTTCCTCCATACTTGCCCACAGCAGCTCTTTCCATTTCCTGCCACAGCCTCTGGAGACACCACACGCCACGGATTTGGGGCAGATGTTGGACAGGGCCTCCAACACTCAGGCTTACCACCCTGTTAGGGGAATGTGAGCCAGAGAGGGTGAGCAGCTCAGCTGAGGTCACACAGCCAGATGGAGGCAATTAGGTTCGAGCCATAGTCGGCTGCATGCCACCCTCCTGGTCCTAGCTCTGGCCATTGTCTACAGGGCCCCACAGGCCCCCTACCTCCCCTTAGAGGGCAGAGAGGAAACTGGCTGTGCCCCCATCTACAGAGGCAGGGCTGGCCCGCAGGTCCTGGGCCCAGGAACTGGGGGGCTCCAGCTGGTGGTAGAAATCACTCGCTTCTGTGAGCTACAGAGAGGCTGGGGTGGGGTGGTGTGAAGGTGTGTGCCAGCTTCGTCACTTTCCACATTATCTCATCCATTCTGCCTCCCTGCATTGACTCAGCCCCAGGTGCTGTTAGGTGAGAAGGCAGGGAATGGAGTGGGGCAGGACTCACAGAGCCTGCCCTGCGGCCCCAGGTGCCCAGCCTCCTGGTGAGGAGCTTGAAGTCAGGACCAGAGTCCCCGCCCTGCCATATGCCAGCCCTGCAAGCGCCTAGCTCTCAGAGACTCACATTCTTCATTTGTAATTGGGCCTCTCCGAAGCTGTTTCCGAGCTCTGAGCTCTGCAGGACCCGATAGCGTTTGAGGTGCTCAGCTCCAGGCCTCCATAAACGTCACTGTTAATCATCAGTGTCCTCAGCTGAGAACAGCAGTCATAAGAGACTGTTTGAAATGTTTATTAGCAGTATAACTTTTATAGTTTGAAATAATCCAATAAAGATTTGTTTTCTGAAGAACCGGGACAAGAATCACAAAATAATAATGATAATGATGGGAGGCCTTCCACAAACAAAGATCACAGATGCGGGGAAGCCAGGGGGGACAGCAGGTCCCTGTGTTTGATGGGGGGTCCTGCCTGACCGTGGCTAGGATCCCCTGGCATAACCCTTAGCCTCTGCTGGTGCCCAGAGCCATTGGTTGCCCCCTTTTCGCCTTCTGCCAGCAGGAGGTAAGCCCACGCCCATCAGACACAGGGCCCACCTGTTCTTTGCCCCAACACACACCATTCTTCAAATGGCCCAGAGGGAAATACAACCCTCACTTTACAGCTGTATGAACCGAGGCTCAGAACAATTAAACAGCTCAGGAAAGGCCACTCTGTCAGTCCACAAAACCTGCCGAGGCCCCTCACAGAGGTTGTCACAAAAGGCGCCTGCCTGTTGGGGTCCCGGTTCCCTTCTTAGCCCAAGAGGGCAGCGTGTGAATTCTGGGAGTGGAGTCGAGTCCTGATCTGTGCCCAGGGACCTCAGGAAGCCACTCCCATCCCAGGCCTCTGTCTCCACGTGGTGTCTCTATGGGTACTGGGCTGCATCCACCTCTGAAGAGGCCACTTTTGGGGATGCAGGTCCAGGGCAAAACTCACAACACATACTTGTGGGTTTGTTGTGGAGCTGAGAGCCAAGCCTTTCAGCAAGTTGGTTGAATAAGGGGGTGCTCTGTGGATCTCAGGGGGGCTCTGCTCCCCATATGACTGGAACCCTGTCTCCAAGGGCTGCATCCTATCGGGTTATTGAGGGTGACTGAGAAGGACCCCCTCACAAGCCAGTCCTCCTAACTCTGCCCCTGGATCCCCAGAGTTTGCCAGGGATAGGTGCCTATCCACCGACAACTTACTGCATGCTCCACAGCCTGTTTAATCCTAACAGGTATTAGTATCCCATCTGACAGATAAGAAAAGTGAGACTCAGGCTAAACACAGCGGCTGCCACCCAGGAAGCACTCAGTGAGTGTCACATGGCTATTTAGAAACGCAGTTGTGTGGCCAGGCATGGTGATGCGTGCCTGCAATCCCAGCTACTCAGGAGGCTGAGGCAGGAGAATCACTTCAATCTGAGAGGCAGAGGTTGCTGTGAGCCGAGATCGCGCCACTGCATTCCAACCTGGGAGACACAGTGAGACTCCATCTCAAAGAAAAAAAAAAAAATAGAAATGCAGTTGTGCGGCCGGGCACAGTGGCTCACGCCTGTAATCCCAGCACTTTGGGAGGCCGAGGCAGGCAGATCACTTGAGGTCAGGAGTTTGAGACCAGCCTGGCCAACATGGTGAAACCCCATCTCTACTAAAAATACAAAAATTAGCCAGGCATGGTGGCGGGCACCTGTAATCCCAGCTACTTGGGAGACTGAGGCAGGATAATTGCTTGAACCTGGGAGATGGAGGCCGCAGTGAGCTGAGATTGCGCCATCGTACTCTAGCCTGGGAGACACAGTGAGACTCCATCTCAAAAAAAAAAAAAAAGAAAGAAATGCAGTTGTGATCACATCTGGAATTCACTATATACTTAAAATGGATAATTTATACAAAGACTGTGTATTAGGGACATCTCATAGTAAGAAAAATTAAGGATCGAGCTGACTGATCTTTTGGGAATGATAGATATGTGGAAAAATACAATAAAGATCTAATTTGGGTCAGTCAAAAAAAAAGAAAGGAAGAAAAGTGAGGCTCAGAGAGACTCACTGACTCACTGAAAGACACACAACGGAGGGGAAAGAGGTGGGTTTTGGACCTTGTCTCCCACCAAAGCCTGCACAGAGCCCTACCCCGCAA
Source organism: Pan troglodytes (assembly GCF_028858775.2). Lineage (NCBI taxonomy): Eukaryota > Metazoa > Chordata > Mammalia > Primates > Hominidae > Pan > Pan troglodytes. Next base: position 10,915,800 of record NC_072409.2, on the reverse strand, counting down.
AGCCTCTCAACCCAGTGACCCCTCACGAGGACCCGCAATGCCGCTTTCAAACCCCTGGTTTTCCACTCTCTTGCTGGGTTCTTGCCCAATCCCAAGAATGAGGCAACACAAGGCTTTACTATCCTCATCTTACAGACGAGGAAACCGAGGCTCAGAGGGCAAAGTGACTTTCCCGAGGCAACAGCTGGCAGGTGTCAGAGCTGGGACTGAGGTCTAGGGTTTCCAGCTCCACTGGCCCCTGTCGGGTCGGAGCTGGTGGAGAATCATCGGACCCACTGGAGCCTTACTTCTTCATCCTCACTGGGCCCTAATTTTCCCACCTTTAAAATGGGAGGGTGGGTCCCTGTCAGCTCAGCTGACCGAAAATCTCAACGACAATCTAATCAGTGCTGCCCTGGCCCCAGGAACTGACCGGGATGCTGGCCTCAGCACCTCCTGTGAGCTGCTGGTGAGTCAGCTCTGACCAGCAGCTGATCACAGCCCCCTCGGGCCAGACAAAAGGACCTGGGGGGAGAACTAGGCACCCCCCATCACCTGCAAACAGGGCACCATTTCTACATGGACACACAGGCTCTGGGTCCAAGTCCCAGCTCTGCCACCTATGAGCTGTGTGGCCTTGGCTAAGGCACTTCTCCTCTCTGAGCCTTTATTTTCCCCTCTGCAAAATGGCACAACAGTATCTGCCTGACTGGGTTATGAGACAAACGGGCTACTGAGCATGAAGCCCTTTACCCTGGCAAGAAGGGGGCACTTCACCAATGGGGGCTCTTAAGAAGTGCCTCTTGTCAAGGTTCCTCTAACCCACAGTGAGGCCCTTGAAACAGAGGCTGAGCATGCAGCCTGGCCCACCCCGGGACCAGCTCCAACAGCAGCCAAGGCGGCCGGAACGTTAATTAATCTCTGATTTTCCAAACTGACAACGTTAAGGGCCACGCTACTTCCTGTGCAGATAGTGAGGCTGGGCAAGAACTGGGGAGGCCCCAGGGTGGCCTGGAGGCTTGGGGAGCTGGGGGATGGGGTACCAGGCCCACTGTGCAGATAGGGGAACTGAGGCTCAGAGAGGAGAGGAGGCTTGCTGAGCTGAGAATGGAGGAAGGAGTACAGGGGTTCTCAGAAAATGGACCTAAAAAGGCGTATCCCGGAGGGCCTCGAATGCCAAGCTAAGGAGTTCCTTCTTTGCCTTCTCATGACGCTCCCCAAAGCCACCATGTGCCGTACCTGTGCTAAGCATTTTGCTTGGACCCGTGCCCCCGATTCTTCAACTCAACCTCGGGCCAGGTGGTATTGGTACTGGCAGAACATTTCAGACCAGGTGACCGAGAACTGGGTATCTCTGCCAAATCACTCTGCTGAGAAGAGGCAGAGGTAGGATCTGCACCCTGGTCCCGACCTGATGCCTAAGCCTGAAACCCTGTTCCACACGGACGGGGGACCCAAGAGGAAGAGAGTCATCTCCAGCTGTGACCACATCCAGCTCATGTCCACCATGGGGGCTGCACGCCGGCGCCAGCCCTGGTTTGGCCCCAGTGGAGGGCGCTGTGCCAGACCCGTTCCTGGCTCATCCGGTCTCTCCAGTGGGCTCCAGGGACACACCTCACCCACGAGGCCCAGCCCGGTTTCAGGGTTTCAGGGCTGAGAGGTTTGCCGACTGAAACCAGGCAGGTAGCAGCACCCTGTGGGGTGGGGCGGGCTCAGAACCTGCCCGCCTGGTTCCCAGGGCATAGGGAGCAGGTCCAGCATGGGGAGGTGGGGGAATGAGGGGGGTGCCGACCCCACCCACCCTACAGTCCAGGGACCAGCAGAGGCAGAGTCTGGGCAAGGACTCCATTCTCCCAGGTCTCAGAGTTGTCCCAAGCACCACCATCTCCATCATGTGCCTGAGACAGCAGGGAGAGCTTGGGGTCCAGAAAGGTGGTGACACTCTCCTAGGGCCACACAGCACATCCAACAGAGCTGGGTTGGCATAGACCAGTGCCTCGCTCAGGGCCTTTCTACTCGCCCCCCACCTACTGTCACAATCGACACACAATAGCAGCAGCCACTTGTCAGCACCACCTCTGTGCTCAGCACGGCACTGCACACTCATTATTTCACGCACTGTCCTCACTTCCCAGAGAACACTGAGGCTCAGAGAGGTTAAGCGACTTCTCCAGGGACACACAGCTTGTAAATGACATGAACTCTGAACAGGGAACCAATGTTTGGGCAAAACCATCTCACCCTGGCCTCCCCGCAGCACCAGCCCGTGGGTGGCCTCCACGGGAAGGGCAGACACAAGGCTCCTGCTCAGGACCTGTAATCAGGTGGGAAGTGGGGGGTGGGAGGGGTAATGACAGGCTCCATCAAGTAGCAGGAGGGGGACCAGCAGCCCATCCACGAGAAGAGCCTGAGCCAGCAGCCAGAATCTGGCAGGCCAGGGAGGAGGAGGACAGCTGAGTGTCCCCCACCCAATCAATTCCTGTCCAGAAGAGGGACCATACCAGAGAAGGCAAGAGACGGATTCAGGGTCCCTCCATGAGCCATCCTTGGAAGAAGGGGTACAAGAGCAGACCCCTGGGACCCCCCTTCTGGGCCTGAGAGAAACAGGGCCTATGGGATTCCCACCCCACCACGACCTGCCCCCTAGCACAAGCCCAACAGGGTGAGGCAGGCTCCCCAGCACCCAGGGGCCAGTCAAGTGGCCACCCAGCCTGTGCCTCTAGTCACTGCCCCCCAGCCAGGCCACTCCCGTCCTGTGCCCGCCGCAGCCACCGAAGTCCTGCCTACTCCATCCTGGCTGCCTCTGATCCTTCCCACACACAGGGGCCACAGGGGAGTTGCCCAACGTTTCCTGGCTCGGAAACCTTCCAGTGGTACAGCTCCTACTGCCTCTGGGATGGAACTGAGCTCCTTACCATGCCCGCAGGCCCAAGTCATCTGGGGTCTCTCAGAGGCTGCTCCCCATGTCCGGAATACAGTCTTCCGCCAAGCTCACTCCTCAGCCCACCACCATGCGTCTTTCAACTGGAAAGCCCCAGGCTGGGTGGGAGCCCTCCACCTATTCCCGCAGCCCACCGCTGGCCTCCTGGTGGGTAAAGGTCTGTTCCTCATGTGGCTCCCACAGGCAGCACCCCTGCTCCTGGGGCAGGGCCTGGCACGCAGTGGAAAAGGAAGGGAAGCCCACAGCAACAGGCCAGAAGTGGCAATCTCAGGCCAGACCCACCCCCAAAAGAGAGCCACCAAGCCACTGAGCAATAAGCCCCCACACACCCCGGAGATTCCTCACCACGGAAACAGAGGCTGACATCGGAGCAGGCCCTTGGCTGGGTCCTGGGGATGAGGAAATGTACACTGTGCTGTCCTTCCTTGGGAAGGTGGCTGCCACCGACATTTCCCCCCCTGCTGGCCTCAGGTGCCCTGAAGGGGCCCTTGGCTGCATCACTCTTCCCTGAGGGCAGTTTTGTTTTGTTTTGTTTTGTTTTGTTTTGTTTTGTTTTGAGATGGAGTCTGGCTCTGTTGCCCAGGCTGGAGTGCAGTGGCACGATCTTGGCTCACTGCAACCTCTGCCTCCCAGATTCAAGCAATTCTTCTGCCTCAGCCTCCCCAGTAGCTGGGATTACAGGCACCCACCATCACACCTGGCTAATTTTTTGTATTTTTAGTAGAGATGGGGGTTTCACCATGTTGGCCAGGCTGGCCTCGAACTCCTGACCTCAGGTGATCCACCCACCTCAGCCTCCCAAAGTGCTGGGGTTACAGGCGTGAGCCACTGTGCCTGGCCCCAAGGCCAGTTATTAACAAGGAAAAACCTCTTCCCTTAAAGACAGCATCCCTCAGCACGCCAAGGCCCGACAATGACAGCCGTGTGACCCTGCGTGAGCCAGCCCTCAGCTAGGGACTTCCAGTGCGAGATCATTCTCGACTCTCAAAATGGCCCAGGGAGAAAGGCTCTGTCTCCACACCAGGAACAAAAAGGCACAGAACAGTTAGGGAGCCCTCCTACCCCGAAGCTAATGGGTGTCACGCTGGCTGGGGACACCTCACGCCATCTGACATAGACCCGGACAACAGCTGCAGGAAGTGGTACAGGAATCACCCCCGATCAAGACAGAGGCTGGAAGGTCCAGGGCCTTGTCCCAGGTCAGCCGGCTGTCAAGCAGGGAGCCAAAATCCAAGCTGGGGTGTGAGCCCAGGCTGGCTGAACCTAGACTCCACGGGCTGTGGAAACATCTGGAAGATGGTTGCATGAAGCACTTTGTAAAGGATCTCTCTGGGCTCTGATGGCCCCAAGAGACTATGGACTCACCTGTCACCACAGGCCTGGCACACGGAAGCCCACAAGTATGTTACACAGAATCACATCCAAGATCCGCAACCTCAGCCCCGCTCTCCTTCCCATCCCCACACCCTGGGCGTCTCTTGCCTCCATTACACATTTCCTACCTCCACATCTTCATCCATGCTGTGTCCTCTGGCTGGACCGCCCTTCCCTTCAATTCCACAGTTCACAATCTTAGCCAGACTTTCAACGCCCTGCTCACCCATCCTCTCCTCCATCACACTGTTCTTCAGTTCCCCATTTGCAGAAAATTATAATCATAATTGCCACATGAGCTAATGCATGTAACAGTTAGCTCTGTGCCAGGCACAGAGGCAGATCCCATATATGCTAAAAATTATAGTCAACATTATTTCATTTAACCCTCACTGGGACGTACTGCCAAACCCACTTTATGGATAAGGGATCTGAGGCTCCTGAGAAGTTAAGTGACTTTCCCAATATTACACAGGTAAGAGCAAAACTGGGATGTGAAGCCAAGCCTGCTTCTGTTCACTGCTCAAACTGTGCTGGAAGAGAGAAGAGCTAGAACCATTTGCTGACTCTCTGCTGGGACATTCCTTGCTCGACTGGCAGCTTCCCAGGTTGGAATGGTATCTTGTTCACTTCTGTATCCCTGGTACCTAACATGGCACTGGCCTTGGGAGAGGAGGGTGGGTTTCTCACAGAGACGGGTATTTCTGGAGCCATGCTTAAAACAAGAAGCAAACCCTGAGCTCAGAACAGCCTCTCTGGGCCTCAGTTTCCTTATCTGTAAAGTGGGTATAATGTCATAGTCCTCCACCACCACCTCACAAGGTTGCTGGGGTAGGGAGCACTCAGGAGATGTTGGCTTTTGTTGCTAACACCAGGATAGGGCTGCGTGAACCCTATAAGGGCACATGGCTGTTATTCTTTTTTTCTTTTATTTATTTAATTAATTAATTTTTTTTTTGAGATGGAGTCCCCACTCTGTTGCCCAGGCTGGAGTGCAGTGGCATGATCTCAGCTCGCTGCAATCTCCGCCTCCCAGGTTCAAACAATTCTCCTGCCTCAGCCTCCCAAGCAGCTGGGATTACAGGCATGTGCCACCACACCCAGCTGATTTTTGTATTTTTAGTAGAGACGGGGTTTCACCACGTTGGTCAGGCTGGTCTCGAATTCCTGACCTCAGGTGATCCACCCGCCTCGGCCTCCCGAAGTGCTAGGATTACAGGCATGAGCCACCGCACCCGGCCATGGCTGTTATCTTGGCCTTTGGTGCTGGTAGAATCCCTGCCATGGCACATTCCCTCATTCATGGGCCACCCACATACTCCTAAGAGGCCACTGGACCTGGGAAGGGACCTCCAAGATCAAGTCCAAACTATCTTTTGGACAGATGGGGAAACTGAGGCTGGGGAAATGGGGAAAAGCTGCCCAGGGTCCCATTGCCCTGTTAGTGTCCCAGCTCCTCTGAGACCATCCTGGGGAGAAACAGGTGAATGGGGCTTTCACACCCAGCAAACCCAAGCGAACCGCAACCTCAGCCCCTCAGCTTCCTCCTCAGCGGAGGAAATCTGGCCTCTGGCCTTGGGGTCCCACGTCTACAGTGCCCTCCTAGCGTCCACCCCTTGTGCCTGGCCAACTCCTCTTTCTCCTCCCCAGGCTCAAGTGCCACCTCCTCGGAACCCTCCCTCCAGACAAGTCCCGGCCTCCCAGGTCTCCACAGCCTCCCTGGCCTCCACTCCCACAGCCCCTGGCCTGCCCCCCGGCACTCCCCTCAACCACAGTTAATGCCTCATCTGAGACGCTCCCCGGACTGAGACTGCTCTCCGCTGTCTCCCCAGCACCCAGCTCCCGCCAGGCCCAGGGGGGTGCTTGATAAACAAGTGCCGAACAAGTGTTAGGTCACCCAGCCTCAGGCGCCAAACAGGTCACCAGGGAGGCCATGGTGGGCAGGGACGCAGTCTGAGGGCACAGGCCGTCTGGGTCTCATCACAGAGGCAGGTCAGGCCCAACAGAGCCAGGAGTCAGCTGGGGTTTTTCACAAGGCTGCCTTGAAAACTCTTCTCGGTTGGCAAATATTTAACCAGGGCTGGGCCACAACAGGTCTGGTGGGGAAGGGTGAGCTTTGAGGCAGGAGGGCTGGGAGGAGAGGGCGGGGCTGAGGCGGGAGCCCAGAGAGATGCACCCAAAAAAACGGGTGACCAAAAACCCGCCCACTGGGGCTGCCCTTTCCTTTACACCTCGAGGCCGCCTGGTGGGAGGAAGTCCATTCCCATCTTGACACAAACAGAAGGAAACAAAAGCCCTCTCATCCCCTCCTGCCCCCGACACCGCTTGCCTGGCAGTGGCCCCAGCCCACAGCCCACAGTGGCAGCTTGTTCTGGGAGCCCAGGATGAGGCATGCCTGCCGTCTGGGAACACAGATCCTCGCTGGGAGGGCAGCCCAGGGGGTGCCGAGGCCCCCAGCAGCGTCACCACCCAGAGCAGGACCCACACTCCAGGGGGTGGGCACCCAAGGCTGCCGTCCTGCGGCCCCCTGGCCAAGGCCACGCCCAAGGAGGAGGCTGATCTATGACAGTGATTGTGTAGACACGACCCTCCTTTCCCCTCACATGGAGTCACCCATTCCTGTTGTCTCTGGCCTTCATTCCTTTCTTGTCATCCTCACCACCCCCACAAGAGCCTGAGCCTTAGCCAGCCACCTGTCAAAACTGCCCAGGCCCCAGAGGAGCATCCCCACGCCTGTCCACAGGTGCTCCTCATACCCCTTCTCTCAGTCACGTCCAGGGCCGAGGCTGGACTGGGAACCCAGGGTGCTCTGCTGTGGCTCGTGCACATTGGCAGGTGCCCCCCACGGGCCTGGACACCTGCCCTGGGCCTGAGAACCCACCACCAATGTTCCCCTCAGCGTCCAGCCTGGTGTTGGACCTTGAGATATGCAGGAAGAGCCTGTGGTCAAGCCCTTCCCCCAAGATGTCCGCAGTGTCAACCACCCAGCCCCGCCCCATCAGACAGGTCACAACCACTGGGGCAGGGCTGAGGACAGGACCCAGCCCAGATCCCATGTCCTCCATCAGCTAGCGCAGGCCAAGCCAAAATGGCAGATGTCAGGCGAGTCACCAAGTTCAGGCGAGGCTCTGAGGCTTCATCACGATGGCCAAGAAAGGGTTTATGTTGCCCTCACTCATTCATTCAGCAATCCTGGCCACTGGGTACTCAGGAGAGAGTACACTAATGAGGGAGGCAGATTGTCAACAAAAACTACAATTACTAGGAGCCCCAACTGGGAGAAGCACAGGAGGTCACAGGAGCCCAGGAAGGTGACTGACCAAGCCTGCAGGGTCACAGAAGCCTCCCAGAGGGAGGTAGCAGCTGAGACACAAAGAGTCCCTGCTAGGGGAGGGAGGACACCGGGAAGGGAGTGTGTGCCAAGCAGAAGACCCGAGAAAGGCCAAGATTCGGACAGGCATGAAAGAGTTAATCCATTCCACAAAGATTTATCAGCACGTCCTAGGTCAAGAAGGACCCTTCAACAGTGCAGTGTCAAGGTCCTGGAACCAGATCTCAGTTCAAATCCTAACTCCACCCTTTGCTGGCTATAGGACTTTCAGCAACACATGGCTCAATTCTCTCTGAACCTCTGTTTCCTCAGCTGTAACATGGGAGTAACAGCAACCTGGCCAGGTGCGGTGGCTCACGCCTATAATACCAGCACTTTGGGAGGTCACCTAAGGTCAGAAGTTTGAGACCAGCCTGGCCAACATGGTGAAACACCGTCTCCACTAAAAATACAAAAATTAGCTAGGCGTGGTGGCGCATGCCTATAATCCCAACTGCTCGGAAGGTTGAGGCAGGAGAATCGCTTGAACCTAGGAAGTGGAGGTTGCAGTGAGCTGAGATCGCGCCACTGCACTCCAGCCTGGGCTACAGAGCGAGACTCCATCTCAAAAAACACAACAACAACAACAACAACAACAACAAAAACAGCACCACCGGGCACGGTGGCTCACGCCTGTAATCCCAGCACTTTGGGAGGCCAAGGTGGGCAGATCATCTGAGGTCGGGAGTTCGAGACCAACCTGACCAACATGGAGAAACCCTGTCTCTACTAAATATACAAAAGTAGCCAGGTGTGGTGGCGCATGCCTGTAATCCTAGCTACTCAGGAGGCTGAGGCAGGAGAATCGCTTGAACCCTAGAGGTGGAGGTTGCGGTGAGCAGAGATCGCACCATTGCACTCCAGCCTGGGCAACAAGAGCGAAACTCCGCCTCAAAAACAAAAAAACAAACAAAAAAACCCCAGCAACTTTACGATCCCCCATCTTGCAGGGTGTCATAAGGATTCAATGAAATGAATAAACCCACAGAGCCTGGGCAAATGTGGGCTGGTGTTATCAATGGCAGTGATGGAACCTCTCGAAGGAGCTCCATCTGTCCCAGTATTGGTGGCCAGGACATAAATGGTCAGGGTGCCCAGTGGCATCTCTCATTAGTGCTCATGGCAGTTCTCTGTCCCATGTTTCACGCCACGCAATGGGAACCAGCAAAGGGTGACTGGAACAGCACCTCCCTGGTCCCTCAGCTGGTGGGTCATGAGATTAAAAGGTGACATGCTTGGGGTCCAATCTTTCTGGACCCTCATCTCTCAGGTTAATTCATCAGGAAGGAGAAGTGGAGCAAGAAACATCAATGAAGACTTCTGAAAGCCAACACCCAAACGTACCGCACCCCTGAGAACCTCGACCCACCACAGCCCCCCTGCTCTGTGACACTGGCATGGAGAACACTCTGGCCTTGCCGCCTCTCCCTTAGCTGCTGCATCCATCACCAGAGATGCTGGTTGGGAAAATCAAGGGCCCTGAGTCCTCGTCCAGCTCTGCCGCCAACTCACGTGTGGCCCTGGGCAAGTTCTGGTCTCTCCAAGACTCTGCTTCCTGTAGGCAGCCTTAGGGGGTGGAGAAGTCCAAAGACCAACAGTGCTTTGTTGTCGCCAGTCCCTGAACTCCATGAGGGCTTTCCCGCTGTCTTGCATTTGTACTTCTCTTTTTTTCTCTCTTCTCTTATTGCATTGACTAAGACATCCAGATCGATGCTAATGAAAATACCTCTAGGGTTTCAACATTAAGCTTCAGACTTGCTTGGTATGTGATGAATGAAGCTGTGACGGGCTAAGTACCACATAGGGGCTGCTCAGGGAAAGGAGGGAGGACTTGTTCCTCTTCCCAAACCTTAGAGTTGGACAGTTCCCTGGAAAACAGATGCTGGGGAAGCCCAGCCGTAGCCAAGCCCTATTGGCAAGCAGAGCCCATTCTCAAGTCATCCACAGAAGACAGACAAGATCCCAGCAAGGGCTTTCTAACTGCCTCAGATGCCCAGGATAAGGGACCCTGGTGGGTAGGGAGGGCCTCATCACTGGAGGTGTGTAAGCAGAGGCTGGAGGGTCAAAGAGCACCCACCTCCAAGAGTTGGTGTGAGGACTAAATAAGATGTGTGAGATGCACCTGTCACCCTGCCTGACTCCCAGGAAGAGCCCAATAAATGCCAGCTTCTGTTCCAATAAGAACTAACAGCTAATAAGTGCCAGTCACCGTGGCCCAACCCCAATGGAAAAGGACTAAACTCGGATACACAAACCCCACAGATCTCATCAGCCAAGCACCCTCTACTGCTAATATCCTTTCCCTAAGCCCAAGTCAGGTTCTTCCCAAGTTGCCTCGTGACCCCTGCTCACCCACCATTCACACACACGTGTATGCCCACACGCATGCACACTCACACTCGCATGCCACACACATGCACTCACATGTGCATGCACATGCACGTACACACTCACATGCACGCCCACATGCATGCACTCACATGTGCAGGCACACACATGCACATTCACACATGTGCATGCCCACACACGTACACTCACACACTGTGCATCCACTCACACACATATGCATGCTTACACATGTGCACACACATGCATGCTGCTGCCTGCAGCTTCTGGCCTGCAGGGTCCTCTCAGCGAGTGGGACTGGGGAGGGGCGATTCTGCCTTCTCAAAGCCAGGGAGGGAAAGAAGGGGAAGAAGAGAACAAGAAAGATGAGCCAATATGAAAATCCACTCGTGTGCTTGCTGCTGGGCCAGAGGAAACCCAATCCCAGATTGGAATGCCAGGGACCCTTTACATGGATAGAAGGAAAGTTTATTCAAATAACAAGACTCCCTTGGTCTGTACTCTAAGCTCAGCGAGCAGCAGGTGCAGGGCTTGCCCCACCCTCAGGTCACCAGCTGCAGGTGTCCTCAGGCTCCAGAGGGGGCCAGAAGGGGAGGTGGGAGAACAGCTCCCCTCCCAGCCCCGCCAGCCTCCCACTCTCTGTCCCAGGTGCCTGCGTGACCCCATTTGTGCGCCCTGAGAGACCCTGCGCAGCCAACAGCCTCTGTGGTCTTGGTCTGCTTCCCCGGGGGAGTCCCTTGAGGGTGAGTGGGGACCGCCTCAGTGTCTCCCCATCACTGGCCAGTGAAATGGGGTGGTGATACAGGGCTAAGAGCACTGGGCCCCAAATCCATGTACCTGACTGCTGCTGAGTGACCCTGGACAAGCCCCTCACCCTTCCTGGCTCCCTGTCTCCTCCCCGTACCATGAAGGGACTGCACACCATGGTGCTGGACCCTCAACGCCCTGATGCCCTCCACCTGGGACATGAGACAACGCTCCTTCCTGACACATTGGGAAGCCCAGAGGAGCCCACCATTAAGCCTTGATCGAACTGACCTGAGTCCTAACTGCCAGCCTAGGGTGCTGAAAAGCACTGTCCCTGACTGTTGCCAGCTCGCTCACACAGGTCAGACCCCTCTGTTAGTCATTAGCACAACTTTGCTTTAATAATTCATTGTTCCATCTCCATTTGCCCTAGGAGGGCAGGGACCCTGTCTGTCTCACTCATAACATATGCCCAGCATCTAGCACAGCACTTTGCACAGAAATATTTATCCCAACTATGTGACATTAGACCAGAGCTCTGCAGTTCAGTCTCCCAGTCATGTTAAGACACCAGAGGAGGATGGCATATTCCCAGAAAGGTTAACTCCAGCTTGGGGACAGACACTTCCCAGCCCCCAAGGTCCATATAAACCAGGGCCTCTCCAATCCCAGTATGGCCCAAGAGGCAGGACCCTTCCTGCAAATATAGGGCTGGGTTTGGGGCTGGGCCAGGCCAAGGTCACATATCAGCAGCAGAAAAGGTCACTACCTCCTCATGGAAACTAAGGCGGTCACCTAAGCTCAGATCCTCCACGTCCTCTTCCTGCTTGGATCCTGTCAAGTGATCCGGCACCTGCAAAGAGCCGGGAAACCAGAGCTGGCGGATCCTGCACTTCAACACCCTGTCCCCTGCGTGCCGGGCCGGTGAAAGGCCTGGGTCCGCCAGCCACTCCCCTGGGGCACGCACGTCACTCTGCTTCTGTGTTCCCATTAAGAAAAGGGAAGCCAGTGATTCCCACCCCACAAAGGGACAGATGGAACGGCACTTTGAAAAAAAACTACCGGCTAGGTGCGGTGGCTCATGTCTGTAATCCCAACACTTTAGGAGGCCAAGGTGGGTGGATCACCTGAGGTCAGGAGTTCGAGACCAGCCTGGCCAACATAGTGAAACCCTGTTTCTACTAAAAATACAAAATTGGCAGGGTGCTGTGGCTCACACCTGTAATCCCAGCACTTTGGGAGGCTGAGATGGGCAGATCACCTGAGATCAGGAGTTCAAGACCAGCCTGGGCAACATGGTGAAACCCCGTCTCTACTAAAAACACAAAAATTAGCTGGGTACACTGGTGGGCACCTGTAATCCCAGCTACTTGGGAGGCTGAGGCACGAGAATCGCTTGAACCCAAGAGGCAGAGGTTGCAGTGAGTGGAGATTGCGCCACTGCACTCCAGCCTGGGCAACAGAGCGAGACTCTGTCTCAAAAATAAATAAATAAAAATATAAATAAATAAATAAATACAAAATTAGCCAGGCGTGGTGCACATGCCTGTAGTCTCAGCTACTTGGGAGGCTGAGGCAGGAGAATTGCTAGAACCCAGGAGGCAGAGGTTGCAGTGAGCTGAGATCACGTCACTGCACTCCAGCCTGGGCAACAAGAGCAAAATTCCATCTTAAAAAAAAAAGAAAGAAAGAAAGAAAAAGAAAAGAACTACCACAGTGTCATGCACATGGGAGCTGCTGCCAGGCTGGCAAGAACCACAGCACCGATCTCTGGGAAGTTTTGGTTCCCTCAATGCCCATGCTCTGTCTACTCTGGGCCTCTGCAGAGCTGCCCTCTGCCTGAAACTCTCTCCTCCTGTATCCTTTGTGGCTCACCTGAGAGGTCCCCTCCCATGAGCTCAGCCAGCAGCAGGTGCAGGGCTTGCCCTACCCTCAGGTCACCAGCTGCAGGTGTCCTCAGCTGGGCCTCCCATGACTCTCCAGGTCTGGGTTAGGGCTGCTCCCTGGCTCCCAAAGATGCCCTAAACCCCCACCTCTGCTGGCGTGCCATGCTGGGCCTGTCTTCCCCAGACAGGGGTCCCCAAGAGGTTGAGGACCATGGCCGCCTCCCCACCCAGCACCCCCAGTCCCAGCACACAGCCTGACACTGAGCAGAGATGGCTCTCAAACCATGCGGAATCAATGGCTCAATCCCATTAATTGATTTAAGCTTTCCAACACAGCACTGTTTACAACAACAAAAAATAGAGCCGGACACCATGGCTCATGCCTGTAATCGCAGCACTTTGGGAGGCTGAGGCAAGAGGATCACTTAAGGCCAGGAGTTTCAGACCAGTCTGGATGACAAAGTGAGAATCCATCTCTACAGAAAATTTTTTTAAAAAATTAGCCAGGCATGGTGGCACAAGCCTGTAGTCCCAGCTACTTGGGAGGTTGAGGTGGGAGGATTGCTTGAGCCCAGGAGATTGAGGCTGCAATTGGCCATGATGGTGACACTGCCCTCAAGCCTGGGCAACAGAGCAAGATGCCATCTCAAAAACAAACAAACAAAAAAAGAAAAATAGAAAAAGCCTAACTGCCTGGCAATAGGGCTTTGACTGAGTAAGTTAAAATATAGACTATTGAGGCATAATGGAATATTCTTTTTTCTTTCTTTTTTTTTTTTTTGAGACAGAGTCTTGCTCTGTCACCCAGGCTGGAGTACAGTGGTGTGATCTCAGCTCACTGCAACCTCTGCCTCCTGGGTTCAAGCAATTCTCCTGCATCAGCCTCCCAAGTAGCTGAGATTACAGGTGTCCACCACCACCACGCCTGGCTAATTTTTGTATTTTAAGTAGAGACAGGGTTTCACTATGTTGGCCAGGCTGGTCTCCAACTCCAGACCTCAGGTGATCCGCCTGTCTCAGCCTCCCAAAATGCTGGGATTACAGGCATTAGCCTCCTTGCTCAGCCATAATGGAATATTCTGTATCCATTCACAAGGAGGAGGCCCACTACCCACTATTAAGGTAGAAGAACAAATTATGTATCAGGAAGGTGCCTGAAAGTCTTTTCTGGGTGGTAGGATTATTGGTGATTTTCATTTTCTTCCTATTACTTATCTGTTATTTTCTAATTTTCTTTGACCACTAGCTATTGCTTATGTAACAATAATAATAAAAGGTGAAAAACAATAAAGGGGGAAGACTGGGGAAGCTCAAAGTTGAAAGGCCAAACCTCCAGAGCTGTGAGAACCTGACCTTTGGCAGATGCTGCCAGGTGGGAGCCACAGTGGGTCTGAGGGGGAGGCCAGAGCTCACCGCCAAGCAACCTGATATAATACCATCCTGGCCATCAAGTTCAGGCTGCTGAGGCTCCTCCAGGAGGGAAGGAGTTCCCTGGCTGGGGACTGAACCCCGAGGACGGAAACTCTTCCTGAGTATTTGCTGTGTGCCAGGTACCAGGGGTGGCCCTGGCATGAAGCTCACAACAACCCTCTTGAAGGTAGCTGCAACCATCCCTGTGCTACAGATGGGTAAGGAAAAGCAGAGAGCTGAGGTCATCATGGAGACAGGCGGAAGGGAAGCCCTAAACACAGCAGAATGGGGTCTTCGTGCTCAGCCTCGTGCAGCGCATGCTTCTGGCCACCCAAGTTCTATGCCAGGTACCAGCATCCTGTGCATATTACCCTGGGGACCTGGAGCTCTGTCTGGCCTGGAGCCCTATCTTGCTCAGTTGCCCAGGCTGGAGAGCCGTAGCATGATCCAGCTAATTGCAGCCTCAACCTCCTGGGCTCAAGCAATCCTCCCACCTCAGCCTCCAGAGTAGCTGGGACTATAGGCTTGTGCCACCATGCCTGGCTAATTTTTTTTTACTTAGCAGGGACACCTCCGGACTGGAGGTCTGATGGGTCATAGGCTTTCCCAGTTGGATGGTACCCAACCACTCCTCACCACCCCAATGCCCCCACCCATGCCCGGCCTTCAGCACTCATCACGGAGAGAGACTCTTTATTTGTGGAATCCATCTGCCATCTCTGGGCTAAACTACCACAATCCTATCTGCTCACAGCCACTGGGGGCTCAGAGGCTGGGCACACAGACAGAGCCTACCTAACACAAGTTTGTTGCTCTCCTTGCCCTCATCACAGAAATTGAGTCCTCATTCTAAAGTCCAGCTAACAAGTGTTCATGGGAAGGACTCCCCATTCCCCAACCCCTTTGCCTGGCACTCAAGGCTGTGCTCAGCTCCCTGCCTTGGATAAGCAAGGGTCTATGCCAGGCCATGCCCTCCACTCACCCTTACCCCAAGTCTGCTGGTTAAAAATCCCTCCTGTCCTCCAAGATTCAGCTCAAACACCCCTCTTCCAGAATTTTCTCTTCCCTCTTCCCCGCTCTGGAGCCTGCCCTGTGCTTGCAACCCCCTTGGGGCTCCAGTCGGGCCAGCATGGCTTAGATTCTGAAGTCAGACAGGAATCAAATTGTTCCACTAAATACAGTCAATAGGGTTATTCTTTTCTTTTTCTTTCTTTTTTTTTTTTTTTTTTTTTTTTTTGCTTTTTGAGACAGGGTCTCGCTCTGTCACCCAGGCTGGAGTGCTATGGCACGATCTTGGCTCACTGCAATCTCAGCCTCCCAAGTTAAAGCAATCCTCCTGCCTCAGCCTCTCGAGTAGCTGGGACCACAGGCGTGCAACCCCATGCCCGGCTAATTTTTGTATTTTTAGTAGAGACGGCGGGTGGGGGTTTCACCATGTTGGCCAGGCTGGTCTCAAACTCCTGACCTCAGGTGATCTGCCCACCTCAGCCTCCCAAAGTGCTGGGATTACAGGCGTGAGCCACCAAAATGCTGGGATTACAGGCCTGAACCACTGCACCCACCCAGGTTATTCTTTTTGATTTAATCCACTCACTGTAAAAAAACAAAAAACAAAAAACAAAAATCAGGAGAGAATAAAAAAATTAAAATAATCCATTATCCCGCCACTCCAAAATAACCTCTATTTATATTTTGGTGAATTTCTTTCCTTATTTTGTTCTATGCCTATACAAACATACACACTTTCAGACATACAAAACTGAATCATCACTTTTAATGGCTTCATATTATGCCATTGAACAACGCCTGTTAATACATTGTTTCCATTCCATCCCCCATGCTGTAATGTAACCATTTTGTTACCTAATGCGGTACATTCTAGATGTGAAATGTTGGGGTGGGTTTCTCCCAGGGCTTTGGGCCACCTTTCTGCTGTCCTGTGTATTGGTGGAGGGAGTGGGAAGGGGGACGACCACCCTTGCCAGCCCCCATTTCCTGCCTAGCCTTTAGAAGATCCCAATACTTTAGTCACAGTGGTTTCTGTCTAGGGACACACAAAGGAGGGATTTAAAGACAACAAACCCAGCTCTCGCTGCAGTTCCACAGTCCCCAGGCTAAAACCCCGAAGCCAGCCCACCCACCCAGAACCATGGGGGGCCAGCGGCGGACCCTGGGCCTCCTGAACAGCACTCCTTAGGGGGGAGCGGCAGCTCACGTCTGTAATCCCAGCACTTTCGGAGGCCAAGGCAGGCAGATCACTTGAACAGCACACCTCTAAGATGGGTGACGAGATCCTGAGGCCCCAGGTGGGCACAGGACTTGCCCCAGAGCTGAGCCTGCTCCCTTTCCCACTCGGTGGGCTGTGTTTCCTCCTCTGTGACAGGAGAGCAAACCACAGGCACTGCTGGGGAGATCCCAGGACACGTGAGCTCCCAGGGAAGAGTGGCCATTTCTTTATAGCAATTCGCCCTCCGGTAATGATTTTAATTAATGACTGAGTGGTAATTGTTCTGTGTGTCTCCTGACCAGCCAGGAGCTCTACAGAGGCAGGGCCCAGGTGAGCTTGACTGGGCTGTTTCAGCCGCACCAGCTCAGATCCAAGCCCTGGGTGGGCCCTCAGTGGGTGCCCACCCCAAGCCTGACACACATGGGGTCAGTGGGGCCACCAGGACCAGGGCCCAGGTGTCCACCCCACCCTACCCGCACCCCTCCATCC
Organism: Pan troglodytes; assembly: GCF_028858775.2. NCBI lineage: Eukaryota > Metazoa > Chordata > Mammalia > Primates > Hominidae > Pan > Pan troglodytes. The sequence goes on along the minus strand of NC_072409.2, from coordinate 10,899,031 downwards.
CTGCCTGTCATGCTCAGAAGCTGCAGAAGGGCCAGGAATAGAAAGGAACCCAGAGAGAGAGCCGCCCTTCCAAGAAAGACTCTACCCGCCTCACCCTTGGGGCTCAAGGACAAGAATGAAGGGCTCAAAGCCAGTGAGTCACGCTTCGAGGAATACAGTCAGGAGGAAGGAAGTTGTGGATGGCCACATGGCTTCGTGCCTGCGGGTCTGAGACACGGAGGGGCCCAAACCACTCCTTCCACAAGGGCAGGGGGTACGTCACCACCCCAAGCCCCTCCCACATCTGCCCTGCTCCTCTGTAACCAACCCCCACCAACCACACACACACACATTCTGCACCTACCAGGACCTTCATCCAGAGAGCTTTGGGATCCCCATGCTCCCAGGATGTAGGACCTTGCAATGGCATTCATTCATTCATTCATTCATTCATTCCTGCTAGGGAACTAAAACAATTTGCACTAATAAATGTTCATTACAGTTATTGACCCCTCAGCATTTCTTGTGCTTTACACACATAATTTAATAACCTTTACAATCCAGTGGAGTAGAAGTATCATCATGCCCATTTTACAGCCAATGAAACTAAGGCATAAAGCCTGACCTAGGGTACTTGTTCACGGCACCTGACCTAGGGGTACTTGTTCAGCTGCTGGTGGAGCAAGTCTGAGCTGTGAGGCCACCTGTCCACCTCAGGGGAGCCCATGGTGAGTTAGCCCTCAGGTACTCATATCACAGATGGGAATTAGAATCACAACCATGGGCTGGGCGTGGTGGCTCAAACACCTGTAATCCCAGCACTTTGGGAGGCCAGGCAGGAGGATGGCTTAGCTCAGGAGTTTGAGACCAGCCTGGGTAACACAGGGAGACTCTGCCTATAAAAAATATAAAAATAAATTAGCCCCATGTGGTGGTGCACACCTGGGGTCCCAGCTACTGGGGAGACTGAGGCAGAAGGATTGCCGGAGCCCGGGAGGTTGAGGCTGCAGTAAGCTATAATTGCAATACTGCACTCCAGCCTGGGCAACAGTGCAAGACCCTGTCTCAAAAACAAAAATGAATCACAACCATGTGAGAAGGGCTATAGGTACACACGAGTGGCCAAGGGGCTGTGGGAGCTCAGAGGAAGAGCCTGATCCAGCCTACCAGGAGTGGGGCTACTGGCTGCAGGGCTTGGTCTGTGAGGGCATTTCAGGGTCTGGGCTTGACCTCGAGGGCACAGGACAGCCTGGAAGGGTCAGTCTGAAGGAGGGTGACACATGGTTAGTAGCAAGGTCACTCTACTACCAGAGGCTCTTATCCAACCCCTCCATTGAACCATGGGGGAAAGTGAGGCTTGGAGGAGAGGCAGGAGTTCACCCAAGGCCACAGAGGTCTGAAGCAGGACCAACCTCCCATCTACAGAGCTGGACTCCCAGAAGCCACACAGGGGACTGCAGGAAGAGGGGAGGGAGGGCGGGGGCTCAGCCCCAATTGCACAGGAAGTCTGCCAGGCTCCACCCGGGGGCCTCCAGGCAGGGCAAGCTGCCCAGCCCCCAGCCTGCAGGGCAGGCACCAGAAACAGCTCCTCTCGGATTCTGCCACAATCTCAGCAGGAAGACAGGAAAGCTGAGCTGGGCAGCCTGCTAAAGTCAGGCCAGGATTGGAGGTTTGGCCTCCCAGGACCAGGCCGGCTCTCAGGTCACTGAGAAAGTCACTCCTCTGCTCCAAGAGGGGCCCCTGCCTCTGGCCAGAGAGAAATGAAGAGTTTCTGAGATCCCAGTTGGCCTCGGGTCAGGGTGAGTGAAAGGGCTCAGTGTATTCAACCAGTTGGCTCAAATCTTTCCCCATCCTGCCACCCTCCTTGAGAGATGGGGTGACCTCCACTCTAGAGATGGGGAACTGAGGCCCAGAGGAGAGACGCCCCTTGACCAAGGTCACACAGTGAGCTGTGACTGTCCCAAGCTGGGCCAGGAGGGCTGACCCCAGGAGAGTCCTAGGGGGTCGGCCCCTACCTCCTTGGAAGAAAGGGCTGCCCCTTTCCCCCTCCTCTTTTCCTGGCAGCCTGAAATATAGGAGTAGGGGTGGGAGGGGAGGGTGGCTTTGGCTTTTTAAGTCCAACACAGCCCCTCACTGTCTGCGCATAGACGGGCCTGGGCTGTCTCCTCGGACACAGGCCCATCTGTGAGGCCCACACAGGGCTTGCTTCTCTCCCAGAGAGCTTGTTTGTTTACCCAGTTTTCATAATTATAAGTTCTGCAGCCCCACCCGGCCCAATCATTCCTTCCCTCACCATCCCTTGCCGTCTGGGGCCCTGCACGGGTGTGGGGGGTGGGAGTAGGAAGTCGGAGAGGGAAAAGCTTCATGCTGGGGTCAAGGCCCTGGGTTCCAGCCAAGCTCTGGTGCCCCTGAGAGCATAGGCATGTCCCATCATCTTCCTGGGCCTCAGTTTACTCGGGCATGAGAAAAAGGAGGGGATTGGTTAGAGGCGCTCATGGGGTCCTCCAGGACTAGGACGAGGAAGGGTCTGGGCCTGAAAAAGAAAAGCAGACACTTCTCATCAGCACCTCAAAAATCAAGGCAGGGCTAGGGGAGGTGTGGTAGGGTGAGAGGCACACACCTTCCCCAGCCCATCAGGCCTGCCCACCCTAAAGCTCAAACTCAGCTCTCTTTTCTACCCTTCGCCTCCCAGAGAATACTGCTCTCAAAAAAAGCAAAAACAAAAAGCAAAACAGAAGTGCAATTGTCAGCTCCCTCCTCCTCTAGATGCCTGAATCACCCCTTAAATCTCTGACAGGCCGGGCAAAGGACACACAGCTTCCCTAAGAACTCAGCTAAAACGCAATTGCCATTTACTGAGCAGCCTGCACAGGCCAGGAACTGCGCAGTGCACCTCCCAGAACCTTCACCCAGCCCAAAGGCAGGGAGCACCAATCCCATCTTAGCGACAACTGGACCTCCAAGGAGGAGAGCTGTGTGCCGAAGGCCACACAGCTTTCAGTGGCAGAAGCATACTGCCACCAGGTCAAAGCCAGACACGCTGCCTCTTGAGATGGGCCGACTGAGTGCTGAAACCAACATACACTCTGGGAAACATAAAGATCCACGGGCTTTGTAACATGAGCCACAGCACATCCAGCTTGATGGAATCTTCTTGGCTGGCATGAGTTCCATGAGATCAGGGCTCATGTCACTGCTTTGTCCCCAGTTCCCAGCTCAGGCCAGGAACAGGACAGCTTTCAGAGCAAGCTCTTCCTTCAATGGCAAGATGGCCTCCTGCAATGTGGAGGTGCTGCACCTGCTCTGTGCCTTCTGTGCAGCCTAAGGCCCACAGGTTCCTAAGGGGTCACAGCTGGAAGGGCATGCCCGTTGCACAGATAGGCAAAGTGAGGAGGAGGCACAGAGAAAAGGAAGGGCTTGTCAGAGGCCTCCAGGCACCCATCCTGGGGAGCCTGCCTCCTAGCCTGCACCCACCAGTGGTTCCTGGCAGGTGGAATAAATCAGAGGTGACTGGAGCACGAGTGGGTGGGCAGCTTCTTCCCAAGGGACTCCTCTTCTAGAAGGTGCTAAGCTTCACAAATTCGGCTGGACACAAATAGTTCTGCTCAGCATGGGGCATGGGAAAGATGGACAGCAGCTGCAGTTGGCTTGGCCACAGATGGGCAGGTGGGAAAGTGGGGTCTGCACTTTGCAAACCACAGTTCATTCTTCCTCCCCTCCTGGATGCCCAGTTACTCCCTGGGCCCCCACCCCTGCACGTGGACCCTCTACCCAGCACCCTGACCCACACCCGGCACTTCTGATCTGCAAGAGGAGGGCCTCCCTTGGCCAATGTCCTGTGTGAACCACATAGAACGGTAACAGTGGATGAACCAGGAGCCGATGCTCCCTAAGCACAAAGAGCTAAGGCCACATCATCTCACCGACCCTGCACAACACCCTCAGGGGCCTGGGATACTGCTGTGTCCACTTTACAGATGAGGAATTTGAGGTCCAGAGAAGGGAGGGCAGCTGCCAAATGACAGGGCAGTCCTGACAGCATCTCAAACCAGGTCCTCTGACTCCCGGCCTCTTTCTACTCTGCCCTTGGAGGGGAAGAAGGTTCTCATTTTCAGGGCTGCCTGGGAAAGGACTGAGTTTCCTGTCACTAGAGGAGTGGGAGCAGAGGCTGCAAGACCAGTGGTTGAAGGTCTGCCTTGATAAAACAACCTACAGAATCCAGACAGGTTTCCCTGTAGCCAACAGTCACGTACATCAGCTCGCCCCAGTCCTGCACAGCACCATCACTGAGGCCTGGCCACGCCACCCCCCCTGTACACACATATCCCTCATTGCACCCGACCCCCACCCACGCAGGTCCAGTCCCTCTCACCATGGGGTTCACCTCCTCCCATCCACACTCACTCACAGCTGACCCACCGGTGCCACTTCTGCCTGAAAATGCCTCCAAGGCCTCCCTGGGACCCTAAGGACAAAGGCCCTTCCTCGCCAAGACCAGCCTTTGTGGTTCCCTCTACCTCCCCCATCCTGAGTCCCAGCAGGCTGGCCCACCCCAGGCCAGTCTCCCTTACACCTTCCCAAGGAAGGCCTTTCCCTTTGGGAACATTGCTTGCCCTGTGAAGGGACAGCCAGCCAGGAAGCACACACAGGCAGACACCATGTGATTGTGTAGCTGCGTGTCCCCGGTGCCCAGCACAGCGCCGGGCACACAGAAGGTGTTCAATAACTATTGATTGAATTCATACAAGAAATAAGGACTACGTGTGTTGGGGGCCAGAGCTCATCACACCCCTTGATGGTCTCACAGGCATGCACCTCTATTTCTACATAGAAGCCACCAGCCCTGCCTTTGGAAGGCATCTTGAGACCCCTACAAAAGGGTTTTCAGAGGCAGAGAATTCCCAAGAGTAGATACTGGCCTTGAGGTCACAGACAGGGAGAAAAGGCACAGAGAGGCATGGCCATTGGGTCCAGAGTCACACAGCAAGTGGTCAATGGGACCAGGCTTAAGGCTTACAAGTCTAGTTCTTGACACATGGGTGGGCAAGGAGGGAGCATGTTCCCATCCATCTTCTCACCCTTTTCCTCTGTGCACTGCCAAATGCCAGACACAGAGTGGATGCTGCTGCGGAGTGACTGACCTTGCTGGAACCACAGCCCCATCCCACCACCCTCCAGGAACTCGCTGAATACCCCAGGTGTCCAGGGCCATAGGCTGGTGCTCCTCTGACCTTGGAAGGGAAGAAGATTCTCATATTTAGGGCTGCTTAGGAAAGGAGTGGGTCATGTCAACTTCCTGGAGCACATGGCAGGGAGCAGGGGATGCACAAGGCCACAGACAGACCAGACACATCTCCCTGGGTGTCAAATTAGCTCAATAAAGTCACAATCATAACAGCTACCACTCACATATTGTCACCTCCCACCAACACTGTTCTGCGCTGACCAGGGGACTTGACCTTCATACCTTGAGATGCCAGAACTCTCATCCTTATGTAAGGAGGGCTCTAAGACTCAGACAGGGTGACTGACTTGCCCCCGAACACCAGTCCATCCAGTGGCAGAGCCAGGACTCAAACCCAGTCTGACTGCAAAGCCTTACCCCAAAACCTCTGGGCTCCCTGCTTCTTCAGGCTTACCATCCACCACGTCACCAGGCAGGCCCCTTCACCTTCGTGGGCCAGAAGCAGCCCAGCTCCAAAAAAACGGGACCAGTCCCAGGGGGTGGACACTTCCTGTTCTTCCAGTTTTAAAATTTTTGAGATCAAAAGATTGTACCCTTCCATGACTCAGGCCCTAAGATTCTACCAGGAGAAGAGAATGGCTTTGCTCCACCCTCACGGGTTTTAAACCTAGGCATCTGCCCGGACTCCTTCCTTAAACCTCTGCCCAGCAGCGTCTACAGAATACCCTTCTTCCTCCAGCACAGAAGTGGATGGGGTGGGGCAGGGGAAGGAAAAAGCAGTGCAGGAATTTCTGCAACCGCAGGATGATGCTTGCAGGAGCCCGGGGTGGAGTGAGTCATGAGCTCTGCCCGCGGGGAAGGAGGAGGGGGGCGCAGGGAAGGAGAATGGGGCTGGTCAGAGGCTGTGAGTCTCAGACTGAGTAATGACGGGTGGGATAGATTTGTGCAACCTATGGGAGGGAGACTGACACAAGCTGCTCTATTCCCACTCGGCTTCTCCTCCCACTTCCTCTCCCCGCCTCCGAAAGCTTACCTCTCTTGGAGGCCTTTTTCAGTGTCCCCCTGCCCAGTCTGGGCACCACGGACGACATACTAATAGCAGAACGTGGTTTAAATAGCTAAGGCCTTGGACTATCCGATCCAGGCCTGCCACTGAGGTGGGAATTCAATAAGATGATACAGACAAAGGAAGGCTTGGCACATAGCAAGTGCTCAGTTAAACCGTTGCTAATGTTTACAGTTATCACTCCGAGCCTGATTACTGCCCCTCCCTGCTCTATCAACCATGTCTTCAGACAGAAAATATATATCCATTCCTACACACCGCAGGCTAGAGTCTATGGCCACACACCCAGAGGCCATGGTCATCAGTCCCCGTCCCCAGTACACAGGCAGCCCCTTCAAGCCCACTAGCCCTGAACGATGCTCAGAGATGGCAGGAAGGAGCCTCCCTCTAAATGCCCAGGTTGGCGGAAGCAGAGCACGGGAAGAGTTGGGCTGGGAGATGAATCGGTCTTCGACAGAGAAGTTGACTGGAGCCAGAAAAGAAACACACACAGTGGCTCTGTTTGCCCCTACAAACCAACATGTGAGAAACAACCTCATGTCCAGCATTAGGGAAAAAGCTGGGAAAGTGACCCTCTGTCCTCAAATGGAATAAAATGCAGCCTTTGGGGATGCTTCCAGGGAGGTTTTAATGACCTGGGAGAGATGTTTACTATAGATCATGTAGTGAAAGAAGCAAGACACAAACTTGAGTCATGGTCCCAGTAAAGTGTAATGATCGACACAGAAGGGAAGTACTCCCAGAGGATGAAGTGGTTATCGCAGGACGGCGGGTGAGTGGTTCCTATTCCTGTTTTTCCGCTTCACTCCTTGGACAGCAGGGAGGGCAGCCATGGCCCAGCGTGGGTTTAGAAAGGTCTCTTTGGCAGTGTGTGTGGGAAGGACTAGAGGCTCCGAGGAGGCTGGAGCAGCTCTGAGTAGGCGAGGCCGGCACTCAGGCCCCAGCAGTGGAAAAGGAACAGAGTCAGGGGGACTAGAGGAGGCTGGATGGAGGGGAAGGCAGGGTCAAAGCCAACAAAAGCATGTTATGTAAGACCCAACAGAGAGACAGCATCATCCCCAGACACTTCGCCCCCAGGGGCTGACCCGGACCTTGGCTAAGGGCAGCGGCCCAGGCCCAGGCACTGCTTCCGGCCAGCCTGGTCTCTCTGCAAAGTCCAGGGGAGCAAAGAGGAAGCCACACAGCAGGGTGAGGGGTGGCAGAAGGTGGAACCCCTCCATCCCTTCACTCTTGGCATCTACAGCCACTTCCCAAATGTTGAGAGGTAGATTTTTTTTTTTTTTTTTTGAGACAGAGTCTCACTCTGTCACCCAGGCTGGAGTGCAATGGTGCGATCTCGTCTCACTGCAACCTCCACCTCCCGGGTTCAAGCGATTCTTGTGCCGCAGCCTCCCAAGTAGCTGGGACTACAGGCATGCACCACCAGGCCCGGCTAATTTTTTAGTAGAGACGTGGTTTCATCATGTTTGCCAGGCGGCTGGTCTCAAACTCTTGACCTCAGGTGATCTGCCTGCCTCTGTCTCCCAAAGCGCTGGAATTACAAGCGTGAGTCACCGCGCCCAGCAGAGAGGTAAGTTTTTAAAATCACTTTGGAAAGAAGCATTATTTGTTTTGCTCAATAAATAATTAAGACACCCTTCTTCTCATATCTGGTTGTCAAAAGGATGAAAATGCTCAATGCTAAGGTCCATCTTAGCAGGAGAGTGTCAAACGCCTGCTGCCTTCTTAAAGGCTATGTGTCCATCTATCAAAAGGTGACCCAGGCAGGGCATGGTGGCTCACGCCTATAATCTCAGCAATTTGGCAGGCCGAGGCAGATGTATCACCTGAGGTCAAGAGTTCGAGACCAACTTGACCAATATGGTAAAACCCCATCTCTACTAAAAATACAAAAATTAGCCAGGTGTGGTGGTGGGCACCTGTAGTCCCAGCTACTCAGGAGGCTGAGACAGGAGAATTGCTTGAACCCAGGAGGCGGAGGTTGCAATGAGCCGAGATCATGCCACTGAACTCCAGCCTGGGCAACAAAGTGAGACTCTGTATCAAAAAAAAAAAAAAAAAAAAAAAGGTGACCCAGGAGTTCCATTTCAGGGCCTCTCTGATACTGGAATATTACAGAGGGTTTGTACCAGCAGGTTCAAGCAGCACTGTGAATACTAGCAAAATACTGGAAACAACCCAAATGCCCATTCACAGAGGGCTGGGTAGACAAACCATCCATGCACAGAAACGAACTCACCAAGAAAAGAATGAGGTAGTCTTGTGTGTTCTGACACAGAAAGATGTCCACCAATTTACCAAGTGAAAAAAATCAAACCACAGAAGCATAGAGTAATATCTCTTTTTATAGGTCGGGCGTGGTGGCTCATGCCTGTAATCCCAGCACTTTGGGAGGTCGAGGTGGGTGGATCACCTGAGGTCAGGAGTTCGAGACCAGCCTGGCCAACATGGTGAAACCCTGTCTCTACTAAAAATACCAAAATTAGCCGGGCATGGTGGTGCACGCCTGTAATCCCAGCTACTCAGGAGGCTGAGGCAGGAGAATTGCTTGAACCTGGGAGGCGGAGGTTGCAGTGAGCTGAGATCTTGCCACTGCACTCCAGCCTGAGTGAGACGCCATCTCAAAAAAAAAAAAAATCTGTTTTTATAAACCAAGCTATTATGAGCATGTACAGAGAGAGGTAGGTTTGGAAATGGTGACACACCACACTTAAGTGACTTCTTCTGGGAAGTGGGATTTAAGGGAGAAAGATGGAGGGTGCTTTCATGTTTTATTTCACCCTCCTAAATTGTTTGTACATGCGTTACTTTTGCTCAGGCAATCCTTCCACCTCAGCCTCCCATCTAGCTGGAACCACAGGCGCTTACGACAATGCCCGGCTAATTTTTTGTATTTTTACTAGAGACGGGGCTTTGCCGTGTTGCCCACGCTGGTCTTGAACCCCCCGGTTCAAGCAATCCGCCCTCCTCAGCCTCCCAAAGTGCTGAGATTACAGGCGTGAGCCACCATGCCTGGCCTGTGCACACATTACTTTTGCAATTAGACAAAATGTTCAGTGGTTGCCTAGATTTAGGAGGGACTAGGAGGAAACAGGAGTGACTACTAAGGAGTAGAGGATTTCTTTCCGGGCTGATGAAAATGCTCCAACATTGATGGTGGCGATGGTTGCGCAATTCTGTGAATATACTAAAAACTGCTGAAGTGTACACTTCAGGTGGCTGAATTGTATGGTAGGTGAATTACGCCTCAATAAAGCTATTATTTTTGGCTGGGCGTGGTGCCAAAGCTATAATCTTGGCACTTTGGGAGGCTGAGGAGGGTGGATCACCTGAGGTCAGGAGTTCGAGACCAGCCTGACCAATATGGTGAAACCCCCGTCTCTACTAGAAATACCAAAATCAGCCGAGCATGGTGGTGCGTACCTGTAACAGAGGGCTGAAGCAGGAGAATCACTTGAACCCAGGAGGTGGAGGTTGCAGTGGGCTGAGATTGTGCCACTGGACTCCAGCCTGGGACAGAGAGTGAGACTCTGTCTCAAAAAAAAAAAAAAAAAAAAAAGAGATGTTAGTTCATGGGCGGGAAGTTCACACCTGTAATCCTAGCACTTTGGGAGGCCAAGCCTCCCAAAGGAGGATTGGTTGAGCCCAGGAGTTCAAGACCAACCTGGGCAACATAGGGAGACCCTGTCTCTCTCTCTCTCTCTCACACACACACACACACACACACACACACACACAAATTAGCACGGCATGGTGGCGCATGCCTGTAGTCCCAGCTACTTGGGAGGCTGAGGTGGGAGGATCACTTGAGCCCAGGAGGTCAAGGCTGCAGTTAGCTATGATGATGCCACTGCACTCCAGCCTGGGTGACAGAGCAAGACCCTGTCTCAAAAAAAAAAAAGATATTACTCCAAGGTTGCAGGCGTTATATTGGGACCTTGAGCTGGCTTCAGTCTGGGGGAGATTTGTGGGGAAAATTTGGGATTGTTAGGCCCTCAGAGCTGAAAGGGACTTCAGCCATCGAGTGGCCCACCCACTTCGGTTCACAACTAGGGAAACGGAGACCCAGGGAGAGGAAGTGGCCTGCCCAAGGATCCTCAAGCCTCCCAGATCCCAGGCCAGGGATTCTTCCTCCCCGCACACTGCCTCGTGTAAGGAGGCAGGAGTCATCCTGCCACCAGCCCCGTGGGGCTCCTGGTGTGGAAACAAGCCTCTGCTTGCCAGGGGCTTTGAAATCCCAGGATGAAAGGTGCCGTGGCAGCAAAACAGCACCGTGGCCGGGAGCACGCTTGACCTTTGCCAGGACTTGCAGGCAGGCTGGCATTCACCTGCTCACCTGCTCGGGGCGGGCACAAAGCTGCAGGTCAAACCTCGGAACCCTAACAGGCCTGGGAACTCAGAGCACTGTGGGAAGGGATGTCTCTAACTCTGACATTTCTACTGGGGCAGAGAACAAGGCCTCAGGTAGGGAGGGTTCTGGAATTTTAATTGCCAGCTTTGAGAGTACCTACTGCTCCTTGGGTGGGGTGAGGAGGGTGCCTGGATCACTGGAGGCGGCAAATACACGCCCTCATTCCCTTCCAGCAGAGATTTCAAAGGCAGCTCACTTCCTCTGGAGGAGACTGGGAGGCTTCCCGGCTGCCCCCTTCCAACACCCCACCCCCCCACATCAGGAACTCCTCTCAGGTGAGTCTGGACCAGGAATTCGAGGCATTTAAAGAGGATTATAAATAGCACTGAAGTGTGGAGAAGAGAGAGACCAGCAGGCTCTGAGTGGGCACAACTTTCTTCCACCCAGCCTGGTATCCAGAAAATAAATCCAACCCTCTCCAGTAAAGGACACTTCACCTTCTGTGGTCTCAGTCCCCTCCCCTGTAACATGCCAGGGGAGAGAGGGTGGGCTGGCAATTCTCAGCCCAGGAGACGGGAAGACAGGGAGGCCCAGCACTGAGTATGGGGAGAGGAAAAACCCCACCGAATGCACGGCACACCCCACCCAGGCCCCTCGAGGGGCCTCAACAGGAGGTCCTGAATGGAGGGACTGTTACAGAGCCCCAGGAGCTTGCTGCGACAGGGAGGGGACAGGAAGACTCCGCCCTGGCCCTTCCTCCTCCCACAGTCCAGGCCTGGTCGGACAAGGAGGCTTTCCAGGACTTAACCCCACGCTGGTCAGAGGCTAGAGAGGGTCCGATTCATTTCCACATCACCCCAGTCACCCCTGTGCCCAGCCAGCCCCAGGCCTGGCACAAGGGAGGGACTCTGGCCTTGGGACTTGGCCCGGGACCACAGTCACTTGGCAGACCTCCCCAGCACCTCCCTGGTGCCCAGCATGGGTGCGGCCCTGGAGACATGGAGTTAAAGGACACCTGGCCACTGCTCTCAGGGCTTCCTGCTCTCAAGGGAGCGTGGAGAACACGGTGGTGAAATTCTACAGGACACAAAAATAAGTGCAGGCGGACGCGGTGCTCAGGGCCCACTAGACAGCGAGGGGCGACCCACCTGAACCGTCACCCCACGTACAAGTGCCTCTCCTATGCCAGGCCCTGTGCTAAGCAAGCCACATGAGTTACTTCACGTAAGCCTCCCAACAACTCATTAATAAGGAAGAAATCACTGACCCCATTTCAAAGAGGAGAAAACCAAGGTGTACAGGACAGATGTCTGGGAAGCAAATGCTGGGATTCCACCCAGGGCAGCTCCACCAGCCAGGAGAGATCGGCCAGAGAGGAGTTTCTCAGGCAGCCGAGATCCTCATCCTATCTCACCGTTCTCCAGAGTCTGTGGGGAAAAGGAACCCAGGCCCCCGCTGCAGCTCCGGCTTCCCCAGGAGCCTTGGGGACAGCTGTCCCTGGGAGAAGTGGCCACTGTGCAGTAATAGGCTGAGAGTAGGGTTGGCTGAAGAACAGGGTTGAAGGGGCTGGCGACTGGCCCTGAGGGCCCCCCCACTCTGGTGACCGGTCCCCGGGCCCCTGCTGCTAGCAGGGGCAGCCTGCTGTCTGCGCCAAAAGACATGCAACCCCACCGCCTCCGGGGCGCCCCATCGATCCCTGGCCCCACTCCCCAGGATCAGTCCCGGGCCTTCATGGGCCCGTCCTTCAGGAAGCCTCCGCCACGTGTACCAGGGCTGGGGCCCGGCGGAGCTGGGGACGGGACGGCTGGGGAGGAAGGTGAGCGCGCGCTGGCTGGGTCTGGGAGATCCCAAAGCTGGTAGCGGATGGGCTTGGAACGCTTCTGGGCGGGGACAGCCAAGGGTGGGCAGCAGGCTGCGACCCCTGCTCCAGCTCGGCCAGGGGTCGTGGGCTGGGGGTCCGCCAAGCCCGGGCTCCGAAGGGGTTCCGGGAGAGAAGGGGTTCCGAGTCCCCTTGAGCCGGGAAAGGTGGCGCTCAGAAGAGCGCGGGAAGGGGCGCCCAGGCTCAGAGGGAACGAGCTCGGACGCGGGGCACGCTCCCTGGCAGCTCCCTCCGGCCCGGCCTGACTCTCCCGAGCCCCCGGCCCCGGCGCCGACTGCTGGCCGGGGCGGGGGCGTGGTCCGGGGGTTCCGGCAGGACCCTGGGCGCGCGTGGCGCGGCGCGACCCTCACCTGCGATGTGCTGGCGCCGGGCGTCGTCCAGGTGCGTGGAAAGCACGTCCCCCATGGCCAGGAGGAGTCGCGGCCCGATCCGGCCAACGCCGCCGCTGTTGCCCGCGCTGCTCAGGCGGACGCCGCCGGCGCCATGGAGCCCGGCCCGCCCTGCTTCCCCCGCTCCCGCCGCTCCCGCCGCTCCCGCCGCCCGGCTGCGGCTTCCGCTCCGGCTCCGCTCCCGGTCGGGCCCCGTCCCTCCCGCCGGCCCCCTTGGCCCCCTTGGCCCCCTCCCTGCCCTCGGCCCTGCACCCCGGCGCCCCGCCCCGCCCCACCAGACCACGCCCCCGCAGGCCAACCCCGCCCCCTCCCCGCCCGCCGCCCTGCGCCCGCCGCGACCCACCCCGCCCCGCCCCGCCCCGCCCCGCCCTCGGTCCTGCACCCTCTGCGCCCCACCCAGCCCCTCCAGGGTCCGCCCCGTATGCCTCGCCCCCTCCGCTGCCTCGGGCGGGCGGGGCACAGGGGCCGTGGACGCCGGGACCGCCCTGGAGAAGGAGACAAAGAGAAGGTCCCAGAAAGGGAGACCGCGGAGAGACTGCGAAGAGCGCACCCGCCCTGTACCTAAGCAGAGAAAGAGACGGGGCTGGTGGGGGCATCTGAAAAACTGGGGGTGCTCTGGGGGACTCCAGCCTGAGTGTCACCCCCCTCCCCTCCCCAACCCTGCCCGCGCGGGAAAAGAATCGCGCCGAGGAGGATGTGGGGCACTGGCAGGGGACGCCTGGACCTACGGGCCGGAATTCGGCGTTCGCCCCCTCCTCTTCCCTGAACAGTGCCCCCTGCCCCCCCAGTCCCGCCCGCCACTGCCCGCGTTCAGGAAGTTCCCTGGCCTTGATTCGACCTGCCCCAGAAGGTGTGCCCGCCGGTCTTGCACAATAGCTATAGGAAGGGGGTGGGGAAGGCTCGGGCCCGAAGGCACCCCCGCCCCAGTGCCAGGCGGGCTTGCCTCAGGCCCAGCATATGGGCATTTCACTCGGGAGGCGGCTTGGGGGACAGAGCAAATCAGAAAAGGAAAAAGCAGTAGCACTTTACAGTTTGCAAAAGACTACCAGAATCAAAACCCGGAGACCGACAGGCACCAGCCTATGGGGCTGGGCATGGGTGGGTCGCAGTGCCAGGGGAATGTGTTTCAGTTTCAGGACCTCCCAAGCTGGCAGGGGAGACAGTCAGGTTAACCAGTGGGATCCCCAGATCTCAATCCTTCTTTGGCTGCTGGTGCTCAGATCTCCTGATCTGCACTGGGACAAGGCCATCCACTTTCTGCTTGTTGACCCCTGGTAACTAAGCACTCACCACTTCTCTCATGCATTTCACGTTGTTATTGGGCAGCTCTTAGTGTAACTGTGGCATAAGGCAGGAAGTGATGATGATAACAGTTAAATTTGCTGAGCACCTGTACTTCAGGCCTGTGCACACCACAGGAGGTAGGTTTGAAATGGATTAAAGTGATGCAGACATTCATTCATGCATTCAATCACTTACCAGTCATTCAGCAATGGATGGTCAACACCTGTGTGCCAGGCCCTCTGCTAGATGCTGGGGGTGAAAAGAGAAGGAAGCCCAAGCTGCCCTCCCCTCTGTGACCCTGGACAAGTGGCATTACTTCTTTGAACTTCAGCTACCTCATCTGTCAAAAGAGAATGATGCTTTTTGGGGGAGAGTTAAATGATATCACAAAATGCCCAGCATAGTGCCTGGCACCAGGGTCCATCATCTCTCAATAAACAGAATGTGTCATTCTATTATTCATAGTCCCTGCCCTCAAGAGCTTAGAGAAGCTTGAGGAAGGAGCAGAACATTCTGTTTTAAGGAAAATCACAGAGGGGGTAGGACCAGAACTGGAAGTTGAAAAACAAGACTTTTGACAGCAGATACTGAGAAACAGCATTCCAGGGAGTGGGGACAGCATGGGCAGGGGCCCAGCCTTTGAGGGCCGGGATGCATTCATGCGTCAAAGAGTCATCATCAGGTGGAGTTGAAGTCATGCTGGTTAGGGATCACTAGTTTCCTTTTATAGAGGTGGAAACTGAGGCCCAGAGAGGGAAAGTGACTTGCTAAGGGCACACAGTGAGGCAGAGGGAGAACCTGGCCAAAGGCCAAGTCTCCTGGCACCCAGTGTCTGATTCTCTCTGAGCAACCAGAAGCAAGTGTTGCTGATAACCTCTTTTCATTTTTCTCATAGCCCAAACTGCAGGGTCTGCTCTGCCCAGGGAGGAGCTAGCTGGAGCTAGCTGGCATCTGGACACCAGAGGCATCTTCTTGGCTGGGCTGGAGGCCTAGGCCAGGGGGGTTAGAGATGGGGCCACAGTGGCCTTTCCCCAGCCTTCGTGGCACACCCAAGCCTGGAACACCCACAGCCTGCCTACCATGTGAGGCCCCTGGCCCAGGGACGGGTTCCACCCTGGCCCAAGGTGGGACCCCAGATGGGGAGGCAACTTGAGCATCCAAAAGGTCTCCTCTTGCTTTGGAGACCTTCTGTCACATGTCACCTAATCCATCTGAGCATCCATGGCCTCATATGTGAGAGGCACATGAGATGAAAGTGGAAAGGCGGTCGGGCGCAGTGGCTCACGCCTGTAATCCCAGCATTTTGGGAGGCCGAGGCAGGCAGATCACGAGATCAGGAGTTTGAGACCAGCCTGGCCAACATGGTGAAACCCCATCTGTATTAAAAATGCAAAAATTAGCTGGGCATGGTGGCACGCGCCTGTAGTCCCAGCTGCTCAGAAGGCTGAGGCAGAAGAATCGCTTGAACCCGGGAGGCAGAGGTTGCAGTGAGCCAAGATCGTGCCACTGCACTCCAGCCTGGTGACAGAGCGAGACTCCATATAAAAAAAACAAAACAAAACAAAAAAAACAAACAGAAAGTGGAAAGGCATTGTAAACAGTAGGGTGCTATGCACACATGTGAATAGCTCTCCGCAAATCTGGGGCCAGTCCCTGACAATTCAAGATTCATTCATTTCACACCAAAAAAAAACTGCCTTGTCTAGGGGTGGGATGAAGGAGAATTGATGGCAAAAAAAAATCTGGAGGGAACTTTAGGGGGATAAAAATGGTCCTATGTCTTGACTGAGGTGTTGGTAAGAGAACATATTTATCTAAATTTATCAAACTGTACAGATGCATCAAACGGATGCATTTTATTATATCAAAATTATACTTCAACAAAGTTTATTTTATTTTTATTTTTGAGACAAGGTCTCTCTCTGTCGCCCAGGCTGGAGTGCAGTGGTGCAAACATGGACTCAGTGCAGCCTTGGCCTCCTGGGCTCAAGGCATCCTCCAATCTCACCCTTGGGCTACCACACCCAGCTAATTAAAAAATATTTTTCATAGAGATGGGATCTCACCATGCTGCCCAGGCTGGTCTCCAACTCCTGGGCTCAAGGGATCCTCCCGCCTAAGCCTCCCAGAGTGCTGGGATTACAGGTGTGAGCCACCATTTATTTTAAAGTGAAAAAATAAACATGCAAGCACCTACTATGTGTTGGATGCTGTTCTAGGTATTGGGGATAAATCAGTATGCAAGAAAGTCACGGTCCTCATCTTCATAGAGGTTATAGTCTTATGAAAAAATACAACAAATAAATAAAATGACTTCAGAGAGTAATAAACATTAAGATGGGATAGGGTGACAAGTGGGGTTGGGGTGGGATGCCATCTAGGAAAGTGGTCTAGGAAGGAGGAGGAGATGATGCCTTGGGACCTGATTGGCAAGAAGGAGCCTGCTTGAAGAAGGTTCAGGAAGAGCTGCCATTTATGGAGATGGACCACAGACCAGGTGTCACACCAAGGACTTTTCTGCCTCCTACTGTCCTCACAGCTTCTGGGGTAGTAATGATAAAGCCCATTTTAGAGTTGAATAAATTGTTGCGAGGATTTTTTTTTTAATGATATTCAGGCTGAGCACGGTGGCTCACACTCGTAATGCCAGCACTTTGGGAAGCTGAGGCAAGAGGATTGCTTGAGGCCAGGAGTTTGAGACCAGCATGGGCAACAGAATGAGACCCCGTCGTTAAATAATTTTTTTAAAAAATTAGCTGGGCCTGGTGGTGCATGCTTGTAGTCCCAGCTACTAGGAGGCCAAAGCAGGAAGACCTTGAGCCCAGGAGTTTGAGGCTGCAGTGTGCTGTGATCTCGCCGCTACACTCCAGCTTGGGTGACAGAGTGAGACCTTCCCTCTTTATAGATATATGTATGTACGTATGTATATATATTCCATCGTATGTATACAGCAATCCTTGTTCAAACACTGGAACAGGTAGGCACAGAGAAGGCGTGACAGGTAAAGGCGTGAGTGTGAGCAAAAGGAAGCAAGGTGAGTCCTTGTGGGGCCTAAGCCAGATGGCTGATCTAGGACTTCCTGCAGGGAAGGAGGGGTGGGCCCTGGCATGGACTGGTGGGACCCCAGATGGGGAGGCAACCTGAGCATCCAGAACAGAATTTGTTGTTTTTTTTTTTTTTCACTCTGGAAAGATTGTAAAGCTCTTTAAACTTTCTCTACTCTCTCTACTATATGTTAAGAAATCAATTATTGTAATAAAAAAAAGTTACAGTCTTTGGGTGGGGAAGGAATGAAGTTATTTGCCCTTTTTTTTTTTTTTCAAGGAAAGAAAAATAAACATAGTCATCAGCACTATGAAGGATTCCAGGAAGTTTGACATCAGAGAATTTCTCAACTCTAAAATGCTGGAAACCCCTGCCCTCACGCTGGAGGCCATTTTGATGTCCCCTTGTTACTTTTGAGTAAATGGAAACATCTTTTCACACATTTAGTGGCCATTTGTGGGTTTTATTTTTTTTTTTTATTTCGAGACAGGGTCTCGTTCTGTTGCCCAGGCTAGAGTGCAGTGGCACGATCTCTGCTCACTGCAATCTCTACCTTCCTTCTGGGTTCAAGCAATTCTCCTGCCTCAGCTTCCCAAGTAGCTGGGATTACAGGCACCTGTCACCATGCCTGGCTAATTTTTGTATTTTTAGTGGAAATGGGGTTTTGCTGTGTTGGCCAGGCTGGTCTGGAACTCCTGACCACAAGTGATCTGCCTCCCTTGGCCTCTCAAAGTGCTGGGATTACAGGTATGAGCCACCGTACCCAGCCTGGCCATTTGTGGTTTTTAAAATTTATATCCTCTGCCTGCTTTTCTGTGGGGATGTCTATCTTTTTCTTATTGATTTGTAAGAGCTCTTTCTATAGCAAGGATTTCTGAAATCTGCAAGGCAGAGGGATATCTGTTCTTTTTCTAAGACTCTGGACGCTGTCTCTATTCACCAGGGGCTCCCACTCCCTTTTCTTGGCTCAGGCCCCAGAACCTGGTGGAAAATGCCAGGGCTGTGGACAAAGGGTGGCAATGGTCTACATCTGGAGCAGAGAGGAAAGGTTCTCCCTGCCCACTTGCTGGGCCTGCCCCTCTTGAACAGAGAATGCCACCTACAGGTCCTGACTCATCAGGCCTTTCTCTGGAAGTGGCTTCTGCCCACTGCCTCCCTGCAAACCTGCCCTGCCCCTCCCCTCCCCACCACATCCTCAAGCATATTTGGAAGCAGGGACCCAAGGGCGAAGAATAATAATATTTGGCTTTAAAAGGGAGGGTTCAGACGGTCAGAGCCAGAGCTTGGACCGAGACTCAGAGAAGGAAAGCAATTTGCCCAAGAGCATTCCGCAGGAGCCCAGCCCAAGACCCATTGCTAGTCCTGTAGGAAGAAGGAGAGGCCCTTTCTCTCCCCATGAGTCCCTCTCCCTCCCAGTTGGCACGGAGTCCCAGCTCTGCTCTCCCCACAAACCTGTCAAACCTGAAATAGACCAGGAGAAAAAAAACAAACACCTCCAGTAAACAGCAAGGAGTATGAATGAATCAGGATTTTGTTTTTAAGGAATATCATGTATCTACCTCTGTTTACCCAGTTGGCATGGCCCATTGTGCAGAAGGGACCCTGGCACCCAGCCCGGACCTCCTCTCTTTATTAACTGTTGGGTGGTGGAAAGGTCCGTAGCTCACAGCCTGTTCCGTCTGTCACCTGGACTCAGGCTGCTAAACTCCCTCTTACTCTTTCAGTGGCCAAGCTGTCACCTCTCCCCAGCTCCACTGCCACCCCAAGTCCAGGGAATTGGCCTCCCTGCCTCCAGCCCCCCATGCATTCCTCACTGGGAGCCAGAGGAATTGTTGTAAACACAGATACGACCTTGCCATTCCCCCACTTCTAACCTTCTGTGGCTTCCACTGTCCTGGAGAGAAAGACTCCAGACATGGCACTGCGGGCCCCTGCCAGTCCCTCCCCCCACTTCCCCTCCCCATTCTCTAGCCACACTGAGATTTCACATCCTCAAACTAGCCCTGCTCCATCCCACCTCACAGCTTATGAAATATGGATTCTTTTTTTTTTTTTTTTTGAGATGGAGTCTCGCTCTGTCACCCAGGCTGGAGTGCAGTGGTGCGATCTCGGCTCACTGCAAACTCGGCCTCCTGGGTTCAAGCAATTCTCTGCCTCAGACTCTCAAGTAGCTGGGATTACAGGTTCCTGCCACCACACCTGGCTGATTTTGGTATTTTTAGTAGAGACGGGGTTTTACCATCTTGGCCAGGATGGTCTTGAACTCGTGACCTCGTGATCCACCCACCCCAGCTTCCCAAAGTGCTGGGACTACAGGCATGAGCCACTGTGCTGGGCCCTTTTTTTTTTTTTTTCTTTTGAGATGGAGTCTCGCTCTGTCACCCAGGCTGGAGTGCAGTGGCGGGATCTCTGCTCACTGCAACCTCCACCTCCCAGGCTCAAGCGATTCTCCTGCCTCAGCCTCCTGAGTAGCTGGGATTACAGGCACCCGCCACTATGCCTGGTTAATTTTGGTATTTTTAGTAGAGACAGGGTTTCACCATATTGATCAGGCTGGTCTCAAACTCCTGAGCTCAGGTGATCCGCCCGCCTTGGCTCCCAAAGTGCTGGGATTACAGGCGTGAGCCACCGTGCCTGGCTGTGTGAAACATGGATTTTTTTCCCCCATCTTGCCCCACCAAGCAGCATTCAGCCTTCAACCTCAGCTAATTACCCTTCATCAGAGAGGACATTTCTGCACCCCGCCCCCCTACTAGGTCAGGTCTGCCATTATTATCACCCCCTCCCCAGTGTCCTAAACTCCTCCTTCATGGCAAGCATCACATTCAACATGATTTTTTGTGTGTGCAGTTATCTGTTTAAATAGATCTTTCTCTCTGAGGACCGGGACTGTCCTCCTTCGACATGACATCACTAGCGTCAGTCGCAATGGGAGCTTGAGGGAGCACGTATGATGTGCAGAACACTATCCTGGGCACTGGAGGGGAACGTGACAGTGAGGGACCCACCTGGTCCTTGGGACCTCACAGGCTTGTTCATAGACCTATACCGACACGCTCATGCCTGCAGTGGCCATGACACATCATGGGGTACAAAGTCCCTTCTACAGTGCATGTGGGCCTCTGCTACTGTGCAGAGCTTCTGCTTGCAAACTTCCAGGAAGGGGGTGCCTCACCGCCTTCCCAGGCACAAATTCCGTGGTTGGATCCGACAGCACTGAAGTCAGGCAGGGGGCCGCTGAAGTGCCAGCAGACAGGCAGGGAGTGAGAAATAACTTCAGGATGATAAAGATAACGGAAGCGCCCGTTCATTGCAGGCTCCTGTGCTCAGTTCAGTGCTTTATAGCTTCTGCCTCATTGAATGGTCACAACTTTTGGGGGACACCCACTTTACAGGAGAGAAAACTGAGGCTTCATGAGGTGTAAGTAAGAGATGAGGATGAGATCAGGCACAGTGGCTCACGCCTGTAATCCCAACACTTTGGGAGGCTGAGGCAGGAGGATCGCTTGAGCCCAGGAGTTTTGAGACCAGCCTGGGCAACATAGCAAGACCTCATCTCTATTTTTTTTTTTTCCCAAGACAGAGTCTTGCTCTGTCACCAGGCTGGAGTGTAGTGGCGCCATCTCAGCTTACTGCAACCTCAGCCTCCCCAAGTGCCACAACGTCCAGCTAATTTTTGTATTTTTAGTAGAGACGGGGTTTCACCATGTTGACCAGACTAGTCTCAAACTCCTAACCTCATGATCCACCTGCCTCGGCCTCCCAAAGTGCTGGGATTACAGATGTAAGGCACCATGCCCAGCCTCTATTTTTAAATAATTTATTGTTATTTTATTTTAAAGTAACAGATGAGGCCAGGTGCAGTGGCTCACGCACTTTCAGAGGCCGAGGTGGGCGGATCACCTGAGGTCGGGAGTTTGAGACCAGCCTGGCCAACATGGTGAAAGCCCGTCTCTACTAAAAATACAAAAATTAGCCAGGCGTGGTGGTGCACGTCTGTAATCCCAGCTACTCGGGAGGCTGAGGCACAAGAATCACTTGAACCAGAGAGGCAGGGGTTGCAGTGAGCCGAGACTGCGCCACTATACTGCAGCCTGGGTGACAGAGCGAGACTGTGTCCACCCCCCCCCCAAAAAAATTAAGAGATGAGGATGAGACCCATACATAGCTCTGCCTACTTTAGAGCTGCAATACCCCACGCTTCCCACACCATCCTCCAGATCAAATACCCCACACTTCCCACACCATCCTCCAGATCCAATACCCCACGCTTCCCACACCATCCTCCAGATCCAATACCCCACGCTTCCCACACCATCCTCCAGATCCAATACCCCACGCTTCCCACACCATCCTCCAGATCCAATACCCCACGCTTCCCACACCATCCTCCAGATCCAATCCTAGAGTTCAGCTCTTTCTCAAACACAAAATGGGCTTCTCTGCTATATCTTTTTGTTTGTTTGTTTGTTTGTTTGTTTGTTTGTTTCAGGGATAAAACCTCTTGCTCTGTAACCCAGGCTGGAGTGCAGTGAGTTGATCATGGCTTGCTGCAGCCTCAAACTCCTGGGCTCAAACAATCCTCCCCACCCAGCCTCCTGAGTAGCTGGGACTACAGGCATGCACCACTACACCTGGCTTTAATTTTTTAATTAAAAAAAAAAGTTGGGCCAGTCACAGTGGCTCACACTCGTAATCTCAGCACTTTGGGAGGCTGAGGCAGGTGGCTCACAATGTCAGGAATTTGAGACCAGCCTGGCCAACACAGTGAAACCCTGTCTCTACTAAAAACACAAAAAAATTAGCTGGGTGTGGTGGTGGGTGCCTGAAATCCCATCTACTTGGGAGGCTGAAGCAGGAGAATCACTTGTATCTGGGAGGCGGAGGTTGCAGTGAGCTGAGATCGCGCCACTGCACTCCAGCCTGAGAGACAGAGCAAGACTCCATCTCAAAAAAAAAAAAAAAATTTTAGCTGGGCGTGGTGGCCTGTGCCTGAAATCCCATCCGGGAGGCTGAGGCATGAGGAATCCCTTGAACCCAGGAGGCAGACGATGCAGTGAGCCAAGATCCAGCCACTGCACTCCAGCCTGGGCAACAGAGCGAGACTTAGTCTCAAAAAAAAAAAAAAAAAAAGTGGCCAGGCGCCATGGCTTACACCTGTAATCCCAGCACTTTAGGAGACCGAGGCAGGTGGATCATCTGAGCTCAGGAGTTCAAGACCAGCCTGGCCAACATGGTGAAACCGTCTCTACTAAAAATACAAAAAAATTAGCTGGGCATGGCGGTGGGGCCCTGTCATCCCAGCTACTCAGGAGGCTGAGGCAGGAGAATCGCTTGAATTTGGGAGGCGGAGGTTGCAGTGAGAATGAGGCGAGATCTCGCCATTGCACTCCAGCCGGGGTGACAAGAGTGAAACTCCGTCTAAAAAAAAAAAGAAAAGAAAAGAAAAAGAAAAAGAACCCCTTGTCAGTGGGTGCTGTAGTGCCTTAAGCCTGTGACACTTTGGGAGGTCAAGAAGTGAGGATCCCTTGAGCCCAGGAGTTTGAGGCTGCATTGAGCTATGATCATTCCGCTGCACTCCAGCCTGAGTGACAGAGCAAAACCTCCTCTCTAAACAAACAAACAAAAAAGAACCCTGTGTGCCTTGTGTCCTGGGGACTTGTGCACAAGTCTTACCTCCCATCCACCCCATCCTCCAGAGTGAGAGCCCCAAAAGGAAAGGACCGGAGCTGGCCCAGTTCCTGACTCCTAGCACGTCCTTGAGAGCTGTTTGCTGCTGAGCCAGTGCCGGACAGTCACTCCCAGTTCCTCTAAGGCCAGCCGGGCGGGGTTTCGGGCCCCACCACCTCCCTCCCACCTCTTCCATGCTAGACTTTGTTTCCTGCTGGGCTGCAGCTGCCCCTCACCAGCTGGTGACTCAGAGCCTGGGCAGGATGACAGTGCCGATTGGGCCCTCACAACCCTCTGAGCCTTCTGTGACTCAGCTTGCGGTGAGGCTGCGCCCGGGCTCCCGGGTGGGGCACCTCCACCCCAGCCTGGCCCTCCTTCCTCTCCCCTTTAGGTCTTGCTGATTTCTGTCCTCCAGGTCTTCTCAGTAGAATGAGGATAATCCTGAATTCAGAACATATTTCCTGAGTACGGTGAGTGCCCAGGAGATGGGGGCTGAGAGCTGGCTCCTGCGCTCCTGAGAGCACAGTTTCCTGGGCAGGAGCAGAGAGAAGGCCCAGAGAAAGATGGGAGGGAGGCAAGGCAAAGGATGCTGTAGGGAGAGCCCAGAGCTGGGCCACAGGTGAGCAAAGACCACTGTGTGTTAAGGACTGGTCAGGGACCTGGGAGCAGAGAGGTTACGAGGACCGGGCCTTCCCACACCACATGGTGCCTCCGTGAGAATTAGCAAAATCAGTGAAAACAGGCTGGGACTGTCTTGTGCCAGGGCCCCAGCTGGCTTGGCAAATGCAGTGTGGGCTGGATTCACCCCCATCACCCAACGCATTTGTGCAGGGAGCCCTGAGTGAGGAGGCAGGGATGGTGCCGCCTCCTAGGGGACATTTGGAAATGTGTCTACGGAGGTGTTTTCATTGCCACTATGTCTGGTGTTTGTGGGAGTGGGGGAGTGTGGGGCAAGGGGAGGGTTATTGGCATTTAGTGTCTGAAATCCAAGGATGCTAGGTGTCCTGTCAAGGTGGCTGGTCCTACCAAGGGTGATGAAATATTCTCTGTACTCCCAAATCCAGGCCTGAGACCCCTCTGCTGTCCAGTTACATAGTGGAGAGGACCATAACAACTGTGACCTTGTGAAATTCTTCCCAGTGTTCTAAGTCGGTTTTTTTGTTTGTTTTTGTTTTTGTTTGAGATGGAGCCACGGCTGGAGTCCAGTGGTGCGATCTCAGCTCATTGCAACCTCCACTTCCCAGGTTCAAGTGATTCTCGTGCCTCAGCCTCCCGAGTAGCTGGGATGACAGGTGCATGCCACTACACCCGGGTAATTTTTGTATTTTTAGTAGAGATGGGGTTTCACCATGTTGGCCAGGCTGGTCTCGAACTCCTGGCCTCAAGTGATCCGCCCGCCTCGGCCTCCCAAAGTGCTGGGATTACAGGCATGAGCCACTGCACTCGGCCGAGCCTGGTTTTCTACCTATGCTACTTACTTTCTCTAGGGATGCCCTGCTCTGGAAATCTTCAAGGGAATGCCTTTTACCTTAAAGTAGCTCCCCTTCCTCCCTGTCAGGCATCTTTGCATAACTCTGAAGAGTTTTGAAGATGCAAAGTCCTTCCTCTCTGCCCATTCAGGGAAGCTTCTGGCCGCCCTCGGGGTGAGTGGGCAGTGGAGGGTGGAAGTTCCTCAACTTCATTACAGCTGTGAGGCCTCGGATTGGCTCTCACCACTCTGGGCATCCTTTTTTGTAAAATGGAGCCAGTAATTCCACTCTCCTGGTTATTGTAGGCTGGCAATGAGGGCATCCGTGGATGGCACCTGGCCCACTCATCAAATGGCAGCTACCCTCTCTCGTGATGATTGTCAGCATCTAGTGTGAAAGATGGGAAGAGCCTACATCAATTCTTTTTTTTTTTTCTTTAAGAGATGTAATTGCCCAGGCTGGTCTTGAACTCCTAGACTCAAGCCATCTGCCTGCCTCAGCCTCCTAAAATGCTGGGATTACAGGTGTGTGCCCCCAAGCCCGGCCTGCACTGGATTCTCATTCTGGTGTTACAAGGTGGATGCGGCCATGATAGAGGTTTGGGCCAGCAGGGAGGGTGTGGCACGAGGCCTGATGGCTTCTTGGAGGAGGAGGTGTTTGAACTAGGCCATCGGAGACAGAACAGATTCACTGGGAAAGTAGCTGTGTGTGCCAGGTGCACCAGCCGGGCTGCCAAGTGCTGATTTGTAGAAATTCTCTGGGGGGTTCTCTGAGTGAGGAAGAAGGATCCATGGGGCCTGGGCAAGGCTAGAAGTGACAGCCTGGGAAACAGGCTCAGGAGTACAGTTTCTTCCTTTTTCTTGTACTTGTTGAAGGCTAATTTACATATTATCAAATGCACCAGTCGCAATGAGTTTTAAAAATGTTTTGGCAGCTTTATGTAAGTATAACTGACAGATAACCTACACTCATTCAAAATGTACAATTTGACCAGGCACGGCAGCTCACGCCTGTAATCCCAATACTTTAGGAGGCCGAGACAGGTGGATCACCTGAGGTCGGGAGTTTGAGACCAGCCTGGCCAACATGGTGAAACCCCGTCTTTACTAAAAATACAAAAATTAGCCAGGCGTGGTGGCACATGCCTGTAATCCCAGCTACTCAGGAGGCTGAGGCAGGAGAATCACTTGAACCCGGGAGGCAGAGGTTGCAGTGAGCAGAGATTGCACCATTGCACTCCAACCTGGGCAACAAGAGTGAAATTCCGTCTCAAAAAAAAAGTAAAATTTGATGATTTGGGGCAGATGTGTCCATCCATAGAACCATCGCCACAGTCAAGATAATGAATATATGTATCACCCCCAAAGTTTCCTCTCTCCCCATGTAATCCCTCCCTCCCTCTCTCCCTATGTAATCCCTCCCTCCCTCTCTCCCCATGTAATCCTTCCCTTCCTCTCGTTCCATGTAATCCTTCCCTCCCTCTCTCCCCATGTAATCCCTCCCTCCCTCTCATCCCATGTAATCCCTCCCTCCCTCTCTCCCCATGTAATCCCTCCCTCCCTCTCTCCCCATGTAATCCTTCCCTCCTTCTCTCCCTATGTAATCCCTCCCTCCCTCCCCATGGAATCCCTCCTTCCCTCTCATCCCATGTAATCCCTCCCTCCCTCTCTCCCCATGTAATCCCTCCCTCCCTCTCTCCCCATGTAATCCCTCCCTCCCTCTCTCCCCATGTAATCCCTCCCTCCCTCTCTCCCCATGTAATCCCTCCCTCCCTCTCATCCCATGTAATCCCTCTCTCCCTCCCTCAGGCAACCACTATTCTGATTTCCATCACTATAGATTAGCTGCTATTTTCTAGAATTTTATAGAAATTGAATAATATAGTATTACTCTTTTTTATCTAGCTTTAAAAAAAAAACTCATCATTATGGCAGGGCACAGTGGCTCATGCCTGTAATCCCAGCACTTTGGGAGGCCAAGGCTGGCAGATCACTTGAGTTCAGGAGCTCGAGATCAGCCTGGCCAACATGGCGAAACCCCATCTCTACTAAAAATACAAAAATTAGCTGGGTGTGGTGATGTGCACCTGTAGTCCCAGCTACTCCAGAGGCAGGAGAATTGCTTGAATCCAGGAGGCGGAGGTTGCAATGAGCGGAGATAGTGCCACTGCACTCCAGCCTGGGTGACAGAGCAAGATGCCGTTTCAAAAACAAAAACAAAACAAAACAAACCAACAAAAAACAGAAAAAGTCCAATAAAACACTTGTGAACATCTGTGCATACCTTGATGAGGTTTTAATCTGTATATACAGGCATATAACCATCACCCGGGTCAAGACATGAAACATTTCCCGGACCCAGAAAGCTCTCCTGTTTCAGGCCATATTGCTTCAACTATTTTGACTCTTATCACAATAAGTCAGTTTCATTCCATTTATATTAAGTTTATAGAATTTCATACATATGTAATTTTTGGTTTTTTTTAGACAGGGTCTCACTCTGTCACCCAGGCTGGGTTGCGGTGGCACAATCATGGTTCACTGCAGTCTCAGCCTCCCCAGTTTGAGTGATCTTCCCACCTCAGTCCTCCCAGACTCAAGCAATCCTCCCATCCTCTCAGCCTCCCGAGTAGCTGGGACTATAGTCATGCACCAGCATGCCCTGCTAAGTTTTTTATTTTTTGTACAGACAGGGTCTCACTATGTTGTCCAGTCTTGAACTCCTGGGCTCAAGCAATCCTCCTGCCTCAGCCTCCCAAAGTGCTGGGATTATAAGCACCAGCCACCATGCCCAGCCAATAACTTCATATAAATGGAATTAAACTCCTTGCATATGATTTCTTACGGAAAAAAAAAAATGGAATTAAAGAACAATGCAGGCCAGGCATGGCGGCTCATGCCTGTAATCCCAGCACTTTGGGAGGCTGAGGTGGGTGGATCACCTGAGGTCAAGAGTTCGAGACCAGCCTGACCAACATGGTGAAAACCCGCCTCTACTAAAAATACGAAAATTAGCCAGGCATGGTGGTGCATGCCTGTAATCCCAGTTACTCCGGAGGCTGAGGCAGGAGAATCACTTGACCCCGGGAGGCAGAGGTTGAAGTGAGCCGAGATTGCCCCATTGCACTCCAGCCTGGGTGACAAGAGCGAAACTCTGTCTCAAAAAAAAAAAAAAAAAAAAAAAGAGAACAATGCAATCTATTTTTTTGTGTCTAGCTTTTTTTGCATCACACTATGTGTCTGTGATTGACCCGTGTTGTTGCCTGTATCAGTAGTTTGTTTCTTTTATTGCTGTTTAGGGTTCCACTGTACAGATCCACCACAAGGTGTTTACCCATTCTCCTTCTGATGGACACTTGGGTTACTTCCAGTTTTGGCTATTATAAATAAAGATGCTATGAACATTTGTATACAAGTCTTTTTATGGACACATATTTTCATTCTCCTGGGTAAACAGCTAGGAGTGGAATTTCTGGTTCATAGAGGAAGCGTTCTTATTACTAGAAACTGTCAAACACTTTTTCAAAATGTTTCTACCATTTTACACCCTCACAAACAATGTATGAGAGCTCCAGTTGCTCCACATTCTTGCCAACATTTTTGCTCCACATTCTTGCCAACATTTGGTATTGTCAGACCTTTAATTTTAACCTTTCTGGTGATAAGCAGCGGTATTTCATGGTGGTTTTGTTTTACATTTCCCTTATGACTAATGACTAATGTTGTAGACCATTGTTTCATATACTTACTATACTTAAAAAAATTTAAGCTTTCTGGGCCAGGTGCAGTGGCTTACGCCTGTAATCCCAGCACTTTGGGAGGCCGAGGCAGGCAGATCACGAGGTCAGGAGATCAAGACCATCCTGGCTAACGCGGTGAAACTCCGTCTCCACTAAAAAAAAAAAAATACAAAAAATTAGCCAGGCGTGGTGGCGGGCGCCTGTACTCCCAGCTACTCCAGAGACTGAGGCAGGAGAATGGCGTGAACTCGGGAGGCAGAGCTTGCAGTGAGCCGAGATTGCGCCACTGCACTCCATCCTGGGTGACAGAGCAAGACTCTGTCTCAAAAAAAAAAAAAAAAAAAAAAAAGTTAAGCTTTCTGTTTTTTATTTTAAAAGTAAAACATGCTGTGCATGCTTTGTAATCCCAATGTTTTGGGAAGAGGCCAGTGTTTAACACAAGCCTGGGCAAGATCCCACCTCTACAAAAAAAAAAAAAAAAAAATTAGCCTGGTATGGTGGCAACTGTAGTCCCAGCTACTCAGGAGGCTGAGGTGGGAGAATCACTTGAGCCCAGGAGTTCAAGGCTGCTGTGAGCTGTGGTTGCGCCACTGCACTCCAGCCTGGGTGACAGTGAGATCCTATCTTAAAAAAAAAAAAAAAGTAAAACATGCTTAATGTAAGACATTAAGACATTGGCTGGGTGCAGTGGCTCACACCTGTAAGCCCAGCACTTTGGGAGGCCGAGGCAGATGGATCACGAGGTCAAGAGATGGAGACCATCTGGCCAACATGATGAAACCCCATCTCTACTAAAAATACATAACTTAGCCAGGTGTGGTGGCGGGCGCCTGTAATCCCAGCTACTCGGGAGGCTGAGGCAGGAGAATTGCTTGAACCCAGGAGGCAGAGGTTGCAGTGAGCCGAGATTGCGCCACTGCACTCCAGCCTGGCGACAGAGTGAGACGCCATCTCAAAAAAAAAAGAAAGAAAGAAAAAAAAAGATGTCTAACTACAGAAATCTATAAAGTACAATAGAAACATTTTTACCTTACTCCTCCAGTTTCACTCATTGACATTAGCTAACAATAATTTGGTTATTGGTTTATTATACAGCCTTCCATATATACATTTTTCTATGTCTACAAAAACAGATATTATTGCGTACACACACACAGAGCTTACATTTTTGTAACCACACACACACACAGTGAAAACCTCTTGTTTTTTATTTTTATTTTTAAATAGAGATGAGGTCTCGCTTTTTTGCCCAGGCTGGTCTTGAACTCCTGTGCTCAAACAATCCTCCCACCTCAGCCTCCCAAAGTACTGGGACTACAGGCATGAGCCACTGTGCCCTGCCCCCCCTTTTGTTTTTATTGAGCATATACTATATGGAGATTTTGAGCAAAGGGATCGACATGCATCTTATCATTGAAATTGTTCAATAACTGTGGTAACTGGATGAGGAGACTGGAGCTTAGAAAGGTTAAGACAGTTGCCAAGGTCACACAGCTCACAAGTGGCAATGCCCTCACTTGAACCCAGGTCTCTGACATCAAAACCACAGGTTGATGAAATGAGATGTTCTCTTCTTGCAATCTTAGATTCACTCAGTGTTTCTTTTCTTATTTTTATTTTCAGACAGAGTCTTGCTCTGTCCCCTAGGCTGGAGAGCAGTGGTGCAATCATAGCTCACTGTAACCTTCAACTCCTGGGCTCAAGCGATCCTCCTGCTCCCAGCCTCCTGAGTAGCTAGGACTACAAGTGCACACCACTGTACTCAGCTAATTTTACTTTTTATTTCTGTAGAGATGGGGTATCACTATGTTACCCAGCCTGGTTTCAAATTCCTGGCCTCAAGCGATCCCCATGCCACAGGCTTCCAGAGTGCTGGGATTACAGGCATGAACCACAGCACCAGGCCTTCACTCATTCTTTCATTCATTCAACAAATATTCTTTGAGCCTTCAGAGCCACAGATGAGCTGAGGAGCCAGCCAGGTAGACTGACTACTAACATTTAGGAAAAGGGGGGTGTGATGGGAGAAGTAGGGGGAATAGCCCTGACCCAGGGCCTGAGTCAGGAAAGGGTCCTAGAGGAAGGACCCCTGAGGGATGTGTAGGATGCCCAGGGGAGGAGACAGCGTTAGCTGAAGAACGTGTGTATGTGTGTGTGCGTGTGTGTGAGTGCGTGTGCACGTGTGAGAGTGTGTGTGTGCGCGCTTGTGTGTGCGGGTGTGTGCGTGTGTATGTGTGTGTACAGTGCCTTGTTAGGGAGCCCAGTCCCTCTCCAGGGTGCTGGGGTCGAGTGGAGGCAGGCAAGGGCCAGCAGCAAGACCCTAGGACCCTAGGGCCATCTTAAGGAGTCTGCCTCTGTTCTCAGGGAAACCCTGCAATGGCTAGAGTGACAGTTTTCAGATTCTAGGGTTTTAGGATTTAATTTCTTTCCCTTCCCCTCCCACAAGATTATGCTGCAAGGAGCACAGTGTCCTGGTGGCTCAGAGGCCATCAAGGCACCCCCAGATCCCCACCCGCTCCCTGGGCCTGCAGGTGGACTGTTGACTCCAGCCCTGCTCCAGGATTCAGGCTGGCTCTTTGGTCATAAAGGAACCCATTGCCCCCTGGTGGTGGCTGGACACAGCTGTGGAAGGAATTCCAGACTCTGGCGGGGTGAAATGGGGACAGGTCCTGCTTCTCGCCTAGACCTCCCCATGTCTGTCACCAGCATCCCTACCCAGGTGTTCAGTGTGGGCTCACCCTTGAGCCCCCTCTGTCCTCTCATTTCTTTTCTTTTCTTTCCTTTTTTTTTTTTTTTGAGGCAGAGTCTCGCTCTGTTTCCCAGGCTGGAGTGCAGTGGCGAGATCTCGGCTCACTGCAACCTCCACCTCCCGGGTTCAAGCGATTCTCCTGCCTCAGCCTCCCAAGTAACTGGGATTACAGGCATGTGCCACCAACCCAAGCTATTTTTTTTTTTTTTTTTTTTTTTGAGACGGAGTTTCGCTCCTGTCGCCCGGGCTGGAGTGCAATGGCGCAATCTCGGCTCACCGCAACCTCTGCTTCCTGGGTTCAAGCAATTCTCCTGCCTCAGCCTCCTGAGTCGCTGGGATTACAGGCACAGGCCACCATGCCCAGCTAATTTTTGTATATTTAGTAGAGACGGGTTTCACCATGTTGGCCAAGCTGGTCTTAAACTCCTGACCTCAGGTGATCCACCTGCCTCACCCAAAGTGCTGGGATTACAGGTGTGAGCTACCATGCCCTGCCTAGTTTTTGTATTTTTTGTAGAGACAGGGTTTCACCATGTTGGCCAGGCTGGTCTCAAACTCCTGACCTCAGGTGATCTGCCTGCTTCAGCATCCCAAAGTGCTGGGATTAGAGGTGTGAGCCACTACACCCAGCCTAATGTTTTAATTTTTAATAGAGATGGGGGTCTCACTATGTTGCCCAAGCTGGTCTCAAAGTCCTAGGCTCAAGTGATTCTCCAAAAATGTTGGGATTACAGATGTGAACCACTGCGCCCAGCCCAAAATCTTATTTTAGTAATTGACCCAATAGTGCCTTTTGTAGCATTCCATAGTGCAGGATCTAGTTAGCCTAAGATTAGATATTGCATTTAGTTGTCCTGTCTTGTAGGCTCCATCAATGAGGAACACTTCCACAGCCCTTCTTTGCTTTTATGAGTACAGTAGTGGTTCTCAGCTGGAGGTAAGTTTTCCCTCCAGGGGACATTTGGCATGCCCGGTGACACTTTGGGTGTCCCAACTGTGGTTGTATTACTGGCATCTAGTGGGTGGAGGCCAGGGATGCTGCTAGATACCCTATAGTGTACAGCACAGTCCCCTGGACAACCAAGAATATCTGGACCAAAATGTCAGTAGTACTAAGGTTGAAAAACCATAGACTAGAGTGATCTTTTACAAATGTTAATCACATCCCATCACCTTCCTGCTTAAGTCCCTCCAATGGCTTTCCACTGCTTTCAGGATGAAATCCAACCTCCTCATCACCTACTAAGCCCTGTGTGACCTGGCCCTAGACCTCCTTGCCTCCCTCCCTCCCCTTTGTTCACTGTGTTCCAGCCACATCAACCTTCTGTTGGTTCCACAAACGTGCCCAGCTTGCTCCTACCCCAGGTCCTTTGCACTCCCTGTTCCCTCTGCCTGGAACACTCCTCTCAATAGCCACTTGGCAGATTTCTTAGTATTCATGTGTCATCTTAAATGCCCCTCTTCAGAGAGCCTTCCTGACCACCCACTTATTCTCTCCCATTACCCCCTGCTTTGGTTACTCATTTATTTATTTATTTTTGAGACAGAGTCCAGCTCTGTCGCCCAGGCTGGAGTACAGTGGCACAATCTTGGCTCACTGCAACCTCCACCTCCTGGGCTCAAGCGATCCTCCTGACTCAGCCTCCTGAGTAGCTGGGATTACAGTTGCACGCCACCATGCCTGGCTAATTTTTTTTTGTATTTATTTATTTATTTTTTTTAAGTAGAGATAGGGTTTCACCATATTGGTCAGGCTGGTCTCAAACTCCTGACCTCAAGTGATCCTCCCACCTCAGCCTCCCCAAAGTGCTGGGATTACAGGCATGAGCCACTGTGCCCGGACTGCTTTGGTTTTTTCATAACTCTTTTTACTCTATCTGAAATTATCTTGTTTATTGCTAGTCCTCCCTTGCCAGAATGAATGCTGCATGGGAGATAAATCTTTAGCCATTTTCTTCATGGCTATATCCCCAGCACCTAGAACAGGTCCTGGCACATAGTAGGCATGCAGAAATATTTGTTGAATGAATGCATATGGCCAAATGACGACAAGAATGGGCTTTGAGTCAGGCAGACCTCGGATTAAATCATTGCTCTGCCACTTACCAGCTGAGGGACTTTGAGCGAATGACTTAACGTCTCTGAGCTCTGTTTCCTCATTTGTATATGAAGGTAAAAGTGGTGTCTCTATCACAGGGGTGTCTGTTGATCTGATGAGCTAAAGCTTATAGAACACTCTGTCCAGGCACATAGCAAGTGCTAGATAACTTATTATTGTGTTTCAAACATGAATAAAGCAGCAGGTATACATGGGCACTGGGCTGAAGCCCATCCAGGCTCTTTCCCTCCCATAATCCCAGATACAATCCCTCCCTTGGCCATTTAAAGCTCTTGTAACTCTTTATTGCATTTGCAGGTGTCTCCTTATTTAACAGCTGTCTAAGGGCAGATATACTCCCTGAATGTTTAACATAGCTGCCTGCCAGGAAGGAAGGGAGAAAGGGAGGGAGGGCGGAGGGAAGGAGGGAGGGATAGGGAAGGAGAGAAGGGGGAGGGGAGGTGGGGAGGGGGGTGAAGGAGGGCAGCTGGGCTGGTGTTCTTGCCTGTAGTCTTATGGAAGAGGTGAGGTCCTCTGGTGAGATGGCAGTACTGGGATGGGGGATGAAAATTCCAAGTTTTGGCAAGTTGCAGAATAGGAAGTGAGTGAAGTACTCAAAATTTAGGGTGCAAAATTTTAGGGGGTACCAAAGACCTCAGTAATCGAGACAAATAATTGTTTAAAATTCAAAATTAGGCTGGGCACAGTGACTCACACCTGTAATGCCAGCACTTTGGGAGGCTGGGGCAGATCACGAGGTCAAGAGATCGAGACTATCCTGGCCAACATGGTGAAACCTCGTCTCTACTAAAAATACAAAGATTAGCTGGGCGTGGTGGCAGGCGCCTGTAGTCCCAGCTACTCGGGAGGCTGAGGCAGGAGAATTACTTGAACCCGGGAGGTGGAGGTTGCAGTGAGCTGAAATCGCACCACTGCACTCCGACCTGGCGACAGAGTGAAACTGCGTCTCAAAAAGAAAAAAAAATTCAAAATTAATGCAGAAAAATTCCATGATGGACAAAATGTCAAAATTTTAAACCAAACCAAGATTAGTAACAGTGCTGTGCTGAGCCATATCGGAGCCTCATGCGGGGGAAAAAAAATAATGATTCCATCACCTGAGTCCTGGCCCTCAGGCTCCTGCTGTTGCTCCTGACAATCTGCAGGTGGCGCCTGATTCTGGAAAATAATCTCCCGCTGGGTCCGTTTTCCAGGTCTGTGGAATTTAAGTAGATTCTCTTCTGGCTGGACAGTCATTCTGCGATAGACGATCATTCTGAAATCACAGACAAGACTCTTTCCCTCTCTGGGTCTCCGTTTTTCTGCCCGCAAATTTCATTTCTAGCTGGAACATGCCAGCCCTGAGTCCTCATTCATCCTTATTATTCATGCCACATCATCGGGCATGTGATTGTTCTTGTAGGGGTGAAAGTTAGCTGAAGTGAACTTATGATAGAAAGATGAATAGGAGAGAAAAGCATACAATTGTATTTAATGTGCAAAGCACAGGGGAATTGCAGAAGGACCACCTAATAGCCCCATGAGGTACAGACACTTAAATATCCTTCTTCATAGGGGAAAGGGGAGATGGGGGATCTAGGCAATTCTTTTTTTCTTTCTTTCTTTTCCTTTTTTTTTTTTTTCTGAGACAGAGTTTCACTCTGTCACCCAGGCTGGAGTGCAGTGGCACTATCTTGGCTCATTGCAACCTCCGCCTCCCAGGTTCAAGCGATTCTCCTGCCTCAGCCTCCCTAGTAGCTTGATTACAGGCACCTGCCACCACACCCAATTAATTTTTGAATTTTTAGTAGAGACAGAGGTTTCATCATGTTGGTCAGGCTGGTCTTGAACTCCTGATCTGGAGTGATCTGCCTACCTTGGCCTCCCAAAGTTCTGGGATTACAGGCGTGAGCCACCATGCCTGGACTTTTTTCTTTTTCTGAGACAGAGTCTCGCTCTGTCACCCAGGCTGGAGTGCAGTGGCACAATCATGGCTAACTGCAACCTCTGCCTCCCAGTTTAACCTCCTGCCTCAGCCTCCGGAGTAACTGGGATTACAGGTGCAGGCATCACCACGCCTGGCTAATTTCATATTTTTAGTAGAGATGGGGTTTTGCCATGTTGGCCAGGCTGGTCTTGAACTCTGACCTCAAATGATCCACCCACCTCGGCCTCCCAAAATGCTGGGATTACAGGCATGAGCCACTGCACCTGGCCCATTTATTTATTCTTTTAGTATCTTTTTTCTATTTCATTAATGTCAGGCTTCATTTTATTTTTCACCTCTTATTTTATTGCTGTTTTTCTAATTTCCTAGGCTGAATACTTGGTTTATTTATTATTTATTTAATTTTGAGACAGAGTCTCGCTCTGTTGCCCAGGCTGGAGTGCAGTGGCACGATCTCGGCTCACTGCAAGCTCTGCCTCCCGGGTTCACGCCATTTGCCTGCCTCAGACTCCTGAGTAGCTGGGACTACAGGTGCCCGCCACCGTACCCAGCTAATTTTTTGTATTTTTAGTAGAGACGGGGTTTCACCATGGTCTCGATCTCCTGACCTCGTGATCTGCCCACCTTGGCCTCCCAAAGTGCTGGGATTACAGGCGTGAGCCACCCTGCCCGGCCAGTTCATTTATTTTTGGTCTTTTATTAAAAATGAAAGTATTTAAGGCTGTCAATTTTCATCTGAGTACTGCTTTAACTGTGTCCCACAAGTTTTAGTATGAAGAATTCTTTTCATTTCCTTTTTGAGATTTTTTTGTTTTTTGAGACAGTCTTACTTTGTCGCCCAGGCTGGAGTGTAGTGGTGTGATCTCGGCTCACTGCAACCTCCGCCTCCTGGGTTCAAGCAGTTCTCCTGCCTCAGCCTCCCGAGTAGCTGGGATTACAGGCACGCGTCACCACACCCGGCTAAGTTTTGTATTTTTAGTACAGACGGGGTTTCACCATGTTGGTCAGGCTAGTCTGAACACCTGATCTCATGATCTGCCCACCTCGGCCTCCCAAAGTGCTGGGATTACAGGCGTGAGCCGCGGTGCCCAGCCTCCTTTTTGAGATTTTTTAAAACAAAGGTATACTGTTATTACTTGTGCATTAAAATGTAGTGAAAAAACTGCATAGAACTCAACCGCACTGTGGTCCAATTATATCATTGCAGGATTTCTCCTACAGTCGGAGGGAAAACCCGGGAATGAGGAATGCTGATGGACATAGCACTATCAGAGGACTTGATCCTGTTTCTCAGAGAGGAAGACAGACACTCTTAGCATAATGAGGGTCAAAAGTTGGGCCAGGCCAGGCACGGTGGCTCACGCCTGTAATCCCAGCACTTTGGGAGGCTGAGGCAGGCAGATCACTTGAGGTCAGGAGTTTGAGGCCAGCCTGGCCAACATGGTGAAACCTCATCTCCACTAAAAATACAAAAATTAGCTGGGTGTGGTGGCACATGCCTATAGTCCCAGCTACTCAGGAGGCTTAGGCAGAAGAATCGCTAGAATCCAGGAGGCAGAGGCTGCAGTGAGCCGAGATCACACCACTGCACTCCAGCCTGGGTGACAGAGCAAGACTCTGTCTCAAAAAAAAAAAAAAAAAGAAATTGGGGCTAGCAGTATCAATAATAGGGGATCTCATACCAAGAGAGCAAATGGCCCAACATTCATCTTCAGGGTAAAGAGGTCTGGTTAAAAAAAAAAGCGTATATGTATACACACACACACACACACACACACACACACACATACAACTGAAGAAAACGCCAAGGGAAAAAAATGTAAGCTATAACCCCAGAACACAAAACATAATGCCCTTCACCCCTCCTCCATGCGACCTGCCAGCAGAAAGACTGGGGGTGTGGCAGGGCGGT
Organism: Pan troglodytes; assembly: GCF_028858775.2. Taxonomy (NCBI): domain Eukaryota; kingdom Metazoa; phylum Chordata; class Mammalia; order Primates; family Hominidae; genus Pan; species Pan troglodytes. Next base: position 10,862,268 of record NC_072409.2, on the reverse strand, counting down.
GGGGGCAGGGGGTAGGGTATGTTTGTAGCCTTTCAGTGAAACAGGGCAGAGAACTGCTCCTTTTTCTTTTCTCTCTCTCTTTTTTTTTTCTTTTTGAGACCGGGTCTCGCTCTGCCACGCTGGCTGGAGTGCAGTGGCGCCATCACAGCTCACTGCAGCCTTGACCTACCTAGGCTGAAGCGATCCTCCCACCTCAGCCTCCTGAGTAGCTGGGACTATAGCACTGCCATTCCTGGCTAGTTTTCATTTTGTCTTGTTTTTGTAGAGACAGGGTTTCATCATGTTGCCCAGGCTGGTCTCAAACTCCTGGGCTCAAGCAATCTGCCTGCCTTGGCCTCCCAAGTAGCTGGGACTACAGGCTCACACCCCCATGCCCCACTAATTTTTTATTTTTATTTCGTAGAGACATGGGCTCTATCTTGCTATATTGTGGAGGCTGGTCTCCAACTCCTGGCCTCAAGTAATCCTCCTGCCTTGGCCTCCCAAAGTGCTGGGACTACAGATGTGAACCACCATGCCCTGCCCAGATGTTTTCAGATGGTTGGGGATCCATTCAGCAAAATAGCTGCTATTTTTGTTTGGTTTGGTTTGGTTTTCCTTTTTTTTCCCCTGCCCTTATTTTTGTTTTGTGTATTAAACATCTGCCTAAACATCACCTCCATGTACCCAGGGCTTGGCTAGGATGTATTCATAGGGGATGTATCAACAGGTAGGGGAAGGGTTATAGCCTGGAAGGAAGTGAGGGAAGAATTTGAGGGTTAAGGAGACAGAGCATCGGCTGGGCATGGTGGCTCACGCCTGTAATCCCAGCACTTTGGGAGGTGGAGGCAGGTGGATCACCTGAGGTCGGGAATTCGAGACCAGCCTGACCAACATGGAGAAAAAAACCCCATCTCTACTAAAAATAAAAAATTAGCCGGGCGTGGTGGCGCATGCCTGTAATCCCAGCTACTTGAAAGGCTGAGGCAGGAGAATTGCTTGAACCTGGGAGGCAGAGGTTGCAGTAAGCTGAGATCATGCCATTGCACTCCAGCCTGGGCAACAAGAGTGAAACTCCATCTCAAAAAAAAAAAAAAAAAAAAAGAGACAGAGCATCAGAGGGGGGAGTCCCTGTGAAGTGGGGGAGGGAGGCCTACACGAGACCCTGCATGGGAATGCTCCAAAGGTCTGGGCAGTAAGCCCCGAGCTTATGGACAATCAGACCAGAGACTCCAAGCCTGCCTCCCCTGCTTACCCAATGACAGGCACCTGAGATACTGCCAGGGCGGCCGCGGATGGTGAGGAGGGGAGCCAGGGCCCCAGCATGAGCCCCCTTGTCTACCTGCTCCCTGACTTAGGGGAGAGCCAGAGACATCCACTGTGCTTCAGGACAAGGAGCCCAGGGCCCAGGTTATGTGTGCATGGGAAATGGGGAAACTGATGTCCAGAGAGAATTGACTGCCCCGGGTCACCAACAGGGCAGGGCCAGACTCGGAGCTCAAACTGCCAGCTCCCCAGAAGCTAGGAGTCCTGCTCAGACTGTGGGGAGGGCTCTGGGCCCTGATTCTGTGGGGGGAGGCGGGGAGGTGCTGCTGTCAGGGAGAGGGGTGAGTGGGGAAAAGCGGGGGTGGGGAGACAAAAGGAGAGGGAGGGAGGGAGGAGGTTGGCAGGGCAGACAACCTGTGTTTAATGTTGAGTTAGCAGGAGGCGCCTCTGCTTTTCACAGCAAAATATAGGCAGGTCGTAGAGGCTCAGTGATCCTCTCGCCTTGACCTTTCAAAGCTTTGGAATTACAGGTGTGAGCCATCCAAATTGTTGAAGCTTCAGGCCCCAGAAAACCTGGATCCTCCCTGGCTCCGTGGGTGGCCCATCATTAGATCCAGGGAGCACCATGGCAGGGTAAGATCCTGACTTAGGAGTACTTTGCCTTCTCCAGTTATGACAGGGCACCCTGGGTGTCCTCATCATCCGCCCCCAGCACCAGTGTCTTGTAAAGAAGACCTAGAAAAGCTTTCAGTAGCCTGAGGCTGTCTTTAAGAAAAAGAAAACAAGGCCAGACACGGTGGCTCATGCCTGTAATCCCAGCACTTTGGGGCCGAGACAGGTGGATCACTTGAGGTCAGAGTTGGAGACCAGCCTGGGCAACATGGTGAAAACCCATCTCTACTAAAAATACAAAAATTAGCGGGGCGTGGTGGTGCGCCTGTAATCCGAGCTACTCAGGAGGCTGAGGCAGGAGGATTGCTTGAACCCAGGAGGCGGAGGTTGCAGTGAGCAGAGATTGCAGCACTGCACTTCATTCTGGGTGACAGGGCAAGAGTCCATCTCAAGCAAAACAAAACAAAACAAAACTCCAAATACAGAATTAGGTACAGAGCCTTGGAAGGAGACATGCCCTTCGAAGGAGTACATCCGTCTCTGCTCAGAGCCAGCTCTGGTTTCTACTTCCTCATCCTCTGTAACCCAAGTCCCACCACTTCCTGATGGGAAGGTGGGAGCAGCAGTAGCAAGGGCATGGATGTAGGGTCAGACGAACCTCAGCTAGAAATCTGGCCAAGCCACCTCCTGCATGACCCAGACAAGTCTCTGAATTATTTAAAAATTATTATTATCAGCCGGGCGTGGTGGCTCATGCCAGTAATCCCAGCACTTTGGGAGGCCGAGGCAGGTGGATCCCCTGAGGTTAGGAGTTCGAGACCAGCCCGGCCACCGTGGTGTAACCCTCTCTTTACTAAAAATACAAAAATTAGCCAGGTGTGGTGTCACGTGCCTGTAATCCTAGCTACTCGGGAGGCTGAGGCAGGAGAATCGCTTGAACTGGGAGGTGGAGGTTGCAGTGAGTCAAGATCATGCCACTGCACTCCAGCCTGGGTGACAGAGTGAGACTCCGTCTCCAAAAAATAAATAAAATAAAATAATTATTATTTATTTATTTATTTTTGAGATGGAGTCTCGCTGTCACCCAGGCTGGAATACAGTGGCGCGATCTTGGCTCACCGCAACCTCCACCTCCCAGGCTTATGCAATTCTCCTGCCTCAGCCTCCCAAGCAGCTAGGATTACAGGCATGCGCCACCACACCTTGCCAGTTTTTGTGTTTTTCGTAGAGATGGGGTTTCACCATGTTGGCTGGGCTGGCCTGGAACTCCTGACCTGAAGTGATCCGCCTGCCTTGGCCTCCCAAAGTGCTGGGATTACAGGCGTGAGCCACCGCACATGGCCATTATTATTATTTTAAATTTTATTTTGTTTAATTTTTTTTTTTGAGACAGGGTCTCACTCTGCCACCCAGGCTGGAGTGCAGTGACATAATCACAATCATGGCTCATTGCAGCCTCAAACTCTTAGGCTCAAGCAATCCTCCCACCTCAGCTTCCTGAGTAGCTGGGATCACAGGCATGTGCCACCACACCCGGCTAATCTTTTTATTTTTTGTAGAGATGTTAGGGGGGTGTGTCTCATTATGTTGCCCAGGCTGGTCTTGAACACCTGGGCTCAAGTGATCTTCTCAAATTGACCTCTCAAAGCTGTGGGATTACAGGTGTGAGCCACCACACACGGCAGCCTATATTTTTATTATTTATTTATTTATTTATTTTGAGACTGAGTCTTGCTCTATCACCCAGGCTGGAGTGCAGTGGCGCAATCTCCACTCATTGCAACTTCAGCCTCCCAGGTTCAAGTGATTCTCCTGCCTCAGCCTCCCAAGTAGCTGGGACTACGGGTGCACACCATCACGCTCAGCTAATTTTTGTATTTTTAGTAGAGAATTGGTTTCGCCATGTTGGCCAGACTGGCCTCGAACTCCTGATTTCAAGTGATCCTTTTGCTTCGGCCTCCCAAAGTGCTGGGATTACAGGTGTGAGTCACCATGCCCAGCCTGTCCCTGCTTTCTTGAAACCTCAGTTTTTTCCTCTGTAAAATGGGCATGCCTATATTTACCTCCCCAAGACTACCGTAAAAATTATATTATGCATAGCACTTAGGACAGTGCCTCACGTATCATAAGTGCCCAATAAATGGTATGTCTGATATATCATATACATTCCATATATGATTATAATAATTATCCAAAATGGTTTCAAGTTTTGCCTTTAATGGCACTTCTTCCAGGAGGCTCTTTAAAAAAAAATCAAAGTATAATATACATGCAATAAAATACACACTTCTTTTTTTTTTTTTTTTTGAGATGGCGTTTCACTCTTGTTGCCCAGGCTGGAGTGCAATGGCACAATCTCGGCTCACTGCAACCTCTGCCTCCTGGGGTTCAAGCGATTCTCCTGCCTCAGCCTCCCGAGTAGCTGGGATTACAGGCATGCGCCACGACGCCCGGCTAATTTTGCATTTTTAGTAGAGACGGGGTTTCTCCATGTTGGTCAGGACGGTCTCAAACTCCTGACCTCAGGTGATCTGCATGCTTCGGCCTCCCAAAGTGCTGGGATTACAGGCGTGAGCCACTGCGCCCAGCCAAAATATATAATTCTTAAGTGAGCAGCTCCATGAATTTTTACATAAATATGCACCATGTTACCACCACCCACATCAAGACACAGAGCGTTTCCAAAGTCCCTCTCATCTCTCTTCCCAGTCAATACTCTTCACCCTCCATCCCCATGAGACAAACATTATTCTAATTTCCTTTATCATAGACTGTTCTTAAAACTTTATATGCATGGAATCATAATGTATACTTTTGTGTCTGGCTCAAAATGGCTCTGAAATCTAGACAGGCAACAGAGCTGTGTGGGAAGGAGTCCAGGATTTGGGCTCAGAAACGCCAGGCTCAAGTCCTGGTTTGGCTTGGAATTTGCTACATTCATGCCCCAGGATGTGTCGTGTCTGTTTCCTCACCTAGAAAATGCGTAGAAGTCATCATGAGATCTTGTGCTGCTGGGTGCAGTGTCACCCACCTGTAGTCCCAGCTACTCTGGAGGCTGAGGTGGGACGATGCTTGAGGCCAGGAGTTCCAAGCTGCAGTGAGCTATGGTTATGCTTGTGAATAGCTACTGCACTTCAGCCTGGGCAACATAGTGAGACCCCGATCTCTAAAAAAAAAAAAATATATATATATATATATACACATATATATATATTAGATATTGTGCATGAAGCACTCAGCACATAAGAGTTCTCAGGAAGTGGCAGGTGTTATTTTTTTGTTTTGTTTTGTTTTGTTTTTGAGACGGAGTCTTGGTCTGTCACCAGGCTAGAGTGCAGTGGCACAAACTCGGCTCACTCGGCTCACTGCAACCTCCGCCTCCCGGGTTCAAGTGATTCTCCTGCCTCAGCCTCCCAAGTACCTACAGGTGTGTGCCACCATGCCCAGCTAATTTTTGTATTTTTAGTAGAGATGGGGTTTCACCATATTGACCAGGATGGTCTCAATCTCCTGACTTCATGATCCGCCCACGTCGGCCTCCCAAAGTGCTGGGATTACAGGCGTGAGCCACCACACCACCCGGCCAAGAGGTATTATTCTTATTCGTCTCAATTACGTTCAGCCCCTCCCATTCCTGCCCCCAGGGTAGGACTCCATAGTGTCCAGCCTGAACTCTTGCACCAGCCTCCCAGGGGCCTCCCACCCTGGTACCTTCACCTCTGTTGCAGCCTCCAGTCTGCCGCCAAGTGGGCTGTGCCAACGTGAACATGCCAGATCACAGGTCACTGGGCCTTCCTCACCCATGCTGTTGCCTCTGCTCAGAATATTCTCTGCTTCCCACGCCCCTCCTCAACCTGCAAATTCTAGCTCAGCTTTTAGGTTTCAACTTTGCCTTTCCCCAAGAGTCCTTTCGAGGTCCCAGGCTGGGCTGCATGTCCCCATCTGTCCTCCTAGATCCTCTGTTGCACCCCTGGCAGAGTGCTCAGCCCTGCCTTACTGGAAGTCCCCGAGGGCGTGATTATGTCTATAAGTTCAACCTGGAGTGCTCGGCACAGGCAGAGTGCCTGGCACACAACAGGTGTAAGCAGGCAGCAGGACCCCAGGGATTCTAGGAATTTAATCAACTTGAGCAATCAGCCTGCTTTACAGCCTTCCTCCCTGCGGCCTGTTCCTCCCCAAACCCTGTAGAATTTGGCCACCTTGTTGGTTTAAACCAGCTCTTGACAGACCCTGGCAACTTATAGATGAACTCAAGTGAACTTTCCTCATTAGTACACTGAAGTCTCCACCCCGGAGGAGCTATAGCTTCTTACCCTAACACCACACTCATGTGCTGGCATGATGACACACTGACTCTGTGCAACTGGGACCCCTCCTCTACATGCCACAACGCACCCTCTCCTCTCTCTGTCGCCCCCTAAAACCCTCCTGTCACTTTTCTTCAGGGAGGCACTGCTTTGGAGAATACTCCCAGTGCCCTCCTTACTTGCACCAAGTAATAAAACTCCTACTAATCAAAACCCGAGTCTTGCGGTTACTTACCAGGTGAACAAACACTGGTGTTTTATTTTTGTTTGTTAACACGGGCACATGATAACTATTTATTGAATGTTAAACAGATGAATAAATAAATGCCACTTTTTTTTTTTTTTTTTTTTTTGAGACGGAGTCTCCCTCTATCACCAGGCTGGAGTGCAGTGGCGCGATCTCGGCTCACTGCAACCTCCGCCGCCCAGGTTCAAGTGATTCTCTTGCCTCAGCCTCCCAAGTAGCTGGGACTACAGGCACGTGCCACCACGTCCAGCTAATTTTTGTATTTTTAGTTAGAGATGGGGTTTCGCCATGTTGGCCAGGATAGTCTCGATCTCTTGACCTCGTGATCCACCTGCCTCGGCCTCCCAGTGTGCTGAGATTACAGGTGTGAGCCACCGCACCCGGCCTTTTTTTTATTATTATTTAAATGGAGTCTCGCTCTGTCACCCAGGCTGGAGTGTAGCGGCACAATCTTGGCTCACTGCAACCTCTGCCTCCTGGGTTCATGCCATTCTCCTGCCTCAGCCTCCCAAGTGCCTGGGATTACAGGCACTTGCCACCATGCCTGGCTAATTTTTGTATTTTTAGTAGAGATGGGGTTTCACCATGTTGGCCAGGCTGCTCTTGAACTCCTGGCCTCAGGTGATCCGCCCACCTCAGTGGGCAGAGTGAGCCGAGTGAGCTGAGTTTGTGCCACTGCACTCTAGCCTGGCGACAGAGCGAGACTCTGTCTCAAAAACAAACAAACAAAAAAACAAAAAAAGGAATAACACCTACCACTTCCTGAGAACTCTTATGTGCTGAGTGCTTCATGCACAATATCTTTTTTTTTTTTAAGAGATCGGAGTCTCACTATGTTGCCCAGGCTGGAGTGCAGTAGCTATTCAAAAACATCCCAAAGTGCTGGGATTATAGGCATGAACCACCATGCCCGGCCTAAGTGTCACTTCTATATTTGAAAACCTTCCATGGTTTCTCACGGAGAGAGAAATAAAGTCCAAACCACAGTGTACTGCATTCCACTTCCGTCCTCATCTGCCACATGCCAGGGTCTAAATCCCTGCCCTATCATTTATTGGCTGTGTGACCCTGGACAAATGGCTGTTTCCTCATCTGTAAAATGGGGATAATAATAGTAACTACCTCATAGGATGATTGTGAGGTTGAAATGAGTACATACATGTATACTCATTTGAGTATATATATATTGTGAGAGAGAGGGAGAGACAGAGTCTTGTTCTGTCACCCAGGCTGGACTGCAGTGGTGCCATCATGGCTCACTGCAGCCTTGATCTCCTGGGTTCGAGTGATCCTCCCACCTCAGCCTCCCGAGTAGCTGGAACTACAGGCATGTGCCACCATGCCTGGCTAATTTTTACATTTTTTGTTGAGACAGGGTTTTGCCATGTTGCCCAGGCTGGTCTCTAACTCCTGGGCTCAAGCACTCTTCCCACCTCGATACCCTGAAGTGCTGGGATTATAGATAGGCCTGAGCCACCACACTCAGCCCACGCCCTGACTAATGAATAAGTCAGTTTATTATTGACTTTTTATTGTTTTTATTTATATTTATTTTTTTACGTCCTAACATAAATTGCTGAGATATTTATTGTTTTTCCCTCTAGAATGTCAGCTTCTTGTCCACAGGGATTTTTCTCTTTTGTTCCTTGCTGTATCACCACTGCCTAGATTAATGACTGGCACCCAGTAAGCGCTCAATAAATATTGCTAAATGCCACCACACCACACTTTCTTTGCCTATGCCAGAGGTGCCCAAACATAGCAGCTTTTATGTCTCAGTGATTTTTTTTCATAGCAGTCCTAGGTCAAAAGAAATAGCTAACCAGGGCTGGGTATAATGGCTCATGCCTGTAATTCCAGCACTTTGGGAGACTGAAGTGGGAGGATTGCTTGAGGCCAGGAGTTCGAGACCAGCCTGGGCTACATAGCAAGACCCTTTCTCTACAAAGAAAAAAAAAATACCTAACTTCTGTTTCCTCCCCCTCTCCTTCTCCCTTTCTCTCTTTCCCCTTTTCTTTGCCCTCTCTTTGCCCTTCTGCATGGGATGATGCAGCAAGAAGGCCCTCACCAGATGCCAGTATCTTGATCTTGGACTTCCCAGCCTCCAGAACTATGAGAAATTTCTGTTATTTATAAATTACCCAGTCTATGGGATTCTGTTTTAGCAGCAGAAAATGGAGTAAGACACCATGGTTACTTAGTTAATGGGATATGTGTACTTTCTTGGAATCTTGGAATCACATTAGATACCAATTCTTTCTTTCTTTCCCTTCCTTCCTTTTCTTTCTCTCTCTCTCTTTCCCTCCCTCCCTCCCTTCCTTCCTTCCTTTTTGAGACAGGGTCTTGCTCTGTCACCCAGGCTGGAGTGCAGTGGTGAGATCACGGCTGATTGCAGCCTGAAACTCCCAGCTCAAGTGATTCTCCCACCTCAGCCTTACTAGTAGCTGGGACCGCAGGCACACACCACCATGCTCAGCTAGCTTTTATTATTATTATTTTTTTATTATTATTAGTTTTTCAAGATGGAGTCTCGCTCTGTCACCCAGGCTAGAGTGCAGTGGCACCATCTCGGCTCACTGCAACCTCTGCCTCCTGGGTTCAAGTGATTCTCCTGCCTCAGCCTCCTGAGTAGCTGGGATTACAGGCGCACATCACCACACCCAGCTAAATTTTGTATTTTTAGTAGAGATGGGGTTTCACCATGTTGGCCAGGCTGGTCTTGAACTCCTGACCTTGTGATCCGCCCACCTCGGCCTCTCAAAGTGCTGGGATTACAGGCATAAGCCACTGAGCCCGGCCTTTTTTTTTTTTTTTTTACATCCAAGTAGTCAGTGAATAGCTAGCTTTTGTATTTTTCCCAGAGACAGGATTTTGCCATGTTGCCCAGTCTGGTCTCAAACTCCTGAGCTCAAGCGATCCTCCTACCTCAGCCTCACAAAGTACTGGGATTACAAGTATAAACCACCACACCTGGCCAACACTCTCATTTTGTGTTCCACATTGATTTTCATGAGTAATTTGTTATTTTCTTCTTCTTCTTTTTTTTTTTTTTTTTGAGACAGAGTCTCACTCTGTTGCTTAGGCTGGAGTACAGTGATGCAGTCTCAGCTCACTGCAGCCTCAACCTCCCTGGCTCACACTATCCTCCCACCTTAGCAGACTCCCAAGTAGCTGGGACTACAGGCATGTGCCACCATGTCTGGCTAATTTTTGTATTTTTTGTAGAGATGAGGTTTCGCCATTTTGCCCAGGCTAGTCTCAAACTCCTGAGCTCAAGTGATTCTCCCACCTCAGCCTCTCAAAGTGCTGGGATTACAGGTCTGAGCCACCTCGACCAGTTGAGTTATTTGCTTCTCTTTGTTAGGGAAGCAAGAGCCTAGGACAGCCAGAGTGACACCATTTTAAATTCAGCTCCATCCTGAAACTAACAAAGCACATTTCTTGCTGGTCATGACCCATAGTCATGGGATGTTTATAGTTTAGATGTACCAATACTCATAACAATATATGCTTTCAAGATAATTATAGTTATGCTTTGATGTACTCACACACTAAAATGTTAAGGATAGTTTAAATCAAGAGAGTAATAAATTTTGTCATGCTGTCTGCTCACCCGCACGTAGACACAGGCTTGGCTTAGCTTTTACATAGACAAGACCCCTTATAAGAAATAACTTAAACAAAGACAGGGCATTCTTCCTCTTGCTTTCTGGGGACACCCTCCTGACTGTAACAGAGTAGCTTTCTTTTTTCTTTTCTTTTCTTTTATTCTTTGACATGGAGTCTCGCTCTTGCTGCCCAGGCTGGAGTACGACGGTGCTATCTCGACTCACTGCAACCTCCACCTCCTGGGTTCAAGTGATTCTTCTGCCTCAGCCTCTTGCGTAGCTGGGATTACAGGCACATGCCACCATGCCCGGCTAACTTTTGTATTTTTATTAGAGACAGGGTTTCACCATGTTGGCCAGGCTGATCTCAAACTCCTGACCTTAAGTGATCCACCCACCTTGGCCTCCCTAAGTGCTGGGATTACAGGTGTGAGCCACCACGCCCAGCCCAGAGTAGCTTTTAATAAACTATCTCTTCTCATTGCACTCTGCAACATGTCTTGAATTCCTTTCTGGGTGACATGCAAGAACCCTCTCTTAGGGTCCGGGTTGAGACTCTTTTCCAGTAACATTATCACATCGATTGCTGAAAACCCAGTATTACAAATATATAATACCACAGAAAGCAAAGTTGTAGAGCTTAATGTTGAAATTGTGTACTGTTTCCAGCTAGCTGTTTTCACACTATTCACCCAAAGGTGAATATAATTGTGTTTCCCTCCAAAGTTTGAAATATTCAGCTGGGCTGGGCATGGTGGCTCATGCCTGTAATCCTAGCACTTTGGGAGGCCGAAGCAGGTGGATCACCTGAGGTCAAGAGTTCAAGACCAGCCTGGCCAACATGGTGAAACCCCGTCTCTAGTAAAAATACAAAAATTAGCCAGGCGTGGTGGCGGGCGCCTATAATCCCAGCTACGCAAGAGGCTGAGGCAGGAGAATCGCTTGAACCTTGGGGGCAGAGGTTGCAGTGAGCTGAGATCATACCGCTTCTCTCCAGCCTGGGCAAAAGGGCAAAACTCTGTCTCAAAAAAAAAAAAAGAAAAAGAAAAAAAGAAAAAAATATATATATATATTTGGCTGGGCACAGTGGCTCACACCCATAAGCTCAGCACTTTGGGAGGCTAAGGCAGGAGGATTGCTTAAGGCCAGGGGTCCAAGACCAGCCTGGGCAACATAGTGAGACCCTGTCTGTATAAAAAATACAAAAAAATGGCCAGGCATGGTGGCTCACGCCTGTAATCTCAGCACTTTGGGAGGCCGAGGTGGGCAGATCACAAGGTCAGGAGTTCAAAACCAGCCTGACCAACATGGTGAAACCCCATCTCTACTAAAAATATAAAAATTAGCCAGGTGTGGTGGTTTGCGCCTGTAATTCCAGCTACTTAGGAGACTGAGGCAGGAGAATCGCTTGAACACAGGAGGTGGAAGTTGCAGTGAGCTGAGATCGCGCCATTGCACTCCAGCCTGTGTGACAGAGCGAGACTCCGTCTCAAAAAAAAAAAATTAACTGGGTATGATGGCATGCACCTATATTCCCAGTTACCCAGGAGGCTGAGGTGGGAGGATCGCTTGACCCCAGGAGTTTGAGGTTGCAGTCAGCTATGATCATGCCATTGCACTCAAGCCTGGGCAACAGAGTGAGATCCTGTCTCAAAAAAAAAAAAGATAAAGTAAAAATTTTAAATATTCTATCATGCTCCTGTAAATGCAGTGTGGTACACAAGGGTGCATCTATGCATAGTTTGGGAAGCATGGGTCTAGCCTTTTTTAAAGATGTTTTATTTATTTATTATTTTAAATTGACAAATAATAATTTTTTTTTTTTTTAGACTGAGTCTCGCTTTGTTGCCCAGGCTGGAGTGCAGTGGCACAATCTCAGCTCACTGCAACCTCTGCCACCCAGGTTCAAGTGATTCTTCAGCCTCAGCCTCCCAAGTAGTTGGGATTACAGGCATGTGCCACCAAGCCAGGCTAATTTTTGTATTTTTTTTTTTTTTTTTGAGACGAAGTCTCACTCTGTTGCCCAGGCTGGAGTGCAGTGGTGCAATCTCGGCTCATTGCAACCTCTGCCTCCCGAGTTCAAGTGAGTCTCCAGCCTCAGCCTTCTGAGCAACTGGGACTACAGGCATGTGCCACCACGCCCAGGTAATTTTTGTATTTTTAGTAGAGACAGGGTTTCACCATATTGGTCAACCTCGTCTTGAACTCCTGACCTCAAGTGATCCACCCGCCTCGGCCTCCCAAAATGCTGGGATTACAGGCATGAGCCACCTCGCCTGGCCTGTTTATACTCTTTTTAAAAAAATTGGATTTGGGCCAGATGCGGTGGCTGACGCCTGTAATTCCAACACTTTGGGAGGCCGAAGTGGGTGGATCACTTGAGGTCAGGAGTTCAAGATCAGCCTGGCCAACATAGTGAAACCCCCATCTCTACTAAAAATACAAAAATTAGCCGGGTGTCATGGCACACACCTGTAATCCCAGCTACTCAGGTAGCTGAGGTATGAGAATTGCTTGAGTCTAGGAGGCAGAGGTTGCAGTGAGCCAAGATTACGCCACTGCACTCCAACCTGGACCACAGAGCAAGACTCCATCTCAAAAGATAAATAAATAAATAAATAAACAAAAAAAAATTGGATTTGAACCCCTTTCTCTTCTCAGCCTCCAGGCTCAGCTGAAATGCCAAAACATATATGAACAAAACAGTTTCCCCAGTTGGAATGAAAACACTTTCCTCTGGGATTGGACAATTATTTATTTATTTATTTATTTATTTATTTATTTTTTAGACAGGGTCTCATTCTGTCTCCCAGGCTGGAGCACCATGATGCAACCTTGGCTCACTGGAGCCTGGACCTCCAGGGCTCAAGTGATCCTCCCACCTCAGCCTCCCAATTAGCTGGGATTACATGCATGCACCATCATACCCAGCTAACTTTTGTATTTTTAGTGAAGATGGGATTTCAACATGTTTCCCAGGCTGGTCTCGAACTCCTGGGCTCAAGCAACTCATCTGCTTCAGCCTCCCAAAGTGCTGGGATTATAGGCATGAGCCACCATGCCCTGCCTTGATAATAATTTAATCTGTTGAAAGGTATGAATTTTTCTGTGATACCCAAGATGTAAAAAATGCCATATTTCTTTCTTTTTTAATTGGATAAAACCTGCTTTAAGCCCCCACTTCTAATGTCTGGCTTTTTTTCCCCCAGTGACTCCTCTTTGTTCCTGGGCTTGTACCAGGACTCAAGGGCTTACACAGTCTGGGCAAAATTGAGCTGCCCACATCAGCCACTCTCAGAAGCTTCCACTACAGGGCTTACCAATCCAAGAAAAAGAGGCTGGCCCTACTGGCTATATGCACTGCCCCAGAGCCTGGCTAAGCAGAAGGACCCCCTCTGTGGCCCTAGAGACTGAAGTCCTAGTGCTTGGTGCCCAGGCATTTACACCATCCCCACCCCTAGTCCAAAGCCCTGCTCACCAGGGGACTTTATATGAGTGGAGGAGCATCAGTGCCTCTCTGGGCATCTGCTGCTCCTTCTTCTTGCCCTTGGGGGAATCCGACCTCTCACTTTGGGAGGAAGTATTCCAGTTCCTTAGAGTTTACATGCAGGTAGCGCGGGGATGAATGTGGTCCTCATATGTGTTTTGTTTGGGCAGTGTGGTGTTATCATCTTTTAAAATGCAGGGCACATGTTCTCAGGATTTCCTGGGCTGTGTTACAGGTTAAAAAAAAAAAAAATCCATTGCTGGCCTGGCGCAGTGGCTCATGCCTGAAATCCCAGCACTTTGGGAAGCCAAGGCGGGAGGATCAGTTGAGGTCAGGAGTTTGAGACCAGTCTAGCCAACCAACATGGTGAAACCCTGACTCTACTGAAAATACAAAAATTAGCCAGGTGGCACACACCTGTAATCCCAGCTACTCAGGAGGCTGAGGCAGGAGAATCGGTTGAACCCGGGAGGCAGAGCTTGCAGTGAGTAGAGATCATGCTTCTGCACTCCAGCCTGGGCGACAGAGTGAGACTCTGACTCAAAAAAAAAAAAAAAAAAAAAAAAAAAAATCCATTGCAACACCTAAACATTGGGAGATGTTGCATAATTTCTACATTCTAGACCCTCAGTTGCTGCAGGGAAACCACTGACTGGAGCTAAGCAAGCACTACTCCTCTGGGCAAGTCATGTGCTCTGCAGCTGGCTACTATCTGTGGTATTACATTACCCTGGCCTCTGCGGTCCCTTGAAGTTGAGGCCCTCTCCTGGGCTTTTGAAAACAAAGCCTTTTTGATACTGCAGTGTGGCCTCAAACTCAAAAACGGTTCACTCTTGAGTGCAAGGATGTCTCAAACTTAAGTACTCCAGGCCCAGTCGCTCTTTGTAGATGTATGCATGGTGGAGGGGGTGACAGCGACAGAAACAATTACTTTTCATTCTTGCCAATGAATCTAGCAGCAAATAAGCGGGACACAGACTGAACTCTCCATAACCCATACCTATCTATTTAGCAGTGATTTAATTCAGCCTAATGATGTGTCATTTTTAAGAAGGATATTAATAGCTAACATTCACTTGAGCCTTACCAGGTTCCCAGTCCTGGATAAAGTACCTTATAAATATTATCTTGTTGAATTCTTTAGAAACTGCTCCTAAAGGAGTGTCGCAGAATCAAACGGCCCAGAGGCCAGGAGGAGGGGATGTGGGTGAACACAGAACACCGCAGCTGGTGATGCAGCTTAAAAGCAGAAGGGAGGGAGGTGCAGCCCGAGGCTGTCGGAGAAGCGGCCCAGACTGGCCCCAGGGCTCTGCAACAGGCTCCAGGTGTGCAGGGGGGGCACAAGCTTGTGATACCGCGTGAAGGACTCAGGAGGTCCGGTGGAGGGGTGGCCTCTCTCCCGCTGGTTGGCTCCATTGCTATTTCTGTCTCTTCGTTCTCAGTCTCTCCAGGCCGCTCCCTCTCCATCTGTCCTGATCGCCAGCCTCTCCCCCGCTCCTCTCCGCAGCGGTCGGCCCACCTGGAGCACTCCCCGCCGCCACGTGACCCGTGCGTAAATCGCAGTACTCTTCCCACCCCTGCGCTGGGCCAGCACCCGGCTCTGCGGAGGCTGCAGGCCGCGCATGCGCAGCTGTGGACGCACCTGCGCGCCCGCTGGCTGGTGCCGCCGACCAACCCCGCGCATCCTGCGGCTGCTATTCCGGCTGGCCCTGGCGCTGGGCCCGGGTCGGGGGCGCGGACCCGCCTGGGTCCAAACTCCCGAGGGTGCTGATTCTCTTTGCTGATACTCTCCCAACGAGCTGTCCACACAGCCAAACCTCACCTTAGGTCTGGGCACTGGGGCTGCACCCTGGGCGCTCGACGTTCTCCCCTGGTCATCAGGAAGTCAGAGTCCTGGCTCAGCCGTTAGAGCTGTGTGACCTTGGACAACTGACTTGATCTCTCTGCGCCCCAGGAACGTGGAGATAATAATAGCACCGACCTCATAGGGCAGTAGTGAGAATCCAGTGAAAATTCATGAGAGCTTTTTTTGCACAGTGCCTGGCATGTATCAAACTCCCAGTAAATGCAAATTAAGAATACAGAGCAAAGGGTAGTATTGTGTGATAGCTGAGGGAGTATTTTACTCTTTTTTTCTTTCTTTATTTGAGAGGGAGTCTCCCTCTGTCGCCCAGATTGGAGTGCAGTGGCGCCATCTCGGCTCACTGCGAGCTCCGCCTCCCAGGTTCCCGCCATTCTCCTGCCTCAGCCTCCCGAGTAGCTGGGACTACAGGCGCCCACCACCACGCCCGGCTAATTTTTTGTATTTTTAGTAGAGACGGGGTTTCACTGTGTTAGCCAGGACGGTCTCGATTTCCTGACCTTGTGATCTGCCCGCCTCGGCCTCCCAAAGTGCTGGAATTACAGGCGTGAGCCACCATGCCCGGCCGTATTTTACCCTTTCAAGTGGATCATTTTGCTGGCTTCTCAGTCACCCTGGGAGAGAGGCCTGGAAGTTTTATTTGTCCCCGTTTCACAGATGGGGACACAAGGCTCAAAGATGTCAAGAGGTCTCCAACCAGGTCTTGGATGCCAAATCAGCGCTCCCAACCTGAATTCCTGGGTGGATTCACAGTCTGTCACCCCACTCTATCTTCCAATCATGCTACTTTAAAAAAAATCCATTCTGATTTTTGTCATCCCCAGTGAACATCTCAGGTACACATCTGCAGGAAAGGCTTTTTTTTTGTTTTTTGGTCCTTCCTTCTACAGAAAATAAGAAGCTACTATATATTATTTGCTGTGACCTTTGAGAAGGTCCCTGAACACGAATCCCAGGCCACTAAGAAGTCCTGGATCCTGGCATCCAGGCCTACCCTGGGGGCTCTTCCTCCAGCCCTACCCCTCAGGCTTTCTCCTCTCTAGTCACAATGTCCCTTCTCTGTTCCTGGAAGAGCCAAACTCCTTTCTGCCACTGGGTCTTTGTACCTACTGTATATCTGCCTAGACACTCTCCCAGGTCCCTCTTACCACCGTTTTCCCATCTCAGGAAGCCAGCTCTGACTGTACCCCAGCCAGTCCACTGGGCCAGGTGCCTTGCTATCCACTCTTACAGCCCCTTCTCCATCTGCTTCAGCACTTGACAGAACAGTCACTCAATGCTGTAATACCTTGTTTCCTGTCTGTCCCTCAGCTAGAATACCAGCTCCTTGAGGACAGAAATTGTCTCCATCTTACCCACAGCACATGGCCCAGACCTTGGCCGCACTCAATAAACGCTTGTTGACCCACTGACTGGATGAGTGACAAGAGGAGCCCTTGGCCATTCCTACTCCTTAGCTGCTAAGGAATTTTCCAGCTTCGAA
This sequence comes from Pan troglodytes, assembly GCF_028858775.2. Taxonomy (NCBI): domain Eukaryota; kingdom Metazoa; phylum Chordata; class Mammalia; order Primates; family Hominidae; genus Pan; species Pan troglodytes. The sequence continues at coordinate 10,845,418 of NC_072409.2, read as the reverse complement.
TTTATATTTTCATGGCAGATACAGAAACTGTGGAGTCTCTGCTGATATGTGCCAGCTGGCGAAGGAGGAAGCATGTGGCATTACCAGTGCATCCTAGGTCTCCCCATGTTTACACACTATCTCCTCCTCCAAATACACACAGGGGCTATCAATATGTTTCCTGGGCAAAAGGCAAGGCCCAGACATAGAGAGTTGACACATTAATGCCTCCTCTCTCTCTGAACCCATCTGAAGGTTCTGTTGGGGGTAGATTGGGGTGGTGGTGAGAAGATGGTCAAATCTGCTTGACCTGGGGCTGGCGACTGAAGTAGGACATGTAGCCTCTTGTCCTGGCTCAGCCACCACTGGCTTCTGTGACTTTGGAAAATTCCTCCTTAGTTCTCAGCAGGTTTTTTGTTTTTGCTCAGTATAAAATAATGGTTCAGAATTCAGATCCTAGAATTGGATCTTTCCTTTGTCATTTACTAATAAAGCACTTATCCACTCTGAATCTCAATTCTTCATCTGTAAAATATTATTATGCGTCTTAATAATATGAAGATTAAAAACCTAGCTCAAATGTATTCCAAATATTTAATGAATATTCACTGATTTTTACTACTACTAGCTCTCTTATTCTTTTTTATTTTTAATTGGCTCAATTTGTGTTACTTTGAAGCCAAAAGCAAGCCCTCCCCCATATTTCAAAAGTAGTATCTGAGACCAGCCTGGCCAACATAGTGAAACCCCGTCTCTACTAAAAATACAGAAAATTGGCCAGGCGATGGTGGCGGGCGCCTGTAATCCCAGATACTCTGAGGCTGAGGCAGGAGAATCACTTGAACCTGGGAGGCGGAGGTTGCAGTGAGCCAAGATCGCGCCACTGAACTCCAGCCTGGGCGACAGTGCGAGACTCTGCCTCAAAAAAAAAAAAAAAAAAGGAAAGAAAAAAGAAAAAGAAAAGCAGTATCTCCTATTAACAAAGAAAGTCGAGCAAAAACTGACCTGGGACCGCTTTAATAAATACGGACTCCAGGAGGGAGATACTGAGACCAGAGTCGGTCCCACAGTATATTCGTATCAGATTTGGGGCTTAGAAACTTCTAAACTCTGAGCGCCCATAAGCAGGATGAGATTCTGCCTTGTACATGGTCGTAGCTCCAGGGGACAGAATAACGGCTTACACATAAAAGTGACAGAATACTGAACATTAGCTAACGGATGCTACGCTGCCTGAAGGTAAGTCTAGTGCTATTTCCAATATCTCCGAGACTTGGTTTTTTCACAGGAAAATGGAGATTAAAAATAATGCCCATAGGTATGAGCTAAGAGGAGTGTAAACAAAACAAAATAAAAAGCAATGCCCAGTGATTGGAGGATTTGATGAGATGATGCCCGCGAGGTGCTTGGCACGGAGTTTGACACAAGAACTCAGTGTTGGTGAATGCACGAATGCAGGTACCCAGCGACAGGGAGGTGCTGTGAGTGGATTCACCCTGGCTTCGCTGCGGCTGGGAGTGGGCGCTGCTAGTAAGAGATCTCGCCTCCAAGCTCCTTCCGTGGGCAGGAAAAAACGGAAGCTCCCAGAAAGAGGAAAGACAGGACCCGAGCGGGGTTTCAGGCAGATGGAGCGCGTCGGTAGCCTGTGGCCAGGGATCCCAGCACCGAGGGGAAAGAGGAGGCCTGGGTACCCTGCGCCCCGGGCGCGCGCGGCGCGTGAGGTGAGGGGGAGGGCGCGGCTCCGCACCAGCCAGCGGCCGCCTGGCGCCCAGCCGCATCTCGGGGGGCGGGGCTGAGCCTCCGGGCCGCAGTGCGATTGGCGGAGGCGAGTGGGTGACGCCAACGGCCGGCGCGAGGCCCCGCCCCCGGCTTGCCCCGCCCCCGCGCGCGCCGGCGGCGGGGCAGCCTCGCTCTGGCTCGCGCCGCGCCCCCGCGCCCATTCCGCGCGTCAGTCGGTCCCTAGCGCGGCTGCGGGGCGGAGAGCTGCGGCTGGCCCAGCGCGCCCACCTGAGGAGGCGGAGGGGTCCGCAGGCGTCGCGGGACGAGGAGATCGGAGCCGGGAGACTCGCGCAGCGCCATGGCCCCCATTGGCCTCAAAGCTGTGGTCGGAGAGAGTAAGTGGAGCCGGGATCCTTCCAGCAGGCGGGGACTGCGGCTCCCGAGGAGCCCCGCGCGGCCCCTGCCGGCAGCGCCCAGGCCTCCGAGCGGGCTGCCGGCCCTGCGCCCCGGGCCTGAGGCTCCTGGTCCGTGGGGTCCCGTTATTCAGGCGCCGCCCGCGCGAGAGGAAGGCTTGCCCCGCTCTCCCCTCCCTCACCTCATGTTTCACCCCAGCCCTCCCCCTGCAGCCCGCCCTCCTCCCTCCCCATCCTCCTTCCTCGCGGTCCCTGTCTCCCTTTTCCCTGCATCCTCCTTCCCCTCCATCCCTCCCTCCCTCTCTTCCCTTCACCCCCCTTTCTCTCCCCTCGCCCCATCCTTCCCCCTTCCCCCACCCCTCCCTCACCCCACTCTCTCCATCCCGCCTCTCCCCCATCCCACCCTCCTTCCCCCTCTTTCACCCCCAACACCCGTCCCTCTCCTTCATCTCGCCTCTACCCCCTGCAGCCCGTCACCCTCCCCCGCACCCCCATCCTCACCCCCGTTACCTTCCCCTCAGTCCCCTCTCCCCTTCCTCGTCTTTATTCCTTGAGCGCCCAGACTCCGCTCCCTTTTCCTGCAGTCCCTCCTCCTCCCCACCCTCCTGGGTGAGTCGTGACGAGCGAGATCCTGGCCTGCGTCCTCCTCCCCCGCCCCGGGCCGCGCCGCGGTCCCTGGCTGCGAGACCCACCTGGGAGACTAGGCGCAGTGGCTCGGCCTGGGGAGGAGACGCCTGTTTTCCGGAGGCTGAGCTCTGCTGGGCCGGGGCCACCTCACTCCTCCCCTTCCCGGGGCTTGGCTTCCAGGGCGGGGACTTATCAGGATCCTGAACCCCTGAAATCACTCGGGAGATGAGGAGAGCTTCGGTGTCCGCCGCCCAGCGCCGCAGTCTGCAATCTCCCTGCTTGCGGGGCTCTGCCCTGCCGTGGCCGAACGCTTCAGGAGCTCAGACCACGGTGGCAGGGAGGAAATGGTTGTTTATGGGTTTGGATGAAAGGCACCACATGAATGGATTTTTAAAAATGGGTGGCGGCGAGTGGCGGCCGCAGCGGAGCGAGGGCTGATGGTGGGTGACATTTGCAAAACGGCATCCACAGTGCTAAATAAGATTGGTGATATGTGTGGAAAAACAGTGCCTCGTCAATATTTTGGCACTGTTTTTCTTTATAACAAAAAAATGTGTAAGGATTGCTGTGGCTTTTGCTATCTCTTTGGGGATTAAGTGAAGATTAAAACTGGGCTTTTCTCTGTAGGAGAGGATAAGAAAGGAAAAAGAATAAAATGGTGGAAATTTAGTTTCCTTTCCAATGATTCTCTCCTATCATAGCGCGCGCTCGCTGTGGAATGCTTTTGGCCATGTAGTGTTCTTGTTGGGCACCATAGCTGTTTTATTTCCCCTCTCCATTCTTTTCATTGATATATAGGAAATACTCCTACTGAGGAATCTAGTTGTAAAACCTTATCTCACCTATTACATCAGAAGAAAATTGTTATAAAAACTGAACACCAAATAAAACAAAATTTTAAAAGGTGCTCATCGTAACACCTTCATTGTACCCATGCAGTACGGGTTCTGATACTTGTACTCGAGATGTTTAGGGCTAGGAGGACCCATAGGGATCCTCTAATGTCAACATCTCATTTTACCCATGAATAAGAAATGGAGACTTAGAGCAGTTAAGTGACTTGACACGATCAGTGTTAATTTGGTAAAACCTGGTGGGCATTTCCTTGCAACATTAGTAAAAAATAACTTTCTTCATTATTCTGTATGTATCTTTTCTTTCCAATATCCTTTTAAAGCGTGAAATATAGAATAGAATGTTACAGGTTGTATTCTTTAAAATGTTACATTTGTACTTTGGGAGGCTGAAATGAGAGGATTGCTTAAGCCCAGGAATTCAAGATCAGCCTGGGTAACATAGTGAGACCCCATCTCTATAAATATAAAAGTAAAATAAAATGGTATATTTGAACACTACACATTGAAGATAAAATCCTCAAGTGTTATAGAAATCAAGTTTTGCATCATTTTGCTGGAACCCTTGTTTATGCAAGTGGCTCCATAATCCCCTTCCCCCACCTTTAATTAGAAGAAAGCATAAAGGTAAAAAAAAATCAGTATGCAAGCATGGTCAGAATTTACTTTCTGAAATAAAGCAAACACATTGCACACAAAGATAACAAAGCAATTTTACATAAAATTGGTGAGGATGGCTAGGTGCAGTGGCTCATGCCTGTAATCTCAGGACTTTGGGAGGCCGAGGCCGGCGGGTCACCTGAGGTCAGGAGTTCGAGACCAGCCTGACCAACACGGTAAAACCCTGTCTCTACTAAAAATAAAAAAAATTAGCTGGGTGTGGTGGTGGGTGCCTGTAATCCCAGCTACTCGGGAGGCTGAACCCTCGCGTGAACCTGGGAGGCAGAGGTTGCAGTGAGCCGAGATCGTGCCATTGCATGCCAGCATGGCAACAGAGCAAGACTCCATCTCAAAAAAAAAAAAAGAAAAGAAAAGAAAAAAGAAAAAAAATGGTGATTATGTGAACAGAGTTCTATTCCTATAACAATTAGGTATAAATTTTAGAAAAAAAATGTTGAAATCCTTTGTCAATGATGCAGGTTAATTCTGGCTTCTAATTTTGGGTAGGGTTTCTAGCTTTGCCCTTTTCTCTAAAAGAGGCTGAGGCAGAAGAATTGCTTGAACTGGGAGGCAGAGGTTGCACTGAGCTGAGATTGCGCCACTGCACTCCAGCCTGGGCGACAAGAGCCAAACTCTGTCTCAAAAAAAAAAAAAAAGAACCTAATTATACATTAAAAACAAAAATGACAATCAAGTGGAGCTTATTTCAGAAACACAATAGTTCAATATTAGAATGACATTAAGAAATGAAAATTTTAAAACTATATAATCTTCTCAGTAGAAACTGAAAAACAAGTTAATCTGCTTTTAAAAACAAAACAAAAACTCCTAGTAATCCAGAACTAAAAGGAGTAGTTTAAATGTCCCTGTAGAGAAACCTCTAACCTCCCCAATCCCATCAGGCCTCCCTGTAATCACGGTTCCCTGGACTTTCCTTTGTAATTCTTATCACAATTGCAGTTAATAAATTATTTGTACTAATTGTAGGACCATAAGTTCGCTGGGGGTAAGAACTAGTGTCTAGCACAGTGCTGTCACAACAAACTCTAGGAATAAGTCTAATAGGAAGTTAGCAAGACCTTCATAAATGGAGAAGAATGCTATGTTGCTTTATGGAAGAATATGAAAAAATATCAGTTCTTGCTAAATTAACCTATACATTTAATAAAATTCCTACAAAAGTCCCAACATTCATCTGGAATGGTAAAGGCTAAGCTAAGAGGAGCTAAGAAATTTTTGAAAAAAAAAAAGAAAATGGGAATTTTCACCTACCAGATTCAAAACATACTGTAAAGCTACGATTACCAAAACATTGTAGCACTACCAGATGAGAGGGAAAGTGAAAAGATCAATGACATAGAACAAGAAGTCTAGAGTAGGTCCAGATAAGAATCCCGTATATGGCAAAGGTAGCATTTTAAGTCAGTGAGGAAAGGAAAGAAGACTCAACATATGATATTCAGGCAGTTGGCTACATTTTGATGGGGAAAATAAATTTACTTCTGTACTTCACATGTTCACAAAAATAAGTCCCATAGGGATTAAATAAATAAAATGATAAAGGTAGTAGATAATAACAGATGTACTTTTCCTTATATTATTGTGCAGGAGCTTTCTAAACATTATTAGAAAACATTAAGGAAAAGACTGACAGATATGACTATACTTCTATTCAGTAAAAACACCAAAAAGCAATTTGAAAGACAAATAAGCTTGAAAAGTATCTGCAGCATATAACAAAGGGCCGATATCTATTTATCTATCTGTAGAGAGCTTCCTTAAATTGTTTTTTAAAAAAACTAAATAAAAAATAGACAAAAGACATCTATTAGTTATCTATTGCTGCATAACAAATTACACCAAAACTTAGCAGCTTAAAACAATGAACATTTATTGTCTCAGACATCCTGAGGGTCAGGATCTGGGAGGGGAGCAGCCTGGCTGGGAGGTTGTGGCTCAGGGCCCCTCAGGAGGTTACATCAATGGGCTGTAGCTATCTCAAGACCAGACCAGAGCTGAAGAATCCACCTCCAATGGCACTCCTGTTGTTAGTGGGCCTCAGTTATCCAGCAGGCTGTTGGCCAGATACCTCAGTTCTTTGCCACAGGGGCTTCGCCTGGGGCAGCTCACAGCATGGCCAGCCGGCTTCCTCCAGAGCCAGCGACCCAAAAGAGATGGAGACCTGGAGACCGCAGTCTCTATAACCTAATTTAGAAGGGCCATCATCACTTTTACCATATCCTATCCATCACACAGACCAACGCTGGCACAAAGTGGGAGGGGACTACACAAGCGTGTGAATACCAGGAACCAGGGACCACTGGAGGCCATCCTGGGGGCTCTCTTACCCCAGAATGAAAACAAGAGCTCCAGAACTGGGCTAGGACACAGTAGGAAAGCGGGGAGGAGAGCAAGCCCAGCAACCAGATGCCTTCACTTTACACACTTCTGTATTTGATTTTCTTCTTTAAAATGTATAGTGTGCTCTACTTTTATAATTTAAAAAATAAAGGTTTTAAAAATATTTTTATTAACAGGAAAACAGAGAAGGCCTCTCTGGTTCTGTCTGGGTATCACCAAGTTCCCCAGATTGTGCCAGGCTCTAGTCATAATAAGAATGACCACCTACTGAGGACCTATGATGTGCCAGGCACTGTCCTAGTCACTTAAATATACTATTCCTTTTTTTTTTTTTTTTTTTTGAGACAGAGTCTTACTCTGTTGCCCAGGCTGGAGTGCAGTGGTGCGATCTCGGCTCATTGCAACCTCCGCCTACTGGGTTCAAGCAATTCTCCTGCCTCAGCCTCATGAGTAGCTGGGACTATAGGCGCACGCTGCCACGCCCGGCTAATTTTTTGTATTTTAGTAGAGGCGGGGTTTCACCTTGTTGACCAGACTGGTCTTGAACTCCTGAGCTCAGGCAGTCCGCCCGCCTCGGCCTCCCAAAGCGTTGGGATTACAGGCGTGAGCCACTGCACCCAGCCAAATATACTATTCTTAACGCTAAATGTCCTAAGTAGATATAACTGTCCCCATTTTAGAGATGAGGAAATTCAGGTACAGATAAAGTCACTTAACAGTGCACACAAGTGGTAAGGCTGGAATTCAAACTCAGGCTTCTCTGGCTCCAAAAGGCTGAGCTCTTCATTAGACCAGTCCCCTTGCCCCTCGATGCCCTGTGTAACCCACTAGAAGAGTGGGTAGGAGGAAAGCCATCAATCCCGGAGCACCAGGGAGACACACGAAAGGCCCAGACTCCGGGACTGAAGAACTCCTGCTGACAAAAATAGTTATAAACATTCCTGTCCATTTGGGATCATTGTGGGTTGGTATTAGAACAAGCTGGACATCCTAATGTTCCAGGCAAGCAGAAGCTCTCTGCTTCAGACCATATACTTTCTAATAATGTAACTAGCCAAAGCTAGTCATAAAAATTCTGAATCACTGGTCAAGAAACACATTTTCTCATCATCCCCTCTATAGCCACCCCTCCAACATTTTCCCCTGATGATTGAATTCTAAGGTTCCCTCACCCCTGCTTTTCTCTGCCAGGGGATGAAGTGAGTAGAAGGAGGCTTTGTCTAAGGACTGTGACTCCTCTTACCCTCTCACTGCACTCAGCAGCCCGAGAGGTGAGTTCAGGCATCATCCACTTAGCTCTTCTAGGGCCAAATTATAAGTGGAAAGCAGGAGAGATCAGAGGTGCCAGACTCAGTCTATGAAAGACAGATACTCCTCTTTTTCCTCAATCTCCCTCACTAATCCCCACCCCCCCAAATAAATACACTGACAAAGCGTTGAAAGTTGCACTTTCCAAGTCAATTCAGTCTCTCTTATGAAGTGGCTTCAGTATTTATCAGGTTATAGATTATGATCAATTGGTCTGAACTTTGAATCTAAATCTAAAAATTATTGCTTTGCTTCGAATAAAACTAATAATAAAAACTAAATCTATTGATCACTTATTAGGTGCCAGACACTGTCCTAGGCATGTCGTATGTTGTCATTTAATCTTCAAAAAGATCCCATGAGTTACTCTCATTAGTCTTCTTTTACTCTAAGGAAACAGAGGCTGAGAGAGTTTAGGATAATTCCACAAGGTTATCAATTTGTCGTTATAATGTTTGTATGTATGTATGTATGTATGTATTATTTTGAGACAGAGTCTTGCTCTGTCTCCCAGGCTGGAGTGCAGTGGCACAATCTTGGCTCACTGCAATCTCCGCCTCCCGGGTTCAAGTGATTCTTCTGCCTCTGCCTCCCGAGTAGCTGGGATTACAGGCGTGTGCCACCACGGCTGGCTAATTTTTGTATATATGTATATATTTTAGACGGGGTTTCGCCATGTTGGCGAGGCTGGTCTTGAACTCCTGACCTCAAATGATCCACCCACCTTGGCCTCCCAAAGCGCTGGAATTACAGACGTGAGCCACCGCCCCAGCACTGTTGTTATAATGTTTTAGTAACTAACATTTACATCACATCAACAAGTGCTAAACACTAAACTAAGTGCTTTGTGTATGCTAACTTGTTGAATGTCTATAGTTACCCTGTAAGAGAGGTGTATTCCCTGCGCTTTATGGATGAGAACATTGAAGTCAGGTGAGGAATGTGCGCTAGGTCCCATAGGTGAGAATAGGCAGATGCAGGATTTGGACCCTGGTAGTTTGGCTGGAGCATCAGTCTTAATCTCAACACCTGTCTTCTCAGATTTGGATTCTGGCTCACGGGCTGCAGAGCCTGTACTTCTTTTTTTTTTCTTTTTCCCAGAGACAGGTTTCTGTTGCCCAGGCTGGAGCACAGCGGCGCAATCATAGCTCACTGCAACCTCAACCTCCTGGGCTCAAGCAATCCTCTTGTCTCAGCATCCCAAGTAGCTGGGACTACAGGCATGCACCACCATGCTCAGTTAATTAAAAAAAAAATTTTTTTTCCTTCAAGACGAAACCTCGCTCTGTCACCAGGCTAGAGTGCAGTGGTGCGATCTTGGCTCACTGCAACCTCTGCCTCCCGGGTTCAAGCAATTCTCTTGCCTCAGCCTCATGAGTAGCTGGGACTACAGGCATGTGCCACTACGCCCAGCTAATTTTTTGTATTTTTAGTAGAGATGGGGTTTCACCATATTGGTCAGGATGATCTTGATCTCTTGACCTTGTGATCCACCTGCCTTGGCCTCCAAAAGTGCTGGGATTACAGGTGTGAGCCACCGCACCTGGCCAATTTTTAGAAAAATTTTTAGTAGAGATGAGGACTCACTATGTTGTCCAGGCTTGTCTTGAACTCCTGAGCTCAAGTGACCCTCCCGTCTCAGCCTCCCAAAGTGCTAAGATTACATAGAGCCTATATTCTTAACCTCTCTTCCTTGGTTTTTGATACTTGAAAATATTTTTTCCCTAAATTTTTCCAAAAATGTACAGGATCCAAGTGGCAGACAGGTCCTCCGGATTCTATTCCGGGTTCTGTCCCTGACTCATGGGTGACACTGGGTAAGTCACAACTCTGCCAACAAGACACTGAAACTTGCACTTTCCCTCTACTAATTATTTAATGTACTGCAAATCCTGCTTGACCTTAAGTACAGGAGAAATTTGACTTGTAAAAAGAGATAACTTAGGCCAGGCACAGTGGCTCATGCCTATAATTCCAGCACTTTGGGAGGCCAAGGTGGGAGATTCACTTGAGCCCAGGAGTTCAAAACCAGCCTGGGCAATATAGTGAGACCTCGTCTCTACAAAAAATTTAGAAATTAGCCGGCCGGGTGCGGTGGCTCACGCCTGTAATCCCAGCACTTTGGGAGGCTGAGGAGGGTGGATCACCTGAGGTCAGGAGTTGAGAACAGCCTGGCTGACATGGTGAAACCCCGTCTCTACTAATAATACAAAAATTAGCTGGGTGTAGTGGCACACATCTGTAATCCCAGCTACTTGGGAGGCTGAGGCAGGAGAATTGCTTGAACCCAGGAGGCAGAGGTTGCAGTGAGCCGAGATGGTACCACTGCACTCCAGCCTGGGCAACAGAGTGAGACTCTGTCTCAAAAAAAAAAAAAAAAAAAAAATTTAGCCAGGCATAGTGTCCCCGATCTGTAGTCCCAGCTACTCAGGAGGATTGCTTGAGCCCAGGAAGTCAAGGCTGCAGTGAGCCAAGATCATCCTACTGCACTCCAGCCTGGGAGACAGAGTGAGACTCTGTTTCAAAACAAACAAACAAAAAAAAGGTAACTTTAGGCTGGGCGTGGTGGCTCATGCCTGTAATCCCAGCACTTTGGGAGGCCGAGGCAGGTGGATCACCTGAGGTCAGGAGTTCGAGACCAGCCTGGCCGACATGGTGAAACCCTGTCTCTACTAATAATACAAAAATTAGCCAGGCATGGTGGCACACACCTGTAATCCCAGCTACGCGGGAGGTTGAGGCAGGAGAATTGCTTGAACCCAGGAGGGGGAGATTGCAGTGAGCAGAGATCATGCCATTGCACTCTAGCCTGGGTGACAAGAGAGAAACTCCATCTCAAAAAAAAAAAAAAGAGGTAACTATTTGGCAGTGCCTCAAAAAGTTACACATAGAGGGACAGGCACTGTGGCCCACGCCTGTAATCCCAGCACTTTGGGAGGCCGAAGCGGGCAAATCACGTGAGGTCAGGAGTTTGAGACCAGCCTGACCAACATGGAGAAACCCTATCTCTACTAAAAATACAATATATTAGCCGGGCATGGTGGTGCATGCCTGTAATCTCAGTTACTTGGGAGGCTGAGGCAGGAGAATCGCTTGAACCTGGGAGTTGGGGGTTGTAGTGAGCAGAGATTGTGCCATTGCACTCCAGCCTGGGCAACAAGAGTGAAACTCCATCTCAAAAAAAAAAAAAAAAAAAAAAAAAAGTTACACATAGAGTTACCATCTGACTCCGCAATACCACTCCAGTGTATATAATCAAAAGAAATGACAGTATACATCCACACCAAACTCATATACAAATGTCGCAGCAGCATTATTCATAACAGCCAAACAACTCAAATGCCTATCAAGTGATTAGTAGATGAGCAAAATGTGGCCTATTCATACGATGAAATATTACTCAGCCAAAAGAAGGAATGAAGCACTGACATAGGCATGAAGCACTGACATAGGCTACAACACAGATGAACCTTGAAAACACGATGATGGCCGGGCGCGGTGGCTCCTGCCTGTAATCCCAGCACTTTGGGAGGCCAAGGCAGGTGGATCACCTGAGGTCAGGAGTTCTCGACCAGCCTGGCCAACATGGCGAAACCCTGTCTCTACTGAAAATACAAAACTTAGCTGGGCGCAGTGGTGGGTGCCTGTAATCCCAGCTACTCAGGAGGCTGAGGCAGGAGAATTGCTTGAACCCAGGAGGTGGAGATTGCAGTGAGCCAAGGTTGTGCAATTGCACTCCAGCCTGGGTGACAAGAGCAAGACTTGGTCTCAGAAAAAGAAAGAAAGAAAGAAAGAAAACATGACACTAAGTGAAAGAAGCCAGATACAAAGGCCACATAGTGGATGCTCCCATTTATATGAAGTGTTCAGAGTTGGCAAACCCAAAGACAGAAGGTAGATTAGTGGTTGCCAGGGGCTGGGGGAGGGCAGAATGGGGAGGGATCGCTAGCAGGTACGGGGCTTCTTGTCGGGTGATGAAAGTGTTCTGACCAGCTACAGGGAGCCAAGATCATGCCACTGCACTCCATCCTGAGTGACAGAGCGAGACCCTGTCTCAAAAAAGTAAATAACGTAAAATGGCAAAGCTTATGTGAATTACATCTGAATAGTAAGCTTTCAGATGTTTAAAAAAAAAAAGAGAGCAAGCTAACTTGAAAGGTAAGCTATTAGCCCAGTTGACACCTTTGTCCTGAACTTTCCCTGTAGTATCCCTTAAATGCACATCATCAAGGAAGTCCTTTTAAAAGAGTGTCAGTTGGAAACATTTACATTGAGACAGAGGACTTCAATATTTAATTGCATGGCCTGGGTCTCCAGGGAGGAGGGTGCTTAAATATGAGCATTTGTTTTACTTCAAAGTTAAATACAATTCTGTGGGTGACCTGTCCATGTCACAGTTTCTCCATGCAACTGTGAGACAGTTTAGGGGGAAATAAATCATCCCTATCTGATAACAGATTTACTAGGATTTTTTTTTTTTTTGAGACAGAGTCTCACTCTGTCACCTAGACTGGAGTACAGTGGCACAGTTATGGCTCACTGCAGCCTCAACCTCCTAGGCTCAGGTGATCCTCCCATTTCAGCCTCTCAAGCAGCTGGGACAATAGGCACACACCACCACATCTGGCTAATTTTTGTATTTTTTTTAGAGATGGGTTCTCGATGTGTTGCCCAGGCTAGTCTCAAACTCCTGGGCTCAAGGGATCCTCCTGCCTCAGCCTCCCAAATTGCTGGGATTACAGGTGTGAGACACTATGCTTGGCCTATTATCTTAAGAAAATATCCTAAATGTGGTTTTGGAAGAAAAAAGAAAACAATTTTCCTAGGAACAATGTAGGAAGGTAGAATAGGTATAAAAGCAAAGGTGAGGCTGAGTGCGGTGGCTCATGCCTATAATCCCAGCACTTTGGGAGGCTGAGACAGGCTGATCATCTGAGGTCAGGAGATGGAGACCATCCGGGCCACCATGGTGAAACTCTGTCTCTACTAAAAATACAAAAATTAGCTGGGCATGGTGGCACGTGGCTGTAGTCCCAGCTACTCGGGAGGCTGAGGTAGGAGAGTCACTTGAAGCCGGGAGGCAGAGGTTGCATGGAGTCAAGATTGCACCACTGCAGTCCAGCCTGAGTGACAGAGCAAGACTGTCTCAAAAACAAAACAAAACAACAACAAACAAAAAACTAAACTAAAGGCAAAAGTGACTTTAAAATACAAAATACTCATCCAAACAGATGTTGCTGTTACACAGGAGTAAAACCTTGGTGACTTGGGTTGTGCCAGCATTGCTTTCTTGGCTGCTGAGTTATGGGAATAGCCAACAGGTCCCAGGAAAAAGGACCCCACAGCAGGGAGATGAGGGGCTCAAGGCAGCAACTACATACCAACCAGTATGGAAGACTTCCACTATTTTAGTATCAGCCAAAGTGATGTGTACCATCAGGATATCAACTTTGGGTTCAAGAATACATAATGTTGAGAAATTTGGGAAAGACCTGTAACGGTCTGGGACCTGAGAAGATGCCATACATATGCAATTTAATTCCACAGAGCTATTTGTTGCCTGCCTGCCATCTATAACTATTCTAGGCACTATGGGGAATGGCAAAAGAAAAAGGACACAGTCCCTGCCTTCAAAGAACTTATGACGTATTATTTAACAAGGAAGCAAAACTTTTGACCAGGTGTGGTATCTCACGCCTGTAATCCCAGCACTTTGGGAGGCCAATGTGGGCGACTGTTTTGAGTCTAGGAGTTTGAGACCAGCCTGGGCAACATGGCAAAACCCCATCTGTACGGAAAAAAAAAAAAATATATATATATATATATATTAGCCAGGCATGGTGGTGCACACCTGTGGTCCCAGCTACTTGGGAGGCTGAGGTAGGAGGATTGCTTGAGCCTGGGAAGTGGAGGTTGCTTGAGCCTAGGTTGTGCCACTGTACTCCAGCCTGGGCGACAGAGCAAGACGCTGTCACACACACACGCGTGCACACACACACACACACACACGAACTTTTAACAAATAACTATAACAGGCCGGGCATGGTGGCTCATGCTTGTAATCCCAGTACTTTGGGAGGCCAAGGCGAGTGGATCACTTGAGGTCAGGAGTTCAAGACCAGCCTGGCCAACATGGCAAAACCCCATCTCTACTAAAAATACAAAAATTTGCAGGGCATGGTGGCACATACCTGTAATCCCAGCTACTTGGGTGGCTGAGACACGAGAATTGCTTGAACCCGGGAGGCAGAGGTTGCAGTGAGCTGAGATCGCACCACTGCACTCTAGCCTGGGCAACAGAGCAAGACTTTGTCTAAAAAAAACGCAAAAACCAAAAAAAACCCCTATAACCTAATGCAGAATGCAGAAAATGCCATAATAAAGAACTGCAGTGGCTCACATCTGTAATCCCAGCACTTTGGGAGGCGGATGCGGGCAGATCACGAGGTCAGGAGATCGAGACCATCCTGGCTAACACGGTGAAACCCCGTCTCTACTAAAAATACAAAACAAAATTAGCCAGGCGTGGTCGTGGGCACCTGTAGTCCCAGCTACTTGGGCGGCTGAGGCAGGAGAATGGCGGGAACCCGGGAGGCAGAGCTTGCAGTGAGTCGAGATCACGCCACTGCACTCCAGCCTGGGCAGCGAGCGAGACTCCGCCTCAACAATAACAACAACAACAAAAAAAACTGAATGGCGTCTAAAGAGTGAAAGGAGACATTTATTTGATTTGATTTGATATTTTTTTTGAGACAGAGTCTTGCTCTATCACCCAGGCTGGAGTGCAGTAGCATGATCTCGGCTCACTGCAACCTCCGCCTCCCAGGTTCAAGCAATTCTCCTGCCTCAGCCTCCCGAGTACCTGGGATTACAGGCACGTGTCACCATGCCCGGCTTATTTTTGTATTTTTAGTAGAGACAGGGTTTCCCCATGTTGGCCAGGCTGGACTCAAACTCCTGACCTCAGATGATCCGCCTGCCTCGGCCTCCCGAAGTGCTGGGATTACAGGCGTGAGCCACTGCAGCTGGCCTAAAGGAGAAATTTCTATTCCAGATAGGAAAGAGAAAAATATCTTGTTGGGAAAAACAGTATTAACCAGATCTTGAAGAATGGGGACATTCCCAGGATGAGCAAGCTATATTAGAATCCTTTTAAAAAATAGAAGTTCTAAAAGTATGACACTTTTAATTAATAAACTGGAAACGAAGACACAATCGGACCACTCAACAATAGTGATTTTTAAATTTTAAATGAATTATCTAAAAAGACATAGGCCAGACACGGTGGCTCACACCTGTAATCTCAGCACTTTGGGAGGCTGAGGCGGGCAGATCACGAGGTCAGGAGTTTGAGACCAGCCTGACCAACATGGTGAAACCCCGTCTCTATTAAAAATACAAAAATTAGCCCGACATGGTGGTGAGCGCCTGTAATCCCAGCTACTCGGGAGGCTGAGGCAGGAGAATCGCTTGAACCTGGGAGGCGGAGGTTGCAGTGGGCTGAGATTGCGCCACTACACTCCAGCCTGGGCGACAGAGCGAGACTCTGTCTCAAAAAAACAAACCAACCAACCAAAACAAACAAACAAAAAAATATATATTCTACAACTGTAGTTGTGATCCCCTTTCTCATTCTATCCTGTTTGTGTATTATTTTCATGGAAATACTTGCTGGAAACTTACTTATTTTACTTTCCTTTAAAAAAAAATCACTTTTTTTTTTTTGAGACAGAGCCTCGCTCTGTCTCCCAGGCTAGAATGCAATGGCACAGTCTTGGCTCACTGCAACCGCTGCCTCCCAGGTTCAAGCGATTCTCCTGCTTCAGCCTCCCAAGCAGCTGGGACTATAGGCACGTGCCACGACACCCGGCTAATTTTTTGTATTTTTAGTAGAGATGGGGTTTCATCATGTTAGCCAGGATAGTCTCGATCTCCTGACCTCGTGATCCGCCTGCCTCAGCTTCCCAAAGTGCTGGGATTACAGACGTTAGCCACCGCACCCCACCAAAATCAGTTTCTTCTGTATTGTGTGTAGCTATTCTAATTTATTGAATAACATGCTGGGATAATTTATTAATTTTTCTTTGTTTTCTACTAAAAGCATCTAAGGATATGAATTTTCATCTGAGTACAGCTTTGGTTGAATCCCATAGGTTTTTTCCCCTGCTCCATAGTTTTTATTTTTATTTTTATTTATTTATTTTTCAGACAGAGTCTCTCTCTGTTGCCCAGGTTGGAGTGCAGTGGCATGATCTTAGCTCACTGCAAATCCATCTTCCGGGTTCAAGCGATTCTCTTGCCTCAGCCTCCCAAGTAGCTGGGATTGCAGGCATGCACCACCATGCCTGGCTAACTTTTATATTTTTAGTAGAGATGGGGTTTCACCATGTTGGTCAGGCTAGTCTCGAACTCCTGACCTCAAGTGATCCACCCGCCTCGGTCTCCCATAGTGCTGGGATTACAGATGTGAGCCACTGCGCTCAGTCCTGCTTCATAGTTTTTAATATCCAATATTTTTGCCATTTCTTTTTTTAAAAAATTATTATTTTGTTATTTTAGAGACAAGGTCTCAGTCTGTCACCCAGGCTGGAGTACAGTGGCACGATCCATAGCTCACTGCAGCCTTGACCTTCTGGGCTCAAGCCCCCTGAGTAGCTGGGACTATATTTGTGTGCCACCGTGCCTGGCTATTGCCATTTACTTCTAAATATAGTCCTTTGTTTTGAAGTGGATGTCACTCTCATAACTGGTGATAAGTAGTTTAAATTGTGGCAAAATTTCCCTAAGAGGTGGTTTGGGACTCAGGCATCATCATCAAATGTAAGAGAGCACGTATCTGCCTCTAGTATCCAAGAAGGGCTTATTGAACGTGCAGTGAAAGGTTTTCCCTCTGGCTTTTTTGGCGCACAGCACCTCTGAGACAAACAGGTGCTTGACAGCTAATGAAATATCTTTAGTGGAGTGGTCAGGCCAAATTTTGTAGTTATCACTGGCAATGTAACAGCCATAAATTTTGAGTCCTAGTCCTGTGCTCGCCTGTACAGGAAGTGCTTTGGGAATCCCCAGTATGATCCTCTTTAATTGCCTCAATTAGTTGCTTCTCTGCGAGGCTGTTGCAAGAGCTAAAGTTAGAGTGAGGTGACTGAGACTCTGTTTTCCTTTCAGCAAGTATGAGGTTTACTTACCTTTTTTCCATGTCTTTTTTCTTTTTTATTTGTTTTGGAGGGAGGGGTGGTGGTGGGAGATAGGGTCTGGCTCTGTCTCCCAGGCTGGAGTAGAGTGGCACAATCACAGCTCACTGCAGCTTTGATCTCCTGGGCTCAAGCGATTCTAGCTGGGACTACAGGTGTGTGCAACCACACCTGGCTGATTTTTGTATTTTCTGTAGAGAAAATACATGTTGTCCAGGCTGGTTTTGGACTCTTGGGCTCAAGCAGTCTACCCACCTCGGCTTCCCAAAGTGCTGAGATCACAGGCATGAGAGCCACCGTGCCTGACCTTTTTTGGTTTTTTGTTTGTTTGTTTGTTTTTGTTTTTTTTGTTTGTTTTTTTTTGAGATGGAGTCTCACTCTGTTGCTCAGGCTGGAGTGCAGTAGCATAACCTTGGCTCACTGCAACCTCAACCTCCCAGGCTCAAGCCATGCTCCCACCTCAGCCTCCCAAGTAGTTGGGACTACAGGCATGCATCACCATGCCTGGCGGATTTTTCTTTCCTTTTCTTTTCTTTTTTTTTTTTGTATTTGTGTATTTTTTGTATAGATGGGGTTTCACCATGTCACCCAGGATGGTCTTGAACTTCCAAGCTCAAGCAGCATTCCCACCTCAGCCTCTCAAAGTGCTGGGATTATAGGCACGTGCCACAGCACCTGCCCTGATCTTTAACTTTTTTCTTTTCAACATCCACCCATCTCTATCTGTCACTTTATTTTATTTATTTATTTTTTTCTTGTGAGATAGAGTCTTGCTCTGTCACCCAGGCTGCAATGCAGTGGAGCAATCCTGGCTCACTGTAACCTCTGCCTTTGGGGTCGGAGTGCAAGTGATTTTCCTGCCTCAGCCTTCTGAGTAGCAGGGATTACAGGTGCCTGCCACCTAGTATCCAAAAAGGGCTTATTGAATGTGCAGTGAAACGCCTGGCTAATTTTTGTATTTTCAGTCACGACGGGATTTCACTATGTTGGCCAGGCTGGTCTCAAACTCCTGATCTCATATGGTCCTCCCGCTTTGGCCCCCCAAAGTGCTGGGATTATAGGTGTTAGCCACCACACCCAACCTCTACCTTTCACTGATGTCTACTAATTATTTAGTCTACGAGCAAACCTTATTGGAAGTGAATGAGATATTAAGTATTTATTACAGTAGGAAAACCTGTTTTATTCTTGGAAAGAAAAAAATTTAGAAGGAGATAAAGAAAAGTGGAGAAAAACAAACAAAATTAAAAAAAAAATCTTTGGAGCCTGGATGTGTGAATTCAAATTCATGCAGATTTGAATCTGAGTCTCCAGTAGCCACCCCTTATTTGGTGTCCTTCTGAGATGTTAGAGAACTCCAGGACCATAAATTATAGTCTGTGTTCATTTCAGCATGGCTCAGCAGGGTCTGGGACCAAGTGTTTTCATTCATCCAACCAATATTTGCGCTGTCTGTACGTGCCAGGAGCTGTGCTGCATGGGCAGCAGAGATAGTAGTGTGTAAGTAGACCGGGTCCTTGTGGGATTTAGACAGGCAGTGGTGACGCAGCAGGAATGTGCCCTGACAGGGCAATATAGGTAATGCTGAAGCATGTGGGAAGCCCCCAGGAAGGCCTGGGCATGAGCAGGGCAGAGTGAGACCTGCAGGATGAGGAATTAGCCAGGCAGGAGATGGGGTCCGTGGGGCCTGGGGGAGAGGAAGGTCTAAGCTTGGCAAGAAAATGAGAAAGGCTGTGGCTGGCTGGAGCTGTGGGGAGTGTGTGGAGAGCAGTCGGAGAGTTGCCAGGGCCTGCTTAGCCTTGGTGAGGTCGTTTATCTCTCTATTCCAGCAGCTGTGGGAAGCTACTGAAGGTTTTGAGTTGGGGAGAGGCATGGTTAGAATTGAGTTCAAAATGCTGTCTGGTTGCTGTGTGGAGAGTGGGCGGGAGGCAGTGGGAGGGAAGAGGCTGTGGTGCTGGTCCTGGCTGGGGATGTGATGGCGAGGATGGTGATTTATGCCAGGGAGAGAGCAGCAGTGTTGGGAGGGGGACCCCAACTTGAAGGCATCTTAGGATGCAGAAGGGTCAGGTCATGGTGATGGCTGTGCAGGAAGAGGAGAGGAGGAGTCAGAAATGAATCCCAGTTTTCTGGCTCGGGCGGCCAGTTGGAAGGTCATGCTGTGCATTGAGAGATGAAAGGCGGAGAAGAGACAGGTTTGTGGGGGAAGATGAGGTTTTGTAGGCACAGGCTTCAGGTCCTGTGGACCACCTGCGGGGGATGCTAATGGGAGCAGGCAGACATGCTTGAGATTGGCAGTCACCCGGTGCCAGAGTGTGGGCAGGTCAGATGCACAGGAGAATGGGAGAAGAGGGCTGGGATCTCACCCCGTGGGACACTGGCATTTACAGGACAGGCCCAGGAAGAGCAGCCAGCAGGCCTGAGTGTCGGAGGGGAAAGGTGAGGCTCACAGCAGTGTCTTATGATTTTGTGACTCATGGGACCCAACCTCAAACTGAGCCAGTGCAAGCTGAGCCAGCCACCAGGAGGCTCCAGTTTAGGAACAGCCCCCACTCTCTAGGCTGGGAGGCTTGGCCGCTGGAAACTTCTCAGGAGTTTGCCTGTCTGTGGTGTTGCCCCTGTGTTTTAGACAACACTTGCCTGTGTTAACTTCCTTGCTCAGGATTGTTTTAAGGAGGAAATGAGGAAATGGTTATAGTTAGTCGACGTGCAAAACTCTGAGCATTTGGGCTTTATGCTGTGTTAAAATGGCATCAGATTGGCTGAGTGTGGTGGCTTATGCCTGTAATCCCAGCACATTGGGAGGCCGAGGTGGGTGGATCGCTTGAGCCCAGGAGTTCAAGACCAGCCTGAGCAATGTGGCGAGACCCTGTCTCTACCAAAAAATAAAAATAAAGTACGAAAACTAGCCAGACATGGTGGCACACGCCTGTAGTCCCAGCTACTCAGGAGGCTAAGCTGGGAGGATCACTTGAGCCAAGGAGGTCAAGGTTGCAGTGAGCCATGACACACCACTGCACTCCATCTTGGGGTACAGAGCAAGATCCTGTCTGCTGTGGTTTTGTTCTGTGTCCCCACCCAAATCTCATCTTGAATTGTAATCCGCCTAATCCCTACATGTCAAGGACAAGACCAGGTAGAGGTAATTGAATCATGGGGGCAGTTTCCCTCATACTATTCTCAGATAATGAATGAGTCCAAAGGTTTTATAAGCGTCTTGCATTTTTCCTGCTGGCACTCATTCTCTCTCCTGCTGCCCTGTGAAGAGGTGTCTTCTGCCACGATTGTAAGTTTCCTGAGGCCTCCCCAGCCATGCGGAACTGTAAGTCAATGAAACCTCTTTTCTTTGTCAGTTACCCAGTCTCAGGTATTTCTTCATAGCAGCATGAGAATGGACTCATACACCATTTCAAAAAAAAAAAAGATGGCATCAAATTGTAGAATCTTGGCTCCGGAAAGGATCTTAGAAGAATCTAGTGCAGACCGTGACCCAGAGTAGGAAGTCAGATTGTGCTAGTCTATTAGCTTGATCACATTGGCCAATTTTTTTCTTCTCTGTGGCTGCTGGGGATACAGTATTATCTTCATGTTCCACACCAGTGTAGAGTCACAATGGCAAGTATAAACCATGAAGAGTGTGTGGAGGCAGAAAGGCTGCCTACCCTATGCTTAGATGTGGCTCTGGACTCTAGTTGGTTCTAATCCAGTCGCAGTTGAGCCTCGTGAGCCTCCTTTATGGCAGTAGGAACAAAGCTGCTTCATTTTGGCGGTGAAGGGAGGAAAAAGGAAGAACATTTAGGCTTAAACTGTTTTTGGAGCCCCCATACTGGGTACGACAAGGTGAACCAAACCCCACTTATCTCTTCTGTCAGTTTCTTCTGAGCATTGGTGTGGTCAGGATAGCATTGGAGAGGAGCCCCCTGCCCAGTCTCTGGACACATTGGTATTGATGGTTCTAGTTGCTAGAAAACAACTAGAAAACAAAACACTGGTGGTAAGCAAGAGTCACCCTCCGCTCTGGGAGAATTTCACACTACAGGCTTTAAACAATAGACTACAGAGAGGCAGAGCCCTTAAAAATCACTTAATCTGCAGAGCTCCTTGTATTGGGGGTCAAAGTGCTGCTTCAGGATTTTAGGATGAGGCTATTATGTGACTACTCAGAATGTTTTTCAGTTTGCTTTCCCTTAGATAATCTTAGGGTGGATTACCCTGGGGGGTGACTCTGGCTCATTCCTCAATAATCACTAATTGACTAGCAAGAAGATCCCTTAAAAAAAGTCACGAGGCCAGGTGCGGTGGCTCACACCTGTAATCCCAGTGCTTTGGGAGGCCAAAGTGGGCTGATCATCTGAGGCCAGGAGTTCAAGACCAGCCTGGTCAACATGTTGAAACCCTATCTCTACTAAAAATACAAAAAATTAGCTGGGTGTGGTGGTGGGCACCTGTAATCCCAGCTACTCGGGAGGCTGAGGCATGAAAATAGCTTGAACCCAGGAGGCAGAGGTTGCAGTGAGCTGAGATCGCAACACTGCACTCCAGCTTGGGCAACAGAGTGAGACCCTGTCTCAATACAAAAACAAAAACAAACTGATTGGGAGCTCTCACCCTGTGGATGGGCCTGACCTGGGTGGGCTGTTTGTTGGGGAACTCCCGGTGTCAGCATATTTAGATTTTTCTTCTTGGTCTCTGATTCCCCAGAAAGGTCTTCTTTTGTCTGCTGTCTGGGAGATAAAGGTCTGGCTACCAGAATTCTGGGAACTGACTGGATGAGATGGGCTGACAGTGGGTTCTCAACAAGCTTTATGCCCCTCTCATTCTTTTTTTTTTTTTTTTTTTTTTTGAGACAGAGTCTTGATCTGTTGCCCAGGCCGGAGCACAGTAGCATGATCTCAACTCACTGCAAGCTCCGCCTCCCAGGTTCACGCCATTCTCCTGCCTCAGCCTCCCGACTAGCTGGGACTACAGGCGCCCACCACCATGCCCGGCTAATTCTTTTGTATTTTTAGTAGAGACAGGGTTTCACTGTGTTAGCCAGGTTGGTCTCGATCTCCTGACCTCATGATCCGCCCGCCTAGGCTTCCCAAAGTGCTGGGATTACAGGCTTGAGCCACTGCGCCCAGCCACCCCTCCTATTCTTTTAAGTTCCAGAGGCAGCTGGTGCTGCCAGTTCCTGAAACTTTTGAGGATTCTGCTGTGTACATTTGGTTGGTTTTCACTGCTCCCTACCACCAGATAAGGATTCCGCTTTCATGGGCCTACTAAGTCAGTTACAACGCATCTATTGTAGAAAATAAGGCGACAGACTCAGAATGTAAAAACACAACTTTATCATTTGTAATAACTGCATTCCAGGAAGGAAGGAGGGGAGTAGCCACCAGGCAGAGACTGGGGACCACCACGCCCGAGTTTCTTTCTTTTTTGAGACGGAGTTTCGCTCTTGTTGCCCATGCTGGAGTGCAATGGTGCAGTCTTGGCTCACTGCAACCTCCGCCTTCCGGGTTCAAGCGATTCTCCTGCCTCAGCCTCGTGAGTAGCTGGGATTACAGGCATAAGCCACCATGCATGGCTAATTTTTGTATTTTTAGTAGAGACGGGGTTTCTCCATGTTGGTCAGGCTAGTCTTGAACTCTCGACCTCAGGTGATCTGCCTGCCTTGGCCTCCCAAAGTGCTGGGATTACAGGCATGAGCCACTGCGCCCAGCCCTGAGTTTCTTAACACAGCAGAGCCTCTGACTCTTTTGGCCACTTGTTTTTCTTTCTCACTGAGAGGAAATAGAGTCTCCTAAGAGAAAGAGTTTTGGAACACCACAAATCCAGGAATTTAATACTGAACTAGCCCTCAGCTCACTTTGAAGCAGGAAATCAGGTGAGGCTAAGGTCATGCCTTCTGACTGGATAAACCCTCCTGGACCCAGGAGACATCCTCACCTGCCCGAACCCCGGGAGGCATCCTGACCCTTGCGGGCCCCGGGAGGCATCCTCACCCTCCTGGACCCCAGGAGGCATCCTTACCCTCGCGGACCCCGGGAGGCATCCTCACCCTCCTGGACCCCGGGAGGCATCCTCACCGGAGCAATCTTTGGTATAGAACTTTTAACTAAATTACACAGTGTGGAGAGACAAGCTTCAGTCATTTCTCCACTACCCACTCAGTGCCTGGCGGAAGGCAGGCAGCACAGACCTTCATCCCAACGCACGAGGGGAATATTCAAATCATGCCTTAGGGGCACAGGGAAGGGAGTCAGAGACTGCCCCGCCTGTGATTTTGATACAAGTAGATAGATAATCTGAGAGAACAGCCTCTGGTCTAGATGATTTCAGTGGAAAAGAAGAAGAAAGATCCATGTGGAAACTTTGTAAACGTTTTATGAGGGGAAAAGACAAGTGTAGCATTTAGGTAAAGAGACCAGCACAGAGAAAACCATTTATCATTCTAACATAAAATGATCAACCAAGAGCTCAAATGGGATGTAATGTGAGATAACAGAATGAGGTGGAAAATGGGCTAGCAGGGGAATTCAAGAACAGCAAATCATGGCATTGCAGAATGAATAAACCAATTTTACACCATAAGAAGCAGAATCTTTGCTATAAAATATGGAAATTGCTTGAGAAATCACGCAGCCTGCATATTCATGAGCATTAGTGCTCCCCGTGTTTCTTTTGGATTTTTCGCGTCTTCTCTTCCTGGAGCTCCACCTCCTTCCCGTGCTCGATCTTTGGCCCCAACCCCAAAAGGATGTTTTCTTTTCCTGGTATCTTACTGTAGCCAGTTCCACAGGTTGGGGAAAGGAAGCCCTCTTAACACTGGCCCTTTGTGTGTGTGGATGGGTGGGTGGGGCATTTCCTGCCTTCTGGAAGCTTCCCTGGGGCTTTTGTCTTATGTGGGTTTGACATCAATAGCATGGCTGAATTGAGGGTTCCAGAGGGAGCGTGAGCTTATGGCCTTGTCATGTTGTGTGGGACTAAACATTTCCTAATATCTCAGATCTGTAGACCTGAAGCAGGCTAAATCTTAGAGCAGAACAGATTGGGCTGGTCAGAATCTTGGACTTGAAAATAAGACAGAGCTGAACTTGGTGACATGCACCTGTAGTCCCAGCTACTCAAGGAGGCTGAAGCAGGAGGATTGCTTGAGCCCAGGTATTTGAGGCCAGCCTGGGCAACATGGTGAGACTCATTTCAAAAAAGAAAAGAATAGGATGACTGTCACCACCATGGTCATGGATAAATCATGTGATCTCTCCTGGATTCGGTTTCTTTATAAGATAGACTGCATCAGAATTTCTCAGTCTTGGCACTATTGACATTTTGGGCCAGATGAGCTTGTGCCTTGTGGGATGTTTAGCAGCATTCCTGACCTCTATTTGTAGATTCCCATAGCATCCCCTAGTCGTGACAATAAAAAATGTATCCAGACAATGCTGACCTTCCCCTTGGGGGCGCAAAATCACTCCCTGTTGAGAACCACTGGACTAGGTGATCTTTTTTTTTTTTTTTTTTTCTTTTGAGATGGAGTTCTGCTCTTGTTGCCCAGGCAGGCTGGAGTGCAATGGCGTGACCTCAGCTCACTGCAACCTCCACCTCCCTGGTTCAAGCGATTCTTCTGCCTCAGCCTTCTGAGCAGCTGAGATTACAGGCAAATACTACCATGCCCGGCTAATTTTTTGTATTTTTAGTAGAGACAGGGTTTCGCCATGTTGGCCAGGCTGGTCTCGAACTCCTGACCTCAGGTGATCCACCCACCTCAGCCTCCCAAAGTGCTGCGATTACAGGCGTGAGCCACTGTGCCCGGCCCCACTGGACTAGGTGATCTTATGTCTCCTGTCTGCTGCTGGGTTTCTGGGATTGTATGAAACACTCCATTCTTTTCCTCTCTCTTTAGTTTTAGACTCATCTTTAAGTCCTTAGGGAAACTCCCATTCAAGCCAAGAGATGTGATTTGGAGCCATTAAATGCTGCATCTACCAATTTAAGATGCTAGCCACATCTTGGGTTCCTGCCAAGATCAAGATACATATTCTGGGTTTCTGCAGTTGAAGGAGGAATTCCTGCAGCCATCGCAGAGTCTGTAGTAGGAGCACAAGCTTTTTTTGGAGACACAGATGTGGCTGGGCGGGTGGCTCATGCCTGTAGTCCCAGTACTTTGGGAGGCCGAGGCGGGTGGATCACCTGAGGTCAGGAGTTTGAGACCAGTATGACCAATATGGTGAAACCCCGTCTCTACTAAAGATACAGAAATTAGCTGGGCATGGTGGCAGGCGCCTGTAATCCCAGTTACTTGGGAGGCTGAGACAGGAGAATTGCTTGAACCTGGGAGGCGGAGGTTACAGTGAGCCGAGATGGTGCCACTGCACTCCAGCCTGGGCGACAGAGCGAGACTCCGTCTCAAAACAAACAAACAAACAAACAATAAAACAGACAGAGATACAGGTTGACAGGCCAAGTGGGCATTAACAGATGAGGACTGCTGCTGTTGGTAATGTATAAGGGCAATGTCTTTTCTTTCTTTTTTTTTCCTGGTCAGCTGTAGTCATGTATCTTTTTTTTTTTTTTTTTTTTTTTTGGAGATGAAGTCTCACTCTGTTGCCCAGGCTGGAGTGCAATGGCACGATCTCGGCTCACTGCAACCTCCGCCTCCTGGGTTAAAGTGATTCTCCTGTCTCAGCCTCCCCATTAGCTAGGGCTACAGGCGTGCACCACCACACTCAGCTAATTTTTTGTATTTTTAGTAGAGATGGGGTTTCACCATGTTGGCCAGGCTGTTCCTGAACTCCTGACCTCAAGTGATCTGCCTGCTTTGGCCTCCCAAAGTGCTGGGATTACAGACGTGAGCCACCGTGCCTGGCCCAGGCTTCCCAAATAACTGAATGCTGGTATCACTGTGGTGTATAAAAATGGTCCTCATTTTCCAGTCCTTTCTTTTAAAGATGTCCTTATGTAGCAGAGCTTTATGTGGTGAGAGTAGTGTTTGCTCCCCTGGAAGGTTACTATTTCACAATTTTTGTCTTTCTTTGGTATTTTTGGTTCAAAATATCAACATAACTCAATAGCGTTGATGACAATAAGCTGTTGATTTTAAGAAGATATGAATTATTGGATTTCCACTTTTGATTGATTTTTCCATTTGTGTGTATTTTGTAACGTCACAGCTCCTTTTATCCAAGGAACGTTGTTTCAGGCAACATAAGGAAGAAATAATTTCCCTTTAGAACTGAGGGGAGGTGACTGCTGCCTCTAACATATACCTAGGAACTCCTATTTTTCATCTCCACTAGCCCCGGTTTGAGATTTTTTTTTTTTTGGAGATGGAGTTTCGCTCTTGTTGCCCAGGCTAGAGTGCAGTGGTGTGATCTCGCCTCACTGCAACCTCCGCAGTTCAGGTGATTCTCCCGGGTTCAGGTGAACCTGAACCTGAACTTCTCCCGCAGTTCAGGTGAACCTCCCGGGTTCAGGTGATTCTCCTGCCTCAGCCTCCCAAGTAGCTGGGATTACAGGCATGAGCTATCATGCCTGGCTAATTTTGTATTTTTTTAGTAGAAACGGAGTTTTACCATATTGGTCAGGCTGGTCTCAAGCTCCTGACCTCGGGTGATCTACCCACCTCGGCCTCCTAAAGTGCAGGGATTACAGGTGTGAGCCACTGCGCCTGGCTGAAGTTATTTTTATTTATTTATTTATTTATTTTTTGAGACAGAGTTTCACTCTTGTTACCCAGGCTGTAGTGCAATGGCATGATCTCGGCTCACCGCAACCTCCACCTCCCGGGTTCAAGTGATTCTCCTGCCTCAGCCTCCCGAGTAGCTGCGATTACAGGCACCCACCACCACGCTCAGCTAATTTTTTGTATTTTTAGTAGAGATGGGGTTTCTCCATGTTGGTCAGGCTGGTCTTGAACTGCCGACCTTAGGTGATCCACCCGCCTCCACCTCCCAGAGTGCTGGGATTACAGGCGTGAGCCACCGCGCCCTGCCATGGCTGAGATTTTTTTTTACTAATCACTTTGAAGGTTCGTGAGTCTTTGCTTAGAGATTTTCTGGCTCCTTCACTTTTTGGCTCCAAACCTTATAAAACAGGGATATAAAATAAAAAATGGGAGTCTCTCTTGAAAGAGAAAGTAAATAGTCATTTATGTAACCCTACCCAGTATCTTTATGGACCCGAGGTTAGGATTTGGTTTCTCGGATACTAGGCATTTATCATCAGGCACTCTCTCGGATATTGGCAGTAACCCAGGTTTTGTATGTTACAGTGTTGGACATTTGAGTCTTATGCAATCTTTGGGTGTGCTCAGTAGGCCGATGTAATCAAATCATTGTTAACCCATCTCTACACGTTTTAAAGCTTGTGACAACTCCAAACAATTAGCCCTCACCCTTTTTTCTCACTACCCATTACCCAAAAATCAAACCTAAATAGAGATGTTCTCAGATTATAACCAGGCTAATTAGTTGTCATTCAACAGTTACAGGGAGTGATACCCAGTGCTTGCCCTGTGGCTGACAATTTGAGATCTCTATTTTGGTCTCTCCCACTTCCCACAAATACAATTTAGATATAAAATTATAGTAAATTATTCTAGATAACTAATAGTTGATAGAGTTACTGTCTTCAAATGAAGGCACTATGGAACAGTTTTATATTAAGCATAACTGCATTTGTTTTGTTTTTGTTTTTAAAAATTTTTTCTAGAGACAGGGTCTTGCTTTGTTGCCCAGGCTGGTCTCTAACTCCTGGCTTCAAGCGATCCCACTTTGGCCTCCTAAAGTGTTGGGATTACAGCCATTGTGCCCAGCCAGTTTTTTGAGTTTGAATTTTAATTTTTTATCTAAAATTCTCTAATGATTTTAGAAACAGCTTTATTGGGATATAATTCACATACCATACCATTCACCCATTTAAAGTGTATAATTCAATGGCTTTTAGTCTATTCATAGAACAGTGTGTCCATCATCACAATCAATTTTAGAACACTTTCAATTACCCCAGAAGGAAACTCCATATTCCTTATATGTAACCCCTAAACCCCCCATCTCTCCTGCTCTAGGCAACTACTAATCTCCTTTCAATTTGTATGGCTGTACCTTTTCTGGACATTGCATCTAAATGGCGTTACGCAATATGTGGTCCTTTATGACTGCCTGCCTTTTTTTGAGACGGAGTCTCTCTCTGTCGCCCAGGCTGGAGTGCAGTGGTGCAATCTCAGCTCACTGCAAGCTCCGCCTCTCGGGTTCACACCATTCTCCTACCTCAGCCTCCTGAGTAGCTGGGACTACAGGCGCCCGCCACCACGCCTGGCTACTTTTTGTATTTTTAGTGGAGATGGGGTTTCACTGCGTTAGCCAGGATGGTCTCGATGTCCTGACCTCATGATCCGCCCACCTTGGCCTCCCAAAGTGCTGGTATTACAGGCGTGAGCCACCGCGCACAGCCATGACTGCCTTCATTTACTTAGTGTGTTTTAAAGGTTCTTTGGTCTTACAACATTTATTGTACTTCACTCCTTTTTAATGACTGAATAATACTCCATTGTGTGGATATACTGCACTTACCCATTCACCCGTCAGTGGGTGTTTGAGTTGTTTCCACTTTTTGGTTATTATGAATAATGCTGCTAGAAACGTTCATGTACAAGTCTTTGTGTAGACATACGTTATTTATTTATTTTTAAAATTTATTTATTATTATTTTTTGAAACAGGATCTCACTCTGTTGCCCAGGCTGGAGTGCAGTGGCACTATGTCAGCTCATTGCAACCTCTGCCCTCCGGGTTCAAGCAATTCTCTTGCCTCAGGCTCCCGAGTAGCTGGGATTACAGGTGCCTGCCACCATGCCTGGCTAATGTTTGTATTTTAAGTAGAGACAGGGTTTCACCATGTTGGCCAGGCTGATCTTGAACTCTTGATCTTAGGTGACCCACCTGCCTCAGCCTCCCAAAGTGATGGGATTACAGGCATGAGCCACCACGCCCAGCCAACATACATTTTAATGTCTTTAGGATATATACCTAGGAATGGAGTTGCTGGATCTCTATGTTTGGTTATTTGAGGAGCTGCCGGCCTGTTTTCCACATCAGCTATATCATTTTACATTCTCACCAGCAGTGCATGACGGTCCAGTGCCTTTTTATCTTACTGCGCTTAAGGTGTAATTCCTTCTTTCTCAGACTGGACTGTAAATTCTTTGAGGTAAATACATTGATTTATATGTTGCTTGTATCCTCTATTGCCTTCAAGTGGTTATGTGCATTTTATTGTGCAATTGCTAGATACTTTGTGTCTCTGAGCGTCAGTGTTTTACTTTGTAAAATGAGGGTGCTATAATTCTTGACCTCTGAGGGCTACTGGGAGCTTTAAATGAGATGATATATGTAAAACACATGAGGAACTCTCTCACATGTAGTCAACCTTCAATATGTTTCAGATATTGCTATTATTATGGGCATTTTTTTTGTTATTGAGAGTAAATTAACGATTGAGTTTTTTCTTTATTTTGAGGAGTCTTGCTTTGTTGCCCAGATTGGAGTGCAGTGGTGCAATCTTGGCTTGCTGCAACCTCCGCCTCCCAAGTTCAAGCAATTTTCCTGCCTCAGCCTCCCTAGTAGCTGGGATTACAGGCACCTGCCACCAAACCCAGCTAATTTTTGTATTTTTAGTAGATATGGGGTTTCACCATGTTGGCCAGGATGGTCTCAAGCTCCTGGCCTCAAGTGACCTGCCCGCCTCAGTCTCCCAAAGTACTGGGATTACAGATGTGAGCCACTGTGCCCGGCTGACTTTTTCTTTTTTTTTCTTTTTTCTTTTCTTTTTTTTTTTTTTTTTTTGAGACGGAGTCTCACTCTGTCATCCAGGCTGGAGTGCAGTGGCACGACCTTGGCTTACTGCAACCTCCGCCTCCCGGGTTCAAGTGATTCTCCTGCCTCAGCCTCCCGAGTAGCTGGGACTACAGGCTCACACCACCATGCCTGGCTAATTTTTGTATTTTTAGTAAAGGGTTTCACCACGCTGACCAGGCTGGTCTTGAACTCCAGACCCTGTGATCTGCCCGCCTCGGCCTCCCAAAGTGCTGGGATTACAGGCGTGAGCCACCGTGCCCGCCAAGTTTTTTCTTTATAAGAGCTTTGAAAAAATTTTGGCTAAGGTTGTAATATCTCAATCAGACACTGGTTAAAAAATTAGCAGTAGGGGAATTATCAGATGGTGGACCTTCTTCCAAGCCCCCAGCCAGTTCATTAAACTGTTAAATTTCCTTTGAGCACTGATCACTCTCCGAGGCGATGGTGTTTATTTCTTTGTGTTTATAGGCAGTCTCTCCCTTCCACACCAGAGTGTAGGCATTTTGTTTAGCTTGCTCATCATGGTCTTTCTGATGCCTAGAAGGATGTCTGCCACATAGCAGGTGTTCAATAAATATTGTGGAATAGATGAGAAAAAATGTATGCAGAGAAAAAATTAGAAGACAGGAGACATATTACAAACCCCATGGAGGAACAATAAATCACTAGATTCTTCCTTATTAGGAACGTAAAAATATTATTTAAAATAGGTGATAATAGGGCCAGTGATAGCCAACAGGGTTAAGTACTGTTGTAAACACTAAGCTAAGTGCTGTACAGGCAGTCACTTATTTAATCCTCACGATACCCCATGAGACATTTGCGGTCCTTCCCATTTTACAGATGGAGAAACTGTGACACACAGAGATTTAATAACTTGCCCAAAGGCACAGCTAATGAGTGGAGAAGCAGGGATTTGAACTTTAACCATCTGGCTCCAAAACCCATTTGAATCCCTTTGCTTTACTCTGTCAAGGTGATCATAGCAATGTAGCACAACAAAGGACAGCTGGGTTCAGTGTCAGAGTCTAGCCCATGCTAGCGCCAGAGAGACGACATGTGCAGTGGGAAGAACATGCGGACAGGGGTCCAGAGAACAGTTTCTGCTCATGCTAGAGTGACCAATTAGTGGCTTACCCACTCCAGATGGCTGTCTTCTGCAGGGAGTATCTCAATCCCCAAATTGAGACCTGAGACCTGGGACCTGGAACCTGGCCTTAGCTGATCTCTGAGGTTCTTTCCAATATTAAAGTTTTCAAGCCCCAAAGAAGAATAGTTGAAAATTACTTTGCCTCCCCAGGCTACAAGGTGACATAGATCAAAAAATTTTATTAGCCTCCTGTGTTAGTGTTTATGTTTACAATAAAGTCCTCACTAATTTGATTGGAATAAATCAGCAGGTCTCCAAGTAGAGACTGTCTTATGAATACATTTAAGGAGATTTGTGCAAATTATTGTATGTTCATACTATGGAATGCTATGTAGTTTGAAAGCATGTGGTAGGTCTGCGTGAAATGATACAAGAGAAAGTCTATAATATATTGAGTAGAAAATGTAATTGCAGAACAATGTGTATACGTGTAATATCCCAACCAAAGAGCTGTGTACATGTGCATACCTCCCCACACCTGGGTGTATGTGCCCAGGAAGGGATCTGTAAGGGCACACCCGAAACTGTTAGTGGCTGTTTTCCCCGCAAGAGTAGGGGGAAGGAGGGAAATTTCACCCTGTATTTATATAATCTATTGTTTGATTTTTTTTTACAAGAATGTGCTACTTTTTTATTATTAAGAACTACATAGGCTGGGGGTGGTGGCACATGCCTGTAATTCCAGCTACTCGGGATGCTGAGGCAGGAGAATCGCTTGAACTGGGGAGGCAGAGGTTGCAGTGAGCCAAGATCATGCCATTGCGCTCCAGCCTGGGCAACAAGAGTGAAACTCCATCTCAAAAAAAAAGAACTACGTAAAGGCAAAAAGTTAAAGTGGTTTATAATTAGGTTACCAATAGTGTGTGTATAAATGATATTTCCAAGAAAGGAACCTTGAGAGTACTTGGAAGGCTTGTTTTCAAGTATTTGTACCATTTCCTGCAATCTTGTTGAACATTAACTTATTCCACCTGGGAAAATGCAGTTGTTTATCAAGGAGACCCTTCAGCCCCACACGAGACATTCAGAGAAACTTGGTTGCTGTCTTTGCTGTCAGGAAAGAGGAAGACTACCTAGACATGTTGCTCCAGAGCAGAATTTCCAGCAGTAGATTGAACCTTCGGAGGCCGAGTCCCAGCCCAGTGTAAACTGGTAAAGAGTGAGCCCTCTTCCTACAATCTGGTTATTGCTGCTGTGTAAAAAGTCCTCTTGATTTTTATGTATTTATTTCTTATCTGCTGCCTTACTAAATGTTTTAATGTTGCTAATCATTTTGATTTCTGCAGATATATATCATTATTACTAATATTGTAACTCATTTTATTTTCTAATCTGACTGAATTTTTGGATACATGTTAAATAATAACAATTTTAAAATACAGACCTGTGTGCCCTTTTGTGACTAAAATGCCTTTGACTTTCTATCGGCCTCTGCTTGTGCTTCAGATTAACTCACAGATAGCCAGGGGCCACTCTCTGCCCTCTCAGAAGGGGACAGGGGTCCTTATGTTCAACTTTATATTTTCTTTCTTTCTTTTTTTTTTTTAGTTTGAGACAGGGTCTCACTCTTGCCCAGGCTAGAGTGGTACAGCAGCGTCATCTTAGCTCACTGTAGTCTCTGCCTTTCAGGCTCAAAGGGATCCTCCTGCCTCAGCCTCCTGAGTAGCTGGGACTACAGGCGCGAGCTACCACACCCAGCTAATTTTTGTATTTTTTCTAGAGACGGGTTTTTGCCATGTTGCCCAGGCCAAACTTTATATTTTCATTTAGGATTCGTATACATTGGTGCTATAGTGCCATTATTCCAAAAATGT
The DNA here is from genome assembly GCF_028858775.2 of Pan troglodytes. Classification (NCBI taxonomy): domain Eukaryota; kingdom Metazoa; phylum Chordata; class Mammalia; order Primates; family Hominidae; genus Pan; species Pan troglodytes. The sequence continues at coordinate 10,812,507 of NC_072409.2, read as the reverse complement.
ATTCATATATTTACCGCAGGTCAGAGAAGTTTTGAAATTTTTGGTGAAATATCCATGTAGTTTGCTATCTGAATATCTTTATGATTATTTAAAAACTATTTTAAACATTTATTTCCTTTTTTTTTTTCTTGAGGCAGAATCTCACTCTGCTGCCCAGGCTGGAGTGCAGTGGCGTGATCTTGGCTCACTGCAAACTCCGCCTCCCAGGTTCAAGCAATTCTCCTGCCTCAGCCTCCCAAGTAGCTGGGATTACAGGCACCCACCATCATGCCTGGCTAATTTTTGTATTTTTGGTAAAGATGGGGTTTCACCATGTTGGCCAGGCTGGTCTCAAACTTCTGACCTCAAGTGATCCACCCACCTCAGCCTCCCAAAGTGCTGGGATTACAGGCATGAGCCACTGTGCCCGGCCACATTTGTTTCCTTTTAAGAGGATTTTTACATTATGTTAAAAATCTTGATTGGTAGAAGTTATATTTCATAATTTTCTTCTTCCTTTGTATGAATAATATGCTTTTATAGTGATGTCACAAGAGGTGCCTTTTGCAGAGTGCCTCATACATGTCACTGGACTAAGTAAGCATTTTATCTCATTAATCTTCACAACAGGCTATTAGAGTATTATAATTTTAATTTTGCAGATGAGAAAACTGAAACTTAAAATGTTTTAAACTTGGCAAGGCACGGTAGCTCGGTAGCTCACGCCTGTAATCCCAGCACTTTGGGAGGCTGAGGCAGGTGGATCACCTGAGGTTAGGAGTTCGAAGGCAGCATGGCCAACATGGTGAAACCCTGTCTCTACAAAAAACACAAAAATTAGTTGGGCGTGATGGCGTGTGCCTGTAGTCCCAGCTACTAGGGAGGCTGAGGCAGGAGAATCACTTGAACCTGGGAGGTGGAGGTTGCAGTGAGTCAAGATCTCGCCATTGCACTCCAGTCTGGGCGATAGAGGGAGACTCCTTCTCAAAAAAAAAAAAAGTTCCAAGGTCACACAGCCAGCAAATGCCTGAACCTGGATGTCAGCCGTGGTCTAACTTTAGCGCTTCCTTGGGCATTTTTGGGGGTGATTTCTGCTTGAGCAGCCAGCATTACCCCCTCAGACCCCTGGAGTTCAGTCAAGAGGATGCCTTTTAGAAGAACGTCTACTGTTGAGTCAGAATAACTCTGGAAATTCCCTGTACTCTGGATTGGTAAAAAGAGGCAGGGAGTTGTGGGCTGAGGTTGGACTCTCTTAGTTCCCTCAGCAGCATGAAGGCAACTTCTCCCAACCTGGGGAAAGTGGATCCTGGTGCCTCTGTCCTGGGCAGTGTGGTGCTCTGGGGCTACTGTGTGGAATCTTGGAATCGCCTGTGGTGTTGACTTTGGTTGCACTTCTCCTAAGCTTCTGGCTCATCTAATATTAGTCACGCTACTTCAGGTGTTTGCATGTGCCCTGGGCTCAGGGCATCGGGCATCTGGCATATGTCACTGTGGAGGGCAGTTGTGAGTCCCTCCTGGGCTGTGAGGGTGGGGCTTCATAGGGAGCTGCAAGCCTTGAGCAGTCCCTGTAGCGATCCCTGGAGCCTGTGTTTTGGGACTCCAGTTGAAATATTGGGTGCATTTGAAGATGTCCCAGATCATCTTAGACCACCGGCCATTTTTCTCAGGACATGGCAGAGATTTGCCAAGGTTGGGAGTCACCCAGGACCTAGAGGATGTGGTTGAGAAGGGACCTGCTTTCTTACTCATTTGGCCATGAGGGAAGCAGAGTCCACCAGGGTCTTCAGTATTACGGAGGAATTGAAGCTGCTCCGGTCTTTTAAACACATCCCCGTAGACTAGCTGGGTGGTGGAGCAGGCATTTGGCTGTAGATACACATGGTTTGGTATGCGGAAGTAAGACCTCCTGGCTGGACCCACTTCAGAAGGCTTCATTGTTTCTCTCCACATGAAGAGGACTTAGGAAGGAGATGAAATGAGATTGCCAGGGATTGTGAGGAGGTAGCCCAAGCTACTTGATTCTTAATGCTAAACTGAGCTCTAATCCTTGTTTCCTTTTCGGTATTGGATTAGAAAAATGTAGGGCAGGATTAGAATTGGCTGTTAACAATACCCAGGACAAACATATGCCCTGAGAACTTTGGAAAGGAAATAACTTCCTAGGAATGGTGGCAGCTGCAGTGGTAATTTATATGTGTCTTTTAACACTTGTAGTACTTGGTTTTATCTTTTGATTATATCTCTGCCTTTCCCTATCAAAAGGCAACTTAAGTGTAATTTTTTTTCAGTGAATTTATATTAATTTTTAGTGGCAAGAAAATATATTCATCCTCAATAATATAATACATTCAAATAAAGAGTGAACTATACTGTTTTCTGCTGTCATTGTGGCAAAGATTAAAATAAGTAAACCTCAAGATATTTTATCAGTTAGTATGTTAATTTGGAGAGTCACATAGTACTGGTGAGGGTGGGAGACATAATTTTGGAAAGTAATTCAGCAGAGTTTATCAGGACCCCAGAACATTTAGATGTTTTACCAATTTATTCCATACTCAGAAAGCTACCCTAACGGAATGATTTGTGCTAAGAAAAGCCCTGGCCACAAAGATGGTCACTGACACATTATTTTGAGAGCATTTTTCTTATGCAGAAAGCTTGGGACAACATTGGAAGGCACAAATTGGCAAGTAAAGGTTAATTATAACTTTATTGCACAAAATAAGCTTTTGGTATGAGTTTTTCTAATTTTCCTATGCATATCTGCTTTAAAAATAGTTGTAGCATGCTTTTTTCACCCTTAGCCATATATTTTGAGCATTTTCTTCCTCGTTTGTACTCATATATGAAAACTCTAACCTTAGTTGAAACCAGCCTTCCTTTCTTGCACCTGGACAGCCGGACATTATTGGGAAAAAACATTACTAAGCTGCCTGGTTTAACTTTAAATTCACAGTCATGACCGTCAAATTAGTCCTTAGTACTGTCTGTAAATGCTAAAACATTTCCACAGTAAATTGACTTTCCCAATCTCTGGGAAGATATATGATACCTTCTTTCTTCAAAGCTTCCATATATAACACCCCTTCCCCACTCTTAGCCAATGACTTCATCTCCAACAGGGAAACCCCTCACCTCTGCCACCGTGTCTCCAAGCCCATCTGTGGCTTTCCTCTCCTTCGCACAGGATGCCTCCTGTCCCAGGTCAAGCTTTCCTCTTGTATCTCAGCTCCAACTCCTCCCTCTTCCTCAGGGACCTCAGTCTTTCATTACTCCATCCTCTCTCCTGCATCGTCACTCTCCCCTTCCCTTTTGACTTATTGCCAGCGTCACTAAAAATGCTATAATCTTTCACATCTTTAAAAACAAACAAATCCTACCCTTGCATCCATGTCTTTATCTACCCTGTTAGTTTTTATGCCTTTTCTCTGCTACCTTTTAAAGCAAAACTCCTTTTTTTTTTTTTTTTGTCACCCAGGCTGGAGTGCAGTGGCACGATCTCGGCTCACTGCAAACTCCACCTCCCAGGTTCAGGCGATTCTCCTGCCTCAGCCTCCTGAGTAGTTGGGATTACAGGCACGCGGCACCACGCCCAGCTAATTTTTGTTTTTTGTTTTTTGTTTTTTTTGAGACAGAGTCTTGCTCTGTCACCAGGCTGGAGTGCAGTGGCGAGAATTGGCTTACTGCAACCTCCGCCTCCCGGGTTCAAGCGATTCTGCCGCCTCAGCCTCCCGAGTAGCTGGGACTACAGGCCCGCCACCTAATTTTTGTATTTTTGGTAGAGACAGGGTTTCACCATGTTGGTCAGGCTGGTCTCGAACTCCTGACCTCATGATCCACCCGCCTTGGCCTCCCAAAGTGCTGGGATTATAGGTGTGAGCCACCACGCCCGGCCAAAGCAAAACTTCTTAAGAGTTGTTGTCTGTCTTGTCTTCCTCCTCTCCCATTTTAGTCTGGCTTCATTCTTATTATTTCACTGAAACGCTCGTCAAGGTCCACAAAGACCATGTCCATCCATCTCACTGCTCCTGTCAGAGTCATTTTCTGCAGCCTTCCCTCCTACCTCTATTTGATAAGTCCCCAGTGTTTCACTCCAGCTGAGGCTGTGCTTCCAAGCCCAAGAGCTAACTCTAGCTACCTATTCAGCGTCTTCCCTTGAATGTGTCTTAGCCATCTCAATCTTAAAACAACTAAAATAGAACTCCTGATGTTCTCCTACAGACCAGTTCTCCTTCCTCTGAAACTCTCTGAATGCCTCTACATCAATTTCTTGGCTTAAACCAAAAATCTGGGAGTTGGTTATGTTTCTTTTCTTTTCTGCCACATCCAGTGTATCAGCTAGCCCTGTTGGTTTTACCTCCATAGTGTATATCAAATCTGCCCACTTCTCACCATCTCCTCTGCCACTGTCATGCCTGGACTGTTGGAAAGGCCTCCTGACTCCACCCCCTGCTTCCATTCTTGCCCCCTCCTTCTTGTCTCTCTGTAGCACATCAGATTACATCCTTACCTTCCATGGCTTTCCAATGCCTTTCAGATAAAATCATACTCCTTATCAAAGACCACGAAGCTCTGTATGATCCGGCCTCCAACCTCAGCGTATATCATCTTCAGTTCCCAGAAAATGTCAATCTCATTTTCCTTTTTCCACAAGACTTTGTACTGTTCCTTCTCCTTTTCCTAGTTCTTGGCTGACTTCTTCCTCGTCAGGTCCAACTTGCTTAGAGTGGCCTTGCCTGACCCCCTATTTAAGTAGGCTGCCCACACCCTTTTTAAAAATCGTAGCACCTTATTTATTTAATTCGGAGCACTTATGAGAAGATGCAATTGCTCTTTTCAGTTAGTGGCTGCCTCCTTCCCTAGAGCAGCAGCTCCACAGGAGCTGAGCAGCACAGTATCTTGTTCATTCGCAGGGTTTAGCACAATGGCTGGCAAGTAGTGGTTACTCAACAAATGCTTATTGAGTGAAAGCCTGAAAGAATGAGTACATATTTTCCCATATTATTATTTCCAATGGGTTCATAGTATTCCATTGTACAAATGTAACCTAATTAAGTTAACCACTGCCCTATTATGGATATATTGGTTTCTAGTTTTTCACTACACTGAAACATGCGAAGTAATCTAAATGGCTATTGGGAATATTGTTGACCATGAACAATTATTCAGGCCTTAAAATCCTAGAAAGTGTTTTTATTAAAATGGGTGAATTGAGTACATTAAGTGAAAAAAGCATAATATAATATTATATATCTACAGCATGATTTTTTTTTTCTTTTGAGTCAGAGTCTCCCTCTGTCACCCAGGCTGGAGTACAGTGGCATGATCTTGGGTTACTGCAACTTTGCCTCTCACTGAAGCAGTCCCACTACCTCAGCCTCCTGAGTAGCTAGGACTACAGGTGTATGCCACCACGACTGGCTACTTTTTTGTATTTTTTGTAGAGATGGGGTTTCACCATGTTGTCCAACCTGGTCTCGAACTCCTGCGCTCAAGTGATTTGCCTGCCTTGGCCTCCCAAAGTGCTGGGATTACAGGCATGAGCCACCGCACGTGGCCAACATGATCTTAACTATGTAAAAGTGCATAGAAAAAGCTAGTATGAAATAAAACTAAAATGTTAATTATGCATTTCAAGTTGACATGATTACAGATAATTTTTCTTTTAGATTTTTTTTTTTTTTTTTTTTTTTTTGAGATGAAGTCTCACTCTGTCATCCAGGCTGGAGTGCAGTGGCTAGATCTCAGCTCATCGCAACCTCTGCCTCCTGGGTACGAGCGATTCTGGTGCCTTAGCCTCCTGAGTATCTGGGATTACAGGTGCGCATCACCACATCTGGCTAATTTTTTTGTATTTTTATTTGAGATAGGGTTTCACCATGTTGGCCAGGCTGGTCTCGAACTCCTGACCTTAAGTGATCCGCCCCCATCAGCCTCCCAAAGTTCTGGGATTACAGGTGTGAGCCACCGCGCCTGGCCTGATTGTTTTGTTTTGTTTTGTTTTTATCTTTTTTATTTATTTATTTTTTTTTTTTTTTTTTTTTTTGAGACGGAGTCTTGCTCTGTCGCCCAGGCTGGAGTGCAGTGGCACGATCTCAGCTCACTGCAAGCTCCGCCTCCCGGGTTCACGCCATTCTCCTGCCTCAGCCTCCTGAGTAGCTGAGACTACAGGCACCTGCCACCACGCCCAGCTAATTTTTTGTATTTTTAGTAGAGACGGGGTTTCACCACGTTAACCAGGATAGTCTCAATCTCCTGACCTCGTGATCCACCCGCCTCGGCCTCCCAAAGTGCTGGGATTACAGGCATGAACCACCACGCCCGGACGTTATCTTTTTTATTTTAAGACAGAATCTCGCTCTGTCACCAGGCTGGAGTGCAGTGGCATGATCTTGGCTTATTGCAACCTCCGATTCCCTGGTTCAAGTGACTCTCCTGCCTCACCCTCCCAAGTAGCTGGGATTACAGGCATGCACCACCATGCCCAGCTAATTTTTGTATTTTTAGTAGAGACGGGGTTTCACCATGTTGGCCAGGATGGTCTCGATCTCCTGACCTGGTGATTCACCCACCTCGGCCTCCCAAAGTGCTGGGATTACAGGCATGAGCCACCGTGCCTGGCCTGATTGTTTTTTAAGCACATGAGTAATACATTGAATTTTTTCTTTTCTTTTTTTTTTGAGATGGAGTCTGGCTCTGGGTCTGTCACCCAGGCTGGAGTGCAGTGGTGTAATCTTGGCTCACTGCAACCTTCACCTCCTGGGTTCAAGCAATTCTCCTGCCTCAGCCTCCTGAGTAGATGGTATTACAGGTGCACACCACCATGCCCAACTAATTTTTGTATTTTTAGTAGAGATGAGGTTTCACCATATTGGTAAGGCTGGTCTCGAACTCCTGACCTCAGGTGATCCACCCGCCTCGGCCCCCCAAAGTGCTGGGATTACAGGTGTGAGCCACTGTGCCTGGCCAGAATTTTTCCTTTATACTTTTCTGTGTTTTCCAAGTTTACTGCTGTGTGTGTGTGTGTGTGTGTGTGTGTGTGTGTGTGTATGTGGTTACTGTGATTCAGTGATTACTGAAGATAGTCAAAAGCAGATTTAGGAACCATCGAGCCCTAGAGAATTGTCTAACTGTCTGAACCATACGTGCTGACAACAGCTCTTGCCCTTCAAGTTGCTCCAGGTGTGTGTTACTCAGGTTTACAGAGTAGCAAGAGTGGACTTTCCTATGGAGCCTCCACAGCTGGTCAGGTGTGTGTGTGTGTGTGTGTGTGTGTGTGTGTGGTGTTCTAGGTAACGGGGCTCATTAAAATGGTGATTTGAGGATAAGAGTGCTCTGGAGATGTGCTCAGTGTTTTGAACATTTCACAACTGCTCCTCACATCTGTTTTTAGAGCTTGAGGAGGGCTCATGTGGCCTGAGGCATTGTCACAGCCTTTACCCATTTAACTTTAGGCAGTGGTTCTCAAATCTGAGCCCTTTTGGGGGTTCATGAGGTCAAAACTATCTTCATACTAAGACCAAGATGTGGTTTGCCTCATTCTCTCACGGGGCACAGCGAAGTTTCCCAGATGTTATATGTTTCAGGACATACTGGCTGCAGAAGCAGATGGGAGAAGCCAGAAGTAGACAGGAGAATGTCTATGAGGCCAGACATTAAGGAGGGTTGCAGAAATGTAAAACAATCCCAGCTGTCTCCCTAAAAATGTTTTATTATGACAAATATATTTATTTTTCATTAAAATGCAATTAATGTAACATATGAGTTTATTATCTTAAATGAATTAATATTGTTAAAAATTTCTCAGTTTAGTTTCCAATACAATAATTAAGAGCGTAAAGAAGTTATGAGACCAAAAAGTTTGAAAACCACTGAATTAAGGAGACAGGAAGAGAACTTTTTTTTTTTTTTTTCAATTTTTGAGACAGAGTCTTGCTTTGTCACCCAGGCTGAAGTGCAGTGGTGTGATCTCAGCTCACTGCAACCTCAGCCTCCCGAGTAGCTGGGATTACAGGCATGCACCACCATGCCTGGCTAATTTTTGTATTTTTAGTATAGATGGGGTTTCCCCATGTTGGCCAAGCTGGTCTCAAACTCCTGACCTCAGGTGATCTGCCCCCTCAGCCTCCCAAAGTGCTAACTTGTTCATCACTGAATCCCTAGCACCAATTACAGGTGTGAGCCACCATGCCCGGCTGAGAACTATTTTTATGGTGGGTTGGTTATGGCTCAGTAAACCAGTTGGTGAATTGCATGATTCAGAAACACAAAGCCTAAGGTGGGAAATGACCTTATCTAACAGAGAGGTGTAGAAGTCTTTGATATTACATTAATTTCCTCTCTCTCTCTCTCTTTCTCCTTTTTTAGAGATTATGCATGATGTGATAAAGAAGGTCAAGAAGAAGGGGGAATGGAAGGTGAGTAGAAAGTACAGTTAATGGGCTTAAGGTGAGTTCACATGGAAAAATCAGAAGGGGATGGAGTTGGAGGAAAGTTGTAGGCAGGAATGAGGGCTTTTGCTGTGTCCAGAGAGTACAGGATGCTCCTGGATTGGAGAAAGGTGATCTGCTCTGCCTCACATTTCATATGGTCTTGGTTAAGAATTCTGTTTGTCATAAAGCTTATCTTAAAGACCACCTGGTCAGGCAGTTAGCAGTGGAACTCTTTTGTTCAAACAAAATATTACCTGGAACCCGTTAGATAAAGCAGAGGAAGGTATAATTCTGCTGGCTCTGGGAGAGGAAGAAGAGGCCTTCTTGCCCCTTTGTGGCCATAAAGCATCTCCATGGAGTCCATGTACAGTTTGGGCTCAAAGCCCTCATCTGGTCTATCCTCATTGAACTGTAACTACATAAGACAAAAATAGTAAGCTCGTTTAATCACGTAACATTGACAGGAGTGCTGGAAACTATAGTGTACTTGAAACAAGTATTTAAGCCAATCAAACTGAGAGTGGGCCGGGTTCCTGGAATGGGTGGTACAGGAGTGGCACCTGCTGCCCCCTATGCATGAAGTCAGCATTTTAAGGACTGCTTCGTTGTCTAAGGCTGAGAATTATACTGGCCAGAAGAGTGTGCAGTTTTACTTGATTTTTTCTGCATGTTGCTGAAGAATTTATACCAACCTTTCTTGCCATCAAGGTTTCCTGCAGTCAAAAGCCCATGCAGTTTCAAGTGCATTGGGCCTAGGAACAACAGAGCTGATTAGTACAGGAGGATTTTGAAGTCTCACCCGGGGCCTTTGTTTTAACCAGCACATCTGTCCTTGCCACCCAGAAGGGGAGGCCGTGCAGTGGGCCTCCCCACCGCATACCTTTAGCATACCTCTTTAGCATACCTTTCTCACTTACCCTTCCCATCAGTGACGGGCTTGTAGACATGTGAATTTTAAACTAATCTTGAGGAAGCTGCCTTATATAATAAAAACTAATTGACCCCTGTACTGCAGCAGAAAGCTTTCTCATCCACACTATCTGCCCTGATGTGTCTTCCTCCTGTTGCCCCCTTCTCAGTTTATAGCATTACAAAAAGAGAGGATAAATAGCCTTGTTTTAACTGCCAGCTTCCTCTCCACTGTGGGCTGAATGAAGATAAGAAAGGTTAGCTGAAGAGTTGCAGGTCTGAAGCTTTTAGGCCAGGACTGGAATGTTCTTGTTCTTACAGCCTAGACTAAGGTACACTATGTCCCAGCTGACATGTGTGTTAGTGGCACAGTTCTGATGATGCTTTTCATCAAGTCCCCACATGCCAGACCACATGTGCAGGCACTAGTGTTCACTCTCCCCTTAAACACAAGTGCGTGCCGTGAAAAAGTACTCACTAATATGATTATGTCTGAATGTTGGAGCTATAGATGATATTTCCTTTATTTATTTATTATTATTATTATTATGAGATGGGGTCTTGCTGTTGCCCAGGCTGGAGTGCAATGGCGCAATCTCGGCTCACTGCGACCTCCGTTTCCTGGGTTCAAACATTCTCCTGCCTCAGCCTCTCACGTAGCTGGGATTACAGGTGTGAGTCACCACACCTGGCTAATTTTTGTAGAGACGGGGTTTCACCATGTTGGCCAGGCTGATCTCGAACTCCTGACCTCAAGTGATCCACCCGCCTCAGCCTCCCAAAGTGTTGGGATTACAGGCATGAGCCACCATGCCCGACTGATTTTTTTTCCTTTTTTAAATGGGTATTTACTTTGTCATGGGAAATAAAAACTTTTTTTTTTTTAAGTTTATAAAATTACATCAGTGAGAGGAAACTCTAACTCCTAGAAAGTTAGGTTAGGGTATGGGAGGTACAAGTGAGCATGTGTCCCCGTGGGCTTCTGGTCCATAGGAAATATGGTTTCTTCTGTATTCTGTACTTCTGGAGCTCCTTTTGGAGTCTGATGCGGTAAGCTGAGCGAAATCACAGCAGATGCCATGCAGCCCATACGCTGTTCTCTTTCCTTGCAGGTGCTGGTGGTGGATCAGTTAAGCATGAGGATGCTGTCCTCCTGCTGCAAGATGACAGACATCATGACCGAGGGCATAACGAGTGAGCATGCGCTCTGCACTTGAGCAGTGCTGGAGCCTTCTCTCTGTGGCGGGCTTAGCTCTTTCCTATTCATTATTATCTCCTTCGATTTTAGATTCTTCCAGCAACCTGTGTGCTAAGACCAGAAGCTCCTGAGAGGCCCAAGGCTATCTTGTTCATCACTGAATCCCTAGCACCAAATCCAGGGCTAGATGCTCATTCAATGTCTGTTAAAGGAATGCCAAAAGAAAGGTTAAATCAAGAAAGAAAAGGCAGCCCACCCAATAGAAAAAAGTTCTGAGCAGGCACTTAACAAAAGAAGAAATCCAAATGGCCAATCAATCTATGAAAATTGTCCACTGTCATTAGTGGTCGGGGAAATGCAATTCAAACCAGAGTGAGATGCCGATATAGATTCAAAATATTAGAATATTTAATCTCTGATAATGCCAAGTGACGGTGAGGAGGTAGAAAAATGGAAACTCCTACGTGATGGAATGTCTGCTGGTGTAGCCCCTTTGAAAACCACTTGGCAGTGTCTAGTAAAGTTGAAGGTATGCATGTCCTGTGAGCCAGCAAGTCTGTGGTCAGGTGTGTGTCCTAGACAACCTCCGGTATGTGTGCCCAGGATACATGTGCAGTAATACATGTGCAGTGTTGCTCATAGGTTCCCCAAGTGGAAAATAACCAAAACGTCCATCAAGTGTAGAATGGTTAAATCAGTTGCGTGCAATTACACAGTAGAATACTCTACAGGGATGAAAATGGGCGAGCCCTGAGCGCTCACAGTAACATGAATGCATCTGATGAACAACGGTGAGCAAAGACAGCAAGACACGAAAGACCACTGATAGTGAGCCTTCATTCCACAGAGTTCAGACCGCAGAGCTCAGCTGTGTTGTTTTAAAATGCAGATGTAAGGGGTAAAACCTCAAGAGAAGAGCTCACCATTCAAGGGAGGATAATGATTCTGTTTGCGGGGAAGAGAGGAAATGGTGTTGATAGAGGGGAATGTGAGCTGGAGCCAGGGCACTTTTGTGGTGCTGATTGGGTTTCGTTTCTTAACTGGGGTAGTGCTTATTTAGACATTTGCCTTATGGTTATTTGTATGTTTATGTTTTATTCACACTTTGGAATGTGTGCTATAACTTTTGGTAAATAATAGGGAGCAGGATTGCTGGATCACATGGTAAGTATGCTTAGTTTTGTAAGATACTGCCAAACCATTTTTCAAAGTGGCTGACCATTTTGCATTCCCAGCAGTAGTGAATGAGAATTCCTGTTGCTCCACATCCTTACCAGCATTTGGAGTTGTCAGTGTTCTGAATTTTGAGCATTCTACCAGCTGTGTGGTGGTATGGTATTGTTGTTTTAATTTGCATTTCCCTGATGACTTAGGATGTGGAGCATCTTTTCACATGCTTATTTGCCATCTGTATATTGTTTTTTGGTGCAGTGTCTGTAAGGTCTTTGGCCCATTTTTTAATTGGGTTATTTGTTTTCTTATTGTTGAATTTTAAGGGATATTTGTATATTTTGGATAACAGTTCTTTATCAGATATGTCTTTTGGAAATATTTGCCCTCAGTCTGTGGCTTGTCTTTTCATTCTCTTGATGGCATCTTGCACAGAGCAGTACTTTTTAATTTTAATGAAGTCCAGCTTATCAATTCTTGTTTTCATGGATTGTCACTTTGGTGTCATATCTAAAAAGTCATTGCCAAATCCAAGGACACCTAGCTTTTCTTTTATGTAATCCTCTAGGAATTTTATAATTTCGCATTTTACATTTAGGTCTGTGATCCATTTTGAGTTAACATTTCTAAAGGGTATAATGTATGTGTCTGTATTCATTTTGGTTGCACATGGATGTGATTCCTTCATTTTTAAAAAACAGATCCAGTGTATCTATCAGCAGAAGCACAGTCCTGTAAATGGCATACATAGTTTTTTTTTTTGTTTGTTTGTTTGTTTGTTTGTTTGTTTGAGACAGAGTCTTGCTGTCTCCCAAGCTGGAGGGCAGTGGCACAATCTCAGCTCACCACAACCTCTGCCTCCTGGGTTCAAGGGATTATCCTGCCTCAGCCCCCTAAGTAGCTGGGATTACAGGCACCTGCCATCACGCCTGGCTAATTTTTGTATTTTTAGTAGAGACAGGGTTTCACCATGTTGGCTAGGCTGGTCTCGAACTCCTGACCTCAAGTGATCCACCTGCCTCGCCCTCCCAAAGTGGTGGGATTACAGGAGTGAGCCACTGCACTTGGCACACATACACAATTTTTTATGTGACTTTTATGTCATTTAGTGACCTAAGTCAGTGTGTTTTTTGTTTGTTTGTTTTTGAGACAGAGTCTTGCTCTGTTGCCCAGGATGGAGTATAGTGGTGCAATCTTGACTCACTGCAAACTCTGCCTCTGGGGTTTGGGCAATTCTCGTGCCTCAGCCTCCCGAGTAGCTGGGATTACAGGCAGGCGCCAGCACACCCGGCTATTTTCTTTTTTTCTTTTTTTTTTTTTTAGTAGACACAGGGTTTCACCATGTTGGCCAAACTGGTCTTGAACTCCTGGCCCCAAGTTATCTGCTCGCCTTGGCTTCCCAAAGTGCTGGGATTACAGACATGAGCTACTGTGCCCTGCCCCAAGTCAGTTTTAAGACTAGGCTTGCCCCTATTTTGAGTTTATGATGTTATTTTCTTCATTGAATTTTTGAAACTATTTTTTTCGTCTATCAAAGCAAAAACAGACAAAAAACACAAAAGTAAAGGAGAAAAACACTAAATGGAGCTAACAAGGATCTAAGAAAAGAGCAGTGACCTCCTGTCCTCCCATCTCCCATCCTTGGGGTCTATTACCCCAGAGGCAGCCACCTCGCCCTTCATTCTGGTCATCTTTTTTATTTTTCTACATAAATGCTTGTTCTATTTTCTCTTGATTCAGTGATATTAGATATTATTAACTGACTTCCTGTGGGAGATGGGGATTCAGAGCTCTCCACTATACACAGACTCTTGCCTACCCCCAAAAGTGGTTTTTAAAAAATGTCCTTATGGCCGGGCATGGTGGCTCACACCTGTAATCCCAGCACTTTGGGAGGCAGAGGCAGGCGGCTCACAAGGTCAGGAATTTGAGACCAGCCTGTCCAACAGAGTGAAACCCTGTCTCTACTAAAAATACAAAAATTAGCCGAGCATGGTCGCACGTGCCTGTAGTCTCAGCTACTCAGGAGGCTGAGGTGGGAGAATCACTTGAACCTGGGAGGTGGAGGTTGCAGTGAGCCAAGATCGTGCCACTGCACTCCAGCCTGGGCGACAGAGCAAGACTGTCTCAAAAAGAAAAAGAAAGAAAGAAAGAAAGAAAAAGTGTTCTTACTTAACAAAATTTAAAAGTTAGCAACCCTATGTTGAAGCTCTGAAACATTTTGGGGGGAAATATTAGTGGCCTATGAAATTAAACAAATCTATAACCACTGGTAAAGTAGATGTTTGGGGATTTTTGGTATTAATTTGAACATTATTTAAGGTGAAAGTCTTTATAAATATTCCAAGTCTTTATAAATGTTACAATCCTCTAAAGTGATGCTTTTATCTGCTTAAATGATCTGCATAGAAAGAATGGCACCTGTATAATTGCCTTGCTCTCTCAATGCCAGAGGACAGTAGGTAACACATTTTAAGCATTACCAGGTGATTGGTAAGATTCTCCCAAAAGCTGTTCTTTCCAGGTGAAGTCCCTGACATAACTGTAGAGGAAACAAGCAAACCAAAGCCTATGGTTTGTTTTAACCAAATAGAACATTTAATCTTTGCACTATTGAAGGAAGCAATATTGTATAAAGAATGTGGTTGGAATGCCCTCATTTGATATGCAGAGGAGAGCAATGAAACTATCCAGCTGTTGATAAATAAACCCAACATGGAAATTCCAAAGGAATTGGGATTATCTAGGGCAGATGAGACAAAGCTGAAGAAGAGGCAAAGGACCCATTCTTGACAGAATTAGATATCATTTTCCATTTTCTCTCAGAACAGATCAATGAATTTACTTAAACTGAAATGGGAAGTGAGAACTATCTAGTGTGAAGATTTCAGATTTTTCTTTGTTGTTGTTTTTGTCGTTGCTTTTGAGATGGAGTCTCACTCTGTCACCCAGGCTGGAGTGCAGTGGTACAATCTTGGCTTACTGCAGCCTCCACCTCCCAGGTTCAATCGATTCTCCCACCTCAGCCTCCTGAGTAGCTGGAATTATAGGCACATTCCAACATGCCTGGCTAATTTTTGTAGTTTTTTAGTAGAGATGAGGTTTCACCATGTTGGCCAGGCTGGTCTTGAACTCCTGACATCAAGTGATGTGCCCACCTCAGCCTCCCAAAGTGCTGGGATTACAGTCATGAGCCACCATGCCCAGCCCAGATTTCAGATTCTAACATCTTGGGCATGTTGAGACCATGGAATTCACTCCCAAGGAACGTGGTAACCTTAAGGAATGAGTGAATGATTCCCCCCGGTCCCCCACTGTAGATATTTATCTGCAACAGTCTGAAGGTAGCCTGTCTATATTGCTTCTGGTTTTATGGTCACCCATCATGTTTTCTTATTCACTGTGGGTTGTTTTGTTGTCTAGTTGTGGAAGATATCAATAAGCGCAGAGAGCCGCTCCCCAGCCTGGAGGCTGTGTATCTCATCACTCCATCCGAGAAGGTAAACCTTCCACCAGAGGAGGACTCTGGCTAAGGTTAGATGGACTGGCTTGGGATTTATGTGGCACAGACTGTCTGACATTTCTAGGTTAAGCACGCATTTAACACACTGCTCTGTTTAAGCATGCAATCCACAATGGGGTGGGGTCGGGGGTGGTGTTTATGCAGTGAGAAGTGATGAATGTATTAAGCGTTCTTAAACACAGCAGCTGTGCAGAAAACCAGAGCCTGTGTTCCGTGGCCCTGGATCATTCTACTTTTCCCCCTTGCACTCCCTCTTCAGGTAGGACCCACTCTGTCTAATTAGCAGTCCACCTCCAGACTTTGGTATTTTATGCTTTCATTTTATTTTATCAATATCCAGTTACTGTTCACATTTACCTGTCTTATAATTTTGGAGGTTACTTCAAATCACTATCCAAACAAGGTCCAACTCCTTGCTTCTGGGTAATAGTTGTCTTAGGCAGGTTTTGTTTTGTTTTGTTTTGTTGGTTTTGTTTTGTTTTTTGAGACGAAGTCTAGCTCTGTTGCCCAGGCTGGAGTGCAGTGGCACGATCTCGGCTCACTGCAACCTCTGCCTCCCAGGTTCAAGAGATTCTCCTGCCTCAGCCTCCCAAGTAGCTGGGATTACAGGCACCCCCCCCCCCACCCCGCCACACCCAGCTAATTTTTGTATTTTTGGTAGAGACAGGGTTTCACCATGTTGGCCAGGCTGGTCTCGAACTCCTGACCTCAAGTGATCCACCTGTCTTGGTCTCCCAAAGTGCTGGGATTACAAGCATGAGCCACCACTCTCAGCCTTTTTTGTTTTTTTTTGGGTTGTTGTTGTTGTTTTTTGTTTGTTTGTTTTTGTTTTTGTTTGAGACAGGTCTCTCTCCATCACCCAGGCTGGAGTGCAGTGTTGTGATCACAGTTCACTACAGCCCCGACCTCCGGGGCTTAAGTGATCCTCCCACCTCAGCCTCCCAAACAGCTGGGACTACAGGCACATGCCACCATGCCCAGCTAATTTTTGGTAGAGATGGAGATCTTGCTATGTTGCCCAGGCTAGTGGCAAACTCCTGAGCTCAAGTGATCCACCTGCCTTGGCCTCCCAAAGTGTTGGGATTACAGGCGTGAGCCACCATGCCAGCCTTAGGTGTCTTAGTCTATATAAATTTCCTCCAATTTTCACACTTTTTTTTTTCACTTTGAAAACTGGCTTACATATGAATTTCTACAGATGCAATTAAATTGCCAAAAGGTCATCAATATGAATCTCCTGGCAGGTTTCTGCCGGGTTTCCTTTTTTGTGGGTGTCTTCCTAACAACTAATTACAGTGGCTCCAAAGAACTGATACTGTCATTCCAGAATGAGCTAAGAAGGCCTTTGTTCATCTAAACTCTGAAATAATACTAATTTTAAGTCCTCAGGACTTGGTTATGGCCAAACATGAGTGTTAGAATTATGCATCAAAAATCCCCTGATTTTGTGCAAGTGGCTTGAAGCCATTGGATTTAACTCAGTTCAGATACAGGTCCCATTTGGCTCTAGAATTGGATTCAGGTGCCTCTTTTTCCCCCCCATCCACAGTCCGTCCACTCTCTCATCAGTGACTTTAAGGACCCGCCGACTGCTAAATACCGGGCTGCACACGTCTTCTTCACTGACTGTGAGTACAACCAAGAGCTGTCCCCAGTCCCATCAGGCAGGTTAGCATTTCTGCACAGCTGGGCTGAGCCAAAACTAAGGCAGGTCAAGAGGGAAGAAATGGGTTGTTACCATGCTTGTCCCGATCTGCTGGTTTCTCTTCAGAAGATAAATTGCATAAGAGACAAAAATAAGTGCACGCAAATACAAACCCACTAGATCATGCAGTCCTTCCTGCTGAAAAATAGCACACAAGCACCTCTTCTCAGGACGGACAGGCTTGGTGCTGAGAATGACCTTCCTGAGGCTTGGCATTTCATTATGTAGACTTCCAGTTAGCACTGTATGCTGTAGTATGTTTCCATCAATTTTTCAACTACAAAGATATTCCAATCCAGTAGTCTTTGTATTAGATAGAATCTGCATCATTACCCTAGAATTAGTTTTCTTATGTTTTGAGGATTTTATGCTCAGATCCTAGCGGAGAAGCAGAGGGAGATGAATTGACCTGGACAGCTACAGAGTATAAAACAGTAAGAATTCACCCAGAGATCTTCTCTCTAGGGATAAACTCCCACAGCACTCACCACTGAGAAAGTGGAAAGGATATAGCAGAAGAAGGATTTTGGCCGGGTGTGGTGGCTCACGCCTATAATCCCAGCACTTTGGGAGGCCTAGGCGGGTGGATCACCTGAGATCAAAAGTTCGAGACCAGCCTGGTCAACATGGTGAAACCCCGTCTCTACAAAAATACAAAAATTAGCTGGATATGACAGCAGGTGCCTATAATCCCAGCTACTCGGGAGGCTGAGGTGGGAGAATTGCTTGAACCCGGGAGGCGGAGGTTGCAGTGAGCAAGATCACGCCATTGCACTCCAGTCTGGGTGACAGAATGAGACTCCATCTCAAAAAAAAAAAAAAAAAATCCTGATAAAATGAAGAGCCCACTGTACATGTGCAGCTGTTAAATGAACCAGCAAATGGACAGGAAAGCCAACTGTCTTTTGTCATGTTTGCAGCTTGTCCAGATGCCCTGTTTAATGAACTGGTAAAATCCCGAGCAGCCAAAGTCATCAAAACTCTGACGGAAATCAATATTGCATTTCTCCCGTATGAATCCCAGGTGAGCCTGAGTAGGGAGTGCAAAGGAAATCTGCATCCTGTCTTATTCTGAGAGGGTGGGGTGGGACCTACTAAAGAGTTGAGGAGGGAAGGTACCATGCTCTGAATTGCCAAATGACAGGTTAGAAGTGGATGTTTACTGAATGGAAATAGTATTCCATAGGGCCTGCCCCCTGCCCTCATCTTACTCTCCAGTTGTTTCTGACTTTGCTTCAGCCTTGTGCCTTTCTTTGTGTGCATTTCATCCTTGCTCTCAGTGTTCACTCCTGTCGGCTGACTCCTTGAATAACCACAAAGTAGCCAATCAGAAACGAGCTTGGAAGGAGAGCGAGGGTGGGGAGCAGAAGCATCCCATCTGCTGCGAAGGAGACTGTTTTTTACGTGGAGATAACCTCAGCTTGTCATGTGCTGAGAGAGCAGATGGCAGCCTTCGTCATTAGCCGTTAACACTTCAGGTGCCAAATGCCAGGCCCATAAAGCACTCCCTTGGAAACAAACAAAATTATTAAACAAATAAAGGTGAAGCTGATTGTGAGAGAACAGACACAACTTGTCTTGGTATTTTGAGAGTTGTTAAAATGTCTTCTCTTACCAGACAAGGAAACAAAAACCACAGGACTTTGATGCATTTTACGGAGCTAAAAGATGATTGTGGCATATTGGATCTTTACAGATCAGCTTCGAGACACCAGAGAGTGACCTATTCTTAGAGAAGGAGAGATGCATAATATATAGTGTGAACATTTAAAAACAGGCTTCCTTCTCACTTGGCCTAAAGCCTGTCACCCGCTTGGGGGAAGGAATTTTTTTTTCTTCTGTGTGTTCCATCCCCACCTGGATAGAACAAAATCCAGCTTTAGCATATTGAACAATCTTATATTTCAGAAATTTTAAGAAAGTAAACTATTTTTCGAATACCATTTTTTAAGATTAAGGTAGTTTATATAAATGAGAATTTAAGAGAATACTGATAACTGGAAGACTCAGTCATTTAAGAGAGAATCTTCAACTTCTAGCACACTCCAAAAAAAAAAAAAAAAAAAGAAACAGAAAAAGAAGAGACAAATACGGCCAGGCATGATGGTTCACGCCTGTAATCCCAGCACTTTGGGAGGCCAAGACGGGAGGATCATGAGGTCAGGAGATCGAGACCATCCTGTTTAACACAGTGAAACTCCATCTCTACTAAAAATACAAAAAAATTAGCCAGGCGTGGTAGCGGGCACCTATAGTCCCAGCTACTTGGGAGGTTGAGGCAGGAGAATGGCGTGAACCCGGGAGGCGGACCCTGCAGTGAGCCGAGATCATGCCACTGCACCCCAGCCTGGGCAACAGAGCAAGATTCTATCTCAAAAAAAAAAGAAAGAAAGAAAGAAAGAAAAGACAAATACTTAGAACACGCTACTGAAGATAAGGTATTATTAAATCCATAAATAGCTCCTTTATTTGCCCACAGTCACAGCACAGTATCTGGCTTGTCTCTTATTTATTGAAACTAAGCTTACAATTTCCAGTGTAGTCTCACACTAATCCCTTCTGCTCTCCTCCTGGCCTTGTCACTGTTCTCCAGGCACCCTAGGTACACACCCGCCCAAGGTCCTTGGCACTGCCTGTTCCCTCCATGTGGAAGTCCCCTGTAAACATCCCACCTTCAAGCCCTTGCTCAGATGTTACCTTCTCAGCGAGTCCTGGTGTCCTCCCTGTCCACCCCTCCTGGACATCCTCCCCTGCTCTGATATTTTCTCATATACTTGCCAGTTTCTCAGGACCACACAATTCACTTTTCATTATGTTTATTGTCTGCTTTCTCCTACTAGATTGCAAACTCCTTGAGGATAGGGATGTTTTGGTCACTAATAGTTCCCAAGTGTTTAGCACATGGGCACATGGTAGGCACCCAGCACATATTTGTGGAAGAAACGGGAACATATTCTGTAGACTCACTGCCAGGGTCAGAGAATACTCTGATAGTTCACAATATGTATTAATACTTTTTCTCCTCCCCAGGTCTATTCCTTGGACTCTGCTGACTCTTTCCAAAGCTTCTACAGTCCCCACAAGGCTCAGATGAAGAATCCTATACTGGAGCGCCTGGCAGAGCAGATCGCGACCCTTTGTGCCACCCTGAAGGAGTACCCGGCTGTGCGGTATCGAGGGTAAGGCAGTGCACCAGTCTGCTGGAGTGGCCTCCCGTGTGTCCCCCAAGTGAGGAGCTGGCCTGGACTCCTCCTCCGGCCTTAAGGTTCCTCTGACAGTTGTCTCAAGAAGATCAGGATTTGAGCATCTCTTACTTCAAATTATTCTTCCAGTGGTTTTGTTATCTTCTCAATGTTATAGTGAAATATAATAATACATGCAGAAAAAAGCATAAATCAACTATTGAATAACGAAAATGTGAACCTCTATGTAACTGCAACTCAGGCTGCCTACCGTTTTAATTTCTTTCTAATCTTTAAAAACAAATACTATCTTTACTAAAGATGTTTCAGAGTAAGATAAAATACAAAGAGAGTAATTCTCCAAAGGACATGTTCCTCAGATTTTATCAAGCCACGCATTTCTCACTTGCTTGCTGAGTGCTGGGGGCACCTGAAGCTGAAGACCCAGCCCATGATCAGGGAGGATGGGTGGGATGTGCCTTCCAGCGTGTATGTGCATGAGAGATGCACCCCTGCAGGCTCGACCCTGCGAGACAGGACAGGCCAAGTGCTGGGGACAGCCACAGTAGGGAGAGGGCCCTTTGAGCCAAGGGTGAAGCCCGTCTGCAGACCACAGGTGACGATAGGCTTATGAGGAGAGAGAGGCCAGCATTTTGTGTGCACAGTTGGCTCTTGCATTTGGTATAAACAAAAACTTGGGAGTTGGGAAAATGTGGGGCACATTTGGGGAAGATGGGTAGTCCAGCACAGTGTATGTGTACGGCAGTGGCGTGGGATGAAGCCAATTCTGGAGGTCTTGGATGACAGGTTTGGGATTATGTCCTTCGGTGGTTATCACTGGAAACCTATGGGGGATTTGGACGGGGATGACCACAGTGCTCTGGGAGAGTGAAGGCTGGAGTATAAGCAGGAGTCAGGGCAAGGAAAAACCAGAAGGGGTGGCTAACCAGGAGGCCACTGCAGGAGGAACAAAGGGCCTGGTCTTGGAGTGATGGGAACGGGGTGGACAGGTAAGGACAGAATCTGAGAGGGTGCAGAGGTGGACTCGGAACTGCCAGCAGGTTGGGAGTAGGGCAGGAAGGGCTTAGGCTGCCAAGGCATTGTGCTGTGGTAACCAAGAGCTTGGTGGTGCCACGGATCATGGGTTCACCCATCCTGTGACCTCATTGTCTCCTGGAAGTTGTGGCCATAGAAAAACACCTTCCGGTTGCTGTCCCAGTGCCTGGCTTCCCTCCACTGTTGGTACTCATGGACAAAGCCGGCCGGCAGTTAAGAAATGGGACCTAGGTGGCATCTCCTGACTGACTGGTGGGAGCTCAGGCTGGTAGCAGGGCTGCTGCAGTGCTGAGACTGGCCAGGAAGCAGGCAGCCGCCGCCCCAGCATCAGGTCAGGTGGGGCCCAGGGAGTGCTGTCAGACCCAGCCATGGGGAAAGGTTCAAAGGTTCTCACATTGTTCTGGCCATGCCAGCTGAAATGTCACTCTCCAACGAACAAAACAAAACAAGACCCAAGAGAATGTGAACTGAGGGAAGTGAGAATCATGGGAGTCAGGCTGGGAGCCTGATCATGGCAAAAGGTTCACTGACTGGTCAGGGCCCCCAGTGGAAGTGCGGCAGTTTATCTGAAGCTGCTTGGAAAGACATCTGTTTCCACTTAGATCATTCTGGATAAAAGCAATAAGAAAATCACTTACTTATGGTCCAGGCACTGAGCTAAGTGTTTTATTTTGCTTTTCCTTTCTAATTATACTCTCATTGTAAAAACACGAATACAGACGATGCTCACATCTCCCCTAACCCCGCTGCACTG
This sequence comes from Pan troglodytes, assembly GCF_028858775.2. Taxonomy (NCBI): domain Eukaryota; kingdom Metazoa; phylum Chordata; class Mammalia; order Primates; family Hominidae; genus Pan; species Pan troglodytes. The sequence continues at coordinate 10,790,599 of NC_072409.2, read as the reverse complement.
CTTGGCTTCCTTTCCCCGGGGCAGCCAGCACCATCATGGGTGCTGGGTGGTTCATGCTCTGTCACCCCTCCTTTGTCAGGGAATACAAGGACAATGCCCTGCTGGCTCAGCTAATCCAGGACAAGCTCGATGCCTATAAAGCTGATGACCCAACAATGGGGGAGGTAAGTCTGGCTTGGACCACGTGGTTCTCTTACCAAGGACCGCAGTGTTTGTGTGACAGTCCCAGAGACAGCTTGGTTCTGTTGCCACAGAGCATGTGTCAGTGCTGCTTTTCCTGGGGACTGGCTTCCAGTGAAATGCCTGAAGCCCCTGGGGCAGGGCCATCTACATGTGTTCAGCGTGGCCAGGGTGACCAACTTGTTCTGTTTGCCAGGGCTTTCCTGGTTGCAGCTCTGAATGGCCCAAGTCCTGGGAAACCCCCAGAAGCATAATAGCAAACCAGAAAATCGACACTGACACACGCTTCAGAGCTCATTCAGCATTCACTGGTTTTTACACATGCTCTGTGTACAGTCCTGTGCAGTTTTACACATGGATAGATTCATGTAACCATCTTACAATCAAGATACAGAGCTGTTTCCTCACCACCTTGATTTTAAAACTGAAAGTCCCAGGTCCTGGGAACCCGCTTAGTCCCAGGCACACTGGAGTGTGGTTGCCCCATTTGTAGTTGAACTTGGGCAGTTTCCTACAGAAACTCACTTCGGCTCCTAGCGTTTCATATCTGCCCCTAAGTGCGCTTGCTATGAAATAGAAACACTGGAGTCTTTTAGGGTATTTTTGGTGATCTTGTCTAGCAGTAGACTTCTGTGCTGTGTTAGTAACTTTGCACCTCAGAGTTTGCTTCCTGCTGCCCTCCTTTACAAGAGGGGTTCGCTAGGTGGAGAAGCCGGAGTTGGCTGGGTGGCTTGTGAAGCATCTCCCTGTTTTCCCCCAGGGCCCAGACAAGGCACGCTCCCAGCTCCTGATCCTGGATCGAGGCTTTGACCCCAGCTCCCCTGTGCTCCATGAATTGACTTTTCAGGCTATGAGTTATGATCTGCTGCCTATCGAAAATGATGTATACAAGTAAGTATAGTGTTACAGACCCCAGAGTATATACGGCTCTGCACATGAGCCAAAAATATGTCTAGAAAAAGAACGGGTTTTTTTGTTTGTTTTGAGATGGAGTCTCGCTCTGTCGCCCAAGCGGGAGTGCAGTGGCACAATCTCAGCTCACTGCAACCTCTGCCTCCCGGGTTCAAGCAATTCTCCTGCCTCAGCCTCCCAAGTAGCTGGGGTTACAGGCATGTGCCACCATGCCCAGCTAACTTTTTGTATTTTTTTAGTAGAGATGGGATTTCACTGTGCTGGCCGGGCTGGTCTCAAACTCCTGACCTCGTGATCCGCCCGCCTCAGCCTCCTAAAGTGCTGAGATTACAGGCATGAGCTACCACGCCTGGCAGAAAAAGAGAGTTTTTTTGTTTGTTGTTTTCTTAAGATGAAGTCTCGCCCTGTCGCCCAGGCTGGAGTGCATTGGCGCAATCTCAGCTCACTGCAACCTCCGCCTCCTGGGTTCAAGCAATTCTCCTGCCTCAGCCTCCCAAGTAGCTGGGATTACAGGTGCCCACCACCACGTCTGGCTAATTTTTTGTATCTTTAGTAGAGACGGGGTTTCACCATGTTGGCCAGCCTGGTCTCGAACTCCTGACCTCATGATCCGCCTGCCTCAGCCTCCCAAAGTGCTGGGATTATAGGTGTGAGCCACAGCACCCAGCAAAGAGCATTTTTAACCCTAGGAAAAACGGTTCATTGACACAGCCTTGCAAATTAGCCTGTAAGTTCTTCTGCGAGTTCCCCAAATCCATGTGGCATTTCTAGACAGGAACTCATGACTTGTCCTCTTTTTGGGGAGGACAAGCACTTTAGGTCTTTGGTTCCCAGCTCACAGCACCTCAGGTCATAGCCTACTTGGATATGTTAATATTGATTTTTGTGTTTATGTGTGTATCTCATTCAGAGTTGAAATTTTTTCTTTTTCTGTTTTATTGGTTCTGCCTCTCTGGAGGCAGAGTTGAAACTTCTTGTTTATAGATCCTGAAATATGATGATGATGAAATATATCAACAGAAGTTTCATACTGAACTTTCCTCACAGAGGAGCTGTTTTCTTCATTTGTAAAAAACATTTTTCTTGGTAACAATCATCAGAAATTTAGTTTCTAAAAACCAGTTTTTCCTTTTATGGAACCAGACTGTATAAGAAACAGACTGTATGAGAACAGACATTGTTCTCATGGCATTTAATAGCATCCATCATAAAGATAGTGGTTTCAAAATGAAGATTCTAAAAATAAGAGTGAATCTCAGTTCTCCCTGTTGGTAGCTATAATTTGTGCCTCCTCCAGCTGTTCACGATTTCCCATGTGATTGGTGCTGAGGGCCTATTGCAGGCAGCTGCTGGAAGCTATTTAGGCACCACATATTGAAGATGACATCCCAGTGCCTTTCCAGAGGGACAGATGTGATCTTTGCCTTTCCCCTGTAAATAACTAAACTCATGTATGACCTGACTTCATGCCCTGGACCAGACAGCTCAGGTGGAGCTTGTATCAGCTGACCCAGAAGATTTTAAGACAGAATTTCAAATTGGTTGACTTTGAATAGAGCTTTGAATCTCTCCTACCCGAGGAATTGCAGCCCGGGTCAGTGCTGCCACAGCAAGCCTGGCTGACAGGTCCAATGTTGTGACGGCACTTGTGAACATCTGGCAGCTGAGGGTGGTGAGCTGCTGCCGCTGTAAGCTGAAGAGGGTTCGATGAATGTTGTGGAGACAGTGCACTCCACCTGAGTCCCGTCTCCATTCTAGGTATGAGACCAGCGGCATCGGGGAGGCACGGGTGAAGGAGGTGCTCCTGGACGAGGATGACGACCTGTGGATAGCACTGCGCCACAAGCACATCGCAGAGGTGTCCCAGTAAGAGCCCCCTGCCCCCTTCTCCAGCGAGGCGCCTCTCCCCAGCTGCTATTGATGATGTGTTCACTCTGGGCACCTCGCGGGGGCTCATCACTGTGTGAATTCGTTTTCTTGGCAGAGTCACCAACATGCTAACCCATAATGATAAATCCCTTCTGTTCTCTGAGCTTGAGCTACTCCGACTTCATGAAGTTAGAAAATCAATTCTGTATTAGGGCTGCTTTTAGGATTCTTGGAAAACATATGTAGCTCTCTCAGAAAAATGCATTACAAACATTAAAAATTTAAAGCTAGTTCATTCTATTGAAAGACCCAAACACCACAGTATACAATTGGACTTTCTTTTTTATAGCTGGTATACAGCCTTCCCTGTTTTACCTACAGTTCCTGAGCAATAGCTGATGTCTCCCTACTAAACTGTATCCAGCTCTGAAAATGTTTCAGAATGTTTCTAATATTTAAACATTGTTGTAAGACCTTTAAGCTGTAGATAATGATTCTGCTTTTTCAGAAAGACACATTCTGCTACAGTGAGTTGGTGATATATTCAGGAAATTCCCAAGGAAGAGTGAGAAAATAATACAGCCTTGGATAGTTCTGTTGTTTAGAGAAGAGGTCTCTAAACTTTTTTGATCACTCAACTTAAAAAGATACTAACCTGTGGCCAGGCGTGGTGGCTCACACCTGTAATCCCAGCACTTTGGGAGGCCGAGGCAGGTGGATCACCTGAGGTCAGGAATTCGAGACCAGCCTGGCCAAAATGGTAAAACCCAGTCTCTACTAAAAATACAAAAATTAGCTGAGCGTGGTGGCGTGCGCCTATAGTCCCAGCTACTCGGGTGGCTGAGGCAGGACAATCACTTGAACCCGAGAGTTGGAGGTTGCAGTGAGCCAAGATTTCGCCATTGCACTCCAGCCTGGATGACAGAGTAAAACTCCATCTCAAAAAATAAAAAAGATATTAACCCATATTTCAGTAAATTAAATGTATTTATGAATTTAAAATATGCTTTATTGTACTAATGTGTGTATTTACAGCATAAATATATATGTTTGTATATTTTTCAAACATGAATTATGTTTCACTATTTATATTCCAATATAAATTTGAAAAGAATGAGGTAAAATAAACATAAGTAGATATTCTAATATTTTCTTCTTTTTTCTCCTTGAATAATCTGGTACACCCCACTCTGGAGACCACTGGTTTCAAATATTAATTAGAAAAGCTATGTGTCTCTCTTCTCTCTTAGAAAATAACTTCTTTTTCTTTTTCTTTTTCTTTTTGAGACTGAGCCTTGCTCTGTCACCCAGGCTGGAGTGCAGTGGCACAATCTTGGCTCACTGCCGCCTCTGCCTCCCAGGTTCAAGCAATTCTCCTGCCTCAGCCTCCCAAGTAGCTGGGATTACAGAAGTGTGCCACCATGCCCAGCTAATTTTTATATTTTTAGTAGAGATGGGGTTTCACCATATAGACCAGGCTGGTCTCGAACTCCCAACCTCAGGTGATCTGCCCACCTTGGCCTCCCAAAGTGCTGGGATTACAGGCGTGAGCCACCACACCCGGCCAAAAATAACTTTAAATGCATACCTTACTGGCAGGAAAACTCACCACATACTCCTAAAGGAAAAATTGCATGACTCCTATAGCATCCATAGCAAGGTCCATGGTGTTGCTGTGAAACTTAGCTGCCTCCTTTTATCTTCCAGGGAAGTCACCCGGTCTCTGAAAGATTTTTCTTCTAGCAAGAGAATGAATACTGGAGAGAAGGTAAACCCATGCCAGTGCTCAAATGCCCAGTAAATTAGTCCCTGCTTTCTCTCTAAGAGCAGGGAAGCTGCCTCCTCCAAACAGGACTAGTGGGTTAGCAAGGCCATATCCCTCTCTTAGTTTATATCATTTTGCCTTATTTTTATTTTGCTTTTATTATTATTATTATTATTTTGACAGAGTCTCGCTCTGTTTCCCAGGCTGAGGTGCAGTGACAGGATCTTGGCTTACTGCAACCTCCGCATTTTGGGTTCAAGCGATTCTCCTGCCTCGGCCTCCTGAGTAGCTGGGATTAGAGGCACGCACCACCACCCCTGGCTAATTTTTTTGTATTTTTAGTAGAGACGGGGTTTCACCATCTTGGCCAGGCTGGTTTTGTACTCCTGACCTCCAGCTATCCACCCACCTTGGCCTCCCAAAGGGCTAGGATTACAGGCGTGAGCCACCGTGCCCAGCCATTTTTACATTTAAGATACAGATCCAGGCCGGGCACGGTGGCTCACACCTGTAATCCCAGCACTTTGGGAGACCGAGGCAAGTGGATCACAAGGTCAGGAGTTCGAGACCACCCTTGTCAACATGGTGAAACCCTGTCTCTACTAAAAATACAAAAAATTATCTTGGTGTGGTAGTGGGCACCTGTAATCCCAGCTACTTGGGAGGCTGAGGCAGGAGAATTGCTTGAACCCGGGAGGTGGAGATTGCAGTGAGCCAAGACCATGCCATTGCACTCCAGCCTGGGTGACAGAGTCAGACTCTGTCTAAAACAAACAAACAAAAAAAGATACAGATCCAGAGCCCCTACATTTTGATATTTACAGAGAACTGCTTTTTGTTACTCTGATGGTTAATATTTACTGTTTTGGATCATGATTCATTTTAAGCCAGAAGAATGAACTGTGAGACCTTTTTTTAACTTGTGGTAAAATTATAACCTACCTTATTTATATATATAAAATTATATATATATAATTATAACCTACCTTATAGAATTTATAACCTACCTTACCTGGGCCTCTCCATATCCTGCCTGTTTATCAGAGGTGGCACACCTGTCTTCGTCAAGGGAAGTGGAATTACCAAAATACAACTCTGGTTGTGTTACTCACTTGCTTAAAACCATTTAGGGACTTCTTGTTCCCCTTAGAATAACTCCCATCTGCAACACACACACACACACACACCCCTTCCAAAGCCCAGATCATCAGCCCCACAGGTCTCTCTCTGGTCTCATCTCTGCCCCTATCCTTCTTGCCCTGCCTCCTTGCTCCAGCCACACCAGTGTCCTCTTGCCTCAGACCTGGCCAGGTTCTTTGGCTCAGGCATCATTTCCTCAGGGAAACCCTCCCCGGGTCCCTACCCAGACTAGGCAGATGCCTGTGCCACGTGCACCCACACTACCTGGTGAGTCCCCTCGAAGGGCCCTGATCTCTGCAGTGCTTTGGCTCCTCTCCTGGATGCTCTGATTCTCCGTGAATTAGAGATTCTTTTTTTTTTCTTTTGTCCTTGTATCTCCAGCACCTAATAGTTCCTGGTATATAGTAGTAATTCAGTAAATTTTTGTTGGGTAAATGGATGGGATTAGATGGCCCACACAGAAAGCACACAGACCTGTCTTGCCCATTGGGTGCAGATTCCCACCCTCTGTGACCTCCCTGTGCTCCTCCCGTCCACGTAGCCACAGTCTTTCTGCCAGGAGGAAGTGCAAACTTGATGCTAAGGCTGCTTGAGCTGAGGATGAAGAAAAGCAGTGAATAGAAGGATTTTTTTTTCCTCAGCAAGAATTAGCTCTCAACAGCTTTCTAGTCCAATAAGCATAGAATAAAATATAACTGCTAGACTTCAGAGTTCAGTTCCCAACCTATAAGACAATCATATTTGGATCAAAAAAAATTTTGAGCCAGAGGCCTGGAAATCTAAACACACATGATTTTGTGTTTCACAGATTCATTTTGAGTGTTACAGAGTGTGCGCTTGGGAACCCTAGTGTGGGCAGCTGTCCTGTCCTGTGCCCACCAGCCTTGCAAAGCCTCCTAACATCAGGGCCATTAGAGTGACACCATGTGCTTTCCTTTCCCTTACAGACCACCATGCGGGACCTGTCCCAGATGCTGAAGAAGATGCCTCAGTACCAGAAAGAGCTCAGCAAGGTATGGCAGCCCCAAATCATCTGTTTGAATCATTGAGTAGAAACAGCTGCAAAAAGACTTCTCAAAGCCCTACTACTCTAATTGATTCATGGAAATTCACAGATTTAGTTATCTTCAATGTTTATTAGAAAAGAAATGAAAGGCTGGGATAGGCACCTTATTTCCTGTCACTTTCTTTTCTCTTCTTTATCTTTTCCTTCCTATTCCCTTGCTGTTGGCAGGAGGCCTCAGTTCCTCACCACATGGGCCTCTCCACAGGGCTCCTTGAGCATCCTCCCAACAGGGCCATTGGCTTTCCCCAGAGTGAGCCATCTGAGAGAGAGAGTGCTAGGAGGAAGTCACAATACCTTTTATGTCCTGATCCTGGATGCCATGCATTATCAGTTCCTCCACATTGTTTGTTAGAAGCAAGCTACTAATTCCAGCCTACAGTTAAGGAGGGAATGAAGCTCTGCCTCCTGAAAGGAGGAGTATCAAAGAATCTGTGGACACATTGTAGTAATAAAACCATCATTGGCTGGGTGTGGTGGCTCATGCCTGTAATCCCAGCACTTTGGGAGACCGAGGTGGGCAGATCACCTGAGATCAGGAGTTCGAGACCAACCTGGCCAACATGGTGAAACCCCGTCTCTACTATAAGTACAAAAATTAGCCGGGCGTGGTGGCACGTGCCTGTAATCCTAGCTACTCAGGAGGCTGAGGCAGGAGAATCACTTGAACCCAGGAGGCAAAGGTTGCAGTGAGCCGAGGTTGCACCACTGCACTCCAGCCTGCGCAACAGAGCAAGACTCTGCCTCAAATAAAAACCATGGTGCCACCTACCCTCATAAAGGATTTCTCCTTCGTCTTAACTCTTTTAGAATGTGGTTTGTCCCTCTCTTTTGACATGTAACACTTTCTACTTTGTGATGTTTGTGTACCCGCTTGTACACACTTTTTACCTCCTTTCTGAGGCTAGCAACTCCTTGGTGCCCAGTGGTGTTTTATACGTAGTAGGTGCTCAGTAGATGTTGCATGCATCCATGATTAGTCCCTTGGTCACAAACTGTTGTGCTTTTTCCTAGTACTCCACCCACCTGCACCTTGCTGAGGACTGTATGAAGCATTACCAAGGCACCGTAGACAAACTCTGCCGAGTGGAGCAGGTAGGACTCTCCTTCTGCCATGGCAAGTTTTTGCCAGGCCTATTTACCCAGCAGAATTTTAACATCTGCCCTTGAACATCCTGCAGAATCATAGGAAATAGAGACGGGAAGGCCTGCTAGATCATGCTGTCTCAACTCTGGAGCCAGTGTGGTTCCACTGTCCATGGTAGGGACTAGATTGGTCTGGAATGCTGTGCCGTTTGGATTTTGCATGCCTATTTTGAAAGGCTCTGTTTTCCCTGGAATGAGTGAAGAAAGATATGTGGGGTTCTGAGCCCTACATTGACAGGACTGGCAGAATTTTATATTCTGAATGTGTTCTACTCTTGCCATGGCCAGACCAGCTTTGGAGACCTCGAGGCTGACAGAGGGTAGAGCAGTAGCAATCAGAAATTTGCCCAAAGCATCCCTGATCACAATTGGGATTGTAAATTGAGAATTTGGGGTTTGAGTTCTGTCTCTGTCACTGATTATTTGATGTGCCTGTTTCTTTGTGTTTCATTTTTTTCATCTGCAAAAGGGAAATCATTGCTGACATTTTTCAAGGTTGTCTTGTGGAGTCACTAATCCTGGCTTAGATTCATCCTAATTCTTCAAGTGTTTCAACATTATAAAACCATGGTTCAACTTCTAAGCGAAGAGAAGATGTTAAAAGATTCTGAAGCCGGCTGGGCGTGGTGGCTCACGCCTGTAATTCCAGCACTTTGGGAGGCCGAGACGGGCGGATCATGAAGTCAGGAGTTCAAGACCAGCTTGGGCAACACAGTGAAACCCCATCTCTACTAAAAATACAAAAATTAATTGGGCGTGGTAGCTGGCGCCTGTAATCCCAGCGACTCGGGGGGCTGAGGCAGGAGAATCACTCGAACTCAGGAGGCGGAGGTTGCAGTGAGCAGAGATTGCTCCACTGCACTCCAGCCTGGGCAACAGAACGAGGCTCTGTCTCAAAAATAATAATAATAAGATTCCGAAGCCTCAGCTTGGCCTCTTTTCATAGAAAAAAACAATTCAGGATCTCAGTGTGAAGCTAAGATTTCAATCCTCTGGTTTGGTGTGACAGGCTCAGTTTAGGATTGTAAGCCCTGTCCTGTATCTTTGGATATTTTATAAGGGGAAGCAGCCCTGCTAACATCCATCAATTTTACAGGGGATTATAGCAAACACAAGGTGTCCTCTTGAAAAGAACCTGACCATCTAGAAAATAGGTCATACCTAAATCAGTAAAAATGCAGTTTGGGATTAATTTTGGAAGTTTACAAATTTTCAGAAGTGATCAAAAGTATTGTTGAACTAGTTGCATTATTAAAATCATGTCCTGCTAGTCAAATGTCTGTTGAGGCTGGTGGTAGGACTGAAAGGTGAATGGCCTGTGAGAGGTGTCCTGCCTTCCTGGGACACAGACTGGAGAGAGACTATGAACTCGAGATCAGAATTTGTATGGACTCTTGGGATCTTGAGAGAAAAAAAGAGAGCCTTCAGGCAACCTCCTAAGAGCCACAAAGGAAGCTGCAGCTGTGAGTCCTGGTTGGCTGAGACCAGCGTGCTGCCTTCTCTGGATCTGAGTCTTGCCTGCATCATGAAGCGGGGCCAGGAACTTGTGTTCACTTCACTCTTTTTCATGTCTAGTTCTTTTTCAGCCCATATCTTCCCCTTCATCTCCTGGGGTTTGGATTTGCTGGTTTGGGGGCTCTTTTTTTCCCTTCCTCACTCATGAAACATGGTAGAAAGATTAAAAACACGTTAAAAGCCTGGAGCAGTTCAAACTCAAAAAGCATGTGCTTCAATGTGAGGGGAAGCAGAATGGAAAGAATCTACCCACGCGGAGGCATCCTAAAATCCCAGCACTTTTCATGGGAGGGAAGCACATCCCTTTAAGTCCCGCTCCCTCACAGGGCCTTGTACCTCTAGAGGGCCTACCAAGATTTAGTCTTTTTTTTTTGTTATGAGCCAGGGTCTTGCTCTGTCACCCAGGCTAGAGTGCAGTGGCGCAATCATAGCTCACTGCAGCCTTGAACTCCTGGGCTCAAGCAATCCTCCTGCCTCAGCCTCCTGAGTAGCTGGGACTACAGGCATGTGCCACCATGCCTTGGTAAAGATGAGGTCTCTGCTGTGTTGCCCAGGCTGGTCTCAAAACTCCTGGGCTCAAAAGATCCTCCCACCTCAGCCTTCCAAAGTGCGGAGATTACAGGCATGAGCCACCGCCCCCAGCCAGGATTGAGTCTTTATCTGAGAAGCTGGCACAAGTACACTGGCACTCACCTACAGTGAACAGCCTACTTTAAAACAAGATGGTAAATCATTGTGGTTTCTGTTGGGCAAGTGGCACTCAGGGCTTTTATCCACCCTCACTGATGCTGTGGGAGACAGTGCTGATCACACTCCTGCTAACTACAGTGCATTATAAGAACAGAAGCACCTGTTTAAGACCTTCCCCAACCAAGGTGGCAGTTCTAGATATTTGTGGATCCTGAATTTCCTAAGAACTACCGTTCCTCCACACTGTCACCAGAGAGATGGAGCCAATGAGGTATGTTTTCCTTAGGACCTGGCCATGGGCACAGATGCTGAGGGAGAGAAGATCAAGGACCCTATGCGAGCCATCGTCCCCATTCTGCTGGATGCCAATGTCAGCACTTACGACAAAATCCGCATCATCCTTCTCTACATCTTTTTGAAGAATGGTAGGGCTGTGGGACCTAGAGGAAGGCACAGACCCTGTCTTGGGGAAACTGAGACAACTGAGAAAGAGGAAACAAAGCAGAGAAGTCATTTAAAAGACATGGACTGGGGAAGGAAAAGAAGATCCTAGGGGCCCTTTTTGTTTGGGGAAATGCAGTGTAGTCAGATCGTTGCAGCTAGAGGCTGAATGTCCCCCAGTCATTGTAGAGTTAATAAATGGTATGGAGTAGATGGAAGAGGACAGGGCTGGGGAGAGAGGGAAAGCTGCTTGGCCTTGTGGCCAGTTTACCAGAGCTATGCCCATCACGTATTTTTAACTTGCATCACATTGGTAATCTCTGCCTTTAAAGAACTGACTTTTACCCAGTTCAATCACAGTTTCCCAGGAATGTCCATTGTACAAAAGATAGATAATAAGACTCTTGTCCAATTTGACTTTGATTCAGGGTGGGGGTGGGCAGGGGTTGCTGAGAAGCCGGGGGGCAGATGGAAACACAGACTATAGGGGCAGCTGCTGATGGTCCTCACTCAGGCAGAGTGGCTGGAGGGGAATCGGGATCCTCGTGTTGTCCTCACCTATAGTGAATCTGATGAGGTGGGGGAGCAATGTCCACTAACCCTGAGGGGAGAAGGGCCACCATCCGGCCTGTCCCATTGGGTGCATGGGGGCTGTGTGTGGTGATCGGGTGTCTTGTGCCCTCAGGCATCACGGAGGAAAACCTGAACAAACTGATCCAGCACGCCCAGATACCCCCGGAGGATAGTGAGATCATCACCAACATGGCTCACCTCGGCGTGCCCATCGTCACCGATGTAAGAGGCCAGCTCAGCTTCCGGGGGAGGCGGGAAGGGAGCTGGCAGATCTGTCTGCTTCTGCTCTGACTGACATACAGCATCTCTGATACACACTCGTACGTCAAGAGAGAGAGACACAGAATCAGAGGGATAAAGGTGTAAAGCTATATATAAATCAGAGACACAAAGCCAAGAACCTAGACCTCAACAGCAGTGAGTCATTCACAGTTGTGAAAGCTGAGATGTCTTGGAACCAAACCATAACAGGGGTCCCCGCCATTTTATCTGTCTTGTCTCAGGGTCTGTCTGGCCTCACCTTTGGACAGCTTAGCCTCAGCGTCCCCTGTGAAGATGAGAATATGACACTTAGAGCTAGCAGTTTGGCCACCTTTGAGTCTTCTGCACTGGGTTGGTTCAGAGCCAAGTCAGGGCAGGTTGTCTGGGAGGCCTGGACCACGTGATGTGTTCTAGAAGAGGTGGGGTGAAGCCTCCAGGACCCTTGCAGAGGACTCTGCCATGAACCTTGCATGTCACAGCCCCACTGTGTGCTTGTCTTCTATAGGCACAGCACTAACAAAGCTAGGGTTGCAAATATTCTCCCTCTGGAATCTTATAGACAAAACTGTTCCAGTGCCACCAGACCATAGCCCTGTAACTAGCAGGAGTTTGGCATTTTTAAACCCTTGTTCACAAGAGGGATCAAAATGAGAATGGAGATGTGCATTGATTCAGTGCAACTGTGCTGCTGAAATCCAATACGGCATGCTCCAAGCAGTATGCCCTCCTCTAATAGGCAGCAAACTACTGTTTCAACTGCCTGGAGTTTTTTCTTTTTAATGGCACTTACATACTTGACCTATGTTTGCCCTTTTTTATGACTTTTTTTTTTTTTTTTTGAGATAGAGTCTCACTCTGTAGCGCAGGATGGAGTGCAGTGGTGAGATTTTGGCTCGCTGCAACCTCCACCTCCCACATTCAAGCAATTCTCCTGCCTCAGCCTCCTGAGTAGCTGGGATTACAGGTGCACACCACCACGCCCGGCTAATTTTTGTATTTTTAGTAGAGACGGGGTTTCGCCATGTTGGCCAGACTGGTCGTGAACTCCTGACCTCAGGTGATCTGCTCACCTCAGCCTCCCAAAGTGCTGGGATTACAGGTGTGAGCCACCAAGCCCGGCCTTTTTATGACTAAAGAACAAGTTTGCTCCAGGTTCCCAAAAGGGCACATTTAGGGCTATTCCATGGAAAACCATCCCCCCACCATTACTCTTTGCCAGTGCTGCCTCTGGGGTCCTTCAGGGAATTTCCAGAGAGTAGCAGAGGTCACCTAGGGCCCAAGTGGCCCTGACTCAGGTTCTAACCTGGTGTGTGTGTGCATGCAGTCCACGCTGCGTCGCCGGAGCAAGCCGGAGCGGAAGGAACGCATCAGCGAGCAGACCTACCAGCTCTCACGGTGGACTCCGATTATCAAGGACATCATGGAGGTTAGTGCTGGGGCACAGGGAGGAAGAACCAGGCCCAGGGCCCTTGGCTTGTCAGCCTGGATGCTTCCAGCCTCACCTGCGGCGAGGTGCTGCTGACTTCACGGGTACTGCCTCCACTTGAGGATTCGCATCCAGGCCTCCTTCGGCCCTCATGGTGCCCCTTGCCCTGGGGGTTTATGAAGAGCTGAGAGACTGTGAAGCACAGCCCCAGATCTATTTGTTGTTATGTCTTGGAGGACTCAGCTCCTGTAATAGAGACTCCTCTAGGGTGCCGCATCCAGAGGGGTCCAAGTGTATCTCAAAGGTCAGATGAGTGACATCACATCTCCACACAGGTGCAGTGGCTCAGCACACCTCCCCAGCACGGCCCTGCCTGCCCCGCCCTTCCCTCCTCCTGCTGTTCCCTACCTGAGCCTCCACACACCAGCAAATCGGATTCTGCTCCTCTGGCCAAAGCAGCCCCTTGCCTGGCATATTCTCACCCCTCCACTCCCCTTCCCAGATCCTGCTTTCCATCAAAGCCCCTCTTGAATCTCACCATTTCCATCCGCCGCCCCACCTGTCTGACCACTCAGCACACAGAGGCCTCCCCTGGACTCCTTAGTGCACATGTGCCTCTTGGTGCCTCGGGTCGCCTTTTTGTTTGTTGGTCCTGTCCCCTCAGCTGCTGTGTCATCTGCACAGAGCCTCTAGTGCAGCAGGTGTTTTTGCAGTTGTTGGCTGGAAGGTGTATAAAGTGGTGGCCACCGCAGTAGCCCTGTGGGGTTACTCCCTTCTCTCCTTGTAGCGGGAAGAGACCCTGCACAGAATCCTGCACCACTAGATCTTTCCAACTTGATTAGTGAACAAAACTGGGGTCTAGAGAACGAAGGGGTTTTTCTCGGGATCCCTTAGTTAATTCCTGGCAGCCCAGGTGTTCCTATTGAATTGTACATTAATATAAATGTATTTTAAATATATAGAGTGAGTCAGCTCCCATTTTTAAAATCCACAAACTAAAAGGATGGGTGAACATGAAATATCTAGAAACCAATTATATCTCTTTGCTTGTTGGGATAGCCAACCCCTCTGTCTCATTCCTTCCTTTGTTCTCTGCTCCCTTTTGCTCCCCCTCCTCTCCGATCCCCTAAAGAGACATGTGTAGGCTTCATGTGGGAGCTGTAAAGAAGAGTGTGGATTTCTAGGCAGCAGGAGGTAAATGGTGAGAGTCCACCCACCAGATAATTAGACACTTGAAAAACGGAGGGGGTAAGGCTTCTTCATGCAGGAGAGACACTGCTTGTGCCTGGTTTCTACAAGGCTGATGGCAAGTATCAGGAATTTATTGGACAGAATGCATCATTTATAAAACCTCACATAGATTATGAAAGTGAATAAACTGGAAGAGAAGCAAGAAAAAACTTCTCTTAAAAAGCAGGCTATCTCAGTGTAGCAGCCAGTTACAAAGCATCTGCTATAACTGAGCCCTGTGCTAGGCACCTCTGGCCGCAGGGAAGGGAGCTCTGGTTGTTGCAAACCTGGCCATGGCTTTGCCAAGTGACATGTTCTACAGATCATCTGGCCTTGGTTCCTATCAGCACTTTTCAGACAGATGGCAAGCTAATATCTGTCTCTTTTCCTTCTAGGACACTATTGAGGACAAACTTGACACCAAACACTACCCTTATATCTCTACCCGTTCCTCTGCCTCCTTCAGCACCACCGCCGTCAGGTAGGTGAAAATCCCTTAGCAAGGACAGAGGGGAGCCAGCTCTGGTTGGATGTCAGCTCTGCGGCAGACCCACTGTACGGCTGTGTGATCTACCAGAGCCCTCTCGCTGCTGCTCCCCACAGCTGCAGCGTGGGCCAGGTCTGCACAGTGGTCCCACGGCCCTTCCCCCTCCAGCATCCCGTTCCTCTCTGATTCATCCCTCACACCTCCTCCCTCGCTCACTCTGCATCAGCCATGCCAGCTTCCTCGCACTTCTCAAACAGTCAGGCTTACGTCTGCCTCAGGACCACTGCACTTGCTTTTCCCTCTGCCTGAAATTATCTGTCCCCAGATATGTCTGCATGGGCTGGGCACAGTAGCTCACACCTGTAATCCCAGAACTTTGGGAGGCCAAGGCGGGTGAATCACTTGAGGTCAGGCATTTGAGACCAGCCTGGCGAACATGGTGAAACCCTGTCTCTACTAAAAATACAAAAATTAGCTGGGCATGGTGGCAGATGCCTGTAGTCCCAGCTACTCAGGAGGCTGAGGCAGGAGAATTGCTTGAACCCAGGAGGCGGAGGTTGTGGTGAGCCAAGATCGTATCACTGCACTCCAGTCTGGGTGACAGAGCGAGACTCCATGTCAAACAAAGAAAAAATATGTCTGCATGGCTTGCCTCTTATCTCCTTTGGTCTTTAATCAAGTGTTACCTTCTCCAATCTTCCCTCACCACCCTGTTTAAAATTGCAGTGCATCAGCGTTCACAGCTTTACTCATGCAGTCCAAGTGTGGAGCAGCCCACATGTCCCCCAGCTGACGAGTGGGTAACACACGTGGTCTCTCCACACAGTGGCTCCTGAGAACAGTCAGGGCTGAGCACGCACTCGGGATGGTAGAGTTAGCAGCTCGAGAGGGCGACCCTGGCATTGCAGCTGTGCCACACCTGGCACCCCAGGATGTGCACATCTCTGTCCCTCCTCTCCTGCTTTCCCCACCTGTCTTCTCTTTTGCGTCTCTTCTCTCTGTGTTCACTTTTGGCTTCAGCTGGGCCAGAGGCCTGTGGTGGCCTCTGTGTCATTGTGCAGCCCTTCTCATGGCAGCAGAGGTAAAACGTTTTTTGCCAAATATGGCATAAAATACAAAATCCCAAGTAGCGCCACAGTCAGGCTGGGTGATGAGAATGGGATATCAAATGATTGCACAAGGAAAGAAAGCAACTGTGAGATTCTCTGTTGGCCCAAATGGTGCCCCAAACAGTGTCTTCCTGGTTTGGAAAGTGACTGTAAAGCTGTCATGAGTCAGGAAGAAAGGCGACGCATTGCAGTGGCCAGAAAGGACTTGCTCCTTTCATCTCATTTTTCTCATTTTCTTAACCTGGGAACAACCCATTTGTTCCTGTTTCTCAGTCAAAGGTAAAGAGCTATTGAAGGAAGCCCAGGTTCAGAGGGAGGCCCCTCTGGGAGCAGCCTTGCCACTGAAGTACTCTTCCTCCCTGGCTTCGCCGCAATTTCCAGGAGGCAGCTCAGGGATGGAGAAGCCTCCCCAGTGGTGCCCGGACAGGGTTCCAGGGCTTCCCTGTGCTTGGCCCTATAGCACAGAGCTCTTCATCAGACCAGGATTTGGGCTCACTTCCTTCTCCCCACCTGCCCCATTCAATGATGACCTCTTGGTCAAGGCCTGTGTCTCCTTAGGATGTGGTACTGGGGAGGCCCTGGCCTCCAAGAGGCACTCACTCAGTACCTGTTTTCAGGGGATCTATGTGCCAGCCTGAAGGCAGATCTTAGACTGTCATCACTGTGCACTGACAGCAGAGCGTCCCAGGCAAGCTCAGAGGCATGTGTGACTTGGGGTAGACGTCTGCATGAGCCTCTAGCAGGGGGAGGCTACAGAACTTGACCCAGCAAACGTCAGAGCTGAACTGATCCTGTCTGTTGCCTGCATGTTTCTAAGAGTGACAAGGTCACAGCAGCACAGGCATTCATAGTGACTCTTCTCCTGGGAACCAATCCACTTGAAAATTGCATTGCAGTGAAATTTCAGCCAGCACTCACTAAGCATCTACACTGTTTGGGGCACAAGTGTACAGACCTAATAAGTAAACAAACCACTGGGGTATGAAGCACTAGATGCCGTGAGTGCAGATAAACTGACTGACACTCTCTTTCTCTCTCTCTTTCTCAGCGCCCGCTATGGGCACTGGCATAAGAACAAGGCCCCAGGCGAGTACCGCAGTGGCCCCCGCCTCATCATTTTCATCCTTGGGGGTGTGAGCCTGAATGAGATGCGCTGCGCCTACGAGGTGACCCAGGCCAACGGAAAGTGGGAGGTGCTGATAGGTGAGTGGCCGTGCTTCCAGCGGAAGGCGCCGCCGCATCGCACCTCAACTCCATTCCACGCTTTGGTGTCGCATTCTGTCATAGACTCCCTTGACCCACAAAACTTAGTCTTTAGGTGACTGTGGACAGCAGAAGCTAGGGGCAAAGGGTTCCCTCCTTGGTCTGCCCTGCTGCATCTCTCAATGGAAGGCAGCCTCATGAGGTAGGAAGTGCCTGATCCCAGGGTCCGGCAGACTCAGGCTCAGATTCCTGCTCTGCAAACTGCAAGTGGGGGACCTTGAGCAAGTGGCTCGAGCTCTCCAACCATTTCCTTACTCAGCAAAACAGGATCAGTCATACTCATTCACAGCCTTGAACTAGGCCCAAGATGAGGTCTGTCAGTCTCCTGGCATTGGCCTCATGCCCAGGCAGGAATGGGCAGTGAATGGCAGTCAATCGCTACCCTGTCAGGTGGAGATGGACAGACAGCTGTGAGCAGGTGCTGCCTGAAAATACTGCCTGACCGCTGGACTCTGCCCAGGGCTCCCCCAGCCACCTCCAACCACTTTCTAGGTCTGCCATGCCCTTTCTCGTATTTCCTGTTCGTTTCCCAAAAGAGAGGAAGCGACTTGTAGGAGCTAGCTTAACGCAGCAGGAGCCTTTTCTCCTTTTTCGTGCCTTTTGGGGGCTTCTATGATGTTTAGGGCTGGAAGAAGATGAACGAGCTAAGAAAAGTCTTGCTTTCTCCAGATGCCTCCCTTTTTGTCCTGTTTTGCCCTTAACAAAATGGAGGGTACCTGCCAGCCTGGGAGTCCCTCTCAACACTGTCTGGCAAGAAGCTGTCATGTTCACTACCCTGGCTGGGCTCTGTCCTCAGTGGAAACAGGCTCATGCTGAGCAAGGAGTGAGGCCAGGGCTCTTGGCCTCCTTTTGGAAGGGGGTGTGCTCTGCACAGTGGGGAATTATACTCTCCAGGGCCAAGGATGGCCTCTCAGGCCACTTACACATGAACTGCTACAGGGAGAGGCCCTGAGCTGCCCCAGCTGGGAGGCATCATTGACCTTCTCCCATAGGTGCCCACCACTGGTCTTAATCCCAGGCACAGTCATGATCTCGATAACAAGTGGCGGTTTTATACCTCCTATTTGGGGTGAGCAAGTCGCAGCACCCCCCCGCAAGCTGTCCAAGTGAGCAGACTCCATAGACCAGTCCACATGGCTGTTTCTGGGTTTTTCAAGATGGATCTGGGGCTGTCAGCCGCCTCTCTGATAGCACAATCCAGTGGGGAGACTGTACCTCCCCACCGCAGCCCTCAAGCTTCCCATGTCAGGTCACCAGCTCTCCACATAACTGCTTTTCCCTTCTGTTGTGTAGCCCCGGTGATAAAGCTCTCTGCTCCCTGCTTGCATATGTATTGCATGAATGTAGTGAGTAATTCTGAGCTCAAACACAGCTTTTCTGGTCAGAAGCTGTCACAGCCAGGCTTTGGGTGTAAATCTTCCCCTTCATCTTTAGACCTGACTTGAGGTTCCATATATCGGGAGGTGGGAACCTGGGGGTATGCAGTTGCCCATGAAGATTCATGGAGGGGCCTCGCGCAGACAGCTGACGTCCGCTGTGTGGCCTCCCATGCTTTGTGCATGCCAGCCTCCTTGCTACCATGTGTGTTCGTGCGCGCTTGTGTGTGTGTGTAAGCATGCGCACACGTGTGTGTGTGTCTTGCTTTCTCATACCTCATTGGCTGCATAAAATGTAGGCCTAAGTTGGCATGTTCCTGTGACGTACCTTTGTTCAAGCAGTCAGCTGGCCTCTGTTCTCCCACAGGTTCTACTCACATTCTTACTCCCACCAAATTTCTCATGGACCTGAGACACCCCGACTTCAGGGAGTCCTCTAGGGTATCTTTTGAGGATCAGGCTCCAACAATGGAGTGAGAGCCAAAGAAACAAAGTAAAAGCAGCTTATTACAGAAAAGAAACTCTTCCACTCTGAAGGGCTTTCTTTGATTATTCCGTCACTCTTTTTCTTTATTTCTTCCTTTTTAGTTTATTATTTATTTGATTTTGTTTCAACAAGAAAATGCTTGCAGTTCTCAACACCGATTGAAAATGTGTCCAGTGCTGCCCTCACAGCCCTGCCATGAACCCTCTGGGCTCTGACCTGCTGGCTCACCCATGCCTTGGGTTCCGCACTGCTCAGTCAGATGCCTGCAGGCCGCTGGGTGGAAACTAAAAATGATAATGACTGCTGTGAACAGTTGTCAGAGAGGGAGCTGAAGTTTTGGGGGATGCCTGAGGCACAGTGCCCAACCCTGCTGGTCTGGGATGAATTTGTGGCCCCCACAAGGAATGTAGAGTGTCCTGGTTGTGCTGGGTGTGGGGGTCTGAGAGCGAGGCCGGTGGACATTCAGGGAACACCATGTCCAGGAAGGCAGGCGGTGGTGGAGATGGCTGGTCGTGAGGGAAGCTTGGCAGGCAATGTAGAATAGACCCCAGGTCAGTGGCAGCTGGACGGATGGTGTGAATACCTTTTTCCTAGGACAGGCACTTCTCAAGGAATAAGTTATAAGGGGTAATTGGGTCACAAGCCGCCATCTGCTTGGGGAACCCCAATCTTTAGCGGGAAGAGCTTTTGTTTCATGTTCCTCTGCAGGAAACGGCACTTAATAGTCATTTGCTCTTTTACTAATTACTTTTAATTCTGTGGATCCTTTCAAGAGTTGAGTAGTCATACCCCTCTCTCTCCCACTGAAGTCCCTTGGTAAGGTCTGAGAGCCTGTCAGTAGAAATGTATTTTATTTTTTTGAGACGGGGTCTCGCTATATTGCCCATGCTGGAGTGCAGTGGCTCTTCACAGGTGTGATCACAACACACTGCAGCCTCAAACTCCTGGCCTCAAGAGATCCTCCTATCTCAGCCTCCTGAGTAGCTGGCACCATAGGCCCATACCACTGTGCCCAGCATAAACCTATTATTAATGCTCTGTGTGGTTTTAGAGAGCATCTTCTGTCTCCCACCAAGCTTGTTACCCAGAACCTGTTGTCTGCTTAGTAGACTATCCAAATTTTATTTCATTTATTTATTTTTATTTTTATTTTTTATTATTATTATTTTTTTTGAGATAGAGTTTCACTCTTGTTGCCCAGGCTGGAGTGCAATGGCATGATCTCAGCTCACCACAACCTCTGCCTCCTGGGTTCAAGTGATCCTCCTGCCTTAGTCTCCCAGGTTGCTGGGATTACAGGCATGCACCACCACACCTGGCTAATTTTTTTTTTTGTATTTTTAGTAGGGATGGGGTTTCTCCATGTTGGTCAGGCTGGTCTCGAACTCCCAACCTCAGGTGATCTGACTGCCTCAGCCTCCCAAAGTGCTGGGATTATAGGCGTGAGCCACTGCGCCCAGCCGACTATCCAAATTTTGATCTTCAAAACTGTCCTCATTCCCTCCTCTCTCTTTCCATCCTTCAGATATGATAGAACCTTCTATGTGTTTAAATGGCAGGCTTCCATCATCACATCAGTGACTCCTTAGCTTGTTACATATTCTTTCATGAGGCCATATTTTGTGTACCTGACTTTGTGTATATCATTGACAATGGACCCTGGAAAAGCCCCTTCACCTGAGCTGAGATGTGGCCCAGTGAGTCACAGAGCATGAGTCCCCTGTGAGCAGTGGAGACAGACCTGGACTCAGAGCCAGGAGGACTGGCCTCTACTCCAGCTCCTCCATGGGCACCTGTGTGGCTGTGGGAAGATACCCTCGCTCTCTGGCCATAGCATAGGAGCACAGGGAGGGTGGATCGTGTGCCCCCAGGCACGCAGGACCTCTGACATTCTGTATATTCAGTGATTACGATTTGTGCCTCAAACCATGCAGTCCTGCTCACTCTCTCACTCTCTGGTGATCCTCAGGGGAATGGCCTTTCAGAACCTTGGCTAGGTGACATCAGAAGCTGCTTGTGTATGTAAGGAAAATGGGGCTTCCTCCTAAAGGTAGGAACAGGAGGCTACGCTGTTTATCTCCTCCTCTCTCCCTTCCTTGATATGAATGTCAGGGCAGCAGTGTGCTAAGGAACTGAAAGTAGTTGGGAACCCAGAAAGTGGACCTGGTTATAGCCCTAGGCTATAGCTCCCATCCTGCCTGGGCTGGCCCTCCCTAGAAAGCAAGGCCAGTAGGTGGTGAATAAAAGCCATTGTTTTAAAAAAAATCATTCCTTAGAAGCACTTTGATAGGTTGTAAATCAGAGACATCTGGTTCTGTGTGTAGACTGCAGGTAGGTGGATGGATTTGCTGCAGTATGTATTTTAAAACTTCTAGAAAGACAAATGTTCAGTCGAGTCTGCAGCAATAGCAGACCACTTGCAGGATCTGAAAGAGCACAGACTCAAACTGCAAAGGCTCCTGCTAGGATGAGTTCTGAGCTTCCCTGCTTCAGAACAAGCTTCTCCTTTGCAGAGTATTTTCCTTTGCGTTATATTTGCTCAGCAGAGGTCTCAGCTGCCATCAAAACAAAGAGAACATAAACAGACTCCGTATATTCCTGGCTTCTGAAATCATTTGCTGAGTGGTGTTGGGTTTTAGAGCATTCAGTTAAGCAAGGCACAGAGCCCTAATACCAGTGAGGTCAGAAAGCAGATTAAGGTCTGACTTGCCCTCTTCTGTTGTGATCGTCCAGGTGACCAAAGTACAGGACAGTGCAGACTGTCAGAAAACTTGAGTGTCCTAAAGACCAGTATCATGGCAGCATATCTTTTGTGTCTTTTTTCTTTCTTTCTTTCTTTTGAGTCAGGGTTTCACTCTGTTACCCAGGCTGGAGTGCAGTGGCATGATTTTAGCTCACTTCAGCCTGGACCTTCTGGGTTCAAGTGATCCTTCCACCTCAGCTCACCTAGTAGCTGGGACCACAGGCATGCGCCACCATGCCTGGCTAATTGTTTTGTATTTTTGGTAGAGACTGGGTTTCACCACGTTGCCCAGGCTGGTCTTGAACTCCTGAGCTCAAGTTATCCCCCAGCCTCGGCCTACCAAGTGCTGGGATTACAGGCATGAGCCACTGCACCTGGCCCAACATATCTTTTAGGAGAGGATGAGTTTTCCTGCAGCAAATGAGAGGGTTCTCAGCAGACACCGTGCATGGGTGATGGTGCCATGCCCTGTCTTCCCAGCTCCTCTCCCTCCTGTAGCTGAGGCTGGCTCCCCCGAGGTCAGGGTTAACCAACAACTCTCACTAAATCCTCACCAGTCATCCCTCCACATTGTCTAAGAAATGAAATCTTTTGATTAGATTTTCACCTCTCTGCTCTGGTTAGTTTATGATAAAAGTACTCTTCTTTGGGGAATGCCCAAGAGACTGTGAGAAGCAAATGTGAGAGAGCTGAAGACTGGATCAAGTCTTTGCAGTACATGGGGGCCACTTGGGAGAAAGTTGGTGGGTTTTTATATTGATTATTTTGCTTCATTCCAGATTGGGGTCAGGTATGTTTCATTTTTCTTTGGGACTCAGATTTGAATCTGAATTCAGAGCCCACCTATTGCCTGGCTGCTATTCAAGCATCCACCTGCCCATCCCCTCCCCTCCCAGGGGCCACAGGGTCCCAAGAATCAAGAGCCTGGAGGCACTGCTTCTGGACCTGTCTGTGCCACCCACCCTGAGCAAGCACCTGACTGCTCTGGCCTTCACGTGTCCCATGTGTAGGATGAGGATCCCATGGGCCGGATCACAGTTTTCCAAACCTGGCTGATGATCATACTCACCTGGGCTGCTCTTTAAATGTACACATTTTCTGGCGCCGCCCTGCATATTCTGAGTTAGTAGGTCTGCTTCAGCCAAACTCAAGAATGATTGGACCAGCTAGACCGCAAGAACACTTTTGGTTTTCAGATTCTGTCCGTGTAGAAAGAAGGATTTTGTCCCATCAGAGCTTGCGGTGTCTGGCCCACAGCTTTGAAAACATGTAGACAGTCATGTAGATGGGCCTCAACTTAGTTTTTAGAGACCACTGTTTACATAATCGTCCAGTTATAGGGACTAAATAGGACCCTCAGAGCAATAGGGCCCACTTGCTGCTTTATTCTGGAAAACCAACATGGTCAGCCATCTGTGGATTCAAAATGAGAACTGTGCAAAATGTGGATTATGCACTCACTCAGCTTAATTTGCAATGTTTATGGTGGTGAAAAGCTTGACCAATTTATTAAAACAACACAGATGACTGAGTTTGAAGAATTGGCTTTCTGATGATCAGCATTTACACTAGCTAGTCTGGTCCCCTTAAAGAAACCACGTAGGTGAAGGCCTAGGCCACAGCCTGTTGCCGAGGGTCTTCGAGGCTTCACTGATTGTCTCCAATACTCAGTCCTAGAATTATTGTTCTTCAGTCAAGACTGGGAGCAATGAATGTTCAGTGATTAAATAATATCAGAGACTTCTAGTGCATTAATTCCCTAACCTCTCTTTGGCCTCTCCCAAATCCTAGATTTACATATCAGCAAAGATAGGGAGGACTTCGGAATCAGCATCTGATCAGAGGAACCCCTTCGGATGCCTCCTTTAAAATGAGTCTGCCCTCTTATTTCCTAGAGTCATTTGGATGGCTAAGGAGGGCGTTGGGGACATTTTCTCTGGCACGTGCGCTCCTTGCTGTTGCTTGTAACGAGGAAGCTCCCAAGCGAATCCTCACGCTCTGCAGGACAGGCTGTCTTTCAACATCTGGACACGTGGGCTACATGGAGTTGCAATTTGGAGAGCCCCCATCCTGGCAATGGTTCACTCTTCAGAGTTTGGGGCAAGCCTTGTAATATGCGTCCTTTCTCCTCATTTGTACAGCAGCCTTTGGCCTCTTTTAGGACTAGCAGGAGGAGTGGTGAGGTCACAGAAATGAGTGGACTTCAGGGGAAAGGAGTGCTATAAAAAAGCCCAGGGACACACTCCTGAAACCTGCATCGCATTTGCTGAAGGAGCCTCAGGTCTGCAGAATGATGAGTCAGCTTTCCAGCGCAGGGCCCCTACAGGCCGCGTGCACAGGGCATCATGCCGAGGACAAGTTCCTCACTCAGCTGGGAGTGGGCAGCTGGGGCCTGAACTGCAGAGAAAGGGATGTTGGAAGAACAGAGACGGCTTTCCAAGTTTCTGCTAGTCTGGAGTGACCAGGAAGGGCTGCAGTTCCAGCAGTCTTGGGTCAGCTGAGCGAGTAGTGAGTGGTCAAAGGCATAGGGACCCTGGTATTGGAGCCATGCCCAATGAGCCAGCCAAAGCCTTCTTTTGCCTGCCCTTGGGGTGGAAATCCAGCATCCGGTGGTTTCCGCTCCCCTGCTCCCATGAAGGCCCATTCCTTTGCCACGTCTCCAGGGAGGCACATTTTCAAGTACGGGTCTCTTTTGTTCAGTTCTTGTCTCCCACCAGGACCTTTCTTTGAAGCACACTGCTGCATGCGTGCAGGCCTCATGCTCACCCACACACCACCCCGGTCACCTCTGTTCTGTTTAAGTCCATGTCCAAACCACACGACCCATGCATCTTTTTTTACTGCACTTACTAGATCTCTCTCTCTCTCCTTATGACAAAGACTTTCATTTATTTTTATTTTTATTTTTGCAGTAGAAGTATATCTAATTCCATTAGCTTAAATTTTTGCAAGCATTTCTAATCTCTTACAATACGCGGTCTCTGCAAGGTAAGGCCTCAGGTCCCCTGGCCCTTTCCCTCTCACACCTGAGGTCCCACCCACCAGGGCAGTACCAACTGGCTGGCTCCCAGAGGTCAGTGGATTCTCCCAGGGGGCTTTGCCTATCAACTTCCTCTCCCAGGCACCATGCTTTCCACACATGGTCCCCCTACCAACTCTGGCCCCATTTTCAGCCTTTCCCTGCCTTGCCATGTTTGGAATTTCTCTCCCTGGCTTCACCTGGAGTTTAAGAGTGAATTAGAAACGCAGCTGCCCATCACCTGCAGATGGCTCTGCACCCTGATGGTGAGGCGGCTCGTTCCTTGGTGCAGCCTGGGACCCTGCCTGAGCCAGAGGATGTGTTTTGTTTCTCCACAGCCCCCAAATATCTCCCAGGCCTATTGCGACGGGACCCCAACCCCAATTCTGACTCCCCTCCCTGCTTCCACTATACCCAGACCAGGGTGGGGGAGGGGGGTGGGTGCAGATCTGGGAATCGAGAAGCGCAGGAAAGGAAGTGTTAGAAACCAGAACTGGCAAGCTCACTGTCTTCTCTGCCTCCTCCAGGATCCACGCACGTCCTCACCCCACAGAAACTGCTGGACACACTGAAGAAACTGAATAAAACAGATGAAGAAATAAGCAGTTAAAAAAATAAGTCGCCCCTCCAAAACACGCCCCCATCCCACAGCGCTCCGCAGCTTCCCACCACCGCCCGCCTCAGTTCCTTTGCGTCTGTTGCCTCCCCAGCCCTGCACGCCCTGGCTGGCACTGTTGCCGCTGCATTCTCGTGTTCAGTGATGCCCTCTTCTTGTTTGAAACAAAAGAAAATAATGCATTGTGTTTTTTAAAAAGAGTATCTTATATATGTATCCTAAAAAGAGAAGCTCATGTGCAATTGGTGCACAGCAGGAGAAATTTCTGGACTGTTAGGATGAATGGACGCCTTCTCCCCGTTATTTAAGATTTGTGACCTTGTACATAACCCTGGGTGACGTGCACATTGCTTGGGTATGGAACGGTAGAAATTTGGGTGTTTTTAAAACCTTGTTTGGGGTTGTTCCTGTCCTTGTTGAGAATCATAGAGATGTCTGTGTTCTTGGAGTATTTCACACTGAGGACTAATCTGCTCTCTTCATTCCAGTCCCTACCCCTCAGTGCCTGCTCTCATCCAAATAACCTGGGAGGTGACAATCGGGATATCTCAGGAGGTCCAAGGTGGAACAGACCTCTTTGCCTTTCCCAGCGTCTCATACCCCCGGTAGTGCAGCTGTGGGTGGAGGCTGGGGTGTCTGCACGAAGCCAGGCCAGCGTCCTCCTCCACAGCCTGTCACTGCCCCCTCCCCAGCCTGTGTCCACAGTGCTGTGATCCCGAGGGAAGTCCTCCAGTCTAAGTCACAGTGCCCTGACAGGTGAGAAGCAAACTCCCACTGGAAGCCTCCATCTCTTTGGAAAAACAGTTAGTCTGGAGCCTGTGGCCCAGGCCCTTCTGTCCCCAGGCATCATCCCAACAGCTCATTTTCCCTAGTCAGCCTTCGTTCAAGGGTCAGGAATGGACCAGAACAGATGGGTTCTGGAGGCCCCTGAACAGAGGGCTATGGCTGTGGAGAAGGTTCTTGGCCCGTTGGACTCACACAGACCCTGTACCCTCTCGGCAAGCATCTTCAGTCAGATTATCCTCAGTTTCAGGTACTTCATAATACCTTGTGTTGTGTGGGGTCATACATCATCGTGTTTGTAAGAGAAGATGGTCATTTTATTCTCTGTATAAAACTTAGCTCTAAAGCAGAAACTAAAGCAGCAAATGCAGGAAGGCTGTCTCGCCATCCTCAAGACTCAGCAGCTCTCATTCTCCAGTGGTGAGCACACCATTTGTGCTGCTGCTGTTGTCGTGAAATATAATAACAGTGGAAGTCACAAAAATGTCCCCTGCCCAGCCCCCTCGCCGCCCTTGACCTCCTGCAGGCCATGTGTGTATTACTTGTCTAGTGATGTCCTCTCAAAGTGCTGTACGCGAGCTCGGCGCCACCTCCGCCTCCCTTTCAGAGCCTGCTCCCCGCCCTCTCCGCTCGCTGCATTGTGGTGTTCTCTTCTCAAGGCTTTGAAATCTCCCCTTGCACTGAGATTAGTCGTCAGATCTCTCCCCGTCTCCCTCCCAACTTATACGACCTGATTTCCTTAGGACGGAACCGCAGGCACCTGCGCCGGGCGTCTTACTCCCGCTGCTTGTTCTGTCCCCTCCCTCGGACCAAACAGTGCTCATGCTTCAGGACCTTGTTTGTCGAAGATGTTGGTTTCCCTTTCTCTGTTATTTATATAAAAATAATTTATCAAAAGGATATTTTAAAAAAGCTAGTCTGTCTTGAAACTTGTTTACCTTAAAATTATCAGAATCTCAGTGTTTGAAAGTACTGAAGCACAAACATATATCATCTCTGTACCATTCTGTACTAAAGCACTTGAGTCTAAGAAATAAAGAAATCAGCACCCCTTCCCGGTGTCCAGGGGGCTCCAGTCTGGCTTTCCTTTGGGCAACGGAAGGAGAAAGCTTTTGCAGTGGTTCATCGCAGAGGAGGCGGCCACCTCTGGCTGTGGCATGGAGTCTTCTGGACTCAGGTCCCCGTTGCTTGCGTTAGATCTGTAGCCGCCTTACACTGGGGACTAGCCATGGAGCTTGTCTTGGGCCCCTAGCAGCAACAGCGTGCTGCCTAGAGATGAGGCTATTCTTCCACCGTGTTTCTCTTTATCTAGAATGCTTTTCTTTCTTTCCTTTTTTTTTTTTTTTTTTTTTTTGAGATGGAGTCTCACTCTGTTGCCCAGGCTGGAGTATGCAGTGGCGAGTCTCGGCTCACTGCAACCTCTGTCTCCCGGGTTCAAGTGATTCTCCTGCCTCAGCCTCCGAGTAGTTGGGATTGCAGGCAGCCACCACCATGTCCAGCTAATTTTTGTATTTTTAGTAGAGACAGGGTTTTGCCATGTTGGTCAGGCTGATCTTGAACTCCTGACCTCAGGTGATTCGCCCACCTCAGCCTTAGAATGCTTTTCTAACGCAGACACTGCAGGGCTCCATCTTTGCAGATGCTCCCTCTCCAATCATGTGGTGCCTGTGTATTTAGGGCATGCAGTGAGATCACTTCACCAGCGTTACTCCTCTCCTCCTCTGCTCCTGCTGCCGTACCACCCACCCTACGTGTATAATGAACTTCTCTCCAGGATGGAAGCCGGTGTGTGTCCTGCTTGTCTTGGAACCTGCTCCTGACCTGAGAAGACTGCAGTGAGGTGGGCCCAGCTCTCAGAGTGGACCCGTAAGTGAGGGTCGAGGCCACACAGGAAACTTGCTAGAATGCTGGGCCCCAGGGAGTGAGACCCTTTGTAGGGACTTCTGTCTCTACTTCTTTTTCCCCCATCATTCTCATTCTGATCCTGATCTCCTTTATAGCACTGAGAAAGCTACCAACTCAAGGGCAGTTAGTGGAATTTGCACCACCACAGCCTGCTATAGTCTAGTGAGACATGCCTCATTAGGAGGGAACAACCATTGACTGACCCTGCCAGGCCCCTCACATACTTGTCTGTTAGGCAGATCCTCTCCCATTCTACAGATGAGGAAGCTGAGGCTCAGAGAGATGCAGAAATTCAGAAAGCTCACTCCCCTGACACCCATTGTCCTGTCTTGTTGTTGTTGTTGTTGTTGTTGTTGTTGTTTTGAGACTGGGTCTCACTCCCTTGCCCAGGCTGGAGTGCAATGGCCTAATCACGGCTCACTGCAGCCTTGACCTCCCGAGCTCAGGTGATCCTCCCACCTCAGCCTCCTGAGTAACTGGAACCACAGAACCACAGGCACGTGCCACCATGCCCAGCTAATTTTTGTATTTTTCTGGAGAGATGGAGTGTTGTCCAGGCTGGTCTTGAACTCCTAGGCTCAAGCGATTGGCCTGCCTCAGCCTCCCAAACTGCTGGGATTACAGGCGTGAGCCACTGTGTCTGGCCCCCATTATCTTTATCATTAGTTCACCAGCAAACAGAAGGCTTTGGAACGAGATCCAAGACTGGAATTTTTAAAATTCTAAATTGTTCTAAGCCAAATTTACATTAAAGCAAAAGCAGCACTGTTTGCTGCTTCCCGGGATCATCTGTCCCTCCAAGCTCCTGGGAGTGGCTTTCTAGTATCTCCCTGGTTGTTTCTGAAGTCTTCTGTCCCAGCTTCCTGTCACCTCTCTCCATTCTACCCCTTCACTACCACCCAAGAGCAAATGAGTGTGGCTCTTTAGGTTCTTGGCCAAAGCCCTGGTCCTCCTGGGTTACCCAGAAGAGATGGAACCCACAGGCCACTGCTAAAAAGTCTCCAACGGTGTTAAATATCCTTGGAGGAGCAGGGAATTCCAAACAACCCAAAGCATGCAACACCAACTGAGCCATTCTAAAGCCAGGTCTGTGAGCTGCAGCCAGGCACTGTGCCTTTCCGGAGGCCCTGGTCCAGGCTGCGGGACTCAGCAGAGACTGCTGGGGGCCTGTGCACCCACCTCGGAATGACACCAAGCATTTGTTCCTGAGGAAGCAGAAGGCCAGAGTTGTTAGGAGCACAGACTTCAGCATCAGCATACCTGGGTTAAATCCACCCTTGGCCTCTTTCCACATGATCCTGACAGGTGACTTTGTTCCCTCCTGTAGTGCCCGTGGAGGCGGGAAGCTGAGCCCGGCTCCCAGGAAGCACAGTGAGGGCTCAGCCATTGATGATGATGATGATGATGATGATGATGGTGATGCTGCTGCTGCTGCTGCTGTTGACGATGAGTCCAAGCCAAGCCTGGGGAGAAAAGAATAAATAGTCTCATAAATTTAAAAAAAGCCCAATGCTCATCAAGAAGAGAACAGATAAACTGTGTATTCACCCAATGGTGAGTTTAAAGCAGTTAAAAATGCATGACCCACAGTTGCATATGTCAACATGAATAGATCTCAGACACTTAACGATGAGTGAAAAGAGCACAGTATGGGAGGACACAGACAGGATAGTGCATGTATATAAAGCTTCAATGTTGCAGGCTGAAAGAGTGAGGGTCGTGATCAACTCAGTATCCTGGAGGCTACATGAGTAAACAGCAAACTGTTCTCATAAATGCAGAATGTTGGCAAACTGACAAACTGCATCTGCCGCCCAGAAGGAACGCGGAGGGCAGTCACCTAAGCGCAGTTTTCTTGTGATTAGGTACATCTGAAGCCTGTTAGCAATAATGTGAACCTGTGATCAATCAAGCAGCTGACCAATCATTACCTCCTCTTCCCTGCTCTTTCTACCCAGTAAATACAAAGGGCTGTAGAAGCTCAGAGCTGCTGCTTTTGCTCAGTAGAAGCAGGGAGTCCTCTTCTTCTTCCCCCGACCCCTTCCTTTAAAACAGTTTCTTTTAAGTTTTCGTTTCTGCGTTCATCCTCCTTCATTCAGTCCCGTAGTAACCGTGGCAAACCACGGCGCTTCAAAACCTCATAAAAAGCACCACATATTGCTTATTTGGGTACATATGTTGTAAATGTGTGAAAACATGCATGGGAATGACAAATACCGAAGTCAGGATAGTGACTGGCCATGGGGAAGGGATGGTTATTATTGTCGTCTTATATCTTCAATTCCAAATGAGCCACGGGCTTAAAAGTACTTCATTGAATTAAAAAAAAAAAAACAATGTATTAATGCAATCATTCTGATTGTGGTTATATATTAAGGCCAGGCACAGTGGCTCATGCCTGTAATCCCAACACTTTGGGAGGCTGAGGAGGGTGGATCACTTGAGCCCAGGAGTTTGAGACCAGCTTGGACAACATGGTGAAACCGTCTCTACAAAAAATTAAAAAATTACCCTGGCATGGTGGCATGTGCCTGTAGTCCCAGCTACTCAGGAGGCTGGGGTGGGAGGATCACCTGAGCCCAGGAGTTCGAGGCTGCAGTGAGCTGTGATTGTGCCACTGCACTCCAGCTGGGACAACAGCAAGACCCTGTCTGTAAATAAATAATATATGGCACTTATTATGTGCCAGGCACCGAGTGCTTTGTATGTGACTTGCTGAATCTTCTCAACAACTCTAGGAGTTAGGTGCCATTATTAGCCCTATTTACATATGGGGAAGCAAAACCACATAGAGACAAAGCAACTTGGCTAGGGCCCTCCAGTTAGTACGTGGCAGAGACTAGATTTAAACACAGCCGTCTGACTCCAGAGCCCTCCACTATCAGAAAAACATTATCATCCGGGTGCAGTGGCTCACATCTGTTAATCCCAGCACTTTGGGAGGCCAAGGAGGGTGGATCACTTGAGGTCAGGAGTTCGAAACCAGCCTGGCCAACATGGTGAAACCCCGTCTCTACTAAAAATAAAAAAAAATTAGCTGGGCGTGGTGGTGGACACCTGTAATCCCAGTTACTTGGGAGGCTGAGGCAGGAGAATCACTTGACCCCGGGAGGCAGAGGTTGCAGTGAACCGAGATTGTGCCATTCATTGCACTCCAGCCTGGGGAACAGAGCAAGACTCCATCTCAAAAAACAAAGAAAACATTCTCGGTATAAGCAGACAGTGGGATTCCAGTGTGAATACAGAGTGTGAGTCTGTATAGGCTGGAACAAATGACTCTTCAAGGATGATGATTTTACACAAGCAGCAAAAAAGAAGAAAAAGAGTGGAAATAAAGTGGTACAATAAAAATTGGATTTTCCTGGGCCAGTGAGTTATACCTGCCTGGTCCCCTGTGCATTACCTGTTATAAAAGAACATTGTCACAGAGTGGATGAACACACTGAAATATTTTAGTTATTTCAGTTACTTCAATCAAATATTTCAATCAATTTCAATTGAAGCACAGTAACCTAGTCCATAAGCCAAGCCCAGTTTTCCAGACCAAGCACTAAAGAAGACATTCTAGAATGAAACTGATGAATTCCATTGCTCAAGGTTGGGAAGAAACCCAAACTACAGAGACAGTGATCTGAGTTACGCTCCTTGGAGTAAAAAGTGGCACCAACTGTTGGCAAGAAGTTTGTAAAACCAGCTGCTGCTGGCCGGGCGTAGTGGCTCACGCCTGTAATCCCAGCACTTTGGGAGGCCGAGGTGGGCGGATCGCCTGAGGTCAGGAGTTCAAGACCAGCCTGGCCAACATGGTAAAACCCCATCTCTACAAAAAAAACATAAATTAGCTGAGCATGGTGGCTTGTGCCTGTAATCCCAGCTACTCGGGAGACTGAGGCAGGAGAATCACTTGAACCCGGGAAGCAGAGGTTGTGGTAAGCCAAGATCACACCACTGCACTCCAGCCTGGGTGACAGAGCAAGACTCTGTCTCAAACAAAAACAAAAAACAGCAGCTGTTGACCTCCAGCACCAGATGACAAGGCTGGTGAGAAGTGTCCGTGGCAGACTATGTGGAAGGACACTGTCAACACATGCGCTCCTTCTTACAACTGGGTTGAATGGTGCTGAGCAGAATTTGAGTCTCCTCCTGGAGGGAGCGCTGCCTCTTTATGAAGGGGAAGTGCTCAGATAGTGCTTGCTCTGTTTATCATTAAAATTGCTTGCTCGGATGACACCAAAAGCACAGACAAAACAAGAAAAAATAGGTAAACTGTTCTACTTCAAAATTTAAAGCTACAATCAAAGGACACAATCTGCAGGGTGAAAAAGGCAGTCTCAGAGTGGGAAAAAACTGTTTGCAAATCACATATCTGATAAGGGGCTAATATCCAGATGCAAGAACTCCTATACTCAACAACAAAAAACAATCTGACTTAAAAATGGGCAGAAGTTTGGTGGCGTGTGCCTGTAGTCCTAACTACTTGGGAGGCTCAGGTGGCAGGATGGTTTGAGTCCAGGAGTTTGAGACCAGCCAAAGCAACACAGCAAGACCCCGAATCTATTTAAAAATAAATGAAATCAAAACCAGAAAAAATGGGCAAAGGATTTGAATAGCCATTTCTCTAAATAAATTATACAAATGGCAAATAAGCACACAAAAAGACGCTCAACTGAAATGCAAGTCAAAACCACTACCTCATACCTATTAGAATGGCTACTAGAAAAACGAAAAACAGGCTGGGCACAATGGCTCATGCCTGTAATCCCACACTTTGAGAGGCCAAGGAGAGCAGATCACTTGAGCCCAGGAGTTCATGGCCAGCCTGGGCAACACAGTGAGACCTCATCTCTACAAAAAAGAAAAAGAAAAATTAGCCAGTCGTGGTGGCACATGCCTGTAACCCCAACTACTTGGGAGGCTTGCTTGAGCCCAGGAGGTCAAGGCTGCAGCAAGCCATGATTGCACCACAGCACTCCAGCCTGGGCAACAGAGTGAGACCCTGTCTCAAAAAATAAAAATGGGTGGGGCAAATTCCTACCCATTCTCTCTGAAGCACGTGTGCCCCTCCCTGTGGATATAGAATCCCTGGATCTAGGGTGTAATGGTATGGGGAATCCACCACCTTGTCTGTTTCTAAGAAAAACAACAACAAAAATAAAGGGATGGGTTAAAGTTCCTGAATTAGCCACCCCTGGAGCTGTCCCTGTCCCAGCAGCGGCTTCCCACAAGACCAACTTTTTTTTTTTTTTTTTTTTTTTTGAGACGGAGTCTCGCCCAGGCTGGAGTGCAGCGGTGTGATCTCGGCTCACTGCAACCTCTCCCTCCCGGGTTCAAGCGATCCTCCCTCCTTAGCCTCTGGAGTAGCTGGGACTACAGGCTAATTTTTGTATTTTTAGTAGAGATAGGGTTTCACCATGTTTGCCAGACTGGTCTCGAACTCATGACCTCAAGGCATCCGCCAGCTTCGGCCTCCCAAAGTGCTGGCATTATAGGTGTGAACCACCGCGCCCGGCCAAGGACAACTTCTTGGTGTTTCACAGAAGCCAAAATGCCCAAGGAACCCCCGGCGCTCTGGCAAGGGTGGGACTCCACCCGGAGTTGCCGCCAGGGCGCCTTCTGCCCGGCCGCCCGCACTCCCCTCAACCAACGCGGAACCGACACTCGAGGCCGAAACACTGTGAGCAAGGAAAAGGCCGACACCCAACACCGGTCACGCGGCGGATCAGACGCGGCCTCGGGACTGAGCTTGGGGAGGCCGGGCTTCCGGGGCTAGTAAGCGTCTACTAGCCGGGCTATTTAGGGATTGGTCGCCTCTGGCCCTGGAGGCGGGGGTTCCTGGAGTAAGACGGTTGCTGATTGGCTGGCTTTCCGAGGCGGGGTTGTGAAGCGTTGGTCATTCTATCTGGGTGCTGGGTTAGGCAGTACGAATACTAAAATTGGAACCAGTGACACGCAGATTGGTGAAGCGTTCCATATTTTTCCATGTGATACCCTAAAGTAGGATGAAAGACTGTGCTGAGCAAAATAAAATGGGCTATCGGGGGGGGGGGGGGGGTGGGGGGTGGGGAAACTGGTTCTGGGAGTTAGCTGTTACCAGAACAGTCTCTTCCTAGGAGAACAGGCACTTTTAATTCTCAGTGTCTATTGCATAATGGTCACCAGATGGGCTATGGAGTTGAGCCTGGGATTTGACTCCTGACTTCCCTGTGTGACCTGGAGAAGTTACTTAACCTCAATTTTCCCATCAATATAATGGGAATAATATAAATGCCTCCCGAGACTGAGGCGGGCGGATCACTTGAGGCCAGGAGTTCGAGACCAGCCTGGCCAACACGGTGAAACCCCGTCTCTACTAAAAATACAAAAACTAGCCGGTTGTGGTGCACTCCAGCCTGGGCAGCAGAGCAAGACTGTCTCAAAAAAATAATAAAGTCAAATAAAAAAGCAACTTGGAACCTGCGCTTCTGCTGCTGATCAAATACTGCACTGCTCCTTCTCTGCTCTAGGAAGCTTATGTGTCAGGCTGTCTCTCTGACCCCCTCTTGCCCGCTCCCTCCTTCTCTCAGCTGCAGCTTCTCTGGCCTTCATCAAATCTGAGTTGTTTTTCTTGCTTTAGGCCCTGTGCTGTCTTTCCACCTCCCACCCACACCCCTTATGGGCAGCATCTCCTTCTCCTCCAAGCCTAGCGCCTCCATGATGGGGGCTGTTCCTGGCTCCTCCTTGTGCTTTTGGAGCTCTCTGTACCTTTCCTCTGTCAACTAAAAATGAAATCAGCCCTTCACTGACTGAATGGAGTCCCCCTTGGCTAAGGAACCCCAGAAAAACCTTAAAAACAGTTCCCAGCCATGATGAGATGGGGGGTCAGACATGCCTCATGAAGCCTCTCCGTTTTACAGTTTAGAAACAACAACCGACCAGCATTCAAGTTAAAATAGAGACCATAAGACTGGCAGAGCAGACTCTTCTATGGCAATACAGTATCAAATTATAAATAGGACCTCGGGCCATGGCAGGTGAGGATTAAGTCACACACTCCACACTTGCCACAAGTTTTCTTTTTCTCTAGCAGCTAAACAAGTTCTAGATGGCCTGGAGATAAGCAATATTAAAACAATTACAATTCACCCAGCTCCCAGAGGCTGAGGGACTGACCACCTGTTCCACCAGCCATAACTACAGCTTTCATTGGACAAGAGGCTGACTTCAGCAACTTTCTCCAGATAAGAAGACTATGAACTGGCTGTGGCCAATTTACAGAGCACTTGCGTGCCCTCATCTTCTGAAAAGCCCTTCCAACGAATAGGGCCTAATTGTAATATATTTAAATGCCAAGTCTCCACCCCAAAGTAAACATGGGTCGAATGGTACATGCATGTTTGTTCAATATGCATGTGTCAAACCACCTTCATGAATACGCATAGCCCCTCCTACAATCTGCTGAATATGTATGTTTAGCCAACCCGTTCAGCATAAAGCTCCTACCCCAACCCCTTCTCCTACCTGTCTCTGGTCTTGGCTGGAGGCACACTTCCTAGTCTGTGGGATGACCACCTTGCAGGCTGTAAACTCCTCTAAAGGCGCCTCCTCTTCTTTCCCAAATTTATAAATCATGTGATTTTTTTCAAGTTAACGTATCATAGTACCAAATCACAGGTGTAATTCTGCTACTTGTGTTCACATCTGATTGATGTCTTTCCCAACACACACGGGGCCACTCACTTTAATAAGGGCATAGGAGCAGGGATCTATTAGTTGAATAAAGAAAGGGAATGAATGAATGAATGAAGGCACTTAATCAAGACTCAGCTGTTTGCCAGACAGGCTCCAGCCCAAGGATCAGGAGTACCTGACCTGCTGAAGAAAGTGCTCTTCATCTCAGAGCTGATGAACCTGAACGTTCCAGTCATTTCCCTGGTAAAGTGCCCAATCTACTTGAAATCTTTAAAAATTGGCATGTTTGGGCCGGGCGCAGTGGCTCACGCCTGTAATCCCAGCACTTTGGGAGGCCAAGGTGGGCGGATCACCTAAGGTCAGGAGTTAAGACCAGCCTGACCAACATGGAGAAATACCGGTGTCTCCACTGAAAACACAAAATTAGTCGGGCGTGGTGGCAGATGCCTATAATCCCAGCTACTCGGGAGGCTGCAGCAGGAGAATTGCTTGAACCTAGTAGGCAGAGGTTGCAGTGAGCCAAGATCGCACCATTGCACTCCAGCCTGGGCAACAAGAGTGAAACTCTGTCTCAAAAAAAAAAAAAAATTGGTATGTTTGGTTGGGCATGGTGACTCATGCCTGTAATCTCGACACCTTGAGAGGCCGAAGCAGGAGGATCACTGGAGCCCAGAAGTTCGAGACGAGCCTGGACAAAACAGGGAGACCCCCGTCTCTAAAAAACAAATTGTTTAAAAATTAGCCAGAGGTAGGCTGGGCGTGGTGGCTCATGCCTGTAATCCCAGCACTTTGGGAGACCGAGGTGGGCGGATCACGAGGTCAGGAGATCAAGACCATCCTGGCTAACACGGTGAAACCCTGTCTCTACTAAAAATACAAAAAATTAGGCAGGCATGGTGATGGGCGCCTGTAGTCCCAGCTACTCGGGAGGCTGAGGCAGGAGAATGGCGTGAACCCAGGAGGTGGAGCTTGCAGTGAGCCAAGATCGCACCACTGTACTCCAGCCTGGGTGACAGAGTGAGATTCCGTCTCCAAAAAAAAAAAAAAAAAAAGCCGGAGGTGGTGCATGCACCTGTAGTCCCTCCTACTGGGTGGAGGTGGGAGTGGGGAATCACTTGAGCCCAGGAGATCAAGACTGCAGTGAACTGTGGTTGTGCCACTGCACTCCAGCCTGGGAGACAGAGTGAGACCCTGTCTCAAAAAACAAATAACAAATAAAAACCAGCGTGTTTGTGTCATCTTAATTGACAGATCATCATCATGATTATCATCACCACAACCATTTGTTGCGAACTCATCAGGTGTGAGGTGCTGGGCTTTTGACATGAGCCTGTGACGTTGTGACATGCTTTGCCAACATTTGTCATTATTTTTCTTTTTTTTTTTTTCTTGAGAGAGTGTCTTGCTCTGTCGTCCAGGCTGGAGTGCAATGGCATGATCTCAGCTCACTGCAACCTCTGCCTCCTGGATTCAAACGATTCTCCTACCTCAGCCTCCCAAGTAGCTGGGACTACAGGCATGTGCCACCACGCCTGGCTAATTTTTTTTTTTTTTGTATTTTTAGTAGAGACAGGGTTTTGCCATGTTGGCCAGGCTGGTCTCGAGCTCCTGACCTCAGGTGATCCACCCGCCTTGGCCTCCCAAAGTGCTGGGATTACAGGTGTGAGCCACTGCACACAGCTGAAAGTCACTTTGAAACAACCAATCCACTTTTTGTTCTGTTTCTGCTTTGTCAGCCTTCTCCATCTGTAAAACCAGCCTCCTCTGTTCAGCAAATCGGGACACTCATTCTATTGCCCAATTCTAGAATAACAAATAAAAGCCAATTAAGGCTAGGTGCTATGGCTCACACCTGTAATCCTAGCACTTTGGGAGGCTGAGGCGGGCAGATCACCTGAGGTCAGGAGTTCGAGACCAGCCTGGCCAACATGGTGAAATCCCATCTCTACTAAAAATACAAAAATTAGCTGGGTATGGTGGTGCACACCTGTAATCCCATCTACCTGGGAAGCTGAGGCAGGAGAATCACTTGAATCCAGGAGGTGGAGGTTGCAGTGAGCTGAGATCATACCACTGCACTCCAGCCTGGGCGACAGAGCAAGAGAAAGAGAGAGAGAGAGAGAAAGAGAAAGAGAAAGAGAGAGAGGGAAAGAGAGAGAAAGAGAAAGAGTCAATTACGCTATTTAAACTGATTGGTTGTAATTTTGTCTCTGACAGCCTTTAGACATGGATTTTTTGAAGCTGTGACAGAAGTGAGTCCCCTCGGCAGAGTGACAGAGCTGTTTGTCCTCTTCCCCTGCCTCTTTCCCCAAAGCAAAAACCCACGTGCCACGGCACCCAAACTGGGGGAGGGACCTACTTTTCCTAAGTCACACCCTGCTCTATAAGTGGGTACCAGGGGGTGGCAGCCACTGGTATTCTCAGCTGGTCTCGCCCCACCTGGTATGAAAAAGCCTCCATCCTATGAGCTAGCTGGAGTTGGGCCGGCAGGGCCCAAGCATTCTCAACCTGCCACACCTGGAGAAGAGCTTCCATGCTCCAGGTGGGCCTTGTGGGAAAGTCCTCTCTGCTGTACCTGCTTGCAGTAGAGATTCTGCAACACAGGGATGGGCAGGGAGGGGTGGGGTGCTGTGTAGAGAAAGGCCAGCAGCCTTCCCCTCCCAGGGCAAAATGAAGAGCCAGACTAGGAGCTGGGAGCCCCTGTCTTTTTGACCACACCTGCCTAGAGTATAACACCCCAGGTAAAACTTCCATGACACAGAGCTGGGGGGTTAGGGGGAGAAATGGTGTTTTTCTAACACCAAATATTTGTTACTTTTCACACCAATTCTCTGATACCAGCTGGGTATCCAACATGTGAGAGTACGTAAAATTTAAAAGCTGGCTGGGTGCAGTGGATCATGCCTGTAATCCCAGCACTCTGGGAGGCCAAGGCGGGCAGATCACTTGAGATCAGGAGTTTGAGACCACCCTGGGCAACACGATGAAACTCCGTCTCCACCAAAAAAAATTTAAAAATTAGCCAGGCATGGTGGTGTGTGCGTGTAGTCCCCAGCTACTCGGGAGGCTGAGGCAGGAGAATCGCTTGAACCCAGGAGGCAGAGGTTGCGAGCCGAGATGGTGCCACTGCACTCCAGCCTATGTGACAGAACGAGACACTGTCTCAAAAAAAAAAAAGAAAGAAAAGAAAAAGAAAAAAATTGTAAAAGCTGTTGGAACCCCAAAACCACTTTAAGCCTTGAGAGATATGCGACTGTGATGTGGGTCATAGAGCCTGTTCTGCAGATCTGCCTCTTAGACTGGAGCTTAACCCTCTTCCCCATTGTTCCTGTTCTGTAAATGATGAGGAAAGACCAGAGACCAGAACTCCCCCTCCCCATCACTGACCTTGTTGGAGATTAACTGCCTCTTTTATTGGCCTGTACCTAACTCAGACCAGATGGCGTCGTGAACAGAGACACTGTGGCATGATCATAACTCACTGCAGCCTCGAATTCCTGGGCTCAAGCAATCCTCCCACCTCAGCCTCCTGAGTAGCTGGAACTACAGGCGGATGCCACCAGGCCTGGTTAATTTTTTTTTTTTTAGAGATGGGGGTCTTGCTATATTGCCCAGGCTGGTCTTTAACTCCTGGCCTTAAGTGATCCTCCCACCTTGGCCTCTCAAAGTGCTGGGATTATAGGCATGAACCAGTGCACCTGGCCAAGGGCATGTTTAATGATGCCTGGCCTCCCTGCTTCCCCAGGGCCTAGGTTTCTTCCCTCCAAAGTCTCCCAGAGGTGACAGTACCCCAGGCCACTGTCCACTGTCCTTGGCCGGTGCTGCAGTCTGCATGGCTTTGTGCACTGCCTGACTCCCCTCAGAAGACCCAGCTCCTGCAGGGTTTGTGTCTCACAGCTCCAGCAGCTCTGGGCCCATCAGCCTCAGTCTCCAAGACTACGGAAGGCAGCTGGAGAAGCGATAATGAGACAGTGCCCCCGTGGCAAGTAGCGGCCTATGGTCCAAAGTAGGGAGCTTTGGGGAGAGTCTCCAAGCAAACCCCAGAAAGTGCTCTCCCTCCACCCTGCAGCGTCCCCTCCCTGCCTAGAAGTTCAGCTCGTCCCTCTTGCCACGTGGTGCTGACAAAGCCATCCTGGTGCTGATGAAGGCGAGGAGGGCAGGTCTCCAAGCTGACACCCTCTGTGGGCTCCAGGCTGCTCGAGGGGCTGTGGGCCCCATTAAGCTGGGAATTCAGAGCTACCCCCTGCGATGGGCCTGGGGAAAAGAGAATAGAAATGGGGGAGGCACGGGGAGGCCCCCGGTCAGCTGGGAGCACTGTGGGAATTTTTGCCCGCCTAGGCTCCTGTGGGAGCAGCTGTTCAGGTGGGGGAGGGGGCAATGTCCAGCAGGAGCAGGGCCATCGCATTGAGCTGGAAGGGCACTGGGCCAGGCCTCCCCGCTCTCCCCACAAGGCCTGGGCAGCCAGAGCTCCCTCACTTGTAAGTGCACTCAGGCTGAGGCCTGTGCAGAAGCATGGGGGTCTCTTCCCTCTGCCAGTCACATTTGTGCCCTCCCAGGGCTGCCCTGCCTGCAGGGAACAGGCACCCTGGGAAGGGCAGACCACCACAGGCGAGGTCCAGGGCTGTCGGAAATTCCAGGCAGGCCTGCCTACCACACAAAGTGGGCGGGAGCTTCATGGGCCACCACTCACTAAGTGCCCCCAGCATCCCTGGACCGTATCCCTGCACAGGGAACTTTACAGATGCGGTCTTGTGAACTCTTTCACAGAGCAGGGTTCAGGCCATTGGCCCAAGGACCCACTGGAGGTCAGACAGAGCCCAAATGTGGGCCCACTTTTGACCAACCAATCACTTCTCTGACCTTTCTCATCACCAACAGTAAAAATGCCCCCACCTCCCTGTGTTTCTGACCCGTCACCGTGACCCCAAGCTCTCCTCATCCCCCTGCCCCCGCCCCAAGGGTCCTACAACTCACAACATCTAGTTGCTCCAAGAAATCACGTTTGCTGAAGTACCACTGCCATTCCCCTTGGCTATTGTCAGAGTTTTTCAGGGTGGTGCTATAGTCATCTCTTGCTAAGTGACAAGCCCTGGGACGACAGGGATGGAAAGTACCTGCCCGCTGTCCCACGGAGTGAGTGCCTGGGCTGGTGGGGAACACAGGCAGGCACACAGGCATGGCTGGCTGAGATTGGGGCTGGGGATGGAGCTCATAGAGGCACCCAGCTGCCAGCCAGGGCCCCATCAGCTGGACGCCCTAATGCACCCATGCCAGGACACTGTCACCCCAGGCCACAGCTGCAGAACAGGCTTTGTGTGCCCGAGGTTAGTGTCGTCCATCTTCTGATCAGCACAAAGGAAAGGATGGCGATTTCCAGGGCCCTGACCCACATGAACTTTCCCCATGGCGCTTATTTCCACGTGGGAGAAAGAGGGGTGTCCCCAGAAGCCCAAAAAGTTGCCCTGGGAGCCAGGCATCCTGCCTGCCATGGCCTGGGACTCCTGGGCCTGGGGCCTTACTGATGCCATCTGCCTTGGAGTGGGACCTGGTACTGGCACCCAGCAAGAAGAGGGCAGGGTCCCTTTAAGCCCAGCCTCACTCCCTCGGCCTGTTGCTATGTACGGGACCAGCTTCCTTAGCAACCACCTGGCCTCTTCCTGGGGCCTGGAGCCCTGGTTGCCATCAGCCATGGCTCCCAAAAAGAGTGTGAGCAAGGCAGGCAAGGAGCTTGAAGTCAAGAAGAAAGGGGGCAAGAAGGAGCCGGTGGTGGCCGTGGAGCCGCCTCTGGCCAAGGAGATGAAGGAGTTCTACCACATCCAGATCCGAGACCTGGAGGACCGGCTGGCCCGGTGCGTGGGCTGGCGGGCAGGAGTCTGGTGCCCTGGGTCAGAAGCCCCCGCCCAGGTGGCCCCCATGCAGGTTTGGCCACGGGGCCTTAGGCCTGTGTTCTGACCTCCCCTGGGATGTCCAGACCCCATCCCGACCCCAGCCTCATTTCCTCATACGTACCTTTGGGAGGTTTCAAGATTTTGAGGGTAAATGGATTTCCCCACCTTCCCAGCTCCTAGAACCCTGGGCCCACGATGCTAGCTCGTGGCCCCACCCCAGGCAATCCCCACGTCCCCCTGCCTCACTCCTGCCCCATGGGATCACAGGCTTTATGAAAGGGTGGAAACAGCCCTCTGGCAGGCGGGTGGACCCCCAGGCCCCACTTCCACTTCCTGGCAGTGGCACCTGTGCCCCACTGACTCACCCAGCACATGAGCCCAGTTGTTTCTCCATGCTGGGCCTCAGTTTCCCCAAATATAAGTGGGGAAGGTTGATTCCCCCTCCATGGCTGTGACATTCTATTCTAGAGCCAGTTTTGTGTGTGACATAGTGCCGGGGGGAGATCCTCTAACTCTTCATTAGAGCCATGTTCACCCGCCCATCATTTTCTTATGTTACAACCAGTTTCCTCCCCGTTGTGAGGCACCAGCCCCAGTCTCAGGGTGACCTTAAAAGACAAACCAGTAGGCGGCAGCTCTTCCCCAGGTGACTGATGCTGTGGGTAACCACAGCTAATGCTGAGTCCCTCGTGGTGCCAGGCAGGCCACGGGCTGGTGCTCACTGAGTCCTCACAGCAGTCTTACTAGAGAGGTCCTGATGTCATCCCCATTGCACAGATGGGGAAGACTGAGGCTCAGAGAAGGGAAGTCACCCCCAGGAAGAGGAGGCACCAAGATGGGGGCCCTGGCCTCCTGACTCCCCTATGCAAGACTGCTTCCTCAGCCCACACCCCTGAAATGCTCTGTGTGCAGTCACTATTTGAAAGATGTTGGTCAACTAAATTATGATGTAAAACAACTTTCCAGGCCAGACACAGTGGCTCAGGACTGTAATCCCAGCACTTTGGGAGGCCAAGGTGGGCAGATCATGAGGTCAGGAGTTCGAGACCAGCCTGACCAACATGTTGAAGCCCAGTCTCTACTAAAAATACAAAAATTAGCCGGGCATGGTGGCGGGCGCCTGTAATCCCAGCTACTCAGGAGGCTGAGGCAGGAGAATCACTTGAACCTGGGAGGCAGAGGTTGCAGAGAGCCGAGATCGTGCCACTGCACTCCAACCTGGGTGACAGATCGAGACTCCATTTCAAAAATTAATTAATTAATTAAATTTAATTTAAAAAAACTTTTCAAGTAACTTCAGTTACTCCATTGAAAACCACTAAATTGGTTATGTGATACTGATTAACACACTTCCCTTGAAATTCACAAACTTCCCTTGAGCTGAGATATCAGGTAGAATATATTCAAGGCAAATGTATTTAACAGAGTTATTGGGTGCTTACTATTTGCCAAGCCCTGGGAATACAGAGGTGGAGGAGAGGGACGTGTTACTAGGTTTTGACCACTCAGTGGGACAAGGGCCAACTTACAGGAGCACCAAAGAGAGGGCCACAAATGTGGCTCAGGGCCAAGAAGGGTCCACTGAGGAGAAAACACCAAGGTTACTGGATGGAAAAAGGTAAGGGAGATGCCAGGTACAAAGACTTGGGATTGGAAAGTGTGGAAGAGTTATGGAGGGATGCAGAGCTGGCCGACTGCAGCAGGCATTGTGGCTAAGAGCCTTGCTTCTGGGGATCAGACTGATTCAGGTTCAAGTCCTGGCTGTGCCACTTACAAACTCAGAGTTCCTTTATCCTTCTGAGCCTCAGTTTCCTCATCTGTCAAATAGGTATAAAATCATCATAGTACCTACATTCTTATAGGTTGTTGTAATGATTTAACAAACACACTGCACACCTGCTATCTGCCAGGCACAGGTGTTGGGGACATACTTGTAAACATAACAAGGCCCTGCCCTCATGGAGTTTACATTCTAATGATGTAATGAAAATAACATGCTAAGCACAGGCATTGGCTGTGGTCATGACTGTCGGATCAAGGGGCATAGTGGAAGATGAGGCTGGATTCTGATCACAAGGAATCTCAAATGCCCCTTTACGGGACAGGGAGTCCAGGAGAGTGGGCCCAGCTGCACCAGAGGCCTGGCTTGCCCAGCCTGACCCCTGGACCACGGCTCTGCCCCTGCCCCAGGTACCAGCGGAAGTGGGATGAGCTGGCTGTGCAGGAGAAGCTGTTCCGCCAGGAGTTTGAGCAGCTGGCCAATAACAAGAAGGAGATTGTGGCCTTCCTCAAGCGCACGCTCAACCAGCAGGTGGATGAGATCACAGACCTCAACGAGCAGCTCCAGAACTTGCAGCTAGCCAAAGAGATGGAGAAGGATGCCTTCGAGGCGCAGCTGGCCCAGGTGCGCCACGAGTTCCAGGAGACCAAGGACCAGCTCACCACGGAGAACGTCATCCTTGGTGAGGAGGGGACTGGCTGGTTAGCCTGCAGGCACACATCCCAGCTCTATCACTGACCCTGTTTCTCACCTGGGAAACAGGGATAATAGCCACATGCTGCTTGGCACACACTGTCTTCCTTAATTGTCCCAGCAATCCTACGAAGCTGGAAACATCCCCCAACCAGTTTGTAGACAAGGAAGCACCTCAAAAGATGAAGTGTCGTGACCAAGGTCCCCCAGTTGGCAAGGGTTGTGAGGCTCAAATGTCAGATGGCATTAGAACCTAGCCCAGATAATATATACAGTCCAGCTGCTGGCTGGGCGTGGTGGCCCATGCCTGTAAACCCTGTGCTTTAGGAGGCCAAGGCGGGAGGATTGCTTGAGCCCAGGAGCTTGAGACAAGCCTAGGCAACATAGTGACACTCCATCTCTACCAAAAAAATACAAAAATTAGCCAGGTGTGGTGGTGCACATAATGTAGTCCCAGCTACTTGGGAAGCTGAGGTGGGAGGATCTCTTGAGCCTGGGAGGCTGGGAGGTTGAGACTGTAGTGAGCTGTGACTGTGCCACTGCACTCCAGCCTGAGTGA
Source organism: Pan troglodytes (assembly GCF_028858775.2). NCBI lineage: Eukaryota > Metazoa > Chordata > Mammalia > Primates > Hominidae > Pan > Pan troglodytes. The sequence goes on along the minus strand of NC_072409.2, from coordinate 10,746,015 downwards.
CAGAGCAAGACCCTGTCTCAAAAAAAAACAAACAAAAAAAACAGTTGTTGTCATCACTGTCGCTTTCATGAGAGTATCAAGGAAGGCTTCTTGGAGGAGGTGGAACCTGAACAAAACTTCATAAGATTCATGGAGGGGTGGAGGGAGGGCAACCCAGATGAAGGCAGTAAAGGTGACAGGGCCAGGCAGGGTAGGTGGGGGATGGTAGACCTGCCCTACTGAGACCGCACAGGGCGCACAGGAAGGGACAGGGACCTAAGGGGCATCTTTAAGGTCCTCGCCAGGCCCTGTCCTCTGAGGCAGCCCATCATTGGGCCTTGTGCACTGTGGCGGCCAGGGGGGAAGCTGGCAGCCCTGGAGGAGTTCCGGCTGCAGAAAGAGGAGGTCACGGACAAGTTCACATTGCTGGAGGAGCAGGTGCGGAAGCAGGAGAATGAGTTCAGGGACTATGCATACAACCTGGAGAAGAAGTCGGTGCTGGACAAGGACAGGTGGGCAAGCAGGGCACCCTTTGGGGCCTTTGGAGGCTTCATCCCTGGGGCTACGAACATCCTAGTCTTCAGGCCTCAGCTTCTAACTGGGGGGTTAGATGGGGAAACTGACCGCCGCCCCGACAACCTGCTACTCCTTGGAATCCCAGCTGGTGATTATGGAGGGGTGGGAGAAAAGGAATAAGCTCTCAGCTGCAGTTCTCACGCTGGCATTGGAGACTCCCAGGGCTTCCTTTTGCCACTTATTGGGATTAAATCATGTTACTTAACAGGTAAGAGTACATTGAAATGGTACCAATTACAAAGGTCCAGAGGATCTACAGGGAAAGCCTCCCACCCATAGCCCCAACCCTCCCAGGGAGAGAGCATGCTGGTGTTTAACAGCCCTAGGTGCTCTGGGAACCTCACAAAGGGGTGTGCCCAGGGCTTGTGCCCGCTCTGTCTGACCCCTTCCCCTCCCACCTTTCTGGCCAGACTGAGGAAAGAGATCATCCAGCGCGTGAACCTCGTGGCCAATGAGTTCCACAAGGTGACCACGAACCGGATGTGGGAGACAACCAAGCGGGCCATCAAAGAGAACAACGGCATTACCCTGCAGATGGCCAGGGTCTCCCAGCAAGGCATGAAGCTGCTGCAGGAGAATGAGCAGCTCAAGGGAAGACAGAACAATCTGTGCAAACAGCTGGAGCTGCTGGAGAACACCCAGAAGGTCATGGCCAGGCACAAAAGAGGCCACCAGAAGGTGTGCCTGCAGGCCTCAGCACAGGGCATTTGGCATGCAAGGCAGGAGGCCGCCCTGGGGGCCCTGCAGGGGTAGAGTCAGGGGCAGTCAAGTCAGGAGGGAGGGAGGCAGCAGAGAGAGGACTGGGCCTCCTGTGGGGGCTGCAGGGTGCTGGGCCTAGCTCCGGATTGTATTTACTTAAAGCCCCCATAACTTATGGAAGCAGAGTCCAGCCCTGGAGAGCTCACTGGCCGCTCTGCATAGGGGAACACGGGAGGCCTGGCTGTGTCTGCAGCTGGGGGACAGGGCAGGCTGAGGGCATGGCCACCTGTCCGCACCCGCAGATCATCCTCATGCTGACTAAGAAGTGCCAGGAGCAGCAGCAGGACACCAAGGAGGCCGAGGAGCTGCACCTCCTGCTGAGCCAGTTGGAGCAGAGATCCCTGCAGCTGCAGGTGGACAACCAGGCACTGAAGTGCGTATGGCCCACGGAGGGGCGGGCGGCGGGTGCAGGCTGGGGCCAAACTCTGGCCCAGCTCTTTCCGATCCCACGACCCAGGCCAGTGACTTCCCCTCTCTAGAGAAGCCTGCCAGACAGGCTGAGGCTTGGGGCAGGATGGGGGCCCCTGTGGGCTTGGAGAGAAATGGCAGGGCCCCTGGCCCCAGGTGGCCCCAGTCCTGGGGAAGGGGGAAGGCTGTTGACTCATCCCAGTTGGGGTCCAGGAGCCAGAGAGACCAGCTGAGCCTGCAGCTGGAGCAGCAGCAGGTGGATTTGCAGCGGCTACAGCAGGAACTGGCTAATGAGCAGAAGGTTCGGGCCAGCCTGGAGGCGGCTCTGGTCCAGGCCACCTCCTTCCTACAGAATATTCTGCAGGTGAGCAGAAGGGAGAGAGGGAGGGCGCAAGGGGATGGGGAGTGAGCCCAAGATGGAAGCTGCTTGCAGAGAAGGGGCTGCCTCAGGATCAGAGGCCCCTCTTTTCCCTGAGAGACTCCTGGAAAGTCTGTCCTTCACTGATTCTGGCCTTCAAAGATCCCTCCAAGGTCTTAAAGGAGCTGGATTCCTTCTCTGAGGCTCTGAAAGGTCTTGGGCCTCAGTCTTCCCGACTGAAGAATGGGTATCCCACCACAGACAGGGAAAACTTCGTGGAAATGGGCACTGAGGTTGGAATTTCCTGGAGGAGGGTGGGTACTGGGGCCACTGTGGGCCTGCTGCCACCCCACCCTCACCAACAGATGCACCGCGATGAAGAGGACAGCGACTTTGACGTGACGTTCCAGCCATGGCACAAGGAGATGCTGCAGCAACTGCTGGTCATGCTCGGCTCCACTGTGGCCACGAGACCTCAGAAGGCTGTGTGTCCCCACCGGGAGTCACAGTCCCATGGCCCACCCAAGGAGAGGTGAGCAAGTGGCCCTGTGTGGCCTCAGAGGCAGCCACAGAGAGCAGGGCAAAGGCATTCAGCCATGGGGACAGTGCTCGGCTCACCCTGGGCCAGAAACCTGGCTCGCCGAAGGCTCTGTGACCCTCGGCCCCCTCCCCACAGCCGGCCCGGCATCCAGCTGCCCAGGACTGGGTCTCTGCTGCCGCAGCTCTCTGACATCACCCCCTACCAGCCGGGGGATCTAGGCCTGGTACCTCGCCAGGTCCACATCCCACCCAACCCCCAGGACCTCAGGCTGCTGTCATATATCACCCGTGTGGGGACCTTCCGGGCACACAGCAGCCCTGAGGTGAGGGTGCCAGGGGCCCCAGGGAAAGCAAGGTGGCAGCTAGTCCTGGGTACAAACTGAGGTGCTGCCAGGCCACAGCTGTGTGGCCCTGGGGATGTAACCAGATCTCTCTGAGCCTTCCCATCTGTAAAATGGGCTGAAGAAAGGAGTGGCCAAGCCTCAGTGGGCCAAAGCATACCCACACATGCCCTGGGAGGGGGGTTGGCTGGACCCTGTTCTTCCCTCCCCCACCAGCAGGGAAAGAGTGGGATCCCCCTGAAGAGGCCTCAGCTTCCAAGCCAGCATCTTTCTTTTTTTTTTTTTTTTTTTTTTGAGACAGAGTCTCACTCTGTCACCCAGACTGGAGTGCAGTGCCACAATCTCAGCTCACAGCAACCTCCGCCTCCCAGGTTCAAGTGATTCTCCTGCCTCAGTCTCCCAAGTAGCAGGGATTACAGGCATGCACCACCATGCCCAGCTACTTTTTGTATTTTTAGTAGAGACAGGGTTTCACCATGTTGGCCAGGCTGGTCTCGAACTCCTGACGTCAAGCAATCCCCCAGCCTCGGCCTCCCAAAGTGCTGGGATTATAGGCGTTAGCCACTGCACCCGGCCTCCAAGCCAGCATCTTTAATCTTACAGATGCGTGCCCCTGGTTCTCTAAAAAGGCTTGAAAAGTTTAGTCTTCCTGAAGTTCCCCTACGTCCCAAGTAGGACACAGAGAGAAGAACCTACTCCAGAAATGGACTGGTCCAGTCACAGTCACCCCCACTTTAATCCGCAGGCAGCCTGGAACAGTCTAGAGGAGATTTGTATAAAAAGTAGATACCAAGGCTGGCGTGGCAGCTCTGTGGCAGTGGCTGGGTTGGTGGGCACTACAGTCAGGCAGGCAGCCATGGCCACTAGTGTCACGGCCCCAGTGAGGGCCCCTGGCTTCGCTCACGGATGTGGTCCAAGATCAGGTCGGTGGCTCGATCCAGCAACAGAGGCAGCAGCTCCTGCTCAGCAGGGGAGAAGCAGCCCAGCACATGGGCCTGAACCGCCTCAGGGTGCGCCGGGCGCCCGATACCAACCCGCAGCCTTGGCATTGCCTGTGGGAGAGCCAGAGAGGCCCAGGAAGCTTTGGCGAGGTGCTGGGGGACCCCTGGCCCACCCGACCCAGTTGCACAACAAAAGAGTAGACTCACATTGGAGTTGAGGCAGCTAATGCAGGAACGGACTCCATTGTGGCCCCTTCAAGGGATATGGGAGGGGCAGTTAGTGCCTCCCTGGGGCAGTGTCCTTCCACCCCTCCCTGCCCCGGCTGGGTCAGAGCAGCCCATTTCCTGTGGAGACTGGGTCAGCAGCCCTACTCCACCCCAACTGGGAGGCCTGAAGCCCTATCCCAACCCTGACCATCTCAGGACCTCACCTGGCACTGCCCCCCAGCTTCAGAGCCAGTCTCCCCAGGGGCTTGTCCAGCTCATCATGCACCAGGTAGACTTCCTCGGCAGTCAGCCCAAACAGCTCCGCTTAGCACAGGGAAACCGCAGCCCTGGTTACTGCCCATCTGCCCAGAGAGGCACTGTCCCGACTCCCATGATGAGGGACCACAACTAATCCCACTTCACATATAAAGAAACTGAGGCCCGCCGAAGTACCCAAAGCCATGCAGCAACTGGAGCTCAACAGGTACTTGGAGGTGAACCCGCGGATCTGTCACAACCAGTCCCCCCCTCTGGCCCCTGCGCCCCCACCCCCACCCCCTCGGCCCGCCCGCCCACCCCTGGCGCTCTCAACTCACCAGCCCGGGCCACGCTGCGCCCGTTGGCGTTCATAAGCCGCCGTGGCCGGAGCAGGACCAGTTGGGCATCCCCCAGCGGGGCCAGGGCGAGGTCGGCGGCACAGTGCCGGTCGCGCGTCCAACTCTCCGCCACACCCAGCCGCCGCGCCAGCTGCCCCAGCACCGCCATGCCCACGCTGTGTCGCGTGCCGGGCAGTCCGGGATTCCCCAGGCCAGCCACCTGCGGGCGGCACCAGGGAAACTGAGGCCCAACAACTCTCGCCACCCCCGATCTCACAGCGTCCCGTGGGCCCCAACGCAGAGGAGCGGAAACGCAGAGCAACGCTGCAGTGGGGAAGGGGCGCGAAGAAGGGGCCCAGAAACCCGACCCCTGAGAACTCCAGAAGGCTGGGCAGGCAGGGCGCCCTAGTGCAGGAACGGAGCTTCAAGAAGTTTGGAGCCCGTCGAGCACTGAACTCACCAGTTAAGAAAACAGAGCAGCAATTTGGGGGCACTCGGCTCCCGGGACATAATGGCCGAACTGAAGCTAGGGACCGGGAGCCCCTACGTCGCCGCCCCACGCCACTCACCATCCACCGCTTCCCCGGGGGCCGAGGCTCCAAAACACATCGGCTCATGGCTCTACTCAGCCGCTGTCCGGCGCCCAAAAAGCCGCCCGGCCTCATGCTGCCCCCATTCACTCCGACACCGCCCCCTGACGTCATCACCCCGCAGCAGCCAATCGTGTTGCCAACTGTTTGGCGTCCACCGCCAACGTCCAATCCGGGCCGGGCTACGTGGCCGCCATGCTTCTGAGGGGCGGAAGCGGCGAGGCGGTGGCCGAGTCCGGGAACCCAGGCGCCTTCAGTAGCGCGGCGTCACAGTGTCCCTTCGGGACTTGTGTGGGACGCTCGGAGCTCTTGCTTGACCTTCGGTTGGGAGGCCTTGTTATGCTCCCTGCTATGGCCCTGACTTGCGGCGAAAATCTGGCAAGTCCTTTCCCCGCTGTAGGCCTCAACCTCTCCAGCTAATAAAAGTTTTCTACCTCCCTCCGGCTCAAAATGCTTGGTTCCCGGGGGCGTGGCCAGAGGGGTGGGGCCTGTGGGCGTCCTGGTGATGGTGCCTAGCAACGTCAGGGCCAGGGCCGCGAGGTAGTTGGCAGAGGCCTCGGGGTCCTCCTGGAAGGGGCCTCATGACAGATTCGGACGAGGTGCGGGCTTGGGAGAAGACTAACGCAAAGGCAGAGGGCCAGGCAGAGAGACCGAGGCTGGGTTCGCAGGAAAGGGTGAGGGCCGGGAGAGGCAGGGGCAGCAGTCCGACTCAGGGAAGGCCCTGGCCGCCATGCCAAGAACCAGGCATGTGAAAGATCCTTGTAAGGCTCGGCGGCTGCTTGGACAGAGGTCTCTGGCTTGGGTAGCTGGTGGGGAAGGTGACCTCACCAAAATGGGAGAACCTGGGGCAGAAGTCAGGTGAGGTGCTCAGTGTGGCCTGCTGGAGTGAGGGTCCTGAAGGTTACCCAAGGGACTGTAGGACCCCCAAGGCCTGAGACTTGGGACCAGGCCTGAGCTGGAGACATCAAAGCTTGGGGTGTCAGTAGCCGGAAGTGGGAGCTGGGAAGGCCCTGGGGGAGAACAGACGGTGTTGTAAGCATGAGGACCCTGATCCCTGACCTTGACCACAGGAGAGGGAGAAGGGCAGGACTGCAGAGGGACAGGTTGGAGCGACCCTAAGGGGAATGGGGCTGGGAGCGCCACCGGAACCCCGAGTGGGAGTGCCTCCTTCCAGGCCTCATTTCCGCCTCTCCTCCCTCCCTGCAGAATGCTGGGGAGTGTGTCAGTGGGTGGGGGTCGTCTCGGGGGCCTGCTCCAGCTTGCTGTCCTTCGGTTCTAGGATGCCCTGAAGGTTGACCAGGGCCCCTCACAGGACATCCCAAAGCCATGGGTGATTCCAGTCCCCAAAGGGATCCTGCAGCACATCTTTGGGACCAGCCAGGTGTTCCAAAGCATCTGTGATGTAAAACCAAAGGTCACAGGGTTAACAGTGCCCCTCAAAGTCAGGGAATAGTGAGTGACTACCTTGCTTTGGGGTCCCAGGTTCCTGCCCGACACAGCCATTCACATGCTGTGCAGCTTTGAGCCACTTACTCTCTTCAGGCCTCAGTGAACTCAACTGTCTAATGGGGCTCTTCCACCTCAGTGGGAACGAGGCTGATGGCCTGGCTGGACTCCAGGAACACCAGCCTGCCCTCCCTGGGCTTCTGTCTACTCCTCCTGCCTCTCCACCCAGCTCCCTTGCTTCCCACAACCCCCACCCCAGCCCTATGCCCTGGGCTGGTCCACAGTCAGGGCCACCCCTCTGCCTGTCCCCACTTTCCCCACAGCTACTCCAGAGGCCAGCAGTGCTTGGAGCAGGCAGACTGGGAGACAGCTGTGCTGCTCTTCTCCCGCGCACTCCACCTGGACCCACAGCTGGTGAGAGGCAGACCTGGGTGGGCACAGGCAGTTGCTGGAACATGCTTCCTCCCTCCCTGTCGCACCTGCCAGATCCCTCCTCTCAGGGCCACCAAGTCCCTGATGGGAATTGGATGTCAACTCTCAGGGGGGTGGAGACTTTCCCCTACCCTCCAGGGGCAGATGGTGGGGAGGATCCAGCAGCCTGGGTCCCCTCACCCTCAGGTGGACTTCTACGCCTTACGGGCTGAGGCCTACCTCCAGCTCTGTGACTTCTCCTCGGCCGCCCAGAACCTGCGAAGGGCCTACTCATTACAGCAGGACAACTGCAAGCACCTGGAGCGCCTCACCTTTGTGCTCTACCTACAGGTGCCTGGGGCCTCCCGGGCCCATGCAGGGCACCCACCTCACACTTCTCGGGGGCTCTCCTGGCTCCTGGGCCCAGCTCTGTCTCCTTAGATTCCTCCTTGTCCCTGTGTCTGGGTCCGCCCCGCTGCCCCTCTCACCTCCAAGGCTGGTTTACTGCCAGGGTTGAGTCAAGTTTGGCAGCATTGTCCATTTGGGCTTTCTGCCATAATGACAGTGTCCAATATGCTAGCCACCAGCCACGTGGAACTGTTGAGCCCTTGAAATGTGGCAAGTGTGACTAAAGAACTGAATTTTATATCTTATTTTTATTTTATTATTATTATTATTTTTGAGACAGTCTTGCTCTGTCACCCAGGCTGCAGTGCAGTGGCACGATCTCGGCTCACTGCAACCTCTGTCTCTCGGATTCAAGCAATTCTCCTGCCTCAGCCTCCTGAGTAGCTGGGACTACAGGCACACGCCACCACGCCTGGCTAATTTTTTGTATTTTAGTAGAGACAGGGTTTTACTTTGTTGCCCAGGCTGGTCTTGAACTCCTGGGCTCAGGCAATCCACCCACCTCGGCCTCCCAACGTGCTAGGATTACAGATGTGAGCCACTGCGCCCGGCCTCTTATTTTTATTTTAATTAATTTAAATGTGTATAGCCACACAAAGCTAGTGGCTATTGTCTTGGACAGAACGCCACAGATCTAGAGTCCAGAGGCTCTAAGCACTAAAAAGGTCACAGTGACCCCCAAGTGTATTTCAAAGGAAAAACAATATTAAACTATAAAACACCAACGAAGTGTTGCTTTTTTCCATTTTGATAACCCTGATGTCTTTTTTTTTTTCTGAGATGGAGTCTTGCTCTGTCACCGAGGCTGGAGCGCAATGGCGCAATCTCAGCTCACAACCTCCACCTCCCGGGTTCAAATGATTCTTGTGCCTCAGCCTCCCGAGTAGCTAGGATTACAGATGTGCATCAACATGCCTGGCTAATTTTTGTACTTTTAATAGAGATGGGTTTTTGCCATGTTGGCCAGGCCGGTCTCCAACTCCTGACCTCAAGTGATCCTCCCGCCTCGGCCTCCCAAAGTGCTGGGATTACAGGTGTGAGCTACTGCGCCTGGGCTTGATGTCTTTTCTTTATGTCAAAAAATATTCAGTTCTTGGCCGGGCACGGTGGCTCACGCCTGTAATCCCAGCACTTTGGGAGGCCGAGTTGGGCGGATCATGACGTCAGGAGTTTGAGACCAGCCTGGCCAACATGGTGAAACCTCATCTCTACTAAAAATACAAAAACTAGCTAGGCATGGTGGCACGCGCCTGTAATCCCAGCTACTTGGGAGGCTAAGGCAGGAGAACCTCTTGAAACCAGAAAGCAGAGGTTGCAGTGAGCCAAGATCGTGCCACTGTACTCCAGCCTGGGTGACAGAACAAGATGCTGTCTCAAAAAAAAAAAAAAAAAAATTCTGTTCTTAAAAAGAAACATTTGGGGCCCTCAGACCATGTGTGAATCTGTCTGTTGGGGGCCCATGTCCTGCACTGCCACTTCCTGTGTACCCTTGTGCAAGTCACTTCACCTCTCTGAGCCTCAGTTCCTTTATCCATAAGAGAAGCATGCTAGTGCCAGTGAGAAAACAAGTTCAAGTTCTTAGCACGGGGCTCAGCACCCAGGGCCCAGGTCCAGGCTACAGCCTGTTTGTGTTAGTTCTGCTGGTCTCTTCTGCCATCTGAGTGTTTTGTTTTGTTTTTGAGATGGAGTCTCACTCTGTCACCCGGGCTGGAGGGCTGTGGCACGATCTCGGCTCACTGTAACCTCTGCCTCCCGGGTCCAAGCGATTCTCGTGCCTCAGCCTCCTGAGTAGCTGGGATTACAGGCATGCACTAACGCACCTAGCTGATTTTTGTATTTTTAGTAGAGACGGCGTTTCACCATGTTGGCCAGGCTGGCCTCAAACTCCTGGCCTCAAGTGATCCACCTGCCTGGGCCTCCCAAAGTGCTGGAATGGGATAACAGGTGTGAGCAACCATGTCTGGCTCAGCTATCTGAGTTTTCTGCATTTTCTCTTTGTTCCTGAATCTCTGTATTCCTGTCTCTTGCCAAGCGTGCATCTCTTACTGTCTCTTGCTGTCTTTCCCCAGATCTGTATCTCTCTCCATCTCTGTCTGTGTCTCTGCCTCTTCAAGTCTCTGCCAGATCTAAAAGGCTCTGTCCTTGTCTTTGTATCTCTCCCTCCTGCCTCAGGGCTTTCTGCTGCCAACTGGGGGGTGCAGCTGGGCTGGGGTGGCAAGCAGAATTGACTGTCCCCTGTGTCCCCAGGGACAATGCCTTTTTGAGCAGTGTGCCTTCCTGGATGCCCTGAATGTCTTCTCACATGCTGCTGAGCTCCAGCCTGAGAAACCATGCTTCCGTTACCGATGGTGAGTGCCCCTGCCAGCCCCTTCTCCCAGCACCCACTTCCTGCCGCCCCACCCGGGAAACGAGCACTCTGTGCCCTCTGCCCTCAGCATGGCCTGTCTCCTGGCCCTCAAGCAGCATCAGGCCTGCCTCACGCTCATCACCAACGAGCTGAAGCAGGACACCACCAACGCCGATGTCTACATCCTCCGGGCCAGACTCTACAACTTTCTCCAGAAGGTACAGTGGGGAGGGCGGGCAGGGGCATGCCCCCCAACCTGGGAGTCCTCAGTGTGCCCCAAGATTGCAGGAAGAGGCAAGGCTGTCAGCCAGCCCAGAAGCCCCATCCCACAGTGCAGTGGGTGCTGTCCTCCCTGGGAAGAGGCCCACACTGGCCTGGACCACTCAACTACCATGTCAGGTCCTTGTTCCACTGTTGCTCAGCCCTGGCTCTGTGCCAGGCCTGTGCTGCACCCCATGGGAAGGAAAAGATGAGAGAAGCATGTCATCCCTGTCCGGATGGAGCTCACAGCCTGGGGGAGGTGTCCCTGGGCAGATGAGCACACTAGGAGGGCTTTAGCCACAATCCTCTGAAGCCACACACCGGGGCACCCAGGGCACCTAACATGAGGTAGCCCTTCCCCCTTCCTCCCTCCTTCTTTCTTCCCTCCTGCCTTCCCCCTTCCTCCCTCCCCCCTTCCTCCCTCCCCCCTTCTTCCCTCCCCCCTTCTTCCCTCCTCCCTTCCCCGTTCTTCCCTCCCCCTTCCCCCTTCCTCCCTCCTTCTTTCTTCCCTCCTCCCTTCCCCCTTCCTTCTTCCTCCCTTCCTCTTCTTCCTCCCTCCCTCCTCCCTTCCTCCCTTCCTCTCTTCCTCTCTTCCTCCTTCCTCCCTCCTCTCTTCCCCCCTCCTCCCTCCTCCTTTTCTTTCTCCCTCCTCCCTTCCTCCCTCCTCCCCTTCCCCCTTTCTCCCTCCCCCTTCCCCCTCTCTCCCTCCCCCTTCTTCCCTCCCCCTTCCTCCCTCCTCCTTCCTCCCTTCCCCCTTCCTCCTCTTCTTCTTTCTCCTCTTCCTCCCTCTTCCTTTCTTTTTTCCTGTTTGCCTCAATGAATCATCCCTACTCCTGACCACCCACACAACCTGGGCTGGGCACAGGGACAGACAGTACAGGGAACAGCTTGGGAGCAATAGAAACTTGGGGTCACAAGGAAGGAGGTGGAGGGGGTGCTGGGCACCAAGGAGAGGAGGGCAGGGATGAGAAGTCTCCCTGGAGTCAGTGGGAGCCTCCACCAGGTGTCCCCAGGGCAGGGGGCTTTAGGAAGATCATTCTGGTGTCCGCAGGGAGTGTGGGTCAGCGGGGAGGCCTGCAGGCCAGAGCCTAAGAAGGAGGCTGGGCACCATTGCAGGGTGGGGTGAGGTGGAGGGAAAGGTAGTCATGAGGGCGGCAAGGAGGGGCAATTCCCACAGCCCTTCAGAAGGCAGGGCCGGAGTCTGGCTTGGGGGTGGGCTTGAAGGAAAAGGAAGGATCCAGAAGGGTGCCTGGTGTTCTGGCTTGGCCTGGGTGGATGGGGAGCTGGGAAGCTAGGATGGGGAGGAGCAGGTGGGCGGGGTGGGGCGGGTTCACCTCATTCTCCAAGCATCCTGGGTGCGGCTGAAATGCCAGCCTGCATTGCAGGAGGGAGCACCACCACCCTGGCAGGAGTGACTTCGGGGAGTGCAGTCCACCCTGGCAACTCCTCCCTGTGCCCCGGGGCTGGGCTGCAGCCTCCCACAAGCGATTCAGTGGCATGAGACTAGTAATTTGTTTTGTTTTGTTTTGTTTGAGACAGAGTCTCACTCTGTCACCTAGGCTGGAGTGCAGTGGCGAGATCTCGGCTCACCACAACCTCTACCAGGAGGTTCAGGCAATTCTCATGCCTCAGCCTCCTGAGTAGCTGGGATTACAGGCGCCTGCCCAGCTAATTTTTGTATTTTTAGGAGAGACAAGGTTTCGCCAGGTGATACCCCCTGCCTCGGCCTCTCCAAGTGCTGGGATCATAGGTGTGAGCCACTGCGCCCGGCTGAGACTAGTAATTATTGATAATTATTGGTGACTGTTGTGATTTTAGCCCCTCCGATACGTAGGCGTGTTCTCAGCACTTTGCCCCTGCTTAGCTGTGAGGCTCGCAGCAACCCTTTGGGATAGAGACACACTGTCCTCGTTTCACAGAGGAAGAGCCAGCCCCAGGTGACTTGCCCAAGGTCACACAGCCTGTTCCCAGTGGCATTGCCTGGAGCCCAAGGCTGCTTATGCCAAAGCCCTGCCCCTAGCTCCTGCCATTTCCCTCCCTCCCTCCACCCACACCTGCTGTCCACACCATCCCGTTCACCTGCCAGCCAGTCACCCCGCAGGGAACAGGGTGTTGTTGAACTGTCTGTTGCCTGACTGAGCTGCGCCTTCCTCCTCCCAGTGGAAGGGACTTGCTGGGGGAGGTTTCCACTGTACCCAGGCCCGAATCTGGGCTTGGGCAGAGGGGTCTTGGGCTCAAAGGTCAGGGAGGAGAAGAGGGAGTGCAGGGGAGGGGAGGGAGGACACAACCGTCACAGTCAGGAGGTCACACGCTCCCCGCACCTTGAGTGGGCTTCACAGAGGCCTGACAAGGAGGTAGCATCTGCAGAAACCACTGGGGCTGGCCTGGCTCACCTGAGGTCACATCTGGAAAGGGCCAGCTGGCATGGGGCCTGGGATGGAATTTCTCCACGATGCTCCCTGTCTCCTTCAAGAGGCAGAAAGGGGCCAGGCATGGAGACTCAAACCTGTAATCCCAGCACTTCGGGAGGCCAAGGTGGGCGGATCACCTAAGGTCAGGAGTTTGAGACCAGCCTGGCCAACATAGTGAAACCCCATCTCTACTAAAAAAAAAATACAAAAATACAAAAATTAGCCAGGTGTGGTGGCACGCACCTGTAGTCCCAGCTACTCAGGAGGCTGAGGTGGAAGAATCGCTTGAACCCGGGAGGCAGAGGTTGCAGTGAGCCAAGACCACGCCATTGCACTCCAGCCTGGGTGACAGAGTGAGACTCCATCTCAAAAAAAAAAAAAAAGCAGAAAGGGTGGAACATGGAGGGATGTGAGGGGCACGGAGGAGGCATGGTGTGATGCCACCCTGCTGAAGAAAGGCCTCTAGGTCCCGTGGCTCAGTTGGCCTGTGCCCCTGATGCCACCCATGGCCTCCTGCAGCCCCACCTCTGCTACCGGGATCTGCACAGCGCCTTGCTGTTGAATCCCAAGCACCCGCAGGCCAGGATGCTGCTCCAGAAGATGGTGGCCCAGGCCCAGCAGGCGCGCCAAGATGCGGGGATCCTGGCTGTGCAGGGCAAGCTGCAGCACGCACTGCAGCGGATCAACCGTGCCATCGAGAACAACCCTCTGGACCCCAGTCTCTTCCTCTTCCGGTACTGCATGGGAAAGTGCTGGCCTTGGGTCCCAGGTCCTGCCCAGCCAGACTTTCTGTGTGGTTTAAGGAGAGTCCCTGACCCTCTCTGGGCCTCAGTTTCCCCAGCTAGCCTCTAACAGTCTTTCCCTACTTCCTACTGGGTTAAGGCATTGCAGAGGTGGTCTCTGTTACTGCTGGAAGAGGGATGCCAACACGTGTCTCAGTTACCCCAGGAATCCTAGAGCCGCAGCCTGCGAAGCAGTTCACGCTGGGCGCTGAGCCCAGCTCAGTGGAGGAGACTTAGGCTTGAGTCTGGTCCCAGGAACTTACCACATCCTGCTGCATTTCAGGAGGGAGTGCCGCTGCCCTGGCAGGAGTGACTCCAGGGGGCGGTCCACCCAGCCAATCTCTCCCTATGCCAAGGGGCTGGGTTCAGTAACCCACAAGTGATTCAGTGACATGAGAGGCCACTGTGATTTCGGGCCAATTAACCTATCCAAACAGTGGTGGTAAAACACCTGCTTCTTGTACAAAATGCTTTAATGTAGAGACTGGCATACACCTGGCTCCCAAAAAAGAAGGTATTTTTGCAAAAAAAAAATGCTCAGTGCCTAGTGGGTTATCTGAGTAGCAGTCCAGAGCTGGCCCCACGGGACAAACCTAGCAAATGAGGTGGGATCCCCACTGCCTCCATGGGTCAGGAGGCCCAGAGCCGGCAGTGGCTTGTATGGCCACTCGCCAGTCGGTGGGGGTGCACTGGCGCTCATGTCCCTCCTGCCGTCTCCCACGCCCCCCCCCCAACAGGGGCACCATGTACCGACGGCTCCAGGAGTTTGATGGGGCAGTGGAGGACTTCCTGAAGGTGCTGGACATGGTGACCGAGGACCAGGAGGACATGGTACGGCAGGCACAGCGCCAGCTGTTGCTGACCTACAACGACTTTGCCGTGCACTGCTACAGGCAGGGCGCCTACCAGGAGGGCGTGCTGCTGCTGAACAAGGCCCTCCGGGACGAGCAGCAGGAGAAAGGACTCTACATCAACCGAGGCGGTGCGCAGCGACCAGGGCACTGGGGAGGGGGGGTGCGGGGGAGCCTCGCCATCTCTAAGGCCCCCACTGGGCACTTGAGGCCCCTGGGGGGAAGGAGGAAGGGAGAGAGGAAGGAAGCAAGGGAAGAGGAAATGTAATAGTCTCAGTATCCCAGGAACACACTTTGGGAAATGTTGCCTTAGACAAACTGGCTCCAGACTCCTTAAAATGCTCAAAACAGGCAGCTGGGGAACAGTGCCCAGACGCCCAGAAAACTAGAGAGGACGGAGACCGCGGCGGGGTGTTATCAGCCACCAGTTTCAGGCCCTGGCCCCCGGGCTGGAGCCGGCTGGGCTGGGGCTCCCGGGCACTGGGAGTTGGGGGTCCACTCACCCCCGCCTCCGGACCCTAGATTGCTTCTTCCAGCTGGGCAACCTGGCCTTTGCCGAGGCGGACTACCAGCAGGCGCTGGCGCTGAGCCCTCAGGACGAGGGCGCCAACACGCGCATGGGCCTGCTGCAGGAGAAGATGGGCTTCTGCGAGCAGAGGCGCAGGTGCGTGGGCTCCCGCCCCCACGGTGGGCGGGGCAGGCCCGAGGGCAGGGCGGGCAGGAGGCCAACTGCTGGGATCCCTGGGTCAATCAAGCTGCTTCTCTCCTCGGGGGCGATGGCTCATCCCTGTAATCCCCACGCAGGTGGATCGCCTGAGGTCGAGAGTTTGAGACCAATCTGGCCAATATGGTGAAACCCATCTCTATTAAAAATATAAAAAAATTAAAAAATTAGCTGGGCGTGGTGGTGTGTGCCTGTAATCCCAGCTACTCAGGAGGCTGAGGCAGGGGAATCCCTTGAGCCAGGGAGGCGGAGCTGGCAGTTAGCCAGGATTGCGCCACTGCACTCCAGCCTGAGCGACAGAGTGAGACTCTGTCCCCCCAAAAAAAAGGCTGGGCACGGTGGCTCATGCCTGTAATCCCAGCACTTCGGGAGGCCGAGGCGGGCGGATCACAAGGTCAGGAGATTGAGACCATCCTGGCTAACCTGGTGAAACCCCGTTTCTACTAAAAATACAAAAAATTAGCCGGGCGTCGTGGTGGGCGCCTATAGTCCCAGCTACTCGGGAGGCTGAGGCAGGAGAATGGCGTGAACCCGGGAGGTGGAGCTTGCAGTGAGCCGAGATCAAGCCACTGCACTCCAGCCTGGGTGACAGAGCGAGACTCCGTCTCAAAAAAAAAAAAAAAAAAAAAAGCTTCTCTCTCCGTTATGCTTTCCTTTTTTTTTTTTTTTTAGATGGAGTCTCACTCTGTTGCCCAGACTGGAGTGTAATGGCACCATCTCAGCTCACTGCAACCTCCACCTCCCGGGTTCAAGCAATTCTCCTGCCTTAGCTTCCCAAGTAGCTGGGATTACAGGCACCTGCCACCACGCCCAGCTAATTTTTGTATTTTTAGTAGAGACAGGGTTTCACCATGCTGGCCAGGCTGGTCTCAAACTTCCCACCTCAGGCAATCCACCTGCCTTGGCCTCCCAAAGTGCTGGGATTACAGGCGTGAGCCACCATGCCCGGCCTATACTGCTTTTCTTTGTGATATTTTTACTACTCAATAACTTGGAACTTAATCATAGTCAAATTAATATATTCATTTTAGCCGATGGGTTTATGCCATTCTCAGAAAGGCCTTCCCTACCCCAAGATCATAAAGATATTCATTGATGTTGGAGTTTCACACTGGCATCGAAGTGTTGGCTCCATCAGGGACGTACCTGATGGAGAGAGAGGAGAGGGGCATGGTGAGGGGAGCAGACCCAGCCTGGTTTCCCTCTAACTCCTCAGTGGGGCCCAGTAGCCACCATTTTCCCCACAGATGGCCCAGCTCATAGCAGCTTGGGACCCACTGTGTCGTGCAGGCAGTTCCAGAAGGCAGAGAACCACTTCTCCACGGCCATCCGGCACAACCCCCAGAAGGCCCAGTACTACCTGTACCGGGCCAAGAGCCGGCAGCTGCTGCAGAACATTTTTGGGGCCCGCCAGGATGTGGCCACTGTCCTGCTCCTCAACCCCAAGCAACCAAAGGTAGGTTCCTGCCACGTCAGGAGTGTAGGCTCCGGAGTCATGCCCGGTGCATAAAGATACTCCTCGGCCCCCAAAGAAATCTGGTTTGATAACAATCATAAGGCCAGGCATGGTGGGTCATGCCTGTAATCCCAGCACTTTGGGAGCCCAAGGCGGGTGGATCACTTGAGGTCAGGAGTTCGAGACCCACCGGGCCAACATGGTGAAACCCCATCTCTACTAAAAATACAAAAAGTAGCCAGGCATGGTGGTGCACGGTTGTAATTCCAGCTATTCAGGAGGCTGAGGCATGAGAATCGCTTCAACCCGGGAGGCAGAGGTTGCAGTGAGCCAAGTTTGTGCCACTGCACTCCAGCCTGGGCGATAGAGTGAGACTCTGTCTCAAAAAACAAAACAAACAAGCAAACAAAAAACATTGCAAAACTCTTCCTTCTTCAGCCCTGGGAAGGGCCAAATCTGGCTGTACAGGGTCAGGGCAGCATCGTGCTGTCTGTCTGCTGCTCTGGCCCTCACCTGGCTCTGGTCACCCCCTTTCGTGGCAGCTGTCCCTGCTGATGACCAACCTCTTCCCGGGCATGTCGGTGGAGGAGGTGCTTAGCACCCAGATAGCCCACCTGGCCAGGCTGCAGCTGGAGCAGATGGTGGAGGGCAGCCTGCAGGCCGGCAGCCCACAAGGCATTGTGGGGTAAGCCCTGGAGCAAGGGGCACAGGCCAGGGCTGGGGAATGGCTGCAGCTCCAGGCTCCTCTGGCTCCAGCTGCATGATGGGGCCGTTGTCTAGTCCTTGGAGAGACCAGCATGGGCCAGGGAGACTGACAATACCTGGGGGGTATCGTTTGGCAGGATGCTTAAGCGGCAGGAGTTGGAGCGCCAGAAGGCCTTGGCCCTGCAGCACTCATGGAAGCAGGGGGAGCCTTTGATTGCGACCTCCGAGGAGCTGAAGGCCACCCCTGAGATTCCGCAGGTAAAACCGGGAAGCTCAGAGGGAGAGGCTGAGGCCCCTGAGGAGGAGGAAGAAAAGGAGAAGGAGAAAAAAGAGGTAAGTGGAGTACAGGCCAGGGCTCGGAGCCCTTGGGGTCTGGGGCACAGCGTACCCCAGCCCAGGGCTGAAGGATGCAGGCCAGTGGAGTCTGGCTTCCAGGCCTGGCTCTGCACTCCCTCAGCTGTGTGATGGGCTGGGGACATCTTGCTATGAGATGGGGATGGTACCAGCAAGGGGTGCTCCTGACGAAGGGTGTGTGGGGATGTGGGCCCTCAGAGAGAGGAGTCACAGCCCTGCTCATGGTCACTGTCATGAATTCTACTGTAGGCACTAGCCACTTGCCGCTTGTGCCAGAATTTTTTGTTTTTGAGTCGGAGTCTTGCTCTGTCACCTAGGCTGGAGTACAGTGGCACAATCTCGGCTCGCTGCAACCTCCGCCTCCTGGGTTCAAGCAATTCTCATGCCTTAGCCTCCCAGGTAGCTGGGATTACAGGTGTGTGCCACCACATCCGGCTAATTTTTCGTATTTTTAGTATTTTTGTTGGGCTTAAGTGGTCTGCACACCTGGGCCTCCCAAAGTGCTGGGATTACAGGCATGAGCCACTGCACCCGGCCCCCAGAATTTTCTTAATTCTTAAATTTGTTTCTGAAAACCTCTTATTGAACGTAACATAAATATAGAAAAGTGCACAAATCATAAGTACCGGTTTGATGAATTTTCACAAACTGCATTACACCCATGATAGCATTATCCAGATCGAGAAAGAACACTTTCCCAGCTCCCAGAAGCCCCTTGGGGCCCCCTTCGAGGCCCCTCCCGTAACCCACCCCACCTACAAGGCTGTCTTGATTCCTAACACCAAACATGAGTTTCGTCTTTTCTTCACATAAATGGACAGCATGGTGAGCGTCACTCACGCTGCGGCGGGTGGCAGCGGCCTGCTCCCTCTCGCTGGTGCTGCAGAATATTCCATCCTTGACAGTCCCACAGTGTGTTCCTCTGTTCTACTGCTGGTAGACATCAAGTACACTAATGTTCAAAGGAAACTTGAAGCAATTGAAGTAGAGGAATACCAGCATCCCTTGCCATCAATAGAAAATGTGGCTGGGCGCGGTGGCTCACACCTGTAATCCCAGCACTTTGGGAGGCCAAGATGGGCAGATTGCTTGAGCCCAGGAGTTCAAGACTAGCCTGGGCAACATGGCAAAACCCTGTCTCTGCAAAAAATACAAACATTAGCCAGGCATGGTGGTGTATGCCTATAGTCCCAGCTACTTGGGAGGCTGAGGCAAGAGGATCTCTTGAGCCCCAGAGTCATTTGAGGCTGCAGTGAGCCGTAATCATACTACTGCATTCCAGCCTAGGTGAGAGAGCCAGACCCTGTCTAAAGAAGAAAAGAAAAAAGGAAAGAAAGTGCTAGCTCTTCAGTTTTCTAGCTCATGTTAGAATGAATATTAAAGTACACACCTTCCCTCTGTGTGACCCCTGAAGTCAGAGGCTCCCTCCCCCAGGGAGACATTGGGCTGAAGTGGATGGAGCCCAGAGCGCAACTCCCAGCTGGCGCCTGGAGCACTATGGTGTACCTCGCTGTCTACAGGTGTGAACGTGGGCAGAGACCCGCAGCCTAGGTAGGGTCTGGCTGTGGCAGCCAGCAGACCTGGATTCAAACCCGGCCTCTCTGCTTCTTAGCTGAGTGGCCCTGGACAGGTTGCTTAGGGGCTCTGAGCTTTGGTTTCCTGTTCAGTGAAATGGTCATTAGCAGCTCTCCCCATCCCTCCGTCTCCACTTGTATTGGGAGAATGGATGGGGGTAAAGCATACAGAAGCTCCTCAAGTCCTCCGTAAGCATTCCCCAGGGCACAGCCCTTTACAATTTACAGAAGCCTGTTCCACACCTGAAGTAATTTTCATTTTGCAGTTGAAAAAAACCAAGGCGCTAGCAGCCCCTTCAACACAACCGTTCTCACGGCACCATGCCTGTCTAGCCTGGTCGCTCCCCTTCCTGCCAGGCTTAGCCTCTGCGTGTCCCCACCCCACCCTAACCTGGCACCTTCAAAGACCTCCAAGCTCAAGAGAATGACCACCGAGGGGCCCAGGGCTGCTGGCTTTCTAGAGGTGCAGCTGCACGGGCCTCCTACCATCTGAACTACAAAGCCTGTTTCTTGCCATAGGAGAAAAAATCAGAGCTCATACCTAGCAAGGTGGCGTCCCTATCTGACAGCTACCTTGACCAGACCTCTTCAGCCTCCAGCATGAGCTGTAAGTCCCTGGTGCTTCCGCCAGGCCTCAGGAAGCTAAGGCAGCAGGGTGGTCAAAGCTCAGGGGTCGAAGACCGCTGGCCTAGGTGTGAGTTCGGCCCCGCTGCTGACAGCTGGGTGGCCTGGGGCGAGTGGCTCTAGAGCCGGAGTAACACTGTTGCGGGGCCTGCCCAGGACGAGGTGAGGCTTGCTCCAGGCACTTCATGGTAGCTGCTGCTCTGCTCTCATCCCCTCCTAGCCCTGTCCCTGAAATAAGCCCACAAACCTTGTGCATGGCCAGGGGGCTTTTAGCCCCAGTACATAGGGCCCTAGCCTGGAGGAGACAGAAGTGAAGAATGGGGAGGCTGCTCCTCAGAGGCCCCAAGGTGGGTGTGCGCAGTCCTCGCTCGGGAGGCGAGTGGCAGGGCCCAGGCCCCTTCTTCATTTTGTGAATCCAGCAAACTCCCCAAGTGCCCTGGGCCAGGCCTGTGCTCAACACTAGGCACAGGAATGACTGGCATAGTCCTTGCCCTGAGACGTGAATTCTAAGCTCCAACAGGAAGAAGGCTCCCAGGTGACCCACAGCCAGGAGACAGGGCAGACACAGTGCGGGGGAAGCCGGGGTGTGGGTGCATTTAGCACCTTTTAGTGGGGACGAGGATGGAAGAGCAGGAGGGTGCCAGGCGGGGGGACGCAGGGGCCCTGCTGGGGCTGTCTGCTGCAACAGGAGCACAGAGGGCAGGGGCAGCCACAGAGCAGAGGCCTGGGACTGGGAGAAGGGGGCTCCTACGCATCTCCCCCATCTCACAGCCCCACGCCTCAGGGTCTGGGTCGCTGGGGGCTGGGCGGGGGTGATCTGCAGGTCTTTCCCTTTGGCGATGCGAAGCCTCTGGGCCATAGGCCAGTGTGAGATTGGGAAGCCCCTTTTCCCAGAGCTGTCCAGGGCAGGTGCGGCAGGCCTGATGGGGGCTCTTGGCACACCCTTCCTAGTCAGGACCACAAGCACCTCAGAGACTGAGACGTCGGCTATCTGCCAGGAATACAGGAGCACCTCAGCCACCGCCGTGACATTCTCTGACTCGTCACTGTTGAAGATGCAATCCTCGGACTCTGGGAACAACAGGGAGGCACTAAGCCATGGTCCCAGAAAAATCAAGGCCACCCAGGGCCAGAGGCAGAGCCTTAGCAAGACCGAGGCCACCCAGAGCCAGAGGCGGAACTCCAGCAAGACCAAGGCCACTATACACAAGAGGAACTCCAGCAAGACCAAGGCCACCCAGAGCCAGAGGCAGAACTCCAGCAAGACCAGGGCCACCCAGGGCCAGGGGCAGAGCTCCAGCAAGACTGAGGCCACTCAGGGCCAGAGGCAGAGCTCCAGCGAGATTGAGGCCACCCAGGGCCCAAGGCAGGAGCCCAGCAAGACCAAGACCACCCGGAGCCCAAGGCAGAGGCCCAGAAAGGTCAAGGCTGCTCGTGGCCGGAGCTGGAGACCCAGCAAGGTTGATGCCACCCAGGGCCGAAGCAGGGGACTGCTCCGAAGTTCCACCAAGACTGAGGCTTTCTATGAATCAAACTGGAGCCTCAGCAAGACTGAGTATGCCCAAGGCCAGGGCCAGAGGTCCAGCAAGGCTGAGGGTGCCCAGGGCAAGAGCCAGGGCATGAGCTCAACTTCCAGCAAGGCCGAGTCCACCTGGGGACCCAGCCCAAGTCTCAGCAAAACTGAGGTTGATCAGGACCTCACCTACTATGAAGCTGTCTGAAGGGACCATCCAGACCCTCCCTTCTTGCTGGCGAGGGGACGAGTTCCACCCACCTCCCCACACTGGCATTCAGCCAGCTGCCTCCTTCCAGAGCAATTAAAAGTCTTAGCAACAGTCCTCTGGTCCCACAGCTGAGTTTATTATACTTGTTCTCTTCTTTTACAAAATTAAAAACATCTAAAACCAGGCCCAAGTGGCAGCTTGAGTCCCTCCATTTCTGGAAACTGAGAAGGCTCCACCTGGCTTGATATGGACACAGGGTGTGGGGTGGAGGGGAGGAGGTATGGTGCCCAACCAAGGAGGCAAGGGGCAAGGGTGGCAGACTGAGGAGGGAGCACCGCCACGAGCCACAGTCCCTGAGTTATAATTCACAGTAAGAAGGCTCAGGCTGCAGGGGGAGGTCAAGGCTCAGTGACGTTCTGGGGTGACCAGGGGTTTTCCTGGGGAAGGTGGCCGGGGCCAAGATGCTCTCGAGCCAGTTTAGAGGCCAGGGCCCTTCCCGGCCATCTGTCCCGTGGCCTAGCCGACACTCCGTTCATCTCACTTGGTGCTCTGGGTTCCTGTGACAGAGGCCCCAGGCCTTTCCTGCATGGCCTGGCCATCAGGGGCGCCGAGGACACCACTCAGAGAGTCAGAGGAAGAAGGCGATTCGGGAGGCCACGGTCTTGCAGCCGTTGGAGGAGAAGAGCTGCTCGTCTTCAGGGAAGAAGGTGGTGCTGTCCAGCACAGCCTGGACAACCTCATCCCTTGGCTCCAGGCCCAGCTGGGCCAGCTCGTTGAGCACGCAGTGCCGGACGTGGTGCCGCTGGAGCGGGAGGAAGGGCACCACTGCGTCTAGGAGGCGCTCTTCCATGATGCCCGAGTTTGAGAAGCCATCTGCAGGAAGGGTAGGTGGGGAGGGGACTTTGTGCTTCACAAGAGGGGAGAAGCCGGCCCCAAACCCCCAGGGACAGGAGGAAAAATGCTGGCCTCAGTTCCCTCAGCTGCCTTCTGGGTGTAGGACTCAGGGGCTGTAAGGCTCACCCAAAGTCACAAAGCTGGGAGTGCCAAAGCCAGGCTCAGAACTGCCGGGTCAGTGGGCAAAGCATGAGACCCCGGGAGAGCCTGGCCCCTGGGTGTGGGGTGAAGCCGCCCGGGAGGGGGCTGCTGAGCCAGACTCACGGTGCGGGTTGTCCAGCACCGCGCGGGAGATGACCGGCTCCAGCTCCTGCAGGAGGATCTCCTCGCGGTCCCGCCGGCTGCGCCACGCCTCCAATGCCACCTGGTTGATCTGCTCGCCACCCGTGTTGCTAAAACCATGGGGGACCCAGGCTGAGACTCAGATGAGGACTAGCGCAGGGCAGGATTGGACCCTCGCTTCCCCGCTGCCACCTGACATAGGAACACGGCTCAGTGCGGGGAGGAGCCAACTCCACTGAAAACGCTCCACTTCCCCCTCCATGGTGTCCACATCCATGGCCCCTGTAATTCACCTACACATGCCACGTACTTTATAGTTTACAAAACACTTTTGTGTCCCTCAACTGACTTTCCCTCACTGAACTTCCAGGAAGGCATCAGGGCATCATTATTGGCCCCGCTGTTCAGAAGCAGAGACAGAGGCTCAGAGAGGCGGAGCCATGCTGCCTGAGGAAACACAGCGAGGATTCTGAGAGCTGGGACTAAAGGACAAGAACTCTGTTCCTGTTTTTC
Source organism: Pan troglodytes (assembly GCF_028858775.2). Classification (NCBI taxonomy): domain Eukaryota; kingdom Metazoa; phylum Chordata; class Mammalia; order Primates; family Hominidae; genus Pan; species Pan troglodytes. The sequence continues at coordinate 10,722,953 of NC_072409.2, read as the reverse complement.
CCAGGCCTGTGTCCTCCTCACCACAAAAGAGGGAAAACTTCTTGACCTGGCAGGGCTTCCACAAAGAAGTGGCGATCAAAAAGACTGAGCCCAGAATTTGCTGAGAATGTCCAAAGGGAAATCAACCAGGCGGAATGACAATGTCATCTCTGAGAGTGGCAGGGGGCACTGGGAAAGCCCAGCTAAGCCCATGGGGAATTGGATTCTGCTGGGAGCACAGGCTAAGGCTGTAGAGCTGAACCTCTGAGAAGTGGCCCCCCACTGTGCCCCCTGCAAAGCCGGGCCCCACCTGATGAAGATGAAGATGGCTTTGCGGTAATTGGTCCCGTATACCACCCAGGAGGAGCCCAGGAAAGGCCGCAGGACTTCCATCAGGCCTGGGGGCATCTTGTCCATCTCATCGAAGAGGAAGAGGGAGCGGCCACAGGCAGTGAGGTTCCCTTGGACCCAGCTCTTCAGATCCTTCTGTAGGGGAGACACAGGAGTTCCAGGGGGGCTGGAGAAACTCCCCCAACCCCAGACCTCTTCCCAAACCAAAAACTAACCTCCTTTCTAGGGAAGGATGTGGTCTTCCAGAGAGCACCAACCTCTTAGTGAGACTGATGGTGAAACTGTATCCCAGATTGGGGCAGAGACTTGCCCAAAGTCACACAGCCAGTCAGAACAGGGACTCAAACCCAAGCCTCCCACTTCCCTGTTCAGGGCTCCTTCCACAACACCTGCTGCTTTCTATAAAAGGGGAAGTCTCCTTCCTGCTCCCTGAAACTACACAGCAGTGTTGACGGCTGAAACTGATCAGCCTGGTGGGTACCCAGCAATCAACAACAGTAGTAATAAGAGCCAATATTTCCCGATGCTTCCTCTGAGCCACAAACTGGGGCTGATTTCCAGCAAGACAACAGTGCAGATTATCTGACAAACATAGGTGCTCCATAAATGATATCTGCAATGGTATAATCTCATGTCCCTCACAACAACCCTGGCATGTAGGTACTGCCAGGGTTCCTTACTGCCCCAAGGAATCAAAGTACTCCCTGCCAGGTAGAATGACACCTTCCCAAGTTCTCTGCAGGATGGGTCCTGAGGGCTGGGGCTGCAGCCGTGTGTGGCCTGGAGCAGGTGACTCCCCTGTCTGGGCTCAGGACTTACTCCCTAGGGTGGCACCCCATGGTGAGAACAGTGGTCAAGGACGCATCCAGCCTACCTTGTAGCGCTCGATGTGGCTGGGGTGGGGGAAGTGGAGGACGGGAGAAAAGTGGTGCACGCGGGGGCTGCGGAGGCCGCCCTGGAAGAGGTAGTGCGCCAGCAGGGAGCTGACATAGGATTTGCCGGTGCCGGTCCAGCCGTGCAGGGAGAGGACCAGCGGCTTGGTGGGGGCTGGGTCCCGCACAAAGGCCTTCAGCGCCTTCACCACCAGCGCCTTGGCCAGATGCTGGCCGGCCAGGTGCTGAGCCAGGTCACACTCCAGACCTAGGGCCACAGGAGGATGGTGAGGACACATCCCACCGAGGCAGAGGTTCAAGGAGAACGTCATGTCTGGAACCTGGTCTGGGACTCCTGTGTCCTTACGTTTGTCCAAGCTGCCTATGCACATGGCACGCAAACCTTGGGGTCTGTGGCGGAAAAGAGCCACCTTCGGGCCTGATTCAGCTCGGCAGCGCCCCCACCAGGCGGTCCTCCAGATTGCACTCAGCCCTAAATGCGAGCTGTCAACGGGGTCAGCCGCAGACCCCGCCCATCCCCAAGGCGCACTGCACTTCTCCTTTGACGGCCAGGCCATTCCGGGGAGGCCCAAGAACTTCCACCAAGGGTTCTGCTGGCTGAGGCCTCTCTCCAGGTTGGCAGGGCCTCCTGGACCTCAACGGGTACCCTCCACCCTCCCAAGTCTGCGGGCCCCGCCCCTCGGTCCCACCCTCTGGGTCCTCAGCTTCTCTGGCCGGCGCCAGCCGGGCTCCCAGCGCTCCCGCGTCTGCCCGCGTCCGCCCGCCCCTCGCTCCGGGCTCCCTGGCGCCTCACCCGGCAAGTCGGGCCGGAAGTCGCATTCGCAAAAGGCGCCCAAGTTGCAGCGCAGGGAAGCCAGGTCCCAGGCGGCGGCCGCGGTCGAGACCAGCCCGAGCAGCCCGAGGAGCGAGCCCCAGGGCCGGCAGCCGCGCGTCGCAGCCGCCATCCGGGTGAGGCCCGAGCTCGGTGTGGGGCAGTCAACTGCCTCGCCCGGGAACTGCAACTCCCGGCGTGCACCGCTCCGCAGCAGCCACGCCCATCGCCTACAACTCCCGACGCTCCTCTCCCCGCCTCCAAGGCCCGCCCGTCGTTCCGCAGCAGGACCAGAAGGTGGCCTCCAGGGGGAACCCGCGAACCGTCCAATCCGGGACGGCGGGCCGCGTTTCCATGGCCACGGTAACTAGGGGACCATCGTAGTGGCTGAGAAAGAATAAATAAAGGATTACGACCACAAAGGGCGACGTAACAATTACAGCAAAAACTTGTGCGGAACCTTACGCCTTGCAAAGCGCCTTTTCCATGCTCCTTTTTTCTTCTATATGACAAAAGTGCCTTCACTAACAGCTTTTGGTGAGCACTTACTCTGTGCCATTAGTGCTAAGTGCCTATATACCTTATAATATGGTAATAGTATCTGCTATCCAGAGAAATGGTGCTGTTCCAGTGAGATAAAGGCACACAAATTGTCTGGCTCAGAAAGTGATCAATAATACATGATCATCAACATTCCGTTGTGTATGAAACAGGACTGTCCCTCACCTAGCAGCAACTGTGGCCAAATGCTTGGCATCAGTCCTGGGAGATGGGTTCTGTTGTTGTCCCCATCTTAAGGAGGAATTTGGGACCGAAGAGGTTAAGCCTCTTACCCAATGTCACGCAGCTGGTAAACAATAGAACTAAACCCAAGTCTGGCTGCTACCAGAGCCGTAGTGCGTGGTTGCATGTTATCAGCCTCTCTTGGTCAAAGGATTCAGAAGGCAAAGGACTCCAGACGTTTGAGGTTCAGCGCACAGGCTCCCCAGGCCTCCAGCTTGGCCTGGATTCGTTTTGATCCACGTTGCCCACCTCCCCCACCCACTGGAGTAAGGGAACCAAGACAACAGCCTTCATGGCCCACCTCAAAGACCCTGTCCCTGCCAACCTCAACACATAGTCACACACACACACACACACACACACACACACACACACACACACACACGACTTCTGGGGCCAAATATCAGAACCTGAAAAAGAAATATTTCCGGCCAGGTGCGGTGGCTCATGCCTGTAATCCCAGCACTTTGGGAGGCCGAGGCGGGTGAATCAACATGGCGAAACCCCGTCTCTACTACAAATACGAAAATTAGCCGGGCGTGGTGGCAGGCGCCCGTAATCCTGGCTACTCTGGAGGCTAAGGCAGGAGAATCGCTTAAACCCGGGAGGCGGAGGTTGCAGTGACAAGAGTGAAACTCCGTCTCAAAAAGAAAAAGAAAGGAAAGGAAAGGAGAAAGAGAAAGAATGAAAAGAGAGAGAAAGAAGGAAGGAAGGAAGGAAGAAAGAAAGAAAGAGAAGAAGAAAAGGAAGGAGGGAAGGAAGGAAGGAGAAAGAAGAAAGAAAGAAAAAGAAAGAAAGAGAGGAAGGAAGGAAGGAAGGAGGCCGGGCGCGGTGGCTCACGCCTGTAATCCCAGCACTTTGGGAGGCTGAGGCGGGCGGATCACAAGGTCAAGAGATCAAGACCATCCTGGCCAACATGGTGAAACCCCGTCTCTATTAAAAGTACAAAAATTAGCTGGGCGTAGTGGCGCATGCCTGTAATCCCAGCTACTGGGGAGGCTGAGGCAGGAGAATCGCTTGAACCCGGGAGGCAGAGGTTGCAGTGAGCTGGGATTGTCACTGCACTCCAGCCTGGCGACAGAGCAAGACTCCATCTCAAAAAAAAAAAAAAAAAAAACAAGAAAGAAAGAGAGAGAGAAAGAAAAGGAAGGAAAGAAATAAAAGAAGAAAACGAGTAGTTCCCACTATCAAGGAGAAAAAAGGAGAGAAGTCTGGGTCCAGGAAGCCAGGTGGAGCCTTTCCCACTCTGCTGCTGCTGTGACCCGGGAAAAGTCCCTTCTCCTTTCAGGCACCAGTCTTCCAGAGGGGAGTTGGGATCATAGATTTCAAAAAGCCCTTCCACCCCAAATCCTTGGATTTTTGGTTGTGCATTTGTGGGAACTGTTGCCATGGCATCCATCCCAGGGCAGGGCAGCGGATAGGAGCACTGGGTTGGAATTAGCTATTTATCTCTCCTGCTGGTCTGTGAGCTTCCAGAAAGCAAGGATTGGGTTTTCATACTTGCTGTAACCCTGGCTCCTGGCACAATCTGGACTGTCCCAGGTGCTAAAGAAGTATTTGTTGTTGAGTCCTAATTAGGGAAAATGAGTCATGCTGATGGGACCAGGGGAAAGCAAAAAGAGAAAGCAGATAAGCTTGAAGTCTGCCTTTTTTTTTTTTTTTTTTTTTTTTTTTTTGAGACAGAGTCTCGCTCTGTCACCCAGGTTGGAGTGCAGTGGCGCGATCTTGGCTCACTGCAAGCTCCACCTCCCAGGTTCACGCCATTCTCCTGCCTCAGCCTTCCGAGCAGCTGGGACTACAGGCGTCCACCACCACGCCCGGCTAATTTTTTGTATTTTTAGTAGAGACAGGGTTTCACCATGTTAGCCAGGATGGTCTTGATCTCCTGACCTGGTGATCCACCTGCCTCAGCCTCCCAAAGTCCTGGGATTACAGGCATGAGCCACCGTGCCTGGCCAGAAGTCTGCCTTCTTGATGGTTCAGGACACACAGCCCTCCTGTGCCCAACTTCTCACCGGACGCATGTAGGTTAGCCCACTGCAACCTTGGCATTATCAGTACTGCAGAAAGCCCTGTTCAGCACACAGCAGAAATGCCATCCCATAAAAACTCACAGCAAGGCTTTGTCTCTTTGCAGTCAGCTCCTCTTCTGCTGATCTGCCCGTTGCTACCTTGCAATGCATTTTCATGCTTCCTGTAATAAATCTGCCTTTCTTTACCTACAACTGTCTTGGTAAATTCTTCTTACTCCCATGCCACTGGCCCCAGATACTCGGCACTCACTCACAACATTTGTTGAATGAAGTTTTCTACCTTTCGCCTGAGAAAAGGTGCTTCCTTCTACCCCAGGAGCCCGAGAGACAGAATAAAGAGTCATAAAAGTTTATTATATGAAAGAAATAACATGGCTTCTGTACATCTATTTACAGAACAGAGACTTATTTACAGTGAGATGGAGGCCTTGGTGTTGGTGAGGGACAGACGGAGAGTGAGGAGGCGTGAGCAGCCTGCCTCCCATGGCTCGAAAACAGGGAACCCCAGCAGGAAGAGGAGCAGCAAAAGCTGGTGGGGGAACCGGCGTTCCTGTTCTTCCTCAGCGGAGACCTGGTGAGCATGTAGCAGGTGGGATGGAACCCAGAGTCCACGCAGGACCCTGGAGGTGCAAGGGAGATGCTTGAGTTGAACCCAGAACATTCTCGGGTTGATCACAGTGTCCTTGGGGTGCTCTGGGGAAAGGTCTGTGCCCCTCTGCCCCTGACGCTGTCCGCAGCTGCAGAGGGGAAATGTCCCTGGGGTCACAGCTCGCTGGAGCGGACAGCAGGTTCCAGCTTGTGGGACAGGGCAGTGAGGACCTTGTCGAACTTCTCATAGCGCCGGGCCTGGCTGCTGCTGGCACCCTGACTGCCCCAGAGGAGGCGCATCTGGAACTCCGTGCTGAACACCTCCAGGAGCTCCGGCCGGGCCTGGAACCCTGCAGTGTTGGGGCATAGGGTCAGGGCAGAGGCTGGGGTTCCTGTCCAGAGCCCTAGCATTCTTCAGGACCCCCCTGTTAGGGACCTCCCCTCAACTCCGCCAGGGATCCAACAAGGTTTGTGAATCAACACGACCCTGTAGTTTAGCATCTTTGTCCTGTTATTTGCAGCATATAATTTAAAAATGACTAGACCATAAAATATTAATGTTAAATATGTTTGCAGATTTTTGGTGATTTTTTTTCTTTTTTCATATTTTTCTGTTAAGTTCCAAATTATTTCCTAAGAAAGATGTATACATTTTAGGCTGGGTGCGGTGGCTCACACCTGTAATCCCAGCACTTTGGGAGGCCAAGGCGGGTGGATCACCTGAGGTCAGGAGTTCAAGACCAGCGGCCCAACATGGTGGAACCCCACTTCTACTAAAAATACAAAAATTTGGCCAGGTATGGTGGCTCATGCCTGTAATTGCAGCTACTTGGGAGGCTGAGGCAGGAGAATCGCTTGAACTTGGGAGGCGGAGGTTGCAGTGAGCCGAGACTGTGCCACTGCACTCCAGCCTGGGCGACAGTGTGAGACTCCATCTCAAAAAAAAAAAGAAAAAAGAAAAGAAAAGACATGAGAGGAAGGGGTCAGGGAGACAGGGCAGGACAGAAGAGTGGAGAAATGTGAATGGATGCCTTGGAGGAAAGAGAAGCAGTGAGGCAGGTGGAGGGAGGCCCAGGCCTGCAAGCCCCCCAAGATGCCACCCGCCACTCACCCTGCAGCTTGACTTCAGCATTGGTGTGGTACAGGCCTCCGTGGTGTGCCACTGTGCGGGCGGCCTCCAGGTGAGCCAGCACCACCTCCACGCCGTGCTCCGTGCTGCCCCAGGGCTCAGGGCCCTCTGGTGGGGCCGAGTCACACTCCAGCAGGGTGATGAGGGGCAGCACATGAGGAAACGTGGTGTTGCTCAGCGGCGGGCCTTCTGCAAGGAGAAAGGCAGCAGGCGCTTAGAGATCCTATAGTGCCCCACCATCCACTGCAGTCCTGGAAGCCGAGGTGCAGGAGGGAACGGGCCTGGCTGAGGTCCGGGAGAGAGCCCCAAGGGCTCCTGACTCCTGGGACAAACCCTTTCTTTCGGATTCCCCCAACTGAACCCACTGCAGCCCTGGCCCAGCCCCAAGGGCTGAGCCTGGACGTGAACAGGGCTGACACAGCTGCCAGCAGGAACAGTGAGCTCAGGGAAAGTAGCTTGCACAGAGCTCAGCCAGGCTCTCATCACTGTCCATGCTGGGAGTCTTTGCTACCCCAGGGAGGGCTGCAGCCTGTCCAAGGTCACGCAACAAGGAAGTACCTTTGCCCTCGTTGAGGCTCTTGAGAAAAGGCTTGAGCTTCTTCTCGTACAGGATGGCACCCTCTGTGTGTCGCTGCCGCAGGGTCACCCATGTCTGCTCCAGCCGAGAAATCTGGGGAGGCCAAACTGTGAGAGACCAGCCAGGCAGAGGGCCTGCAGGGGCCACCCTGCTGCCCTGCTGAGTGGAAATCCAGATGTGGGATCGTTATTATTATTATGGCCATCCTTCATGTACCAGGGACAGTGATGACTACTTTTCATGTCTACCATGAAGCTCTCACAACCCATTTTACAGATTAGGGAACTAAGGCTCAGAGACGGGAATGACTTGCCCAAGGTTATTCCGAAAAAAAGTGGCAGAGCTGGGTGGGAGTTGAACGCAGGACACTGCCTCTGGGAACTTGTTGTTCTTATTTATTTATTTTTTATTATTTTGTTTTTGAGACGGAGTCTCATTCTGTCACCCAGGCTGGAGTGCAGTGGCGCAATCTCAGCTCACTGCAAACTCCGCCTCCTGGCTTCACGCGATTCTCCTGCCTCAGCCTGCCAAGTAGCTGAGACTACAGACATGTGTCACCACGCCTGGCTAATTTGTTTGTATTTTTAGTAGAGACGGGGTTTCACCATGTTGGCCAAGATGATCTCAATCTCCTGACCTTGTGATCCACCCACCTTGGCCTCCCAAAGTGCTGGGATTACAGGCGTGAGCCACCGCGCCTGGCTGTTGTTATTTATTAGTCATAGGAGAGGCAGGCTCAGCTCTGAAGTCAGCCAGACCTGGTTCAAGTCCTAAGTCTTTCAGCCTCTGACTGTATGACCTTAGGCAAGGACTGCTCTGTCTCAAACACTCCATTTGTAAAATGTGGACGCTAAAGGCACCTACTTCATGAGATGGTTCTGAGAAATCAGTGCTGGTTAAGCACTTAGTATAGCACCTAGCCTATAGGAAATACTCACTAAATGGTTGCCACTTTCTTCTTCTTCTTTTTTTTTTTTTTTTTGAGACGGAGTCTCGCTCTGTTGCCCAGGGTGGAGTGCAGTGGCGCAATCTCGGCTCACTGCAACCTCTGCCTCCCTGGTTCAAGCGATTCTCCTGCCTCAGCCTCCTGAGTAGCTGGGATTACAGGCGCGCACCACCACGCCCGGCTTTTTGTACTTTTTAGTAGAAACGGGGTTTCACCATATTGCCTAGGCTGGTCTTGAACCTCTGACCTCGTGATCCGCCCGCCTCAGCCTCCCAAAGTGCTGGGATTACAGGCATGAGCCACGGCGCCCGGCCTATTCTTATTCTTTAAACTCATATAATGCTCCTCATTTGTTTTATTTTACAAGCGAGGAAACTGAGGCCCAGAGAAAGGGAAGAACTTGCTGTGGGTCGGCACTTGCAGAACTCAGTTCTCCCGGGTACTCTCACCAATGCTGCCTAGAAATTCCAAAGCTCCTCCTGATTCCATATACAGCCATCCCAAAGGCACCCCAGGGCTCTTCCAGACAGTCTACCGGGTGCCAGCTCTGCGCGGCTCTCAGTACCTGGGCCATGTCCAGGGCACCCATGACCGCCGCGAAGCTAAACATGTTGCCCATAGTCCCCCGCAGCTCGGCCGCCAGCTGAATGGTCTTGTGCAGCAGCGCTGCCCGCTCCTCCGCAGAGCCGGTGCAGCCCAGGATGTCCACGGCCAGCATGATGGACATGGTGTGGAACCTGTCAGAGCGGCGGGGTCAGAGGCGGCGGGCTCGGGGACAGGGGTGAGGGGTGCGGGCCTGGGGCGCTGCCTGTGGTTGGGCCGGGAGAGGGGGAGGGCGGAGCCAACGTGAGAGGTTGTAAGGGTCAATGGGATAAGGGGGCGCGGCCAGAGCGTGGAAAGCAAGGCCTCGGGCTTCTGATTGGTCAGCATAAGTCAGGGGCGGGGCCAGAGCTGTGGGTCAGCAGGGAAATGCATCACGCAGAGTAGTTTTTTGTTTTGTTTTTGTTTGTTTGTTTGTTTTTTGAGACGGAGTCTCGCTCTTGTCGCCCAGTCTGGAGTGCAATGGCGCGATCCCGGCTCACTGCAACCTCCGCCTCCTGGGTTTAAGCGATTCTTCTGCCTCAGCCTCCAGAGGAGCTGGGATTACAGACGCGCGCCACCACGCCCTGCTAATTTTTGTATTTTTAGTAAAGACGGGGTTTCGCCATACTGGCCAGGCTGGTGTCGAACTCCTGACCTCAGGTGATTCGCTCGCCTCGGCCTCCCAAAATGCTGGGATTACAGGCTCGAGCCACCGCGCCTGGCTAGGCAGAGCAGTTTTAAGAACGAACAAGGAGGAGCCCCAGCTGATGGGCGAGGCCAGGCTGATGGTCAAGGGGATGACTGGTCAAGGGGATGCGAAAGGAAGGCGAATGCGGAGATACAGGATTCAGTCTTTGGGAAATCAGCCTGTTTAGAGCGGGTTATCAGGGCTTGCGATTGGTCAATGGGATGGGAGGCGTGGCCAGAGCCCCCTGGGAGCCGAGCTGAGGCTGTGATTGGCCAACCCGCCCCGTCCAGCGGGGAGTGCGGTAGCCGGGGGTTCCCCGCGAGTCCCCGGGTGCCGGCGCTGTCTCACCTTTCCAGCAGGTCTAGGCGTAGCTGCCGGCCATGGGGGAGGGTGAGCAGTTCCATGCCCCAGCGGACTCCCATTAGGGTCTGCATCTCCTTGGTAACGCCCAGTATCCTAGCAACCTGCAAAGACGCCCAGAGGGCTGATTAATATCCTGTCAGGGCTGGCCCCAGCCATCTGGGAGTCAGAGAGCTTTATCTAAGGGGGTAGGTATCCTGGTTGGGAGGCGGGGTTTGAATTCCAGCTCCACCGCTAACCCTCTGATATGGAGCAAGTGACTCTGCCTTTCTCAGCGAGCCTCAGTTTCCCCATCTGTGAAGTAGGAATTAATAGGAAAATGCCCAGAGGTGCCTGGCAATTAAATATTCAGTTACGGTCGGCCGGGCGGGGTGGCTCACGCCTGTAATGCCAGCACTTTGGGAGGCCGAGGTGGGCGGATCGCCTGAGGTCAGGAGTTCGAGACCAGCCTGGCCAACATGGCGAAACCCCATCTCTACCAAAAATTCAAAAATTAGCCGGGTATAGTGGCGCGTGCCTGTAGTCCCAGCTACTCGGGAGGTTGGGGCAGGAGAATCGTTTGAACCCAGGAGGCAGAGGTTGCAGTGAGCCGATATCACGCCACTGCACTCCAGCCTCAGTGACAGAGTGAGACTCCATCTCAAAAAATAAAAATAAAATAAATAAATAAATATTCAGTTAAGGTTAAGAGCCGGATACTTGTTCATTGCAGAGGGAAACCCTGAAGCCTGGGCAGGGAATGGGCTTGCCCAAGGTCACACACTGGGCCTAGAACCTGGGTCCTCCCTGCCACCCTGGACTCTTCATGGAGTGACATCTTTGCCTTGTTTCTTTTCTTGCTTCCCGCGCTGTGAGACCAGTATAACCCAATAATCAGTTTCTCCCAAACTGTGAAAGGAGAAACTGAAGCACAGAGAGAACTGGGGTCTTTAGATGTTCAAAGATTTAACAAAGCTAAGGCCCAGGCATTGACAATTTATGGGCCGAGGAGGTAATGATTTCTGCTTATTTGTCCAGTGGGGGTGGGGGGGTGGGGGCGGAGAGTCGGGCCTTTTCTAGTCCCAGGACAAGCTGGCTAACCCTCAAGAGGCTCTATGGCACACTAGAGAAGTGTCCCCAACTGCCTCAGGGAGCCAGAGACCACTGGGTTTCAGGGCTGCCCAGTTTTAGTGCCAAACTGACATCTGGAGGAAGCAAGGATATCTTATGTGCTTTTTTTTTTTTTTTTTTTAATAGTGTCGTTCTGTTGCCCAGGCTGGAGTGCAGTGGTGTGATCTCAGCTCACTGCAACCTCCGCCTCCCAGGTTCAAGGGATTCTCCTGCCTCAGCCTTCCAAGTAGCTGGGATTACAGGCGCCCACCACGACGCCTAGCTAATTTTTGTATTTTTAGTAGAGACAGGGTTTCGCCATGTTGCCCAGGCTGGTCTTGAACTCCTGACCTCAGGTGATCCGCCCGCCTCGGCCTCCCAAAGTGCTGGGATTCAGGTGTGAACCACCACCCCTGGCCTTTTTAAAAGGAGAAACTGGAGGCCCAGTGAGGCTAAATGACCAGCCCAGAGTCACAGAGCAGGCAAAGGACAGCCATGGAGCTAGAATCCAGGCCCACCTGCTGTACTTGGGGAATCTGGGAGCCAGCTTCTCACTGCCCTGCCCCACAGAACAGAGATGCTCCCTCCACCCCAGTGCACAGCCAGCACCTACCAGGCAGTCCACCTTGGTGACATGCCGGGCCAGCGTCCGGGCATCCACTTCTGCCAGCAGCTCCTTGACCTTGCGCAGAAGGCCCACCTCCAGTGGCCGGTTATCCCTGGGGATCAGTAGTGACTGGAAGGTGGCCGGGTTGAAGGAAGAAGTGACTTCCACGATGGGGACTGTGAAGGTCTTGCCCCAGTCCCCTTCAGGGGCCCCATTTTCTGACAGTTCCTTTAGCTTCTCCCCATAGCTCCTGGCCTGCTGGCTGGAGGTCTCAGTCGCTGCCCACTCTCGGCTGCCACGCACAGGAGGCTGGAGCTGGCAGTAGTGGCCAGAGTCCGGGTCACTGTAGCTGCTGAGTGATGGTGACGGGGAGGCCTTGCCAAGGGTGTGGGAGGGGCTGGTGTGGGGGCCCTTGTCTGACTCCCCATGGGTCTTTGGGGCACTTCCGGGACACAGCTGGGGCTCACTGGAACGGCGGGCGACAGGGGAGGCAGGCAATGCTGTGGCAGAAGGGGCTGCAGGGGCGGCATGGACGCGGGTTACTGCAGAAAGGTAGAGAGAGAGGCCCCGTTATAGCAGCTCCCCACCAAAGTGAGATTCCCGCACCCCTTCCCAAAGAACAGGCTCCCTCACTCCTTGTAGGGAGTACAGAGGTGATGTCCCCACCTCCCTGCATCACCAGAGACCAGGGCCGATTGACTCTGGCAAGCTGACCAGCCCAGGTGATGCTCTGAAATCACCAGGACCCAGGAGTTTGCATGGCCCCACCCTGAGGCTGCTGCAGCCTTGGGGACCCACTGCTTGGAGGAGCTTCAGTGATCCGGGGAAGCTGAGTACCTGCTGGAGTTTCTTGTGCCACATGTGATTGTTTCTCGACGAATTAGCAATAATGATCTCCTTTTTTTTTTTTTTTTTTTTTTTTTTTTTGAGTCACTGTCTCCCTCTGTGTCCCAGGCTGGAGTGCAGTGGCGCCATCTAGGCTCACTGCAACCTCCACCTCCTGGGTTCAAGCAATTCTTCAATTCTTGAGCCTCAGCCTCCCCAGTAGCTGGGATTACAGTAATGTGCCACAACGCCTGGCTAACTTTTTTTTGAGTCAGAGTCTCGCTCTGTTGCCTAGGCTGGAGTGCAATGGCATGATCTCAGCTCACTGCAACCCCCGCCTCTCAGGTTCAAGCAATTCTTGTGCCTCAGCCTCCTGAGTAGCTGGGATTACAGATGTGCACCACCACGCCCGGCCTGAATTAGCAATAATGATTTGTTGCTAAACCTTGTGTGCTAGGAGCTGGCAACATGCTGGAGACATAACGACAGTAAAACCATCATCAAACCTCAAAGGCGATATTTACTAAGCTCTTAGTGCCTGCAAGACCCTTCTTTGTACCTCAGTCTATTTAATCCTTTCAATGTCCTATGAAGTAAGTACTTTTATAATCCTCATTCTACAGATGAGAAAAGTGAAGCTCAGAGAGGTGCACTAACCTGCCCAAGGTCACCCAGCCAGCAAGTGGTACAGCTAAGATTTAAGTCTTGACATCTGGGCTGCTTTACTATACCAGATTGCTTAGAAATTGTCCAATAAGTCATTCTGGCAAGGAATTTTAGGTTTTATACTCAAGGTATTGCTTTGAAATCAAGTTTGTAGTTATGACAAAGTTGGTGGCTCTGTGTTTAGGGAAGGATTTGTGACAACCGATACAGACAGCAACACTTCAATGGAATGCCACCCTAGGCAAAAGTTCCTCCTGAGACAGCCCCCTCTCGTGACACTTGGCCTGCCACGTGGACAATATGGCCTGTTGAAAACATTCTTTTTATTTTTTTCCAGAAATGATCTATTGGAAAGTTTCTAACAGAGAAACTTTCTTCGTATTTATAAGAAAGCACAGTGTTCTGTACTTTCCACTTAATTTTGCTGCAAACCTAAAACTGCTCTAAAAAATAAAGTCTATTAAGAAAAACAGAGGCCAGGTGCAGTGGCTCATGCCTGTAATCCCAGCACTTTGGGAGGCTGAGGTGGGTGGATCACCTGAGGTCAGGAGTTCGAGACCACCCTGGCCAACATGGTGAAACCCCATCTCTACTAAAAATACAAAAATTAGCTAGGCATGGTGGCACACGCCTGTAATCCCAGCACTGTGGGAGGCCAAGGCAGGTGGATCACCTGAGGTCAGGAGTTCGAGACCACTCTGGCCAACATGACGAAACACCATCTCTACTAAAAATACAAAAATTAGCTAGGCGTGGTGGCAGGGGTCTGTAATCCCAGCTACTTGGGAGGCTGAAGCAAGAGAATCGCTTGAACCCAGGAGGCGGAGGTTGCAGTGAGCCAAGATCCCACCACTGCACTCCAGCCCACAAGAGCAAAACTGTCACAAAAACAAATAAATAAATAGTTGCTAAATAAACAAACCATGGATACATCTTATATGTTGATATCAATAGTTCTGTTAGCAGGTTGCCAGTGTCAGTTCTTTCTCTCGGTAAAGGTCGCGCCTCATAAAAGAGGCGGAAACACACATAACCACACATAGGTGACAGAAGTCTTCAACAACAGATTCCCTCCACCTGCTCCACCCCCTCTGCTGGCCATACCAGTGCTGTAGGCGGGGGAGCTAGGGCTCTCGGAGATGGGCGACATGGGCGAGTGCAGGTCTGGGATCTGGTCCATGCTGAGGGCACAGCTGCGGATGGAGTCCCGAGGGCGGGGCAGCGACGTACTGTGGAGCAGACACCATCATGGGCAGGGAGCCCGGAGGTCAGGGGCCTCAGCCTGCCTCTGGGACCCCCCACCTCTGCACCTTGAACTTCAGAGGCAGAGAAGGCTTGGAGATTATCAAATCCAACTTCCCGACTGACAGGTACCAAAAAAAACTGAAGCCCAGATGAGGGAGGGGGCACAGCGAGTCAGGAGCAGAGCTAGGAACCCTGGTGGCTAGAATGCCTGGTTTCTTTTTTTTTTTTTTTTGTCTTTTTTCTTTTCTTTTTTGTTTTTTTTTTCAGAGATGGAGTCTCACTCTGTCGCCCAGACTGCAGTGCAGTGGCGTGATTTCAGCTCACTGCAACTGCTGAACCTGCCTCCCGAGTTCAAGACATTCTCCTGCTTCAGCCTCCGAGTAGCTGGGATTACAGGTGCCCGTTACCAAGCGTGGCTAATTTTTTGTATTTTTAGTAGAGATGGGGTTTCACCATGTTGGCCAGGCTTGTCTCAAACTTCTGACCTCAGGTGATTCACCCACCTCATCCTCGCAAAGTGCTGGGATTACAGGCACGAGCCACCGCGCTTCGCCATTAGCCCGGTTCCTAGTCGGTATCTTCCACATGACCCTGCTCTCCTCCTTTCCTATCCAGCTTCCCCTCCCACAAAGCTTAGAGCAGCCTGAGGATGAGGCTTGGGGGCACCCAGCTGAGCCAACACTTCTCAAGCTCCTCTGTCCCTCTCCTTTCCCAAGGAGGAGAGGATGGGAAAGGGGGTATAGGCCAGAATTCAACTACCCCATGAGGTGCCTTTGTGCAAATTAGTCAACTACAACCATTCTCTGGGCAGACACGGCCCCTCACTAGTGCCCTCAGCTTGATAAGCAGAATATTTCCTCCAACCTGGAGAATGGTCTGGGGAGAGGGGCTAGCAGGAAGAGTAGTGAGCCTTAGGGAGTGGGCCCACCATCCCGACCTCTCCTCACTGCTCCCAACTATGCTCAGGATGCCTCAGGCACACATGGTCCGTGGATCCTGACACCATTATGTTTACTGGTTCGGAACCACAGGCTAAGTGGCTGCAGCCCACAGGGTATCCATTCATCAATTCCTTGACTGGGAGCACCCAACCCAGCCCCAGGGAGATGGAGCCTCAAGCGCCTATCCAAGTGCAGGTGGCACAGGACAGCAGATCTCTTTGCAAACAGCCAGGGAAACCACAGAAACTTGGGGCACAGACTTCAGAGTCTACAGACCTGGGTTCGAATCTTGATCCTACCACTCTCTAGCAAGCGGCTTCCCCCCTCTAAGCTTATGTCCTCATCTACAAATTGGGTGTATGGGCAGGACCCACCTCCCAGGAGGAAATGGGCGTTGATGAGATTGGGCACATACAGCACTTAACACTTAGTAGGATCTCAGGAACCGTCAGCTGCTGTGGCTTTTCCTGGCATCTGGGGCCTGGTTTTAGCCCCGGAGACAACCAGGTGTGATTAAAATTTGCTGAGAACATCCCATTCCCTGTGCAGTGATTTGCATGCTGTAAAGCCCTCTGCTCGGATGCCCACCTTGGCCTAGCTGGGTAGGATGTGGAGGGGTGGCATCAGGTGGCGGGAACCAGGCCCCTCTCCGGTTCAGGACTCAGGGCTCCCTTGGGGTAGGGAGGGCTGCTTGAATGAAAGCCTTTATAGGTAGGAACATGGGGATAACAGAGGAGAGGTGACAGGGTCAAGGGCACATGGCCAGCGAGTGGCAGAGCTGGGATTGCAACTTGGGTCTGACTCCCTGCAAGCCCTGTGTTCCGCACATCCACAGAGTATGGCCCAACCTTCCTCCCATTCCTCCCTGCACACAGAGGCTCCAGGAGAGTAATTTCATCCCATTTCAGTGTACCTAGGCCTTCTCTTTCTCACTAGCCCTCTCATTACCCACAACCCCATTTGACAAATGGGGCCCTGGCTGACCTGGTGGGGCAGCCATCGCTGCGGGTGACCTTGTCGGCAGTGAGCCCATCGGTCATGGTGACGCTGCGCCGCTTCATGTGGCTTCCCTTGGGGCCTGAGGGGCTGACAGGGCTGGCAGGCTTGCTACTCCCCTGTCCCAGGCCATAGCTGGCCTCGAGGTAGCGCAGTGGGAAGGTGCGGTTCACCGGGCAGTAGATGATGGCACCACTCTGCTCTGACACAGCCTTGCGGCTGCCCACATGATAGCGCACGAGGGCGGGCACGTGGTCGAAGCTCTCCTGCTCAAACAGGTACTGGATGTGTGTGTAGCTCTCGCCTGCCTTCACCACCACCTTGTTGATCTTGAAGTGCAAGGCCTGGTTGCGCCAGCGGCACGTGAGCACATAGTCGCCCAGGCTGGTGAGTGAGTCCCGGATGAGGAAGTCGCCATTGCGTTGTACCAAGGTCTCCGAGACCTGCAGAAGGCATGGTTAGGCTGGAGTAGGGTGGGGCCAGGAGAGGGTCAGACCCAGGATCTGGGGGACAGAGCAACCCAGGATTAGGGGCCACAGCAAGGCCAGACTCAGGGCATAGAGGACCCAGTGAACAGAGACATCTGACATCTGAGAGCGGGGATGCAATGACCCAGGTTCACAGGGGGCACCTCAGCCAGAGGCCCTGAGTCTGCAGCACAGAGGCTCAGGAATGGGAGGACCCAGCACCTTGGAATGGGAGGCACAGAGGCCCAGGGTCTGGAGGAGTGAGAATGGCTGTAACCTGAGACCCAGGTCTCAGACCCATCCCTTCTCAGGGTTCCGGTTGGGCAGAGTGAATTCCCAATCCTCATTCTTCCAACCACCCAGTGCTCTGGCATGCCTCTGGCCCTTGCACCCTCAAGCTGCTTTTTTGTCCTGGAACACCCTTCCTGCCTTGTCCATCTGATGAACTTCTTTATTATTATTATTGTTGTTATTATTATTATTATTATTATTAAGATGGAGTCTCACTGTCACCCAGGCTGGAGTGAGGTGGCACACTCACTGCAACCTCCGCCTCCTTGGTTCAAGTGATTCTCCTGCCTCAGCCTCCTGAGTAGCTGGCATTACAGGTGCATGCCACCATGCCTGGCGAATTTTCTTATTTTTAGTAGAGACGAGGTTTCACCATGTGGGCCAGGCTGGTCTGAAATTCCTGACCTCAGGTGATCTGCCCACCTCAGCTTCCCAAAGTGGTGAGATTACAGGCATGAGCCATCGCACCTGGCCCCACCTGGTGAACTCCTATCCATCTCACAAAGGCCTCCATCCTCAGTGTCCCCTCCTCGGGACTCGCCCATATTCTTACCAGGCACTCTATTCTTGTACGTCTTCCACTAGGCTCTGACTGTCATCCTGCCTGTCAGTCCCCCACCCTGGGCCATTAGCCATCAAGAGAAGCCACCACCTTTTCTACCTCTGCACCCTTGGTGCTAAGCACAGGTCCTGGCAGAGTTGGTGTTTGGCAAAGATCATAGCATAGATGAAAGAAGGAACAAGTGATCTATCAACTTAAGTCTGTGGCTTATAAAGTCACCTCAGCCAAGAAACTCAACTTTGCCAAAACTAAGTAGCCCAAAGATTGGTACTCACTAAGCAAACATACAAAAGGCAGATATGTAGACCAGTAACAATAACAGCATAATAATAAGAACAAAGGCCAACATTCATGGTGTCAAGCATCATGTTAAACATTTTACCTGCATTATTTCATTTAATTTTCACAACACCCCTTTGCAGTAGACACTGAGGCTCGGAGAGGTGAAGCAACTTGTTCAAGGTCACACAGTCAGTAAAGGGCAGAGCTAGACCTCATCCCAGTCCATTCTGATTGAATTCACCAAGCAACAGGTCAGAGCCTCCCAGGTGGCTGCAGCCAGGGCTGGGGCTGGCCAACGCAGTGGGTGGGAGGGTCCCGGGTTGAAGTCCAGCTCGGGGCCTACTCACCTCTCGGGGGATGCGGCCGTGGTACCAGGCATGGCTGCGGAGATCCGTGCTGCTGAGTTTGAGCTCCTCCTCCAATTCCTTGTGGAGTTTCTCTGGCGATGAGTCCAGGATGTACTTCTCCTTGGAGAACTGGGTAGAAAACAGCAAGAGTTGGCATCCAACTTAAAGCCTCCTTCTTCTTTCCCTCCCAACTTCATTCTACCATGGATGAAATCCTCCTATCCTGGGACTCTGGGAACACTAAGGCACAGGTGCCAGACCCTTTCCCATGGGTCCCAGAAAGAGTAAAGAAATCTCAATTCCTTCCACAAAACAATGCCAGCTGCATTCCAGGCCCTGTGCTATATGCCAGGGGTGGATGCAGTGATCCATAAACCAAGCCCGGCCCTCAAGGCAGTGCCTAGGCTGAGGAGAGGCAAAAGCAATAGGAGCCTCTGAGTAGAGTGCGGTCAGCACCACAGCGCTGGACAGCGGCAAAGAGCCGGGTGGCTTTTACAAGCGGGATTAAGCCTGGGCGAGACAGAGGGGTCTGGGAAGCCTTCCTGGAGAAGATGGCAGTAAGAAAACACTCATTATGCACCAAGGGCACCAAACTGTTCTTGAAGTGTTGGAGGGGGATTTCTACAGGTGAATCTTGGAGGTAAGGCAGCAGGTAACTGCAGGAAAAGCTATGAACAAAACCACAGAGCTGGCTGGACAAGGATATGTTCTGGGATGGTGCATTCTACAATGCAAGGGTGGGGAAGGGACTATAAACAGGGACACGGGGACCCCACACAGACATCTGCATTGCCCCTTACAATTTCCAAGGCCATTTCTCCCTTGAAATCCTCAGCAATCCTCACCCAGATGGGGAGACCATGGCCCAGCAGGGAAGCCCCATGCCACTGAGGGAGATAATACCCAGTACTCCACCCTCCCACCTGGCCCAGAAACTCCTGGTTTCTTGATTACTGTGGCCTGAAGTTGGAGGCTGATGGATCCCAGGGGCCCTAAGGGAAGAGGAAAGGAAGCCCCTAATGCCAGGTGTACGCCCACCAGAGCCCAGCCCAATCCTGGCTGTGCCTTGTGAGCTCTCTGGGCCTCAATTTCTTCCTCATTAAAATGGGTACAGTGACAGAACCTGCCTCACCTCACTGCGAAGATGAAAAGAGACAGCACTCCAGAGTACTACTAGCACATGGACATCCTCATCACTGCGAGGACATGGGATGGTTCTTCCTCTCCTTCCCCCACCTCCGGGCCCCAAAGATGGCTACTCCAAGACAGACAGACCCCAGCGCTGGCCAGAAGGCAGGACAGATGAGGGAGGGTAGTAAAGGGCCTTCATCCCAGGTGAGTCTCTCCCTGGGGCCCCTCGCTCCCGAGAGTCCGAGGGTCCTCCAGTCCACTCCCTGCCTCCTCAGACTATCCACAGATCTCGCCTCCTAATTCTGTGGCTACATCCCTCACCCCTCTGCTCCCACACTGCCTGGGTTTAGCCTAGTCTGCATTGCTCCCAAGACACCATGATTCCCAGTGTCAGAGATATCTAGAATCTCTGACTCCATTCAACATTGACTAGGTCCCTATCCTGGTCCTGTGCCAGGGCTGAGGACCCAAGGTGGCCTCTGCCCTGGGGGAGGCCTTGCAGACACTGACAATCAATTCCAGGTTTCCTGAATGTCCCGAGATGCACAGAGATGGTGCACCACCAAACTAGTCAGGGGGCAGAGTCAGGAATCACTTCCCTGAAAAGGTGGTGTTTCTGCTGAGGTCTGAAGAAGGACTGGGTGAGCCAAGCAAAAGCACCAGGGTGGAGAGGGTGGGTGGACAGGTGGACAGGGAAGAGCTTCTGGGGAGAGAGCGGCAAAGTCAGGGTCCTACGGGCAGAGCCAAGGGGAGGGAGGGGAGATGAATAAGAAGCTTCCAAGGGGCTGTGGGGGCAGGGGCAGGTGTGGCAGGGCTGCCTCAGGGAGCTGGGGTTTATCCGGAGGCCACAGCAGAGTCATGGAGGGGTTTGGAAGCGTTGGGGCAGGTTTAGTCCACTTATGGAGAGCAGCCTAGGGTTTTCCAGGCAGTGGCAGGGCAGATAAGGCGTGGGCAGAAGGAGTGGGGGAAAGGGAGTTTAGATGGCCATTGATTCATGTGGGGGAGCAGGGCGGAGGGGTCAGAGAGGACTCTTGGCCGAGATCCTAGAAGGATGATGGGACATGCTCTGAGTGGGCAAGGCTGGGGCAGGAGCAGCTTGGTGGTGGGCCCATGAAAATTTGGACCTTGAGGAGCCTGCAGGGCTCTGGGGACAGATGGTGGGAGTGGGCGGTTTGCACAGGTGCTCAGGAGAAAGGCGGGGCCTGGGGGTGGGAATTCTGCACATCCTCCGGCTGTGGTAGAAACCGACGCCCCCGAAGGGCAGAGAGGCCCAGGGCTGAGCTAGGATCTGGGCCTTCTCAGACACCTACACTTCTCCAAGGGGTCCCCTACTTCTGGGGGTCCCTGGTCTCTCTCCCTCTCACTCTGCGGTGCTCACACCAGCCTAGTCCTCTTTCCTCACATCACACCAAACCCTGGAAAGGGA
This sequence comes from Pan troglodytes, assembly GCF_028858775.2. Classification (NCBI taxonomy): domain Eukaryota; kingdom Metazoa; phylum Chordata; class Mammalia; order Primates; family Hominidae; genus Pan; species Pan troglodytes. The sequence goes on along the minus strand of NC_072409.2, from coordinate 10,702,358 downwards.
AGAGTGGGCGTCACAGGGAAAAAGGGAACCAAGACCTCAGCCTTCTGGCATCCTCCTTGACAAAGGGCATGCAATTGAGACCTTCCCCCAGTTCCACAGCTGGAGCTAGAGGGACGCGGGCAAAGGAGGGAGGAGGCTGGATGTTGAAGAACCGCCCCAAGGCTGCCACTGTGTGACCTTGAGCCAGTCACTTCCCCTCTCTGGGCCTGGGCAGCCTCATCCGTTAAAGGGGCTGGGAGACTGGGCTCCACTTTTCTAGCTTAATCACTAGCCACGGAGAGTTTGGGGGGACCAACTTGGTCCTCCCACACACCTGAGGGTGAGGAATCCTAGGGTCCCTGTGCCTTGATCTCACCTCGACCTGGGAGCCCCCAGTTCCCTAGAGTTGGGTGTGCTGGGGTGCGAATGCAGCATCCCTGCGCTCGGCGCCCTGCTATTGGCCAGAGATGATCTCACCGCCTCCCGGCCTGCGCGCGCCTGATTGGCCGGTGCGGGGATGCTGCGCTCCGCCGCCGGCGGGGCAGTCCTTCAGGCGGGCTCCGCGAGCGTGTGTGAGCCTGGGGGAGCGAAGAGCCGACGCGCCTGGCATCTCCCAGGGGGCTCAGGGGGAAGGAGCGCGGAGACCCCCGGACAGGGTCTTAACCCCTTCCCGCCAGCCCGAGCCCAGTATCCCCTCCAGCTCCCCTCGGCGTCCCAACCCCAAGCAAAGCCATCCCCAAAGGATGCTCCGCAGAGAGGCGGGGTCCGGGTCCTCCCCTCCACCCCTTTCCGTTTAACCCTCTCACCGCCGCGGCGCCGTCCTGCACTGCCCGGCCAGCTGGGCTGGGAGAGACCCGCGCCCCAGGCATGTCCAAGCCCACCTAGAGGGCGGGAGGGTGGCGGGCGCTCTGGCCCCAACCCTGGCATCCGAAGCATCCCCCGCGTTTCCTGCTCCTCACTCAGTCTTCAGATCCCAGTCCAGCGCCCCCGGTACAATGGGGAGCCAGGGTGCCCAGGTCAGCCGCAAGGGCCAGCGTACCAGGCGGAGGACCGGCAGGACGCCGGAGACCCCATCTCCCAGTCCCCCCTGCCCCAGCTCTCTCCCTCCTGCGGAGGAGGCAGAAACGGACCGGCATCTACTGCAGCCCGGAGTCCCAGGAGTGGCCGCCGAACCCTCACCCCGCGGAGCGCCTGGGCGCCCAGAGGTGAGGCTGGGGCGACCCCGCCCCCTCCCCGGGCCGGCCCAGCCCGACCCTCCCGGGCGCCGCTGAGCTGCAGCTCCCCGGCTGGCTCTAGGGCCCCGGGCGGAGCGGCCGGGGGTCCCAGCCCGGCGCGCGTGGCGGGGGCCAAGCCGCCCCCTCACCTGCACCTGCACGAAGGAGCCGCGGTAGAAGCAGCAGGCGGCGGCCGACAGGGCGCTCCACAGGCTGCACCGCTCGGTCATGGTGGGGCCAGGCTGCCGGGGCCGGGACGGTGTGGGGGGGCGGTGGCCGGCGGGGCAGGGGCGCAGGGACCAACCGGCTGGGCACCGGCTGCGCGTGCCTCTCAGCGGCGCGATTACCTCATCGCCTTGTCGGGGGAGGAGCGGGGAGGCGGGGCGGGGAGACCCCACCCTCCAGCCGGCCAGGGGAGGGGAGGGGGCCATTGTTCCTCCCTCCGCCCGCCCCCAGCTCCCAGCCCCTCGCCCCCCGCCCTCCAGTTCCGCGCGCTCGGGCTGCCTGGAGCTGCGGGCGCGGAGCGGAGGACCTGCCAAGGAGGGTATTACCGGGGGCAGCGGGATCGGGTGGGGACCCATGGGCCAGCGAGGGGAGGTTCCTGCCTCCCCCACTCGCCGCACCTCTAACAGACCGGGAGCGGGCAGAGACTTTGAATTAAATCATATCTAAAACTGGAAAAATCCGTATATGTGCTGGACCAAATTCTTTGTGGCCTCAGGAAATCTCCCAGAGCCCAGGATTTCTCACCCCTGGTTTGGAATCAGAGACTCTGCTGGGAATCGAGGATGTTCACTGACAAGACTCTGGGGGTGCAGAGAGCCAGTAAAGCCCAGCGGTTAGAGAGGCAGCCTGGATTCAACTGTCCCCTAACTACTGGTGCGCCCACTCCCACCAGCTCTTTCCCTGGGATCTACGACTCACTTGTGGAAAATGCACCTGTCAAACGCAGCTAAAGCCTGCGCTGACCTCACAGAACTCTTGTGAGCTTTCGCTGAGCTGGTGCATGTAAGTTGCCAGGCATGAAGTAAGCGCTCAATAAGTGCACGCTATTATTTTCAAGCTTCCTGTCTTAGAAACTGGACTTTTTGGCCTGGCATGGTGGCTCACGCCTGTAATCCCACGCCCTGGGAGACCAGGGCAAGTGCATCACTTGAGGCCAGGAGTTCAAGACCAGTCTGGCCAACATGGTGAAACCCTGTCTCTACTAAAAACACAAAAAAATTAGCCGGGTGTGGTGGCACATGCCTGTAATCCCAGCTACTCAGGAGGCTGAGGCATGAGAACCGCTTGAACCCAGGAGGAGGAGGTTGCAGTGAGCCAACATTGTACCACTGCACTCCAGCCCGGGTGATGGAGCAAGACTCTGTCTCAAAAAGAAAAAGAAAAAGAAACTGGACTTTTTGTCCCAGAACCATAGGCTCTTCAATGCAAAGGGAGCCATTGCTGATTCCCCATCAGTCAGGCCTCAGGTCCAAATCCTTCTGACAGGCTGTGTGACCGCAGATGGGTGAGTCCACCTCTCTGCACCTCAGTTGTTTGTTTGTTTTCTGTAAATACATCTGAAGCTCTGGGCATGCAGCCTGGAATTTTATGGTCTTGGAATTTAAGAATCCTTGCCTTAGAATCAAAGGATGCACAAAATAGTTTGAGAACTCTGAAGTTCTGGAAGCTGACTCCTCAAAGATGAGTATCTCAAGGTAGGAGGGGGCTTTTTTTGTTGTTGTTTTGAGATGGAGTTCGCTCTGTCACCCAGGCTGGAGTGCAGTGGCAATATCTCGGCTCACTGCAAGCTCCGCCTCCCGCGTTCATGCCATTCTCCCGCCTCAGCCTCTCCGAGTAGCTGGGACTACAGGGGCCTGCCACCATGCCCGCTAATTTTTTGTATTTTTAGTAGAGACAGGGTTTCACCGTGGTCTCGATCTCCTGACCTCGTGATCCGCCCACCTTGGCCTCCCAAACTGCTGGCATTACAAGCATGAGCCTCCACGCCTGGCCTGTTCTTGTTTTTTTGAGACAGAGTTTTGTTCTTTTTGCCCAGGCTGAAGTGGAGTTGAGTGATCTTGGCTCACTGCAATCTCGGCCGCCTGGGCTCAAGCAATTCTCCTGCCTCAGCTTCCCAAGTAGCTGGGATTACAAGTGACAAGTGCGTGCCACCATGCTTGGCTAATTTTTTTTTTTTTTTTTTTTATAGAGATGGGGTTTCACCATGTTGGCCAGGCTGGTCTTGACCTCTTGACCTCAAGTGATCTGCCCGCATTACACACATAAGCCACCGTGCCCAGCCTAGGAGGGGGCTTTTGGAACCCAACTATTGATTCCTTTTAACCCTCATTTGATTTTTTTTTTTTTAAGAGGCAGGGTATCCCTCTGTCGCCCGGCTGGAGTGCAGTGGCATAATCACAGCTCACTGCAGCATTGACCTCCTGGTCTCAAGCAATTCTCTTGCCTCAGCCTCCCGAGTAGCTAGGACTACAGGTGCGCACCACCATGCTCAGCTATTTTTTTTTTCAAGACATGGTCTCACTCTGTCACCCAGGTTGGAGTGCAGTGGCTCAATATCGGCTCACTGCAGCCTCTGCCTCCTGGGTTCGAGTGATTCTCATGCCTCAGCCACCTGAGTAGCTCCGAGTAGCTGGGATTACAGGCATGCACCACCATACCCAGATGATGATGATGATGATGATGATGATGATTATTATTATTATTATTATTTTGAGATGGAGTCTCGCTCCATCACCCAGGCTGGAGGGCAGCGGCAAGATCTCAGCTCACTGCAACCTCCAATTCCCAGATTCAAGCAATTCTCCTGCCTCATCCTCCTGAGTAGCTGGGATTACAGTAGTGTGCCACCACGCCTGGATAACTTTTTTATATCATTTTTTTAGTAGAGATGGGGTTTCTCCATGTTGGCCAGGCTGGTCTTGAACTCCTGACCTCAAGTAATCCACCCGCCTCGGCCTCCCAAAGTGCTGAGATTACAGGCGTGAGCCACTGCACCCGGCCAGTTTTTTGTATTTTTAGTAGAGGGTTTTCACTATCTTGGCCAGGGTGTTCTCAAACTCCTGGCCTCAAGTGATTCGCCCGCCTTGGCCTCCCAATTCTAAGGCCCAAGGCCCCCAAAGTGCTGGGATTACAGGTGTGAGCCCAGGTGTGAGCCACCGCACCCGGCCTTCCCAGCTAATTTTTATATATTTTTTGTGGAGACAGGATCTTGCTATGTTGCCCAGGCTGGTCTCAAACTCCTGGCCTTAAATGACCCTCCTACTGTGGCCTCCCAGTTGCTGGGATTACAGGCATGAGCCACCGTGCCTGGAACCTCATCTGAGTCTTGAAACTAAAATTAACATTCCTTTGACTTTGTCCTTTGGCAGACTGTTTAATCAGTTCTACTGAGCAGGTATTATTTATTTTACAATGTTAAAAAAAAACCTACATTTTTAAACCCTAAAAATAAACTAAAGGAAAAAAATATAAAGCCAACATTCTTCACAGGGATCTCACTACCTTACCAGGCAGCTGGGGTCGATGGGATGCTGAAATATGCCCCCTGCATTCCACCCATTGGCTTTGGTGTTGGTTTTCCCCAGGTCCTCCCTCCCACGGTGGCATAAGGGTTCTGGAATTTCTGCTCAATTTGCTGCTACCCTGGGCTCTGTTTCTGGGCTCACGCAGTTTACTTTCTGACTTTGTCCACACTCCTGCCTCTGCCAGGGCCACTCTCCTACCCATCTCTGCTTAACTTTGTCTCCTTTCTAGCATTTCATACATGGAGAGATCTCAGTGAATGTTCCCAGTCAACTGCAATGGCCTGGCTCCAATGCCTCCTCCTCCAGAAAGCTTTCCTTGATCTCCAGCTCTCCAGCTCCCCACCTAAAAGTCATCCCCTACCTCTGGAGCTCCCACAGCTTCTGGTGATGATGAGGGGGCAGCAATCTGAGGACTTCCCTCGCTGCTCCATTACTAGTCACTTACATAGAGTTGTGCAGGTAGCATCTCAGGGTGATGAAATGTCCCTGCAGTGAGGAGCTAGGCCAGCCCGCCCTGTTCCAGGCCCAGGTCGCCCACTCACGGCCACGGGCTCACTGAAGCCATAGCAACCCTGGGTTGGAGGCACCCCTGTTACCATTTCACACAGTCAAACACAGGCTCAGGGAGGCAATGCCACACCCAAATCCAGTGGCAAGTAAGTGGCAGATCTCAGACTAAAATTTGTTTTTTAGTTTTGTGGGGTTTTCTATATCAGCCTACATCATGCTTTTTTTTAAATCTCTTTTGAGATGGAGTCTTGCTCTGTCGCCCAGGCTGGAGTACAGTGGTGCTATCTCGACTCACTGCAACCTCTCCCTCCTGGGTTCAAGGAAGTCTCCTTCCTCAGCCTCCCCAGTAGCTGGGATTACAGGCATGTGCCACCACGCCTGGCTAATTTTTGTATTTTTAGTAGAGATAGGATTTCGCCATGTTGGCCAGGCTGGTCTCGAACTGCTGACCTCAGGTGATCTGCCCGCCTTGGCCTCCCAAAGTGCTGGGATTACAGGCATGAGCCACTGTGCCCAGCCTGAGCCACTGGGCCTGGCCCATCATGCTTTGACGGGACTAAAATTTGGATTTGCTGGGCGTGGTCACTCGTGCTTGTATTCCCAGCACTTTGGGAGGCTGAGACAGGAGGATCACTTGAGGCCAGGCTTTTGAGACCAGCCTGGGCAACATAGTGAGACCCCACCTTTAAAAAAAAATTGTTTTTTGGCCGGGCGTGGTGGCTCACGCCTGTAATCCCAGCATTTTGGGAGGCCGAGGCAGGCGGATCACGAAGTCAGGAGATCAAGACCATCCTGGCTAACACGGTGAAACTCCGACTCTACTAAAAATATAAAAAATTAGCCGGGCGTGGTGGCAGGCACCTATAGTCCCAGCTACTCGGGAGGCTGAGGCAGGAGAATGGTGTGAACCCGGGAGGCGGAGCTTGCAGTGAGCCAAAATCGCACCACTGTGCTCCAGCCTGGGCAACAGAGTGAGACTCCGTCTCAAAAAAAAAAAATTTTTTTTTTTTTAAATTAGCAGTGGCACACACATGTAGTCCCAGGGACTTAGGAGGCTAAGGTGGGAGGATTGCTTGAGCCCAGGAGCTCAAGGCTGCAGTGAGAGACAGAGCGAGATCCCATCTCTTAAAAAAATAATAATAAAAATATAAGTTGGATCTGATGGATTGCAAAAAACAAGCGCAAAGCACTATATGCTTCTTCCATGGGTCCCACATGGACCGGGAGCCCTTTGAACTCAGGGCCTGGTGCTCCTTGCCCTCTGCCTACTCTCAGTACTCAGCACAGGGCGTTGCTTAGGGTGCGGGCTCCTGGGGGTAGAAGGTCAAGGGCTTTGGCTATAGTCCTGGCATCAAACTTGGGGTGTAATCCCAGTTCTTCCTCAAAATATCAGGTTGGTGCAAAAGTAACTGTGGTTTTCACCATTAAAAGTATGTGGTGTAGGGGGCTAGGGGAGGGATAGCATTAGGAAAAATACCTAATGTAGATCATGGGTTGATGGGTGCAGCAAACCACCATGGCATGTATATACCTATGTAACAAACCTGCACATTCTGCACATGAACGTGTTACCCCAGAACTTAAAGTATATAAAAATAAAAAAAAGAAAAAAAAAAGTAATGTGACCCAGGGCAAGTCACTGCACTTCTCTGGACCTCAAGTTTCCCATCTGTAAACGGGCACAAGAAGGCTCTCCCTACCCAGTGATGAGGGAGAAAATCAAATACCTCTCATGTAAAGAATGCCTCTCCTCCAGTGTCTAGCAGCCAGCACAGGGTCTGCACACAGTAGGCACTCAATATGTTATTTATGATTATTATTATTACTATCATTGTTATTTCAAAACTGCATTTTCTTTTTTTTTCCTTTTTTCCCAGGCTGGAGTGCAGTGGCGCAAATCTCAGCTCACTGCAACCTCCGCCTCCTGGGTTCAAGCGATTCTCCTGCCTCAGCTTCCTGAGTAGCTGGGATTACAGGCACGCACCACCACTTCTGGCTAATTTTTTGTATTTTTAGTAGAGATGGGGTTTCACCATGTTGGCCAGACTGGTCCTGAATTCCTGACCTCAGGTGATCCGCCCGCCTTGGCATCCCAAAGTGCTGGGATTACAAGCATGAGCCACCGTGCCCGGCCAAAACTGCATTTCAATGTTCCCAGTACCCAGGATAAATGAAGCTTTGGATAAATCTGAGCTGTGCCCATTATCTGTGATAAAGAACTGAGTCATCCTCTCCTGCTCCCTGCTCCCAGCGCCAGCACACAGTAGGTGCACAAAGATTGGGTGGGATTGGAAAGCTGCATCCTTTACATGGAGACACTGTTGGGGCCCCGTCCAGCTGGCAAGTGAGTGGGGTCAGATGATATCAAATATTGGGTTGCCCTGAGTTTGGGGCCAGGAAAGAATAATGGCTGGTGTAGGAAGAAGGTGCTGAGAATGAAACTGGATCCAAATGCTGCCTCGACTCCGAGAACCTCCCCTCCTGGGAATACACAGTGAGGTCTGGCTCCTAACAAGGCTTGAGGAAGGGCTCTGCCCACCCGTAATGGAGCAGGCTCTGAGACCTTCAGTGTCCTCTGACCAACCCCTGGCCCAGCCCCTCCTACCTTCACATAGTCGCCTCCAGCCTCTGGCTCTCCAGCAGCCCTGGAAGGAGAAAAGACAAGTGAGCATCCCCAGCCCTGCTTGGCTCCCCAGCTGCCGGTCTCTTGCCTGCCTGCCTGGGGCCAGCACCTGGCCCTTAGGACCCCAGCAGGATCACCCTGAAGGCAGGAGGGGGCACTTATCAGCTGGCCTGGCTCCTCCACTTTCCAGCTGTGCACTCCTAGGCAAGTCCCTTCACCTCTCTGAGCCTGCATTTTGTATCTGTAAATCAGGAATAATGACAGCCTCTGCCTAATGGCGTTGACTCAAGGACTCAGGGCGTGATGAACATTACATGCTTATTATGGAGTCTGCTTCCCAAACCACTTTCTTCACTGGACTCCAGACACCACGCCTCCCTGGTTTTCTTCTTCTTCTGTCTGCCTTCCCTACCCCCTCCTCCCACCCCACCCCCATCATCCCTGACTCTAAACACTGGAGGGCCCCAAGTGGGGATCAGCCCGTCCTCTTACCCTGCACTCACTTCCTAGGGTAGAGTGACCCAGTCACGGCCACTGCCCAGCTGACTGCGGAGCCACTGCCGGTGCTAGAGGGCTACAGAATTGATTCTGCCCCCAGGGTGGAGAGCCTGGAGAGGCCAGAGGCCAGAGATGGCTGTTTTTCCTTCCTTCCTCCTGAGGGCCACCGTGAACCACTCCCCCCACCGCATGGCCTTAAATGCTACCCCTACCCTCAGGCAGCCTGGACCTGCCCCTCCAACCCCAGACTTGGCAACCCAACTACCTCCTGGACGCCTCCCCTTGGATATCTGAAGGCCATCTACAACTTGTGTATCCAAAGCAGAACTGTGGCTCCTCCCTGCCCCCTCCCCATCTTCCCCATCTCAGCTGATGTCAGTTTCCTCTTTCCTGCAGCTTTGGCCAAAAACCTTGTGGTCCTTTGTGCCCCCTCTTCCATTCAGCTCCACACCCAGTCCACCAGGAAATCCTGCCGCTCCGCCGTCAGAATCCTCTCCGCATGTCCACCCCGTCCCCAAAGTGGGGCCACCCTCGTGTCTCCAGTGGAGCAGAGGAGCCTTCCCTCGGGCTCCGTGTCCACTGCCACCCACAGTCAGCTTCTGCCCCAAGGCCAGAAGGCACCTAAGCTTACAACCTAAGCATTTGATGGCAAACGAACCATCCTCAGCCCTTCAGCAGCTCCCATCTCTAGAAGAACAAAATCTAAACTCCTCTCCATGGCCATGCAATTTATCATCCAAACCAGAACTTTTCTTCCTTTGTGAGAGTAAAGACGGTACCATGATTATGCCAGAAAAACAGGCATAAATTGGCTCATCTGTTCTCCAACCCACAAGGCCCTGTGTGGCCTGCTGGTACCCGACAGCCACCCTGCCAACCCTCCAGGCTGTCTCCCTTGCACCTCATGTCCCTTATTCTGCCTCTGCCCCACCCTCCTTGGCAACTTGTTCCGGCCACAGGGCCTTCGCACTTGCTGTTCCCTCTGCCTGGAATGCTCTTCCCCAAGGGCTTCATGAAGCTTGTCCCTCCTCCCTCTTTATTCAGGGCTTTGCTTAATGTCACCTCTTCGGAGAAGCCTTCCCTGACCCCCCAACCTTGAATAGTCCCTCGTTTCTTCACTCTGTGTTCCCAACCCTACTTTATTTTCAATTTTTGCAATTTCTGCCTGAAATGGCCACTTCATATTTATTTGTTGACTTAATTATCTGATGCCCTTATGAGAGTGTTGACTTTGTCTAAATCACCACTGAGACCCAGTCCCCAACACAGTGCCTGCAGGAGCTCAAGAAATATTGCTTAAAGAAAAATTAGCCGGGCGTGGCAGTGAACGCCTGTAATCCTGGCTACTTGGGACGCTGAGGCAGGAGAATCACTTGAACCCAAGAAGAAGAGGTTGAAAGAAAGAAATATTGCTTAAAGGGATGCATGAATAGTAAAGAGCCAATTTTAATTGTTGATCGCTGTCATCATTAATTTTGTTAGGCTGGGTCCAGGTTCTCTGGTTAAGAAAGGCCTCAGCCTTCCCATCTGCAAAATGGGGAGGGGAGTCAAATATTGGACCTCCTCCTCAAATACAGGAGCCTAGTATTTACAAACAAAAGAAAGCTGAGATAAAAAATAAAATTGTGAGTTCCCCCAATCCTAAAGCCAAAAGCTCCTCCTTAAGACGTTGTCTGATAGCCCTCCCTGTTCTAACATACTAGGGTTCTTCATTGCTAATCTTCTCTCCTAGAAAGCCCTAGCTGGTAACTAACCACAGTCCCTCAAGCTACAGCCCAGCAACAGTAGGCTTTTGGGTTCTCTCTGTCCAGCAGCAGTGGGAGTGAGGTAGAGTAGGGACCCCTCCCCCAGCCACCTCCGCCCACTCTTCCCGGGTGAGGCATCCCATCCCAACATTTCCTGCTATTCAGGCCCGGAAATCCTCCCACTGCTGGGAACAGATTGGCCAGGACACTGGATCAACCCAGCGCTTCCTCCTGCTTCCTGTACTTCCCCTCGGGCTCTGGGACAGGGGCAGAGCCTTGGAGACAGGGTGCCTGCACAAGAGATCAGGCCTGACTAGGGTGGCCAGAGCCTATAGGGGTGCTCAGGGCAGAGGACCAGCTCAGGGAAGCTGAGGCTCTGGGGCCACTCTTTCGCCCCATGGCCTCACCATGGGGTGGCGCTACAACACTCTGACATGTCCAAGACACAATCACCATGTCCAGTTACAATCCGCTGCCATCACTTGCCTGGACTATCACCACCACCTCCCACTGGCTTCCCTGCCTCCATCTGTGTCCCTGAGACCTATTCTCCCCGCACAGCAGCCACAGCAGTCCTGTTCAAAGGAAGGCCAGATCACAGCTTTCCTCTGCTCCAACCCACTTGCGTGGCCCCCCAGCTTCACTCACAGTAAGAGCCAAGGTCCTGGAAAACAGCCTTGCACACTGACCCCATGGCCCACCACACTCCCCCTCACCTGCGCTGCTCCATCTCCCCCACCGCACCTCAGGGTCTTTGCACTTTCTATTCCTGCTGCCTGGAATATTTTTCCGGCAGATATCCCCTGGGTTCCCTCCCTCCTGCTCGTTTTTGTTGTTGTTGAGATGGAGTCTCGCTCCATCGCCCAGGCTGGAGTACAGTGGTGCGATCTTGGCTGACTGCAACCTCCGCCTCCCGTGTCCAAGCGATTCTCCTGCCTCAGCCTCCCAAGTAGCTGGGATTACAGGTGACCACCACCACGCCGGGCTAATTTTTTGTATTTTTAGCAGAGATGGGGTTTCGCCATGTTGGCCAGGCTGGTCTTGAACTCCTGACCTCAGGTGATCTGCTTGCCTCAGCCCCCCAAAAAGTGCTGGGATTACAGGCATGAGCCACCATGCCTGGCCCTTCAGTTCTTTTTTTTGAGACAGAGTCTCACTCTGTCATCTAGGCTGGGATGCAGTGGTGAGATCATGGCCACCATAGCCTCGACCTCCTGGCTGGAGCGATCCTCCCGTCTCGGCCTCCCAAAGTGCTGGGATTACAGGTGTGAGCAACCTCACCCAACCCCTCCTTCAGTTCTTCACTAAAATGTCCCCTTCTCAGCAAGGCCTTCCCTGGCCACCCTTTCTGAAAGTGTGATCTTCCTCCACTACCACATTCCCTTCCCTGCTTAATTCTGCCCTGACCCTCATCTGACTTAGCACGCATTTCCTCTCATGCAGGGACTAGCTCCTCTCACTAGAATGTCAGCCCCACAAGGACAAGGGTTTGTGTTTCTGTCTAGACAATGTCAGGAACCATCAGGAACTTAGTAAATATATTTTTTTGAATGAATGAATGAGTGTCACAGCAGCCCCCTGCAGCCCTGAGGACAAAGTCTAGTCCTCCTGGCTGGGCCATCTGTGACCCAGCCTCTGCTGGTCAAATCTCTTCTCTCTCCTCTCCCTTCCTTGCACTCTGGCCTCCTCAAACTTCCTCCAAAGAGCTCCACCCCCTGCAGCCTCAGGGCCTTTGCACGTGCTGTTCCCTCTGCCTAGAATGTCTTCGCTCCCTTTTGGCTAGGGTCATTCCTACTCAGCCTTCAGAGTTCAGTTTGCTTGGGGATTTCTAGAAAACTCTCCCTCCCATTGTAATGATCAAATCCAGGAATCAAAGCATCCATTTTTAAAACTCAGCTCCACTAATTAATTTATTTATTCCTCATTTTACAAACCTAAAAGAGACTTCTCCTGCCATATTAGTGGTGAAATCAATTAATAAATAATAGTGACAATTGAGCTAAATCAGTCCCATTAATCATCAGCATTAATTATTTAAATAACCAAGCCCTTTCACTGCCTGTATTAACTGATTTGTTCTGATAACTGATACCACTTATTGCATACATTAGCTTAATTAATTGGATTAATGAGCAGCAATTAAAGCCCATTATCCTTATTTTCCCAATGCATGTTTAAATCTGAGCTTCACCCTCAGGGCCTTCATCCTGGGCCAGAAGGAAGGGTGACGTTCCCCCAGGGGCCCTGTAGGAGAAGGGGTGGGGAGAGGCTGCCATCCTGCCCCACCCTGGCCCTCTTTCATGATAGTGACCTGGTCCTCTGCATAGGCCTGTCTGCTCTCTCTCCCTGTCTGTTCCCTTGGGCCTTGAGGCCTGGACATACGTCCTCAAGTGGAGACCTCCCCAACCTCTGCCACCTGCCTTTCAGCTTTTCCCCTGCCTCTGATCCCTGGCTCCCTGCCTTCCCTCTCTGAAGCTCAACTTCGTCATCTGTAAAGTGGGCACATTATAACTATCTTCCCAGAGGGGCTGTGAGGACCACATGAGAAGGAGGGGTGCAAGGTTCCCTGGCCCATGTGGGGCTCCTCTTGTTGCTCCAGACTCCACTCATGAAGATCTGCCACCCTCCCACCATGCCCCTCCTGGGGGGCTGAAGTTTCTTTCCTTCCTGTTTTTGTTTGTTTGTTTGTTTGTTTTGAGATGGAGTCTTGCTCTGTTGCCCAGGCTCGAGTGCAGTGTCATGATCTCGGCTCACTGCAACCTCTGCCTCCTGGGTTCAAGTGATTCTCTTGCCTCAGCCTCCTGAGTAGCTGGGACTACAGGTGTGCGCCACCACGCCCGGCTAGTTTTTGTATTTTTAGTAGAGATGGGGTTTCACCATGTTGGCCAGGCTGGTCTTGAACTCCTGGCATCAGGTGATCCACCTGCCTTGGCCTCCCAAAGTGCTGGGGTTACAGGCGTGAGCCCTGTGCCCAGCCTCTTTCCTTCCTTCACGCCCATCTTCACTCACCCACCGCAGAGAAGCAACAGGTACCTGCCTGCTCTGAGCTTCTCAGTCCTTAAAGGCCCTGGGCAAAAAGAGCTGGGTGGAAAGCCCCGTCTCTCCCAGGACACCAGCCATGGGGCCTGTGGGATTCCCTGCCGGGAAGGCTCTTGGCTTTAGCCCTGCCCCACTCCCCAAGATGGGCCACCATTGTGCCCAGCACATTCTGCTCCCTCTCCACCGTCTGGAGCCCTCAGTTTTCCTGAGTGGGCTGCAGTGTCCAGCAGGAGCTCAGGACGGGCGACAGCCTTGTGAGGAGAAGGCAGAGCAGGGGCCATTCTTCCCAGAGCGGAGCTGAGGATGCTGGGCCCTGACAGCTGCCACCCAAGTCTCAAAACCTGCCAAAGAAGAGAGAAAAGAAAAGGCATCTACTGAGTGCTAGTGGATGAGGGAACGCCTGGATCTCGAAGCCCCATTTTACAGGGGAGAAAACTGAAGCTTGTAACTTGACCCAGGGCATGCAGCTGCTCAGACTAGAACCAGATGGCCTGATGTCTAATTCCCTGCTCTGTTCCTTACATGGGTGGACTCCCCCAGACATTGGGAGCCACTTCTGGGTGCAGAGGAGGTGAAGCTAGAGAGGGAAGGCAAAGAAACAGACAAACAAAAAAACAACATTTCAACCAGAGCCCAGAACCAATGTCAGGAAGAGGAAATGGGGTGGAGCCTGAGAGGGCCCTCGGCTGGGAGGTAGGAAGTGGTGTGGCTCTGGGCAAGTCCCTCTCATCAGGCCTCAGTTTCCCTTTCTACAGCATGAGTAGCTCCTGTTTACTGGTACTTGCCTGGGCCAAGCCCAGAATAAATGCTCCACCTGACATATCCCGTCCTCACAGTGACTCTATGAAGCAGGTGCTGTCACTGTTCTCAATTTACTGATGGGGAAACTAAGGCTCAGAGAAGAAAAGGGACTGGCTCAAGGTCACACAGTCAGTGGGCCTCTGAGCTACTGCTGTACCTGACCCCTATCCTCCCCAGCCCTCACCCCATGCAGGTCCAGCAGCCTGCAACTGGGTCCCCTGGGGGTTTGGGGGGATGTGGATCCAGCTAGGGGTCGGGGGAACAGCCCATCCTTCCCAAGCCAGCCCGGTTCCCACAGCCCAAGGCGTCCGGGGGTCTCAAGGACTGTGAGAAAGTCTCCACAGGAAATGAGAGCCAGGAGCAGCTGGGCCCCTTCGGAAGACAAGGACTAGCCTCCCAGAGTCTGAAGAGGCTGCACAGACACGGCCCACCACGACCCCCACCCCTGGTGGGTAATCGCTACCAGATGCCCAGCAGCTGACGTCACCCTGCAGGGCCGAGAGGGTCGTGGGACTCTGGGGAGAGTTGGGAATTCTTGGACCAGAATCAACATTCCAAAAGGAAATGGAGTGGTGGGGGGAGTATCCTGGCCTGTTTTCAGTGCCTGGCACCAGGGCTGGGGAAGGGGCAACACAGGGTACCCCTGGTTCTCAAGTCTCCATTTCCTTCCGAACAGCCCCTTGGGAGTGAGGGTAGGGGCTTGGATCTCTAGGTGGGAGGCAAACGACACTCAGATGAGGCACTAAAAAGCGACACAGAACAGCAATCAGATCCTCCTAAAAGTTCGAGGCTGCAGCAAGCTATGATCGAGCCGCTGCACTCCAGCCTGGGCAACAGAATAAAGCCCCTGTCTCAAAAAAACATCAAACACAGAAAAGATTCTCCTAAAAAGAGGTCTTTTAACAACATAAGTCACAGTGGGGCCTGCCGCTGCTCAAGGCCAGCAATGGCTCCCGTTTTGCTCAGAGCCAAAGCCAGGTCCTTGCTGGGCTCTTCCAGGCCCTACGTTATCTGCTCCCATTTCCATCCCAGCCTCCCAGCCCACCCCTCCCTGTCCTCCCCACCTTGCTCTGCCCCGGCCACAGTGGTCTCTACTGTTCCCCAAACATGCCACGTCAGGGCCTTTATACACGCTGTTCCCTTGGCCGGGTATGCTCCTTCCCAGCCAGCAAGAGGGTTTGTCCCTTCGTCTCCTTTGTTCAAACACCACTTCCTCACTGAGCCTTTCTTTCTGGCTAACCTTCTTAAACTGGCACCACCAGCCACTCCCCACTTTCGCCAACCAATTCTAGAGCTGATTTTAAATTTTCTCGGTAAGGCTTTTCTCTTCTAGTCGACCACAGAACTCATTTATCTTGTCTATCTTCTGTCTCCCCTGCCCTGGAATGGGGACTCCATGAGGGCAGGGTTTTGTCTGCCATGCTCACTGCTATCTCCCAGGACCTAGAACAGTGTCTGAGGCATAGCTGTACCTCAGTCAAAATGAAAATGAATATCATTCCCATTCAACTAACTGCATCAACTCAAGCAAGTTATTAGCCTCACAAAAATCTCAACATCTTCATCTGTAAAATGGGCTCCTTTCCAGGGAGTCATGGGAAGTCATTTGAAATAATGGTAGAAAAAGCTGGCTGGGTGCGGTGGCTCACGCCTGTAATCCCAGCATTTTGGGAGACTGAGGTGGGCAGATCACCTGAGGTCAGGAGTTCAAGATCAGCCTGACCAACATGGAGAAACTACGTCTCTACTAAAAACACACACACAAAAAAAAAATTAGCCAGGTGTGGTGGCGCATGCCTGTAATCCCAGCTACTCGGGAGGCTGAGGCAGAAGAATTGCTTGAACCCAGGAGGCGGAGGTTGCGGTCAGCCGAGATCACACCATTGCACCCCAGCCTGGGCAACAAGAGCAAAACTCCATCTCGAAAAAAAAAAAAAAAAAAAAAAGAAATAAAGAAAAAACAAAAGGAAAAACTTTGAGATTTTTACTTGCAGGAGGGGAAATGTGACCTAGTGGTTTAGAGCTTGGGCTTAGTCAGGCCTGGGATCAAATAGTGAGGCCTGACACCCAATTTCTCTGTGACCCCAGGAGAGTCCCTTCCCCTCTCTGAGCCTCAGTCTCCTCACTGGCAAAATGGAGCAAGTAGAGGCTCCCACCTCACACCCCAGTCTAGTGTTGAGCTAGACAACACCTGTCAGGTGCTTGCTGGTTGTCAGCTGGTGATCATGCCTGGTGGGACCCTCGCCTGACAATTCCAGTGTGGGTAGGCGTGGGGTAGGGAGTGCTGGGGCTTCCTGTCCCTCTCTAGGCCTCTGCTTCCTCCTCTGTAAGATGGATTGAGGAGGGAGGGTGCCTCTCTCGGACCTGCAGAAGACTGAGGGTCCTTGGGAGGTAGGGGGCAGGCTAGGCTGGTGCTTTCCTTTTTTAGCCGGGGGAGCTAAAGGTCCCTCCTCCCTCCTTCCTCTTCATCCCCATGATCTCAGCAGGGAACAGGACACCAGGAAACTCCTGCAGCCTCACCTCTTCCCCTTCCTTCCTCCTGCTCCAGGTGCACCCTGCCTCCCCGGGGTGGGGGAGGGACACTGTCTCCCCAGCTTAGGCCTGGGATGGCCTCCTCTAGACACTCAGGAACAGGGCCCCCGAACTTGCTCACTGGCATTTCCCAAATGTCCTCCCCAAACTGAATGGATCCTCAGAGACCATCTCAGGCCCATCTGGGCTACTGGGGAGACTAAGGACCAGAATGGGGCAAGGCTAGTCTGAGATCTCATGGGCCAGGCTGCTCCCCTGACTCCAGGGCACAGGGTTGAGGTTCAGGGACTTCTGGAAGGAATGTTCAACAGTCCCTGGAGGGCAGATGGAGCACTGGGTCCCGGGGCACCAGAAGGGGGCTCAATCTGGTCTGCTAACCCCATCCTCCTCGGGACACTCCAGATGCTGGAGGGGAAGAGTCTCTTCATTTCCTCGGTCAGCTCCTGGCTAAGCATGATGCCAGAGGCACTGTTAGGCCCACCAGGGCTCTGTCCACAGGGGAAGAAGGCTTGGGCTGGGTCCTGGACTTGCCATTCTCAAGGTTTCTCAAGACCACCTTTCTCAGCGGCCCTGGCCCTGCTGGAGAGGAATGTGCTGCCCAGGTATTAAGAGCATGGGCCAGGAAGCTGGGTTTAAACCCTGGTTCTGACGCTCACTGGCTGTGTCAAACTCGGCAGGCAAATCTTTCTTTCCTCATCTATAAAATGGGGGTGATAGTAGTACCTCCCTTCTGGGGCTGTTGTGTAGAGTAGATAAGCAGATGCCTGACCTGCGGTGACAAAGTTACACCCAAAGAAAACTGGCTTAGAAAAGTCCCTGATGCTAACCCCGCCCCCAAATTTGTCAGTTGCCCCAGGGGTGCAGATTTCCTCCTTCGACCTCTCCTGCTCCCCGCTGGCCCTCCCCAGGCCCAGCTCGGTCACTCACCCTCGGGACCCCAGCGCGGGGCACCTTCGGCCCACAGCAGTCATGCTTCCCCCGCTGTCGCCGCCGGCAGCCCGGGGACCTCCTAAGCCCAGCGGCTCCTGCCTTTCTCGGGCCACTGAGCTGCAGAGTTCAGTGCCGGACTCCGGGGGCGGAGACTGACCTGTAGACCACGCCCCCCAGACACGCCCCTGCACTCCTTGTCTGGCCCCACTCCACCGCCTACTCCACCGGCGGGGAAGGACGCTCTCCGCCTCGAACACGGCCCTCCGCCTGCGGTCTCGCTCCGCCCCCTCCCCATCAGTCAGTGTCGGGAAGGCCTCGCCCCCTAGCACACCCCTCCGCCTCGCCCGCCCGGCTCCAACGCTCGCTTCCCCAGCAGCTCTCCGCGCAGCCTGAGGTAGGCCACGCCCCTAGACACGCCCTCAACTCCGCCTCGCCTCGCCCCACCCCGCCCCGCCCCGCTCCCGCGAAACTCGGCTTCCCTGGGTGGGAGGGGCCAGGCTCCTAGTGCAGTCTCATACCTTGGGGTGTCTTAGAACGCCCCAGGACCCATCATCAAGCCCTCTCAGCTACATACAATCCTTGGTCCTCTACTCCCGAATGAGGACGAATGTAGGAGGGGATGACAGAAGGCAGCCAGGGATGGTGGAAAAACATGAGTTCTATTAATCGTAAATACAGCATTCCCATTTACTGAGTGCAGCATGCCAGCCACTGTGTTGAGATTTTACAGGTATGTTATTCTTGAATCCTCACCACAACCCGACCAGGTAGATGCTATTGTTACGTCCATTTATCAGATGAGAAACTGAGGCTCCAAGAGAGGAAGAGATTTGTCCAGTCATGCAGCCAGTAAGAGGCAGCATCTGGACTGGATTCACTCTACCCCTTTACATGGTCCTCCTCACTGATCAGGGGTCTAGGCAATTACAGCTCAGAGACAGAGGCTGTGCTTGGTGTCTCAGGAAAAAGCTGCTCAAGAAAGTTACCAGAAAAAAACAAAAGAAAGAAAGGTCCCAGAACTCTGGCCCTACAATTACTTTTGCTCAGCTGGCTTTTTTTTTTTTTTTTTTTTTTTTGAGTTGGAGTCTCACTTTGTCGCTCAGGCTGGAGTGTGCAATGGCGCGATCTTGGGTCACTGCAACCTCTGCCTCCCAGGTTCAAGCAATTCTGCTGCCTCAGCCTCCCCAGTAGCTGGGATTACAGGTGCCTGCCGCCACACCCGGCTAATTTTTGTATTTTTAGTAGAGATAGGGTTTCACCATGTTGGTCAGACTGGTCTCTTTCGCCAGGCTGGTCTCGAACTCCTGACCTTGTGATCTGCCTACCTCGGCCACCCAAAGTGTTGGGATTACAGGCGTGAGCCACTGCGCCCGGCCAGCTGACTTTTTTTCTTTATTTCAACAGGCACATGTGACTGGTGTGTTGAGACAAAGGTTCTAAGGATTGAAAAGCCGGGGACTCCTTTGGCTGGGATTGAGGGGTCTCCCGAGGTGTGAAAGGCATGGCCCTAGGATTGAGAAGGTGGTGAGTCTAATGTGGTACATAAGTGTGCAGCCTCTGGAAGCAAGCAGATTCCTGCTCAAATCCCAGTTCTGTGTAACCTTGGCTGAGTCTCAGTTTCCCAATCTGTAAGTGGGGCTAATAATTGAATCTTTTTTTTTTTTTTCAAGACTGAGTCTTGCTCTGTTGCCCAGTCTGGAGTACAGTGGTGTGATCTTGGCTCACTGCAACCTCCACCTCCCAAGTTCAAGCAATTCTCGTGCCTCCACCTCCTGAGTAACTGGGACTACAGGCACGCACCACCACGCCCTGCTAGTTTTTGTATTTTTAGTAGAGACGGGGTTTTACCATGTTAGCCAGGCTGTTTTCAAACTCCTAGCCTCCCAAAATACTGGGATTACAGGCATGAGCCACCGCACCCAGCCTTAATGATTGAATCTTCTATGGAGTTTTCAGTGAGATACTTGTTTTGATACCCAGTAAAAATGCTTACTAAATGGGAGCTATTGTCCTATCATCACAATTTGTATTTTTACATGAACTCAACTCACCCTATAACCAAATTAAGCTGACAAATGGTTTTCTAGACTAGGTGGAGGTATTGTCCAGCAGAACTAATGGTGATGATTTGCGTGAGGGGGTTCAGGGCAGGGGTCTAGTGACTGGGTTTAGGACCCATCCAGCAGCTGAGGGCCCATGCTAGAGGCTGACTGGGACTTTGGAGGCAGGGGGTCTCGGTTCACATGCTGGCTTTGTCATTAGCAAATATGCACCCTGACTGAGGCAGATGATGTCACTCTGTGAATCTCAGCTTCCTCATCTGTCCTATGGAAACAGTAACAGTCTCTCCTTGCCAGTTTTCTTTTGCTAATTACAAGTAAAGGGTTTAGCACAGTACCTGGTCTACAGTAAGCACCTGGTCAATGTGTAGGTTTTTTTCTTTTTAACCCAGATGTGTACTGGGTTAAAAAGAAGCCCGGGCCTGGTGGCTCACATCTGTAATCCCAGCACTTTGGGAGGCCGAGGCAGACAGATCACCTGAGGTCAGGAGTTCGAGGCCAGCCTGGACAACATGGTGAAATCCTGTCTCTACTAAAAATACAAAAATTAGCCAAGAGTGGTGTTGGGCGCCTGTAGTCCCAGCTACTCGGGGGGCTGAGGTAGGAGAATTGCTTGGACCCGGGAGGCAGAGGTTGCAGTGAACCGGGATCGCACCACTGCACTCCAGCCTGAGAGACAGAGCCACACTCTGTGTCAAAAAAAAAAAAAAAAAGAAAAAGAAAAAGAAAAAAACAGAAGCCATCCCTGCAGGTCCCAACCAGCCCCTGGGCACCTACCTTTCTGAGTGCACGTCCCTGGGAGGTCTCTCCTCTTCTACGTCTCCTGTGGGGACCTCAGGCTTTCTGATGGGGTCTACCTCCACTGCTGAAGGGTTGGGTTCCATTGCTGGGGTGTCCTCTAGAGGGCCAGTGGCCTTCACCATCACCTCTTTGGCTGCCTCCAAGCCTGGGGGGTCGGGTACACCTCCGGGTACCAAGTTGGGCTTGGGACCCGCCTCCTGGGCCTGCCGGGCAGCCTGTGAGTTCTGTGCTTTCTTGATGCTGGGGCGAGGCATGGTGCCCATGTGGCTGTACATGTCACTGGAGCGGGCATAGGCTGGGGGACTCTTGGGCACCGTCACCATGTCATCCTGCGTGGCTTCAAAGGTGTCAGGCTCCAAATGGGACTGCCTACTGATGGAAGCTGAGGATCGTCTCAGAGTGAAGGATCGAGGGAGGTTGGAGAGACTCCCAAAGCCCTTGAACTTGAAGAACTCTAGCAGAGGGGAAGGGAAGGAAAAGAAGTTAATGACAATGTCAACGTCAATGATAATAATGAACAATTCCTGCAGTTTCACTCGGTGAGGGGCTGAAGAGGGCTGGCGGTTTCCCGGACACCCCTTCTAAAATTGTTAACACACCCCTAGAAGTGGTATAAGATGGGAGCTTTGGGGTCACGTGGCCCTGGACTTGAATTCCTGCTCTTTCACATCCTAGCTGTGTGACCTTAGGCAAGTCACTTGACCTCTCTAAGCTTAGCCTCATTCTCCACATCAGTAAAATAGAGATTCTAGCACCTACCCACTAGGGCAATGTGAGAATTACAGAAAAGCTTAGGCCAGGCGTGGTGGCTCATGCCTGTAATCCCAGCACTTTGGGAGGCCGAGGCGGGTGGATCACCTGAGGTCAGGCGTTCGAGACCAGCCTGGACAACATGATGAAACCCCTTCTCTACTAACAATACAAACATTAGCCGGGTGTGGTGGCGCACCTGTAATCCCAGCTTCTTGGGAGGCTGAGGCAGGAGAATTGCTTGAACCCGGGAGGCGGAGGTTGCAGTGAGCCGAGACTGCACCGTTGCACTCCAGCCTGGGCAATAAGAGCAAAACTCCGTCTCAAAATTAAAAAGAAAAAGAAAGAAAAGCTTATAAATAACATGCTTAACATGGTGCGTGGCACACAGAATAGTCTCAATCAGAATTAGCAAAGATGATGATGATGATGATGATGATGATGATGATGATAAATGTCTCTCAGCTGGGTGAGGTGGCGGCTCACACCTGTCATCCCAACACTTTGGAAAGATGAGCCAGGAGGACTGCTTGAGGTCAAGAGTTCAAAACCAGCCTCAGCAACATAGCAAGACCCTGTCTCTACAAAAAATAAAAAAGTAAGGCCTGGTGCCATGGCTTATGCCTATGATCCCAGCACTTTGGGAGGCTGAGGCGGGCAGATCATCTGAGGTCAGGAGTTCGAGACCAGCCTGGTCAACATGGTGAAACCCTGTCTCTACTAAAAATACAAAAATTAGCCGGGCATGGTGCATGCCTGTAATCCCAGCTACTTGGGAGGCTGAGGCAGGATAATAGCCTGAATCCTGGAGGTGGAGGTTGCAGTGAGCCGAGATTGTGCCATTGCACTCCAGCCTGGGTGACAAGAGTGAGACTCCATCTCAAAATAAATAAATAAATAAATAAAAATAAAAAGTTAGCTGGACGTGCTGGTGTGTGCCTGTAATCCCAGCTACTTGGGAGGCTGAGGCAGGAGGATGGCTTGAAACCAGGAGTTCAAGGTTGCCGTGCACTATGATGGCACCACTGCACTCCAGCCTGAGCAACAGGGCAAGAGCCTGTCTCTAATAGCAATAATTATTTATTTATTATTTTTTCTTTTGAGACAGAGTCTCGCTCTGTCACCCAGGCTGGAGTGCAGTGTTGCAATCCTGGCTCACTGCAACCTCCACCTTCTGGGTTCAAGCGATTCTCCTGCCTCAGCCTCCCGAGTAGCTGGGATTACAGGCAAGTGCCACCACGCCCAACTGGTTTTTGTATTTTTAGTAGAGACAGGGTTTCACCATGTTGGCCAGGCTAGTCTCAAACTCCTGACCTCAAGGGATCCACCCACCTCGGCCTCCCAAAGTGTTGGGATTACAGGGGTGAGCCACCGTGCCTGGCCACTAATAATAATAATTTAAAATTTTCTGAAAATGATTCTGCATCTGCCAAATGTGCTGCATGAATTCTCAGCATAACTCAGTGACACAGTTTAATCCCCATTTTCCAGATGCGAAAATTGAGATTCAGAGCAGTGTAATGAACCGAGCTCACACTGCTGGTAGGTGGAGCAGGTGTGCGTGTTTTGTGCTCGTGTAGGGGGTTGGGGAGTGTTCCAGCCAGCCTCTGTGCACCTGGGGTGGGGGTGGAATGAGGAGGGGGTTGTTGCGAGCCTGAGGGTCGCACTGTCTGTGGTTCTCTCCTTCCTGTCAGCTGAGCCCAGCTCCAGACTCAAGAGGAACGGCTGGGGTGATACCATCTCCTGGTTTCTGCGGGGGTGTATGTGAGTTCCCTCCCCCTGCCCCCAGCTGTGGGACTGTCCCTTCTCACAGCC
Organism: Pan troglodytes; assembly: GCF_028858775.2. Taxonomy (NCBI): domain Eukaryota; kingdom Metazoa; phylum Chordata; class Mammalia; order Primates; family Hominidae; genus Pan; species Pan troglodytes. Next base: position 10,679,531 of record NC_072409.2, on the reverse strand, counting down.
ACCACCAACTGACTTCCCCACAGCCTCCAGATGAGCAAAAAGGTAAAACTCCGGCATTTTCCACATCCTCAGCATCCTCCACCTCCTCAGCTGTTCGCACCCGTGCTGGGATGCAGGTAGGATGCCCCCAGTTGACAAGGGAGGAAACTGAGGCCCAGCAATGGGGAGGGACTCCCCCAAGGTCACACAGCAAGGCCATGGCTGAGCCTGGACACAGGCCCAGGGCTCAGCACAGCTGGGTCAGTGCTCAGGGGTTTGCTTCCCAGCCCTGCCGGCCCTATTTGGTTATTGCCTTGGTCTCCTGAGAAACGTGTCGGCAAATGTGGCTGCTCTGCCCTTCTGCTGCATGCGGTGGGGGTGGAAATTGCATCAGTGGCCAGAGGGAGGACCCCCAACCGCCTTCTTTCTCAGCACCACTGGTTTTACCTCCTGGGCACCAGACGTTTGGAGGAGATAGTGGGGGCTGGGAGGGAAACTGAGGCCCAGAGTCCAGGGTCTGGGATTGGGCCCTGCTCAATAGCCCGTGTGACCTCAAGCAAGTCTCTGGGCCTCAGCGTTGCCATCTGGGAAATGCAGTCATAATCGCCTCAGCATTGCCATCTGGGAAATGCAGTCACAATCACTGCCCTTTATGCCACACGTCCCCCACCCTGGTGGGGTCAGATCAAAGGAATCAGGAGACAGAAAAAGTTTGCTGGGACTGGGAAGGACAGACACAGGAAAACAGAGCAGTGGGCAAGTGTGGCCCCTCACCCTGGAGCCTGATTCTAGTACCTCTGTGCTCTTTCCCCACCCAAGTGTTGGGTCCCAGCCTCACTGCTGTTGGGAATGTGGGACAGCATCCCATGACACCCCCATCCCCCTGCCGCCCCAGTAAATTCCCACCTGGGATCCCATGACGCCCCCATCCCCCTGCCGCCCCAGTAACTCCCCACTTGGGATCCCATGACGCCCCCATCCGCCTGCCGCCCCAGTAACTCCCCACCTGGGATCCCATGATGCCCCCATCCCTCTGCTGCCCCAGTAACTCCCCACCTGGGATCCCATGATGCCCCCATCCCTCTGCTGCCCCAGTAACTCCCCACCTGGGATCCCATGTGAGCCCAGGCCTGCGGGCAGGGGATGGAGTGTGCGAATGCCTCCCCTGCCCGGCCGCGAGGTCAGAGACAGCCAGAGACACAGTGGACTGCAGAGATCGAGAGACGCGGTGGGGAGACAAAGAGACGGATAAAGAGAAGCACAGAGATGGAGAACGAAGTCAGTCAGAGAGAGAGACAGAGATGCTGGGCCAGAGTGACAGCCAGAAAGCCACGGGATGCCCAGAAGCAGAGACGTCTGCAGAGAGACAGTGATGGACAAAGAGAAACAGAAACAAGGCGGGAAACAGGAGGATCGCTTGAACCCAGGAGATCGAGACCAGCCTGGGCAACAAAGTGAGACCCCACCCCGGTCTCTACAAAAAAAAAAAATCAGTTGTATTTTACTTTATTTATTTACTTATTTTTTGAGATGCAGTCTCGCTGTGTCGCCCAGACTGGAGTGCAGTGGTGCAATCTCTGCTCACTGCAATCTCCACCTCCTGGGTTCAAGCGTTTCTTCTGCCTCAGCCTCCTGAGTAGCTGGGATTACAGGTGCGTGTCACCATACCCAGCTAATTTTTTGTATTTTTAGTAGAGAGGGGTTTCACCATGTTGGCCAGGCTGGTCTCGAACTCCTGACCTCAGGTGATCCACCAGCCTCGGCCTCCCAAAGTGCTGGGATTACAGGCGTGAGCCACCACTGCACCTGGCCAAAAAAAAAAGAAAATTTGATTGTGCCTGGAGTCCTAGCTATTTGCCTAGCTTCTTAGGAGGCTGAGGTGGGAGGATCAGTTGAGCCTGGGAAGTCAAGGCTGCAGTGAGCCGAGATTGTGCCACTGCACTCCAGCCTGGGTGACAGAGACACTGGTGTCCAAAAGTAAAAAACAAAAAAAAGAAAAAGAGTGAGAGAGAGAAAAACAGAAATGAGACAGTGATGAAGAAACAGATGCAGAGAGAGGCCCAGAGGAGAGCCAGGGATGAAGGACAGTGCAGACGGCACCCCACACTCACTGAACTTTTTGCTGGTCTTCTTGGTCCCCTCTGTCATCTTGGCAAGTTGTGTGAAGCCCTTGGCCAGCTTGCGAGTGGCCACTCAAGGCTCTGGACATCAAAGTTGAGGTGCCTCTCCCACCTCCCCTTCCCCTTTCTCTTACTCGCTTCCTCTGTGTATTTTTAAACCAGTGAAACTCCCACAGCTCCACCCTCCCCACCCTCTCCGCAGGGGGCGGGGGCTGGGGCCTCTCCTAGCCCCAGCCCCTGTGGGCCGCCTCCTTGGCCTCAGCAGCAGGGGCAGGGGGCAGACGGCAAGCCCGTGGGACCTGGAAGGTCTAAGGAGCAGGCCGCAGGCTCTGGGAACGGAGCCCAGTGGGCTGGGGGCCGCTGGGGACCTGCCAACAGCTGTCAGGGGGCCTGGCCATCAGGCTGGGAAGGTGAGGGGAGTCAGGCCTGTGTGCAGGGCAGTTGCTTCTCAGCCTCTGTACCCAGGAGAGGGACTGGCAGCCGCAGATGGGAGAGTGCTGTGGTCAGGCCTGTGGACTCTGGGCCCCCCAGACCCAAGTTCCACTCTTGGCTGGCCATTTTGCCACGGTGTGACGTCCTCCCTGTGAACCGGGGGTACTCGCAGTGCCCACTTCATCGGGTTCAGCCATGGGTGTAGGGCTTGGCACAGAATCGGTGCCTACCAAAGCACAGTCACCGCTTTCCAAGCTATCAGGGAGATGTCATCATGTGTTCCACTGTACCCACTGGACAGAGATGGTGAAACCGAGGCACAGAGAGGCAGAGGGATTTCCCCAGGTAACACAGCTGGTTGCTGGCCCAGACTGGGCCACAACTCTCCCTTCTAGGCCCCTTAACCCACGGGCTGGTGCTTTTCCACCCTACAAACTTGCCATGTGTGCATGCTCAGGTGGGCAGACCAAGATGAGGAAATGCAACCTCCCCTCCACGGGTCATCCTGGACATCTGCAAAGGGTGTCAGCAGCTGCTGGGGCTGGGGGCGGGGCCCAAGACCCAGGGCTGCCAATCCCAGCTACTTCCACCTCCCAAGCCTCAGTCACCTGATTTCTAGAATGGGGAGAAGTGGGAGGTATGCAGCCAACCTGCCAACCAGTGGGGGTTCAACATTTTATCCTGGACCCCAGGCTGGCAACCCAGGCTGTGAGAGGAGTCCACTGCCATCTGATAGGGCACTTCCTGCATCCTCCATTAACAGTAACAGCCCCAGGGTGGGCGCGGTGGCTCACACCTGTAATCCCAGCATCTTGGGAGGCCGAGGTGGGTGGATCACCTGAGGTCAGGGGTTAGAGCACAGCCTGGCCAACATAGTGAAACCTCGTCTCTACTAAAAATACATTTTAAAAAATTAGCCGGGTGTGGTGGTGTGCAACTGCATTCCCAGCTACTCGGGAGGCTGAGGCAGGAGAATTGAACCAGGGAGGCGGAGGTTTCAATGAGCCGAGATCGCACCACTGCACTCCAGCCTGGCGACAGAGGGAGACCCTATCTCAAAAAAAAAAAAAAAAAAAAAGCAGAGGCAGACACTGGACAGACTGACAACCAAGTGTCCTAACTCCCTGGCTGGTGTCCCCTAGCGGAAGATAGAAAGTAGGTCCGCGGCTTCTGTCCCAGGATGGGGTTGCAGTGTGACTTGGGTTAGCTGCCAAGGCTATGCTGCTTCCTGGCCAGGCCTGCTCCCGACTTGCTGTGTGATCTCGCACAAGACACTTTGCCTCTCTGGGCCACAGTTTCCTCATCTGTTAAATAGAGCCACAGCAGCTCCCCCTTCCTGGGGTTGTTGGGAGGGTGAGAGAAGCAAACACTGGTCCAAGCCAGCACACCGTGGGCCTCCGCGAGCCCTGGCTGTGGTTGCTGAGAGATGGACACAGATAAGGGGCAGATTGGCACAGGACAGGGAATCCTGACAGGGACAGGCAGGCACAAGGCACAAGACCTGGGAATCTCAGCCACAGAGATGCTGTGTTCCTGCGGCAGAGGCGCCTCGTCAGAGCTGGGGCCTGTCTGCTCTTGGCCCGGGCGCCAGGGCAGTTTCTGGCACCCCTAGGAGAATGAATAGGGCTCAGTGTGGTGGCTCCGCTGAGCTCAGAGCCCCCTTTGTGCTGCCTGGAGTGGCCGTTAGGAGTGCGACCGAGGACCTGCCGGTGGGTGGCTGTCCTACAGGAGCTCTTCAGCTTGCACTGGAGGGCAGGTCAGCCCAGCCCATGGTCCCCTGTCCTGAACACCCCCTGGAGTGCTTTCCTGCCTCCAGGCCTTCGCTCAGGCTGGCCTCACACCACCGGGAATGCAGCTCTGCCCTCCCCGCCTCAGGCTTTTACCTCCTTTGGATCCCTGCAGGTTGGCTTGAGGCTATAGTGCCCCAGGATCCCTGAACTTTTTTCTTTTTCTTTTTTTTTTTTTTTTTTTTTGAGACAGAGTCTTAAAAAAACTTACGACAGAGACTTAAAAAAAAAAAAAAAACTCTGTCACCCAGGATAGAGTTCAGTGGCGCAATCTTAGTACCGCAACCTCCGCCTCCTGAGTTTAAGCAATTCTCCTGCCTCAGCCTCCTGAGTAGCTGAGATTACAGGCGCGCCCCACCACGCCCGGCTAATTTATTTATTTATTTTTTAGTAGAGACAGGGTTTCACTATGTTGCTCAGGCTGGTCTCGAACTCCTGACCTCAGGTGATCCTCCAGCCTCAGCCTCCCAAAGTGCTGGGATTACAGGTGTAAGCCACCATGCCCAGACCCCTGCTCTCACTTCTGTCCCCTATCCTTGCCCCTCTTCCTCAGTCTATGACTCAAGCAGGGATAGTGTTGCGGGGCCTATGGAGAGGAGGGAGAAGACAGGCTCACAGACAGGGCAGAGTTGGAGACCTTAAACTTCATCGTCAAATGCATCAGGCCCACGCAATCCTGGGTTCAATCCCCACCTCCATGACCTTGGGCAAGTCATGTCACCTCTCTGAGCCTTTTTTTTTTTTTTCCCCATCAGTAAAATAGGATAAATATAACATCCCTTACATGCTCTCATGGCAGCAAAATAAAATATTTATACCAAGAGTATCATTTTGATTTAATCCCCTTGTGTCTTTATTTGCATGTTCCAAACAGACCTGAAGCCTTCTGAGAAAAGCCGGGGCCTTACCCATCCACACTAGCCCCCTTCCATATGAGGACTGGATCATGGGTGCTCAACAGATGCTTCTCCCTCAGTTGACCTGACACTGGGGACAGTGTGGGATGATGGCAAATGACCCTAGGCTTTGAGAGTAAAGAGACCTGGCTTTAAATCCCAGCTTCATAGCTTCCTGGCTGTGTAGCCTGGGGCAGGCCACACCAACCTGGGCCTCAATTTCCCCTTTCGTAACTTGGGTCTAATAATAACAACCTCCTAAAAGGCCTGCTGGAGAGTTTCAGGGAGACAATGCAAGTCAACCCCAGGCCAGGCACTGAGTCAGTTCCTGGCTAGTGTGGGCAGAACTTCTGTGATTGATTGATTGATTGGAGACAGAGTTTTGCTCTTGTTGCCCAGGCTGGGTGCAGTCGCCAGATCTCAGCTCACTGCAACCTGCTCAGACTCTGCAGTCACTCCCGGACTCAAGTGATTCTTCTGCCTCAGGCCTCCTGAGTAGCTGGGATTACAGGCGCCACCACGTCCGGTTAATTTTCTGTATTTTTATTAGAGACGGGGTTTCATCATGTTGGCCAGGTTGGTCTCGAACTCCTGACCTCAGGTGATCCACCTGCCTCAGCCTCCCAAAGTGCAGGGATTTACAGGCATGAGTCACCGCACCCGGCCAATTATTATTATTATTAATTATTATTATTTTGAGATGGAGTCTCATTCTTGCCCAGACTGGAGTGCAGTGGCGCAATCCTGGCTCACTGCAACCTCCACCTCCCAGGTTCCAGTGATTTTCTCCTGCCTCAGCCTCCCAAGTAGCTGGGATTACAGACGCACGCCATCACACCCAGCTAATTTTCCTACTTTTAGTAGAGATGGGGTTTCGCCATGTTGGCCAGACTGGTCTCGAACTCCTGACCTCAGGTGATTCACCTGCCTCCTCCTCCAAAAGTGGGGATTACAGGTGTGAGCCACTGCGAACAGGCAACTTTTGTGATTTTAGAGGGTTGTGGGTATCACAGGCTGTTCTCTGTCCTGTACCCCTGCTATCCAGTTGACCCACTGTCTCTTCAGATGCACCAGCAGCCAAGAGCAGCCCATTCCATGAACCCATCTTCTCCTTCCCTCCTATGCTTCCCGTCTGTCTCTGCTCAGAGGAAAACAGGGGATCCAGGCTGGGGTCAGACAGCTGTCCAACGCCTCCCTTTCCTGTGCTGCCCTCACCTTCTCTGTTAAATGGCAGCAGGACCAGCGGCTCTCTTGGGGCAGACATCTACCAAGGAGTGGCCACATGCCCAGCCTTGCCAGCTTAGCCGACCCCTGGGACGCAGGAAACGTTTCCAGTCAGTGAGAAATCACTCATTTCTTCTTATTTCTGCCTGGGTTTTGCCAGCTTGGTGATCTGGGGCCCCGGACCTGGGCAGCCTGGGTAGCTTTCTGACAGGCTTCCGGCCTTTCCTGCCTCTCTTGCCTGCCTGCATCCCACAGTGGGGACTGAGGCCCTGAGGCCCCAAGGGGAAGTGGCGGGCGGATGCTGGGGTTCAGACCAGGGATGGCAGGGTGTAGGTGACAACTCCACCGGAACTTCTGCTAGGGCCTTTGCCCACAGGATGTGACTTAGGGAGGGCTCAGGGGAAACGGCAGGCCCTGGCTTGAGATGTAGTCGGATAATGGAGGCCACACAAGCCCACCGCAGATCCCCGCCCACCGCACTACTGCTCAGACCCCAGCAATGCCGTGGCTCCACCCCTAGGCCAGATGGGCAGGGCCCTGAGATGGGGAAGTGCTGGGGTTTGTGCCAGACTGACCTGGTTCAAATACCAGTATGGTCACTGACCAGCTGTTTGACCCAGGCCAAGTGATGTCACCTCGGGATCCTGATGTGTACAATGGAGGTGACAACAGTACCCATGTGGTTGAGTGGCAACCGAGATAATTCCCATAAAGTGCCAAGTGTAGGGCTTGGACCATTTATTTTCCGTCAATAAGTTGTCATTACTAAAATTTTTATGGTCTCACTCCTTATCCTCCCCACCTCCAATTTAGCGAACAGCCTCCTGCTTCTAATAGTGTAACCCATGAAGCCGACCCTACATCACTAACTGCCTAAACCCCTCTCTTGCTCCACGTTACTCTCAGGAGAGGGCTCCTTCCTCCTCAGCCTGACCTTCCAGTCCCTCCCTGGTAGTGCCCTTCCCCAGAACAAGACCTCTTGTGACATCAAGGTCACCAAAGCCATTCCTGCCTCCTCCTAGGAGGCTTTGAGGCTAAGCAGTGTGGGGTGAGAGCTGGGAGCCACCCCGAGGGCTTTTTTTTGAGACGGAGTCTCACTCTGTCACCAGGCTGGAGTGCAGTGGCAAGACCTCGGCTCACTGCAACCTCCACCTCCTGGGTTCAAGCAATTCTCCTGCCTCAGCCTCCCGAGTAGCTGGGACTACAGGCGCCCAATACCACGCCTGGCTAATTTTTGTCTTTTTAGTAGAGACGGGGTTTCAACATATTGGCCAGGCTGGCTCCAACTCCTGACCTTGTGATCCGCCTGCCTTGGTCTCCCAAAGTGCTGGGATTACAGGCGTGAGCCACCGCGCCCACTCCAATGGCTTCTTGCAGGAAGAGAGGGTACCGAGAGTCTGGGGGAGTGTAAGATCAGGGGAGCACCGCCCTGAACGCAGAAAGGCTTGGGGAAACAGTAGAGAGATTTGCATGGCCACAGCTTGAGGGGTGGGGTGTGAACTGGAAAGAGCCTCCAATGTCACATTCAGGTTCTTCGGGGACAGAGAGGCCAGACTGGGGGGCTAGGTCTCAGGATCCACCTGCAGAGGGCTGGAGAGGAGGGGGCAGATTGAAGCGGGGCAGAGGAGGCAGAAAAGACGGCTTTGCTGGAGGCTGTCCTTGGGCAGAGCTGGAGGGGGAATCTGGGGGCCGCTGGTGCCAGGAAGATGCGAGGGAAGGGATGGGCGCGATGGGGGAGGGAGATGTGGGGGTGAACGGTGAGCTGGCGCCTGCATAAGGACAGCAGGCCTCCCCACTGCTATCCTCCTGGCCCAACAGCGAATAGCGTGAGTCAAGAGAATCCCCTCACTCAGACACCCAGGTTCGGGTCCCAACTTTGTCGCCGTGTGACCTTGGGCAAATGACCTCACCTCTGAGCCTCAACGTCCTCTTCTGCAAAATGGGTTAGTGATCCTGATATGGGGCTGTTGATTCAGGATTCGGCGGGAACGCCCAGCACTTCCTGAGTACACAAGAGTGCTGAGAAAATGGTAGCTGTTTTTTGCGATTACTGACTCGGGGCCCGACCAGCTCTGGCACGACTCAGCGGAGGTGGGAGCCCTGCGGGTCCCATCCCTGCCTCCCGGAGAGCCAGGCCCCAGCGATAGAAGGCCCGGGCGTTGCTTGCTCGTCGCCGCTAGTGCCGCCGCGCCCCCTGGCGGCCGTCGGTTGCCATGTCAACGGAGAGTGGCGGGGACCGGGGGAGGCGGAGGCGGGGGCCGTTCTCTCCTCCCAGGGCCGGAGGACGCTCCCTCCGCGCCTCCCGCCTTCGCCTCTGTGGGGGCACTCCGAGCCGGGGAGGAAGGGGCTTTCCGCTGCAGCCGACATGTGGGGGTAAACTGAGGCACGCGGCAGGGCGCCCGCAGCCAGGTGCCAAGCGCGGGGCCCCACCTCCGAAGGCGGAGGAGGGGCCGCGGGCGGTGACGCGCCGAGGGCGGCCGGCGGACAGCGAGCGAGCGGGCGGGCGGGCGGGCGGTGGCGGCGGCGGCAGGTGCGGCCGTGGAGGGTGGGAGGGAGGAGGGCGGGGGCGGGCGGAGGAGGAGGGGAGGGCGAGGCCGGGCACCTCCCCCTTTATAACGCGCCCCCTCCTGGGCTCTCGGGCCGTCTCCTAGTCGGCTCTTCCCGTCTCGCCCCCTCGCCCGGCCGCCCCGGGCCCGGGTCCGACCAGGGAGCTCCCAGGCCGCGGCTCGGGGGCTGCCCCCCCGCCCGCCGCCCCGCGCAGCCCGGCGGAGGCGGCGCCGTCGGAGGAGGAGGAGCAGGGCACTGCGGCTGGCCCCGGATCGGGCGCCAGAGCGGCAGCAGCTTCGGCAGCAGCGGCGGCCCGGGCCCATGCAGCGGGACGCGCCACCCCGAGCCCCAGCTCCGGCGCCCCGGCTCCCCGCGCCCCCGATCGGGGCCGCCGCTAGTAGTGGCGGCGGCGGAGGCGGGGGCAGCGGCGGCGGCGGCGGCGGAGGCGCCTCTGCAGCTCCGGCTCCCCCTGGCCTCTCGGGAACTACAAGTCCCAGGGGGCCTGGCGGCGGGCGGCGGGCGGAAGAGGCGGGGTCGGCGCCGCGAGGCCGGAAGTGGCCGTGGAGGCGGAAGTGGCGCGGCCGCGGAGGGGCCTGGAGTGCGGCGGCGGCGGGACCCGGAGCAGGAGCGGCGGCAGCAGCGACTGGGGGCGGCGGCGGCGCGTTGGAGGCGGCCATGGCAAAGCAGTACGACTCGGTGGAGTGCCCTTTTTGTGATGAAGTTTCCAAATACGAGAAGCTCGCCAAGATCGGCCAAGGCACCTTCGGGTAAGGCTGGGCCCCTCGGGGCCGGGAGCCCTGGGCCTGCACCCCTAGGGCCGACGTCGGGATGCCCGGGCCCCCCCCCGAGTTGGTAGAGAAGTCGTCTGTCCCCGGGCTTGCCTGCTGGTCTCTAGGCCGCGCCGCACCCCGCCCTGGCCTGACGGAGCCGGCTGGTGGGGAGGAGCCTGAGGCCCGTGGTGGGGGCGGGGAGGGGCTGCAGAGAGGCGCCCGTGAGGGGAGCGGGATCTCTCCAAGGGACGCCCAAGTGAGGAGAAGGGACTGAGGGAAGGAAGCAGAGGCTCCGAACGAGACAGGGTGCCGGGTGGCGGGGTAGCCGCGTGCCCTGGGTACCTAGCCCAGCCCCGCCCAGGAATCTCTTTGCTGCTGCCCCTCCTCCTGTAGTGGGGGAGGGGCGGGCCCTGCGGAAATGGCCTGATGAGTTCTCGGGTCTCCCTTTCCGCCTGCAGGGAGGTGTTTAAGGCCAGGCACCGCAAGACCGGCCAGAAGGTGGCTCTGAAGAAGGTGCTGATGGAAAACGAGAAGGAGGGGGTGAGTACGGATCGGGCGTGCGGGCCGGCCGGCTAACTGCCCGGGACCCCGGGTCGGTTTTCCACCCTGCTGCTTCTGGGAGTCTCAGGTTGAGATTTAATTTTTTTGTAGTAGTTCAGAAATTTCCAGGGAATGTGGCTTCCACCCTAAAACTAAATGTTTCATTCTTAGGCAGTTATGGGTGAGGCCAGGAGGGGGAGTTGATGCGTGCATCGTGTGCACTTTATCTCACGAAGTTAGGAAGCCTTTAAACACCTTTTTTTAGTGTTAAATTTCGCTTAATGTAAAGGAAAGATTATATATGCATGCTTTTTGAAAGGTGTCTGATACTCAACTATTTAACGTATTTAAAAGGAGCGGTCCCTTCTCCACCCCATCTTAGCTCTAGTACAACTTCCCATAAACCTTCTTTTGCCTAATGTGCTTTAGCAAGGACATTTTTAAATCATCATGTTTGTTGCCAACGAAACAGCCATAGAGCTGAAATTTGAAGACTGAAACTGCCGAGCATTTAGTGGCTAATAGCAAAGTATTGCTGTTTCAGTTTGTTGTCTCAAACCATCACCTTGAAGTGTGCATGCTACTAATGTCCATTTTATAGACAAGGCTTCTGAGACAGCTGGTTTCAGAGCCCATGATCTTGCTCTCTCTCCCAACTTGGCTGTCAGTACAGACCCCAGGGCTGGGCTCTGTACTGCGCTCACTCTTGACCACTTTCCCCTCTCTCCCACCCAGTTCCCCATTACAGCCTTGCGGGAGATCAAGATCCTTCAGCTTCTAAAACACGAGAATGTGGTCAACTTGATTGAGATTTGTCGAACCAAAGGTAAGTTGTTTGGTGCTTACGAGAAGATGACACTTGTAGCCTAAGGTTTTGTTTGTAAAGTTGGAACTAGGCACACCTAAACTGCCTCTTCTTAACTCAGATGGACCCCTGGTGACTGCTTTTTCTGGTCCTCTTTCATCGTAGCTGGTGCTTCCTCGGGGCCTGCCCTGGCCCAGAAGAGGCACTCAGAAAATATTTGACCGGTGAAGGAAGGAACAGACAGATGCTCTGGAGGGCATGGGTGCCCGTGGGTTGGAGCAGGAAGAAAGAAGCTGGTTGTGGGAAAGTGTGTTGGGTGTGGTTTTCTTGAGTTTTTCTTCTTTCTATTCCTGCCTCAGCTTCCCCCTATAACCGCTGCAAGGGTAGTATATACCTGGTGTTCGACTTCTGCGAGCATGATCTTGCTGGGCTGTTGAGCAATGTTTTGGTCAAGTTCACGCTGTCTGAGATCAAGAGGGTGATGCAGATGCTGCTTAACGGCCTCTACTACATCCACAGAAACAAGGTGGGGGCCAGAGCTGGGAGGAGGACCCAGGCTTGGGCTGGTCTTGGCTCCCACTCCCGGGTGGATGTCACTAAAGGACCCACTCTTGCCCTTCCTGCAGATCCTGCATAGGGACATGAAGGCTGCTAATGTGCTTATCACTCGTGATGGGGTCCTGAAGCTGGCAGACTTTGGGCTGGCCCGGGCCTTCAGCCTGGCCAAGAACAGCCAGCCCAACCGCTACACCAACCGTGTGGTGACACTCTGGTACCGGCCCCCGGAGCTGTTGCTCGGTGAGGACTCCCGAGCGGGCCAAGGGGGGCGAGGGCCAGGCATCTACCTGGCCCCTTCCCCCCAACTGCCAGGGCTTCTTGAGCTGCCGGCCCTGGGGCATTGAGCCTCAGGAGGCCCTCGGGCTCAAGGGGCCCTCCTGGTGCGCTCTTCTTCCCAGGGGAGCGGGACTACGGCCCCCCCATTGACCTGTGGGGTGCTGGGTGCATCATGGCAGAGATGTGGACCCGCAGCCCCATCATGCAAGGCAACACGGAGCAGCACCAACTCGCCCTCATCAGTCAGCTCTGCGGCTCCATCACCCCTGAGGTACGGGGCCCCGGTCCCCACGGGGTGCAGAGATCGAGGTCCCCCGGCAGAGGAGGAGTGGGGAGTAGATGGAAGGAGTGCTCCTCTCTGGAAGGGAGGCTGGTTTGGTGACAGGGCCTGTCCTGGGGTGGGGAGTGTGTGGGAGAAAAAAACACCTGACACAGGCTGTGCGCCAGTCTTGGTTCCATCAGCTGTTCTGTGGCCTTGGGCAGAACATCTGAGTCAGCGCTGGGTTTCTCTTCTGTAAACCAGAAATGTGACGTGTATCAGGGTTGGAGCCCATATTCCAGGTGATGTGGGTAGAAGGACCTGGCACGTGGTATGTGCCAATCCATAGCGGGCACTGCTTCTGGGAGGGGTCGAGTAGCAGTCTGGGAGCCTCCGAGTGGAGCAGGTATTTTAGTCCTTTTAGGCCTTTATGAAGGGATAAGCCACGCACCTCCTGACTGGACTCCATATTCTCTCAATGCCCGCTCCCTCCCAGGTGTGGCCAAACGTGGACAACTATGAGCTGTATGAAAAGCTGGAGCTGGTCAAGGGCCAGAAGCGGAAGGTGAAGGACAGGCTGAAGGCCTATGTGCGTGACCCATACGCACTGGACCTCATCGACAAGCTGCTGGTGCTGGACCCTGCCCAGCGCATCGACAGCGATGATGCCCTCAACCACGACTTCTTCTGGTCCGACCCCATGCCCTCCGACCTCAAGGGCATGCTCTCCACCCACCTGACGTCCATGTTCGAGTACTTGGCACCACCGCGCCGGAAGGGCAGCCAGATCACCCAGCAGTCCACCAACCAGAGTCGCAATCCCGCCACCACCAACCAGACGGAGTTTGAGCGCGTCTTCTGAGGGCCGGCGCTTGCCACTAGGGCTCTTGTGTTTTGTTTCTTCTGCTATGTGACTTGCATCATGGAGACAGGGCATTTGAGTTTATATCTCTCATGCATATTTTATTTAATCCCCACCCTGGGCTCTGGGAGCAGCCCGCTGAGTGGACTGGAGTGGAGCATTGGCTGAGAGACCAGGAGGGCACTGGAGCTGTCCTGTCCTTGCTGGCTTTCTGGATGGTTCCCAGAGGGTTTCCATGGGGTAGGAGGACGGGTTCGCCCACCAGTGACTTTTTCTGAGAGCTCCTGGCATGGTGGAAGAGGGGACAGGTCCCTCACCCACCCACAATCCTATTCTCAGGCTGAGAACCCTGCGTGGGGACAGGGCTGGCCTCAGGAATGGGCTGTTTTTGCCTAACCCTCAGAAGCACTGGGGCTGGCACAAACTCTTGGTTTCTTCAACAGGAGAATTTTATCGTGTTTCTTTTGGTTCCATTGTTTGGAGACATTCCTGGGCACAGTTTGGTCCGTTAGAATTAAAAGTTGAATTTTTTTTTTTTAATTTTTTTTTTTTCCTCCAGGACTTGATGTGTGTTTTGTTCTGTGCACACACCGCCAGCTGTTCCCCCCAGTCAGCAGCAGGTTGGGCCTGACCATTGGGACTTGATTGTCAAGTCACTGGAGGTCTTGACTTTTTTATCTCAGTTCATGTTCTCTTACATAATTGGAAAGGACCTTTGTCTGTTTTTCCTCTTGGGTGCCTTCCAGAACGCATCTCGTGTCCCTGGTGAGGGAATTGGTGAGGGCCTGCTGCGAGCTGCTGTGGCTGCGATGGTCACCCAGCTGGGCAAATCATTGGAGTGACAATTTGACCTGTCACCTGAGAAGGATGGTCCCTCAGACTGCTGGGTAGAGGGCCTGGGGCAGGCTGGAGAGAGAAAGTGGGCAGAGGGTGAAGGGATCACAGGGGTCTTGGAAGGTGGCAGTAGTTTGGACGGGGGTGGGGAGTATGTGGGAGAAAAAAACAGACTGAAGGTAGAATCCTTGGGAACCTTTGAGGAGCGGCACATTCTGGCAGGCACGTTTTCTGTGAGCCTGAAGTTAGGAAGAGACATTCGGAAGGTCAATTTCCTACATCCTCTTACAGGCAGAGACCTTGAAGTGGGGCCAGGAAGGAAGGTTGGCAAAACCTTTGACCGGAACTGTCCTTCATTTACAGAAACTGACCCAGACCACAACACAAAAGGCCAGTAAAAGTAAGAAAAACAAATTTTTTTTTTTTTTTTTTGAGACAGAGTCTCACTCTGTTGCCCAGGCTGAAGTGCAGTGGTGAGATCTCGGCTCACTGCGACTTCTGCCTCCCGGGTTCAAGTGATTCTCCTGTCTTAGCCTCCTGAGTAGCTGGGATTACCACCCACCACCACACCCAGCTAATTGTATGTTTAGTAAAGATGGGGTTTCGCCATCTTGGCCAGGCTAGTCTCGAACTCCTGACCTCGGGTGATCTGCCCACCTCAGCCTCCCAAAGTGCTGGGATTATAGGTGTGAGCCACTGTGTCCAGCCAAGGAAAAAATTCTTGATTGGTGTATTTGTTTTTCTGAGACTTCTATAACTAATTGCTACAAGCATGCTAGCTTAAAGTAACAGATTTATTCTGTTGGTTCCCAAAGTCATTGGTGGCAGGGTTGGTTCCTTATGGAGGACCTGAGGGAGAGAGAATCCTTCCCATGACTCCTGGTGGCTGCTGGCAGTCCTTGCATCCCTTAGGCTTGTAGAGGCGTCACTCCGGTCTCTGCCTGTGTTCACATGGCATTCTTCACTCTGTGTCTCTCTTTTTTTTTTTTTTTTTTCGAGATGGAGTTTCGCTCTTGTTGCCCAAGCTGGAGTGCAATGGCATGATCTTGGCTCACTGCAACCTCCGCTTCCTGGGTTCAAGCGATTCACCCGCCTCAGCCTCCCTAGTAGGTGAGATTACAGGCGCCTGCTACCATGCCTGGCTAATTTTTGTATTTTTAGTAGAGACGGGGTTTCACCATGTTGGCCAGGCTGGTCTCGAACTCCTGACCTCAGGTGATCCACCTGCCTTGGCCTCCCAAAGTGCTGGGATTACAGGCATAAGCCACCACGCCCGGCCTATGTGTCTGTCTTGTGTGGACACCAGTCTGGATTTAGGGGCCACCCTAACCCAGTTTGACCTCATCTTAACCGATTACATCTGCAAAGACCCTCTTTCCAAATAAGGTCACATTCTGAGGTTTGGAGAGGACATGAATTCGGGGGGCACACTTCAACCCAGTATAAGTAGTCGAATAAATCCAAATTGGCCAGGCGCAGTGGCTCACACCTATAATCCCAGCACTTCGGGAGGCCAAGGCGGGCGGATCACGAGGTCGGGAGTCGGAGGTTGCAGTGAGCCAAGATTGAGCCACTGTACCCCAGCCTGGGTGACAACAGCGAGACTGTCTCAAAAAAAAAAAAAAAAAATTAGCTGGGCATGGTGGTGCACGCCTGTAGTCCCAGCTGCTCAGGAGGCTGAGGCAGGAGAATCACTTGAACTAGGGAGGCGGAGGTTGCAGTGAGCTGAGATCGTGCCACTGCACTCCAGCCTGGTGACAGCGAGACTCCCGTCTCAAAAAAAAAAAAATCCAAATCAGGGCTGGGTGTGGTGGCTCAGGCCTGTAATCCCAACACTGGGAGGCCAAGGTGGGTGGATCACCTGAGGACAGGAGTTCGAGACCAGCCTGGCCAATATGGTGAAACTCCATCTCTACTAAAAAAAATTAGCCGGGTATGGTGGCGCATGCCTGTAATCCCAGCTACTTGAGAGGCAGAGGTGGGAGAATCGCTTGAACCTAGGAGGCAAGAGATTGCAGTGAGCTGAGATGACACCACTGCATGCCAGCCTGGGCGACAGAGCGAGACTTATCAAAAAAAAAAAAAATCGAAATTAAAGCTGTTGTGTGCTGTCCTGACAGCAGTCACTAGGAATTGAGTGTGGATAAACTCACAGGGCTGGCCTAATTGTATTTTCTTTGAAGGATAAAAAGCTTCTCTAAAAGGTTCATATTCTTTGACTCAGCAATTCCACTTACAGGAATTTTTTAAGAGCAATTACACAATGATAATCTTTATCTCATTGAACTCTCACTGCAATTTCGATGGTCTCATTCGTTCATTGAGCGTATTTATTAGGTGTGTCTTCCAAGGGTCATCCCATTCGGGACTTAATACAGCTGGAAACAGTGGTGGCCCACCCCCACCCCAGTGGAGCTCACCTTCCAGTAGGTCCAAACTGGTTTGATTGAGTTCCATGGAAAACAACAAAGTGGGATAAGGGGAAAAGTAGTGGGGAGCTGAGGGGGTCAGCATGACATGGAAGCAGAAATCAAGAGACAAGGCTTTGTGGGGTGCGGGTGTGGGTCCAAGTGCCAAGGGCCGGGGAGCTTTGTAGAGTGTGTGGTTATGTTTCTCGGTGTTTCCTCATAGTTGGTTAACTAATACATTCGTTCATGCAATTAAGCCATCTTTTCATTTTTAAACATTTTTAAAAATACATATATTTTTTAGAGATGGGGGTCTCGCTTTGTTGCCTAGGCTGGTCTCCAGCTCCTCAGCTCAAGGGATCCTCCTGTCTTGGCCTCCCAAAGTGCTGGGATTACAGGTGTGAGCCACCAGGCCCAGCCAATTAAGCTGCATTTTAAAACAACCAAGACAGACCGTAAACCTTGGAGCTGCTGACCCAAGCTCATCCTCACCCCTCTTCCCCAGAGTCTACCCCAGGGAGGAACAGGGACTGGCCAGTCAGGTGAGGGTTCTCTAGCTTTGGCCTCAAGCTCTGGTGTGACATGGGTGCTGTTTCCACCTGTGGAGGGAGGTATGTCACCTGGAATAAAGGCTCCCCAGAGGGCAGGGCCTTGTGGGGCTTTTACCATGTTCCCAGCACCTAGATAGTGCCTGGCACATATGAGTCTCTGGGATACAGTGGAGTGAGTGCAGTGAACAGATGGCCGAGGAGGCTGTGTAGATGGGAAAGGCCTTCGCCAGCTCGCGGGGATGAGCTCAGGCGGGGGACTGAGTTCTGTGTCCTGGCTTTTTGTTTGTTTTTTAAGAGCCTGGAGTCACATCCTGCCCTTTTTTTTTTTTTTTTTAAAGGAAAAATGGTGGTTTTATTCATTTGTACTTAAACCAGCCAAAGTAGTACTGATGTCATTATGATTCAGCAAATACAAGATCTCTTTCCACAAATATTAGCATAACAATCAAAATAGGGACTATAGTAAAACAGCCAAAAAGGGCTGAGGGAATCAAGTATGTTACAGTCTAACTCCACCTCAGTATAATTTTTATTTTATTATTATTTTTTAACACAGAGTCTGGCTCTGTCGCCCAGGCTGGATTGCAGTGGCGTGATCTCAGCTCACTACAACCTCCTCCTCCTGGGGTCAAGTGATTTTCCTGCCTCAGCCTCCCGAATAGTTGGGATTACAGGTGCCTGCCACCCACTCCTGGCTACCTGGCTTCTTTTTGCCCAAGTGATTTGGTGAAACAAAGCCTCTTCCTCCAGCGGACTTGGACTCTTAAGTCAGGGGTGTCGTGTGTCCACGCTGTACTTTGTATACTCCTCTCCCTGGCCAGGATCTCACCCTGGCAGGGCAAGGGCAAAACGGGCCCTAACTGTAAGGTGGGTGGACTGGGATAAGGAGGCCTGGAAGAGGCCAGATAAAGCCAGCCACAAGGTCTGGAAGCCTCCCAAGCATAGCCCCCTCCCCTCCCACCCACCTGCCTGTCTGCGTGCTTACCTTTAACCTCCACCCAGTTGTTATTTAACTCGCGGTAAGGTTCTGACCAGTCCCATGCTCCACTCCAGAAACCCGCCAGGGAGGCTAAGTCCCTGGGCTGACCCTAGGATGAGGGCAGGAACCTATCAGGTAAAACCTTTCTCCCTGCACACTGGAAAGGCCAGAACTTCTGCCCCCAGTCCTGTCAGGGGAGGGGAGGCCTTGGCGTCTCCCAAATCACATTCTCTGGGTCAACAAGCCTCACAGCTCTAGTTAAATCCTGGGCAGAGCTGGCTTGGCAGAGATGCCCACACCTGTGCGTCACTTCGTGCCCTACCCAGAAGGGGAGCAGGAAACCAAGGGATGAAAGGTGCTGGGTCCCTGGCTGCCTCCTTGTCCATGGCTGAGAAGTTCTGGTGGGAAGGAACCATGGAGGGCCCATCCGGATATCCTTCCTCAGCTAAAACTGCCTCCTTCCAGGTAGGAGAACTCGGTGACCAGGCAGGTGGCCTTTCCTGTCTAAGCCTCAGTTTCTTGGGGGCGATGCTGCCAGCCCCTCACAGGGCTCAGCGCAGCACCCAGCATGCTTGGAGGGTGAGAACAAATTGAAAAAAAAAATCCCACATTTTTTTCCTCTGAAAATTTTGGTAAGACGGCCAGGCGCGGTGGCTCATGCCTGTAATCCCAGCTCTTGGGGAGGCCAAGGCTGGTGGATTATGAGGTCAGGAGTTCGAGACCAGCCTGGCTAAGATGACGAAGCCCCATCTCTACTAAAAATACAAAAATTAGCTGGGCGTGATGGTGGGCACCTGTAGTCCCAGTTAATTGGGAGGCTGAGGCAGGAGAATCACTTGAACCCGGGAGGCAGAGGTTGCGGTGAGCCGGTATCACACCACTGCACTCCAGCCTGGGCAACAGAGCGAGACTCCGTCTCAAAAAAAAAAAAGCAACCGGGCATGATGGCGCATGTCTGTAATCCCAACCACTCTGGAGACTGAGGCAGGAGAATCTCTTGAACCCGGGATGTGGAGGTTGCAGTGAGCCGAGATCAGGTCCCTGCACTCCAGCCTGGGCAACAGAGTGAGACTCTGTCTCAAAAAAAAAAAAAAAAAAAAAAAAAAAAGTCGGGCACGGTGGCTCACACTTGTAATCCCAGCACTTTGGGAGGCCAAGGTGGGTGGATCACGAGGTCAGGAGATCGAGACCATCCTGGCTAACACGGTAAAACCCCGTCTCTACTAAAAATACAAAAAAATAGCCGGGCGTGGTGGCGGGCGCCTGTAGTCCCAGCTACTCGGAGGCTGAGGCAGGAGAATGGCATGAACCCGGGAGGCGGAGCTTGCAGTGAGCTGAGATCACGCCACTGCACCCCAGCCTGGGCTACAGAGCAAGACTCCGTCTCAAAAAAAAAAAAAAAAAATCCTCATCCTCCTAAAGAGGAGACTAGGGGTCAGACAGGATCAGAGAGGGAAGTGTCTTGCCCATGGTCACACAGCAGTTCGACAGCAGAGAGGGCCAGGGTGACCAGACAGGTGGTGGTAAGGTGCAAGGACCAACATTAAAGTCAGTAATCTGGGTTTGAATCGGCTTTGCCATGTCCATGTGCCTGCTGTATTCCTGGGTGAGTTGATTAACCTCTCTGAGCTTCCATTTTTCCACCTGTAAAATAGGGATCATCTGTAATTCACACAATTTTCATGAGATTCCAGGTGCCAAACACAGGGATAAGTGCTTAATAAATGTTTATTTGTTTTGAGACAGCGTCTTACTCTGTCACTCTGTTGCCCAGGCTGTAGCGCAGTGGCGCCATCTTGGCTCACTGCAACCTCCGCCTCCCTGGTTCAAGGGATTCTCCTGCTTCAGCCTCCCAAGTAGTGGGACTACCGGAGTGTGTCACCAGGCCCAACTAATTTTTGTAATTTTAGTAGAGATGCGGTTTCACTGTTGTGGACAGGCTGGTCTGAAACTCCTGGCCTCAAGCGACTGACCCACCATGGCTTCCCAAAGTGCTGGGATTACAGGTGTGAGCCACTGCTCCCAGTCGAGTGCCTACTTAATAAATGTTAACAAGAAAAACCCACCCCAAAAAAGGAAAGAGGACAAACACAAGGCAAGGGTGTTTCAGCAGAGGCAAACATCGCGAGCAAAAGCTTGCAGGTGGGAGAGGCCAAGGCCAATTGCTGAAGTCCTTGCCAGCTGGCAGGGACTGTGCCCTGTAAGTGGGGGATGAGTCCAGAGGCAGGCAGGGACCAGGCCACAGTGAACTTGTGGGTTTTATTAATCCCGAGTGTATGACGGGGCAGGAGAGAGTGTAGTATCCCAGGCAGATCTGAGTTCAGAAAGACCTGACCCACTCTGTCTGTCTCTCTCTCAGCCTTAGCCTGCCACTCTACAGTGGTTACCATCTGACCTGATCAGGGTTTGTAAATCTGTATATTCCTTTGTGAATTTCTTTATTTGCTGCCCTCTCACCCCCAGGACTGGGTGCTCTGTGAGCAGTACCTTGTATTCTGTTCTTCACAGTGACCCCAGCATCTAGCCCAGGGTCTGGCAGAGATAATTTCTTCCAATGAATAAGTGAATGAATGACATCGTTTCCCTGTGGGAAGGTGGGGGTTGAGGCAGAGTTCCTCAATCTGCTCCTACCCCAGCCCCTCCTTCCGTCCACACGCACCTGCAGATCTGCCCGCATGAGTGGGCACTGGCCCACTTACTGGTTCCCCTGCCCCCTTTGTTTTCTATTGTTCTTCCTGGAGAGAGAGAACGCAGTGCCTTCGTGGTCACCAAAAGGCCAACGGCGATTCCCTCTCCAGCTGCATGATGAAGATCCCTTTGATTTTTCCCTTTACACTTTCTTCTAGTTCCTTCTATAAATATTTGTGGCTTTTCAAGTAAAAAGCCACAAAGGAGGTGAGTGGGCTGTAAAGGAAACAAAACAGCTTTTTTTTTTTTTTTGAGATGGAGTCTCACTCTGTCGGCCAGGCTGAAGTGCAGTGGCGCGATCTGGGCTCACTGCAACCTCTGCCTCCCGGGTTTAAGTGATTCCCCTAGTAGCTGCGATTACAAGCACGAACCACCATGCCTGGCTAATTTTTGTATTTTTAGTAGAGACGGGGTTTCACCATGTTGGTCAGGCTGGTCTTGAACTCCTCACCTCATGATCCGCCTGCCTCAACCTCCCAAAGAGCTGGGATTGCAGGCGTGAGCCACTGCGCCCAGCCGGCTGGGCGCAGTGGCTCACGCCTGCAATTCCAGCACTTTGGGAGGCCGAGGCGGGTGGATCAAGGTCAGGAGTTCGAGACCAGCCTGCCCAACATGGTGAAACCCCGTCTCTACTAAAAATACAAAAATTAGCCGGGCGTGCTGACGCACACCTGTAATCCCAACTACTCGAGAGGCTGAGGCAGGAGAATTGCTTGAACCTGGTAGGTGGAGGTTGCAGTGAGCCGAGATGGCACCACTGCACTTTGGCCTGGGTGACAGAGTGAGACTCTGTCTCAGAAAAAAAAAAAAATGTCAAGTGCAGGTCACCTTTGACCCAGCAATTGCACTTGGAATTTATCCATGAAATAACCCACACAAGGAAGAAATGATGAAGGTAAAATGTTACCCACTGTAGCTTGGGTAAAATATCCATTGCTTGTGATAGCAAAATATTGGAAACAACCCAAATGTCCATCAATAGGCAACTGGCTGAATACACAGTAGTACTTCCACACCATGGAGTACTACACAGCTTCAAAACAAATTAGCCAACGGAGTGGCCCTTATGTACCGACACAGCCCAGAATAGGGCCCTGGTTAAAAAGGGACATGGAGAAAGTACAAGGCAGGCTTGCCTTACAGTCTGCTGCTATCTGTGGGTATAAAAGGGAAATCAATATATATTTGTATTTGCTTGTAAATGCATAACATATCTCTGGAAAGGTGACAAGAAACTGATAACATTGACTGCTTTGAGGGAGGAGGATTAGGGTGCTGGAATCTGGGCTCCCAGAGAGGGAGGCTTTTTGCTGTACACAGTTTTGACCCTTTAACTATTTGTTGTTTTTTGTTTGTTTTGAGACAGAGTCTTGCTCTTTCACCCAGGCTGGAGTGCAGTGGCACAATCTTGGCTCACTGCAATCTTCGCCTCCCAGGTTCAAGTGATTCCTGTGCCTCAGCCTCCGAAGTAGCTGGGATTACAGGTGCGCATCATCAAGCTTGGCTAATTTTTGTATTTTTAGTAAAGACGGGGTTTCATCATGTTGCCCAGGCTGGTCTCAAACTCCTGACCTCAAGTGATCCACCCGCCTTGGCCTCCCAAAGTGCTAGGATTATAGGCGTGAGCCACCACGCCCAGCCAGTCTTCGAACTATTTGAATGATATATTATCCAAAAAATACCAGAACTTAAAAAGAAAACATAAGAAAAAGTGTTTTTTCCAGCAATGTGGACAAGCTTTCCACCTTACACCACAGGAGGGAGTCCGGCTCTGGGATCTCATTCTTGGAGGAATGGCTTAGAGCACCTATGCCACCTCCTACAGATGAGTCCACTGAGGCCACCAATAGTAGATCTGGAAAAAATACTTGCCCTACAGAGGACAGAAACTGAGGGATAATATCAGTACTACACAAAGTGCCTTTTTTTCTTTTTTTTAACTTTTTAAACATTTGATTTATTTATTTAAAAAGATGGGGGTCTTGCTATGTCACCCAGGCTGGAGTACAGTGGTGCTATCATAGCTCACTGCAGCGTCAAACTCCTGGGCTCAGATTATCCTCCTTGGCCGGGCGCAGTAGCTCATGCCTGTAATCCCAGCACTTTGGGAGGCTGAGGCGGGTGGGTCACCTGAGGTCAGGAGTTTGAGACCAGCCTGCCTAACATGTTGAAATCCCATCTCTACTAAAAATACAAAAATTAGCTGGGCATGGTGGCACATGCCTGTAGTCCCAGCTACTTGGGAGGCTGAGGCAGGAGAATTGCTTGAACCCAGGAGGCGGATGTTGCAGTGAGCCGAGATTGCACCACTGCACTTCAGCCTGGGCAACAGAGTGAGACTCTGTCTCAAAAAAAAAAAAAAAAAATCCTCCTGCCTCAGCCTCCAAATCACTGGGACCACAGATGTGCACCAGCATGCCCAGCAATTTTTGCTTTTTGTAGAGAAGGGGGTTTCACCATGTTGCCCAGGCTGATCTAGAACTCTAGGCTTCAAGCAATCTTCCCGCCTCAGTCTTCCAAAGTGCTAGGATTATAGGTGTGAGCCACTGCACCCAGCCCACAAAGGGCTATTATAACTGACATGAAAAAGCGAATCAGAGGTTAGAAAAATGGGCCAAGGATAGGTTAGGCAGTTCACTGAAATAAATGCATGGGAAGATACTCAAGTTCACTGCAGCAGGGGAATGACAGAAACACTGAGATGGTTCTTTGCACCCTGTGGTCTGGGGGCATCCTGGGAGAGGGGTGCCTCCTTCACACACAGCTGCTGGGATGCCAAGACTACAGCAGCATTGGGGAAAAGGATTGCAAACATCCCTGGACCCAACCCCACCCCTCCATGCAATCCAACTCCCAGAAATCAAGCCCTTCGATGTAAACGCATATCCATAGCAGCAAAACACTGAAGGCAGAATGAATGCCCTTCCACAGGCGAATCCAGGATGCTCCTGGGAAGGCCATACGGCCATTAAAGACGCTGAATTAGCAGTGTCCCTGGGGAGACAGGGAAGGAGGCGCAGAGGCTAAGAATAAGGACTCTGGGGCCAGACGTCAAATCTTGGTTTTGTGACTTGAGCATATGCTTTTACTCCTTTGGGCCTATATGATAATATTAGTACCTATTTCATGGGTTTGTGATGAAGATTAAATGAGCAACTGTGTCAGAAGCGTTTATAGCAGTGTCTGAATCTAGAAAGGTACTACTTAAAGTGTTTGCGAAGGGCTGGGCGTGGTGGCTCAAGCATGTAATCCCAGCACTTTGGGAGGCTGAGGAAGGTGGATCACCTGAGGTCAGGGGTTCAAGACCAGACTGGCCAACATGGCAAAACCCCGTCTCTACTAAAAATACAAAAATTAGCCGGGTGTGATGGAACACACCTGTAGTCCCAGCTACTTGGGAGGCTGAGGCAGGAGAATTGCTTAAACCTGGGAGGTGTAGGTTGCAGTGAGCCAAGATGGCGCCACTGCACTCCAGCCTGGGTGACAGAGCAAAATTCCATCTCAAAAAAAAAAAAAAAAGTGTTTGCTAAGTAAATGTCTTAAAAAAATAATAAGCTTGTCATTGAGTAAGAAAGTTAAGTTGCAGCCAGGCATGGTGACTCATGCCTGTGATTCCAGCACTTTGGTAGGCCCAGGTGAGAGGATTGCTTGAGGGCAGGAGTTTAAGGCTGCAGTGAGCTATGATTGTGCCACTGCACTCCAGCTTGAGTTATAGATTGGGACCCTGTCTCTAAAAATAAACATTTTTGAAAAGCTAAGATGCAAAAATATTGTCACCTGCATTGGCAAGACCCTATAGATGTCTAGGTGTGTCTGGTTTCATGAGCATAGAAAACTATGGGACACATACTTAGTCGTCAATAGGATTGCCAGAGGAGGAACTGTGTGTGTGTGTGTATGGGGGGAGGGGGAAGGGAGTAAGCAAAATAAAAATATTTAAAGCCTCATGATTATTATTATTATTATTATTTTCGAGACAAAGTCTTGCTCTGTCACCCAGGCTGGAGTGCAGTGGTGTGATCTCAGCTCACTGAAACCTCTGCCTCCTGGGTTCAAGCAATTCCCCTGCCTCAGCCTCCCGAGTAGCTGGGATTACAGGCGCCTGCTACCACACCCGGCTAATTTTTGTATTTTTAGTAGAGATGGAGTTTCACCATCTTGGCCAGGCTGGTCTCGAACTCCTTACCTCATGATCCACCCGCTGCGGCCTCCCAAAGTGTTGGGATTACAAGGCGTGAGCCACTGCGTCCAGTCTCTTGATTATTTTTATGCAGTCATTAAACTATATACATGCATATGTATAGAGAAAGTTTCAATGACTAAAAATAAGGAAACCAAGAAAGAACTTCTCTATCTGCCATGGGGCCAGGGTCGGGGCACCCCAGCAGTGTGTGAAGAGCAGAAGTCCAGCCAATGACAGACTCTTCCCAAAACATCACTTGCTTATTTCGAAATCAATTTCTCATAAATATTTTCTCCCAATGCTGGGAAGAGGGAGAGGGGAAGGAGGTACGGAAACTCCATCAATCATTTGAAGGGCTGCCTTTTATCAGACTGATTTTCCGTAGTGGGTTGTTTGCAGCTTCCTCCTCCCCAGTTCTGGGCCTCAGCTGTCAAAAGGATTTCACCATGCAACTTTTTCATGCTAGCAGTTGGGGCCAAGAAGCTAATAGATGGGAAAAAGCTCTGAAAACTCCAGGACGACAAATAGGCGTCCTCCTCACAGAAAAGAAGGATTACTGCCCCACCATCCCCAGGTGGCCCTCAAATCCGTTCTCTAAACGGCAGCAGCTGTTTAGAGGTGTCCACCAGGTGTCCGCAGCTTTGTCATCCTATCCCTGTTCGGGGCAGAGACTGAGGGCTGCTGACCCGGACCGGCTATTTTGGGACGTGCTGCGGGGGGCCTTGGGAGGTTGGTGACGAAAGGAGTGCGTGCTCGCTAAGGGAGGGGACGCCCCGGAGCGTGCACTCATAAACCTGGTCCCGAGGCCTGCCCCTCACCAGGATGGTGCACGGGGAAGGGGCGGCTTTTTAGTGGCGCAAGGGGGCTGGTCGGGGGTAGTTTGGGGCGGTGCTGATTAATGGCGGGCGGGGCGGGGCGGTGCTGATTGGCGGGGGGGGGGGCGGGGTGAGGCGACGCTGCGCTGATTGGCCGGGGGCGGGGCGGGCGCGTCTCCCGCCCGGGCCTAGAGCGCTGCCGGGGGCGCCGGGACTATGTCGCGGGCGCGGAGCCACCTGCGCGCCGCTCTATTCCTGGCAGCAGCGTCTGCGCGCGGCGTAACGACCCAGGTCGCGGCGCGGCGGGGCTTGAGCGCGTGGCCGGTGCCGCAGGAGCCCAGCATGGAGTACCAGGTATCAGGCGGGCCAGCGGGCCTGGGCGCGACGACACGTGGGCCTGCGCTGAGCCGCAGAACATCCGGGCTCCGCTAGCCGAGAGGGTATCGGGAGCCCTGGACTGGGGGACTCGGGGGGCGGAACATCCTGGAGGCTGGGGGTGGGGACAGGGACCAGGAAGTTGGGCCCGGGCCGCCGGGGCTGGGAATTCGGAGACTATAGCGTCCCCGCCCCGGGTTGGGAAGTGGGAAGGGGCACAGGAGCTAGGATCCAGAAGCCCAGAGGCTCAGCGGTGCTTCTGGAGTTCCAGTGATCCCGGAGTCTGAACCGGCAGTGAGAGGGGGAAAGAGGGTAGAGAAGAGACTCAGGAATTCAGGCTTGAAAGATCCAGGAGTATTGATCTGGGGGTGGGCTGTCCAGGATTCAGAAGATTGGGGATCCAAGTGCCTGGATTTGGGGGAGAGGCAGGAATCAGGGGTAGTGGAGGGCCCCAGAACCTGGAAAATAGAAAATGTCCGCGGGCGCTGTGTCAAGAGCCGGTTGCCCTAGACCAGACCCTGATGCCAGTGAGGCGGGTGGCACTGGTTTGATGAGGGTGGGGCCTCCAACCAGCCTTGAGGTCCTGAGGGTGGGAGGCACGGAATATGAGGCTTAAGGGGAATGAAATAGCACCCCCACTCCCACTTCCATTGTGAACCCTCCTGAAGCCGTACCTACCTGCCTTCCTGGCTGAGTGACCCTTGGCACACCCCTCCTCCCTCTGAGTTGCTCCTCTGTGGGTTGGAATGTGGAACCCCAGAGTCATGAGGGTTGGGGTGGAGCTTCGGGGAACTCCAGAATTCGAATACCCCAACCTTCTGTAGTTCTGGCCCCGCTCTGGCAGGGAGCAATATAGCAATGGACCCCATTGGAGAGAATGAGGGCAAAGGCCCAGGAGTGAAGTCGGGGGAGCCTGGGCAGGAAGCAAGGCTAGCCCGTTAGTCATGCCACCTTCTTTGTGTAGCACTCCCTGGGTGGGGCTGAACTGCCCCAGACTCCCATTTTTGCCAGAGCTGGAAAGATGCCATACTCTCTGTTGCTTAACCTACAGGCTAGGCTAACAGTGCTGGCATGGCAGGGAGGCCTGGTACTGGCCTTGTTGCCCTGGCTTGGCCACTGGTCTGCGGGCTGTCTCTGTGCCTGTGGACCCTGAGTGAGCCTTAACCTGCTATCTGGGCACTGTGGTTGCCAGGATGCCGTGCGAATGCTCAATACCCTGCAGACCAATGCCGGCTACCTGGAGCAGGTGAAGCGCCAGCGGGGTGACCCTCAGACACAGCTGGAAGCCATGGAACTGTACCTAGCACGGAGTGGGCTGCAGGTAAGGTAGAGAGGGCCTGTGACCACCTCCCACCCCCATTTGTGATTCCCGTAGCTGAGGCAGGGACCTTGTCTGTCTGTCCCAGGTGGAGGACTTGGACCGGCTGAACATCATCCACGTCACTGGGACGAAGGGGAAGGTGAGGGGCAGGACCCTGGGGTAGGGGGTCTATTAAGTGGCTGGTGGAGTGGAGCCTGCCCAGACAATCCCTTTTCTTTCAAGGGCTCCACCTGTGCCTTCACGGAATGTATCCTCCGAAGCTATGGCCTGAAGACGGGATTCTTTAGGTACTGGCTTGTGGGGGGATGTGGTGTCTCTGTCCCAATGGACCCTGGGGGGGCTATGGAACCAGCCAGTGCTTCAGGACCAGGGTCACCCCCAGGAGGTCAGCTGCATGTCTCTCTGCCCAGTGTTTATTCATTCAATAAACATTCAGTTAGCACTTACCATATTGGCCCATGTTTATGGCAACCTTTAATTTTTTTTTTTTTTTTTTTTGAGACTGAGTCTCACTCTTATCGCCCAGGCTGGAGTACAATGGCACGATCTTGGCTCACTGCAACCCCCGCCTGCCAGGTTCAAGCAATTCTCCTGCTTCAGCCTCCCGAGTAGCTCGGATTACAGGCACCTGCCACCACGCCAGGCTAATTTTTGTATTTTTAGTAGAGATGGGGTTTCACCATGTTGGCCAGGCTGTTCTCGAACTCCTGACCTCAAGTGATCCGCCCCCCTCGGCCTCCTAAAGTGCTGGGATTACAGGTGTGAGCCACGGTGCCTGGCCTTAATTTTCATAATTAAAAAAAAATTGGGGAAGGGGCAGCAACTTTAATGTATAAACTAAATATGTAGCAGGAGGTCCAGTGTGGTGGCTCATGCCTATAATCCCAGCACTTTGGGCAGCTGACATGGGAGGATCACCTGAGTCCGGGGAGGTCAAGGCTGCAGTTAGCAGTGATCATGCCATTGCACTTCAGCCTGGGCGACAGAGCAAACTGCTATCTTAAAAAAAAAAAAAGAAAATTACATAGCTGGAATAGTCAGATGGTCAGATGTCTCTTTAATAACTTAAAGTCCAGGTTGAGTGTGGTGGCTCACAACTGTAATCCTAGCACTTTGGGAGGCCAAGGTGGGAGGATCACTGGAGCTCAGGAGTTTGAGACCAGCTTGGGCAACATAGTGAGACTTCATCTCTATTAAAAAAAAAAAAAGAAAAGAAAAAATTTTAAAGTCCATATATAACTTTAAAATCACATAGAGATATTTATCAATTAGTATGTCTTTAGAGTAAGGAGAAAATTGCCTTGCAAGGGCTTAAACGATAAGGGTGGCTTGTGCCATCCACGTTAAGGTCTCCTAGGCGGGCTGCAGATAGGAGCCCTTCTGCTTGGCCAGTCTCCACTGTGGCTTTGCCCTGGGGCAGCGCCCCCTCTTGGTCTCACTTGTCTAGACTTACACAAGAGGATGGCCAGGTGGAACCGGGATCACTCTTCCTGTGCCACGCATGTCTTCTAAGCCCATCACCACGAACTTCTGAAATCAGCTGCCTAAGGTCATTTCAAGCCGATATGTTTTCCCTAAACAGTTCTTGTTCAAATAAAGAGATGGAGAGGAGGACTTACTACCTGAGTAGCTTTGAGGATTGAAACATAAGGCACCAACCTGTCTTCTAAAATCACTTTTTGGGCCAGGCGTGGTGGCTCATGCCTGTAATCCCAGCACTTTGGGAGGCCGAAGCAGGCAGATCACTTGAGGCCAGGAGTTCAAGAGCAGCCTGGCCAACATGGCGAAACCCTATCTCTACTAAAAATACAAAAAAATTGGCTGGGCACGGTGGCTCATGCCTGTAATCCCAGCACTTTGGGAGGCTGAGGTGGGTGGATCACCAGAGGTCAGGAGTTCAAGACCAGCCTGGCTAACATGGCGTAACCCTGTCTCTACTAAAAATACAAGAATCAGCGAGGCGTGGTGGTGTGTGCCTGTAGTCCCAGCTACTTGGGAGGCCGAGGCATGAGAAACGCTTGAACCTGGGAGGCAGAGGTTGCAGTGAGCCAAGATTGCACCACTGCACTCCAGCCTAGGCGACAGAACAAGACCCTGTCTCAAAAATAAATAAATAAAAACTACAATCATTTTTGGGATAAAAACCTAGCCTTCAACTTGGGCCCACATGGCCTTGAGGGCCAGCCCAGGGCTGCAGCTTGAACATTGGTTGTGGGCTTTGTCTCTGAGAGCTGTAAGACAGATGACATTGTGGGACAGATGTCAGCAGAGTGACTGATTGGTATGGGACTGTTGGAGCCCATAGAATGTGCAAGACCAGCCTGGGTGAGGAGGCTGTCTTAGTTGAGACCAACGTGGTGAATAGGGTGAGCCAGGTGCAGAGGCCTGGAGATAGAAGATGGGGAGGACTGGGGGGCTACAGATAGTCCGGGGGGATGGGGCACCAGGAACAAACCGAGGGACACAGGAGAGGTGAGGCACGGAGGCCAAGTAGCATCAGTCCCTGCAGGGTGGGGGAAGGCCAGGACGCTCGGGAAGGGAGTCCTGATGACCCCAGCTGTCCCGGCAGCTCTCCCCACCTGGTGCAGGTTCGGGAGCGGATCCGCATCAATGGGCAGCCCATCAGTCCTGAGCTCTTCACCAAGTACTTCTGGCGCCTCTACCACCGGCTGGAGGAGACCAAGGTGCCCCATGCAGGAGGGCTGGCGGGTGGGTGTGGTTGGGGGTGCTACGTGTTCCAGCACCCCATCTCCCCAGAGAAGGGGCTGCATGGGCTCTGGGCCCTGACATGTCCCTGTGCCACAGGATGGCAGCTGTGTCTCCATGCCCCCCTACTTCCGCTTCCTGACACTCATGGCCTTCCACGTCTTCCTCCAAGAGAAGGTGTGTGCCCTCTCCCTAGAACCCTGCATCTGAGGCCTTGGGAACGGGAACCTCAGCAGGCCTGGGGGCTCCCTGCTTCCATGCGGCCTCTGGGCACCCTCATATCCCCTGCCATGCCCTCTGGTCTTTGACAGGTGGACCTGGCAGTGGTGGAGGTGGGCATTGGCGGGGCTTATGACTGCACCAACATCATCAGGTGAGCGCAGTTGCTTGGGACGAGGGGTGGCAGCCAGGAGCACAGCCTCACCTGCCGCCTGGTGGCTCAGGGCAGGGCCTCATGGCCTTTTCCTCCCCTGCAGGAAGCCTGTGGTGTGTGGAGTCTCCTCTCTTGGCATCGACCACACCAGCCTCCTGGGGGATACGGTGGAGAAGATCGCATGGCAGAAAGGGGGCATCTTTAAGGTGACCAGGCAGACTGGGGGAAGGGAGAGACATGGAAGGCCTGGGAGTCTACGTTTTCATCCTGGCTTCACTGTGTGACTGGAACAAGTTGAGTCTCCTCTCCAGACTATTTCCCCATTGAAACGTGAGGGATGGCTGGGCATGGTGGCTTATATGCTTGCAATCCCAGCATTTCAGGAGGTCGAGGTGAGAGGATCACCTGAGATCCGGAGTTTGAGACCAGCCTGACCAATATGGGGAAACTCTGTCTCTACTAAAAATACAAAAATTAGCCAGGTGTGGTGGTGTACGCCTGTAGTTCCAGCTACTTGGGAGACTGAGGCAGGAGAATCACTCGAACCCAGGAGGCAGACGTTGCAGTGAGCCGAGATTGCGCCACAGCACTCCAGCCTGGGTGACAGAGTGAGACTTCATCTCGAAAAAGAAAAGAAACATGAGGGATGAGAGACAGTGGTAGCCCAGACCCAGGGATGTGGGGGCCAGAGATAGGAGTGTGGAGGATGCTAGGTAGCCCTTTCTCTCTCCTTCTTCCCTCCACAGCAAGGTGTCCCTGCCTTCACTGTGCTCCAACCTGAAGGTCCCCTGGCAGTGCTGAGGGACCGAGCCCAGCAGATCTCAGTAAGTCTGATTGGAATGGGGCAGCGGCGGGGTAGGTGTGTGTCCCTCCTGTTTGAGGAGGCACTGCATCCTCTGGGGCCTCAGTTTGCTCATCTGTGCAGTGAGGACGCTGGGCCAGCTGCCGGGCCTGCTGGAACACATCTCAGTTCTGGGAGCAGGGCTTGGTGGCTGGGGGAGGGGAGAGATGCAAGGGCTGACGTGGTCAGGGAGGGCCTCTGCTGACCCGCTCCTGCCTGTCTCCCCCAGTGTCCTCTATACCTGTGTCCGATGCTGGAGGCCCTCGAGGAAGGGGGGCCGCCGCTGACCCTGGGCCTGGAGGGGGAGCACCAGCGGTCCAACGCCGCCTTGGCCTTGCAGCTGGCCCACTGCTGGCTGCAGCGGCAGGACCGCCATGGTGAGTGGGCAGCTGAGTGGGCAGGCAGGTGGGTGGCACCTGTGGAGCCTGCCTAGGAGGGTCCCGGACACACTTGGTCTCACACATCCCGCAGGTGCTGGGGAGCCAAAGGCATCCAGGCCAGGGCTCCTGTGGCAGCTGCCCCTGGCACCCGTGTTCCAGCCCACATCCCACATGCGGCTCGGTGAGTTAGACCTTCCTGCCCAGCTGGGACCACTGCGTGTGTCTGTGCCCCTTCAGATTTTTTTTTTTTTTTTTTTTTTTGGTTTTCTGTTTGGGAGATAAGAGACAATTTGAAGTGGTGCTTAAGAGAAAGGACTCTGATGTCAGCAAACCTCCCTGACCTTGAGCTCATGAACTCTTTCTGAGCCTGTCTTCTCATCTGCCAAAGTAGATGATGATAGGAGCCACTGCCACGGGCTGTGGTGGGGATTCGCTGAGGTGACATCACTAAGGTGCTGAGTGCAGAGCCTGGCCAATGTGGGATAAAGTGCCAGCCAGTGGTAGCTGCTGTCACTGTCACTATCATCATCATCAGACCCTGAGGTTCTGGAGGATGGTGATCCAGTCATCTGCTTCTTGCCTCCCCCAAAGCTTTCAGCACCCAGCAGGTGCTCATGCTGCTTCAGCAAATGGTGGGCCCGCTGTGTGCCACGCCTGTTGTCAAGGGCAAGTGACAAGGTCCTGGAGACAAACCGACCTCGCATCACATCCCGGCCCCAGCTAAGGGCTCTCAGGCTGTCAAACGGGAATAGCAGGCCCTTTCAGGGTTGCCTGAAAGATTCCACCAGATGAGACAGCCGAAAAGCCCAAGCCATTGACTGGTGCTAGTAAAAAGTTCCTGGGCTGCCGGGGTCCTGAGTGTTGAGGGCGGGCGCAGCCTGCAGGGGAGAACGGGCTCAGGAGTGTGTGTGCGGAATTGAGGACGGGGGTGGGAGAGGGCCTGGAGGACTGCCTTGCTGCCCTCCCCCAGGGCTTCGGAACACGGAGTGGCCGGGCCGGACGCAGGTGCTGCGGCGCGGGCCCCTCACCTGGTACCTGGACGGTGCGCACACGGCCAGCAGCGTGCAGGCCTGCGTGCGCTGGTTCCGCCAGGCGCTGCAGGGCCGCGAGAGGCCGAGCGGGTGAGGGGCGGGGCTGGGGGTGGGGCCGGGGCTGGCCCACGAGGAGGGGCGGGATCTTGGTGAGGGGCGGGGCGGGGTCGTGGGGAGGGGCGGGGTCGTGGGCGGGGACGGGATTGGTACCGCAGGGAGAACGGGCGGCGCCCTTTGACCCAGCTCCTCACCCCTGTCGCAGTGGCCCCGAGGTTCGAGTCTTGCTCTTCAATGCTACCGGGGACCGGGACCCGGCGGCCCTGCTGAAGCTGCTGCAGGTGAGGGGCCAACTTGGGGGTGGGCGGCAGGCAGTCCTGAAGCCCTGGGTCTGGCGGTGTGACCCTGGGGGGTGCCAATCCCCTCCCCCTTGAGTTGTATTGAGGATTAGATGTGACAAGGTGCCTTTGCTGGTTCCGCCAGGTGCTGCAGGGCCGTGGGGAGGCCAGTCATAGGTCATTACTCATATTCCCGCGTGTCTAGACTCAAGTCCAGGCTTAAGAGGAGGGCCAGATCGTGGCTAAAGGTGTAGACTCTGGACTCGCTTGTCATGCCCCTTTAGGCACTAGCATATCACCCTGGACGAGAAGTGGCATTTCCCTGAGCCTCAGTTTGCCTCTCCATAAAATGGGGTTGCTGCTAAGGGTACCTGCTTCTCAAGTTTGGTTGAAGGAGTCATTGGGCCTTTCTCTGCTTGGGGAAACTGAGGCTGCCCAAGCTGTCAGGGCTGAAGTGGCCCCTAGGTATCATCTCCCATTTCACAGACCAGGAGGCTGAGGCTGTATCCAGAACCTCTCCCATTTACCCACAGCCTTTTTCCAGCCTGGATTTGGGGCCCCCTCACTATCTGAGTGACCTTCAGCAAGTCCCCTTGACCTGTGGCCACTGTTCCCCTGTCTGTACAGTAGGTTGGGGCTTCGCTGCTCAGGCCACAGGCCAGGCAGGGTATACTGAGGCAGATGGGGGCAGGGTGCTGAAGTACCTTGGCTAGGTTTATACAGCATCATTCTAGTTGTCAGGGAGGCTGCATCTCCAGAGATGTGGGCGCAGGGGGCCATATGGAAGTTGGTGGACATCCTTTCAGGGGTCTGACGCCAAGTCTTTCCCTTGGCCTTCTAGCCCTGCCAGTTTGACTATGCCGTCTTCTGCCCTAACCTGACAGAGGTGTCATCCACAGGCAACGCAGGTGAGAGGTGACAGGCATGGCCCCTGGGGATGAGCAGGGGTCCCTGAGGTAGACAGTGGGGGCTTCCAAACTGGAGGTTTGGGGTAGGAAATAAATTTGTTTTACTGTATAAGAACACTTTAGTGTACTTATACTCTTTTATACACCAAAGTATACTTTATTTAATTTTATTTTTAAAAATGTTTGGCTGGCCACGGTGGCTCACGCCTGTAATCCCAGCACTTTGGGAGGCCAAGGCAGGCAGATCACGAGGTCAGGAGATCGAGACCATCCTGGCTAACATGGTGAAACCCTGTCTCTACAAAAAAAAAATACAAAAAATTAGCCGGGCGTAGTGGCGGGTGCCTGTAGTCGCAGCTACTCAGGAGGCTGAGGCAGGAGAATGGCGTGAACTCGGGAGGCGGAGCTGGCAGTGAGCCGAGATTGCACCACTGCACTCTAGTCTGGGCGACAGAGCGAGACTGTCTCAAAAAAAAAATAATAATTTTTGAGACAGAGTCTCACTCTGTCCCCCAGGCTGGAATATAGTGGCACAATCTCAGCTCACTGCAACCTCTGCCTCCTAGGTTCAAATGATTCTCATGTCTCAGCCTCTGGAATAGCTGGGATTACAGGCATGTGCCAACATGCCCAGCTAAGTTTTATATTTTTAGTAGAGACAGGGTTTCTCCATGTTGGCCAGGCTGGTGTCAAACTCCTGGCCTCAAATGATCCACCCACCTCAGCCTCCCAAAGTGCTGGGATTACAGTTATGAGCCACCATGCCCAGCCAGCATTTTTTATTTTATATGAAATAGAGTAGAATAGAAAATACCAGTGTACGTTGCACAGAGTAAGGGTAGGTCCTGTTTGGTGAAGATTAGTCTGTTCCAGGCATATGTATAAGTATGTGAGTACTGAGTTGCAGTGTAAAATGTGTTTTTTACCATGTATCATGTTTAAAAAAGTTTGAAATAGTGTAAAAATTACAGATCCCAGGCTGGACTTGGTGGCTCACACCTATAATCCCAGCACTTTGGCAGGAGGATCGTTTGAGCTCAGGAGTTAAAAGCCAGACCTCATCTCTATAAAAAAAAAATAGAAGAATTAGCCAGGTGTGATGGTGTACACCTGTGGTCCTAGCTACTCAGGAGGCTGAAGTGGAAGGATCGCTTGAGCCTGGAAGGTGGAGGCTGCAGTGAGTCATGAAGTCGTGATTGCATCACTGCACTCCAGCCTGGGTGACAGAGCAAGACCCTGGACCCTCTCTTAAAAAAAAATCTCCAGTCCTCACATCAGTCTGGTTGGGGAGAGTTCTGGAATCTGCATTTTTTTTTTTTTTTTTCTTGAGACAGTCTCGTTCTGTCACTCAGGCTGCCCAGGCTGGAGTGCAGTGGTGCCATCTCGGCTCATTGCAACTTCTGCCTCCCAGGTTCAAATGATTCTCCTGCCTCAGCCTCGTGAGTAGCCGGGACTACAGGTGCGCGCCACTACACCCGGCTAATTTTTGTTTTTTGTTTGTTTATAAGATGGAGTCTTGCTCTGTCGCCCAGGCTGGAGTGCAATGGCTTGATCTCAGCTCACTGCAATCTCCACCTCCCGGATTCAAGTGATACTCTTGCCTCAGCCTTCCAAGTATAGCTGGGATTATAGGCGTGTGCCACCACACCTGGCTAATTTTTGTCCAGCTAATTTTTGTGTGTGTTTTTTTTTTAGAGAACGGGTTTCACCATGTTGGCCAGGCTGATCTTGAACTCTTGACCTCAGGTGATCCGCCCGCCTCGGCCTCCCAAAGTGCTGGGATTACAAGTGTGAGCCACCGCACCCAGCCTGGAATAACTATGCTCACCTGGTGATGGTCCCCAGCTGGATGTACATTTTATAGATGGAGACAATGAGGCCAGAGTGGGGAAGGGGTGCCTAGTGGGCAAAAGCTTTGGAGTCAGACTGTCTGGCTCTGCCTCTCGTGACCTTGGTGAAGTCACTGAACCTGCCTGAGCCTCAGTTTCTTCATTGTGTCCATGGAGAAGACCACTAGCCGAGACTGCTGGCCTGATGATGTAAAGGGCGTGGTGCGAAGCAGGTGCTCACGGTGCACCCGCCCCTTTCTCCACCCCTGTCCCTTACTCCCTCTCCCCTTCGCTGATATGCCTTTCTCTGTGCCCCACAGACCAACAGAACTTCACAGTGACACTGGACCAGGTTCTGCTCCGCTGCCTGGAACACCAGCAGCACTGGAACCACCTGGACGAAGAGCAGGCCAGCCCGGACCTCTGGAGTGCCCCCAGCCCAGAGCCCGGTGGGTCCACATCCCTGCTTCTGGCGCCCCACCCACCCCACACCTGCAGTGCCAGCTCCCTCGTCTTCAGCTGCATTTCACATGCCTTGCAATGGATCAGCCAAGGCCGAGACCCCATCTTCCAGCCACCTAGTCCCCCAAAGGGCCTCCTCACCCACCCTGTGGCTCACAGTGGGGCCAGCATACTCCGTGAGGCTGCTGCCATCCATGTGCTAGTCACTGGCAGCCTGCACCTGGTGGGTGGTGTCCTGAAGCTGCTGGAGCCTGCACTGTCCCAGTAGCCAAGGCCCGGGGTTGGAGGTGGGAGCTTCCCACACCTGCCTGCGTTCTCCCCATGAACTTACATACTAGGTGCCTTTTGTTTTTGGCTTTCCTGGTTCTGTCTAGACTGGCCTAGGGACCAGGGCTCTGGGATGGGAGGCCGGGAGAGGATGTCTTTTGTAAGGCTCTGTGCCTTGGTCTCTCCTTCCTCCTGGCTGAGATAGCAGGGGGGCTCCCCGGGTCTCTCACTGTTGCAGTGGCCTGGCCGTTCAGCCTGTCTCCCCCAACACCCCGCCTGCCTCCTGGCTCAGGCCCAGCTTATTGTGTGCGCTGCCTGGCCAGGCCCCGGGTCCTGCCATGTGCTGGGTGGTAGATTTCCTCCTCCCAGTGCCTTCTGGGAAGGGAGAGGGCCTCTGCCTGGGACACTGCGGGACAGAGGGTGGCTGGAGTGAATTAAAGCCTTTGTTTTTTAAAGAAATGGCAAAGCCTTCGACTGACCCTTGACCCCCTGCTCCCTCAGCAGAGACGGAGAGAGGGGCTGCTGGTGGTCAGGGACCTGCACTGTGTAGAGGGAGCCTGGCTGTGTGGCCTGGAACAAGTTCCTCCCTCCCTGTGCGCCTCAGGTGGCCTGTCTGTGAGATGAGAAGACCAGACTGAAGCCTGTTCACCATATGCCAGGCAGTGCTTTCTGCAGACCCCCTTGCAGAGACCTTGTGATGGAGAATTATACCCATTTGACAGACGAGGGAACTGTGGCTGGTTTCAAGAAGCCATGGAGGCCGGGCACGGTGGCTCACGCCTGTAATCCCAGCACTTTGGGAGGCTGAGGCGGGCAGATCATGAGGTCAAGAGGTCGAGACCATCTGGCCAGCATGGTGAAACCCCGTCTCTGCTAAAAATACAAAAATTATTAGCTGGACGTGGTGGCGCATGCCTGTAGTCCCAGCTACTCGGGAGGCTGAGGCAGGACAATTGTTTGAACCTGGGAGGCAGAGGTTGCAGTGAGCTGAGATAGTGCCACTGTACTCCAGCCTGGGCGACAGAGCAAGACTCCATCTCAAAAAAAAAAAAAAAGCCATGGGACCTGCCTACAGTCACAAGCCAACAAGGTGGCAGGTCCAGGATTTGAACTTAGAGCAGTCGAGGGCCTGTGTTGGGAACCCCAGAGTGAGAGTGTGGATGGGGCCTCCTGGTGTTTGCTTTTTTGCAGCCTAGACCCTGGGGTGTGCTGTCGAGGGGGTGAATGGCAGAGGGGAACTGGCTGAATGAAAACCTGCTGTGCCCTGGATGCTGCTACTGTTCAGGATGCCACCCCTGCCACCAGGCCAGCCCAGTGGGGGCCAACTACAAAAGCAGCCCTGTCCTGTGCCCTCACCCCACCCTGGCTTTGAATGTCACTGCCCTTCTCCCAGCCCAACCCATCACTGGTTTCATGGTCTGATTTATTGGTGGTGAATACACAGGGGCAGGCCCAGGACAAGCAGCTTGGCTACTCCCCCTCTGCTGGCTGCCCGACCGGCAGAGGGGGCTCCATGTGGCAGGAGCTAGGCTCCCAACGCCCACTGTTCTTGCCACCCTCTGGGCTCCCAGGCTGGGCTCCGCTAGGCTCCTGTCTCCCCTGCCAGTTAGGCAAGTCCAGGTGTGGAGGCCGCAGGGATAGATCCAGGTGGCTCTGGGCTGGGCCCTCTTCTCTTCCCAGCGGGGAGGTGCTGTTGGCCTGGCTGGGCTGGCCTGGATCTGTTTCAAGTTCTCCCTTCCTGCCCAGCTCAGTTCACCAGTGCTGGATCCAGGTTCAAATGACAGGGACTTGGGTTTTTACAACAGCGTGGCAAGTGGTCTGTCTCCTGGGCAGCCATATCCCAGACCCACTGGGTTGAAGGTTCTGTGGGGTGGAGGGACCCCAAGGTGTTCCAAGCCAGTGGCTGCACTGGCAGCAGGCCTCTGAGAGGGAGGCGGGAAGGGTAGGCGCGGAGAGCAGGCTCCATTCTGGGTCGAGTGGAGGACTGGCTCCCAGGGTGAGTTCACACCAGTGCTCCCAGCTGGCGGCTGCTCAGTCTCTCCTGCTGGGCAAGCGCGGGGGGCCGGGGCTATGCCATGCTGCTGGTGGAGCAGGGGGTGCTCTGGGTGCTCCCGATGCTGTGGTTGGTGCTGCTGCTCTCCGAGGAGGCCGGGGCAGCCACCGCCACCACGGGCTCCCGCTTGCTGGGGGAACCTGGGAGCAGGGGCAGGGGCAGGGGCGGAGGTCAGGGTCCTGGCCAGGGCCCCTCAATCCCTCAGAGGCTTCACTGGGCTCCCCCGGGTGGATGGAGGGGCCCGGCATGCTCACTGTGGGGGCCTGGGGTACTCACGCGTGTGCGAGTAGATGTACCAGAGTGCAGCAGTGAGCAGGGCCCCGATGAGGAAGGCACCAAAGGTGATGCCCAGCACGGCGGGCAGGACGAGGCCTTTGCTTGTGCAACCTAGAGAGGGCCGACGCCATCAGCACTGCCACTCTGCCCCTGCCCCATCCCCTACCCTGTTGTGCTGGCCCGCGTGGGCTTTGGTGCCAGCTCTGCTCAGCCATGGACCCTCGACTTCTCTGAACCTCAGTCTCCTCTTGTAGCAAACGGGCTCATCACAGCCAGGCCTGGCATTGAGCCATGGTTGCTAGGACTGTCCACCTAGAGGGCCCAGCCAGGCCTTTTGGGTCATGCCTCTGCCCCTCAAGGCTGATGGAGATGGCGTTTTCAGGGAGGATGGATGGGGTAACGTGAGGAAACTGAGGCTCGGGAGTACAGAGCCTGCCCCAACTGCTGCATGACCTTGGGTCAACCCTGCCCCTCTCTGAGGCCTTTAGCAGGTAGAGAATGGGCCAGAGCAGCTCCGAGTGCCCTGCAGCTCTGCTCTTGGATTGTTCCAAGCCTCATTCCCTCCACATTCCTGACTCCTGTGTGGCTATGGGCCAAGCAGTCTTTCCTTGAGCCTCTGACATCCGATTCTGTGTCATGGGGTTATCAGCCCTGCCTTCTTGGTCCTGGGCTGGGAGTGGAGGCTCCATCCTGGCCTGGATGGGGTGGCAAAGAGGTAGGTGCCCCCATCCCTCACCCCTGCCTCTGCCACCAGTGTTGGGACTCTTCTGCCTGGTGTGGGCCTGGGCCTGGGGGGAACTGATGGAGAGGCTAGAGGGGGCGTCCTGCAGGGAGAGGCCTCAAGGAAGGCAAGGCCAGCACCCACCCTCAAAGGGCCTCTGTCCTACCCAGGAGGCTCCATCCTTCCAGCAAGGTCAGCCAATAACTGTGGGGATGGAGTGGAGCCGTGAGTGGGGGCAGAGGCCTAGACTCCCACCCCACAGGGCGGTCCCGGGCAAGGGCTCTCCATCTGCAAAGTGCAGCTCTGGCCCCTGCTCTAGGCTGCTATGGCTCTGGGAAGCCCTCCTCCTGCCCCTTCTGGGCCGCTTTCTCTGGGGTCCCCCTTGCCATGTGCTATGTGCCCAGGCCGTTTCTCAGGGCTGCCCGCTGTGCCCTACTGTGACCTCAGCCACTAGAACAAACCCGAGAGACCTGGAGGGAGCTCACCAGACAGGTCAGGGGTGATGATGTTCAAGCGCATGAAGACAGTCCTATGGACTTCCTGGAGGAGAGAGAGAGAGCAGTATGTGGCACCTTTGGGAGGCGGCTTCCAGGTTTACTCCCTGGCTCCGTGACCCCAGCCCACCCTAGGGCCTTGGCTTTGAATCCCATCTCCACCGCTTCGTAGCTGGATGCCTCTGGGTGAGTCCTGGAAGATCTGTACTGTGGGAGGGTGCCTAGTGGATGATCCCTGGCTGCTGCTGAAATGTTTCCTGTGAGTTCCTGGAGGCCTTGATGCCCAGGAGCACTGTGGAAGCACTATGCATCCCTCACCCTTGTGAACACTTTGGAGCTATGAGCCAGGTCAGCCCAGAGTCCCAGGCTCACTGTGGCTGGAGGGAGAGGCCCACTTAGGGGAGTTGAAGGCTTCCCTAGCTTCCTATGACCAGAGAAGTTTGTAATCCTGGAGGCCTGTCTGTGCAAGGGCCTGGGGGTGACTCTGGGGGCGTCCAGGATAGATTGCCTGAGAGTGGGGGTCACCAGATGGTGAAGTGTTGTGACTGGCAAATACAGAAAGCCAGGAGTGTGTGTCCTTTGTCCGCCTCTCTTCCCTCAGGTCTCCTGTTCTTTGAGATTACACTGGTGACCATACTACGTGGATGTGCGGGTGGCTAGATTCCTGGGTGGGAGGGTGGGTGGATGGATGGACGGACGGGTAAGTGGAAGGATGGATGGATGGATAGATGGACAGTGGCAGCTGCATAGTCTGCCAGTGCCCCAGACACAGCAGTCCCACCAGAAAGCTCTCGGGTGGCAGAAAGCGCTGCTGGCAGCCAGACTGCCAGGCCACATGCCTGATTAAGGCTCCGCCCCTCACCAGCTGGCCCCACATCCCTGTGGGCTGCCATGTCCCTTCCTGCAAACCACAGACCTGGAAGCTCCCACTTGAAGCTGGGGCGGGCCCAGGCCCCACTCACCTGGTCTTGAGACCCGGTCTTGGGACGCAGGGCTACAGTGCAGCTGAGGGTGCCGGTTTTGGGTATGGGTACTGTGTAGAAGTGGAGGAGGAAGCTGAAGCGCGGGTCACCCTCAGGGCTTGGGGACAGCAGGCTCACACAGTTGCCCTTGGCCGCCCGGCCCTGGATGAGTTCCACGGTGCCTCCCTCAGGCCCCAAGTCCAGGTGGCAGCTGTCTAACTGGAGCAGGAACTCGGAGATGGATGGGGACACTCTGACCTGCATGGGTAGGTAGGGCCACGCGGCATGGGCAGCTGCTCTTCACCCCACCCCACCTGCTGCCTTGAAATATCGGCTAGAATTAAGAGTTCCCACCCGAGTCCTCACAGTGGAAGGAAAGACATGGACCTGTCTGGGGCAGAGGAGGAGGACAGGGCCACATCCTTGTCAGTGTCCCTGAGCAATGCCTTCTCTGTCTCTCCCTCTCCCGTGCACCCAGGCTGTCTCCCTCCTGACTCTGGGAGTCTCATCTCCTCTGGAGTCACGGTGGGAAGAAAGGCGGAGAGGAAGTTCCAGGAGCTGGGAGGCCTGAGGGGTGACAGGCATGCCAGGTACCTGCACAAAGCTCTGCTGCCCCGGCTCAATGGTGTTGGAGGCCTGGAGGAAGTGTGGGCTGAGGTAGAGGCCCAGCTGGAAAGAGAGGCTGTCCATGTTGAGGCAGTGCACCTTTTTCTGGGGGAGGACGGGAGGGAGACTTGGTCAATCTGGCGG
Source organism: Pan troglodytes (assembly GCF_028858775.2). Classification (NCBI taxonomy): domain Eukaryota; kingdom Metazoa; phylum Chordata; class Mammalia; order Primates; family Hominidae; genus Pan; species Pan troglodytes. The sequence continues at coordinate 10,637,934 of NC_072409.2, read as the reverse complement.
CACCAGCCAGGAGGGCGAGGGGTGTGGGGAGGAACAGGCATCATGGCCCTGTGGAGTTGCCTGACTCTTTTTTTTTTTTTTTTTTTTTTTTTTGAGACGGAGTCTCGCTTTGTCGCCCAGGCTGGAGTGCAGTGGTGCGATCTCAGCTCACTGCAAGCTCCGCCTCCCGGGTTCACGCCATTCTCCTACCTCAGCCTCCCAAGTAGCTGGGATTACAGGTGCCCGCCACCAAGTCCGGCTAATTTTTTGTATTTTTAGTAGATACGGGGTTTCACCATGTTAGCCAGGATGGTCTCAATCTCTTCACCTCGTGATCTGCCCGCCTCGGCCTCCCAAAGTGCTGGGATTACAGGCGTGAGCCACTGCGCCCGGCCCTTTTTTTTTTTTTTTAAACTAATATTTATCAAGGAGGCACCAGCTGCCAGGCTGTGTGAAGAGCTTCCACACAGCACCTCATTGGCTGCCCAGAAGCACCCTGTGGCGCAGAGTCCTTTCTTAGGCCACCTTTGGGCCCAGAAAACTAAAGTGACTTGCCCAAGGCCACACAGCCAGTATGTGCTAAGCCCTCTGACTTGAGAGACCGAGAGCGTCACCCTCAGCAGTCCTGCTCCGGTCATACAGAAGGGGAGACCGAGGCATTCCAGACACACATGGCTTGCCAGGAGTTTCCCAAGGCCTGCTCCCTCCCAGGCCAGGAAGAGGCCCCGGCCCAGCAGCAGCCCCTGGGCCAGGTGGGTTAGCACGTGACTGTCCATCTCACCCGCTGTGGTGATGAGCTCGACAGGATATTGACCACCGCCTGCGGGGATAAAGCCAGGGAGCTGGTCAGAGCCAGAAAGGACCCCAGAGGGTATCCCACCCAATACGCTCATTTTTGCAGATGGGGAGACTAGGCCAACCAATGGCCAAGCTTGTCTTGTGTTCTGAGACCCTGCAGCCTGCTCTCCCAAACACACCTCCACCCTGGGGGATCAGGGAGGCACCTGAGGGGGGCACCAACCAGGCTGGTCCTGATACCTTTTTGGCCCCAGCTCTTACCTCATTGCTGATCATACTTGCTGACACCTGCATGCCACAGCTGGAGTAAGCACTGCGCAAGACAAACTTGTCACCCCTGTCCTCTGCCTCACAGCTGGGGTCCCAGAAGGTCAGGCCCGTGATGGTGCACTTCAAATGCTGGGTCGGAAGAGAGGGGCACCATCAGGAGGAACTGGGGTCTCTGTGGCCTGCCACACCCCAGCACCAAGGACTGACCACAACCCAGGGGTCCCAAGTCACAGCCATTCCCCTGCCCTGCTCCCTCTTCATTTTTGTTAGATGTCATCATCCTACACCACTTAAAACTTCTTTTTTTTGAGACGGAGTCTCACTCTTTTTGCCCAGGTGCAGTGGCTCGATCTTGGCCCACTACAACCTCCACCTCCTGGGTTCAAGCGATTCTCCTGCCTTGGCCTCCTGAGTTGCTGGGATTACAGGCACGTGCCACCATGCCCGGCTAATTTTTTGTATTTTTAGTAGAGATAGGGTTTCACCATGTTGGCCAGGCTGGTCTCAAACTCCTGACCTCAGGTGATCCACCTGCCTCGGCCTCCCATTGCAGGGATTACAGGCGTGAGCCACCGCGCCTGGCCAAATTTTCTTCTTATATCTATCAAAATAAATACAGAACTATTAAAAATATTCCTTCAGGCCGGGTACGGTGGCTCACGCCTGTAATCCCAGCACTTTGGGAGGCTGAGGCAGGTGGATCATGAGGTCAGGAGATCGAGACCATCCTGGCTAACATGATGAAACCCCGTCTCTACTAAAAATACAAAAGAATTAGCCGGGCGTGGTGGCGGGCTCCCGTAGTCCCAGCTACTCGGGAGGCTGAGGCAGGAGAATGGCGTGAGCCCAGGAGGCGGAGTTTACAGTGAGCCGAGATCGCACCATTGCACTCCAGCCTGGGCGACAGAGCGAGACTCCGTCTCAAAAAATATATATATATATATATATATTCCTTCAAGTTCCACATATAATCATCACTCACAGCCCCAAGGGCATGCAAACCCTGCAAGCATAATCCAGTCTCAGGCCTGGCGTGGGCGAAGTGTTCCTATAAAGAGCAAGATAGTAAATACTGTCATGCACCATGGGACAATGTTGTGGTCGGTGATGGACTGTGTATATGATGGTGGTTCCTGGTCCCATAAAATTATAACGAAGCTGAAAAATTTCTATTGCCTAGTGTTTGTGGTGATGCTGGTGTAAGCAAACTTATTGCACTGCCGGTCATATAAAAGTCTAGCACAGGCTGGGTGTGGTGGCTCACGCCTGTAATCCCAGCACTTTGGGAGGCAGAGGCAGGCAGATCACAGGAGGCCAGAAGTTCGAGACCTGCCTAGCCAACATAGTGAAACCCGACTCTACTAAAATTATAAAAATTAGCCAGGTGTGGTGGCAGACACCCATAGTCCCAGCTACTGGGAAGGCTGAGGCACAAGAATCGCTTGAACCCGGGAGGAGGAGGCTGCAGTGAGCCGAGATCGCATCATTGCACTCCAGCCTTGGTGACAGAGAGACCTCGTCTCTAAAACAAGAAAAAGAAGGCCGGTTGCAGTGGCTCACGCCTGTAATCCCCGCACTTTGGGAGGCTGAGGTAGGCAGATGACCTGAGGTCGGAAGTTCGAGACCAGCCTGGCCAATATGGTGAAACTCCTGTCTCTACTAAAAATACAAAAAAGTAGCTAGGCTGTGGACCAGGCGCCTGATTCACGCCCGTAATCCCAGCACTTTGGGAGGCCGAGGTGGGCGGATCACAAGGTCAGGAGTTCGAGACCAGCCTGGCCAACATAGTGAAACCCCGTCTCTGCTAAAAAAAATACAAAAAATAAGCCAAGAGTGGTGGTGGGCACCTGTAATCCCAGCTACACGGGAGGCTGAGGCAGGAGAATTGCTTGAACCCGGGAGGCAGAGGTTTCAGTGAGCCGAGATTGTGCCATTGTACTCCAGCCCGGGCAATAGTGTGAGACTGTCTTAAAAAAAAAAAAAAAAAAAAGAAGCCAGGCGTGGTGGTGCACGCCTGTATTCCCAACTACTCAGGAGGCTGAAGCAGGAGAATCACTTGAACCCAGGAGGTGGAGGTTGCAGTGAGCCGAGATTGTACCACTGAACTCCAGCCTGGGTGACAGAGCAAGACTGTCTCAAAAAAAAAAAAAAAAGAAAAAAAAAAGAAAGAAAAAAGAAAAGAAAAACCACTGTAGCCAAAATTGAAAGAATTACAGCAAATCAAGGGAAGTGGTGGCCAAAGGGGCAACCTTTTTTTCTTTATTAAAACTTATAAAAATCATCAAGAAAAATACCAAGCCTCAATGATAAGGAGACTGAGGTTCTCATCACTCACGTGGAACCATGCCCACACTCACTACTAACCAGAGAATTACAACTAAAACAAGAATGGAACGCCATGTGCCTCTTCCCACACTGGCAAAGGTTTTTCTTTTTTTGAATTATAGTCTGGAGACAGCGAAGAGGTTGAGGTGTTCTCGTAAATCAGCGGTGAAAATTCAAATCATCTTTGGGAAAGTGGGTTGGCAACATGTATTGAAACTTCATTCATTTTGACCCAGTAATTCCACTAATGTGGAAATCTATCCTGAGAAAATAATCCTATATAAAGAAATGTTTCATGCACAATGACATTTTTTGCATATTTATAATACTACAGAATTGGGAACAACCTAAATGTGTAACAAGGGAAGAGGAGTTAATTATAGCATGTCAATATGATGGAATAATATGTGCTTATTAAACATGATATTAGGTACAGCTGTCAAAGCTCTAAAAATACATTAAGTGAAATAGCAAGAGACAAATGAACACATCCCTTATGATTACATCAATATAAGAAATACACAGAGAAAACACTCCAGAAAGAAGCACACCAAAATGTTGGCAGCCATTGTCTTTGTGTCAGAAGATTAAGATTTTCAAATTTTCACATATTTTTTAAAGCATGTTTTTTGTTTGTTTGTTTGAAATGGAGTCTCGCTCTGTCGCCCAGGCTGGAGTGCAGGGGCACAATCTCAGCTCACTGCAATCTCCCTCTACCGGGTTCAAGCGATTCTCCTGCCTCAGCCTCCTGAGTAGCTGGGACTACAGGCGTGCACCACCACGTCCGGCTAATTTTTTCTATTTTAGTAGAGACGGGGTTTCACCGTGTTGCCCAGGCTGATCTCAAACTCTTGAGCTCCGGCAATCTGCCTGCCTCGGCCTCCAAAGTGCTAGGGTTACAGGTGTGAGCCACTGTGCCTGGCCAGCATGTGTTCTTTTATTTTATTTTGAGACGAGTCTTGCTCTGTCACCCAGGCTGGAGTGCAGTGGCACGATCTTGGCTCACTGCAAGCTCCGCCTCCTGGGTTCAGGCCATTCTCCTGCCTCAGCCTCCCAAGTAGCTGGGACTACAGGCGCCTACCACCATGCCTGGCTAATATTTTGTATTCACCATGTGTTATTTTTATAACAAATATATTTGTTTGTCAACCAGGCAGTGATCATATTGTATAGGCTTTTTTTTTTCTTTGAGATGGAGTCTCTCTCTGTCACCCAAGCTGGAGTGCAGTGGTGCGATCTCAGCTCACTGCAAGCTCCGCCTCCCGGATTCACACCATTCTCCTGCCTCAGCCTCCCGATTAGCTGGGACTACAGGCGCCTGCCACCACGCCCGGTTAATTTTTTGTATTTTAGTAGGGACAGGGTTTCACTGTGTTAGCCAGGATGGTCTCAATCTCCTGACCTTGTGATCCACCCGCCTCGGCCTCCCAAAGTGCTGGGATTACAGGCACCGGCTTTTTTTTTTTTTTTTTTTTTTTTTTTCCGAGACAGAGTCTCACTCTGTTGCCCAGGCTGAAGTGTAGTGGTGTGATCTCGGCTCACTGCAGCCTCTGCCTCCTGGGTTCAAGCGATTCTTGTTCCTCAGCCTCCCAAGTAGCTGGGACTACAGGTGTGTCCCATCACCTCTGGCTAATTTTTGTATTTTAGTAAAGACAGGGTTTCGCCATGTTGGCCAGGCTGGTCTCAAACTCCTGACCTCAAGTGATTGCCCATCTTGGCCTCCCAAAGTGCTGAGATTACAGGCGTGAACCACCATGCCCGGCCTGTGTAGGTATTCTGCTAAGTGACCAGCCAGCTCAGGGAGCATTTAGGATTAATAATGACAACTACCTAGTGCTGGCATTATTTACTAAGCACTTACTATGTACCACATCTTGCTGTGCCACGTGATCGGCCTGTCAGACTGCCTTTAATTCTCACCACGTGGTAGGTACCATTATCAATTCCATTATACAAGTGGGAAAACTAAGGCTTGCAGAGGGATGTGACTTGCCCCCCTGCCTGGGCTAGGACCCCCAGAGTCTTGGGCTAGGGGAGGAACCAGATGTCCATGTCATCCTGAGCCAGAGGGGCAGGAGTTCCCTTACCGCAACAAGCTCTTTCTTTAGTACCAGGGTCATGGCGTCGTCGGCACACTTTGTCTGGATCAGGGACATGAGCAGCTCCGGGCTGCAAGTGTCCTTGGGAGGAGTGGTCTGGATCGGTGCGGGTGAGGTCTGCAGCCTACCACCTGTGGGGTAGCAGAGGCAGGCCAGGTGGATGGTCACTGTGTGATCATTGTGTGCCCGGACCAGGCTTTTTTTTTTTTTTTTTTTTTTTTTTGAGACGGAGTTTTGCTCTGTTACCCGGGCTGGAGTGCAGTGGCACGATCTCGGCTCACTGCAACCTCCATCTCCCAGGTTCAAGCGATTCTCAGGCTCTTCTATGATTAGCTACTCCCATTGTTCCCACGTGCAGATGAGAAAAATGAGGCTCAGAGAGGCTGATGTACCTTGCCCAAGCTCACACAGAGGTGCTTCACCAACAGTGTGGCCACTGATCCAAGGGAGGGGAAGGGAAGGGAGGGGCAGGGGAAGGGTGCTCACCGCAGCTGGAGGCATGAAGTGAGACAATGCTGGCCAGCGGTAGCTCCACGAAGGATGCCACAATGCTGGCATTGAGCATCCGGGCCTCCCCCAGGAGGCCTTGAGGTGTGTCTGGGAGCTTGAAGCCACGAATGTTTTTCTCTGGAAAGATCTTCAAGGAGTATTCTCCAGTGGTCTAATGGTGGGGAGAGAGGCAGAACGGGGCCATGGACACAGTCTGTGCCACAGCAGGCCAGCCAGGGTTATGCCAGGCCTCGGTCCTGCTGTGTCCCCACTCCTGCTGCGTCTTCTGCCTGGCCCCTTCCCTCACGTATGGGCATAGGTGATTTGTCCTTCAACTCAGCTCGGGGGTTCACCTTTCCAGGAAACTTCCCTGATCCAGAGGTTGGGAGTTTGGGTTTTGTGTCCCGGGAGCTGCGCAAAACTCACCCAGATCTGCATGTTGTGGTTGGCGTCGATGAGCCAGGACACGTAGGGGGGACCCTGCAGGATGAGGACGGCATCGAGATCCCCGGGTGCGCAGCTCAGTTCCACCTTCACCGTCACCGTCCGGGGCCTGCGGGGAGACAGACGCGGATGGAACACTGAAGCGGACAGGCCAGGCGGGGAGCGAGGCCTGGCGTCGGGTGGGCGGCGGCTGCACTCTTACCTGGCCAGGTGTGGGTTTATGGGATAGGGATGGGACTGGGGCCAGGCTTGTGCCCAAAGGGAAGGGGCCCATAGGGGGCGTAGCCTAGAGTAGGAGAAAGTGACTGCGCTCTCACAGGGCTGCGGCGGGGCTGGGACTGGGACTGGGGTGGGGCTTTATAAGGGACCGGAGAGGGGGCGGGGGGTCGGGTGGGGGGGTCTCTCGGGGTGGGGACTAGTGTCAGGGGCGGGGCGAGAGCCATACCCGGCCGAGTGGCCCGGCAGGACCCTCAGGATGTGCGCCTCCTTGTGGCCGGCCACGCCTTCCAAGTGGCAGCCCCGGACCAAGGCTGGAGTACGCGGCCGCCACTCGAGCGTGTGGCCCATGTCCTGGCTGGCTTCCAGCATGCAGAAGGACAGTGACCCCTGGGCTGCAGAGACACGTGCACCTCAGTCCCTTCCCTCAGCAGCCCTGCACCTAACAGAGCCCCACCCTCACCCACAGCCAAAGGTAGTGGTGGGGCAGGCAGGACGGTGCTGCAGAGGGGGAGAGGCGTCAGAGGACCTAGGTTCGAACTTCCCTTCCACCACTCACCTGCCAAGTGACCCTGTGCAAGTCCCCGGGCCTCCGTTTGTTAACATAAGGGATGAGCCCATGACACATGTTAGGCTGCAGCCCCGAAACCACCCAGCAAGACCCGAAATTATAGATTTATCTGTGTACATGTACATGTTTATTGTCACCTCCCTCATCACAGTATCAGCTCCAGGAAGGCAGGGCCTGAGTGTGTCCCCAAGTGCCTAGCATGATAGGGCTTTGGCACATAGTAGATGCACAATAGATCGTATGAAAATGCTGGGGTTTTAGGTCAGAACCTGGCATATTCCACATGCTTCAATCTGATGTTTGGTGGAGGAGCCATCACTGTCCCAAGGCAGCACTGGCTTGTGGCATGTGAACTGTGGCACAGCGTGTCCCCTCCTGCACTCTTGGTGCCCAAGTTTGAGGTGTGGGCCAGAGGAGCTCAGATTCCTCCTGAGCAGTATCATGAGCCCAGAGAGGTTGCTGGGGAAACTGACCTTGGCCCAGTCGGAGGAGGATGCTCTGGGGGTCATTCAGCTCAGCAGCAGAGGTGATGGGGCCCCTCTCAGCTGCCCACTCGAGGATCTGGGTCTTGGGGAAGGATGGCAGCTCTGTGGTGTTGACTCCTGGGGGCTCTTGGAAGGTGACCAGGCTGGAATTCTGGGGAGACATGTGGAGGCTCAGCGCGCTGTTCCTGGCCCTGTGCCCTCTCTATCCCATGTAGGAGGTCAGGAAGTAATTTGTGGAGTCAGCCCATTGGCTGAGAGAAAGAGGCTGGAGCTGAGAATGCTGGCTGGTGGATCTGCAGTCAGCCCGGAGCCCCCTAGCAGTCAGATCAGCCCCTTCTCCCTTGCATACCTGGGGGGCCAGATGAACACACCACCTTGTTCATCCACCTGTCCAAACATCACCCACCCCTCCAGAGCTGTTCTCATTCAACCCACATCTATGCCATCATGCGGCTGTCTCTCCCTACACCCTGAGGCTCTGGATCTCCCTACACTGTGAGGGTCTACAGGGGGCAACGTCTACCTTGCCCATCCTTGCACAGTGCTTGACACGTAGTACGCACTGAGAAATATTTGTCTGACTTTGTGCTGGGCCCTGGGCCCATCACAGGATCCTGACATGCCAGCGTCACCCTGACACCCAGCATGTGGTGGGTGCTCCCCGCCTATGGGAAGACAGGGAGAAAGGGAAGAAAGAAGAAAGGGATGGGTGAATGAATTAATGAATTAAAGACACATATCAGTGGTCCCTGCCCTAGGGGATATTACCATTCAGAAACTAGACATGCATCAAGTCATTTGAAGCAATAGAAGACAGAATTTTCTTTAATAAGAAACAAAGGAGCCAGACAGATCTCCTGGTTGGACAGGGATGGGGAATCTGGGTGGCTTCAGCATCTCACTGCCTACCCTGCCATTGCCTCAGAAGAAATGGGGGTTGGGGGTGAGGAGGAAAGCAGACAGGGAAGACTTCCTGGAAGAGTGACTCTGGAAAGCTGAAGGATTCAGAGGAAGCTGTTGGGGCCGCTGACTGAGCTCCTTAGTGTACAGTCTCCAAAGCCAAGGGCATTGAGCTGAATGAAACAGCAACAGCAGAAAGGCAAAAGGGCTTCGGGTTGGATTTAAAAATATTTTTTATTGTAATTTTTTAGAGACGAGGGTCTCACTATGTTGCCCAGGCTGGTCTCCAACTCCTGGCCTCAAGAGACCCCCCTGGCCAGGCACAGTGACTCACGCCTGTAAACCAGCACTTTGGGAGGCCGAGGCGGGTGGATCCCCTGAGGTCAGGAGTTCGAGACCAGCCTAGCCAACACGGTATGAAACACTGTCTCTACTAAAAATACAAAAAATGAGGTGGGGGTGGTGGCAGGTGCCTGTAATCCCAGCTACTCGGGAGGCTGAGGCAGGAGAATTACTTGAACCCAGGAGGCGAAGGTTGCCGTGAGGCGAGATGGGGCCATTGCACTCCAGCCTGGGCAACAAGAGTGAAACTCCATCTCAAAAAAAAAAAAAAAAAAGGAGACCCTCCTGCCTCGGCTTACCAAAGTGTTGGGATTACAGACATAAGCCAGGTCGCCTGGCCCAAGCTAGATATTGAGTATTGCCAGATGGCAACAGTAGAGAAGACACCCTAGAATGGCCCATCTAGAAGGAAGTAGATACCTTCTCTGTAGGGATTCAACAAGGAGGCAAAGTGATGGGCACCTTGGGTGAGGAACCCAGCCCGCGGAATGGGAAAGGGCTGGGACACTGGCTTTACAGCTGGGTTGGGAAAGGGATCTGATCCTTGAGTCATCCCCTGTAAAATGGGGATACAGCAGGGCACGACGTCTGTTGGTCGCCTGGCACTGGGTCGGGCACCGAGGCCGCGCCTTGGCCTCTTTGTCCCCTCTGGCCACCGGCCCCAGGGAGCCCGCTCGGGAAGCAGCGCGGCCCCAGGAGGAAGGCGGCGCGGCCGAGGCCAGAGCCGGCGGCTGCTGCGACCTTCCGGCTGGCGGGCGCGTTTCATGTTCCTGCCTCACCCTGGGCTGCACGGACTCAGATCGGGAAGGGGGAGGATCCATGGTAAAGGCCACGCCCCCTCTGGGACCTCGATTCCCCTTCTGGGCGGCCGAGGGATGGGCTGCAAGGAGTCAAATCCTCTTGGCCCTGGTGGTTGGATTTGGCCCCCTCCCTCCTAGGACTTTGGCATGCTGGCTTGGTCATGTCTGACTGTCTCTGTGCTGTCCCTGTCACCAGTCCGGAAGCTTCTCCCCTGTCCCCCACGCCCAACTTCGCTCAAGCCTGCCTCCCTCCCCCAATGGGCATGTTTCTTTCTATGCCTCTCTCCCCTTTGCTATCTTTGCTCTCCCCCGGGCTCTCCCCTTCCTACCCTCTGCTTTCTCTGTTGTAAACAACAGCTGCGCACATCTGGGGGCCACCTCCCAGACATTCCTCATGGAGGAGGCAGTGCTGGCAAGCCACCCTGCCTCCTCCAGCCCTGACCTCTGGCAGTGGGTCCCAGCTCCCTGACCTCCTCTCTCTGGTGGATATATCTAACACTTTTAAAACTTGATGCTTTTGGTTGTTTGTTTTTAATTTTTTTCCCCCAAATCCACAGCTGACCTGAAAACTTGAGTTTTTAAAAATATTTTTTTCTCCAAAATAGGCCAAATCCATTTAGAGCAACTCTTGCAAACTCAACAAAGTGTGAAGAACCAACTAAATGTCTCTCCTAATCCCACTTCCCAGCCATAACCACTGTTAACACGTTAGGTTTTTTCCTGGCCCTTTTCCTCTGTCTTTAAATATTTTCAAATATATGACGTGTAACTTTTTCAAAGACAATGAAAAGATTATCATATAAAATATTGAGTTCAGTTGTCCCACTGGACAGAGAGGCAAACTGAGGCTATGCAGAGGATCAGAGTTGGCCAGGGCTGCACATCAACCTGACTCCCACCTCTTGGTCTAGACTCTTTACTGTAGTCCTGGTGCCCTCTGGGTTCTCTCTGGTAGAGACCATTGGCGTCACCAGGCAGGACCCTGGTGAATAATGTCAACATGAAAGGGAGAAGCAGGGCTGGGCTGCTGGGGTGGGAGATCCTGACCCACAGAGATGGACAGTAGGGACCTCCCATGGCCAGAGCCTCAGCCTGGGGTTGGAGGGAACACACTCACGTAGGCCAAGTGCAGTGGGATTCCCAGGGCCTGGAGATGCAGGAAGACACTGCTGTTTACACTGAGGACCAGAAGCACCTCTCGGGGCCGGGTGCCATTTTGCTCGGATGCCTGGAGAGTCAGCTCCAGCTGTGATGGGCCCTGGGGGACACAGAGGAGAGACACACACAGTCCAGTCAGATTTGTATAGGTTGTGCCACCCAGACAGGCAGTGATGATTTGGATGCTTCCACTCCACTCTCCCTGCCTGCTGTGTCCACCCTCACCTCCCAGTGCCCGGGGTAGTGCCTGTCCCTCTGGCCATCCTCAGGGAATTCACAATAAACAAAGAAGGAGGTAAGCCCGGCAAATCTGAAAAGAGAAAAAAAATTAGGCTGGGCACGGTGGCTCACGTCTGTAATCCCAACACTTTGGGAGGCTGAGATGGGCGGATCACCTGAGGTCAGGAGTCGAGACCAGCCTGACCAACATGGTGAAACCCCATCTGTATTAAAAATACAAAAATTAGCCAGGTGTGGTGGTGGGCGCCTATAATCTCAGCCACTCGGGAGGCTGAGACACAAGAATTGCTTGAACCCTGGGGACAGAGGTGGCATTGAGCTGAGATGGCACCACTGCATTCTAGCCTGGGCAACAGGGCAACAGAGTGAGACTCCATCTAAAAAAAAAAAAAAAAAAAAAAAAGGCCGGGCATAGTGGTTCACGCCTGTAATCCCAGCACTCTGGGAGGCTGAGGCAGGTGGATCACCTGAGGTCAGGAGTTCGAGACTAGTCTGTCCAACATGGTGAAACCCCGTCTTTACTAAAAATACAAAAAATTGGCCAGGTGGGGTGGTGGTGGACGCCTGTAATTCCAGCTACTTGGGAGGCTGAGGCAGGAGAATCTCTTGAACCCAGGAGGTAGAGGTTGCAGTGAGCTGAGATTGCGCTATTGCACTCCAGCCTGGGCAACAAGAATGATGCTCTGTCTCAAAAAAAAAAAAAAAAACAAAACAAAACAAAAAAAGGGATGAGCCTGAACTTCATCCATCAAGGATCAAATGAGAACCTGTTGTGTACTGGGCCTTAGGGAGTGTCCTGTGCCTGGAGGCAGTGATCCCCTGCCCCATCGTCCCCACCACCTTTCCTGCTGTCCCTGAGTGACAGCTCTGCTTCCAGCCCACATGAGACAGTCACAATTGCTCTCCCAGTTTGCAATATTCCTGCTTGTCTCACCATTTTAAAGTACTAAAATCCTGGGGGGTTGTTTTGGTATAATGCCATTATTTTGATATAAGAATGTGAAGTTGAAATCATTTATGTCTTGAGACGTACCCACTGCATTAAAATTTTTAATTGTTCAATGATGTATACATTTAGAATGTTTTTATAACAACAGCAATACCTACCTACCACGTAAATAGGGCCTATTAAATCCCAGCAGTGTTCTAAGTGCTTTACACATTAACTCATTTAATCCTTTCAACAACCTTAAGACGTAAATACCATTTTTTTTTTTTTTTTTTTAAGAGACAGAGTCTCCCTCTGTTGTCCAGACTGGAGTGCAGTGATGTGATCTCGGCTCACTGCAACCTCTGCCTCCCAGGTTCAAGCAATTCTCCTGCCTCAGCCTCCCGAGTAGCTGGAACTGCAGGTGCCCACCACTACGCATGGCTAATTTTTTGTATTTTTACTAGAGATGGAGTTTCACCATGTTGGCCAGGTTGGCTTTTTTTTTTTTCTTTTTTTTCTTTGAGGCGGAGTCTCGCTCTGTCGCCCAGGCTGGAGTGCAATGGGGCGATCTTGGCTCACTGCAACCTTCGCGTACCAGGTTCAAGTCATTCTCCTGCCTCAGCCTCCCGAGTAGCTGGGACTATAGGCGCCCACTACCATGCCTGGCTAATTTTTGTATTTTTTAGTAGAGACGGGGTTTCACCATGTTGGTCAGGCTGGTCTCGAACTCTGACCTTGTGATCCACCTGCCTCGGCCTCCCAAAGTGCTGGGATTACAGGCGTGAACCACCCTGCCTGGCCTTTTTTTTTTTTTTTTCTTTTGAGACAGGGTCTTGCTCTGTCACCCAGGCTGGAACCCAGTGGCACAATCTCAGCTCACTATAACCTCTGCCTCCTGGGTTCAAGCAATTCTCCTGCCTCAGCCTCCTGAGTAGCTAGGACTACAGGCGTGTGCCACCACACCAGATTAATTTTTTATATTTTTAATAGAGATGGGGTTTCACTATGTTGGCCAGGCTGGCTTTTCTTTGTTTTTTTGAGACAGGGTCTTACTCTCTTGTCCAGGCTAGAGTGCAGTGGTGCAATCATGGCTCACTGCAGCCTCAACCTCCTAGGCTCAAGCAATCCTCCCACCTCGGCTTCCCAAAGTGCTGGAATTACAGACATGAGCTACCATTCTTTTTTTTTTTTTTGAGACAGAGTCTTGCTCTGTTGCCCAGGCTGGATTGCAGTGGCACAACCTCGGCTCACTGCAACCTCGGCCTCCTGGGTCAAGCAATTCTCCTGCCTCAGCATCCTGAGTAGCTGGGACTACAGGCGATTGCCACCATGCCTGGCTAATTTTTGTATTTTTAGTAGAGATGGGGTTTCAGCATGTTGGCCAGACTGGTCTCAAACTCTTGACCTCAAATGATCTGCCCGCCTCGGCCTCCCAAAGTGCTGGAATTACAGGCATGAGCCACTGCACCTGGCCACCATTCTTATTTTCACTTACAGATGAGGGAACCAAGACCCTGAGAGGTGAAGTCATTTGCCTTTGATGACACAGGAAGTCAGCCAGGGGCTGGGATTCGTGCCCAGGTAGGCCTGTGCTCTCACATTTTTCTTTTCTTTTCACTTTTTTTTTTTTTCTGAGATGGAGTTTCACTCTTCCTGCCCAGGCTGGAGTGCGAGACCAGCCTGATCAACATGGTGAAACCCCAATGGTGCAATCCCAGCTCACTGTTTCTTTTTTTTAGGCTCGTCAAGTGAAGCAGTGAGAGTGGAGAAGGAACAAAGCAATCTGTAACTAGTTGTGATCAATTACTTGTAAACACAATTGTTTTTTTCATTTTAGTGTGCCATTTAGTTTTTTTCTATTTATTATTATTTTTTGAGATGGAGTCTTGCTCTGTTGCCAGGCTGGAGTGCAATGGCGCAATCTCGGCTCACTGCAACCTCCACCTCCTGGGTTCAAGTGATTCTCCTGCCTTAGCCTCCCAAGTAGCTGGGACTACAGGTGCATGCCACCACGCCCAGCTAATTTTTGTATTTTTAGTAAAGATGGGGTTTCGCCATGTTGGCCAGGATGGGCTCAAACTCCTGACCTCAGGTGATCCACCCGCCTTGGCCTCCCAAAGTGCTAGGATTATAGGCGTGAGCCACCGCACCCGGCTGCTCTCACATTTTTCTACACATTTTTGTGTAGCACATCCTTCCCTAGCACATTTTTCTAACCTTATTCCCAAGAAGAAAAAGAACACAGCAATCTACAAGCCAGTGTCTATTGAAAGAATGACCTCAAAGACTTTCTGAACTAGTGGCATGTGAACAGGTGAGTGCTGAGACTAAGACAGGCAGGCCAGGCGTGGTGGCTTACGCCTGTAATCCCAGCACTGTGGGAGGCTGAGGTGGGCGGGTCACCTGAGGTTGGGAGTTCAAGACCAACCTGACCAACGTGGAGAAACCCCGTCTCTACTAAAAATACTAAATTAGCCAGGTGTGGTGGTGCATGCCTGTAATCCCAGCTACTCGGGAGGCTGAGGCAGGAGAATCGCTTGAACCCCAGGAGGCGGAGGTTGCGGTGAGCCAAGATCGCGTCATTGAGCTCTAGCCTGGGCAACAAGAGTGAAACTCTGCCTCAAAAAAAAAAAAAAAAAAAGACAGGTAAATGCCTCAGAAGCCCTGCCACCAACTCAGGAGGACAAAGACAAATGTAATTTGCTGAAACACAGACTCCCAGTGCTCTCATACAAAAGCTGCCAGTCTAAAAGATGACCCAAAAGCTCTTTTCAAAGTTATGAAAAAGGGGAAGGCTATTTCAAGATGAAGACACCAGTGGAAAGTTTTGAGATTTAACTTTTAATCATCTTGCCATTTCCCCAACTGACGTCACAAAGCCAGAGACAGTGTTTCAGCCACTGGAAAAATCTGCCCAGAAATATTTCTGTTACTCAATAATGATACCATAATTACTCTTTGCTTTTAAGTTTCCTCTTTAAAACACAAAAAGAACAAATAATAGTATTTCATTTTCAATGTGTCACAAATATTTTGTTTCCTTTTTTTAGGCTCGTCAAGTGAAGCAGTGAGTGTGGAGAAGGAACAAAGCAATCTGTAACTGGTTGTGATCAATTAGTTGTAAACACAATTTTTTTTTTCATTTTAGTGTGCCATTTAGTTTTTTTCTATTTATTATTGTTTTTTGAGATGGAGTCTTGCTCTGTTGCCAGGCTGGAGTGCAATGGCATGATCTCGGCTCACTGCCACCTCCGCCTCCTGGGTTCAAGCAATTGTCCTGCCTCAGCCTCCCAAGTAGCTGGGACTACAGGCGTGCACCACCATGCCCAGCTAATTTTTGTATATATATATTTTTGAGATGGAGTCTTGCTCTGTCACCTAGGCTAGAGTGCAGCAATCTCTGCTCACCGCAACCTCCACCTCCCGGGTTCAAGCGATTCTCCTGCCTCAGCCTCCCGAGCAGCTGGGACTACAGGTGTGCGCCACCATGCCCAATTAATTTTTGTAATTTTTTCTTTTTTTGAGATGGAGTCTTGCTGTGTCGCCCAGGCTAAAGTACAGCGACCTCCGCTCACCACAACCTCCACCTCCTGGGTTCAAGCAATTCTCCTGCCTCAGACTCCTGAGTAACTGGGATTACAGGCACCTGCCACTGCGCCTGGCTAGTTTTCGTATTTTTAGTAGAGATGGGGTTTCACCATCTTGGCCAGGCTGGTCTCGAACTCCTGACCTCATGATCCATGCGCCTCAGCCTCCCAAAGTGCTGGGATTATAAGCGTGTGCCACCACGCCCAGCCTAATTTTTGTATTTTTAGTGGAGATGGGGTTTCACCTTTTTGGCCACAATGGTCTTAATCTCTTGACCTGTGATCTGCCTGCCTCAGCCTCCCAAAGTGCTGGGATTATAGGTGTGAGCCACTGCGCCCAGTTAGGTTGGTTATTTTTAAATAATTATTTTATGCTAATTTATGGGATAAGATATGTTTCAAATTTATGTTTGTATAAGTTCATGTTTTGATTAATGTTTTCTAGTGGGTTTATAACTTTTGGTTTTCAAAATATATTGTTTCATCAGTTTTGAATAAAAAATATATATATATAATTTTTTTAAAGACAGGGTCTCCCTCTGTTGCCCAGGCTGGAGTACAGTGGCATGATTGCTCACTGCAACTTCCGCCCCTCAGGCTCAAGTGATCCTCCCGCCTTAGCCTCCCAAGTAGCTGGGACTACAGGCATACACCAGTATGCCTGGCTAATTTTTATATTTTTTGTAGAGATGGGGTTTCACTATGTTGCCCAGGCTGGTGTTGAACTCCTAGACTCAAACAATCCACCCACCTCGGCCTCCCAAAGTGCTGGGATTACAGGCGTGAGCCACCATGCCTGGCAGTTTTAAAAAATATTACGCTTTCTAGGCTGGGCGTGGTGCCACAGCGGGGCCTGCATTCCCTGGACCATGTCCTCCCTCTCAACTGCACCTCTCTCCCAGATTGCCCTACAGTCCATTGCTGTGCAGCCCCATCTGCTTGTCCCAACCTGGAGGAAAGAATTGCAAGGCCCACACGATGAAGAGATGGTCCCTCTGGATAGTCAGATCATGGCCAGGACACAGCACAGCCTGTGGTGCATGAGGACATCCATCTGCCATCCCATGGTGACACCCACAGGCCAAGCATGCTGCAGAAGCCAGAGTGCAGTCTGGTGGCCAAGCCCTGAGTGGGGATGAAGGAGCCCCATGGCCATCCAGTCCTACTGCTGCTCCGCCACTGTCCCTGTTCCTCTATGCCTCAGTTTCCTCATCTGTGAAATGGGGGTAGGACAGGGTTGGGAACCAGTACCAGGTTGGGCTATGGATAAAGGAAGTGAAAAAAAAGGGAAGTTCAGGTCACAGCCTGGTCATGCTGTCTGTGAGGGGTGACGAGGAGGCTGGAACTTCAGAATGTTTCTTGGGACACTCAGCTCTCATCCCAGAGCTCACGAACCAAAGCTACCACTCAGTTGTCACCAAGTCCTTCCCTGCAGGCTTGAGGGCAGGTAGGAGGTGGGGGCAAGTGAGTAGTTGGGAAACTCAGGGGGGCTGGAAAGCTGGGTGCTCAGGTTCTCTGAGCTGCGGGGCCAAGCTGAAAAACAGCTGGTTACCAGAAAAACCCAGTCAGGGTTTCTACAGCAAACATTTCCCTCCCCACGGCCCTGACTCACCGCCACGGCCACTCACACGCACACCGACTTCCCCCTTCTCTCCCGGCCGGGGGCCCCAGAGGCAAAAAACGATGGCGCCAGCCTTGCCCCCAACCCCAAGCTCCCAGCCTTCCTCATGGGACCCTGGGAATTCCGCAGTCTGGCCAGCCCCTCACCCCCAGCCTGGCCAGCCTGCGCCTACCCAGCCCCCTCCCTGAGCGGGTGGGCGGGAGACCGCGTTTCTATTTTTGTACCAATGTCCCACAGATGCCATTGTTGCCCAGCAGTTGGTGGCGGGAAGGGGGGATTTCGGTGAGGAGGCCCTGAGTGCTAGTAGCCACTTATAGAAAGTCGCTTCCAGCAATTCTTCTAGGAGTGGAGCCTCAGGGCTGCCTGCAGCCCCCACCCTCCCAGGGCCTGACCGGAGGCGGTCAGATTGGAGCCAGCCGTCCCTCTGTCCACCCCAGAAAACTCAGATGGTCCTACAGGCAGGGTGGCAGGGGAAAGGATCAAAGCCAGACCAACCTGAATTCAGATGGGGGCTCAGTCATTAGCCTATGACCTTGGACAGTCACTATGCCTCTCTGGGCCTCAGTTTCCTGATTTGGAAAATGGTATTCCCACTTCATTGACTTATGAGGTTTCAGTGCAATTCCACCTGCAAAGTAGGTTGTCCAGTGCCCAGCTAAACATGTGGGAGTAGTTTGGCTTTTTTTTTTGAGACACAGTCTTGCTCTGTCACTCAGGCTGGAGTACAGTGGCACGATCTCGGCTCACTGCAATCTCCGCCTCCTGGGTTCAAGTAATTCTGCTGGTTCAGTCTCCTGAGTAGCTGGGACTACAGGCACCCACCACCGTGCTCAGCTAATTTTTGTATTTTTAGTAGAGACGGGGTTTCGCCCATGTCGGCCAGGCTGGTCTCGAACTCCTGACCCAAATGATCCACCCACCTCGGCCTCCCAAAGTGCTGAGATTACAGGCATGAGACACCACGCCTGGCCTGGTTGGCTTTTTAATCCCTCTGATTCTCCCCTTGCATACAGTCATCCAAGGAGAGCCATCCACGGTTTAGGGGCTGGGAAGCATGGGTCCAGTTAGAGGTGGGCTGCAGCTGGTGAGAACTACAAATCTCTCAGCCATGCCTCGCTGTGGCATCCTATCTCTGAGCCTCAGCCTCCCCATCTGTGCAAGGAGGAGTTGAGCTCAGTGATGTTCTAGAATTGTGTGGCCCCTAGATCCCAGGCTGCCTTCTGGGGGTCCCAGCATTTTACATCTAGGAGTCCTGGTCTCCAGCCAGATGGCCACAGAGTGGGTTTTCAGAATGCCCTGGAGAGATATGCTTCTTCCTCAGCTGAGGGGGCCCCTGGTACCTCCAGCCCTTCTGGTGGTCAGCCCACGTGTCCTCACCTCTCCAACTCATTTGCCTGTCTGAGAGGCTGGCACTGGGCCCAGCCTGGGGCTTCTGTGTTCTCAAAGGACAGAAAAGGCATAACTCTGTCCTCAAGAGCTTGGCAGAGAACAAACCAACACCTCCGAACGACCAGACATAAACAGCAAGAAACATCATCAGCCCACTTGGGAATAGCCAATCACCAAATGCTTATAAGAATGTACAGTTTTTCCTTCCTTTCTTTTATCCTCTCTCCCTCCCTCCCTTATCCATCCATCTTCTCATCCATGCCTGCATGCATGCATCCATCCATCCATCCATCCATCCACATCCATCCATTCATCCAACAGATATTGATTCCTGGGCTGACTTCGAGCTTAACACCAAAGATTCAGCAGTAAGAGGGCAGGCACAATCCCTGCTCAGCCTGTCTGACCCTCCCCAACCCCCAATCCTGCCCCTTCAGCAAGACTGTCTCTAATATTTGCAAGGCCTGAGACAAGAATACAAATGGCAGCCTCTGGCCCCAGTGCTTTCTCCTTCTCATCACTGTGGTTCTGACAGCCAGCAAGGGTGCTCATGTGTCCACATGTGGACAGCTCAGCCCGGATACCCAAACTCCACCATGCCTGCCTCCCCAAGTAGCCAACTCAACCATCCTTCGGGTCTGGGGGAGCTCACATAGCCATGCAGTGCTCCCCTGGAGGATGGAACAGGAAAGATCCCTGCAGCCCTGAGAGGAGGCTCAGAGCCATTTGGGATTCTGGGGTCCTGGGTACCCAGAGCATTGTCTAGAAGGGAGGGGTACAGGTTTCAAGGGGGTACATCCCTTTGGCCCCACAGAGTCCCCACCCTGGGAGAGGGCTGCCATTGGCAGAGGGCCAGAGGGAGACTGCTTCCCCCAAGCCCAGGCAGGGGTCCCCTTTGCCCAAGTCTGAGGGCTGTACTGCCTTCCATGGCCTCCCACAGCCTCCCAGGACAGTCTGGGGGAGCTAAGGTCCCTCCCGGCTCTCTCTCTCTGCCTGAGTGGTGTTGCCTGCCCCTCTGGTCAAGAGTGAGTCAGTGCTGGGGCCTGACAGGCTGTGTCTGTTCAGGGGTGGGTGGGGTCTCAGCTGCCCCAAGTTTGCCCAGGAGCGGGTGAATCAGTGCTGACCCAGCTCTGCCCTGGCCTGGCTGCCTGTGCATTTGTTAGGAGGATAGCAGATCGGCCCAGTCAGCCTGACGGGAATTGCTGAGACACCAGGCTGGTTTCCTGTCTCCGAGGGTCAGGATGTGACCCTGGGCCCCCTCCCGGAATCCAGGCTCCGGCCTGCCCTTCAGGGACCCAGCGAGATCCAGCCCCTGCCCAGCGGGGCTGTCTGCAGACCTGCCCAGCACACGCACTGAGCGGCACTTCCTCAAGGCTCTCGGCTGCCACCGCCCATCTACCACCCACCCACAGGAAATCTGAGGATTCTGAGGGATGGACGGGAAAGCCACTTCTCTGTGCCAGAGATCGAAGAAGCCGGCCATAGGTCAGGAGGGATGGGGCTGGCTGCTAAGAGCCGCCACCCCCACTACCACGTCCAGCCCCATGCCGCTAGGCCTTTGCCGTGCACTGGCTTCTGCCTGGAATGCCCTTGCTGTGCACTGGCTTCTGCCTGGAATGCCCTCTACCCTGCTCTTGGGCTAGACACCAGGGGCCTTTTCCCTAACGCCCCTCCCTCCTCTACCTTCAGTGCTCATCGCCCCATCACCTGCGGCCCCCTGAAGCCCCACTTGCTGATCCCACCACTCATACCAGGGCTGCTGATGCCACCTCTGCCTCCCTGGCTCTACCTTCTGTCTGCATCATCAACACAGGCTGGGCACAGAGTGGCACCTGGTGAGGGCTGCGCAATGGGGACTGTGAGCTCTAGACCCCACTCTTAGGGGATGCCTGGGGAGGAAGGTGCCTCCCAGGGAAACCACAGGGTCCTCAGTGGTCACAGCAGTAGGGGCTGGCAGCATCACGGGCTCAACCCTCAGAGCAGGGAGACAAGAAGCAGCAGGAGGAGGAAGGCCCAGCTCCATGAGGCTGGACCTCAGCTTGCCCTGCTGAAAATGAATTCACAGCCCTGCCCCATTAATCTTTTTGTTGTTGTTGTTTTGTTTTTGAGACAGGGTCTTGCTCTGTCGCTCAGGCTGGAGTGCAGTGGTGCGAACTCGGCTCACTGCAATCTCCGCCTCCCGGGTTCAAGCGATTCTCTTGCCTCAGCCTCTCTAATAGCTGGGATTACAGGCACCTGCCACCACGCCTGGCTAATTTTTGTATTTTTAGTAGAGATGCGGTTTCGCCATGTTGGCCAGGCTAGTCTCGAACTCCTGACCTCAAGTGATCTGCCCGCCTCAGCCTCCCAAAGTGCTGGGATTACAGCTGTGAGCCACCGCGCCTGACCTGCCCCATTGATCTTGTAGCAATAACCATTGAGGTTCAAATTATTCAACTGATACGAAGACATTCTGTAAATGGTAACAACCCTGGCAAAATGGGGATGTTCACAGATGAGAAATGGAACCCAGAGAGAAATAATAATAACAATAACCGTAGCCACCATACGCTGAGCCATCGCTCCAGGCAGGTCCTGTGCTTGGTGTTTTGCTTGCACCGTCCTGCTGGATTCTTACAACACACCTGTGAGGTAGGTGCTGCTAATGGGTCCAGGTTTCCCGTGGGAAAATCAAAGCTCGGAGGTGGCCCAAGGCGATGTGGCTCTCAGAGGCGGAGCCACAGTTCAGCTGGAGGGCTGCCTGGCTCCAGAACCTGTGTTCTCAACCCCTGCATCAAGGTCATACAGCGGCGCACACATTTGTGCACGCATGCGTGCATTCACTCACACGTTCAAGAGTTACTTGGGGCCAGACGCAGTGGCTGATGCCTGTAATCCCAGCACTTTGGGAGGCCGAGGTGGGCGGATTATTTGAGGTCAGGAGTTCAAAACTAGCCTCTCCAACATGGTGAAACCCTGTCTCTACTAAAAATACAAAAATTAGCTGGGCATGGTGGCGGACGCCTGTAATCCCAGCTACGGGAGTCTGAGGCAAAAAACAAACAAACGAAAACAACAAAAAACAAACAAACAGAGTGATTTGGTGTAAGCCAGGCCCCTGGGCCAGGTTCTGCTACTCTGTGTTCTCAGGTGAGCTCCTGAGTCCGAGAAAGGCGTGTCTACCAGCAAGTGGGGAGAAGGACCACCCTCTGCACACCAGATGCTATGCGAGGTGCTGGCCAGGGACAGATCCAGGACTGAACCCTGGGTTTCCTGGACCCCAGATGTCTCTACCACCTCCTCAAATGAACATCCCTCAAAGCCCTGGAGCCTGCAGCCTGGCTCCTTGAATTAAAAGCTGGAAGCTCCCTGGAGCGAGTTCTCTAGAAGAGGCAGAGGCTAACAGGGAGATTTTGTTGTCATGAACTCAAGGATCCTTGGAATATGGCATGAGTTACAGTGGCCCCCTGCCATGCCCCTAAAATCCCTCCAAGAACTGTCATTGCCCACGGGATAAAGATCAAACTTCTTAATATGGCGACAGGCCTTTGCCATCTCCCCTGTCCTGCTGGGGAACCTCTAGCTCCTGCCACCTGATGACCCCAGACAGAGCCTGTTCCCTCTGCCTCCGCATTCACTCTATTCTGTGCTCTTCCACACCACCTCCTTCCTTGGTGAGCTCTTGGACATCCATGATGTTTCTTCCTCCAGGCCCAAGTCTCCTTAGCTTCCAAGATCAGATGAGGTCGGATGTGTTCAGGATGGTGTGGCCGTAACAAGCCATGCCTAATCCCGTAGCAGCTGGAGTGCCCTGGCCCTGTGCCCCCCTGAGAATGCACCAGTCCCCTGGATCCTGGCTGGCTATCTACACACCTATCTCCCATAGACCTAGACACCTGCCTAGGGGCCCTCCTCTCACCCTGGCCCAGTATTGAGCAATTAGGGTTGGGGGATCCCAGTCACCCAGAGGAGGCACAGGGACCTGAACATTAAAACAAACAACGCGAACTAACAGAGGCAGTCGTATTTTGAATATCATTACCAAATTTGAAAAAAAAAAAATGACAATGCCTATGAAAACCACACAAAGTGTGTTTGGCACTATCTATGATTTGGAAATTATCAAAGCCCACAGTCCTCGTGGAGGGCAGGGCGGTGGGGAGCAGGGTCCCCCGATATTGGTGGTCTGAGCACTTTCTTATCACTGCACAAACGCAAGGCAACTTAACAGTTTTGGGGGCAGATTGGCCATAAGTTTACCCGGAGCTGACACGGCGAAGTCAGTATCGGGACCGAAGGCCACATCAACCAGGTGTAATCTCCAGTCCAACAGGCCAGAAGCCACCTGAATACTGAGATCCACCTGGGGAACCAAGTGGCAGGCTGGCTCTGGCATCCCCAGGGATCTGGTGTGAACTCTGGCCCTGGGCATGTCACTCCATCGCTCTCAGCCAGCCTCAGTTTCCTTCTCCAAGAAATGGGGATAATAACAGACCCTGGCAGATGAGCCTTGGGAGGCTTAATACATGTTGAGATGCTTAATTCCGGGCATGGAGTCGGCCCTAGCACAGTCTCTAGCACATAGCGCTTAACAAAGGTGGTGTTATTATTCAGGACAGACGTATCAGACAAACCGATGGTGGGCTGGGAGGGGAGGTCTCCTGGAGAGAATCATCTCCAGGCCGGCAGCAGCCTTTGGATCTCTAAGGGTCACAGATATTCAGCAGGGGACATTCCAGGGAGAAAGATCTGGGCTCAACTGAAAAGCACTTCTCTTTTTCTTTTCTTTTCTTTTTTTTTTTTTTTTTTGAGACAGGGTCTCACTCTGTCACCCAGGCTGGAGTGCAGTGGTGCAATGTTGGCTCACTGCAACCTCCACCTCCTGGGTTCAAGCGATTCTCCTGCCTCAGCCTCCCAAGTACAGCTGGGATTACAGGCATGCGCTACCATGCCTAGCTAATTTTTGTATTTTTATTTTATTTTTATTTTTTTATTTTTTATTTTTTTGAGACGGAGTCTCACTCTGTCACCAGGCCAGAGTGCAGTGGCGCAATCTCAGCTCACTGCAACCTCCAACTCACTGGTTCAAGCAATTCTCCTGCCTCAGCCTCCCAAGTAGCTGGGATTACAGGCGCTCACCACCACGCCCAGCTAATTTTTGTATTTTTAGTAGAGATGGGGTTTCACCATGTTGGCCAGAATGGTCTCGATCTCCTGACCTTGTGATCTACCTGCCTCGGCCTCCTAAAGTGCTGGAATTACAGGCGTGAGCCACTGCGGCTGGCCCAAGAAGCACTTTTCAAAGTCCAAGCTCCCTAGAGAGGAGCTGCATTCTTCTGAGATTCCGTGAGGTCTCCATCATTGAAGGTGCATAAGCAACACTCACCTGGTCCCTCCCCACCCATCTGGCTCTTCTCTACTCAGCTCTTCCCACCTGAGTCTTCTGGTGGCACCCAAAAGATTGCCCTGATCCAGACCCTGCCCCTAAAAATGCCACCTCTTATGGGCCCTGTGAGATGCCCACATCACTCTCTTGGCAGGGGGCCTAACGAGGACTCAGCCACTGCCCCAGGGACAGCCACAAGGAAGGCACCCCTCACCCCATCTGCCTTGGAGCTTCCTCTGAGCCCCCACCCGACCCTGCCATGGGACACTCACCGTTGGGAACTCCAGGAAGAGGACATGGACTTCAAGGATGGCATTGGGGGCCTGAGCCACGCAGCCCTTCGAGACCTGGCTAGTGGTATATGTCACCTCGCCCCTCTCGGGGCCCACAGGCTGAAGGTCACAATGGACTGTTTCTGCAAGACCTGTTGGAGAAACATCCAGAAAGAGGCCAGGTGAGAATAAGGTGATGACAATGACTCCTACTTTCCAAACGTCTCCTAGGGACTTGACATGAGCTAACGGCTTTCCTGCATCATCACAGCCACCTTACGAGGTGGATATCATTATATTCGTTCCATGGATTAAAAAAACCAAGGCTAGGAGAGGAAACGTCTCCTGCCCAAGGTCACAGTGCTACTACGTATAGGATTGATGAATAGAAGGACACCCAGCTAAATTTAAATTTCAGATAAACAATGAGTAAATTTTTTTAAGTATTAGTATATTGCAAATATTGCATGGAACATACTTATACTAAATTTTCATTGTTTATCTGAAATTCGGATTTCACTGGGCCCCATGTATATATGTGTGTGTGTATATATACATACACACACATATACATAGATCTACATATATACATACATATATCTACATATATACATACATATATATACATATATACACCCACACACCCACATATATATATATATATATATATATATATTTTTTTTTTTTTTTTTTTTTTTTTTGAGACGGAGTTTTGTTCTTCTTGCCCAGGCTGGAGTGCAATGGTGTGATCTTGGCTCACCGCAACTTGGCTCATCTGCCTCCTGGGTTCAAATGATTCTCCTGCCTCAGCCTCCCAAGTAGCTGGGATTATAGGCATGCACCACCACACCCAGCTAATTTTGTATTTTTAGTAGCGATGGGGTTTCTCCATGTTGCTCAGGTTGGTCTCGAACTCCCGACCTCAGGTGATCTGCCCACTTCGGCCTCCCAAAGTGCTGAGATTACAGGCGTGAGCCACCGTGCCCGGCCAGCCTCCTATATTTTTATTTTTTATTTATTTTTAAAAATTATTTTTTATTATTTATTTTATTTTATTTTTTTGACACAGAGTTTTGCTCTTGTTGCCCAGGCTGGAGTGCAACAGTGTGATCTCGGCTTACTGCAACCTCTGCCTCCTGGGTTCAAGTGATTCTCCTGCCTCAGCCTCCCAAGTAGCTGGGATTACAGGCATGCGCCACCATGCCTGGCTAATAAAAAGATGGGGCTTCTCCATGTTGGTCAGGCTCGTCTCGAACTCCCAACCTCAGGTGATCCACCTGCCTTGGCCTCCCAAAGTGCTAGGATTACAGGCATGAGCCACTGCGCCTGGCCTATTTTTTATTTTTTTGAGACAGACTCTGCTCTGTTGCTCAGGCTGGAGTGCAGTGGCAAAATCATAGCTCACTGCAGCCTCAACCTCCCAGGCTCAAGTGATCCTCCCACCTCGGCCTCCTGAGTAGCTGGAACTATAGGCATGCACCACCACACCCAGATAATTTTGGCATTTTTATAGAGATGAGGTTTCACCATGTTGCTCAAGCTGGTATTGAACTCCTGGACTCAAGAGATCCTCCCACCTCGGCCTCCCAAAGTGTTGGGATTACAGGCATGAGCCACCACACCCGGCTTATTTTCATTTGATGTATCTGGCAACCCTAACTTCATGGCAGGGCCTAGTGTGAACCCAAGTCTCCCTCCAGGTAAGGCAGGAGCTGAGATCAGGAGACAAAGCTTCCCCTCTCTTGCCTCAAGGTGGTGGGAGGAATGGTCTGAAGGGGTTGAGAGTTCCCTAGCCCCAAGGGACAGGGCGAGCCGGGAAGGCGGCCCAGGTCTGGAGGCTGCCGGAGCAGACCGCAGAGCCCGGAAACACAGGTCCTGAGGGAAAGGAATGGAATTTCACCCTGACCCAGCAGGGTCGGAAAAGGAAATGAGGCTCCTACACCTCGTCCTGAGGAATGTGCCGGGGGAAGGGGGCTCCGGAGGAGGGAAGGAGGACAGAAGGGGAGACTGTTTGGAAGTTTGTGTCTCCATCTTGTCGCGCTCACTTCCTGTTTTCTTGGAGATCAAAGATGGGCGCGGAGAGACTGGCTTCATGTCCAGCCAAGGCCGGCTCAGAGGAGGGGGCAGGGAGGCTTCTTCTGAATCCTGGGCTGTCTGGAGCCTCACCGGCCTCCTTCCTCACCTTCCCGCAGCACGTTGGGCTCTGGGCCCCAGAAGTCAGCAAAGGAAGTGAGATGGTCGCCCCTTGCCATGGCAATGCCATTCCCAGCTCTGTCTTGGGAAGGAGAAGATCTGGATGAGGACTTCTGGCTGCCACGGGGGCCCAGGCCTTATATGTCCTCTCTCTGACCCTATCCTACATGTCCCAGGGACTCTGGAGTGCCTGGACATAGTGGCATTTTGGTTAAAAGCAAGCTCCCTGGAGCCAGGCTGACCTGGTTTGCCTCTCAGGCCCAATGCTTACCAGCTATGTGGCTTTGGTGAATGATTTCACCTCTTGGGGCTTCAATACCTGGTCTATAAAATGACAACAGAGCCCACATGATCCACAGAGGCGGCTGGGAGGACTCCATGAGACTGGGCACATGGCAATTCTTTCTTAAATTTCTATTTGTTTATTTTTCAGACAAGGTTGCCCTCTGTCTCCTGGGCTGGAGCGCAGTGGTGTGATAACAGCTCACTGCAGCCTTGAGCTGCTGGGCTCAAGCGATCCTCCTGCCTCAGCCTCCCGAGTAGTTGGGACTACAGTTGTGCGCCACCACGCCTGGCTAATTTTTAAAATTTTTAGTAGAGACTGGGTCTCACTATGTTGCTCAGGCTGGTCTCAAACTCCTGAGCTCAAGCAGTCCTCCCGCCTCAGCCTCCCAAAGTGCTAGGATTACAGGTGTGAGCCACCATGAGTGAGCCAGCATGCCTGGCCGGCAGCTTTCTCTTACTTACAATTATTTGACTGACTTCAGTCACTGTAGAATTGACTGTTCTAAGGGGTGGGGTGAAGTGGCGGGATGGGGTGGCCTCCAAGTGACGGTCCTCTGGGATGGAGAGGTCACTGGGATCTCCCTCACCCCAACAAAATCAAGGGCTGGTGCCATCTCCTGTCTCCAGCCCCTCTGACCCACCAGCCCCCATGTTCTCCCCACCCTCTCCTTTCCTCATCGGTGAGCACAGGTTCCTTGGCTGTTACCTAGCTTAAGCCCCTCCTACTCAGATGGGGAGACTGAGGTCTGGAGGGACGGGACAGGTCAAAGTCTCACAGCACATGGCTGACCAGGCCGGGCCTCGGACCCGCGTCTCCCGACATGACCCAGTGTCTGGCCTGCAGATTATCGCAGCGCCTCCCTCCTTCCCTTTGGGACTTTCCCTGCCCCCTCCCCAGACTTCCAGGAACCCCAGTTCCTCCCGGATTGCTGGGGCCGCCTGGGGCCGCCTCCTCCATGCCGTCAGCCAGCGGGAGAGGCCACAAGCCTGGCCATTATGTAATGATCAGATAACAGGCCTGGCGGGGAGATCAGATAAGAGGTCCATTTATTTTGGGGCCTTTTCGAATCCTGGCCGCCCCCACCCCGCAGACGAGAATGGGGAGACAGGAGGGAGTGTGACGCCTGGGCCTGTCTCCCGGAGCCTGAGGCGGGCCCAGACCAAGTTGAAAACAATCCCCTGGCACCAAGGGAAACGCCAGGGCCTCCCGGGACTGGGTCAGAGGAGGAGCCGCTGGGGGCCTGGGTGACTGGAACCCCAAGTGAGAGACCCAGAAGCCACCTCCCACCACTGTCCCCTCTCCACCCTCGCCACCCACGTGCACACAGCACCTCCCAGATTTCCAGAGGGCTACCTTCAGCACCTTGGAGGATGATCAAGAAAAACAGCTCTGGAGCCAGATGGCCTGGATCAAATCCCAGCTCTGCCTCTTAAAATGCTGGTCACCTTGAGCAGAAGCCTAACCTCTCTGAGCCTCAGTTTCCCCATTTGCAGACCACCAATAATCACTGCAGATGCTCCCATCATGCTTACTGGGAGCCTAGGCAGCTTTACACGAGTGAACTCATTTGATCCTCACAGCATCCTTGTGAGGTGGGCAGCGCTATTACACCCATGCACACTCCAGGAAACTGAAGACCAGGACGGTTAAAGAAACTGAAGACCAGCTGCCCGAGGTGACCCAGCTACTAAGTGTCACGGCCTGGATTTAAACCCAGACAGTCTGGCTCCAGCAAGCAGCAGGCATTCACAGGCTGAGTGTGTCAGTTTGATGGGGTAACCCCTGTTGAGTGCCTGGTACTAAGTAGGTGCCCCAGACACAGAAGCTGTGAATATTATTTCATCATACTAGGACAGATACTTTTCTTCCCGCTGCCACCCCCCCTTTTTTTTTCTGAGATAGAGTCTCGCTCTGTCACCCAGGCCAGAGTACAGTGTCTCGATCTCGGCTCACTATAACCTCCCCATCCCAGGTTCAAGCGATTCTCATGCCTCAGCCTCCTGAGTAACTACAAGTGGACCACCACACTCAGCTAATTTTTGTATTTTTTGTAGAGATGGGGTTTCGCCGTATTGCCCAGGCTGGTCTCAAACTCCTGGGCTCAAGCGATCCACCCGTCTCAGCCTCCCAAGGAAGATACGTTTCAACAAGGGTCTTTCTTGCTGCAATGCCTGCCCCTTCTTGTTCAGTACCCCCGGGCCACTCTTTACCCTTTTCAGGCCCAATTACAGCCTCACAGGTTTCCCAGCATCCAGCCCAGCCACTGCCCCCAGCCACCAGGAGGTCTCAGCATGCCTTGGCCCCGGGCTCCCCCCTGGTTCTACGATGCCTGCAGGGTCAAGTTCCTGCACTGCAGCCTACGGTAGAGGTGAAAAGCACAGCGATTTGACAGATGCCAAAGGTTCAGGTCCTGATTCTTCCACCTGCCAGCTGCCTTTCCATCCTCAGTGTTCTCACCTGTAACATGGGGATGAGGGTCATCATAACAGCTTCCCATGGAGTCGGCAAGCAGGCCAGTAAATTACACCTGCACAGCGCTAGGCCGGCTCCTGCTAAGTGGGGGTTGCTCAGGAACTGGTGACTACCATCACAATTATTTATGCCCAGTCAGTGGGGAGATGTGGGCTCTTCCCCTAAACACACCTCGCTCCTGCCTCTGCCATGCCCTTTCCCAGACCAACGCTCATCCTTTGTTTGACCACCTGGCCTTTTTTTTTTTAATTTTGGAGAGTCGGGGTCTTGCTCTGTTGCCCAGGCTGGAGTGCAGTGGTGCAATCATAGCTCATTGTAACCTCCACCTCCTGGCCTCAAGCAATCCTCTGCCTCAGCCTCCCGAGCAGCTACAGGTATGAGTCATTATGCCCAACTAAATTTTAAAAATATTTGTGGAGAGAGAGTCTTGCTATGTTGCCCAGGCTGGTCTTGAACGCCTGGCCTCAAGTGATCCTCCCACCTTAGCCTCCCAAAACATTGGGATTACAGGCATGAGCCACCATGCCCAGCCCCTAGCGAACTTCTATTCATCCTTCAAAACCCTGTCCTGAAAATCTCACTGAAGCCAGTCCCTCCTTTCTTAGGTGCATCCATCCTTGGGTGTCCTTGGAGAACCAGACCATACATGCCCAGGTGTGCTGTTTTGATTTGTCAGTGTGTCTGCACTCCCAGCAGACAGTGAGTTTTTCCAGGACAAGGAGAGTCCACAGCATTCCATGTCCCAATCAGTTAGTCCAGGGCTCAGAGCAAACATCCACTTCCACTGGATACAGTGAGTTCTAGATTTCTCTTCAAAGAATCAGTATGTCAGTATGTTCAGTTCTTTGTCCTCCATTTTAAAGTTTACCTTCCTCATGGTTTCAGTAAACAACCTTTTCCACCAGTTTTAATCAGTAGTTCACATCTGTTCCCCTGGTCACCTGCTCCATCCTGACTCATCCTGGTCATGTGCTTTGACCTCACAAACCCCTGGTCACCTGCTTTGACCTAAGTCACCTTTAGTTACCTGTTCCTAACCATCCTTCCTGCCAAACTACTCACCCCACCACTCTGGCTCATACCCCTGCTCTCTCTAAAATAGCTAATTGGAATTAGCTTAGACTGTGCGGTCCAACACTAGCCCATAGGGGAACGACGTAGCAGTAGGGGCTACCTGCGTCAGGAGTAAGAACCCCTTCCCCTCCCTTGTTCAGATGTGCTCTCGCCATTACTCCATTCTTGAATCGCACCCTTCTGTAGAAGTAAAAATTGCCTTGCTGAGAAGATTAAATTTATGTTCAAGTGCTATTTCTTTGCGGCACTGAGGAACAAGCATTTTGTTTCTAACACCACAAACATCCATTTGTGGAACTGGCTGGTCAGGGCTGCCTCTGACCTGCTGGGTGACCCACATCAAGTCCCCCCACCATTCTGGGACTCTGTTTCCCTATGGCTAGTGGGTGGGGAAGAGGAGGGGTGGATAGGACATATTCTAAGTTCTACTAGGGGTCTGACAGTCTGAGGTTTCACCTAAGGATGAAGGCAGGAGGAAGAGAGAGCAGGGCATAGATGGGGCTGCTGAAGGTAAAGGCAGGGTCCCAGGGGTTGTACCCCGGATGGGAGGGCCGTTATGGGGACCAGAGAAAAGGTTGAGTGCCTGCGGGGAGAAGATCAGGCAAGAGGAAGATCCCCATCCTCTCCACTGTGGCAGCACACTGCAGTGCTTAGGCCCAGGGCTCAAGCCCCAGTGGCTCATTTCAGGGCAGTGTTACTTGGGTAAATTTCTTCACCTGACTGAGTTATACGAGTACCTCAGTCTCCCCATCTGTCAAATGGGGGCAGAAAGAGTATCTCCTTTGTAGGGCTTTTGCAAGCGTTAAGTCTGACAGTACACATACCACGCTTAGAGCAGCGTCTAGCATACTGTAAGTGCTGAATAAATGTCAGTTGTTATATCATCTCTTTATCCCACCCCCACTCCTGCCACAGGGGTTGAAGCCAGCTGAACCCTGGGTGAGGGTCCCCTTCAGCCTCCAAGGCTGGTGCCCCAAAGCCTGGGCTGGAACTAGGAAGCAGGGTCCCAGAGCCAAGGGTAAACAGTTCTTTAGGTCTCCAGCATTCAGGTCACAAAAGTTGTGGGGAAAAGAAGCTGAATTTGGAAGCAGACGGCCTGGAGTTGAAATCTGGACCTGTCATTTGTCCCAAGCCTCAATTTTCTCATCTGTAAACTGGGGATAGAGGCAAGGAGGAGCTGGCACTATGCCTGACATGCTGGGGACAGAGGAGAGGTGGCTGCCTCACTCTTGCCCAGATCCACCTCCAGCCCTGGGGCAAACGAATGGGTCTGTCGCCAGAGGGCCCGGCACCAACACATCCGTGACCACAAGCAAGTCCCTCTGTCCCTCTGGGTCACATCTGTCTGGCTGGGGTGAGGGAGAATGCTAATGGTCACGTCCCCCGTGTCTCGGGGAGCCCACCCTCTCCTGGTTCACACGGCTCCTGCTCCAGGCTCTTTTTCCTCCTAGCAAATGGGAATGCAGCCTCTAAGAGACAGGTGTTTGTGGTCTCGCTCTTGCGCCACTGACCCTTCTCCAGCGAGTCCCAGACTCCAACACAGACAGCCAGCAGCATGGGGACTTTAAGTCCTCCAGCAAAGGATCCTCCACACTCAGGAACACTCTTCAATCCCAGCCACCCAGCACAGGCCACGAGCCGCTGCAGCCTTGCTGCTGGGACGCAATCCACATGAAATAATCCAAAATACAGGAAAAGGTGCACGTACCAAAACTGTGCATTGTGGTAGTATTTATAACTAGAACAAAGGGGAAATCACCTAAATATTTAACAATAAGGGGTCTGCTAAGCAAACGGTGACAAGTTGATGGGACAGAATATTCCAGAACTGCAAGAGGATGGTCATGGAGTCCACAGGACAACATGGAGATCTGGTTTGAAAGAAATAGACAAAAGACTCCCAAAATGTGGACCCATCTGGATTAAAAGTAGCTTAAAAAGTTAGAAAAAAAAACTAGTAAGCCATCTACCACCATACTAACAGTACCTGTATCAATAAAGGAGTTCCGAGGTGATTTTTTTCCTTTTCTCTATTTTTTTTGAGGGGCAAGCTGAGGCAGCTATATGGTTAATTTTAATTGCTTTAAAAAAAATCTCTACATGCTTGTTCTTTTTTTTTCTTTTTTGATACAAAGTCTTGCTCTGTCACCTAGGCTGGAGTGCAGTGGCTTGATCTCGGCTCATCACAACCTCCACCTCCCAGGGTCAAGCGATTCTCCTGCCTCAGCCTCCCAAGTAGCTGGGATTACAGGCGCCCACCACCATGCCTGGCTAATTTTTGTATTTTTAGTAGAGACAAGGTTTTGCCATGTTGGTCAGGCTGGTCATGAACTCCTGACCTCAGGTGATCCACCCGCCTCAGCCTCCCTCCCAAAGTGCTGGGATTAGAGGCGTGAGCCACTGCACCCGGCCTGCTTGTTCCTAAAACAAAAGAAAACAAAAAAACCCAACATGACAGGAAAGTGTGTCTTAGAAAGTCAAAGTCCCAGCCAGGCATGGTGGCTCACACCTGTAATCCCAGCACTTTGGGAGGCTGAGGCGGGCGGATCACGAGGTCAAGAGTTCGAGACCAGCCTGGCCAACATGGTGAAACCCCGTCTCTACTAAAAATACAAAAATTAGGCAGGTGTGGGGCCGGCGCCTGTAGTCCCAGCTACTCGAGAGGATGAGGCAGGAGAACTGCTTGAACCCGGGAGACGGAGGTTGCAGTGAGCCTAGATTGTGCCATTGCACTGCAGCCTGGGTGACAAGAGCAAGACTCTGTCTCAAAAAAATTTAAAAAAGAAAGTGAAAGTCCCACAGAGAAAACCCCAGACCAGAGAACAGTAATAGTGGGTTAAATAGAAAACTCTATTCCAGAATTTTCTCTGTGCATATTGTACATTATTACTATTTTATTGTTGCCAAAATGGAATTATTGTTGTTTGGGCACCTAACAGTGTGTCCCTGACATCCGTCCATGGCAGTGTTCATATGACTCTGCCTTCTTGGTGCCTGCTGCATGACATTCCGTCGTGTGGTAATTTATTAACAGTCTTTGCTCATGGACACTTAGATCATTTCCAGTTATCGGGTTTTTGTTACGGGTACCCATGGACCACGCATCTTTACAGAGTTGAACGAATAACTTTAGAAGGCTGACTACTGAAGGCTGATTTGTGAGGGTATCAAGTCACATGCAAGGTACAGTTTTAGGAGATTCTTACAAGTGGTGCCCCCAAATTCTAGACCCATTTCTAGGAGGTCAGGGTCACTCCGACCCCCACCCCCAGCTGGCTTCCAGGCCCTGGCCCCAGGCTCCCCTCTGCCTTCCATGGGCCTCAGCTTCCCAGACCATAAATGAGTTGGGTTGATGGTCTGTTGTACCTTTGAGCCTGTGACTCCTGGTGCACTGGGACCAGCTCCTACCTGCTCACAGGAACAGACGGATACGTTTCCAGGAGTTTTTCCAACTGGCTGTTACATAGCTATTACTATATATTTTTAAAAGGTCATGAATGTCCAAACTCATTTCTTCCTAATCGTTTTACACCCCTGACTGTCATCTCTGCTCTCGATGTGATCTGCGCCTGCAGAGACTCTGGAGAACCAACCGCCAGGTGCTACCGGGCACTGATTCCCAGCTCCAAACTTGGTGAGTTGGTGGCTTGAAGTCAGCCGGGTGGGAGTACTTACACTGTGAAAATCCACAAACGCTACAAATTGAGCTCCCCACCCCGTTGTTAATTATTCACCAGCATATCACTGCCTTTGATCCTTTAAAACCAGGCCCTAAATGTCTGCATGGACCTTTCTCTAACGACCAAGAGGAAGAGAGTGTTACTGCAGCGAGAAATACGAGAGAGGGAGATCTTGGAGCTGAGGTAGGGGCTCCGTCTTAGCCATGTGAACTGGGCAGGTTAGAGCCTCCCTTTTCTGTAAAATGGGGATGATGATGGCAGCCATCTTGCAGGGTCGTTGTGAGCCGCATTAAGAGGGTTCACCCTATCACACCTTACTAGGAGCAAACATTTAGGGAGCCGCAGGCCGGGAGTCAAATCCCTGCTAAGTCCCTTAATATGTCTGAGACTCAGTTTCCTGTCAATCAGGTGGTGGGCAGAGCTTTAGAGACCCAGAATCAGGGACTCTAAAATGCCATCAGGTGGGGAGGTGGGGAGAAGTTGGCTGCCCCACCGCTGTTTTCCTTCCCCTTCCTCCCCACACTCTCAGCTCATTTCTGCCCCTCTTCCCCCAAATCTGTCAGGAAGCCCCTGGATGCACAGGTGGGTCAAAGGATGTCCACAGGACCGGCCAGCGGCTTGAGGTGGCCGAGGGATAGGGAGTGGGACATGGGGCTGGGGGTCCCTTGTTCCTCACCGCCCCTCCTCTAGTCAGTTTCAGAAAGCAGCAGAGGCCATGACCCCTTGGAAGAGCCCCCAGGCCAAGGAGCCCCGCAGAACCCCTAACCTGGCCTGCACCCACTCCTGCACCCTTTCTGGGGATCAGGGAGGTGGGAGGGAGGCAGGGCAGGGCCCTGCAGCCTTGCCCTGTTCAAAGGGTTTGAGGAGCTGCCCAAAGGCCCTGGGGAAGGTGAGCTGGAGGAACTTAAAGCTAACAATAAAACAACACAGAAGTGGCCAGTCTGCCAGAGCCCTCTCTGCAATGATCCCTCACCACCCACCTCCTCAGCAGCTCTGAGAGGGAAGTCTGTTCTCTTCCCCACTTTGCTCAGAGGCCCGAAGGCAGTCCCCCAGGATCACACCACAAGGAAGTGCCTATGTGAGATTTGAACCCAGAGACGGTGCTCAGAGCCCAGGCTGTGGGCCCTCCTTCCCATCCATTCCTCATGGGGAAACTCAAGGCCCAGAGAGGCCAGGAAACTCTCCCGTCGCTGCACAGCATTCTGGGACCTAGGCTTCCCAGGGAGTAATGGAACGCAGCTGGGTGAGCAGACGCCAGAGACCAGGGTTAAAGTGAAAGAGTCAGCCCAGTTTGCCCGAGGCTTTCAATACTGAAAGTCCTGCATAACCATTTAGTTCCAGCAAACTGGGAGGGTTGGTGACCCTCCAAAGCCCCAGGGATGGCTCTGCTGGGCGTAAGCTCAGGATACAGGAAGGAGGCCGGGAATACTTGGGGCCTGGTCCGTGCACCGGAGGCCGAGTCTCCCCACCCCGGGTCCCTGGACACCTACTTGTGGGGCTGAGGCTGCAGCCGGCCAGCAGCAGGGCAACAGCCAGAGGGAGCGTGCCGCGGTCCATGCTGTCCACGTGGGGGCCTGTGCGCTGGGCCTTATCCAGTGTCCAGTGGCAGGGCTGCGGGCGGGCACCAGGGCCGGCGTGGGCTCGCACGGGGACCCGAGGGGAGCAGGCGGCCGGAGCGACGGCGTCCCTGCTCCAGCCTTCTGGGGTGGCGGCCGAGGGGTCAGGAGAAGTGGACACAGGGACGCGGGGCTGGGCTGGAGTTGCTGTCCGAAGGATGGGCGGGGAGGGGGTGCTGGGCTCCAATGGATGGCAGTGACGGCAGCAGTCCTGGCCCCAGGGCGCAGATGAAGGCTGTGGTATGACCGGCAGCAGGGAGCTCCCGGCTCATCCAGCCCGGCCGGCCCAGGGAGGCAGGAAATGCGCTTCCTTAGAGAAGGGGATGGGCCAGGCCGCCTGCCAACCGGGTAGAGGAAGTGCCACGGGCTTTGTCACTGGGTGGGGGGCCCTGGGATGGGGGGAGGCAGTGGGGTGGGAGGGCCCAGCCTCTAGGCTTGTCTCCCCAAGCACCCCACCCTCCCATCCCACCCTCTCCAAGGCTGGCGGGTGGGACGCATCAGGCAGCCCCACAGATGAAAACAATCACCCTAACAGCCCACCGAGGGGAACTTTCAGGGGGCTGGGCTTGGCTAAAGTAGTTCCTGTAGAATTTGTGACCCACCTGAGCTCACTGATCCCATTTTGCAGATGAGGAAACAGAAATCCGATGTGTTGAGATCACTGGTTCAAGAAGATGGTAGCGCTGGGATCCTGCCCACCTCCACCACTTCATGTCTTGTCGGGCACCAAACCCGGCCTACTAAGTGCAGTTGACATGGGGCTGCCTAACAGGCAGGAAAACTGAAGCTCAGGCTAGGGAGGGAAGTCCCAAAGTGGTACAGCAAGGCGGCTAGGGCTGGTGTCTCTGGGCTCAGAGGAGCTGCCCAGGGCCACACACTTCATGTCTGACCCCTTCATGGGTGGAAAATCCTTCACCGACAAAACACAGCTCCAGGCCGAGTGTAGTGGCTCAAGCCTATAATCCCAGCACTTTGAGAGGCCGAGGCAGACGGATCACTTGAGGTCAGGAGTTCGAGACCAGCCTGACCAACGTGGTGAAAACCCATCTCTACTAAAAATACAAAAGTTAGCCGGGCATGATGACGTGCGCCTGTAGTCCCAGCTACTTGGGAGGCTGAGGCTAGAGAATCACTTGAACCTAGGAGGCAGAGGTTGCAGTGAGCTGAGATCAGACCACTGCACTCCTGCCTGGGTGACAGAGTGAGGCTCGGTCTCAAAAAAAAGAAAAGAAAAAAAAAAGAAGACAGCTCCAAATTATGGGGACTTTAATGGCACTTCTGAAGTCACGCGGCCCTGGGTTCAAATCTGACTCTGCTTGCTCCTAGCCATGAGACCTTGGACAAGGCCCCTCAATTCTCAGCACCCCCTGTTTGCAAAGTGGGGCACGATGCCTTCCTGACCAAGCCATTATGAGATTTCTGAGGGTCAGGACACTACAGCACTGAGCCCTGGGACATACAGGAGATGCTTCCCCATCAGTGCTCCCTGAGCTGGGTGACAGTCTCCAAACTGTCCCATGTTCATTCTGCAAACAGTAAGCGCACCTACTATGTACCCACCATGGGACTACTCACAGGTAGCACCCAGGGCCAGGCCCATGAAAGCTCAGAGAAGGAATCCTGGGCCACCTGGAGGGCCTGGTATTTAGGCCTGCCCTTTGAAAGACTGGGTGAGTTGGGGGTGGGGAGAAGGGGTGAGGAAAGCATGCCAGGCAGGGGTGCCAGACTAAGCAAAGGCACAGAAGCAGGAAGCAGTTGGACCACCGTGAGACCAGCAGGGGTGTGGTGGGGACAGGAAGCTGGAGAGGCAGAGTCTGGCCCTGCATTGGGAGGGCCTCAAATGCCAGGACTTTGTCCTTAGGGCCACTGGGAGTCATGGAGAGTTCTTGAGCAGAAGGACGCTGGCAGAGCTAGGCTTTGAGAGGCCAAATCTTTGTGTGTGCTGGCAGGACCCATGGTGAGATGGAGCCAGAAGGTTCTTCTCCCTGGATCCACCTGCCCTGGGTCACAGGTGGAGAAATTGAGGCCCAGGGAGGGAGGAGAAGGCTGAAGCCCTGGGTGCCTCTGGAGGGAGGATGTCTGTCCAGGGTCTGAGGCCTTGCCTCTCCGTGCTTATTGGCTGGCCCGGGTGACAAGAGTAGGCCATGTGTTTGTCTCTGCAGGAGCTGTCACAGGGGCTGGGAGGGTCAGTGTGGCTCTTTGGGTGGGGATTAGGGATAGTTTTGCTCACCCAGCCTTGTGGCTGCCTGGCCAGTTTGCAGCCAAGCGTGGCTGTGAGGTCAAGGGAGAGTGTCCTCTCCCAGGGGGCCACCCTGAGAAGGGCATCTCCTCTGCCTTTTCCTGTAACCTCGGAGACGAGGCCATGGGCACTGCGAGGCAAAGGGTGGCTCGGTGGGGGTTCACGGGTGGCTCTGAGGTTTTCCCAGGCCCCAGACCAAGATCTGTGCCCCAGGGACAGTTAATCCAGCCCTAGGCTCTGAGCGCTCTCTCTGCACCAGGGCCCGCCCTAGGCGTTCACCTTATCAGCTCTGAATCCTCACAGCCACCCCAGGAGGTGGGTACCGTTATACCCCCACTTTACAGAGGAGGAACCCCAGCTGGAGGGTGGTGACCCCAGGGCTGCCTGGGTCCAAGCTCACCTCCTTCCCTGCCACCATCCCCTGAGCTGAGTTTGGAGTGAGCGACAGATGTGGCAGGGGCTGCAGGTATCACAGGGTGTTGGGGGCATCTGGGGCAGTGACAGGGACCCCACAGGAGGCTCTTCCCAAACCTCCCTCCCTCCCCTTCCCTCCACGCTACACAGTCTGTCCCCATCCACATTGTAAACAAGACCCAATGGATTCTCTAGAAAGCAGGAGAGACTCCAGATGGACTCCAGGAAGAACTGGGGCCCCGACCCCAGACACCTCATGGAGGAAGGAAGAGATTGGGACCACCGTGGGTGGGGGGTGAAGCGGAAGTCACGTCTGGCTCCCACAGCATCCTGACCTTCCCTGTCACACCTAAGCCTGTGTGCAGCCATCTGCATGTAACTCTCTACCTGATTAGAAGCCCCACGAGGGCAGAGACTTTGACACCCTTTGCACTGCTGTTCCCCAGCACAGAGCCCAGGGCCTTTCGGCTCTTGAGATAGATTTGCTGAAAGCATGAGGGACCCTAGAAGTCAAGGCAGGGGTCGGGGTCATGGAGGCCCAGAGAAGTGGGCCTTGTCATTGGTTCCCAGGAGAAAAGGCCAGTCCTGGACTGGGTCTCCTGCCCCAGGAAGCCTGGTGGCCACATGGCCTCCCTGCTGGGCACAGGCCTTGGGGTAGCTGTCTTCTACGTCCCCCAGCTGCACTCTCCCTCTTGTGGGACACATCCACTTCTCCACCCCTGCAGAGGTCAGAGGAGGCAGGAGGAGGAGGGTCCGTCTTCCAGCCCCTTCCCTGCAGGGTCACTGCATACTGGTGGCCTCCCTCCACTGAAGGCCACGGTCCTGTTGGGGACCCCCTCCACCCAGCCCTGTCCAGCTGTGGACTCAGCTCCTCCCCTGGCCCCTTCAGGCTGAGGGTGGTCACAGCCCACGCCGCTGCCAGCCCTGGGGTTCTGCACCGTCCCTTGGGGCTTCCCTACACCCCGACCACACCTGTGTAAACAGACCCTTCACCAAACTCTCCTCTAATGATCCTACTGGAACGTGCCATCTGTTTCCTGCCGGGGCTTTGACTGATACGGATGTGTTCAGGTGCCGTCTGTCCACACGCCCAAGAGACGCATGGCTGATGGCCAGGCCCCTGTGCCTGGACCCCACAGAGGGCAGATGCACACTTTCTGCTCTTTCTTCCTCCTGGCTGGCCAGGAAGGCCAGGGCTGCAGGAAAAGACAGAGCACGTCCACCCTGGCCACTGGCCACTGAAGGAATTTCAGGCGGCCCCCAGGGACCCACCAGGCGGCTGACTGTCTCCAGCACTGGCCTGGAGCCAGGGGCCATTGATAACAGCAGGGCCAGACCCACAGGGCGGAGCAGGGTGCCCAGGCTCTGCCCTACACTGGCCAGGTGGCCTCAGGCAAGATCTTTGTTTGTTTGTTTGTTTGTTTGTTTGAGACAGAGTCTCGCTCTGTCACCCAGGCTGGAGTGCAGTGGCATGATCTTGGCTCACTGCAACTTCCGCTTCCGGGGTTCAAGCAATTCTCCTGCCTCAGCCTCCCGAGTAGCTGGGAACATGCACCATCACACCCGGCTAATTTTTGTACTTTTAGTAGAGACGGGATTTCACCATGTTGCCCAGGCTGGTCTTGAACTCCTGACCTCAAGTGATCCACCCGCCTTACCCTCCCAAAGTGCTGGGATTACAGGCGTGAGCCACCGCACCCAGCCAAATCTTTCCACTTTCTGAGCCTCAGTTTCTTCATCTGCACAAGGGGAGGGCAGCCTGCTGGTCTGGAGGAGTTCAAAGG
Organism: Pan troglodytes; assembly: GCF_028858775.2. NCBI lineage: Eukaryota > Metazoa > Chordata > Mammalia > Primates > Hominidae > Pan > Pan troglodytes. Next base: position 10,597,895 of record NC_072409.2, on the reverse strand, counting down.
GCAAGACAAGAATTGGAACTGCACCACCATCCATGAGCTTGCCTGGCCCTGTGCCAAGTGCCACTTTGCAGCCACTTCAGTGGCTGAGGCTGTCATGTTGGCATTTTACGATGGAAGAAACTGAGGCTCAGGTTTGCAAGGCCACAGGGCTGGGAAGAGGCAGAGGATAATTGAAATCCAGGCCTTTTTCCCTTGGCTTCCAGAACATTCTGTCCTGGCTTTCCTCCCACCTCCCTGGTCACCTTATCTGTCTCCTCCCTGGTTCCTCCTTGTTCCCCCAGGGTTGGTTGCTGGCCCCTTCCTTCTTTGTTTACCCTCACTCCCAAGCCAGGTTTTCTCAAACCTTTGTGACCCTGGCGTCACGTCCCAACACAGACCCTGGGACTCAGACTCAAATAATGGAAACAAGCATTTTGTGGTCCTGTAGATAGATTTGCGGCTGTGATGCCCTCCAGTAACCCCCAACCTGTTGCATTTTCTTTCACTACTCGTCACAAGCTCATCTGTTGGTTTTGTTACCCACCAACGAGTCTCGGCCATAAAATATAATGCCCTAGACTGTTGCTACTCAAAGTGTGGTCTTGTTTCTTCTGGAAGCTTCTTATAAATGCAGATTTGAGCCAGGCTTAGTGGCAAAAGCCTGCAGTCCCAGCTACTCAGGAGGCTGAGGCAGGAGGATTGCTTGAGCCCAGGAGTTCAAGGCTGCAGTGAGCTGTGATCACGTCACTGTGTTCCAGCCTGGGTGACAGAGCAAGACCTTGTCTCTAAAACATAAAAAATGAAGGACCGGGTGTGGTGGCTCACGCCTGTAATCCCAGCACTTTGGGAGGCCAAGGTGGGTGGATCACATGAGGTCAGGAGTTTGAGACCAGACTGGCCAACATGGCAAAACCCCGTCTCAACTAAAAGTACAAAAATTAGCCAGGTGTGGTGGTGGGTGCCTATAATCCCAGCTACTTGGGAAGCTGAGACAGGAGAATCTCTTGAACCCAGGAGGTGGAGGTTGCAGTGAGCTGAGATTGCACCACTGTACTCCATCCTGGGTGACACAGCGAGACTCTGTCTCAAATAAATAATAAAAATGAAAAATGAAAACATTTTAATAAAAAGAAATGCAAGGGCTGGGCACAGTGGCTCACGCCTGTAATCCAGCACTTTGGGAGGCCGAGGCAGGTGGATCACCTGAGGTCAGGAGTTCGAGACCAGCCTGGGCAACATGGTGAAACCCTGTCTCTACTAAAAATACAAAAATTAGGTGTGGGGTCGCGCGCCTGTAATCCCAGCTACTCATGAGGCTGAGGCAGGAGAATTGCTTGAACCTGGGAGGCGGAGGTTGATCTCAGCGAGCTGAGGTCGCACCACTGTATTCCAGCCTGGGCAACAGAGCAAAACTCCGTTTCAAAAAAAAAAAAAAAAAAAAGAAATCAAACTCTTAGGTCCTGTCCCAGACCTGCTGGATCCGAACCTGCGTTTTCACAAGATCCCCAAGGGAATCGTGTGCACGTCAACGTTTGAGAAGGCCTGTTCCAGGCAACCTTGTCCAGACAACAGCTTTAAATACCATCTAGATATCAAGGGCTCCCGACTGTATGTCTCCAGCCAGAACTCCCCCTGGCTCCAGGGCCCTGGATGTCGTATCTCAGACTCCACACATTGAAAACTGGGCTCTGTTCTTTCTCTGCAAACTGCTCCTGCCTCAGTCTTTCCATCTCAGACCCTGACCTCCTCCTACTGCACAAGCCTTGGGGTTGACCTTGGGTCTTTCTCTCATGCCTTCATCCAAGCCACAGCAAATCTGACAGGCCCTCCCTCAGATTCCCAGGGACTGTGGAATATGGCTGCTTCTCACCACCCACAGCCACCTCCCTCTTGGAATGTCACAGTCCCCAGTCCCTGCACTGAGCCCACCTTGCTTCCAATTTGCCCCCAGCCTTTTCTCTGCTATCACGGGAGCTTCTGTCCAATTCCGTCCTGGCTCTGCTCAGCACCCTCCACTGGCCATCGTCTCCCTCAGAGTCAAAGCCAGAGCCCCTCAGGCCAATGAGGTTCTCCCTACCTCCTCTTCAGCCTCCCCTTCTGCTCACCTCCACCCTACTCCACCCCAGCTCCTTGCTCTTTCTCAAATGTGCCAAGCACACGCCCACCCCAGGGCCTTTGCACCTGCTGTTACTGCTCGCTGAAACATTCTTCCCCTAGGTCGCCACAGGGCTTGCTCCCTCATCCCTGATCAAATGTCACACGGCCAGCGAGGTCTTCCTTGAGCAGCACATTTAAAACAGCCCTCTCCTCCCACTAGCAATGGGCCCACATGGCACCATCTGACACTAGATATTGTTTTTTTGTTTGTTTGTGTTTGTTTGGAGACGGAGTCTTGCTCTGTTGTCCAGGCTGGAGTGCAGTGGCGTGATCTCGGCTCACTGCAACCTCTGCCTCCCAGCGGATTCTTGTGCCTCAGCCTCCTGAGTAGCTGGGATTACAGGTGCTCGCCACCACACCTTGCTAATTTTTGTATTTTTAGTAGAGACGGGGTTCCGCCATGTTGGACAGGCTGGTCTCGAACTCTTGAGCTCAGGTGATGCACCATCCTCGGCCTCCCAAAGTGCTGGGATTACAGGCGTGAGCCACAGTACCCGGCTGACACACTAGATATTGTTGATTGATTTGTCTTCCTTTCCAGAACAGAAGTTCTATGAGGACCGGGGTTCTGCCTTGTTTGCTGCTGAATCCCCATCACTAGGAGTAGTGCCTGGCCTGGCAGGTGCTGAAGAAGCTTGTGAATCAACGAGTGGGTTTGGCCACTGGGTTATACGGCTCAAGGTCTCACGGGCGATGATTTGAGTCCCCAGGGTATGGGTGTTGGGGGCATTCTGAGCCCAGGGACAGGGTCTCTGAAGAGGGGGAATGACTCCCCAAGAGTAGGGTTTGGTCACATCCCGCCAGACCCTACTCTGTTCTAGAAGAGCAGAGTCCCTTAAAGTCACCCTCTCTTTCCCCAAGGAAGGGGCCCTGGGAGCTGGAGCCTCCAAATCCTGGGTGAAATTGGCCTTCCTGATGAAACACACCCCCCTAGAGCTAAAGAACCCATAAACCCCCCTAGGAGACAGAGGATTCCACTGGGCCAGGATTCTAGAACCTCTGAGTGGTAAGGGCTCTGAGCTCATAGAAAGAGAAACTGAGGCCCAAGAGGGAAAGGGACTCACCCAGCACTCCCAGTGTTGGGTTTACAGGCGTGAGCCACCGAGCCTGGCTTATTATTATTTCAGTGTATATTCCCACCATGGCAACCCATGCAGGAGCCCACGCACTAGAACCCCTGGGCACAGGGAGAAGGTCTCACCCCCTGCCCCTGCTGCTGTGCGACCTGGGGCCAACCACACAGCCTCTCTGGGCCCAACCACACAGCCTCTCTGGGCCCACTTCCCTAGTGAGGGAGCCCTGTGCGCACAGGCTGCACGTGTCCAACAGGGCTCCTGGCCCCCACTCCTCTAAAGCCCCCCCTCGCGGAGTCGCCAGGCCTTCCTGTTTACTCGAGGCCCCTAGAGCGGCTGGGAGGCGACAGCCTTGGCCTCCTCTGCTCCCCACTTCCTTCCTCTCCCACTTCAGCGCCTCCGGCCCAGGCCCTCAGGGCCCTCGAGGCCAAGACCTGGAGGCACAGTCTTTGCGGGGGGTGGGGGGAGAGCAGGGGTCATCTGAGGCCACTACCAAGTGAGTCCTGCCCGGGAGCACCCAGGTTATAGAGGCTCTAATCCCACTGGCTGGTCAGAATGTTCCAGCACCTTGGGACAAGCCACTGCCTGGAGTGTCCCTAGAGATAAGAAGCGTGTGACAGCATTGACGTTATCCAACCCAACACCACGCCCAACTCTCAGTCCACCAGTGGGGGTGAGCACTCACTGACCCTGGAGGGGTCCCCTCCTCCTCCACACTCCTCCCTGAGCTCCTGCCTCCACGGGACCCCCTCTGGCCCTCCCTCCGCCAAGCAGGATCTCCCTAAGCTGCTCACGGTGTCAGCCGTAGACCAGCAGCCTGGGCGTCACCACCTAACCTGGACCTGCTGAATCAGAATCAGCTTTTTCACCAGGCCCCCACCCCGGGATATTCGTGCGTGCACCAAAGCTGGAAGTGCTGCAGATCTAACCTTCCTGTCTGGTTTTAAAACCCGTCACGAGTGTGGCCCAAAGGCTTAACCTGAATCAACGAAGACTTTACAATTAACTTCCAGTTTACAGAAATGTTGAAGGATAAAGGTGCAAGTTAAACAACACCATAAGGAGGGACAGGTGAATGTAGGAGGAGGAATTCTCCCCAGAACAGCTGGTTCCTTCACAGAAAGCGGGGGAGAGTGGTCCTAGATTAAAAGAGATCTTGGCTGAGCTCAATGACTCACGCCTGTAATCCCAGCACTTCGGGAGGCCGAGGCAGGCAGATCACCTGAGGCCAGGAGTTCGAGAGCAGCCTGGGCAACATGATGAAACCCCGTCTGTACTGAAAATACGAAAATTAGGCATGGTGGTGCGCGTCTGTAGTCCCAGCTACTTGGGATGCTGAGGCACAAGAATCACTTGAGCCTGGTAGGTGGAAGTTGCAGTGAGCTGAAATTGCACCACCGCACTCCAGCCTGGGTGACAGAGCGAGACTGTCGCAACAAAAATATAAATAAATAAATAAATAAGATCTGATGAGCATCACAACCAAATGCGATGTGCAGTCCTGGATTGCATGCAAGTTTCAACAAATGAGCTATAAGACACATTTTGCAGACACTGGGGAAAATTGCACACGGGCTATTAGCTATTATGACAGTGTGTGTGAGAGTGGCAAGAGTCTGAATTTAGTGTTATTGAAACTCTGAATTATGGTTATTTAGGAAAATGTTCTTATTTTTGGTCATACTTTATTTATTTTATTTTTATTTATTTTTAGAGACAGGGTCTCACTCTGTTGCCCAGGCTGGAGTGCAGTGGAGTGCCCAGACTTTGGTCATACTTTAGGGGTAAATTTTTCTCATATTTGTAATTTACTTAAAATACTTTGGCAAGGCTAGGCATGGTGGCTCACGCCTGTAATCCCAGCACTTTGGGAGGCTGAGGCAGGTGAGGTCAGGAGTTTGAGACCAGCCTGGCCAACATGGTGAAACCCCGTCTCTACTAAAAATACAAAAATTAGCTGGGTGTGGTGGTGCGTGCCTATAGTGCCAACTACTTGGGAGGCTGAGGCACGAGAGTCGCTTGAACCCGGGAGGCAGAGGTTGCAGTAAGCCGAGATCACACCACTGCACTCCAGCCTGGGCAACAGAGTGAGACTTGGTCTCAAATAAATAAATAAATAAAAATACAATACTTTGGCAAAAATTAAACAAGGAAGCAAGTATGGGAAAATGTTAACAATTGCTAAATGTTGATGGGTATACGGGTGTTCAGTATATATTTTCTTCCAATTTTTGTTAAAAAAACAAACAAACAAACAAAAAACAAAAACTGGCTAGATGTGGTGGCTCACACCTGTAATCCCAGCACTTTGGAAGGCAGAGGCGGGAGGGTCACTTGAGGCCAGGTGTTCAATACCAGCATGGGCAATATACTGAGACCCCTGTCTACAATAAAAAATAAAAATTAACCCAGGCGTGGTGGTTCATACCTGTAATTTCAGCACTTTGAGACGCTGAGGTGGGCAGATCACTTGAGCTCAAGAGTCTGAGAAACCCCATTTCAAAATAAACAAAATAAATTTTAAAAATTAGCCGGGTGTGGTGGTGCACACCTGTAGTCCCAGCTACTTGGGAGGCTGAGGCAAGAGGATCACTTGAGCCTAAGAGTTTGAGGCTGCAGTAAGCTATGACTGTGCCACTGTATTCTAGCCTGGACAACAGAGTAAGACCCTGTCTCTAAACAAACAAACAAACACACACACACACAAAAATACACCTCTTGGTCAGGTGCAGTGGCTCATGCCTGTAATCCCAGCACTTTGGGAGGCTGAGGCAAGCAGATCACTTGAGGTCAGGAGTTCGAGATCAGCCTGGCCAACATGGTGAAACCCTGCTTAGCTGGGCATGGTGGTTCACACTTATAATCCCAGCTACTTGGGAGGCTGAGGTGGGAGGATTGTTCGAACCCAGGAGGCAGAAGTTGCAGTGAGCCGAGATTGCACCACTGCACTACAGCCTGGGTGACAGAGTAAGACTCTGTTGCAAAAAAACCAACCAACCAAAAAACACCTCTTTCTTAGCCTCTCATTGCCCTTATGAGAAACCCTGTGAGTCTGGTTCGTACACTGCTAGCCTTGTCTCTTGCTACCGCCACCCCGCTAGCCTGCGTTACAGCCCCCCTCTGCGGTCTCAGCTCTCCCAACACCCACAGGTCCTTTCCACCTCTGTGGCTCTGCAGAGCTGTTCCTTCTGTCCTTTCTTGCCCTCTGTCTTGTGGCGAACTCCCAGGTGTCTTCAGGGCCCTGCCCCAGAACTCTGGCTCAAGGAACCTCCCACCACTAGGTCTCCTCTGAGCTTGGTGCACTCAGCTGCCCAGAACTGGTCTTGGTTGAGTGGGTCTGACGGGATGTTGCGAACACAGGCCTCTCCTCGTGCTGGGAGCCATATCGCAGCAGGCCAGGGGCCTCTAAGCCTCTGTCTTGCTGGCACGGCGGGTGCTCCAGCAATGTCTGCAGAACAAGCAAACATGCATGAAAGAAATTCCCAAAGGAAGGTTTACGGTGGCAAGGAGGGGGTGGTGGTTCCCAGGGCTTTAAAACTTTTTGCGTTTCCAAGTTTTCAGCAAAGAGGGTATCTGCATCTAGACAGATGAGAGAGGGAAAGGATGATAGGTAGGTATTGTTTACGTGGATAAAGTGATTCTGTGGTGAATCGCTTGACAATTTGAATCAGCTTAGGTTTCACAAACTGGGACTCACCCGGATGAATGAAGCTGTGATCAAAATAAAGATAAGGTAGATGATAAAGAACTAGGACCCCCCCACCAAACCGCCTCCTTATCTTTATTACTTTGTCTTCATCCTGAGATAGAATGGATGTGTGACAGTGAGTGTGTGTGCGTGTAAGAGTGAATGTGAGTGGTTTGTGTGCACGTGTGTGGTGTGTGCACTGCATGACTGTGTGAGTGTGCAGATGTGTGTGTGAATGAGTGGTTTGTGTGTACAAGTGTGTGAATGTGTGCATGTGTAAAGTGTGTGAATGAGTGTGTGCAAGTGTGTGGGAGTGGGAGTGCAAGTGTGTGGGTGACTGTGAGTGTGTAAATGTGTGTGAATGTGTGTGCGTGCACGTGTGTTTGTGTGAGTGGGAGTGCAAGTGTCTGGGTCAGTGTGTGTGTGTGAGTGCGTGTGGGTGACTGAGTGTGTAAATGTGTGTATGGATGAGTGGTTTGTGTGCACATGCGTGTCCGTGTGTGTAAAAGTGTGTGTGCATGCGTGTGCATGTGTGTGTGGGAGTGCAAGTGTGTGGATCAGTGTGTATGTGTGAGTGCATGTGTGTGCGCGCCGGCGTGTGTGAGAGTGTGTGGATCTGGTTTGACAGATGCAGGACCCAGGACCTGGAGCCTGCGGTGTCCCTGCGTGCCCCATCAGTTTTCTGCCGATGCGGAAAACTGAGGACCAGCTGCAGAGGCCTCCACACAGCCTCTACCCTCCACAACCCCCCTGGGACAGGATGGCTCCCCCTACATGCCTTGTCTTCTGCTAGCTCCGCTGAACTCCTGTTTCTTTCTTTCATGTTCTTCTTTCAATAGATTCACCTTTTATAACTTAAAATCGTTTATTTTAAAGGAAACTTTAAATAACCAATGGAAACGAAAAACCAGCTCCACTTGCCATGAACAGCCCCAACTGTTCGGATTTCATTCGGGCAGGCGGGGTCCACAGGAGGCTCTCTTGGCTTAAAGGGAGCCCAGCTTGGGCCAGATCAGGTGTCAAGGACACGTGAGCACCAAATTGAGCCTTTCTCAGTGATGAGGTCAAAAAATGAAAGCGCACAGGAAGGGTTCTCCCCAGGGGATTCTGGGGTGTCCCCAAGTCATCCGGGGCCCCGCACGCTTCGGGCCAGGCTGTTCTGGTCTCCAGCCCTCATGGCCGTGGCAATGGACAGCGTCCACTCCTCACTCAGTGTGTTCTCATCCTGACCTTGAGGTGGGGGTGAGGGGGACATTGAGTCTGTTTTAGAATTGGAAACGGCTCACAGAGGGTGGGCTGTGTCCAGGGCCACACAGGGGGAGGTCCTTCAGGTCTCACCCCTGACCATGACTCCCCCAATTCAATTTCTTTTTTTTGTTTTTTTGTTTTTTTTTGAGACGGAGTCTTGCTCTGTTGCCCAGGCTGGAGTGCAGTGGCGCAATCTTGGCTCACCGCAAGCTCCACCTCCCGGGTTCACACCATTCTCCTGCCTCAGCCTCATGAGTAGCTGGGAATACAGGCACATGCCACCATGCCCGGCTAATTTTTGTATTTTTAGTAAATAAGGGGTTTTGCCATGTTGGCCAGGCTGCTCTCGAACTCCTGACCTCAGGTGCTCCTCCTGCCTCAGCTTCCCAAAGTGCTGAGATTACAGGCATGAGCCACCTCATTGGGCCTCCCCCATTCAATTTCAGTGACATGACTCCCCACCCACCCATGCCATTGAGATGCCCTTTTCAGACCCTCAGAGCCTCTCGCGTCAAAGAAGCCAATTCACTACCCACTGGGCCAGCTGGCGTGCCGCCCCAACTGCCCAGGAAGCCCCACTCAGACCATGACCTTGCTGCCTGTGCAGTCCAGGCCCCGGCAAGGGCCAGGCATGGAACATACGCTCAGAGCGATGGGGGTCAGGGCCAAGGCCACAGAGCAAGATGCAGAGGAGCCCAGGCTGGGACCGGTTCTGCCTGAACATGAGCCCCTCGGAGCAGGGGCCCCGCCACTCAGCGCCGGGTCCTCAGGCCAGGCATGGCCTGTGCGAGGAAGGGCCCCGGGCCTCCCACCAGAGCTAGAGGAGGGGTGGCTGGCAAAGGGAGGCTGAGGAGGAACGGAGGGTTGAGGGGCTGGGGACTTGCGGCCAGGTAGGCACAAGCACATGAATCAACTCCAACTGGAAGCAGAGAAAAAGCAGTAAAACCAAATGTCCTTAGAAATTCCTTTAGTGCTCAGCTGTCCATGAAAACAGGATAAGCGGCTTCCTCCGTCTGTGCTCAGCAGGGCAGGGTGGAGGCGCTGCGCTCAGGCCAGGAGGACCTCGAATCAGGACAGGGGTGGGGCGGGGCTCTGAGCTGGGGAAGCGGCTCCAGCGTTGCTACTTTAGGGCGTCCAGGTGGGTGCAGACCTGGGAGAAGACACTGTCCACGGAGCCCTCGGCGTTGACCTGTGGGGGAGATGGGCCGTGAGGGCTGAGTCACCAGGTGGAGTGGGGTGGGCCTCACCATGGCAGGCCCCAGAGGCCAGGCCTGCCTCCCCGAGCCCAACCTAATTGACAGCAGCCCCTCATTGAACCAGTGGGGAAACCAAGGCCCAGAGAGAGGGGCTGGCCTGAGGCCACACAGTGAGCTGAGGCGGAGCCACATAGGAACCCGTTCTTCCCGGAGCTGTCCCTGGGCCCGCGGGGCCCACCTTGCGCACAATGCCACGTTTCTCATAGAAGGTGATGACGGGTTCTGTGGCCTTGTAATAGGTCTCCAGCCGCTTTTTGATGGTCTCCTCATTGTCGTCCACACGCCCGCTGGTCTCTCCACGTTTCAAGAGCCGCTGGGTCATGGTCTCAGGGCCTGCGTCCACATACAGCAGCAGTGTGGGCTGTCCAATCTGCAGGCGGGCACCATGTCACAGGGACCCCATTCCTGCCCCCTAGGGCCATCTCCTCCCCATCTTCCCATCTATGAAGCCCCAGTAGATACCCCCTCAGACCTTCAATCCCTTCCCCAAGGCAGCCTGAAAGACCTTCCTAAAACCAATCTTTCCTGCCACTCCCCTGCTCAAACCTACACCATGGCTCCCCAGTGCCCTCAGGAGAAAGTCCACATTACTTGCCAGACTGAGAGAGCCTGACTCTCTCTGCTCTAGGCTCTCATCAACCTCCTTCCATGCCAGACCTGTGCTCATGCTGTTCCCTCTGCTAGGAGCCCTCTTCCCCGAGCCTGATCCTAACTCGCCTTCACCTCAATACCAAGCATCAGGTTTCGGTTCGAAGCTCACTTCTTCAGGGCAGTCTTTCTGATGCCACCCCCTGCCCCCCAGTACTCCCCGCCTCCTGGAACAGGCTCTTCCAGCGCCTTTATCTTTCCTTGAGCAGGTCTCCCAAGGGCCCCTGAGGGCAGGGACGCACTTGTCTCACAATTCTGGGGTCCTTTGACAAAGGAACAAGGGATGAGGGAAGGGGTGAGGGGCTGCTGAGTCCTGGGGGGTTCTGAGCAATGTCCGTGTCATTGGAACAGCATGTCATCCATGTCATCCATGGGACGCCTTGGAAAGGCAAGAGGAATAAGGTTCTGCAGGCCCTGCCTCGCTCAATCCAGCTACCACAGCTGCCTGGCTGGGAGGGCAGAGCCACCCCAGAGTCACCCATGACTGCCACAGCTTTAGGAATGGGATTGGGACCTTCAAACCCTGTCTCCTGCTTCCAACTGCCTGGGCCAGCCCCCAAGGGTTTCTGCGCAGCTTTGGCCCTGGACCCCTGTCAAGGCCTTGGGGCACTGCCTCTCAGGTCAGGCTGTTTCGTGCCTCTGTCCAGCTGTGTAACCAAGAGGCTTGTCCAAGGCCACACAGCTGGACAGAGGCGAGAAGCAGCCTGACCTCCGGCGTCAGACTGACCTGGACCCAGGCTCACCCCTGCCTCTGTTCAGCTGTGTGACCTGGGGCAAGCCCTTTGTCCTCGCCTGTGATACCCATCCTAGCGCTCATCCCTAGCTCCTCCGTAGTTAAGGATTCAGGGTGACAGCGTCAGCTGCCTTCAGGGAGATGACTCCGTACCACCCAGCGGCTGCTTCTATCTTACAGATTACCATGGGGGCAAAGGCTGGGCCTGGATGCAGCAGTCTGACCTCAACTTCAAGGCCACCCACCCCCCATCATCATCCATCAGCTGCTGAGCTCCTCCAGGGCACAGACTCACAGTCTCTGGTTCATCTGGGTCTCCAGGACCAAGCACAGTAGGCTCTTTACACACCCCCAGCAGAGGTGGTAAATCTGGGAGAGCCAGCTCAGCCTCTGGGCTTGAGATTCTGGCTGTGGGGCCTCAGTCTCCCTGTCAGGACAATGGACATTTAGCCCGGGGAGTCCACAATGGGCACTGCCAGTCTCCAGAAAAGCTTTGGGTGTGAGCCGGCCACACTTCCAGGCTGACCCTCCCTCCTTCGGTGAAGCCCTGGCGCCCCCTGGTGTCCAGAGCCAAGAAGACCAGCTGCCCGGACACCTGGAGGCCACAGCAGGGATGGGACCAGGGCTGAGCCTGCGGCCCTCAGCGGCACCTACAACAGCCCTGGAAGGGTGGGGACTTTTTTTTTTTTTTTTTTTTTGAGACGGAGTCTCATTCTGTTGTTCAGGCTTGAGTGCAGTGGCGTGATCTTGGCTCACTGCAACCTCCGTCCAGCCAGGTTCAAACGATTCTCGTGTCTCAGCCTCCTGAGTAGCTGGGATTACAGGCGCCCGCCACCATGCCTGGCTAATTTTTGTATTTTTAGTACATGAGTTTTCACCATGTTGGCCAGGCTGGTTTTGACCCTGACCTCAAGTGATCTGCCCTCTTTGGCCTCCCAAAGTGCTAGGATCTCAGGCGTGAGCCACTGCACCCGGCCGACTTTCATTAACTCTATTTTCTAGATGTGGCCCTGAGGGTCACAGGTGATACCACACAGCTGGTATGTGTGAGCCAGGCCAGGACATCTTTCAGAACTGTGGCACCTAACACAGGGTCCGGGGTCTGAGGTCTGAAGGAATCCAGCTAACCCCCATTTCAGATAGGGAAGGTGAGGGGCAGAGTGGGGTAGACACTTTCCTGAGGTCTTGCAGCCACTCATGCAGCCACTCAGAGGTCAGAAAATATGGCCTCCTATCCCCAGATGAGGCTGGAAGCTACGGAAGCCCAGAAGGCCCCACAGAGACAGGGCATGGGAATGGGGCATGGGGATGGGAGTCTTATCCCGCCCTAGCCCACCAGGATGCTGGTTAGGCTCCCCCTAGCCCTTGCCGACCTCTCCCTCCTAGGCTCTTGCAGTCCCGTTTATTTCTCCCATACAGCCTTGTGACACCGAGGTAAAAGTGTATGTGTGCGCACAGGGCCATGTGTGCGAGCACGTGTGCATCCCTGCATATGTGTGCTGCGTCCGTGACATGCATGTGCAGGAGTGCAGTATCCACTGCCGTGTGTGTGCACGTGTGCACATGCCCCTGGCCTTGTGTGTATGAACTTGTGGGGCTTGTGCATGTGTATGTGCAAGTGTCCACGTGTGTGCGTGTGTGGGGTGCCCCATCCTGGGGAAGGTGTATCTGCAGGATGCTCGTGCTAGGAAGCTCAGGGCCATCATTTTCCAGGCCTGCTCTTTCCAGCCAGGCTCCTCATGACCCCTGGAAGGAGACTGATGTCCCTTTATGGCATTTGCAGCCTCCAGCCAGGCTGGAACCTCCCTTGTTGCCCTGCCCACATATTCTGTTCTCCCCACACTGGCTTTGCCTCTCCAGCCCTGCCAGTGCTGTTCCCTGCCCCTCTCTGTGTGTTTATGGGGAGCCAAGGCCCACACTGGAAGGGCGCATCCTCTCCAGTCCCCACACTGTCCCTTAAGGCAGCTGTGACCTGGTCCTCCCACTCCCTGCATTTTGCAGATGGGAAAACTGAGGTTCAGGAGGCAGAATGACTGGCCCAAGATCTCAAGCCGTTGAGCTGGAATCTGAGCCCAGGTTTGGCAACTCCCCTGCCTGGCGCTTCCCCTTCTACACATTTTCTTCTACACTTCCAGAAAGTCTTCCTGGTTTTCCTCCTCACCCACACTCCATGAATCAGCCTCTGCTCAGAACTCTGACCTGCATCACAGCCCCCGCAGGCCCGCGCATGGGGATGGGAGTCTTATCCTGCCCCAGCCCACCAGGATCCCCACTTGGGTCAGTGCCTTACCCGTCGCTCAAACTCTTCTCCTTGCTGCACCTCCCGCGGGTAGCCATCAATCAGGAAGCCTTTGGAAGTATTGACTTTGGCCACCATGGCATCCCGGAGCATGTCCAACACTGTCTCCTGGGGCACAGCAAAGGAGGAAGGGGCCATGAGCCTCTCCTCCCCATCCCTTCTCCCAGCCTCTGCTCACGCTGCTCCTGCCACCTGAAATGCCCTCTCCCCAACACAAATGTCCCAAACAAGCCTCCCCCTCCAGGAAGCCTCCTCGGAATTGTGGAGACCTGGACTGAGTGAATGAATGAATGAATGATGCATTCACTCAACAGTATTCACTGAGCCCCTCCTTCCAGCCAGGTGCTGTCCTGGGTCCCGAGGACACGGCCATGGACCAATTAGGCCTTCCCTGCCCTGGGGAGCTCAGGGGCTGGTGAGGGGACAGACACATTCCACAGATGATTTCTCCATTTCTAAGCATGGCACAGGTTGTACAGGCAGAGAAGTGGGGCTTCTGGAGTAGAAAATTGGGGGGGGAGGTCTTAGGCCAAATCTGGGGAGTTAGGGAAGTCTGAAAGCTGAAGAGGAAAGAATATTCCAGACTGGAAGGAGTATGGCTAGTTTGAGGGGACAGAGGCCAGGGTGGCTGAAGGATGGAGGGAAGGGAGAGAGTGGGGGGCAGGGCAGAGTCCTGCAAGGTCTTGGGAGCTTCTGGAAGGAACTTTCTGTCCAGGGCAATGGGGAACCACAGAAGGGTTTGGAGCCGGGGGCGGTTACGGTCAGCTTTGCCTGTGTGTCGTGGGCTTTGCTGCTGGTGGGACACCCACTCAGGGCTACTGTCATCCCCTGCCCCTCACCCCACCAGGGCCCACTCACCAGTGGAACCAGCTGCCCCTTCTCCATGATTTCCGACAGCTTCTTGCCCCTGGCCGAGCCTGAGCTGACCTCGGACCGCAGGAGGTCCCCGGTGGAGAGGTGGGTGTAGCCATACTTCTGCACGATCTTCTCACACTGGGTGCCCTTCCCTGAGCCAGGCCCACCTGCAAACGCCCACCCATTCATAAACCCCGAGACACAGGGTCCCAGGAGGGACAGGGGCTGCCAGGGTCTCCCAGAGAGGGAGGGGCAGAGCCCAGGGTGCAGCCCCAGGCCCGGGCTCCCTCCAGCGCCAGTGAAGACCCTTGCTGCACCGCCCGCCTGCCCGCAACTCACCCACCACAAAGATGATCTTGGTTTTCTTCAGCTTCTCTGCGGGAGAGAAAAGGGGAGCAGGGCTCAGTCACTCGCTGGACCCACAGCCAGAGGCACCTCTGGAGTCCCAGGCCTGTGCTGGGCCCCAGGCGGAGGGACAGACACCGCTGGCGCTCCTGTCAGGGAGGCAGACAAGTCACAGCCCAGAGTCAGCAGGGATGTGAGTGAGCTCGGAGCCTGGGAGAGGTCAGGGAAGGGAGGGCGCTCCAGGCAGCCAGACAGGCAGAGGCAAAAGCCTAAAGGCTAAGTACTCTCCGCACAGCCAGCGGGCTGGGCCGCCAGCCCTCATGGCGCCTCCCTGTGGGTGCCTGGACCCCGGGGCCGGTCACCTCTGGCCCTCAGATCGTCTTCTCTGCGGGGGTCACTCGAGGAGCAGCAGCCCATGGTCCCGTCCTGCCGTGTCTCCTATGCACCCTGCCCTTCCCCTCTCAGGCCCTGGGCCGGCCCATCACCCACCTCCCCCGGCAGTGCCAATGTGGGCTTAGCAACCACAACATATGTTGCCATGGAGACAGTTGCCGGGGTGGAGGGCTGTGGTGGGCATGTGGAACTCTTGCCCAGAGAGGGCGGCGAGCTTGGCTCCAACCTCTGTCTCGTCCCGCCTGCTGTTAGATCCCAGCAAGGCCACAGCCCCACTGGGCAGAGGGAAACTGAGCTCGAGAGAGGGAGGGCCTGCTCAAGGGATGTCAGAACCAAAACCAGAACCCAAGCTCCCCCCTGGGCTTTCAGGCTCCCCCACTTCCCAGGGAAATAGAGGACCAGCTGTATCCCACCTTGCTGTGTGACTTAGGAAAGGCCTGCCCCTCTCTGGTTCTCTGCCCCTTCCCCAGGGAGGAGGTGGGCTGGGCGGCTCCCAGGGGCCCTCCCAGCCATAAGGCTGGAGCCCTACAGGAGCTGTCAAGAAGGGCTCCTCCTGTGGGCCCCTATCCCGGGGGTGCGGTGGCCACAGCCCTATGGCTGTTGATATTTGGAGCTCAGGCAGAGCAGTAGCAGCAGCAGCAGGCCCGCCAAGCGTCTTTAAGAGCTGCCCAGGCCAAGGCACAGTGCCAGGAACTGGACGGATGGTGCTGCCAGCAGCTGAGGGCGGGCCCGTTCTGGACTCTCTGCCTGCCCGTGTCTCCCTCTAAGTCCCAGCCCAAAGGAACCAGGAGGGTCCAAGACTTCCTCAAGGCCCACCCTCACTGGATGATAGGGAAACTGAGTCCCGGAGAGGTACGGGGAATTGCCTTGTCCTCATTAGACCTGGTGTTTTGTGTATCTGTGGCCTCTCCATGGGGCAGGATCTCAGCTCTATAAACCCAGCATAGGGGGTGTGCGCTGGGGCCCTCAGGAGCCTTGGGGAGGCCTCATCACGTCTAAAATTAATCTTGGAGCTGGCACATCCCGTGAGAGGCCAGAGGAGGATACTGGAGGCTCCCAGCCAGGCTCCCTCCGGCAGCCCCAGAGCCTCCTCCAACCCCTCCCAGAATGTCTCCCTGAGAGCGCACCCCCTTAATAGTCAGGCACACTGAGGCCCAGGCAATGGGCAAAAGGAGAGGAGGCTCATACCTTCCATCCTGCCGAGGTCCCGGGAGCCGTGTCAGTGCTCTGCAAGACAAGGGCACAGGTTGGGGAGGGATTTTCCTCCTCACCCTGACTCACCTTCCACTAAGCCACACCCAAGGCAACCGGTGTGTGCCAGGCCCGACATGCAGTCTGAGGGCAGAGGGGGCTGCTGGGGGCAGGGAAGGCCCAGGACCCCTTCCCTGAGAAAGCCACCTTGGGAAAGTGACCTTGGAAAAGTCACCTTTCCTCTCTGGCCTCCATGGCCTCACCTGTCACAGAAGGGCAGTAGCCCCCTCCCATCCACCTGGGTTCCCGCTGGAGGGGCTGGGACGGTGAGGATGGCACCGAGGGACATAAACAGCGGCCACACAACTGCAGAGCTGCTCCCCTCGAAACTCCCAGAAAACAGGGCGCGGGGCCAGCGTCTGCCCAGACACCTTGACAACGCTCCCCAGGGCCAGAGGGAAGCTGCCGGGAGGTGGGAGGTGGCCAGGAACTATGTGTGTCTGGGATGAGGTTTGGATGGGGATCCTCTAAGGGACAGAGGCCTGGGGTGCAGGAATCTACAGGAGCCGCTCGCATGAACACAGCCCTTTACAGTTGTCAAAGTGAGGCGGTCCCAGGCTCTTCACCTCTACAGGCCCAGCAACCAGCCCCACGCATGTCCCCTGCACCCCCATCCTTTGAGGACCTGGCTTTACTGCCCCCACCTTGCCCTCAGCCTGCCCATGAGCCCAATCACACCTGCGACCCCACCCTGAGCTGCCACAGCCCCCAGGACCTCCCCCACCTCGCCCCCCTATCTCAGAACTGCCCTCTGGACACCTTTGGCCTCCACTTCTTCACTCCCAGCCACCAGCCCTCCCCAAGGCCACTCGCGACCACCACAGCCACACTCCCCTCCAGCCTTGACCTCCAGCCAGCGACCCCACCTGCACCGGGACCTCCACCCAAGGCACCCACACCACCCTCTCTACTTGGCTTCAGGCTCCAAGGACCCCCATCCCTGTGCAGGCAGCCCAGGCCTCTCTCTCCAGCCCCAGACATCCATGCCCCCCAGACAGGCCCCAGAAGCCCCACAGGCTTCTCAGGCTCTGAACAGCCCTCCCCAAGTCCCAGCTCCAGGCCCCTATGGCCAAGCCACAGGCTGAGTCAGTGTGAAGGCTCCTCTCTCCTCTCCACAGCCCTGCACACCCACTGCCCAACCCTCCCCTCCCCAGGCTCTCTCCGTCTGTCTCCTCACCACTATGTCCTGTGCTAAGTAAGGGGCCTGGGCCACTGCCCCCGCCTCCACATGGGCCTTGAAGCCTCCACACCCTGCCAGGCAATTTGCAGGATTTTCTCTGGCAAGTATCAGACCACATCACACACCCGCTTACAACCTTGCATGTGTGGCCCTCTCGGCTCCCAGACAAAGCCTGGGCCCCTTGACATAGTGGATAGGTCCCGGTGAGCTGACCTCTGCTGCCCTCTGCAACCCTATCAGCTGCCACTGGCAGATGTTGTACCCAATGC
Organism: Pan troglodytes; assembly: GCF_028858775.2. Classification (NCBI taxonomy): domain Eukaryota; kingdom Metazoa; phylum Chordata; class Mammalia; order Primates; family Hominidae; genus Pan; species Pan troglodytes. The sequence continues at coordinate 10,580,521 of NC_072409.2, read as the reverse complement.
CTGGATGCCTTTCCCCACCTTGCTATTGTGTGGGACTCAGCTCAGGTGCCACCTCCTTCAGGAAGCCTTCCTGGACTCTGCCCTCCACTCCCACACTGGCAGGTGCCTCCTGGAAACCTGCCCTGCACTGCACAACCACGCTGTACTGGGCCCCTCTTCTGTGCTGCGGGCCTGGGATCCCATTGACTGGGCCTGGCATGGGCTGAGCACAGGGCTGGGGAGCCTCGTTCCGTCCTCACTGCCATCTTGGGAGGAAACTGAGGCATGGGGAGGAGGACAGACTGGTTCGAGGGCCAGCTAGGGTCCAACTCGGCCCTGAGTTTCTGCTACTCTGGGCCTGGCACCCAGTAGCAGCTGAAGTGGCTTTGCTGATGCCCCTGCTGCCCCAGGCAGGAGTAGCAGCCACTTTTCCTGCTGAGTGTGCTTCAGCGGGGGTAGGAGCTGCCAGGTGCCCCTCAGCAGCTGCCCATGGGAGGGGGAGCGTCCTGGGCCAGGGACAACCACAGTGAAGCCCTGAGAAGTGGCCTCGACCCCGCCCTGCCCCGCCCCCCTCCTGGTAATCTAAGCCCCTCCGCCCTGATGGCACCTGCCACTTCCTTGATCCAAAATAACTTGGGTGGTGAGGAGGCCTCACAGAGGACAGGGGTCTAGGATGGAGTTGGGTTACGGGCTAAGCACCCAGGCCTTATAAGGCCCCTGGGTCAAGGCCCCAGCGACTCCTAATATGACTGGATGGTCTGCTAAGGGGCCTGTGGGGCCGAAGCCCAGGGGGACGGTGACTTAACCCCAATCACAAGACAAGGCCAAGGCAAGCCCAGGTCTCCCAGCTTCTGACCCAACGTAGTCGGTTCCCAGTGGGTGGCAACTGACTAGGGTTCGAATCCCAGCTCCATCACTCAGCTGTGTGACCTTGGGCAGTTGGTGTCCCCTCTCTGGGCCTGTCCTGCTGCTGCTGAGGAGTACCAGGCGGCCACTGAGCAGTGCTGTGGGAAGGCCCCAAGCGCTGGCCCTGGTCAGGAGGCTAGGGCAAGCTCTGAGCATCCAGGGGGTGTTCTCCAATGCACCCAGCACTAGAAGCGGAGTGACACGATAGCCCTACGAAGCACAGAGGCTGCCCCTGTCCAGGTCCTCTGGGGCAGGGAGCCAGGCCACAGCTCTCCCTCTCTGGGCCCAAGCTGGGACATGCCAAGGGCAGTGACCTGGAGCCCCGGGAGTGCCAGCCAGAACAAAGGAGTGACTATCTCGGAGGCTGGAAGGGGCTGCAACACACACAAACGCACACGCACACACACGCATGGATCCACAAAGGCACAGGCAGCGAGGCACAGATCCCCAGCGCCCGGGGAACACAGCCACGCAAACACACACGGATCACAACCACGGATACACAGCCGCACAGCCCCCAGGGAGCCCCGCACCAGCACGCCCCCGCCCTCCCCCGGTGCCGCTGCCCCTCCCCGCAGAGGCGCCCCCCCAGACACGCGCGGGCACGCACTGACCTGGGGAGGGGTGCGGGTGGGCGCCGGGGCCAGTGCGTGCCCTGCCCGTCCTCGCGGCGGCCGGCAAAGGCGACTATTTATAAGGCTGTCAGCGCGCGGCATGCCGGGAGCCGGCGTTCCCGAAGGCAGGGAGGGCGGGAAGGAGGGAGGGAGAGCGGACCAGGGACCGGGAAGCGGGGCGGGACCGAGCCCGAGCCCGGGTGCGCGGCGACACCGCACCCGGCACCGTGTGCCCCGCACCGTGCACCCCCAGGTGGCTGTGCCCACACACGCGAACTACACTTTACAGTTTGCCAAGAGTTTTCCATTGCGATACCCCCACTGTGCTCAAGGTACACTCCAGGGTACAAGGCCAGGCTTTCCCTATGATAGCTGGAGAAACTGAGGCTCAGAGAAGAGCGGCTCTTTCCGCAAAATCCCACAGTGCATTGGTGCCAGAGAGAGGCCAGACCAGGGAGCGAGAGGGCTGAGGCATGGACTCAGGGGCTTTGCTGGCCACAGTCCCCAAGCCCGCCCTCAGAGTCTGCCCAGAGGCCCTGGCCGAGACCCACCTGGGACTCCTCTTCCCCTGTCGGGAGGGACCCTTCGAGCTCCTCTGGGACTGGAACCCGCCAGGACCCCAAAGACCACCCAGTAAGGTAGAAGATTATAGAAAATCAGCCCTGCTCCCCTGGAGTTGCCGGGGACATTCAGAAGGCTGTGGATAGCCAGAGAGGGGATTTGCGGTCTTGGTAAGAAGAATAGCTCCCACAATGAGCACTCACTGTGCTAAGCAGCAGACTCCAGCCGCATCTGTGACTCCTTAGACAGAGCAGAGAACGGGAGGCGAGCATGTCAAATACCTTGCGGGAGGTTCCCTGGTAGAAAGCCACGTGTTTATCCAGCGTTTTGCAGGGAGACTGGCACATAGTAGTAGGTGCTCAGTGATGTAGCCGGGCAGGGATGGGAGCCCAGGCAGCAGCCCCAGATGGTGAGGTGGGTTGAACTTGGAATTTGTATTATAGGCCCTAGGGAGCCATAGAAGGTATTTGAGCAAGAGAGTGAGACTACCAGGAGATTGAGACCACCTTCAGTGGTGGTGCCTTAGCAACCACAGCAGCCAGGAGACCAGGAGGCCTGGGTCTCTGCTACCTGTGATGTCAGATAAGTCCTTACTTCTTGGGACCTTAGTTTCCCCATCTGTGGGGCGGCAGGTGCAGTGGGGTCAGAGGTGTTGCATTCGAAGCTGTTTGAAAGGCCCTCTCAAGGGTGTGTGCATTGGCACCTTTGGGGAAAGCAATTGACAAAGTAAATCAAAATTTCAAATGGACCGGGCATAATGGTCACTCCTGTTAACACCACCACTTCAGGAGGACGAGGTGGGAGGATCACTTGAGCTCACTTGAGCCCAGGAATTCTGAGACCGGCCTGGGAAACATAACGAGATCCCGTCTCTAAAAATAAAACACACACACACACACACACACACACACACACACACACACAGTCTTCAAATGCGCCCTTCTACTTTAAGAAATTTGTTTCAAGGAAACATGTGGGCACAAATTTGCATAGGAAGGTTTTAAAGTGCCAGCAGGGACTCACTGGGATGATGGCACAGCCAGGGTGGGTGAGGAGTTGGCAACTTTCCCATAGGGTCTGAGTGAGAAAGGAAGTCCAAGTTGTTTGTGGTTAATGGGACAAGAGGCTTCAGACACCCATAGCATTGGTAAGAAATAGGCAAAAAGGCTGGGCACGGTGCCTCACACCTGTAATCCCAGCATTTTGGGAGCCTGAGGCAGGTAGATCACCTGAGGTCAGGAGTTCGAGACCAGCCTGGTCAACATGGTGAAACCCCGTCTCTACTAAAAATAAAAATTAGCTGGACATGGTGGTGCGCCCCTGTAATCCCACCTACTTGGGAGGCTGAGGCAGAAGAATAGCTTGAACCCAGGAGGTGGAGGTTGCGGTGAGCCGAGATCACGCCATTGCACTCCAGACTGGGCAACAAGGCAACAAGAGCGAAACTCTGTCTCAAAAAAAAAAAAAAAAAAAGAAATAGGCAAAAAGCCCCACTGCACTCTTCTGATCCCACCTGCATAAAAATGACTTGAGGCTGGGAGCAGTGGCTCACGCCTGTAATCCCAGTACTTTGGGAGGCCGATACAGGAGGATCACTTGAGGCCAGGAGTTCAAGACCAGCCTGGGCAACATAGTGAGACACTGTCTGTATTTTCTTTTTTTTTTTTTTTTTTTGAGATGGAGTCTCACTCTGTCGCCCAGACTGGAGTGCAATGGTGTGGTCTCGGGTCACTGCAACCTCCGCCTCCTGGGTTCAAGTGATTCTCCTGCCTCAGCCTCCTGAGTAGCTAGGATTACAGCCATGCACCACCACACCCGGCTAACTTTTTGTATCTTTAGTAGAGACGGGTTTTCACCATGTTGGCCAGGCTGGTCTCAAACTCCTGACCTCGTGATCCACCCGCCTCGGCCTCCAAAAGTGCTGGGATTACAGGCGTGAGCCACCGTGCCTAGCCGGCATTTTATTATTATTATTATTATTATTATTATTATTTTATTTATTTATTTTTTGAGACGGATACTTGCTCTGTTGCCCAGGCTGGAGTGCAGTGCCACAATCTTGGCACACTGCAACCTCTGCCTCCTGGGCTCAAGCGATTCTCAAGACCCCCCAGTAGCTGGGACTACAGGCACGTGCCACTACGCCCGGCTAATTTTTGTATTTTTAGTAGAGACAGGGTTTCACCATATTGGCCAGGTTGGTCTCGAACTCCTGACCTCAAGTGATCTGCCTGCCTCGGCCTCCCAAAGTGCTGGGATTACAGGCGTGAGCCACTGCGCCCAGCCCCCCACGCTTTTTTTTTTTTTTTTTTTTTAAAGAGACAGGGTCTCACTTTGTTGCCCAGGCTGGAGTGCTATGTCGAAATTATAGCTCACTGCAGCCTAAAATTCCTGGGCTCCAGCAATCCTCCTGCCTTGGCCTCCCAAAGTGTTGAGATTACAGGTGCGTGCCACAGTGCCCAGCCACCCAAGCATTTTTGTTTTTCCATACAACAAGCGTCTATTACTTTATATATATTAAAAAATAACTTTAACATGGATAAATCTTGGGGACATTATGTAAGTGAAATAAGCCCATCACAAAAAGGCAAATACTGTATGATTCCTTTACATTGAAGTATCTAAAGGAGTCAAACTCACAGAAAAAAAAATAGAATGGTGGTTGCCAGGAGCTGGGGAGAATGAGGAAGGAAGAATTGCTGTTTAATGGGTACAGAGTCTCAGATCTGCAAAATGACAACGTTTTGGAGCTCTGTTATCCAAAACAGAGTGTGAAAATTGTTAAGATGATTAATTTTATGTTACACGTTTTTTACCGCAATTTTTAAAATAAAATAAATAATTTTTTAAAATTAAAAAATCAATTTTAAGTATCCGTTTTATTTGCATGTGAACTATGGATTTTCTACCAATTCTGGAATATTAACGTTTCAGAATTTTATTTCCCAGGTATAACCTAAGGAAAGAAAAAAAAGAAAGGGAGAGAAAAACTGGAATAGTGAAAGAAAAAAGAATTGCATGAAGCCTGGGCGCCGTGGCTCACATCTGTAATCCCAGCACTTTGGGAGGCTGAGGCAGGAGGATCACTTGAGCCCAGGAGTTTGAGACCAGCCTGGGCAACATAGCAAGACCCTGTCTCTACCAAAAAAAAAAAAAAGTTTTAATTATCCAAGTATGGTGGTGCCTGCCTGTAGTCCCAGCTACTCGGGAGGCTGAGGTGGGAGGATTGCTCAAGTCCAGGAAATCAAGGCTACAGTAAACCGTGATCACACCAGTGTACTCCAGCCTGAGCCACAGAGCATGACCTTGTCTCAGAAAAAGAAAAAATTGCATGGAGGAAAGATCTGGAAGATTATACCCTAATAGGACTCGGCAATACCCTCACTTTCTATCTTATATCATTTGTATTATTTGTTTTATGATAAAAAAAATCTAAAAACAGAAACATATAAAAAAGAAACTAATTAAAAAATTTTTTTAAAAATATTTTGTACCTTGTGACATTTAGGAACAAAATTAAAATGAAAATATTTTGGTTAAAGAAAAAATTCCAGCCAGGCACAGTGGCTCATGCTTGTAATCCTAGCACTTTGGGAGGCCAAGGCGGGCAGCTCACTTGAGGTCAGGAGTGTGAGATCACCCTGGCCATCAAGGTGAAACCCCACCTCTACTAAAAATATAAAAATTAGCTGGGTGTGGTGGTGCACGCCTGTAATCCTAGTTGCTTGAACCTGGGGGGCAGAGGTTACAGTAAGCTGAGATCATGCCACTACACTCCAGTCTGGGTGACAGAGCAAGACACCGTCTAAAAAGGAAAGGAAAGGAAAGGAAAGAAGGGAAAGGAAGGGAAGGGAAGCGGGGGGGAGGGGAGGGGAGGGGAGGGAAGGGGAGAGGGGGAGGGGAAGAAGGGGAGGGGAAGAAGGGGAAGGGAAGAAGGGGAAGGGAAGAAGGGAAGAAGGGAAGGGAAGAGGGAAGGGAAGAGGGGAAGGGAAGAAGGGAAGGGAAGAAGGGAAGGGAAGAAGGGAAGGGAAGGGAAGAAGGGAAGGGAAGGGAAGAAGGGAAGGGAAGGGAAGAGGGGGAGGGGAGGGAGGAAGAGGGGGAGGGAAGACAGGGAGGGAAGAGGGGAAGGGAAGAAGGGAAGGGAAGAAGGGAAGGGAAGAAGGGAAGGGAAGAAGGGAAGGGAAGAAGGGAAGGGAAGAAGGGAAGGGAAGGGAAGAAGGGAAGGGAAGGGAAGAGGGGGAGGGAAGAGGGGAAGGGAAGAAGGGAAGGAAAGAAGGGAAGGAAAGAAGGGAAGGGAAGAAGGGAAGGGAAGAGGGGGAGGGAAGGGAAGAGGGGGAGGGAAGACAGGGAGGGAAGAGGGGAAGGGAAGAAGGGAAGGGAAGGGAAGAGGGCGAGGGAAGGGAAGGAAAGAGGGGGAGGGGAGGGAGGAAGAGGGGGAGGGAAGACAGGGAGGGAAGAGGGGAAGGGAAGAAGGGAAGGGAAGAGGGGAAGGGAAGAAGGGAAGGGAAGAAAGGAAGGGAAGAGAAGAAGGGAAGGAAAGAAGGGAAGGGTAGGGAAGGGAAGGGAAGGGAAGGGAAGGGAAAAAAATTCCAAGGCTTGAAAACAAGCTGGCATGGCGGTTGCAGGAGATGTGCCGGGGCCTCCTCACTCTGAAGTTCACATGTGGACCCACCAGTCAGCACGTAGTGGGATTGGGGATTGCCCCAGGGAGCCTGGCTGGTGGGGCTGAGCTCAGTGGGAACCACTGAGCATCCGCAGGAAACAAATGGATGCAGGAAACAGCTGGACGGGAAGCCCAGAGAGGAGCGGCTGCCTCTCATAGGTTTGCAGCTGGTGGGAGGCGCCCCCTCCCAAGGAGGGGTGGGGGTAAGGCCCTCTGCACAGAGATGAGGAAGCACCAGCCTCACTAAGGTACCCGGGAGAGGGGTGCAGGTGCAGATGGAGGTGCGGGAAGGCCTCAAACACCAGACAAGTCTGTAAGTTTGGAGCTGGCCAGTGAATGGGGAGCCAGTGAAGGTTTCAGGGCAGAGGGCTGTGATGAGAGGGGCTTCAGGAAGCTCACTTTAGCAACGAGTGGGCCAGTCTCCACTGGGTCCCACTGAGGGGGTGAGAGATTGAGGAGTTGGGGACTAGGCCCACCAGAGTCCCACTTCCTGATGCTCCACTGAACATCCCCCTGGGGAACCGACCCCCTCTTGATGCACCTCTTACTGACCTCCCCCTCCCCAGTGGACAGACAGAAGAGCCACAGCATTCTGGGAGAAATTCTACCTCGAAACCTCTGCCGGGGCTGGGTGTGGTGGCTCACGCCTGTAATCCCAGCACTTTGGGAGGCCAAGGTGGGTGGATCACTTGAGGCCAGGAGTTCAAGACCAACCTGGGCAACATGCTGAAACCCTGTCTCTACTAAAAATACAAAAATTAGCCAGACATGGTGGCAAGTGCCTGTAGTCCCAGCTACTCGGGAGGCTGAGGCACGAGAATCACTTGAACCCTTGAGGTCAGGAGTGGGAGATCACCCTGGCTCACACTCCTGAAGGGAGGCAGGGGTTGCAATGAGCCGAGATTGCACCACTGCACTCCAGCCTGGGTGACAGAGTGAGACTCCATCTCAAAAAAACAAAACAAAACAAACAAAAAAAAAACCCACAAGGAAGGCCAGATGTGGTGGCTCACACCTTCACACCTGAAATCCCAGCACTTTGTGAGGCCAAGGTGGGTGGATCATGAGGTCAGGAGTTCGAGACCAGCCTGACCAACATGGTGAAACCCTGTCTCTACTAAAAATATAAAAATTAGCTGGGCATGGTGGTATGCGCCTGTAATCCCAACTACTCAGGAGGCTGAGGCAGGAGAATCGCTTGAACCCATGAGGCAGAGGTTGCAGTGAGCCTAGATTGCACCACTGCACTGCAGCCTGGGTGACAGAGTGAGACTCTGTCCCAAAAAAAAAAAAAAAAAAAACCTCTGCCTGGACCCAGGTTCCCAGAAGCCTTTGCATGGGGTTGGATGGGTGCCATATTCCCATATCCCCATGCCCACGCACGGCTTTCTGTTCCCCATGTAGACTTTACACGGAGTCCCAATCTTTCCAGCCCCCCAGCCCCACTGCCACCATTACTGTGTCTGGCGGCCCCTGGGCCCTGGGCCATGCCACCTGTCAGCCTCCTGCCCATCCTGCTGTGATCCCATTTGACTTCTCTATGCAAGAAAGATCAAGGCTCTTGCCCCCCTCAGACTGACATTTACGGCCTTGCCTTGTGCCATCTGGCCCCGGGCAGTCTCATCTCTCACTGCTCCCTCCTGCTGTAGCCTCATTGCCTACTGGGTGAAGCTGGGGATCCCACCATGAGGCTTCTCTGTGGGCCACTCCTCCCACCAGACACTCTCACCCTCATCAACTGTGCCTAATACAGTGCACGGCATGCGGCTGCTTATTGGCTACGTGAATTGAGAGGCAGATGCAAGGTGCCATTCATGCCTCTCAGCCCCGGTCACCACCATCCTGGCTGGCCCAGTGCCCAGAAGGGTTCTCTTTCCTGTCCCCAGCAGCTCGGGGACCCTGGGAGATCCCAGCAGGCTGCCTGCCCATGTCTTACACAGTCACTCTTTGTTAGGCCTTGCCCCCGAGGGCATCTTATCTGCCCAAACAGTTTGTAATCTCTGGAGTCACAGACCCCCTGCCTCCTGCCAACCTGGAGTACACAGCCCTTTTGCAGAGAGGCTGGTGGCAACCACCGCTCACCACACTCCTGCCAGTGTTGCAGCCCCGCCAGGCTCCCTCCTGCTGGGTTTGGCAGGAAATCTCAGCTCCCACCCATCAGGTCCCCAGACGCTTAAGGAGCTGAGAGACCTCTGGCTCTGTGGCCTGGGATGTCTTTCCCCTCACCCCTTCTGCATTCACTGCTCAAACTCTTCTCCCAGCTTCTGTGGGAATTCTTCCTAGTGTACCACGGGGCTCCTCCCCTCCTGGAACCTGAGCTCCTTGAGGGCGGTGTCTGGTCCCCTTTTGCCCTTGAAGGAATTGGGGCTCTCAGAGGCGAAGTGACTTGCCCATGGTCACACAGGCAGGGTGAGGTGGGGACAGGAAAAGCCAGATGGGCCTGGCTCCACACGCCCCCACCATCCCCAGAGCCCCCAGGTCTCCACTCAAGACGCAAAAATACACACCTCACTGGCCACTGGCTGCTGAAAAAGCTGAGGATCGCTTTACTGGGAGCCCCCAACCGGAAGACGTGGTCCTGAGGCCGCATGCAGCGCTGGACCAGAAGGCTGTGCTCGACCCAGGAGACACAGGACACAAAGCCGGAGCGTAGGTGTGTTTATTCCTGTACAAATCATTACAAAACCAAGTCTGGGGCAGTCACCGCCCCCACCCATCACCCCAGTGTGCAATGGCTAGCTGCTGGCCTCCTCCATCTGGTCCCTCCGGCCTCACAGCCTCCTCCTGAAGCCCTTCCCTTCCAGGCTCCAGAAGAGCAGGAGACAAACACACCCCACTGAGGCCCAGCTTTAATAAAGTGCCTGATACAGAGCCAGGGGACAGAACCCAGGTGATACAGCTCCCGGCAGCCATCCCAGGACGACAGAGGGTCGAGGGAGACCCTCGGAAGCCCCCAGTGACTCCAGACAAAGGGGCAGCCCCAAAGGCGCCTCCAACAGTTGGGAAACCTCCCTGCTAGAGGGCAGAAAAGGAGGCCTGGCCCTTTAAGAGCCAAGCTAATGGCAGCTGGCTGAGGGGCTAAGAAAACAGCTTAAGGTTTTGTCCCGTTTCCTTCAGAGTCCCCCAACCCTGAAGGAGTTTGCGCAAAAATACCCTAAAGTTTTCCAGGAGGTGGGGAGGTCACCCCAGACCCCCCAAAGAGCTGAGCCTTCCAGCAAGGGATAGTGGCTGGGAGGGTCCAGACGGGGAGGACAGACCCGAGGGCACTTGTAGGGGAGGTGGAAAGGGTCTCAGACTCCGCACTGGAAACTGGTGTGGGCAGAAGGGTGCCCAGAGAGGGGGAAGGGTTTGTCCAAGGTCTCAGGGCAGAGCCAAGACCTGGATGCCAGCCTCCCACCTCTGGGACCTCCCCACCGCCCCCACAACCTCCACAACCCCACAAATTCTCTGGCCGGGCCTCCAGACAGCTTCTACCCCCACACAATCTCTCTTTCTGGTGCTGGAAATTGAGGGGGCAACACCAAGTTCCCAGCTCCTTGGGACAGGACCCCATTATCCCAGCAGAGTGGGGAGTGATTGGGGGGTCCATTCCTGGGGCTCTGAACCAAGGCCTCATGGGAAAGGACATGTCCTTAGCCTCAGATTGACTCAGAAATACCCCCTCTACCCTGATTGACTGTGCGCAGACCCTGACTGCACAAGAAAGACACCCCTGATTAACCACATAGACTCCCAAATCCCTGATTCGCCAACAGATTCCCCAGGCCCTGATTGGCTGGAGGATACATCCTCCTCAAGGCCCTGATTGGCTGGGAGACACTCCAGCGAGCCTTGATTGGCCAGAAGATGGTCCCTGGCCTAGCGGCTGGGCGGAGGCTGCTTCTCCTCTGACCCTCCTGAGGTCCCACAGGCTGGGTGGCCTAGGTCCAGGAGGGGTGGGAGAAGGTGATGCCATACAGCTGGGCCCACGATGAGAAGACCTTTTTCTCAGTGATGAAGCGGTGGTGGTTGCCCTTGCGACTGTGCTCATTCTGGATGTAGGTGACACATTCGTCCGGCCCCTTGGGCTCGTAGTAGTGGTAGGGCATGCGCTGGAGGCGGGGCCGCTGGCTGGGACAGAGCAGACGGGCGTCATCAGGGCAAGGTGGGCGCTGGCAGGGTCCTTGCCCTTTCAGCCCCTCGCTTAGCATAGGACCTCAATAGGAGAAATCCCCATGCCTCCTGGGGCCTCGGTTTCCCCATCCATAAAATGGGTGCAGGGTAGACTAAGTGTGTAACCACCAATTTTTTTTTTTTTTTTAAATGCAGTGGCACTTTTTCCTTTCCCTAAGAAGGCGGCAGTGTGGAGCAGTGGTGAGGGCTGTGAGCACTGGAGCCTGGCCCCTCTTCCTACTGTTTGGAGGACCTTTGGCTACTCATAAAACATACTCCTCAGTTTTTCTCATTTAATTAGTGGGAAGAATAACAGTTCTTATCCCGTAAGGTTGCTGTGAGGAGTAAGTGAGAGACTACATGTGGCCATGCTTGGTACCTGGTCAGTATTCAGTAAAGTATAGCTGTCCCCTAGTGGGCTTTTCATATAATGCTACTACTAATAGTTATTATTAATAAATAAACTCTGGCGGAGCTTGGAGTGGAGGCCCCTCAGGAAGGAGAAGAAGCCTAGATCTCTGAAGAACAGTTTGAAAACAATGAAGCAGAGGCCCTCAAAGGCACCTTCAGCCAAGGTTTCCAGCCCCTAGAGCTCCATCCTGTGGCCAGTGCCTGGGTGTTGTCCTGGGAGGGCGCTGGCAAGGAGGGCTCACCTGCAGTAGTTGGGGGGGACCATGCCATAGACATGCACGTGGTCACACAACTCCACCGCGATCACCATGGTAAACCAGCCTGTGCTCAACCACGAATGAGACTTCTCCCTGGGGATGGAGAGGGGTCACGATGAGGGCGCATGCAGGGAGAGATGGGAGCAGGTGACCCAGGGTCACCCACGTGGAGTTCCCTGGAACTCCTCCCATCCACTCATCGGGGCCCCACTCCCACTTTGGTTACCCCAAGTCCAGCCTCGCTGTGGGAGCATGGCATGTGGCAGAGGGCTGTCCAGGCAGAGGTGAGGGGTGTGGAGGGAGCTCCTTTGAGGGGAAGAATGGGAACAGGGCATGCTAGAAATGAACTGTCTCCTGGGGAGCTGGGTCACAGTTGGGCAGGCTGAGTGACTATGATCATAGAGCATGCTAAAAACAGTTGTGCCCATGCTAGAAGCAAACTCCTAAGGGGAGACTAATCAGATAAGTTCATGCTGGAGTGACTGCAGTTCAGAGCAAGGCCTGAAGGAGTAGCCCAGAACCAAGAGCTGTGCTCGCACTACAGTGGCCACCAGCCATGTGTGATTGAGATGGGCTGTACGTGTAAATACACACTGCATTTCTTAGGTAGTATGGAAAAAAGAAGGGAGACCAGGCGTGGTGGCTCATACCTGTAATCCCAGGACTTCAAGACCAGCCTGGGGAACATAGTGAGACCTCATCTCTACAAAAAATTAAAACTTAGCCAGGTGCAGTGGCTCATGCCTGTAATCCTGGCACTTTGGGAGGCCGAGGTGGGCGGATCACCTGCGGTCAGGAATTCGAGACCAGCCTGGCCAACATGGCGAAACCCTGTCTCTACTAAAAATACAAAAATTAGCCAGGCATGGTGGCACGTGCCTGTAGTCCCAGCTACATGGGAGACTGAGGCAGGAGAATTGCTTGAACCCAGGAGGTGGAGGTTGCAGTGAGCCGAGATCGCACCACTACACTCTAGCCTGGGCAACAGAGTGAGACTCCTTCTCCAAAAAAAAAAAAAAATTGGCCGGGCGCAGTGGCTCATGCCTGTAATCCCAGCACTTTGGGAGGCCAAGGCGGGCAGATCACGAGGTCAAGAGATTGAGACCAGCCTGGCCAACATGGTGAAACCCCATCTCTACTAAAAATACAAAAATTAGCTGGCGTGGTGGCACGTGCCTATGATTCCAGCTGCTCGGGAGGCTGAGGCAGGAGAATCGCTTGAACTTGGGAGGCGGAGGTTGCAGTGAGCTGAGATTGTGCCACTGCACTCCAGCCTGGGTGACAGGGCAAGACTCCATCTCAAAACAAACAAACAAACAAACAAACAAAAACTGAATACTTTCTCCCTAAGACTAGGACCAAGGCAAGGAAGTCCACTCTCACCATTTCCAATACAATTGAACATTGTACTGAAAATCCTAACAAGTGCAATAAAGCAAAAAGAAGAAATAGGCCTACAGATTAGAAAGGAAGAAATAAAATTGTCCTTATTTGCATGTCACATGATTATCTGCATGGAAAATCCCAAAGAGTCTACAAAAATCTCCTAGAACAGGCTGGGCATGGTGGCTGGCTCACGCCTGTAATCCCGGCACTTTGGGAGGCAAAGGCGGGTGAATCGCCTGAGGTCAGGAGTTTGAGGCCAGCCTGGCCAACACGGTGAAACCCTGTCTCTACCAAAAATACATAAATTAGCTGGGTGTGTGGCGCAAGCCTGTGGTCTCAGCTACTTGGGAGGCTGAGGCAGCAGAATCACTTGAACCCAGGAGGTGGAGGTGCAGTGAGCCAAGATCATGCCACTGCACTCCAGCCTGGGCAACAGAGCAAGACTCCCTCTCAAAAAAAAAAAAAAAAAAAAAAAATCTCCTAGAACCAATAAGTAAGTTTAGCAAGGTTACAGGATACAGGATCAACACACAAAAATCAATTTCTCTTTTTTTCTTTTTCTTTTTTTCTTGAGATGGAGTCTCGCCTTGTGGCCTAGGCTGGAGTGCAATGGCAGGATGTCAGCTCACTGAAACCTCCACCTCCCCGGTTCAAGCAATTCTCTTGCCTCAGCCTCCCGAGTAGCCAGGATTATAGGTGTGCGCCACCACGCCCAGCTAATTTTTTGTATCTTTACTAGAGACGGGGTTTCACCATGCTGGCCAGGCTGGTCTCAAACTCCTGACCTCGTGATCCGTCCACCTCGGCCTCCCAAAGTACTGGGATTACAGGCATAAGCTACCGCTCCCAGCCACAGAAATCAATTTCTATATGCCATTTCTATATATTAGCAATTAACAATTGGGAACAAAAGAAGTTAATGCCATTTATAATAGCTCCAAAATTTTTTAAATATTTAGGTATAAATCTAACAAAATATGTACAGGAGCTATATGTTGAACATATTGGGTTAAAAATATATTAAAGTTGCTTTTACTACTTTTTTTCTTAAGGAGATGTAAGATGTAGTCTCATTCTGTCACCCAGGCTGGAGTGCAGTGGCACCATCCTGGCTCACTGCAGCCTCAACCTCCCAGGCTCAAGTCATCCTCCTGCCTCAGCCTCCTGAGTAGCTAGGACTACAGGTACAAGCCACCGCACACAGCTATTCACTAATTTTAAAATGCGATTACTATGAAAATAAATGACATATGTGGCTCACATAGATTTCTATTGGGCAGCACTGGCCTAGCTTTCCTAGGGAGATTAGTCACAGCAGGGCATGCCGGGAGTGATGCATCGCTGGAGCAGAGCATGCCAGGAGCAACTGTGTGCTTAAGGCAAGACATGCTGGGAACAGTCAAGACTTTACATTGGGTACACTATGGGGAGCTTCTCTCAGAAAGATGCTAGGACTGACTGTGCAACCTCAGAGCAGAGCATGCTGGGTGGGAGCCCTTGTGCCCTCACAGCAAGGTATGCCAGGAGAAAGCCCTCTTGGACAAACCAGGCCATGCAGAGCATGCTGGAGAGGACCCATGTGAACAGCTGGACATGAAGAGAACTCTCCTAGGAGGCCCAACCAGAGGACGGCGGGACTTGACTACCCCTCAGAGCAGTGCATGCTGGGAGCAACAGGCCCTCTGGATGGGGCATGCTGAGAAGGAGCACAGTGCTGGCCAGAGGGGGCAGGCAGGAGGCTGGTACCTGTCCTTGCCCGTCTCACCCCGGAAGAGGTCGTCAAATTGCCGCATGCGGCCGGGAGAGACGGCATATGCTTCCATGTTGGGGAACGCCAGACCCGCTCGCTGGATCACACGCACGAGGCTGCCCTGGGGCTTCTGCATCTTGCTCGGGGGCCCCCAGAAGATGAACACGGTTTCAGGGGTCCGGTTGACAAACTCCTGGGGCCTCCTCAGCACGCGGAACACACTGGAATGGGCCACGACGCGGTAGGTGGTCTTGTTGCCCACATCAGCTGAGTAGCCAGTGGTGGGTGCATCATTCATGCGGATTGTACACTCAGCCCGCTCGATCTCAGGGCCCAGCTTGGTGCCCAGCAGGTGGCTGGAGCTGCTGACAATCACACACTGGTGGCACCGAGAGGGCAGTGTCTGGTGGATAAGGAAATTCAACATTATCATGGCCACTCTGTGCTGGCCCTGTGCTCCATACATCCAGGCCTCCAGGACCCAGGAATTGTTATGCCCATTTTAAAGACAGGGAAACTGAGCCCATTCATTCCACATTCAGCACACATTGATAGCAAGCTGGTTAATGGCCAAGTCCTGGGGCAGAGCAAGGAGCAAAACAGACCAGGCTTCTGCCTTCAAGAAACAGGTGGGGAGACAGATAAGAATGTACATAATACATGCCAGGAAAAAGAAAGAAAATAGTGGCAAATGGCTAAGCATTGTAGCTCATGCCTGTAATCCCAGCACTTTGGGAGGCCGAGGCAGGCGGATCACCTGAGGTCAGAAGTTCGAGACTAGCCTGGCCAATATGGTGAAATCCCATCTCTACCAAAAAATACAAAAATTAGCCGGGCGTGGTGGCGCGTGCCTGTAATCACAGCTACTCGGGAGACTAAGGCACAAGAATTGCTCGAACCTGGAGGCAGAGGTTGCAGTGAACCTAGATCGTGCCACTGCATTCAAGCCTAGATGACAGAGCAAGACTCTGTCGAAATAAAGAAAGGTAAGAAGAAAGAAAGAAAAGAGGGCCGGGCGCGGTGGCTCACGCCTGTAATCCCAGCACTTTGGGAGGCCGAGGCGGGCGGATCACGAGGTCAGGAGATCGAGACCATCCTGGCTAACACGGTGAAACCCCGTCTCTACTAAAAATACAAAAAATTAGCCGGGCGTGGTAGCGGGCGTGGTAGCGGGCGCCTGTAGTCCCAGCTACTCGGGAGGCTGAGGCAGGAGAATGGCGTGAACCCGGGAGGCGGAGCTTGCAGTGAGCCGAGATCGCGCCACTGCACTCCAGCCTGGGCGACAGAGCGAGACTCCGTCTCAAAAAAAAAAAAAAAAAAAAAAAAGAAAGAAAGAAAAGAAACAAGGAAAGGAAAGAAGAAAGAAAAGAAAAAGGAAAGGAAAGGGGAAAAAGGAAAGGAAAGGAGAGGAGAGGGAGAAGGGGAGGGGGGAGGGGAAGAAGAGAGGGGGAGGGGACAGAGAGGGGGGAGAGGGAGGGGAGGGGAAGGGAGGGGAAACAGGGGCAAGTGACCAAAGAGCGACTGCAGCCAGGGCACTTTAGGAGTGGTGGCCTGGAAGGCCAGGTGCAGTGGCTCACGCCTGTAATCCCAGCACTTTGGGAGGCTGAGGTGGGCGGATCACCTGAGCTCAGGAGTTCGAGACCAGCCTGACCAACATGGAGAAACCCCATCTCTATGAAAAATACAAAATTAGCAAGGTGTGGTAGCACATGCCTGTAATCCCAGTTACTCGGGAGGCTGAGGCAGGAGAATCGCTTGAACCCCGGAGGCAGAGGTTGCGGTGACCCGAGATCAAGCCATTGGACTCCAGCCTGGGCAACAAGAGCGAAACTCCATCTCAAAAAACAAAACAAAACAAAACAAAAGAATCTAATTTGTGAGAGGAATCTAACATAACTGACTCCATCCTGTTTCTGACCTCACAGTCTAACCACCCTTGCTCATTCCTGTCCATAGGCTAAGCTAACTATGAGAGGAATTTACTTTATAGTTTAACTCTGAAGCAAAGATGATAACAGCCACTTCCCAAAACTGAACTCCACCTTGTTTGGGGACTAAAACTGACTTTGTAAAGTTAATAAAAGGCCACAAGGTAACAACTGAGACAGAGGCCTGGACTCTGCTAGGATACAGGTGTAGTAAAATCATTTGTTTTACTTATTTTCCTTTTCCTTTGTCCTTCTCTTCGTAGATGCATGATTGCCTGCATATAGTCAGTTCGATAGAAGGTGGTCACTAAGAATTGATTGTCTCACCCCCCGCACACCTTTCTGTCAAGCTGTAGGCATAAACTATAACCAGTCACTATCTCTTAGCTTGCTTTTCTGCTAAGATGTAGCTATAGTTGAATTATAACCAGTCATTGGTTCTTAGTTTGCTTTTTAAAATATAGATAACATCATCGTTGTTTTTAACATAGATAACATCATTATTGTAAAACCTGAGTGTCTGAGATATTTTTCAGACCTTGCAATCTGGTAGATCAATGGATGCCAACCAGACCAGTGGCCCATGGCCCCCACCCAGGAACTGACTCGGCAGGTGAAGACAGTTTCAACACCCCTATGATTTCATCCCCAACCATTCTCTAGTCCCCCTGCCTGCCAAACTATCCTTTAAAAACCCTGGCTTCCAAATTCTGGGGGAGGCAGATTTGAGAACTATCCCACGCCTCCTCATTTGGCTGGCCCTGCGATTGTTAAACCCTTTCTCTGCTGCAACACCCGCAGTCTCAGTGTATTGGCTTTTCCTGGGCAGCAGGCAAGAAGCTGTCCGGCTGTAACAGAGATGTCTCTCTGAGCTGAGATGTGAAGGATGAAGAAGGACCACCTAGGGAAACATATTCAAGGCAGGAGAAACAGCCAGCACAAAGGCTCCAATGTGGAAATAAAGGTGGTACATTGAAAACCAAAAGAAGGCCATTCAGTTGGGGCAGAGTCAACAAGTGGGAGAACAGAAGGTCACAAAGTCTATGTGACCACAGATTCCCAGCTCTCCAAAGAAGACATCTTCCAAAAAGCACCCATGACATTTCCACAGCACCCAGAAACAAGAACCACCTTGTTATTAAGGAAGGTGTGAAAGCCACTCTGGGCTTGTTTTTCCATGGCTGAAATGAATGGGTTGGAACCACATACTCTCTGGGGTCTATTTTTTGCCCACGGAATTCCCATTCACCCTTTAAGGCTAAGCTCAAATGCCACCCTCCCCAAGGCAGCCTTCCCTGAGCCCTTACTCCAAGATCCAGCAACACATCCCACGTACCTCGACTGGCGCTCCCACTTTTCTGAGTGCTAGTTTTTCTGGCTTCCCCTGTGATGCTGGAAGCACTGCAAGCCAGGCTCTGTCTCTCCTTTCCACATCACCCACACTCAAGCTGTCCCATTTTTATTCCGCTTTCAAGGGTTCTTAGGGTAGAGAAAGACTCACTTAGGTGTTAACCTGTCTCCAGACACCTGCTAATGTGCCCTTTCCTAGTGAGGGTGTGTCCAGAGCCCGGGCTCTACACTCTGCATGCGAAGACCCTGAAGAAAATATAGGAGGGTCAGTGAGGAAGGAGAAAGAGGTGCTACAGGGTGAACCCCAGAAATACAATCTGAATTTCATGGCTACCCAAGGCCAACAGAAGTCCCCAGGAATGACTTTGGCCTCTCTGTGCAGCTGCATCTTAGCAGGGGGTAGGAAAATACCATCTTCTTCCTTCCCTCACTGTGTGGCCTTAGACATGTGACTTCACCTCTCTGAGCCTTGGTTACTCCATCTCACCAAGGAAGATAATAATGCTGCCCTCACAGGGCTTGTCTGAGGATTACTGGTGATCAAAGTGCCTGCCACACACAGGCACTTGATAAAAGGCAGCCGGTATTATTACTGCTTTTGTGTTGTCAAATGTCTCAGTGCTCTGCTCCCAAGCCTGTGTGGGCTCCCCAGCAGAGACAGAGAGCAGTGAAAACAGAAATACATTTTCAAAAGGATTCTGATTCAGGAGATGGTAGGATATTAGCAATAAGGGTGGGGACTTGGAGAGAACTGAGGCCCAGACAGGGGTAGCGCACTTATCCAAGGTCACACAGCAAGCAGCAAGCTGAAATCACCGGAGGCAGGGCCTTGACTCTCAGGGTCCACCTTTCCTTTAGGAAAGAACAGGTGGAGGGAGTGGTGATGCTGGGCAGTAGGGAGGAGCTCCCCAAAGCAGCTGCGCTACCTTGTTGCCGAGAATGGGGACATAGCCGTCAGTGATGCTCCACTTCTTGAGGTTGACAGGTCGGCGGCTACGGCCCCGCAGGGAGCCGTAATGGAAGACCTCATTGGCACTGTTGGAGCTGTAGAGGATGAGGATGGTGATGAGGGCAAAGAGGATCACGAACACTGCTGACCGCTGCTCCTGGAGAGAGGAGAGGTCAGTGAGGGCCCAGCTGCCGGGCAGGCTCAGCGCCCCACCTCCTTGCCACCTACCATGACTGGTTAACTCCTGCTTTTTGTTGCAGACCAGGTCAGGCACTACTTCCTCCAGGAAGGCCTCCTTCAGCCACCTCAGTCCCCCCATCACAACACTGATCATACTGCATTCAAACTCCCATCCCTCCAATTAGACCGTGAGCTCTGGGACTAGGTCAGCCTTGCTCCCCACTGTATCCTAGATCCCAGGGCAGGGCCTGGAACATGGAAGTTTCTCCGGGAGGGTTTGCTGGACTGGATTGAATATGTCAGGATTCCCTATAGCTGCTGCTAAGAGGATGTCTAGAGACAGGTGGGATGTCTGAGTGAGAGGGTCTAGGTCTTCCCCCAACAGTAACTCTCCAATGTATTGCCTCTAGCTCCAAATTTATCCTTTTTGTCTGCTCTGTGGAAATGGATCTGGGCCCTTTAAATATTTTCCCTTGTCAGTTAGCTGCATATTAAACTTTGTGAGTAGAGGGTGCTGGACAGACACTGCAGGAGGAAAAGCATTTGCTTCTTGGTTCTGGTAGGCTTGCTAGGGAGGCTCCTTCAGTGCACACGGCCTCTCCAGTAAGGGCATCTTACCCACTGCCCAGAGGCCAGCAGTGCCAGCAAGTCAGGCATATTGCTTCTGGCTCCCGCTGTGATCACAGCTTCTCCAAAGTCCAGCTCCTACAGTACACTCAACCACCTGCAGCACCTGGAGGCTGGCGGCTTCCCCTCCCCAGGCCGGTTCTGTACTGGAGCCATCCAGTGGGCCATAGCTGGGCCTTCTTCAGCAAGGCCCAGATCTCAGCCTTTATGGGGGCAGGGGTGCTCCTTATATTAATATCTGCTATTCCTGTATTCCTCAGAATTCCAATCCCTTGTTACTCTAGTGTCCTATTATAGTCAATAATTTTTTGCATTAAACTCTTCCTGTTTAATCACTGTGTAGTTTCTTTTTCCTGATTAAACTCAAATTAATACAACCACCCCATCCCACTTCCAAACCTCAGGCTCCACCAAGGCTGCAGTGGATCCTAGGGAAGGGGCATGCAGGGCCAGTCATGTAGTAAGTGCTTAGGAAAGAATGAATGAATGAAAGAACGATGGGGAATCCTGACATTCTCAGGGTCATGCTCGGGCTGTATCACCTTTAACTCTGATCAGTGCACCCTTGCCCCATTTCCCGCTCACCTCCACCTGCCCACCCCTCTCTCCTGCACAGCACTCCACAGTCACCTCGGCTAGTCCTTGACCATCACAGACAGACTGTCAGGCCTGGGAAGGCAGAGCTGACCCTGGGCCCGGGAACAGGCAGGAGCTTGCCCTAAGCCACTCAGAAGATCAGTGGCCAAACCAGGGCTTAAATCTGGGCCTCCCAGGCATGGGCGGCTTCTTGCGGGGAAGAAGAGACTCGTGGTGGCTGGGGCCTGAGACAGGTCCAAAGGAACCCGTTCCATGGAGGGAAGTGAGAGGCTCAATGGGGTTAAGAAATGAAGGCAGACTTACTTTGTTGCTACTCATTTCTCTCCGGCGTCTGCTGAGGGGTAGGTGTCGGCGTCCTGCAGGTGGCCCTGGGGGCAGGGATGTGGGTTCACACCTGCAAGCCACCAGAAAGGGTTATTATGGCTTCGGTCCTTTGGGTCCAGCAAGCCAAAGGCTACACCTTCTCTGCCCCGCACTAGTTCTTCTATGCACCCAGAACTTTAAGGCTCAGGACTGTATCCCTTTTGCAGACGGAGACACTGAGGGCCAGAAAGGCCAGGAATCTGCCTGAGGTCACACAGCCTGGTGGCAGCAGAGCCCTGCCCATTCTCCTCCCTAAGCAGGGGCCTTCCCACACCAAGGCAGCTGGCAGGGCCAAAGCTGGCTCCCCTGCTGGAGGACCTGACCTCCACGCAGTAGGAGCCCCATTCACACCCTGCTCTAAACCCTGCCTTGGGTCCCTGTGGTGTCAGAATAAAACAACACCGCTTGTAGGCCCCAAACTCCTCTGCTCTGGCTCTCTCTCAGGTTGGCCTGGAACGCCCTCCCTCCTATGGCCTCCTGACTCCCACTCATCCTCCAAGCCTGGCATGGACCAGGAACTCCCCTAGGTCCTCCCGTCCCCCCAGGCTAAGAGCTGCCTGCGGGATACAGCCCACCCAGGTCCTCACTCAGTTTCCCCGTGCCTCCACAGCCACGGAGATTCAGGAATATCGCTGAATGAATTAATGCATTAACAAGCAGGATCTCTCGGGGGCTAAGGGCACAGACTCAAGTCTGAGAGGCTCGGTTCTAGTCCAGGCTCGACAGTCTCTGCCAGGGCTGACTCCTCATCTGTCCAATGGCTGTAATCACAGTCACAGGGGGTGGCTGGGGGGGCCTTTGGAAGACCTGGCAGTGAGGAGGCCGGCCCAGCTCTGCTCCGCACACCCCAATCTCTTCCTCTCCCACCACCAAAACCCAGCTCCTTTCCAGGGTTCCCCACCTGTGAAAGGGAAAATGTACTGTGTCCAGCCTACCTCCAGCAGACAGGCCGGGGGCAGGGCGGGCAGGAGTGCAGAGGGAAGAAACTGGGGCTTAGGGGGCCCTCCTCAGCTCCGTCCCCTGCTCCAGGGGCCTCTCAGTTCCTGTATTCTCTGAGCCCTTTGACCTAGCCGCTGTTTACTCCTACACGGCCACCAGGAATAGCCAGAGAACCTCGGGCCAGAGGAGGCTTGGCACACACACCTCGCTCCTGATTGGTTAGATCATGGCCCCGCCCCCTCTCCAACCCCGCCCCCTCCCCGTGGGAGCGCCCCTCATCCGGAGCTCGGCTTCGGGTTTCTCCAGCGGCTGCCCCTCACTGCCAGTCAGGGAGGCCCAGACTCCTATCTAGTCCAGGCCCTGCGGTACAGAGCAGAAAACGGGGCCTCATCAGAAGCAGGGAGCGGCTTGTTCTTGCCCTCACAGACCGTTAGAGCAAAAGACAGGAATCCAGAATCCTGGGGTGGCCCCATCTGCCCTGAGACCTTGGCATTCAAGGCGCCCAGGGGTCCAGCCGCCTCTATCTTACTACGCGTCGCCACCCTTTCCTGCGGATGCCCCCTGCCCGCCCCCCACTTTCCCACCTTTGCCCGAGCTGTGCCCTCAGCCAGGACCACCGTCCCCCTGGTCCGCCCCGTCACAATCCTGCTCTGAGAAGGCCATGGTCAGTACAGCATGTCAGCTGCCAGTGCGAATCCCGGTTTCACCACTTACTGGCTGGGGGGCCTCGAGCAAGCCATGTGACCTCTCTGAGCCTCAGTTTCCTCATCTGTGAAATGGGAACAATAAGAGTCGGTAACTCAAGGGGTTGTTGGAAGGATTCAAGCAGATGTGGCAAGGGACACGCGGGGCTTGAAAGTGCTCCCACATTGGCCGGGCGCGGTGGCTCACGTCTGTAATCCCAGCCCTTTGGGAGGCCGAGGTGGGCAGATCACGAGGTGAAGAGATCCAGACCAGCCTGGCCAATATGGTGAAACCCCGTCTCTACTAAAAATACAAAAATTAGCTGGGCGTGGTGGCGTGCGCCTGTTGTCCCAGCTACTCCGGAGGCTGAGGCAGGAGAATCGCTTGAACCCGGGAGGCGGAGGTTGCAGTGAACCGAGATGGTGCCACTGCACTCCAGCCTGGCGACACAGCGAGACTCCGTCTCAAAAACAAAAACAAAAATAAATAAAATAAAATAAAAGAAAGAAAGAAAGAAAAGAAAGTGCTCCCACAATGCCAACAGCTGTTAGTCTTGTGGTTAATCACTGTTCAAGGCCCGCCTCTCCAGTGTGTCAGTGAAACACTCCTCCCCTGACCCCAGTGCGGCGACTTTCCCGGAATATCAAGGAATGTGTGGGAATGCGTTCTAAGCATCACCCACGCACTGAATCCAGGCAATGCATGGTAGGAGCTCTTGTTGCCCATTTTACAGATAAGGAGACTGAGGTTCAGAGAGGCAAAGCGCCTTGCGGGGCCGCCCAGAGCCGGCTCCAGAGCCTTGTTTACAGGCTTGTTTACAGGGAGCTGCCCAGGGCTGAGCCTGACTTCGTCTCCCTGGAGGATCCCTCTCGGCTGGAACGGGTCAGAGGCCATGGAGTGTGTGCCCAGGACGTGGCTCGGCACCGGCACCAGGGCGGGGGTCTAGGGGTGCCGGCCTGTTGGGGAGCGGCTTGCTCACGCTGGGGAGGCGGCAGCCCCGAGCGCTGGGCCAGGAGCATGGACTCAGCCCAAGGCTGGACATGCAGGCGAGCTGAGCGGGAGCCGAGGGTGGGGGCCACACCCTGACCTCTGTTTGGGGGCTTTCCTTCTTCCAGCCCCGGGAGTCCTCCCGCAGATCGGGACGCCCCCACGAGCCCGCGTGGGAGGAGGGCTCCAGGGAGAAGGGGGAGGGGGGCTCCTAAATCCAAGACGATGCGGGACGCTGAGCCCGTGCGTCCACCTGGTGGGGGGCTCACCCAGCGCGCGCCTCGCGTCAACCCCCTCCCCACCTCCTGCACTCCGGGGGTCCGGAGCCCTAACCCCAGCTGGGAAGAAAAGAGAGGCAGGACCGCTGACGGGGTAGTCGGCGGCAAGAGGCCCAGCGGACCCCGCGACAGACCCTGGGCGCGAGGACCGGAACCTCGGGGCGCGGCTACCAAGGGGGAAGGGGTCTAGGGGTGCCGCCGGGGGACCCGCATCCATCCCCATCCCCGGCGATTAGCAATCTCCTCTCCCGGCGCCCTCCGCCCCAGCCCCCTCCTCCGCCCCCGCCCCCGCGGCCCGCTCCCGCGCGGCGCCTGCTCACCTCCGGCGGGGAGCGCCCGGCCCCCCGCGGCCCCCGAGCCCCCTCACATGGCGCCGGGAGCCGAGCGCCGGGGTCCGCGCTCCTCAGGCCGCCCAGGCCTCGCCGCACCCGCGGCCCGCCGGGTCCTAGCGCCGCCGTCACGGCCCGGCCCAGGCCTGGGAGGTGGGCGGAGCCTCGGGGCCGCGGGTGGCTCCGCCCACGGGCGGCGCGGGCGGGGAAGGGAAAGGGGAGGCGGACCCGGGTGCCGCCGCCTGGTGAGCGCCTCGGTCACCCCACTGGGCAGCCCGGGGTGACCACCAAAATACAACAGCCTTTCGGCTCCCTGCAGTGTGGATCAGGCCCACTTCTAGCTCTCTTTATTGCCACCATGACCCCGGATGGGGAAACTGAGTTCCGGAGCACGCTGTGCTTGCACTCAGTGGAGTTTCTACCTGGGCTCCCCAAAGAGGGCCTCCAGCTCCCTGCCTTGCACCCTGTAGTCACCTGGGCAAACTTAGGGTTCACCCTCAGATTCAAGTTCCGCTCTGCCATTCGCCAGCTGCGCAGCCTTAGCGCATAACTTCCCTTCTCCCTGCCTCTGGAAAATAGGGAGAAGAATAACTTCACAGAGCTAGGAAAACTTAAGATGTTCCTTCTTGTAATTACCAGGACATCCATGACATCACTCTACGTGATAAGGAAAAATAACTTAAGTAGCCATTGCTAGGGGACTGCTTAAGTTAAGGCACAGCCTGCCGAAGTGCACGAGGAGGCTGTTAAAATGAAGGATGCGGGCCAGGCGCGGTGGCTCGCTCACGCCTGTAATCTCAACACTTTGGGAGGTCGAGGCAGGTGCATCACCTGAGGTCAGGAGTTTGAGACCAGCCAGGCCAACATGGAGAAACCCCGTCTCTACTAAAGATACAAAATTAGCCTGGCGTGGTGGCACATGCCTGTAATCCCAGCTACTCGGGAGGCTGAGGCAGGAGAATCACTTGAACCTGGGAGGCAGAGGTTGCGGTGAGCCGAGATCACGCCATTGCACTCCAGCCTGGGCAACAAGAGCGAAACTCCGTCTCAAAAAAAAAAAAAAAAAAAAAAAAAAAAGAAGGATGCAGGTCAGTATGTCTTGGCAGGAAAGAATGGCCAGGATATTTATAGGATATTTACGTGAAGAAAGCAAGTTAAAGAACTGCCAGCCAGGCCCAGTGGCTGTAATCCCAGCACTTTGGGAGGCTGAGGTGGGTGGATCACCTGAGGTCAGGAATTAGAGACCAGCCTGGTCCACATGGTGAAACCCCCTCCCCCAACCCCCCACCCCACCCCGCCTCCAGTCTCTACTAAAAATACACAAATTAGCGAGGCGTTGTGGCGGGCACATGTAATCCCAGCTACTTGGGAGGCTGAGGCAGGAGAATCACTTGAACCCAGGAGGCAGAGATTGCAGTGAGCCGAGATCATGCCATTGCACTCCAGCCTCCAGCCTGAGCAACAAGGGCTAAACTCCCTATCAAAAAAAAAAAAACTGTCTTGGAAACAAAGTTGTAAACATTTGCATTCCACAGCTGAGTACACATGCCCTGGAGAAATTCTTGCAGATGTGCCCAAGGAGGTTCATAGCAGCATCGCTATGGGGAAAACCCCCAAATATCCATCAACAAGAGAATGGAATTGTTTTATACAATGGAAGGTTCACACTGTGGAATAATATGTAACAGGGTAAAATCAATGATCTACAATTACATGGATGAATCTTAGAGACACAAGGAGTGAAAAAGAGGTATTGGAAGATAAGTAAAAACTACACAATAGGGGCCAGGCGCGGTGGCTCATGCCTGTAATCCCAGCACTTTGGGAGGGGAGGCAGGCGGATCACTTGAGGTCAGGAGTTCGAGACCAGCCTGGCTAACATGGTGAAACCCCGTCTCTACTAAAAATACAAATAAATTAGCCAGGCGTGGTGGCACATGCTTACTTGGAACACGCTACTTAATCCCAGCTACTTGGAAAGCTAAGGCAGGAGAATCGCTTGAACCTGAGAGGCGGGAGGCAGAGGTTGCAGTGAGCCCAGATCGTGCCACTACACTCCAGCCTGGGCGACAGAGAGAGACTCCGTCTCAAAAAAATAAAATAAAATAAATTAAAATAAAAATAGACCGGGTGCGGTGGCTCAGGCCTGTAATCCCAGCACTTTGGGAGGCCAAGGCAGGCGGATCACCTGAGGTCAGGAGTTTGAGACAAGCCAGACCAACATGGTGAAGCCCAGTCTCTACTTAAAAAATACAAAATTAGCCAGGTGTGGTGGTGCATACCTGTAGTCCTAGCTACCCTGGAGGTTGAGGCAAGAGAATCGCTGGAACCTAGGATGTGGAGGTTGCAGTGACCGAGATCGTGCCACTGCACTCCAGCCTGGTGACAGTGTGAGACTCCATCTCAAAAATAAATAAATAAAAATAAAAGCAAAAGTCAAGAACAATGGGGGAGGAATCAAAGAGGTATGCAAGTTACAGTAACTGGTCTTTAAGTGGGGACTGAGTTCAAGAGGTTCATGATATTTTTATGCTTTATCACTTTCAAATATGACACCATATCACAATATTTTAAAAGATGCAAAAAAATAAATAAGGAAATGCCTTTTGCCTATCACGGTGATTAGTGTTTTTGGTTTTTTGTTTTTTATTGAGATAAAGTCTCGCTCTGTCACCCAGGCTGGAGTGCAACGGTTCAATCTCGGCTCACTGCAAGCTCCGCCTCCTGGGTTCAAGTGATTCTCCTGCCTCAGCCTGCCGAGTAGCTGGGACTACAGGCGCGGGTCACCACGCCCAGCTAATTTTTTTGTATTTTTAGTAGAGATGGGGTTTTGCCATGCTGGCCAAGCTGGTCTCGAACTCTCGACCTAGGTGATCCGCCTGCCTCAGCCTTCCAAAGTGCTGGGATTACAGGTGTGAGGCACTGTGCCTGGCCAGTGTTTAGTGTTAATAGTGGTTATTTCTGGAATGATGGGATCTGGGGCTGCTTTTTTTCTTTTGGTTTAACTGTATTTTTCCAAAAATTTTAAGGTAATGGTCACATTATTATTATTATTATTATTATTATTATTATTATTTTGAGACAGACTTTCACTGTGTTGCCCAGGCTGGAGTGCAATGGCGCGATCTCGGCTCACTGCAACCTCTGCCTCCTGGGTTCAAGTGATTCTCCTGCTTCAGCCTCCTGAGTAGCTGAGATTACAGGCGTGTGCTACCACGCTCGGCTAATTTTGTATTTTTAGTAGAAACGAGGTTTCACCATGTTGGTCAGGCTGGTCTCAAACTCCTGACCTCAAATGATCCACCCCCCTTGGCCTCCCAAACTGCTAGGATTACAGGCATGAGTCACCGCACCCAGCCCACACAATATTTTTATATATTTAAAAATGTATTTTTTAATTTCTAAAAACAAACTGCAATATATAGCATAATTTTTTGCTTGCTTTTTTTTTTTTTTTTTTTTTTGGAGATGGAGTCTTACTGTGTTGCCCAGGCTGGAGTGCAGTGGCACGATCTCGGCTCACTGCAAGCTCTGCCTCCCGGGTTCACGCCATTCTTCCGCCTCAGCCTCCCGAGTAGCTGGGACTACAGGTGCCTGCCACCACGCCCGGCTAATTTTTTGTATTTTTAGTAGAGATGGGGTTTCACTGTGTTAGCCAGGATGGTCTCCATCTCCTGACCTTGTGATCCGCCCGCCTCGGCCTCCTAAAGTGCTGGGATTACAGACATCAGCCACCTCACCCGGCCTTTGCTTGCCTTTTAAAAATACATAACTATGCATAATATTTGTAAATGCACACATAAAGTGTCTGGAAGGACCCACAAGGACTACCAGCAGTTGATTCCCTGTTAAAGTGAAGGTGGGGCAGGACGGTTGGGTGCTACCTTCACTTTTCCCTTTATAAACTTCTAGGTTGTTTGCACTGTACTTATATGGGAAGTTAATACCAGTTTGTTTCCAATTAAAACAAAAGTCAGCAGCAGTCCCCCAGGGTCCAGCCTTTAGGCCATAAAGGCACTGCCCACCAGGCAGGGAGGGGGTGGCCCGCAAGGGTGGATTGGAGGCTTCCTGTCCCTGGTGCCCACCTCCATCCGCTTCCTGAGCCTCAGACCAAGCTCCACCCATGGCCCTCCTAGGTCGCCGACCCCGCCCTACAAGTGACAGGATGGAAAACCACGGAGTGGGGGCAGGGCGGTCAGACAGGCAGGAGGCCTGATGAACTTGACTTCTGAGGACTCAGAGCCTCTAGCCCAAGGCCACCCAGGGGGCTGGGGGCTGCACCAGGGAGGGAAACATCCTGTCTCCAGCCCTTCTCACTAACCCAGGCCAGTGACCCGAATCAAACACCCAGAAGTGAGAGGGTGCTTTGGCCCTGCTCCTGGACAGCATCTGGGCCTGGAGCTGCCTGTCCCGCCTGCCATGTCTCTGGGCCCAGGCTCACTCCAGCAGGATTTGCTTCAGGGCTGGCTTCCCTTCTTGGGCCCCAAGAACGACAGCAACCATCTCAATAACAGTAATAACAAGGATGAGAAACAGAGCAGCTTACTCTCTGCCAGGCACTTTGCAAACACACCTCATTGAATCCTTATGGTGGCCTATGAGTTGGGTACTGCGGTTAACCCACTTTCCAGAGGAAGAAACTGAGGCTCAGAGAACATGCAGGTGGCAGGGTTGTTTCCACTAGGCCTGTCTGTTTAATAACCACAGACATTCTACACGGAAGCCTTGGGTCTGAGAGAGCCAAGCCAGGCCACACCAGGACGTTCCTGCATGGTGGCTGTGGCCAGTCCTCGTGGGCCTCCCCCCCGCCAGCCCTTCCCCCACAGTCCAGGAGAGCTGGCCCCTGCTTTGACCCTTCCTGCCTCCTACACGGGTAGGAGAGGCCCGTGTATCCCCTGCTTCCTGACCCTTAGCAAACTTCTTTGATCTGTTAGGATTTTTCCCTTCCATGGTATTCTGGAAAGAGCTCTAAGAGACCCCCTCACCTGCCGCAGCTCCCAATTCAAAGAAATCAAGATCAAGGGTCGGAGAGAGAATAGAACTTGCCCAAGACTCCGCAGCAGGTCCTGGGCAGAGCCAGGCTGCAAGCCAAGCCTGGGGACTCCGGCCTCTCTCCCTCTAGGCTTTTGTCTTGGGGGGGGGCTTCTGGAGAGGAGAGGCCTGTGAGAGTGGCGGGCAGGTGGGGGCCTGCACACAGGGGCTGCTCCATAGCCCAAGACCTGGGCTCCCAGCCAGAGGGTCTGGAACGAGGAAGTACTGCCTCTTCCCCCACAGAGGCTGGAGAGGGCAGACGGGCCTAGATGAGCCTAGACGCTGGGGCCCACCAGTCCCCCAAAGCCAGATGTTCCTGTTCTCACCTGGGTGTGTGAGATTTTTTGTTTCATTTTGTTCCTTACAAAGTGAAGCTGTGTGAACCGTGAGCGTGAGCTCTGGGCCTGGCTCCATGGCCCTTCTAAGGAAAAGGCCCCTTAGGACACCTCTGGGCTGTGAGGCTTACCTGGCTTCCCCTCTGGGCTTGGAGGAAGTAGGGTAGGTCCTCAGCCAGTCTGCTGAGGGGCAAAGGAACCAGGGTATGAACAGGAAAACAGAGGCCCAAAGAGTGGCTGCAGATTCAGGTGATCCCTGGGGCTGTGGGGAGGCTCCTGCCCTGGGCTCACCTCAAGGAAGCTGCAGGAACTGCTGTGGCAAAAGCAGAGAGTCTTCAGTTTCCTGATCAAGACAGCCTTCAGTAGACCCCGAGCCAGCCACCAGACCTATCAAGGATCATCTCCATCTGCCTGGAGGAAGTGAGTGACGCATCACTCCTGCGAGGTCACCACCCCTAGAAAGACACACGATTTGGGCCAACCCAGTAGTAAATACCCCACCCAAGGGTAGGGCCAGGTTAGAGGAGCCTCTGTGTCCTGGGCCCAAGGGCTGGGTCAGCCTTTTCCCAGGGGATAGAGAAGGAAGAGGAGGCAGCCTCCCAGGAGGGAGTGGAGTTCAAATCCCATCAGAACCAGCGGACACTAGGCCTTGGACACCCAGGATGAGGCAGGGAGTAGGGAGACAACCAATGGGGCAGGGGCTTCCTGCCATCTGTCACCACCAAGGAAAGGCAGGGCCAGCCGAGGGCAGATGAACCCCACGAAAAATGCTGGCTCCACATGTCAAGTGCCTGCTATGTCCTAAGCCACGGGGATAGTCCACTGTCTGAATCTGTGAGGTGGGGACAATTTTAACCTTTTACAAATGACAAAACAGGCCCAGAGAGGGGTACTAATCTGCCAAGACCACAACAGCAGAAAGTGGGGCCAGAAAGAAGTCAGGCCTTGATTCCAGGGCCCTCCCTCCCTCTGAGCCCGGAAACCCCCTCCACCTCCGCCTACCAGACTCCATCCCGCCCTTACCTCTGCCTGACACCTGTTGAGAGCTCTTCGCTCTGTGCTGTGGCTCCGCTGCCAGCCTGCTCCTTGCTTCGCCAGCTCAGGGCTCTCCTCCCCCCTCCCATTCCTGCAGAAACTTCTGGGTCCACCTGGCACTGGGCAGGAGGAAGCCGGGCACAAAAGCGGTGCTGTGAACCAAGTGCCAGGTCTCAGCCCCCTTTGTGAAAGCCAAAGGCTGGAGGGAGAGTGCGCCGGGTCACCCAGAGCCCCCGGGACTACTGGCTACATAATTTCTGGGATCCAGTGCAAAATGAAAATGCAAGTCCTCTTGCAAAAAAAAAACAAAAACAAAAAACAAACAAACAAACAAAAAACCTAAGAATTTAAAGTTGGCAACAGCAGAGCATTAGCATAGGGCCCTGATCCCTGGAGCTGGCAGCTAGAACCCCAGGGCTGCATCCCAGCTGACAGCCCGAGGCCCTGGCCCAGTCCTCTGAGTCTTCCCGTCCCCAGATGAAGTAGTGATGCCTGGAAGGGGTGATGCTTGTGGGCTCTCTCCAGCCCAGGGGTGCAGGGCTGAGGTCCTCGGGCTCAGCTCTCAGAACTGGTATTGCACACTGGCCCAGCCGCTCCACAGTTGTCCGGCTTCAGCTGAGTGGCCTCAGCTCATCTGTAAAACCGGCTAGCACCAGTCCTCCTCTGAGGATGGCAAGGTTCCGCTGGTGGGACTTTTTTTCTCACTTTACAGATGACGAAAGTAAGGCCTGAGCCAGACTAGACTCCCTCACAGCAGCCACCCAGGGCTGCCCTCTGCCTTCCTGTTTTGCTGGGAAACCAAACCCACTTTCTTTCTTTCTTTTTGAGATGGAGTCTCACTCTGTCGCCCAGGCTGGAGTGCAGTGGCATGATCTCAGCTCACAGCAACCTCCGCCTCCCGGGTTCAAGCAATTCTCCTGCCTCAGCCTACCGAGTAGCTGGGACTACAGGCACCCACCGCCACATCCTACTAATTTTTTGTATTTTTAGTAGAGACGGGATTTCACCATGTTGGCCACACTGGTGTCGAACTTCTGACCCCAAGTGATCTGCCCACCTCGGCCTCCCAAAGTACTGGGATTACAGGAGTGAGCCCCCGTGCCTGGCCCACTTCTTCTTCTTCTTCTTTTTTTTTTGTAGAGACTGGTTTTGTCACGTTGCTCAGACTGGTCTCAAATTCCTGGTCTCAAGCAACACTCCCGCCTTAGCCCCCACTGTGCCAGGCCCAACCCCAGATTTAATGGCTAATTTAACTTGCCATTTGACCCAGGACCAGGGAAGCAATATGGGTGGAGGAATTTCCCTCCCACTCAGAGTCGCTTCCTCCTGGCCCTGGCTCTCCTCTCACTGGGTACAGAACGGGGTTCCCAAAGAAGCCTCCGACTTGGGGTCAGTTTCCTGGGCCAGAGCAGTGAAGGGACCAGCCCCCCAGAGGAGCCCTGACCTGCTGGGGAAGGGGCTGGGCTGGGGCCACCAGCAGGAGGTTGTTGGGGAAGAAATTGAAGCCCAGCCAATGTGGGCCCAGGTAGGAGCCTCAGGGATTCCAGTCAACAGCTTCTGGGACAGCTGGGCGCGGTGGATCACGGCTGTAATCCCAGCACTTTGGGAGGCCGAGGCAGGTGGATCGCCTGAGGTCAGGAGTTCGAGAGCAGCCTGGCCAACATGATGAAACCCCGTCTCTACTAAAAACACAAAAAATTAGCTGGGCGTGGTGGCACGCGCCTGTAATACCAGCTACTTGGGAAGCCGAGGCAGGACAATTGCTTGAACCTGGGAGGCGGAGGTTGCAGTGAGCCGAGATGGCACCACTGCACTCCCAGCCTGGGCAATAAGAGCAAAACGTCGTCTCAAAAAAAAAAAAAAAGCTTCTGGGACTGTGACAGGGAAAGAAACCCTCATCTCCACCCCTAAACACATCAGACACATGACCACGCTAGAGACAGCATCCAGAAAACACACGTTTACCCGTACGTTCCTGATACGGCCCCGGCAGTCACAACTCCAAGGCCCCTTCACCAATGAACCCCAGGCTCTCGGCTGCCCCAACCAGGGCGGCCAGCCTGAGAAGTGTGGCACCAAAAGGTGGTAGGGGCGGCTGGGGAGGGAGGACCAGGACTGGCACAAGGTCATGATGCTGGTGAGTTGGGGGCCATCAGCCCCAGGGACAAAGGCCACTTGACAGACCTGGAGGTGGGGTGAGCCCCCAAATGCCATGAATTACTCAGGGAGTGGAGGGGGGAGACACAGCTCCCCCCTCCACTCCCCTTCAAGTCATGAGGCCTGAGATGGCTCCAAGTGTCGCCAGAATGGGGCGGGAAGGAACCTTAGGTCCCCCCAGCACGTGGCAGGAGGCAGGATCCATAAATTAAGTGTTTTTGTGGAGTGTGATGGCTTGGGATGGGACATCCCGGAGGCCTCGCAATGGCATGGCGGCTGGCAGGGTGACAGAAGCTACTCAGTCCTCCAGGATGGATGGGCGAACACGATGGGCCTCTTCTTGGCCCAGCGGGAGAAGACCGCCTTCTCAGTGATGAAGCGGTGGGCGCTTCGGGGCGCCTGCTCGTGTGCCAGGTACATCTGACACTCATCTAGCCGGCCCTTCTCAAAGTAGTGGTAAGGCACTGAGGGGTGGCTCTTCTCCCTGCGGGGTGGGGAACAGGGCTGGGGTGGGACAGAACCCACTCGCCTCCGGCCACACCCTGCCGCCTACCTTGACCACCCCTCGCCAGGCCCATGGGCTCGTGAAGACCCACGCCTGATCCCTGGGGAGGCCAAGACACATAGGGGAGTAGCAGATCCCGAGAGCCAGGGTTCGAGTCCTGGCTCTGCCTCTTGCAAGCTGGATGACTCTGGGCCAGAGATGGACGCTGTGAGCCTCAAGAGCCCGTGTGTAAAACGCAGACGGTCACATCCGCCTTCCAGAACAAGTGCGTAGATCAAGAGATGGAGACTGCAGGCACCCTGCTAGTGGTCCTGGGCTCCTGGTGAGGGAGGAGCCCCTCATTCCCATGTCACAGAGCCACCAGCCCTGCATGCCCACCTCCCCATCAGCATCACAGGGGCCAGCTGTATGGCCAGGGCCATGGCTGGGGCACAGGGACACCTGTCACCTCGGTGACCTGTGGTGAACTCGTTAGTTTCCATAATATTGAAATATAATAATATAGGCCGGTGCGGTGCTCACACCTGTAATCCCTGATCCCTGGGGAGGCCAAGGCGGGAGGATCACCTGAGGTCAGGAGTTCCAGACCAGCCTGGCCAACATGATGAAACCCCGTCTCTACTAAAACTACAAAAAATTAGCTGGGCGTGGTGGCACGTGCCTGTAATCCCAGCGACTAGGGAGGCTGAGGCAGGAGAATCGCTTGAACCCGGGAGGCGGAGGTTGCAGTGAGCCAAGATCGCGCCACTGCACTCCAGCCTGGGCAACAAGAGCAAAACTCCATCTCAAAAAAAAAAAAGAAATATAATAATATAACAATGGTACAAAATCATACCATAAACATATCTGAACTTGATATCATGCTGGTATTATAATATCAAATATTATATATCAAAAATCATATATAATATCAAAAATTAAAACTTATATAAAACATATCACTGATATATATATATATATTTAGGCCCTATATATATAGGCCCTGAGTGTGGTAAGCACTTTTGTAGATTATTCCCTCCCTAAATGTTTCAACAACCTTCCAAGTAAGATGTGGTTCTTTTCTCTATTTTCCACATAAGGAAACAGAGGGTCTGCGGGGTGGCATGACTGGCCCGTGAACAGCCTGTGGCCACAACAGCAGCACTGGGGTTGGTAAGGCAGCCTGTTTGACACTGAGCTCTTTCCCAAGGCCCAGAGCCCAAGGGGTATCTGTGCTATGGTCACCCACCATGAAGCCCACACTCCCTGTGCCCCCACAGCTCCCAAATCCTCTGGTTTAAGGCCTAGGAGGGCTCACAGTCCTCCCCGCGTCCCCGCGTCCCCGGCCTGGCCGGTCTGACCTGCAGTAGCTGTCGCTGACCATCCCATAGACCACGATCTCCTCACACAGCTCCAGCGCGAGGATCATGGTGAACCAGCCGGTGCTGAGGAAGGAGCCCGACTGCCTCCTGGGGGTGGCAGGGGGACAGGGGGATGCTGTCAACAAGGGGCCATGTGGTAGCTCCAGGCCCCAGCAGCACTTGGTACTTTGCCAGCCCAGGGCTACGCACCTCAACCTCTTGCGGGGGACTCTGGGGGAGGCTGGGGAGGGGGCAGAGCCAGCCCAAGGCCAGCAGTGGGTGACAGGCAGAGCGGCACACAAACCCAGGCCTGATCACCTCCTCAGCACCCAGCGGGGCTCGGGCCCAGCTACGCTTTGCAGGGTTTGAGCAAACCCCTGGATGATGGGTGTGGGGGCTCTGGCCACGTCCTCTCCTCATCTAAGGGACCAGGCCTGGGGAGACAGCATGAGGCAGCAGGGCACCGTGGTTTGAAGTCAGGTGGGGGTTCTCTAGAGTCCAAGGATCTTCCACTTGAACCCTGGCTCTGCTATGGGCATCACATTTGCTCGTGAACCTCTCTGAGCCTCATGACCAGTCTGTGAAGTGGAGATAATTCTAGGGGGTTATAGGGAGGGAACACTGTCAGCCCAGCCCCTGCCCGCATGCCCCCATGCCCCACTCACAGCAAGGGGCTAGGTGGTGGCCCCAGCCTCAGCTCCCTGGAGGCAGCAGCCCTGGGTACTCTTGCAGCCGAGGGCCGCCCCTCTCAACCTCTATAGAGCGGGTATGAACTGGTTCATTCATTCAAACTGAGCCCCACCCAGGCCCTGTGCTGGCCCAGAACCTACCTCATCTGGTGCTAACATTCCACAGAAGCACCAGATGGGAAGGGAAGGAGACAAATAGATAAACAAGTAGCTAGGAGACAAATCTATAAGCAAGATGATGGCAGAGGGTGACACCTGCTGCCAAGACAAGGAAACAAAGGAATGGATAAAGAATGCCAGGGCGGGAGGCACTCCTTCTGATGGGGTGGTCAGGGCGGGCTTCCCTGAGGAGGTGACCTGAGTAACAAGAGGAGCCTGTCATGGGAAGATCTGGGAGAAGAACATTCCAGGGAGAGGGAACAGCAGGTGCAAAGGCCTGCAGGTAGAAATAGGCATGGATGTCTGAGCCCCAGACGGCCAGTATGGGTAGAACAGGGAGAGTGAAGGAGACACAAAGTCACAGAGGCAGGCAGAGGCAGGATCACGCAGGGCAGGCAGGCCAGGAGTGGTGGGGGCGGGAAGCCTAAGTCAAGATGGCAGCCATGGGCCATTGTACGTGGCAGATGATGATACAAGAGGAGTCAGAGGCACAGCCCAATTTTCTGGGGGATACACCAGAGGCTGACTGTTCTATCTCCTGAGCACAGAGGCCAGTGGAGAGCAGGTGTGTGGAGGAGGGGCTGGCAAGAGTCATGAGTGTGCTTTTGGTTATGACATAAAATGAAACCTTGAATGCGGAGTGCTTCACCCAATGCCTGGTGAGCAAAGAGGGCTGTTATTGCTCTGTTTTGTTTTGCTTTTTGAGACAGAGTCTCGCTCTGTCACCCAGGCTGGAGTGCAGTGGTGCGATCTTGGCTCACTGCAACCTCTGCCTCCAGGTTCAAATGATTCTCCTGCCTCAGCTACTCTCCTGAGTAGCTAGAATTACAGGCATGCGCCACCACACCTGGCGAATTTTTGTATTTTTAGTACAGATGGGGTTTCACCATGTTGGCCAGGGTGGTCTTGATCTCTTGACCTCGTGATCCTTCCACCTTGGCCTCCCAAAGTGCTCGGATTACAGGCGTGAGCCACCGCGCCCAGCCCTAATTTTTGTATTTTTAGTAGAGACCAGGGTTTCACCATGTCGGCCAGGCTGGCCTCAAACTCCTGACCTCAAGTGATCCTCCCGTCTTGGCCTCCCAAAATGCTGGGATTACAGGCGTGAGCCACCGCACCCGGCCTCTAACTTTTATTATCCAGAAGGGATATCAGAGACCAAGTTAGACAGACCATTCCCTCCAGAGAGAAGTGCTCCCTCATGCCCCTACACACTGGCTAGTGCTTCCCATCAGGTGCTCAAAAGGCCTGACAGCCCTCAACACCATCTGGGATTCTAGATCTGCGTGACAGTTTCCTGAGTGACATCCCCTCTGCCTCCTGCCCCCATTAGAGGGCAGGACCATGTCTGCCTCCATGAGTGCTGACCTCCCGGGCCTGACAGAGCAGCCCCCTGATCGACAAGAGACTCCCAGAGAAGGAAGGCCCCAGCTGCCAGAGAGACCCCAGCAGGCAGGCCCCAGGCTCACCGGTTCTTGCCCGTCTCGTCCTGGAAGATCTGGTCGCAGTAGGCCATCATGCGCTCCGTGAAGGTGTACACCTGCAGGCCGGGGTACATCCTGGTGAGCTGCAGCAGCGTGCGGTAGGTGCGGCCGCCGAGCACCCGGTCCATGTGCCTGCCCTGGCCCCACACCACGTAGAGCGTGTCTCGGGCCTTCTGGAAGTAGTGTGAATAGTTGCGCAGCAGCAGCGGCACGCTTGTGTGTGAGATGACACGCAGGGTGCTGCGCTGGCCCACATCCGCCTCAAAGCCCACGGTGGGCGCCTGGTTCATGCGGAACACGCACTCGGCACCGTCGATCTCAGCACCCAGGCCTGAGCCCAGCATTTGGCCGGAGCTGGACACCACGGCACAGCTGCGGCACGGCTCGCGGACCAGCGGCTGCAGGGCAGGCAGGGAGAAAGAGACAGAGAGGCATGAGCACGCAGCTTACACCCCTGCAGCTCCCCCTGGAATATCCACCAATCTTGCTTGATCAGGTATCGGCTTGAAGGACTGTTATGAACCCATTTTGCAGGCTGGGCAGCAGGGATGACTTTCCCGAGATCACAGTGATACCCAGTGTCAGAGCTAAGGTTCTGCACTCAGCCCCCACTTCCTCATCAGCCATATTTGTGGTCCTCATTCCTGTTGCTGCCTCTGAGGCCCTGTCTCTACGTAATGAGTCCTTATGAGGTTTGCTTGAGCAAATAGTTATAAAACACTTAGAACAGTGGCTGGCGCAGACTGGAGGTCATATAAGTATTTGTCAAGTAAACATGAACCTCAGCTCTTCAGAATCATTCTTAGGCCACTCCCTCCCCTGCGCATGCCTCACCCACACTGTGCCCAGTTTCTAAGTAAGAGCAGGGTCATCAGCGCCCAGGACAGCTGTGGGACTCCCTGGTCCTGAGCCTGAATCCTGGCTCTGCCCTCTCCTAGCTATGTGGCCTGAAGCCAAGTCACCGGCCTCTGTGCGCCTCAAGTCTCTCATCTATAAAATGGGGAAGAAAACAACATCTGGGCCGGGAGCGGTGGCTCACGCCTGTAATCCCAGCACTTTGGGAGGCCAAGGTGGGTGAATCACCTGAGGTCAGGAGTTCAAGACCAGCCTGGTCAACATGGCAAAACCCCATCTCTACTAAAAACACAAAAATTAGCTGGGCGTGGTAGCACACGCCTGTAATCCCAGCTACTCAGGAGGCTGAGGCAGAAGAATCCCTTGAACCTGGGAGGCAGAGGTTGCAGTGAGCCGAGATTGCGCCACTGTACTCCAGCCTGTTGACAGAGTGAGCTCTTGTCTAAAATAAATAAATAAATAAATAAAAATATAAATACAAAAAAAAAAAGAAAAAGAAAACAACATCTGGCCGGGCAAGGTGGCTCACACCTGTAATCCCAGCACTCTGGGAGGCCGAGGTGGGTGGATCACTTGAGATCAGGAGTTCAAGACCTGCCTAGCCAATATGGTGAAACCCCATCTCTAAAAATTAACCAGGTGTGGTGGCATGAGCCTGTAGTCCCAGGGCAGGGCTAGGGCAGGCACATGGACTGGGTGCTCGGCGGCCACACCTACTGCACACTGCTGCAGCTCACCAGGATGTACCCCGGCCTGCAGGTGTAGACCTTCACCGAGCGCATGATGGCCTACTGCGACCAGATCTTCCAGGACGAGACAGGCAAGAACCGGTGGCGGGAGGCTGAAGCATGAGAATCACTTGAATCCGGCAGGTGGAGGTTGCAGTGAGCTGAGATCACACTACTGCACTCCAGCCTGGGTGACAAAGCAAGACTCTCTCTCTCTCAAACAAACAAACAAACAAAAACATTTCTTGGGCGGGCGCGGTGGCTCATGCCTGTAATCCCAGCACTTTGAAAGGCCAAGGCAGGCAGATCACCTGAGGTTGGGAGTTCGAGACCAGCCTGACCAACATGGAGAAACCCCGTCCCTACTAAAAATACAAAATTAGCCGGGTGTGGTGGTGCATGCCTGTAATCCCAGCTACTCGGGAGGCTGAGGCAGGAGAATCGCTTGAACCTGGGAGGCGGAGGTTGCGTGAGCTGAGATCATGCCATTGCACTCCAGCCTGGGCAACAAGAGCAAAACTCCATCTCAAAAAAAAAAAAAAAATTCTTTTTAGAATCCAGGGCTCAGAGCCGAGATTGCGCCACTGCACTCCAGCCTGGGAGAAACAGAAAGACTCCGTCTCAAAAAAAAAAAAAAAAAAAAAAAGAACCTAGGGCTCAGAGAGGTGATGTGATTGGCCAGGATCACATGGCTGGTGAGTAGAGGGGTCAAGCTCAAGGTCCGGTTTGGGACAAGCCCAGCTCTCACCACCCATCCCGGATGCATTGCCTGGCCCACTCACCTTCCCATCTGGCACACTGCTATATCCACTGAAGTGCAGGGGTCCCGGCACGGTGGGCCTGGAGCCTGTGGGGAAGTGGTGGTCCAGGCAGGTGGCCAGGCAGAGGGGCAGGCTGGCCCAGCAGCACAGGAGGATGTAGACGGCAGAGAGGACCACGGAGCACAGGATGATGAGCACGAGCCGACCCTGAGGGAGACAGTGGCCATGGGGGGTGTATGTGGGGAGGGGCTCCCAGAAGCCCCTTCAGCGCTGCACCTGGCCTCCTGGGTCTAGAGAAGCTCCTGGGTCTAGAGCAGCTCCTAGAACAGCAGCAGAATCCAGTCTCCATCCACTGGGCCTTACCTGGGGATGCCAAGCTCTGGGCACATAAGGCCCCGGAGATAACACTGTTATCATCCCCACATTCTAGATAAGGAAAGCAGTTTGGAGTGAAGTGTGTAGTACAAGGCCATACAGCAAAGAAGCAGCACAGTGGGGCCTTAAATACCGGCTGGAAAGCCCATATTCCTAACTGGAGGCTGGGGTGTACTGTGCGACCTATGGCTCTCCATCCCTCTGGGCCTGTTTCCTCCTCTACAAACTGGGGACTGATAATGCCCACCATGTGAACTTACGGGAGGGGGGCAGTGAAAACGTTCTGTATACTGTAAAGTGCTGTGCACATGACAACGGGAAAGTGGTGCCTCAGAAGGGCCACCAGCCCCTTCAGCCTAGGACCAGGGCTGCCTAGTGTGGCCCCGCCTCCTCCCCACTCCCAGCTGACTCAGTGGCTGTCCCCTGGTGATCCGGATCTGGGTCAGCAGGCCAGGTGGCACAAGGAGATTGGAGCAAAGGTCACTCAAGAAATGGTTTTAATAATTGAAAAGCTGGTGCCTGGAGGCTACCGCCTCCAGAAACCATGTGCCAAAGGCCATTGGAACCAGGAAGCTCTTCTAGCCATCTGGCCTAGACCCAGCCTGGGGCTGGCCCTGCTGGCAGACTTAGTGAATGCCCCTACCACCACCAAGCCTCCCAGGAGGGGAAGGGCTTGGTGGCAGCAGAACTGTGGGCTAGTCACTGGGTAGTGGGCCACCCTGGTCACCACCTGTGTCTCTCTGGGCTCCAGGTTTCTAGACTCGAGGCACAAGTCCCTAGGCCACCCTTCAGAAGCCACCAAGCAGTTGGCTGGTGCTCTTCGAAAATCAGAAGTGGGAAAGTGGCCCCCACCCCCTACCCCATCACCCCACCTGCCCCGGTGCATCCTGCCTGAGGCCCACCATTTTCTGCCCGCAAGCTAAGTCAGCTTCTAAAAATAAGTCTTTTCTGTGTGGCCAGCTGTGCAGGGGAGGGAGTTCTGCCTGGCACCTGCTCCCCTGCCCATGAGGAACCAGAGACCTTGACTCAGGCAGTCGAGATGAACTGCCCCCCACATCCAGCTCTCTCTCTCACAGCCCGGGGCTTCTGCAGTAAAGACAAGAGCGGCTGAACTGAACTTCACAACCCCAATTCCACGTAGGCTTTGCCTGGTGAGCTCGTAGCGTTACCTCCGTTTTACAGGGATAGCAAGGTACTGACACTTCAGAGTGGATGCCACCCGCCTGGGGCCACACGGTCTGCAAGAACAGGGCTGGACTTTGAGGCCATTCTGCCCTTCTCTGCTCAGCAGTAGGGAGGTCAGAAGTGGCAGTGGGTCCTGGGGTGGAGAGGCTGCTGAGCTGCTCCGCCAGTCGGGGCCTCTGCGTTCCCTGGAAGTCCTCCTTCTTCCCACTTACCGGAGCCTTCATGCTGTCGCTGTCCCTCAGTAGTCTAGGGGCTGCTGTCTCCAGGGCTGGGGCTGGGAAGGGGTGGGAGCCGGGCACCTGCCAAGACCCAGAAACAAACTCAGAGCCGGGAGGGGTAAGGCAGGTGGGGTTCTAAGCTATAGGGAAAACTGAGGCAGGAGAGGGTACAGGCCGGGGTGAAAGCACATGGCACCCGGGAATCCAACCCCTTGACGTCTCCAAACACCGGAAGGCAATGTCCCCATCCTAAAGGAGCAGGAATCAGCGACCTTTGCGAGACCTCCTGCCAACCCAATTCCCAGGGCGCAGATGGGGAGGAAGAGGCAGCGAGGGGGCGCCCCCAGCTCAAGGTCACCCATCAGGTCTGGGGCAGAGAGAGCCAGAAGCCCGGAATTCCACCCCATCCATCCTACCTCTCTACCCGGGGGACGAATGGAGAGGCCGGGGGAGGGCAGGACGTGGGTTTTTCACCGCCCTTCCAGATTCCACTGCCGCATCTCCCGGCCGAATGCTAACCGGGCGTGCAGGCTGGGGTTCGCAGGAGGCTCGCGATCCGCCGCTCGGAGCTCCATGGCCCCCGGGCCGGACCGACTGGGCTGGAAGCTGATCCGCGCGGCCAGAGGCAGGGGGCGGGGCCGGGGCCGGGGCCGGCGAGGAGGGGCGGAGACTTGCGCGCCGGGGGCGGGGCCTGCGCGCCGCAGGCGGATCCTACGAGCGCGGCCTGCGCGACCTGGGGAGGGCTCTGCGCGGCCGGGACGGGGCGGGACGTGAATGGCTGGCGGCGAGGCCTCCAGCT
The DNA here is from genome assembly GCF_028858775.2 of Pan troglodytes. Taxonomy (NCBI): domain Eukaryota; kingdom Metazoa; phylum Chordata; class Mammalia; order Primates; family Hominidae; genus Pan; species Pan troglodytes. The sequence goes on along the minus strand of NC_072409.2, from coordinate 10,538,975 downwards.
AGGGGCGGGGCCTCAGGGCCGGGGGCGGGGCTTCAAAGCCGGGGCGGAGTCTGAGTACCAGCATCTCCCTTTTCGGTCCTCCGGAATTTCCAGCAGGCTCCTGCCTGGGCGAGGCTGTCGGGCCGCAGGGGAAAGAGACCTAGAGGGTGTCGGGGGCCACCGGGCAGTGGCGGCCTGGCTGTCCGGACTTGAGTGTCTCCATTTCTGAAATGGTGGTTGGGGAGGGAAATTAAGCAGGGCTTCGGGTCAGGCAGCCCACGTTTCAACTGGTAGGATTGCTGCATTTATCAAGTAAGATACAGAACGCCCAGTGACACTGGAAATTCAGATAAACAACGAATACATGAGTTATTTTCAATATGATTATTTTATTATGATTATGTCAGTGTGACAGTCACCTGAGCCTGTTTTTCTCCTCTGAGACACACGTGTAGAGGCAGCTCCTGTCACAGCCAGGATTCGAACCCAGGAAGTTTCACTCCAGACCCGGGGCTGTGACCACCTACTCTTACCTCTCGAAGGCTCCCTCGCTGGAATGTCCTCCAAATCCAAGTCAAGTCAGCTCAGGCCCCAGGCAGATGCTGCAGTGTGTCCTATTGGGGTCCCTTGGGATCTCAGAGGCAACTGCCTTCAAGCGCCAGGCTGGTGGCAGAAAGCACTGGGACAGTAGCAGGGGTGGGCCTATGGGGAAGTGAGAGGGCACACTTCCTGTCTAGGATTTTTTTTTTTTCTTTTGAGACAGAGTCTCTCTCTGTTGCCTAGGCTGGAGTGCAGTGGCGCCATCCTGGCTCACTGCAACCTCCGCCTCCTGGGTTCAAGCAATTTTCAGCTAACTTTTGTATTTTTAGTAGAGACAGGGTTTCACCATGTTGGCCAGGCTGGTATCGAACTCCTAACCTCAAGTGACCTGCCTGCCTCGGCCTCCCAAAGTGCTAGGATTACAGGCGTGAGCCACCATGCCCAGCCCTTGTTTATGATTTTTTTGTGCAAAATGTTGAATTGGCCAGAAAGATCATTTCACCATCCCCACCACACCCACCTCCTCTGCAGGGAGCTAGCCTGGGAACCAGCTTGGGCTCCTGCCCTGGTCTCCATTTCAAACTCCTTTTTCCTTTTTCTCAGAGGCTCAGGCCTGGGCAGGATGCCAGGGTATCTGTCCCCAGCTCAGCAACCTTCCCAGTCTACCCTGCTCCAGGTTCAAAGCCAAATCACCCCTGGGCCTGGTGCTCTAGGCCTCAGTGCCTCCCCTATCCAGGGGCTGGGAGGAGGGCTGCTGTAGTGGCCCTGCCCCCTAGGGGCCTCCTTTGAGCACAAACTCTCCTGTCACTGCCACTCCAGCCTGGACACACATGGGGAGTAGTGGTTCACGCTCAGTCACCATGGCCCCTCACTCACACAAGGCAGTGGGTCCCCAAAGCCAGAGCCCTTTCCTCTCAGTCCTCGTTCTTCAAGTTTCTTTCCTCATAGGCCCAACCCTGAAGGCACAATGGTGAGAAGTTCCCTATGGATTCACTCACTGCCCACAATGGCTGGTGAGGTGATGATTCCTTCCCCGGAGAGGCAACTCCATCCTTGCTAGGGCCACATGGAGACAGGGACATGCCCAAATGGCCCGTGCTCCCAGGGTAGATGAGGATCATAAGTCCACAGTAGAACTGTGACCAGGAAGTCCCACAGCCCCAGATAAAGATCTTCACTTTGCTTTTGGCAAAAACCTACTCCGCTTACCACAACCTACATGATCCTACACAGTGTGAACTCCTTCAGTCACCCTCCACCTGCCCTGGCCACCCTCCGACCGCCAATCATTACTGAAGCCATTCCTACTGCGGGGCCTCTGCCCTCACTGTGTCCTCTGCTGGACTGCGCTAGTCATATGGTGGCTTCTCTTACCATTCAGCTCAAGCATCACCTCCTCTGAAAAGCCCTTGCCAGCCACCCTACCCAACACTGCACCCCAATCCCTCTTGCCTCACCCCGACTCAGTTTTTCATATTTGTCACACTCTGAAATTGCCCTGTGTATTAACTGGTTGCCTTATTTATGGTCCACCTGCCCCACAGACTCTAAGCTCCATGTGGGCAAAGTCAGACCAGCCATGTGCTCAGGACACCTCCAGCACCTGCACAGTGCCCGGCACACCCTAGGTGCTAGGTCACGTCTATGAATGCATGAGTTAGGAGAGCCTGGGTCCCATGAGTTCTTGGACAAATCACTTTCCTTTCCAGCCTGAGGTCCCGGCTAGGCTCACGGCCAGAGACCCAAAGGTGGAGAGGGTCTGAGTCATCTTTATGTGTGAGAGCGGGACTCTGTGGCGCTGACTCAGCCTGTGGGATCCAGACGGGTGGAAATGTGGAGTCAGACCCCAGTTCCTGCTGCAATTCCCTGCCACCTCCGAGTTTCCCTGGCCCATCACCTCCTGAGTGATGGGCATGACAACACTCTACGTCACAACTTCCTGCTAAAGTAAGGACAAGAAATTTCCACTCAGCTCATGCCAGCACAGAGAGGTTGAGAAATCAGGCAAGGTCACCCAGACGACTAGGAGTGATATCAATATTTAAAGTACATATATTCTGGTGAGGTGCAGTGGCTCATGCCTGTGGGCCCAACACTTTGGGAAGATCAAATCAGGCGGATTGCTGGAGCCCAGGAGTTCAAGATCAGCCTTGGCAATATGATGAGACCCTGTCTCTGCAAAATAAAATAAAATAAAATAAAAGTAGCCAGGTGTGATGGCACATGCCTGTAGTCCCAGCTACTTGGGAGGCTGAGGTGGGAGGATCACTTGAGCCCAGGAGGTTGAGGCTGCAATGAGCTGTAATCCATGTCACTGCACTCAAGCCTAGGTGACAGAGGGAGGCCCTGTCTCAAAAAAAACCAAAAACCAAATATTCCAGGAACCCTGCATCCAGAGCTCTCTCCTTCCTCCCCCTTCCCCCTCAGCCATCTTTCTTTTTTTGTTGTTGTTTTGTTTTGTTTGAGACAGTCTTGCTGTGTTGCCCAGGCTGGAGTGCAGTGGTGCCATCTCGACTCACTGCAACCTCTGCCTCCTGGATTCAAGGAATTCGCCTGCCTCAGCCTCCCAAGTAGCTGGGACTACAGGCACCCGCCACCACAGCTGGCTAACTTTTGTATTTTTAGTAGAGACGAGGTTTCACCATGTTGGCCAGGCTGGTTTCAAACTCCTGACCTCAAGTGATCCACCCACCTTGGACTCCCAAAGTGCTGGGATTACAGGCGTAAGCCAAGGTGCCCGGCCCCTCAGCCACCTTTCTTTGGTGGGATCTGATGGGTCAGTGGAGTGGCAGTGTGCATTGCAGCTGAATGGCTTCCCCGAGGTCCTGCACTGTCCAATCCTGGGGGTCCACTCTTGGCCCACATGGCCCCCTCCCACTCTGAAATGTTTTCCTTCTCTCACCCCAGGCCCTTGCTGTGCTCTTAGCCTGGGACCCTCCTAGGGACATGTCAGACTCTTTTCTGGTCTCAGAGTAGAAGTTAAAGCCCTTCCCCCAGGGGAATATCACACTCTGGGGACTGTGGTGGGGAGGGGGGAGGGATAGCATTGGGAGATATACCTAATGCTAGATGACGAGTTAGTGGGTGCAGCGCACCAGCATGGCACATGTATACATATGTAACTAACCTGCACAATGTGCACATGTACCCTAAAACTTAAAGTATAATTTAAAAAAAAAATCATAAAAAATGAATAAATAAATAAATAAAAAATAAAGCCCTTCCCCCAACACTATCCATCAAATGATTGGGTAGGGGTCCCTTCCCCCAGACTGTGAGTTCCACTAGTTCCATGAAGGCAGAATCTGTGCCACTTGCTTCGTCCCCAGGTCCCCATTACCAGCAGAGGGCCTGTCACATGGCAGGTGCTCAACAAATATTTAATGAGTTAATGAGGTCTGTTTCCATTCTTTCATTTTACAGATTAGACCAGCGAGGCACAGAGAGGTTTAGCACCTTGCCCCAGTCACACAGCCAGGCCCCGCAGCAGTTCTGGAGGAAAGGCCCGCTTGGGCTTGGGCATGGTCGGATTGAACTGGGGTCAGAGGCCAGGCTGGAGTTTCCTGGAGGAAGGAGAAGGAGTGATCTGGGGCATGCAGGCTCCTGGTGATGTCTGTGAAGCCAAGACCTTGGTCGGACCACGGACCCTTGCCCCCATTTAACTGATGAGAAAAGTGACTTTCAGAGGAGGGCAGAGCTCACTTGAGATCAGTAGTAGACCCCGTTCAGAATGCCTCCCAGAGCTCCAGGCAGCCCCCAGGACCCCTGCTTCTCCCATCTGCATCCCTAGAGTATCAGGCCAGGAGCAGGGGGCCGGGAGGCCTGGGTACTCAGGGCCGACCTTGCCACTTACCCGTGCTTACGCCCCTTAAAGTCTCTGGGCCTCAGTTTCCCCATCTGGATGACAAGAGGGCTGCAGCCTTCAGCCTCCCCCCTTGCCCAGATCATGAGGACCAAGCTGCAGGAGCTGGTGGTTAAGAATACAGGCTCCGGAATCCAAAAGCCATGGTTGAGTCCTGGTTCCAGCATTTATTGCTGAATGATCTTGATCAGTCCCTTCACCCCCTGAGCCTCCATTTCATGGTCTGTAAAAAGAGAATAATAGCATTTTTTGAGGATTAAATGAGCTAAAGTAGGGGAGTCCTTGGCACGATGCTGGGCACGGCACCACCGTCAAACGGGACTGCGCGGTTACGGTATTAGTTAGGGGATGCTGCCCTCTGGCGACCATCAGGAGGAAGCGCAGGCGAGATGCCCGGGCCCGGGGGAACCGGCGTTCCTGGCGTGAGCCCATCATCCAGATCCGGAGAGTGGGGCCGGGCGCCCGTCACTCCGTGTGCGCCTCCACCCACTGGCAGAGGCGACGGGCGTAGCGAGCCGGGCTGACAGTGGAGAAGGTCCGGCCCGGGTAGCGCAGTGTCTTCCACAAGTGCTCCAGCCGCTTGCGGAGCCCGTAGACCGTGGCGAGATCCACGACGCCCAGGAAATAGCGCTGCTCGGGCCCGTCCAGGATGTGTAGGGCGTTGGGGGCGTCGGGCAGCAGCCGGCGGTTTTGGGCTCTCGACTCTTCCGGGCTCTGTGCCCCTTGCACAGACCTGGGGGCCGACAGGAGGGTGAAGCTGCCAGCTCCTCCAGGAAGCCCCAGCCAGTCGGCTCTGCAAGCCTGGCCAGGCTGCCCACCCCTCCACCAGCTCATTCCCACACCTCCTGTGTGCCCAGGTTTGTGAAGTCAGGTAGACTGAGAAAAGCGAAAGTGTTGGGCTAGAGGTGCACTGTTCAGTAGACATTGGCCACAGGTGGCCACTGAGCCTTGAAATGTGGCTATTCCCAGTTGAGATGTGCTATACGTGTACAATACATACTCAATTTCAAAGACAGGATGAAAAAAAGGATGTAAGGCTGGGCGCAGTGGCTCACGCCTGTAATCCCAGCACTTTGGGAGGCCGAGGCGGGCGGATCACCTGAGGTCAGAAGTCGGAGACCATGACATGGCGAAACCCCATCTCTACTAAAATGCAAAAATTAGCCGGGTGTGGTGGCGGACGCCTGTAATCCCAGCTGCTCAGGAGGCTGAGGCAGGAGAATCGCTTGAACCCGGGAGGCGGAGGGTTGCAGTGAGCCAATATCTTGCCATTGCACTCCAGCCTGGGCGACAGAGCGAGACTCTGTCTCAAAAAAAAAAAAAAAGAAAAGAAAAGAAAGAAAAGAAACAAAGGATGTAAAATATCTTACTCATTTTTACGTTGATTCAATGAAATGAACATTTTGGATGTATTGAGTAAATGAATTATAGTATTTCACCTGTTTTTACTTTTTAAAATGAGGCTACTAGAAAATTTTAAATTACATGTATGGCTTGAATTATATCTCTACTGGGTAGCACTGGTCTATAGCCTTTGCGTCACACAGACCCTGGAATCTGCACTTTGGTGCCACATGACTTCAGGTAAGTCTATTTCCTAAATTTCTCTTTGGAGTCATCCAACCCTGGAAGTCTCAGGGTTGTGAAGCAGAAGTTTTGTGAACAAAATCCAGCAACCTCAGTTTGCAGATGGTGTGTCTATGGTTTTGCCTCAAAATGTCTTCCATACCAGAAGGTACCTTTGGCAGGGCGCCCAGACCCAGCAGAAGTAGGTTCAATTCCCTAACTTTGTCCTCAGGCGTTATTGAAGGGCTTTAATCCTGTCCTGTCTGGGTCTCGGGGTAAATAGACCAATGAGAAAAAAGCCCTGCCCGGCGCTGGCCAATCAGAGCTCAGTGGTCTGAGAGTCTGAGCAGAATGCTGGTACCCTGTGGGCTACCTGGATGATGGGGAGATGTGGGATGGGGGCGTTCTCAGTAGGGGCTGGGAACTGGGTTGGGGTGGGGCTGGGACAGCCAACATGAAAATATTTCAATGTCACAACAATTCCATGCAAACCAGGACTCACTGACTGAATGACAGCGGTGGCCTAAGTACCGGCTAGGGGGAGAGGGCAAGGGAAAAGCTGACCTCACTTGGATGGGCAGATGTGGGAGGCTCCGTGCCCCATGGCAGGCTTGCCACCATCCGGTCAGGACATGTCCAGCCCAGCCAAAGGCCAGTGACTCCAAATTCTACCCAAGTCTCACCCATACCAAGTTCTTCCTCTGAGGGGTAGGAACGAGGCAGGGGACGGGAGGGGTGGCGGCCGGACCTCCTCTTTCACTCCCCTTGTCCACCCACTGGATCAATGGAGTGCCTGTCTTAGCTCCTATGTAATTCTGTTCGACCACAGGGGTGGGCCTGAGGGAACTGAAATGGAAGTAGCTGGCCAAGTACTAACATGAGTCCTCAGAAGTCATTCTGCAACCTCGTGTCTGCTTCCCGAGCCTCAGTTCTCACATTTCTCAAATGGGGATGAGTCTACCCTCCCAGGGAGGCTCCCAGTCAGCACGAAGGAATGACGGTTACCACTACTGAGATGAAGACAGGAAGACGGTGCCAACGATGATGACGTCAGCGTCCTGGAAGTGGAATGACCAGCTAAAAAGGGCAAGGACCCTTTCTAAAGCAAAAATTAGGCTGGGCGCGGTGGCTCATGCCTGTAATCCCAACACTTTGGGAGGCAGAGACAGACGAATCTCTTGGTCAGGAGTTCAAGACCAGCCTGGTCAACAAGGCGAAACCCCATCTCCACTAAAAATACGAAAATTGGCCAGATGCTGGGCCTCCCAGCACTTTGGGAGGCCGAGGCGGGTGGATCACTTGAGGTCAGGAGTTCAAGACCAGCGTGGCCAACTTGATGAAACCCCGTCTCTAATAAAAATACAAAAATTAGCCGGGCATGCTGGTGTGTGCCTGTAATCCCAGCTACTCAGGAGGCTGAGGCAGGGAGAACTGCTTGAACCCGGGAGGCGGAGGTTGTAGTGAGCCAAGATCGCGCCACTGCACTCCAGCCTGGGCTACAGAGTAAGACTCCATCTCAAAAAAAAAAAAAAAAAAAAAAAATTAGCCAGGCATGGTGGGGATGCCTGTAATCCCAGCTTCTCAGGAGGCTGAGGCAGGAGAATCGCTTGAATCCGGGAGGCAGAGGTTGCAGTGAGCCGAGAGGGCACCACTGCATTCCAGCCTGGGTGACAGGGCGAAACTCCATCTCAAAAAAAAAAAAAAAAAAAGGAAAAATGTTAAAAATTAAATAGGTCTTTTTCTCTGCTCTGAAACCTTCAGTGGTTCCACAGCCCCACTGGAAAATGGGCAGATTCTTCAAATAGTCACCAAAGCTCTTCTCCAACTGGACTTCATCTGTTCTGTCCCCTGCTGCAGTCCACCTGTGCCCCTCCTGCCCTACCAGCCAGGCTTCTCCAGCCCTCCCCTCTACACACACACACGCACACACGCACACACACATGCGCATATGCACACCCACACACATGCACGCACACACATGCATGCATGCACTCACACATATGCACACACGCGCGCACACGCACACACACACACAAACTCTGCACTTTCCAGCCTTCATGTCTTTGGCTGCACTGCTCCCGGTGCACTCCCATGCCCCCATGTCTGTCTTTCCCTTACTCTCACCACCTCAATCTCGCTGTTGCCCCTGTGGGAGGCTCACCTGGCCGTGCGGAAGATGAGGCTGCTGCCCGGGCCCCTCTCATCCTCGTGGAGACGTTGGAAGGCTATCAGGAGGCTGTAATCCAGCACGTTGAGCTCCCGAAGGAAGGTGGTATCCAGTTCCATCTGGCGGAGGAACCAGCTCCGCTGGGGCCCTGCCGGAGCATCAGTGCCCCCACCTGAGCGCTCATCATGTGCCAGCCACGGTGCTCCACACACTCTGCCCCGTGACAGCATGTGGCATTACTGTCCCCATCTCACAAATAAAGAAACTCATCTGTAATTTGCCTTGGTCACCTAGCTAGGAAGTCATGGAGCCTGAATTTGAACTCTGCTCTGCCTGATTCCAGAATCTCTTTTATTTTTATTTTATTTTTTGAGACAGAGTCTTGCTCTGTCGCACAGGCTGGAGTGCAGTGGCGCCATCTCGGCTCACTGCAACCTCTGCCGCCTGGGTTCAAGCGATTCTCCTGCCTCAGCCTCCTGAGTAGCTGGGATTATAGGCGGGTACCACCACGCCTGGCTAATTTGTGTGTTTTTCATAGAGACAGAGTTTCAGCATCTTGGCCAGGCTGGTCTTGAACTCCTGACCTCGTAATCCACCCGTCTCGGCCTCCCAAAGTGCTGGAATTACAGGCGTGAGCCACGGCGCCCGGCCAAATCTGGGCTCTTAATAACTCAGGCAGAGGGCAGCAGGGACACCCTTCTAAACTTCACCCTGAATGAAGGAGGAACAGGCATTGGCCACCCCCGTGGCTCACCCAGGTTGATGGTCTTGCCCTGAAAGTTGAGGTCCTTCAGCACCAGAACAAGGGGGCTGCCCTCAGGGGCGGGATCCACCCAGCGGCTCACCTCGCAGCCTTTGATGTCATACCTGGGTGGGGGGACAGAATTCAGCTTTACATAGATTTGAGACACACAGAGAATCTCACAAGAGCTTCCAGTGACTGCTTATGTGCACTGAACTATTACATAGATCATCCACAATCCTCAGCACAACCCTGGCCTGTCTTTTTCTCTTTCTTTCTTTCTTTCTCTCTCTCTCTTCTTTCTTTCTCTCTTTTCTTTCTTTCTCTCTCTCTTTTCTTTCTTTCTCTCTCTTCTCTCTTTCTTTCCCTTCCTTCCTCCCTTTCTTTCTTTCTTTTTTTTTTTTTTGGAGATGGAGTCTCACCTGTTTCTTTCTTTTTTTAGAGAAGGTCTTACTCTGTCACCCAGGCTGGAGTGCAGTGAAACAAACACGGCTCACTGAAGCCTTGACCTCCCGGGCTCAAGCAATCCTCCCACCTTAACCTCCCAAGTAGCTGGGACTACAGGCACGTACCATCACACCCAGCTAACTTTTTCATTTTTTGTAGAGGCAGGGTCTCACTCTATTGCCCAGGGTGGTCTCCAACTCCTGGGCTCAAGTAATCCTCCTGCCTTGGCCTCCAAAAGTGCTGTGATTACAAGCATGACGCACCATGCCCGGCCCTATAGCTGAACCCCGGCCTATTATTGTTTCTGAGTTAAAGATAAGAGCAGAGCAGGCATTCACACTCAGGCCACTGGTGGCCCAGCCCAGGCTTGAGCCCTGCCTGTGCCTGCCTCTGGACACCTTGTCACCCCTGAGGGTGTCCCAGACACAGGGATCCAACCCCAGGCGGTGGCAACAGGAGGGCTTGGGGGCAGCCAATGGCCGGGGGGTGGGGAACCTGCGGGTAGAGTCAGCGCTGGAGGGCACAGGGGGTTACGTGCAGTCAGAGGCTGGGTCTGAGTCCCTGCTCCCCACATGTTAGCTGTGTGGCCTTCTCCTTCCTCGGTTTCTCATCTAGGAAGGAGGATAAGAGCTGCCCCTCAGCGTCCTTCTGGGAATTAAAAAGCATGCGAAAGGCCCAACACGGCGCCTAACGCACACTGAGTGCTCCAGAGATGCTGGGTGTGGGCGTCACTGTCTCTGACCCACCAGATCTTGGGAACGCCCCTTCTCCTTCCTGGGCCTCGGTTTCACCGTCTGGCTAGTGAGTGTGGGTGCTTAGGGCCGCGAGTTTCGGCTGGGATGGGGCCCCAAACCTGCTTAGGCCACTCACCTCTCGGAGATGCGGCCGGCGGGGTAGAAGACGCTCTGCATGACGATGAAGTACGTCTGGGGGCCGGGACAGGGAGTGAGGGAGGCCGGCTGTCGCCCTCCAGCCGCCCGCTCCGCCCAGCCACCTCGCCTCGGCTTCACCCACCTTCTTTCCCCGGTCCACCCGCAGACTGTGCACTCCTGGAAGGGGAGAGGGCGCCGGATGAGGATCCCCAAACTCCACAACCCGGGGTGCATCCGGCGCCAATCCCAGCGCCAGGCCACGCCTCCTTCTCAAGATCCGCGGCACCTGGACCCTTCCTTGGCTGGGGTCCGGATCCCGACCCGATCCCACCCCTAAACACAGCCCCAGTGGTGCCCCGCCCCCAAGTATGGCCCCACCCCCATGCCCTACAACCCCAAATCCGCCCATTTGGGCCCCGCCCACACACCCCGCCCTCCCCAGGTATATGATGACCTAGGACCCGCCCCCACTGAGCCCCGCCCCCAGCCAAGTACCCAGCAACCGCGCCAGCAGCGAGTGCGGGTGCCGCTGCAGGTGCTGCACGTAGCGGGGCAGGTGGGCGAGCAGAGCCTGCACCTCTCGGCGCCCCTGGGTCTTCAGGAAGAAGCGCTGGTCGTGGCTGGGGGGCAAGAGAAAGAGGTCACTGCCCAGGCCTGGCTGGAGCGGCTCCCACCCGGCCCCCTTCCCCGACCTGTGCACGTGGATCTCGCTCCCAGGTCTCGGCACCGCCCCTCTCGCCTTCGGCCCTCGCCCTCCTCTCCTCCCCCATCTGTCCACCATCCGGCCCTGACCCTCCCAGATTAGGGCCGCTCTGTTTCTCTCTTCAGGGGGCCTTCCCCGCCACTGGGAATTCTGCCCTCCCAGCCAGGGGTACCACTCCCACCCCTGCCCCACCCCTGCCGCAAGCTCACGACAGGAAGAAGCTGGCCTTGCTCTTGGAGGTGCTGAGGAACTGCAGGTAGGGGCCGCCGGGGCCCAGCGCAGCCTGATAGTCCTCCTCCGCCAGGCCCAGGGAGCCGCGCAGCCAGGCAAAGGCGGGGCCGGCCAGCGTGCCCAGCTCGAAGCCCTGCAGGGGAGGAAGAGCCTCCTCTGGAGTGTCTGCGTGGGCCCGGGTGTGTGCAGTTGGTCCTGGGACAGGAGGGTCAGGGTGACCACACCCTTCCTGCAAGGCTCAAGGCTCAGGGACAAGCCTTCACTCCCACTGCACAGATGGGAAAACTGCAGAGGAGAGAGCAAGACCAGCACACGTCCCTCCCACACGGGAGTCTGGGCCTCCTACCTCATGAACCTGGGTTAGGACCTCCGAGAAATCGTCCCGGGAGGGCGGCCCCTGCAGGGAGAGGTAGAGGAGCTCAGGGCAACCCTCAGTCCCCTGCTGCCTGCCCCAGGATCTCCAGATGTCCTGCACCTGGCCCGTCCCCCACCTCCTCCAATTGGATTCCTTCAGCAAACCGGGACCATAGTTTCTGGGAGTGCCTGGGTTGGGCAGATGCCTTGCTCACCTCCCAGGGATGCCAGGGGGACAAGAGTGACCCACGGCAAGGCCTGAGTGTATCTCATCCACTCTGGATCACCAGCACCAGGCCATGAGTTCAAACCAGGCACGTTCCCAGACTCACAGGCTGGCCAAGTGAAGCCAGATTCAGTCCAGTACAAGGGGGTGGCCCTGAAGCCAAGGGACCTGCCTGATGCAACCTGGGAGGGGCAAAATCAGAGAAGCCTTCCTGGGGGTGGAGACCTCTAAGCTGAAATCTAAAGGGTAGTGGAGAGGAGGAGCAGGGTGCTCGCACCAGTAGAAACAGCACTGGTGGCTGCCGGCAAGGGAAGGAGGGCCCAAGTGGCTGAAGCCAGTGAGGGAGGGATGGAGTGTGAACAAGGCTGGATGCAGCTGGATCTGGAGGTCATGCTGAGTATTGGGGAGCCATGGAAGCTTTTCAGCAGGTGATGAGGTCAGTTTGTGATTTAGAGAACTCCCTCGAGTCTCTACACTTTCCCTGGATCTCCAGGTCCCTGTGCCGGATGTGGTCTGTGGAATGTGGTCCCACTGCGCACACATGCACACACACGAACACCACACACGTGCTCACCCAGGCCCGCCCAGCTGCTGAGCTTGCAGTTGGGCCACCTTTCTGCTGAGCCAGCCCTGCCTCAGCCTGAGCTCCAGAGAGGATGGGCTAGGCCAGCAGGGTGGGGGTGGGGGTCCCTTTTCAACCATACACCCTGGCAGGGCTGGGAGGGCCTCAGAAACCAAGGAGTATAATCTCCCCCCATTATACAGATGGGGACACTGAGGCCCAGAGAGAGGCAGAGACCCACCTAGAGTCACATAGCAACCACCTGAGTCAGGGGGTTCCTCACACCCCCAAAGCACCCCAGACGTTCCAGCTCCCACACCACAATGTTCCTCCCTCTCTGCCTTCCTCCCCTTGATATCCCTCTCTGATCCCCACACCTGCAGTTTCAGCCAGACAGGGCATCAGCCAAGTCTTGCCATTGCTGGTGTGGAGATTCGTGGGACAGATGGGCCACTCACCGTGGGTGGGTGGTCCATGGAGACCTGGGTGGCAGCCCACAGCCCTGCCTGCATCATGCACGTCATCCCATGCAGTTCATGCCCCGGGCTGATCTCAAACAGGCCCAGGCGAGACTGCTTGTCTCGGAGGCGCCAGAGAAGCCCCCGGCGGCTGGAGGTGACTGCTCTGCATCCAGCCTCAGGGGAGGGGGCCAGGACCTGGTGGGAGGAGGCACAGGACACAGCCTGTGGCAGCGTCACAGAGGAAAAAGATCAGGGTTCAAGTCCCACTTCCACTACTTGTGAGACTTCCCCTCATCTCTCTCTGCCTCAATTTCTTCAGCTGTAAAATAGAGATGATGCTGGTACCCAGAGGGGCCACACAGTGCCTGGCACGCAGTCAGCACCCGAATAGAGCAATGGTTATGATTATCAGTAGATACGGCGTGCACTCTGCAGTCAAACCTGGCCTTAGATGGACCGTCTCTCACCAACCTTGTGACTTTAGGTAAGTCATCTAACCTTTCTGTGCCTCATTTTTTCATCTGCAACATGAAAACTAGAACAGCTTCCTCGTGGTAGGTATGAACTCTTGTTACTTTTGAGTTTGAGCTCCTTGCACGGGAGCCCTTGATAGTAGGAGCTGTGATGCCGGTGATTCAGTCACATCTCTTCCATTCGCCTATGCTGAGCGCCTCCAGGCCAGCACGGAGGGGCCAGCACGATGCTTTTCATAGCCGCTGACCCACCAGTAGTGGGCATCCACCGCGTGCCCCGCACTGGATGAGAGCTTGACCTCCTAACAGCCCCCTGAAGGAGGAGCTTTAGCATCCTCTCCATTTTCCCAATGAGAAAGCTGAGGAAGTGTTGAGGGATATCCGCCAGGCCGCCCCTCGGGATACCTGGCGCCCCGTGTGGGGCGTGTCCTGGTCTTCGCCGGCTGCAGGGCCCCTCCCAGGCTTGGATGGGGGCGTGTCCGCGCCGCTCGCCGAGGGGAGGCCCGGCCCCTGCCCACCAACCCTTCCCTCTCCTGTCCTCTCTCGGGTCCGCACCTACCTCGCGGGGCCCCCGGCTCGGCGCAGCCATCGCCCCCGCAGCAGCTTCCCGGGCTTTGGCCGCATTCCCCGCCGCCCCGCTGCAGGAGTCAGGCCCCGCCCCTACCTCGCGGCCGACCAATAGCATGGCGCCGACTGCGGCTGCATCCAATCCACGCGGGAGGCGCTGGCGATCGCCTGCGGGTCCCGCCCCCACGGCTGCAGCATCCTTCAGACCTCGGTCCGGCTGGGGCGGGGCCGCCGGACGTTGGCTGGGGTCCCTCTAAGGGAGCACCCCCATTTTCCGCCCTCGGCGTGGGGGCTCGGGTCGCTAGGGCCGCCTGGGGAGGCGAGTAACCTAAATCCTGTGCCACCCACCCATTCCGGCGTGAAATCCCCATTGCCCGTCTTTTGGGTGAAAAAACTGAGAGATCTAGAGAAAGAAGTCACTACCTCTAGGTCACACAGCAAAGTCGGGGACATCCATTCATTGAACACATAGATATTGAACACCCACTGTGGGCCAGCAGTGCTAGGCCCTGGGGATTTAGTGGTGAGCGAGAGGGAGGGGCTCAGCTGCCTGCGTGATCTTTAAAAGCATAACTTGGATGATGTCACTCTCGTGCTTAAAGCCTCCAGTGGCTCCCATGGCAATGGAACAAAACCCAAACCCCTCACCCTGACCCCAGGCCCATCTCAAACCACTCACCCTACACTTAACCACTGAGCCGCCCGGCCCCTCCTGTTCCTTAGCCGCCAAACTCTCCCATTCAAGCCTCTGCATTTTGCTATTCCCTCTGCTTGAAACTCTTGACCCCAGACTGCTACTCGCCTCGTTCTTTCGTCACCTTGCCAGACTCCAACAGAGCGCTCCCCTCCCCAACTCCTGATCACATCACCTTTATTTTCTTTCCCACCCTAACACTGTCAGAGACTGTCTTGTTTATTGTTTATCACGTCTCCCCCTGGAGTGGGAATGCCATGAAAGCGGGGCCATGTCATTCCTGCTTCCTGGCTGAGTGCCTGGCACAAGCCTGTGCTGGATGAGTGTCTATGGGACCAAGGCGAGTAGGACGTGCAAAGGGCCTTGGTGAGTCCAGGAAGTGAAAGGCCAGAGTGGCTGGAGTGAAGAGGGGAAAGCACGCTGAGGCAGGGCCCTGTGGGGACCCAGAGAGGTAACTGTGAGTATGGGTGTGAGTGTGAGGCACCAAGGTTAGAGGGTTTTGTTTGTTTTAAGACAGAATCCCCCTCTGTGGCCCGCGCTGGAGTGCAATGGCGCAATCTCGGCTCACTGCAACCTCTGCCTCCAGGTTCAAGTGATTCTCATGCCTCAGCCTCCCAAGTAGCTGGGATTATAGGCAGGCGTCACCATGTCCAGCTAATTTTTTTTTCTTTTTTTCTGAGACAGAGTCTTGCTCTGTCACCCAGGCTGGAGTGCAGTGGCACAGTCGCAGCTAACTGCAACCTCCGCCTCCCGGGTTCAAGAGATTCCTCTGCCTCAGCCTCCTGAGTAGCTGGGGCTACAGCCGCGTGCTACCATGCTGGGCTTTTTTTTTTTTTTTTTTTTTTTTTTGAGACAGTCTCTCTCTGTCGCCAGGCTGGAGTGCAGTGGCATGATCCCAGCTCAGTTCAACCTCTGACTCCCCGGTTCAAGTAATTCTCCTGCCTCAGCTTCCCGA
Organism: Pan troglodytes; assembly: GCF_028858775.2. NCBI lineage: Eukaryota > Metazoa > Chordata > Mammalia > Primates > Hominidae > Pan > Pan troglodytes. The sequence goes on along the minus strand of NC_072409.2, from coordinate 10,523,574 downwards.
GTAGCTAGGATTACAGGCATTCACCACCACATCCAGCTAATTTTTGTATTTTTAGTAGAGCCGGGGTTTCACCATGTTGGCCAGGATGGTCTTGATCTCCTGACCTTGTGATCCGCCCACCTCAGCCTCCCAAAGTGCTGGGATTACAGGCATGAGCCACCACGCCCAGCCATTTTTGTATTTTTTTTTTTTTTCGAGACGGAGTCTCGCTCTGTCGCCCAGGCTGAAGTGCAGTGGCACCATCTCAGCTCACTGCAAGCTCCACCTCCTGGGTTCATGCCATTCTCCTGACTCAGCCTCCCAAGTAGCTGGGACTACAGGTGCCTACCACCACGCCTGGCTAATTATTTGTATTTTTTTTTAGTAGAGACGGAGTTTCACCGTGTTAGCCAGGATGGTCTCGATCTCCTGACCTTGTGATCCGCCTGCCTCAGCCTCCCAAAGTGCTGGGATTACAGGCGTGAGCCACCGCACCCGGCCCCATTTTTGTATTTTTAGTAGACACGGGGTTTCACCATGTTGGCCAGGCTGGTCTCCAACTCCTGACCTCAAGTGATCTGCCCACCTTGGCCTCCCAAAGTGCTGGGATTACAGGCGTGAGCCACCGTGCCTGGTCAAGGTGTGCATTTTTGAAGGGCACTGGTTGTTATGCATAGTTGGACTGGTGGGGCCAGAGTGGGCAGGAGAAGCAGTGAGGAAGCCATCTGTGACTTAGGGCAGAGGATGGTGGCTTTGCATCAGGAAGGTGGCTAGAGGCCAGGAGAAAAGGGGAGGGAGAACTGATAAAGCTCAGGGTCCTGTGGATGGGGGGATAAGGAAGAAAGCCAGGTTAGGGACATGGTACACCAGTCACTAGAGGGGGCAGGGCATGAGGGGGACAGCCAGATTTGGGAGAAGTCTGAGAATTCAGCTCATGAGAGGATGCATTTGAGTTTCCCACCATGGCATCCGATGAGGATGTCAGGTGGGCAGCTGGGCCATGTGCAGTGCATCGGGCCAGAGGTGAGCCTGGCGAGGGTGAGACGGCTTGTGACACAACCCTGAGGAGCCCAGCATCACATGGCAGAAGACGGCATGAGTGAGACATCAAATAGCAGAATGATCATCACAGCCGGGCGTGGTGGCTCATGCCTGTAATCCCAGCATTTTGGGAGGCTGAGGCAGGCAGATCACCTGAGGTCAGGAGTTTGAGACCAGCCTGGCCAACATGGCAAAACCCCATCTCTACTAAAAATACAAAAAATTAGCTGGGCGTGGTGGCAGGCGCCTGTAATCCCAGCTACTCGGGAGACTGAAGCAGGAGGATCACTTGAACCCAGGAGGCAGAGGTTGCAGTGAGCCAAGATCGTGCCACTGCACTCCAGCCTGGGCAACAGAGCGAAACTCTGCCAAAAACAAACAAACAGAATGGTCATCACAGACATCAAGAAAGCGGCTGACAGTGGATCAGGGGATGTCACAGGCCAAATGCAGCTGAGAGTCAAGCAAACATCCTTTGGATTTAAAGAGTGGACATCAACTGGGCACGGTGGCTCATGCCTGTAATCCCAGCACTTTGGGGGGCCGAGGCAGGCGGATAGCCTGAGGTCGAGAGTTCAAGACCAGCCTGACCAACATGGAGAAACCCTGTCTCTACTAAAAATACAAAATTAGCTGGGTGTGGTGGCACATGCCTGTAATCCCAGCTACTTGGGAGGCTGAGGCAGGAGAATCACTTGAACTCGGGAGGTGGAGGTTGCAGTGAGCCGAGATCACACCATTGCACTCCAGCCTGGGCAACAAGAGCAAAACTTTGTCACAAAGAAAAATTAAAAAAAAAAAAAAGAGTGGACACCGCTGGTGGCCTCAGTGGCTGCAGCCTGCCTGGAGAGATGGGGACAGATGCTGAGTGCGGCAGGAGGTGAAGAAATGCAGGAGACAGATGCGGACCCCCTTTGGGGAAGCTTGGTGGTGAAATGGACAGAGGGAGATACTTAGTGGGGACGACTGGATTGACGGAGGGCCCGTAAGTGGGATCCAGAGCACACTCAGGGAACAATGGGAGGATCCCATGGAGATCTTTCTCACAACAGGGGGGGCCAACTGTGACCTCAGGCTCCCACTACAGTAGTTGGGGGTTTAGGATCCAAAGCCCAAGTGTGCAGTTCTGCCTGGACTGGGGGACAGAGCATGGAGCAGGTGGGGACAGGGCGAGTGTCTGCAGTTGGCCTTTTTCCTCTGTGATGAGGAAGATACCTCCACCAACTGGAAGAAAAGTGAGGGTCCCGGGTTTGAGGAATGGGGGCTTACACTAGGTGCCGTGGCAAATGGGAGAGCCAGCTGCCCAGGCACGGTGGGACCGCTGGAAGGCTGGGGGCTGGGCCAGTCCAGCCAACCTGAACACAGAGCAGCCTTCACTGCTCAGGGCCACGTTAAGTTGGGCTGTGGGGTTTTTAGGGGAGTGGCCCAAGGGTCCCTAAAGTAATAAATCCAACCCGGCCAAGCTGGCACAGGGGAGGCATGGCAGAGGGGTGCCAGGGCCTCCAATGACTCCCAGCTGTGAGCTCCATTGGGTAGGAAGCACATCTGTCCCAGTCCCTGCTTTATCCCCAGTGCACAGGGTCAGGGCAGAAGGCCCCCGAGTCACCCCTACTGTACAGGATCTCCTGACCCAAGACCGCTCCCAGCCCGCTCCAGCCCCGACCCTGGGTAAACACGGCACAGAGACGAACACACCATCAGTGTTTATTGGTCAGCTGTCCCAAATGGGCCAGCCCTGGGGCTTTGGGGCTGGGCCTCCGTGAGGAGAGGTCAGTCGGTCAGCAGCCCGGGGTGGCTGCCCTGAGCCCCAGGGCTGGTCCTGGGGTCTGTCAGTCCTTCCCCAGGCTTTCCAGGTCCAGAAGGCTTTGTGGGGTCTGGGGCTGTGTCAGGGTAAGGAAAGCTGCCTTGGTGGAAGAAGAGAAGTCAGAGAGGTCACACATGTGGCCTTAGAACCTGCTAAGTCCAACATCAGCATGTGACAGGAGGGGAAGTGAGGCAAGACGGCAGAACCCAGGGGAAAAGGTGGCAGGGAGTCTGAGAGTGAGGTCGGGAGGACCAGCATCTTTTAGGCCCTGAGCAAGAAGGAGGTGACCGGAGTCTTCCAGGTATCCCTCCCTCCTAGCTTCTGGAAGTGGGAGTCGGGGAGGGGGCTCCAGTCAGTCAGGTGTAAGCTCCATGCCATGGGGACTCTGCAGGACAGGCAGGCTTGAGGAGCCACTGTGCCTGGACAGGTTCTGCAGGCTCCCCCACTTGGTCCCTGTGCTGGAGGGGAAGCAGAGAAGGGGCTGGCAGCCTCATCCCTGCGGGACCTTCACTGAGCCTTCTTGGTCACTCTCTTGCTCTTCAGCATCACGTAGGAGATGAACAGTCCTGGGATACACAGACCAGAAAGGCCACGTAAGATCTAAGCTCAGGGCTGCTGGGAGGCCACGGCATGACACAGCAGAGCCACCCACACGCAGGGCTGTGAACCTACCCAACCATCCTCCAGGGAACCTGCTTATCTCCCTAGTCATTCGTCAAGGCATATGTCTACTCACATTCACTCAACAAACACCAACTGAGTGCCTGCCTCAAGCAAGATGCTGCATTTAGTGTTTCAGATTCCAAGGGGAACAAGATCCACCCATCTATCGATCACCCGGTCAACCACTTGTCTGTCCACCTACATACCTACCCACCTCCTCCTACACCTCACCCACCCACCCATCCATCCACCCATCATCCAGGCACCCGGCTGTTGACTGACTCATCCAAATGACTTTCTGAGCACAGCCTCAGTGCCACAGCCTGTTCTAGATGTGCAGTAATGATGGAGACACAGTCCCCATCCCTAGGAAGCCATGAGAGAGAGAGGTGCAGGAATTAGAAGCCAGGGTGACAAGAGGGTGACTGAGGTGTGAGCAGAGTGATGATGGGGTTGGGGCAGAAAAGAGATGGACAGGTCATTGGAGTCCAAAAAGCCTGGGGCACCAGGAAACCCAGAGGTTACTGACTGGCAGCCTCGAAGGATGAACAGGAAAACCCCACGGGTGAGTTCAGGGCAAGCAGCTTCCAGCACCGCCATAGTGTGGAAGCATGTTCAGAGGTGGGGTCTTCCCGAAACCCTGCCCAGGGTCAAGGGGAGGAGGTGATGACTTACCCACAAACAGGAGCAGCAGGAGGCCTGCAGCCAGTGGGATGGCGACAGCATAGGCTCGGGGCAGGAAATACTTGTGGATGACATGCTGACTGTCGATGAATGGCTGGCATCGAGGGCAGAGCTCTGGTGAGTCTTGCTTGCCTTGCCGAGCCCCCAAGCCCAAACGTCCCACCTCCTCCATCTAAGGGGCTGACCCATTCAGAGGATTGGGACTGCATTTGCTTTTCTTTAAGATTACGGCATTTGGGTGTCGTGGTTTGTTTCTTTCCTTAATTTATTGGTATTTACCGGGCACTTGCTTTGGTGCCTGCTATAGGTTGGTGGTGGGGACAAGAGAACAGGGCACAAGAGACCTGCCCTAAGGCACCTCACAGCCTAGCAAATGGTACTTGAGGAATCCTCGACTGACTCCCAACCTGGGCCTCCAGGGCTTCTTCACTAATATTTTTTCTCTAAAGGATACCAAGTTCTGCACTTCCAGACACACTGCACTTCTTAAGCAATAACCAACAAGTTTTCCCACAAGAAAAAAATATCCTAAAGGCCTTCACAAATATCACTGGCGTTTGCCATGCCTAAGAGTCAGCAGGCTAACCCAGAAGGAACAGAACTCCCCCAAAAGTCAAAGCAAGCCGGAAACAGAGTTTTAAGTGTAGCGGCTAAGGATGCAATCTTGGGCCAGATCCTTCTCCCCTAGCCTCAGCTATCTCATCTATAAAATGCGGTACCACTGGCATCTTCCTCATAGAGTTGTTCTGGAGAGTTCAAGAGATGAGGCAGGCAATGAAGCCAGCGCCGTGCCTAGAGCCTATATAGTAGTTGCTCTGGCGGTACCAGGGCTCGGGGAAGGTGAGCAGCGGACGGGGAGAATGACATACCAAGAGAATCACCCAGGCGGTGTAGTAGGTGAAGATGATCAGGCTAACGGCGACGAGGCCGAGTCCCACCACCTGGTCTGTCCCCGTGGCCTGGAGAAAAGGGAGGTCTCAGCTGACGAAGTGACCCTCTATTTCGGCGCACTAATGGAAGCGGGGCGTCGCGGCCCGATCACGGTCTAAGCTTCCCATTCAACAGATGGTAGAGGGCTGACTAGGGATCGGTTTCTAGGCTGGGAGAGAATGCTAGGCCTCCGCGTTGTCGTCCGTACAATAGTGGGGGCGGGAGAGCAATCCCCGTTCCAAGTGCCCATGCCCCAGCTCCTGAGCAGACCCGGGACCCCACCCCCAGACGCCCCTATCTCCGGCACACGGTGCCAATCTCACCATTTCCCGGCGCGCTCAGCCACCCGAGCCGCAAGCCACATCCGGTTCCGGGTCCACGCTCTTCCGGCTTTGGACTGCGGAGCACGCCGGGAGTCGTAGTCCCCAGGCCTGCTCGGGCCCACCTCGTCGGAGACGAGCAGGAACCGCCTCCTCTCCTTTGCATATCGGCGAAGTGTAGTTCTCAAGAGCATTGTGGGGCCGGTTGCTGCCCGAATCTCTCTAGGGAATGGGACCGAGTTGGGGACCCAGACTCCCTGGCCTTCATGGCCACAGTCCTGTCGCCGCCCCACCAAAAGCCAATCTCTAAGTATCCCAGAGTCCCGGGGCCAGAGTGGGATGGGAGTGCGGGATCGGAAGTTCCATTTTTCAGATGGGAAAAGCGAGACTCAGAGAAAGGCAGATCCCATTCCGAGTCAGTGGTGAAGCCGACACGGAAACCGGGTGCCCTACTTAGTCTGTAGGTGGGAGAGGTGCAGAGAACGTTCACTTTCCAGCCTAGGGTGGGCGGGGGAGGGTCTGTCCCTAGCCCGCATGGATGGGGAGGATTTGGTGGAGAGGAGGCGCCCTCCTCACCATCGCCCGGCCTCCCGGGCCACCCTTCGGATGTCCCCTCCCTTCCTTCACCGACTGCCTCTCGCAGCAGCCCAGACACGTTTCGGACCGGGACCCACGCACAGGCCCCTCCCCGGTCTTGGAAGGCCCTTCCTCTGAGAACAAAGAGATGTTGGGCCAGATCATCTTCCACGCTTCTTCAGCTCCGAGATAGGAACGCGGTTCCCCACCACTCACAGGCCGGCTGCTCCTCACCCATCCGGTCTCACTGGGACGCCACGTTCCTCAGGGAAGCCAGTCGGGAAGGTTTTTTTTTTTTTTTGAGACGGAGTTCTATGTTATCCAGGCTGGTGTCGAACTCCTGGGCTCAAGCGATCCTCCCAACTCGGCCTCCAAAAGTTTACAGGCGTGAGCCACGGTGCCCAGCCTCCTGTGCCTTTTAATTCACTGATGCAATTGTTGATCCGGCCCTGTCAGCTCCGAGGGTAGGGTCTGAGGTTGCTGCTGTATCCCTGGCACTCAGTGGAGGCTTGGCCCAAAGAAAGTTTTTTTTTGTTTTTTTGTTTTTCCCAAGACGGGAGTCTCACTCTGTCACCCAGGCTGGAGTGCAGTGGCATGATCTCAGCTCACTACAACCTCTGCCTCCTGGGTTCAAGCGATTCTTCTGCCTCAGCCTCCCAAGTAGCTGGGACTACAGGCACGTGTCAACACGCCCAGCTAATTTTTGTATTTTTAGTAGAGATGGGTTTTCACCATGTTGGCTAGGTTGGTCTCAAACTCCTGACCTCAGGTGATCCACCCACCTCAGCCTCCGAAAGTGCCTGGATTACAGGCGTAAGCCACTGCGCTCGGCCCAAAGTAAGAGCTTTGAACCTGTCAGCTTTAAGATTCAGTGATTGTTTAGATACTGGAGTACAGCATCTGGACTCCAGGCCTCCCTGAGGGGTTATGTGGAGGCCTTTGGCCCGCTGTCCCCACCTGGGGGGTTTGGGGAGAGATGTGCTTTGAGCCTGGCATGGTTCGCTCCCTCTGGCATTTATCTCCTTGGTTGGTTGGAAGCCCATCTGCAACTATGGAGTCTGCCCTCCCAAAGCTGACAAGAGCAACTTTTTTTTTTTTTTTTGAGACGGAATCTCGCTCTGTCACTCAGGCTGGAGTGCAATGGCACGATTTTGGCTCATTGCAACCTCCACCTCCTGGGTTCAAGCGATTCTCCTGCCTCAGCCTCCTGAGTAGCTGCGATTACAGGCACTCACCACCACGCCCAGCTAATTTTTCTATTTTTAGTAGAGATAGGGTTTCTCCATGTTGGTCAGGGTGACTTCAGGTGATCTGCCTCCTGCCTCAGCCTCCCAAAGTGCTGGGATTATAGGCGTGAGCCACTGTGCCTGGCCAAGAGCAACTTTTTTAAACCTACAGTCCAATTATTTTCCCTTATCTCTCAGGAGACTTTGGGCTCACCTAGGAGCCCACTTTTACCTCCTTCCTCAGTTGTGCATATAACAGAAGAAGGGGCAGAATCGGCCTTCAGGGTTTAAAGGGGCCATGAGTCGGGGTCAGCCCTGAGGAGGAGTGGGGTGAATGCTATCCCAGGATAGAGATGGAGCCCTGGTGGCCTGATTCCTCCTGGCCTGGCCAGTACCACTGAAGCTTCCCAACACCTCCAAGCTTATTAAAGAACCAGAGTGACTTGCCTGTCCCAGAGAGACTTGGGACGGTCAGAAACAGGGGTGAGGGGCCCGGGGCAAGCCAAGCCTGTAAATGATGGCAGCCTGGGGCTTTAGTTTGGGAACACACTCACACCTCCTACAGGTCAGGCTGCACACTCGTGTTATTTGATAACCCCATCTGCAGGTGAGGAAACTGAGGCACAGTTATTTGTCCTCAGGCATGCTCCTTAGAGGCCACTTGATTGCAGAGAAGGTCTACAGAGCAGTGGTTAGAACTTGGCCCTGAGGACAGAGCTTTTGCTCCGTATGAGGCTGGCAGGTAACGATCTTCTCAGTTTTCTCCCCAGGAATCTGGAACGATGAAGGTGATGTTTGTGCCTGTGGCCAAGACCGGGAGAACCCTGGACCCCTACACCTTCCCCACCCCTGGAATGTCACTATACATATCTGACTTCTTCTGATGTTGCCTTTGACCCTAAAGTCAATATGATAAAGTAACAAGGTAAAAACAAAACAGCAAAAGAAACAAAAACCGAAACATTTAATTTTTTCTCCCCAAACCAAGACGCTGACACTAGGCTGAGTTCCCCTAACAATGTTATTTTCTACAACAGAAGCTGGGACAGAGGAACAAACACAGCCCACTCAAGCAGTGGTGGCAACATTCTGTTAGAAAGGAAGGGAGTCAAAGAAAAAAACACCCCTCCGCCCATCTCCTTATCACCTCCCTAAAGACAAGAGGAGAACATGGACACCCTCCATCCTGACAGAATGCCATGTGGTCAGTTTGTGCGGTAAACAGGAAAAAAAAAAACCTAAAGATATTGCAGACCTTTATTTTCTTTAAATCTCCTAATAAAAACATTAAACTTTCAAGAAGATTCCAAACTGACATTGCATAGACCAACTCCTTTCCAAAAATATCTCTGATATACTCTCCAACTCTCTCAATATATAGAATTTGAAGTCCAGGAGCTGTGGGCACCTGGTGGGAATTCACTGAGCTCAAGGGGACAAGAGGGCTGAGGACAAGGCTCCCACATGGGGACAACAAGGCCAGGCTTTCTGGCCTCTGGTTCCAGCCAGCATCAATTTGGTTGTGGCCAAATTCTCAGTCCAATCACCCTGGCCCAGGGCCTGGCGTGGGAAGATGTGGCAGGCTCTGTCTCCTTCTGGGGTTCCTGGTCTGGAGGAGTCTCCCCAACAGCGCCAAAGCTGGCTGTTTTCCGCCCAAAGCCCCAGAACTTTGAATGAGAGGCAAATCTACCCTGAATGCACCTCCCTCCTAGGCTGGGTGAGGTCACGCAGACACAGAAGGGCAGGACAGAACTCCCCATCTTCTGGGGGCCAATTCGTCTGGACACTGTGCGGTCAGCTTCCTTTTTAAAGTGCCAGTATCGGTGGGGCAGGAAGGGACTCTCAGGGCTGAGCAGAGCCTTCTCCAGCCCGAGCAAACACTCTGTCCCGCCTCGGCAGGCACCTTCTAACATTCATTTTCTAAGGGTTAGGTGAGTAAAACAACAACAACAAATGCTGGAAATGCTCTGTTCCCAATGCCAGGGAGTTCCAAGACCAAGAAGCCCAACTCTCACCAGCGGGGGCAGATGGGGAGCTAGGGAAGGAACCCTCCCAGCCTGGGGAGGGCACCTGCACCCCTCCCAGAGAGAGAAGCCCCCATCCCGGCCCCCCAGCTGGGCCCCAGCGCTGCTGGAACCAGCCGGCAGGTGGGGCAGAAAAGCAGCACCTCCCCTCACCAGGGGGAGGAGGCAATATTGAACCGTGAACTCAAGAAGAAAGACGGAAAGAAAAAATGAAAAAAGCTACAGGGCTAAGTAAACACCAGCCTGCTGGGTTTATACAAAATGAGTGAAATTTAAAAGGGGCAGGAGAGTTTGTCCAGGGACTGGCTGGCAGCCAGAACCCACCTTCAAGCAAGTTACAAGGACCTGGGGGAAAGTGCTGAGAGCAGAGGCTTTAGTAGGGGCAGGGCCAGACTGCTCCCCACTGGGAAAGCACACCCCTTAAAGGAGCCCTTCCCCCTTGCCCAGAACTGGGGATGCTTCCAGAGGAAGGCTGAGGCTTTTCTGGTAAGGAAGCCAGCTCCGGACCAGTCCAGCCACAGCCCACCTGCCTCTCTGGCATCCGCCCCAGTCTGGGCAGCTGACCCTGAGGGCAGAGAAGGACTTTGCTTGCTCCAACCTTCCTGCAGGAAAACCAGCTGCTCAGGACCCAGCCCTGGGCAGAGGGCACGGTCGGTGCTCAGACCTTTCTCAGCACGGGTCTCAGACCTGAGCTGGAGCTAACTGGAGGAAGAGGCAGCACCCGTTCCCGCCGGGCTGCTGGACCCTGGGCCTCTGACTGCACAGCAGGCAGTGACCAGGAGTCCTTGGGAAGGGGCTCAGGGAAGGGGAGGTGAGGGGCCAGCGGCACTGTGCTGGGGGTGAGCATGTGCAAAGTGCAGGCTGCAAGGCAGTGGGAGGACATCTGCCGGGGGGAGGCAGGGGTCTCGATCTGGAGTGTGGGTGGGGTCTGAGGTCATGGCTCCCAGGAAGAGGCCGCCAGCAGGTCCCCCAGGACACAAGGAAGGGACAGCTGAAGCACTAAGCAGTCAGACAGTCACAGGTGGCAGGATTCCGGAGGCGGTCTGGCCCCCCCACCACCAGGGCAAGGGAACAACGGAGCAAGGCCCTGCTGCCAAGACGTGACCAAAGCCAGTGCTCCTGGAGTGAGTGGGGACACAGGTAGAGAGGCCCCTCAGCCACAGGCATCTCTACATTTAGGAGCCGCTGCATGTCCTCAGCCAGTGGGCTGGGTCAGTCTCCAGCAGCGCCGGTCCTTGCCAGCTCCTTCTTGCCCACAAGCTGCACGGGCCCGCCTGGCCTGCCTGGCCTGCCCTCTAGTGGTTCAGAGGAGAATATTCACAGTGGTGCCTGGGCCTTGGTGGGCCAGGAGGGTCCCAGCATGGATGGGAGGGGCAATGGAATGATGCTACGGGGAGTGTGGACTGGAGTGCATGGAGGAGGCATGGATGAGATGTGGCGCAGAGGTGATCTGAAGGGGAAAGTTCCTCATGGAATGATACAGGTCTGGACTCCAGAGAAAGCAGGACTCTTCTCCAGCCCGGACACCTGCTCCTCAATGGCTTTCAATCACGACTGGCTCGTAGACCCCAGAAGAGACCCTGCAGGTGAGAGACAGGTCAGCATGTCCCCCTCGATACCCCATTTCCTGAGCGCTTCACTGGACCAGGCCTCTGGAGGTGTTTCACAAGCAGGTACTGTTAACCAGCCCTGTGTTGCAAAGGGGCTAAAACTGTGCCCCAGCGATGGTAAGTCCCTTGCCCACAGTGACACAGATAGTAAGCATCAGAGTCTGTGGGGCCTGCAGAGCCCTTCCGGGCACGTCTGGCTGTGCCACCCCATCCTCACGGTCACCTCGGCAGGGAGTCACTGCATCCTGCCCCACTTGACAGGTGAAGAAACTGAGGCTCAGAGGGATGTGAGGGTGACCAAGAGGGCAGTGGGAAGTCAGGAAACCTGGTCAGCTCCTTTCCCTGCCGAGCCCAGGCCCAGCCCTGGAGTCGGGGACTCTCGGGGCTCAGCATGTAGCTCTGCTGTGATCTCGCTCCCAACCAGATTGGTTTCTTTCCCCAAGATGCTCCCTCATTTTCAGAGGGGGCCAGGGAGGGGTGTGTTTACAAACCCGTAAGGAAGCCAGCCCCTCAGTTTCCTTCTTGCTCACCGCCCCCTCACCCCCACCCCAGAGCAGCCCAGGAGGCTACTGGGAGGTGATGGCTGCCATTCCAGGCCGTGGCCAGCAGGAGTCAGCAGAGCAGCGTGAGAGGGTAGCCTCTGCGCAGCGGCCTGGCCACGCCTCTTCCCTGGAGATGTGGATGTTAGGCGGGCTCCCCACCTGCCCTCAGCAGCCCGCCCGTGGGAAGCTCATTCGCTCACTCGCTCATTCATTCAGTTAGCCAAAGCACATGGAGAGCCAGGCACATAGTCAACATGCTCCAAATGAATGTCTGTGACGCAGCACTCTATAAACTGTCGTTCCCGCAACTTTGGTCCCATCTACCCCCGCCATCTGTGGATGCTGTGTAGGCAGCAGCCTGCATTGAACCAGGCCTTCGCTCAGGGCCTAGTGCCTAGCTGGTGCTAGGGAAAGATTTGTTCAGTAAACCCATGAGGCATCACCACCACCATTCTTCCCGAGTCCCTGGAGCTGGGAGGAAGTGGAAGGGAGGGTTCTAAATAAATGCGTGTGAGGCCCCTGCCATGTGCTGAGCCCTGCACCAGGCATTGCTAGAGGTGACCTTGTGAACCGTGACAGGTGACCACCGAACCTGTCCGTGCCCTCACTGCCCCAGGCTCCCAGGTGAGGTGGTGGTGTCCACACCGCCTGACAGATGGGGAAAGGGAGGTTCAGAGACATGACAGGCCCAGGGTCACACTGTGGCGACAAGATTTGGCGTTCAAGGCCAGGTGAGTGGACTGTGGGGACTCTGCTCTCACCCCCAAGCCCCAGCCGCCCCAACGACCCCTCCCTAAGCCTGCCCTACCTGGTGGCAAGCTGGATGCCGCTCAGCGTGGCAGAGCCATCGCGGCTCACGAACAGCCGGAGGTTGCTGTCTGTGGGGACACAGGGGAGGATGGAGGCTGAGCGCGGCAGGGCCAGCCCTTGGAGCAGGTGGCCTCGCCCCCACCAGCCCGGCACGGCTTACCCTCGGTGTTGCTGCCGTCTGTGAAGTCCTGGCTCTGCACGATCTTCTCCACGATGGCATCCGCATCGATCCGCGTGTCGTCCACCCAGGTCGGGTGGCTCTCCACCGAGTCCTTCTTCCGCCTGGGTCAGGTCGTGGGAGGACAAGTCACAACGGTCAGGGCAGTAACAGGTACAAGCACAGAACGACGACAATAATGCCAGTCAGCTGCAGCGGCGCTCAGAATGTCCCTGTGCGCTCCGTGCTGTACTTCACTGAAACCTCACATGCACAATAGGGTGCAGCTGCCATCATGAGCCGGTTTTATAGACGAGGATGCCAGGCAATGAGCAGGTAAGTCAGCTTCCTAAGGCCACCTAGCAGATCGTGCTCTTGTCTGATCCACAAAACCGCAAGAGCAGCCATGAACAGAACCTGCTGCACGCCGGGCATGGCTGCACCCTTCAGGGCCATCAGCTAGTGGAATCGTCACCACCCAACCCTCTGAGGTGGGGACCTTACGGTCCCTGTGTTACAGGTAAAGAAGCGGAGGTTCAAGGCACCACCGGGAGAGGTCTGTTCTCCAGGGGGCACCAAGCAGTAGGCCTCACCTGAAAGAGCGATCGGACAGATGCAGGGGCCGGGGTGGCCGCGGCGGCTTCTCCGGGGGCCGGTGCTCCCGCTCACTGCCCTCAGGGCCCTCCACGGTCATGCCAAGGCCCCCAGAGGCGCTGCTGCTGGTGGACGTGTTGCGGCGGTGTGTCAGGTCTGAGAGGCTGGAGGAGCGCGAGTGCTCTGTGCTGTAGCCTGTCAGGGGCGATGCAGGGGAGCATCACAATGGGGGATCCTGAGGAAGGAGGAGGCCACAGGGGCAGGGCCAGGCAGCCACTCACCGGAGATCTTGGACTGCTGGCTGGCATAGCTGGAGTTGCGGGAGTGGCCAGAGTGGAACACCTCCTCAGGGCTGGACAGGTTCTGGTCGGGTTCCTCTGGCAGCCCTGGAAGGCAGGAAGGGGCAGGGGGTGAGGTGACAGGGGTCACCCAGTGCTGCTCACTGTCGCCCTTCACAACGTGCCCTCACAGAGCCTCCCATGGCAGGGCGCCATTTAACAGACTGAAAAACAGGTTCAGAGGAGCAGCAACCAGCCTGAGCCATAGGTCACCCTCCGAACCCAGGTCCCTTCATTCCACAGAGGGCACACTTGGGTGGGGTGCCCACCACAGGTCAGCGAGGAAGAAGAACAGAACGCTGAACAAAAACTGCCTCCACTACCCACAACCGCAGTGAGAGGTGCACAGCAGGGAGCAGTGCTTACTGGGGGTCTGGCCCAGTCTGGGGACAGAGGAGGCTTCTCCAAGGAGATGGCCTTAATGGCAGACCTCCAGGACACATTGCTGGAGGGAGCCAGCTAAGGCCTCAAGAGGGCAACGGCTTTCCAGGCACAGAGAACAGCATCGGCAGAGGCCCCGAGGCTGGAAGGGGCCTGGGTCAGCGGAGTTGGAGTGGAAGGGACACGGTGAGGGCGAGCAGTCTGGCCCAAAGGGACAGGCCCACAGTCCTGTCCCAAGTCACCCATAAGCCCAACTTCAAAACAGACTTTCCTGGCACTCCCCAGCAGGAGGCAAAAGGGACTAGGTGGGACCTACCCAGGGCTCTGAGTATCCACCTGCCTTCCCGCCCAACACACCCCAGGCTGGCCTGTGACACCCCAGGCTGGCCTGTGTGCCCATCCATAACTATGTGGCTTTTCAAGTCCCCAACAGGTTCTCTGCATATGGGGGGAGGCCAGATCCAGAGGCAAGTGGGCTCTCAAGTCCCACCCTGCCTGGGGGAGGGGCCTCTTCTACTTCACACGAAGGCACCACCTGCGCTGGGGTGGCCTAGTCCCCAGACACATCTCTCTTCTGGGGAACCCCATCCAGGGGCTGGAGAGAGTAATTGTGCTGGGAAGCCCCCAGCTTTCTGTTCTGGGCCTCAGCTGGCTGGGTCTGCAGTGGAAAAGGGAGTGGAGGAAAGCTGGGCCCTTGAGGTCAGAGGGTCCCTCACTGCTCTCAGTTCCCAGAGGCAGAATCACTCGGCAAGCATCTGCTGGGCCACACGAGGCCTGTGCTCTAACTGATTCTGTGGGACAAATCAGGGTTGTCACGTGACACCTTGTTCACTAATCAGCCTGGAGGCGGTCCAAGGCTCATACCTCTGGGGGCCCTGCTTAGGGTTGAGGGGGCCCAGCAAACACTTGGGGGCAGGCCAGAGCCTCCTGTCCTGGCAACACCCCCTCCTCCTAATTGCCACACCATCTCCTCTGGGGGTTGGGGCTCGTTCACATTTTTCATAACATTAGTACCAGTGATAATTTAATAAAAACAGAGTGCCCGGCCGGGCGCGGTGGCTCACGCCTGTAATCCCAGCACTTTGGGAAGCCAAGGCAGACAGATCACGAGGTCAGGAGACTGAGACCATCCTGGCAACCATCCTGGCTGATATGGTGAAATCCTGTCTCTACTAAAAATACAAAAAAAAAAAAAAAAAAAAAGTTTATCTGGGCATGGTGGCGCTCGCCTGTAGTCCCAGCTACTCGGGAGGCTGAGGCAGGAGAAATGCTTGAACCTGGGAGGCAGAGGTTGCAGTGAGGTGAGATTGCGCCACTGCACTCCAGCCTAGCGACAGAGCAAGACTCTGTCTAAAAAAACATAAACAAAAAACAGAGTGCCCACTGAGTGCTTACCATGTGCTGGGCAGGTGCCCACATGTGGACAGTTAATCCCCAAAGTGACCTGGGATGTAATTGCTATTACCAATCCCATTTTCCAAAGAACACTGAGACAGAGAGACGCAAACTGGCCAGTCAAAGTCATAGAGTATGTGGGAGAGCAAGAGCTCCCAGCACGTCCCTCTGCCAGGTATACTGTGCCTCACCCCCTGAATGCAGCTCAGATACCACATCCTCAGGGAAGCCTTCCCTGGCCCCGGATGGATCCCACCTTCTGGGCCTGTCTTCCCCAGCTTTTATCCTGTTTGCAGGTAGACATGCATTTATCTATGGCTTGATTGAGGCCTGTTTCTTCTGCTAGACTGCAGGGCCATGAGGATGGGGAGGCCACATCAGTCTCAGTCCAGGGCACAGCTGTGATCTCAGGGCCCAGCACCACAGCCAGCACGCAAGGTGATCAGATCTCATCAGCCCAGCAGGAGCATGCAAACACCCTCCCACCATCACTCTCCCCTCAGTCAGCGTCTCCCTGGGGACCTGGGCATGACATGGAGGTAAACCCCTCGGGCCGCTAGCAGGGGAGGGGCGGACAGATGAGGAACTGTACCTGAGCTGAGAATAGTGGGCCGGGCCTTGGGGGGCCGGGACCCAGTCAGGGAGTTGGTGCTGCTGCCCCCACTGCTGGTCCCACCACCCTTACACGTCAGCTGCAGGGAGGAATCCTGGCCTGGGATGGAGATGGACTTGGCAGTAGATGGTGGCCTTGGGAAGACAGACAGGTGTGACTAGGGTGCCCTGCTTCAGGACCAGACGAAAACAGGGGACACCCAGAGTCCCTGTTCCTCCACCCCTAGTGCCCAGGACTGGGCTCCCATCCGCTCCCTAGGCCTGTGCCAGCACTCACGTCTTGAAGCAGGGATCTCCAGAGAGCAGGAACATACCAATGGTGACCTGTGGCGAGGGGAGCAATCAGCTATGCCCTGGCCACCCACAGCCCGCCCAGGCGCAGGGCCCCCTGCAGCCTTTCGGCTCTGGCCTCAGAAGGGCTTGGATTCCAATCCTGTCTCTCTGCCCCCTCCTGGCTTGGGGGCTCTGGCAAAGCCACTAACCTCTCTGAGCCCAGTTTCCCTGTGTGGAGGACAGAGATGGAACCAAGGCCTGCCTGGCAGACCAGAGGGGAGGGCATAGCAAGGTGAGGCCTGGGCTCAGCCCTGTGCCTGGCAGAGTGAGTGGACTGCCATCAGCTACAGGCCTAGATGATGAGCTTCTCCATGGTGAAGCCACACACTCACCCCCGGCCCTGTGTAAGGACCACAGAGCTCAACCCAGCAGGCAGGAGAGGGAAGAGGGCTCATGGGGCCTGGCACAGCAGGTGGTGGGCAGGGTTTGGTGAAAGTCTGATGAAAAAGCATGAAGCCATTGCAAACTAACAACAGCCCAAATGTGGCAAGATTTGGGCCCTAAAATCTAGGCTGAGATGGAGTGACAGGCAGAGGATGAGCAGGTGGAAAAGAGGAGCACAGATCCTGAGGTCACCACTTATGAAAGGGTGACCACTCCGTTGAGGCTTTCGGCCGGGTGCCATGGCTCACGCCTGTAATCCCAGCACTTTGGGAGGCCAAGGCGGGCGGATCACGAGGTCAGGGGCTCGAGACCATCCTGGCTAACATGGTGAAACCCCATCTCTACTAAAAATACAAAAATTAGCCGGGCGTGGTGGCGGGCACCTGTAGTCCCAGCTACTCGGGAGGCTGAGGCAAGAGAATGGCATGAACCTGGGAGGTGGAGCTTGCAGTGAGCTGAGATTGTGCCACTGCACTCCAGCCTGGGTGACAGCGAGACTCTGTCTCAAAAAAAAAAAAAAAAAAAAAAAAAAAAGAAAGAAAGGGTGACCACTAGGTTGAGGCTTTCTATGGCTTATTCACTCGGCCATGAAAGCATCCTAGCTAGCCCAAGGCTGTTGATGAGGGAACCAAGACTCAGAGAGGGGAAGTGACTCCCAAGACCTTGCAGACAGGATGTGGGGGAGCTTCCCTTGAACCCAAGGCTACCTGGCCCCCAGGCTCCCTTGATCTGGCCTGAGGTGCACAGGGCTACTGTGCCTGTGCTTTTCAGCCTGACTGAGGCTGAAAGGCTCCAGCTCCCAAGACAATCAGCCTGGACCCTTTCTGGCATCTCCGGTTCCCTCTGCAAAGGGTCTAGGAGGCCCCAGAGCCCCTGCTCACCACCTCCTGCCCAGCTCTGCTCCAG
Source organism: Pan troglodytes (assembly GCF_028858775.2). Classification (NCBI taxonomy): domain Eukaryota; kingdom Metazoa; phylum Chordata; class Mammalia; order Primates; family Hominidae; genus Pan; species Pan troglodytes. The sequence continues at coordinate 10,506,265 of NC_072409.2, read as the reverse complement.
ATACCATAGGCTCTCCCTGGGTCCCCTTGCAGAGGCGCTGTTAGGACAGCCTGTTTTCCCGGCCAGGTGAAAGGTGTGGAAACAGAGGAAGAGAGGTGTGCTGGTGAGGGACACCCAGACATTTCTGTTCCCAAAAGGCCAACGAGGCAGCTGCCTGGGGGTGGGGCTGCCCTGTCCACTGGAAACCTGCCCCCGGGGCCCTCAGCAGCCATCATTTTCACTGATAATCCACTGGGGGCCAGGCTACCACGTGTCACTTGGGGAAGAGTTAGGAGCTGGGCCAAGAAGTCAACTGGCTGGTGGTCAGGTGCCAGCTCTGTCTGTGACTTCAGGCAAATGACTTAACGTCTGTGCCTTAACTCCCTCCCATTTGAAGCTGGGACTAATCAAAGATACCACAGCTCATGGGGCTGCTGTCAGGGGACCACAAGAGAAGAGAGGGCATGCAGTCAGCATGACGTGAACCCACTGCAGGTGCTTGCCAAACCCTGGAGACTGTCAGGGCCCCCTCCCTGAACTTGATGGGGAAACTGAGGCCAACAGCGGAGCCAGGCCTCCCTCTGATAGTGGTTTCCTGATTCCAGGGCTCGCCCCTTCCCGATGTCTACCTATTCAGGTAAGGCCTGTATTTTTAACAACCCTCCTCCAGAGGATTCTGATGAGCAGCCTGGTTTGTCCCCATCCCGTGATCAGGGTGGCAGAGGTGGCAGGATCCCTGGTACCTTAAGGATGGAGTTGTCCTGGCGAGTGTTCTTCGTGTCATATCCCTCGAGCAGGCAGCAGCGCACCGTGGAGCCCGAGCCCGCAAACTCGGCCAGGTTCAAGTCAGCGAAGCCCAGCTAGGAGGTGAGAGGAGCGTGTGGGAGGGCTGAGGGAGTGTGGGCTCCTGGCTGGCGGAAGCCCAGAAGGGTAACTTGGCAAAAGTTGGGGAGGGAGACAGACAAAGCCCCTGGGCCAGCCCCACAGCCTCGACTGACTGTTGCATAACTGGGACCCAAGGACAGAGGCCCCGGGTCGGCAGCACCAACATGGCAAAGCCAGGAGCTCACATCCCTGAGCTGCACAAAGCACCCTTTGTGCCACATCCCGGCGTGCACCGGGGCCAGTGCGCCTGACATGAAAGGACATTGTTGTCCGTGACACAGATGCATTGTTCCCTGGGAAACAAGGCCGTGCTGTCGGGAGCTGCCGGGTCAGCAGGCAGGGGAGGAGGGAAGGCCTGTGAGAAGTGGGTGCTGGGGAAAGTGATGGGACACCGCCACAGGGGTTGGGAGGGGAGGGGCACTGCAGGATGAGCAGGAGCCCCAGGGAAGGCGCCCTGGTAGAGGCCAGAGTGAGGGGCTGCTGGGCAGAGTTCAGGGTCTGAACAGGCCCTTGGGAACTCTGGACAGAGGATCGAGGGATGGGGAGGGAAGTGGGAGTAAGTGTGAAGAGGGCATGCACTAAGAAGGCCCTGTGGATGGAGGCCAAGTCTGCTAGACCTGGAGGGGAAAGTGAGATTGAGACGAGGTGGTGCCAGACTTGGGGACTTGGAAGACATCTCCGGTTCCCTCTGCAAAGGGTCTAGGAGGCCCCAGAGCCTCTGCTTACCACCTCCTGCCCAGCTCTGCTCCAGATACAACAGGCTCAGAAGAGACAGATAACGAAATGTTTGAACCAACGTTTGAACCCAACCGAACCAATCAGGGATGAGTGTCAAGTAACTGCTGCCTGCAAGTCTCTACTGCAGTGTTCAGGGCACACACTCCAGAATCAGGGAATTGGATTCAGATCCTAGCCCCGCCATGGACTCAAGAGTGATCCCCATTTTATAGATGAGAAAACTAAGTTCACAGAGGCCGGGCGTGGTGGCACGCCTGTAATCCCAGCACTTTGGGAGGCCAAGGCAGGCGGATCACGAGGTCAGGAGACCGAGACCATCCTGGCGAACACGGTGAAACCCCGTCTCTACTAAAAATACAAAAAAAATTAGCCGGGTGAGGTGGCGGGCACCTGTAGTCCCAGCTACTCAGGAGGCTGAGGCAGGAGAATGGCGTGAACCCGGGAGGCGGAGCTTGCAGTGAGCCGAGATCGTGCCACTGCACTCCAGCCTGGGCGACAGCGAGACTCCATCTCAAAAAAAAAAAAGAAAAGAAAAGAAAAGAAAACTAAGTTCAGGGAGGGGAAGAAGCTTGCCCAGGGCCAAACAGCTAACCCAACAGAGACAGGACTGAAACTAGGCCTGATCAGCACCACGTCCAGCCACTTCTCAGGGCCTCAGTTTCCTCCTCTGTATAATGGGAGTAAAGCCTGCAGTGGGAGTTCAATTACAGAACAGAAGGGAAGGGGCCTGGCAGTGCCTGCCACGTGCTGGGTGCCTGGTAAATGTTTGCCAGTGGAGGTGAGATGCTCCCAGGTGTTTGCTGGTAATTCCTTTCCTGGCTGCACAGCTGTCCTCACCCGTGTGAATCAGAGAAATTTCCACTGTGACAGCACCCTCCACAGCCCGGTTCTAGCCATACTGTCCTCTGCTTCTGGAGAGGGACGTCAGCGCCCCGGGCCAGGGCAGAGTGCACGGCCCAGCGGGCTGAGTTCCTGAGCTCCGGTCAGTGGGAAGGGCTGCGCCCTGTATAGCACCTCCCTCGGGTGAGAGGTGAGGCGAAGGCATTTCCCCTCCCGGCTGATGAAGCCCACCCTCCTGCCACTGGGCTAAGCCTCAGGAGCTGAGGAGGGGAGGCCAAGAGTCCACCATGGAGAAGAGGGATGGAAGGCAGAGCAGGCTTATTCAAAGCCAGAGCTGTCTTCTCCCTCTTTGCCCAGTAGAAAAGCTCTTAATACTATGTAGGGCTGAACTGTCTGTGGGTACAGTGAAACCCTGGTAACAACGCACATGTCCAGCAGCAGGGCTGGCTGAGTCAACCATCGCCAGCCATGCCACGGGACACTGCTGCCATTAGAAAGCACATGGAAATTTGTGATAACACAAAAAGATGCCCAGAATGGATTAAGTAAAAAACCAAGCTGCAAATCTGTTTATTTATTTATTTATCTGGAGGCAGAGTCTCGCTCTGTCACCCAGGCTGGAGTGCAGTGGCGCAATCTCGGCTCTCTGTAACCTCCACCCTCCCGGGTGCAAGCAATTCTTGTGCCCCAGCCTCCCGAGTAGCTGGGATTACAGGCATGCACCACCACACCTGGTTAATTTTTTTTGTATCTGTAGTAGAGACGGGGTTTTGTCGTATTGCCAAAGCTGGTCTTGAACTCCTGAGCTCAGGCAATTCGCTTGCCTCAGTCTCCCAAAGTGCCAGGATTATAGGCGTGAGCCACCATGCCCAGCCGTACTCGGGAGGCTGAGGGAGGAGAATTGCTTGAACCTAGGAGGGGAAGGTTGCAGTGAGCGAAGATTGTGCCATTGCACTCCAGCCTGGGCAACAGAGCAAGACTCTGTCTCCAGAGGAAAAAAAAAAATCATATTGTTTGCATGCACTTCAGTACACACAGAGGGTGCTCATTTTGCATTTCTTTAAACCACACACATACATTTTATTTGCTGCTCTCTTTGTATGGTATATTTCCTTTTTTTCTTCTTACAAGGTCTGGAAAGGTCTTAATCTATCCCAATAATGGGGTCCCAGAAAGAGGCCTGGAGAGAGGAAAGGGGACAGAAACTGGACCTTTTGCTCTGTGAACTTCTGTACCATTTATATTGCAACAACCATATGCTGCCTTTATATTGAGTGCAAAGACCATCAATAAAGATATTTCTAAAAAATAACACATCTCAGGTAGGGCTGAGTGTCTCTTGCTTGTGGCAGAAAAGGGGCTGGAGGCTTCCCTTGTGCCTGTCCCATGCCACCCCCCATCCCATCCCACTGCCCCTTCACACAGCCCCTCTTACCTTGGAATAAGCCTTCCCGCCTTTCAGCTCCTGCACAGGGAGGGAGACACGAGCAGCAAGTTGACTGAGGAATCCCAGGGACCTCATGCATCTCCCGCAATCCCCCCAGATCTGAGGGGAGGAGGGCAACGGGCAGAGCAACTCACCCCATTTTCAGCTGGGGGTGCGGACTCATGAGGGGAGGGGCCTATAGCCCAGCCCAGCAGCCCCACATGCGCCCTTGGCCTCACCTTGCGCACAGACACGCGGAAGACACAGGGGTCCAGCAGGCCGGTGGCCGGGTTAGCACTCATCTTACACACGAAGGTGAACCTCTTTCGCCACCGCACGCAGTTCTCCTGTACCTCCTCCCTGTGGGCCAGAGGCGACAGGTGAGCACAGGCACACACATCCGCGCCAGGGGACTCCATGTGGTACCAGGGACATGGCACTCCCCATTGGGACTGAGGCGGTGGGAAGCTCCACTTTCACTCTGTGTCACAAAATAGCTGTGTTTTCACCACAAGAATGTACTCGTGTAGTTGTTGTAAAAACAACAGTGAAAACGTAATAAAAATGAGACAAACACAAGGCAGGGGTGAGGTGAGCTAGGGCAGCTGTCCCTCCCCAGGAAGCCTGGCAACCTGCAGAGCCTCCCTCTGTACCCAGTGCTGCTCCCGCCACCTTGCTCTTAGACCTTGGGCAGTTCCCTGCACTGCCATTACCTCCTCCAAAGCCAGGCTCTGCCAACTGCCTCATGACCCTCACAATAGTCTTAGGCTGGACTACTCAGCCCATTTCAAAGATGAAGAGACCGAGGCTAGGCAAGCTGCCCCACACCTCCCAGCCAGTAGATAGCTGAGCTGGGCCCGAAGCCTGGTTCCTCCTGACTCCAGAGCTGCCTTCTTCATCACTAATAACAACAATGGCAATAGTAACAACAGCTGATACCCACACAGTGCTTCCCATGTGCCAGGCACTGTTCAAAGAACTTCACAAGAGCCAGCAGGCCCTGGAGCCTGCTCCAAGTGCCAGAGAAAGGTGGTCATGCCAAACCTTTCCAACCTCTGTATGGAGCAGCCACATCATCAGCTCAATCCCCAGTCAAAGAAACCGGGGGCCCGGAGGCTAAGACCCTCACCTGAGGCCCACCACAGGTAAGAGCAGAATGGGGATTAACCCAAGCAGTTGGACTCTGGGTGCGGAGACAGCGACCTGGGGGCTTCAGCTTCACCAACACTAAGCAGAGGGCTCTGGTCTTCTAGCCCCCCGGTTCCTCCTGAGTTGGAGAGCATGACCATGCTGAAAAATTCAGCACCCCTTTACTGGAGAGATGCTTTGTGCCCTGGGAGTGAGTGGGAGCCAGTGGCAGCAGCTCATCCAAGCCCCTCCCAACTGCTGCGGGGGCCTTGGCAGGATCTGGGGGTGGCAGCGGCACGTGGCAGAACCGAGCTCCGCATCCCCGAGCAGCTCCCCATCTCCATACAGCCTGCCTGGCAGAGCCCGTGCTCAGGAAGGGGCGGCCAGGGAAGGGAGGAGACAGTGTGAGAGACGTTATCTCCAGCTCATCCCACCTAAGCACAACCGCCAAGGGGACAGCTAAGGAAGTGACCCGAGGAGAGTGGGTTAACTGCCAGATCGAGGCCTCGGGGCAGAGGGTCGGAGAGGGCCGCAGCCAAGCCTCCCCTGAGCATCGCCAGGTTTGCTTTGCATGGCAGCCTTGCAAGGTGGGCTCTATGCCACCCCTTCTACTGCTGAGGGCACTGAAACTCCAAAAGAAGGCCACCCTACCCGCCACTCGAGCTCATATCCCCAGTGATTGGCAAAGCAGGATTTAAACCCAGGACTGTATGACTTCAGAGTCAGGGCTCTCAGTCGCCACTTTGGCTCAGGAGCCCGGGAAAGCCTGGCGAGGAGAACCTGTGGTGTTGTGGGGCCTGTAGTACCCTGCTCTGCCCCGAGGCACCGCCCAGGTCTCTGAGTGCCAAGCAGGTGCTGGGATGAGCCACTGCAGACTGTATTTACCCAGTGATGACTCAGTGTCACCAGGAGAGGGCGGGGGAACAGATGAATCAGGGAAGGTGACATTCAAGCTCAGGATAGAATGAGCCTGGGGAGTAGCCAGGTGGAGGAGACAGTTCCAAAGAGAGAAAACAGCATGAATGAGGGAGTCCCGTTTCCTTAGCCAATGAAAGCCCCTAAGCCTCACTTTCTATGAGGAGCCCCCTCCAGGCTCCACAAGACTCTGAGGATGTGACCAAGGCTTACCCTGTGCTCCTGCCAAGGCGGTGACAAGGGTCAAGAGGGCAGGCAGACCTGGGCCACACCCTGCACACTCACTAGGGCACACCGCCCCTGTCGTGGCCGCTGTTGTGGGAGCACTGAGTGAAATGAATCCTGCAAAGTGCCTGGCCCGGTGAAGGCTCTGTGATGTCACCAGAATGCACCTAGCTTGTTAGGAGGGTGAGCTCCAACAACCCTCTGCAACCAAGACTGGGGACAAGCAGAAAGGTCAGGGCTGAAGACGGGAGGACGGGACAGATCTAATCCCTATAGGCAGGTGCCACAGGAGTGGGGGCCCTAGGCTGGGGGCATCACCTGAGCCTAGTCATGCTGGCTCCACTTATTCATTCATTCTTGATGATGATTCATTTATCATCAAACAACTGAGCACCAGTGTGTACCAGGCCCTGTTCTAGGCACTCGAACCACGGCAGTAACCAGCTTACATTCTGGTGGGAGGAGAAAGAAGAAGACCAAATAAATAAGAAAAATACCTAGTAGTGGAAAGGAAGAACTCAAACTATATTAACAGATGACTTGGTCTTTCATACAGAGAACCCTTAAGGAATCCACTAAAAAACTATTTTGTTTTATTTATTTATTTTTTTGAGATGGAGTTTCGCTCTCGTTGCCCAGGCTGGAGTGCAAGGGCATAAACTCAGCTCACTGCAACCTCTGCCTCCCGGGTTCAAGCAATTCTCCTGCCTCAGCCTCCTGAGTGGCTGGGATTACAGGTGCCCACCACCAAGCTCGACTAATTTTTCTATTTTTGGTAGAGACGGGGTTTCACTGTGTTGGCCGGGCTGGTCTTGAACTCCTGACCTCAGGTGATCTGCCCCCCTTGGCCTCCCAAAGTGCTGGGATTACAGGCGTGAGCCACCACACCTGGCCATTATTATTATTATTATTATTTGAGACAGAGTCTCACTCTATGGCCCAGGCTGGAGTGCAGTGGCACGATCTCGGCTCACCGCAACCTCCACCTGCTGGGTTCAAGTGATTCTTGTGCCTCAGCCTCCTAAGTAGCTGGGATTACAGGCATGTACCACAACACCTGGCTAATTTTTGTGTTTTTAGTAAAGATGAGGTTTTGCCATGTTGGCCAGGCTGGTCTCGAACTCCTGGCCTCAAGTGATCCATCTGCCATGGCGTCCCAAAGTGCTGGATTACAGGCATGGGCCACAATGCCTGGCCTCATACATGATTACAGGTGTGGTGGCTCATGTATGTAATCCTAGCACTTTGGGAGGCCGAGGCGGGCATGGATCACTTGAGGTCAGGTAGCTATAGTTCCAGCTACTCGGGAGGTTTAGATGGGAGAATCTCTTCAACCCAGGAGGCCGAAGTTGCAGTGAGCCAAGATCAAACCACTGTACTCCAGCCTGGGCAACAGAGTGAGACCTTGTCTCAAAACAAACAAAGAACAAAATAAAAATAAAAATAAAAATGCATGAGTTCAGAAAAGTTGCAGGATACAAGATCAATATACAAAAATCAATTATTTCTATATATTGGCAAACACAGTGAAAAGAAGAAAGCAATTCCACATACAATAGCATCAAAAAGAAAAAAATACATAGGAATAAATTTAATAAAGTACAAAATACATACTCCAGAAACTACAAAACATTGCTGAAAGACATTAAATTTAGGAAAGACATCCCATGTTCATGGATCGGAAGACATGTTGTTAAGATGATACTCCCAAATAGTTCTAAAATTCATCACAATCCCTATCAAAGCCCCACGCTGGCTTCTTGGCAGAACTTTGACAAGCTGATCCTAAACTTTACATGGAAATCCAAGGGACCAGAATAGTCAACATAATCTTTAAAAAGTAAAACATCATTTAAAAATTCACGCTTTTGATTTCAAAATATCTACAAAGTTACAATAATCAAGAAAAGGTGGTCCTAGCATTAGGACAGACACAAATGGAATACAACTGAGATTATCCAGTTTACAAAGGTTTAGAAATAAACCTTAGAGACCAGCCTGGCCAACACGGCAAAACCCCATCTCTACTAAAAATACAAAAATTAGCTAGGCATGATGGCATGTGCCTGTGATCCCAGCTACTTGGGAGGCTGAGGCACAAGACTCACTTGAACCCAGGAGGCGGAGGTTGCAGTGAGCCAAGACGGCACTACTGCACTCCAGCCTGGGCGACAGAGGGAGACTGTTTCAGAAAAAAGAAACCAACCTTCACTTTTATGGTCAATTGATTTTTGACAACAGTGCCAAAATAATTCAGTGGGAAAAAGAATAGTCTTTTCAACAAATGTTTCTGGGACACTGGATATCAAGATGCAGGAGAATGAAGTGTGTGTGTGAGGGGGGTGGTGCACAGGGCTATCTCATGCTATATACAAAAATTAACTGAAAATGGATCAAAGATCTAAGTGTAAGAGCTAAACTATAAAATGTTGAAAAAAAGCATATGGGTAAATCTTCATGACCTTGGATTAGGCAACTATTTCCTGGATATAATACCAGAAGTACATGTGATAAAAGAAAAATATAGATATATTGAATGTCATCAAAATTAAAAACTTTTAGTGGGGCACAGTGGCTCACACCTGTAATCCCAGCACTTTCGGAGGCCAAGGTGGGAGGATCACTTGAGGCCAGAAGTTTGAGACCAGCCTGGGCAACACAACAAGACCCCATCTTTACAGAAAATTTTAAAATTAGCCAGGAGTGGTGGTGCATGCCTGTAGTCCCAGCTACTTGGGAGGTTGAGGCAAGAGGATGACCTGAGCCTAAGAGTTTGAGGTTACAGTGAGCTATGATTACACCACTGCACCCCAGCCTGGGTGACACAGTGAAACCTTATCTTAAAAAAAAAAGAAAAAACAAAACAAACAAAAAACCTTTTGCACTCCAAAGGACATCATCAAAAAAGTGAAAAGACAAACCACAAAATAAGAAAAAATACTTGCAAATCAGATATATGAGGGACTGGTATCCAGAATATATAAAGAGCACCCACAACTCAATAAAAAGACAAAAATCCAATTAAAAACGGGCAAAGGATCCAAATAGACATTTCTCCAAAGAACATACACAAGTGGTCAACAAGCACACAGGAAGATGCTCAACATCATTAGCTATTAGGGAAATGAAAATCAAAACTAAAATGAGATACTACTTCACACCCACTAGGATGGCTAGAATCAAAGGCAAAGATGTGGAGAAAGTGGAACCCTCATACACTGCTGGTAGGAATGTAAAATGGTGCAGCCCCTTTGGAAAACAGTATGGCAATTCCCCAAAAGGTGAAACATAGAGTTATGATATGACCCAGCAATTTCACCCCTAGGTATATATCCCAGAGAAATGAAATGTGTCCACACAAAAACTTGTACACAAATGTACATCACAGAATTATTCATAACCAAAAAGTGAAGGCAACCCAAATGTCCATCAACTGGTAAATGGACAAATAAAATGTGTTCTATGCATACAATGGTGTATCATTCAGCAATAAAGAGAAATGATACACTTCTAACTGGGGATTAACCTTGAAAACATGAAGCTAAATCAAAGCAGCCAGCCAAAAAGAACTATAGAGTTTATTATCTCATTTATATGAAATGTCCAGAATAGGCAAATCCATAGTGACAGGAACTAGATTGGTGGCTGCCAGGGATGGAGGATGATATGGTCTGGCTCTGTGTCCTCACCCAAATCTCATCTCAAATTGTGATCCCCACATGTCAAGGGAAGGACCTGGGGGGAGGTGATTGGATCATGGGGGTGGTTTCCCCGATGCTGTTAACATGAGTGAGTGAGTTCTCATGAGATCTGATGGTTTTATAAGGGGCTCTTTCCCCTTTGCTGCTGCTTCTGTCTCCTGCTGCCATGTGAAGAAGGTCCTCGCTTCCCCTTCGCCTTCTGCCATGATTTTAAGTTTCCTGAGGCCTCGGCACCCATGTGGGACTGTGAGTCAATTAAACTTCTTTCCTTTGTAAATTACCCAGTCTTAGGTATTTCTTTATGGCAGTGCGAGAACAGACTAATACAGGGGACTTGAGGGGAAAAGGAGTAACTGCTAATGGGTTTGGGATTTCTTTCTGGGGTGATGAAAATGTTCTAAAATTGGTTGTGATGATGGTTGTGCAACTGTGAGTATACTAAAAACCACTTAACTGTACACTTTAAATGGGTGTATTGTGTGGTATGTGAATTATATCTCAATAAAGCTGTTAAATACATGGTAGGTCAGATAAATAGAAAAATGGAGAACACCACAGGGAAGGTGAGTGGGGAGTGCAGGTAGCGATGAGGTGTGGCTGCTTCAGGTGGGGAGTTAGGGATGGCCCTTAGGGCAGTGACATCTGAGCAAGGCTTGGACTGAAGTGGGGACTGAGCAAAGACAGGGGAAGAGCCCTCCAGGTGAGGGAGCAGCAAGTGCAGAGGCCCTGAGGCAGAAACACACTTGGCAGGTAGAAAACTAGTGCAGAGGACAGTGGCTGAAGAGGAGCTGGGGGGAGATCAGAGGGGATGAGATGGGTGAAGGAGCAGGGGCAGGTCCTGCTAGACCTCAAGGGTGTGAGAAGACTGCATCTGATTCTGACAGCGGCTCTGTCTTGCCCCGGTGGACTGTGGCTTAGGCAGAGGCTGAGAACAGCCACAGAGGAGGAGAATGGAAGGGCAAAGAGAGCAGAGACACTTCCCAGGCAGCCAGAGGAGGCCCAAGCTTGAAAGGGGGAAGGCTGGGGAGTGGCCATGGCTCCCCACACTTCACCTAGGGTTGGAAGCAGCTGCTGGAGGCCTGGGGAGGCAGCTCGGTGCTCTGGGCATGTTGAAACACCCAGTGGAATTGGGATTAGTGTCTGGGAACAAAAGCTCACAGTGAATTGTGGGCTTTCTCCCTTTCCTTTTGAGAGTTTGCTGTGGGAACGCCAGCCAGGAAGCCTAAGGCCCACTTGCAGTTCCAGGGCCAAGCCAGAGAAAGCCACCTGGAACCCTCCTAGCTCAGGTAACAGGCACATTCCCCCCTCCACAGGAAGAGCTCACAGGGTCAGCACTGGGCCTCCCTCCTGTTTCTACAGGGCTCTGAACAATCACCTATTAGAAGCCACCACTCCCACGGGAAGAGGCAAGCAGCCTCGCCCTGGCCCACGGCCAGAGGTCACAGCAAGGGTAAAAAAAAAAAACACAGCAGCAGCGGCCACCTCCTGAGGGCCTACTGTGTGCGGCCCAGAACTCTTCAACACTGAAAGGTGACTGCTACCACAGCCCACTTTACAGATGAGGAAAGTGAGGCTCAGAAATGCTGCGTAACTCATCTGAAGTCACAGCAGAGCTAGTCTCGACCCCAGCCCCATCTGCGTCCAGACCCTGTGTCACAGATGGGACACAGCTATGCAGCTGCTCTCAGGGCCCACACTGCCTCCCCCTCAGCCCCGGGGCCCCTCTGGTGGGAAGCAGCTGGGCACCCCCAGGCAGGTGGCATGAAGTCCCATGCATGGGGCAGGGATCATGGGGGGAGATGAACACAGGCTCAGGCAGGGTGGGGTAAGGGATGCTTGTGATGGGAGGTGGGAATGAGGATGCCAGGCAGGCAGCCATGAGCCCCAGGTTGGGAGCTGGCCAGGTCAGGACTGAGGACATCTCAGAGCCTTGATCCATTCAGAAACCTTTTATGAAGCCCCCACCAGGTGCCAGGCACTGCTGAAGGCTCTGGGAACACAAGCAATAAACAGAGAAGACAGAAATCCCTGCCTTCAAGGGGCTTATACTCTGGCAGTGGGTGGAAGACAGACAAAACCAGGCAAATGCATACCAGCTAGCCTGGGGTGCAACAGAGAAAAAGGAACCAAGGAAGGAGACAGACAGTGCCCCAACAACGGGGGCACCAGAGAATGAGGGCCAGAGAAGGTCTTCATGGGAAGGTGACATCTAAGCAAAGACTGAAGCGAGTGGCCACAGATATCTGGGGGAAGAGCAATCCGGGCACGAGGAACAGCAAGTGCAAAGGCCCCAGGGTGGGAATGTCTGTCGCGTTTGAGGAGGAGCTGGGGGCCAGTGTAGCTGGGGCGGAGGATGCCGGGGCAGGCGTGGGCCAGGGAGACTGGAGAGGCAGCCTTGGTCCTAAGCTTACAGAGGGGCTGTATGGAGGGGCAGTCCCCACGGTGTCCACGTGTATGCGACTGGTCACAGCAGCAGAAGTTGGGCAAAAGTGGGAAGTAATGAGGACTGCTCCGATGGCACCCAGCAGGCAACGCCAGAAGAGAAGGAGGGGAGGGAGGGCAAGCTGTGCTCCCCAGCAGGGTGGGACGGCCCCATCAGACCTGCAGGAAGGGAACATGCAGAAGGGGAATCTACATGACCCCATTTTTATTTAATTTTTTAAAGTGACATATGTAAATGTCCACAAGCACACAGAAAACAGGAGATGCCCACATCAAATTGCAAATGAAGGCCACCTCTGGCCACTGGAGTGTCTGGAGATTGGGGTGAGTAGGGAAGAAAAGAAAGGATGAAGATGGGCATGGTGCCCCTTTTTTCCTTCGTCTTGAACAGAAAGTATCCGTTGTGAGCATTTCTTAAAGCACACCTGACCAAAGGAAACCCAATCCCCGGCAGTCCTGGGGACTGCATTGTGGCCCAGGGTGGAAATGCAACTCTGCAGAACGACCCCACCCCAGTACTATGAGACCCTGGAGGGAGGGCCCAGGGTCCTGAGAGCTGAGTGCCACCAGGGCCGGCTGTGACCTCCATGGCCTGCGAGTGCTAACAGGGCAGACCTGGGCTGCTGGGTGCTGTGCACGCCAGTACCCAACACATGTCTCCAGTGACCAGAGGCACAACCAGCTGCCTGTCTCAGAAAGAGGAAAGTGTAAAAAAACTAAAATGAGCACCTATGAAGAAAAATTATAAATAAGATGTTTATTAAGAAAACAGGCCAGGCATGGTGACTCATGCCTGTAATCCCAGCACTCTGGGAGGCTAAGACAGGAGACTCACTTGAGGACAGGGGTTGGAGACCAGCCTGGGCAACATAACAAGACCCCACCTTGATTAAAAAAGAAAAAAGAAATAGGACCACGGACCCTCCTTACTGCCCACCACCACCTACTTACCCTAATGTGGCCCAGGTCTGGGCTAGAGAACTGAAATTTTAAAATGATAGAAGCAAGGTCCGGAGAAGGAGATTGTTTTAACCCAGAATCCTGGACTTCAGGCTCCCTGGCCAAGCAGCTTATTCACACTGGTATGAAGGGATAATGGCCAGAAGGCAGGCAGGGAGCTCAGTGCAGGTCTGACCAAAGGTGGGGTGGAAGGGTTATCAGAGACTCTTTCTTCGTTTCTGTCCAAGAGTTGTTTCCATAATTGAAATTTAAATTGAAAATGAGAAAAGGGTATGGGTTAGGAAGGCTCCTTATAAGCAAAAGGGATCTGAACCCTCAGCCACCTGGTTCAAGGCCTGGGTCCTCCCAAGTTACCAAGTGGAGTCACCCCATGCAGTACATGGGACCTGCTGGCAGGGCTGGCCGCCCGCCTGGGAAGAGACAGTGATGAACGGCCCTCCCGGGCCTGGGGTTGCAGGGCGTGCTTCCCCAGCTCCCCGCTGCCAGGAACAGGTAATTACAGAGACTGGGTTTCATTTTTAGCTTTAAGATATACAATTAGACATGTAAATCTCAGCAAGGCGGGACAAGCCCTGCACCCACCACAGCCACTGTGGCCATCCCAGCAGTGGAATTTGGCTATTTCTGGGCTGTCTGGAAACAGCAGAACACCCCACCAGGCTGGTGTCCTTGGCCCAGCAGAACTCTCCAGGAGCTCTCCCAGCCCTGGGAAGGCTGCCCAGTGACCTGACCACCCTCTGACCCATCCCAGGAAGCACGCCAGGTGGTGTGGGGAGACACACAGACCTGTATCCCAAATCGGACCAGGACCTCCACAAGGCATCCACGAGGACTGACTGTGGTGCCGGCTCGGGGTGCGGGACACAATGCGAGCAACCTCCTGGAGGAGCCCCTGGTTGAGAGGGGGAGACGGCCATTACACAGGAATGACTGCAGTCACCGCCAGTCTCCCAGGAAGGAGAAGGAGCTACAAGGGCGGTGAACAGAGCAGGCTGGGGGCAGGAGGCCGAGAAGCCTCCCTGGATAGTGACATCAGAGCCGGGACCTCAGGCAGTCAGCTGGGTGAAGACCTGGGGGGAAGGAGGTCCCAGGCAGTGGGAACAGCACAGGGAAGACCCAGAAGGAGGGAGGTGGCTCCCGGGAAGAGCCTCCCTGGAAAGCCGGGGGGTGGATGAGGCTGGTGAGGAGGAGAGGCCACCAAGTGACTCGGGGAGCCCCATCTTGGTGAGCCTCAACTTCCTCATCTGTAAAAGGATGACCTGCCCATCACATGGGGCTGTTGGGGTGACTCTGTGGTCCCACAGCACCTCTCTCCACTGCTCAACAGAGGGAGGATGCAGAGAATTCTGCCTCTGTGGTCCCGAGGTCAGTTCGCTGCCACATCCCCAGCACCTGGCCCCAGCCTGATCCAGCATTACTGCCCAGTAGGTGCAACAAGAAGATCCCAGAGCCTTGACAACCCCAGGTCTCCATCACCAGGGTGACGTGGGGCCAGGTGCCGTAGGGCTGTGGGAGCCACCTCCTGGCCTCAGGCTGCCAGGCTCACAGGATTCCTACAGACAGGGGTCAAATGGGCCCATCAGGGGCTCTCCTCAGAGTTGGAGCAAAAGTGCATGCCTGGCTGGCAACCCTCACAGCAGCAGAAAGTCAGGAAAAAGGAATCCGGGTATCACTGGGGCAGTCCAACCTCTGTGACAGGGCTCCAGCCTGACCCACGTCCACTCTCAACACTTCGCCTTCCCAGTTCCAGTACTCAGAGACACACATCTCATCTCCACTGGGTGCCCAGCACGAAGCCCTGGGGGGGCAGGTGCTCAAACTCACAAGCAAAGAGAGGGGTGAGGTCCAGCAGGACAGGGGTTCTCAGATAAAAATATCCCTGGCAGCCAGGCGCGGTGGCTCACACCTGTAATCCCAGCACTTTGGGAGGCTGAGGCGGGTGGATCACCTGAGGTCAGGAGTTCGGGACCAGCCTGGACAACACGGTGAAACATGAAACCCCACCTCTACTAAAAATACAAAAATTAGCCAGATGTGGTGGTGGGCACCTGTAATCCCAGCTACTTGCGAGGCTGAGGCAGGAGAATCTCTTGAACCCGGGAGGCGGAGGTTGCAGTGAGCCAAGATTGCGCCATCGCACTCCAGCCTGGGTGACAGAGCAAGACTGTCTCAAAAAAAAAAAAAAAAAAAAACAAAAACCAAAAACCAAAAAACATTCCACTGGCTCATGACAAACGAAGATTCCCAGTGAGCCCTGCCAGAACCACAGACTCCGCAGGACAGGGTTTCTTTTTGTGAGGGGCTGTCCTGCGCACTGCGGGATGTTCAGCAGCACCCTGCCAGTAGCACAGCCCCAGGTGTGACAACCGAAAATGTCTCCAGAGATCGCCAAATCAACCCTGGTTGAGAGCCACTGCTGCAGGTCTTAAAAGGGCATTTTAAACAAGCTCCCAGGTGATTCTGATGCAGGGAGCTGGGCACCCAGCTAAGAGACAGTAGCGCTCTGACAGGCGTGTGGAACTCCAGGTTCCAGCTGTGCTCCTGGGTTCCTGACAGTGCTGGTCCCCCAGAACAGGGCCCCATCACTTAAGTCCATCACTTAAGTCCCTTGCCTGCCATCCGTCTGCCCCTCCCTCAGCCACGCTCACTCCCACCCTGCCTGCTCTCCCAGCCCTTGGCCTGGTTCCTGGAGGAGTGAGCGGCAAAGTGATGCAATCAGAGTTCCCGGCTGATGAAACCCAGCCCAGGCCAGAGAGCGAGAGTCTAATAAGGAAACAATTTAAATCGACAACATCTGCCTTGTGCTTCCCCGAAGAGAAGAGAATACAGCCGCCTGGGAGGAGCCTGCCCCGGGGACCAGCCAAGGCGTCCGTCCAGGGGCTGAAGAGCCAGCGTGGCAGCACAGCAGCGTCTGGCTCCTGCCAGGGGTTCAGGGGGAGCAGCTCACAGTCCTAGCACGGCCAGGACCTCCTCCTGCAAGGAGGCAGCAAGAAGTTTCTGGAAGCCAAGCCACTCTGGCCAACACTGGAGCACTCAGAGCAGCCACCTGGCAGCCCCAAAACACTCTTTGTTCCCCTGCCAAAGACACCCCTATTAGCAGTGGCCTGGGATTGGCGGGTGGGCCGGGAGGGAGGCTGACATCATAAGTGACCCAAAGAAGCACAGAGTGGACAGCCCACTGGGGCTTCAGAAACTCCAAGATGGAAAAGGGGCAGGGCATGGGCACAGGGTGGAGGGAAGCCAGGTCATCCAGGCTTGCTGGGAAAGCGTCAGGGTTAGGTGAAAGGATCCCAGAGTCAGACACATCTAGGTCTGAATCCTGCTGCTCACCGGTCAAGCAGCAACCTTGAGACTGATCTTCAAGGGAAACCCCACACAAGCTGGGCATGGTGGTGCGTACCTGTAATCTCAGCTACTCAAGAGACTGGGACTGGAGGACTGCTTGAGCCCGGGAGTTCAAGACCAGCCTGGGCAACATAGCAAAACCCCATCTCAAAAAAAAAAAAAAAAAAGCCCATGCAGGCAGGTGTGGGCATCCCTATTTTACAAGCACAGGCAAGTGGCTGCCCTGCTCTGTCCTCTGTACCCAGAGTCAGGTTGTGCAGATGCCTTGAGCTACTGCCCAGGCAAACGCCCTGTTAACGCCATTCTCCAGATGCAAATGATCACTCTCTCTTGCTCTTACAGCCCAAGAGGCGAGCAGGCCATTGAAGGGACCCAAAGTAAACTACTGGCTTTAACCAAGAATCTCATGCACCTGGGCAAAGATGCCCCTGGCACCCAGCATGGCCCAGCCTGGCTGTTTCCCAGGCACCCTCCTGTGTGCCAAGTAATTCTCAAGCATCATCTTCCTGCTTCTACTTCACAGATCAGGAAACAGACACTTGGGGAGTCCACACAGTCGCTGCAGGTCACATGGGAGGTAAACGGGTGGTCTGTACTCCCAGGCCCCCCTTCAGGAACCCACCCCCACTTCCTGATCTTGCAGAATCCCTGGGAAATCTGCCAAGGCAGTACAGCCATTCTCCAGAGATTGTGGCATGGGCTAGCGACCCTGGACCCCGTGCTGTGTGGGCTGACCCTTCACCTTGAGTCTCAATCCCAGGGAAGAGGCTTTGAGACCAGGTTTATGCCAAGGGAGGGATGGTCACTGGGTCAAAGTGTAGGGCCAATGGGGTGTGGCTCTGAGCCAAATCCGTCAAGACCTGCTGGTGTCGGGGACCACGTTAGGAAGTCCCAAGTTAGGAGGGAGAAGTGGGAAAAGGCCCCCCAGCAGGCAAGCTCTGCAGAACTTCCAAAGATGAGCCCTCCATCTCCTGAACACTTGCTGCATGTCAGGCACCGAGCCAAGCACTCTCCCTGACCCCAAGAATCCACACCCAGCCCTAGGAGATGGGTGCTGTCAGCCCATTACCCCATCGCAGCCAAGGAAATTGAGGCCCCAGAGCAGGGAAGTCACCTGCCCAAGGTCTACTGGCCGGGAGAGGGCTGTGACCTAAAGCCACGGCTGTCTGACCCCAGAGCTGCAAGCTGGGCTCCCATGCCAGGGTTGGGCCCAAGACCCCAGCAGTTCAAAGCAAGAAGACACAATGGGTGTCACACTGGGCTGTGGTAGCAGCTTCCCCTCCCCAGGATCCATGCCCACAGCAAACACAGAGCTTGGGGGCTGGCTCTGCTCGGGGGACTTCCCTTCCTGCACCCACCAGTCTCCCAGCAGGCCTGCCCACAAGGCATTGGGAAGCAGAGACTGGGGCTCAAAGCCAGGCTCTGGTACCCACTGGACACTTGACTTTTCTGGGCCTCAGTCGCAGTTCTGTCCCTGTCTCACAGAGTTGCTACAGGACCTAGCACAGTGGACACCCATGCTGAATGGGGGCAGGGACTAGACCTCCAGAAGTAACTACTGACAGGCACCTGGAGTTCCCCTCTGAGGCAGATGGTCCAGCAGGAAAAGCTGGTCACACTGTCCCCTACCCTCTTCTCCACCCCAGGACCATAGATCAGGATATTTCCCCGGGTCTTTTTTTTTTTTTTTTTTGAGGTAAGGGGTCTCACTATGTTTCCTGGGCTCAAATGATCCTCCTGCCTCAGCCTCCTAAGTAGCTGGGATTACAGGCGTGAGCCACCAAGCCTGGCTTCCTTAGATCTTAAACCTGGCTGGGACACCCTGGTTGGGACATCCAGGGAGGGGGACCAGCAGGTGGCCTAGGCATGCCTGAGCCACTCCTGGCTGACTCATGCCTGGGTGGTGGTTGATTCACCCAAGGAGGAAGGGGAGAGAGAGGAGGAACGGATTCCCATCCCCAGGGCCTGGCTCTTCGAATGACTAGACTCAAGTCATGGGGCTGCCTCTGTCCTCTCTATCCTTACCCTCCATCCCAGCCCATCCCAAGGGCACCCCCTACACACTGCAAGTTTCCTCTTCTAGGCCTGGGTCTTAGGTTCCTGTCTCCCAGAGTGTGGAGGTCCTGGAGGAAGGGCCTCTGTTTTGCTCACTGCTGCTTCCCCTGTCGCAAGGATGGTGCTGGGCACACGGTAGGTCAGTAACTAACTAATGACTAAATGAGCGCCCTTCATACCCCTGCTCCCGTAAGGGCTCCCCTAAGCCTTCTTGTGCCACCTTCATGGAAGGGTAGGGCCATATTCTCTGCAGAGTGTAAGGGGCCAGGGGTCACTGCCATTGCTGGCTCTGCCACCCAGCTGTTCCATACAGTATGCCCTAAGGTTCCCTGGACTTCTGAGGTGACCAGGAGATAATCGTGAATCGCTCCGCCAAAGTCACTTTTCCTCCCAGCCCTGCACAGACTCAGACCTGTTTTCCTAGCTGTCTTCATCAGTTCCCCAAGATTCCAACCACCATGGGCTAAGCATCAGGCTGGAGTGTGAGGCCCTGACTCACTGGTCTCCACCTCCTCCCCGGACATGTGATTCCCTGAAGACTCACAGACCAATCCTCGACCAATCTTTGCCTCTGTCATTCACGGACTCCACACATATGTACTGAGCACTTACTACACGTCAGGCCTGTGCTAGACACGGGGGACACATCCCAAGAGCCTGGCCTTGGTCTTGCCTGTATCCAAGATGGGTGTGGCCAACATAAAAAACCCTTAGGGGCTGCTACACCCCAAGGTCAGGCCTTCTCCTGGGATTTGGGGAGAGCACAGTCAAATGCCCGTCGGCAAAGACAGGGTTCAGGGCAGAGCAGGCGGAGTGGCAATTCTCCCCCACCCCACTGTGCTCAGCACTCCTCTGAGAGATGAATGTGCCTAACAGTCTCTCCTGGCTCTGGGCCCAGGCAGGGACGGTTGTCTTGGCCAAGGCAATGGCCTGGTTCTAATCACAAATGTTTGCTGGATAGGTGAACCACAGGAAGAGAGAAGAGAAACAATTACAGGGACAGAGGGAGGAATATGGACCTTTCCTTTCTGCTCTCACCCCTAGGGCCCTTACAATAACTGCCCTGGATGAATACCAATGCTGCCAGCCTTTACTGAGCCCGTACTCCATGCCAGAGACTACGATGGGCACATAATAGGCATTAACCCATTTCACCCAAGCATCAAGGAGGACCTTATTATCCCATTTCACAGATGAGGAAAGCAAAGCTCGGAGAGATCTAGTTCTCTGGCAGCCTCAGGAGCCTGCCCTCCCCATGAACAGCCAAGCCCCACAGCCCAGCAGGCCCTGCTGGAGTTTGCAAGAGGCAGAAGGAAAATCTCCAGCCAGAGAAGACTGTTTGCAGCTGCCAGGATGAGTTACTGCCTCATAAACAAGACTGATGCTTATCAGGTCAGAACGGTTCAGGCTGCCTCACCAGAAAGACCAAGGAAAACACCCAGGGATCTCCTCCAGGCTTCCGGGCACCCAAAAAGGTGCCTCATTTTTGTCTAGAGGACTCAGGCATCCACCCAGCACCACCCAAAAGTGTGGGGCATCTCGAGTCTTGTTTCTGGCACAGAGACGTGCAGAACTCACAGATTCTCAGAGAGAACATACCCATGAAACCAGCCCCCAAGCAGCAGAATATTACAGGCCCCCAGAAGGTCCTTCCAGACATGACTCCCCTCAGCAAAGACAGCACTGCCCTGACTTGCATCAGAAAGGTTTTTGAACTCTGTATAAATGGCATCATACACCTTTTTTTTTTTTTGAGACAGAATCTTGCGCTGTCGCCTACGCTGGAGTGCAGTGGCGCGATCTCCGCACACTGCAGCCTCTGCCTCCCGAGTTCAAGTGATTCTCCTGCCTCCTCAGCCTCCTGAGTAGCTGGGATTACAGGCATGCGCCACCATGCCCAGCTAATTTTTTTGTATTTTTAGTAGAGACGGGGTTTCACCTTGTTGGTCAGGCTGGTCTTGAACTCTTGACCTCATATGATCCTCCTGCCTCGGCCTCCCAAAGTGCTGGGATTACAGGAGTGAGCCACTGCGCCCGGCCGCATCATACACTCTTTTGTCTCCGGCTTTCTTTGCTCAACGTTGTTTGTCAGACTGGTTCCTGCTGTGAGTGGCAGCAGCTTGTTCATCCTCAGCACTGCACAGTATGCCTCGGGTTTTGTTTTGAGTAATTCCCTGATGACAGAGGTTGAAACCCGCCCTTCTCAGCTGACAGTCACCTGCCCTTCTGCAACCTGCAGTCCCAAGCAATCAACCCCATGGCTGCCCTTGGTGGTTCTAAACTACAAATGTGACTCGGATTCACACCTTCTGTGGCTCCCACCCCTCCAGGTACAGTCCAAACCCCTCCCCTTGACTCCTCCTGACTTCAAGCTCCCTCCCAGGCCAGCCAGTCCCTCTTTCCCGCTCAGCACGCTCGCCCTTGCCGTGCCTCTGCCGCAGGCTGCTCTTCTCCCACCCGCCACCTGCTAATCCTACTCATGCCCCAGAACCGAGCCCAGCATCACCTCCTTAGGGCCTGTGGCCATAGCACTGATTGGATTTGCGCACCTCCCCTCACTGGAGGGCCCTGCAGGGGTGGGGGCCACATCTCCAGGGCCCAGCCTGAGCCCCACACCAGAAGGAGCCCAAGAATTTGTCTGGGGGGAGCCTAGGGGGAGCAGGGAGCCACAGGTATGCTGCCCCACACCTGCAGAGTCTGCTCAGAGAGGAAGTGGTGAGAGGTAAGAGTGTTTAGCACCCAGACTTCCGCCCTCCCTGAGCACCAGCCGGCCACCTCCTCTCTGGGCAGGGTTAGTCTGTTTTTAGTTGCCAGGTGCCTGACCCTGTGCTGGGTAGGGAGCCCTCCTGAGCAGCCCTGTTTGATGGAGGAGGAAGCTGAGGCTGAGAGGACAAGGCCTTTAGCCACAGTCACAGGGAAATCAAGCAACTGCCAAGGTCCAATTGCTGTGCTTGGAGTCAGGCCCCAGCCCCCTCCTCCCCTTTCCATTCTGCTTGCTATGAGCATCCCTGCCCCATGCAGAGGAGCCCACCCCACCCAAACCATTGATGCCCCCAGCTGCCTCTCAATTGCAGCCTCTGAGCCCGTGGAGGCACCCAGCTGTCCGGTATGCAAGTGAGGGCTGCTCCTGACACAGACTGACACCTCGGGCCTGAAGAGGGAATGCGGGGCAGGGGGGCGGGTCCAGCAGCTGGCAGCAGCCACAGTGAGGTCCCACACCAGCACTCACACTGGTTCAGAGCCAGGGGAGAAAAGCCCCGGCACCAGGACAGTGCCAACCCACAGCAGGAAGCCCCAAGACCAAGATGCAATGATGCAAGGACTACTCCTGCCCACGAAGGGCCCACAGTCTGCGGAATGAGCTAGAGATGTGGACAGAGACTGCAGTGCCTTGAGATGAGGGCCCACAGAGAGTGTACAAGGCCAAAAGAGGCCAGGGAAGGCTTCCTGGAGGAGGTGACTCTTAGGCTGAGAAGAAATTCAGCGAGCAGAGAAGTGGGGGAAGGGAACTTGAGGAAGAGGCAACTGCAGGAACAAAGGCACAGAAACCAGAAGGGCGAGGAGCAGTGGAAGCCGACAAGGCCAGCCTGATGCCGGGAGTGGCGGGGCCTCCCATGTACTGAGCGGCCGCTGTCTCTCTCACCCACACTCCAGCCCACCAGCAGCCTGACAGCCAGTGCCCTCTGCCTCCGTGGAGGCTGTCTTCTGCCTGCCAGAGCAGGTCCCAGAGCCGGCTGTGCAGAGGGCCTCTTCCCTCACCAAAAGCCCCTCAGCCCAGCCTGGGTCCACCAAGCAGGGACGCTCCAACTCACCCTGGCTCACAGCCAAGCATCTCCCTGTGGGGCAAGTTCAAGCCAACAAGGGACAAGAAAACACGCAGACCCCACTGGGGACCCTGAGCTCAGACACCCGGTGTGCTCCTCACCCACCCCCACCCTGCCCCGAGTGCAAAGTGTCCTCTCCCAGCAGCACCTCATCAGTCCTGGCCCACACAGGAGTGCCAGTGGCCATGCAGGGGCACTGACCCTGCCATAACTCTGCCTGGACACAGGAGGACAGACTGTAAGCACATGCAGCGTGTGCACTGTATGCCAGGAGCCGCGCTGGGCGTCTGACAGACATTATCTCACCATGTCCTCTGAGAGCACCAGGAGGCAGGCACCGGCAGCCCTGCTTCACAGGGGCGGTCACTGAGGCTTGGAGGCCAAGTCCCTTGCCCAAGGTCACACAGGCAGCAAGTAGCAGAAGCAGGATGGAAACGTCTCCTGCAGGCCTGGAGGCAGGGAGGCAGCAAGGCAGAACAAGCAGGCAGAAAGGCCTCTGTCAGAGCTCTTCCTCCCAGCCACCCAAATCAGCTGGCTGGCAGGACAGAGGACCGGGCAGGGTGGGGGTGCGGGCAGCTTCAGGCCTGCATGTGAGAGCTCTTCCAAGCCCTGGGTGCCAAAAGAGGCTCAGGGCAAAGACCCAGGGTTTGCCACCACAGCCCTATGCAGACACAGAAGCCAGCCATAGGTTGGCAGCTTCGGGCCTTACTGAGCCACGGACAGCAGTCTGACCTCATAGTGGGTGGCTGACAGGTCCCAGGGCATATCTGGAGTCCCCATAATCCAAAGCACTTGCCAGGGAGGTGGATAATACAGAGCAACACCCCCTCCCCACCCTACATTAGTTCTGGGTCTCTTTCTAAGCAAATCTGGTGTCTCTCCCCTGCTTAAACCTTCCTGGGGCTCCCTGGTAAGATAAGGATACATCTAAACTGGTTGTGCTTAAGATATTACTGCCTGTCCCCAGCAGCAAGCGAGTGACTGCAGGGTCACTGCATAGCAGTCACCAGATGCCAGACACAGAGTCAGTCGGCTCCTGACCCCTTAGCAGACATGCCAGCAGCCATCCCAAGGTGCAAGTAGGGCCTCCCAAATGCAAGTCAGGACTCCCAGGTACTGAACAAGCAGGGTTCAAAGGGACTCAGGGCCCCCCTGCCACCCCTGGACAAGCAGGGCCCTCAGGCACATAATGTGGTTGCTGCTAAGAGCCTCTGGCCAGAGCAGCTCCCAGGACGGAGCCTGAAGCAAGGAACAGGCCTCAGGAAATAGCCTGGCTCCACGAAGCCAGATCATCTCGGGTTAGGGCTGCTGCCAGGCTGGCAGGTAGGCAGCAGGGGCTGCCAGGGTGGCACCTGCCAACAGTGCAGCCAGCTGGCAGCAACGGCTAGGTCCAAGGAGCAGACACCAAGGCCAGGCACAGTCACGGCAGCTTCAGGCTTCCCCGCAGCCACCAGCAGTATAGTCTGACCTCGCGGAACCAGCAGATGGCCTGGTACCACAGCCTCGCTGCCCGGGCTGGCCTCTGAGGCTACCCAGCCCTGCCCACTTCTGCCAGCAGGGCTTCTCTCCACAGGCCACTCTGCCTCCTTGTGCCCCCGGCCTGCACCTGGAAGGCCTTCTACGGCACCCAGGGGACCAGGCTGGCCTAAGGCAGCACACATCAGGCATCCAAGGCATGCTGCGGGGTCAGGGGAACTCAAGTGGGCAGCCCGCGTCAAGAGGCAGCTGTAAAGCCCCTTGAGCCAAACGCCGCCACACAGCACTGTTGCCAGATCTTCCAACTTAAAACAAATGGGAAGTCTGATTTTCATGCAATCACAAATGACTGGCGCACTGCAGGGGTCGACAAACCCTGGCTACATTTGGCCACTGTGCCCCCATCCATCTCCCAGCACTTACTAAGTACTAGGCATGATGCCAGCCCTGCGGTTGAGGAAGCCCACTTGCCCACTCTGCCTGCCAGCCCTCTCTCCAATCTGCCTGCTCCTCTGCCTGCTACCGCCAGGCCAGCAGTACCTGCCAGCCAACTCCCATTGTCCCTCCCTGGGTGCAGGTCAGGCCCCTGAACCTTCTCCCCCTGGCAACCAGGCCACGTGGTCCACTGCCCCTGGGTAGGTACTCCTGAGGCCAGGAACACACCAGCTCGGCCACCCATTACCCTAACTTACTCCATCCCCTCCTCCACCCTCCCCATACCCCAGCTCCTCGCCTGACCCTGGGAACAAGTGCCTGTTGGCCAGGGGCTTCTATGCCAAAGGCTTATCCCGATCTCTTTCCTGTCCAATTCCCCTCTGCCTTCAAGGCTCCCAGGAAGGGTCACTTCTTCCAGGAAGCTCTCCCTAACTCAGTGATGTGCCACATGAGGACAAGGACCATGCCCAGCCTGAGTTAAGTGCTCGATCCACATCTGTCAAATAAATGGACAGACACCTGGACGGAAATGCCTCCCCAGCTGCCTGCCGGGATCCAGTGGGATGCAGAAGGATATGCCCTAGATCTGCCTTGCTCTGAAGCTTTCACGATGCCCACCAAGCTCACTGCCCCCACCTAGCTGGCAGCTCCATGGAAACAGGGCTGTCTAATCATGATCACCTCCAGAAGCCCAAGACAAAGCGTGTGTTCAGGGAAAGTGGAACAGGCACACGTGCCCACCAGCCTCCTCTCCCTCTCCAGTGTGCTCAGCCTCCAGAGCTCCTGCTCTGTGAAGGAAAGTGGGTGCCCTGCCAATCTAAGAATCCCATCGAACCTCCACGGCCCCTGTTCCACTCAGCCCCAAGGGACAGAATTCTGTGTCCATCTCCATCCTGCCCTCCTGGAGCTCCACACTGTGCCTGTGAGCAGGCCTCCCCCACAGGTGGATTCAAGCAGCATTCCACAGCCTTTTCCTAGAAGGGCGGGTGAGGGACCAGGCGGGGTGGAGGCTCTGGCCACAAGTGTGTGGAGTGTGAGGAAAGACCCAGCCAGGCTGGCCTCCCCAGGGACCGGGCCTGGCGTGGGGCCCCCAGCGCGGCACTGACCTGGCCAAGGCCTTCTTCACACTAAAAGAACCCCACCTGTGCCTCCGGGGCCACCATCCCAGCCGTGCCATGGAAGGCAGGCAGCATCTTTGTGGTGGGCGGCCACGCGCCCACCAAAGACTGCCCAAATCAAAAGCCCACTGAGGATTCAAGCCTACCAAAGAAGAAAGGCCAGAAGAGGGGCCTCCAAGTCACAGGCTGTCTGTTTCTTGGACAGTCTGGCACCCAAGTACAGAGCACAAGAGGACCCCAGAAGGACCCCTCCCCGTTCTGGCCCAGCCTGCCTCCCTCATACAGAGAGTTACTAAGACACAGGGGACAGAGGTCAGAGCCAGGCCCAAGTCCACTCAGCTACGCCATCAGCTCCTCCTGTAAGTGGCCGTAGCAAGTCACTTCTCTGCCGCAAGCCTCAGTTTCCCCATCTGTTGGCTGAGAAAATGCTCTCTGCCCATCTCCTCCAGAAAATACTTGCTATGAGGTAAGTCAGTGCCTCCCTTGTACTCCTCTCCCCTGGCACCACCAGCCACGTGCATGAGGCAGACACAGGACTGGTGCCAGCTGCAAGCAGAGATCTCTTGGGTGTTTGAGATTCTTCCTGCCCAAGGGCTGCCTTGGACAGGATGGCAGCTCCCCGACTCACCGGACTTGGCTAGGACCTCTGCCTCCCTCCCGGGACCCCTGGGAAAGCCTCCCAGATGCTATGTGGATACATATGCCTGGGAGGCCTCCAGGCAGGGACCTTAGCAAATGCTCACCATGCCCCAGTGCCAGCCCAGGCCTGGCCCCAAATCCACAGCAGTGACTTCAGCCCCACCCCCTGAAAGGTCCTGGGGACACTTTTCCTTGGACCTCACGAAACCTACCATGGTGCCTCCTAACTGCTCAGCTCTGGACTTTCCTGAACTACCCAATCCATGGAATGGAGCCTTTCTCAAAGGTCTGGGGCTGTCACACGGGTCTGCAGCTGCTTCCGGCCCACTGCCATCAAGGCAAGACAGGGCCTTAGAGCTGGACCTGCCCAAATTCAAATCCCATCTCTGCAATTTCAAGCTGAGTAGCACAGACCCAGTCACTTCAGTTGTCCTGACCCCAGCTTCCTCACCTGTAAGTGGGGTAATGCCATCAGCCCATGGGGTAGGTGACTGCAGGGCCTCAAATAATCATCTATTTGAGGGGCTAGGCGAGCCCCTAGCATACAGAATGCGTACAATCAAGGGCGGTTTATAGAACGATAAAAGTGTTAATTTCCGAATTGCCATTTACCACTTGGGTGACCTCTGGCACTCACCTCTCTGGCTTTGGTGCCTCTCTGGATGGCTGAGAGGATTCATGGAAATACCAGTTGCAAAACAGTCAGCACCCTGCCTGGCACAGAGTGCAGGAGCTCAGAGCACAGCAGCGTGAGGATCGCTGCTCTCAAGGAGGCCTCAGGAAAATGAGGCTGAGCAACAGCCTGATGCACCACCTGCTCTACCTGCTCAAATTGGGTCAGGCGAGCGGTGTACCCAGCTGTTGCCAAGGCACCCAGCACACAGGGAAATACTCCAGCCAGGACGGCGGGTGCTGTAGGGGTGGGGCCTTGGGCCTGCTTCATGACACCACCCATGCTGCCACCACCAGGTCTCTGGGCCATCTCGGGGGTTCCTGGGGGTGGGGGAAATACGCTATTGATCTGGGTCCAGGATCTAACCAGGTCCAGTTCCCCCAGACGCTACCCCAACCTGGAAACAATGGGGCCTTTGCTGTCTAGAGGGGCAGACTGTGAAGCGGGGTTCCCAGGCTGCAGTCCAGGGTGGGTGGGGTAGGGGTGGAGGGGGTAGGAACCCAGGAACCCAGGAACCCCCGTCTACTGGGCAAAAACACAGCAAACACCAAAGCAGCTCTAAACTGGCCTCAGGTTCCAACGTCACTGTCTGCTGTCTCCAGCCACACCTACCCAACAGCAAATAGGTGCCTGGTGGCCACTAACTGCCCAGCTTTGCGGGAGCTCAGTGTCAGTTCCTCCCTCCTCAGCCCCATTCAGGTTGCATGCAGGACAGGGCTGGGAAATGCTTTGGGCTTAGCTGGATTCAGGCAATTTGAGGCCCCTTGCCAGGAGGAAGAAGGGAAAACAGAGGTGAAATCCAGACCCTGTGGACTAAGACCTGGAACTTCCCACACTTTCCCTAACGGGGAAGCAGGTTTGGGCAATGGAAAGGCCAACAGGTAGGGGGACAGTGGCTCCAGGGCCTGGAGGCCAGGCAAGTCCTCAGCCTGGGGCTCAAAATTTATATTCCTCAATGGGATCCAAGACCCTGTCCCCACTCCCAGCTCACACACAGGCCCCCTGCTGACTGGATCTGGTCCCCACCCCCCCGCCCACCAAAGACCCGGAAAGGGCTGGGCTCCAGCCTGGGCCCCTCTACCAACAGAAGCGATAACTGCTGCGGCAGTGTGCCTGGGCGAGACATAACACACAGATTATCTATACTCTAGAGGTGGGTATGACATCCCCATTTTACAGAAAAGGAAACTGAAGTTCAGAGGCACAAAAGGGTTGAATGCAGGCTCCACTGAATCAACTCAGGCAAATCATTTCCTCTCAGAGCCTGTTTCCACCTCTCTAACATGGGGATAATAATCCTATGGGGCCCCCACCTCCACTCCTGCTCCATGACACAGTCCAGGGGTTAAGTGAGAGGTGCTAGTAAAACAGGGAGCCCAGCACCAATGGTAGCTGGTTCTTGCAATCAGAGAGCTTAGGTAACTTGCCCAATGTCACTCAGCCAGTGAGTAGCCAACTCCAGGCCCTAGCTGTGAGCACAGCCTTCTCTCTGAAACCTCAGACTGCTGTGTGGGTGGCCTCAGGATCACAGGCTTCCCAGGCAACCAAGGAGGCCAGCCACCCCCACCACAAGGGGCAGCCCTTGTCCAAATTCCTCAGATAAGCAGCTCCCAACAGAACAGGGAGCCAGTGCTCAGAAAAAGCACCCCACCCTGTCCACACCGGAGATTCCTAAATCTGAGCCTGGCTGTGCAGTTCCCCTCCCTTCCCCTCCTCCCAGCAGAGTGTTTGACCTCTGGATTCAGCCAGCAGGCCCCCAAACCAGCGAAGTTCAGTTAACAACAGACTCCTTCGAGGTCCCTGGCAAGCCAGTGACTTCCTCTTTCTGGGCCTCAGTTTCTCCGCCTATAACACGCACACATGGGCTCTCAGAACAGGGAGGCAGCTCTGGCTAACAGGGCCCACAAGGAGGCCCGGGGAGCAAAGGGCAGACCAGGTAGGGAAGCAGCGTGTCCCAGGCACTCGGCCAGGCCCTGCCCGCATACTATTTTATTTCATTTTTATTTTTTAAAAAGAGAGAGGCCGGGTGCAGTGGCTCACACTTGTAATCCCAGCACTCTAGAAGGCCGGGGGGCGGGGGGGCGGGGTGGATCATTTGCAGTCAGGAGTTCGAGACCAGCCTCGCCAACATGGTAAAACCCCATTTCTACTAAAAATACAAAAAAATTATCGTGGTAGCGTGCGCCTGTAATCTCAGCTACTGAGGACGCTGAGGCAGGAGGATCGCTTGAACCCAGGAGGTGGAGGCTGCAGTGACCCAAGATCACGCCACTGCATTCCAGCCTAGGCAACAGAGTGAGACTCCATCTAAAAAATAAACAAAATTAAAATTTAAAAAAAATTAGCTGGGTGTGGTGGTTGGCACCTGTAATCCCAGCTATTCAGGAGACTGAGATATGAGAATTGCTTGAACCCGGGAGGTAGAGGTTGCAGTGAGCCATGCTTGTGCCACTGCACTCCAGCCTGGGCAACAGAGTTAAATTGCGTCCCCCCAAAAAAGAAAAAAAAATAGAGACAGGAATCTAAGTCGTCCACGCTGGTCTTGAACTCCTGGCCTCAAGCAAGTCTTCCACGTAGGCCTCCCAAAGTGCTGGGATTACAGGAGTAAGCCACAGCATCCAGCCTGCCCTAAGTTCTAGCTGCTGCAGCTTCTCCACCTGCATTAGGCTCACTTTCCAGAAGAGGAGGCCCAGAAAGTAACAGAGTCAAGAGTCACACTCCCATCTGTAGAAGTCCAAGGCTCTTCTGAGACAGGCCAGGATGATGTGACCCCAGCTGGGCCCAATTGGCAAGGGACAGCCTGGGAACTCAGTTGCATTCAGCAACAAGCTGGGCAGCTGGACCTGCCAGGATGGGGACGAACAACACAAAACCAAACTCAACGGAGCCTCTTTCAGAGAGGGCAGCAGCCTCCTCGACAAGGGCATTTGCAATGCAAAGCAGCCCAGCTCCAGCCAGAGGAGGATAGTCACTCGGAGGGGGCTGGGTAGGCCAAAATCCAGCCACCTCCCTCCAGCCAGACTAGGGAGTGCCTGCGATCGGGCCTTCCCAGGCGCCTGGGGGTGCCGGGGAACCCGTGGCTGGCCTGGACTCTCAATCATATGACAGCCCCAGTGGCCAGTTCGGGTGCAAGGTGGCCTGAACACCCCTCCCCTGCACAATCGTTCAGGGTACAAATCCCTGATAGGCTGTACATGCAAGTCTGCAGAATGGACCTACTGCAGGCGGCACGCAGGGCCCCAAGAGAAGGCTGAAAGACTAGACCCCCAGGTATTTGGCTGGCGGCTGCCTGGCACCCTGCCAACTGCCTCAGGCCCAGTCCTGCCTTGTGCAACCTGCCCCAGGCACACAGAATCCCCCGGATCCTCCTCACACCGGCCCCAAGGGGCCCTTCCACACTTGCCAAGTGTCTAGATCTCGCTCATCACCCCCGCTGCTGCAGGCGCGACCGCCCCAGCTCCTACCTTGACGACAAGCTGACAAAATCCCCTCCATCCAGCAGCCGGACCTTGCAGAAGAGGACCCCGTTCACGAAGGGAATCGCAGTCAGCTCCTCCAGGGTGAAAGTGGTTTGGAATTTGAATTTCTTCTTCTTCATCAAGAAAGCCATGAGCGAGTTCCCTGAGTCTGAAGCCCCGAAGGCGAAAAAAGGTGGAGAGGGACGGGATTCCTTTCCCTACACCACACCCCCTCCTCAAAACACCAGAGCCGGATCCCGCCCTGATGGTGGCGGAGACGGCGGAGATCGGAGTCCGGGGCCCCAGGTCTGAGAGATCCACCAGTCCAGTTCGCGGGCCGGCGGGCTTCACCCTCGGGGAGCCGGGGCTCGGAGGGGTTCGGAGCGGCCGGGGACCTCACCGGCATGTAAACAGCAGGGCATGGCCCAGGAGGCAGAGGCAGGGGCGGAGGTGCGGGGCTGCGCGCGAGCGGCCGCGCTGGCTTGCAGCATCCCGAGCCGCGATGTCCGGGGAGCTCACGCCGCGCGGCCGGGCGGACCGGTGAGACTGAGGGCGGCGGGCGGGCTGGCGGGCCGGTAAGGCTGAGGGCGGAGGGCGGAGGGCGGCCCCGCCCCCGCCCCGCTGGCGGCCGGGGGAGGCGCCCTCGCCGCTCACGCCCCCGCACCTGGGTGCCGGGCGGCCAGCGCAGGTAAAGCCGGGGAAGGTGGGGCAGCCCCAGGGGGCTGCCGGGAGCTCGGGGGCCTCTCCAGGAGGCGCGTCGGGGTCGCTGCGGGCCCGGAACGTCCGGCCTCGGGCCTCCTCAGGGCAGGCACCGGGCCGGCCCCGGGCAGCGGGGGCGCCGCCTCCTCCTCGATCCTGGGACCCGCGCCGCGGGTCCCGGCGGAGCTGAGGCGCCCTTCGGCCCGGCCGGTGGCGCCCGCCTCGCCTGGCACCCTTCGAGCAGCAGCGCCGCCCCCTGCGGCCCCGACGCTGCAGCCAGAGCCCGACGCTGCGAGGCGCCGCTTGGAGAATGCCTGGGCCCCGCGCGGCCGCCCGCCTAGCCGCCGCCGAGCGCGGCAGGGGCGGGGCGCCGGCGGCTCAGGCCTCCCGCGATTGGGCGGCCCGGCGAGGCGGGCGCGCAGCGCGATTGGTGGGCGGTGGCGTGGGGTGGGACTCGCGGGAGGCAGAGGCGGCTCGGGGCTCTCGGATTGGTGCACCGCGCGGCCGGGCCCGCCTCCTAGGGCAGGGCGGGGCTGAGGGAAGGGAGAGGGGCCCTGGGAAGGCAGTGGGAGGTCGCGGGGCTGGCGGGGCAGGGAGAGCGCGAGCAGAAGAAAAGAAGAAACAATGACAAGGAGAAACAGTTTGTGGCTGCAGCGGCCTTCCAGGGTCCCGCCAGACTTGAGCTCGTAGAACCCTGAAGCAGGCCCGGAAGGTAGCGAGTCTCCTTTCTCAGAAAGCTGGCGCCCAGAGAGAGCCCCTGGCAGGTCGCTTGCTCGCCCTGAATCTCTAGTGCCCCTCAGCAATGAGCAGAGACGCGTCTGGAAGGCTTCACCGAGGAGGTGGCTCTGGCTCAGTCCATCACGCAGCCTTGTGACCCAGCTTGTAACATTCCAAGCTGTTATCTAAGCCTTCTGTTGTCCTTTAGTTTCTTGCCCAGCGTGACTGGTCTCACTGACTAGTTAGCTGTTCTGGGGGCAGAACCCACTCGAAAGTCTCGTACCTCCCAGGCCCCTCGGCATATTGTGGTTCATTCATCCAGTCCCCAAATGTTTAGGGGCAGTCTCCACTAAGCCAGGCTGGGACCTAGTGGAGAATCTGGTGGGCTTGCCCTTCCCAAATGCTCCCAGCTCAAGACCACCAGGTGGAGAAGCAGACAGGGACACAGGCAGCGACAAATCTATGGGTAAGAGTTGTAACAGGGGATAAGAGGCACCTGACATGGGTTGGGGCGCAGACTCAGAAAGTTTCTCGAACAAAGGGACCCAAGCCATCCACAGGATGCGTGCCCTGAGTCACGCAGGGTCCAGGCATAGGGAGCTGCCAGAGACCTGGTGGCTGGAGATCGTGGTGCCCGCAGAAAGTTTCAGGCAACTACATCTGGCTGTACTGTGGCAGTTGGAGAGAGGGGCAAGAGATGGGGCTGGAAAGGCCAGATCTCCCAGAGTCTTGTAGACCGTAAGGAGGAAGCCACGGACACGTGTTGAGATGGAGAGTGTCCTGGTCAGATTTGCTTTATTTTTTATTTATTTATTTTTTTTGAGACGGAGTTTCGCTCTTTTTGCCCAGGCTGGAGTGCAGTGGTGCAATTTCCGCTCACTGCAACCTCCGCCTCCTGGGTTCAAGCGATTCTCCTGCCTCAGCCTCCTAAGTAGCTGGGATTACAGGTGCGCGCCACCACACCCGGCTAATTTTGTATTTGTAGTACAGACCGGGTTTCACCGTGTTCGCCAGGCTGGTCTCAAACTCCTGACCTCAGGTGATCCGCCCACCTCGGCCTCTCAGAGTGCTGGGATTACAGGTGTGAGCCACGAGGCAAGGCCCAGATTTGCTTTTTGTCCTAAGAAGCTTGCTCTGGCTGTGGGCAGTGTGAAGGGGACAAGCTGGGAAACAGGTGGATGAGGAGTTTGTTTGGTGATGCAGGCAAGAGATGATGACAGTGCAACCTCAGCATTGTGGAGAAAGCAAGAGGATAGGTCTGAGGCATCTGAGAGACAGGTTTGGCTGGACTTAGGGATGAGTTAGGTCTGGACACGTGGTGACCAAGGACTCTGATTTCTTCCTTCCTCCCAGCTGTAAGATGGGTGGCGATCCATACTTCTCTCCAGTTTGTCCCATAATTTAGATCACAGAGTTAACCAGATTAAAGAAAAGTGTTAACAGCAGCTTCCAATGTGACTGTGTGTCCCCTTTGGCAAACGGGGAAGTTAAGGCCTAGAGGATTTAAAACACTTGCCTGGGGTCTTTCCCCTGAAGCACAGGCTCAGGGTGCTGAACTGTGCTGCACACAGTGTGGGGTGTGCTCTCCTCACTATCTTGGCTGGGCCTGCTCCACAAGGGCAGAACCTGTGGCTACCTGACCCCAGGAGGGGACTTCAGAGTGGAGAGCCAGCCAAGGACATCCCAGTGCCTGGCTGGCTCCTCAGCTATGACCCTGAGTAACCTTGGGCCACCCAACAGGAAGCAGGGTGGGCCTGACTGCCAGGTTTAGCTGGGGTTGGGTATTTATCTCTCTGCGGCCTGTGGCCTGGGAACCCAGGAAATTTCCCTTCCCTCATTTCCCTGATGGTGCCTGGGGAAGGGGGAGAGTATGGTGCCAGGACAGCATGCTAGATTTGGGTGAGACGAGCCTGAGTTAGGATCCTGGCTCTGCTGCATGGTGGCGGTGTGGCCTTGGTTCAGGTCTCTGAATTGGTAAGGGGTTCGGTATGGTATGGCTGGGACCACTTGCAACAGAACTGAGTTCAAAATCCGGCTACTTTGCCATTGACAACCGGGGCCACACAAGCTTTGGGTGCACCTTTGCATATGTAGAAAGGAATCTTGAAGAATACCGTAAACTTTCCCATCTCAGCCACGTTTCTTCACCTGTAAAATGGGAATCAGGATTTCCATCTTTCCGAGATGTGGTGAGGACTTCAAGAGGCTGTGCCTGTGAAAGGAATAGGCAGCTCCACACTTCCCCAGCCTCCCAAATTCCCAAGCATGGCCTGTCCTACCTCCCCGAGGCCGTGACCAGATGCATAAGGAACCTAGTACCAAACAAGATAATTGTTTGCCAGACCACAAGGCAAGTCGTCTGGAGAAGGAAACCCAGGGAAAGGTCAGAGAATGATTGGGTTGGAAGTCCTGATACAGATAGGGTGGTCAAGGAAGGCTTTTATGAGGTGTCATCTTAGCCAAGACCTAAGTAATAAGGTAGACCCAGGTACAGGAAGCTCTGGGGACAGAGGCATGAGCTGACATGTTTGGAGGACTCCGTGTGACTAGAATAGAGTGAGTACAGGGGACAGAGAGCGGTGGGGCAGACGAGCCTGTGCACATGGGCCCTTGTGGGCCTAGGAGGTGTTTTTTGTTTTGTTTTGTTTTGTTTTGTTTTGAGTCCCAGTCTCACTCTGTTGCCCAGGCTGTAGTGCAGTGGCATGATCTCAGCTCACTGCAACCTCTAGCAGGTGTTTAGAGTTTATTCTAAGCCCCACGGGACACCACTGGAGCATGTGAGCAGGCAGAAGGGTGACAAGATGCAAATTAACATTTTGTGTGTGTGTGTGTGTGTGTGTTTTGAGACTGAGTTTTGCTCTTGTTGCACAGGCTGGAGTGCAATGGCGCGATCTCGGCTCACTGCAACCTCTGCCTCCCGGGTTCAAGCGATTCTCCTGCCTCAGCCTCCCAAGTAGCTGAGATTACAGGCATGCGCCACCATACCCGGCTAATTTTTTGTATTTAATAGAGACGGGTTTCACCATGTTGGTCAGACGGGACTCAAACTCCTGACCTCAGGTGATCCACCCGGCTTGGCCTCCCAAAGTGCTGGGATTGCAGGCATGCACCATGCGCCTGGCCAAATTAACTTTTTTTTTTTTTGAGACAGAGTTTTGCTCTTGTTGCCCAGGCTGGAGTGTAATGGCTTGATCTTGGCTCACCACAACCTCCACCTCCCGGGTTCAAGCGATTCTCCTGCCTCAGTCTCCCAAGTAGCTGGGATTATAGGCATGTGTCACCACGCCTGGCTAATTTTGTATTTTTAGTAGAGACGTGGTTTCTCCATGTTGGTCAGGCTGGTCTCAAACTCCCGACCTCAGGTGATCCGCCTGCCTCGGCCCAAATTAACATTTTTAAACACTCCTTCTGGCTACTGAGAATGGATTGATTGGCAGGGGGCAAGAACAGAAGCAGGCAGACAGTGAGGAGGCAATTGCAGCCATCCCAGTGGGAGATTGACCAGGGTAACCAGGGTGGACACAGAGCGATGGCAAGAGAAAGGGAATCCATTTCAAAGGAAGCGCTGACAGCACTTGCTGAGCAATAATAGTTATGGAAGGTCGTGGTCAAAGCTCAAGAGCCCAGGAAGGATGTACAGCCTTTTGAATATTCCCAGTTATTTTGATTTTGATTGAATGTGTCCCATGGTTCTTGGAGTCGGGAGTTTAGGGAGTCTAAGCACTGGCTTAGGTGTGGGGAAGGAGTGGAGAGGAATGAAGGAATTCCATGTGACCGCAGGCTCCAGAATACAATCACACCTGGAGAAAGTGGGAGGGCCTTAGAGAATCCTTATCCTTATCTAGCCCTGGACAAACCTTGTGATGCCATTTCCTTAGCTCTGTCTCTCTTTAGATCGTGAGCTTCACAGGGTCAGATGCCTCTCCTATAGAGTCCCCATGTCCAGTACTGGGCCTGCCACGTAACTGATGCTCCAAAAATGGTGGTCAAAGGAATGCATGGTAGCTCACACCTGTAATCCCAGCACTTTGGGAGGCCGAGGTGGTGGATCACTTGAGCCCAGGAGTTTGAGACCAGCCTGGGCAACATGGCGATACCCCCCCATCTCTACAAAAAAATTAAAAATTAGCTGGGTGTGGTGGTGTGCACCTGTGGTTCCAGCTACTCGGGAGGCTGAGGTGGGTGGATAGCCTGAGCCCAAAAGGTCCAGGCTCTTCTGGTGAGCACAGCAAGACCCCGTCTCTAAACAAATATTTAAATTATATATATATACACACACACACACACATATGTGTGTATATATATATATTTCTATATATAGGCTGGGCATGGTGGCTCAGCCTGTAATCCCAGCACTTTGGGAGGCTGAGGCAGGAGGATGGCTGGATGGCTTGAGCCCAGGAGTTTGAGATCAGCCTAGGCAACATAGTGAGATCCCTCCTCTTTTTTTTTTTAAAAAAAAAAAAGAAAAAATCTGTATGTTTAGAAAGGGAGCTGGGCATGGTAGCTCACACCAGTAATCCCAGCACTTTGGGAGGCCAAGGCAGGTGGATCACTTGAGGTCAGGAGTTCGAGCAGCCTGACTAACATAGTGAAACCCCGTCTCTACTGAAAAAAAGAAAAGAAAAGAAAATAGGGGCTGGGCCCAGTGGCTCACGCCTATAATCCCAGCACTTTCGGAGGCCAAAGTGGGTAGATCACTTGAGGTCAGCAGTTCAAAACCAGTTTGGCCAAGATGGTGAAACCCCATCTCTACTAAAAATACAAAAATTAGCAGGGTGTGGTGGGGGGTGCTTGTAATCCCAGGTGCCTGGGAGGCTGAGGCAGGAGAAAGGCTTGAATCTGGGAGGCAGAGATTGCAGTGAGTCAAGATCGCGCCACTGCACTCCAGCCTGGGCGACAGAGCGACACTCCATCTCAAAAAACAAACAAACTACAAAAGTTAACCGGACGTGGTGGCAGGTGCCTGTAATCCCAGCTACTTGGGAGGCTGGAGGAGGAGAATTGCTTGAACCCAGGAGGTGGAGGTTGCAGTGAGTGTAGATCATGCCACTGCACTCCAGCCTGGACAACAGAGCAAGATTCTGTCTCAAAAAAAAAAAAAAAAAAGAATATTCTTGGATATTGTTTGATTTTTGTAAGATGAATTTGTTTTATAATTTAACAATATATAATTATAAGAATATTATAAACAAAAGCCTTTCCCCATCATTCTCTGGATAAAATCCAAGGTTCTTAGCCTGGCATTCAGGACCCTCTGGAAGCAACCGCTCAGCCCGTCCCTGACTGCCTCCCTTGGGCCCCTGCAGCCCTGATGCCCAAAGGTCCAGGGCTTACCCTCCTGCCCACTTGGGGACACCTACTCAATGTCTCAATGTCTAGCTTTAGCTCCAGCATCCCCGCCCATCCTATCCCCCCATCAGGTACACTGCCCACTCCCTGCTCTGTGTGCTCATGTCACCAAAAATCTGTATGCAGAGAAAATGAGGGCTTAGCCTTCTGTCTTCTGTCTCCACCATAGCTGGTGCATATTTCATTCTCATTGGAAGGGAGGGAGGGAGGGAGGGCAGGAGGGAAGAAGGGAGAGAAGAAGGAGAGAAAGAGAAAGAAAAGAGAAACTGAGGTAGGGACAGGGAATACCACTTGCCCAAGTCACCTTGAGGGCAGCCACCCAGCTGGCCCACTCTCTCAGGCATCTGACACCCAGCACAGTGCCTGCTTCACAGCCATGCCATGCCAAGTTGTCTCCCCAGCCCTGCTTGCCAAGGGCGGTCAGTGCTGATTCACCGGTGACTGGCCTCCAATTATTTGCAGAACTGGAATGGCAGGTGAGCCACCGAAGCAGCTGACCAAGGGCATATTGATTTGTGCTGGGCTCCTTGCTAATATCTGAGCCAGTCACACAAGAAGATAAAGGCCACAAAGAACTCGCCCACAGCAGTCTGTCCTGATTAAGCCTCCCACGGTCAAATCCACAAGTTTCCCTGTTGATCAGCCAACTCTGCCCTTTCCAACCCAAGCCTGACCATCACTCACAGAGGGTAGTCATGGTTCAGAACACGAGATGTGGAGTCAGGCGGCCCTAGGTTCCGGTCCAGGGATTACTGAGTCAAAGAGTATTTGCATATTTACCATTGAGAGAAGTTGACAAACTGCCTTCCAAAAAGATCACACACATTTATATTCCCACGAACAGTATAAGAAAGTGGCCATTCCCACACTTTCTCCATCTTCACCAATCTGTTTGACCAAAAGAGGAAAAAAAAGCTATCCTATAGTGCTTGCATTTCTTTCATGATCATCTTTTCATATTTTTTGGTGATTTTAATTTCTTCTGTAAATTGCCTGTCCACATCTTTTGTTTGTCCATTTTTAAATTTGGGAAATAATCTTTTTGTTATTTATTTGTAGTGGCTTATTACATATTGTGGACTTCAACTTTGTAT
Organism: Pan troglodytes; assembly: GCF_028858775.2. NCBI lineage: Eukaryota > Metazoa > Chordata > Mammalia > Primates > Hominidae > Pan > Pan troglodytes. The sequence continues at coordinate 10,468,141 of NC_072409.2, read as the reverse complement.
ATGTTAAAGTATTGCTTCTACTTATTATCTTTGTTTTTTGAGATGGAGTTTTCCTCTTACCCAGGCTGGAGTGCAGTGGTGTGATCTCACTGCAGCCTCTGCCTCCTGGGTTCAAGTGATTCTCCTGCCTCAGCCTCATGAGTACCACCCGCCACCACGCCTGGCTAGTTTTTGTATTTTTAGTAGAGATGGGGTTTCACCATGTTGGCCAGGCTGGTCTCGAACTCCTGGCCTCAAATGATCTGCCCGCCTCGGCCTCCCAAAGTGCTGGGATTACAGGCGTGAGCCACCGCACCTGGCTGCTTCCACTTAGTTATCTTTAGGCTTTGTTTATTTTTTATTTTATTTTTTAGAGACAGGGTCCTACTCTGTCACCCAGGCTGGAGTCCAGTGGTGCGATCATAGTTCACTGTAACCTTGAACTTCTGGGCTCAAGCAATCCACCTGCCTCAGCCTCCTGAGTAGCTATGACCACAGGTGTGTGCCACCACACCTAGCTAATTTTTTGTTTTTTGTAGAGATAGAGTCTCATTATATTGCGCGGGCTGGTCTCAAACTCCTGGCCTCCAGCAATCCTCCCACCTCAGCCTCCCAAAGTACTGGGATTACAGGCGTGTGTCACCTTTCCCGGACTCTAGACTTGGTTTATGGTGTCTTTTTGCCCCATAGAAGCCTCTTACGAAGCCCCAGCTAAGAGAGGGGAGTCAATCTACTTCAGTGGAAAGAATTCTAGATTGAGAGTCAGGAGGAAGACCTGTGTACCTCCATGGGCTAGACCAGCACTGTCCAAAGAACTTTCTGCAGTGACAGACATGCCCCATATCTGCACTCTCCAATTTGATAACCAGTAGCCGCATGTGGCTATTGAGCACTTGAAATGTGCCTGGTGTGACTGAGAAACTGAATTCTAAATTTCATTTAATTCGAATTTTAAATTCAAGTAGCCACACATGGCCAATGACTATTGGGCAGCACATGTGTAGATGGCCTACATTTCTGAGCAAGCTGCAATACCTAGTTGTTATTAGGGGATGAAGAGTCCCTGTGTGGCTTGGGTCAGGCACTCCATTTCTCTGGGCCTCAGTTTCCCCATTTGTTCAGTGAGGTTCACAACAGCCCCTGCTTCCTGAGGTTCTTCTACAAATTTGGTTTGTGGGTTGTGTGTGAAGGTCCAGGCCCTGTACTTGACCCAACACCGCAAAATCAGGCCACATTCCCAGGTTGAAACATGAGAGTATGTTGGCCCTGTTTACACTGTGTACAGAGACCCCTGGATGGCTTTCTCCAGAGCTACCCTCCTTCAGCTGGGAGGCCAGCTTTCCCTTCCTAATCCAGCTCCAGCAGGCCTCAGCCTGGGACTCCATATCGCTGACAGGGCAACGTCCAAACTCTCCAGCCTGTGTTCTGGCCTCTGAGAGCTGGCCCTGCCCTGGCATTACTGTCGTTCCTACAATATGCAGGTCAGCCCAGCAGCCTCCCCAGCCTTACCCTGTGTCTGCCTCCTACCCCAGCCTTCTAAGGTCTGCTGAGCCACTTCATTCACTCACTTCATTCATTCATTTTTCATTCACAGGTGTTTATCCGACCATCTGCTCTGGGACTGGGGCTACAATGAGGGATACATGGATGTGGCCCAAATGATAACTGCTGTGATACACCTAGTTAGGGTGGTGGGGGCTGGGGTTCAGGGAGCAATGGGAACACAGAGAAGGTCTGCCTGGGGTGGGTGGTCAGGGCAGGCTTCCCTCAGGAAGTGACATGTAAGCCCAAGCCTGATGAGTGGATAGAAGCAGCCAGGAGAGCAGGGAGCCGCTGGAGAAGACAGTCCGAGTCGACCTGCAGCAGAAGACAGAGGGTCCCATGATCTGCAGAGGCATGAGCAAAGCTGGAAATGAAACAGGCCCAATTCCACTAGAGGGGCTTCTCGGCCATATGAAGGTGTTGAGGCCACGTGAGGTGGCTGGTGCCTATAATCCCAATGCTTTAAGAGGCTGGAGCAGGAGGATCGCTTGCACCCAGGAGTTTGAGGCTGCAGTCAGCCACTGCACTCCAACCTGGGCAACAAAGTGAGATCCCATCTCTTAAAAAAAAAAAAAAAAGGCTGGGCACGGTGGCTCATGCCTGTAATCCCAGCACTTTGGGAGGCCAAGGCGGGTGGATCACCTGAGGTCAGGGGTTTGAGACCAGCCTGGCCAACATGGCGAAAACCCGTCTCTACTAAAAATACAAAAATTAGCTGGGAGTGGTGGCGGGTGCCTGTAATCCCAGCCGCTTGGGAAGCTGAGGCAGGAGAATCGCTTGAATCTGGGAGCCGGAGGTTGCACTGAGCCGAGATTGTGCCACTGCACTCCAGCCTGGGTGACAGAGTGAGACTCCATAAAAAAAAAAAAAAAAAAAAATTAGCCGGGTGTGGTGGTGGACACCTGTAATCCCAGCTACTTGGGAGGGAGGCTGAGGCAGGAGAATCACTTGAACCTGGGAGGCAGAGGTTGCAGTGAGCCGAGATTGCACCATTGCACTCCAGCCTGGGCAACAAGAGTGAAACTCCACCTCAAAAAAAAAAAAAGGATGTGTCCTTTAGTCCTTTATCCTGAAGGTAATGGGGAGCCATGGAAGGTGTTGAAGGATGATGTGATTACTCCAGGGGTCAGCTCCCCACATAGCCTTTGTCTCCCCCTGGAATTCAGGAATTTAGCCCCCTTTACATTTCCTTTCTCCACCTGCCACCTAGGTTTCAAAATACTTTAGTGCACACAGTTCCCAGGAACTTTCTCCCACCTGTAGTGCCCTAGGTTCAAACTGCATGCAGCCCTGCCACACCTTGGCCCTATCACTTCAAGCAAGTCATGAACCTCTTTCACCCTTCACCCTTCAGTGTCCTCACCCGTAAAATGGAGATAATGATACCTTCTCTGCACAGTTACATATGTTATGAGGGAACATTGCATGCCACAGAGCCATCAGGAAATGGAGTCTAGTTGAATTCCTTCTGTGCACGGTCAACCAAAGCCATGAAGGGGGCCTGAGGGGCTTCCCAAAGGGCAAGCAGAAGTCTCATTCCTGGGAAGTGTCCTTGGGCCAGCTGGCCCCAATGGGAGTGGAGGGAAGCATTTCTGAGGCCTTTCTTGGGCAGCCTGACCATGTGCTAGGTACCTCAAAGCAGATCCCCCAAACCTAGAGTCGGACTTCTGCACCTTCTCAGAGCCCCCACCCAGCAGGCCAGGAGTCGGCAGGCTGGTGTGGGGCTTACATAACCTGGCAGGAGTCCCACACCTTTCACCCAGTGATCAGGGCTGTGTTTACCCAGAAGAGGAGTTGCCGGGTCACTTCCCTGTCCTCTTAGGTACCTGCTCACAACACAGCCCTTTAGCCTTTGCTGAGCTCTGCTTATTTTCTGAGTTCTTAGTCATAGTCCCTGGCGTTACTGTTGGCAACGGCTATTGTTTTGTTTTGTTTTTTATTGATATATCATAGCAGGTGGTGTTTGATACATGTATACACCGTGTACTGATCAAATTGGGATAATTGAGAAATCCATCACCTCAAACATTTATCATTTCTTTGTGTTGAGAACATTACAATTCTTCTAGCTATTTTGAAACATATAATAAATGTCAACCGTAGTTGCTCTACTGTACTATTGAATACTAGAACTTATTTCTTTTGCTTTTTTTTTTTTTTTTTTAAAGACACGGTTTCACTTCCATCACCCTGGCTGGAGTGCAATGGCATGATCTCGACTCACTGAAGCCTCCACCTCCCAGGCTCAAGCAATTCTCCTGCCTCAGCCTCCTGAGTAGATGGGACTACAGGCACATGCCACCACACCTGGCTAATATTTGTATTTTTAGTAGAGACAGGGTTTCACCATGTTGGCCAGGCTGTTCTTGAACTCTTGAGCTCAAGTGATCCACCTGCCTCGGCCTCCCAAAGTACTGGGACTACAGGCATGAGGCACAGCACCTGGTGAATTTATATCTTCTATCTAACTGTATTTCTGTACCCATTAACCAACTTCCTTCTTTTAATTCCCCCCGACACACCCCACAACAGCTATTTTTTTCAATGTGAAAGTATCAGTAGTGGCATTTAGTGGTGAGGCGCTGGAGAGTAGTAGGAGACAGACGGAGCAGCAGGGACTGGAGATCTGAACAGAGTGTGCGTCCCAGCCTCCTCCAGCTGTTAGCTCTGGGACCTGGAGCCAGTTGCTTGAAGTCTCTGAGCCTCAGTTTTTACAGCTGAAAAGTGGGGTTAGTGGCCATGCTGTCATGAGGAGTAATGTATACAAAAGGCTCCTGAATTACTTGGCAGCTGGCCCTGCTCATCAAATGTTGGCCTTTTTTATTTTTATTTTTTGAGATGGAGTCTTGCTCTGTTGCCCAGGCTAGAGTACAATGGTGTGAGGCTCACTGCAACCTCTGCCACCTGGGTTCAAGCAATTCTCCTGCCTCAGCCTCCTGAGTACCTGGGATTATAGGCATGTGCCACCACACCCGGCTAATTTTTGTATTTTTAGTAGAGACAAGGTTTCACCATTTTGGCCAGGGTGGTCTTGAACTCCTGATCTCAGGTGATCCGCCTGTCTTGGCCTCCCAAAGTGCTGGGATTACAGGCGTGAGCCACCGCGCCCGGCCTGTTGTTGTTTTTTTACATGGAGTCTCACTCTGTCGCCCAGGCTGGAGTGCAGTGTTGTGATCTTGGCTCACCTCAACCTCTGCTGCCCGGGTTCAAGCAATTCTCCTGCCTCAGCCTCCCTAGTAGCTGGGATTACAAGCACCCGCCACCACGCCCAGCTAATTTTTGTATTTTTAGTAGAGAGGGGGTTTCACCATCTTGGCCAGGCTGATCTTGAACTCCTGATCACCCGCCTCAGCCTCCCAAAGTGCTGGGATTACAGGCATGAGCCACCGCAACCGGCCTCACAGGGTTCTTCTGAGTCATGAGTGAATGGATATTGTAAAGTACTTAGAATAGTACTTGTTTGCTTCAACAAAAACTGAGTGCCCGCTCCGTGCCAGGCACTGTTGCAGACACTGGGGATATAAGCGTGAACAACAGCCCTGAGGTTTTGTTGGTGAGGGGAAGAGAAATAAATCTACACGTTAGCACTTGAGTGATACAGCCGCAAAGCAGAGTAGTCAGCGTTGACTATTCTCATGCTCAGGGATTGATGCTCCTGATTCTTGATGCTCAGGGTCTGGCTCTGTCACCCAGGCTGGGGTGCAATGGCACCATCTCAGCCCACTGCAACCTCCACCTCCCACGTTCAAGAGAGTCTCCTGCCTCAGCCTCCCAAGTAGCTGGGATTATAGGCGTGTACCACCATGTCTGGCTAATTTTTGTATTTAGTAGAGACAGGGTTTCACCATGTTGGCCAGGCTGGTCTCGAACTCCTGACCTCAGGTGATCCACCTGCCTCAGCCTCCCAAACTGCTGGGATTACAAGGTGTGAGCCACTACACCTGGCCCTGATTCTTTTTTTCTAAACAACTATAACAGCTTCTGTGTGTCGATCTCACTATGGGAGCCATGCCCTAGACCAGCTGTGCTCCTAAGATCTCATCAGATGCCAATCACATCCTCCCCGTGGTACCATCACCATCCTCACTTCACAGTTGAAGAAATAAAGGCCCCCAACCCAGGGCCTGGCACATTACAGGGACCAGGAAGCAATTGTTAGATAAATGAGCAAACTAATGGACATCCGAATCCAATTGGCACTAACCCTTCCAGGGAGTAAGTGTTAAAGCAGGGGTCAGGAGGCTTTGCGCTCCTTGAGGGCAGCGAGCTCAGCCGTAGGTGCTTGTGGCTTCACTCTCAGACTACACTGTTGCCACTGTCCCCTCCGCTTCCTCCTACTCACCATCATCACAACTAGCATGTTACTGAATACCTACCTAATACACACCCCTGGCATTAATCTAAGGTTTTCTGCATATGAACTTTTAAAATCCTCACAACAATCTCATGAGTTATGTCCCATTTCACAGGTGAGGAGACTGAGGCATAAAGAGGCAACATCATGCTCAGGGTGACGAGGGTAGTAAATGATGGAGCTGATTTCAAATCCAGACAATTTGGATCCTGAGCCTGAACTCTTAACCACCGTGTTATCAAGATATTCTTCTCTCTCTCTCTCTCTCTTTTTTTTTTTTTTTTTTTTTTTGAGACAGAGTCTTGCTCTGTCACCCAGGCTGGAGTGCACTGGCCTGATCTTGGCTCACTGCAACCTCCGCCTCCCGGGTTCAAGTGATTCTCCTGCCTCAGCCTCCCGACTAGCTGGGATTACAGATGTGTGCCGCCACAACCAGCTAATTTTTGTATTTGTATTTTTTTATTTATTTTTATTTATTTATTTTTTTGAGACGGAGTCTCACTCTGTCACACAGGCTGGAGTGCAGTGGCGCGATCTCGGCTCACTGCAATCTCCGCCTCCCAGGTTCAAGTAATTTTCCTGCCTCAGCCTCCCAAATAGCTGGGATTACAGGCGCATGCCACCATGCCAGCTAATTTTTTGTATTTTTAGTAGAGACAGGGTTTCACCATGTTAGCCAGGATGGTCTTGATCTCCTTACCTCATGATCTGCCTGTCTCAGCCTCCCAAAGTGCTGGGATTACAGGTATGAGCCACCGCGCCAGGCCAATTTTTGTATTTTTAATAGAGATGGGGTTTTGCCTTGTTGGCCAGGCTGGTCTTGAACTCCTGACCTCAGGTGATCCACCCGCCTTGGCCTCTCAAAGTGCTCGGATTACAGGCGTGAGCCACTGCACCTAGCCAAGACATTCTTCTCTTTTTATCACTGCTTCTCTGGTTTTAAAAATCAGCTGGGTGTGGTGGCTCACACCTGTAATCCCAGCACTTTGGGAGGCTGAGGTGGGTGGATAACCTGAGGTCAGGAGTTTAAGACCAGCTTGCCCAACATGGTGAAATCCCATCTCTATTAAAAATAAAAAATGAACCGGGTGTGGTGGCAGGTGCCTGTAATCCCAGCTACTTGGGAGGCTGAGGCAGAAGAATCTCTTAAACCCAGAGGCGGAGGTTGCAGTGAGCCGAGATTGTGCCATTGCACTCCAGCCTGGGCAACAGAGCAAGACTCCATCTCAAAAATAAAAATAGCACATATTCCACAATGAAATGAAACTAGAAATCAATAGCCGAAGAAAAACTGGAAAATTCACATAAACAACACACTATTGTTTTTTTGTTTTTTTTTTTGAGCCACCATGCCAGGCCAACAACACACTCTTTTTTTTTTTTTTTGAGACGGGGTCACGCTCTGTCGCCTAGGCTGGAGTGCAGTGGCACGATCTCGGCTCACTGCAACCTCCGCCTCCCGGGTTCACACCATTCTCCTGCCTCAGCCTCCTGAGCAGCTGGGACTACAGGCACCCACCACCGCACTCGGCTAATTTTTTTGTATTTTTAGTAGAGACGGGGTTTCGCCATGGTCTCGATCTCCTGACCTCATGATCTGCCCCCTTCGGCCTCCCAAAGTGCTGGGATTACAGGCATGAGCCACTGCGCCCGGCCAACAACACACTCTTAAACAACCAATGGGTCAAAGAAGAAATCACAAGGGGCTGGGCATGGTGGTTCACACCTGTAATCCCATCACTTTGGGAGGCTGAGACAGGGGGATCACGAGGTCAGGAGATCAAGACCATCCTGGCTAACAGGGTGAAACCCCGTCTCTACTGAAAATACAAAAATCAGCTGGACATAGTGGTGCACGCCTGTAGTCCCAGCTAACTGGGAGGCTGAGGCAGGAGAATCGCTTGAACCTGGGAGGTGGAGGTTGCAGTGAGCCAAGATTGCACCACTGCACTCTAGCCTGGGTGGCAGAGCAAGACTCCGTCTCAAAAAACAAAACAAAACAAAAAAAGCGGGGGCGGGGGGTGAGGGGCGCGGAAATTAGGAAATATATTGAGACAAATGAAAATGAAAACACAACATATCCAAACATATGGGATGCAGCTCAGACAGTAGTAAGAGGGAAGATTACAGCAATAAACATTTACATTAAAAAGAAGAAAACATGGCCAGGTGCAGTGGCTCACGCCTGTAATCCCTGCACTTTGGGAGGCCGAGACGGGAGGATCACGAGGTCAGGAGATCGAGACCATCCTGGCTAACACAGTGAAACCCTGTCTCTACTAAAAATACGAAAAAAAATTAGCCGGGTGTGGTGGTGGGCGCCTGTAGTCCCAGCTACTCGGGAGGCTGAGGCAGGAGAATGGCGTGAACCCGGGAGGCGGAGCTTGCAGTGAGCCGAGATGTGCCATTGCACTCCAGCCTGGGGGATAAGAGCGAAACTCTGTCAAAAAAAAAAAGAAAAAGAAAAAATTACCTGTGCATGGTGGCACACACTCCCCCGTGGTTCCAGCTACTGGAGAAGTTCTAGCTACTGGAGAGGATCGCCTAAGACCAGGAGGTCGAGGCTGCAGTGAGCCGTGATCCCACCACTGCATTCTAGCCTGGGCAACAGCTTCCCAAGAAGAAAAAAGATCTCAAATCAAAAGTACTACACTCTCATCATTGTAAAATTCAAGCATTGCAAAATTTTATACTATAGAAAGAGAAAGTTTAAAAAGTGAGGCCAGGCGCAGTGGCTCACGCCTGTAATTCCAACACTTTGGGAGGCAGAGGCGGGTGGATCACGAAGTCAGGAGATCAAGACGATCCTGGCTAACACGGTGAAACCCCGTCTCTACTAAAAATACCAAAAAAATTAGCCAGGCATGGTGGCGGGCGCCTGTAGTCCCAGCTACTCGAGAGGCTGAGGCAGGAGAACGGCGTGAACCCGGAAGGCGGAGCTTATAGTGAGCCAAGATCGCGCCACTGCGCTCCAGCGTGGGCAACAGAATGAATGAGACTCCGCCTCAAAAAAAAAAAAAAAAGTGAAAGTCCTCTGTAATGCTCCTTCCCAGAGAACCTTTGTCAACAGTGTCAGATGGTTTTTTTTCAAAGCTTGCAGTGATATTTTCTTTTTTTCCTTGAATTCTTTTATTGTGGCAAAATATACATAACATAAAATTACATCTTAACCATTTTTAAGTATATAGGTCAGGAGTATTAAATGTATTCATAATGGTATGCAACCATCACCAATATCCATCCCTATAACGTTTTTAATTATGCAAAACTGAAACTTTGAACCCATTAAACACTCCCCATTTCCCCTTCCCCCAAGCCCTAGCAACCACCATTCTACTTTCTGTCTTTATGATTTTGACAGCTCTAAGTAGTTTATATCAGTGGAATCGTACAGTATCTATCTTTTTTTTTTTTTTTTTGAGACAGAGTCCTGCTCTGTTGCCCAGGCTGGAGTGCAGTGGCAAGGTCTTGGCTCACTGCAACTCCCACCTCTCAGCTCAAGCGATTCTCCTGTCTCCCCCTCCTGAGTAGCTGGGAATACAGGTGCCCACCACCACGCCCAGCTAATTTTTGTATTTTTAGTAGAGATGGGGTTTCATCATGTTACCCAGGCTGGTCTTGAACTCCTAACCTCAAGTGATCCACCTGCCTCGGCCTCCCAAAGTGCTGGAATTACATGTGTGAGCCACCACGACCGGCCCTATCTTTTTGTGACTGGCTTATTTCACGTAGCCTAATGTCTTCAGCGTTCATCCATGTTGTAGTATGTATCAGAATTTCCTTCCTTTTTACGGCTGCATAATATTCCATTGTTTGTATATACGACATTTATCTGTTCATCTGTTGATGGACACTTGGGTTGCTTCCATGTTTTAGCAACTGTGAATACTGTTGCCATGAACATGGGTGTATGATATCCCACTCTCAATCATTTTGTAAATCCAGAAGCAGAATTGTTGGATCATATAGTAATTCTATTTTTAATTTTTTGAGGAACTGCCATAATGTTTTCCACAGTGGCTGCACCATGTTACATTCCTACCACCCATGTAGAAAGGTTCAAATTTCTTCTCCTTTCCAGTACTCATTAGTGGTGTGATCTCTGCTCACTGCCTCCCGGGTTCAAGCAATTCTCGTGTCTCAGCCTCCCAAGTAGCTGGGATTACAGGCACCTGCCACCACAGCTGGCTAATTTTTGTGTCTTTAGTAGAGACCAGGTTTCACCATGTTGGCCAGGCTGGTCTCAAGCTCCTGATCTCAAGTGATTTGGCCACCTCAGCCTCCCAAAGTGCTGGGATTACAGGTGTGAGCCACTGCGCCCAGCCTGTTTTTTTTTTTTTTTAATAGTAACCATCCTAATGAGTGTGAAATGATATCTCATTGTAGTTTTGATTTGCATTCCCCTAACAATTAGTGATATTGAGAATCTTTGGAGAATAGTCTTTTTTTTTTTTTTTTTTTTTTGAGACAAGGTCTTGCTGTGTCACCCAGGCTGTAGTGCAGTGGCATGATCACGGGTCACTGCAGCCTTGACTTCCCGGGCTCAAGCGATCCTCCCACCTCAGCCTCCCAAGTAGCCACCACACCCAGCTTATTTTTTTTTTGTATTTTTTTTGTAGAGATGGGGTCTCATCTTACTGCCCAGGCTGATCTCAAACTCCTGAACTCAAGCAATCCTCCCAGCTCAGCCTCCCAAAGTGCTGGGATTATAGGTGTGAGGCACGTCGCCTGGCTCCTTTTTCCATTTTTGAATCAGGTTATTTGTTTTTTGCTGTTAAGTTTTAGGAGTTCTTTATATATTCCGGGTATTAATCCCTTTTCAGATATATGATTTGTAAATATTTTCTACCATCTGTGGATTGCCTATTTAATCCATTGATATTGTCTTTGTATGCACGAAATTTTTTAACGTCCATAAAGTTCAATTTGTCTATTTTTGTTGTTGTTGCCTGTGACTTTGATGTCATAGCAAAGAAATTATTGCCAAACCCAGTGGTGTCAAGCTATTACCACATAGTTTTAGATCTTACATTTAGGTCTTTGACCCATTTTGAGTTAATTTTTATACGGTATACAGTATTGAGTAAAGCTCCAAGTTCATTCTTTTGCACCACCATTTGTTGAAAAGACCGTTCTTGGGCGTGGTGGCTCACACCTGTAATCCCAGCACTTTGGGAGGCCGAGGCAGGTGGATTACCTGAGGTCAGGCATTTGAGACCAGCCTGGCCAACATGGTGAAACCCCGTCTCTACTAAAAATACAAAACTTGGGCCGGGCATGGTGGCTCATGCCTGTGATCCCAGCACTTTGGGAAGCTGAGGCAGGCAGATTGCCTGAGCTCAGGAGTTCGTGATCAGCCCGGGCAACACGGTGAAACCCCGTCTCTACTAAAATACAAAAAATTAGCTAGGCATGGCGGTGTGTGCCTGTAGTCCAGGCTACTTGGGGAGGCTGAGGCTGGAGAATTACTTGAACCCGGGAGGCGGAGGTTGTAGTGAGCTGAGATCACGTCACTGCACTCCAGCCTGGCGACAGAGAAAGACTCCATCTCAAAAAAAAAAAAAAAGCCAGGTATGGTGGTGGGCGCCTGTAATCCCAGCTACTCAGAAGGCTGAGGCAGGAGAATTGCTTGAACCCAGGAGGCAGAGATTGCAGTGAGCTGAGGTCATGCCATTGCAACTCTAGCCTGGGCAACAAGAGCGAAACTCCGTCTCAAAATAAATAAATTAATTAATTACATTAATTAAATAAAACAAAATAAAATAAAAAGAAAAGATCGTTTTTTCCCCATTGAATTATCCTGGTACCATTGTCAAAAATCATTTGACCATATATGCAAGGGTTTATTTCCGGGCTCCCTATGTTCTATTCCATGAGTCTATGTGTCTGTCTTTATGTCAGTACCACATTGTTTTGATTACTGTAGCTTTGTAGTAAGTTTTGAAACCAGGAAGTATGAGTCCTCCAGCTTAGTTCTTCTTTTTCTAGATTGTTTTGGCTATTCAGGGTCCCTTGAGATTCCATGCAAATTTTAGGACAGAATTTTCTACTTTTGCAAAAATGTCATTGAGATTTTAACAGGGATTGCACTGAATCTGTACATCACTTTGGAGAGCATAAACATTTTAACAATATTGGGTCTTTCAGGACAGGTGCAGTGGTTCATGCTTGTAATTGTACTACTTTGGAAGGCCAAAGTGGAGGATTGCTTGAGCTCAGAAATTCAAGACCAGCCTGGGCAACGTAGGGAGACTATCATCTCTACAATTAAAAATAAATTAAGTCTTTCAATCTATGATCATGAGATATGTTTCCATTTATTTATGCCTTCTTTAATTTCTTTTTTTTTTTTTTGGGGGGGGACAGAGTCTTGCTTTTTTGCCTAGGCCGGAGTGCAGTGGCACTATCTCGGCTCACTGCAAGCTCCGCCTCCCGGATTCATGCCATTCTCCTGCCTCAGCCTCCCAAGTAGCTGGGACTACAGGCGCCTGCCACCACGCCCAGCTAATTTTTTGTATTTTTAGTAGAGACGGGGTTTCACTGTGTTAGCCAGGATGGTCTCGATCTCCTGACCTCGTGATCCGCCTGCCTTGGCCTCCCAAAGTGCTGGGATTACAGGCGTGAGCCACTGCGCCCAGCCGCCTTCTTTAATTTCTTTCAGCAATGCTTTGTAGTCTTCACTGGACAGTCTCAACACCTTGGTTAATTCCTAAGCATTTTATTCTTTTTCTTTTTTCCTTTTTTCTTTCTTTTCTTTTTTTTTTTTTTTTTTGAGATGGAATTTCGCTCTTGTTGCCCGGGCTGGAGTGCAATGGCGTAATCTTGGCTCACCACAACCTCTGCCTCCCGGGTTCAAGAGATTCTCCTACCTCAGCCTCCTGAGTAGCTGGGATTATAGGCATGCGCCACCATGCCTGTCTAATTTTCTGTTGTTTTTTTTTTTAGTAGAGGTGGGGTTTCTCCACATTGGTCAGGCTGGTCTTTAACTCCCAACCTCAGGTGATCCACCCACCTCTGCCTCCCAAAGTTCTGGGATTACAGGCGTGAGCCACCACACCTGGCATTTCTTTTCTTCTTTTTCTTTTCTTTTTTTTTTTTGAGATGGAGTTTCACTCTTGTCACCCAGTGGGGAGTGCAATGGCACGACCTCTGCTCACTGCAACCTCTGACTCCTGAGTTCAACTGATTCTCCTGTCTCAGCCTCTTGAGTAGCTGGGATTGTAGGTGCCTGCTAGCACACCCAGCTAATTTTTGTATTTTCAGTAAAGACAGGATTTCACCACGTTAGCCAGGCCGGTTTCAAACTCCTGACCTCAGGTGATCCACCCACCTTGGCCTCCCAAAGTGCTGGGATTACAGGCGAGAGCCACTGCACCCAACCGATTTTATTATTTTTGATGCCATTATAAATATAATTGTTTTTATAATTTCCTTTTGAGATTGTTCGTTGTTAATGTGTGGAAATGCCGCTGATTTTTGTCGTTTGGTTTTTTTTTTTAAATGGGATAATATGATACGTTTTGTTTTATTTTACCTGCTAGTGAGCTTGCAGGCTGCTGCTTGTGGAACATTGTCTTCATGGCTGCATGGGTCTGTGGTGAAGACATCCACACTGGATTTAGCCAGTTCCATCAGGATATGTTTGGGTGTTTGCAGTTTTTTACCATTTCAAGCCACACTGCAGTAAGCACCCTTGTAAATGCTCCCTATGCACTGCTGGGAGGGTCTTGGGCTAATTGCCAGTAGTAGAGCTGCTGGGACACAGGGCAAGAACATTTTTAATGTTCCCTACAGGAAGGTAAAGCCAGCTTTTCCTAGAGGGTAGAAGACCGTTGGTCCTGTACCCCCATTATTGGTGCGGCTGTCTTTGCTCAGCTGATCAATATGACCCCATTTGTTCTGAGCAGTGCCTGACCCATGAGAGCTGCCCAGACGTTCATAGTGACAGTCCTGCTGCTGCCAGCAGGGACTGGAAATTGACCATCTTGTCAGGAAGATTCATCAGGTGGCTAAAGACGAAGAACTAAAAAAACCCCATGTTTGCCTTTTAACTCATTTAGGCAAGCCAGGAATGTCCAAAACTAGCCCTCGGCCAGAGCTGTCCTGCAAAACCGCCAGGGCCTTCCCTTCAAGGAGCGCACTGCCCCAGCCAGCCTCTGATTAGCATCTCTACACATGGATAGCCCGGCCGGCTGAATTCCCTTCCAGAATGCAGCCAACAGCCTTTTCCCCTGAATCATCGTGACTCCTGCAAACCGGCACTAAAGTGATTAACTTCCTTCTGGGCCACCTGGTAGCAAACGTCTCTGGGACACATCCACAGTTTTGTCCTGCTGCCACCTCAAAGAGAGCTGTGAGGCCGGGCGTGGTGGCTCACTCCTGTATTCCCAGCAATCTGGGAGGTGGAGGCGGGTGGATCACCTGAGGTCAGGAGTTCAAGACGAGCCTGGCCAACATGGTGAGACTCCATCTCTACAAAAATATAAAAATTAGCCGGGCATAATGGTGGGTGCCCGTAATCCCAGCTACTCAGGAGGCTGAGGCGGGAGAATCGCTTGAACTAGGGAGGCGGGTGTTGAAATGAGCCGAGATGGTGCCATCTCTAGCCAGGGAAATAGAGCAAGACTCCATCTCAAAAAAAAAAAAGAGAGAGAGAGCTGCGAGTATTCCTCAATGATAGCTGGTAGGAAGTGGTACAGGGTCACAGAGAGAGTGGCCAGACCCCTGGAGACCAGGGCAGGGTCCTTATCGTGCCCCGGTGACTCGGCAGAGCACTTACCTAATCTGGGGTGTGCTGGACATGTTGTTCCCTCTCACCTGCACCTCTTTCTGCTGCACACCCTGCCCCCACTGCTTTGCCTGGTCTACTCCTTGTCACTGTTTTCTTTTCTTTTTCTTTCTTTTTTTTTTTTTTTTTTTTTTTTGAGACAGAGTCTCGCTCTGTTGCCCAGGCTGGAGTACAATGGTGTGATCTCGGCTCACTGCAACCTCCGCCTCATGGGCTCAAGAGATTCTCCTGCCTCAGCCTCCTGAGTAGCTGGGACTATAGGCGCATGCCACCATGCCTGGCTAATTTTTGTATTTTTAGTAGAGACTGGGTTTAGCCATGTTGGCCAGGCTGGTCTGGAACTCCTCACCTCAGGTGATCCACCCACCTCAGCCTCCCAAAGTGCTGGGATTACAGGCATGAGCCACCGCGCCCGACCCTCCTTGTCACTCTTTAGACTTCAGCATTGGTGTCATTTCTGCAGGGAAGCTCTCCCTGACCCCTCCAGAGAAGAATGGTCCCTTTCTAGATACTCTTAGGGTACTAAGCTTGCAGCACTTAAAACAACGACAGCTCATTGTTGGGCCATTGCTATTTATGTCTATCTCCCCTCAGGCAGTGAGGTCACAGTTGTAGAATCTGTGTCCTGGTCTGCATCCCAGTACCTGGAAAGTGTCAGGCACATGCATCAAGCACATGTCAGTGTCTGGCAGACGGTGTAGCTCAGTGGATATGAGCATGAGGTCAGGGCCAGGCTGCCCAGGTTTGACTCCAGCCTCTATCAATACGGGCAAGTTACTGAATTTCTCTGCACTTTTCTTTTGCGCATCTGTAAAATGGGGATACTAGTACTTATCTGGGCCGGGTGTGGTGGCTCACACCTGTAATCCTAGCACTTTGGGAGGCCGAGGCAGGTGGATCACCTGAGATCAGGAGTTTGAGACCAGCCTGGCCAACATAGTGAAACCCCATCTCTACGAAAAATACAAAAATTAGCTGGTCACAGTGGCACGTGCCTGTAGTCCCAGCTACTTGGGAGGCTGAGGCAGGAGAATCGCTTGAACCTGGGAGGCCGAGGTTGCAGTGAGCCAAGATGGTGCCACTTCACTCCAGCCTGGGCGAAACAGCGAAACTCCGTCTCAAAAAAAAGATACTTATCTGATCATTAGGGTTGTTGGAGGGTTGCGTGAGTGAATATATGTGAGGTGCTAGGAATGGGTGCCTGGCCTGCAGAAAGTGCTGGATTAGTGCTCATGTTGGCATTAAGTGAACTGGTTATATGAGGGTCTCTAAGGATCCATGTATAGCAGGCCCTGGTGATTGCACCCAGCATAGGAGTTGCTTAGCCTGTCACAAGTATGTATGCTCTTTGCCGTGGTTGTTGTCATGTCGGTGTTGCTGCCATGGGCCTATAGTTCTAGTGATAGTGACAATATACCCCCAGAAGCTGATGGCTGCCCCACCGTTCACATTACTCTGGCTCGGCGGCTTGCCCTGAGTGTGTCCATCCACTCCTGCTCCTGCTGAAGAGAGCCTGGCCTTCCCCCACGTAACCGGTTCAGATTCCTCAGAGGACTTTTACCATCACCCTGTCGGGGCAGAGCTTTGCTGTTCTGGGGCAGGTGTCCTGGCAGGTGTCCTAGCAGCTGTCAGCAGAGACGTGTTACAGCACAGAATCTGGGTAAGGAACCATTCCCTGGGAGGAGGCTTGGACCAGGCTAGCTTTCCACGCCCAGGCCCCTCAGGACAGCTGCCACATAGGGAGGCACCATGTTGCTTGGGGGGCTTAACCACCTAATCAGATTTCCTCTGTTGGCAGAGTGTAGAGGACAGTCTTTGGGGAGCCACCCAGCCCACACCTGCTCCTCTGAGAACCCCTGAGAACTCCTTGGAAGGCAGCTTAGTAAAGTTGACCCCACACCATTGGCTGACTGGGTGCCACCTGACCCAAGATGGGCCAATCAGATTCTATCTAGAAATTTGTACTCAGAAGTGGTCTTAGGGTGGGCGCGGTGGCTCACGCCTGTAATCCCAGCACATTGGGAGGCCGAGGTGGGTGGGTCACCTGAGTTCAGGAGTTTGAGACCAGCCTGGCCAATACAGTGAAGCCCCGTCTCTACTAAAAATACAAAAATTAGCTGAGCATGTTGGTGGGTGCCTATAATCCCAGCTACTCAGGAGGCTGAGGCAGGAGAATCGCCTGAGCCTGGGAGGTGGAGGTTGCAGTGAGCAGAGATCCTGCCATTGCACTCCAGCCTGGGAGACAGAGAGAGACTCCATCTCAAAAAAAAAGAAAACTAGAAGTGGTCTTTGTTGACATCTGAACTACCCACTGGCGTGGCCATATGCCCAGGAAAGCAGAGAATGAAACAGCCCTTGGCACTAAGGACTCTGGAGGGTCCTGCTGGTTCCCAGGTCTTTATTTTGGTCCCTAGGGAGCTCTATAGAGCCTGCCCTCTCCACCAGCCGCCTCCTTTGTCCATATAATCAATTCCTGGGGCCGGATGTGGTGGCTCACACCTGTAATCCCAGCACTTTGGGAGGCCAAGGCAGGCAGATCACTTAAGATCAGGAGTTTGAGACCAACCTGGGCAACATGGTGAAACCCTGTCTCTACAAAATGTCCAAAAATTAGCTGGGCACGGTGGCATGCACCTGTGGTCACAGCTACTTGGGGAGGAGGCTAAGGCAGGAGAATCACTTGAGCTTGGGAGGTGGAGGTTGCAATGACCTGAGATCATGCCACTGCACTCCAGCCTGGATGACAGACGGAGACCCTGTCTCAAAAAATAAAATAGACTCATGCCAGCACTTTTTGTTTTTTGTTTTTTGACGGAGTTTTGCTCTGTTGCCTAGTCTGGAGTACAAAGGTGCAATCTCGGCTCGCTGCAACCTCCGCCTCCCGGGTTCAAGCAATTCTCCTGCCTCAGGCTTCCGAGTAGCTGGGATTACAGGCACCTGCCCTCACGCCAGGCTAATTTTTTTCTGCATTTTTAGTAGAGACTAGGTTTCATCATGTTGGCCAGGCTGGTCTCGAACTCCTGATCTCAGGTGATTCACCCACCTCGGCCTCCTAAAGTGCTAGGATTACAGGCGTGAGCCACCGCACCCAGCCAATCCCAGCACTTTGGGAGGCTGAGGCAGGCAGATTACCTGAGGCCAGGAATTCAAGACCAGCCTGGCCAATATGGTGAAACCCCCGTCCCTATTAAAAATACAAAAAATTAGCTGGGCATGGTGGCAGGCACCTGTATAGTCCCAGCTACTCGTGAGGCTGAGGTGGAAGAATCCCTTGAACCTGGGAAGTGGAGGTTGCAGTGAGCTGAGATCATACCACTGTACTCCAGCCTGAGCAACAGAGCAAGACTGTGTCTCAAAAAATTAATTAATTAATTAATTAAATTTAATAAATACATAAATAAATTACTCAACCACTCAAAGCTAACTGTGAGTGGGCTTCCACGCTCTTCCAAATGCACCATGCTGTGCATTTCCCCAAAATGCTGGCCCTGCCTCTGCAGAGGAAATGCTCCCGCCCCTGCGGCAGGCAGCACAGCCAGGGCCGGCACCAGTGGGTGATTTACTGGTCTAGCTGAGGCTGACCCTGAGCCTTCCGGGAAGCATCTGCACTGCGGCTCCCATCACTGCCCTGGGAGCCGCTGCACGCCTAGGGAAGAGCCCAGCTGCCACAGCACAGGAAGCCCTCGAGTCTGTGTCAACTCCCATCTCCGGCTGGACAGGACCAGCCAGGGAAGAGGAGCCTCCGTGAGGTCAGCAGGGACCAGGCTCTGCTCGGGGCACTTGTTTTCTTTTCCTCTTACAAAATGGAAATTGCTTTATTTATTATAAATATAAATGCAGATGTATGATTTTTTTAAAAAGCATCACGCAAATGCGGAAAACTTTAAAGAAAAAAGCCTACCTCACCTCCGATCCCATTACTCAGAAAACACATACACACACACTTCTGTTTCCCCAGAAAGGAAATCAAACTGTACATACAGAACCTGCTTTTGTTTTTTCTTTTGAGACAGGGTCTCACTCTGTCACCCAGGCTGGAGTGTGGTGGTTCAATCTTGGCTCACTGCAGCCTCTGCCTCCCAGGCTCAAGCGAACCTCATGCCTCAGCCTCCCAAGTAGCTGTACCACCATGCCCAGCTAATTTTTTTTTTTTTTTTTTTGGTAGAGACAGGGGTCTCACTATGCAGCCCAGGTTGGTCTCGAACTCCTGGGCTCCAGTGATCCTTCCGTCTCAGCCTCAAAGTGCTGGGATTACAGGTGTGAGCCACCTTGCCCGGCCAAATTTAGCTATTCTAATAGGTATGTAGATGTATTTCCTTTTGGCTTTAATTCTCATTTCCCTGATGACTAATGAAGTGGGGAATTTTCGTGTCCTTGTTCCAGGCTATCTCAGTATCTCATCAGTAAATGGAAATCTACCTTGAGATTTGTTGTGTTTGCTTCAGCAGCACATATACTAAAAATTGGAATGATACAGAGAAGATTAGCATTACAAAAAGATCTGTAATGACTGTGTAGTGCTACAACAGTGGATACAGCATTTTATTTTATTTTATATATATATTTTTTTTTGGGGGGGGGTGGTGGGGGGATGGAGTCTCACTCTGTTGCCCAGGCTGGAGTCCAGTGGCACAATCTCAGCTCACTGCAACCTCCACCTCCCAGGTTCAAGCGATTCTCCTGCCTCAGCCTCCCAAGTAGCTGGGACTACAGGCACGTGCCACTACGACCAGCTAATTTTTGTATTTTTCGTAGAGACGGGGTTTCACTATGTTGGCCAGGGTGGTCTCAGACTCCCGACCTCAGGTGATCCGCCTGCCTCAGCCTCCCAAAGTGCTGGGATTACAGGCGTGAGCCACAGCGCCTGGCTACAGCATTTTATTGAATCGAGGCCCTAGTGATGGACATCTTGGGTAGCTTGGATATTTTGCTTTCCACACGATGCTATGACACAAACCTAGCATGTACATTTCTGCGCTTTTGTCCATGGCTTCCTGTGGCACCGATGGGTAAAAGGGGTGCTCCTGTTTAAGGCTTTTGAGACTTATTGACTAATAGCTCCCCTGGAAACCTGCATCTCTGACAGCCCCATTGGCAGCATATGGGGAACAATTCCTGCTTCTAATTCAAGCAGAAACCTCCAGCACGATGGCTTGCAGGCTTTGAGGAAGTCTTTCAAGTGTGACCTCATGACTTTTGGCAAGAAGCCAGAAATAAGGGCAGATTGGCCACAGGATTCACTTGAAGTGGCCTTGGAAAACCATTACGATGGACTGGGGGAGGCGAGGCTGTTTCAGTGGGGAAGAAGGGGAAGCGCTGGGGTCAGGCCTGGGGGTGAGCCCAGCAACAGTTCATTCCTCACCCTGCAAGCCCGGCCCAGCCACTTGGCCTCTCTCACATGAGCTTTCTCAGATGTGGAGCAGAACAAATACTAACCCTCAAGCGTGTGAAAGCCCTTTACAAACTCAAAAACAACCCCCAAAGGTGTGTTGGTAGGACCTTTTGTTTCCTCCCCGGAAGCGTGGGCGGCATGCACTTCCTGGTTGTCTGTCTGAGAGCACCTGCCTGAAGAGGATGCTGAAGAGAGACAGAGCAGGCTCCGGTGAGGGAAGAGGGGAGGTGTGGCCAGCAGAACAAGGGTCTCCCCGCACTCCAGATCCTAATCCTATGATTATGCATGGAGGTGCCAGGTGACATGGCCAAGGATAAGGTAGCAGATGGAATGAAGGTTGCTAATCAGCCGACCTTCAAACAGGGAGATTATCCTGGATCATCTGGGGGCCCATTGTGATCACAAGGGTCCTTCAGTGTGGAGGAGGAGGTGGCAGGAGAGAGAACAGAGAGATGCAGTGTGAGGACTCAGCCCACCGTTGCTGGCTTTGAAGGTGGAGGAAGGGGCCACGAGCCAAGGAATGCAGGCAGCCTCTAGAGGCTGGGAAAGGAAGGAAACAGATTCTCCGGAAGGAGCCTCCAGAAGGAACGAAGCTCTGCTGTGGACACTTTGACTTTAGCCCTGTGAGACCCATGTCACACTTCCATCTTCCAGATCTGTAAGATAATGAAGTTATGTTTTCTTTTCCTTTTTTTTTTTTTTTGAAATGGAGTCACCCTCTGTCACTCAGGCTGGAATGCAGTGGCACGATCTTGGCTCACTGCAAACTCCACCTCCTGGGTTCAAGCGATTCTGCCTCAGCCTCTGGAGTAGCTGGGACTACATGCACCCGCCACCACGCCTGGCTAATTTTTGTATTTTTAGTAGAGATGAGGTTTCACGACTTTGGCCTGGCTGGTCTCAAACTCCTGGCCTCGAGTGATCTGCCTGCCTTGGCATCCCAAAGTGTTGGGATTACAGGTGTAAGCCACTGCACCAGGCCTTTAACTTACATTGTTTTAAGCCACTAAGTCTGTGGAAATTTGTTACAGCAGAGATAGGGAACTAACACAGGAAGACAGGCTGGCACCCTGGGCCTTAGGGACGCCTCCATTGGCGGCATTCCAGGTGAGGAAGGCACCAGGGATGTGTGAGAGCAGGGGCCCTTGTGTCCTCTGGCATCGCGGAGCAGTGCTCTTTGCTTTGGGTTAGGGTTCACATGAAGGGAGAGAGAAATAACCCCAAGCAGGGGCCTTGAATGCCAGGCCGGGGGCATGCTGGAGGCACTGGGGAGCCACCGAGGATTTCAGGCAGGTCAGAGAGGTGATGAGGACTTGCTTTTAGCAGTGGGGATGGGGTGAGGGAGCTCTGGGCCTGGAGTCAGAGCCCTGGGTTCAAGTTCCAGCACTGCCTCTCTGGTGACGTTGGGGGCATGTTGCAGATGCCCTCCAGATTTGCACTCCCTTTCCTGAAAACGGTCGGGCTAGTTCTGGGGTCCTTCCTAGTCAAGGAACATAGCTGGCCTGGCCTAGTCAGGCCCTTTTGGGATCCAAGGGAATTCTCTGACCTGACACCTAGAAGGTAGAGAAAGTAAGAAAATAATAATGATGATAATAATAGCAACATTTATTGAGCACTAACCATGGGTTAAGAACGTTCTGTGATACATCTCATTTAATCTCACCATTCTGTCAATGGCTCCCCAGTACTCTTCGTTTAAAGGTCAACGTCCCCATTGTGACCCATAAGGCCCCGTGGTATGGCCCTGCTGGTCACCTTCGGCCTCATCTCAGACCTCTCTCCTCTTCACTCTGCACTCAGCTTCTCAGTCCCAGAAAAGAATGACCCGCTCCTCCCATCTCAGGGCTTTGCACAAGCCCTCCTGCATCCGGGAATGCCGTCACCCTGGTCTCCACTGGCTCAGCCCCTCCATCCTCTGCTCTCAGCCCCACAGCCAGGTCATTGCCCTGCCCTCCCGCAAATCAGTTTCCTGTGTATGTACCTGACTCCATTTCAGATAACAAAGCCCTGCGTAGAAGTACTTCTGAGGCTGGGCGCGGTGGCTCAAGCCTGTAATCCCAACCCTTTGGGAGGCCGAGGCAGGCGGATCACAAGGTCAGGAGTTCGAGACCAGCCTGGCCAATATGGTGAAACCCCGTCTCTACCAAAAATACAAAAAATTAGCTGGGCATAGTGGTGGGCACCTGTAATCCCAGCTTCTCGGGAGGCTGAGGCAGGAGAATTGCTTGAACCCGGGAGGCCGAGGTTGCAGTGAGCCAGGATCATACCACTGCACTCCAGCCTGGGCAGCAGAGCGAGACTACATCTCAACGAAACAAAACAAAACAAAAAGAAGTACTTCTGAACTTCTGAGTATATATCTGTGTGATTACCTGTTTGGTCTCTACCTTCCCAAGCAGGTCATG
Source organism: Pan troglodytes (assembly GCF_028858775.2). Classification (NCBI taxonomy): domain Eukaryota; kingdom Metazoa; phylum Chordata; class Mammalia; order Primates; family Hominidae; genus Pan; species Pan troglodytes. Next base: position 10,445,681 of record NC_072409.2, on the reverse strand, counting down.
GGGACTGATAGGCTAGGATAGTGTTTGCTGAAAGAATAGGCGAGGCACGGTGGCTCATGCCTGTGATCCCAGCACTTTGGGAGGCTGAGGTGGGCAGATTGCTTGAGTTCAGGAATTTGAGACTAGCCTGGGTAACGTAGTGAAACCCCATCTCTACAAAAAATAAAAAAATTAGCTGGGAATGTGGTGGCATGTACCTGTAGTTCCAGCTACTTGGGAGGCTGAGGTGGGTGGATGGTTGAGCCCAAGAGGCAGAGGTTGCAGTGAACTGAAATTGTGCCACTGCACTCCAGGCTGGGTGACAAAGCAAAAAATAATAGTAATAACATCATAATAATTTTTTTTTAAAGAAAAAGCCAAGTACAGTAGCTCATGCCTGTAATCCCAGCACTTTGGGAGGCCAAGGCGGGCGGATCACTTGGGGTCAGGAGTTCGACACCAGCCTGGCCAACATGGTAAAACCCCGCCTTTATTAATAAAACAAAAATTAGCCAGGCGTGGTTGCACGCACCTGAAATTCCAGCTACTCAGGAGGCTGAGGCAGGAGAATCACTTGAACCCGGGAGGTAGAGGTTGCAGTGAGCCAAGATCGTGCCACTGCACTCCAGCCTGAGCAATAGAGTGAAACTGTGTCTCAGGAAAAAAAAAAAAAAAAAAAAGAATAAATAAATTATTAAATAAATACCTGTTTACTGAAGTAATAAACAATAAACAACAGAGCCCAACAGTTGGTTTGTTCTCATCCACATTTTTCTCAAAAGCAAAAATGGGCTCAGAGATCAGAGGTTTGTCCAGGGTTACCAGGTGAGGCTGGAGGGTCCCCCTCTTTACAGGAGGCAGGGGCTGGGCTGGGGCCCATCCGAGTCGAGGGTCACTGTGAGTGGAGGTCAAGGCTGGAGGAACTGGGCCCGTCTAGGGGGCAGGTCAGCTGGGGAAGCGCCTTAGAAAGGATGTGCTGAGCACAGCTGCCCAGGCAGAAGAGGAAGGAACCCAGGGCTCCTGTGGCTGCAGCCGATCTTCCCGAGTCTGGCCCCACCCCCGAACCCCGGCCATTCTGTAACACTTCCACACACTCCCTCTGGCCAATGTTGCTACTTAAATGGCTTTTCAAGGTGGGTCACACCAGGTACAGACAAGGGTTGAAGGCCAGGCCCACTTGCCCACTGCCCACAGAAGTATAAATCGGTCTGACCATTTTAGAGGATGGTTTGGCAATATCTGTGAAAACATGCAAAGTGCAAACCCTTTGACCCAGTAATTCCGCTTCTGGGAACTTATCCTAAAGAAACGCTAACGTCCATGAAATTGGCAATGTTATTCACACAGGGGGTTATTTACTGTAGCACTGTTTGTCATGGCAAAGAACTGGAAGCCACCTAATGTCCATCAGGAGGAAATGGATAAGTAAATTATGCTTGCAGTTCCCATGGAAAACTACAGTCATTCAAAACAATGAGCCTGTCTATATGAAATGCCAGAGGAGGATGTTCATGATATATATACGTATTGTTAAGATTTCTTAAAGTTGCAGAACAATATGTTTCAATTATCTATTGCTGAATTGCAAAGTACCCGGAAACTGGCCCTTCTTCAGCATCATGTGGCAGCAGGGGTCACTGATGCGGGTGCATTCAACTGGGAGTTTGGCTGGGGCTCGAACTTCCAAGTTGCCCTCTCATCCTCCAGCACCCATCTCCACATGGCCTTATCACTCCACAGTCCTGCCTGAGCCTCCTTCCAGCACGGGGGTTTGATCCCAAGAGTGAGTACTGTATTTCAAGAAAACAAGCCTCAAAGTGTAAACCCTTATTGAAACTCTGTTTGCAGCAGGCTTACTAGTGTCCCTTTGACCCAAGTTTATCACATGACCAGGCCCAAATTCAACATGTGACAACCTACATCAGGGCCTAGATGCTGGAGGCAAGATACACCAGGGCCATTATTAACAATCTAGTATAACATATGTAATAGAATCATATTTTATTAAGAAACCATGGCGGGTACAGTGGCTTATGCCTGTAATCCCAGCACTTTGGGAGGCCAAGGCGGGCGGATCACTTGAGGTCAGGAGTTCGAGACCAGCTGGCCAACATGAGGAAACCTGGTCTCTGCTAAAAATACAAAAATCAGCTGGGCGTGGTGGCAGACACCTGTAATCCCAGCTACTTGGGAGGCTAAAGCAGGAGAATCACTTGAACCCGAAGGCAGAGGTTGCAGTGAGCTGAGATCGAACCGCTGCACTCCAGCCTGGGCGACAGAGTGAAACTCAGTCTTAAAAAAGAAAAAAAGAAAAAAGAAAAGAAACTATGGGGGGGCATGGTGGCTCACGCCTGTAATCCCAGCACTTTGGGAGGCCGACGTGGGCAGATGCTATTGTAGACCACATCCTGCACATTCAGATGAAGATTCCTGAGCCAGATCTTTCTGCAAGTCCTAAACTATTATCCCAGGATAAGTGCTGAGAAGAACTGCTGAGTTGAAGGTTAGGAACTTTTTTTTTTTTTTTTTTTGAGACAGAGTTTTGTTCTTGTTGCCCAGGCTGGAGTGCAATGGTACAGTCTCGGCTCACCATAACCTCCGCCTCCTGGATTCAAGTGATTCCCCTGCCTCAGTCTCCTGAGTAGCTGGGATTACAGGCACCTGCTACCACACCCGGCTATTTTTTTGTATTTTTAGTAGAGACGGGGTTTCACCATGTTGGCCAGGCTGGTCTCGAACTCCTGACCTCAGGTGATCCGTCCATCTCAGCCTCCCATAGTGCTGGGATTATAGGTGTGAGCCATTGCACATGGCCTGCTTGCATTATTTATTCACCAAACATGTACTGAACACTTATTTGTGCCAGGCTCCAGGCTGGGCACTGGGGATACTGGGATGAACAGACACTCCCTGCCTTGCCAAGCTCATATCTCAGTCTGGACTGGGGGTAAGGAAAGGAGAATAGGGAGGGGACAAACAATGCCAGTCCACGAGGGAACAGTATGGGACTGGGCATGAGCATGGGCACCGTGGGAGTCCCCCCATTCCTCCAGATTGAAGAAGGTCTCTACCTAGTTAAAAAGGGGAGATCTTGGCCGGGCGCGGTGGTTCATGCCTGTAATCCCAGCACTTTGGGAGGCCAAGGCAGGTGGATCATTTGTGGCCAGGGGTTCAAGACCAGCCTGGCAAACATGGTGAAACCCTGTCTCTACTAAAAATACAAAAACTAGAGCCGGGCATGGTGGCTCACACCTGTAATCCCAGCACCTTGGGAGGCTGAGGCAGGCAGATCACCTGAGGTCAGGAGTTCAAGACCAGCCTGGCCAACATGGTGAAACCTTGTCTCTACTAAAATTACAAAATTAGCTGTGCATGGTGGCATGCGCCTGTAATCCCAGCCACTCGAGAGGCTGAGACAGGAGAATCACCTGAACTCAGGAGGCAGAGATTGCAGTGAGCCAAGATCATGCCACTGTACTCCAGCCTGGGCGACAGAGGGAGACTCTATCTCTAAATAAATAAATAAAAATACAAAATAGCCGTGCGTGGTGGCACGTGCCTGTAATCCCAGCTACTCGGGAGGCTGAAGCAGGAGAATCACTTGAACCTGGGATGCAGAGGTAGAGGCTGCAGTGAGATTGCACCACTGTACTCCAACCTGGGCTACAGAGGGAAACGCTGTCTCAAAGAATATAAAGTGGCGGTGGGAGAACTCTCAGAGTCCCAAGGATACCATTGACTATTGCAATTTTTCTGTTCTCTACATATGCATGCACTTAATAATCACACTAGCTTATGTTTATTGAGCCCTTGCTCTGGGCACCTGACATGTATAAACTCACCAGATCCTTGTAATCACCTATCAGGTAGGGACTATGTTTGTTCCCATTTTACAAAAGAGGAGACTAAGCCTCGGAGAAGTGAGTTGTTGCCCATAGTCACTCAGCTGGGAAGTGTCAGAGCTGGGATTTGGACACGCACAGTTGGTCTCCTGGGTCCTATGTCTTCTTTTTTTTTTTGAGAGGGAGTTTCTTTCTTGTTGCCCAGACTGGAGTGCAATGGTGCAATCTTGGCTCACTGCAACCTCCGCCTCCCAGGTTCAAGCGATTCGCCTGCCTCAGCCTCCCAAGTAGCTGGGATTACAGGCATGCACCACCACGCCACGCTAATTTTGCATTTTTAGTAGAGACAGGGTTTCTCCATGTTGGTCAGCCTGGTTTCAAACTCCCGACCTCAGGAGATCTGCCTGCCTTGGCCTCCCAAAGTGCTGGGATTACAGGCGTGAGCCACCGCACCCGGCTGGTTCTATGTTCTTGACCACTCCACCACGCAGCCACAAATTAAACACAAACAGAACAAGAGCAAGTGTTCAGACCACCACACAAACCGCGTGTGACAGACGATGATGTTTTGCAGAAATGAGGTTGCGCCCCACCATGTTGAGTCCAGCCTACAGGCTCCCCAGGGGCTTTGGCCTGCCGACTGCTTTTCTCTTCCCAAACCACAGGGAAATTGTCAGCTATTGTCCTTCACTTCTTTTTTTTTTTTTTTTTTAACATGGAGTCTCGCTCTGTCAGCCAGGCTGGAGGGCAGTGGCGCAATCTCTGCTCACTGCAACCTCCACCTCCCAGGTTCAAGCAATTCTCCTGCCTCAGCCTCCCGAGTAGCTGGGATTACAAATGTATGCCACTACACCTGGCTAATTTTTGTATTTTTAGTAGAGATGGGGTTTCACGATATTGGCCAGGCTGGTCTCGAACTCCTGACCTTGTGATCCACCCACCTTGGCCTCCCAAAGTGCTGGGATTACAAGCATGAGCCACCGCACCCAGCCTGTCCTTCACTTCTTACAACAGTGTTTTTTTCTATATACAGATTCTACCTCTCTCTCCAAGAAATCGGTGTTATGAGTTCCTTGTATGTCTTTCCAGGGATCATCTTTGCAAATACATTTTTTTTTTTGAGACAGGGTCCTGCTATGTCGCCCAGGCTGGAGTGCTGTGGCATAATCCTAGCTCACTGCAGCCTTGACCTCCTGGACTCAAGCCATCCTCCCACTTCAGCCTCCAGAGGAGCTGGGACTACAGGTGTGCACCACCATGTCTGGCAACTTTTTAATTATTTATTTATTTTGAGATGGAGTTTTGCCCTTGTTGCCCAGGCTGGAGTGCAATGGCGCAATCTCGGCTCACTGCAACCTCTGCCTCCCTGGTTCAAGCAAGCAATTCTCCTGCCTTAACCTCCTCAGTAGCTGGGATTACAGGCATGCACCACCACGCCCAGCTAATTTTGTATTTTTAGTAGAGACGGGGTTTCTCCATGTTGGTCAAGCTGGTCTTGAACTCCCAATCTCAGGTGATCCACCAGCCTCGGCCTCTCAAAGTGTTGGCATTACAGGCGTGAGCCACCACACCCAGCTGCAAATACAAACCTATGTTCTGTGTTTTCCTCTCATTACAAAACATTCTTATGCCACATCTGTGGCTCTGCCTCAGGCTCTTTTTACTTAACAGAGGATCTGGGAGATCATCAGTGGGGAAAGCGCTTCCTCATTCCCGTTCACAGTTGTCCCATGCTCCTGCCCACTGCCTGCCAATGAACGTGTGGGTTGCTTCTGACCTTTGCAATTGCACCAATTAAGTTTAAGTCACTGAGGCAGTCAGCCTTCAGGATGGCCTCCAAGGATCCCCACCTCTGGGTATTCATGCCTTCAAGTGGTCCACTCCTGGTGAGAGCAGGGCCTAGTGACCAGATTCTAATGCATAAAGGACAGCAAATGTCAGGGATGGCTGAGAGGGCCTAGAAGCAGTGACACCCTGGGTGCAATAAATAGGCCCAGGGCCCAGATTTTAGTTTCTAAATGCCACTCGCCAACAAAAACAATCAGGGCTCTTTCGAGAAATGGCTGATTCTATAGCTAAGTCAGGGAAAATATAAGATGAGCTTGGAGCATTGTAGAGTGCCGGAAAGCAAGTACCTGCTCAGAAACGAAAGGACGGCTGGGTACGGGGGCTCACGCCTGTAATCCCAGCGCTTTAGGAGGCCGAGGCGGGCAGATCGCTTGAGCCCAGGAGTTTGAGACTAGCCTGGGCAACATGACAAAACACCTTCTCTACAAAAAACTTAAAAATTAGCCAGGCGTGGTAGTGCACATCTGTAGTCCCAGATACTCGGGAGGCTGAGGTGGGAGGTTGGCTTGAACCCGGGAGGTTGAGGCTGCATTGAGCTGAGATCATACCACAGCACTCTAGCCTGGGCAACTGAGTGAGACCCTGTCTCAAAAACAAAAACAAACCTGGCTGAGCTCGGTGCCTCACGCCTGTAATCCCAGAACTTTGGGAGGCCAAGGAGGGTAGATCACTTGAGCTGAGGAGTTCAAGACAGCCTGGCCAACATGGCAAAAACCGCATCTCTACTAAAATTTTAAAAAATTAGCCGGGCATGGTGGTGCATGCCTGTAATCCCAGACTAGGGAGGCTGAGGCATGAGAATCGCTTGAACCTGGGAGGTGGAGGTTGCAGCGAGCTGAGATCGTGCCACTGCACTCCAGCCTGAGTGACAGAGTGAGACTGTCTCAAAAAACAAACAAACAAAAAACCTAAAGGACAAGAGCTTGTCAAAGGGACCAGGAGTCAATCTGAAAGAGCTCCAGTGGCCAAAATGGTAACAATTTGGCAATGAAATGAATAATATAGTGTTAGATTACAGCTCAAAGTACAAAATAAACATACACAGGTTCATGCTGATATAAGTAAATGACTGAGTAAATAAATAAATGGGAAAAAAGGGACAAATCATCCCTACAGAAGAATTGCAATTAATTTATGATACTACCCCAGGAGGTAGATTTAATTTCTCACCTCTTGAGTGTGGGCTGGACTTAGTGATTTGCTTCCAAAGAACAGAGTATAGTAAAGGGAAAAATAGTAACTTCATGGTGGAGAAACCTGGCAGACACCAGGTCAAGTGTCAAGTGACGAAGGTCAATATATTAAGGTTAATACTTTAATCATGGGAATCTCATGTACCTCCTGATTTAATGGACTACAGAGGGCTCCACACACCTCTGGGCATCTCTTCCCAAGCTCATACCTGAGCTAATCAGGAAAAAAATACAGACAAACACAAATTGAGGGACATTCACAAAATACTTCACTAGTACTCCTCAAAACTCAAGGTCATGGCTTGAGAAAGACAGAATATCTGGGGAAAGACAGAAAATCTGGGGAAAGACAGAAACTGTCATAGACCAGAAGAAATCAAGGCGACATGACAAAATGCAATGTAATATCCTGGGTTGGAACCTGGAACAGAAAAAGGACCTTAGTGTAAAAATGAATGAAATCTGAATAAAGGCTGGAGTTTATTTAATAATAATGTGTCAAAGTTGGTTTCTTTGACAAATGTTTCATGGTAAATTAAGATGATAACATTAGGGAAACTGGGTGAAGGTATTCAGGAACTGTGGTTATGGGATTTTGTTTTGTTTTGTTTTTTGAGACAGGGTCTTGCCCCGTCGCCCAGGCTGGAGTGCAGTGGCACGATTGCAACTCACTGCAGCCTTGACCTCTCCAGTTCAAGCAATCTTCCCACCTTAATCTCCCAAGTAGCTAGAACTATAGGTGTGTGCTACCACACCCAGCTATTGTACATTATCTTTGCAATTTTCCTGTAAATCTAACATTATTCCAAGATAAAAAGGAGGCCAGATGCAGTGGCTTATGCTTGTAATCCCAGAACCTTGAGGCCAGGAGTTTGAGACTGGCCTGGGCAATATAGCAAGACCTCATCTCTACAAAAAATACAAAAAAATTAGTCAAGCGTGGTGCTCCAGGCCTGTAGTCCCAGCTACTTGGGAGGCTGAGGTGGGAGAATCAGCTGAGCCCAGGCTGTAGTGAGCCATGATCACACCACTGCACTAAAGCCTGGGCAACAGAGCGAGACTCTGTCTCAAAAAAATAAAAAAAAAAACTCATCCAGGCATGGTGGCACATCCCTGTAGTCCCAGCTATTCAGGAGGCTGAGACAGGAGGATCCCTTGTGCCCAGGAATTTGAGGTTACTGTGAGCCTTGATAGCACAGCTGCATGCCAGCCTGGGCAACAGAATAAGATCCTGTCTCAATTTTTTTTTTTTTTTTTGAGATGAAGTTTCACTCTTGTTTCCCAGGCTGGAGTGCAATGGCATGATCTTGGCTCACTGCAACCTCCGCCTTCCAGGTTCAAGCGATTCTCCTGCCTCAGCCTCCTGAGTAGCTGGGAATACAGGCACGTCAGCCATGCCTGGCTAATTTTTTGTATTTTTAGTAGAGACGGTGTCACAATGTTGGCCAGGCTGGTCTCAAACTCCTGACCTCAGGTGATCCACCTGCCTTGACCTCCCAAAGTGCTGGGACTATAGGTGTGAGCCACCGCACCCAGCTCAATTTTTTTTTTTTAGAAAAAGGGTAATTCAGGAAAAAAAGCGACAGGACATCACTTTTTTTTTTTTTTTTTTTGAGACAGAGTCTTGCTCTGTCACCCAGTCTGGAGTGCAGCGGCACGATCTTGGCTCACTGAAACCTCCACCTCCCAGGTTCAAGTGATTCTCCTGTCTCACCCTCCCAAGTAGCTGGGACTACAGGCACCCACCACCATGCCTGGCTAATTTTTGTATTTTTTAAATTTATTTATTTATTTATTTATTTATTTTGAGAGGAGTCTCGCTCTGTTGCCCAGACTGGAGTGCAGTGGTGCGATCTTGGCTCACTGCAACCTCTACCTCCCAGGTTCAAGTGATTCTGCCTCAGCCTTCCAAGTAGCTGGGATTACAGGCACCCGCCACCACACCTGGCTAATTTTTGTATTTTTAGTAGAGACGGGGTTTCACCATATTGGCCAGGCTGATCTCGAACTCCTGACCTCAAGCAATCCACCCACCTTGGCCTCCTGAAGTGCTGGGATCACAGGTGTGAGCCACCATGCCCGGCTGATTTTTTTTTTTTTTTTTTTTTTTTTTTGAGACAGAGTCTAGCTCTGTCACCAGGCTGGAGTTCAATGGTGCGATCTCAGCTCACTGCAACCTCTGCCTTCCAGGTTCAAGCAATTCTCCTGCCTCAGCCTCCCAAGTAGCTGGGATTACAGGCATGCACTGCCACACCCAGCTAATTTTTGTATTTTTAGTAGAGATGGGGTTTCACTATATATTGGCCAGGCTGGTCTCGAACTCCTGACCTCAGGTGATCCATCTGCCTTGGTCTCCCAAAGTGCTGAGATTACAGGCATGAGCCACCAGACTCAGCCGGGATGTCACTTCTGAGAGTAGGTTACGAAAGGACCCTGGCTTCCCTCCTGCTTGCCTCCTCTGGCTTGCTGGCTCTGACGAAGCCTCTCACCACTGTATGAGCTGCCCTATGAAGACACACCCACATGGCCAGGAACATGAGAGATGCCTTGGCCAACAGCTGTCGAGAAGCTAAGCCCCTCAGCCCAACAGGCCATGAGGAACAGAATCCTGCCAGCATTCAGGTGAGTGAGCTTGGAAGCAAATCCTCCCCCATCTGAGCCTTGAGATGGGCCCCAGCCTCTGCTGATACCTTGATGGAGATTTTGTGCAAGACCTTGAGCCAAAGGACCCAGCTAAGGTGCACCTGGATTCCTGACCCACAGAAACTGGGAGACAAAAGTTTGTTGTTGTTGTTGTTGTTGTTGCTGTTGTTGAGACAGAGTTTCACTCCTGTTTCCCAGGCTGGAGTGCAATGGCGCAATCTCGGCTCACTGCAATCTCTGCCTCCCAGGTTCAAGCAATTCTTCTGCCTCAGCCTCCCAAGTAGTTGGGATTACAGGCACCCGCCACCACACCCGGCTAATTTTTGTATTTTTAGTAGAGATGGGGTTTCATCACATTCCCTCAGCCTCACAAGTACCACTGCCACCACACCTGGCTAGTTTTTGTATTTTTAGTAGAGATGGGGTTTCACAATGTTGGCCAGGCTGGTCTCGAACTCCTGGCCTCAGGTGATCCACCTGCCTCAGCCTCACAAAGTGCTAGGATTACAGGCATGAGCCACCATGCCCGGCCAAAAGTTTGTTGTTTTAAGCTGCTAAGTTGGGGGTGGGTGGGTGGATGATATGCAGGCAGCCATAGCCAACTAATAGTTTCCCTGTCTTTTCAGTTATTTTCTCTTTGGCCTGGGGCCCTTGACATACCCCTGTTTGGCTCAGATAGAAGCAGAAATACTAACACAGGCCGGGCTCCGGGTTGTTGGCCTCCACAAGGTGCAGTATGAAGGCTGGTAATTTTATGAGATTATTAAAATAAAAATTCAAAACTTGAAAATTATCAGAAAAGAACTCAACAGCCACAATTTTCAAGATCCCTACTTCCCTGCTTAAATCCTCCAGTAGCTTTGAACTGTTCAAGTAAAATCCAAAACCCTTCCTGTGGCTGGCACGGCCCCCAGGGTGTCCCCCACCCACTATCCCACCTCCCTTTCTGTTTCTCCTTCCCCCTGGTTTCTAGAACCCTGTTCTTACCTGCCTGTGCCTGCCTCAGGGCATTTGCACATGCCATGCTCTCTGCCTGGGGTGTCTTTCTCCACCTCTTCCCATGGTTGCTGGCTCCCTGCTATTCAGGCCTCAGTCCAAATGTCACCAACAGGGGCAGCCTGGCCCTGACCACCCACTCCCTGTCCCCGGACCCCTGGCACACTCAGTCACATCTCCCTACTTTATTTTTTTCAAAGCATGCATGGGTCACTATCTGAAATTATCTTGTCCACTCATGTCATTTTTTGTTCTTGTTGTTAGACAGGCAGTTGAGTGTGATGGTGAAGAGCCCTGGACTTTGGTTCAAATCCTGCCTCCACTGCACATGAGCTCTGCCCTTGTGCAAGTTTTCTAGCCTCTCTGAGTCTCAGCTTCTCCATCTGCGAGGCACAATAAGAAGTCACTGCATCATAGGACTGTTGGGAGGATTTAGAGAATATATAAAGGGCCTGGCCTATGCCTGGAATGTTGTTAAGTGATCTGCATATATGTTTGTTGTTGTTGTTGTTGTTGTTGTTATTCCCTGTCTCCCACTGCCCCTGGACATAACCTCAGGGTGGGGTTCTGCTCATTGCTCTATTGCCAGCTCAGAGCCTGGCATATAATGCAGTATGGTACAGGGTGCAGGTAGGGGTGTCAATAAATACTTCCTGAAAGAAAGAAAGAAAGAAAGAATGAATGAATGAATGAATGAATAACTTGGAGTAAAAACTAAGAACACTGGCTTTGGCCAGATGCTGTGGCTCATGCCTCTAATTCCAACATCTTGGGAGGCTAAGGTAGGAGGATCTCTTGAGGGCAGGAGTTCAAGACTAGCCTGGGCAACATAGCAACATTCTGTCTCTATTTATTTATGTATTGTTTTGTTGTTGTTGTTTAAGGCAGGGTCTCACTCTTGTCTCCCAGGCTGCAGTGCAGTGGCACAATCACTGCTCACTGCAGCCTCAACCTCCTGAGCTCAGGTGATTCTCCCATCTCAGCCTCCCGAGTAGCTGGGACTACAGGCACACACCACCATGCCCGGCTAATTTTTTGTAGAGATGGGGTCTCACTATGTTGCCCAGGCTGATCTTGAACTCCTGGGCTTAAGCGATCTGTCCTCCTTGGCCTCCCAAAGTGTTGGCCTCCCAAGTGTTGGGAGGTATGAACCACCGTGCTTAGCCTCTGTCTCTATGTAAAAACAAAACAAAACAAAAACAAAAACAAAAACAAAAACACTGGGTTTGAAGTCAGGCAGATGTGCTTGCATTCTCTTCCCACCCTTACCAGCTAGGAGCTGGGAGACCTTCGGTGAGTGACGTCGCCTCTCTGACTTCCAGGTTCTCCATCTGGAGCCTCCTCGGAGAGTTGCTGGGAGGGTCCCACATGCTCCTGCAGGGCAAGTCCTCAGCACACCACTCAGTGTGCACGCAGGGAACAGCAGCGATCACGCTTCTCGACCTTGGTGAGTCCAGTGCTGCTGGTTTGCAGACTCATGCGGATACACATGACAGTCTGCAAACAATTCCTGGGGCTCTGTGACCTGGAGATGTCCATCCTCAAACAGCCCCACCCCAGATGACGGGCCCTATCCAGGACACAAAGAGGCAAGAGGGACACTGGGTCAGAAGGCTGTTTTCCTGACTGGCCAACTGCCCTGGGCAGGCTGGGCCGCCATGCGGGGAGCTTTAACTTCTAGAATGTGCCGCATTAGCACTTCCTTCCTCTGGGTGGCTGGCAGCTTCTGGGGGCAGTTTCTGTGACAGGAGAGCGGCACTGAAAGCTGGCATAAGCTGGGAGCAGTGGCTCAAGTAATCCCAGCACTTTGGGAGGACTAAGTGGATCACCTGAGGTCAGGAGTTCGAGACCAGCCTGGCCAACATGGTGAAACCCCCATCTCTACTAAAAATACGACATTAGCCGAGCATGGTGGTGCATGACTGTAATCCCAGCTACTCCGGAGGCTGAGGCAAGAGAATCGCTTCAACCCAGGAGGCGGAGGTTGCAGTGAGACAAGATTGCACCATTGCACTCCAGCCTGGGCAACAAGAGCAAAACTCCATTTCAAAAAGAAAAAAAAGAAAGTGGGCGTAAAATCAACCTAGGGGCCAAGGGGTAGGTGGTCCTGCAGCCAGAAAGTAGGAGCCATGTCCAGAGGGGAGCAGGTCTGGCCAATGGAATGTGAAAAAACTGGGCACCATTTCCAGACTTGACTCATACAGAACTCCCACTTCCTCCTCTACCCTCTGGCCTGCCCCATCTGCCAGCTGGATGTCTGTGCCCAGGGCTGCCCAGGAGGCCACATGTGAAGATAGCAGAGGCTCCATCAGCCAGGATCACTGCACGGCTCCATGGCCCAAAGCCCCTTCCCACCTACCCCTTCCTGCTGCTGACTGGACTTTACAAGAGCAAGAAATAAACTTCTAATCTGTTAAGTACTGAGATTTCAAAGGTTATTGGTGAATGAAGCCAATTTATTATATTTTTCTATCAGAATCGCCTTGGGCAAGTCTTTTAAAAGTTATGTTTTTCCACTAATTTACCAAATGAAGACATCTAAAACATGCAAACCTCACAGAATGAATGACGGTCCCTGTCATCCCTGCTTGCTCTGCAACGAGTGATAACCACTACTAATAGTTTGGGTATAGTCTTCCAGGGTTTTTTCCTACGTATGCACATCGTGTTTTGGTTTTTGTTTGTTTGTTTGTCTTTGAGACAGAGTCTCACTCTGTCACCCAGGCTGGAGTACAGTGGCACGATCTTAGCTCACTGCAACCTCCACCTCCCAGGTCAAGTGATTTTCCTGTCTCAGCTTCCTGAGTAGCTGGGATTACAGGCGGGCGCCACCACACCCGGCTGATTTTTGTGTTTTTAGTAGAGACAGGGTTTCACTATGTTGGCCAGGCTGGTCTTGAACTCCTGACCTCAGGTGATCCACCCACCTAGACCTCCCAAAGTGCTGGGATTACAGGCGTGAGCCATCGCGCCTGGCACATCATGTTTTTATACAAAAGCATCACACCATATATATTGTTCTGCAAGATGTCCTTTCCTTCAGCAGCATACCTTGGAAATCCCCACGTTTGAATGCCTGAATCTACCTCATTCTTTTTAACTTTAGTCTGGCATTCCATAGCACGTGTAAACTAAAATGTACATTTTTTTTTTTTTTTTTGAGATGGAATCTCGCTCTGTCACCCAGGCTGGAATGCAGTGGCGCGATCTCAGCTCACTGCAACCACTGCCTCCTGGGTTCAAGTGATTCTCCTGCCTCAGCCTCCTGAGTAGCTGGGACTACAGGCGCACGCCACTACGCCCAGCTAATTTTTGTATTTTTAGTAGAGATGAGGTTTCACCATGTTGGCCAGGATGGTCTCCATCTCTTGACCTCGTGATCCACCCACCTCGGCCTCCCAAAGTGCTGGGATTATAGCCGTGAGCCACCACACCCAGCCACTAAAATGTATTTAATGGAGCCCTCGATTATTTATCTTCTGCTGCATAACAAATTACCTCAAAACCTAACAGCTTAGGATGGCAAATATTTATTCTCTTAAAGATTCCAGGAGTCAGGAATTTAGGAACGACCCTAGACGGGCGGTCTGGCTCAGGGTCTCTCCCTGGCTGTGGGCTGTGGCCGCAGTCTCCTGAAGGGGCTGGGATCTGCTTCCAGGCTCACCCGTGATTGTTACAGGCCTCAGTTCCTTGCTATCTGATGTCCCCGTGATGTGACAGTGGCTTCGCACAGAGTGAGCACTGAGAGAGCCCCAGATAAAAGTGCAGTCTTTATGGCCTGGTGTGGTGGCTCACGCCTGTAATCCCAGCACTTTGGGAGGCCAAGGCAGGTAGATCACCTGAGGTTAGGAGTTCGAGACCAGCCTGGCCAACATGGTGGTCTCTGCTAAAAATTAAAAAATGAGCTGAGGGTGGTGGCAGGAGCCTGCAATCCCAGCCACTCAGGAGGCTGAAGCAGGAGAATCGCTTGAGCCCAGGAAGTGAAGGTTGCAGTGAGCCAAGATCGCACCACTGCACTCCAGACTGGGCAACAGAGTAAGAATCTGTCTCAAAAAAAAGAGAAAGTGCAGTCTTTTATAAGCGCATCTCAGAAGTGAAAGCACAGCAGCAGAGCATCCTGCCGTTGGTCACTCAGACCAGCTCTGGCCCAATGAGGGAGGGGCTTCCTGAGCCCTTGAATCCCAGAAGTCCAGGATCAGCGGGGCATTTTTTTTTTTTTTAAAGAAAGTTGTTTTTTTTTTTTTTTTTTTTTTTTCATAGAGATGGGGTCTCTCCATGTTGCCCAAGCTGGTCTCAAACTCATGGGCTCAAGCAATCCTCCCACCCCACCTCCCAAAGTGCCAGGATTACAGGTGTGAGCCACCTTGCACAGGCTTTTTTTCTTTCTTAGAAACAGGGTCTCCCTCTGTTGTAGTGGTGTGATTATAGCTTCCTGCAGTCTCAAATTCCTGGGCTCAAGTGATCCTCCCGCCTCAGCCTCCCAAGTAGCGAGGACCACAGGTGCACGCCACCACGCCCACACCTTTCCATTCTAAACCCAGCTGCAGGGAACATCCTTGCTGGCTTCCCTTTGCTCACCTGTGAAAGGTGGGAGGGGGTGTTCCCTATGGCAGTTTACAAGCATCAGCTCATGGAATTCTCATCACACCACTCTGGTGAAACGGATTCAAATGTGCATTTGGCAGAGGAAGGGGTTGGATTCCGTGATTGCTGGGCCCTTCAAGGATTCATAGTGCCCTCGGGAACAGAGCCGTCTTGGTCTAGATAGGCTTTTTCAGTGGGAGGAGAGGGTCAAGGAAGCTGAGAAGTGGAGATGAACCGTAGTAATGCTAGCCTCACACCTGGACCTTCTTTGGTAAATGAAGGTGGGGCAGGGCCGCCACCCCATCACACAGAGGAGGAAACTGAGGTTCAGAGAGGGGCAGAGACTTGTCTCAGGCTGCACAGCTGATCAGTGACAGAACCAGGAATCACAGCCAAGTCCCCGACCTCCAGAGCCTTCTCCTAGGTTCTCACCAGGCACTGGGCCAGGCACAGAGCACACATCAGCTTGCCAGTCCCCACAGAAGCCACAGCCTTACTCTTCCTCCCATTTGTTTGTTGTTGTTGTTGTTGTTGTTGTTGTTGTTGTTAAGATAGTGTTTCACTCTGTCACCCAAGCTGGAGTGCAGTGGCATGATCACAGCTCACTGCAGCCTCGACCTCCAGGGCTCAAGCAATCCTCCCACCTCAGCCTCTCAAGTAGCTGGGACTGCAGGCTACACACCCAGCTAATTTTTGTATGCTTTGTAGAGACGGGGGTCTCGCCATGTTGCCCAGGCTGGTCTCGAACTTCTTGGCTCAAGCAATCCTCCCTCCCCAGCCTCCCA
This sequence comes from Pan troglodytes, assembly GCF_028858775.2. Classification (NCBI taxonomy): domain Eukaryota; kingdom Metazoa; phylum Chordata; class Mammalia; order Primates; family Hominidae; genus Pan; species Pan troglodytes. The sequence goes on along the minus strand of NC_072409.2, from coordinate 10,429,811 downwards.
AAGTGCTGGGATTACAGGCATGAGCTACCGTGCCGGGCCTCTTCCTCCCATTTGATAGCAGAAGAAACTGAGGCTCGGAAACACTAGGTGTGGAACACCGCAGGCACCACGCATGCTGAGCACCGTAGCCATGTGCAGGCAGGAGCTGCTGGGGCCCCTGTGTCTGGGGCAGACGAGAGAGGAAGGAAAGAGGAGGCACGGCCTCGCGTGAGAGATTAACTTGCGATGCCTCATTATCGCAAATTCATATCTTTGAGGCAGAACTGGAAACAGGATGTGGGTTCCCCTTTAAGGGGCTGGTGCCTCACATTGACAGGTACCATGAGACACATGTGAGCATCATGGGACAGGTAGTGTCGGTAAGAGGTTGGCACCCAGGCTTTGGAGTCAACAGGCTCCTGGCTGTGTGACTGCAGATTCGTGGCTTGACCTCTCTGGGCTTCTGAATAGCACGGGTTGTTAGGCCTGGTGGAACAGTGCTCAATAAATAGTGACAAGGTACTGAGCACTCCAACAAGTGTTGGAGGCAGGGGCAATTATTTGCCAAAAGAGGCAAAGCCTGTGGAGCGGCCTGGCCAGCTTTACCCCCGTCCCTGCTGCCACATCCATCCGCGGTCCTCTGCCCGAGCCCAGCCCTACCAAGCAAACACACCATCAAGAGGAGGCAGGTTGCTATGGCAGTACAGCTTCTGGAAAGGCCCTGGCCTCCCACACAATATCCCTCCACTGTGGTGGCCCCAGGCTTTTCCTGTGGAGGCTTCTGAGGTTGCTCCAGCCTGAGGCCAGCCTGGCCCAGATGCTGACCCAGACACAGCTGTGTTCACATGACACGGGTTTGCCGAGTACCTACCAGGTTCACATGAGCAGGACAGGCAAGGGCCACCCTGCCCTTCCCTCCTCCCAGGGCTCGACCTGGGCCCTGTAAGTGTCACTTGCATTTAGGAGCTACAATACAGCTCTCAGGAATGTCCTGAGTGTCAGGATGACAGGAAGAAAGGGAGAGCCCAGGTTCAAGAAAAGGACACTGGATTGGGTGTTAAAGGCCCATGTCTCGGCCTAACTCAGCCTTAGTGTCTCTGTGGTTGTGAGCAAACACCCATTTCTCTCTGGGTGTTTAGAACTGAGGGGAGTGCATGGAGTTCTTTCAAACTAGTCAAAACAGAAGCCGAGCTGTGCACTCAGGAGGCAGGCAGCCCCTTGTTTTGGACTACCGTCTATCACTTACTGGCTGGGTGGCTTAAAGGAAGTTACTCAACATCTCTGAGCCATTTCCTCATCTCAAACTTTTGAATAACAATCCAAGGTTATTCAGAATACTAAATGAAGGCCAGGCATGGTGGCTCACATCTGCAATCCCAGAACTTTAGGAGGCCGAGGTGGGTGGATCACTTGAGGCCAGGAGTTCAAGACCAGCTAGGGCAACATAGCAAGACCTCAGCTCGGCAAAAATTTTTTAAAAATTAAGTCAACAAATAAATAATAGAATACTAAATGGGAACATTTACAGTGCTTAGAACACTTACAGTAGGAGCTCAATACATAGCAGCTGTTGCAATTAGCTCATTTTTTTCTTTAAAATAATTTCCACTTTATCAAAATAATACCATACATCAGTGAATCTGAGGCATCACCAATAGTAAGATGCACCATGATTCATGCGCTGTCCAGAGAAAACACTGCCAATTATAGTGGTCAGGTGCACCACTGATTATAGAAAGATTTATCTTGATTTTAAAGATGTTAAAATGGGCCAGGCATGGTGACTCACTCCTGTAATCCCAGCACTTTGGGAGGCTAACGCGGGTGGATCACCTGAGGTCAGGGGTTTGAGAACAGCCTGACCAACATGGCGAAACTGTGTCTCTACTAAAAATACAAAACTTAACTGGGCATGGTGGCAGGCACCTGTAATCCCAGCTACTCGGGAGGCTGAGGCAGGAGAATCGCCTGAACCCAGGAGGCAGACGTTGCACTCCAGCCTGGGCAACAGAGGGAGACTCCATCTCAAAAATAAATAAATAAATAAATAAATAAATAAGTAAAGAAAGAAAGATGTTAAAATGTGAATACTTTGGCATCTTAGAATTGGTGTTTTGTAATTTGGCTGGGCACGGTGGCTCAAGCCTGTAATCCCAGCACTTTGGGAGGCCGAGGCGGGCGGATCACGAGGTCAGGAAATCGAGACCGTCCTGGCTAACACAGTGAAACCCCGTCTCTACTAAAAATACAAAAAAATTAGCCAGGCGTGGTGGTGGGCACCTGTAGTCCCAGCTACTCAGGAGGCTGAGGCAGGAGAATGGCGTGAACCTGGGAGACGGAGCTTGCAGTGAGCCGAGATCGTGCCACTGCACTCCAGCCTGGGCAACAGTGAGACTCTGTCTCAAAAAAAAAAAAAAAAAAAAAAAAAGAATTGGTGAAATAGCATACGTGCAGGGAAAGCAAAATAAACTTACCCTAAAGGCAGATAACATGCAGTGGTTTCCTGTCTGCCTCCCCAATCTCCCCACGCCGCCTCCCTAGAAGCAACCACTTTTGGCTCTGTGAGCAGTTTCTTTCCAGCACTTACACATTTTATATTTCTAAATAATAAGCACATGCTGCTATCTTTGGGCAGATTTGTTTTAGCCCTGTCACCTGTCTACCCTCCACTATCTACCAACCACCCAGTACGATGAAAGAGGATTCGTCCACTGTGGAAGTCATGTGGCCTTTTAGAGTTAAATCACTAGTCACATCTCAGATTTGTCCATTTCTCTACGTATGTATTTTATTTGTTTTTTCTTCTCCTTTTTTCTTTTTTTAGATGGAGTCTCGCTCTGTCACCCAGGCTGGAGTGCAGTGGTGCGATCTCAGCTCACTGCAACCTCTGCCTCCCAGGTTCAAGCGATTCTCCTGCCTCAGCCTCTCGAGTAGCTGGGACTAAAGGTGCGCACTACTGCACCCAGCTAATTTTTGTATTTTTAGTAGAGACGGAGTTTCACAATTTTGGCCAGGCTGGTCTCAAACTCCTGAACTTGTGATCTGCCCGCCTCGGCCTCCCAAAGTGCTGGGATTACAGATGTGAGCCACCGCACCCAGTCCCTTTTCTTCTCCTTTTTGAGACAAAGTCTTGCTCTGTTTCCCAGACTGGAATGCAGTGATGTGATGACAGCTTACTGCAGCCTCAACCTTCCAGGCTCAAGCAATCGTCCTGCCTCAGCCACCCGAGTAGCTGGGACTACAGGCTCGTGCCCCTGTGCCCAGCTAATTTTTTAAAAAATATATTTTTGGGCCAGGTGTGGTGGCTCATGCTTGTAATCCCGGCACTTTGGCAGGCCAAGGCGGGCGGATCACCTGAGGTCAGGAGTTCGAGACCAGCCTGATCAACATGGAGAAACTCCGTCTCTACTAAAAATACAAAAATTAGCCAGGCATGGTGGCACATGCCTGTAATCCCAGCTACTCGGGAGGCTCAGGCAGGAGAACCCCCCCAAAAAAAAAAAAATATATATATATATATATATATATATATATATATATATTTGTGGAGTCAGGGTCTCACCATGTTGTCCAGGCTGATATCAGACTCCTGGGCTCAAGCAAACCTCCTGCCTCAGCTTCCTGAAGTGCTAGGATTACAGGCATGAGACACCATGCCCAGCCTTATGAGGAAGAGTGATTTTTAAAATTGAGGTATCACTCTTCAGTATTCACATAAGTTTTTTTGTTTGTTTGTTTGTTTCGGAGCCGGAGTCTCGCTCTGTTGCCAGGCTGGAGTGCGGGATTACATTCGTGAGCCACCTCGCCGGGCCAAGTTTTTTATGTAACCATTTTTCATAACTAAGCATTGCATGTATTTCCTTTCTTACTCTATTTTTTCTGAAATTAATAATTCCTTTTTATTACAGCTTTATTGACATATGATCAATAAGCTGCACATATTTAAAATGTATAGTTTGGGCTGGGCACGGTGGCTCAAGCCTGTAATTCTAGCACTTTGGGAGGCCGAGGCGGGTGGGTCACCTGAGGTCAAGAGTTTGAGACCAGCCTGGCCAACATGGGGAAACCTCATCTCTACTAAAAATACAAAAATTACCCAGACGTGGTGGCGCAGGCCTGTAATCCCAGCTGCTCGGGAGGCTGAGGCAGGAGAATCACTTGAACCTGGGAGGCGGAGGTTGCAGTGAGCCAAGACTGCACCACTGTACTCCAACCTGGGTGACAGAGCAAGACTCCGTCTCAAAAAAAAAAAAAGGTGCAGTTTGGGCCAGGTGTGGTGACTCACACCTGTAATCTCAGCACTTTGAGAGGCCAGGGCAGGCAGATCACCTGAGGTCAGGAATTTGAGACCAGTCTGGCCAACATGGTGAAACCCCATCTCTACTAGAAACCCTGTCTCTACTAAAAATACAAAAATAAAAATAAAAATAAAAAAATTAGCTGGGCGTGGTTGTGCGTGCCTGTAATCCCAGCTGAGGCAGGAGAATTGCTTGAACCCAGGAGGCGGAGGTTGCAGTGAGCCGAGATCACTCCAGCCTGGGTGACAGAGCAGCCTCCGTCTCAATAAATAAATAAATAAATAAAATATACAGTTTGATAAGTTTTGACATATGTGACCACCTGGGAATCCAGCACCACCGTGAAGATGGTGAACGTCTCCACAACATCATTAATTCCTCGTGCCCCTTGGTAATCCTTTCCTTCCCACCCTCCCTGACCACCGACCTCATCCGGCAACTGCTGGTCTACTTGTTGGTATAGATGAGTTTGCATTTTCTGAAATTTTGCATAAATGGAATCATGCAGTATGTACTTTGATTCCTTTTCCCTCTGCATCATTATTTCGAGATTCATCTATTAGTTGTGTGTATCCATAGCTTACTCCTTTTTATTACTGAGTAGTGTTCTATTATGGCACCCATTGTGGGAGGGACACACCACACTTTACTGAACCACTCACCTGTGGCTGGGCTTTGAGGTTGTTTATGCCTACTATGAGCAAAGCTGCCATGAACGTTACTGAATGAGGCCTCCGATAGGCATATGTTGTCTTTCCTTTTGGGTGAATGCCTAAAAATGGATTTGTGGGTTTACCCTTTTTTTTTTTTTTTTTTTTTTGAGACCGAGTCGCACTCTGTTACCCAGGCTGGAGTGCAGTGGCGTGATCTCACTTCACTGCAACCTCAGCCTCCCAGGTTCAAGCGATTCTCCTGCCTCAGCCTCCCAAGCCCAAGTAGCTAGGACTACAGGCCTGAGCCACCATGCCTGGCTAATTTTTGTATTTTTAATAGAGATGGGGTTTCACCATGTTGGTCTCGAACTCCTGACCTCAGGTGATCCGCCCAACTCAGCCTCCCAAAGTGCTGGGATTACAGGCGTGAGCCACCACGCCCAGCCACGGCTTTACCTTTTTAAGAACTGCAAGTGGCTCACACCTGTAATCTCAGGACTTTGGGAGGCCGAGGCAGGTGAATCTCTTGAGCCCAGGAGTTTGAGGTTAACCTGAGCAATGTGGCAAGACTCTGTCTCTGCAACAAAAAATACAAAAATTAGCCAGGCGTGGTGGTGTACTGCCTATAGCCCCAGCTACTCAGGAGGGTGAGGTGGGAGGATCACTTGAGCCCAGGAGGTTGAGGCTGCAGTAAGCCGTGATTGTGCCACTGTACTCCAGCCTGGGCAACAGAGTGAGACCCTATCTGAAACAAACAAACAAACAAAACTGCAAAATTGTTCTCTAAAGTGGTTTTTATGGTCTGGATATCTGTCACCTCCAAGTCTCATGTTAAAAGTTAATCTCCAGTGTTGGAAGTGAGGCCTAATGGGAAGTGTTTGGATCATGGGGGCTGATCCCTCATGAATGGCTTGGTGCAGGGTTTTTTGTTTGTTTGTTTGAGATGGAGTCTCGCTCTGTCGCCCAGGCTGGAGTGCAGTGGCATGATCTCGGCTCACTGCAACCTCTGCCTCCCGGGTTCAAGTGATTCTCCTGCTTCAGCCTCCCTAGTAGCTGGTACTACAGGCACCTGCCACCACGCCCAGCTAATTTTTTGTATTTTAAGTAGAGACAGGGTTTCACTGTATTAACCAGGATGGTCTTGATCTCCTGACCTCGTGATCTGCCCCTGTCTGCCTCCCAAAGTGCTGGGATTACAGGCGTGAGCCACTATGCCCGGCCTGCTTGGTGCAGTTCTTGCAGGAGTGAGTTCTTACTCTTAGCTACCCTGGAGAACTGGTTGCTGAAAAGAGCCTGGCACCTCCTCCTCTCTCCTGCTTCCTCCTCTCGCCATGTGGCAGGTTCCCCTCGCCTCCTGCCATGAGTGGAAGCACCCTGAGGCCCTCACCAGATGCAGATGCCAGCACCATGCTTCCTGCACAGCCTGTAGAACTGTGAGCCAAGTAAACTTCCTTTCTTTATAAATTACCCAGCCCCAGGTATTCCCTTCTAGCAACACTAAAGAAACTAAATCAGTGGTTTCCATTTGACATCTCTAGCAACAGATGGGACTTCTAGAGGCTCCATACCCTCACCAACCCTTAGGATCATGAGTCTTTTTAATTTTAGCCCTTCTACTGGGTGTGTACTAGCAGGTTGTCATGGTTTTATTTATTTATTTATTTATTTAGAGACGAAGTCTTGCTCTCTTGTCCAGGCTGGAGTGCAGTGGCATGATCTTGGCTCACTGCAACTTCTGCTCCCGGGCTCAAGCAATTATCCTGCCTCAGCCTCCCAAGTAGCTGGGATTATACGCATGAGCCACACCTGGCTACATTTTTTTTGTGATTTTAGTAGAGACGGGGTTTTACCATGTTGGCCAGGCTGGTCTCGAACTCCTGACCTCAAATGATCTGCCTCCCCTCAGCCTCCCAAAGTGCTAGGATTATAGGCGTGAGCCACCGTGCCTGGCCTAGTCATGGTTTTATTTATTTATTTATTTATTTATTTTTAATTAATTAATTTTTTTTTGAGACCAAGTCTCACTTTGTTGTCCAGGCTGGAGTGCAGCGATATGATCTAAACTCACTGCAACCTCTGCCTCCTGGGTTCACGCGATTCTCCTGCCATAGCTTACTGAGTCGCTGGGACTACAGGCATGAGCCATGATGCCTGGCTAATTTTTGTATTTTTAGTAGAGATGGGGTTTCACCATGTTGGCCAGGCTGGTTTTGAACTCCTGACCTCAGGTGATTCTCCCACCACAGCCTCCCAAAGTGCTAGGTTTACAGGCGTGAGGCACCACGCCCGGCCTATTTATTTATTTTTTATTTTTGAGACAGAGTCTCACTCTGTTGCCCAGGCTGGAGTGCAGTGGCACAATCATGGCTCACTGCTGCCTTGACCTCCCTAGGCTCAGGTGACCCTCCCCCCTCAGCCTCAGGAGTAGCTGGGACTGCAGGTGCACACCTCCAGGCCTGGCTAATTTTTGTATTTTTGGTAGAGACAGGGTTTGTTTTTGTTTTTGTTTTTGTTTTTGTGTTTTTTGTTTTTTGTTTGAGATGGAGTCTCGCTCTGTCGCCCAGGCTGGAGTGCAGTGGCGCAACCTCGGCTCACTGCAACCTCTGCCTCCCGGGTTCAAGTGATTCTCCTGCCCCAGCCTCCCAAGTAGCTGGGACTACAGGCATGCGCCACCATGCCTGGCTAATTTTTTTATTTTTAGTAAAGACAGGGTTTCACCATGCTGGCCAGGCTGGTCTCAAACTCCTGACCTTGTGATCTGCCCACCTCAGCCTCCCAAAGTGCTGGGATTACAGGCATGAGCCACCGCACCCGGCCTGAGACAGGGTTTTACAGTGTTACTCAGGCTGGTCTCCAACTCCTGGGCTCAAATAATCTGCTCACCTCAGCCTCCCAACAGTGCTGGGATTACAGGTGTGAGACACCATGTCTGGCCTCATTGTGGTCTTAATGTGTACTTCCCTTATGACTAATAATGTTGAACATCTTTTTCTTTTTTTTTTGGAGAGAGTCTCACTCTGTCACCCAGGCTGGAGTGCAGTGGCATGATCTCGGCTCACTGCAACTTTCACCTCCCAGATTCGAGCGATTCTCCTGCCTCAGCCCCCGAGTAGCTGGATTACAGGTTTGCACCACCACACCTGGCTAATTTTTGTATTTTTAGTAGAGACGAGGTTTCACCATGTTGGCCAGGCTGATCTCGAACTCCTGACCTTAGGTGATCCGCCTGCTCCTAAAGTGCTGGGATTACAGGCATGAGCCACCACGCCCAGCCATTGAACATCTTTTTATGTGCTTATTGGCTATTCATATATCTTCTTTTGTGAAGAAGCTGTTCAAATATTTTACCCATTTTATTTATTTATTTATTTATCTATTCTAAGACAAGGTCTCACTCTGTCACCCAGGGTGAAGTGCAGTGGCATGATGACAGCTCACCACAGCCTCGACTTCCTGGGCAATTCTCCTGCCTTAGCCTCCAGAGTAACTAGGACTACAGGGGTGCCACCACACCTGGCTAGTTTTTGTTTGCTTGTTTGTAGAGAGGGTCTTGCTTTGTTGCTTAAGCTGGTCTCAAATTCCTGGGCTCAAGTGATCCTCCCACCTCCGCCTTCCAAAGTGCTGGGATTACAGGCATGCGCCACCACACTTAGCCTGGCTTTAAAAAATCTTGGCCACAGCTGGGCGCAGTGGCTCACGCCTGTAATCCTAGCACTTTGGGAGGCCAAGGCGGGTGGATCTCTTGAGGTCAGGCATTTGAAATCAGCCTGGCCAACGTGGTGAAACCCTGTCCCTACTAAAAATAAAAATAAAATAAAATTTAAAAAATTAGCCAGGCGTTGTGGCAGGCACCTGTAATCCCAGCTACTTGGGAGGCTGAGGCAGGAGAATTGCTTGAACCCAGGAGGCAGAGGTTGCAGTAAGCCGAGATTTCGCCACTGGACTCCAGCCTGGGTGACAGAGTGAGACTCTCTCAAAAAAAAAAAATAAATAAATAATAAAAAAATCTTGGCTGGGCATGGTGGCTCATGCCTGTAATCCCAGCACTTTGGGAGGCTGAGGCAGGAGGATTACTTGAGGTCAGGAGTTTGAGACCAGCCTAGCCAACACTGTGAAACCCCATCTCTACTGAAAATACAAAAATTAGCCAGGCATGGTGGCAGGTACCTATAATCTCAGCTACTTGGGAGGCTGAGGCAGGAGAATTGCTGGAACCCGGGAAGTTGTGGTGAGCTGAGATCGCGCCACTGCACTCCAGCCTGGGTGATAAATAAATAAATATATATATATATATATATATATTTCATGGTTTTAGTAGGAAGATAAATTAGGCATGTATGATTGCCCCCTCATCTTAACAAGGAATTTCTCTCAGCTCATTTTCTTCAGGGGAGAATTCTCTCCCACCCTGCCTTGCACCTGCTTCTGACCCAAGGACATGGCAGAAGGAGCTAGGAGTTCCAGCTTTCACTCCTGGCTCCAACCCCTCAGTTGTATAGCCTTTGGAAAGTCACGTAATCCTTTTGGGCCTCAGTTTCCCCATCTAGGGAATAAGGGAATGTCATGATCTCAGAGGAGGTGGCACAGTCTGATAGGGAGAGGGCTGTCCCAGGGCTCCCAGCTGCCTCTTGGGCAGGGCAGGTCTAGGCTGTCTGGCCCCCTCAGAGCCTTGACTGTCAGGGCCCAGGCTGAGCAGGCTCCCACAACCCCACTGCGTGGCAGGGAGATTAAGGCCAAGAAAGGGAGGGGGCCAGAATCGCACAGCTTGCCCAGGCAGAATGGGCCCCTGCCTTCTGTTCCTGAGATTTCTCCCTGCACCAGAGCCATCTCCGGGCTAGACAGGCTGGTAGAACCAGCCACATCCTCTCCCTGGGGTGGATGAAGAGCCTGCTCCGCACAGGGCCAGAACTTTCCAGCCATCTCCCTCCAGCCTCACCAGTCCCCACCCAGAGCCTGAAACTCAGGGCTGTCTGTGCCCAGGGCTGCACCTGACTTTGGTTATCTAGCACCACCTACAGGATATATTGAGAACAACATGCCACATGGCTTCAAGCCCCAGATTCCAGAAACTGCTGACTGGGAAGACGCCCATTCATGGATCGCACCTGGTATGCCCGGGCCAGAGCTCTGTGCCCTGCATGAGCCTCTGCCCTGATCTGCACCACAGGCCCTTAAGGCAGGAACTACATTATAGTATTGAATCAATATAACACCCTTTCATAAGGGATACAAATGTAGTTGTTAGATAAAAGGTATAACTTCTGTTGTTCACAGCAGAGTAGAGTGACTACAGATAACAATGTATTGTATATTTCAAAATAGCTAGAAGAGAGGACATAAATTGTTCCCAACACATAGAAATGATAAATACTCAAGGTGATGGATACCCCAAATACCCTGACCTGGTCATTACATACACTACACTTAAAACAAAAGATCACACATACCCCATAAATATGTAAAATATTACGTATCAATTTAAAATACCTTTTTAGGCCGGGCGCGGTGGTTCACACCTGTAATCTCGGCACTTTGGGAGGCTGAGGCAGGCAGATCACTTAAGGTCAGGAGTTCAAGACCAGCCTGGCCAACCTGGTGAAACCCCATCTCCACTAAAAATACAAAATTAGCTGTGTGTGCTGGTGGGGCAGGGGAGGGGGGACAGGCAGCTATTTGGTTTCTTTCTCTTTCTTTTTTTTTTTTTTGAGACGGGGTCTTGCTCTGTTGCCCAGGCTGGAGTGCAATGGCGCCATCTCGGCTCACTGCAAGCTCCACCTCCTGGGTTCACGCCATTCTCCTGCCTCAGCCTCCTGAGTAGCTGGTACTACAGGCGACCACCACCACGCCCGACTAATTTTTTATATTTTTAGTAGAGACGAGGTTTCACCGTGTTGGCCAGGATGGTCTCGATCTCCTGATCTCATGATCCACCCGGCTCGGCCTCCCAAAGTGCTGGGATTACAGGCGTGAGCCACCACATCCAGCCAATCCCAGCTACTTGGGAGGCTGAGGCAGGAGAATGGCTTGAACCCAGGAGGCAGAGGTTGCCGTGAGCCAAGATCATGCCATTGCACTGCAGCCTGGGCAACAAGAGCAAAACTCTGTCTCAAAAAAAAAAAAAAAAAAAAAAAAACCGTCAGGGCACAGTGGCTCACGCCTGTAATCCCAGCACTTTGGGAGGCTGAGATGGGTGGATCACCTGAGCTCAGGAGATTGAGAACAGCCTGGCCAACATGGTGAAACTCTGTCTCTACTAAAAATACAAAAATTAGCTGGGCATGGTGGCAGGTGCCTATAATTCCAGCTACTCTGGGGGCTGAGGCAGGAGAATCGCTTGAACCCAAGAGGCAAAGGTTGCAGTGAGCCAAGATTGCGCCATTGCACTCCAGCCTGGGTGACAAGAGCAAAACTCCATCTCAAAAAAAAAAATAAAATAAAAATAAAAAAACTTTTTAGACACAGGGTCTTGCATTGTCTCCCAGACTGGAGTTCAGTGGCACAATCTTGGCTCATTGCAGCCTCAGACTCTTGGCTCAAAGGCTCCTCCCACCTCAGCCTCCTGAGTAGCTGGGACTACAGGCATGCACCACCACACCTGACTAATTTTTTTATTTTTATTTTTTATTTTTATTTTTAGATTGAGTCTTGCTCTGTTGCCCAGGCTGGAGTGCAATGGCATGATCTTGGCACACTGCAACCTCTGTCTCCTGGGTTCAAGCAATTCTCTGCCTCAGCCTCCTGAGTAGCTGGGATTACAGGTGCCCACCATCACGCCCAGCTAATTTTGGCACTTTTAGTAAAGATGGGTTTCACCATCTTGGCCAGGCTGGTCTTGATCTCCTGACCTCGTGATCCACCCGCCTCGGCCTCCCAAAGTGCTGGGATTACAGGCATGAGCCACCATGCCCGGCCTAATTATTGTAATTTTTGTAGAGATAGAGTCTTGTTATGTTGCCCAGGATGGTCTCAAACTCCTGACCTCAAGCAATCCTTCCCCATCAGCCTCCCAAAGTGCTGGGATTACAGGTTTGAGCCACCATGCTCGGCCAAAAAATATTTTTAAAAAACAAACACAGGCCAGGTGCAGTGGCTCACGCCTGTAATCTCAACACTTTGGGAGGCCGAAGCAGGTGGATCACCTGAGATCAGGAGTTTGAGACCAGCCTGACCTACATGGAGAAACCCCATCTCTACTAAAAGTACAAAAATTAGCCGGGTGTGGTGGCACATGCCTGTAATCCCAGTGACTCCGGACACTGAGGCAGGAGAATTGCTTGAACCCAGGAGGTGGAGGTTGCAGTGAGCCGAGATTGCACCATTGCACTCCAGCCTGGGCAACAAGAGCGAAACTCCGTCTCAAAAAATAAAAACTTAAAAAACCAAACACACTTTCCATTGAAGGATGCCATTTTGAAGAATGCCATGTTGAAGGATGTCATTTATTTTTGTGCCACTAAAAATGAAAAATAAAAACCCCTCCAATTGAAATTGAAATATGACACATTAGCCAGGTGTGGTGGCACACACCTGTAGTCCCAGCTACTCAGGAGGCTGACGAGGTAGGATCACTTGAGCCCAGGAGTTCAGGGCTGCAGTGAGCTATGATCGTACCACTGTACTCCAGCCTGAAAGAAAGAATGAGACCGTGTCTCATTTAAAAAAAAAAAAAAAAAGGCTGGCACAGTGGCTTACACCTGTAATTCTAACACTTCAGAAGGCTGGGGAGAAAGAGTGCTTGAGTCCAAGAGTTCGCCAGGCACTGTGGCTCACGCCTGTAATCCCAGTACTTTGGGAGCCTGAGGCGGGTGGATCGCGAGGTCAGGAGATCAAGACCATCCTGGCCAACATGGTGAAACCCTGTCTCTACTAAAAATACAAAAAATTAGCTGGGCATGGTAGCACGTGCCCGTAGTCTCAGCTACATGGGAGGCTGAGGCAGGAGGATTGCTTGAACCTGGGAGGCGGAGGCTGCAGTGAGCCAGATCGCGCCACTGCACTCCAGCCTGGCGGCACAGCGAGACTCTGTCTCAAAAAAAAAAAAAAAAGAGTTCAAGACAAGCCTGGGCAACAGAGTGAGACCCCCATCTCAATTATATTTTTAAAAACATAAAATTGAAAACAAAACAAACGAAAAAACGGCCGGGCGCCGTGGCTCATGCCTGTAACCCCAGCACTTTGGGAGGCCAAGGCAGGCAGATCACTTGAGGCCAGGAATTGGAGACCACTCTGGCCAACATGGTGAAACCTTGTATATACTAAAAATATAATTAGCTGGATGTGGTAGTGTGCGCCTGTAATCCCAGCTACTTGGAAGGCTGAGACAGGAGAATTGCTTGAACTCGGGAAGCAGAGATTGCAGTGAGCCGAGATTTAAAAAAAAAAAAAAAAAAACTATTGCTTCCTTATCACTTAGAAACTTTATTTTAGCCAGGCTCGGTGGCTCATGCCTGTAATCCCAGCACTTTGGGAGGCCAAGGTAGGTGGATCACGAGGTCAGGAGTTCGAGACCAGCCTGACCAACATGATGAAGCCCCGTTTCTACTAAAAATAAAAAAATTAGCTGGCCGTGGTGGCATGCACCTGTAATCCCAGCTACTTAGGAGACTGAGGCAGGAGGATTGCTTGAACCTAGGAGGCGGAGTTTGCAGCGAGCTGAGATCGAGCCACTGCACTCCAGCCTAGGAAACAGAGTGAGACTCCGTCTCAAAAAAAAGAAACTTTATTTTATATTTACCGAAGGCCCTCTTTTAAACTTACTTAAACAGGTAAGGCACTTAAACACACAGGTATTTAAACTTACTTAAATAGGCTTTTATCATCTACTATACATTGTGAATACATAAAAAGGAAATTGCTGGATGAGATGGCTCCTGTCTGTAATTGAAGGTACTTGAGAAGCTGAGGTGGGAGAATCGCTTGAGCCCAGGAGTTTGAGACCAGCCCAAGCAACATGGCAAAACCTCGTCTCTAAAAAAAATACAAAAATTAGCTGGGCGTGGTAGCATGTGCCTGTAGTCTCCCCTACTCGGGAGGCTGAGGTGGGAGGATCACCTGAGCCCAGGGAGGTGGAGGCTGCGGTGGGTTGTGATGGTGCTGCCGCACTCCAGCCTGGGTGACAGAGTGAGACCTTGTCTCAAAAAGAAAGAAAAATTAGTAGCTATATTATTATTTTTTGAGATGGAGTCTCACTCTGTTGCCCAAACTGGAGTGCAATGGCATGATCATGGCTCACTGCAACCTCCACCTCCCAGGTTCAAGTGATTCTCATACCTCAGCCTCCTAAGTAGCTGGAATTACAGGCATGTGCTACCACGCCCAGCTAATTTTTGTATTTTTAGTAGAGATGGGTTTTCGCCATGTTGGCCAGGTTGGTCTCAAACTCCTGACCTCAGGTGATCCACCCGCCTCGGCCTCCCAAAGTGCTGGGATTACAGGCGTGAGCCACCGTGCCCAGCCTAAAAAAAAAAAAAAAAAAAAAAAAAAGTAAATAAATAAAAAGGAAATTGCAATCAAGGTAATTTAGCGAAGGTGTTCCTAACACTCCACATGCAGAGTCTGACTTTCCCGGGTCAATTTTTCATTCACAGCTGTTGAGTCTGTGCTTTTCCAGACAATCTTGTCCTCAGGAAACGCAGGCTTTCTTCAGAGCACACCACTGCTGTCCCCAATGTCCTTTCAAGCTGCAAGTGTTGATGCACATGTGCAAGCATTGAGGCAGATGGCATAGTTGCCACCCAGTCACAACAATCACAAAATATGTCTTGATTTTAGAGATGGTAACATGGGAAGCGGGGGAAGCACATCTGAGAGTGAATGAAAGATGGTGTCAGCGGTACCTTGTTCAAAAGTACTAGGGCACTCTTTTGTTATAATGTTAGGTGGGTGAGGCCTCAAGAAACAGAATCCCTCTGACCTTTTCCTGCCTTCCTTTCACCTGCCTTAAGGCAGGACTCTAATCTAATCTTCCCCCCAACTTTCTTTTTTAGACAGGATTTTACTCTGTCACCCGGGCGGGAGTGCAGTGGTGCAATCAAGGCTCACTGCAGCCTCAACCTCCTGGGCTCAAGTGATCCTCCCACCTCAGCCTCCTGAGGAGCTGGGACTACAGGTGTACGCCACCATGCCTGGCTAATTTTTTATTTTTTGTAGAGATGAGGTCTCACTAAGTTGCCCAGGCTGGTCTTGAACTACTGGAGGCAAACAATCCTCCTGCCTTGGCCTCCCAAAATGTTGGGATTTCAGGCATGAACCACCTTGCCCCTTCTGATCTTGGATTTTTTTTTTTTTTAATTATTACACTTTAAGTTTTAGGGTACATGTGCACAATGTGCAGGTTAGTTACATATGTGTACATGTGCCTTGCTGGTGTGCTGCACCCATTAACTCGTCATTTAGCATTAGGTATATCTCCTAATGCTATCCCTCCCCCCTCCCCCCACCCCACAACAGTCCCCAGAGTGTGATGTTCCCCTTCCTGTGTCCATGTGTTCTCATTGTTCAATTCCCACCTATGAGTGAGAACATGCGGTGTTTGGTTTTTTGTCCTTGTGCTAGTTTACTGAGAATGATGATTTCCAATTTCATCCATGTCCCTACAAAGGACATGAACTCATCCTTTTTTATGGCTGCATAGTATTCCATGGTGTATATGTGCCACATTTTCTTAATCCAGTCTATCATTGTTGGACATTTGGGTTGGTTCCAAGTCTTTGCTATTGTGAATAGTGCCGCAATAAACATACGTGTGCATGTGTCTTTATAGCAGCTGATCTTGGATTTTAAGGCTCTCCTCCTGTGAGAGGGTCCCACCTCACACCCTGGGGGAAGGAATGACAGCATCATGAAGCTTCCATGAAAACCCAAGAGAACTAAGTTCTAAGAGCTTCCGCATAACTGACCATGCTGAGGTTCCTGGAGGGCAGCTGCCAGGGGAGAGCATGGAAGCTCCACGCTACTTCCCCTGTATCTCGCCCTGTGCATCTCTTCATCTGTATCCTTTGCAATATCCTATATCATAAACCACTAAACACACTTCCCTGAGTTCCATGAGCCACTCCAGCAAATTAATCGAACCCAAAGAGGGAATCATGGGAACCCCAACTTGAAGCCCATCAGTCAGAAGTTCCAGAGGCCTGAACTTGCTGCTGGTGTCTGAAGTGGGGGTGGTGGGTAGTCTTGGGGACTGATTCTCCAACCTGTGGGATCTGACACTATCTCCAGATAGATGGTGTGCAAAGTGAATTGGAGGACACCTACCTAGTGTCTGATGCTTGGTGCATGGGGAAAACCCCCCAGACATTTGGTCACAGAAGTCTTCTATGTTGATGTCTGTTGTGGTGGTTTGAGAGGGTTTTTCCTGAAACAGGCACCTATTCTATGCCAAGCCTGTGCAAGGGGTAAGAGACTGACTCAGCCCTGCCCTGAGGGATATCAGGGAGCCACAGAGGAGAAGACATCAAACAGTCTTGCAGATAAAATTGTTTAATGAGGCCGGCTGCGGTGGCTCACGCCTGTAATCCCAGCACTTTGGGAGGCCAAAGCGGGCGGATCACCTGAGGTCGAGAATTCGAGACCAGCCTGGCCAACATGGTGAAACCCCATTTCTACTAAAAATACAAAAAATTAGCCAGGCGTGGTGGCGGGCACCTGTAATCCCAGCTACTTGGGAGGCTGAGGCAGGAAAATCACTTGAACCTGGGAGGTGGAGGTTGCAGTGAGCCGAATCCCACCACTGCACTCCAGCCTGGGCACGACAGAGCAAGACTCTGTCTCAAAATAAAAAAAAAAAATTGTTTAATGATCACAGTTGTGCTATGAAAGGGGTCAGCCACAGGAGTGATTGTGTCTGGCGTCACAGAGGGTTGCCCCGAGGAAGTTGCATCTGAGCTGTGATGAATGAATAGGAGCTCTCCAGGGAGAGTCGGAGAAAACAGGCAAGGCAGAGGCAAGAGCATTTACGACGGCCCTGGGATTGGAGGAGGAATTTAGAGACCCCCTGCACTGAAAGGCGGTGCAGCCAGTGTGGCTGGGGACTGATGGATGAGGGCAGTGTGGGAGGAACTGGAACCAGAGAGGTAGGAAGGAACAGAGATCACACATAGCCTTTTCCCAAAGTGCAATGAGGAGCCACTGCAGCACTTTAAGTAGAGAAAGAAACTGAGTCACAGAGAGTGATGGAGGTGGCTGGGTGCGGTGGCTCATGCCTGTAATCCCGGCACTTTGGGAGGCTGAGGCAGGTGGATCACCTGAGGTCAAGAGTTCGAGACTAGCCTGACCAACATGGTGAAACCCCCGTCTCTACTAAAAATACAAAAAGTAGCCGGGCGTGATAGAGTGCGCCTGTAATCCCAGCTACTCAGGAGGCTGAGGGAGGAGAATCGCTTGAACCCAGGAGGTGGAGGTTGCAGTGACCCAAGATCGCACCCTTGCACTCCAGCCTGGGCGACAAGAGTGAAACTCCGTCTCAAAAAAAAAAAAAAGGGGGCCAGGCACGGTGGCTCATCCCTGTAATCCCCGCACTTTTTAGGGCTGAGGCAGGGGGATCATCTGAGGTCAGGAGTTCAAGACCAACCTGGCCAGCATGGTGAAGCCCTGTCTCTACTAAAAATACAAAAATTAGCTGGGCGTGGTGGTGGGTGCCTGTAATCCCAGCTAGCTGGGAGGCTGAGGCAGGAGAATCACTTGAACCCGGGAGGCGGAGGTTGCAGTGAGCCGAGATCGAGCCATTGCACTCCAGCCTGGACAGAGCGAGAATCCATCTCAAAAAGAAAAAAAAAAAAGAAAGAAAAGAAAAGAAAGTGATAGAGCTAGAAGTAGGCCTCAGGTCTGGCTAGTTCTGGCACCTGTGCTTTCAATCCCCACTGGAGGGGCCAGAGGGAACTGAGTCTCTGATCCACCTCCTTTACTGCCCAGCTAGGGAAACTGGTGCGTCGGAAGGGGAGGGGGCTTGCCCTAAGTAGCACAGCAGGGCAGGATGTAATCTAGAACCCAGGTCTCCAGGCTCCCAGATCCCTTCTCCCACCAATCCTCAGCAGAGCTGGCCAGACCTTGGCCAAAGCCCCAGCTCCCTGAGTCCCAGAGAAATTATTAGTGCTTGAAGAGCAAAGGGTTGTCCCTTCTTAGGGTCCAGGAAGCTGTGTCAGCCCTGTCCCCAGTTCCCAGTTTGCACTGGTGGTAGCTGGTTAGAACCTGAATCCCAGAGCCCTCTAATGGCCAGGCCAGGGCCACAGTGGATCTGGACTCTGGATGCAATAGAGTGAGACCTGCACACGCCTTCCTCCACCCACTCTGCTAGGGACAGATTGAATTCCAGCCCCACTGACCTCCCAGGCCCTCTGAGCCTTCCAACCATGCTTGACGGCAAAAGGGCCCTGAGCCACCCGGGAACAGAGCACCAAGATCGCAAGGACGGCCAGCCAGGCACGTCTGCAGCCCCTCCCCTCAGCACACCCCCAGGACTGAAGATCCTGGACAGACAACCTACTGTTCTTGCTTACTTTTTCAGGAAAAATTTCTGGAACTGAACTGAACGTACTGAACTTCAAATCTTTCATCTAAAGATTTTTTGAGACGCCATCAGCAAATTGTCCTCTTGGGATTTTGCACCAATTTACACCCCTCCTAACAGTCTGAGGAATGCTGCCCCCACCCCCTATCACCGCTAATGCCTTGGACCCTCTTTTTTGTCTTTGCTAGTCCAATAGGCCACCCCTCTCGCTGTTGTTTTAATTTGCACTGTTTGTCATTGAAGAGAGATTCTCAGACTCCACTGTCTGTGGAGCTTGCTAGAAAAATGGAAAGGTGGCTGGGCGCGGTAGCTCATACCTGTAATCCCAGGTAATCCCTGGGAGGCCGAGGCAGGTAATCACCTGAGGTCAGGAGTTTGGGACCAGCCTGACCAACATGGTGAAACCCTGTCCCTACTAAAAATAAAAAAATTAGCAAGGCATAGTGATGGACGCCTGTAGTCCCAGCTACTCAGGAATCTGAGGCAGGAGAATTGCTTGAACCTTGGAGGCAGAGGTTGCAGTGAGCTGAGATCGTGCCACTGCACTCCAGCCTGGGCAATACAGTGAGACTCTGTCTCAGAAAAAAAAAAAAAAGAAAAATAGAAAGGCAAACAGACTGGGAGAAAATATTTGTGAAAAATATATCTGACAGAGAACTTGTAACCAGATATAAAAAGAATTCTTTTTTTTTAACCCAGTAGTAATTAAGCAACCAAATACGAAGAATTCTTAACACTTAGTAAGAAGAAGACAATTCAAAAAGAGTAGACACTTAATCAAAGAAAATACACAGACGGCTCAGCTGGGCATGGTGGTGTACACCTATAATCTCAGCTACTCGGGAGGCATGGCGGGGAGAATCTTTTGAGCCCAGGAGTTCAAGGCTGCAGTGAGCTATGATGGCACCACTACACTCCAGCCTGGGCAACAAAGCCAAGATGCTGTCTCTAAAAGAAAAAAAACAGGCCGAGCATGGTGGCTCACACCTGTAATCCCAGCACTTTGGGAGGCTGAGGCAGGTGAATGGCTTGAGCCCAGGAGTTCAAGACCAGCCTGGGCAACATGGCGAAACTCTGTCTCTACAAAAAAATACAAAAATTAGCCAGGCATGGTGGTGCACACCTGTGGTCCCAACAAATCGGAGGCTGAGAGGTGAGAGGATAGTTTGAGCCCAGGAGGTCAAGGCTGCATTGAGCCGTGATTGTGACACTGCACCCCAGCCTGGGTAACAGAGCAAGACCCTGTCTCAAAACAAACAAACAAACAAACAAGCAAAGGCCAGGCGCAGTGGCTCACGCCTGTAATCCCAGCATTTTGGGAGGCCAAGGCGGGTGGATCATGAGGTCAAGAGATCGAGACCATACTGGCCAACATGGTGAAACCCCGTCTCTACTAAAAATACAAAAAAGCCAGGTGTCATGGTGGGCGCCTGTAGTCCCAGCTACTCCGGAGGCTGAGGCAGGAGAATCACTAGAACCCGGGATGCGGAGGTTGCAGTGAGCCAAGATTGCACCACTGCACTCCAGCCTGGGCAACAGAGTAAGACTCTGTCTCAAAGAAAAAAAAAAAAAAAAAAACAAGCAAAAATATACAAATGGCAAATAAGCACTTAAAAAGAAGCTCTACCCCATTAGTCTTAGTGACACGCAAACTAAAACCACAATGACACCAGGTGAGGTGGCTCACGCCTGTAATCTCAGCACTTTGGGAGACTAAGTTGGATGAATCATCTGAGGTCAGGAGTTCAAGGCCAGCCTGGCCAACATGGCGAAACCCCGTCTCTACTGAAAATACAAAAATTAGCCAGGCATGGTGGTGCACGCCTGTAGTCCCAACTACTCGGGAGGCTGAGGCATGAGACTTGCTTGAACCTGGGAGACAGAGGTTGCAGTGAGCTGAGGTGGTGCTACTGCACTCCAGCCCAGGTGACGAAGCAAGACCCTGTCTCCAAAAAAAAAAAAAAAAACCCACAATGAGATACCACTTCACACCTACTAGAAATGGTTAAAGTTAGGACGACTGACCAACTGACCATACACCAAATATTGGCAAGGATGTGGAACCACTGGAACTCACATACCCTGTTGGTACTAATGTAAAATGGTACAACCACATTGGAAACAGTGTGGCAGTTAAACATACACTAACCATATGATCCAGCTATTTCACTCCTGGGCATTTAGCCAAGAGGAATGAAGGCATGTGTCCCCACAAAGACTTGTACAACAAGGGTTCATAGCTACTAAATAATGGAAGCAACTAAAATATCCATCAATATGCAATTGAAGCCTAGTGCAGTGGCTCACGTCTGTAATCCTGACACTTTGGAGGCCGAGGCGGGCAGATCACGTGAAGTCAGGAGTTTGATATCGGCCTGGCCAACATGGTGAAACCTCCGTCTCTACTAAAAATACAAAAAAATTAGCCAGACATGGTGGCATACACCTGTAATCCCAGCTAATCGGGAGGCTGAAGCAGGAGAATCGCTTGAACCTGGGAGGCAGAGGTTGCAAGACCATATCACTGCCCTCCAGTCTAAGTGACAGAGTGAGACTCTGTCTCAAAAAAAAAAAAGGCGATTGAATAGATAAACAAATTATGGTATAACAATTCTGTGATAAAGGAGCAAACTTTTTTTTTTTTTCTGAGAGAGGTCTTGCTCTGTTGCCGAGGCTGTGAATGAGCTATTAAGACCCACAACATGGATGCATCTCACAATAATTAGGCTGAGTGAAAAAAGCCAGACAGAGAAAGAGCACAGGCTGCATGATTTCATTTATGTAAAATTCTGGGAAATGCAATTAATCTACAGTGACAGAAAGCAGACCAGTGACTGCTTGGAGTGGAGGCGGGAGGGCGTGGAGAGGGAATGGGAATGGGGAAGGAGGGATGATTATATACAGGGGTCACCAGGAAACTTGGCAGTGATGGAGCTTTTTATGACAATTCTCATGGTCTTTTTTTTTTTTTTTTTTTTGAGACAGAGTCTTGCTCTGTTGCCCAGGCTGGGGTGCAGTGGCATGATCTTGGCTCACTGCAGCCTCTGCCTCCCGGGTTCAAGTGATTCTCCTGCCTCAGCCTCCCGAGTAGCTGGGATTACAGGCGTCCACCACCACTGTTGCAGGAAACAGAGGACCAGAGAGACCAATATGGGTTAATACAGGAGGATGGTTATTAAGGTGCGCACCGGCTCAGTGGATTCACATCCAAAAAGCTGAGCATTGAACAAAAACAGATTTTAGCTTATATAGGCTAGCATACAAAAGCAAAACAAAGGCAGTGAATTTTACAGTGACAAGTCACGTAATCCATAGTGTAGCTGCTGACCTGGCACTAACCTATGGCCTTGCATAGCTAGTGGCCTAGCAGTGGCATCGAAAGAAAAGCAGGAACTTTGCAAATCTTACTAAATACAACCATTGGCAAACATGGCCATAACTAATAGTTCAGTACATGAGAGACAGTAAAGGAATTTGTTTTTCTTCCTTTAACCTTGCTCGGGGGTGTCTGGATCTGATTTCTGCAGGCTAGGTCACCACGACCTGTCTATAGCCTTGCTTGCAGCAGTGAAAAACGTGTTTTTCGCTTAACCCTTACTTTCCTTGGAGTGAATAAACGCAGTATTTATTTTTCTTTAAATTTCTGCCTCAACACACTTGGCTAATTTTTGTATTTTTAGTAGAGACAGGGTCTCACCATGTTGGCCAGGCTGATCTTGAACTCCTAACCTCAGGTGATCCACCTGCCTCAGCTTCACAAAGTTCTGGGATTACAGGCATGAGCCACCGCACCCAGCCAATTCTCATGGTCTTAATTATGGTGATGGTTTCACAGATAGAAGAGATTCCATGTGTAGGGCCTGGGAATCTGCATTTTAAAGAGTTTCCAGGAATTAGGCTGGGTGAGGTGGCTCATGCTTGTAATCCCAGAACTTTGGGAGGCCAAGGCAGGTGGATCACCTGAGGTCAGGAGTTCAAGACCAGCCTAGCCAAAATGGTGAAGCTCCGTCTCTACTAAAAATACAAAAATTAGCTGGGCGTGGTGGCAGGCACCTGTAATCCCAGCTACTCGGGAGGCTGAGGCAGGAGAACCACTTGAATGGGAGAGGCAGAGGCTGCAGTGAGCTGAGATGGTGCCATTGAACTCCAGCCTGGGGAACAAAACTAAAACTCTCTCTCAAAAAAAAAAAAGTGGGGGGGGGCAGATTTCCAGGAATCTCATTGCACATCAAAGTTTGAGAAACATTGTTGTAGCAGAATCCTTCTGTCCCCTGTACCCCATGTCACTGAGACCTCTCCTTCTGGAAGGTGTGGTTTCAGTGGGGGCTTTTCTGTGAGGACCAGCTGCATGTTGGAGGAGGGTGTCCTGAATCACAGCACTGTCATTTTACAGATAAGGAAACTGAGACCTTGAAATAAACTACATCTTAGGGAAGGATCTCTTGGTTACAAGTAATAGAAATCATCTGAGTTGGCCGGGCGCGGTGGCTCACACCTGTAATCCCAGCACTTTGGGAGTCTGAGGCAGGTGGATCACCTGAGGTTGGGAGTTCGAGACCAGCCTGACCAACATGGAGAAACCCCGTCTTTACTAAAAATACAAAATTAGTCGGGTATGGTGGCACATGCCTGTAATCCCAGCTACTCAGGAGGCTGAGGCAGGAGAATCACTTGAACCCGGGAGGCGGAGGTTGCAGTAAGCCAAGATTGTGCCACTGCACTCCAGTCTGTGTGACAGAGTAACACTCTGTCTCAAAAAAAAAAAAAAAAAAAAATCCAGCTGAAATCTTTCTGTCTTCTACTTAGCTTTCCCCTGGGTAACACCCCCATTCCCAAGAGCCTCAGGTTTTGATCCTTCCACCTTGAAAACTTCAATGGAAAGAGCAAAAGTCTAGGGCTGAGTCTCATTGGTCTGGGTGGATCATGTGCTCATATCTGAACCAATCACTATGGGCAGAGGATGTGTAACCCTTGTGGGTCAGCCAATCACTATGGGCAGAAGATGTGTAACCCTTGTGGGTCAGCCAATCACTATGGGCAGAGGATGTGTAACCCTTGTGGGTCGGCCAATCACTATGGGCAGAGGATGTGTAACCCTTGTGGGTCAGCCAATCACTATGGGCAGAAGATGTGTAACCCTTGTGGGTCAGCCAATCACTATGGGCAGAGGATGTGTAACCCTTGTGGGTCAGCCAATCACTATGGGCAGAGGATGTGTAACCCTTGTGGGCCAGCTCTGGGTCACATCCTCATCATGGGAGCCAGAATTGGGATCCTGTCTCCAAACTGCATGGACTGTGTCAACCTTAAATATTGAGATTTAGCAAATATGATTAACTAGAGAATTTCTCTGAGTGTGAAGCTTGAGGATAGCCACCTGGGCAACACCAAATCCAAACAAATGGGGTCAGCATTTGAAAGTGGAGAAGTTGGCTGAGGGCGGTGGCTCACACCTGTAATCCCAGCACTTTGGGAGGCAGAGGCGGGTGATCACCTCAGGTCAGGAGTTCGAGACCAGCCTAGCCAACATGGCAAAACCCTGTTTCTACTAAAAATACAAAACTTACCCAGGCATGGTGGTGGTCACTTGTAATCCCAGCTACTCAAGAGGCTGAGGCAGGAGAATCCCTTGAACCTAGGAGGCGGAGGTTGCAGTGAGCTGAGATTGCACCATTGCCCTCCAGCCTGGGTGACAAGAGTGAAACTCCATCTCAAAAAAAAAGAAAAGAAAAGAAAAAGAAAGTGGAGAAGTTGGCCGGGTACGGTGTCTCATGCCTGTAATCCCAGAACTTTGGGAGGCTGAGGTGAGCAGATCATTTGAGGTAAGGAGCTGGAGACCAGCCTGGCCAACATGGTGAAACCCCATCTCTACTAAAAATAAAAAATTATCCGGCATGGTGGTGCACGCCTGTAATCCCAGCTACTCCGGAGGCTGAGGCATGAGAATCACTTGAGTCTGGGAAATGGAGGTTGCTTGAAGCCAAGATCACGCCACTGCACTCTATCTACCCTGGGTGACAGAGTGAGTGAGGCTCTGTCAAAAAAAAAAAAGAGAAAAGAAAAGAAAAAAAGACAGTGGAGAAGTTAAGGTTTCACTTACATAGGGAGAGACAGAAATTTTAGCAGGATTACATTTTCCACAGAAGACCCGTGCATACACCCCAGTGATCTGATTGGTTACAGATTGTTACATTCCAAAGAAGTTTCCTTTATTACTCCCTGAGGAGGTGCAATGATCTGAGGGGTTCTTATCTCTGGTGCCACTTAGTCCTAATTATTTACAGGAAAAAAGGCAGAAGTGACGGCTGTATATTACATGACTCAGGCTGCATAGCCACATTTCTTTTCAGGCTCAGAATGATTTAAAGTTCAAACGGCTTTGAGTTAGTTTACATTTGGATTGTTTCATTTTACAACTAAGAGTGGAGGAAAGATGGTTCCCCAAAACAAGACCAAATGCCACAGCTGAGATGAGGCCTGAGTACTGAGCAGGCATTAAAACAGCCAGAAAAGATCAGGAAGGGCCGGGTGTGGTGACTCAAGCCTGTAATCCCAGCACTTTGGGAGGCCGAGGCAGGTGGATCACTTGAGGTCAGGAGTTCAAGACCAGCCTGACCAACATGGCAAAAACCTGTCTCTACTAAAAACACAAAAATTAGCTGCTCGTGGTGGCATGTTCCTGTAGTCCCCGCTACTCAGGAGGGTAAGGCAGGAGAATCAATTGAGCCCAGGAGGCAGAGGCTGCAGTGAGCCGAGATCATGCCACTGCACTCCAGTCTGGGCGAAAGGGCAATACTCTGTCTGAAAAAAAAAAAAAAAAGCCTGGGCACAGTGGCTTATGCATACAATCCCAGCATTGTGAGAGGCCGAGGTGGGTGGATCATTTGAGGTCAGGAATTCGAGACCAGCCTGGCCAACATGGTGAAACCCCGTCTCTACTAAAAATACAAAAATTATCCAGGCGTGGTGGTGCATGACTGTAATCGCAGCTACTTGGGAGGCTGAGCCAGGAGAATTGCTTGAACCCGGGAGATGAAGGTTGCAGTGAGCCAAGATCATGCCACTGCACTCCAGCCTGGGTGATGGAGTGAGACTCTGTCTTAAAAAAAAAAATTCGGGAAGATCAGGACACTGTTGGACCCCACCTTGGCCTCAGCCTCAGTGGGATTCCTTGTGGCAGCCAGTTCTCTTTTGCGCTTGATTCCTGACAGGCAGGTGGCCTGTCATGTATTATTGCCAGCATGCATCCACACTGACTCAGCTGAGAGCAAAGCAAAAAGCCCAGCCTAGTTGTCCCAGTGAGTCAGGCCAGCCTGGGCAAAGGAGGAGGCATCCTTACTAGGGACCATTGTAGCTCAGATGGCCAACCCCACCTTGTATGGATGGGGAGAGTGAGGTGCAGGGGAAAAGGGGTCTGGCACCCAGGCCACCTGGCTACCAACCTGTGCCTCCAGCTGCCTACCTCTGGTTCCTGCCAGTGGGCTACAACTGGCCCCAAATGGTTAAGGTCTGGAACTTGCAAACAGATTTTCATGGACTGAAGCCAGCCCACCAGAGTATTTTGTTTGTCTTATAGGAGGCTTACAAATACTTAGTAGTCAATATGTGTAAACTGGGAGATTCCTGTTAAAACCTGGAATTCTGGCTTCTTTTGTAAAAAGAAACAGGCAAGGCCAGGCGCGGTGGCTCACGCCTGTAATCCCAGCACTTTGGGAGGCCGAGGTGGGCGGATCACAAGGTCAGGAGATCCAGACCATCCTGGCTAACACGGTGAAATCCCGTTTCTACTAAAAATACAAAAATTAGCCGGGCGTGGTGGCGGGCGCCTGTAGTCCCAGCTACTCAGGAGGCTGAGGCAGGAGAATGGCGTGAACCCAGGAGGCGGAGCTTGCAGTGAGCCAAGATGGCGCCACTGCACTCTAGCCTGGGCGACAGAGCAAAACTCCGTCTCAGAAAAAGAAAGAAAGAAAGAAAGAAACAGGCAGGACAGGCCCACATTCCTGATCATCAAGATCACCTGAAGCCAGGCTCAACCTCCACCGGCCTCCTACAGGAGCAAGCTTCGGACCCTTGTCTGAGCCCGGGGATTTTTGCCTGAGTGGCTGTAGGCTGCAGGCAGTTGAGTTTATGCTGCTGGGATTGGCAGAATCCTTGGAGAGCTGTGCAGTCATGTTGGGTCCTCAGGTGGGGCCCTTCCTGCTGTCTTCAGGCCAGGCCCTGTGCAGGGCTCTGGGGCTCCTCCTCACCCGTGTGCAGCTCCTGACACCATTTATGGCCTCCACTGATTCACTGAGTCTTCTCATCAGCCCTCAGAGGCCACACAGGTGGGGAACTGGCAGCACTATGGGGGTGCGAGGGAAGTGGGACTTCCCCAAGGTCACAGCACCCATATGGGGCTGGGCTACTCTGGGTGGGGCTCCTGATCCACCTGTCCCAGGTCCAGGGGACAGGAGCAGCTCCGGAAGGCTGATTCATGCTCACGCTGTCATGGGAGGTTGACTCACAAAGGCAGCTGTGCAGCCAGGCACACCTGGGGCGGACCCCCAGCTTTGCCATTTACAAAACCTGTGGCATCAGGTGAGTCTTGGCTCTTTAGTCTCTTCCTGTCTCAAATGTGGAAAATGCAAAATGGTTTACAGGAAGCCTGTCAGCGTTCAATGCAACCGACATCGCAATAAAAGGTATATTAAATTATCAGCTCGGGGACTGTGCTATGCACTCGAAAAGTGGGAATAAAACAGATGTTGTCTTTGTAGGACAGCTGGCAAAACTGGTGTGATCTTGCCCCCCTGCCAGGGGACATTAGGCAATGTCTGAATATATTCTGATTGTCACAACTGGAGGGGCTGGGCACGGTGGCTTGTTCCTGTAATCCCAGCACTTTGGGAGGCCAAGGTGGGCGGATCACCTGAGGTCAGGAGTTCAAGACCACCCTGGCCAACATGGTGAAACCCTGTCTCTATTAAAAATACAAAAATTAGCCGGCTGTGGTAGCATGTGCCTGTAGTCCCAGCTACTCGGGAGGCTGCAGGAGAATCACTTGAACCTGGGAGGCAAAGGTTGCAGTGAGCTGAGATCATGCCATTGCACTCCAGCCTGGGCAACAGAGTGAGACTCAATCTCAAAAAAAAAAAACAAAACCTGGAATGGGGACTGGTTACTCCTGGCATCAAGTGTATAGAGACTAGGAATGCTGCTAACCATCCTACAGTGAACAGGACAGCCCCCACAATAAAAACTGTATCCAGCCGGGCACAGTGGCTTACGCCTGTAATCCCAGCACTTTCGGAGGCCGAGGCAGGCGGATCACCTGAGGTCGGGAGTTCAAGACCAGCCTGACCAACATGGAGAAACCCTATATCTACTAAAAATACAAAGTTAGCTGGGTGTGGTGGTGCATGCCTGTAAACCCAGATATTGTGGAGGCTGAGGCAGGAGAATCACTTGAACCCGGGAGGCGGAGGTTGCGGTGAGCCGAGATCATGGCATTGCACTCCAGCCTGGGCAACAAAAGCAAGAAACTCCGTCTCAAAAAAAAAAAAAAGAAAAGTGGCCAGGCGTGGTGGCTCCTGCCTGTAATCCCAGCACTTTGGGAGGCCGAGGAGGGCAGATCATGAGGTCAGGAGATGGAGAGCATCCTGGATAACATGGTGAAACCCTGTCTCTACTAAAAATACAAAAAAAAAAAAAAAATTAGCCAGGTATGGTGGCGGGCGCCTGTAGTCCCAGCTACATAGGAGGCTGAGGCAGGAGAATGGCATGAACTCGAGAGTTGGAGCTTGCAGTGAGCCGAGATCGCGCCACTGCACTCCAGCCTGGGTGACAGAGCGAGACTCCGTCTCAATTAAAAAAAAAAAAAAGAGTATATCCAGCCCAAAATGTTAATCGTGTTGGGATTGAGAAACCCTCCTATAGCAGGACACACACATTTAAACCATACGATTACATGTATGTGCCTAAACACGTGAGAGGAAACACAGGCCGGGTGTGACCCAACGAAGTTCCCTATAGAAAGTGATGAGATCCACGCTGGATGTGAGGGGTGAATAGGAGTTACGAAAGTAATGAGGAAGAAAGTTGTTCTGAGTAAGAGGAACAGCAAAGGCAAAGATTTGGAGGCTAGAAAAAGAGCCTGGGCCAGGCGCAGTGGCTCACACCTGTAATCCTAGTACTTTGGGAGGTTGAGGCGGGCAGATGGCTTGAGGTCAGGAGTTTGAGGCCAGCCTGGCCAACATGGCAAACCCCATCTCTACTAAAAATACAAAAAATTAGATGGGTGTGGTGGCATGCCCTTGTAGTCCCAGGTACTCAGGAGGCTGAGGCAGGAAAATCGCTGATTCCAGGGAGGCAGAAGTTGCAGTGAGCCGAGATTGCCATACTGCGCTCAAGCCTGGGCAACAGAGCAAGACCCTGTTTCAAAAAAAACAAAAAAACAAAAACAAAAAACAACCAAACAAAGGAAAAGAGCCTTTTTTTTTTTTTTTTTTTTTTTGAGATGGAGTCTTCCTCTGTCACCCAGGCTGGAATGCAGTGGCATGATCTTGAAGAGCCCAATATTTTTAAGGAAGTAAACTTTCTTGATGCGACTGGAATGCAGAGTATAAGGAGGGAAGTGGCAATAGGTCACATTAAGGAGCTGATACTTTATCCGGGGAGTTAAGGGACGTAATTGAAGGATGGAACAGGCTGCAGCATGGGTAGATTTGCTTCTGAAGACCCTCCTCAGCAGGGCCTGGAGGCAGGAGGCCAGTAAGGAGTCTGCTGTGGGTATCATGGGTGAGAGAGAACGTGGGAGTGGGGGAGGGAGGAAGAGCATCTTCAGAACAAGATGTGAGAAGAGAGACAGTGGGTGGGACCAAGGAAGGCATCCAAGTGTCCAGCTTGGGTAACTGGGAATGAAAGTGCCTCTCCCAGAGTTCCACTGCAGCAGGGAGCAAGATAGACAAGGTCCCAGAGCCAAAGATCAACCAGTGAGGAAAACAAGCAACTCAGCCGGGGACGGTGGCTCACACCTGTAATCCCAACACTTTAGGAGGCCAAGGCGGGTGGATCACTTGAGGTCAGGAGTTCGAGACCAGCCTGGCCAACATGGTGAAACCCCGTCTCTACTAAAAATACAAAGATTAGCCAGGCATGGTGGCGGGCGCCTGTAATTCCAGCTACTCAGGAGGCTAAGGCAGGAGAATCGCTTGAACCTGGAAGGCGAATCTTGCAGTGAGCCAAGATCGCGCCACTGCACTCCAGCCTGGGTGACAGAGCAAGACTTTGTCTAAAAAAATAAATAGGCCAGGCGCGGTGGCTCATGTCTGTAATCCCAGCACTTTAGGAGGCTGAGGTGGGCGGATCACCTGAGGTCGGGAGTTCAAGATCAGCCTGACCAACATGGAGAAACCCCGTCTCTACTAAAAATACAAAATTAGCTGTGCATGGTGGTGCATGCCTGTAATCCCAGCTACTCGGGAAATTGAGGCAGGAGAATCGCTTGAAGGAATTGCTGAGGTGGAGGTTGCAGTGAGCCAAGATCGCACCACTGCACTCCAGCCCGGGCGACAGAGTGAGACTCTGTCTCTAAAAAGAAAGAGAGAGAGGGAGAGAGAGGAAGGGGAGGGGAGGGGAGGGGGGAAGGGAGGGGAGGGGAGGGGAGGGGGGAAGGGAGGGGAGGGGAGGGGGAAGGGGAGGGGAGGGGGGAAGGGAGGGGAGGGGAGGGGGAAGGGGAGGGGAGGGGGGAAGGGAGGGGAGGGGAGGGGAGGGGGGAGGGGAGGGGAGGGGAGGGGAGGGGAGGGGAGGGGGGAGGGGAGGGGAGGGGAGGAGAGGGAAAGGGAGAAGAAGGGAGGGGAAGGGAAGAGAAGGGAAGGGAGGGAGGAGGGGAGGGAAGGGAAGGAGCGACTCCAGGTAGCATGAGAGTTAGAGATAGGACGTCCAGGGGGCCATGGGCATGGGCAGCAGTGAGAGCTAGCCTGGACCGGTGGGAGCTGGAAAAAGACCTCTTGAGGAAATAAGCAGAGCCCTGGAGGCTACCCAGGAGCTGGGCAGGGGAAGAGGTGGGGCAGGGAACCAGCACATTCTGGCACAGCCTCTAGGGCTCTGCCACCCGACAGACCATTTTGAGAACCACATCCCCCTCTGTAAACCTCCATACTGAAGTTAGTTCATCATCTCTAACCAAAAGACTGGGTTTGTCCCTGCCGGTTCCTCCCAGCAGGCACTCTTTCGCACCCTCTGAGAACCTCGACTGATTGGTCTAGAATTTCTGCAAGGGTCAGGAAGGCAGTTCAGGGAGATTTCCAAGCAAGGCATGTGAGTGAGCCGTCTTAGGGGTAGAGGCCCAGCCCCAGTGGGGCAGGTCCAGCTGCCACTGAGAAAAGGACAAGCTGTTCCTTCTGGGACCTGATCAAATTGCAAAATCATGAGCAAATAAATGATCATTGTTTTCAGCCACTAAGTTTCAAGTTGGCTTGTTACACAGCAAAGACAACTGAAGCAAGCAGCTACTGGTGTTGAGCACCTGCTGTGTGTCCCCCACTGTGTTCTGTGTTCTGTGAGCAACAGCTTGTTAACTTCACCCATCCTCCTTATCAGAGAAGGATTTTTAGAGAAATTAAATAATCCCATCCTAGAGCACAGTCAGGAAGTTAGAGACAGGCAGACTCTGAAGCCCCCACATTTACTTGTGAGGAGCCTGGCTCCTGGCCACAAGCCTACATGCGATCTCTCAGTCCCAACCAGAAGCAATGACAAAGGCTGAGCCTGGCAGGCCTCAGTGGGGTGGCAGGAGGGGGCAGCTGCCCTCCCCACACCAGACTTGAGACACAACCAGTGAGTTGCAGTCATGGAGTCAGCTCCCCAGCCGGTCATGCCCTTGCACATACTGCAGACCCAGCCCAGGTGCCTCTATTCGGTGGCCCCCATCAGGGGGTCTCAACTGAAGCCTTACCCAGGTGCCTCTGCCAGGACCTCCTGGCAGGAGTGTGGAGTGTGGGGAATCTTTTCTTTCCTTTTTTTTTTTTTTGGAGACAGAGTCTCGCTCTGTCGCCCAGGCTGGAGTGCAGTGGCGTGATCTCAGCTCACTGCAACCTCTGCCTCCCGGGCTAAAGTGATTCTCCTGCCTCAGCCTCCTGAGTAGCTGGGATTATAGGCCCCTGCCACCACTCCCAGCTAAGTTTTGTATTTTTAGTAGAGACAGGGTTCACCATGTTGGCCAGGCTGGTCTCGAACTCCTGGCCTCAAGTGATTCACCTTCCTTGGCCTCCCAAAGTGCTGGGATTCCAGGTATGAGCCACTGTGCCTGGCCTAATTTTTGTATTTCCCTCTTTTTTAAATTTTTATTATTATTTTTTTCTGGGTAGAGACAGATTTTTGCCATGTTGCCCAGGCTGGTCTCAAACTCCTGGGCTCAGGAGATCCTCCTGATTTGGCCTCCCAAAGTGCTGGGATTACACAAGCCCAGCCAGTGAAAGGAATCTTGAACACTCTTTACTATCAGTAATTTTCCACTCCTAGCCCTTCTCCCTCTTGTCCCCCTCTGACCCCCACCAAGGCCATAAAACAGCAGGAGTCTTTTTTTCCTGAGGATTCCCTCAGCAGTGAGAAGACACCCCCTTGTGTAATACATCTCACCCTTACCTGGTGCTGTCCTGTGGGGAAAAAAATGGAACATAAGGGGAGTGGCGTTTTCTCCTCTTGCTTACGCCAGCATAGTAAGCAATTACAGGCTTCACTGTTACTTTCACTGTAGCCTGTTGTCTTCATGGACTAAGGTAAGGGGACAGCTCAGCAGTCTCCAACTTGCGCACCTGCCTCTTTCAGAGCAATTGCAGCCACAGCCTCCTGGCGGTGGCCTCTTCCCTGTACTGGCCTTGGTTCCCATGTCCCCAGTCAGCCTTAAGTCCTTCCCACTCTGCTTTCTGTGCCCCTGCCACCTTCTAGTTCCAGGGTCGCATCCTTTGTAATCCCATTCAAACCACAGAACTCCCATTGTGACATCAAGACTTGGTAGTTACCACTTCGGATTATCGGCCACTGTAATGACGATGACAGCAGCTGTATTTATTGAGCATGAGCTATTCCCAGCACTGCCTTGTAGATCTGTTGGGCAAGCATTATTGAAGAAAGAACTGGCCGGATGCCACGGTTCACACCGTAATCCCAGCACTTTGGGAGGCCGAGGCAGGAAGATGACTTGAGCCCAGGAATTCGAGACTACCTGGCTGACCTGGCAAAACCCAGTCTCAACAAAAAATACAAAAGTTAGCTGGGCATAGTGATGGGCTCCTGTGGTCCCAGCTACTAGGGAGACTGAGGTGGAAAGATCTCTCGAGCCCAGGAGGTCAAGGCTGCAGTGAGCCATGATTGTGTCACTGCACTCCAGCCTAGGCAACAGAGTGAGAACTTGTCTCAAGACAAATAAACAAAAAAAGAAAGTACTCTCCCCTAAAATACAGTTTACAAAGCATGCCTTTCCAAAAGGCTATCAAAAGGGTTTAAAATATAAAAGGTTTGGGAGGCTGAGGCAGAAGAATTGCTTGAACCAGGGAATCAGAGGTTGCAGTGAGCCGAGATCGTGCCACAGCACTCCAGTCTGGCGACAGAGCAAAAAAAAAAAAAAAAAAAAAAAAGAATACTAACACAAGCTGCCTCTAGGCCTCATTTGATCTAGACACTACTCCTCCCGGTCAGGTCAGGCTCAAATCATCTCTAGGTGACCTCAAATCTTACTGGCAGCAAGGTCAGAGTAGTTAAGAACAGTAGCTAACAGCATGGGCTACGTTGGGTAATAAGGTAGCTGTGGGACTTTAGGCAAATTGTTAATCCTCTCTGATTCTCAGTGTCCTCACCTGCAAACAGAACAATGTTAGTGCCTACTTCCTGGGGCTGTTGCAAGGAGTCAATGAGATAATGCTTATAAGGCCTCAGTAGACTAGGGGCTCAATAATTGTTAGTTTTTTTTTTTTTTTTTTTTTTTTTTTTTTGAGACGGAGTCTCGCTGTGTTACCAGGCTAGAGTGCTGTGGCGCAATCTCGGCTCACTGCAACCTCCAACTCCCTGGTTCAAGGGATTCTTCTGCCTCCACCTCCCACGTAGCTGGGATTACAGGCATGTGCCACCATGCCCGGCTAATTTTTGTATTTTTAGTAGAGATGGGGTTTCACTATGTTGGCCAGGATGGTCTCGATCTCCTGACCTCGTGATCCGCCCGCCTCAGCATCCCAAAGTGCTGGGATTACAGGCATGAGCCACCGCACCCGGCCAATAATTGTTAGTTTTTAATTTTTTTTTTTTTGAGATGGCGCCTTGCTCTGTTCCCCAGGCTGGAGTGCAGTGGCGCGATCTCGGCTCACTGCAAGCTCTGCCTCCGGGGTTCACGCCATTCTCATCCTGTATTTAAATATATATATTGCATATATGTAAAGATAGGGTCTTGCTATGTTGCCCAGGCTGGTCTTGAACTCCTGGGCTCAAGTGATCCTCCCATCTTGACCTCCTCACCTTGGATTACAGATGTGAGCCACCACACCTGTTCCAATTTTTTTTTTTTTTTTTCAGACGGAGTTTTGCTCTTGTTGCCCAGGCTGGAGTGCAGTGGTGTGATCTTGGTTCACTACAACCTCCACTTCCTGGCTTCAAGTGATTCTCCTGCCTCAGCCTCCCAAGTAGCTGGGACTACAGCAGCCTGCAACCACGCCCAGCTAATTTTTTGTATTTTTAGTAGAGACGGGCGGGGTTTCATCGTGTTAGCCAGAACGGTCTCGATCTCCTGACCTTGTGATCCGCCCGCCTCGGCCTCCCAAAGCGCTGGGATTACAGGCGTGAGCCACCATGCCTGGCCAATAATTGTTAGTTTTTATTGTTACTAAATACTGGTGAGAGTGATAGCTATGCCCAGGAATACTGAGATCCCTCCAGAAGGAAGGCCAGTCTTATTTAAAGGAGTATCCCTGCTTGGCAGGACTTCCCAACTGTTCAGCAGAAACTCCAGAGAAGCAGTCATCCTTGGTGCAGGATCCGGATTCCAGCTGAGTTTAAGTCTTCCAGTCTCTGAGCCAAGGTTCTTAACCGGCCTGGAGTAGTGGCTCATGGCTGTAATCCCAACACTTTGGCAGGCAGAGGCAGGAGGAACACTTGAGCCCAAGAGTTGGAGACCAGCTTGGGCAACATGGTGAAACCCCATCTCTACCAAAAAAAAAAAAAAAAATTAGCTGAGTGTGGTGGCACATGCCTGTAGTCCCAGCTACTCGAGAGGCTGAGGTGGGAGGATCAGTTGAGCCCAGAAGGTCAAGGCTACAGTGAGCTGTGATCCTGCCACTGCACTCCAGCCTAGGTGACAGAGTGAGATCATGGTTTTTTTTTGTTTTTTGAGACAAGAGTTTCACTCTTGTTGCCCAGGCTGGAGTGCAGTGGTGCGATCTCAGCCTCCCGGGTTCAAGCAGTTCTCCTTCCTTAGCCTCCCCAATAGCTGGGATTACAGGCATGTGGCACCATGCCCAGCTAATTTTTGCATTTTTAGTAGAGACAGAGTTTCTCCATGTTGGTCAGGCTGGTCTCAGACTTCTGACCTCAGGTGATCCACTCACCTCGGCCTCCCAAAGTGCTGGGATTACAGACATGAGCCACCGCCAACTGGCCAAGACCCTGTCTTTTTTTTTTGAGACAGAGTTTCTTGTTGCCCAGGCTGGAGTGCAATGGCGTGATCTCAGCTCACTGCAACCTCAGCCTCCCGGGTTCAAGCGATTCTCCTGCCTCAGCCTCCCAAGTAGCTAGGATTACAGGTGCCCGCCACCACACCCAACTAATTTTTTGTATTTTTAGTACAGACGGAGTTTCACCACGTTGGCCAGGCTTGTCTCGAACTCCTGACCTCGTGATCCACCTGCCTCGGCCTCCCAAAATGCTGGGATTACAGAGATGAGCCACCACACCTGGCCAGATCCAGTCTTTAAAAAAAAAAAAAAAAAAAAAAAAAATTCTTAACCTTCAGAAAATATCAGGATTACTGAGGGCTTGTACTGAGGGCTTGTTTACAATGCATAGAGTCCTCCCTCCAGGTTTTGAGTGAGGCCTGCGATTGGGTATATTTAACAAATGGCTCAGGTAATTCTTTTTTTTTTCTTTTTTTTTTTTTTTTTGAGACGGAGTCTTGCTCTGTCGCCTGAGCTGGAGTGCAATGGCATGATCTTGGCTCACTGCAACCACTGTCTCCCGGGTTCAAGTGATTCTCCTGCCTCAGCCTCCTGAGTAGCTGGGATTACAGGTGCATGCCACCACGCCTGGCTAATTTGTGTATTTTTAGTAGAGACAGGGTTTCACCATGTTGGTCAGGCTGGTCTCGAACTCCTGACCTCGTGATCCGCCCACCTTGGCCTCCCAAAGTGCTGGGATACAGGCATGAGCCACAGTGCCTAGCCTGCCTCAGGTAATTCGTAAGAGTCCCAAACACTGCCTTAAACCAGGAATAGACTGACTTCTACTGTAAATGGGTCAGAGAGTAAACACCTTTGGCTTTGTGGGCCAGATGTCTCTGTAACTACTCAACTCTTGCTTTGGTGGTACAAAAAAAAAAAAAAAAAAGCCACAGGTTCATAAATGAATGGGTGTGGCTGTGTTCCAATACAATTTTATTTATAAAAATAGGTGGTGAGCCCGATTTGAGTTTGTGGGCCATGGTCTGCCAGTCCCTGGTTCTCTTCTATATATAAGCAATAAAGACACAGAGATGTGTGTATAAAAAAGTGATATGTCTTTAATTTAAAACTATGACCCGGAAATAACTAGTCAGTTTAAGTGATCCAGACTTCCTCTTCATACCCAAATGGAACAGACACAATATTGGCTCAGATTTCCAACCCCAGAAAAAAACCAAACCAAGTCCTCAGGAAGTCCCTGCAGCGACCTTGCTGGGGCCATCAGACCGCACAGAGTGGAGGTGCCCAAGCTGCTGGGCTGCTCTTAATCCAGCCACACTGAGAAGAGCTTTCCTTCTACCAGCAACTCCCTCGCTGGGTCCGATATCCCCCTTCACCTCCCTTTTAGCTGGCACTGCACGAATGCCTCCACAGAGAGGCTGACAGTACAGCAGTCACCTCCCAGCTGTCTTCAGTGCATCTTCAGGGCCACCTTCCTGTGGTCACAATAGAGGAGCTGAGCATTCTAAACGTTCGTGCCCGGGAGGGCGGCATCTTCTCTTTTTAGCTGAGGTCTGGAGCCCTGAGTTGTAACCATTGGTCATATGTGGCTGAGGCACCGGCAGCAAATCGCCAAACTTGGGAAACGATCTGGGGAGATGCAAGGGCCTTGGTAATTGATGGTGAGTCTGAAAATGAAACAGACAAATGGCATCTGGGTAAAATCCTTACAGACATCTCAGAAGAGAAAGTGTAAAGATGGAACAGGGAAAAGCACCTCCTTCAGCACTCCAAGGCTCTGCCTGCTCTTCCCTGAGCATAGAATCCAAAGGGTCCCATTTGTTTTTTTGGTTTTTTCTTTGTTTTTTTTTTTTGAGACAGAGTCTCGCTCTGTCGCCAGGCTGGAGTGCAGCGGTGCAATCTCGGCTCACTGCAACCTCCGCCTCCTGGGTTCAAGCGATTCTCCTGCCTCAGCCTCCCGGGTAGCTGGGACTACAGGCGTGCGCCACCACGCCCAGCTAATTTTTGTGTTTTTAGTAGAGACGGGGTTTCATCATGTTGGCCAGGATGGTCTTGATCTCTTGACCTCATGATCCACCCGCCTCGGCCTCCCAAAGCGCTGGGATTACAGACTTGAGCCACCTCGCCCGGCCAGGGTCCCACTTCTTAGGTCAGCTTTGCCTTTTCCTCCTCCTACATTCAGGGTCAATTATGGCTTTGGATTCACTCAGCCACTCAGAGGGAGTCTCAAGAGAACAGAAGGCACTGAGCGGTGTGGCAGGGGAAGAGTCCAGCATGTGATGCTCAGCAGGGCTTTTTTTGCACTGAATTTTGGAAATGTGGAGTCAGCAGAGAGGAAAGGAGGATGGGTGTGGCCACAGGGCAGCCCTCCTGGAGGCCTTCCTAGGAGGGGTTCACACACAGAATAAATACAACTGGCTGGATGCAAGCCTCCGCACAAAGCCAACAGGTCACTCAGACCCACTGCAGTGGGGCAGCAAGCTTCCACACTAGTTGGCTTTCTCGAAAATTTACAGCATCCAAAGCTTGACCTGAGTCAAAAGCTCTAGGGACAAACCACCAAAGGGCTGCCCAGAGATGCTGTTGAAAACCAGAGAGTGGCCAAACCGTCCCCACCATACACAGCATTCCTGAGCCAGACTGGCTGCACACTGCATGTATTACGGAGGCGTCCCAGCGCACTACCTAACAAGGGCCTGCGCTGTGCCTGGGGTGGGGTCGGGGGACAGCACAACAGTCATTGGAGTCCCCTGAGAACCGAGGCACAGTGAGGAGAAAAGGGTGGGGTTTCCTCCTCAGGCTCAGTCACACTACCTCCCAAAGGAGGAAGATATTATTGCTCAACTGCCAGCATCAGTGACATTACCCTACTCGAAAGGATGGCACCTGGGGTTGGGCAGCTCAGTAGAGACCCAGGCTGGGTGACGGCCCCCAGTGACAGCCCGTTGTGTTGTTCCTTACAGTTGTCCAAGACCAAGGCTGGGTCATGTCACAAGCCGGGGGTCATGACAACACATGTCCCATCACATGCACACATGACCCCCCTGCTAACCAATCTTCTGGATCTTAGCAAGGCAGCTCAAGTAGGGGGAGTACGAGTTTGGGTCCCAGGAGCCCAACAAATTCCTCTTCTCAAAAACAGTGCAACCCCTAAGCGTTTATTAAAGAGGGAGCTGTGCACGCGGCCGGTCTAAGGCCAAGGCCAATCACAGGACCCACTTACGAGTCCATGGAGTTTTCATCCCATCATGGCAGAAGGCTGGCCTGACCCCTGCCCTCACTGGATGATGCTGTCTGGCTGCCCATTCTGGGCCACCTGCCCAGGGTCAGAGGCGGGGGCCGGGTTAGCTGTGTTGCTCTGCAGGTAGCGGCGGAAATCTTTGATCATAGGCCGGAGGACCTGGATGAGGACGCTCAGGGCAGCCTGTGTGCCCTCCATGGCCTGGGCCTGGCGCTCCTGGGCACAGGCCTGCACTTCCTGGGAGCGGCGGATCATCTGCAGTAGGTCGTTCTGCTGTTCCAGGTGCTGTGCGATCTCCTTCACATGCAGGTTGGTGACCCGTTGCTCCTGTATCAGCTTGGCGGAGTTGAGAGCAATGCGGCTCTTGAGCGCTTGCGGCTTGACCGACGTGTCTGCATGCTGGGCCATCATGTCCACAGGGGCCTCCGGTGGCAGAGGTGGGGGCGCCTCAGCCGTGCAGTACTCCACCACGCCCTCCTCCAGCGTGTGATAGGTGGTCTCTGTGGGGACTGCAGGGTAGAAAGAACAGAGGCCAAGGGAGGTCACTTTCTGGAAGGAATAAAGCTGGCTGTATGGGGTGGGGAGGAGGCCATAAAGTCCTGTCCTGGAGGGACATAAAGGGGAATCCAGGCCTCCCCTGGCTGCATAGCTATTCACATATAAATCTAGAATCTAAGCGGTTCAGAATCTTAATCTACTTGGTAACCAAAGGGCCAGCCCTGGATCTGGCAAAAGCAAAGATGTTGATCATAATACTAGCAAAACTTTTAGAGCAACTACTACATGTCAGGCACTTTGTACTCATTAGCTCAACAAATCCTCAAAATGACACCAAGAGGTTGGTGCTGTCATCTTCATTTTTCAGAGATGAGGAAACAGACTGAGAAATGTAGAATGACTTGCTAAGGTCACAGAGCTCATTCAGCAGAGCCAAGAGGCAAACCCAGGTCTCCCCAACAGCAGAGCCCGATGTGCTCCTGACCTCCACACTGGGCTGCTCCTAGCTAAGAAAGGCACCCCCGGCCGGGCGCGGTGGCTCACGCTTGTAATCCCAGCACTTTGGGAGGCCGAGGTGGGTGGATTACCTGAGGTCAGGAGTTCGAGACCAGCCTGACCAACATGGAGAAACCCCGTCTCTATTAAAAATACAAAATTAGCCGGGCATGGTGGCGCATGCCTGTAATCCCAGCTACTTGGGAGGCTGAGGCAGGAGAATCACTTGAACCTGGGAGGCGGAGGTTGCAGTGAGCCGAGATCATGCCATTGCACTCCAGCCTGGGCAACAAGAGCAAAACTCCATCTCATAAAAGAAAGAAAGAAAGAAAAAGGCACCCCAGAGGCTGGGTCACATGCTCTCTGTGGTACCATGCAGCAGGCATCTTGGGTGGGACTCTACACACGCTCTTTGCAGCCACATTAGTCCTACCTCCTTTGATGCTTTCTGCTTTTTTTTTCTTTTTTTTTGAGACAGAGTTTTGCTCTTTTGCCCTGTTACCCAGGTTGGAGTTCAGTGGCACGATCTCGGCTCACTGCAACTTCTGCCTCCCAGGTTCAAGTGATTCTTGTGCCTCAGATCCCGAGTAGCTGGGACTACAGTCGCCCACCTCCAAGCCTGGGTAATTTTTGTATTTTTAGTAGAGACAGGGTTTCACCATATTGGCCAGGCTTGTCTCGAACTCCTGACCTCCAGTGATCTGCCCACCTCAGCCTCCCAAAGTGCTGGGATTACAGGAGTGAGCCACCATGCCGGCCCTTTGATGCTTTCTTGACTTGACTTCCTAGGCCCCTATGGCGAAGCAGAAAAGGAGGTGGGAATGGGGGAGCAGTAGCTAAAGTACCCAGTCAATGTCTCCCTGTCTGTCATCATCTGGGTCAATCCGATACTTAAACATCCTTCCTGTTCCAGAACAGCATCTGACTTAGACCCGTGTTTGTCCCCCTTACCCCACCCCAGTGTATTCTTGAGAAATACGCATTGTGAGGGGATGGCACTCGCACATCCACCCAACTCCCCCAACCCCCACTGAGAATCACTGAATGATCCAGCTCACAGTCATCACAAACGAGCAGAGGTAACAGGGCACAAACTCTTCTTTGAACTAAAAAATCCAACCAAAGTTAGTTCTGTTGTCATTCCTGAGAACCACGGAAAGGATCCTGGCTGGGCTGTTTGGGCCTCCGCGCATGTGGGAGAGGTCAAGCTCCTCCACCCTTCAACACCAATGTCAGCTATGTGTCCTCATGCCACCAAGAAGCCCCCTTCCTCTTCCGGGGCCTTAGGTTTTCCCAACTGATGGTGAAGCTATTTCTATATGTGTCATCTCTGTCCTACTAGAACATAACTGGCCTGTATTTTAGACAACTTGGTAATCCCAGTGCCCAGCACAGGGTTTGGTACAGAGTAAGTGCTAATGTTTGATGAATGAATGAATGAATGAATGAATGAATGGAGTAGATTAACACCAGGAACCATGAGGCTCCTGAGCAGCACCTGATGAAAGATCCCCCACACTGAAAACAGAATCCAGAATCGTTGTCTCACTTGGGCAGTATTATTCCCATCAATTTTTTCAACAAATATGGCCTGGCTGTCTACTACAAGCCGGGCCCTGTGAAAAGTCCTGTGGGGATACAGACACGGTCTCTTGTTTTCAAGGACCACCCAGTTCGGCAAGTGGAGGTAAGTCATGGACAAACATGGTGGCAATGCTCAGTGGCGAGCTATCCAGCACGTCAGAAGTCCAGCCCACGTGCTGAGGAAGTCCCAAAGAGAGCAAGATCACTTCTGTCTGGGTGCTGCTCTTGGAAGGCCTCATGGTCTTCCAAGACCCCCATCTGACCTCTGACCCTTGGCAGCCAACCTTCCCCAGGCCACCCCAGAGCTTGCTGGCCCTTCCCACTTATGCACGCCGCCTGGGCAGGAGAGGTCACTCACTCTGTGTCAGGGTGACCGTGGCTGCGGCTGCGGTGGCCGAGGGTCCGAGGGCCACAGGGTGGATCTCTGTGGTGCTGGGCAGGCTGATGATGGTGGCCTCGCCCAGCAGGTTGCAGATACGTTGTTGCATGGGGGTCAGCAGCACTGGGGCTACAGGTGGGCCACCGCCGCCACTGCCACCGCCTGTCCCAGGCCCCCCAGCTCCGTCCTCCTCAGTGGGCCCCGGCGCCTCACCACCCTCCACGGCGGCCCGGACCTGGGCAACCTTGCGACGGACCTCGGTCTTGAGGTCAGACCACTTCTTCTTGACCTCAGGCAGCTCTCTGCGGCAGGTGGCCACGGCGTTGACCCTTCTCAGGATGCCGTGCCAGGCCGCGCTCTTGGCGGCCAGGGGGACCCCGGCGTTGAAGTGGTTCACCAGCAGGTGCTTCTTCAGCTCCAGCTCCTCCACGATGATCTCCACCTCCCGCTCCGAGAAGTTCATCTTCCTTTTCTTGGCTGGGACGGCCATGGCCTCTCCCCTCCCCTCTTTTTAAAGAAATTATAATCCCCTCAAGCGCCCCAATTCCCCTTCTCTTCTTCCTCAGCCTCGCCCCTCACCCACCCCCTACAGGGGATAGGCCAGGCTTGCTCGAGGCCAAGCACTAGGCCTTTGGTAACCCCCCTCGCTACGCAAAGTGCGTAGAGCCCAGCCCCGACCCGCCCGGCCGCTGCCAGCCAGCAGCGTAATGGCTTCCTGAATCTGCCTCTTCCGCCGAGGTGTGCGGAGATCCGCCCACTTCCCCTCTTCCCGCCTCCCAGAGCTTCTCCGGGAAAACCGGCCTTCCCGGTTGGTAGCTGCTCAAATATCACGTCGATCACTGGTTCTTTCGATCTGTCGCTCAGCTAAAGAGCACGCCTGCTTACTGTAATTCGCCTGATCATTGGTCTAAAATTGTGTCCGTCGCCCAGATCGCCCCGCCTACCTAACCTTTATTCACTTCCATTGGAAAATCGTTCTGTCGTTCAATTGTCAGTATTATGACTATTAAGCCGTTAAATTCAGCTATTTTATTGGTGGTTTAGGGAGTTAGATTACCAAAACCCTGCTTCCTGAGGATACTTAGTGCTTTCGGCCGTGAGCCATGGGTCAATTAATTTTTAATTCCTCCCACCGGCACAAACTCTGCCTCGCAACTGCAGTTCACAAATGCTCTCACACAAATCCTATTTCCCACCGGAGGCTACGATCTCTCCGTACACTACCGCTCCTCCCATCCTTAAGATCCCGCAGTCTAAACAGAGTTAGTTCATCAATGGAAACTGGACACGGGGCCTTCCGCCTGCCAATCACATTACTCATGCCCATCGCTGCGTGATTTTCTCTCTCTTGGCCCCCGGCTCAGCCAATCCCCGCCTCCCTCAGTTTGAATCGGCCCCAGGCGGAGCCGGGTGACCCCGCCCACCCCATTGATCCGGGTAGTCCG
The DNA here is from genome assembly GCF_028858775.2 of Pan troglodytes. Taxonomy (NCBI): domain Eukaryota; kingdom Metazoa; phylum Chordata; class Mammalia; order Primates; family Hominidae; genus Pan; species Pan troglodytes. The sequence goes on along the minus strand of NC_072409.2, from coordinate 10,387,092 downwards.
TGGCGCGTGGGCTGTCCTTAGACAGGCTCCGCCCCTCCCGGCTCCCCATCCGAGCCTGTGACTGGCCTTCGGTGCGCCCGGGGGCGTGGCCGGCGAGGCGGGGCGAGGCGGGGCGAGGCGGGGCGGGGCTCCCGGAAGCCGCCCCTCCCGCCAGCTTGCCGGCGTCTCCGAGCCCGCGCTCCCAGCTGCAGAGCGCCTGGCTTGCCTCCCGCGCGGTCACCGCCGGCCCGCCGCCCCCGCTCCCGCCCGCGCCCGGAGCCCCTGCCTCGCGCCCGATGGTGAGCAGTGTGTTGTGCCGCTGTGTGGCCTCCCCGCCGCCGGACGCCGCCGCCACCGCCGCCTCTTCGTCTGCCTCATCGCCGGCGTCCGTGGGGGACCCCTGCGGCGGCGCTATCTGCGGGGGCCCGGACCACCGGCTGCGCCTGTGGAGACTCTTTCAGACGCTCGACGTCAACCGGGACGGCGGCCTGTGTGTCAACGACCTGGCGGTGGGGCTGCGGCGCCTGGGACTGCACCGCACCGAGGGCGAGCTCCAGGTAGCCTGCGCGCGTCCTCAGCACTGGCGGGGAGGGAGCCCCTCGAGGGCCGGGTGACAGGTCTCGGGGGACGGCCCCTTGGGCTGGGCGGAACCCCCACTGTCCAGAGGAAGGGTGCCCCCTGACTCACTGAGGGACACCCCACTTATGCCCTGGTGGGAGCAGGGCTCCTTCCTGACTTCTTTGGGTGCTTGAACCGGGTTCTTCGTGGACACAGGTGGGCATCCTATGGGCTTTCTGATGGGCGAAAAGCCCTTTCTTGCCCAGAGTAGAACGCTAGGTCTCAGGAGTGTGCCTTTGTCACCTCCTGACCTCAAGGCCAAGCTGGACGCTCCCTTCACCCAAGGATGGGTTCATCCATCAGTCCCCAGCAGCACCCCCTCCTTTCCCTCTCGTTTCCATGCCAGCCGTGGGCCCTGATCTGGTTCCTCTCAGGAACATGTGGGAGTTGAAAAAAAAAGTGGTATTGGGGTTTCAGGCTGATCCGTGTGGACGTTGGCGGCGAAGACTGACAGTTCTCATGGTTTAGGCTCATCTCCATTGCCCTGTTTATCCAGAAAATGGGATCGTGATCCCCGCGGGGTTGGAGTGTGGAAGGAGTGAAAGAATCTGGGGGAAATTTTTTTCCTAAAAGTCAAAGCGAGATTGTTACTATTGTGGGCTCTTGGCCGAGGTGTGGGCATAGGGGCGCAGAGAAATGGTCATCCCTGGGCCTGCCAGGAAGAGAAGTGCTGGCCTTTCTGTATGAGAACCTCAGAGCAGAGGCTGTTTCCCTTCTCTCTCTTCCCCCTTCAGTCTGACTTGGCAGGTGTAGCTGCCATTTTCCCAAGTATTTCATTTACTGTAGCTTAGCCTGATTTACAGCCTGGAATAGGACTCCTGAGTACTTTACCTAAGAACCTGTTTCACTGCTGAGTTAGTATGGTCCATTTGTACACATGACAATTAGAGAATCTCATAGCCAAGTATGAAAAGAATCTGGTAAACCGCCAATGAATTAAACCAATTTGTTGGGTGGGTGTACATAGGTGTTGTTAACTCATGTTCAAGATTCTTGGATCAACATCCAAGGTATTTAGCGCTAAGTATTAGGATCAGCCTAGGAGGACCAAGAGTAACACTACGCAAGATAGAATGGTTGAGTTAAGTCCAGGAGATTTAGAGACAAGTTTTTTTTGTTTGTTTGTTTTGAGACGGAGTCTGGTTCTGTCTCCCAGGCTGGAGTGCATTGGTGCAATCTTGGCTCACTGCAGCCTCCGCCTCCAGGGTTCAAGAGATTCTCCCGCCTCAGCCTCCCCAGTAGCTGGGATTACAGGCATGTGCCACCACACCCAGCTATTTTTTTTTTTTTTTTTTTTTGAGACAGTCTCACTCTGTCACCCAGGCTCAAGTGCAGTGGTGCGATCTTGGCTCACTGCAAGCTCCGCCTCCCGGGTTCACGCCATTCTCCTGCCTCAGCCTCCCTAGTAGCTGGGACTACAGGTGCCCGCCACCATGCCCAGCTAATTTTTTTTTTTGTTTGAATTTTTAAGAGAGATGGGGTTTCACCATGTTAGCCAGGATGGTCTTGATCTCCTGACCTTGTGATCCGCCCGCCTCAGCCTCCCAAAGTGCTGGGATCAACAGGCGTGAGCCACCGCGCCCGGCCACCCAGCTAATTTTTGTATTTTTAGTAGAGATAGGCTTCCGCCATGTTGGCCAGGTTGGTCTCGGGCTCCTGACCTCAGGTGATCCACCTGCCTCGGCCTCCCAAAGTGTTGGGATTACAGGCGTGAGCCACCGCACCCGGCTAGAGACAAGTTTGTTTTGTTTTGTTTTGTTTTGTAATGTTTCCAGTCAGTTTTACACAAAATAGTGTTGTGAACTGGAGATTTTCCTGTATGTATCTGATGAATACTCACTTGAAAAGGTAGAATGGCTGGCCGGGCACAGTGGCTCACGCCTGTAATCCCAGCACTTTGGGAGGCCAAGCCGGGTGGATCACCTGAGGTCAGAAGTTTGAGACCAGCCTGACCAATTTGGAGAAAACCCGTCTTTACTAAAAATACAAAATTATCGGGGAGTGGTGGCGCATGCCTGTAATTCCAGTACTCGGGAGGCTGAGGCAGGAGAATCGCTTGAACCTGGGAGGCGGAGATTGCGGTGAGCTGAGATTGCACCATTGCACTCCAGCCTGGGCAACAAGAGTGAAACTCCATCTCAAAAAAAAAAAAAAAGAAAAAAGAAAGAAAAGAAAAAATAGGAAGGCTAAACCCAGAGGGTTTCTGTTTCTGCTTTTGTGAACCTACCCACTTGGCATTGCTGCCAGGCACATTGAGAACGTCTGGCTGCGGGAGCATGTTAAATGTCTGCCCCATGCTTTGTGCATCAACTAGAGGCACAATGTTCTCGAGATTCAAGGCACATCTGATATTGATCCTAATCTGTTTTTTTAGTGGTGAATTTCTCGGGGCAAATAAGGAGAAAGTGATCATTTTTCTTTCTGGTTTTGAAAGAAAACTTTTATTAACCAAAGAGAGCCTAGCCCCTTGGGGTCACTTTGACTCTAAAATCTTTGACTCCGTGACAGATCTAAGTTCTATGATAGGAAGCATTTCTTTATTCTTTTGGTGTGTGGGTTTAGTATAGAATGTATTTCATTTATTTATCTATTATTATTATTACTTTTCTGAGATGGAGTTTCACTTTTGTTGCCCAAGCAGGAGTGCAATGGCATGATCTCAGCTCACTGCAACCTTTGCCTCCTGGGTTCAAGTGATTCTCGTGCCTCAGCCTCCCTGGGACTACAGGCACACTGGGACTACAGGCATGCACCACCACGCCCTGCTAATTTTTTTTTTTTTTTTTTTTTTTTTTTTTTTGTATTTTTAGTAGAAATGGGGTTTCACCATGTTGGCCAGGCTGGTCTCAAACTCCTGACCTCAGATGATCTGCCCGCCTCGGCCCCCCAAAGCACTGGGATTACAGGCGTGAGCTACCGCGCCTGGCCTATTTATCTATTTTATTTTTATTTTTTGAGAAGCAGTCCGCTCTGTCGCCCAGGCTGGAGTGCGATGGTGTGATTTCACTGAAACCTCTGCCTCCTGGGTTCAAGCAGTTCTCCTGCCTCAGCTTCCTGAGTAGCTGGGATTACAGGCGCCCGCCACCATGGCCCGGCTAATTTTTGTACTATTAGGAGACAAGGGATTTCACCATGTTGGCCAGGCTGGTCTCGAACTCTTGACCTCAAGTGATCTACCCACCTCGGCCTCCCAAAGTTCAGGGATTACAGGCGCGAGCAACTGCACCAGGCAGTATAGACTGTATTTCTACTACTTTTTTGGCTTTTGAACAAATTCAGTTGTTATACAGCTTTGAGATCGGAAATAATTTATTAGCTCATTACCTGTAAAGGAGCACAAGTTAGTCCTGTGGGGAACGTTTGAAGTCTTGGAGAGAAGATCTGCCTTTTTGTAAATAACTGGGCAACAGGAAGACACCCTGCCTCTTGTACCCCCATACCACTTCCTGTTGAATTAGCATTAGTATTAACTGCCTACAGAAAAAGCAGTGCTGAGGCTTTGCAGAACTAGCAGGAGCCGAAAGAGAAATGTGGGGCCCTTTGGGTCAAAATGGGTCATCTGCCATGGGAATAGATGTTGAAGAACACATCAGACTTTGGAAGGTGCTTCCTATGGCCCATATGAAACCAGTGTGAGATGCTGGGGTTTGCACGGGAATCAGCTGTGAGTGCTTATCAGGGGGTGATGGGTAAACCCAGGCCATGTGACTTCACAAAGCCTCTTCTTAGCTTATAACAGTCTGGGTCAAGTTTTCTTTAAAAGTAAACCAGCAAGTTTTGCCATCTGCCTTTGTTTGAGAAGAGATGGGACACTCATAAAAATTGCTTAAAATGGAAGTGGGCAGAGAAACCGATGGCAGCCAGCCAGGGAAATTTTCTTTGTAAAGGGCATGTAAGCGAGAAGCTTGTTCTGGGACAAAAAAAGGGAAGAGTTCATTAAAGAAGAAAGAAAAAAGATGACGACAACAGTAGTGACTTTGGGAGATGAGACTCAGCCAGAGCTAATTATAGATTGCCTATTTAAGGCATTTTCATGTGACCAAATACAATCTGTGTCTTAAAACAAATTTAAAACATAGGTTAGAACTCAGGCAGCCAGTTAGAGGAAGAAAGCAAGCTGTGTTGTGTGTAAACAGTTGTCTCTTCAGCTGAGGCTTTGGGGCTCTTGTAAGGGGCTGGTGTTTATTGCAGGTGAGGTTCTAGATGAGCTGCAGTTTGCTCATTTAGAGACTGGCATCCACACCATCTCTTTTGAGCCCCACAAAAATTTGTTAAGTAAGCAAGTCAGTAAAATGATTTTCACTCCATTTTACTAGGGAAGGAACAATGGTTCAAAAAGACAGTGGAACAACCTCAAAGATCATTTGATCGCTAGGAAATTGGACCAGAGAAGGAATTGGAACCGTCTTCTGATTCCTGCTCCTCTCCTCCTTAACACAGTTTTTTTCAGGAACATGAAGAGAATTCTCAAGTTCTTTTGGGGAAACTTGAGAAAGAGGAGGAGAGATAATTTAGAACCACATATTTTGCTCCCAAAGTATAGGTTTCAAGATTATCCAGTTTACCCTGTCAAAGAACAAGAATCCGCCCTCCCCCATTTCTCTCCCTGACCCAAGCAATGCACATGAGGCAATCCCTATTGACTTGAAATTATTGAATGGAGATCAGTAATGTCAAGTTGGTATTGCTTAATCAGACAGACTGTTGAACTCTATACTTTTGAAATGTTTGGCCATTTGTGGATGTTTATCAAAAGAGCCAGACTTAGATAAGACAGTCTACAGAAGAAAGCTCCTTTCCAAGAGATAGACATTATTTGCTATAATATAATGGCCCTTTAGGAAAAGAAAAATGCTTTTCACAGATTGGATTAAATTCATATATTAAACTAATTGTGTTATATTGTTGCATAATCGGTCCCTGGCTCAAAGTCATAATTATCAAGTCAACTAGAATACTTTTTTTTTTTTTCGAGACAGAGTCTTCCTCTGTCACCCAGGCTGGAGTGCAGTGGCGTGATCTCAGCTCACTGAAACCTCCACCTCCCCGGTTCAAGCAATTCTTTGCCTCAGCATCTGGTGTAGCTGGGATTACAGGCCTGCACCACCATGCCCTGCTAATTTTTATATTTTCAGTAGAGACTGGGTTGCGCCATTTTGGCCAGGCTGGTATCCAACTCCTGGCCTCAAGTGATCCACCTGCCTCAGCCTCCCAAAGTGCTGGGATTACAGGTGTGAGCCACCATGCCTGTCCTTGAGAAGATTTTTTTTTTTTTTTTTGTGACGGATTCTCACTCTGTCACCCAGGCTGGAGTGCGGTGGTGCAATCTCGGCTCACTGCAACCTCCACCTCCCTGGTTTAAGCAATTCCCCTGCCTTAGCCTCCCAAGTAGCTGAGATTACTGGTGCACACCACCACGTCAGGCTAACTTTTTTGTATTTTTAGTAGAGACAGAGGTTCACCATGTTGGCCAGACTGGTCTCGAACTCCTTACCTCAGGCAATCCGCCCACCTCAGCCTCCCAAAGTGCTGAAATTACAGACGTGAGCCACCATGTCCAGCTGAGAAGATTTTTTTTTTAATAAGTTGATATTTGGAAAGATGCAGTCCCATACCCTGATCCTAAAACCAAGTAACAAATAAGAATAGGGCTGGGTGTGGTGGCTCACCCCTGTAATCCCAGCACTTTGGGAGGTCGAGGCGGGTGGATTACCTGAGGTCAGGAGTTCAAGACCTGCCTGGCCAACATGGTGAAACCCCATCTGTATTAAAAATACAAAAATTAGCCGGGCGTGGTGGCACACGCCTGTAATCCCAGCTACTCGGAAGGCTGAGGCAGGAGAATTGCTTGAGCCCGGGAGACGGAGGTTGCAGTGAGCCGAGATCGTGCCAACACGGGCCTGGCCGACAGAGCCAGACTCTGTCTCAAAAAACAAAACAAAACAAAAAAGAACATATGAGGCTGGCCACGATGGCACTTTATGAGGCTGAGGTGGACAGATGGCTTGAACCTAGGAGTTCGAGACCAGCCTGGGCAACTTGGTGAAACCCTGTCTCTACAAAAAATACAAAAATTGGCTGGGCACAGTGGGTCACGCCTGTAATCTCAGCACTTTGGGAGGCTGAGGTGGGCAGATCACTTGAAGTCAGGAGTTCGAGACCAGCCTGGCCAACATAGTGAAACCCCGTCTCTACTAAAAATACAAAACTTAGCCAGGCATGGTGGCGTATGCCTTTCTGTAGTCCCAGCTACTTAGGAGGCTGAGGGAAAATTGCTTGAACCCGGGCAGTGGAGGTTGCAGTGAGCCAAGATCACGCCACTGCACTCCAGCCTTGGAGACAGAGTGAGATTCCATCTCAACAACAACAACAACAACAAAATTAGCTGGGCATGGTGGCCCATGCCTGTAGTCTAGCTACTCGGGAGGCTGGGGCAGGAGGATCGCTTGAGTCTGGGAGGCTGAGGTTGCAGTGAGCAGAGACTGTGCCATTGCACTTCAGCCTGGGCAACAGAACAAGACCCTGTCTCAAAATAGATATAAATAGAGAATGAGAGAGCACGAGCCTGTCTGATCTGGAGCTTCAACTAGATGAATTTTTTTGATGTTCAAAGAGTTATTACTGGCCAGATGCAGTGGTTCACACCTGTAATCCTAGTACTTTGGGAGGCCAAGATGGGTGGATCGCTTGAGCTCAGGAGTTCAAGACCAGCCTGGGCAACATAGCGAGACCCCATCTCTGTTTTTTATAAAATAAAAAAAAAGAAAAGAAAAGAAAATGGGGGCCAAGTGTGGTGACTCACTCCTATAATCTCAGCACTTTGGGAGGCTGAGGCAGGCAGATTGCCTGAGGTCAGGAGTTCGAGACTAGCCTGGCCAACATGGTGAAACCTCATCTCTACTAAAAATACAAAAACACTAGCCAGGCGTTGTGGTGTGCACCAGTAATCCCAGCTACTTGGGAGGCTGAGGCAGGAGAATCACTTGAATCCAGGAGGCGGAGGTTGCAGTGAGCCGAGATCGCGCCACTGCACTCCAGCCTGGGTGACAGTGCGAGACTCTGTCTCAAAAAGAAAAAAAACAAAAAAGAGTTATTACTTGTTGAAGTCTCACATCCCCACAAGGGAATGATAGAAACAAATATTTTGCTGGTATTCATTTCTTCATTTCTATTCCAGCTGAGTCTTGAATTCCTGGGCTCAAGCGATCCTCTTATCTCGGCTTCCCAAAGTGCTGGGATTACAGACCTAAGCCACTGTACCCAGCCAACTTTTTATTTTATTTTATTTTATTTTATTATGCCTGTGACACAGCCTCAGGGGTCTTGATGACATGTGCCTGGCAGCCAACTTTTTATTATTTATTTATTATTTGAAACAGGATGTTGTTCTGTCACCCAGGCTGGCGTTCAGTGGTTCAATCACAGCTCACCGCAGCTTTGACCTCCCAGGCTCAATCTGTCCTCCCACTCAGCCTCCCAGGTAGCTGGGATTACAGGTGTGCACCACCATGCCCAGCTAATTTTTGTATTTTTTGTAGAGACGGGGTTTTCCTATGTTGCTCAGGCTGGTCTCGAACTCCTGAACGCATGTGATCCTCTCGCCTTGGCCTCCCAAAGTGTTAGGATTACAGGCATGAGCCACCACGCCCAGCCTAACTTTTATTTTTATTTTTATTTTTATTTATTTATTTTTTTGAGACAGAGTCTCTCTCTCTCGCCCAGGCTGGAGTGCAGTGGCGTGATCTCAGCTCACTACAAGCTCTGCCTCCTGGGTTCACGCCATTCTCCTACCTCAGCCTCCCCAGTAGTTGGGACTACAGGCGCCCACCACCACGCCAAGCTAATTTTTGTTGTATTTTTTAGTAGAGACAGGTTTTCACCATGTTAGCCAGGATGGTCTCGATCTCCTGACCTCGTGATCCACCCTCCTCAGCCTCCCGAAGTGCTGGGATTACAGGCGTGAGCCACCACACCCGGCCCTAACTTTTTATTTTTAACCATTAATTATACTAATGCGAATTTGGCAGAACCATAGAATTTAGTCTTGGATGGGTGACGGGCCATCATGGTCACTAGCCAGCCTTCCACCCAACATGGAGATAAGCTCTCCTGGAGCATCCTTCGCAGATGGTCATCCGCCCTTTCTATTGTGAACCTAATTGGAGTCACTGTGAGTTCTCTGTCATGTTAGACTGAAATCTTGTATCTGCTGCTGCCCATTGCCCCATGTGTACCTTCAGGAGCAAGACAGAAAAGTGATCCAAGGGCCCTTTATCTGAAATCTGTGGTCTTATCTTCCTATAATCTCTGCTGCTGCTAAAAACAGGTATCATCATGCACTTCTCAGGTGACGTGCTGTCCATACCTTACAGTTCCCTTAGCTGAGACAATAACCCATGGGGTTTATAGTACAGACTTTCCTCGGAAATGTTACGCTGATTGAAAGAAGCCAGTCGCGGCCGGGCGCGGTGGCTCACGCCTGTAATCCCAGCACTTTGGGAGGCCAAGTCGGGTGGATCACGAGGTCAGGGGATCGATACCACGGTGAAACCCCGTCTCTACTAAAAATACAAAAAAAATTAGCCGGGCGCGGTGGCGGGCGCCTGTGGTCCCAGCAACTCGGGAGGCTGAGGCAGGAGAATGGCGTGAACCCGGGAGGCGGAGCTTGCAGTGAGCCGAGATCGCGCCACTGCACTCCAGCCTGGGCGACAGAGCAAGACTCCGTCTTAAAAAAAAAAAAAAAAGGCCCTGTGGGGCATGGCGTCCGATCGAGGCGGGCATTCACGGGCGGCCAGGGTTGAGTCCCGGGTCGGGGCCGGGGGATTGCCGGCGCATCAGGGCCGAGGGCTGGGGCTGGCGGGGCCGCTCGCTGCCTCTCTCTCGCAGCAGCGGCGGCAGGCGCGGGCGAGGGCCACGGGGAGAGGAGACGCAGCCCCGCGGGTGGCACGCTCGGCCGGGCCCCGGCCCGCGCTCAACGGGCGCGATGCTCTTCTCGCTCCGGGAGCTGGTGCAGTGGCTAGGCTTCGCCACCTTCGAGATCTTCGTGCACCTGCTGGCCCTGTTGGTGTTCTCTGTGCTGCTGGCACTGCGTGTGGATGGCCTGGTCCCGGGCCTCTCCTGGTGGAACGTGTTCGTGCCTTTCTTCGCCGCTGACGGGCTCAGCACCTACTTCACCACCATCGTGTCCGTGCGCCTCTTCCAGGATGGAGAGAAGCGGCTGGCGGTGCTCCGCCTTTTCTGGGTACTCACGGTCCTGAGTCTCAAGTTCGTCTTCGAGATGCTGTTGTGCCAGAAGCTGGCGGAGCAGACTCGGGAGCTCTGGTTCGGCCTCATTACGTCCCCGCTCTTCATTCTCCTGCAGCTGCTCATGATCCGCGCCTGTCGGGTCAACTAGCCTCACCGAGGTGCCGGAGAGGGAGCGCTGGACAACTAGAATGTTGACCTCGAGCCGAGGCCCTACTTGCAGCGCACCGGAGGAGAGGCTCTCTAGTCTGAAGGCACCGCCGGCTTGCGCCGAGCTGAGTGCCGGGTTTCCCTATTCCAATCCTGTTTGAAATGGTTTCTTCAGCAGGGCTTAAAAGAGCAGCCTTCATCCTGAAAATGTATTTCCTTTTGTTTAATGCTTTGAGTAGATAATCCTGAATTGAGGTCATGAGGAGGCCCCCAGGCCAGACAGTCCTGAACCCCTCTGACACTTGGAAACTGAATATAAGTAAAATGTCCAGGTGGACTCTGAGTATTTCCTGTGGATCCTGGGAAAGTACTGTTGCACAAAGGCTGCAAAGCTGGACTCAGGAATGTCCTCCAACCAGCAGCGCTTACCTAAGAGCTCCCTGTGCCGTCTATCCAGACCAGACTTCGGTAGATGCCTTTGTTAGATCTATCACATGTAAACGAGCTTGTATCTCCTTCCCTGTGCCACGAGAGAGATTGGCTTTTTATTCCAGTCTAGGCAGAGACAGAAGAATGTTGAATAAGAGCACGATTAGAGTCCTGTCTGGTTATCTGTTGCCCAAGAAAAGAACTCTGCTGTCCAGGCACTGCTTGGCTTACTATCCCAGCAAAGACTGCAGTTTTGTGGACTTTTGACCACCTTGTGGCTGGCACTCTTAGCACACCTGAGACAGATTTAAGCCTCCCTAAGAGACTGAAGAGAGGAACAGGTGTCAGATACTCATATGCACTGAGATCTACAAATGGGAAGCTTGTGAGTGGCCCATCTTTGTTGGCCTACGAACTTTGGTTTGATGCCAGTCAGGTGCCAAATGAGAACCTTTGCTGAGATGCAAATAAAGTAAGAGAATGTTTTCCTGAAAAAAAAAAAAAAAAAAAAAGAAGCCAGTCGCAAAGATCATGCACTGTATGATCCATTTAGGTGAAAGTCCAGAATGGAGAAGTCTACAGAGACAGAAAATTGAGTAGTGCTTGCCTACCTGGGAGTGGGGTACTGGCGGGTAGAGAGATAGGAAGGTGAGATGAGGTTTCTTTTTGAGGTGTTGGAAATATTCTCAAGTTGACTGGAGTGATGGTTGCACATATCCGTGAAGATACTGAGAACCACTGAACTGTATACTTTAAATGGGTGGCTCATGCCTGTAATCCCAGCGCTTTGGGAGGCTGGTCAGGAGTTCGAGACCAGCCTGGCCAACATGTAGAAACCCCAGCTCTACTAAAAATACAAAAATTAGCCGAGCATGGTGGCACACATCTGTAATCCCAGCTACTCGGGAGGCTGAGGCAGGAAAATTGCTTGAACCTGGGAGTTGGAGGTTGCAGTGAACCGAGACTGCGCCACCGCACTCCAGTCTGGGCAACAGAGTGAGACTCTGTCTCAAAAAAAAAAAAAAAAAGAGTGATTTGTATGGTATGAGACCTGGGTTCAAATGTTCCTTCTGCTGCTTGCTAGCTGAGTGACCTTGAACAAATGACTCACCCTCTCCAAGTCTGTTTCCTTATCAGAAACTTGTTGGCATGAGGACCTACTGCATAAGGGGGGTGTGTGGGTTAAATTAGATAAAGCATAGAAAGAGCCCAGGACTGGGTCTGGCACATATTCACCAAGTGACTTCCCCATTGGTTCTTTGAAAATAAGGTGCCCAGAATTGGTCAGAATCACCTATATTTTGCCCCTAGTTTGCTTAGGTGAAAAGCGAAAGGCAAGGGAGGGCAAAGCCTGGGGACATCAGCATTAAAGGGTGTGTGGCACCCAGGGAGACATAGCCCCACCCCAGCAACCTGGAGAGGGAGAAGCTTCCGTGGTGTGGAAGGGGATGTCCGCTGTGGAAAACCTGGGCTCTGTGGACATCAAAATGAGCAAAGAAACAATAAAAAGTTGTAGTAGACTCACTCACTCTATCTACACAAAAAGACGTCTTTGGGGCCCGCATGCTTTCCCTGGACAGAAATGGGACCTCCTCATCTTGCAAGCCTGTTGCCCTCTCAGAAGCCGTGGATCGTCTTTCCTAAGTACAGAGTTGACCTTGAAGTTGTGAAAGTGGAAGCTCAAGTGGAGCTTACTTCAAAGCTTTGGAGATCATCTCACTAACCAGCATTACTTTGCAGAAGTGGGACTAAGGCTCGGAGGCTGGGTTGCTTGGAGGCCAAGCCAGTTCCAGAACCCAGGATTTTGACTCTGCCCCATTTAGCTCAATGCAGTGCCGCCTTCCTTCTTTGACTGTGGACACTTAACTTGCCTTTAAAACTTGGCCACATTTATTTTCATAGTTTATGAAATTAACAGACATTGACATACCTGTGCATAACTCTGTCTCAGCATTTTAAGGCCCTGGTGGTGCACAGGAAGCCGTGACTAAAATGATAGGTACACTGTTCCTAATACGGGATATAAAAGACTCAACACCACACCTGACAAAAGAAGCTGTTGTCTTAAAGATGCATCTTCCTTTAAAGTAAATGAATAACAAAGGTAGGCCATAAGGAGCTTCTTATCTACTTTAAGCTCTTGGCTGGCTTTTCCAGGAAGTTTGAGGAGATAAATCATGACTCATTTTCTGCAGGATCAGTGGGGAAACTGGAGAGGTGGCTGTCCCTGTTCCTGCCGGTGCCTGAAGCTTTCAGTGTTGTTCCATCACACTGTGGCTCCATACCTTTCCTCCTGTCCTCCCTCCCTGTTGGCTGGAGTCTAATGTGACACTTCTTCCAAAACACAGAACCGCCTACATTGTGTAAGAAGACTCTCAAAAACCATTGATTGAAATGCTGCTGATGCCAAAAAAAAAAAAAAAAAAAAAAAAAAGGTGGAGAGAGGGTAGTTTAGATCACCAAGAATAAGAACCAACTGGCTGGGCGTTGTGGCTCACGCCTGTAATCCCAGCACTTTGTGAGGCCAAGGCAGGTGGATCACTTGAGGTCAGGAGTTCGAGACCAGCCTGGCCAACTGGCAAAACCTTGTCTCTACTAAAAATACAAAAAAAAAAAATTAGCCAGGCCTGGTGGCGCATGCCTGTAATCCCAGCTACTGGGGAGGCTGAGGCAGGAGAATTGCTTAAAAAACCCAGGAGGGGCCAGGCGCGGTGGCTCATGCCTGTAATCCCAGCACTTTGGGAGGCCGAGGCGGGCGGACCACGAGGTCAAGAGATTGAGACCATCCTGGCCAACATGGTGAAACCCCGTCTCTATTAAAAATACAAAAATTAGCCGGTTATGGTGGTGCACGCCTGTAGTCCCAGCTACTCGGGAGGCTGAGGCAGGAGAATCGCTCGAACCTGGGAAACAGAGGTTGCAGGCAGCCCAGATCGTGCCACTGCTCTCCAGCCTGGTGACAGAGCGAGACTCCCTCTCAAAAAAAGAATTAGCTGGTCCTGGTGGTGCGTGCTTGTAATCCCAGCTACTGGGGAGGCTGAGGCAGGAGAATTGCTTAAAAAAACTCAGGAGGGGCCGGGCATGGTGGCTTATGCCTGTAATCCCAGCACTTTGGGAAGCTGAGGCAGGTGAATCACTTGAACCTGGGAGGTGGAGGTTGCAGTGAGCCGAGATCACGCCACTGCACTCCAGTTGGGGCAACAGAGTGATACCCCATCTAAAAAAAAAAACAAAGAAACAAAAAAAAACCCACAAAAAACCCAGGAGGTGGAGGTTGCAGTGAGCTGAGATCGTGCCACTGCACTTCTGCCTGGGTGACAGAGCAAGACTCCATCCCCCCCCCAAAAAAAAGAACCAACTGTCTGTTAAGTCCTTATCTGTAGAGTAGATAGGACACAGTGGAATGGTCCTGTTGGTTAAAACCAGCTATGGTGCACACCTTCATCAACCTTGTTGGGCTTTTTTTTTTTGAGACGGAGTTTTGCTCTCATTGCCCAGGCTGGAGTGCGTGGAGGCATGGAGTAGCTGGGATTACAGGTATGCGCCACCATGCCCGGCTAATTTTTTGTGTGTATTTTTAATAGAGATGAGGTTTCACCATGCTGGCCAGGCTGGTCTCGAACTCCCAACCTCAGGTGATCCACCCACCTCGGCCTCCCAAAGTGCTGGGATTACAGGCGTGAGCCACCACCCCCAGCCATTGTTGGCCTTTTCTATCCCACTTGCCCAAAACCCTGTTGTTGCTTTTGGTTAAGGCCTTTAGATTGAGTTGGAATCCATATAATGTTAGAACTGGAGCGTTTTCAAGGTTGTTCAGTTCACTCCCCACATTTTACAGGCTGGAGAAGTTAAGCAATTTGTCCAGTGTCCTATAAAGGCATTGTAGGGGGGATCTTAGGGAGAAAGACAAGGTTCCTCAGCACCCCTTAGTGATGCATTTATGGACACAGTTAACTTTTTTCCTTTTTTCATTCACATCTTGGGTGTATTTTTTGTTTGCCAGAGTCTCTTCCTCTCTAACCTACAGAAGAAGGAAAAATAGGATCTAAACGTAGATAGTTCTATAGCTAAAGAATTCCTTTTCTGAATTGTTTAGGAGAGCTGGCTTGGTTTAAACCAGCTATTAGCCGGCATTCATCCAGTTGCCCTCCCACCCTGAACAGCTGTGCTGCGTGTAAGGCAGCCCAGGGAGGGTTTCACCCCCTTGACCTCTCTCCTGCCTGCAGTCCTTGTGCAAAGCAGAGCAAGCAGCTGGTGAGAGTTAAGTTTGTGTTGAGTCAGATCATCTCAGTGTGAGTGCAATCCTGAGATCTGTTTTCAGAAACTAAAAACATTTTATGTTGCTTTAGTAATAAATTTGTTGGTTTGCTTTTTCACGTGGGAGAAGGAAAGGAGAGGATAAGGACAGGGTGGGTACAACAAGTAGGCTCACATGGATGAATTGTGTGGCTCCCACTGGCCAGTGTTGGGTTGCTTCAAAATTTTTTGAACATTTTAGGTGATTGGGTTGTCACATGCTGGCCTCCATACCATATTCACCCCCTGCTCCTTACTCTTGGTGCACATGTCTAATCTAAAGGAGAATCATGCTCTTATAAGAGCAGAAAAAGAAGAGAAATTAGGCCGGGCACGGTGGCTCATGCCTGTACTCCCAGCACTTTGGGAGGCTGAGGTGGGAGGATTGCTTGAGGCCAGGAGTTCGAGACCAGTCTGGGCAACATAGGGAGACCCAGTCTCTACAAAAAATTTTAAAAAATTAGCCAGGCATGCCTGTGGTCCCAGCTACTTGGGAGGTTAAGGTGGGAAGATCCCTTGAGCCTGGGAGGTTGAGGCTGCAGTGAGCCATGATCATACCTGCACTCCAGTCTGGGCAGCAGAGCCAGACCCTGTCTCAAAAAAAATAAAATAAAGTAGAAATCCCATATTTCCACGCAGACCCTTGCTTCTGTAGAACTTGACTTGTTACATCTTAAAATCCTACACTTAAGAGTTGGGTAAATTTTGTATGCCTCTAACTTTCTTGTAGAGAAAAGAAAAAGACATCTTTAATATGCATTCACCTTGAACTTGGGACCTCGAGGGGGACTGGCTTTTCACCAGGAGTAAACAGAAGCCACCCACAAGACTGAGGGTTTTCGTGCCGGACTTCTCTTTTCCTTCCACAGTTACAGGAGTTTTCTTTAGGGAGTTTTTGTCAAAGCTAGATTTTACGGTTCTGTTTCCTAAAATGGAAATAGATCGTGGATTTCCTTTTTTCATTATTGCAGTTCTGTCATCTGCCATACCTTAGTTTCATTTGTGCCAAATGAGGTGAGTTGTGGCTCCTCTTCATTGTCCAATTGTTGCTGAGTCACACCAGGTGGGCGTTTAAGAGTCCTGCCTTACAGCCTGAAACTCCAGCCGCCCAGCGCAGGCAGCACATAGGAGCTGAGTTTTTCCGTTCGCTGATTGGTTCATTCCAGCGGAGACTGACATTCACCTGCTACAGTCCGGCCTCTGGAATAGCCTGGCACTGCCATATATCAGTATATAAAAGAGAGTCTTCAAACTCTTGCCTCCTGTACCACCCAAAAATAATTCTGAAAACAGCATATCCCCTTGCACATTTTGTATATCTGCTTTATTATTTTTATTTTATTTTATTTTAAGACAGTCTCGCTCTTTGCCCTGGCTAGAGTGCAGTGGCGCAATCTTGGCTCACTGCAACCTCCGCCTCCCGGATTCAAGGGATTCTCCTGCCTCAACCTCCCAAGTAGCTAGAATCACCACGCCTGGCTAATTTTTGTATTTTTAGTAGAGATGGGGTTTCACCATGTTGGCCAGGCTGGTCTCAGGTGATCCACCCACCTCGGCCTCCAAAGTGCTGGGATTACAGGTGTGAGACACCACGCCCGGCCTGTACATCTGCTTTACATGTTTTTGTTTGAGGCCGGGCGCAGTGGCTCAGCCTGTAATCCCAGCATTCTGGGAGGCTGAAGCGGGCAGATCACAAGATCAGGAGTTCAAGACCAGCCTGGCCAACATGGTGAAACTCCATCTCTACTAAAAAATACAAAAATTAGCCGGGCATGGTGGCGGGCGCCTGTAGTCCCAGCTACTCAGGAGGCTGAGGCAGAAGTATTGCTTGAACCCGGGAGGTGGAGGTTGCCGTGAGCCGAGATAGTACCATTGCACTCCAGCCTAGGTGACAGAGTGAGACTCCGTCTCAAAAAAAAAAAAAAAAAAAATTGTTTTTTTTTTTTGGTTTTGGTTTGGGTTCTGGTTTTGGCCAAAATCTTAGAGCTGCATATATGACTCATTTAATTTATGGAAAAGGCCTTTTATATGACCATATTGGCTGTGCCAGTCCTCATCAAATCAATCAGCCTAATCATTCTGACTTTCTGTCAAATAAAATCTCGCTTCATCTGTTAACTTTCTAAAAAGTGTTACTACTCTTCCCTCTCATGGCTTCTGAGTGTTAATATTTCTTTTTTTTCTTTTTTCTTTTTTTTTTTTTTTTTTTGAGATGAAGTCTTGCTCTGTCGCCTAGGCTGGAGTGCAGTGGCGCGATCTCCGCTCACTGCAAGCTCCGCCTCCCGGGCTTACGTCATTCTCCTGCCTCAGCATCCCGAGTAGCTGGGACTACAGGCACCCAACACCACGCCCAGCTAATTTTTTTTTTTTTTTTTTTTTGTATTTTTAGTAAAGATGGGGTTTCACCGTGTTAGCCAGGATGGCCTCTATCTCCTGACCTTGTGATCCGCCCGCCTCGGCCTCCCAAAGTGCTGGGATTACAGGCGTGAGCCACCGTGCCCGGCTGAGTGTTAATATTTCTAAGATAGGTACTAGGCAGTTAAGCAAGGAGGTGATGAGACCTGGAGATTGCCGTGGAGTTGGTCAGTCCTGAGAACTCGCTTTCTGCGTTGTTCTTCTAAGACTCCCTTGGGCATCTCCAATTGTCTTTGTGTGTGGTGCTCCAGGCTCCTTTATACTCTGGGCATTTTATCAGGGTAATTTGGAATAAGTCAAGTGCCCATGATTCGACTCACTACTTCCCTCTAGAGGTGTATTCCATTACTGTTCTCTGAAAAGTACCTATTCTAAGCCCCACCAACCAACTGAATGGACCTCAGGGGGCTAAGGGCATTCCAAGTAAACGCGAAAAACTAATTCAGGCCATGATGGGAAGGGAGGGACATGCCTAATTATACCCTCCTCTCTGCAATTCAGGCACAACCGACCAGCATTAACATTAAAACAGATTTTTTTTTTTTTTTTTTGATACAGTCTCACTCTGTTGCCCAGGCTGGAGTGCACTGGCGCGATCTCGACTTACTGCAACCTCCGCCTCCTGGGTTCAAGCGATTCTCCTGCTTCAGCCTCCCGAGTAGCTGGGTTTCCAGGCGCCCACCTCGGCCTCCCAAAGTGCTGGGATTACAGGCGTGAGCCACCGCGCCTGGCCTGACACTCCTTTTTATTGATTCCAGGTTTTTAGATAATAACCCTTTCAACCCCAATTTCCAATCAGAAAATCTTTGAACCCACCTATGATCTGGAAGCCCCCGCCTTCAAGTTGTCCCACCTTACCAGGCTGAACCAATGTACACCTTACATGTATTGACTGATGTCTTCTTGTAACTTCTGTCCCCCTAAAATGTATAAATCAACCTGTCACCCAGCCACCTTGGGCTCATGTTCTCAGGACCTCCTGGGGCTGTATCATGGGCCTTGGTCACTTATATTTGGCTCACAATAAACCTCTTTAAATATTTTACAGAATTCGATTCTTTTCATTGACACCATCAGCCTCTATTGTCTAGATTCTTAGAACAGTGGTTATTTCTGCAGGTATTAACCTCCTCTTAACCAGATTCTATTGATGTTTATAAGCTACTTTTACAAGAGGGTTACACTTGGCAGTCTATCCCTGGATATGGGTGATTCATCCTACCCAAGAAAGCTACATGTGAAAGGAAAGAAATGTACTATATTAACCTACAAGGAAATCAAAGACGCAAGAAAAATGTTTTAAAAAATATATATTGGGCTGGGCACAGTGGCTCACACCTGTAATCCCAGCACTTTGGGAGGCCAAGGTGGGAGGATCACTTGAGGTCGAGAGCTCAAGACCATCCTGGCCAACATGGTGAAACCCCCGTCTCTACTAAAAATATAAAAATTAGCTGGGTGTGGTGGCGGGCGCCTGTAGTCCCAGCTACTCGGGAGGCTGAGGCAGGAGAATCACTTGAAGCCAGGAGGCGGAGGTTGTAGTGAACCAAGATCACACCACTGCACTCCAGCCTGGGCAACAGGAGCAAAACTCTGTCTCAAAAAAAAAAAGAATTGGAACAGGTGTGGTGGCTCACATCTGTAATCCAAGGTGAGGAGGCCAGGATGGGAGGATCACTTGAGCCCAGGAGTTCAAGACCAGCCTGGGCAACATGGCAAGACCCTATCTTTGCATATATGCAATATATATATTTAAACACATATAGGCAAGGTATTCAATTGAACACATTTCCATCGATTCCTGTCTTAGGTGCTGGTCTAGGGAAGTTTAAGATAAATAAGGCATGATCGCTAACACCTAGTTTATTATTTTTTTCTTCTGCTTGCTTTGCATTTAATTTGTTCTTTTCTGATCTCTTAGGGTGGAAACTGAAGCCACTGATTTTGAGACCTTTCCTTTCTAATATAGGTATTTCCTTCTAAGTACTGCTGCAGCTGCATCCTACAAATTTTAATACATTGTGCTTTCTCACCATTCAAAATACTTTCTAATTTCCTTTTTGATTTCTTCTTTGACATATCACGTGAATCATTTACAGTTGTATTATTTAATTTCCAAATATTTAGGTATTTTCCAAATATCTTTTTTTTCTTAAGAGACTGGATTTTGCTATGTTGCCCAGGCTGGTCTTGAACTCCTGGCCTCAAGCGATCCTCCCACCTCAGCCTCCCTAGTAGCAGGAACTACAGGTGCGTACCTGTCATTTTTTTCCAATTTAATTCCACTGTGGTCAAAGTACATACTTTGTATGAGTTGACTTGTTTTATGGGTGGAATATGTTCTGAGTGCACTTGAAAAGAATGTGTATTCTGCTGTTGTTGGGTGGAGTATTTTGTAAATGTCAGTGTGGTCAAGTTGGGTGTTTGTTTTTGTTGTTGTTTTTTTTTAGACAAGATCTCACTCTGTTGCCCAGGCTAGAATGTGTGGTGTGATCATATCTCACTGCAACCTTGAACTTGTGGGCTCAAGCAATCCTCCTGCCTTACCCTCCCGAGTACCTAGGACTACAGGTGTGAGCCACTATACTCGGCTAATTTTTTTTTTTTTTTTTTTGAGAAGAGTTTTGCCCTTGTTGCCCAGGCTGGAGTGCAATGGCGCGATCTCAGCGCACCGCAACCTCCACCTCCCAGGTTCAAGCAATTCTTCTGCCTCAGCCTCCAAAGTAGCTGGGATTATAGGCATGTGCCACCACACCCGGCTAATTTTGTATTTTTAGTAGAGACAGGTTTTCTCCATGTTGGTGAGGCTGGTCTCGAACTCCCGACCTCATGTGATCCACCCGCCTCAGCCTCCCAAAGTGCTGGGATTACAGGCGTGAGCCACTGTGCCTGGCCACTTGGCTAATTTTTGTATATTTTCTAGAGACAGGGTCTTACTTTGTTTCCCAGGCTGGTCTGAAACTCCTGACTTCAAGCAATCCTCCCGCCTCAGCCTCCCAAAGTGCTGGGATTACAGGTGAGAGCCACCATACCTGGCCTAGTTTTAGAATCTTAAACAGTATACTTTGATTTCTATCCTCCCAGCCTTTGAGCTGTGGTCCTCATGCATTTTACTGTTACACACGTTATAAACCCACAGTGTATTGTTTTATTTTTGCTTTAAATAGTCACTTATCTTTTAAAGATACTTAAATAGGCTGGGAGCAGTGGCTCATGCCTGTAATCCCAACACTTTGGGAGGCCGAGGTGGGTGGATCATCTGAGGTCAGGAGTTCAAGACCAGCCTGGCCAACATGGTGAAACCCCATCTCTACTAAAAATACAAAAATTAGCTGGGTATGGTGGCGGGTGCCTGTAATCCCAGCTACTTGGGAGTCTGAGGCAGGAGAATTGCTTGAACCCGGAAGGCGGAGGTTACAGTGAGCTGGGATCGCACCATTGCAGCCAGCCTCAGCCTCCCAAAGTGCTGGGATTACAGGCGTGAGCCACCGCGCTCGGTCCCCAGTCATTCTTTTATTTTATTGTATTTTATTTTTTGAGACGGAGTCTCACTCTGTCGCCCAGTCTGGAGTGCAGTGCAGTGAGGCAATCTCAGCTTACTGCAACCTCCGCCTTCTGGGTTCAAGCGATTCTCCTGCCTCAGCCTCCTGAGTAGCTGGAACTACAAGCATGAGCCACCACGCCTGGCCAGAACCCAGTCATTCTTATCTGTATGTAATGGGTCTTGTTTTCTCTGTCTGCTTTTAAGATTTCCTCTTTATCACTGGTGTTCCGAAATTTAGTTGTGATGTGCCAGAGTTCGTTTTTTCGATGTTTCTTGTGCTTAGGGTTTGTTGAGCATCTTAGATTTGTAGATCTGTAGCTTTTAATAAATTTGGAGAAATATTTGGCCATTATTTCTTTAAATTATTTTTTCAGCCCCCTCCTTCATGGACTCCAGCTATGGGTGTTAACCTGTTTGGGTCATCCCACCGCTCACCAATGCTCTGTTTGTTTTGTTTCCTCTGTGTTTTATTTTAGGAAGTTTCTATTGCTGTGTCTTCAAGTTTATTAATATTTTCTTCTGCAGTGTCTGATCTGTTAAAATCATTTTTCATCTGAGACATTGTAGTTTTTACCTAGAGTTTGAGGTGGAGCTTTTTAATCTGCGGAGTCTCTACTTGACACACTTGATCTTTCCTTACTTTCTTGTGCATAGGAAGTACAATTATGATAATTTTGAATGTCCCTGTGTACTAAGTCTATCATACATGTCATTTCTGCTCAGTCTCTATTGATTTCTGTCCTCATTATGGGTCACCTTTTCCTGCTTCTTTGTAGTTCCTATTCATTTTTTACTGGATTTTGCCCTCTTGGGTTTTGGTTATTAGTGTATTCCTATGAATATTCTTAAGCTTTATCTTGGAGTAGTTTGACCCTTGCAGGGCTTGCTTTGTTGGGCGGAACAAGGACAGCATTTAGCCTAGGGCTGGCTTTGCCTCACTGTAGAGGCAAAACCCTCTGAGCACTCTTTCTGAACCTCCCTGTATTCTGAGGTTTTCCACTCTGGCTGACGGGAACGGAAACTATTCCTAGCCCTGTAATCCTTTGGGATGGTTCTTTCCCCATGCTCAGGTAGGTTCCTCCCACCCATGCGCTGTGACTCCCTGGGGACCCTTGGGGGAGCTCACTCCCTGTGCAGCTCTCTCCTCTCCGGCGCTCTGTCTGGCACACTCTAGCTGCCCTGGCCTGGCCTCCCCAGCCTCCCAGCCCCATCTCTTGAACATCAGGAGGCTGCTGGGTTCCACCTGGCTTCTCTGCTCTGCACCTAGACTGGAAGCTCCAGGCAGGAAGCTGGGGCAATGGGAGGCGCTCCTGGCTTCATTTGTATACATTGTATACATTTCTCAGGAATCAGTGTCCTTAGCCTGTTGTCCAGTAGCTGGGAAAGATTGTTTTCTATGTTTTGTTTGCACTTGTAGTTATAGGCAGGAAGGTGACTTAGTCCCTGTTACTCCTATCTTTGCCGGAAGCCCTTGAACTCATAACTCAGTTCTGTGGTAGGAGGAAGTGCATTAAATTAAAAAGCGGTAATCTACTAAATAAGGGATTTCTCTTATGTGTATAGATGGGAGGCCAAAACATCACTATCTCCTCCATCTGGCCAGACTTTCTGTGCCTAAAAACAGGGCTCACATTCATTAAAGGATTTATTTATTTATTTTTGAGACAGGGTCTCACTCTGTCAATCAGGCTGCAGCCTCCACTTCCCAGGCTCAGGTGATTCTCCCACCTCAGCCTCCCGTGTAGCTGGGACTACAAGGTGCGCACCACCATGCTCGGCTAATTTTTGATTTTTTTGTAGAGACAGAGTCACATTATGTTGGCCATGCTGGTCTCAAACTCTGGGCTCAAAAGACCTGCCTTGGCCTCCCAAAAGTGCTGGGATTGCAGACGTGAACCACCACTCCTGGCCAAAGGATTTTTATTTACTTAGGGTTTTTGGCTATGGACTGGCTCTTCTTTAGTATTAAAATGATCTAGTTGCATGAATCACAATCATTTTGTAGATAATAATAATAAAATAGCTAATAGCTCCATGTACTGTCCTAAGAACTTTTATATATTCTCTAATTTAGTCTTTAACCAATTCTATGAAGTACTAACTCCATTTTGCACATAAGGCTAGTGAAGCACAGAGAGCTGAAGTATCTTAGCCAGGATTACACAGCTAATAAGTGATGGCCAGGATTGGAATTTGGGGTCTGGCTCCAGAGACTGTGCATTTAATCAACATGCAAAACTGCTTCTGGACAAGTTCTGTTTATCTAGTGAGAGGGCAACTGATAAAGGCTCCTTCAGCTTTCAGAACAAGCCTTAGGACCCCATCTCAACCATCTTACTTTCTCTCCAGATTGTCTTTTTTTTTTTTTTTTTTTTTTTTGAGACAGGATCTCACTGTCACTCAGGTTGGACTGCAGTGGCACGATGATGGCTCACTGCAGCCTTGACCACCCATGCTCAAGTGATCCTCCCACCTCTCAGCCTCCTGAGTAGCTGGGACTACAGCAGGCACCACGATGCCTGGCTATTTTTTTTTTACTTTTTGAAGAGGCAGGTTTCTCCACATTGTCCAGGCTGGTCTCAGACTCGTGGGCTCAGGCAGTCGGCCCACCTCCATCTCCCAAAGTACTGGAATTACAGGTGTAAGCCACTGCGCTCGGCCTTCTTTTTCAATGATTGTTTTATTTACATGTGTATGTGTGTATGCCTGGGTCATACATGCTTATGGTTCAGTTTCGCAAGATACAAGAGGATGTTCGGTGAAAACACGTCTCTCATCTGCCTTTCTCCTCTCAAAGCCCCAAGTGTCCTCCCCGCCCCACACCCTCTCTTCAATTTGATTGTCTTTCCAGAGGCCGTCTTCACAAATAAAAGCTAGGAATAAATGGCAGCACACAATCCCCTTTCTTCTATACTTTGTCATTTAACAAGTTGGTTTTTTTTGTTTTTTGTTTTTGAGATGAAATTTCGCTCTTGTCACCCAGGCTGGAGTGCAATGGTGCGATCTTGGCTCACTGCAACCTCCGCCTCCTGGGTTCAAGTGATTCTCCTGCCTCAGCCTCCCAAGTAGCTGGGATTACAGGCGCCTGCCACCATGCCCGGCTAATTTTTCTATTTTTAGTAGAGACGGGGTTTCACCATGTTGGCCAGGCTGGTCTTGAACTCCGCCTGCCTTGGCCTCCCAAAGTGCTGGGATTATAGGCATGAGCCACCACATCCAGCCTTGTGTTTGTATTTTTAAATAATGGTTGTGGGGCCATGCACGGTGGCTCGCTCCTGTAATCCCAGCACTTTGGGAGGCCAAGGTGGGTGGATCACTTGAGGTCAGGAGTTTGAGACCAGCCTGGCCAACATGGTGAAACCCCGTCTCTACTAAAAATACAAACATTAGCTAGGCATGGTGGCAGGTGCCTGTAATCCCAGGTACTTGGGAGGCTGAGGCAGGAGAATTCGCTTGAACCTGGGAGGTGGAGGTTGCGTTGAGCCAAGAGCGACCCACTGCGCTCCAGCCTGGATGACAGAGCGAGACTCCATCTCAATCAATCAATCAGTCAATAAAGGTTGTGAACACTATCAGAGGGTCACCTCAGTGAGGAATGACAGTAGCCAGTGCATTTATCTGTTAGTAAACTAAGAAACAAATGACCAAAGATTAATTCCTTTTTATTTATGACCTTTTACTCAGTTCAGTCTACAGACTTAATCTGTGCCTGGTCCTAGGGGTAGAAAGGTCTGTGACTTGGTCCCTGCCCCCAGGCAGCTCATCTTCTGGAGGGAGACGCAGCAGAAGTAGCTGCTGTGATGTGGCATGTGCTCTGCTGGAGAAAACTGGATCTTGAAACAAGGAAAAATGTTTCTAGAATGCTCTTAGGACATGCTGCCAAGGACTGTTGATGGTGTTGCACTTGATGGTGAATGCCTTCTGGAAGCAACCCGGGTGGAGGGCAGGGAGTTACTTTTGCTACGGAGCCAGCTCAGAGTGGATTCTGTAAGCTGAGCCTCATCTGGAGCTTGAGTCCGCACCTCCCTGCAGAATTGCCGGGCTTCATGCAGGCAATCAGCTGCCTGTGATTGGAGGGCTGGTGCTGGTAGGAATAATGAACTTGGTAGTGTCGGCAGAGGTGATTGGCCAGGCTCTGCTGCAGTGAGAATGCAGACTGGATGCTCGGGTCCTCGGCTTGGGTGATGAGCGAGGACAGCTGAATAACTGGGAGCTCGAAGTTGCTTGCTGCCTCCGGGAGTGGTCTGCTTGGCTGTCGCGTTTTCCTTTTCTTTTTTTTTTTTTTTTTTAAAAAAAGCCAAACGTTTGCTCACCATCACCTGCAGAAGTGAGTTTTTATTGAAGAAGCTCCAGCTGCTTTCTCCTTATTGCCGGCAGCCTGGCAAGCCTCCCTTAGAGTGAGCTACTTCTCAGGCCGGGCACGACAGCAGTGCTAGCACACTTGAAAAAGCAGGAAACCACCCCTGCATGCAGAGCTTCCAGCCTGAGAACCCCAGGCCAGTCCTCCCAGCAGCTGTGTAGCCAGAGAGCCTTGGTACTGTGGTCATATCCCTCAAAAGTGAACAGTCACCATCGGAGGCGTTTGGAGGAGACCGTGATGTTGCAGATGCTGTGGCATTTCCTAGCTAGCTTTTTCCCCAGGGCTGGGTGCCAAGGCTCCAGAGAGGGGGACGATCATGAAGTCAGAGGCACCCCAGCCCCTGCCCGGAGAGACCAGATGGCAAGCTTTTTGGGGAAACAGGACGGAAGGGCTGAGGCCACGGAAAAAAGACCCACCATTTTGCTGGTGGTTGGACCTGCAGAGCAGTTTCCTAAGGTAATGTTGGCCTCAAGAGGACCTCCTAGTTTAGGGCCTGGTCTGGGATCATTTTCCTGGGGAAAAAACGAGTGTGGGGAGGAAGGGAGAACTCACAACGTTAGTTCGGGGTTCAGGGAGAAGTGGTAGGCAATGAGGAAACCCACAAACTCAATCTAAAATCTTTCTGTGGCACCTGTGAAAGCTGCATTACCCACTGCGAGCACCCCAGTGTGGCTGTTGAGGGAAGGAAGGTTGCAATAGACTTGCCTTAGGATTTGTTAGTTTGGCTGAAGAAAGCCATTTGAAAGTGAGGGGCAGCCTGTGAAAGTGTGCCTTAGCTTATCCGAACAGCTCAGGAAGGGTGAAGCTAAAGGGGCGAGAGAGTGTGCCTCGACCGTGGAACCCAGTTGCTTGGAGCTGTGGGGGTGGTCTTGGCATCCTGAAGGTCACAGTCCCCTTGCCTGGGTCCGACCCATCTCTCCTTTGGGTCTGGGAGGAAGAGTGAAGGCGTGAGACTGGGTCCGAGGAGAGGCTGGAGTCATGAGGCGCAGAGGCTGGTGCCCCTCTGGAAATGACTGCGGCCGCTGCGGGTCTGCCAACTGTGGGGTCTTTCATCCCTCCTGAGCCCAGAGCGTGAGTTACCATCCTCACAAGAGCCAAGGTAAGTAGTAGTATCCCCATTTCGTAGATGAAGAAACTGAGGTGCAGAATGGTTACATTATTTGCCCAGGGTTAAACAACTAAAGAGAGGTGGAGCTGAGATTTCACCCCCAAATCCTTGTCCTGTGCTGCCTCGTTTTCCCCTTAGGAAAGCAGTTTTTAAGGAGACTAATGGAGTGCTCAGTATTAGAAAGGAAATTGCCACTTGGCTCAGATTTCTCCTCCCTGCCGTAGGAGTGACCTCGTTCACCTCCTGAGCTTTGGTTATTTTCAATCTTTTTACTTAGGAGAAAAATCAGAGAAGAAAAGGAGATTCTGCCCGTTTGGCACATTGTAGATACCACAGAGATGTTAAGATGAATTGCTACATTTAAGAAATAAAAGCTCATTTTGCCTTTGCTACTAGGGACTTTTGATGTAATAACATTTGCAGTCATGTGGGCACTGGGGAGAAGTCTTCGTCTTTGATGGGTTCCTTCTGAGCAAAGCAGTGGGTCTCTCAGAGACTGTTACGCCTGAGATGTCTGTGCTTAATATGCAAAGAGAGGGTGTCACTTTGTACCTTTTGATTGTTTTAGACAAGATTGGAATGGCTGTGGCACTAGCTTTGTGAGGAACTTTTATCTATAGACCTGCTTGCCTTATTACTACCTCGAATGGCCGGCTCCTTTTAAAATCACCTATTTTTGTCTTTAGCAGTTAACTGCTCTATTTTTCAGCATCATACAGTACCCCCTTGCCAGCTCTCCCCCCAGGGACTGCCTAGGATAGGACTGTCTGTTCTGAACAGCTTAGTTCCTGGCCTGCAGAATCAAGAGACCCACACCTTTTACTGGCTGATCCCCAAAAGAGAGACAGTTCAGCTGGCTGCAAACTGGGGGAGCCCCAGGTGGGATATGGGGCAGCTGGTTGGACTTGAAGCCAGAGAGAAAGCAAATCTGAGAAGCATAGACTCTCAAAGCAGATAGACCAAGAACTGGAGTAACAGGAACATGGATGCAGCCCACATCCTTTTCCAGAACAGTGCTCTGAAGGTGTTTGGGGTTTGTGATCACTGGCTGATTGGGGCTGGCCTCACCAAATCACAAAAAGGACCTCCAGAATGTTTTGGAAACATTTTTGAAAAGTTCACTTTAGGCCAGGCGCAGTGGCTCATGCCTGTAATCCCAGCACTTTGGGAGTCTGAGGTGGACAGATCACGAGGTCAGGAGTTTGAGACCAGCCTGGCCAATATGGTGAAACCCCGTCTCTACTAAAAATACAAAAATTAGCTGGGCGTGGTGGTGCGTGCCTGTACTCCCAGCTACTCAGGAGGCTGAGACAGGAGAATCGCTTGAATCCAGGAGGCGGAGGTTGCAGTGAGCCAAGATTGTGCCGCTGTACTCCAGCCTGGGTGACAGAGCAAGAGTCTGTTTAAAAGAAAAAAAGAAAAGTTCACTTTGGTTCTCAGGCTTCTCAGTGTCCCAGAAGCACTACTTTGTTTTGCTCTCACTTCCCCTGTTTAAATATGTCTGCTAGTGAGTCAGGTTCCTGCAAGCTTTTATTCTAGGAACTGTTCCAGTTTTTCCCTTTATCTTTGTCTTACAGTTAATCTTCAGTTGGAGAAGAAAGCCATTACTCTGGAGTGGGAGGTGCCCTCAGCGGCATTCAAGCTTTCAAATCCTGAGGGGCTGTCTTCTCGGAAGCACAGAGAATTTTGCTCATTGTGTGTGTAACTGCCAAGTGTAGGCAGGTTTCATTGGAAACTGGCTACACTAGGCTGTCATGGCAACCTGATCATCAAATGACACTGTGGCCACAGCCGCCAATGAGGTTTGAGAGCCTTAAGGGTGGGTGGGGCTTGAGCGGCTGGATGCTGGCAAAGCGTCCTCATATTAATATTTCTGGCTCAGTCTGAGTCATTGCAGAGGAGGGGAGAGGAACTTTCTGACCTAATGCTACACTCCCAGAGGCACTGTACCTGCCCTGTTCTTATTCATGGTATTCCGGCCTTTACCTGAAGCACCTGCTTTCTTCTGGCATGTAACATAGTGGTAGAACAAGGAAAGCTTTTGGTGGCATTGGCAGATTTGCTGTGAGAAGATGCTCAGGAGAGGAACTGCTACTTTATAGATTAATTGCAATCTGATGCCACTGAATCCTAAGGGACCTAGTGTTGCTGTCACTGTTTCCGAATACTAGTCATAGGAATGGACATCGGAGGAGCTGAAACAGATGAGGGTCTGTGCCACGAAGTCAGAATAATAAAGAGCAGCGAGGCATCGCACACAATGCGCGTTGTGCCCAGATCTTGGAGTGTCAAGAAGGCCGGTGTGAAGCATCAGGGCTGAAACCCGAGGCCTGCTTTAGTTCCTCCATAATCTAGTTCTCACAGAGGCATTCAGAAGCTGTGACACAAACACCATTTTTGGTTGTATTTAGCTAGGGCTCAACTTGCTCAAGTTACACCTTTCCCACACACCTGCCGCCTTCCAGTATGAGGTATCACCTACTGTCTGGCTTACCGGCATCCTTTGGGAACTGAATACTAAAATCTGTTTTGGGTGCTGTTTGAAGTGGATGTTGTAACAAGAACCCTGGGTGCAAGGCCCTGCCCTGCCCTTGACAGGCTTTGGGAATTGGGCAAATCAGGTCACCTCTACCAGGCCTGTTTGCTCAACTCGGAGATTAAGGGATGATCCCAGAGCCCCTCTGGGCCCCCACAGTCTGCAGTTCCAGGAATAGAGCAGTTGTCCTGGACACTAGCACCTAGAGATGGGCTTATTTGGGTAGAACTCTCCATTTTTATTTGAACATGGAGTCCTGAGTTACCTGTGAAACTCAGTAGGATGGATGATTTAAAAAACCAAACGCCAATTGAAGTTTATCCAATGAAGACATTCCATGAGACTCAGTCACAGCAGCAAATAAGTTAGAACCCTTTTAAAAATTAGCTGGGTGTGCTCGTGGGCACCTGTAGTCCCAGCTACTCGGGAGGCTGAGGCAGGAGAATCGCTTGAACCCAGGAGGTGGAGGTTGTAGTGAGCCAAGATCACGCCACTGCACTCCAGCCTGGGTGACAGAGCAAGACTCCATCTTAGGAAAGACAAAGAAAAAAAAAGAAGAATACAGGTTTCACTTTTATTTAGTATCATTTTCAAATCTCAGATTTCTTTTGTTAAATACATTATAAAACTCAATGGTACAGTAATATGTGCCATAATTATTTTTAAAATATACTTTAATAGAAAGTGAAATCTCCAATTGAACTTATTCAGTCAAAATATTTGCTTTTTTATATTAGAATGACTGCAGTCATCACTAAAATGAGATATTCAACAGATCTGTATAATTTAGTTTCAGAAGCAAACAATAATTTAACAAAGGAAGACCAGCATTTTTTTAAATAGGGCAACATCTCATTTTATAAAGTAGAGTGAGCATTCCTAAAGACCAGCATTTTAGGGTTCAGCTTTTATTTATAAATGTGAACCTCCTTTAAAATAAAATAATAGAGGCTAGGCGCAGTGGCTCATACCTGTAATCCTAGCACTTTGGGAGGCCGAGGCAGGCAGATCACTTGAGGCCAGGAGTTGGAGACCAGCCTGGCCAACATGGTAAAACCTAGTCTCTACTAAAAATACAAAAATCAGCCAGGCGTGGTGGTGGGCACCTATAATCTCAACTACTCGGGAGGCTGAGGCACAAGAGTCGCTTGAACCTGGGAGGCAGAGGTTGCAGTAAGCCGAGATCGTGCCACTGCACTCCAGCCTGGGTGACAAGAGTGACAGTCTGTCTCAAAAATAATAATAATAATGATACATTATCTTGTCCATTTGAGTATAATGCCCTGACAACTCTATTTGCAGATGCTCAGAAAAATAGGCCTTCATCAAGCATGGTTATAAGTTTGTTTCTTGGGGTCTTAGAGCCCCCTGAGCTAATTCACTCATTTGGAAGCTGTTCATGAAGCACCTTATTTGATCAAGGCAGGAGGTTATTTCCAGACAAGGAGGTCCAAGGGTTTGAAGTAAGAGCCTTCTACCTTCAAGGACCCTGGTGGTAGAGATAAGAGGCGTGTTAAAATAGCCCAAGGCAGAACATTCTGGATTGGGCAGCTTAAGAAATAGCTGAGTGTCATGGATTTAGCGGAGGCTGAGCAGGAATCTGCCTGGATAATCCAGTGCGACCTCATAGGATCCGTCACTAGGGTAGCCCAAGACCTGTTCTCACAGACTCGTTATCAGATCTCTGTTAGAAGGCCCAAATGTCATATCACTTGTCATAATCTCTGTTTCATAATGTTGTGTGTAAGTATCAACATCTTGTAACACCCTCTTTACGAGTTAACAACAAGCGTTTTAGTGCATTAAAAAGTCCTTTTACTTCTGTGATCCCCAAGTAATAACTATCCATTTTTATCCATCCCGGTAGTGGGAAGATATAGTCTATATTAGGAAGTGGCGCGCTGTAGAAGGAACAAGGGTGAGACTGAGCCTGTTCTCATCTTGGTGACGTGGTCTCTTCCTCCGCAGCACGAATCTGTGGGGAAGGAATGAATGGAGAATTCAGGCCGGCCTGCAGAGAGGGTCGTCCTGCCCTGAAAGGGTCGTTCTCGAGCTGTGTTGCCCAGTGAAGTTTCCGCTGTGGCAGAAATGCCCAGTGACTATGCGTGGCTATCCTGGGGAACTGAGTTTGTAATTTCATGTCATTTTAATGAATTTACTTTTTTGCATGAGACACAGTTTCACTCTGTCACCCAGGCTGGAGTGCAGTGGCACAATCCCGGCTCAGTACAACCTCCGCCTCCTGGGTTCAGGCAATTCTCGTGCCTCAGCCTCCCCAGTAGCTGGGATTACAGGTGTGCGCCACCACGCCTGGCTATGACTTTACATTTAAAAACCTTCTGTATTGAACAGCAAAGTTCTAGCTGTGACTAAGACTGGGCTCCTACGTGTTCTGAGCGGACGTGGGCGTTGAAGACTGTGGGTCTCATGTGAGGCCTCGACTGACCCCAGATTGATGCTTCTGGGGAGTCCTTCGGCATGGTGTCCTCTTACCAACCCCATCATGTCAGCTCCTGGGCACTCTGGGGCCCCTAGGTGAAGGCTGGTGCTCACATTGCAGAATGGCCTGGAAGAGGTTTCAATGCAATGTGGGCTGTGGAGGGCTGCAGGTTCCCTGGAGCAGGAGCCAGCTAGAACTGTGCCTGGGGCCGTGTGTGGCCAGGGCAGCTCCCCTGTGGGATACATGGGCCCATGGGGGAGGTCCACTTTCCAGGGTGGCTAGGCACCTGGCTCTCAGCCTCCTATCCTCACAGCTGAACTGGGCCCGTTTGCAGTGGCAATCAGCTCTGTCTCTCTCCAACTACTGATTTTTCGGTTGGGAATGATTTACTAAAAGGAGAAAAACTGTTGTGTGACACGTTTGGGGACCTTGTGTGAAAGCAGCCATAGGCTGTTTGTTCATCTGGAGGGGTTGGCAGCTAGAGGGTGAAGGTTTGTTTGGGCTTTGTACCTGGTACCCAGGCAGGCAGAACGCGCCACCCGGCCTCTTCTCCAAGAGTTAAGTGCAGGGAGGGAGCGGTGACGTCAGCCCTGATCTTTGTGCCTCTCACTTGAGCAACCTGATGCCACCTTCTCCCCCGGGCTCTGTGTTCATTGGCTGTTGGCAGGACTTGCCGTGGGAGGGCTTTTTTCTTTTTTCAATTAAGTAAAAGGGCAGGGCTTAAGCAGCCAATGACAGCTGAGGCCAGGCTTGTCTTATGCAAGTTTCCCGGGACCGGCAGCATTTAGGGAACTTGCTCCCGGTGGTGAGGGCAGCGGAGCACCCAGCAGGCCGCCAACATGCTCTGTCTGTGCCTGTACGTGCCGGTCATCGGGGAAGCCCAGACCGAGTTCCAGTACTTTGAGTCGAAGGGGCTCCCTGCCGAGCTGAAGTCCATTTTCAAGCTCAGTGTCTTCATCCCCTCCCAGGAATTCTCCACCTACCGCCAGTGGAAGCAGGTCTGTGGGGTGACCGCGCGGAAGGGAGAGGCGCGTTCAACCGGTATTTGTTGAGTGAATGGCTGAGCATGCATGAACCATCCCCCACTGAGAGGAAAGAATGTCTGAAATGTAGCAGTTTTTTCCCATTGCCATGCGGCTATGGCCAGCACGTGTACGTCACAGGAGTGACCGGTTTTCATGTGACTTCCCAGGAAGGCTGGAATTCCAGCGAAGGCTGTTGTGAGAAATGGACTTTCAGAAAGGAAATTCCTTTTGCTGGAATGAGGGGGGTGTTCCTGAGAAGTACAGAGCCAGAAAGGGACCTGGGGGGCAGGCCAGTAGTGCATGGGAGGAGAAGGCAGGGAGGCCCAGGAGTTGAGGGTGCTGCGTGGTGGAGCTGCCCGTCCCTGGTGTGGGGGTGAGGGAGCCTCCCGCCTTCTCGACTCTCAGACTTGGCTGTGGAACAGGGCCTGTGTCTGCCCTGAAAGTGAGGAAGCCGAGCTGCAGAGTCTGGAGGCCCCTTGCCACCTCAGCTTCTCGGTTAATCAGTTTCCCTGCTACCCCCAGTGCCCACTGTGCACCGAGGGGGATTTGAAGATCCAAGGAAGGAGACAGAAGGAGGCCCAGGCCCTGTGAGGCAGAAGCAAGCACTTTGAGAATGTGTTGAAGCCAGCTGCGGTGAGCACACCCTCTGCTCTGGGTGTCTGCGACAGCACCCACCCCAGGGAGGCATGTGGCTCACCCTGGCAGCAGGCGGCTGGGTCCCAGAGGGCTCCATGCCTGATGTTCGCCTCCTGCCTAAATGGCTTGTCCACTCTATTTCCATTCCTGTTAGAGATTTGGAGCAGTCACCCTATAGGTGATTTATGTCACTCTTGTCTGAGAGCATAGATGTCCACAGGAAGTTAAATGTAACCTCAGCAGATAAAATATGTACCAGCATCTGTCCTACATTCCAGCCACGCCCCTCACATTAGCCTTTTGATCGCGCCAGGTCATGGGGTATCTGTTCAGGCCTCCCTGCCCCTGACACCTTTGACAGCTGAGGAATCACAAGGCGCTGTCAGTAGTGTGTCTAAGAGAGAGGCGCAGTGGTGATCTTTTGAGGACGCGAGCTAGCCAGTGGGCCATCCATTTCCAAACCCCAGCTGGCTGTCAGTTGATTTCTCCCAGTGAGAAATCCGGAGGACACAGGAAGACTATACCATCTTCCTTGGGAGATTCTCGGTTCCAGTTTTGGGTTCCGGATTCAGGGCGTTGCTGAGTTGGGGTGACTCACTTTCATCCCCCATGTTCTGGAGGTTAGCCTTGAGGGTGGCGGCAGGATGTGCAGGGAGGCGGCTTGGGAGGACCACACGGCCCAACTTGCATCCCGCCCACCACTTCCCTAGCTGTCTGACCTTGTGTAAATGTTTAGGCTCTCGGAACTCCTGTTTCCTTCTCTGTAAAATGGGGGAAATGACATTTCCTACCTCCTAGAGCTGTTTGCGAGGGGTAAGTGGGTTGCTAGACGTAAAGCATTTAGCACGCCCTGCGGCCCGTTCTAGGTGCTGGGGAAATGTGTGCTCTCGTGGAGCTGTCCCAGTTGCCAACCATTAACAGCTGCTGAACAAAGCCCACCTCCTGGGAGGCGGGGGCGGTGGGGGGGTTACTTTTGGAACCTCATTGCCAAGGAACAGTCTCTCAAAGCCTTCTTGGGACACTAAAGTGCTTTTCAGTGAGTGAGCGAGAGAGCCAGGGCAGCTCTATCACCTGGCTTCCCTGAGAGCAGGGACTGGCAGTACCATCATACACATGCCCTTGGCTCCTTACACTTCCCCGGCCTCGGGTGCTGTGGCAGAGTCTGGCTCTGCCCCCGATTTTCACCTGCCCACCAAATTATTCTCGGACCAATGCCAGTTTTAGGAGAGAAAGAGCGAGCTGCAGAGTTCCTGTCAGAAACTGGACTCCATGGCCATCCCCAAGTCTCAGCAGGGAGCATGTGTGGTTGAAGCCTGGGTCCAGGGACCCAGGGACGGCGCTGCAGCGAAGCCACCCTGCTCACCCTGGCTGTACGGCACGCAGGTCTTCAGACTGAGAAAGTGCCCACCTGTCTCTGTCGGCCTCTGTCCGGAGGGCTCTTCCCAGGCTCCTTGTTTCCTCTCTGCTTGGGAGGGAGACAAGATTGGCCCTTGCCTGGGTTCTGGCCAGCACCTGGGGTTCTAGGTGGTGGCTCTGGCATGTGAGTCGATTGCCATGGTGGCTCTGAGAGTGGAGCAGAAGCATCTTGGGTCCTTGGGGCCAGCTCTGCTCGCAATTAGTGAAGTCATTGCCTGGGGATGGGGCCCCACAAGGGACAAGGAAAGGCTGGTCCAGGAGCCAAAAGACAAAATGTTACCTTTCTTTTCTAGAAAATTGTACAAGCTGGAGATAAGGACCTTGATGGGCAGCTAGACTTTGAAGAATTTGTCCATTATCTCCAAGATCATGAGAAGAAGCTGAGGCTGGTGTTTAAGAGTTTGGACAAAAAGAATGATGGTAAGTGTTGCCTTCAGAGCTGTGGCCAGTCCAGCCTCGGGCCTCCCCGTGCGCCTGGCTCCTGCTCACGGCCTCTGTTCTTGCAGGACGCATTGATGCGCAGGAGATCATGCAGTCCCTGCGGGACTTGGGAGTCAAGATATCTGAACAGCAGGCAGAAAAAATTCTCAAGAGGTGAGTGCTCAGCCAGCCTCTGTGTTTGGTTTAAGTGTGATGAAGGGAAGGCTCTGAGACTAACCCTGCGATGCCATTCCCTGGGCTGACCCTGAACTTGGCCTTCTCGTGGTTTGAAAGGATGAATAAGTAACCCCTGTGGGAGGCCAGCCCCTCCCCAGGGTTGCAGGCCTGCTTTCATTGGAAGAATCACAGATCACCTGGAATTTTGCCCATCGGCCAGTGGCCCATGAAGGGAAAACTAATTTGGGGGTGGTTCAAATAGGTAAAAGACCAGCAAGGAGCACCTGTGCGTGTGGTGGGGGCGGGGCGGGGCGGGGGGCTCACACTGCAGCCTCGATCCCAGGTGAATTTCTTCCCCATGCTGGTAACTTGCACTTAACGCTTTAGTCAGAGGCGCTGCCCCAAAAGATAGCTCCCTGATGCGGGGCGGCTGCCAGGAAATCTCATGGAACAGCCCTGGGAGTTGCTGTCTGTCCTGGCTGGACCTTCCGGAAACCCTGCGGTCTGAACACTGGCTGGTCCTCGGGGACAGCAGCCCTGGGCTCAGCTGCTGTGGCGGGCTCGTCTCGTGCCGTGCTGTGCCCCTGTCTCTGGGTGTGTGCTTGCTTCACTAACATGGCTCCGAGCACTTATGCGTGTTGTTTCTGCTCTCTCCTCCGCATCCTTTGTCTGTCTGTCAGAATACGAACGGGCCATTTCTGGGGCCCTGTCACCTAGTAAGTATCCATGTCGCTCATGACTGCCTCCCTTGACTTCCATGCCTGATCAGAGCGGGATTCTTGTGGGCCATTATATTGCCATTGTTGTGCTAAGTGGGGTGTGGAGCCCCCTGCTCTTTCTCCTGGGGGCAGAGGCACCTCGTGTGGTTTCTGGGCATCCGAATGCCTGCCCTTGGCTCACTGGGAGGTGGGGGGATGCAGCTGGCGGATGGGCATGTGGGCACGTGGGCAGCCTCGCCTCTGTCTTGCAGCATGGATAAAAACGGCACGATGACCATCGACTGGAACGAGTGGAGAGACTACCACCTCCTCCACCCCGTGGAAAACATCCCCGAGATCATCCTCTACTGGAAGCATTCCACGGTGAGCCCCACGTGCCCAGGGCCCTCATCTGCTCCCAGGGACCCTTAGCCCAGAGTCACCCAGTCGTCCCCATCCCAGAGTGCAGCTGGGGCTTTCCAGCCACCTCCTCTTCCACAGGAGACTGTCCCCTCTTCTGCCAGCCCAGTAGAGCTGTCCGCATGTTCCCCATGTTCTGGCACTCCAGCCAACCTGAACAGCCCCATCGTTCACACACACAGGCTTCCTCTTCCAGGAACACCCTCCGTCCCCACATGCTCCCTGCTCCTCATGGGCCACTTCAAATACCCCTTCCCATGATGCTGTCTGTTCTCCCAAAGCTGGTATGAGCCTTCCCCCCGGTGGGACGGGGCTGGGGCAGAAGCTACTCTACAGAGAACACCTAGGCAGAGCTGTGAGGTGTCCCCACGGTCACACATTTGCTGCCCTTTCGCCCCCGTCCACTGTGGTTTCATGTTCAGAAATGTGAGTCTGTGCTGGTCTCTGCCCCGAGCCCTTCACGCTTGGCGTGTCCCTCTCTGAGTCCTGGTGTGCAGTCCTGTCCCTCTGGACCATCCGCTCCAGGAGGGGAGGCCAGAGGTGCTCCTCATCTGCCTCTCGCAGTGCCAGGCCAGGGCTTGTTAGGTGAAATTAAATGGACAGCTCCAGGGGTGGGAGTAGCTGGCCCAGAGCTCTGGCCTTTAGCCCTGGGATCAGAGCAGAGGTGGCTCTGATCAGCCCGGATGCCACCCGGAGAAAGGTTACGCAGGCAGCGAGCCCTCGTGTTTGCTGAGGCGTTGCATAATGTTCTGCCAGTGTGATCTGGTTACACGTGAGATCTCAGACGGCTCTCACCCCGGCCTGATCCCTTCAGTGCAGCCAGCCTGGCAATCTCACACAGGCCTGTGAGCTGTTCTTGCAGGAGCTCCCTGGCAGCATTGGAAAGGGCCGGTGAATGGTTTTCTAACCGGCACCTCCCGGCTGTGTTCAGCTGAGGTTCTATACCTGTGCCTCTCCAGGACCCCAGCAGGGGTGAGAGCTCTGCTACCTTCAGAGTGAAGGGAAAGACTCCAGCCCGCTTCCCACCCAGAGTCCTTGGCCTTCTCCCTGTCCTGTGGTCCCTGGCCTGGAGCCGTGCTAGAGGGTAGACGGCGACAGGTGCCAGCAGCCTTGCCCCAAGGGTCCTGAGTCAGGCTTGTGCCATCTTTCCTCACAGATCTTTGATGTGGGTGAGAATCTGACGGTCCCGG
Organism: Pan troglodytes; assembly: GCF_028858775.2. Taxonomy (NCBI): domain Eukaryota; kingdom Metazoa; phylum Chordata; class Mammalia; order Primates; family Hominidae; genus Pan; species Pan troglodytes. The sequence goes on along the minus strand of NC_072409.2, from coordinate 10,349,992 downwards.
ATGAGTTCACAGTGGAGGAGAGGCAGACGGGGATGTGGTGGAGACACCTGGTGGCAGGAGGTGGGGCAGGGGCCGTATCCAGAACCTGCACGGCCCCCCTGGACAGGCTCAAGGTGCTCATGCAGGTATGTAGGGAAAAGGCCCCAGACCCCTGGGGGGCCAGTTTCCACCTGGGGGATGCTGCTTGGATAGTTTTCCCTTTCTCTGGCTGGTACCTGCTTTGGGCCCAAACTTTTCTAACCCAATAAATTAGACTGGAATTATTGCTCAGACAGGGGGTACCAAAATGTCACTGTAGGTGACATTTTGTGCAGAGCGGATCTAATTTTATCTGAGGCATCACATTACAGGGGCATAATGTGGACAGGTGAAGCTAGCGAGACTGGGGTGAGGCAGGAACCAATTTCTGTAAGTACGTTTTGTGTACGTTACCCCACACTGGGGCCAGCAGAGCCTCACCTGACCCAGATGCCAATGGGAAGCCACGCCATTACCTTGGCCAGGTACGCAAATCCATGTCCACACAGCAGAGATAAGCTGGGCTGATGTCAAGGCAGAATTGTGAAACTGACCCACACGACAACACTGGTGGACTTTGATGTCTGAATGGTGACTGGCCACCACTTGTCCCCTTGCCCGTACCTAGTACTTCTTGTGCCAGGAGCCTGGCTTGGAAGAGCTGCCTCCTTTCTCTCCCCAGTCTGCCTTGCTGGGCCTCCCTGTGTCGCACAGAGACAAAGGAAGCAGGTGGTTCAGGGCAGAATGCCTCGGGCTTGGACTCTGCCCAGGGCACCACCACAGCTGCCTCCCTCCCTCTTGTGGCCTTGAGCAAACCCCTTTCCCTCCCAGGACTTCCCCTCCTCTGTGAAAATAGGGGCTTGAACAACTGCCTCATCCTTTTGTTTTTTTAGCAGAATTATCAGGAATGTTGTAGAGATTGAAAGCAGGCCTTGGGTGAAATCAAATGCCTGGGGTGTGCCTTTAAACCAGCATGGGTGGGGCAGCAGGAGAGAGAGGTTGGCTGTGGTTTGATCATTGTCTAAGCTGAGTGGGCATTCATTCTATTTTTTAATATGTCTTAAGTTTTTTTAATAATGAAAAACTTTGATTTTTAAAAATTATTATTATTATTATTATTATTATTATTATATATTTTTTGAGACAGTCTCGCTCTGTCACCCAGGCTAGAGTACAGTGGTATGATCTCAGCTCACTGCAACCTCCCTCACTGGGTTCAAGCAATTCTACAGCCTCAGCCTCCCTAGTAGCTGGGATTATTACAGGCATGCGCTACCACCCCAGGCTAATTTTTGTATTTTTAGTAGAGACGAGGTTTCACCATGTTGGCCAGGCTGGTTTCGAACTCCTCACCTCATGTGATCTGCCCACCTCGGCCTCCCAAAGTGCTGGGATTACAGATGTGAGCCAACACTCCCGGCCTTTTTTTTTTTTTTTTTTTTTTTTTTCTAAAATAGAGTCTCGCTCTGTCGCCCAGGCTGGAGTACAGGGGCGCGATCTCGGCTCACTGCAACCTCCACCTCCCGGATTCAAGCGATTCTCCTGCCTTAGCCTCCCAAGTAGCTGGGATTACTGGTGCCTGCCACCACGCCCGGCTAACTTTTGTATTTTTAGTAGAGACGGGGTTTCACCATGTTGGCTGGGCTGGTCTCGAACTCCTGACCTCAAGTGATCCACCTGCCTCAGCCTCCCAAAGTGCTGGGATTACAGGCATGAGCCACCGCGCCCAGCCTTGATTTTTTTTTTAAGTCATCTTTATGGAGATGTTCAGGACAAGGCTGGCAACCAGCAGATACCCAGTACGATGGAGCTGAGCCTCACTTAGCCGTGTTGGGTTACTTTGGGCTCATGATTCCAAGCTTGTCTTCAAAATGCACGGAAGAAAGAGCCTTCCCTTTGGCCGCAGCCGGTTGGCCAGCAGAGGCTCTTGGCCGGGTGAGGCAGCCTGTGGCCCCCCGGGTCTGTCTGACTGCTCGGTCCTCCCTCCCAGGTCCATGCCTCCCGCAGCAACAACATGGGCATCGTTGGTGGCTTCACTCAGATGATTCGAGAAGGAGGGGCCAGGTCACTCTGGCGGGGCAATGGCATCAACGTCCTCAAAATTGCCCCCGAATCAGCCATCAAATTCATGGCCTATGAGCAGGTGAGGACCCAGCTCCTCAGGGAGGGTCACCGGCCAGTGGCTACTCACTGCCTGGACTTGCTGGCTTTCCCTGGGCTGAGCTCCCTGACACTTGGAGCCAGCCGTGGTACCCCAGGGACAGCAGGGCGAGGCAGGAGGCCCTGGCTCACCACCAGTTCCTTACATTTCTGGGTAGCATAAAATGTGCCAGGGACTCCTGGAAGGGAGGGGCAGCAGCAGGTGCCCCAACCTCTGGGTATATCGGGTGGTTTGTTTGTTCCTGGTTCTAGATCAAGCGCCTTGTTGGTAGTGACCAGGAGACTCTGAGGATTCACGAGAGGCTTGTGGCAGGGTCCTTGGCAGGGGCCATCGCCCAGAGCAGCATCTACCCAATGGAGGTGAGGGGCCGCCTGGGTCCTGGGACGGGCAGTGGGCACAGGACTGAGGAGAGGCACAGGCTGTGCTCACGCGTCCCGCTGCTCCTGTTGTGCAGGTCCTGAAGACCCGGATGGCGCTGCGGAAGACAGGCCAGTACTCAGGAATGCTGGACTGTGCCAGGAGGATCCTGGCCAGAGAGGGGGTGGCCGCCTTCTACAAAGGCTATGTCCCCAACATGCTGGGCATCATCCCCTATGCCGGCATCGACCTTGCAGTCTACGAGGTGAGGCCCAAGCTTGACAGATTTAGAAACCCCTCCCAGCACACCTCCACCTGCTGTCTCCCTCCTTGACGGACGCATGGTTAGTGCAGGAAACTGCATCAAAGACTGCGTCTCCTTCCTGCTCTTCTGTTTATTGCAGCTTTCCTTCACCCTGCCTGCCCCTGGCAGACCCCAGCAGCTCCTGTGAGCCCTGCACCCAGGCTCTGCATTCCCAGGGGCTCAGCAGGCAGATCCCCAGAGCAGGGTGGCCCCCAGGAGCTCACAGGCCCCAGCACACTCTAGACAGACCCCAGAAGTCAGCCCTTCTGTGTGGGGAAGGAGGTGTTCCCTCTACCTTGTCCCGGAATTCCCAGTGACAGCAGAAACAGGGCAGCCAGGCTAGGAGCCCAGCCAGGCCCCAGGCGCGGCAGTCGGGTTCCAGTGGCCTGAGGACCCAGTAACAGCCCCGTCTCTTGCTGCCTCACTAGCCCTTCCTAGGGCTTATCCCATGCTCCCTTCCCCTTCTAGACGCTCAAGAATGCCTGGCTGCAGCGCTATGCAGTGAACAGCGCGGACCCCGGCGTGTTTGTGCTCCTGGCCTGTGGCACCATGTCCAGTACCTGTGGCCAGCTGGCCAGCTACCCCCTGGCCCTAGTCAGGACCCGGATGCAGGCGCAAGGTAAGGCTGGCCCTGGACAGTCCCCTGGGAGGTCGGGGGATGCGGACAGAAGCATCTGACTGGTGGCCTCCATCCTGCAGCCTCTATTGAGGGCGCTCCGGAGGTGACCATGAGCAGCCTCTTCAAACATATCCTGCGGACCGAGGGGGCCTTCGGGCTGTACAGGGGGCTGGCCCCCAACTTCATGAAGGTCATCCCAGCTGTGAGCATCAGCTACGTGGTCTACGAGAACCTGAAGATCACCCTGGGCGTGCAGTCGCGGTGACGGGGGGAGGGCCGCCCGGCGGTGGACTCGCTGATCCTGGGCCACAGCCCGGGGTGTGCAGCCATCTCATTCTGTGAATGTGCCAACACTAAGCTGTCTCGAGCCAAGCTGTGAAAACCTAGACGCACCCGCAGGGAGGGTGGGGAGAGCTGGCAGGCCCAGGGCTTGTCCTGCTGACCCCAGCAGACCCTCCTGTTGGTTCCAGGGAAGACCACAGGCATTCCTTAGGGTCCAGGGTCAGCAGGCTCCGGGCTCACATGTGTAGGGACAGGACATTTTCTGCAGTGCCTGCCAATAGCGAGCTTGGAGCCTGGAGGCCGGCTTAGTTCTTCCATTTCATCCTTGCAGCCAGCTGTTGGCCACGGCCCCTGCCCTCTGGTCTGCCGTGCATCTCCCTGTGCCCTCTTGCTGCCTGCCTGTCTGCTGAGGTAAGGTGGGAGGAGGGCTACAGCCCACATCCCACCCCCTCGTCCAATCCCATAATCCATGATGAAAGGTGAGGTCACGTGGCCTCCCAGGCCTGACTTCCCAACCTACAGCATCGACGCCAACTTGGCTGTGAAGGAAGAGGAAAGGATCTGGCCTTGTGGTCACTGGCATCTGAGCCCTGCTGATGGCTGGGGCTCTTGGGCATGCTTGGGAGTGCAGGGGGCTCGGGCTGCCTGGCCTGGCTGCACAGAAGGCAAGTGCTGGGGCTTATGGTGCTCTGAGCTGGCCTGGACCCTGTCAGGATGGGCCCCACCTCAGAACCAAACTCACTGTCCCCACTGTGGCATGAGGGCGGTGGAGCACCATGTTTGAGGGCGAAGGGCAGAGCGTTTGTGTGTTCTGGGGAAGGAAGGAAAAGGTGTTGGAGGCCTTAATTATGCACTGTTGGGAAAAGGGTTTTGTCCAAAAGGACAAGCCGGACAAATGAGCGACTTCTGTGCTTCCAGAGGAAGACGAGGGAGCAGGAGCTTGGCTGACTGCTCAGAGTCTGTTCTGACGCCCTGGGGGTTCCTGTCCAACCCCAGCGGGGGCGCAGCGGGACCAGCCTCACATTCCACTTGTGTCACTGCTTGGAACCTATTTATTTTGTATTTATTTGAACAGAGTTATGTCCTAACTATTTTTATAGATTTGTTTAATTAATAGCTTGTCATTTTCAAGTTCATTTTTTATTCATATTTATGTTCATGGTTGATTGTACCTTCCCAAGCCCGCCCAATGGGATGGGAGGAGGAGGAGAAGGGGGGCCTTGGGCCGCTGCAGAGAAATTCCTTTTGGGACTGGAGGCAGAAAAGCGGCCAGAAGGCAGCAGCCCTGGCTCCTTTCCTTTGGCAGGTTAGGGAAGGGCTTGCCCCCAGCCTTAGGATTTCAGGGTTTGACTGGGGGCGTGGAGAGAGAGGGAGGAACTTCAATAACCTTGAAGGTGGAATCCAGTTATTTCCTGCGCTGCGAGGGTTTCTTTATTTCACTCTTTTCTGAATGTCAAGGCAGTGAGGTGCCTCTCACTGTGAATTTGTGGTGGGCGGGGGCTGGAGGAGAGGGTGGGGGGCTGGCTCCCTCCCTCCCAGCCTTCTGCTGCCCTTGCTTAACAATGCCGGCCAACTGGCGACCTCACGGTTGCACTTCCATTCCACCAGAATGACCTGATGAGGAAATCTTCAATAGGATGCAAAGATCAATGCAAAAATTGTTATATATGAACATATAGTTATAACTGGAGTCGTCAAAAAGCAAATTAAGAAAGAATTGGACGTTAGAAGTTGTCATTTAAAGCAGCCTTCTAATAAAGTTGTTTCAAAGCTGATCATGGAGCCAGTATTTTTCTGACGGGGGCCTGGGTGGTCTGGGGGTGCTGACATGTTAGAAAATGAGCCCTTGTTTTCCCCTCTGGAGCCTGGGTGGCGCCCCCTTTCGGCTTCTTAGAGGCACTCCCTCTTTAATGGTTGTGTGTTCGATTTGGGGTGCCCTGAGTTGCTGTGCAGGGTCGTTCCTCAGCCTGTCTCAGGCAGGGTGTGGGGGGATCTCTCCCTCCGCCGGAAGTGCCATCTTCACAGACACCGAGGACATCGCTGGGCTTCTCTCCCCTCCCCCCAGCTGCCCCTCCCAGCCTCACCCCGCTCCTGCCTCCTCACACCCTCTCAGTAACCTCATCTGACTGAGGATTACCTTCAATATCTATATTTAGATGACACTCCTTTGATACTTGAACGAATTCCAGCTTCATCAGTACAACTGTGAAATCCACATCCACTTAAACAGCACCTCGAGTTCAGCATGTCAGAAGCCAAACCCTTCATTTTCCTCCCAAAATCTGCTTCTTCATTTTCCTCATGCCAGCAAATGGCAACTCCTTTCTTCTACGAACTTAAGCCAAACACCTTGTAGTCAACCTGACTCTGTACTTCCCTCTGGTTCCAGGGCAGTCCACCAGCAAATACCGTCAGCCCCACCTGCAAAATAGATCTGCTCTCTGGCCGCTTCTCCCGACCTCCACCCCTGCCACTGATCAAAGACAATATCATGTCTCACCTGGATGATTGCAAGACCTAAACTTCTTCCCCCTGCTTCCCTTCACTCTCCACCCCAAGACCAAGGGGCCCTTTGAAAACCTAAGTGGATAGCCAGGTGTGGTGACAGGTGCCTATAATCCCAGCTACTCCGGAGGCTGAGGCAGGAGAATGGCTTGAACCCAGGAGGCAGAGGTTGTGGTGAGCCGAGATCATGCCACTGCACTCCAGCCTGGGCGACAGAGTAAGACTCTGTCTCAAAAAAAGAAAACCTAAGTTTCTCATGTCACTCAGATCCTCCAATGAATAGATAAGCTGGGCGGGCGCGGTGGCTCACGCCTGTAATCCCAGCACTTTGGGAGACCGAGGTGGGCGGATCACCTGAGGTCAGGAGTTTAAGACCAGCCTGGCCAACATGGCAAAACCCCATCTCTACTAAAAATACAAAAATTAGCTGTGCTTGGTGGCGCATGCCTGTAATCCCAGCTACTCGGGAGGCTGAGACAGGACAATCACGTGAACCCGGGAGGCAGTGGTTTCAGTGAGCTGAGATCATGCCACTGCACTCCAGCCTGGGCGATAGAGTGAGACTCCATCTCAAAAAAAAAGAAAAGAAAAAAAAAGAAAAAAAAAAACAGAAACAAAAACGAAAAAGACAAGTCACCGGCTAGGAGAAAATCTTTGCAGTACATGTAATCTCCAGCATGTATTAATTGTGTAAGGCAAAAAGAAGAGGACAAGCCAGTTAACAATTGGCACTTCCAAAAGCAAGATGACTTAATGGCCAATAAACATGAAAACGAGCTTAACTCCATTAGTTGTCAGGGAGAAGCAAAACACTGAATGAGGCCCAGAGCAGTGGCTCACACCTGTAATCCCAGCACTTCGGGAGGGTGAGGCTGGAGATCACTTGAGGCCAGGTGTACAAGACCAGACTACGCAATACAGCAAGGCCCCATCTCTACCAAAACAGTTAAAAGCATTTAACAAGATACCAGTGCATCCACACTAGAAGGCCTAGAACTAAAGATGTCAGCACTGTAGTTTGATGAGAATCTGGGAGCAGCCACACTCCTAGACTCTGCTAGTACAAGGTAAAATGCCAATCATTTTGGAGAATTGTTTCTAATAAAGTCAAATGGACATTTGCCCTGTGACCCAGCACTTCCACTCCTATTTACCCCTTTCCCTAAATGAAAACATCCACAGAAGAACTTGTACGTGGCTCACAGAGGCTTCATTTGTAACAGCCAAAAACTGGAAACAGTCCAGACACCCATCAACAGGTGAAAAGATCCCCAAATAGCTGCCTGCATGTGTTGCAGTGCTACTCAGCAACGAATGGGAGGGAATTACTGAAATTCCAGGCATCAACGTGAACCTAAAAACCATACCAGGTAAGGCCGGCCTGCAATCCCAGCACCTTGGGAGGCTGAGGCAGGTGGATCACTTGAGGTCAGGAGTTCGAGACCAGCCTGGCCAACAAGGTGAAACCCCATCTCTACTAAAAATACAAAAATTAGCCAGGTGTGGTGGTGGGCACCTGTAGTCGCAGCTACTCGAGAGGCTGAGGCAGGAGAATCGCTTGAACCTGGGAGGTGAAGGTTGCAGTGAGCTGAGATTGTGCCACACTGCACTCCAGCCTGGGCTACAGAGCGAGACTATGTCTCAAAAAAAGAAAAAAAAAAAAAAGTGAGAGTGAAGCCAGGCACAGCAGTAACTAACTATACCTGGGTGCTGGGGCCAGCGGGACACGTGAGGCATACATCCAGGTATTGGGATATTTTTCCAGTCTTTGGTGAGAGAAATCAGAATGGTGGTTAGGGGAAGAGATGGTGGAGCCTGGGAAGAAGCAGGACACATTCATCAAAACTCATAGAACTGGCCGGGCACAGTGGCTCACGTCTGTAATCCCAGCACTTTGGGAGTCCAAGGCAGGCGGATCACCTGAGGTCAGGAGTTCCAGACCAGCCTGGCCAACATGGTGAAACCCCATCTCAGCCTGGCGCGGTGGCTCACGCCTGTAATCCCATCACTTTGGGAGACCAAAACGGGCAGATCACGAGGTCAAGAGATTGAGATCATCCTGGCTAACACGGTGAAACCCCATCTCTACTAAAAATACAAAAAATTAACTGAGTGTGGTGGCACGTGCCTATAGTCCCAGCTACCAGCTACTCAGGAGGCTGAGGCAGAAGAATTGCTTGAACCCGAGAGGCAGAGGTTGCAGTGAGCCGAGATTGTGACACTGCACTCCAGCCTGGGTGACAGAGTGAGACCCTGTCTCAAAAAAAAAAAAAAAAGAAAAAAAACCCCATCTCTATTAAAAATACAAAAATTAGTCAGGCATGGTGGCGTGCACTTGTAGTCCCAGCTACTTGGGAGGCTGAGGCAGAATTGCTTGAACCTGGAAGACAGAGGTTGCAGTGAGCCAAGATCGCGCCACTGAACTCCAGCCTGGGCGACAGAGCAAGAGTCCATCTTAAAAAAAAACAAAAACAAAAACAAAAAAAACACTGAACTGTGTACTTGAGTCACCATATATTTCACTGTATGTAATTATACCTGATTTTTTTTGTTGTTTGTTTTTTGTGATGGAGGTTCACTCTTGTTGCCCAGGCTGGAGTGCAATGATATGATCTCAGCTCACTGCAACCTCTGCCTCCCAGGTTCAAGCAATTCTCCTGCCTCAGCCTCCTGAGTAGCTGGGATTACAGGTGTCTGCCACCACGCCCAGCTAATTTTTGTATTTTTAGTACAGATGGGGTTTCACCATGTTGGCCAGGCTGGTCTTGAACTCTTCACCGCAGGTGATCAGCCTACCTTGGCCTCCCAAAGTGCTGGGATTACAGGTGTGAGCCACCGTGCCCGGCCATACCCGAATTTTTTAAAAAGGGAAGCAAAAACCTTCCAGTGTTTCCTTTCTCACCATTAGACAAACATCCCCATTATGGCCTTCAAGCCCTGCGTCGCCGGCCTACTGCCTGGCCAGAGGTGGATTTGCCAGAAAGCAGTAAAGGAATCTGGGTCACCTTAGAAATAGAGAAGGGGGGCTGGGCACGGTGGCTCATACCTGTAAATCCTAGCACTTTGGGAGGCCGATGCAGGTGGATCACCTGAGGTCACGAGTTTGAGACCAGCCTGGCCAACATGGTGAAACCCCGTCTCTACTAAAAAAAAAAAAAAAAAAAAAAAAAAAAAATGAGCTGGGCGTGCATGCCTGTAATCCAAGCTACTTGGGAGGCTGAGGCAGCAGAATCACTTGAAGCTGGGAGGCAGAGGTCGCAGTGAGCTGAGATTGCGCCATTGCACTCCAGCCTGGGCAACAAGAGTGAAACTAATAAAGAAATAGAGAAGGGGCCAGGTGTCATTCTCCATCCGTCTTCTCTTTCTCCCCGGCACTTTTCAAGTCAATTATGCTACTTACTTTCATTGCCGGGTTTCTCATCTGTTCCCTCGCCCATGAACGTGAACTCCTTGAGGGTGGCGGTGTCTGTTGGCTTTGTTCACTGCTGCTCCCAGCACCTGGAGCCTGAACAGTGTTCGGTGAATCCTTAACATCCAAGTGTTTCTTGGTGTCGTCGACAGAATTATGCCCCCGCCACAAGATGTCCATGTCCTAATCCCCAGAAGCTGTGAATCCCATTACATGGCCAGGGGGAATGAAGGAGGCAGATGGAATGAAGGTTGCTAATCAGCCGACCTTCAAACAGGGAGATGGATTATCCTGGGTCATCCGGTGGGGGGGCCAGTGTGATCACAGGGGTCCTTCAGTGTGGAGGAGGAGGCAGGAGAGAGAACAGAGAGACGGCATGAGAAGGACTCAGGCCTCCGCTGCTGGCTTGAAGGTGGAGGAAGGGGCCACGAGCCAAGGAACGCAGGCAGCCTCTAGAAGCTGGAAAGGCACAGAAGTGGATCCTCCCCTTCCTGCCCTGGAGCCTCCAGAAGGAACACAGCCCTGCAGCCACCTTGGTTTTAGCCCCATGAGGCCCATTTCAGACTCTTGACCTCCAGAACTGTGAGATTATAAACCTGCATTGTTTAAGCTACTTCCCAGCTACTGGCCCCCTGGTGGAGATAAAATCCCCTTAATCAGGGTTTGCAACCAGAGTCCTGGGCAGGGGAGGGCACGGTGGGGGCAGGGGGCACATCTCAAGGTCTGATTGGAGGCACGGTGCTCCTCCAGACCCACCTGAGTCCGGCTGGCATGGAAGCTCCAGGGGAGCCCTGGGGCGGGGGTGGTGGGGGTGGCTGGCAGACCCCTCCTTGTCCTCCAGGAAGCCCAAGCTCTGTGGGGCCCCCTCAGCCACTCAGGTCTTTGGGGACACAGTCACAGGTGCCTGCCCTCGGGAAGGGCCCAAGAGCCTGGAGCTGTGCCACCCTGGTCCAGGGAACGAGGGATCAGGGCAAGAGAAACAGCGGTGGGGCATGTGGTGGGTCAGGACAGTTGCAGAGCGGCTTCCCATAAACAGACTGGGACAGTGGACGTCCCTGTTCCACAGCATCCAAGCTGAGTGACCTTGGGCAAGTCACACCACCTCTCTGAGCCTGTTTGTTCGTCCATTAGAGGAGAGCAAGACGAGCCAGGGAGGTCTGTTGGAAAGTTGAACTGAAACAAGGCAGGAAATGGGATGCGGCCCGTCCTGACAGCTTCATCTCCCAGCTGCCCTTCTTCCTCCAGCATTCAGACACGCTCCAGGTAATCCTGCCTTCATCCTCTCGGGCCTGGGATCTCAGGTGTCTGCAAGGAAATCCGGAGCCACTTGAGCCGTGTGGTCCGGTGGGCCCCCCTCGCAGGGGCACTGCTCACGCACGACTTCACTTAGCAGGTGTAGGAGGTGCCACCACCGCCACGTCCCCATTTCACAGGGGAGGAAACTAAGGTTTCAGGAGGGGAGGGGACTTGCCCAGGACCTAGGATGCAGCGGACCCCCGACTGCCAGGTGGCACGCAGGGGAGTGAAGCTGCGGCGGGCTCTGCTGGGGCCGCCCACCAGGAACTTGGGGCAAGGCAGAGAGCTGCTGCCCACATCAGACCCGGCAAGCTGGAACCATGCCACAACCCACCCGTGGGACCTTCACCAAGTTAGATGTGCCCAAGGGACAGGCATTCCTTGCCTCACCTCAGAAGGGTGGCACCTGGTCCCTGGCTGCCTCCTCGCAGCCAGGAGGCCACAGAGAGCCTGGGCAGGCCTGTGCTTGAATCCTGGGTCCCGGTGGTGTGATCTTGGGCAAGTCTTCTGCCTCTCTGAGCCTCAGTTTCCCCACTAGCAAGACAGGCACGACGCCTTCTGACAGCTCACTGGGGAAGCGGCTGTTCTGGTTCACATAAAGGGTCACTGTGAAACAGATTCAAAGCAGCTCTGTTGACACGGAAGCCCTGTTCTCACCTGGGCCTCACCCTGTGCCGCCCTAGTCCAGATTTCACCGGTCTGAGTGCGTTGGAAAGTAGGGGAAGGGTGGGAACAGGTGGGGCGGGTGTGCTGGGCCCGGCCGCCCAGGTGTGGACCTTGCTCTCTGCAGCAGCAGCAGCAGCAGGCCACGTGACCTGGGCTGGCCAGGAGCGGGCAGCAGGGAGGGCATGGTATGATAGCACCTCCATCCTGCAGATGGGTAAACTGAGGCCAGGGAGGGCCCCAGGCCTGCCCCAGTTCCCCGAGGGGCAAGATAAACCTAGGCCTCCTGCTCTCAGCTCCTCTGAATGCACAGGCTGGCCAGGGAACAGCCGCAGGACATGGTTCTCTTGGTCATTTGCTATCACCCACCAGCACAGCCCCGTGGCCCAGGAGGAGCCGTTATCTCCCATGGCAGTTGTTGAGGCCAATGAGAGACGGAGCCGGCCCCACCCATGCTAGTCAGTACGGGGCACCCCTGGCTGAACTGAAGAGCCCAGCCTCCCATCCCCTCATCTTACAGATGAGGAACCTGGCACAGGCTGGAAACCCTGGGACTTCCCCAGGTCACCACATGCCCCATCGCTGTTTCTCTTCCCTGACTACACCGGGCTTAAATCTGTGTATGAGTGTCCTGGGGCAGCTGCGACCAATAACCACACACTTGGTGACTTCCAACACCACAAATGGCTGGGAGCCGTGGCTCACGCCTGTAATCCCAGCACTTTGGGAGGCTAAGGCAGGCAGATCTCTTGAACCCGGGAGTTGGAGACCAGCTTGGGCAACACAGTGAGACCCTATCTCTACAAAAAATACAAAAGTTAGCCAGGTGTGGTGGCACACACCTGTGGTCCTAGCTACTTGGGAGGCTGAGGCCGGAGGATCACTTGAGCCCATCAGTTGGAGACCAGCCTGGGCAACATAGTGAGACCCTATATCTACAAAACATTACAAAAAATTATCCAGGCATGGTGGCACGTGCCCATGGTCCCAGTTATTCAGGAGGCTGAGATGGGTGGACCACTTGAGCCTAGGAGTTCAAGGCTGCAGTGAGCCATGATCGTGCCCCTATACTCTAGCCTGGACAACAGAGCAAGACCCTGTCTCAAAAAAAAAAAAAAAAATGAACAGACACACAAAAGCAAACCAGCACCCTCCCCATGAGCTCACTCTCCTCAGGGAGGACGGAGCTTGCTGTTCTCAGGACTCTTTCCATTCTTACTTCCTGGAGTCCTTGACCTGGAGCTCTTTCAGCCAGTGGGGAACACAGCAGGGCATGTGTTCTGAGAACAGACAGCAGACCCTACCAGCTTCATAAATACACCCCTCGAATATTGACTCTGTGTATCATCATCCAAAACACCTTCCCAGCCCTGGCCTTACCCGCCCACAGAGGTTTACTAATGCCATTTCCCAGTCAGTTAGGGGCTTGCCCAAGGGCACAGTGGGCAGTGGCCGGGTCCTGAACTCAGGCCTTCTGAAGCCATCAAGACCAGAGGGGACCGTGAATGGTGGCTCACACCTGCAATCCTAGCACTTTGGGAGGCCACGGCGGAAGGATTGCTTGAGGCCAGGAATTTCAGACCAACCTGGCCAACATAGCAAGAACCTGTCTCTATGTTTTATTATTTATTTGTTTAGAGATGAAGTCTCCCTCTGTCGCCCAGGCTGGAGTACAGTGGCACAATCTTGGCTCACTGCAGCCTCCATCTCCCAGATTCAAGCGATTCTCCTGCCTCATCCTCCTGAGTAGCTGGGATTACAGGCATCCACCACCAGACCCGGCTAATTTTTGTATTTTTAGTAGAAACAGGGTTTCGCCATGTTGGCAGGCTGCTCTCTCAAACTCCTGACCTCAAGTGATCCACCCGCCTCACCCTCCCAAAGTGCTGGGATTATAGGTGTGAGCCACTGCTCCTGGTCTCTTCTTTTTTTTTTTGAGACGGAGTCTTGCTCTGTTGCCCAGGCTGGAGGGCAGTGGCGCAATCTCGGCTCGCTGCAACCTCCCCGGCCTCTATTTTTTAAACAAACAAAGAAAAAAAGACCACAGGGGCCATGCCGTGACCTGAGGATGGCACTAATGGGCCATGGAATCCTGGCTTGGGGCCCGTTCCTAAGAAGAGACATTTCTTCTTCTTTTTTTTTTTTTTTTTTTTTTTTTTTGAGAGGGTCTCACTTTGTTACTCAGGCTGGGGTGCAGTGGGACAATCATAACCTCACTGCAGCCTCAAACTCCCGGGCTCAGGTGACCCTCCCACCTCAGCCTCCTGAAGTGCCGGGCTTACAGGGATGAGCCACTGTGCCCAACCTCAAGAGACATGTTTTCTCCTAGCCACTCATCTTTGGACCCTTACAGCTAAGCCCATTTTACTTATAGATGGGCAGAGTCGCTGGGTAATGAGCGTGCCGAGATTCATTCCTGGAATTGGCCGCTAGGTGGCAGCAGCAGGCCCTGTTGCCATCTCCTACGAGGCTTGGCGGGCTCTGGCGCCCTCTGGTGGCTGCGGGAAAACACGCCAAGAAGTCTGACGGAGAAACATTGGGGAAACTGAGGTAGAGTTGTTACCTCTTGGGAGAGAGATACTCACGGGGAGAAGCTGGGCCTAGGTGGTGTCCCGCGGTGGCCTCAGGCTGACTGGCCGTTCTCCAGCCTGTCAGGTCTGGTTAGCACAGTCCTTTCATCAAGGTGAGCACTCGGGAGGCGGGTGTAGGCTCCTCCCCATCTGCAGCAGCCCCGGGGAAAGAGCCCTAGTCCAGGACTCAGGCCCCTGTTCCCAGCGCGGTTTAGCTGCCAACCGGATCTCCTTCTGCAAGAGGGGAAACAGAAGGAAACTTTATTCCCGAGTCTGTGAAGCCCGGAAAAGGGGCAATGCCTGGTGGGTGGGGCGGGATCTACACCCGGGGCCTCCTAAGGAAGACCAGGACCTCGAGGGGAGGCTGAAGGAGGAGCCACAGCCCGCAGTCACTGGGCTGAGCAGGAGGAACATTCAAAAGGCCTGGGAGCACAGGGTGGGGTGCTGGGCAGTGAGACCTTCCCCTGGCCTCCGTGTCATGGACAGAAGGTGGACGCCTTGTCACAAGCTGGCCACATCAGATGCTCTCTTTCGGGACTTTGGGACTGAGAAAGAGAGAGGTGAGTCAGTCCCCGTGTGCGGCTGGAAAGGCATCAGGTAACCCTGGGTGGGGTCTGAGGATGGCAGGAAAAGCCTGTCTGTGAAGGGAAGGGAAGTGAGAGTGGGGAGCAGGGATGGAGGGATGCTGGGATGGAGGATGGAGGGTACAGGGATACAGGAATGGAGGGATGGAAAAATAGAGGGATGCAGGAATGGAGGGATGAAGAGGTGCAGGGATACTGGGGTGGAGGGATGCAGAGAACGGAGGCATGCAGGGATGCTGCGATGGAGGAATGCAGGGATGGAGGATGTAAGGGTACAGGGATGGAGGATGGAGGGGTGCAGGGATGCAGAGATGGAGGATGGAGGGGTACAACGAAGGAGGGGTGCAGGGATGGAGGGATGGAGGGGTGCAGGGATGGAGGGATGCAGGGACAGAGGGATGCAGGGATGGAGTGATGGAAGGGTACAGGGATGGAGGGGTGCAGGGATAGAGGAATGGAGGGTACAGGGATGGAGGGGTGCAGGGATAGAGGGATGGAGGGTGCAGGGATGGAAGGATGGAGGGGTACAGGGATGGAGGGGTGCTGGGATGGGGGACGGAGGGGTACAGGGATGGGGTACAGGGATGGAGGGGTGCAGGGATGGAGAGATAGAAGGGCACAGGGACGGAGGGGTGCAGGGATGGAGGGATGGAGAGGTACAGGGATGGAGGGTTACAGGGATAGAGGGAGGGTCCTCCTTCAGTGCCCCATGGTATTCCTGGCCTAGTTCCTGCCCTGCTGAGGGAGGCACCCCGGGTCCCTGGAGCAAAGGCCCCTCAGGACTTTAGACCTGGCCAGTGAAGTGGAAATGCCGTTCTGGACACAGTGGTGGCTCTGGGTGCCCTGATACCTGTTGGCCTCTCAGAGGCGGCTGCTGTGACTCCTAAGGCCACAGAGGGGCACAGCCTCAGGCCTGGCTGCCTCCTCTACCCTGCAGCCCAAGTACCTGGAGTTAACACCCACAGAGGGCACACAGTGGGGGCTGGCTGAAGGACTGTGGTGAATCCAGGCGGCAGGGCACTATGCGCCATGAGAACAAGCCAATGTGACATACGCCGACAGGCAGACGCCCAGGATGGGGACGAGAACACAGCCGGTGGCAGACCAGCCCCGTGGGAAAAACGGAGGTCACCAACTGCACAGCCACCTGCTTCCAAACGTCACACTCCCTGCCTCAAGCGCTCACTTCTACCTTACTCAAATGGTAGCTATTACAGGAACATGAGTTATTTTGTTTTAAAAATACTAATAAAGAAAATAAAACTTTAAAAGTTTCCTGGCTGGGCGTCGGGGCTCACTCCTGTAATCCCAGCACTTCGGGAGGCTGAGGCGGGCAGTTCCCTTGAGCCCTAGAGTGCGAGACCAGCCTGGGTAACACAGCAAAACCCAGGATCTACAAAATATAAAAAACAAAAAATTAGCTGGGCATGTTGGTGCGCACCTGTAGTTCCAGCTACTTGGAGGCTGAGGTGGGAGGATCACTTGAACCTGGGAGGTCGAGGTTGCAGTGAGCTATGATTGCACCACTGCATCCCAGCCTGGGTGACAGAGCGAAACCCTGTCTCAAAAAATAAAAAACAACAACAAAAATGTTTCTCAAGAGGGTATGGGGGCGTTGCCCAGTCCCCCCCGTCGGAAGGGCCAGTGGGTGGAGTTGGGCTCACTGGCCTCTGGAGGGCCCCTAGCAGGCCACCCCACCTCAGTTAAGTCGGGACTGGGGAGCCCCATCCTGGGTACTCTGTGCAGGAAAGGGGGTCCCACCCACAACCCACACTCACCCTGGAAGGCAGAGCCTCTTCTCCCATAAAGCCTGGCCCAGCCTGGAGCTGAAGCCCGGGGCCGCCACCTGAGAGGGCTTGGTCCCGTCTGTAGAGCAGGGGTCTGAATAGCCTGGTGCCCTGGACCAGGTGACCCGGCTCTCTGCACTGCACCTGCTCCTATCACTGAACTCTCCCACAAGGTGGGGACAGACGAAGAAACTGAGGCTTGATGAGTGACCCCACTGCAGAGCCCCACCGTGGGTAGGGTGCCCCGACCTGCACTCTGGCTGCTGGGCTCCACGGCCCAGCTGTGTGCCCTGAGTGGTATCCTGGGGACGATGCCACACAAAGCCTACGGAGCCGTACCGTGCCTGCCACCTGGGAAGCCCCAGGCCAGCGGTTAGTTACCACAAGGGCTGGCACAGCCCAAGCCTGATGCCTCCCTTGACCGCCAGCCCCACGCAGCACTCAGCCACACGGAGCTCCATGAGATGCCTGCCATGACAGGCGCCACAAACCTTTCCTTTATTGCAAACATGTCCCAGTCCCGGGAGGCTTGGGAAGAGTGGGAACCAGGGGAACCCAGGGATGGGATTCCACTGAAAACAAACCGTCCTGCTGTCCTGTCAAGGGCCCCCACCCACAGGATGTAGCCATGGGACAGCCACTGAGGGTCCAGGAAGAGGGGTGGCAGAGCAGGGAGGCAGGGAGAGGGAGGGGTCGCCCCAGGGCAGTGGCAGGACTGGAACTCGTCCCTAACATCCCTGAGCCCCAGCAGGTGCCCTGTGTTAGAAGCGAGAGGGCTGGTGGGGGTGCGTGGACAAGGGGCAGAATGATCCTGCCCCCAACCAGTATCGCCAGGCGCTGGCCCAGTGGCCCCAGGCCCTGGCAGCTGGCATCTTCCGCTGCCTTCCCTCTGCTCTGCGCGGGGACATTCAGTGCGCTGGGGAGGCCTCGGTGATGGCCCTCTCCACCCGCAGGTACCAGGGCTGGATGTGCGTGTGCTGCATCAGGTCATCGAATGCGTCCAGCCCCTCCATCACACGCAGCACGCCATACACTGCCTGGGGCATGAACAGAAACCTGTCACCATAGCTGGTTTGACAGGCATCCAGACCTCCTTCGTTCCCTGCCAGCTGTGTGGCCAGGTCCCGTCCCCTCCCCGCTTGGAGCTCGTGACCCACTCAAGGGCCAACAGCACAGGTGAGGGTTTGAACAAAGCGTGTGGGGTGGCTGCAGGTCTCGCCTGCTTCACATCTGTACCCCCTTTTCTGGGCCACAGACCCTGCCCCCCAGCAAGTTTCCTTGGGAGAAATGCCCTCCCCCCCATCTCCGGTCCTGAGATCGGGGAGAAGAGACCTCACCACCCAGTTTCAAGACCCAGGTCACCCAGGGGCAGGACAGTTTTAAAAATGAGCAGTGGGCCAGGCACGCTGGCTCACGCCTGTAGTCCCAGCACTTTGGGAGGCCGAAGTGGATGGATCACCTGAGGTCAGGAGTTCGAGACCAGCCTGACCAACATACTGAAACTCTGTCTCTACTAAAAATACAAAAATTAGCCAGGCATGGTGGCACAGGCCTGTAATCCCAGCTACTCAGGAGGCTGAGGCAGAAGAATTGCTTGAACCTGGGAGGCGGAGGTTGCAGCGAGCCGAGATTGCACCACTGCACTCCCGCCTGGGTGACAGCGTGAGACTTGGTCTCAAAAAAAAAACAACAACAACAACAACAAAAAAAAACAAAAGGAAAAAGGGCAGTGAAGCCAGGCCAGTGAGACGCCCTCCCAGGGGTTTTCTGGGAGAAGCCTGGAGCACCGGACCCAGCCCGCCTGAGGCTGAAGCCAACTCCAGGGAGGGCAGTGTTGATGGCGACAGGTAGAGCTTGGGCTCTGGTAACACCACCCGGGCCTCTGGATCCAGCAGGGCCCGAAGCCAACCCTTTCCCTGAACTTGTCAGTTATGTGAACCAAGGCGGTTCCTGGTCATCCATTTCTCTCCTGGAGCCACTTCGAGGCGAGTTTCTGTCCGTGATGGCAGAGAGAGGCAGGTTCCTCTGGCAAGATGCAAGCACCGTCCAGGCTTTCCCTTGCAAACCTCCCCCACTCTGAGGACAGAACCCTCGGTCCAGGCACCACCTGCCACCACCACACTCACCAAATCAGCGAGATTCGGCTTCTGGCCCCCCATGAAGGGCCGGTCCTTGCCCACAGCAGCCACCCACTTGTCGGCAGCCTCATAGAGATCCTCGCGCACATTGTCCTGGAGGCGGTGCCTGGGCGGGGAAGGGAAAAGCCCCTCAGGGGAGCCCCCACTCCCAGCCCAGCAGGGAAGAGGGTCTCCTCTGGGGAGAGGGGGGAGGTGTGGAAGCCAGGACGGCACCCCAGGTGAGAGCATCACATCTGCAGACGCCTCAGGGAGCATCCGTCCCAGACGGGGAGGCTGTGGTAAGGGCAAGAGACCAGGCCAGGGAGAAAGCCACAGAGGAGGCGCCAGTCAGGGCCCAGGCTTCCGGCTTCAAGGCCAGCCCTGCTGTCCCCTGGGGAGGTGAGCATGAGCTCTGGGTCCAAGTCCCATCTTGGCCAAGGGACCCATAATCCATAATGCGTTTCCCATCTGCCCCAGGCCTTGGCCTCCCGCTGGTCTCCTGAGGGGTGTGATGGGATCACCACTGCTTGTGGCACCGGAGGCTCGGGGACAGCAGGCCCCGGATGTGCACACACACTTGCCTGCTCTTGAGTCGCTTGCTGATGAGGTACATGGCCGCTGCACCCATGTACTTGGCCACGGCACCCTCCACAGCTCCGAACTTGCCCTCGCGGACAATGTAGTCAAAGGACGCCAGAGCCTCGGTGGGCGTGCGGTACACATTGGGGGAGATCAGGTGCACCAGCCAGTCGTCCGCCCACTGCCGCCACTTCATCTCCTCCCTGCGGGCACGGGAGGGACTTCCTAAGCCAGGACCCGGGCTGTGTTGGGAGCAGGCTGCATTCTCTAGAACATACCCACTGCACGGGTGGGAAGCTGAAGCCTGAGCAGGAAGGTCTTTTTTTTTTTTTGAGACAAAGTCTCGCTCTGTCACCCAGGCTGGAGTGCAATGGCACCATCTCAGCTCACTGCATCCTCCGCCTCCTGGGTTCAAGCGATTCTCCTGCTTCAGCCTCCCTAGTAGCTGGGATTATAGGTGTGTGCCTCCACACCTAGCTAATTTTTGTATTTTTATAGAGATGGGGTTTTGCCATGTTGGCCAGGCTGGTCTTGAACTCCTGACCTCAGGTGATCTGCCTGCCTCGGCCTCCCAACAGGCTGGGATTACAGGAGTGAGCCACCACGCCCGGCTGCAGGAAGGTCTCTACTGAAATCCGGTATGGCCCGGCCCCAGCCCCGCTGGTCTCCCATGCTGCTCCCTGCTCACACCATCTTGCTCAGCTTGGTCCTACTCTACAGAAGACCCCTGCCGTCACCACCTTCCCCCGCCAGCCCCAGCCCCACTCACGTCCTGGCCTCCTTCCCGCCATACACTTGCTGGGCCTCCTTCTCGTTGAGCATGAGCCAGTACTTATTGCCGAACTCGGTCACCTCCTTGCCCTGCTCGTTCACAGCCTTCATGGCTGGGTAGTAGGTGATGATCTCTTCCAGGGGCTGCCTTCGGAGAGAGCCACAATCTCACCCCAACTCCTTCCCCCTCCGTCCCCTGTGGCCGACCAACCCCGCTGCCCCAGCCTCAGAGTGGAGCCAGGACCAACAAAGGCTCTCCGGACTCTTGCAGTAAGAGGGATTTGGAGTAGATGCCAGGGCTACTTCCCCAAGAGAGGGAGGTGTCGGGAGGACAGAGTGGGGGGCTTGGAGGAGGACGGCCACGGGCCACTCTGGAAAATCATTTTTTTTTTTTTTTTGAGACGGAGTCTCGCTCTGTCACCCAGGCTGGAGTGCAGTGGCACGATCTTGGCTCACTGCAACCCTCTGCCTCCCGGGTTCAAGCGATTCTCCTGCCTCAGCCTCCTGAGTAGCTGGGACAACAGGCACTCGCCACTATGCCTGGCTAATTTTTGTATTTTTAGTAGAGATGGAGCTTCGCCATGTTGGCCAGGCTGGTCTGGAACTCCTGACCTCAGGTGATCTGCCTGCCTCGGCCTCCCAAAGTGCTGGGATTACAGGTGCGAGCCACTCTGTACTCTGGAAATCTAAGCAGCAGCTACACGTGCTCCCAGGAGGGAACTCAGGGGAGGCCTCCCTGGAGGAAGAAGCCACCAAAAGCAATGGCCACCTGGTCTCCGAGGGGCTCCTTACCCCGACACCAGGTAGGTCTTGAGGGCGCTGATGATGACAGAGGAGTCATTTAGTTGTTGCTGGAAGAGAAAACGGTGGTTTAATCAGAGGTTGCAACCCAGCCGCTGGGAGTCACCAGGGGCTCTTTGACAACAAGACGCTCTGGGCATTGTTTCTCCATTCCTGGGGACATGCCCGGAGTCCTCCCGCCCTGCCCTCAGGGCACCCATCCTAAGTAGGGAGACGTGGTTGTGGCCAATGGGGAGGAAGGTGTGGGAAAGCCGTGGGGTCTAAGCCCCAGCCCACTCACCCATTTGGCCTCCCAGGTAGAGGGGCAGGGTGGGTTTTGGAAGCTACATACTAGACCCCAAGCACTGTGCCGGGCATTTCATATCTGCCGTCCCTGCAAGCCAGAATATGGCCCCTTGTTGACTCATGAAGCAAGCAAGCACAGAGAGGCTAAGTGACTTGCCCCAAGTCACACAGCTAGTGAGTGGGTGAATCACACCTCAAACCCAGATCGCTGATTTCAGAATCTATGTTGTTAAGCTGTGGTGTTCTGCCTCCCTGAGACCCAGCAGGTGTTTGGTTTTGGTACGGAAGGAGAGAGCCTACATTTATTGAGCATCTACCGTATGCAGCTACTTCCCCCGTAGTCCTTACAGGCACAAGGATCACAAGTTCCTTCCCAGGCTGCAGAGCCAGGCCAGGCTAGGGGGCGCTCCAGGACAACCCAGGAAAGGAGGAAGGATGCAGGGGGTTCCCTGGGGCTCACCGAGCTTTCTCCTTCCTGGGCCACCAGGATGGGCACCTTTCTGTAGGAGGAGAACTTGATCTCAGCCCTGCGCACAGGGTTCACCTCCACCACCTGGTAGGGCAGGGCGTGGAAGTCGAGGAAGGCTCGGACCTTGCTGCAGAAGGGACACGTCTTGTACTGGTACAGGGTCAGCTGCAGGCGGCTGGACAGGGAGAGCTGCGGGCAGCAGACGGAAAGGGCTTCTAGACCTGGCACCCCCAGGCCCAGGCCCGGCCGCCAAGCGTGTTTTCCAGAGGAGTCTTCTGAGATGACGCTAGAACATCGGGAAGAGGAACTAGAGATGGAAGGGGGTGGTAGGGGAAAGGGAGGCACTGGACAGCAGCCCAGGTTTAAGCCCCTGGCCAGCATGGTCCCCAAGCAGGAGTCCCACCCTTTGCTGTGAGGTTGTGTAGGAGGAATCTTCTAGTCTCTGTCCCATACTGGACAGACCCCTCTTTTCTCACTCCAGTCCCAAGGGGACACCAGACAGCCCCAGGGTATACACCCCACTCCCACAGACATGGAACAACTGTTTCAACTTGGCTTGTTCACTCCCACTCCTCTAACCCCAGGGACCTCTGGGGGCAGAGCTGGGCTACCACCCAGGCTCATGTTCACCAGTGGGGTCTACCTCCAATCTCTTTCTTGTTTTTTTCTCTGGAGACAGGGTCTCACTCTGCCATCCAAGCTGGAGTGCAGTAGCTTGATCACAGCTCACTGCAGCCTTGAACTCCGGGGTTCATGCGATCCTCCAGCCAAAGTCTATCTCAAATATCCGAGGGGGAGGGTGGTATCTGAGCCATGGCCTGCGTGTGGCAAGCTCCGCAGGAAAGCCCCCAGGGGAGCCTGCTGCACGTTCATGCCGGAAAGCCACAACTGTAGACCATCCCCCTGTGTTCAGAGGGGAAGCTGGACCGTGGAGGCAGGAAGGGAGACACAGGGTACTCCATGCCCTTTTTACCCACCTCTGTTCCCTCCAGTCCAGCAAATAAGCATCTGTGGGCGGGTGGTGGGAAGTCAAGTAATGAAGAGTTGCAAGGTGTGGGGTAGGTATAAAGTGTCTCAAGGCAGCTGGGCCACCACTTGAGGGGGTCACCACTTGGGGGGGGCACCTTTCTACCTCTTCCTGTTTCAGCCTGGAGTCTAAGTCATCAGTTCCATAAAGGTACCACCACTACTACTAAATAAATACACAGCCTTAGGATTTGGGGGCAGTGGGGAGAGAGGATGATGAACGTTTGGAAAGTGAAAAAGGCTTTCCCTTTCCTGTGATCTCCCATCTCTTAATCAAAAAAGTCTTAAAACACGGTAGAGGCTGGGCTCCGTGGCTCACGCCTGTAATCCCAGCACTTTGGGAGGCCGAGGCGGGTGGCTCATTTGAGGTCAGGAGTTCGAGACCAGCTTGGCCAACATGGTGAGACCCCCGTCTCTAGTAAAAATACAAAAATTAGCCGGGCTGGGTGGCAGGCGCCTGTAATCCCAGCTACTGGGGAGGCTGAGGCAGGAGAATTGCTTGAACCCAGGAGGCGGAGGTTGCAGTGAACCGAGATCGCGCCACTGCACTCCAGCCTGGGCAACAGAGCAAAGAAAACTCCGTCTCAAAAAAAAAAAAGTCTCCTTAAAACATGGTAGAGGCTGGGCGCAGTGGCTCACGCCTGTGATCCCAGCACTTTCAGAGGCCAAGGTGGGCGGATCACTTGAAGCCAGGAGTTCGAGACCAGCCTGGGCGACATGGTGAAATCCTATCTCTACAAAAAATACAAAAATTAGCAGGGCGCAGTGGGGTGAGCCTATAGTCCCAGCTACTCGGGAGGCTGAGGCAGGAGGATCCCTTCAACCTGGGAGGCAGAGGCTGCAGTGAGCCGCGATCGCACTCCAGCCTGGGCGATAATGCGAGACCCTGTCGCGAAAACATAAACAAACCAAAAAAAAAAAAAAAAAAAAACCACGGTAGAAGAACGATTTTATGAGAACTCGAACAATTCCAGGTAGTAGGCATCAGGAGTGCCCCTATTTTACACAAGAGAATACAGAGGGTTCGGAGACTTCAGACCAAGTCACTCGCCCAAGGTCACAAGCGGGCAGAGGCAACTCCTGACCCTGCGGGTTCCCAGGAGTCCCGAGTTCGGCGCTGATCAGCATCCCCATCCCCGGCCGGGCCAGGCCTTACCTGCGCGGCTGAGCGCTCTGCGTGGAGGTCCTGGGCGCGCAGGTGCCACCGCGCCGTGTGGTACAGCCCCAGGGCTCCCCCCAGGGCCAGCGCCGCTGCTCCCAGCAGCCGCGGGCTCCCCTTACGAGCTGCAGCCACGGGGCTCGGGCCGCCCGCCGCCCCCGCGAAGCCAGCCCGGCTCTGCGTGGGTAGCAGCGGCTGGGGGCGGCCTCCCAGCCTCCAGGCCAAGGCGCACCCACCAGGCCACAGCGCCCGCACCACCCGCGCAGCCGGGTCCATGTTCGCTCCGCCGGCGCCGCGGGCGGGCGCGCGAAACGAAGACGCCGAGGCACGCGCGGCGTTTAAAGGGCCAGGACTCTGGCGCCCCGCGGGTTGGCCGGGGTGACGGCGACGTTAAGGGAACCCTCAGCGCTCTCGGGACTGGGTGTGTGCCCGGCGCCCAAGTTCGAAACGCCCGCCAGAGCCGCAGAGGCCCGCTCGGGAACGTTTGCAGACCGTTCCATGCTTCCGCCTCCAAAGGCTCCTGGGTAGTGACCCGGCCGACTGCAGGGGGGCGAACGTCTGCTCGCCCCACCTTGACCGCCTAAAGGGCGGCGTGGCCGTCTGTAACACGTACTTGCCCACCTCTCTTACGAGCGCCCATTCAAAACAACTCCAGCCCTTCCTAGCGTCAGTACAGGCGCCGCGACTTCCGGCCACTGAAAGCCCCGGAAACGACCCGACCCGGCACCAGGTGCGCGGCGGTGTTGAGGTTCTCTCTGCCCTCCCGCCTCGTTGTCCGCTTCCTACTGTGACCCGAACCATAAAATTTTCCCGAACCCGAAGGGGCCTTGGAAACCACGTGTCTCTGATTTCGCCCACGCGAAGCGGCCGGCCCGCCGACCCCGAGATTTCCAGGGAGAGGATGGCAAAGTGGGTTGCCAGGCTGCTCGGTCCTTCTGCTGGGCTCCCCCGCCCTAGCTGAAGCCCGGAGCCTCCACCGCATAGGCGTCTCCGCGGACAGCCCCGGGATGGCCCCGCCCGGCGCCCGAGAGCGGGCGGGACTCGTGGAGTGGGCGGGGCCCTGGGCGGGACTCGCAGAGTGGGCGGGGAGAGGGGCGGGGCGGGGGAGGAGCTCCGAGTCCCGGCTCTGCTGCTCCGCCGTGTCCCACTCTTCTCGCTCCGCTTTCGCCCCGCATCTTCCACCTTCCTTCCAGTCCTTGCGGCGACCGAACCCCCAGTGTCAGTCCCCAGCGGGGACCTGAGTATGCCGGTGAGGACGAGAGCGGAAGGCGAGGACGACGGCTTCGGGGAAGCGGGTGACCCGAGGAGACTGCTGGAGCGACCTTTGCGTTTCCGGGGGTGCCTTCCTGGGAAGGGGAATCGGGATGTTGGCTTCGAAGGGACCGAAGGGCCCACCTCGACCCGCCCCGAGTGGGTTTGGAGTTGTAGGTGCTGTCTCGGATGCAGGGCGAGCACCCGCGAGCGGGTAGCCAGTCCCGTGAGAGCTGCAGGTCCCCAGCCCCGTTTTACAGATAGGGAAACTGAGGCAGCTGCTGGGACACTCACCCATATGGGTTTTGCTCCACCCACTTCCTTCAGCCACTTTACAGACCAGGAGTTGAGGGACTGCTCGAGCTTAGAGTGTTTAGGGGTGGTTGAGGGTGACCCCCATGTTCTGTGCTCTACTCTATCCATATCCAGGCCTTCTCCCAGCGCCACTCTCACGCTCCTGCTTGCTAGACGGGACCCAGCTTCATCCTCCTCCTGTTTACATTAATTGCTCCTGATCTTCCACACTCTTGATTTTCCGGATTCTAACTCCATCAAAATGTAACTTGATGTGTTCAGGCCCCGGGGACACCTAGGCACTTGAGGGGGGCGGGTCCGTGTTTGGCCTGCTGGGCTTAGCAGGAGGGGCTGGCCCGGGGTGGGGAGCGCGATGCTCTGCTGGGTCAGCATCTCCAGCCACCTGGCTTTGCTGGTGTGGCCTCACAGCCTTGCCAAATGTGAGCAGCTTACAGAGCAACCAGTTGCACGTGCTGAAGCTGCCGAGGTGACACAGGGCGCTGTAGGGTCCAGCCCCACAGGGTCGGTAGGTCTCTCCCTGTGTGCGGCGACGAGAGAGTGTAGAAATAAAGACACAAGACAAAGAGACAAGAGAAAAGGCAGCTGGGCCCGGGGGACCACTACCACCAATGCGCGGAGACCGGTAGTGGCCCCGAATGTCTGGCTGCACTGTTATTTATTGGATACAAGGCAGAAGGGGCAGGGTAAAGAATGTGAGTCACCTCCAATGATAGGTAAGGTCACGTGGGTCACGTGTCCACTGGACAGGGGGCCCTTCCCTGCCTGGCAGCCAAGGCAGAGAGGGAGAGGAGACAAAGAGAAAGACAGCTTACGCCATTATTTCTGCATATCAGGGACTATTAGTATTTTCACTAATTGACTACTGCTATCTGGAAGGCAGAGCCAGGTGTACAGGACGGAACATGAAGGCAGACTAGGAGGTGACCACTGAAGCACAGCATCACAGGGAGACAGTTAGGCCTCCAGATAACTGCGGGCGAGCCTGACTGATGTCAGGCCCTCCACAAGAGGTGGAGGAGCAGAGTCTTCTCTAAACTCCCCCGGGGAAAGGGAGACCCCCCCCACCCTCCCTTTCCCGGTCTGCTAAGTAGTGGGTGTTGTTCCTTGACACCTTTTGCTACCGCTGGACCATGATCCGCCTGGTAACGGGCGTCTTCCCAGATGCTGGCGTCACCGCTAGACCAAGGAGCCCTCTGGTGGCCCTGTGTGGGCATAACAGAAGGCTCGCACTCTTGTCTTCTGGTCACACCTCACTATGTCCCCTCAGCTCCTATCTCTGTATGGCCTGGTTTTTCCTAGGCTATGATTATAGAGCGAGGATTATCATAATATTGGAATAAAAAGTAATTGCTACAAACTAATGATTAATGATAGTCATATATAATCATATCTAAGATCTATATCTGGTATAACTATTCTTGTTTTATATTTTATTATACTGGAAGAGCTCGTGTCCTCTGTCTCTTGCCTCGGTGCCTGGGTGGCTTGCCGCCCACACACAAAAAAGATAAATGTTTGAGGTGATGAAGATCTTAATTTCCTTGATTTGATCATTACATGTTTCATACAGGTATCAAAGTATCACATGTACCCCCAAAGTATGTACAACTATGATATATCATAAATAAATGAATAAATAAATAATAAAAGACAGAAGCCTGACCATGCTATGTTCAATCCACAGCCACGCCCCTCACTGTGCACCTGATCTCCCCATCTCACACCAGTTCCTGAGAGACAGGACAGAGAACAGGGGCAGGGCTGCCCTGCCCTAACCACTGGTCTTCAGTTAGTTATCCTGGCAATACTTCCCAGGTGCCCTGCCCTGGTGCCCCCCACACTTGAGATAGCCCCGTCCTATCCCCCCACCCTGCAGGTGGGTCTGTGCAGAGGTGAGGTCACTGCTCCAAACCTCAATGGAGGGCACTGGGGCAGGTGTGCGCCATCCGTCACTACATCCAAGGCCGTACACCATGCAAGCAGTCCTTCTCCCTTTTCCACGTGGAGGCTTGTGCATCTGGGGACAGATTTCAAAATTTAGGATACCCTAGTCCCCTCTTCAGGGCTTTGTCACCCACCTTTCATGTCCATAAAGCAGCAGAGCTTCTGTGGCCATGTCTCAGTACGTTTGATCCAGCATCAGCAAAGAAAGCCCAGTCTTTGGAAAGCCAGTGGTTGCAGTAGGCACATCCTCTCCAAGCCTATGCTCCCCAAGGTAGAGGTTAGCTATTTCTTGCCAAGTATGAATGCTGATTTCCAATGGCCATTAGGGAAGAGAACCCCCCACCCCAGGGAAGCAAAGCCACCCTCTTCCTCCTCCCCCTCACTCAGCTCCCATTACT
Organism: Pan troglodytes; assembly: GCF_028858775.2. Classification (NCBI taxonomy): domain Eukaryota; kingdom Metazoa; phylum Chordata; class Mammalia; order Primates; family Hominidae; genus Pan; species Pan troglodytes. The sequence goes on along the minus strand of NC_072409.2, from coordinate 10,322,322 downwards.
GGCCTGCCTAAGGAGCACCTCTGGGCTCTCGTAAAAGAAGAAAAGCCACTGTGTCCTTGCAAGTCGCACTTTTGTCCCTTAGTTCCACGAAAAGCTGCTACATGCCTACAGTGTGCCAAGCACTGGGGCTCTCCCTGTGGCACCTCGTTACACGCTAGAAGGCAGGTGCTGTTCAGAAATTTCTGATGCTGTTGGTGTTCCTGCACTCAAGATGCTTCCCAAAGCCAGATTCCACTCACCGGCAGCCTCGCTGGGAGCACAGAGGTTTTCCTGATGCTCACACTCCACAGAGAAACAGGTGGAGACGTGTCCATCAGGGCGAGAAGGTGGCCATTGGGAATAGGAAGGACATTCCCCCTGAGCCATGGCACAAGGGGAGGCAGCCATGGGGAGAGGACAGAGCAGGGAGAGCAAGAAGGAACCTGGGAAGGAAGGTCTCTTGGGTCCCTGGAAGCTCCAGGCTGGGCCACAGGGATCAAGGGGCACTCACTGGCCAGAGCTGAGAAACATCTGCTCCCGTCTCTGGATGCCTGCCTGTCCACCACCAGCTGCTGGTGAGATGTTCTTGTTTGAGGGTGGATTTTATCTGCATAAGCTCCCCAGTGGTGAGGGTCCCAGGAAATGAGTGCTACACAGACATTCATAAGGCAAAAAGCCTATCCCCACCCCCACCCCACGTTATAGATGCTCAGAGGAGACTGGTGTGACCAAGTTACCAGGTCCCAGGTGGGGTGGGACTGGCCCTAACAACCCCGGCATTCCAATATCCTGTCCAGTGTGTGCTCCGAGGTTGGAAGACCCCAGAGCATGGTCTGCTATCTTCTCAGCAGCTGCAGAGGTCATTGGAATCGTAACATTTCTCCAGGATGGGAAAGGAGGAAGCAGCAGTCGCCTACATCTCCCGGAAACCCTGCCAGGGACCAGATGTCGCACAGGCTTCCCGGCACGCTTTGTGGAATCATCCAATCGGAAATCAGGCCTCCCCAGGATGCAAATCCTGGCTTCTGCCTTGGAGAATTATTAACTCTGGGTTTTTAAAGGCAGCCGCTTACATTCAGCTCTCAAAAGCATCAAAGGCATGAAGCACATAGGGTGCAGACTGCTATCATGCCAGGTCACATGATAGACGAGAAAGCAATCCCTGAGGTCAGAGTTGCTCCCACCAGGCCCACAAAAGAGGTTAATAAAGCATAAGGAAGCCTCTCAGAGAGGCCAGGTGGTGGAAGTTCTGCTGAACCTGGGGTGTCCGGGAAATGGATCGTTTGGGGTTGTTTATGGATTGATGTCGCTCTGGTGAGTGGGCAGTAAGTAAATCCACCTCATATGGCTTTTTGTCAACCTTGAAGCTCACTAGTATAAACAGACCAGGCCAGATGTCCAGGTCCCCGGGAATAGTCAGGGGCATGACCCTTCTGCCCCTGGGCTGGCTGCCCTATTTGCTTCCAGCACCTCTTGATAACCCACTTCCTTTCCCTAGACCAATAGTTCCCAAACTGGGGTGCCTAGACCAGCAGCATCAGCATCGCCTGGGAGCTTGTCAGAATCGTGCATTCCCAGGTCCTCCCTACAACCACTGAATGCAAGTCCCTGGGGCACCTATACCTGCGTCTAACAAGCTCCCCAGCCATCCTGGTGCATCTGAATGTTTGAGAACCACTGACCTCTAGGCTAACTCCTGACTGGGCTCCCTGCTCCCACGGGTTTCTTCCTCCAAGTAATGTTTTCTACACACGCAGAATTGCCATTTCAAATCCCCTACTGCCATGTCACACTCTCCCTTATGTCTGGAGACCCCTCCATTGCCTTTTGAATAAATTCTCACCATTTTCAAGGCTCTTCACTTTTTAAAAATTGTGGTAAAATACACATAACATGAAATTTACCATTTTATTTATTCTCAATATAGAGGTCAGTGGCATAAGCACACTCACGTTGTGGCACAACCATAACTACTTTCCATCTCCAGAACTCTTTTTATCTTGTAAAACTGAAACTCTGTCCCCTTTACACACTAACTCCCCATTTCCCTTTTCCCCAGCCCCTAGCAACCACCATCCTGAGCTCTGTTTCTGTGAATTTGACTACTGAAGAGATCTTATGTAAGTGGAATCACAAAAAGCTATTCGTCCTTTTGTGACTGGCGTATTTCACTTAACAGAATACCTTTAAGGTTCACCTACGTTGTAGCATCTCAGAATTTCCTTCCTTTCTAAAGCTGAATAATATTTCGTAAAATGTATATGCCACCTTCTGTTCATTCATTTATCAGTGGGCACTTGGGTAACTTTTTAAAATTGTGGTAAAATATACATAACACTAAATTCATCATCTTACCCATTCTCAATATAGAGTTCATTGGCCTCAGTACATTCACATTGTTGTGCAACCATAACTATCTTCCATCTCCAGAATTCTTTTTATGTTGTAAAACTGAAACTCTGTCCGCATTACACACTAACTCCCCATTTCCACCACCTAACTGGTGGAAATAGCCTTTTGGCTATTTATTGTAAAAAAAAAAAAAAAATGCTGCTGCGAACTTAGGTGTACAAATATCTCTTCTCAATGCCCTGCTTTCAATTCTCTCATGGAATTCTCATCCAGGAGTGAAACTGCTGGATCACATGCTAATTTTATTTTTAATTGTTGAGGAACTACCATACCGTTTTCCAAAAGGAGTGCCATAGAAACTATCCTTGCATTCCAGGAACAAATCCTACCTGGTCATGGTCTATGATCATTTTAATGTGCTGTTGAATTGTTTGCTAGTATTTTGTTGAGGATTTTCGCATCAATATTCATTAGGGACATCGGTCTGCAGTTTTCTTTTGTTGTAGTGTCTTTGTCTGGCATGGGTATCAGGGTAATTCTGGCCTCATAGAATGAGTTTTAAAGTGGTCCTTCCTCTTCAGTGTCTTGGAAAAGTTTGAGAAGGATTAGTATTATATTTTCTTTAAATATTTGGTAGAATTCACCAGTAAAACCATTAGGTCCTAGGCTTTTCTTTCTTGGGAGATTTTTGATTACTACTCCAATCTCCTTTTGATTACTGATTTAATCTTCTTATTGGTCTGTTCAAATTTTGTATTTCTTCGTAATTCAGTCTTGGTAGGTTGTATGTTTCTAGAAATTTATCCATTTCTTCTATATTATTCAATTCATTGGCATATCATTGTTTATAATGTTCACTTATCATACTTTGCATTTATATGGTATCAGTTGTAATGTCCCCTCTTTCATTTCTGATTTTATTTATTTGAGACTTCTAACATAGTTAGTCTAGCTAAAGGTGTTTCAATTTTGTTTATCTTTTCAAAAACCCAACTCTCAGTTTCTTTAATCTTTTGTATTATTTTCTAGTCTTTATTCCATTTATTTCTGCTCTGATCTTTGTTTTTGTCTTTCTTCTGCTAACCTTGGACCTAGTTTGTTCTTTTTCTAGTTCCTTTGGAGGTAAAGTCAAGTTGTTTATTTCTGACCTTTCTTTATTCTTAATGTAGACATTTATCAATATAAACTTTCCTCTTAGAAATGGTTTCACTGCATCCCATAAACTTTGATGTGTGATATTTCCATTTTTATTTGTTTCCAGATATTTTTTGAATTCCCTTTTGATTTCTTCTTTGACCCACTGATTATTCAGGAGCTTCTTGCTTCATTTCCACTTTTGTGAATTTTTCAGTTTCCTCCTTTGATTGATTTCTAGTTTCATAACATTGTGGCTGGAAAAGATCCTTGATGTGATATCAATCTTCTTGAATTTGTTAAGACTAGTTTTATGGCCTAACATATGATCTGTCCTGGAAAACATTCCCTGTGAGCCCTTGAGAAGAATGCCCCATCTGCTGCTGTTGGATGCTATGTTCTGTATATGACTGTTAGGTCCATTTAGTGGAAAGTATAGTTCAAGCCCAGTGTTTCCTCTTGATTTTCTGTCTGGACGATCAGTCCATTATTGAGAGTGGGGTACTGAAGTTCCCTACTGCTGTTGTACTCCTGTCAATTTTTCCCTTCAGGGTTGCTAACATTCACTTTATATATTTAGGTGCTCAATGGTGGGCATACATTTTTATATGCTGTATATCTGGGAATGTTTGAATTTCTCCCTCATTTTTGCATCTGTTGAAAGCCTTCAACTTTCTGCTTTATTTCTTCCCCTGATCCTTGTCCTGGTACCCCCTGCAGCTCTGACATATGGCAGCAGTCAGTACTGCCCCCAGGGTCTCCATCCTGATATCCCAAGCAGGCTGCCCTTCCCATCAACACTCCAAGATGCGTGGGGCAGAAACCAGTTCCACAGGCAGCCCGCAGACAAGCCAGAACCCTGTAAACATGTTTCGGTCTTTCCCTTGTGTCCCAAGGGAGGTACCAGGAGTAGGGTGGCCTCCTCCTGACTGTGCTGGGAAGGAGGTGGGGCAGAGGTGAGCCAAATGCCACAACATTTCCTGCTGCTTTGGGTGTGGTTTTGTCCTCATTGGGAGTTGGCGTGATTGCTGCAGATCCTTAACCAGTTCCTGGAGTTCCCACAAGGCGACCTGGAGCCATGCATTGCCCCTCGCCTGGTGCTTCCACAGAGGAGCAAGGGTCTACAGCATCCTAGGCCACTGTCCTGCTGACATCACTCCTGCACAGACTTTCCCTTTCACTAAATCACATCAATACCGCCTTTCCTCTGATGAGGCCTCCCAACCTCCATCTGGCCTCTAGGGCCCTGTGCACAGGTCTTTTTTATAACATGTGCCCTATTCCATTCCAGCAGAATTGCTCTCCTTCTCCAAGCATGAGAACCCCCGGGGACTTGCTGGAGCCAGAGTCCCAGGATCATCTCCATGTGAATCCAGGCAGAACATCTGGGCTAGAACCCAGAAATCCATGTCTCTAGCAAGTGCCCCTGGTGATTCTTAACAAGGAGACTGTGGAACAATAGAGTCTTATTGAGCAATGTCATCTCCCAAACTCAGTGAAATTCTACCAGATAAAAGGGTGATCGCCAACATCTTTGCCCACTTACTGCATGCAGACACTGCTCTGCACACTAGATGCATATTAGCTCAGTTAATCTTTCAGTAACCTGTGCAATCAGTCCTATTATCATCCCATTTTACAGATGAGAAAACTGAGGCATAAAATGCTTAAGCAATTTCCCCAGGTGACCTAGCTGGTAAGTAGAGGATTTCAGCTTGAGCCCAGGCCTTTATCTCCTTGCTCATAGTCTTCATAGCTCTGCTATCCGTGTTTAATTATTCAAGGCTGTCTCCTCAGAGACGTCATGATACTGTAGCATGCCAACAGGCCGCAGCCACTTGCACACCATAAAGGCCTCATCTCTGGCTATGCCCACAGCAAAAAAAAAAAAAAAAGTAAAAATTAAATAATGACTACTCCCACTAGGATATCCCTTCATGTAGACCAAGGGCCCTTTTTAAGCTCCTCACTCATCCTGCCCAGGCAGCATTTGGTACTGTTGACTACAGGCTTCTGGAAGAGCTCTTTTGCCTGTGTTCTGATGAGTTCTCCAGCTCCTCTCACTGAGCTGTTTTTGTGGGTGCTCTCCTCTGCCCTTCCATGAAGTGCTGGTGTGCATGGGGGCTTGTATCTAAACCCTCTTCTCCTGGACAACCTCACCATCCACATACCAGCAAGTCCCACCCCTGGGTGTTCTTCCCAGACCTGTCTTCTGCATCCCAGACCCAGACCACTGCTCGCTGCTTCTCTGTGGACAGGACTTTAACCTAACCAGCTCAGCATGTGCAACGCTAAGCCGAGGGCCCACCTCCCAGGTATGCCTTCTTTCCAGCTCCCTGCCCATTACCCAGGCAGCTGTCCAACCAGACATGTTTGGGTTCTTACGGCTCTGAGGTGTGGTCTTGGACACATCGATCCTCATAAATGTTCCATATGTATTGTAATCCACCAGGCTGAGCTCACTTTTCCACTAAATCGTGCCTAACTGACAGTGGCTGAACACAATCAGAGTTCATTTCGTCTTCACACAACATGACGAGGTGGCTGCTTCTCGTGACTGGGCAGTGACTCAACAAAGCACCAGTGGTCCCAGCCCTACCTCTTACAGCCCTTCCCTCTACCCTGCCCTGGATCTTCTGGGTCACTTCTCATCACGCTCCAAAGCTCTGCTCAGACCTTCCCTCATCCAGAGACTGCTGCATGGTCCCTGCATCAAAATGGTGAGCTGTGGGACGGGACCACAGGGCCCCTTATGCAGAGCTGGTAGGAAGTTGAAGGAGCGCCTGGCTACACACCCCTCTCAGGATGCTGGTGTGTGGTAGAGGCTCAGAAATGGGCCTCTCCTGTTTCTCTGCATCACCGGTACCACTGCTCCCCATTCACAGCCCTTTCCACACAGGGACAGCCCATGTGTTCCCTGCTCTCCCAAACACTGTGGGGCTGTGAGGACAGGGACTTTGTCTCCTGCCTATGTCTCCCTGCAGCCCAGCACAGAGCCGCTCTCATGGTGGACATCAATAAATATGCACCCAAGGATTAACTGTAGAGAAAGGGATGACAATAAGAGAAGCAGTTCTAGGTAAGTGGTTCCCGAGCTTTAGTGTGCATCACAATGCCCTGGGATGTTTGCTTAAATGCAGATTTCTGACGCTGTAGGTCCAGGTGGGGCCAGAGGCTACCACTGCTGGCCCTGCCACCCTTCCCTGGGAGCCCCTGTGTGATAGATGCTGAAATGGAGAGTATAAGACGTTGAGAAACCTTCCCCAAACCGCTGAGGCTGACCCTTCAGGTGCCAAAAGTCACTTTCTGCCAGTTCACCTCCAACTTCAGCCACAGCTGCTGTGGACACTCTGGACAGCTCAGAGCCTCCTGGTGCAACACGGCCCCGCCCAAGCTCAGTGCACCTGTCAGCATCCTGTCTCTAGGGAACTCTGATGCCAGGGAAGCCTTCCAGATCCTACAAGCACAGCCCAGAGGGCAGAGGGATAACAGCCAGTGGAGCAGCAGAAAAACCTCCATTCCCACCCCTCAGGAGAGCGAGACCACCAGGCATGGGGCATTGGAAAGAATCTTCCAGGGGCTGCTATGGTCCCTCCTTGATAATATGCCTCTCCTGCATAAAATGATAATATGCCTCCCCCCACTGCGATGGGGGTCCCAAGAGACGGGGGGGAAGAGGGGCTTGCTCTCAGTCCCCGCCTCTCGGGGGGTGACTCCCCCGCCTGCGATGGGGGTCCCAAGAGCCAGGGGGAGAAGAGGGGCTGGCTCTCAGTCCCCGCCTAGCGGGAGGTGACTGCCCCCCCTGCGATGGGGGTCTTAAGAGCCGGGGGGGAAGAGGGGCTGGCTCTCAGGCACCGCCTCGCGGGGGTTGCCTCCCCCAACTGCGATGGGCGTGCTAAGAGCAAGGAGGGGAAGAAGGGCTGGCTCTCAGTCTGTGACTCGCAGCGGATGCCTCCCCCCCTGAGATGAGGGTCCTAAGAGCCGAGGGGGAAGAGGGGCTGACTCTCAGTCCCCGCCTCGCTGGGGGTGCCTCCGCCCTCTCCGATGGGGGTCCGAAGAGTCGGGGGAAGAGGGGCTGGCTCTCATTCCCTGCTTCGCGAGGGGTGCCTCCCCCAACTGCCATGGGGGTTCTAAGTGCCAGCGGGGTAAGTGGGGCTGGCTCTCAGTCCCCGCCTCGCGGGGGGTGCCTCCCCGACTGCGATGGGGGTCCCTAGAGCCAGGGGGGGAAGAGGGGCTGGTTCTCAGTCCTCGCCTCGCTGGGTGTGCCTCCCCCCACCGGCGATGGGGGTCCTAAGAGCCAGGGGGGGAAGAGGGGCTGGTTGTCAGTCCCCGACTCGCGGGGGGTGATTCCCCCCCCCTGCGATGCGGGTCCTAAGAGCCAGGGTGAGAAGAGGGGCTGGCTCACAATCCCTGCCTCGCTGGGGGTGCCTCCCCCTCCTCCGATGGAGGTCCTAAGGGTTCAGGGGGGAAGAGGGTTGGCTGTCAGTCCCCGCCTCGCGGGGGGTGATTCCCCCCCTGCGATGGGCGTCCTAAAAGCCAGGGGGAGAAGAGGGGCTGGCTCACAGTCCCCGCCTCGCCGTGGGTGCCTTCCCCCCTGCGATGGGGGTCCTTAGTGCCAGGGGGGTAAGAGGGGCTGGCTGTCAGTTCCCGCCTAGCGGGGGGTGCCTCCCCACCCTGCGATGGGAGTCCTAAGAGCCGGGTGGGGTAGAGGGGCTGGCTCTCAGTCCACGCCTCGCGGGGGTTGCCTCCCACCAATGCGATGGGGGTCCTAAAAGCCAAGTGGGGAAGAGGGGCTGGCTCTCAGTACCTGCCTCGCGAGGTGCGCCTCCGGCCCCTGCGATGGGGGTCCTTAGAGTCAGGGGCAGAAGAGGGGCTGGCTCTCACTCCACGCCTCGGGGCTGGTGCCTCCCCCCACTGCGATGGGGGTCCTAAGAGCCAAGGGGGGAAGAGGGGCTGGCTCTCAGTCCCCGCCTCGCAGAGGGTTCCTCCCCCACTGCGATGGAGGTCCCAAGAGCTGGGGGGGGAAGAGGGGCTGGCTCTCAGTCCCGGCCTCGCGGGAGGTGCCTCCCCCACCCCCGCCCCCGGCGATGTGGGTCCGAAGAGCCAGGGGGTGAAGAGGGCTGGCTCTCAGTCCCCGTCTGGCGTGAGTGCCTCCCCCCCCTTGCGATGGGGGTCGTAAGATCCAGTGGGGGATGAGGGGCTGGCTCTCAGTCCCCGCCTCATGGGGGGTGCCTCCCCCCGCGCGATGGGGGTCCAAAGAGCCAGGGGGGGAAGAGGGGCTGGCTCTCAGTCCCCGCCTCGCGGGGGGTGCCTCAACCCCCGGCTATGGGGTTCCATAGAGCCAGCGGGGGAAGAGGGGCTGGCTCCCAGTCCCCAACTCTCGGGGGTTGCCTCCCCCCCCCCTGCGATGGGGGTCCTAAGAGCCAGGGGGGGAAGAGGGGCTGCCTCTCAATCCCTGCCTCCCGGGGGGTGCCTCCTCCCCGCGATGGGAGTCCTAAGAGCCAGGCAGTAAGAGGGGCTGGCTCTCAGTCCCTGCGTCGCGGTGGGTGCCTCCCCACCCTGCGATGGCGGTCCTAAGGGCCAGGGGGGGAAGAGGCCGAGAGGGTGATAATAATTCCAGCATCGCAGGCTGTTCACCCAGCATGTGAAATTGTCCTTGATATCCTGAAAGGGAGAGGATGCTCTTATTCCCCATAATAGACAGATATGACTCCCCATAATAGAGCACGATGTGTACACCCACCCTGTGATATTCTTCCTAATATTCAGAGGCCGAGAGGTTGGTATTACTCCCAATATCGCAGGAAGTATACACCCCCGTGTGAGATGGTCCTTAATAATATTCCAAGGTGGAGGGGGTGATATGACTACATATATGGCAGAGAGTGGAAACCCCCCAGGGATATTGTTCCCACGATGCTGGAGGGAAGAAGATGATATGACTTTCAATATGACAGAAGGTGGACACGCCCCCCACTCATATTGTTTCTAATTGCAACGTGGGAGAGGAGGATATGACACGCGATATCGCAGGGAGTAGAAACACCCCTGTGATACTGTTCTTAATATTCAGGGAGGAAGAGGATGATATTACTCCCAATACTCTGTGAAACAGTTCATAATCTCCAGAGGGGGAGATGATCTTACTCACAATATGGTAAACAGGCTGTGAGTCCACCGCGGATCCTAAGAGCCAGCGGGGGAAGAGGGGCTGGCTCTCAGTCACCACAGCCTGGGAGGCCTTTATGTTCAGGTTTTGCCCAAGAGTCAGCTTATTTACTTCTTGTACTAGCAGGGCAGTTCCGCCAAGGCCCTCAAACAGGGGGGCCATCCTTTAGAAACCCTGTCTAGTTGTTTAGAGACTTAGGCCACCGGCCTCAGCCAGGGCCCCACAGTTTGGGTTAAAAGTCCAGCTGCCATCTTTTCTCTCTCTGACGCATACAATGGAAAAGGCTTTGTCAGATCGGGTAGCCCCAGGGCTGGGGCTGCCAGAAGTCAGATGTTTTTTTTCTTCTTGAATCTCTTTTGTAAGTTATAGTTTTCTGGGAAATTTCCCATTTCCTTATTTATTGCATTCTTTCGTTATCTTTTTAATAGCTCTAGAACTCTATAGTTCTGCTCCCTTTTTATTTCTTTTTTTTTTCTTTTTTTTAATTTCTTTTTATTTTTTTATTTTTTTTGAGATGGAGTCTGGCCCTGTCGCCCAGGCTGGAGTGCAGTGTCGCGATCTCAGCTTACTGCAATTTCCGCCTCCCGGGTTCACGCCATTCTTCTGCCTCAGCCTCCCCAGTAGCTGGGACTACAGGCGCCCGCGACCACGCCCAGCTGATTTTTTGTATTTTTAGTAGAGACGGGGTTTCACCGTGTTAGCCAGGATGGTCTCGATCTCCTGACCTTGTGATCCACCCACCTCGGCCTCCCAAAGTGCTGGGATTACAGGAGTCAGCCATGGTGTCCGGCCTCCTTTTTTATTTCTACGGTTGTTTATTTGTGTCTTATATCTTTTTGTCATGAGAAATTTTTCCAAATTTCTATTCGATTAGTCTTTTCCAAGAGTCAACTTTTGGCTTCGATAGTCCCATAAAATAGGAAGATCTTTCTCTCTTCTTGATTTCTTCTCCTGATTGTTTTCTTTCTTTCCTTCTTTTTAAACATATTTTATTTTATGATTTTTGAGACAGGGTCTTGCTGTGTCACCCAGGCTGGAGTGCAGTGGCACGATCTTGGCTCACGGCAACCTCCGCCTCCCGAGTTCAAGTGATTCTCTTGCCTCAGCCTCCTGAGTAGCTAGGATTACAGGTGCGCACCATGACACCCAGCCAATTTTTGTATTTTTAGTAGAGATGGGGTTTCACCATGTTGGCCATGCTGGTCTTGGAACTTCTGACCTCAGGTGATCCGCCTGCCTCAGCCTACCAAAGTGTTGGGATTACAAGCATGAGCCACCATGCCCGGCCTCAGAGTCTGTTTCTTACTGGATCCTGTTGTCTGGTAGAAGGAGGTCTTCAAAGTTTCCAGACTCCTGTTCAGCCAGGATTGCTTTTGAATGGATCTTCCCCAAGGTTCGCTCGGGCCACAGGAAGACCAGACACCCCTGCCTACCCTTGGGGAGTGGTAGACCTTGGGCAGCCTCCTCTCCACTGACCAGCAAGAGCAGATCCAGCCCATCCCTCGCCTTTAGACTTTTCTTGGCAATAGTTGGACCCCAGTCCACAAGCTCCAAGGCTGGCAGTCAGCTCCTCCTCTACTGTGGTTCTCTGAAATGGCCCTCTTTGGGCAGGAGGCAGAGAAGCGGCTCTCTCCTAGTGCCTGCTCCTAGTGAGGATAATTAGTTAGAAGGAGAGAGACTCAGGTCAGGAAGGAAGGAACTTTGAGGCCTTTGCATAGGAGGCAAGGCCCTCTGGGTGGCTTGTAATGCTCACAGCACATTTAGTAGGGGGGGACACATTGGATGTGCACTTCGGTGCCTGTATGTACCCTGAGCTACACAGGAAGGGGATGAGGCAGGGTAGGGGGAGGCAGGAAGAGGAGGAGACAGGCTGGGCACAGTGGCTCATGCCTATAATCCCAGCACTTTGGGAGGTGGAGGAAGGAGGATCACTTGAGGTCAGGAGTTGGAGACCAGCCTGGCCAACATGGTACAATGCCCAGCTCTTCCAAAAACACAAAAATTAGCCGGGCGTGGTGGAATGCACCTGTAATCCCAGCTACTCAGGAAGGCTGAGGCACGAGAATTGCTTGAATCTGGGCGGAAGTTGCAGTGAGCTGAGATCACGCCATTGCACTCCAGCCTGGGCGACACAGCTAGACTCAGTCTCAAAAAAAAAAAAAAAAAAAGAAGAGAAGGAGACAGTGGGAGGGAGAAGGGCCAGGCTCCCACCCCCCAGCCCCAGCACCTGCCTGGGACACAGCTGAGCCCTGAAGCTCTTCAGCCCTGGGCTGGGGGCTCTCTGAGCAGCCCAGCTGCAGCTGTCTACACAGGCGGGGCTGCCCACGACCCGGGTCCCCTCCTGAGAAGAGTCCAAGTCCCTTTGTGAAGAGGTCTGTAGTGCAGGTGGCCCAGGACAAGAGGAATCTGGGGTGTGGGGAGAAGGGGTCTATGGGGTCAAGGAGACTATGCTGGCTGGAAAATGGCCCCCAAAATATATCCATGTAAATGAATAATGTAAATGTAACTTTATGTAGAAAAAGATTTCAAAGGCTGGGCGTGGTGGCTCATACCTGTAATCCCAGCACTTTGTTTGGGAGGCTGAGGTGGGCAGATCACTTGAGGCCAGGAGTTCGAGACCAGCCTGGCCAACATGGTGAAAGTGCATCTCTACTAAAAATACAAAAATTAGCCAAGCATGGTGGCACACACCTGTAGTCCCAGCTACTCGGGAGGCTGAGGTGGGAGAATCGCTTGAACCAGGAAGCGGAGATTGCAGTGAGGCAAGATCGCGCCATTGCAGCCTAGCTAACAGCGAGACTCCGTCTCAAAAACAAAACAAAAAAAAAAGTATTTGCAAATGATTAAGGATCTTATTCTTTATTATTTTTTTTAATTTCATAATGGTTAACATCCTAATGCCTGTTCTTTTCTTGGTGCACATTTGTTACAGTACCTAATGCCTGATTTTTAAGGTGAATGAATGACGTATGTATATTACTCAAAGGCAAATGACACATAAGCTATTTTTTGTTGTTGGTGGTAGTGGTGTGGCCCAGATGTTTTTCCTTTCCTGAAGGGCAAGAATGTTCTCATTACTTTTGGATGTTGTTTGTTTGTTTGTTTGTTTGAGATAGGGTCTCGCTCTGTCACTGAGGCTGGAGTGCAGTGGTGTGATAACAGCTCACTGCAACTTTGTGGTAATTTGCTGTAGTAATTTGATGATTTGGGAAATTCTCAACTTCTCTAGATTGCAGAAGATGCTAACAATAGGAAATTCACTGTTAAGAAAGCGAACTCTTGAGAGAAAGCCAGGGGTGTGGCCTGCGGATGTGGGGAAGAGGTGGCCAAGCCAGGGGCCCCGGAGGTATGGGAAGGAAGGGACCTGAATCAAGGGAACCCAGCAGTGTGGGAGGAGGTAGTTCAGGACAGGGGACCCAAGAGTGTCAGGAAGAGGTGGGACCCAGTGGTGTGGGGAGGTGGCCCAGGACAGGGGGACCTCGGATTGTAGGCAGAACCTGGAGAACCACGAGACGCTTCAGTTGGGGCAGACCCAGGCTGAGCTCCCAGGGAGGGGCGCTTGGGACTGCAGTGACCTGGGAGAGGCCAGTGCCCACCCAAGGCCTGAGGGAGTCTGGGCCCAGGGAGAGGCACCCAGACCTGTGCCCTGCAGCCTTGGGCCTGCCCGTCATGGCAACGCAGAGGGCTCCCCCTCCCGACAGGTGATTCTGAGAGTCACGGGACGGGGCAGGGAGTGGTCCTCCCTCCGGCCCAAGGTCTGGGCCACCAAACTTTGTACCCAGAAACTCACACTTCCCCCTCAGACCTCTGACCTGGGCCCTCTGAGAATCGGGCTGAGAAGGATAGTGGCCAGGTGAAGGCCAAGGTCTCTGGGTGTTCTCGGCATCTCCTGCTACTCTGCCGCTGGCACTGCCCTCCCTTCCCCTCACCCAACTCTGCACTGGTCCAAGTTGTCCCCTCCTTTTGAAGGTGGACACGCTTTCCCTTTGGAGCGAGATCTGGTCCTCGCTGCCTGTCACAGCCTTGTTCATGTCCCCCTCCCCCAAAGAGGGAGGCTCAGCCATGGAACCCCCCCACCTCAGCTGAAATAAACACGTGCTGCCAAGGAGGAGTGGGGGCCAGGTCTGCGATGTCCATCCACCACTGGGATGAAGTGGAGGGCGTAGAGGCTGCAGCCTGCTCCATCCTCAGCCCCCGCAGGGCACCAGAGGGGCTCCAGGCAGGAGGCTGTGTGTTGTGGTTCTGGAGCCAGGGATGTCTTCAGGGACATTTGGTCTCATTTGACCCTTCCGGAACCTATTACCCTGCCCCCTGGGCTGGGCACGCTCCTGGACTGTCTTGGGCTCTCGGGAGAACCAGCTTTCAGGAGAGCCAGACCGGTCCTCTCACCCAGCCACCTCTGATGGTGCCAGCGGAGGCCCAGCCAAGGACCTGGAGAGCAGGGAGCACGGGAGCATGTGGGGTAACGCAGGGGTGGCCGCAGTGGAGATGCCCCTTTCCTGGGGTGCTGGGGGCTGCAGTCCGGGCAGGAGGGGTGCAGAGCTGGGAGGAGCATTGGTCTTGAGCAGCACCAGGACCATGTGGGACAGAGGCCTATGACAGAGGGACTGCGGCCCAGCTCCATGGGAGCCTGGCATCCACCACTGCCTGCCGCTGCCTGTGTCCACCCTAGACCCTGCTCAGAGCCTTGACGTCCACTCCGCTGCCACCTATGATCATTGTGGGCCCTCTTGCCCGCATGGGAGTCCAGGCTCTGGAGTAAAAGGCAGAGCACCCATCTAAGCAGCATGCCTGGGCCAGGCACCAAGGGATGGAACCAGCAAGGGCCCTGGGCCTAGACCTCAAGCAGCAGGGCCCGCTTCCCCCTGTCTGGTGGACCCCAGGGGTTCACCAGAGGGAGGAATCCAGTGGGTGTACTTGGGGGAGGGTTGGGAGGGGATTTTCACAGGCGGGCAGGGTCCCTGTCAGGTAGAAGGGGCAGGAGGACCTCAAGGCCCCTTGGCGAGCCTTGGCATGAGAGAGGATGGGGGTTGGAAAACTGTTTCTGGAAACAGGAGACTCAGCCCAAGGCCCTGGCAGGGCAAGCTCCTCACACTAAATAGCCCCTCCCGTTCCTGGGTGTTTGAGAGTCGGGTGCCCAGCCTGGACCTGCCGTGACCAAGGAGGGCTGATCTGCAGGCACCAAGACTTCCTGCATCTGTGACTGGGCCTCCTGGGGGCATCTTGACTGTAGACTCCTTCCAGGTGTGGTACCTGGCTCCTAGAAGCCTAGCCAGTCACCTCCTGCCCAGCCTTCAAACACGTCAGAGGGTTAACCATTCATGGCCACGCTGAACACTACTCACAAGATCCGGAAACCAGAATGGGGAGTCAGACTGGATTCCTGAGATGTAAGGACCGCCAGGAAGCATCTTGCTGCCTTCATGCATGGATGAGACCTGGGCCTCTCCATGGGAGGACAGGCTGCTGCAGTCTCCAGGGAGCGCCCACTCTTGGGCATGGAGAGTGGGGACAGCTGCCTGCCAGAGACTGCGAAGGGAGGTCGGGAGCAGCCGGAGTACTTCTGGTCTCTGGCCACGGAAAACCCAGGCAGGGACCTGTCTTTAAGCTCCTGCTGTTGCTAAGCCGACCTGCACAGCAGGACTTGGGAGCCCAGCCCAGCTCCTCTCAGGAGGGGCTTGGCCCCAGTGCTTCTGTGTGGCTCGTTGAGGGCTCACTAGAGGGACCTGCAGCTCCTTGAGAGAAAGCAGGCCCAGTCCAGGGGCCACAGTGGAAACCATAGGAGGGGCCGAGGGGAGGCAGGTGGGTGCCTGTCATGCCATGCACAGTGCCACACGTGTCATGGAGATTGTCCCAAGAGCCCCGGGGTCCAGGGACTCCCCCAAGCGCTGAGCAGTGTGAACCCTTGTGTACCCTCATTGGCTAGGGCCCAATGAATGGGGCCCAGTGGGAAGGGGGTGGGTGAGGAATGGGGCCCCAGTGTCCTGTTGACCCTGGAGCCCTTGGAGTCGGTCAAGTCTGAATGGGAGGTCTACACCACGGTCCTTACCCAACCTTCCTAGTGCTGGGTCCTGAAGCTTGTGTGGTGGGTGTATGTAGAGCTGACCCCCTCCCTGCAGCCCTGCTAGACTCTGAAGAGAGCCAAGGCCAGTGGGTAGGAGACAGGCCTGGAGCTGGTGCAGAGAGAGGAATGAGCCCTGCATGGGTTTGATCAGAAACTCAGCCTTGTGTAGGGACACCCTGGGGCCCGGTGCTGTCCATGCATGACCTCACAGAAGCGCAGAGCTGCTCTCTCTACAGAGGAGCGCCTGATTTGTGTGGGAGCTAGGCAGAGATCTGCATGCATGCGGAGGAGCCAGGCATCAAGCCGGCCTGGGGGACCCCCAAGCGGGACCATCTCCCCTTCTGCACCTGGCTCTGGTGTCTTCCCACTGTGGACCCAGTGCCCTGCTCACCCACCACATTCATACCCTGGAGTCCTGGGTCCTCAGAGATCCATGACACTGCCCCACCCCCAACTTCAAATTCTCTGGGGCTCCACCCGCTGGTCTCAGCTACGTGAAGCAGTCACCATAGACTAGAGGGTACTTTTTAGATTTAGGTCACTATCACCCAGGCTGGAGTGCAGTGGCACAATCATAGCTCACTGCAGCCTCGGCTTCCTGGGCCCAAGTGATCCTCCCACCTCAGCCTCCCCGAGGATACGTGGTTTTTTTTTTCTTTTTTCAGACAGGGTCTCACTCTGTCTCCCAGGCTGGAGTGCAGTGGTGCGATCTGGGCTCACTGCAGCCTCTGCCTCCTGGGTTCAAGCCATTCTCCTGCCTCAGCCTCCTAAGTAGTTGGGATCATAGGCATGCATCACCCCACCTGGCTAATTTTTGTATTTTTAGTAGAGACGGGGTTTTGCCATATTGGCCAGGCTAGTCCCTGAGGATACATTTTTTTTTTTCCCCGAGATGCAGTCTCCCTCTGTCGCCCAGGCTGGAGTGCAATGGCGCAACCTTGGCTCACTGCAACCTCCGCCTCCCAGGTTCAAGCAATTCTTCTGCCTCAGCTTCCCGAGTAGTTGGGATTACAGGCATGTGCCACCATGCCCAACTAATCTTTGTATTTTTACTAGAGACAGGGTTTCACCATGTTGGTCAGGCTGGTCTTGAACACCTGACCTCAGGTTATCCACCCGCCTCAGTCTCCCAAAGTGCTGGAGTTACAGGCGAGAGCCACTGCGCCCAGCCAAGGATACTTTTTTTTTTTTTTTTTTAGACAGAATCTGGCTCTGTTCCAGGCTAAAGTGCAAAGGCGTGATCTCGGCTCACTGCAACCTCCGCCTCCCAGGTTCAAGCTGTTCTTCTGCCTCAGCCTCCCGAGTAGCTGGGATTACAGGCGCCTGCCACCATGCCCTGCTAATTTTTGTATTTTTAGTAGAGATGGGGTTTCACCGTGTTGGCCAGACTGGTCTCGAACTCCTGACCTCGTGATCCACCCGCCTCGGCCTCCCAAATGCTGGGATTACAGGTGTGAGCCACCGCACCCGGCCTGGCAGAGGATACTTTTTAAGGTCAAAGACAGTAGCAGAGGTGGAGTTCCTGGGAACAGGGTCATGAGGGGAAGAGGGGGTTCGGAGGGAGCGAGTAGCCACTGGCTACCTCTAGAGAGGGAAGGCTTTGGTGCAACATCGTTCCCCTGCAGTTTTATTCATCTTTGCTTCCTGCCCTTTCATCATCCAATCGGGCAGGCAGGACAGGGCCTGAGGGGGCAGGGATCCAGTGGGGGCCTCTCTAGACTAACCCCAGCTCAGGACTCCCAGAGCCCCTTCCCTGAGGCCCTGCTGCCCCCAAGCCCAGATTGGGGATCCCAAGCAGCACGTAGGCAGAGCCAGTGAGGTCCCCATTAGTCCCATTGAAAGCTCTGAAACCAGCGAACCCTCAGTCCAGCCTCAGGTCAGGCATCCAGGACGGCCTCAGCCCTCATGGGTGAGCCATCTCTGCGGACACTGCACGGGGCCTACGATCCATCACTGCCTCCCGAGGATGCCAGCCAGGCCCCCGTTGAGATAACTGCTTCCCTGCTGGACAAGGCTGGGACCAGCCATCTCAGTGACAGTTCCAGAACCCCTGGCCTGGGCTGCTGGGTTCAATGGAAAAAGGCTGTGACTAGAGTCAGGGGGATGGTCTCAGTGACCTCAAGGATAAGGCCAGATCCTTGCACTGTCAGTGACCCAAAGCAACAGGTGTCCAGAGCAGCAGTGTGGCGCCTTCACGCCCCCACACATCAGCCCAACTCACCCAGGACAGGGACTGTAGCCTCAGCACTCAACCCATGTGCCCTGCGTGGGGTCTCTTCCCACTGCACTCACAGGAGAGGAAGGGTCCCTCAGGGGTCCACTGGGGTCCCCTCCTGCAAATGGGGCAAGGAGAGGGGCAAGGAGCTGTCTCAAGGCCCCTGGAGCACATGCAGGTCCTGGACTGGGGCTCCTGGGAGGGCCATGATTCTGGGCTCCATGAGTTCAGAGCAGACGCCTTGTTTTTCCTTGTCCACTGTCAGCCACCCCACCCTTCCCTGGCCCTTAAAAGAACCAGGAAACAGCACATGATCTGTTGGAAGGAGGCATTCATTCTTTCCTTTCTGTGGGTGTGGGGAGGGGACCACAGGGCACATACCCCACCCTGGGATCCAGCTGAGCAGGGGGGTCAGAGATGACAGCTCTTCCGGCTCACAGGCCACCGGCCCACATACAGGGCAATCAGAAGAAAGAAACAGCACAAGGAAGGCACAGAGGGAGTCGTTGTCCCTGCCAGAGGTGCAGCACTCCGGGAATGTCCCTCACTCTCCCCGTCCCTCTGTCTTGCCCAATCCTGACCAGGTGCAGAAATCTTGCCAAGTGTTTCCGCAGGAGTTGCTGGCAATTGCCTCACATTCCTGGCCTTGGCAAAGAATGAACCAACCCACCCTAGATCCCATAAATAGGGCCACCCAGGTGAGCCTCTCACTTGCCACCTCCTCTTCCACCCCTGCCAGGCCCAGCAGCCACCACAGCGCCTGCTTCCTCGGCCCTGAAATCATGCCCCTAGGTCTCCTGTGGCTGGGCCTAGCCCTGTTGGGGGCTCTGCATGCCCAGGCCCAGGACTCCACCTCAGACCTGATCCCAGCCCCACCTCTGAGCAAGGTCCCTCTGCAGCAGAACTTCCAGGACAACCAGGTAAGGGGCCAAGAGGGGCACCTGCAGGCAGGGCCTGGGGAAGAGTGGGAACAGAGGGGAGGAGAGGTGAAGAGACTCAGGAATAGCGTTGGGCAGGACTCTAGGAGTCCAGGGTCCAGGTTTCAGCTCACTCTGTGCCACCAGGGTCCCCTGGTGGAAACCATGCCCCTTTCCCCCATCCCCACCCCATCTCAGCCTGAACAGACTCCCCCAGGTCCACATCCCCTCTCCCATAACCCCCATTGTCCAAGGAAGGTGGGAACACTTTTAGTCCCCCTGCACAGATGAGGAAACTGAGGCTCAGGAAGGCCCACCAGCCACATGCCTCCTCCTCCCTGCCAGACTCAGAACCGCCTCTTCCCCCAGGACTCCCTTCTAGACTGATGGCCTCCTGCTCCTGCCCCTTCACCAGTGCAGGCCCAGCCTGGGCCCTGCTGCCCAGCTAGAGGGGCTCATGGTTCCAAGCTGGGCGGCCCAGAGGTGCCACAGGGACAGAGCTGGAGGGGTGGCTCCTAGGGCCATTCCTGGGTTGTGCCTCTTATCAGTCCCTTGCAGTTCCAGGGAAAGTGGTATGTGGTAGGCCTGGCAGGGAATGCAATTCTCAGAGAAGACAAAGACCCGCAAAAGATGTATGCCACCATCTATGAGCTGAAAGAAGACAAGAGCTACAATGTCACCTCCGTCCTGTTTAGGTGAGGGCCGACATCTCCTGGGGGTGTGAGAGTCAGACTGACGTCACAGGCAAGGGATGGCCAAAGCTGAGGGATCCTGTCGTTCACCTCACTGTTCTGCCCGGAATTCATCTGTGTTCATCCTTCCTCTGTTCCTTAGAGCAACGTTTATAGCACATTTCCATGCAGACACACAGACAGTGGTGGGGATGGACATGCACAGTCGTTAGAAAACAAGACGGAGAGAGGAGGGGTGCCTGGGAGCGGGAGGAGGGGACACTGGATCCAGCCTGGAACCCCACCCAGTGCCTTCATGGAAGGCTTCCAGGGAGGTGGCCTTAAAAGAGCCAACCTGCTTCAAAAGGAAATGTGGGGTGTTCCCGGCAGGGGCTGGAGTCAGAGAGAGCCCCCACTTCAGGAAGGAGCAAGCCATCGCAGGGTCACCCTGAGCAGAGCTGCTGAGCAGCCTGGAGGGGCAGGTGGCCACGCTAGCACCTAGCACGGTCCTCAGGCCCCGCCCCAGCGGATCTGCTGCGGAGTGGCTTAGAGCAGGGCTCTTGGGCCGCAGGGTGGGGAGACTTGGTGGGGTGCAGCCTAGGGGGTCCGGAGACCAGCGAAAGTGAAGCGGGGCCATCACAGGTGTGAGAGAACAGGCGCAGGGTGAAGAGGCAGGGAGCCAGGGATCAGCCGCCCCCGGTGGGTTTCTGACTCTGGCAGCTGAGTGGATTGGGATTGGGGCATTTGTGGAGCAAGGAGCAGAATACAGACAGGTTGGGGAGCTCAGCCCTGGGGTGCCAGGGGATGGGAAGTGGGAGGACTCAAGGATGGGGTCAGGTTTGACCCGAGAGCTAGGGGAACGGCTGGCATGGAGCAGACTGGAAGTACCGAGATGGATCCCCGGGAGAGGGTATATAGGAAGGGAAGCAGCAAGCTGAGTGCAGGGGAGAAATGCAGGGTTTCTGTGTGTTGGGGCGGGGGGTGAAAGCCACCCAGGGAGGCAGCCAAAGGAAAGAAGGACATCGGGTGCTGGAGGGTCTGAGTGGGGTCCAGGGGCCCCAGGCAGGCCAGGAGGGACAGCCTGGTGTCAGCTCAGGGAGAAGGCCCAGGCCCATCTCGGCTGGGTGGGGTAGGGCCCCTCCAGGTAGTGGGGGATGAGCTGTCACGGGTTGGGCCGGACTGAGAGCAACAGAACCCTGCTGCTGCCCTGGCCCCACCTTGTCCAGCACAGGAGGCCCAAGCCTGGGTTGTCTCCCCTCTCACCCACCCATCTCTCCCTCCCAAGGAAAAAGAAGTGTGACTACTGGATCAGGACTTTTGTTCCAGGTCGCCAGCCCGGCGAGTTCACGCTGGGCAACATTAAGAGTGAGTCCTGAGTGAGGTGGGGCACTGAGTTGGGGCTCCGGGGAGCTGGGTAGGGGCACAGACCTTCCTGCCCCTCCACACAGATGTGTTGTATGGGGAGAAGCCCATGTTGATGGGCTGGAGAGGGAGGGGACAGCTCCCTCCTCCCATCCAGGGCAGGGCTGACCCCTCACCGTCCATGCCTGCAGGTTACCCTGGATTAACGAGTTACCTCGTCCGAGTGGTGAGCACCAACTACAACCAGCATGCTATGGTGTTCTTCAAGAAAGTTTCTCAAAACAGGGAGTACTTCAAGATCACCCTCTACGGTGGGTCCTCTCCCATCCCCTCAGGGACTGGCTCCTGATCACACTTAGCGGGAGGGGAGGCCGGTCCCCCATGAGGAAGGGATCTGAGGCCTCATCTACTCATTCAATGATATTTATGTGGTATCTGCCGGCCACTCACTGGCCATCTTGGTCACAGGGAGAACCAAGGAGCTGACTTCGGAACTACAGGAGAACTTCATCCGCTTCTCCAAATCTCTGGGCCTCCCTGAAAACCACATCGTCTTCCCTGTCCCAATCGGTAATGGCCAGTCTGGATGAGGGGACGGGGACATGGGGACTGTTCAGGCAGGATGGTTCCCTACCAGGGATCAGGGAGAGGAGGGACTCCGTCCTCAGCTTCAGTCACTGGAGCAGTGGATGGTCCAGGAGCTCCTTGGAAGCCACTCTGGGCCCAGGAAGACTGTGCCCCACCCCAGGGTCTATGGGACTCCCAGGGACCCAGGCCGCAAGTGCTGTTTCCTGGCAGTTTAGCCGGGGTCTGCCCAGACAAGGATTTCAGGCCCAGGCCTGAGTATCCATTTCTCAGTCTCACTGGCCTGACACCTCTGGCCACCCTCCCAGGCCCCCTTGTTCTGGGCCATCTCCCCCAACCCTCCCAGGCCTCGTCACCCTGGGTTTTGCTGTCCTGGCTGTCCTCTCTCCCCTGGGGACTTGCTCACCACTGACTTGGGAGCTGTCCTTGACTCCAGGGAGCCTGGCTTGGGCAGGAGACTCCAGCCAGGCCATTCAGAGAGCCACTGGCCTCCCCCAGGCTGAGAGACTGCCTGGACTGGTAAACAGGCAGGAGACCTGGGTGCCCGAGGAGCCTGGGAGCTGGGCCTCACTCAGGGCAGCCCCTCCCCAGGCCTTTCTCCCACATCCCCTGCCCTGCCATCCGTGCCTCTGTTGCCCCATCTCTGAAAGGAACCCCCATATCTTCTGCAGCTGGGCCAGGTGGGGCAGGGGCTGCCCAGGGGCAGTGCAGAGGACCTGGCAGTCAGGGATCACACACACACACTCATACACGCACACACACACACAGCTGCCTGTTCTGACGGACTTTCTCCCTAACAGACCAGTGTATCGACGGCTGAGTGCACAGTGAGTGTGGCTGGGCGGCTGCGAGGGGGCTTGTGGGAGGCCAGGGTGCAGTGGGCTGGGGGTCTTGGGCCTGCCTTTGCTCTTCCCCTTGCCCCCCAGCACTGCTGCTGTCTTTATTCTGCTGTCCCCATCTCGGGTGCCTCCCATTTCCCCACCCATCACCCTCATATCCACCTCTGTCCAGGGTGCCGCCAGCTGCCGCACCAGCCCGAACACCATTGAGGGAGCTGGGAGACCCTCCCCACAGTGCCACCCACGCAGCTGCTCCCCAGGCCACCCCGCTGATGGAGCCCCACCTTGTCTGCTAAATAAACATGTGCCCTCAGGCCTCTGAGTTTGACCCCTGGGCCTTCGAGGAAGGGGAGGGGCAGGAGGCTCCCACTGGCATCACTCTCAGGGTCTGCACCCCCAGGATGGAGCCTAGCGAACCCAGCCTGGGTGTTAGGGCTGCAGAGTGAAGACACAAGCCCCCGGTCATCACCAGCAGCTTTGTGGCTGACCGCCCTGAGTCCTTCCCACGTGGTGTAACACCGTCCTCCCTCCTGCTGTGACATGGCGCCCAGCCCTAGAGCAGCGGCAGTTCTCACATTCCCCTGCCTAGGAGGGTGCCCAGTCCATCACAGACACGGTGGGCCACACCCCATCAGAGTGCGACAGGGGCATGCACAGCTGGAGGCTGTTCCAGGCAGAGGGTCGGCTCGGCGGGGATGGTCCCCTGCCCCTCTGCCAGCCCACTGTGGGCCCCGTGGGTGAGGGGCCATGTCCATGCTAACCCCGTTTCAGAGCGTGCTGCCCCTTACCCCACACCTCCCCGCCTGATGACATCCAGGCCACCTTGGGGGTGCATTCTGAAGCCAGGGGCAGGGCCAGGGGGGAGTGAGGAGGGGCTGCGCCGCCAAGAATCCAATTCCCCAGGACTCAGAGGGCTCCAGGCCTGCACTTATCACTTGGCTGCCTGTGTCAGGCCTGACAAGCCCCTGGTCCCCCACTGGCCGCAGAGGCAACCTCTCCAGGTCCGCATCATGCACAGGCACTCCCTCCCCAGCCCCTTCTCCCCGTGCAAGGTCAGAGGCCAGAGTGGGTGGGGTTCTGAGGAAACCCCATGGACAGACACACCACCCCGTTCACCCTCGGCTGGGCTAAGGAGAGATGCTGGCACTGTGAACCAGCCCCAGCCTCGGACCCCAAGGAGCAGGACAGGCCTGAGACCCAGGCCCACCAAATGCTGCCAAAGCCTCGGAAGTCTGGTCCAGACTCCCGGAAGAGGCCAGCTTGGTGCAGCCCCGGCTTTGAGAAAGGGATAGGACTGTTCACAAGCCCAGAGAGGCTCTAGGCTGAGAAAGTCACCCAGGGACTGCTAGCTGGCCAAGGGGATGGAAAGTGCACCCAGCACGCCTGGCCCTTGGGCTCCAAGTGGGGCAGCAGATCCAGTTTCCTAGCTTGGCACAAGCAAGGCAGCTTCCTGTCACCCCCTGGGCCTGCTGAGCCTTTGAGGATCAAACCCTTAGGGCCTAGAAGGGCTTTGTGTTTCCTTCCAGGTCGCCATAGGTTTGAGTTTCCTATTGCCACTATTGAAAGAGGCAGGATGGCCAGCCGCAGTGGTTCACACCTGTAATCCCAGCACTTTGGGAAGCCGAGGCGGGCGGATCACCAGGTCAGGATATCGAGACCAGCCTGGCCAACATGGTGAAACCCTGTCTCTACTAAAAATACAAAAAAAATTGCTGAGCGTCGCAGCGTGCGCCTGTAGTCCCAGCTGCTCAGGAGGCTGAGGCAGGAGAATCACTTGAACCCTGGAGGCAGAGGTTGCAGTGAGCTGAGACTGCGCCACTGCACTCCAGCCTGGGCAACAGAGCGAGCGAGACTCCGTCTCAAAAAAATAAAAAATAAAAATAAAAAAAATAAGTGGCAGGAGGAGACAGACAAATATCTTGGCAGATAGGGGCAAGTCCCCAGTGAAACCCCACCTCCAAGCCAAAGACAGTTTAAAGCCTGAAAGCAACGCTACAACTCAAATCCACGGACCAGATTAAGACCCTGTCATCCATTTGGCACGCTTTCCTCTGATTGATCCCCACCCTTCTCCTATTTTTCATATACCTCCCCATCCCTAATTGTGCTTTTGTTTGTTTGTTTTTTTTATTTTGACATGGAGTCTTGCACTGTCAGCCGGGCTGGAGTGAAGTAGCACGATCTTGGCTCACTGCAACCTCCACTTCCCAGGTTCAAGAGATTCTCCTGCCTCAGCCGCCCAAGTAGCTGTAATTACAGGTGCCCATCACCATGCCTAGCTAATTTTTTTGTGTGTTTTTAGTAGAGACGGGGTTTCACCATGTTGGCCAGGCTGGTCTCGAACTCCTGACCTTGTGATCTGCCCGCCTTGGCCTCCCAAAGTGCCTAATTGGTTTTTTACACTGTCATGCCCACCTTTGAGTGGTGCCTTTGTTTTAGCCTTTGTTTTGCATACTCACAAGCCAATCAGCATGCACTCCCCATTCTGAGTCCAGAAAAGCCCTAGACCCAGCCACACTGAGGGAGAGACTGCCCAACTTGGGGTGCGGGACCACCCTCACATCCCCACTTTGCTGAGAGCTGTTCCATCACTCAACAAAATTATTCTCTGTCCTCCTCACCCTTTGATTGTCAGCGTATCCTCATTCTTCTTGGACTCCGGACAAGAGCTTGAGACCCACCAAGTGAGGGTACAAAGAAAGCTGTAACAGTGCTAGGGTTGAGCCAGCTCTGGAGCCACAGGCCAGAGCAGGTAACAGGGCTGACATCTTCCTGGACAGGGGTGTCACTGGCTGGGGGTCTCCGGCCGGCAGAATGACCAAGAAAAATCCTGTGTCACTATCATAAATCACCACAAACTGTGGGTTTAAAACAACACCTATATATTCTGGAGGTCAGAAGTTTGAAATCAGTTTCACTGGGCAGAAATGAGTGTCCACAGAGCTGTGCTTCCTCCAGAGGCTCTCAGGGAAGCTGCTCCCTGCCTTTCCCAGCTTCTCATGCTATCTTCCTTGCACCCCTTAGCCTGTGGCTCCTTCCTCCTTCAAAGGCAGTGGAGCATCAGCAAATCTCTTTCTCTGCTGAGGGCCTCACTCTCAGCCAAGGAGGGCAGGCTAGGCTGGGCACCGTGGCTCACATCTGTAATCTGAGCATGTGGGGAGGCTGAGGTGGGAAGATCACTTGAGTCCAGGAGTTTGAGACCAGCCTGGGCAAGATGGTGAAACTCTGTCTCTACAAAATTGAAAATATTAGCCAGGCGTGGTGGTAGTATGCATGTAATCTCAGCTAATCTGGAGGCTGAGGTGGGAGGATCACTTGAGCCCAGGAGTTTGAGACCAGCCTGGGCAAGATGGTGAAACCCTCTCTCTACAAAAATAAAAATATTAGCTGGGTGTGGTGGTGGTGCACCTGTAGTCTCAGCTAATCCAGAGGCTGAGGTGGGGAGTTTGAGGCTGCAGTGAACTATGATTGTGCCACTGCACTACAGCCTGGGCCACACAGTAAGACTCTGTCTCTAAAAAAAATTAAATAATTAATTAATTAAATTTTAAAAAGGAGGTGAGCCTGACCTGGATGAGAGGCCGTTCCCCAAAATTCTTTGGGTGCTGGTTCAATGTTCTTCTTGCTCTCGCTCAATCTAGTTCAGGGAGGAGAAGGCAGGGCTGACCATGTGCAAGTCGCTGGAGACCCTCACAGCAGGCTTCAGACTCCACCATGCCCCTGCCTTCCTCAGGTAGAACAGTGAGGGTGGCTTCTGGGACAAGAGAGGATTCCACCCCATTGTCATTGTCTGGGACACATGCTTGGGCCTGACCTGGCATTGAGGATGGCCTGCCCACAGGGACAGCCAGTGTGAGACCAGGTCCAGGCTGCTGCAGCCATGATGCCTCCATGCACTACAGCTACTGGAGTCTCAGTAGGTGAGCCCCTCTGCCTAGAACGTGGGCCTGATTCTCAGCTGGACCCCTGGGCAGGATCATAGCTCTGGGTCCAACCCAGGGGTGACACTTGCCGGCTGGGTGACTGTGGGCAAGCCGCCTTCTCCTAGCTGGAAGTAGAATGTGGGATGACAGCAGCTGGGCCGATTGTCATGAAGCCTTTCTTGATGAGCAGTCCATGAAGCACTCTGCCCACGGCCCTCCACCCTCCACTGCAGCACTCACAGGCGGGGGCAGCAAACCTTTCCTTTATTGGAGAATGTGACACACAGTCCTGGGTGGGTTTGAGGTGAGCTTGAACTAAGGGAAGCCTCACCCCTGTCCTGCCCCTGTCCCAGTTAAGGGGCTCTCCCTAAAATGAACTATTCCTACTTCTCTTTATTTTTTAAAAAATTAAATCTAGCCAGGAATGGTGGTTTACACTTGTAACCCCAGCACTCTGGGGGGCCAAGGCGGGTGGATCACCTGAGGTCAGGAGTTCAAGACGAGCCTGGCCAATATGGTGAAACTAAAAATACAAAAATTAGCCGGGCATGGTGGCATACACCTGTAATCCCAGCTACTCGGGAGGCTGAGGCAGGAGAATTGCTTGAACCCGGGAGGCAGAGGTTGCAGTGGGCCAAGGTCGCACCACTGCACTCCAGCCTGGGTGACAGAGTGAGACTCTGTCTCAAAAAAAAAAAAAAAAAAAAATTAAATTTGTATTTAATTTTTTTTCCTCTTTGGCTTCTCAAAGTTCAACTTAAAAAGGTAGCTCCAGGGGCCAGGCGCGGTGGCTTATGCCTATAATCCCAGTACTTTGGGAGGCCGAGGTGGGCGGATCACGAGGTCAAGAGATCCAGACCATTCTGACAAACATTGTGAAATCCCGTCTCTACTAAAAATACAAAAATTAGTTGGGCGTGGTGGCGTGTGCCTGTAGTCCCAGCTACTCAGGAGGCTGAGGCAGGAGAATCGCTTGAACCCAGGATGTGGAGGTTGCAGTGAGCCAAGATCGCGCCATTGCACTCCAGCCTGGCGACAGGGCAAGACTCCGTCTCAAAAAAAAAAAAAGAGGTAGGTCCAGGCCGGGCATGGTGGCTCACACCTGTAATCCCAGCATTTTGGGAAGCCAAGGCAGGTGGATCACCTGAAGTCAGGAGTTTGAGACCAGCCAGGGCAACATGGTGAAACCCCGTCTCTACTAAAAATAAAAAAAATTAGCTGGGTGTGGTGGCAGGCACATGTAATCCCAGCTACTCAGGAGGCCAAGGCACAAGAATTGCTTGAACCCGGGAAGGAGAGGTTGCAGTGAGCTGAGATCATGCCACTGCACTCCAGCCTGGGCAACAGAGCGAGACTCTGTCTCAAAACAAACAAACAAACAAACAAAGGTAGGTCTGCTCCAGGCCAAACTTTTTATTTATTTATTTTTTGAGACGGATTTTCGCTCTGTTGTCCAGGCTGGAGTGCAGTGGTGCAGTCTCAGCTCACTGCAACCTCTGCCTCGTGGGTTCAAGTGATTCTCCCGCCTCAGCCTCCTGAGTAGCTGGGATTACAGGCGCACGCCACCACGCCCGGCTTATTTTTGTATTTTTAGTAGAGACGGGTTTTCACCATGTTGGTCAGGCTGGTCTCAAACTCCTGACCTCGTGATCCGCCCGCCTCGGCCTCCCAAAGTGCTGCGATTACAGGCGTGAGCCACCAGGCCTGGCCTTTTTTTTTTTTTTTTTTTTGAGACAGGGTCTTGCTCTGTTGCTTAGGCTGGAGTGCAAGGGCACGATCTCTGCTCACTGCAACTTCTGCCTCCCAGTTCAAGTGATTCTCCTGCCTCAGCCTCCTGAGTAGCTGGGACTACAGGCGTGTACCACCACACCTGGCTAATTAAACATTTTATTTTTAATTAATTAATTTATTTATTATTATTATTTTTTAAAGACAGGGTCTCACTCTGTTGCCCAGGCTGTAGTGCAGTGGTGCAGTCATAGCTCACTATAGCCTCGAACTCCTGGGCCCAAGTGATCCTCCTGCCTTAGCCTCCCAAACAGCTGCAACTAAGGTGCATGCCACCAGGTCTGGCTAATTTTTTTTGTGCTTTCTGTAGAGACGGGGGTGGGGGGGGCTGAGTGGGCGGGGGTGGGAGTAGGGTGTCTCACTATGTTTCCCAGGCTGGTCTCCAACTCCTAGGCTCAAGCAATCCTCCCACCTCGGCCTCCCGTAGCGCTGGGATTACAGGTGGGAGCCACCCCGCCTAGCTAATGTTCCTGTTTCTCTTGTCCAGAGCTGGAGTCCAGCCTGATTCCCACCCACAGGTTGTAACCAATGAGCCCTAAGAGAAGCGCTGAAAACCAGGAAGGCCCAGATCCAGGGGTAGGGGTGTTGGGTCCTCTCCACTGGGGTGCAGGCAGAGAGGCAAAGAGGAAGGAGACCCTTCGTGACTCTCAGCGAGGCTGTGAAGAGGAATATCCGGAAGCCACAAGAGGTATATCTGGAAGCCACAAGAGGTGTGGAAACCCCGTTTCCAAGGCTGGGCCCAGTAGCTCGTGCCTGTAATCCCAGCATTTTGGGAGGCTGAGGCGGGTGGATGGCTCGAGCTCAGGAGTTCGAGAGCAGCCTGGGCAACATGGCGAAACCCCCCCCCCCCCCACCACCACCACCACCCGTCTCCAAAAAATACAATAGCCAGAGTGGTGCAGCCGCCTGTAGTCCCAGCTACTCTGGAGGCTCAGGTGGGAGGATCGCTTCAGGCTGGGAGGCAGAGATCACCCCACTGCATTCCAGCCTGGAAGACAGGGCCAGGCCCTATCTCAAAAAATAGCAAGGAAACCCCGTTTTCGATTTCGCCAACGCGGAGGGGCCGAAGCAGCAGATGGGCTTGGACGGTCTCCCGCCGCTCCTCCCGGACCTCCCTACTCCTGGGCTTTTCCAGGGGCAGCCCCGTGGTGGCCCCGCCCAGCGCCCGGGAGAGGGGCGAGGCCGGGGACGGAATGGGCGGAGTTCGACTGTGAGGGAGGTGGAGGCGGGAGTCCGGTGGTGGGGGTGGAGTCTGGAGGTAGGGCGGGGCCAGAACAGCGGCGGGGGCGGAGTTCCGGCTGGGGGCGGGGCGGGGCGGAGCGGGAGCTGCGGGATTCCGGCTTCAGGGGCGGGGCACCGGCCTCTGGGCGGAGATCTGCTGCCGCGTTCTACCCTTCCGGCCCGTGTTCTATCCGCCGCCTCCACCTTCCATCTGGCGCCGGCTTTCGGCGCGACGGTCGCCGCGTTCCATCGTCGCGCGGCCCTTCGGGCGCCCGAGCCCGCAATGTCGGGCCCCAACGGAGACCTGGGGATGCCGGTGGAGGCGGGAGCGGAAGGCGAGGAGGACGGCTTCGGGGAAGCAGGTGACCCGAGGGGGCTGCTGGAGCAACCTTGCATTTTCAGGGCTGCCCTCCCTGGAAGGGGAATCGAGATGGGGTCTCGGAAGGGAACAAAGAGCCCACCCATTCCGCCCCGAGTGGGTCCGGAGTTGTAGGTGCTGTCTCGGATGCAGGGCGAGCACCCGCGAGCTGGTCGCCAGCCCCGTGAGAGCTGCAGGTCACCAGTCCCGTTTTACAGATGGGGAAACTAAGGCAGCTTCGGGGACACTCGCCCTTGTGGGCCTTGCTCCACCACTTCCTTCAGTCCTGGGGGAGACCGAGGCACCTGAGGGAGGCAGGGTTGAGCTTAGCGGAGGGGCCGGGCCGGGACCTGGAGTGGGGGGCGCGGGGGCGTCGCTCTGCTGATTCAGCATCCCCAGCCACCCGGCTTTGCTGGTGTAGCCTCACAGCCTTGCCAAATGTCAGCAGCTTACAGAGCAGCCTTTTGCGTGCTTACGAGTGCAGGGGTGGGGTGTGAAGAGAACCATCGGCTCCCTTCTCACCTTCTTCAGCCTCAGTTTCCCCCTCTATAAAATAGGAATAACGATTAGTGTCTGCTGCACTGGGATGTGTCAGAATTAAATGCAAAAAAAAAAAAAAAAAAGGAAAATCCTTAGCAGGTTCTAGCATGCAAGAGTTCAGTAAATGGTTATCGTCATTACTCTCTTTGGTATAGTAAAGACTGGCATGTTAACATACACTGAGGATTTAGTAAATGTGGTGTAAGTATGGTGCATGCTCTTTGTTTTGTTTGGGGTAACAGCTTTATTGAGCTATACAACTTACCCATTTAAACTGTACAGTTCAGTAGGCTTTTGTGGATTCCCAGGGTTGTACATCCATCACAATAGTTTCAGGTAGCTCTGCATTGGGCAATGCTGTTGGGAGCATCAGGAAGAGCTTCCCAGGAGGTCACATTAAGTGGATGTTGGCAGACAGGACTTAGAACAGTGGGGAGGAGGGTGGTGTCCCAGGCAGAAGCAAAGGCTTGGAACTGGTAAGTACCCTTGACACAGATAAAGCCTGGCCTGGAGGGGTGTGGGGCACCTGCCTCCCCAGTTCCTCCTCCTAGCCTGTATCCCAGGACACAGAGTTCCAAATATTGATAATAATGACCATCCACTAAGTACTTGCTGTGGCCAGATCCTGTCTGAACTTTTTTTTTTTTTTGAGTCGGAGTCTTGCTCTGTTGCCCAGGCTGGAGTACAGTGGCGTGATCTTGGCTCACTGCAACCTCCGCCTTCCGGGTTCAAGCGATTCTCATGCCTCAGCCTCCCGAGTAGCTGGGACTACAGGCGCCTGCCACCACGCCTGGCTAATTTTTATACATTTTTAGTAGAGACAATGTTTCACCATGTCGGCTAGGCTGGTCTTGAACTCCTGACCTCAGGTGATCCACCCACCTTGGCTTCCCAAAGTACTGGGATTACAGGCGTGAGCCACCACACCGGCCACTGTCTGAACTCTTGATATGTTTGAATCCTCACAACCTTTTTTATTTTCCCTTTTTTCCAGAAAGGTACAACTTGCTGGGGTAAAGCAGAGCTGAAATTCAAACCCAAGTGCCCCTGACCCCCAAGTCCAATCCTGAGTTTCGGCTGTTACCAACCTGGAGGACCCTGGGCAGATTCCTTCCTTCTGAGGCCTCGGTTTCCCTAGCTATATACCATGAGGGGGTTGGACTTTAAGATGCAGCCGATTTCCCAGGACGCTGTCGTCTGTGAGGGTGGCTGGCTCTAGGCAACGGGTGCCCTTTCCCAGAACACAGGCACATATGCACCCATAACCCAGATACGCTCCTCCAGCTCCTCCACCGGCTGCTTCCCCCTTGGTCTCAAGCTGGCAGCTGAGTGTATGTGAGTCATGGGCTGGCTCAGAACTGGGTCCCGCAGTGGGCACAGGCCCAGACCTTGAGTCCTCAGGGACACTGTGTTGCTGAGCAGGGCAGCTCTGGAGTGGCCGTGGAGGGGAGGGAGTGATGGTTTCTAGTGGAGACCAGGGAAGGCTTCTTGGAGGAGGCATTTTGAGCTGGTCCTTGAAGGGCCGTTGTGGTTGAGGCATTCTAGGTTGCAGGGATAGTTGAGCAATGGCGGAGAGGCTGGAAAGTCAGAGGCTTCATTCATTCACTCACTCAGTCATTCAACAAATGCTTATCGCAAAACTGTGAGGGCACCAGGGAGCCAGCAGCGAACACAGGACCGTTCATCTTTCGTGGGGAAACAGAACAGCACTCAGATAAGCACAGCAGTCAATCCTGGAGAGAAGGTCGTGGAGGGCTGAGGAGGGCTAGGGGCTCAGCATAGAGGCCTGATCCAGTCTGGGGCATTGGGTGGGCT
The DNA here is from genome assembly GCF_028858775.2 of Pan troglodytes. NCBI lineage: Eukaryota > Metazoa > Chordata > Mammalia > Primates > Hominidae > Pan > Pan troglodytes. The sequence goes on along the minus strand of NC_072409.2, from coordinate 10,290,390 downwards.
CCCGGTGGTGACATCCATACTGAGACTTGAAGGATGAGTGGGACTCATCCAGGAGGAGAGAAGGGAAGGAAGATGGGAGGACCCAGCACATTCCAGGCAGAGACAGCAGCATGTTCAAAGGGCCTGAGGTAGGTAAAGGCAGGTGTGAGAGAGGAAAGGAAGAGGCAGGGAGGCAGGGCTAGCTAGGAGGCAGGGGCTGGAGACTCCGCTGGGTGTTTTATCCTGAGGGAGCCACAGAAGGGCTGGCGAACAGGGCCCATCTGGGGACAGAGGCCTTGAATGCCCAACTCAGGAATGTGGGCTCTGGCCACTAAGCAGCTGCTGCAGGAAGTGCAGAGACTTGGCATCTGGCAGGACTTCCCATGTAGGACACTGGCTCGCCACCCTATGACCACCCTAACCCTAGAAAAAAGGATGCAGTACTAAAGTGTCATTCATTCAAAGCCACTCCTCTTTTGGTATCCACCCATTTTCCAGACGGTGACACTGAGGCTCAGGAAGCAGTAGGGACTTGCACAAAGCCCTTTGGGAAGCAGGCTGGGAAACAGTGGAGGGAGGGTGTCCATTAGCCCCAAGGAGACACAGGATCTGGGCTCTGTCTTTCGCCTTCCTCCCAGAATACGCTGCCATCAACTCCATGCTGGACCAGATCAACTCCTGTCTGGACCACCTGGAGGAGAAGAATGACCACCTCCACGCCCGCCTCCAGGAGCTGCTGGAGTCCAACCGGCAGACACGCCTGGAGTTCCAGCAGCAGCTCGGGGAGGCCCCCAGTGATGCCAGCCCCTAGGCTCCAAGAGCCCCCAACCGGGACCCAACCCTGCCTCCCTGGGCCAGGCTCTGGCCTGGGCACTCACCCCCTGGCTTAGACACCTTCTCAAGGGCTGGCCTTCAGGGACCCCTGGTGGGTCTGCCTGCCTGGGCCACCCTTCCTGCCTGGGCCTCCCCTTGGCCTACCTGGGCCAGCCCCCACCGCCTGGCATGCCCTCCTGGGGCCAAGAGTGGGCCTGCAACCCACCCACTTGCCTGCCCACCCAACTCCTGGGCGCTCCCCACTCTGCCCAGGCCTTGAGTGTCCACATTAAATGGGTCTCCCACACCGCTGTGCCTCTCTCCTCTGTATCCCAGGACGAGAACCCCAGCAGCTGCTGGAGGCGAACAGGACCGTCTAGGTGTTCAGGTGTTGATCCTATACTGGCGGCTCAGAGGCCAGGTGGTAGGGCTGGGGTTCTTGGTCACCTGTACTTCTGGACACAGAAGGTGCAGGTGAGGGCAGGGCTTCCTCCCTACCTGATACATTCCTGGCCAGCAGCTGCTTCCTAGCCCAGAAGCCCAGTTGAGACTGTTGGACATGCTGTGTGACCTTGTGTGATGCTCTCAGCCTCTCTGGGTACTAGGGCCTTTCACCAAGACAGCCAACATGCTAAGACATGCTATGCAGCCTCAGCATTGCCCTCCCACTCTTGGCCTGTCTCCCCAGTAATAGGGTTGGTCTGGTCGTTTATCTCTATGGGTCTTTCTAATGAGGAAATAGCAGAAGTAAAGGGCCAACTCAGCCCAGGCCCCATCCATCCATGATTCATCTTAGGGTCGCCTGACCAGGAGGGTGGGGTGCCTGCTAGTGAACCAAGAAGAGAACCAGAGGGCCTGAGCAGCAAGGACCCCACTCCTGGACTCCAAAGGGTGCAGCTGGAGAGACAGGCCAGCATGGGTCGGAGAGCTCAGGCCCGGGTCAAATCCCAGCCACTTACCAACTGCGTGGTCTTCAGCAAGTCACTTGACCTTGCTAGGCCTCCAGCCAAAGGAACTTCCCCAGCTCTGATACGTTATTAAGAGGGAAACTTGGCCACGCACAGTGGCTCACACCTATAATCCCAGCAGTTTGGAATGCCACAGTGGGCGGATTGCTCGAGCCCAGGAATTTGAGAACAGCCTGGGGAACATGGCAAAACACCATCTCTACCAAGAACATACGAAAAATTACCCAGGCGTGATGGCGCACGCCTGTGGTCCCAGCTACTCGGGAAGTTGAGGTGGGAGGATGGCTTAAGCCTGGGAGGCAGAGGTTGCAGTGAGCCAAGATTGGCACCACTGTACTCCAGTTTGAGCAACAGAGCCAGACCCCACCTCAAAAAAATAAAAATTAGCCATGTGCGGTGGCTCACGCCTGTAATCTCAGCACTTTGGGAGGCCAAGGCAGGCAGATCATTTAAGGTCAGGAGTTCAAGACCAGCCTCGCCAACATGGCGAAACCCTGTCTATACTAAAAATACAAAAAGTTGGGCGTGGTGGTGTGCACCTGTAATCCCAGCTCCTCAGGAGGCTGAGGTAGGAGAATCACTTGAACCTGGGAGGTGGAGGTTTCAGTGAGCTGAGATCGGGTCATTGCACTCCATCCTGAGAGACAGTGAGACTCCATCTCAAAAAATAAATAAAAATTAAAATTAAAAATTTTTTTTTGAGATGGAGTCACCTAGGCTGGAGTGCAATGGCACGATCTCGGCTCACTGCAACCTCTGCCTCCCAGGTTGAAGCGATTCTCCTGCCTCACTGTCTCAGCCTCCCGAGTAGCTGGGATTACAGGTGCGCGCCACCATGCCTGGCTAATTGTATTTTCAGTAGAGACGGGATTTCTCCATGTTAGCCAAGCTGATCTCAAACTCCTGACTTCAGGTGACCCGCCCACCTCAGCATCCCAAAGTACTGGGATTATAGGCATGAGCCACCCCGCCTGGCTCAAAAATTAAATTTTTTTTTTTTGAGATGGAGTCTCACTCTTTTGCTCAAGCTGGAGTGCACAGGCACGATCTCGGCTCACTGCAACCTCCACCTCCCGGGTTCAAGCAATTCTCCCTGCCTCAGCCTCCCGAGTAGCTGGGATTACAGGCGCCCGCCACAACACCCAGCTAATTTTTGTATTTTTTAGTGGAGACGGTTTTGCCATGTTGGCCAGGCTGGTTTTGAACTCCTGACCTCAGGTGATCCACCCGTCTCAGCCTCCCAAAGTGCTGGGATTACAGGTGTGAGCCACCGCGCCCCGCCTAAAAATTTTTTTAAAAGAGGGAAACCGAAGTTCAGACAGGTGAAGTGCCTCATGATCCAGAGTCCCTGGTTCCCAGGGAGCCTGTCTGGCCTTCTGGTTCTGCCACCACATGGCCCAGAGAGGCTGGGTGCTCGCTGAGAGTTGGCTGGGGTGCCCCCCTTCCCCTATCCACCCAGACAGAAGTACTGGTGGGAACTGCACAGCCAAACTACCTTGTTTTATTGGATTTTGAGTAAAAACATGAACCATGTCAAAGTTTCCAGGCAGACTCCTAAAAAGCATTAGCAGATCTGGACCCAGGCAGGCCAGGGACAGGGAGGTCCCTCTATCAGGTTTTGAGGCGGGTTGAGCGCCGAGGTAGTGGGGGCTGGGAGGGTCGAGCCGTCACCTTGCTGGGTGTTTTGTCCTGGGTGTTGGGCTGGGAGGGTGGGCGGCCGCTGGAGGTGAACAGGGCTGTCAAAGCGTTCCGGGCGTTGATTGCGCACCGGCGGCTCACAGGTCGGGTGGTGGGGCTGGGGTTCTTGGCCGCCTTGTATTTCTGGATACAGAAGGTGCAGGTAAGGTCAGGGTCTCCTCCCTACATGGTATGCTCCTGGCCAGCAGCTACTTCCCCAGCTCTGGCTGAGACAGTATTAGTGTGTTCTGTGACCCTGCGTGATGCACTCGGCCTCTCTGGGCCGTCTCTGGAGCTAACAGCCTGGCACTCAGCATCCCCTTGAACAATAAGAGCCCAACCCCACCCCAGCTCTAATTCTCTCCCTGTTGGTGCAGGGGTGGTGCCTGGGGGTTGAGGCCCTGCACAAGAGGGAGTGGCCACTAGCCACCCGGATCAGCTTGGATTAAGACTAAGTCTGTGGCCAGGGGAGGACAGGGCAGGATGTCCGGCTCACCTGCAGGTTCTCAAAGTGGCCCAGGGACTTGCAGTGGGAGAGCTGTGCCCCTGAGTTGCTGTGATAGAACTTGTGGCAGATGCGGCAGATATAGCCCATCACGGGCACCAGGAAGTCCACACCTGTAGGATGAGATGGCAGGGTCTGCACTCACATCCCTGTACCAGCGAGGTGTCCCTCCCTCTCTAGGGGCCCATGTGCTCCCCAACCCTCTAGGCAGGGGCAGAAGAGAAGGCTTCCCAGCCAGAATGCCATGGCTGGGATATGGGAGGGTCATGTGGAGGCTGGGCCCAAGGGCTGAAGCTCCTGCAGGTGGGCTGAGAGCTGGGGCCTTACCATATGCAGTATTGGGGCTGTAGGTCTCCGAGCCCTTCCACTCCTCTCTGGATATATCTCTGGACCTCACCTGAAAACATGCAAGTGTGGGCCTCGGATCTGGCTTCCCCTTGACACCTCCCAGACACAGGTCGGGGGCCTAGAGACCACCAATGCCCTCGGACACACAGAATCCCCCTGATTTCCAGGAGGTAGTGGGTGGCATTCTCTGAGCCTTTGCACATGGTGATCCTGCCTCCCAGAGTGCTCTTCCCAATCTATACTTTCTAGACTCTGTTCAACTAGCCCCCTCCTCCAGGAAGCCCTCCTGCTCCTACAGGCGCCATAATCCACGCCACGTGTGCCCAAGACATCATGTGTCATTTGACTGAATCCTCATAACAGCCCTCTATGGCTACACACATTTTGCTGAGAAGAAACTGAGGCCCAGGGACATTAACTCACTTGTCTAGGGTTGCACAGCTGGTTTGTGGAGGAGCTGGGCAGGGAACCCTGTAGGTCTAAGCCGTAGTTCACACTCTTAACCATGAGCCCCCTGCTAACTCCCTGAGGTCCTATCCAATACTGCAGTGACCTTGGTCCTAGGGGGTGGGTTTCAAGGGATCAAAGACTGCATTTCACCTGCTGGATGTGAGATGAGGTCATCTGACTCTGGCCATGTCAGCCCTAGCAGGCCTAGCAGTGCCCTCCACCACTCACCAGGCAAACAAATGTGGCTTCCAAGAAGGACAACCACCCCCGTTTGCTAAGCCCTTCCTAGGACCAAGCTGTGGGCCCTGGGCTTCCCTGATAGTCCAAGTTCAGGTTGTTACTTCTGAGCAGAGGCAACTGAGGCTCAGAGAGGCCAAGTGGCTTGCCTGAGATGATGTGACTACTGAGCAATGAAGCTGGGCCTCATACTACCCTGCCTAGGACTGCAGGCCCCCCCCCAACAACGCTTCCTCCCCAGCCCCTCAATACCCCACTTTGGCTGCCAGAGGCTATGAGCAGCCCCAGCTGGCCCCTCACCACCCTGGACTATAACTGGGTCAGCCTTTGAGGGCAAGGACCAGGCCTTGGCCCTCATGGGTCCCTGCGTCCAGCACCAGGGCCTGACCTAGAACACACTCTGGAAACGTGTTAAACTGCAAAGAATCTGGCTGGGCATGGTGGCTCACGCCTGTAATCCCAGCACTTTGGTAGGCCGAGGTGGGTGGATCACCTGAGGTCAGGAGTTCGAGACCAGCCTGGCCAACACGGTGAAACCCCGTCTCTACTAAAAATACAAAAATTAGCCGGGCGTGGTGGCGGGCACCTGTGATCCCAGCTACTTGGGAGGCTGAGGCATGAGAATCGCATGAACCCAGGAGGTGGAGGTTTCAGTGAGCCGAGATCGCACCATTGCACTCTAGCCTGGGCGACAGAGCGAGATTCCGTCTCGAAAAAAAAAAGAAAAAAAAAAAACTGCAACGAATCCAAGCTCCTCCAGCTCCTCATTCATGAGAGACAGGGTAGCTGCGGCATTGGAAACGTGGACTCTGAAGTTTTACTTCCTGCCATCCAATCTGATGAGATTCAGCCAGGATAGTGCTTGGTACACACGCCTGGAACACACTAAGTGCTCAAAAAGATGTCTGCTGCTGTCAGTCTCACCATTATCATCACCATCATCTGACTTTTCCTTTGCACACTACACAGTTTCCCACCTCCGTGCCTTTACTGATGCTGTTCCCTTTCCCTTCCTCCACACAGGTCCAAATTTCAGTCAGGCTTTGCATATTTTAACTGCCACCCTCTAGTCATCATGCATAATTACATAGTCATGCAGAAGGCAGTTGACAGTAATCAGTTGTGGCATGCATTAGTGCCCACAGATGCCAGCCCAGTGTCTGGCCTCCGGGAGGTGGGATGAGGTCTGTCCTGGGCTGGGAATCCAGCACCAAGCCCGCCTCCCACACCCTCCCCCCAGCACCTGCTTGCAGAGTTCCTCCTCAACCTCGATCTCTTCTTCATCCTCATCATCCTCTTCCTCTTCTTCATCACCCTCGAAGCAACCCACAGCGTCCACTGTAATGAAGTGGTCCTCATCTTGGCCAGCAATCTCTTTCTCAAGCGACTTCAGCTGCCCAGGAAGTAGGCAAGGGGCTCAGGTCAGCTCTGAACAGCCAGGGGGCCATGCCCTACCCACCCCACCCCTCCCCTGAGAGTCCCAATCCCTGCAGACCCGCTGTGAGTTTGGGCTGGCATAAACCTCAACTTGCTACACAGCCTTGGCCAAGGCTCTGTACCTCTCTGGGCCCATGTCCTCTGAGGGAGCTCAGGTTACCTCCTTGGCTTTGTCCTTATGCCCCTGGGACTTCACGTGCTCCACAAACTTGCGAGGGGTTTTGAAGTAGCGGTTGCAAACGGTGCAGAAGGGTCGCAAGGATTGTTTGGCAATCTGGAAAAAGGCAGGCCAACCAAGCAGTGTCCCCAGCTGCAAGCCCCCTGACTAGCACCCAGGCAGGGCCCGGCAAGAGCTCACCTCCCCCGGGCAGGCCCACCATATCTGTAACAAGCCGGGCTGTGCTCCACCCCTGCACTGGAACGTGGGCAAACACATCTCTTCGTGGTGTGGGTGGCTGAGAGATGGGATGGCAGATGGCAACACAGAGACAGGACAGACACAGAGAGAAGACGAGAGAGAGGGCAGCTGCCCAAATAACCCCTGTGAGCCCCGTGGCTGAATGGCAGGTGAGATGGGGCCTGGCCTACACTGGACAGATGGGGAACCTGAAGCCCGAAGAAGAAACAAGACTGACTCCTCCAGAAACTGCATTGTGGGTTATGGGTGTGCAGGGGCAAAGAGGAACGTTTACTTTCCAACTGGGGCTCTGTGTTGTCTGGACTCCACTTGCAGACGGCAGTGCGGGTGCCTCTGCAGCGTGCAGGCCCTCCTACCTTGTGGTCCTGTGTCCTGCGGTGTTGGATCAGGTCCCCCATGTAGTAGAGCTGGCAGGTGTTGCACCAGCGCCTTGGTGGAGGCTCCCTGAATGACAACAGTCAAAGCAAGTACAATGTGACGCCAGAAAGACAGCAGCTGTCTGAGAGCGCTCCATAAGTGTAATCCATTCCAATAGCAACTCCCACAGGATCTCTTAGGGAAGCTTAAGAAAATGGTTCTGAGGTTCATCTGGATGAGTACTTAAGCAGAAATAACTCAGGAAACTTTAGGGGGAAGGGGAATGAAGCATTGGGGATACCAACCTTTAAAATGAAAACCACAAGCTACAATAGATAAAACTGTGTAGTGTGATGTACATCCTGACAGTGTATCAGTGGGAAAGAATGGAAAGTCCTAAACAGGTTCAAATATCGGTAAGAATTCAGCTTCGCCAGCCTGGGCAACATGGGGAAACCCCATCTCTAGCAAAAATACAAAAAATTAGCCAGGCATGGTGGCTCATGCACCTGTGGTCCCAGGTACTCAGGAGGCTGGGGTGGGAGGATGGCTTGAGCCTGGGAGGCAGAAGTTGCAGTGAACCAAGATAGCGCCACTGCACTCCAACCTGGGTGACAGAGTGAGACCCCCCATCTCAAAAAAAAGAATTCCGCTTCTGATAAATTGGTATTGAAAAGCATAGATTATACAACAAGTTATGTCAGAACAATTTGTTGTCTACTTGGAGAAGAAACGCCTTCTGCTTCCACCTTCTACCTTACTTGAAAATGAATTCTAGCTGAACTACCAGAGATTCAGGCATAAAAATAAAAACCATATACTTTAAAAAGGGAGGCCGGGCATAGTGGCTCACACCTGTAATCCCAGTCCTCAAGGCAGAAGGACTGCTTGAGCCCAGGAGTTTGAGACCAACCTGAGTAACATAGCAAGACCCCATCTCTACAAAACATAAAAAACATTAGCTGGGTTTGGTGGCACATGCCTGTAGTCCTAGCTGCTCAGAAGCTGAGGTGGGAGGATTGCTTGAGCCCAGGAGGTCGAGGCTGCAGTGAACCATGACTGCCACTGCACTCCAGCTGGGGCAACACAAGACGCTGTCTCAAAAATAAATAATAAATAAATAAAAAGGGGGCCAGTCGCAGTGGCTCATGCCTATAATCCCAGCACTTTGGGAGGCTGAGGCAGGAGGATCGCTTGAGCCTAGAAGTCCAAGACCAGCCTAGGCAACATAGTGAGATCTTGTCTCTATATAAAATAAAATTAGTCAGGCATGGTGGTGTGCACCTATAGTCCTAGTTACTTGGAAAGTTGAGGTGGGAGAATTCCTTGAGCCCAGGAGGTTAAGGTTGCAGTGAGCCGAGATCACCATTGCCCTCCAGCCTGGGTGACAGAGAGAGACCCGGTCTCAAAAAATAAAATAAAATAGGGCCGGGCACGGTGGCTCACGCCTGTAATCCCAGCACTTTGGGAGGCCAAGGCAGGCACATCATAAGGTCAAGAGTTCAAGACCAGCCTGACCAACATGGTGAAACCCCTCTCACTAAGAATACAAAAAAAAAAAAAAATTAGCCGGGTGTGGTGGCACGCGCCTGTAATCCCAGCTACTCGGGAGGCTGAGGCAGGAGAATTGCTTGAACCCAGGAGGCGGAGGTTGCAGTGAGCCAAGATCGCGCCACTGCACTCTAGCCTGGGCAAAAGAGCAAGACTCCGTCTCAGAAAATAAATAAATAAATAAATAAAATAATATTTATTTTACAAGGGGAGAGCAACCATTTAATCTTGGGTTGGGAAAGATCATTGCAACATATAACATCAAAGCCAGAAATCATAAAGGAAAAAACTGATAGATCCGATTGCATAAAAATTTAAAACTTCTACATGTTGAAAGATATAAGAAAATTAAAAAGCAAACAAATGTCAATGACAAGGGCTGTGCTATCACTGGCCAGAGTGTATCCTTTATGTAGGCAGCTTCTTAAACCAAGGCTGGGCATACCGCTGGTTCACGCCTGTAATCCCAGCACTTTGGGAGGAGGGTTCCTTGAGCTCAGGAGTTCTGAGGCTGCATTGAGCTGTGATCACACCATTACGCTCCAGCCTGGGTGACAGAGTGAGACACTGTCTCAAAAAAAAAAAAAAAAGAAAAGAAAAAGAAAAAAGAAAAGCCAAATACATGTAAAACCCTGGCCGGGCATGGTGGCTCATGCCTGTAATCCCAGCACTTTGGGAGGCCAAGGCAGGCGGATCACTGAGGTCAGGAGTTCAAGACCAGTCTGGCCAACATGGTGAAACCCTGTCTCTACTAAAAATACAAAAAAATTATCCAGGCGTTGTGGCAGGCACCTGTAATCCCAGCTACTTAGGAGGCTGAGGCGGGAGAATTGCTTGAACTGGGAGACGGAGGTTGCAGTGAGCCAAGATTGCGCCACTGCACTCCAGCCTGGGCAACGGAGCGAGACTCCCTCTCAAAAAAAAACCAAAAAAAGTGTCTCACTCAGCGAAAATAAGGACTGTCTATAAAATATGCAAATACACAATTTTTCATAAATTTTAGGGGACACATGTCCACTGATAAAGCCCTGTAAGAGCTCTGCTGGGGAGGGCTGCTTAGAAACAGAAAGTGTTCGTGTTGTCATGTAGCATGATTCCGATTTTTATTTTTAAAGATTGTATAAATCCAGAAAGGATCACAAGAAGAACTAGGTCAAAATGTAAACAGTGTTTATCTCTGGGTAATGGGATTATGGGTGATTTTTATCTTCTCATGTGTCTGTGTCCTTGTATTTTCAAAACGTTATATAATGAGCGAATTATTTTTAAAATCAGAAAAAAAAATTTTTTTGTAGTCAAAAAAGGCACATCAGCCACACAGTGAGAGTACCAGGTTTTAGATTTTAGGATTTAGGGACATTTACTGTCCTCAGTAAAATCTTCTTAATACTGCTGCAAGCAACAAAATCAGACTTTAAAGCAGCTTGCTCCAGGCTGGAGTGCAGTGGCATGATCAAGGCTTACTGCAGCCTCCACCTCCTGGGCTCGAGCAATCCTCCCACCTCAGCCTCCTAAGTAGCCAGGACTACAAGTGCATGCCACCAGGCCTGGCTAATTTTTTTTTTTTTTTTTTGAGACGGAGTCTCGCTCTGTCGCCCAGGCTGGAGTGCAGTGGCGCGATCTTGGCTTACCGCAAGCTCCGCCTCCTGGGTTCAGGCCATTCTCCTGCCTCAGCCTCCCAAGTAGCTGGGACTACAGGTGCCTGCCACCACGCCCGGCTAATTTTTTGTATTTTTTAGTAGAGACGGGGTTTCACCGTGTTAGCCATGATGGTCTCGATCTCCTGACCTCATGATCCACCCGCCTCAGCCTCCCAAAGTGCTGGGATTACAGGCGTGAGCTACCGCGCCCGGCCGGCTAATTTTTTTATAGTTTACAGAGACACGGGTCTCATGACGGGCTGGTCTTGAACTCCTAAACTCAAGCAATCCCCCCACCTCAGCCTCCCAAAGTGCTGGGATTATAGGTGTGAGCCACCATGCCAGCCTGGCTCTATTTTTCAATGTGCATTTTGATCTCTGTGAGAGAAAAACACAACAAATGAAGAAAGGGGGTGGGGAGAGAACATGGTCATCAAACAGGCAGACACCTTGTGCCAGTGTCACGTCTGAGGCTGCCCAGAAACGGCCAACGCAGGCCGGGCATGGTGGCTTGCACCTGTAATCCCAGCACTTTGGGAGGCCAAGGCGGGCGGATCACAAGGTCAGGAGATCAAGACCATCCTGGCTAACACAGAGAAACCCTGTCTCTACTAAAAATACAAAAAATTAGCCGGGCCTAGTGGTAGGCGCCTGTAGTCCCAGCTACTCGGGAGGCGGAGGCAGGAGAATGGCGTGAACCCAGGAGGCGGAGCTTGCAGTGAGCCGAGATCGCGCCACTGCACTCCAGCCTGGGTGACAGAGCGAGACTCCATCTCAAAAAAACAAACAAACAAACAAACAAAAAAAACAAAGAAATAGCTAAGGTAGGCAAGGGCTTAGTTCACAGCACCTGCCCTGTGGGCTTTGAGGAGGGAGGAGAGGGGCACCCCCACCAGCTAGGGTATTGGGATCCAGCCTTCAGCCCCATTCCTGGGAACACCCCCCTGCCTTCCATGGGGAAATGTATTTCCATGTGGTTTGGGTAGAGCTGGCCTGCCTAGGCCTAGCCAGTCAGAACACCTCATCCCTGGCCAGGGGATTGCTTCAGAAACGTGCACGTGACCACAATCAGATTAACCAGCATTTCCCCTAGAAACTGTTCTGCTACCGCAGACACAGGTGACTGCCCTTCCTTGGAGGTCACTGTGCAGGGAGGCTGGGGCTATGGGTACCTGGTGCCCACTGTAGTGAGAGATGGAGCCTCTCTAAGAAATGGTATCCCCTGGGTCCAGCTGTATCTCTTATATTCCCACTAACCTAAGCCAGAAACATTGTTCCTTTTTGCTCAAGCTAATTTCTGTCTTATAGAAATTAGAATTTTTTTCACTTACAACTGTGAAGAACCCCCACTGATGCAGGAAGACAGTATTGATGTCTTTGTGTTGGGGACCAAGGTGAGGGGGTCGTAGGTAGGGACTGGAGGGACTTTTTAAATTTTTGTTGTTGTTTTTGAGACAGAATCTCTCTGTCACCCAGGCTGAAGTGCAGTGGCGCGATCTCGGCTCACTGCAACCTCCGCCCCCAGGTTCAAGCAATTCTCCTGCCTCAGCCTCCCGAGTAGCTGGGATCACAGGCATGCACCACCATGCCCAGCTAATTTTGTATTTTTAGTAGAGAGGGGGTTTCACCATGTTGGCCGGGCTGGTCTTGAACTCCTGACCTCAGGTGATCCGCCCATCTCAGCTTCCCAGAGTGCTAGGATTACAGGCCTGAGCCACTGCGCCTGACCATAATGTTCTTGATGGCTTCAGGGCCAAGTAGGATTCAAGAGAAGACTTCATGGAGAGATAACATTGGGAGAGGGTTTGATGAATCCCCGACACCTCAAGTTTGTTAACAGCTTGTGCTACGTATGTCCTTTTAGTTTTCTTCTGTGTCACAAGATCTATTTTTACACAAACAAGCTCATTCTACAGATGCAATTTTGAATCCTGTTTTACTTTGACATTGCATCACCTTTCCACATTATTATAAATTCTCCAGTTATTCTATTTATTCATTGTTCCACGAGCTGGACGGGCTTTTTCATCATCTAACCAGTCCCCTACTTTCGAGTATTTTAGATCATTTCCCGTTAGATTTTTTCATCATGATACTAATAGCAAATAATGTCTTGGTGAGTCATCATTCTCCTGTGTTTATGATTATTTCAACCAAGTAGAAAACCACTCAAGGATGCTCTTCTCAAAGTGAGAAACAGCTAACAGAGACACAGCCTGCCCTTGCAGAGAGAGAGCTCCCTGTCACACAAGGCAGGCAAGCGGAGGCCAACCAAGAGCCCTTCCTGTCCCCTCAGCCCCACCTGGAAGCTTCAAATTGTGACCTCTGTAAAATTAGGACAGAGCCCATGACCACTGACTCAAGGGACCGTCCAGCCTATGAAAGTGTTTGATTTGCTCTCCGTAGGGTTTGTTTTGTTTCAATTCTGAACTAGCTGTTAACATTTTGAAATTGGGAGATTTCACATACAAACCTGGATTTCTGGATTCTTCTTAAAACTAAGAGATCCGGAGATGAGAAGCAGCTGTCTCCTGAGACAGAGCCTGTGTCCCCGCTGTGGCCCTAGCTAACATGGTCCTGCTGCTGAGATGACACATCCCAGCCCTTGCACACCTCTATGACTGCCCACAGAGTCCTGAAAGCACCTCTGGCTGCCTGCCAGGCCCTCCCACCCCAGTATAGTTCCAGACCCCAGGAGGGCTGAAGTTTCTGATTAAACAGGCTCCCATGACAATGAAAGGGGGAGACACAGGGAAACCCTAACCTCCAACCACAAAAGAACCTGATCCTCAGCCTTGTCACCCCACAGCGGGGTTAGCACACATGCCACAGGGGGCAAGAGTCTGTGCCACAACCTGTCCTCTCCCACAGGGATGGTCATACTGTTCCTGTCTAGAGGGAACCTTAAGAGAATGTCATGAATTCCTGTACTATATCCGTCACCAAGCCATGTTACAGGCAGGGAAAACTGAGGTTCAAGGTCACACAGTTAACAGTGTGAGGAGGCCTGGCTGGGGGTGCAATGCTTAACCCAAAGGTAAACCCTGCAGATGGTAGATTCAGGCCCTGGCCGATGAGACCGCCTACCCCCCAACACAGAGCTTCCACGATCCCCCACTCACTCATCCTCTGTCTCCAGGACGTCCCGGGGCACGGGCAGCAGGGACAGGAGGCAGGCTTGGCTCATGTGCTGGATCTCCCCTAGCCGCTGCTGGTGCTGAGGCTCCGACATGTGGTCCTGGAACTCCTGCAGCAGGAGGGAAAGAGGGATGGGCCTGGGGCGTGAGCCCAGAACAGTGGGCAAGGCTGGGGCCTGGGGAGGCAGACCCCAGCCTCATCACTGTGCGCCCATTTCTCTCACCACACATTTCTCTCTTGTGTAGGCTAGAGCAGGCATGATAAACTGAGACACAGGGTACATGCCAGCCCGAGCTTCTGCCCCTCCCAGAGAATGTGTGAGTGCCTCAAAGACAAGGAGCGGCCTGGTTAGCATCCAGGTCTCCAAGGCTGTGCCAGGTGAGGCACAGAGTAACACAGCTCACAGCACAAGAGTAGTAATAATACAAGTACAATGCGATCATGATTACTGCTACACTCACTTTGGGCCAGGCCTACGCTCAGGACTCCAATGTCACATTGCTGAATTCCCCAGAACCACCCAGTGAGGTGGATTCTAAACGTTTCTTTTTTTTGTTTCGTTTTGAGAGAGTCTCGCTCTGTTACCCAGGCTGGAGCACAGTGGCATGATCTTGGCTCACTGCAACCTCTGCCTCCTGGGTTCAAGCAATTCTTCTGCCTCAGCCTCCTGAGTAGCTGGGATTACAGAAGCATGCCAACACATATTTTTAGTAGAGACGGGGTTTCACCATGTTGTTCAGGCTGGTCTCAAACTCCTGACCTTGTGATCCACCCACCTCAGCCTCCCAAAGTGCTGGGATTACAGGCGTGAGCCACTGTGCCCGACCCTAAACTTTCCTTTGTCTGATGCAAGAGGAAACAGGCACGGGGTGGAATTCGCTTTCCAAGGTCTCCCGGCTACTCAGAGCCGATATGAACCAGGTCTGACTGACTCTAAAAACCTGCTTGAGCCCAAGAGGTAGAGGCTGCAGTGAGCTGAGATCATGCCACTGCACTCCAACCTGGGAGGCAGAGTAAGACCCTGTCTCAAAACAAAAAACAAAACCACCAAAACCTGCCTTCTTGGCTGGTCAGGAAATGTTTCCCAAGCAAATGCATGGCTGCTTGGGGCAGGGCCCATTGCAGCCTGAGGCATCCTTGGGAGGGCAGGCTGGGCATTCCACGCAGGCCCCACCCCTCCCCACCCTTATCTCCTGTATCAGTACCTGCTGGCTGGAGCAGCTGGCCTTGCAGATGTAGCAGAAGAACTGGAGGGCCTGCTTAGAGGGAGTGCTGGTAGCCGCAGGGGTGGAGGAGACGGAGTCACTGGGGCGGGGGACAGGTGTCAGGGGTACAGTGCTAAAGGCCCGGCTGTCACTGCTCTGCAGAATGGTGACCTTCAGGGAGCCCCCGGCGCCCCATACCTGCATGGGGAGTAGGAACTGAACTTCCATCAACTGTGTACTTATAGTGGGCCAGCCCAGCATTCAACATCTGCCAACATTGTCTCATCAGATCTTCCTGATGATAGGGAAACCAAGGCTCTGAGCTGTTAGGTGACTACCCCAGCTTGCACAGCTAGAAAGCACTGCAGTCAGGATGCGAACCCAGGTCGGCCTAAAGTACCACTCATCCCACCCCTTGTATGACAGATGGGGAAACAGACTCAGGAGGGAAAGGGTTTGCCCACAGTTATGCAGAGCTGGGACCCAAATCCCACAGGGAGGCTTCCACTCTGTGCTCTCTCCATGAGAGCAACATTACCCATGCGAGGAGACTGGGGCTCTGGCTTGGGGATGGGCAGGCTGGAAGGGACGGATGTGAAGACAGCACAACAGCAAGAGGGTCCCATGCACACCACTGTCAAGCCCAGCCTGGTCTGTCCACTCATCCTAGGCAGAGGGCTGTCATCCCATTTCACGGTGGGGGAAACACAAGGAGGCCCTGAGGTGGCCTGGGGCAGAAAGAGGCCATCCCACCCTGCTGGGCTCTGTGGCCCTCACACTGCCACATCAGGGCCTCTACCCACCCCTGGCATCTCTCTCGCTCTGTTTTCACATTCTCCCACATCTAGGCCACAGGCCGACTCATTCTGAATCTCTTCCATGCTGACTTGGGTGCCCACAGGCTCCGGCAAGGTCTTTTCCATGCCTGAAATGACAGATGTGCTGTATTTCCCAGAGTCCCCAGGCCCAAGAGCTGCCTTCTCCGTCCGCAGCCAGAACCTTGAGGTCCCCAGCATGGATGGCCCTGGACCTGGGTTCCAGGCCTAGCCCTCAGTCCCAGGCAGCACCCAGTCAGGGGAGGAATGAAGGGTCTGGGCAGAGCTGTCCCATCACCAGACCAGCTGGGAGCCAGTGCTCACTTACCTCCACCAGCTTCTACTGCATCAGGTGGCATCTCCAGCCCGCAGACAGGAACCACAACTGGTGTTTGCTCTGGAGCCAACAACGACACCTGTGGCTGGGTGTGAGGCTGCTCATGGGTCTGCTCTGGTGGCTGTACTGACACCTGCGCTGGAGGATGCTCCTGTGGCTGGACGCTTGGCTGTGCCTGTGTGTGGACCTGTGGATATGTCTGTGTCTGGACCTGCTTCTGCAGCTGCAGCTGCAGCTGCCTTGGGGGCTGTGAATGTGCCTGGGGCTGCACCTGTGGCTGCACCTGCTTCAGCGGCTCTGCCTCCTGCTGCAGCTGCACCTGCCTTGGGCCCTGTGAATGTGCCTGTGGCTGTACCTGTGGCTGCACCTGCTTCTGTGGCTCTGCCTCCTGCTGCAGCTGTGGCTGCACCTGCTTCTGTTGCAGCACTAAGTGCTCTGGAGAGGTCTGTGTTTGCGCCTGCTTCTGCAGCTTTGGCTGCACCTGGGTGTCTGTGGGTGGTATCCGCGGCTGAGCCTGTGACTGCACCTGGGCCTGGACCTGCAGGACCCGTGGCTGGAATCGTGGCAGCACTTGGGCTTCCAGGGCCTCAGGCAGCAGGTCTGGTGTCTGTGTCTGTTTCGGTACTGTCATCCGGGCCTGCGGCTGGGCCTTCACCTGTAACTGCCCTGGAGGTTCCTTCTCTGTGGGCTCTTCTGAGCTAGGAAGGATCAAAAAAAAATCCCAGTCATGTCTTCAAAGAGGCCTCAGGGGCTCCCAAGTAAGGCCAAAACTAGGCCGAGCATGGTGGCTCGCATCTGTAAACCCAGCACTTTGGGAGGCTGAGGCAGGTGGATCATTTGAGGTCAGGAGTTCCAGATCAGCCTAACCAACATGGTGAAACCTGGGATTACAGGTGTGAGCCACCGCGCCCAGCCCAAGACTGTTTCTTTTTGTTTGTTTTTGGTTTTTTGTTGTTGTTTGTTTTTTTGAGATGGAGTTTCGCTCTTGTTGCCCAGGCTGGAGTGCAATGGCGCGATCTCGGCTTACCACAACCTCCGGCTCCCAGGTTCAAGCGATTCTCCTGCCTCAGCCTCCGGAGCAGCTGGGATTACAGACATGCGCCACCACGCCTAGCTAATTTTGTACTTTTGGTAGAGACGGGGTTTCTCCATGTTGGTCAGGCTGGTCTCAAACTCCCAACCTCAGGTGATCCGCCCGCCTCAGCCTCCCAAAGTGCTGGGATTACAGGTGTGAGCCACCACGTACAGCCCAAGACTTGGTTTCTAATGCTGGCTCTACCACTTACAGGCTGGGGATTTGGGCAAACTCCTTTGGCTGTCTAGGCCTCAGATTCACCTAAATAAACCGGGGAGGATCGTTCTCACCTCCCACAACTTGCTGACATGTATCCAATTGGCTTTGTAAATGGCCCGCCCACTACAGTCCCAGATGAACGTCTTCACCCCTCCCACGCAGCCATCCAGCTTGGCCCCCAGGTGGCTCAGTCTCAAGGAAGACACCAGAGTCTGGCTGGGAGCTTCCCCAGGTCAGGTGCGGAAATAAGTAAGGCCTTCCTCCAAGTCAGAGGCCAAGGCCCTTTCCTTGCTCCAGCTCCACTGAAGGGTGCACCCCCTCTGCCATTGCCACCCCTGCCTTTGCAGGAATGAGAGCACAGGGCACCCGGGCCCAGGTCAGGTTTTCAGCATCAGTTACCTCCTCAATCTCTTTGCTGGCAGCTCGGACGCCTCACAAGGCTCAGGCTCAGGTGCTGGAGTGCGTTTTTCCTTGGCGATGTCCTCTGGGCAGGGCGGTAAATCTTGGTCTGGAATGGAGGCATGAGCGAGGGAACTCATGTTGGGAAGAGCAAGCATCTCTGACCTCCAAGAGATGGGGCCTGGGCTCCCCGCCTTCCCACCAAGAACCCCTGCCTCCCACACCTGCCTCTATCACCTGCTGACCCGCCCACTGGCCCCACCCCATTCATGTCCCTCTGAAGGGCCAGCAGCCTCCCTCCCTCACCTTCTGGTGTGTCCATCCGGGGCTCTGCGGCTTCCTCAGACCCCTCTGGGGGGTCTGACTTGTCTTCCACAGGCATTGTCTGAGAAGAAGAATCCTGCTTCCTTTCAGAAACTATGTTGACATCCAATACCCACCCCTATCAATACCCCCTTGCCCAAGGGCAGCTGCCCCCCATCCTCCAGGGGATGACAGGGCCCTGAGGACCTCTGGTGGGCCTGGCCCCAGAGCTGCCGAGTGGATGATCTTAGTAAAAATGTCCCAACCATGGTGTCTAGGGGATTCTACCTAGTTGTCTGTTAAATAAACCCAGGTTTGGAGGACACAAAGCCTTCTCCTGGCCACAGTGCTACCTCCTGACCTGACTTCCCACCCAGTTTTACATGAAGTAGCCAGTGGGGTCCTTTTTTTTTTTGAGACAGAATTTCAGTCTTGTGGCCTAGGCTGGAGTGCAATAGCACAATCCCGGCTCACTGCAACCTCTGCCTCCTGGGTTCAAGCAATTCTCCTGCCTCAGCCTCCCAAATAGCTGGGATTACAGGCACACGCCACCACGCCTGGCTAATTTTTGTATTTTTAGTAGAGTTGGGGTTTCACTATGTTGGCCACGCTGGTCTCTGTGGGTGGCAAGCCACCCAGGCACCGAGGCAAGAGACAGAGGACACGAGCTGTTCCAGTATAATAAAATATAAAACAAGAATTGTTATACCAGATATAGATCTTAGATATGATTATATATGAATATCATTAATCATTAGTTGGTAGCAATTACTTTTTATTCCAATATTATGATAATCCTCACTCAATAATCATAGCCTAGGAAAAACCAGGCCATACAGAGATAGGAGCTGAGGGGACATAGTGAGGTGTGACCAGAAGACAAGAGCGTGAGCCTTCTGTTATGCCTGGGCAGGGCCACCAGAGGGCTCCTTGGTCTAGCGGTGACGCCAGCGTCTGGGAAGACGCCCGTCACCAAGCGGATCATGGTCCAGCGGTAGCAAAAGGTGTCAAGGAACAACACCCGCTACTTAGCAGACCAGGAAAGGGGGGGGGTCTCCCTTTCCCCGAGGGAGTTTAGATAAGACTCTGCTCCTCCACCTCTTGTGGAGGGCCTGACATCAGTCAGGCTCGCCCGCAGTTATCAGGAGGCCTAACCGTCTCCCTGTGATGCTGTGCTTCAGTGGTCACGCTCCTAGTCCACCTTCATGTTCCATCCTGTACACCTGGCTCTGCCTTCCAGATAGCAGTAGTCAATTAGTGAAAATACTAATAGTCCCTGATATGCAGAAATAATGGCGTAAGCTGTCTTTCTCTTTGTCTCCTCTCCCTCTCTGCCTTGGCTGCCAGGCAGGGAAGGGCCCCCTGTCCAGTGGACACGTGACCCACGTGACCTTACCTATCATTGGAGGTGACTCACATTCTTTACCCTGCCCCTTCTGCCTTGTATCCAATAAATAACAGCGCAGCCCAACATTCGGGGCCACTACCGGTCTCTGTGCATTGGTGGTAGTGGTCCCCCGGGCCCAGCTGCCTTTTCTCTTATCTCTGTCTTGTGTCTTTATTTCTACACTCTCTCGTCACCGCACACAGGGAGAGACCCACCGACCCTGTGGTGCTGGTCCCTACAGGTCTCAAACTCCTGACCTCATGATCTGTCCGCCTCAGCCTCCCAAAGTGCTGGGATTACAGGCGTGAGCCACCACACCTGGCCCAGTGGGGTCCTTCTAAAATGCAAAGCTGATCATGTCTCTTCTTCCAGGCTTAAAGCCCTCCCATGGCTTCCTGCAGCCCTGGTGCACGCCTTACGCCAAGCCTGAAAACACTCTGCACACCCACCCCTTCCCTGCACAAACTGGCCTCTGCACACTACCTGCCCCGGCCATGCCTCCACAACCAGCCCTCTCTGCTTATCTACCTTGGCCTTCTCTCTGGTCAAGCCCCAGGCCCGTCCCTGCCCCTAGGCCTTCACTTAGAGCCTCAGAAGCACTTCTTGCAGGAAGCCCTCCAGACTCCAGAATGGGTCCAGAACCTACTTCCTTTTCGTGGCATTTCTGTATTCTTTTTTTTTTTCTTCCATAGAGCCAGGGTCTCACTGTGTTTCCTAGGCTAGTCTCGAACTCCTGGGCTCAACTGATCCTCCTGCCTTGGCCTTCCATAGTGCTGGGATTACAGGCATGAGTCATTGCACCCGGCCTCCACAGTCTTAATTAATTGGTTGGAGCATTATTTGCATTAATATCTCTCACCACCCTCCCCATTCCTGTCCAAGACCTCAGGGAGGGCCAGGCCAGATGTATCATCTGCACCAGGGAGTCCCCTGCAGGGACTTCCAGATGTCTGCTAAATGAACACACAGCTCTCTCTGGCCAGTCCAAGGCACCCCAGGAGGCCACCAGAAGCCTGCAGCCTCCCTCCCTCCCTCCTGCTAAGCCCAAGGAATGAGCACTGAGCAGGGAATGGTAATCTGGACACATCCATTCTCTGCCCTTCAGAAACTACCTAGCTGTCACCCTGCACGAAACAGGCACCAGCCTGAGAGTCAGGAGGCCTGGGCTCTGGGTCCACCTAGACAGCTGTGGGGCGCAGGACCAACCCCACCCCAATCTCTGAGCCTGGGTTTTTCCATACGTAAAAAAATGAGGGCAGGGCAGGTTAGACAGTAGACCAGATCTGTGATGCCAGGCCCGTTGGAAGGCTGGAGGCGGGGCCCCTCGCTGAAGGAAAATGCCTTACCTCCAGAAGTGGCCCGCCCTGGAGTGGCCAGCAAAGGGGGCATTGCCCCTGCGCTGGAATACACCCAGAAGCAGGGTGTGAGCAAGAGCTGCGGAGACCTTCAGGGACAGGACAGTCTAGGGAGGGGGTGAGCCCTTTGCAGATCTCCTGCTTATGCCAGGAGAAAGGTAAACACCTCTCAAACACACAAGGAGCCAGGGGGCTGTGGGCTGGAACCTATAGCCGGCAACAGCGTATAGCTTAGGATTTTATAGCATTGTTCTACCCCAGTTATGTTTCCTATACTTTTGTTTGTTTGTTTGTTTGAAATGGAGTCTCACTCTGTCGCCCAGGCTGGAGTGCAATGGCACGATCTTGGCTCACTGCAGCCTCTGTCTTCCAGGTTCAAGTGATTCTCCTACTTCAGCCTTCCTGAGTAGCTGGAATTACAGGCACCCGCCACTAGGGCCCAGCTAATTTTTGTATTTTTAGTAGAGACGGGGTTTCACCATGTTGGCCAGGCTGGTCTTGGACTCCTGACCTCAAATGATCTGCCCTCCTCAGCCTCCCAAAGTGTTGGGATTACAGGCGTGAGCCACTGCACCCAGCAATTTCTTATACTTCTATGAATGGCAATTAACTTAGATAGTTTTTAGAATGTCAGGTTATGATATGATGTTTCCTTTCAAAATAAATGTAACAGAAAGGAAGCTCACTCATTCAAAGCCATGCTCTCCCACACAGTCACCCCACAGCCTCAGGAGAGCACCTGAAACTGGCGGGGCTGAATTGAGAGGTCAGTATCAGATACACACCAGATTGTGAAGATTTTGTAGTTTTTAAAAAAGGAATGTAAAATGCCTCATTTTTTATATTGATGACAGGTCGAAATGATAATAGTTTCATATGGGATTGGGTTAAATAAGTTAGTAATATTAATTTAGCCCATTTCTTTTTACTTTATAATGTGGTTACCAGAAAATTTTAAATTACATATATGGCTTGTATTTTATTTCTACTGGGCAGTGCTGATTTTTTTTTTTTTTTTTTTTTTTTTTTGAGACAGGGTCTCACTTTGTCACCCAGGCTGGAGTGCAGTAGTGTGATCATAATTCACTGCAGCCTCTAACTCCTGGCCTCAAGCAATCCTCCCACCTCAGCCTCCCAAGTCCCTGGGATTACAGGCATGCACTATCATGCCCTGATAATTTTATTTTTATTTATTTATTTTTTGAGACAGAGTTTTGCTCTTGTTCCCCAGGCTGGAGTGCAATGGTGCAATCTTGGCTCACTGCAACCTCTGCCTCCTGGGTTCAAGCGATTCTCCTGCCTCAGCCTCCTGAGTAGCCAGGATTACAACAGGCATGCACCACCATGCCCGGCTACTTTTTTGTATTTTTAGTAGAGAAGGGTTTTGCCATATTGGCCAGGCTGGTTTCGAACCTCTGACCTCAGGTGATCCACCCACCATGGCCTCCTAAAGTACTGGGATTACAGGTGTGAGCCCCCACGCTTGGCCACACCAATAATTTAAAAAGAAATATTAAGCTGGGCGCAGTGGCTCACGCCTGTAATCCCAGCACTTTGGGAGGCTGAGGCGGGCGGATCACCTGAGGTCAGGAGTTTGAGACCAGCCTGACCAACATGGAGAAACCCCAACTTTACTAAAAATACAAAATTAGCTGGGCGTGGTGGCGCATGCCTGTAATCCCAGCTACTCCGGAGGCTGAGGCAGGAGAATCGCTTGAACCTGGGAGACGGAGGTTGCAGTGAGCTGAGATCGCGCCATTGTACTTCAGCCTGGGCAATAAGAGCGAAACTTCATCTCAAAAAACAAACAAAAAAGAAACATTAAGTAAATGATAGTACTGGTAGTGTTTGGGCATGGCAAAAATCCCTTCGTTGATAAAAGGATATTTGAAGTTTGGGAAACGCTAAACAAGTCCATTCCCGCCCCCCTCATTTTACAGATGAGGAAACTGAGGCATAAAGGGAGTGTGACCTGTCCGAAGGCCCAGACTGAGCCAGAGCAGGTGGCACTGGGGCTGACACCCAGGGTCCCCTCCCGCCCACTCCCATCCCCACCTACCACTCACCTTTCGATTGGGGGTGGTAGAGGAGGAGGTCCGGGCCTGTTTCTGGGGGTTCCGTCCTGAAAGGTTGAACTGGGAAGGGTTCATGGGGACCCCAACAGGAGGAGGTCCCAGCAAGGACTGGCGAGTGGCCTGGGGAAAGAACTGTTGCAAATTTGGAGTGGCCAGTTGTGGGGGTGTGAGGCTGGGGGCTGTCAGGCTGGGGGCTGCGAGGCCTGGGGATGCCATGCCGTAGCCTCGGAGGTTACCTGCAGGCAAGAAGACAGGAGAAGAGGGGTCACAATGTGGTCGGGTGGCAGAAGGTAGGGTCAGGCATCAGTGCCCCAGAGCATCATGGGAACATCCCAGATAATTGAAAGGGACCTTCCCACCTAAGGGCAGCCAAAGGGAAGAGACAGAGCTGAGGCTCAGCCCCATCTTGGGCACTGGTGGTGAAGGAAGCTTTAGGGCTCTTTTCTGCCCCAGCTAGGGGTGGGGGTGTTGCCTTTAGCATTCCCCAAAACCCTGCTCACCCTCAGGCATGCTTTAGAGTCTGCCATAGAGTAGGTGAGAGACTTAGCACAGCCCATAGGGAGAACCAGCAGGAGGGCTGGTCCCTGGGATAACAAGACACCCACCCCCACCCCTACCAGCTACCCTTTATCAGCAGCAACTATGAGTCAGGCACTGTGCTAAGCCCATTCCTCACACTGCCTCAGTCCCTCGGCCCAGCAGGTTTCAGGGTGGGTGTTATCTCTACCGATGACAAAACGGAGACAGAGTGGAGGTGTAGCTTGCCCAGGGTCGCTATGAGGGACACTGCCATCCACCTACCGCCCCAGCCAGGATTCTGGGGTATTCCTCATTCCTCCCTCTCTTTGCCCTATTCCATGCAAGCCATCCCCAAATACTATCAACTCTGTCTCCTATGCCTCTTCCCAATCTGACTTTCCCGCTCCATCCCCACTCCCACTCCCTGCCTCCTCCCAAAACCACTTGATCCTTTGCCTGAATTCCAGCCACAGCTTTTGCACAAGATGGCAGCAAACAGCGATCTTTCGCAAACCATATTCTGAGTTCATCTCTCCCTTCTGCCCAAACACTTCCATAGCTCCCTGCTGTTGGGTAGCAAAGGCCATTCCTCACTGCATGGTCTGGCCCTTCCCACCTTTCCAGCCTCCTTTCTTGCCATTCTCCCCACATGTCCCCACTATATTCCAGTCACATGTCCCTGTGCCGTCCTTCAGACATCCTGCCTCAGGGCCTTTGAATATGCTGTTCCCTCTGCCTGGGCTGTTCTACCCACTGACTCCCAGTCACCCTTCAGACCTCCCTATAGGTATCTCTCCTCCAAGAAACCTTTGCAGACTGTGTCCCCAAAGGCCCCAGCTTCCAATTATTCTAGGACGAGCTACATACTTCATACTTTCCTTGTCTGCTTTTTTTTTTTTTTTTTTTGAGAGGGAGTCTTGCTCTGTTGCCCAGTCTGGAGTGCAGTGGTGCGATCTTGGCTCACTGCAACCTCTGCCTCCTGGGTTCAAGTGATTCTCCTGCCTCAGCCTCCCGACTAGCTGGGACTACAGACGCCCGCCACCACACCTGGCTAATTTTTGTATTTTTAATAGAGACAGGGTTTCACCATGTTGGCCAGGCTGGTCTCAAACTCCTGACCTCAGGGTGATCCGCCCACCTTGGCCTACCAAAGTGCTGGGATTACAGGCGTGAGCCACCACATCCAGCTCCTTATCTGCTTTCTGCTTCACATCATCTAACTCAGCTCTGCACCTCAGGGGAGGCCCAGAGCTTGGGAAGTATTTAAGGGATGAAAGGCAGTTGGAACTCTTGCCCCGGTGCTGGGATGGGAAGCACAGGGGTTAAAGGTTAAAGCATGGGTCAGCTGTGCTGTGAGCGCTGGGTTCAAATCCAGACTCTACAGTGCAAGCTCTGTGACCTTGAACAAATCACTTCCCCCTGCTTAGCCTGATTTCCTGATCTGTAAAAAGGGGATAATAATAGCACTTGCCTCACAATGTTTCATGAGTATTCAATGAGATATACAAATGTGCCTGGTACATAGTAAATGTTCAATTAACATTAACTTGAAACAAATACATATACACATATGTGCAGAGAGCCAACCAGCTCTTAAAAACAATAAGACAAAAGATGAAACAACCTAAAAGAAAAATGAACAAAGGACATGGACAAGTCACAAAAAGAAATAAAATGTTCAACAGACAAATATAAAATGTTCAATTGCACTAGCACTCTAAGAAATGTAAAACATTCATGACATAGCTTCTTTTTGCCAACCAACTTAATTATATGTATATATACATTTATATATATATATAAAAAGCATATAATACCCAGTGTTGCTGTGGGCATGGTGAGACCGGCAGTGTCATACGTGGCTGGTGGCATTGCAAACTGGTCCAGTCCTTTAGGAAAGCAATTCGGCAATACTTATCAAGAGCCATAAAACATCCATCCCCCCTGACTCAGTGAGAAAACAGTCTCAAACAACATATTCATCTCAGGGTTACTTAAAACAGCAAAAAAAAAAACCAAACCAAACAAAAAAAAAACCCAAAACAAAACAAAACAAAAAATAAAAAAAAGCAAAAGAAAGAAAAAAGCAAAAAAAAAAAAAAAAAAGGAAAGAGCCAAACAGCTAAGAAGGTTTAGATAAACAAAGGCATAGCCCTCTGGTGCAATATTAGACAGCTATTAAAAATAATCTTAACACAGATGATCAAATCCTATGGTAAACGATCATGCCATTCTATTCAGTGAAAAAGAAACAAGGTACAGCCTGGGACTTATATCAATCACAATCATCAGATACAAATCCCCAAGTCTGTGCCTAGAAAAAAAATGGGATGAAAGAGACAAAAATGCTGACTGGTGGTTTTCTTCAGGTGGTGAGTGAGTTAACAGATGACACTGTGGGTTTTCCTATCCCCATTTTTAACCTTTTTTTCCACTTTAAAGAGTGTGACTTTTATTCTTTTGTTTGTTTTTGAGAAAGGGTCTTGCTAAGTTGCCCAGGCTGATCTTGAACTCCTGGCCTCAAGCAAATCTCCTGTCTTGGCCTCCCAAAGAGTTGGGATTACAGGCATGAGCCACTGCACCTGGCCAAGAGTGTGAGTTATTTTCCTTTTTTTTTTCTTTTTTTGAGAAAAGGTCTCGCTCTGTCACCTAGGCTGGAATGCAGTGATACAATTTTGGCTCACCGCAACCCCCGCCTCCTGGGTTCAGCAATTCTCATGCCTCAGCCTCCTGAGTAGCTGGGATTACAGGCGCACGCCACCACGCCCAGCTAATTTTTTTTTTTTCTTTTTTTGAGACAGGGTCTCACTCTGTTGCTGGGCTGGAGTACAGTGGCGCGATCTCAGCTCACTGCAACCTCCACCTCCCAGGTTCAAGTGATTCTCCTGCCTCAGCCTCCTGGGTAGCTGGGACTACAGGTGCACACCATCACACCCAGCTAATTTTTGTATTTTTAGTAGAGACGGGGTTTCACTATGTTGGCCAGGATGGTCTCGATCTCCTGACCTCGTGATCCGCCGACCTCGGTCGGCCTCCCAAAGTGCTGGGATTACAGGTGTGAGCCACCACACCCAGCCTAATTTTTGTATTTTTAATAGAGACAGAGTTTCACCATGTTGCCCAAGCTGTTCTCGAACTCCTGGACTCATGTGATCCTCCTGCCTTGGCCTCCCAAAGTGCTGGGATTACAGGCGTGAGCCACAACCCATGGCTGAAGGCTGTAATGTTTTAAATGGGAAAGAAAAAAAGGAAGATGTATATGTATATGTGGCAGGTCCCTGTGTATGGTTCTCTCTCTCTACCTACCTGCTTATCATTTTTAAGTCAGTTCCCAGGACCACATCCATGTGGCCCTGACAGGTCCACAGAGTGACAACCATCTAATCAATACCGGCTTGTTATGTAATCTTGGGCACATGACCCCTCTCTGGGCCTCAGTTTCTTCATTTGTAAAATGGGATCATGGTTGTACCTCTCCTTAGGGGGATATCAATAGAATCAGGAGCAGCATCTTGGCTGGGCGCAGTGGCTCACGCCTGTAATCCCAGCACTTTGGGAGGCCAAGGCGGGTGGATCACCTGAGGTCAGGAGTTCAAGACCAGCCTGGCCAACATGGGGAAACCCCGTCTCTACTAAAAATACAAAAATTAGCTGGGCATGGTGGCGGGCACCTGTAATCCCAGCTACTCGGGAAGCTAAGGCAGGAGAATTGCTTGGACCCGGGAACCGGAGGTTGCAGTGAGCCAAGATCGCACCATTACACTCCACTCCAGCCTGGGCAACAGAGCAAAACTCTGTCTCAAAAAAAAAAAAAAAAAAAAAGGAGCAGCATCTTGGAAGGAAGAGCTGAGACTGCTCTCCATATTGGGAAATTGAGACAAGGCCACAGACTTAATGCACAGGGCTAGAGACAACCACTCAGACATCTGGACGGTCAAGAGGCCCAGGCATCGGCCCGGCTTAGCCACTGCTGATGCAGGGCAAATGATTTCCCTTCTTAGTTTCTTCACCTGTCAGATGGCATCTAATCTGAATGTGAGTGAAGTGTGCTGAGTATTGCCCAAAGAGCCAGCACCATGGCCAAGGACACACCTCTGCAATCAGACAGATCTGCATTCAAATTAGCAGCTTAGGGACTTTCACCTCCTGGAGCCTTAGTGTCCTCATGAGTGAACTAGGATGCCAAGAATAGCTCCCTCTCAGGGTGGCTGTGTGGAGTTGAGATTTAGAGCAATGGGCTGCTAGGGAGCTACCACTAAAAGAGACTGAGAAGAGGCCTGGGGCCATCCATACCTTGCAACTGCTGTAAAAGCAAAGCTCTCTGCAGCATGGAGCCGTTGAGGAGGGAGGCTGAGTTGGTGCCCTGGAGATTCAGAAGCGGCTGCTGTGGCTGCTGCGGGGGGAGCCCCCTGTGTGTTGGGAGGGGGTGTCAGAGGGTTATTTGGAAAGTCAGACCTTCCTTCTTCCCCAAGGCTTCTCACCTCCATTCTCTGCCCCACTCTGTGGTAGACAGAGGACCCTTTGGGGCTGGAATTGGTGATCTCCAGGACTCAAACGGGGATGGCACTGGGAAAAACGATGGGGATCGGGAGCTCCGAGACATGGGTCTGAGTAGCAAGGCTGAAGCCATCGCGCCCGAGGGGGGAACTCACCGGCTGACAGCCATGGGCAACGGGGCCTGTGGTGGGGATTGCTGGAGCAGCTGCTGGAGCTGCAGTAACTGCTGCTGCTGCAATTGCTGCTGCTGGAGCTGCTGCTGCTGTAACTGCTGGAGCTGCTGCTGCTGTTGCTGGAGCTGCTGCTGCTGCTGCTGGCTGAACATGGTGGCTAGGGGCAGAAAGCAGAGTGAGGCAAGGGGTCCCCACCATAGGTCAGGCCTGCTCCCCTCCCATCCACCGCCACTCCCCGCAGCCACAGCCCGCAGAGACTGCTGAGGAGCTTTCACAGCTGCATTCCCAGTCCTGCCAAGAGCCTGCCACACTCGCTTGGCCCATCCTTCCAAGTTACCTCCAGTCCTGCTAGGGGCAAGATTCAACCACCCTCCTGCCAATGCCCCCCAGACACTGCCAACAGCCCCTCCTTCAAGTCCCTCCATCTCTCCATTTCTGGCGGCTCCATCCTCCCACCCTCAGCCTCAGCCTCTCTCTGCACCCATCACTTCCTCACTCACACCCCCTTTTCAATACCGCAACCCTCTCTGGGCCCCCGGGTGTCAATAACATCGGCACCCGTCCAACCCGGTCACCGTGGTCCTGAGCTCCGTGGGACGGCTTCTCTCCACCACCGCCACCTCCTCGCGCCCCACTCCGCCCGCTCCCACCCCGCCAGCCGCCTCCTCCGCAGACACAGCCAGCTCGCAGGCGGAGCCCCACGACCCAGCCGCCCCCGGCCCCGCACCTCGCCTCCCCGCGCGCCCTCAACGCTCAAGTCGCCCCCACGGATGGGCCGGCCCCGCAGCCCCCACGCTCCGGCCGGGCGGCTCCGGCCCGCGGGCTCCCGGCCTCCCCGCTGCTACTCCGGGGCCTGTGGGCTCGTAAGGCCCAAATGCGGGCGGGGCCGGCCGGGGCAGCGCCCTCTGGGGGACGGGAGGTCCAGGCGCCTCCGGCCGCGCCACCCGAGCCCGCCCAGTGCACAAGTCACGCTGGGGGGCGGCTGCGGGGCGCTAGCAGGTGCGAGGGGGTCCTGGGCGGCTCATACCCTCTGTCCCGCGTCCTCCGCATCGCGAAGGGGAGGCTCGGAGACCAAGGTCCGTCTGCCGCCCGGAAGGGTCAGCCATCCCGCGGGGCATCGAGGGGGACTTCCTTCCTGTTCCCAACCCACCTCCCTGCGGCCGCCGCGGTCCTGCGATCCTGGGGCCCCGCGCGGGGCTGCGGTGGGAGGGGGCGCGCAGTTGGCGGATGTACATTCATTCGAGGGACCCAGGCCAGGCGAGAGGGCGGCCAAGGTCTTACAGTCCGTCAGGAGTTTGCCCACGGAGGGGTGGAGGGGGAGTCCCCCTCCAAGTCTTTTCTCAGTAGATTTGGCTAAGGAAGGAGTAGGTGAGGAGGGTCGAGGCCAATTATCAAAAAATAGCCCTAGGGGCCGGGCGCTTCCGCCTGTAATCTCAGTACTCTGGGAGGCCGAGGCTGGAGGATCGAGACCAGCCTGGGCAACATGGCGAAATCCCTCTCTACAAAAAATACAAACATTAGCCGGGGTGGTGGCGGGCGTCTGTAGTCCCAGCTACTCGGGAGGCTAAGGCAAGAGGATCACTTGAGCCCGGGAGGCACAGGCTGCAGTGAGCTGAGATCGTGCCACTGCACTCCAGCCTGAGCGACAGAGCAAGAGCTGTCAAAAAAAAAAAAAGTAAAAATTTTAAAAAGAAAAGGAGAGGAAAACAGAGCCCTGCTCCCTTATCCTGCACCTAAAATGGTCCTGCCCCCAAGGACCCCCTTAACAACCGCTGTATCCCCCATCCCCGCACCGTAACAATCCTTGGCTACTAAGTAGTATTTCTTTTATTTATTTTTTATTTATTTATATTTTTGAGACGGAGTCTCACTCTGTCGCCCAGGCTGAAGTGCAGTGGCACGATCTGGGCTCACCGCAACCTCCGCCTCCTGGGTTCAAGTGGTCCTCCCGCCTCAGCTTCCAGAATACCTGGGACTACAGGCGCGGGCCACCACGCCCGGCTAATTTTTGTATTTTTAATAGAGACGGGGCTTCACCATGTTGGTCAGGCTAGTCTCGAACTCCTGACCTCAAGTGATTCGCCTGCCTTGGCCTCCCAAAGTGCTGGGATTACAGGGGTGAGCCACCTCTCCTGGACTAAGTAGCAATTCAGGCTCCCTTTTCTGTGGCTCCCTGCCTTGTGCGTGTCACAGCCTGGGCGACTCCTCGCCCTGCCTTCCGCGCCGACGTTGGGCGGGCAGGGCGCGCGGGGGCGTTGGCGGCGCGCAGACCCGGGCAGGCGGAGCGCGTTGACGGAGGGCGCTCGGGCAGCAGAACTCGCGTGTCCATAAATCACCGCAGTCATGTGACGAGCGCCGCTCCAAAGCTCTGGACTGGCTCTGCAGCAGATGGGCGGCGGCTGAGGAGCCTAACTCGACCTGGACTAGTCGTGGAAGAGCTAGGACTTAGAGGCGCGAAAGTGACTCAGCGAGGCCGGAGCGCAGGGTGGCGTCCAGGGCCCCGGGGACGTCGGCGCCTATGGGTGAACAGGCAGCCTGGAGGGTGGGGACTTCGAATGCTGGGCTGAGAAGTAGGCTTTATCCTCTGAGGGTAGGGAGCACTGGAGAAGGGTGTGAACCTCATGAGTGACAGCATCAAATCTGCCAATTAGAAAACCCGCTCCCGTGAAAACCAAGACAGAAGCAGTGAGGAGAGAGGGGCGAGTCAAGACTACCCAGGCTCTACTGGGCACAGCGGCTCACCCCTGTAATCCCAGCACTTTGGGGGGGTCCAGGCAAGTGGATCACTTAAGGTCAGGAGTTCGACACCAGCCTGGCCAACATGGTAAAACTCCGTCTCTACTAAAAATACAAAAAAAATTAGCCGGATGTGGTGGCGGGCTCCTGTAATCTCAGCTACTCGGGAGGCTGAGGCAGAAGAATCGCTTGAACCCGGGAGGCAGAGGTTGCAGCCGAGATCACATCACTGCATTCCAGCCTGGGCGACAGAGTGAGACTCCATTTTAAAAAATAAAAATCAAAGACTGCCCAGGCTGCCAAGCAAGCATGTTAACACCTTGATCTGGGTGCTAGCGTTGGAGAAGTCCAGGATTGAATCGTGACTCCCCTGCCTTGTGGCTAGGTGACACTGGCTGGGGGAGAGGCCTCTTAGCTGGTTTCCTCCTTGGTGAAATGTGTGCCCCCTCCCGGGGTGGTAAGGATGACATTACATAATGCTTAGCACTGGCACCTGGCACAGAAGGAGCTTAGCAAATTGCCAAAGTGAAAAAACTAAAAATAATGCTTGTGCTGCTGAAGGTGGAAAGCCAGCACTAACTTCCTGTGTTGGTTCATCTTTCTGGGAAGCAATTTGCAAATTTTATATCAAGAATCTTGGGCCGATGCAGTGGCTCATGTCTGTAATCCCAGCACTTTGGGAGGCTGAAGCAGGCGGATCACCTGAGGTCAAGAGTTCAAGACCAGCCTGGCCAACATGGTGAAACCTCATCTCTACTAAAAACACAAAAATTAGCCAGGCATGGTGGCAGACGCCTGTCATCCCAGCTACTCGGGAGGATGAGGCAGGAGAATTGCTTGAACCTGGGAGCTGGAGGTTGCAGTGAGCCAAGATCGTACCATTGCACTCCAGCCTGGGTGACAAGAACAAAACTCCATCTCAAAAAAAAAAAAAAAAAAAAAGAATCTTGCACATGTTTTGCCCTTTGACCCAATAACACCATTTGTAGGAGTCTAGCCTAAGAAAATAATCAGAAATGAGACTTTTACAAGATAGCAGGTTCTTCATGGAAATATTTATATATTTTTTCTTTTTTCTTTTTTTTTTTTTAAAGACAGCCTCAGCTGGGCATGGTGGCTCACGCCTACAATCCCAGCACTTTGGGAGGCTGAGGTGGGTGGATCGCCTGAGGTCAGGAGTTCGAGACCAGCCTGGCCAACATAGTGAAACCCCGTCTCTACTAAAAATACAAAAAATTAGCTGGGCCTGGTGGTGGGCACCTGTAATCCCAGCTACTCAGGAGGCTGAGGCAGGAGAATCGCTTGAACCTGGTAGGCAGAGGTTGCAGTGAGCCAAGATCCCGTCGTTGCACTCCAGCCTGGGCAACAAGAGCAAAACTGTCTCAAAACAAAACAAAAAAAAATAGACAGGGTCTTGCTCTGTCTCCCAGTCTGGAGCGCAGTGGCACGATCATAGCTCACTGCAGCCTTTCCCTCCCTGGCTCAATGGAGCCTCCTACCTCAGCCTCCTGAGCAGCTGGGACTACAGGCCCATGCCACCACGCCCAGCAAATTTTTGTATTTTTTTTTTAAAGACAGGGGTCTCACTATGTTGCCCGGGCTGGTCTTGAACTCATAGGTTCAAGTGATTCTCCTACCATGGTCTCCTGAAGTGCTGAGATTACAGGTGTGAGCCACCACATTCAGCCAAAACATTATTTATAATAGCTGTCTGGAAAATAATCAACTTTAGGGGAATAGCTAAATAAGTCATGGTGTCACCCTTTAAGGAACAGTGCCCAGCCATCAGAAATTATGTTTTCAAAGGATAAACACCCACAATATGATGTGAAGTGAGCTCACTGGCTTATAAAATGCATGCACATTACCATCCCAGGTGTTTTTGTTTTGTTTTGTTTTGTTGAGACAGAATTTTGTTCTGTCATCCACGCTGGAGTGCAGTGGTGTGATCTCAGCTCACTGCAGTCTCTGCCTCCTGGGTTTAAGTGATTCTCGTGCCTCAGCATCCTGAGTAGCTGAGACTACAAGCATGCGCCACCACACCCGGCTAATTTTTGTATTTTCAGTAGAGATGGGGTTCCACCATGTTGACTAGGCTGGTCTCGAACTCCTGATCTCAAGTGATCTATCCACCTTGGCCTCCCAAAGTGCAAGGATTACAAGCGTGAGCCTCCATGCCAGGCCTTCCAGACCTATTCTGCTCCAGGACTTTATCTATCTATCCCTTCTCATGGACTCTATCTATCCCTTCTCATGATGATGCCACATACTTTGATTATTATAGCTTTAGAATATGTTTACCCCCTCATAGTGCAAGCCCCTGACATTGTTATTCTTTAAAAAATTTTTGCTAATTCCCAATTATATATTTTTTTCAGATACTTCATAGAATTTTGTCAAACCTTCCCCAGCCTCTGAAATCCCATCAGAATTTTTGTTTGTTTTTGAGGCAGAGTCTCGCTCTGTCGCCCAAGCTGGAGTGCAGTGGTGCACTCTTGGTTCACTGCACCCGCTGCCTCCTGGGTTTGAGTGATTCTTGTGTCTCAGCCTCCCAAGTAGCTGAGATTACAGGCATGCGCCACCACACCCAGCTAATTTTTTGTATTTTTAGTAGAGATGGGGTTTTACCATGTTGTCCAGGCTGGTCTCGAACTCCTGACTTCAGATGATCCACCCGCCTTGGCCTCCTAAAGTGCTGGGATTACAGGCATGAGCCACTAAACCTGGACCTCATTAGAATTTTGGTTGGTGTTGCACTAAATATGTTTAAATTAGAGAAAAACTGACGTCTTTACCCCCCGTTTTTCAGTTTAAGAAGGAGGTAAATGGGCCAGGTGTTGTGACTCACACCTATAATCCCAATAGTTTGAGAGGCCAAGGTGGGAGGATTCCTTGAGCCCAGAAATTCGAGACCAGGCTGGACAATATAGGGAGATCACCGTCTCTACAAATAACTAAAAATTAGCTGGGCATGGTGGTGTGTGCCTGTAGTCTCAGCTACTTGGGAGGTTGAGGTGAGAGGATCACTTGGGCCAGAGAGGTCAAGTCTACAGTGAGCCATGATCGTGCCACTGCACTTCAGCCTTGGCAACAGAGTGAGACCCTGTCTCAAAAAAAAAAAAAAAAAAAAGAAAGAAAGAAAGAGAAAAGAAAAGAATGAGGTGAATGTCTCTATTATTTATTTATTTATTTGAGACAGAGTCTCGCTCTGTCTTCAGGCTGGAGTGCAGTGGCACGATCTCTGCTCAATGCAACCTCCACCTCCCGGGTTCAAGCAATTCTCCTGCCTCAGCCTCCTGAGTGGCTGGGACTACAGGCACCCGCCACCACGCCCGGCTAATTTTTGTATTTTTAGTAGAGACAAGGTTTCACCATGTTGGCCAGAATGGTCTCAACCTCTTGACCTTGTGATACCCCCGCCTCAGCCTCTCAAAGTGCTGAGATTACAGGCATGAGCCACTGCACCTGGCCGCGAATGTCTCTATTTATTCAAGCCTTGCAATAAGTTAGTTTCACAGGCCTCTTCACCTAGTACTTGCACAGTTTCTATGGTAGCTATTATTGCTATTTTCCCAGTACTCTTTCTAACTGGCAATTGACTATAGCTTCTTTATCTTGTAACCTGCCACCTCCCCACCTTGCACTATTTCTGTCCTCAGCAATGTCGTGTGCCCTTGATGGTAGAAAGTACCTGCCAAGTTGTCCTCATGTCCTTGGGACCCAGCTCAGAACCCTGCACATCGCAGGTTTGTGTGGTGAAGGCTGATTAAATTAGTGAATGATGAATGAATGAATGGATTGCTTCAGGATGCAATTTCTTCCCTCTGTCCTCAGGTTAGTGTTCATCATAGCAGACCTTCGCGCCTTTGATATCTGTGTCCATCACCCTACAGAGGCAAGTTCCAGTGAGGCACCCAGCATAGGCCATAAGGTGGGCACCCCCAGCAGATGCCCCAGCTCAGAATCCCTGGGAATAGGCTGTATTCAACAACAGCTCCAAGTCAGACAAGAGGCAGAGAAATATATAAGACCATATGCTTATCATCTGGCCTCCCCAGTGGCTGTCGCTCACCTGTGCCTTTTCCTAAAAATAAATGGAGTGTGAAAGGCAGAGGACAGAGGCAGGGAATAGCCAAATGGGCACCTTGTTGCTGCCCCTACCTTCCAGGGGACCCAGGGTAGGTCCTGACTTAGGGCTCTAGTTTGGCCAACTGTGCCAGATGGGACAGACTTGTGGATAACAGATTCTCTCTCCTCCCTTACCGCATCCAGTCACACCCTCTGCTACCTTCGCAACACCGGAGAAGTTTCTTTGGACAGTGCAATGGTGATGATGGTTATAATGACACTATTTGTAGCTCTCATGATTCACAGTTCCAGGCACTGTTGGATGCTTTACCTAAATTATTATTACATCACTGAACCGTCACACAATCCTATGAGTTAGGGGTTATTATAATCCCCCTTTTACAGATGAAGAAACCGAAGCTTTGGGAGGTAAAATGATTTGCCCAAGGTCATCAGGTTAGAAAGTGACAGAAGTGGGATTTGAACACCAGGCGGTCTGGCTTCAGACCTAACCATGGCACAATCAGCACACATGGGCACCTGCCCTGTTCCAGGCTGATGGGGAGCCCTTCAACAGGAGATAAGGTGGTGCAGGCACAGACGCCTGGACTGCCAGAGCCCCAAAGCCCATAGGAAATATTGGTGCCCAGCCTGCAACCATGTAGAGAAGGCCCAGCCTGACCCAGCCTGACCCAGCTGTTTCCTCAGCGGCGACTCTGCCCCAGGCTGTGCCAGGTGCCCTTGTCCCATGTACCTGGTCCCCTTAGC
Source organism: Pan troglodytes (assembly GCF_028858775.2). NCBI lineage: Eukaryota > Metazoa > Chordata > Mammalia > Primates > Hominidae > Pan > Pan troglodytes. The sequence goes on along the minus strand of NC_072409.2, from coordinate 10,254,941 downwards.
CCCTCCCCTGTGACTTCCATTCCAGCAGGATGATCCCTGCGTCTTATTAACCTCTTCATCCTCCTCTGTCTTGCTGAGATCTGGCACATAGTAGCCACTGATCCATACCTGTGGAAAAAAATGAATGAATGAATGACTCCAAAGAGCCAGACCCTGTGCAGACTTAGTGACTAAATATAATGACTTGACCCCGGAGCTGTGTAATAAGGCCACTGCTCAATTCAACTGGCATTTATTGAGCACCTACTGTGTATGTATACAACACAAACACTGTCAAAAAGGGCTCGTGTTTTGGCCAGGCACGGTGGCTCATGCCTGTAATCCCAGCACTTTGGGAGGCCGAGGCGGGCAGATCACGAGGTCAGGAGATCGACACCATCCTGACCAGCATGATGAAACCCCGTCTCTACTAAAATACAAAAAATTAGTCAGGTGTGGTGGTGAGTGCCTGTCGTTCCAGCTACTTGGGAGGCTGAGGCAGGGGAATCGCTTGAACCCAGGAGGCGGAGGTTGCAGTGAGCTGAGATCGTGCCACTGCACTCCAGCCTGGCGACAGAGCAAGACTCCATCTCAAAAAAAAAAAAAAAGGGTTTTATTTTTTGTGCACTAAAAATATGTATTCACCACACAGCATCTCTGGGAGAAAACCATCGATTACCAGAGCTGGCATAGTGTAGGATGTAAATATGGAAGCTCTGAGTCACACTGACAACCGTCTACATCTTGACTCCATCATTTCTTGGCTATGTGACCTCAGACATGTTCTTTACTAACCTCTCTGTGCCTCAGTTTTCTCCTCTGTCAAAGGAGGCTAATAAAACTTCTTTCTCGGCTGGGCACGGTGGCTCACGCCTGTAATCCCAGCACTTTGGGAGGCCGAGGTGGGTGGATCACCTGAGGTCAGGAGTTCAAGACCAGCCTGGCCAACATGGTGAAACCCTGTCTGTACTAAAAATACAAAAATTAGCTGGGCATAATGGTGGGCACCTGTAATCCCAGCTACTCAGGAGGCTGAAGCAGGAGAATTGCTTGAGCCCAGGAGGCAGAGGTTGCAGTAAGCAGAGATCACGCCACTGCACTCCAGCTTGGAGCTGGAACAAGACTCTGTCTCAAAAAAAAAAAAAAAAAATTCTGCCCAGCACAGTTGGTGGTCAAAACTTTGGGAGCTCAGCCATGTATGGTGGCTCACACCTATAGTGCCAGCACTTTGGGAGGCCAAAACAGTAGGATCACTTGAAACCAGGAGTTCAAAACCAACCTGGGCAACAAAGCAAGATCCCGTCTGTACAAAAAAAAATTGTTTTAATTAACTGGGCATGGTGGTGTGCACTTGTAGTTTCAGCTATTTGGGTGGCTGAGGCAGGAAGCCTACTTGAGCCCAGGAGTTTGAGGCTACAGGGAGCTGCGATTGTGCTACTGCACTCCAGTCTGGGCAGCTGAGCAAGGTTTATCTTATCTCTAAAAACAAACAAAAAAACAAAAACAAAAAAGCTTTGGGAGCTCAAGAGAGAGTAAAGAAGCCATTTCTTTCTTTTTTTTTTTTTTTTTTTTTTTTTTGAGATGGAGTCTTGCTCTGTCACCCAGGCTGGAGTGCATGGTGTGATCTCGGCTCGATGCAACCACCACCCCTGCCTCCCAGGTTCAAGCAATTCTCCCACCTCAGCCTCTCGAGTACCTGGGATTACAGGTGCGGGCTACCATGCCCAGCTAATTTTTGTATATTTAGTAGAGATGGCGTTTCGCCATGTTGGACAGGCTGGTCTCGAACTCCTGGCCTCAAGTGATCCACCCGAATTGGCCTCCCAAAGTGCTGGGATTACAGGTGTGGGCCACTGCACCTGGCCCTGAGATTCTTCTTTTCAACCAACTCCATGTGATGCCAGGCTGCTGGCCTGGCATCAGTGGTACAGCAGTATAGGATACTTAGCATAATCCCATTTCTGTAAAAACAAAATGGAACAAAATGAATATGTGCATATATGAAAAACAAAGCCAGAGAATAATCCCTAAGCTATAGTGGTTATCTCTAGGTGGGAGGATGACCAGAGGTTTTCAAATACTTGTGTAAAGTCTGGTTTTACAATAAGTTTCAATATTGTAATTAGGGGGGGAAAGTAAAAATAATAAAAGCTGGCTGGGCATGGTGGCTCACAGCTATAATCCCAGCATTTTGGGAGGCTGAGGCGGACAGATCATGAGGTCAGGAGTTTGAGACCAGCCTGGCCAAGATGATGAAACCCCGTCTCTACTAAAAATACAAAAATTAGCTGGGCACAGTGGCGAGCACCTGTAATCCCAGCTACTCAGGAGGCTGAGGCAGGAGAATTCCTTGAACCAGGGAGGGAGAGGTTGCAGTGAGATGAGATCACACCACTGCACTCTAGCCTGAGCGACAGAGCAAGACTCTGTCTCAAAAAAAAAAAAAGAAAGAAAGAAATACAAAAAATTAGCTGGGCATGGTGGTGCATGCCTGTAGTCCCAGCTACTTTGGAGGCTGAGGCAGGAGAATCACCTGAACTTGGGAGGCGGAGGTTGCAGTGAGCTGAGATCGCGACACTGCACTCCAGCCTGGGAGACAGAGCGAGACTACGTCTCAAATAAATAAATAAATAAATAAATAGGCTGGGCACAGTGGCTCCTTCCCGTAATCCCAACACTTTGGGAGGCTGAGGCAGGAGGATCACAAGGTCAAGAGATCGAGACCATCCCGGCCGACATGGTGAAACCCTATCTCTACTAAAAATACAAAAATTGGCCGGGCGCAGTGGCTCACACCTGTAATCCCAGCACTTTGGGAGGCAGAGGCAGGCAGATCACAAGGTCAGGAGATGGAGACCATCCTGGCTAACACGGTGAAACCCTATCTCTACTAAAAATACAAAACATTAGCCGGGCGTGGTGGCACGAGCCTGTAGTCCCAGCTACTTGGGAGGCTGAGGCAGGAGAATTGCTTGAACCCAGGAGGTGGAGGTTGCAGTGAGCCAAGATCGCACCACTGCACTCTAGCCTGGGTAACAGAGCGAGATTCCGTCTCAAAAAACAAACAAACAAACAAAAAATACAAAAATTAGCTAGGAGTGGTGGCACGTGCCTGTAGTCCCAGCTACTCGGGAGGCTGAGGCAGGAGAATCGCTTGAACCCAGGAGGCAGAGGTTGCAGTGAGCTGAGATCATGCCACTGCACTCCAGCCTGGTGACAGAGTGAGACTCCGTCTCAAAAATAAATAAAATAAATAAGTAAATAAATAATATTAAAAGCCCAGCCATGATGCCCTCTAGGCAAACATCTATAAACTGCACCCCCTCCTGGTGCCAGTCATCCAGGCTTCCATCTCTGCCTTCTCTTGTCCTCAGAGCATAATAACAGGTTGGCATGGAACAGCTGCCAGGTTCCATGCAAGTTGTGTGGCACTGATGCTCCAGCTGTCTGGTGAGCTGTTATCATTGGCATCCTCACAGCTGCAGCTTAATAAGGGCCCCCTGAGCACTAGGCCTGGGCTGTGCCCTACACAGGCATTTGATCTATTATTATCCCCATTATCCAGATTAGTTAACTGAGGTTCAGAGACGTGGAGGGACCTGGGTCACGCAGCTTGTTTAAGGCCCAGATTAGACTCCTAATCCACTCTCTGGTGCTACCAGGGAGAGGGCCTGCTTGTTCCCCATGCCTGCCTCGAAGATTCCTCCCCACAAGGGTCACTCTCTGATCACCATCTTCACAATAGCAACACCACCCTACCCCGCCCCTGCTTTCTTGCTCTGCAGGGCACGCCATCTAACAGGGCCATCGTTATTGCCCTATTTGCATATTGTCTGTCTTTTTCCACTGAATTGTCAGCCACATGTGGGTAAGGACTTTGTCCGTTTTGCTCACTGCTTTATCTCTGGAGTCTAGCATAGTACCTGGCTCAACAAATACGCATTAAATGGATGAGTAAGTGAACAGTCTCCAATTCACAGACCACTTTGTCAGCAGTGCCCCCACACTGTTCACAGCGCAGGGAAATGACTCACCGACTCCCCATGAGCACAGTGTAGGCTAGCCTTCCCTTCCTAGCCTCCACCGTGAATACTAATTAGGTTTCTTAAATGCAGAGATGGACGGCTGGGCTCAGGGCCCCATGGTCTGTCTGTGTGAAAGGGTACGCAGGGTAGGATTGTAGGAGCCCTGGATTTGAATCCCACTGTTTTACGCTGTTTTACCACTATCCTGATGGGTTGGAGCAAAGACTTCCTCTCTCTAGGACAAGAGCTTCCAACTCTCCCAAGAAGGGCCCTCCAGGTGTCAGGGCCTCTGCACTTGCTGGTCATTCAGCCTGGCATGCTCTTCCCCTGATCTGCTTGCTGCTGGCTCCTTCTCATCCTTTTGGTCTCTTCTCAAATGTCACTTCTGCAGAGAACACCCCCGACTCCTGCCAAGCCAATGTGAACTTTCCACACCCACAAAGATACCTTTTTTCACCCTGTTTATTTCCTCTATCCCTCTTACTATGAATTATTTTCATTTTTACTATTTCATTTATCTGCTTACTTATTTACTGTCTGTCTCCCCAGCTTGATGCAAGATCTATGAGGGCAGAGGCCTTGGCTGTCTTATTCGTTGCTGAATCTTCAGTGCCTAGGACAGGGCCTGGCTTCTAGCAGGTACCTAGTAAATATTTGTTGAATTCATGTTCCAACTTTCTCCTTCTAGAAACAAGGAAACTGAGGACCAAAGGCAGAAAAGGACATGTTGGAGATCAGAGTCAGGATCTAGGGATAGAAGGCAGCGAGATGAAGGGGAACTCATCTCGGAGTTCTGACCTCTGAGGTCACAGCCTTTCCTGACCTCAGAGGAAGCCCATCTGCTCTCCAGGCCTGTTTCCTCATCGGTAAGATGGAGTGAAACATCCAGACCACTCTCCAAGAGGCCTGGTACTAGGAGTGAGACCCAACCCACTGACAAATATATTCCGCGCAGCATCCGCGCACCCCAGACACTGCTAAAGCACCCCAAAAGCCGCAGAAGGTGAAAAGTACGACACCCATGGTGCCCCGGACGGCGCCTGCGCACGGCGGCCGGCCCGCAGCGCCGCGGGCTCCCCCTAGCGGCGTCCGGGAGCGGTGCTCGCTCCGATCCCCGAGGGGCGGGGGCCCCGCGGCGCAGGCAGTCTGGGCGCGCGGCTGCAGCGGCGGAGCCGGAGTCGGAGCCGGGAGCGCTAGCGGCAGCCGGATCGCAGCCTGCGGGGCCCGCCGCAGCCATGGGCAACCGCGGCATGGAAGATCTCATCCCGCTGGTCAACCGGCTGCAAGACGCCTTCTCTGCCATCGGCCAGAACGCGGACCTCGACCTGCCGCAGATCGCTGTGGTGGGCGGCCAGAGCGCCGGCAAGAGCTCGGTGCTCGAGAATTTCGTAGGCAGGTAGGCGCGGCGCGCCCCCAGGCGCCGACCCCCGACCCCCGGGATCCCTGGAGTCCCCGCCCGGGGCACTGACCGCGCGGCGACCTCGCAGCCCCCGACGCTGCACCCGCGGCCGGCGCGCCCCCCACCCCCAGCCGGAGCGAGGAGGCCCTCCCCCCACCGCGAGAGCCCCTCGGGGCAGCAGTGCCCCCCGCTAGTCTGCAAACGTCGTCAAGCCTCCGGCTACCGAATCACGCCCCCTCCTCCGTCCCATCCTTTAGGGCAGACAACGCTCTGCCAGAAGCCCCGGGCAAAGAGCTGCCCCCCGCCCCCAACATGGGCATGGAGAGAGCCCGCATTACTCAGCGCCTCCGTTGGGCTCCGGGAGTCCCTTGGAGCGGGCAGCACCCGGGGGCAGCGTCCCCCACACCGGGCTCAATGGGGGACATGCCCCTACCCCCATGGGAATTCCTGGGCCGTGGCAGAGGTCAGCCCCCGCATCCCAGTCCCTAGAAGAGGACGTGGTCCCGCGGGCATCGAGGACCCGGCACGGCCTCCCGCCAGCACACACACACCTCTGCGGCTCCCGCCGCCATCCGTGCGCAGCGCGGCGGAGGGGGGAGGCGCGGGCTGCAGGATGAGGAAGGGAAGAGGGGAGGAGAAACCACTTCTTATCCTTTTCTGAGCAGCCGGCCCCTTGCTTCGCCACGGCCCCTGGGTGGGGGGCGCCTGTCAGTGTCGCCCTCCCCTTGGCCTGGCCAGAGGAATCGTGTTGGAGGGAGAGGCGTCAGAGGGCAGAGATGACTAAGACAGGGATGGCGGGAGGGGGGAGCCATTTGCAGAACCTAATCCCCCTCCCGCCTCTGATCCCACAAGGCGCTGAGAGGCCTAGGTGGCGGAGAGAGGAACAACCGCAAAGACAAAGGGTCCTGGGTTTAGCGGGGCAGGCAGGGTCGTGACCCGCAGGCTCTCCACAAACCCCCAAAGGGAGGCAGAAATAGTTTTTCTGGTGCTGAGGAGAGAGAAGAAAGATAGGAGCTCTCCAGGTACTGGAGGTGGGTTGGGGGGGCTGGGCAGACTGGGGGATGAAGTGAGAGAGTTTACACTGACCCCGTCTTTCATCTCCCCCCCATCTTCTTCAGAAACTCTTGCTTTCTTCCAATGACCTTCAGGGCCAAAAAAGTGACTGGCACATGGGAGAGGGAGGCAGGGGCCCTTGTCCGCAGAGGTACAGCAGTTCTGTCCAAGCCAGGTTCTGCTGCAAAACCTCAGGCAAGTCACTTGCCCTCTCCGAGCCTCAGTGTCCCCATCTCTAACATGGACAGTGGGACTGGGTGGTTGTTCCTGCCCCTCAAATGTCCTGGGAAACCCATGCCAGCCCTAGAGGTGAGAGGAAGAGGGCCTGACTGGAGCCATGTGTGTGTGGGATGTTGGAAGGCCACCGTGGGGGCGGCCGTGCCCATCTGGTCAGCAGAGGGGAAGGCATCTGTCTCTCCAATGGCTCCTGCAGAGCCCCCCCTTCTGATCACATGACCCCCGGAGCTGCAGGGACACAGGCAAGAGACACACCACGGGCCCCTTCCCCAAGGGCCAGCAGTCAGGGATATCCAGCAGTTTAGAATGGAGAAACCATATTCCTACCTCTCGTCCTTTGAATGTTGGCTGAACTCCTGCCCCATGCCAGGCTGCGTGCTTCAGGCTTGGGGTAGGGAGGGGACCAACTGGTGATTTCAGCCCCCATCTACTGAGCCCATCCCATGCACCCCCCTATGCTGAGTCCTTCATAGGCTCACAGGAGCTCCCAAGAGGCAGGTACCATGATGCCCATCCTACAGATGAGGAAACTGAGACCCTGGAGGTTAGATGCCTTGCCCAAGGTCACACATTCAGAAAGGGCAGCAGCTGTTAGACTCCAAAGCTCAATTCCTAATCTCGACGCTGCACATCCTCTGACAGCCGGGTCCTGCACCAGGCACAGGGACGTGTGGGTGGGTGGGCCTCCATTTCCCCATCTGCGGAATGGAAACGCTGACAGCCGCTGCCCTGCCTTCCTGAGAAGGTGACTGTGGGCTCCACCGAGTTCATGGGTGGAAAGGTGCTTTTGTAAACATGCGGGAGGGGGCGCTGATAGCCAATTAGGCTTGGGGACCTGCATGCCCAGCCCCTGCCTTCCTGGAGCCCATGACGCAGGGGCCATCCCTGACCACAGCAGATTTCATCGAGTACTTGCTTGTTGAGTGGTGGAGCAAGGTGCGGACCGTGCCCCAGGAGGCCTGGGCCCTCTGGCTGCCCTCTCCACCCCAATGCCCTTGGCCGTTGTCCCCACAGGAGGATGTACAGGGTGTCCAGATGCAGGCCCAGGGCAGGGGAGGGGGCTTAGATTGATGTGAAGGAGTAGGCAGAAAAGCATTCATGATCCTCTGAAAGCTAGTGAGAAGGCCAGGGAAACTGAGGCTCAGTGGGTTCCACTGTCTCAGCCTGCCAGCTCCCTCAAGGGCTCCTGACCTCTCCAACAGGGCTCAGTCCCCAGACTGGTGAGCATAGTAACAGCCATTCTGTCTCCTGGGGCTTCCCAGGAGCCAATCCCCGACAGAAAATGCTTCACAGGAAAATGCATCAGGGCTGCCCCAGGCCCACCCGGGCTTCTGGGTGCTCAGGAGAATCCTGCTGTCAACTCTGCAATGGAGGTAGCCTTGCAGCTGCCTGGGATGCTGCTAGAACTTGTCTGGGTCTATACTATTTCTTCACCCCCTTCCCTTTTACAGAAGGGAAAACTGAGGCCAATTCATTCAGTCATTTAGCAAACATTTGTGGAGGGTGCACGATGTCTCAGCACTGGGGATTCTATGGTGGAAAAGACCAAGACTCTGCACTGCAGAGGGAGAAACTCAGAAGACAACTGGAAAATGTGGTGAACGTCAGGGAGGGGAGTGGGGCTGCTCTCCCCAGGGAGGTCAGAGGTCTCCAGGAGGAGGTGGCATCTGAGATGAGAACCAAGGGATGAGAAGCTGTGTAACTTGCCAGGGGCGGGAGAGTTCCAGGCCAAGGGAAAGGTGCAAAGGCCCCGGGGTAGCAAAGAATTTGGTGCCTTTGAAGAACAGAAAGGAGACCCTGTAGCTGGTATTCGGCTAGCAAGGGGGAGACAGGACCTGAGAGATAGGCAGGGGCTAGATCTACAAAGCCCTTAGGCCATGAGGAGTGAGGAGTTTGGGTTTATTTTCTCTCTTGTGGGAAGCTTTTTAGTAGTGGAGTGATGAGCTAATTCTAGCAAGGGTGTGACTTGGGGAGCGGGTGAGGGAAAAGGCAGGAGACTGGTGGGGAGGCTGCTGCAGTGGGCAGGGGGTAGTGGGGGGCCTGGACAAGGGCTTCAGCTGCAACCAGAAGGAGAATGGTGGGTGGGTTTCAGGATATATTTTAGAGGAAGTCCTGCTGGAGGATGAATGTGGAGGGTGAGGAGAGAGGAATCAATGATGACTTCTGGGACTTTGACCTGAGCTCCTGGGTGGGTGTTGGTGCCATTAACAGAGTCGGGAAGAGTAAGGAGGAGCAGACTGGGGGGACGGGGGAAGACCAGGGTTTGGTTCTGAACATATTGAGCCTGAGATGCCTGTTAGACTTCTAAGCGGAAGATGTCAGCTGGCAGTTTGGTGATGCAAGTTGAGAGCTCAGGGGGAAGACGGGCTGGAAATAAAAATTTGGAAGTCGTTGGTGTAGAGATGGGATTTAAACCCGAGAGTAGATGAGCTCATCCTGGGGGTAAGTGTAGACGGGGGAGTGTTTGTGGACCCAGCACACACCAGCCTTTCATGAACAGATGCCTGGTGCCCTAGGCCAAAGGGGCCTCCTCGCTGTCCCTCCAGCTCCTCTTTGTCACCCCCGCCCCGCTACACCCCCCACCCCAGTGCTCCTCTAGGGCCAAGAGTGGGTTGTCCTAGGGCAGGCCAAGTCTGGTGGGAATGTGGCAGAGGGGCCGAGAGCATGGTGTGGAGTCAGACCTGCCGAGTATGAAGCTCAACTCTGCCACTTACAAGCAGAGAAACCCTGGGCATGTTCCCCAAACCCTGCCCAGCTGCTATTTCCTCATCTGTAAAATGGGGATAATAATAGCACATCCCTTGTGAGATTATGGTGAGTGTTGAAACAATCCCCAGGAAGCACTCGGGGCAGGGCCTGGCATGGAGGACGCACTGCTTCTATCCCTGCCTGGGCGTAGACAGGCAAGCCCTCTGGGATGGCGTGGGCTGGGAGGTGCACCAGGATGGGGGCACGGGTTGGGGATCTTCTCCATCCAGGGTAGGGTAGGGGTCCTGAGGAGCGACCCTCTGCCCAGAGCCGAAGGAGCAGCCTGGGAGGAAGGGTTTTAGGTTTCCCCGTAACTCTGCCTACCCCCCACCCCCAGGCTTTCTGTCTCCCCCAATGCCCTTGTCCCTTCCTCCCCATTCTTTTTTTTCTTTTTTTTTTCTTTTTTTGAGATGGAGTCTCGCTCTGTCACCCAGACTTGGAATGCAATGGCGCGATCTCAGCTCACTGCAACCTCCACCTCCCAAGTTCAAGTGATTCTCCTGCCCTAGCCTCCCAAGTAGCTGGGATTACAGGCATGTACCACCACGCCCGGCTAATTTTTGTATTTTTAATAGAGATGGAGTTTCATCATGTTGTCCAGGCTGGTCTCAACTCCTGACCTCCAGTGATCCACCCACCTCAGCCTCCTAAAGTGCTGGGATTACAGGTGTGAGCCGTAGCACTCAGCTCTCTCCTCTGCATTCTATCCCAGCATGGACGTGATGCTGGTCTCTGGACTCTGAGAGCCCTTCTCTTTGTCAAACCTAGCCTTTCCCAGGGGAGACAGCCCTCTCCCCACTATTAAGCTCTGTCTCTTCCTCTGAACACACCAGGATGCGTCATAGTGGTCTCATTTCTCAGATTTGGAGATGGAGGCCAAAGACTATTAGGGGATAAATGAGACATCCTAGGCAGAGTATCGATGACCTGGATGGGGCAGAGGGAACTAATATTTCCTTGGCACTTGCTGTGTGCCAGGCCCTGAGGATACAGCTGTGAGTCAGCCAGACCCATCCTGCTTGGGGAGGCTTGCGGCTGATCGGGGCAGACAGACATGAAATCCACAAAGAGCACGTTTGTCGTGTATTTTGAAGGAGGCTGCTCCTGCGTTGCAAGGAGCCTGACATTGAGGGGAGGGGGGCTTTCTGGGCCATCAGAAGGCCTCCTGAGGAGGTAGCATTTAAGATTGGACCTGAGCAAGACTAGGACGTGGTCAAGCCAAGGTGTGGACTTCCGCAGGTGCAGGGACTGTCCTGAGCAAAGAGTTAGGGGGAAAAGAGCCCAATGGGTTTGAGAACCCGGATGAAGGATGAAGTGCAGTGTGGCTGAGTGAGGAGCAGAGACCAGAGGTGAGACTAGGAGGGTTGGGGAGGCGGGGCTTGAGGGGCCTGTTAGGGGCCCTTTGACACCCCCCCCCCACCTGGAGAGCTGCCACACTCTGCTCCAGCCTCTGCATGCTCAGAGCACGCAGCTGCCACATGCTAAGCACACACTGCCTGTGGGCCACATGTGGAGCACACCCCTGGGGCTGGAAACATGGAAATGCACCCATCCACAGCCAGAGGACATCCTCTCCAAACCCACACCCCACCGTGGCCCAGAGGAGCTGAGAGTGAAAGGTGACCCTGGCAGACAGTATCTGATCTCGGCGCCAGGAGAATTGAGTTTCCCAGGCCCTGGCTGGGTCAGAGGGTCGGACCCAGGGAAGGGGGTGCAGGTGGGAGAGTGGAGAGGGTGGGCAGGGCAGGAGTGGAGGAAGCGGGTCATGGACACAGTGCTGTCAGGCGTGGAGAAACGGACGCCCACATGCCATATGTCTATGTATTCCAGTTATAAATCAAGCTGAGGAATTGCTAAATGCAATACATTCTGCCCTCCCACCATAACAAACGCACCTTCATCACAACCTGACCAGCTGGGTTTGAATTCAGAATTTCAGACTCCTTGGAGTTCCGTGGTGGATGTGGAGGCGTGGGGACAGGTGTCCCCTCTCCGCGGGCTGCCCCGTCATTTCCCTCTTTATCCCTCCAGGGTTCACTTGTGAACACCCCAGCCCTCATATCCCAGCTCCAGAAAGGACTCACCTTGGGCCTGGGCTGGTCCCCACTTGGGCCTGGGCAGTGGGCTTGGAACTGCTTGAGAGGGAATTCTGGGGCATCTGAGCGTAGCCTACGAGGGGAGCACAGGCTTCAGCTGGGCACCTCCCCTGGCCCCTGGGGAACTCTTTGCCCCATGGGGAGGGTGAAGCCAGAGGAGGTCCAGAGAGGGACCCCTAAGTGTAAGTCTCAGACTAAGGGGTCCATTCCCCAGGCCTAAGGGCAGTACTGATGTCTTCTATCATTCCAAGTTTTTGTTTTGTTTTGTTTTGTCTGTTTTGTTTTTTGTTTTGTTTTGTTTTGTAAGACAGGATCTCACTCTGTCACCCAGGCTGGAGTGCAGTGGGGCGATCTTGGCTCACTGCAGCCTTGACCTCCCGGGCTCAAGCCATCCATCCTCCCACCTCAGCCTTCCGAGAAGCTGGGATGACAGGCATGCATCGCCACACCCAGCTAAGTTTTTTATTTTATTTTTTGTGGAGATGGGGTCTCACCATGTTGCCCAGGGTGGCCTCAAACTCCTGGACTCAAGTGATCCTCCCACTTTGGCCTTCCAACCAGGTTTTTATTTTATTTGTATTTATTTGGCATTATTATTATTATTATTATTATTATTATTATTATTATTATTAGAAACAGGGTCTTGCTCGGTCACCCAGGTTGGAGTGCAGTGGCACAATCTCAGCTCACTGCAACCTCCGCCTCCCAGGTTCAAGCAATTCTCCTACCTCAGCCTCCCAAGTAGCTGAGACTAACAGGCACCCGCCATCATGCCTGGCTAATTTTTGTATTTTTAGTAGAGATGGGGTTTCACCATATTGGCCAGGCTGGTCTCGAATTCCTGACCTCAGGTGATCTGCCCGCCTTGGCCTTGCAAAGTGCTGGGAATGCAGGTGTGAGCCACCAGGTTTTTAGATGGCAAAAATGACACAGAGAGCGTAGGGAACCTGCCTAATGTCACACAGCAATTGAATCAGAGGCAGGCCAGGAACAGGCATGGGTCTCCTGCCTCCAGTCCACACTTTTCCATGTTTCTGTCTACCCTATTCCCCACCCCAGTCCCACCCATGTGTGCACACACCTACACACCTCAGTGTCTCCTCTTCTCCTCTTCCTGGGCGACTCTCTGGCACTCTTACCCATTCCCTGGAATGAAATCTGGCTAAGAAACAAGAATCATTTGGAGAAGTCAGCCCTGGCAACTTAGAATTACTATAAGCAACAGGAAAAAAAAGTAATATTGAGCTTGGAAGGTGTTCAAAATATTCTCCTGAATGGCATCTTCCCAGTGCCCTGGCCAGAGGCCCCAAGATCAACTGCCTGCCAGCTCCCCCATCCTCCCCATCTGAGTTGGTCCCCATGCCCTGTGGATTCTGCCCAGTTCACTCCTGTCTACCTCAAACTCCAGCCCCTTTGTCTTAGCAGCAGAGTAGTTTCCTCCCTTGCCCCCTAACCCATTCCCCGCCCAACAGCATGAAACTCTCTCCAGCCTCCCAATCTATCTTCCTAGCTTGAAGCCCTCTTTGGATTCCCTGCCCTCAAAACGGAACCCCACACCTGAGTTGGGCCCCTGAGGGCTGATTACCCAGTCCTGCTTCCTTTCAGCCGCTCCCTCCTGGTCTACCTGAATATATTACAGTTCGTGGGAAAAATAGGGCCGTGCCCTCTCTCTCACTCTCCTGGGGTGCTATTGCATATGCTGTTCTCTCACCTGGAAGCTTCTTTTTTTTTTTTTTTTTCTGTACAGACAGGGTCTTGTTATGTTACCCAGGCTGGTCTCAAACTTCTGGCCTCAAGCCAGGTCTCAAACTCCTGGCCTCAAGCTGGGGCTTGAACTCCTGGCCCCAAGCGATCCTCCCACCTCAGCCTCCCAAAGTATTGGGATTCCAGGATTCCAGGTGGCTGGCCCCTGGAAAGCTCTTCACCCTGCCGTTGTCTTCCTCTTTCACTGGGTCTTTCCTCCAAGTGTCACATCAGCCAACACCTCCTCTGGGATGCCTTCTCTGATGACCCTCTCCTGCCATGACCTGGCCCTCCCTGTGTGGGGTAGGGCTTTGTTTTCTCCCAGATGGGAAGCTGTAGAGGAAGAAAGAAGCCCGTTGCCTTGGGCTCAGAGCTCCTGGCAGAGGGCGGCTCCAACCATGGTTAATATTAACAACGTATCTAGTCATGACTGTGTTATTCTTTAATCACTCTGTCTCATGTGCCTCTCTTCTTAGGTCAGGGAAAGGAGGCCACTAGCCAGGGTGGGGAGAAAAATCTCAGCGGGTGAATGCACCCTCACCCCCAACCTGGGTCCCCATTTCAAAGGAATGCAATGCTGTAGCACATAAAGCACCCAGCACATGGCACGTGCTCAGGAACTGGGACCTGCCAATGGGCACCCCCTGTTAGGTCCTTCCACAGCCAGGATCTCAGGGCATTCCCTCAGCAGCCCTAGGAGGCAGCTGCTGGCCTGTGTCCTATTTCGCTGATGGGCAAACTGAGGTTCAGAACAAGGAAATAATTTAGTGGCTGAGCTGGGGTTCCTTCTCATCAAGATGCTGGTGATAAGAAATAAGGATCCATAGCTGGGCATGGTGGTGCACACATGTAGTCCCAGCTACTTCGGAGATTGAGGTGGGAGGACTGCTTGAGCTCAGGAATTTGAGGCTGCAATGAGCTATGATCGTACCACTGCACTCCAGCCTGGGCAACACGGCAAGACCCGGCTGGAAGGAAGGAAGGAAGGAAAGAAGGAGGGAAACAGAAAGAGGATCCAGATGTAGCTGCATAGTGAATAACTTTGGAAATGTCTATGATATGTTAGGTGAATAGAGAAGCTATCAAAGGGCTGATAACCCAGTGTGCATGTGAGCGCCTGAGAGGCATGTGATTTCACCTTTCCGAGTCTCAGTTTCTTCCCTGTAACATGGAGAAACTGATCACTCTGATTTCACACAGCCATGCAAGAATCGATCCAAAGGCTGTAGATTTTCTTAAACAGCTTTATTGAGGTATAATTTACATGCCATACCATTCACCCATTTTAAAGGCACAATTCAATGATCTTTGGTATATTCACAGAGTGGTGCAACCATCATCACTATCTAATTTTAGGATATTTCCGTCACCCTAAAAAGAAATCTTGTGCTGATGTAGATTTTCAAGTCCCTGGCAGAGTCCCTGGCTGACAGTCAGCAATTCCTCAGTGTTTAGCCATGATGATGATGATGAATGATAAAATGTTGACAGTGGCTCCCATCAGATGTTGGGATGACTATTGGTTTTTATTTTTTAAATATTTCACGTATTTTCTGGATCTTTTTGTTTGTTTGTTTGTTTGAGATAGAGTCTCACTCTGTCATCCAGGCTGGAGTACAGCGGCAGGATCTCGGCTCACTGCAACCTCCACCTCCCGGGTTCAAGCGATTCTCCTGCCTCAGTCTCCCGAGTAGCTGGGACTACAGCCACACGCCACCACACCCTGCTAATTTTTGTATCTTTAGTAGAGATGGGGTTTCACCATGTTGGCCAGGCTGGTCTCAAACTCCTGACCTCAGGCGATCCGCCCACCTCGGCCTCCCAAAGTGTTGGGATTACAGGAGTGAGCCACCGCACCTTGTCATTTTCTGAATCTTTTAAAATGGAGAACACATGATTTTAAAAATTAGAGGCAAAAGAGATCTATTTCCCTTTTGAAAATACAAAGTCATCAACCCTTGGATTGATGGAAGGGAGGGAGGGAAGGTGGGAAAGAAAGTAGGAAGGATGAGAAGATAAGAAATAAGGGAAGGTAATAGGCTCTGCTTAATAGGGAGAAAGATTGCTGTGGAGAGAGCACCTACCCGGACTCAGGAGCCCTACCTTGTCACCAACTTGCACCATGATCTTGGGCAAGACTCTTCCCTTTTGTGCCTCAGTTTCTACCCTACACAATGAAGCCGATGGTAGAGCTCATCTTCCATTCCCTTTTTTGGTCAGTGCGGGTGTCCTGAGAGTCTGCTACATGCCAGACCCAGGGCTGGGTGCTGGGATATTGTGACGAACAAGTCTAGCCTAGTCCCTGCTCCTGGGGCCATCAGAACATCAAGGAAAGCCAAGGCCAGAACTGCCCTGCAGTGTTCAGACCTCAGCTTGAAATTCATGAGCTGTGACGGGGCTGCCTAGGGTCCCCTGGGGCAGCAGGAACAGAGAGCGACTTGTTGCCTGGGGGTAGCCTCACCTCCTCCCAACTGTATTTCTTGGCCTACCCACTCCCTTGCAGGCACCCCAGCTCCCTGCTTCAGAGCACGCCCCTGCCCACCCCCCTTGCCTTCCACCTCCAGGGTCAAGATCTGGCTGGAAATATCCTGCCCTCACCCCCACGCTCACTGCCATCCTCCAGGAAACCCACCGTCCAACTCTCTCCCCGCTGCCTCTTCTGGTGGCGAGGCTGTGGGAGTCCAGCCTGTGGTCTCAGCATGCCCAGCAAGCTATCGTTATTTATAATCATAGTGGCCACGATTGGTTCAGCCATCAGTTGGTATAAGCCTCACAGCAACCCATTTTACTGATGTGGAAACTGAGGCTCAGAGAGGTATGGTCATTTGTGCACAGCCACACAGCTCCTACATGACAGCTCAGACATTCAATGTGGGGTCCATCTGACATCAGAGCCCAAAAAAGAGGAGGCATAGAAGAATGACCAGCACTGGGTGCACGCCCAGTTAAGCACGTTACTTCCTGGGGTCATTTGCATTCAGCAGGGCCTGGGAACCAGGATCCCAGAGCTCTGGTCCCAAGTCTCAGGTCCTAGAGTAGGGGTAGGGGTAGGGGTCACGTCAGCCCTTGGGTTCAGTTTCTCCAGACCCCTCTCACGGTGACAACTCCAGTTCAGACAGGGAGTGTGGCATTTGGGGTTCCTGAGAGGTGTTTGTTTCGTCCCCTCATGTTTCACGTTTGAAGGTGCCTCTGCAGATGGCCAGGCACAGCCTCCCTGGGAACCCACCATCTGCTCCAAATGAGTGGGGAGAACTGGCATGCCAGCAGCCGCCCCTCCCACGCTGGGCACAGCACGCGGCCTCCGAGGCTGGTGGGCCTGATACTTTTCTCTGGGCACCTGTTCTGTCCTCCCTTAGCCTAACCAGGAGCTGGAGGCTGGATCTAGTCTGGATCCCCACTGGGGAGAAGGAGGGCCACCTAGGGGACCCTTAAACAGAGGGCTAAAGTGGGACAGTGTGTCCAGGTGAAAGGGAAGAGCTAGGGAGCTGCTGAGTCATGCACATTCCTTCCGGTGTTGCCTGCACGCCTACTACGTGCGGGGCCTGTGCCAGGCAGGAACCCGGAAGTGAGTGAGGAGCTCATTGTCCGGACCTGGGGACCTGCTGGTCCTCCCCACTGTCAGTCCAGACGTGAGACTGGGAAGCAGACCTCTCGGGTCCTGGCACCAGGCACCAGGCCAAGGAAAGGCCAATGTAGGATTCGATGAAGGAGCCAGCCTGGCACTGGCTCCTCAGCATGGGGCAGATGGTCCTTAAACTTAACACGGAGTGTGGAAACCACCTGAGGATCCATTTAAAACCCAGATTCTGCCTCCCCGTGAAGCCCTCTTGAGATTCTAGCCCAGCATGCCTGAGGAGCATGTGTCTGGACAAACTACCCAAGGCATTCTGATGCAGGCCGCGTGAGGGCCTCACTTTGAGAACCTGGGCCATGACAGAGATGGGCCACCTCCCCATCTGGGCACCAGGAGATCTTGGCTCTGGGAGGGGTTGACCCCCAGACATGGCCCTGCCTCTAGTCTCTGCTTCCCAGAAGCTACTTGCCCTTTAAGTAGCCCTGGGGAGGCAGCAGGCAGCTGGCCCAGACCCTGACCACCCAGCATTCTTGCCAGCTGGGCCCTGGGCTCCCCACACCCGCTATGTGGCACCTTGGAGACCTCCACCCCTCAGGCTCACCAGGGCTGCGTGGGCCCGTCTGCTCAAGGAGAGGCCTCTCAGGGAAGAACTCCAGGGAAAGTCCATGTCTCTGTGTGGGGGACTCTTTGAGGGGAGTCCCATCCTTTCCAGCCCCTCCTGCAGTTTCCATGGCAACTACTGTTGCCATGGTGTTGCTGGTGAGGAGCTGGTGGAGAAGAGGGTGGACCCCCGGCCCCCACACCCACCCCAGCTTCTATGAGAACAGCTGTTCTATCTCCACAGCCCTGGGGAACTCCCAAAACTGGAAGTCACGCCCCCAAAGGAGTCTTTGAGTAAAGGATGGGAGCGATTGAGACCGGAAGTCCTCCCACCCCCCAGCAAACCCCCTCCCTCTGTGCCGCCTGGCACACCTCTGTTCTAGCGCATACCACGCTGCATTGCATTATCTGTTTACTTGTCTGTCTCTCCCACCACACTGTGAGTTCCTCAGGGTGGGAACTGTCTGACTCATCATCTCCCATCCCCAGGGCCCGGCACAGACTGAATTTAATTGAATTACATAAAAAGCCAAGTCTGGCTTCTTGGGTTTGAGACAGCACCATTGAATGAGGAAGTTTCCAGGCTGAGGGTCCAACAGACACTCAGCTTTGAATCCCCGCTCTGCTGTGTGACCTTGGGTGAGTCACTTCACCTCTCTGAGCCTCAGCTGCTTCCTCTGTAAAATGATAATCTCTATATCAGAGCACAGATTCGAGGACTTGGGGATTCAATCAGAATTTATTGAGTGCCCCTTGTGTGCTAAGCCCTGTCCTGGGCACTGGGATACAGTGGCAGACAGAAAGAGGCTGCCCTGCTCACTGTCTGGCAAGAATGAAAAGCATTTGCCTGGTGCGCAGAAATGATGAATATACACAGGGCTTACCATCCTTCTCCTTCTCCAGTATAATTCCTGACTCCTCCCCAGCAGCGTCCACTTCCCCAGAAGTGAGGCAGTGGAGAGGCTTCAAGAGGGGGCTTTGAACCTAGGAGCTCTGGGTCTAGTCTGTTGTACCTAAGACCCTTAGCTCCTGACCCTGGGGTGCAAGAAGACTTGTGAGTCTGGGTCAGGCTCTGGGCTGGGAGCAAGAGACCTGGGTTCCACCTCTGGCTCTGTAGAGCTTGAATGTATCTTTTTCCCTCCCTGGGCCTCTCCGTGAATAAGGCGCTAGCTGTGTCTCAATGGTCCCTCGGGCTTCGACCTGTTCCCCCCTTTCCTGGGCCCTGGAGATCCCATGACTGGCAATTCTGACATCCTGATTCCTGGAGAGGCCTTCACCCTTGTGCTTGTGCCAGCTGGAGGGTGGCGCAGAGGGAGGTGGATGAAAAGAGCTGACTGGACAGAGAACCGGCACCCACAAGAGTCAGCCAAAAGGACAGCTGAGGTTGACATTGGCACGAGCAGATGTCTAAGCTATAGACTGTCAGGTCTGGGGACGGGGGATGACTTTGGGACCTCTCAGTCCAGTCCTTCAAAGGCGGCTCAGTTCACGGGGGGCTGAAGGGCAGGGGAGTGTCACTGCAGAGTCAAATATATCCGAGACCAGGGTCTGCTCTGCCAGATACTGGCTGTGCAACCTGAATGTCTCTAAGGTGCAGCTCCCTCATCTGCAAAATGGGGGTAATAACAGCACCTGCCTCATGGGGCTACAGTATGGAGCCCCACTAAGCGCCTGGCATGCAGTAGGCACTAAGAAGCATGAGTTTTTTTGTTTTTTTGTGGGTTTTTTTGAGGTGGAGTTTTGCTCTTGTTGCCTAGGCTGGAGTGCAATGGCGCCATCTTGGCTCACCGTAACCTCCGCCTCCCGGGTTCAAACAATTCTCCTGCCTCAGCCTCCCAAATAGCTGAGATTACAGGTGCCTGACACCCCGCCAGCTAATTTTTTTGTATTTTTAGTAGAGACAGGGTTTCACAATGTTGGCCAGGCTGGTCTCAAACTCCTGACCTCAGGTGATCCGCCCGCCTCAGCCTCCCAAAGTGCTGGGATTACAGGCGTGAGCCACTGCACCCGGCCCATGAGTCCTTTTCCTTGCCGCCTCCTTCCCCACTCTTCTTCAACCCTAGCCATATGGAGCCTGGAGAAGGGGAAGTGAGATGCTGCCCTGCCCCACAGCGGAAGGGAGGGGAGAAGTTACAGCTCTGTTTCCTGGGATCCACTCTGTGGGCATTGGACACATAGGCATGTGGGAGACCCCATGCCTCAGTTTTCTGGGGCTGAATGGCCGTGGCTGAGTTGGGGCAGGGACTTCCTATTGGTTCAAAACCAACACAGGACGTATCTAGGAGTTGATCCAGTCTCTTGGCAGCTCAGATGCATAAATTCTGTGACCCAGGCGACTTGAGGAAAAGTATTTTCCACCTTTCTGGGCTGCCATTTGCTGCTCTTAGTTACCTGAAGCCCCTGGGCTAAGGAGCGGTGGAGCCAGCACTTTGGAGGGAACTTTGGCTTTCCCAGGGGCCGGACAGGTACCCCTGGGACAGAGGGCGCCCCCTCATATCTTGACCCTCCTTTGACCTCCAACTCATTGCAGGGACTTCCTGCCTCGAGGATCTGGCATTGTCACCCGACGTCCCCTGGTCTTGCAGCTGGTCAATGCAACCACAGGTACGTGCCCTCCTTCACCAGCAGCCAGGCCTGCCCACTCCAGCCTCTCCCCCGTCCCCAAGCTGAGGGCCAGCCTGGCCACGAATTTGCTTGCTGTGTGACTGTGGGCCTCGTTCCCCTTAGGGATAGCGGGGATCAAAATACATAATGGAGACGTGGGTGGTGGTTCTGCTTGGGTGTGTCTAGAGGGCTCTATTACCGGTGGGAGATGAAAACCCCCAGGTGGGGTTCCAGACCTTGATGCCTACTGCCCTTCCCCTGCCCGCTTCTGGAGCAGAATATGCCGAGTTCCTGCACTGCAAGGGAAAGAAATTCACCGACTTCGAGGAGGTGCGCCTTGAGATCGAGGCCGAGACCGACAGGGTCACCGGCACCAACAAGGGCATCTCGCCGGTGCCTATCAACCTCCGCGTCTACTCGCCGCACGGTGAGGACCCTGGCCCCGCCCTAACCTCTAAGAATCATTTTCTTGGCGACGCACCTCTGCGTGCCTCGCTCCTCCTGCAGACTCCGCCCCTAGAGCGACCCCGCTTCTGCATCATCCTATTCCAAGCTCCACCCAGCCGTGATTCCGCCCACTTCCGGCCACGCCTCCAACAGGCTGCCACTTTCGCCCTGAGATTTCCTAGTCCCACCCACCTGCCTCCCTGCTCCCAAGCAGCTTCTCTAACCCCGCCCTATTCTTTAACCTCGCCCGCGGCCACGCCCCTCGCCTTGAGCCCGCCCTCTCGCCGCCCTGTCCAGTGCTGAACCTGACCCTGGTGGACCTGCCCGGAATGACCAAGGTCCCGGTGGGGGACCAACCTCCCGACATCGAGTTCCAGATCCGAGACATGCTTATGCAGTTTGTCACCAAGGAGAACTGCCTCATCCTGGCCGTGTCCCCCGCCAACTCTGACCTGGCCAATTCTGACGCCCTCAAGGTCGCCAAGGAGGTGGACCCCCAGGGTAGGTTCCCACCCGGTGGCCAATGCACAAAACATCAGGCTTGCAGGCTGTCTATTCTTAGTGTAAAGGGGAGCCTCTGAACGGTCTAAGAATAGCGGTGGGATCAGATTTGTACCTTTAAAAATTACTTTGGGGGTCAGGCATGGTAGCTCATGCCTGTAATCCCAGCACTTTGGGAGGCCAAGCCGGGAGGATTGCTTGAGCCCAGGAGTTCGAGACAAGGCTGGGCAACCTAGTGAGACCCCATTTCTACAAAAAATTTAAAAATTAGCCGGGCACCGTGGTGCACGCTTGTGGTCCCAGCTACTCGTGAGGCTGAGGCCGGAGAATCACTTGAGCCCAGGAGGTTGAGGCTGCAGTGAGCCCTACTCGCACCACTGCAGTCCAGCATGGGCAAGAGTGAGACCCTGTCTCAAAAAAGAAAAAAAGGCCGGGTGCAGTGGCTCACGCCTGTAATCCCAGCACTTTGGGAGGCCAACTTGGGAGGATCGCTTGAAGCCAGGAGTTGGAAAGCAGCCTGGCAACAAAGCGAGATCCCATCTCTAACAAATAAAAAAACAAGAAGAATAAATAAAAATCATTTTGGCTACTCTGTGGAAAATGAATAAGGGGAAAAGAGAGGAGGCAGTGAGTGGGCAGGGGGCCAAGGAGAACAGGGGGATGGGAGTGGGAGTGCATGGATTTGTGTGTGAGAGCGGGTGCAGCTGTAGACGGCCCTCCTGCTGGTGCACCCAGGCCAGCGCACCATCGGGGTCATCACCAAGCTGGACCTGATGGACGAGGGCACAGATGCCCGTGACGTGCTGGAGAACAAGCTGCTCCCCCTGCGCAGAGGTAAGCAGGCCATGCCCCTCAACCACTCCCCAGCCCTTCCCCACCCTTCTCCTCCCCTTGAGGCTGGTTGCCCTGACCTTGATACTGTTCACAGGCTACATTGGGGTGGTGAACCGGAGCCAGAAGGACATTGATGGCAAGAAGGACATTACCGCCGCCTTGGCTGCTGAACGAAAGTTCTTCCTCTCCCATCCATCTTATCGCCACCTGGCTGACCGTATGGGCACGCCCTACCTGCAGAAGGTCCTCAATCAGGTAGGCAACCAAGCCAGGATGGGGCCTGGGGAAACAAGCATGAAAACAGGATAATTTAAGTGTGTTCTGAGAGTGAACAGCAGAGGTTAGCCTCTCCGTAGTGCAGATAGACAAACTAAGCCTCAGAAAAGCAAAGCAACTTGCCCACAGCCCCACAGCCAGGTAGCAGCAAAGCTTCACTGACCTTTCCCTGTCTGGGACCTGCCAGGGAAGCCCTGGAAGTCCCCAACACAGAGAAGGCCAAGACCTATGTGGAGGGTGTCATGGGGAAGAGCTTGGGTTTGGGGGCCAGGATTCAAGTATACTCGGCTGAAGACCTTGACAGGGAATCCCAGGAGCTTCCCCAGGACTTTTCTCCATCTGGAATGGGGCATCCAGAACTGAAGCGTGTGTGTGTGTGTGTGTGTGTGTGTGTGTGTGTGTGTGTCTGTCTGTCTGTCTGTCTGACTGTCTGTCTGTGTAGGCAAGACCTGGTTTCCAATCCCAGTTTTGTCACTCCCCCTCTGAGACACTCTCTCTGGCTCTCTGAGCCTCTATTTCTTTTTTATTTGTTTTCTTTCTTTCTTTCTTTTCTTTCTTTCTTTCCTTTCTTTCCTTTCTTCTTTCTTTCTTTCTCTTTCTTTCTTTCTTTCCCTTCCTTCCTTCCTTCCTTCCTTTCTTTCTTTCTCTCTTAGATGGAGTTTTGCTCTTGTCACCCAGGCTGGAGTGCAATGGTGCGATCTCAGCTCACTGCAACCTCTGCCTCCTGGATTCAAGGGATTCTCCTACCTCAGCCTCCCAGGTAGCTGGGATTACAGGCACACACCACCACGCCTGGCTAATTTTTGTATTTTTAGTAGAGACGGGGTTTCACCATGTTAGCCAGGCTGGTCTCGTACTCCTGACCTCAGGTGATCTGCCCGCCTTGGCCTCCCAAAGTGCTGGGATAACAGGCATGAGCCATAATCGTGCCTGGCCTCTGAGCCTCTATTTCTGCATCTGTAAAATGGAGACAATGGTGATCAGACCTGTTTCATAGGATTGTTGTAAATGTTTAGGGAGATACTGTGTGGGGGCACCTAGTGAGAATGAGTGCTAGAACTTGAGAATGACCTTAAAGGAGGCTTTAAACCCAGAGGGTCCAAGGGGCAGCCCTCTGGCCACCCCTGCCTCAGACGCACGTCTAAAAATATTAAATTGGGATGGTATGGTGGTTCATGCCTGTAATCCCACCACTTTGGGAGGCTGAGGCGGGTGGATCACTTGAGGCCAAAAGTTCGACACCAGCCTGGCCAACAAGGCGAAAACCTGTCTCTACTAAAAATACAAAAAATTAGCTGGGCATGGTGGTGCACGCCTGTAGTCCCAGTTACTCGGGAGGCTGAGGCAGGAGAATTGCTTGAACCTGGGAGGCAGAGATCGCAGGTTGCAGTGAGCTGAGATCACACCATTGCACTCCAGCCTGGGTGACGAGTGAAACTCCGTCTCAAAAAAAATAATAATAAATAAAAATAAAAATATTAAATTGGCCAAAAATCAGGAAATTCCAAATACAAATCCAGATTTCTGGCTTTATTGAAAATTATGCACTCATTAATTCAACTAATACATCTCTGCAAGCTCCTTCTATGAACCAGTTTTCTTGCTAGTGGCCTGGGCAGCAGTGGCAGGGCTGCCCTCCATAGCTCTCCACCTCACCACGTTCACACAGTCCCCTGGCATCCAAGTCCCTTCCTGGCCCTGTGACCATCTGTCCTCAACCCTTTCCTCACCCTTACCCCCAGCAACTGACGAACCACATCCGGGACACACTGCCGGGGCTGCGGAACAAGCTGCAGAGCCAGCTGCTGTCCATTGAGAAGGAGGTGGAGGAATACAAGAACTTCCGCCCTGATGACCCAGCTCGCAAGACCAAGGCCCTGCTGCAGTGAGGCTCCCCCAGCTCCTGCTCCTATCACTGAATCCCCGCCCCCAGCCTCTCAGCGTGGGGCTCTCCCAGGGTTCCCTTTGCTGGGCTGCTCCTGCCCCCTCAGGCCACACCACTCTCCCCCCAGGATGGTCCAGCAGTTCGCAGTAGACTTTGAGAAGCGCATTGAGGGCTCAGGAGATCAGATCGACACCTACGAACTGTCGGGGGGAGCCCGCATTAACCGAATCTTCCACGAGCGCTTCCCTTTCGAGCTGGTCAAGGTAGGTCAGGCAGCCCTGGGGACAGGATGGCTCAGGACTCCCCCCACCCTCACTCAGGACTCTCTCTGCGTGTGTTTTTGCTGACCCCAACCCCACAGGCCCTGATGCCCAGCCCTAGGTGTGGGGTGGGCCCTGTCTTGACCTCCCAGGTAGTAGGACAGGCCCTGACCAGGCTTTTCTCTGCTTTTCTACACAGATGGAGTTTGATGAGAAGGAACTCCGAAGGGAGATCAGCTATGCTATCAAGAATATCCATGGCATTAGGCACGTATTAGGGCCTGGGAGGGTGGCTGAACCCCAGAAGTAGGGGGTCTGGGACAGAGGCGCAGGGAGTGATGAAGTGGACCTCCCTCAGGAAGGACTGAAAGCTCTGTTCCCCAGTCCTCTCGACCCCAACTTTCTGGCTCCCTGCATGACAGGCTCCAGCTTGGGGAGGTGGACCCGGGCCACCCCGCCTACTGCAACTTGCTGGGCCAACTGGGCACAGCCCAGGGCGCAGGTGGCCGGGGAAACACCCTCTGGGGCTGGGCCCATCCCCAGGGTGAGATAGCTCCCCCAGTGCCACCCAGGTAACCGGACAAAGATGTCCAAACCACTACGAGGGCCTGGGGTGGAGCATCTAAGTATGAGGCTGTGTCCTTTTATGACGGCCGGGGACTTTGCAATCCTCCAGACCCTCCTGTATTCACAGTAGCCCAGAGTCAGTCCCATTCCACCCCACCGCCCTCCTTCTAGGCAACCCGTGGAGTAGGAAACAGGATTGGGAGGTGGAATCTGTTCCTTAAAAGCTTAGATCCCCTTCAGGG
The DNA here is from genome assembly GCF_028858775.2 of Pan troglodytes. Lineage (NCBI taxonomy): Eukaryota > Metazoa > Chordata > Mammalia > Primates > Hominidae > Pan > Pan troglodytes. The sequence goes on along the minus strand of NC_072409.2, from coordinate 10,229,871 downwards.
ACCCGGATCTATGCTGTGTTCATCCAACAAATCCACTGGGCAGGAAAATTTAAAGCACCTACCCTATGCCAAGCAGTGAACAAGACCCAGTGTCCCCTGCTCTCATGCAGGTTCATTTCCAAGATTTGGCATGGAATTTACTTCCTGATAACTGCACTGGCCAATTCACAGAAAAAAGATCTCTTTCCTAGTCTTAAAACAAAACACTCTATTCCTGGAAAGGCTCTTATGGAGAACCACGTTTGGCAATTTTCAAGCCATTTCTGGCCATAGAATCTTCTATATGCACAGACCCTTACGAGGAAGCAGGACTTACATATCAGATACTCAACCACCTTGTCTTGCCCCAAAGAGCCTCATTAGGGCCGGGCGCGGTGGCTCACGCCTGTAATCCCAGCACTTTGGGAGGCCGAGGCAGGCGGATCATGAGGTCAGGAGATTGAGACCATCCTGGCTAACACGGTGAAACCCTGTCTCTACTAAAAATACGAAAAAATTAGCCGGGCGTGGTGGCAGGCGCCTGTAGTCCCAGCTACTTGGGAGGCTGAGGCAGGAGAATGGCGTGAACCCAGGAGGCGGAGGTTGCAGTGAGCCAAGATTGCGCCACTGCACTCCAGCCTGGGCGACAGAGCAAGACTCCGTCTCAAAAAAAATAACAACAACAACAAAAAACCCTTCATTAGAACCCCTCCCTCCCATTTTACAACTGGGGACACTGAGGCCCAGAGAGGGGTAGTGGAAGGGCCCCTCAGGCAGAGTTCATGGGCTTGGGGAGGAGCCTCGGCCTGGCCCTCCTGGCCGGCACTGGCCTGTGACACTCTGCCCTTCTCCCGCTCCGGGCGTTCAGAACGGGGCTGTTTACCCCAGACATGGCCTTTGAGACCATTGTGAAAAAGCAGGTGAAGAAGATCCGAGAACCGTGTCTCAAGTGTGTGGACATGGTTATCTCGGAGCTAATCAGCACCGTTAGACAGTGCACCAAGAAGGTAACCCGGAGGCCCGGGCCAGCCCCCACCGCCTCTGCCCCGCCCTGCACTGCTGCCAGGCGCTCCTTCCCCATGTCCCCCCCTGCCTCCTCGGTAGCATGTACAGACCTCAGCGGGGTGGGGAGGCAGGCCACCACTGAATAGGAGACAATGTGCCTCTGAGAGGGCCTCACCCACCCCTGGCCCCCAGGTCTGGGGACCCAGGGATTGGACATGGGTGAGACGGGGATGATGGCTGGCTGTTTACCCCAAGAGCCCACCAAGAGCTCCCCCAGCTCAGAGAATAGGGCTTGAGGGGACCCTGAGCCCCCTCCCTGTCCTCAGAGGTGTCATCTTTGGGAGCTCCAGGGAGGGGTCTGGGGAAACCTTAGCCTTGGAGACAGGTGAAATGCAGGGCCTTCTCGGGCACTGCTCGGTGGGCCTGGGTGGCCAGTGGGGGTGCAGAGGACCCAGGACTAGCAGGTGCCCTGGCTCCCCGCTGTCCTTCATCCTCCCCATACTCATCTCCCCCTCACTCAGGACCCTCACACAGGATGCTCACATAAGACCCTCACGCAGGGCCTCTCCCTCCCTTCCATCCACATCTGGCTTTCCAGGGATAGAGCCCTTCTCCCATCTGCCCCACCATCCAAGCCTCACAGAAGCACGCAGGGAGGCAGGACAGGGAGGACGGTGCCCATTTCACAGCACAAACACTGAAGCTCCAGGAGATCAAGTGGCTTGCCCAAGTCACAGTAGTCAGGAAGTGGCAGAGCTGTTACTTGAAGCCACGGCTCTGGACTCCAAGTCCAGTGCTCCTCGATTCCACCCTCCAGCCTCCCTTCCTTTCCTCTCCCCACTGCTGTCCCGGCCCCTCTCTATCACCACCTCTACTCTTTCTGTCTTTCCTCTTCTCTTTCTGTCTTTTGGTTCCACCAAACCCCTGTGGAGGAGAGGCAAGGAATGCCCCTTGAAGAGAAAGGGAGGGGCGGGACTAGAGCAGGGAGCTGGAGAGTGGAGGTCAGGCTGCTATACTGCAACCCTAGGAGGCAGCCTCTGCGCCACGGTTTATGGGAATGGACCCCCCTGGAGTTGTGCAGTGCATGGCCTGGGCAGCTGGATGCGGCAACCCTAGAGATAGGGAATGGTACTGAGGTTTGGAGTCAGGATGAAGCAAATTCTGGGACACTGGGAAACGTAGAATTGAACAGGATGGGTGGATGAGGTCCTGGCCTTGTCCTGGCCTGGGTCAGCTCCTTAGGAGAACCCAAGGCTGTGGACAAAGACGGCACTGGGAGAGAGCAGGCAGCCTCAGTGAGGCCGAGGAGCAGGGGAGCATCCCTGGGAAGAGGATCTGAACTCAATAGGGGTCTTGTACGGAGCAGGGGCTTGGTCCCTCGTACCTCTGGCCATACCTATGGAGCCCAGGGGATGCTTGGCAGCACCTGGGAGGTGCCAACCCCGGGTGGCAAGGGAGGGCCGGTCCCACGCTCACATTGTCTTCTGTTCTCTCTCTCTCTTTATCTGTGTCGATGTCTCTCTCTCTTCCCCCGTGCCCGTGCCATCCTCTCCACCCCTGGATTCCTGTCTCTGCTTGGCTTTCACCCACTTCTCCTCCCCACCCACGGCTGCTCCTCCTCCTGTCCCCACCTCCTCCCTGGGTGCAGGACGGGCCTCTTCACACCTGACCTCGCTTTTGAAGCCACAGTGAAAAAGCAGGTGCAGAAGCTCAAAGAGCCCAGTATCAAGTGTGTGGATATGGTAGTCAGTGAGCTCACAGCCACCATCAGAAAGTGTAGCGAAAAGGTATGACGGCCGCCTGGGCGGGGCTGGGCCTGGCCGTCCATTCCTTGTGGCCACAGCCTCCCGTGGGCAGAAGGATCTGCTGAGCCGGCCTCACGGCTACCCGCAGGGACCCAGCCCTAGTGTTTCCTGCCAGTTTCTAACCCTGGGTACTTGCACTCATGACCCCTCCAGGCCCCCATCCCAGAAGACTTGACTCCAACCCAAGCCTCCTTGGTGGCACCTATGCTAGTGATGAAGATGATGTTAAGGAGATGGCAGCTGTTTACTGAGCACCTACTATGTGCCAAGCACACGCTAAGTGCTTGCCCTTACTATCTGACTCAGTCCTCTCAACCACCCTAAGACGTGGGTAGTGTTGTTATTCCCATTTTGCAGATGGCAAAACAGAGTCTCAGAAAAGAGAAGCAGAGTGTGATTCAGTTTTAGGAAGGACAGAGGAAGGGGTCTGAGGTCAGGGCCTCCTGGGCAGGGGGAGCTGTCCTAGTTCCTCAAAACCAATTTGCCTGCAAGCATATTGGATTACTCACTTTACAGTAATCCGTGCGTGAGAGACAGGGGCGGTCTCTTTTGAGTTGTCTGTGACTTTTTAGATGCCTTTTTCCTATTTGTCTGCTTTTGGGCATTTTGAGGATTTTTAGCCAGGTTGTCTAAAGCAGTTCTTCCCAGGGGAGTGCGAGAGAATCAGTTGCCTGCAGGAGCTTCTCCAGCAGGCTAAATCAGAGGTGCCAGGGGTGAGCCTAGCCTCACCTATATCTGAAGGACTTCCCTATGCTGGTGGGTGGAGGCACATCCACCTTAGCATTGAGTTTCAAATAAGCATCAATCATCTCCATTCCTTTTTTTTTTTTTTTTTTGAGATGGAATCTTGCTCTGTCGCCCAGGCTGGAGTGCAGTGGCACCATCTTGGCTCACTGCAACCTCTGCCTCCTGGGTTCAAGTATTCTCCTGCCTCAGCCTCCCGGGTGGCTGGGATTACTAGCATGTACCACCACACCTGGCTAATTTTTGTATTTTTAGTAGAGATGGGGTTTTGCCACGTTGGCCAGGCTGGTCTTGAACCCCTGACTGGAGGTGATCCACCTGCCTCGGCCTCCCAAAGTGCTAGGATTACAAACATGAGCCACCGGGCATTCTTTTTTACTGAGCAGTGTGTTGTGTAATCCTTGTATGTTGCTACATAAAGATTGGTCTCATGCCTTTTTTTTTTTTTTTTTTGAGACAGTCTCACTCTGTTGCCTAGGCTGGAGTGCAGTGGCACGATCTCGGCTCACTGCAACCTCCACTTCCTGGGTTCAAGCGGTACTTCCACCTCAGCCTCCCAAGTGGCTGGGACTACAGGTGAGCACCACCATGCCTGGCTAATTTTTGTATTTTTAGTAGAGACGGGGTTTCACCATGTTAGCCAGGCTGGTCTTGAACTCCTGACCTCAGGTGATCTGCCCACCTTGGCCTCTCAAAGTGCTGGGATTACAGGTGTGAGCCACCACGCTCAGCCAGTCTCATGCTCTTTAACTATTGAGTTGTATTCCACTGTAGAAATGTGGCATGATTTATATGTTCAATGTCCTCTTGACGGACATTTAAGTTTCAATTTTTTTTTTTTGCCTTCACAAACGATGTTACAATGAACATCCTTATAGATGTATTTGTAGTATTTATCCCATTGTTTTTTCTTTCTTTTTTAGAGACAGGGTTTTGCTGTATCTCCCAGCATGGAGTGCAGTGGCACAATCATAGCTCACTGTAGGCTCCAACTGGGCTCAAGCGATCCTCCCGCCTCAGCCTCCCAAGTAGTGGGACTTCAAGCACTTACCACCACACCCCACCCAGCTAATATTTTTGTTTGTTTGTTTGTTTGTTTGTTTTTGGTTTTTTTTGAGACAGAGTTTCACGCTTGTTGCCCAGGCTGGAGTGCAGTGGTGCCATCTCGGCTCACTGCAACCTCCACCTCTCAGGTTCAAGCGATTCTCCTGCCTCAGCCTCCGGAGTAGCTGGGATTACAGGCTCCTCCCACCACACCCAGCTAATTTTTCATATTTTTAGTAGAGATGGGGTTTCATAATGTTGGCCAGGCTGGTCTTGAACTCCTGACCTCAAGAGATCCTCCCACCTCAGCCTCCCAAAGTGCTGGGATTACAGGCATGAGCCACCCCTCCTGGCCTAATAATTTTTTTGTTAAGACAGGATCTTACTATGTTGCCCAGGCTGCTCTTGAACTCCAGGCCTCAAGCAGTCCTCCTGCTTCAGCCTCCCAAAATGTTGGGATTATAGGCATGAGCCACCGTCTGGCAACAGTGGCTTCTTGATGGACATTTGGGTTGTTTCCAAATTTTACCATAATCACTGCTTTCCTTTTGGAATGAGAGTCAAAGTGTTTCATGGTTTTTAAATGTTTATATCTAGTAATCAATCTTCTAGGAATCTATCCTAAGGAAACAATTACAGAGAAAGAAAAGCAAAACTCTATCCACAGAGATATTCATTGTCAGGTTATTTAGAATATTGAAAAACTGGAAACTATCTGGCCAGGCACGGTGGCTCACGCCTGTAATCCCAGAACTTTGGAAGGCTGAGGTGGGTGGATCACAAGGTCAGGAGTTCAAGACCAGCCTGACCAATATGGTGAAACCCTGTCTCTACTAAAAATGCAAAAATTAGACGGGCATGGTGGCACGTGCCTGTAGTCCCAGCTACTCAGGAGGCTGAGGGAGGAGAATCGCTTGAACCTGGGAGGTGGAGGTTGCAGTGAACCAAGATCACACCACTGCACTCCAGCCTGGGCGACAGAGCCAGACTCCATCTCAAAAAAAAAAGAAAGAAAGAAAAAGAAAAAGAAAAACTGGAGACTATCTAAATATTCACCAATAGGAAAATGGTTAAGTAAACTGTGATAAATCTATTCAATAGAATATTATGCACCCATTAAAATGTTTATATAGGCTGGGCTCACACCTGTAATCCCAGAACTTTGGGAAGCTGAAGCGGGAGGATTGCTTGAGGCCAGAAGTTTAATACCAGCTTGGGCAACATAGCAAAACCCTGTCTCTACAAAATTTTTTTTTAATTAGCCAGGCGTGGCAGTGTGCACCTGCAGTCGTTGCTACTTGGGAGGCTGAGGCAGAAGGATGGCTTGAACCAAGGAGTTCAGTTGCACCACTGCACTCCTGGGTTATTTTAGAGACCCTGTCTCTAAAATAAATAAAAAAGAAGTTAGAGACCAGCCTGGGCAACATAGTAAGACCCTGTCTCTACAAAAAATAAAAAGATTAGCTGGGCATGATGGCACACGCCTGTAGTCCCAGCTACTTAGGTGGCTGACGTGGGAGGACTGCTTGAGCCTGGAAGGTCGAGGCTGCAGTGAGCTCTGATTGTGATCACACCACCATATTCCAGACTGGAAGACAGAGCAAAACCTTATCAGAAAAAAAAAAAGCTTGGCCAGGTGCAGCGGCTCATGCCTGTAATCCCAGTCCAGTACTTTGGGAGGCCGAGGCAGGTGGATCACCTGAGATCAGGAGTTTGAGACCAGTCTCGCCAAATAGTGAAACCCGTCTCTACTAAAAATAGAAAAATTAGCCGGGTGTGGTGGTGGGCACCTGTAATCTCAGCCACTCGGGAGGCTGAGGCAGGAGAATCACTTGAACCTGGAAGGCAGAGGTTGCAGTGAGCCAAGATCACGCCACTGCACTCCAGCCTGGGTGACAGAGCGAGACTCCATCTCAAAGGAAAAAAAAGGGAGGGTGGGTGGCCAGGCGTGGTGGCTCACACCTGTAATCCCAGCACTTTGGGAGGCTGAGGCGAGTGGATCACGAGGTCAGGAGTTCAAGACCAGCCTGGCCAACATGGTGAAACTCTGTCTCTACTAAAAACACAAAAATTAGCTGGGTGTGGTGGCGGGTGCTTGTAATCCCAGCTACTCGGGAGGCTGAAGCAGAGAATTGCTTGAACCCAGGAGGCGGAGGTTGCAGTTAGCCAAGATTGAGCCATTGCACTCCAGCCTGGGCGACAGATCGAGACTCCGTCTCAAAAAAAAAAAAGAAAATTAAAAATTAAAAAAAAAAGATGGGATTCACTTGTCCCTCCACAGCATATTGTTGGGAAAAAAAAAAAGCAGGTTTCAGAAAAGAATGTATGGTATTTTGGAGAAAAAATAATATATGTGAATGATAAAATCTCAAAGGCGTATTCACCATAGGAATCTTTTTATTTTCTCTTCACAAATTTTATTTATTTATTTATTTATTTATTTTTATTATTACTTTTTTTTTTTTTTTGAGATGGAGTTTCGCTCTTGTTGCCCAGGCTGGAGTGCAATGGCGCAATCTCGGCTCACTGCAACCTCCGCCATCCAGGTTCAAGCAATTCTGCCTCAGCCTCCCAAGTAACTGGGATTACAGGTGCCCGCCATCACACCCAGCTAATTTTTTGTATTTTTAGTAGAGACGAGGTTTTACCATGTTGGCCACGCTAGTCTCGAACTCCTGACCTCAGGTGATCCACCCGCCTTGGCCTCCCAAAGTGCTGGGATTACAAGCATGAGCCACCGTGCCCAGCCCACTTCATAAATTTTAGTCATGCTCTAATCTTTTACAGTGAGTCTGTGTGATTTCTTTTTCTTTTTTTTGAGACAAAGTCTTGCTCTGTTGCCCAGGCTGGAGTGCAGTGGCACAATCTCGGCTCACTGCAACCTCTGCCTCCTGGATTCAAACGATTCTTATGCCTCAGCCTCCTGAATAGCTGTGATTAAAGGCATGTGCCACCACGCCCAGCTAATTTTTGTATTTTTGGTAGAGATGGGATTTCACCATGTTAGCCAGGCTGGTCTCAAACTCCTGACCTCAAGTGATCTGCCTGCCTCGACCTCCCAAAGTGCTGGGATTACAGGCATGCGCCACCATGCCCTGCCATCTGTGTGATTTTTGTGAGCAGAAAAAACTGATCAACAAATATTTGGAAAGGAAAGCTTTGGTCTAAAAGGAGGAAACTGATACTTTTGCCTTTTTTTTTTTTTTTTTTTTTTTTTTTTTGGAGACAGAATTTTGCTCTTGTTGCCCAGGCTAGAGTGCAACGGCACGATCTCAGCTCACTGCAACCTCCACCTCCTGGGTTCAAGTGATTCTCCTGCCTCAGCCTCCGAGTAGCTGGGATTACAGGCACACGCCACCACGCCCGGCTACTTTTGTATTTTTAATAGAGACGGGGTTTCTCCATGTTCGTCAGGCTGGTCTCGAACTCCCAACCTCAGGTGATCTGCCCACCTCGGCCTCCCAATGTACGGGGATTACAGGTGCAAGCCACCGCAACCGGCCACTTTTGCCTTTTGATTGGTTTAGTGGATCATAATTATTTTTTTCCTTATAGGCAAAACTCACCTTTGCCTATCTTTGTATATATATATTTTTCCTCCCCTCGAGTTTTCTAAGGTTATCAAGTCACTCCTGCCAGAAGTTTAATGAGTGTTAATAAGTGAACTCTCATTACTGCCAGCCCTGCTGGGATTAGACTTGCCATCTCTGAGTGAAATCAAGAGTTTAATGTTGGGCATGGGGTGTGCTGCTCAGTTCTCTCAACAACTCTAGGAGGGAAGGTGTCATTACTACCCCATTTTCCACATGGAGAAATTGAGGCCCAGAGAGGTCTGGTCATTTTTCTAAGGAGAGTCAGCGGACAGCGGCTGGCTTTGAACCCAGGGCTGAATGGCTCCAGGGGCTGTGTCCCTGACTGCTAACCCGGTGGGCTCCAGGCTGATCTCCCCCTCAGCCAAGGGCTGAGAGGGGAAAGTTCCTTTTGAAAAGCTGGCGGAACATCCTGGAAATGTTCAGAGGCAGCCAGAATGGAAAAAGATGCTCAAAGGGAACAGAACTTCTCAAAGGGGTGGAGGCTGCCCTGCCATGGGTGACACGTGGAAAACTTGAGACATGTGACATCCAGGCGGTTAGTGGGAGAATTGGTCATGCTCTTTGGCAAATTGCTCCCTCCTCCTCCCTCCTTCTCCCTGCTCCTCCAAACTCTACCCTGGGAGGGAGCACTTGGGACCACCTCAGAGGAGGCCTGGTGGCTGTGACCCAGTCCCAAATGTCTGCCCAGACTTGGAGACTGCAAAGAGCGGGAGCCCTTCCTTGAGCCTCAGGAGCAGTGGGGTTCACAGGGCCCCTCTAGTCACCGTTTTTAAGCCCCTGGTCTCAGACTGCCCCTCCCCCAGGTCTCCTGAGCTTAGCCACATCATCCACGCCCTTGGCACAGCCACGGGATGATGGGTGTGATGCGGGCATCCCTCGTGTTGGCATCCTGGACCGATATCCAGGGCCCTGCTTTCTCCCCATCCTCCTGCCTCTCCCATGCCCCTCCTCAAAACTCCTTGGCCTCCATCCTGCCCTCAGAATCACCACCTGTGACTCAGGCACACCAATCCCTGGGCCTCTTCCTCCACTGGGAGACCCACCTGAAGGGCCTGACCCAGCCATGGGAAGAAGGACGAGGAGCGCTCCCAGCTTTGCCCCATCATGCTGCCTGGGCCCCAGGTGGCCACCGCGTGGAGAGGGTGGGCCCACAGGACTGGAGCCCCTGGGGGTGGGCTCCCACCATCAGAAATGCACTGAGTCTCCTCCCCGGAAGAGCTGATCATGGGCCAGAGGGCTGAGGACCCTGTGCCACTCACCCTGGCATCCATCCTTCATTCATTCCCTCATTCTCCAACACGCCCTCTTCCAGCACTGGCCATGGGCCTGGCCCTGCCCCAGCCCTGCTTCGGGGACAGTTGCCACCCAGTTGATTGGAGGAGGTGGAGTGGGAGAGGAGTGGAGAGAGGCCCCTAACTCAGCTCTCAAGCAGTCGGGGCAGGCTTTCTGGAGGAGCTGAAGTCCGGCAGAACCTTGTAGTCAAGTGAATCACCTGGGCTGTGCCCAGAGCCCGACTGAGCTGAGGGCACGATTCGCAGGCAGAGGGGGACGGGCTTGGAGCAACTTCCCCTTCAGCCTCCCTTCATAAGAACTGGGGGGAAAGAGGTGCTGCTGAGCTCCTACCCCAAAGGAGTGGGGTCGAGACAGTGTGGCTGGCCAGAGCCGGGCAGATGTGGCTGGGGATGGTGGTGCCGGGCAGGGGCATGCAAGGGAGACAGAGCTGAATGGATTCCACCAAGAGGGCCAGGGCCCAGCCAGGCCCCGCGGGGTACTGCTCATGCTGCTGGCCCCCGCCTTGCATGTCCCCCAGCCCTCGCATGCTTTTGCTTGTGTTTCCTGCATGTCGTCTGGTGTGACTGCTGGTTTTCCCCTGAACCCCCTCCCCAGCTCTGACAAGGAGCATTGCCTGTCCCAGCCTGACTCAGGAGGCCAACTGGCACCTTGGGCCCTGTCCTCCCCCGATTCCTCCTGGATAGGAGTCCAGAGGCTGTCCCCTGCCTGATTCCCCATCTAGCTGTCCCTCCACGCCTTTAGGAAGGCACGGGGTAGCCCTGAGTATGAGGGAACACCTTGGGAGCTAACGGTCCCCAGAGGCCTCAACCTAACCAGTCTGCGGGGCAGGCTCATTCCCATGGCCTTTCTCCCACGGGAACCACCCCTCTGCCCTGAAGTTGCCCAGGTAGGCCAGTGAAGAGGGCCCGGAACCAGGAAGACCCTTGAATCGCCATTTGGAACCCACACTTGGGGGAAAGGGGTGGCCGTGGCTTGGTGCCATCAGCGTCCTGGGACCCCAGGTCTCTCTTCCCCGCGTTGTGGGCATTCTGTGTGTGCCTCCCACCCTGCGCCGCGGATCCCTGGACTCGTGGGGTGTGGGTGCTCCCTGCCCGTGCCCTCTGTGTACGTGGCTTTCTGCCCTCCTGCCCTTCCCCAGCTCCAGCAGTACCCGCGGCTGCGGGAGGAGATGGAGCGCATCGTGACCACCCACATCCGGGAGCGCGAGGGCCGCACTAAGGAGCAGGTGAGCCCCGCAGCACCCGGCCTGGCCGCGCCTTCCTTCCACTCCTGGCCGCCTGCGCCTTCCACTCCTGGCCCTGGGGTTGCTTCCTTCTTGTTTTGTCTCTTCTGTCTCAGTCTTCCTCTGTCTCATACTGACTCTCTGCTTCTCTCTCTTTTTTATTGCAGTAAAATACACATAACGTACCACTTTAGCCATGTTTAAGCTCATAGTTCAGTGGCACTAAGTACATTTGCACTGTTGCACAGCAACATCCATCCACAGAACTGTTTTTTTGAGACAGAGTCTTGCTCTATCGTCCAGGCTGGAGTTCAGTGGTGTGATCTCTCAGCTCACTGCAACCTCCGCCTCTTGGGTTCAAGTGATTCTCTTGCCTCAGCCTCCCGAGTAGCTGGGAGGCTACTGGGAGGTGGCGTGAGCCACCATGCCCGGGTAATTTTTGTATTTTTAGTACAGACAGGGTTTCACCACGTTGGCCAGGCTGGTCTCAAACTCCTGACCTCAAGTGATCTGCCCACCTCAGCCTCCCAAAGTGCTGGGATTACAGGCGTGAGCCACCGCGCCCGGCCCACAGAACTCTTTTCATCTTGCAAAACGGAAACTCTCCCATTAAACACTAACATCCCATTCCCTGCTCCCCCAGCTCCCGGCAGCTGGCAGCCACCATTCAACTTTCTGTCTCTATGAATTTGTTGTTTGTTTGTTTGTTTGTTTGAAGACGGAGCCTCGCTGTTGCCCAGGCTGGAGTACAGTGGCATGAAATCGGTTCACTGCAACCTCCGCTTCCTGAGTTCAAGCGATTCTCCTGCCTCAGCTTCCCGAGTAGCTGGAATTACAGGCACGCACCACACACCCAGCTAATTTTTTATATTTTTGGTAGAGATGGGATTTCACCATGTTGAACAGGCTGTTCTCAAACTCCTGACCTCAAGTGATCCACCCGCCTCGGCCTCCCAAAGTACTGGGATTACAGGTGTGAGCCACCGTGCCTGGCCTGTCTCTATGAATTTGACTTTTCTAGGGACCTCACGTAAGTGGAGTCATACAGTATCTGTCACTTAGCATAATGTCTTCCAGGACCATCCGTATTGTAGCATGTGTCAAAAGCTGCTTCCTGGCTGGGCGTGGTGGCTCATGCCTGTAATCCAAGCACTTTGGGAGGCCGAGGTGGGCAGATCACGAGGTCAGGAGTTTAAGACCAGCCTGGCCAACATGGTGAAACCCCATCTCTACTAAAAATACAAAATTTAGCCGGACTTGGTGGTGGGCGCCTGTAATCCCAGCTATTCAGGAAGCTGAGGCAGGAGAACCACTTGAACCCGGGAGGCAGAGGTTGCAGTGAGCTGAGATCGTGCCATTGCACTCCAGCCTGGGCAACAGAGTGAGACTCCGTCTCAAAAAAAAAACAAGCTGCTTCCTTTTTAAGGCTTGAATAATATTCCATTGTATGGATGGACCACACTTTGTTTATTCATGTGGGTTTTTCCTACCTTTTGGCCATTGTGAATCACACTGCTTTGAAGATGAGTGTACAAATCCCTATCTGAGTCCCCACTTTCTACCCTTTTGAGTATATACCTAAAAGTGGAAATGCTGGGCCATAGGCTGGTTCTATGCTTATTTTTTTGGAGACAGAGTCCTGCTCTGTCGCCCCTGCTAGGCAGGAGTGCAGTAGCATGATCATGGTTCACTGAAGACTCGACCTCCCAGGCTCAAGCGATCCTCCGACTTTAGCCTCCCGAGTAGCTGGGGCTACAGGTACATGCCACTACGCCTGGCTAATTTTAAAATTTTTTGTAGAGACGGGGGTCTCACTATGGTGCCCAGGATGGTCTCAAACTTCTGGGCTCAAGCGATCTGCCTCAGCCTCCCAAAATGCTGAGATTACGAGCATAAGCCACCGTGCCCAGGCTGGTCAGGCTTTCTTCACTTTCTGGCAGTCTATCCTTGTGGTCCTCTCTTTGGGCCTCTCTTTGTCTATTTGCTGTTTCTCTGGGTCACATTATACCCCTCATAGCCACCCCCACCTTTTATGTCATCGTTCATCAAATATTCATTCATTTCTTCCTTCAATCACAAACATAGCCACTGAACGCTACCTCTGAGCTGCACGGAGCAGAGGTGAGCAGGGCCCATCGTGGCCCTCATGGAGCTCGGAGGCTAGTCCTCCTTCCTGATCCCTGTCTGCCATGCCCCTACATGTCTGTTGTAGCCCCCTCTGGCTCCCATTTCCCATTTCCTGTTTTCACACATCTCTCCATGATGCTGCCATCTCCATTCATTCATGTTTTTGTTGTTGATGTCATATTTTTAAATCCTTATTGATTGCTTTTTAATTACAAACATCATAAATACTCAATAAAACATTCACTCAGTATCGAAGTGGTTAAATTACAAGGAGATAGCCCTCCATTCACTCTTCCCCACCCCTAGTTCTTCCTGAAAAATAACCATTACTAACAGTTTGGGGCTTCACACAGTGGCTTATACCTGTAACCCCAGCACTTTGGGAGGCCTAGGTGGGGGAGGATTATATGAGCCCAGGAGTTTGAGACCAGCCAGGGCAACATGGCAAGACCCCGTCTCTACAAAAAATTTAAAAAACTAGCTAGGCGAGGCGGCATGCACCTGAATTCCTAGCTACATGGGAGGCTGAGGTGGGAGGGTCGCTTGAGCCCAGGAAGTGGAGGCTGCAGTGACCCATGATCATGCCACTGCATTCCAGCATGGGCAACACAGTGAGACTCTGCCTCAGTGATACCCCAAAAAGCAAAACAGTTTAGTGTGTCACCTTGCAGGCATTTTCTTATGCGTGTGCACTCACACACAAACACACACAATCCAGATTCCATCTTTATCCTAAACCACAAGCCTGCTGTGTGCCTTGCCTTTTTCCTCTGAAGATAATTGTAATATCTAACATCTGTTGAGTATCTCATCTCCTGTGTCTTCACCAGTTCTAAGAGGCAGAAACGCTACATTTGTGGACTTTGAGGCTAAGTGAGGACAGACCCCAAGCTCACAGGAAGCAGTGGGGCTTGGGTCTGAACCTGGCAGTCTTTGTCCCATCTGGAAAGTCATTCTCATAACTACTCAATTCCAAATATGTTCACATTTAATCGTTTGCAAGGGTCTTCCCAGGCCGGAACCTGGACATTATCCTTGTTCTTTTTTTTTTTTTTTTTTGAGACAGAGTCTCTCTCAGTTGCCCAGGCTGGAGTGCAGTGGCTCAATCTCGGCTCACTGCAATCTCTGCCTCCCAGGTTCAAGCCATTCTCCTGCCGCAACCTCCCAAGTAGCTGGGACCACAGGTGCATGCCACCATGCCCGGCTAATTTTTGTATTTTTGTAGAGACAGGGTTTCACCATGTTGGCCAGGCTGGTCTCGAACTTGTGAACTTGTGACCTCAAGCGATCTACCTGCCTCGGCCTCCCAAAGTGCTGGGATTATAGGCGTGAGCCACCCCGCCCGGCCTGTCCTTGTTCTTTTGAACAGCTGCAGGGTGCTTTCTTGTCTAGAGAGTATCATAATCTATTTCACCCTCAGATGGCCACTGGCTTGCTCCCAATTTTTCTCTATTACAAACTGTACTGCTTTGAATACTCTGGCTCATGTATCTTTGCTCACTTGATGAGTGTATCTGTGAGATACAATTCTGGAAGTGAATATGTGCATTGTTTGTTTGTTTGTTTTGAGACAGGGTCTCGCTGTGACGCCCAGGCTGGAGTGTAGTGGTGCCATTATGGCTCACTGCAACCTCTGCATCCCTGGGCTCAAGCGATCCTCCCACCTCAGCTTCCCAAGTAGCTGGGACCACAGGCGTACACCACCACACCTGGCTAATTTTTCTATTTTTTGTAGAGACAGGGTTTCTCCATGTTTCCCAGGTTGGTCTTGAATTCCTAGGTTCAAGCAATCCTCCTGCCTAGGCCTCCCAAAATGCTGGGATTACAGGCATGAGCCACCACACCCGGCCCTGTGCATTTTAATGTTGTTAAATATTACCAAATTGCCCTCAGAGAAGGTGATGCTGATTTACACTTCCATCAACAATATATGAGAGAGCTCATTTCCCAACACTTGTGTCATGCTGATCATTTAAAAAGCCTCTGTTTGTTTGTTTGTTTGTTTGTTTGTTTGTGACAGAGTTTCGCTCTTGTTGCCCAGGCTGGAGTGCAATGGCACAATCTCGGCTCACTGCAATCTCCGCCTCCTGAGTTCAAGTGATTCCCCTGCCTTAGCCTCCCAAGTAGCTGGGATTACAGGCATGTGCCACCATGCCCATCTAATTTTGTATTTTTAGTAGAGACGGGATTTCTCCATGTTGGTCAGGCTGGTCTCGAACTCCTGACCTCAGGTGATCCGCCCACTTCGGCCTCCCAAAGCACTGGGATTACAGGCATGAGCCACTGCGCCTGGCTAAAAGCCTCATTTTTAACCTATATTTCTTTATTAATGAGAGTAAGGATTTTTTACATATCCTTAGTGGATGTATGCATTTCTTCTATGAATTATTCATCATGTTCTTGACTATTTTGATTTGTGATTTTCTTTTTTTTTTTTTTTTTTCTTTTGAGGTGGAGTCTCACTCTGTCATCCAGGCTGGAGTGCAGTGGTGCCATCTCAGCTCACTGCAAGCTCCACCTCCTGGGCTCACACCATTCTCCTGCCTCAGCCTCCCAAGTAGCTGGGACTACAGGAGCCCGCCACCACGCCCGGCTAATTTTTTGTATTTTTAGTAGAGACGGGGTTTCACCGTGTTAGGCAGGATGGTCTCGATCTCCTGACCTTGTGATCCACCCACCTCAGCCTCCCAAAGTGCTGGGATTACAGGCGTGAGCCACCGCACCTGGCCAATTTGTGATTTTCTTTCTTTCTTTCATCCTCTCCTCTCCTCTCTTCTTTTCTCTCAGGGTTTTGCTCTGTCTTCTAGGCTGGAGTGCAGTGGTGCAATCTTGGCTCACTGCAGCCTCAACTTCCTGGGCTCAATCAATCCTCCCGCCTCAGCCCCCCAAGTAGCTGGGACTACAGGCACATGCCACCATGCCTAGCTAACATTTGTATTTTTTGGTAGAGACAGGTCTCCCTATGTTGCCCAGGCTGGTCTTGAACTCCTAGGCTCAAGCAATCCTCCCACTTCCACCTCCCAAAGTGCTGGGATTACAGGTGTGAGCCACCATGCTCAGCTTTTGTCTTTCACTGATGGTAGGGACTATATTTATTATGGATACTAACCTCCTATATGTGCTGCAAGTACTTTTCTCCCAGCTTGCCCTGCGTTTTAAAACTTTGTGGTGTCTTTTCCGCTTGCCCACCAACCTATGTATCCTTGAAGGTCATGCTTCTCATCGATATCGAGCTGGCTTACATGAACACCAACCATGAGGACTTCATAGGCTTTGCCAAGTGAGTGCTCCCCCAGGCAAAAAGTGAGTGCTCCCTGGGCAGAGAAGGTAACGTGTGTGTGTGTGTGTGTGTGTGCGTGTGCGTGTGTGTGTGTGTGTGTGTAGAGCCCAGGTCTGCTAGGTTAACCCTCTGGGTCCTGTGCCCACTAAGCAGTGGGCAGTAGAGCTGGGCCTCTTGAGAGAAGTTCTGAGACTCCTCCCCTCCCTCCCATTAGTGCTCAGCAGAGGAGCAACCAGATGAACAAGAAGAAGACTTCAGGGAACCAGGTGAGTGGGGCCCAGCACCCCAGCCCGAGGGATGGAGGGTGCCGGACGGACACCAGACTCTGAGAGCCCCCTCCCCTGAGGGGAAGGGTCCCACGGGGGCCAGGGACCTGTCAGCTGCCAGCCACAAGCCTCCCACTCTGCCTCAGTAACCCTCTCTCCTCTCTCCCCGATGCCTCTCGTGGTTGCTATGGTTACCTCTTTGCAGGATGAGATTCTGGTGAGTACCAGGACTGGGGCTCTCGGCTTGTGTAGTGAGGGGGTGGAGGGTCCATCGGCAGTGGGGATCTGCAACGGGTAGGAGGGCACCCTTTGGCTGAAGCTGCTTGTACACACCAGCCCCTGGCATTTCACACCTGCCCTCAGGCCAGAGGCAGGCCCAGCCGCATCCACCCGTCCATCTGTGTGCACGAGCCAAGCACCTACTTCAGGCAGAGCTAGACCGTGTGGGGCTGGGTGGGTGAGAAGGCTGGGCCTGGCACGGAGTAGGTGCTCCTTAAACATCTGTTGGATGGATGGATGCACGTGAGCAAGACACATTTTTAAGAAGCTGACAGCCATCGCCTCTGGACTTGAATGAAGAGACGAACGAGAAGTCAAGAGAAGTCAAGAAGTCACTGCTCACCTGGCGTCCTGCTCTCTGTCCTTAGATGTCTGCGGAAACATCCCTCGTCAGAAGCGCTTGCTCAGTTGTACACATGAGCCCGAGGGTCCTCAGCTTTTCTTTCCATAGGTTCCAGAGGCCGTAGTTTCTTTGTAAGACTCTAGGTGTTTATGTGATTATTGGCTTAATGTCTATTTCCTTCCCAGGCCCCATAAGGGGAGGGCTGAGTCTGTCCCGTTTATCATTAAATCCTCAGCTCAAGCCCCTAGCCTGGCACGCAGTAGGTGCTCAACAGAATGAAGGGAGGAATGAATGTAGTATCAGGACAATTCAATTCAGCCAACACTAGCTGGTGCCTACACGGTGCTGGCCCCTGGACAGGACGTGGAGACCTGGGCCTGCTGGTAGGGCCCAGCTAAGGCCCCTGAGAGCTCCATGCAGGGTGGGAGTTGGGAGAGCAGGAGGTCCCTGGTGCGGGGCTGCAGAGAGGGCTTAGGATGAGCAGAGAGGAGTTCAGGGCTGGGTGTGGCCAAGCGGGAGGACAAAGACTACAAGTTAGGGTGGGGAACAGGTGGCAAGATCTGCTGGTCACATCCTGGGACACAGTGGACTCAATTCCAAAGACAGTGACAAGACCCTGTGGGGATCCTCGCCTGATCAGGAAGGGGTGAGAGAGGCAGCTGGTGGTCTCCCCTCAGCTCACCTGCTGCTGGGCTGTGCAGCTTGGGTTCTCAGCGAGGTTCTCAGGGAACCAGAGAGGCATAAGGAGGGCTCCAGAAGCAAGCCTGGCCCCAGAGGGCTTTGCCGCCAGCCCCAGGCCTCCTTGGGTCTTCTCTGGATGCTCAGAGAAGAAGCTGGGGAGGTCAGCGTCCAGGAGGGAGCAGAAGCAGCTGCCTCATCCTCTCGGTCTGACCCATGGCCAGTACCTGGCCAGTGACCCTACCCCTGAAGTAGAATCCACAGGCCCTGGACTGTGGCCATGGCTCTGGACAGTCCTGGGGACAGCTGCTTCCTGCCATGAAAAGGGACCTTAGCTTGTTACTCTAGGCACTTTGTGGCTCAGCCCTTGCCCCTGGGGACCTGGAGCCAAAGACCCTTAGAACCATACTATCATAGCTTTTATTTATTCATACTACAAATATGTATTGATCACTTACTATCTGCCAGGCCCTCTGCAAGGTGCTGGGATGTACTAGTGACCAACAGTTCATGATTTAGCAGGGGAGGCTGCATCGACAGATAATCACACACACGCACGCAGAGAAGTTAATTAAAAATCGAAGCCCTTGTTACAGAAGTCGACTTCAGGGAGTGATCAAAGATCATTATGGGAATCCTGATTTATACTGGGGGCCAGGAAGGGGCTGCCTGAGAATGTGAATCCTGAGCTGATACTCAAAGGCTGAGTAGGAATTCGCCAGGCAAAAAGGAAAAAGTGCTTTCTAGGCAGAGGCGGCAGCAGCATGTGTAAAGTCAGAAACACATCTCAGAACAGATGAGACCTTAAGCTTCCAAGACTCGCAGTTGGCTTCCCCAATCGGCCCCATAAACTCTGCTTGCATACTTTTAGTGACAGGGAGCTCATCCCCTACCCAGGCCTCCAGTCCCTTAACTCGGCCAGGTCTGCCTGTCAAAGGCTCTTTATCCTGAGCTGATCTCTGCCTTCCTCTGTCTTCCACTCTGTTCACTTGTGGTTCAAACCAAGGCAGGTCTGGCCCCCACCCTCCCTGACTGCCAGGCCTCCGAGAGCTGGGAGAGGGGTGGGGTTTCGAATGCCTCTCTTTGCCTACCCCATCCCCCATGGGGAGGCTCAGGCCCTGTCCACTGACCTCCTGCCCCATCACCCTCCAGGTCATCCGCAAGGGCTGGCTGACTATCAATAATATTGGCATCATGAAAGGGGGCTCCAAGGAGTACTGGTTTGTGCTGACTGCTGAGAATCTGTCCTGGTACAAGGATGATGAGGTGAGTCAAGGGCCAGTGGTCATCAAGGGGCTGGGCTGGTGGACAGAGTCAGGCTCAGACCCTCCCATGGGCTTGGAGTGGGCTAGACCATGGAATAGGGTTTTAAAATGTCTCGTCAAAGATCCGTGGGCAGGCTGGGCGTGGTGGCTCACACCTATAATCCCAGCACTTTGGGAGGCCGAGGCAGGTGGATCACCTGCGGTCAGGAGTCCGAGACCAGCCCGGCCAAAATGGTGAAACCCCATCTCTACTAAAAATACAAAAATCAACCAGGTGTGTTGGCGGGCGCCTGTAATCCCAGCTACTAGGGAGGCTGAGACACAAGAATGCCTTGAACCCGGGAGGCGGAGGTTGCAGTGAGCCGAGATCGCACCATTGCACTCCAGCCTGGGCAACAGAGTGAGACTCCATCTCAAAAAAAAAGGATCCACGGGTGGAGTTGGGATGCAAGGGTCCAAGGCAGGTGACCCTGGGGGTTCAGGGGGAGGCACCCTCTCACCCAGGTTGGAAGGAGAAGGTAGCTTGGCAGGACTGAGGAGCCTGGGGCTAAGCGCCCTGGGGAGGGTGGGCAGGGGCCTTGGGTGCCCCTCCCTGACCCTGCGGCCCAGCAGCCTTCCTGTTTTCCCGCTGCAGGGCGTGCCGCCTCCTCCGTGGCCCCCACAGGCCCATGACACACACAAGTCCAGCTGCCAGACACCCAGTTAACCCCTGCACCCCAGTCCCCTAGACCCCTGCAGTCCAAGGGAAATGACCAGGGTGCCCTCAGGCTGAGGGGCAAGGAGTGTGGGGGCTCTGCCGAGGTGCCACAAAAAACCCCTCCCCGCCCACTAGGGTGCACAGAAGCCCCTGCCACCTCCTTCCCCCGTTGCTGGTCTCCTTTAAGAATGAGTCTATTTGGCTTTCACATCTGGATTCCAGAGGTGACCAGAGAGAATGGGGAGGGCTGGGGGTGGGCTTGTGGTAATGAACTCCAGCTGGCCAAGGAGTGGGGGAAGGGACCCTCTTCTTCCTGAGGGGGCTGTTGGAGGCTACAGCATCCTCAACGGGGGAGCGGGGCTCTGGGTGGGGCCTGTGATTTTGGCCTCCAAGCCCCCTCCCAGGTCCCTGTCTCCTCCAAGTTTGTCCTGGGCAGGGGCCCCAACTCTCCACCTTGGGAGGGGCCCTCTGTCGTCACTGGCGGGGGCGCCAAGCCATCTGGACCTCATTACCCCAACCCTGGCCTCCCCCACCATGGGGGCCCCTGGAAGGGATGGAGTGTGCAGTGGCATGGGGTGCGGGTGGGGGGTGGTTTCCTGCTGGTCTCTCTGCAGGCTCCCTAGATGCCCCCATGGGTTTGGGGTCTCCCATGTTGAGGTTCCTTACTCAGGGCCAGGGAGACCGTGTGACCTGGGGCTGAGGGCCTGAGACCGGGTGACACTGTGGGGGAGGGGCACGTGCCACTGAGGGGGTCCCCTGATCTCATGCCTGAGCCTGCAGGCCTTTCTGGAGCTTTTGTGTACATCTGAGTTAAGTCGTGTACGAAAACAGCTCTGAGAATCATATGTGGGGAGATGGGAGTGAGCTGTGGGCTGTGGGTGCTGGGAGGCGGGGTGTGTTTGTGTGTGTGTGTGTGTGTGGCTTGTGGGTCTGGTGTGTGGGTGTTTTTTAGGAGTGTGATTGGGGTATAAGCATCTAGGTGTGTTTGGAATATGTGGTCTGCATTTGCATCTGGGGGTGAAATCTGTGTGCCTGGGGAGTGACTCTGGGCACCTGCCTGTGCTTGGGGTGTAAAAGCAGGTGTGTGTGGGGAGGGGGCTCTAGGAGGGAGGGTGTGAGTATGGGGTGTTTGAGAATCTATGTATGTCTTTGGGATGTGAGGATGGGGGGAGTGTTCCAGTTGTGAGGGTGTGTATGGGTGTGTGTGCATGCACTTGTGTGTGTCCGTGTGGGACATGGGTGTGAGATTGAAAGTGTGGGGGTGCTCATGTGTGTGAGTTCTGGGGCTGTGAGTGTCAAGGTGCGTGTGTGTTGAATGTGAGTGGATTCTTGCACTAGGACCACTGGGGATGTGGAGGTGGTCCAGGCTGGTGGGAGAGTGGTCTGTACTTCTCTACTCAACCACCAGCCCTCAGGTTTTGGGGTGAGGGAGGCTCTTTGGGCAGACCGGCGGCTGCCCACATCCCCAGTCCCCATTGACCCCCCCATCCTCTCAGTCTTCCTCGGCCACCCTTCCCCCATCACCGCTACCCCCAACCAGTCCCACAGCAGGGTGGCACCCCCATCCATCTGTGCCTCCTCCCAGCCCGCCCTGTGCCCCAACCCCCTGGCTCCAGGCTCCGGTTCTGGGATGGCAGGCAGGGGTCGGTCCAGCTCTCCAGTGGCGGCGGTGCCGAGGGTCTAACCCAGCCCAGCCTAACCAATGTGCAGACTACTGTACAATTTGGGAGTCCTGAACAGATAGTCTAAACACTGGGTAGACGGAGTGGAGGTGTCCTCTGGTCCATCCAGGCAGCAGTGTCTGTCCATCCGGTGGGCGCTTCAGCCCCATCCCCTGGAGATCCGAGAACCCCCCAACCCCAGCCCGTGTCCCCCTAGCCCCAGACCAGCCAGCCCGTGGTCCCCTCTCTGCTCCCAACTCCCCTTCTGCCTCCTTTGACGTGGCAGGGGTGAGCGGGAGCTGGGGCTGAGAAGGAGGGGCCTGAGGAGGGGGCCGGCCGGCAGGAAGGGAGGGGTGGGGGGAGGAGGCCGCTCCTACCTAGTGTCCAACCCCGGAGCACAGGGCGGGTGGTGGCGGGGCCTCTCTCGAACGCTTCCAGATGTTCCCTGGCCGTGTGTGCAACTTCCTCCTCTCCTCCCCCAGCCGCCCTCTGGGGCTCCCGGCCACCCGCCTGGCATAAAGAGGGCTTTATGTGGCTGCATGGGCCAGGGGGGCGTTGGGGGCAGAAAGGGGTGGGCGGGATGACGCCAGGACGGGGGAGCAAGGTCCCCCTAAACCCAGCCCCCCACCTGAGATCCTAGGCAAGGCTCATGCCCAACCTCTTTGAGTCCCCGAGGCCCACACAGACGACCCCCGTGAACAAGTAGGGCATGGGTGACAAAAACCCCTCCCCTCTCCCAGAGCCCCATCCTGGGGTACCTCCTCCCCAGATCCCTGAACCCCTCCCCTGGGACACAGCAGCCTACATACACATGTGCCCACACCGAGCACACATATGGGCCTAGCACCCCACACGCCTGTGCACAGATACACATAACTCCTCCCAGACAGCTCTAGATAAATCAAACACACAGCCCATTGTACCACGGTGTGCAGGTAAGATGTGTACCCCAGTATAAGTCCACAGGCATGGCTCTGCAAACATGTAGGCTCGCACAATTGCCACACACATCCACAAAGTGTGCACACATCCACACTGAGATGCAGACACGCTGACACTGACACATGGTTCATGCTGGGCACCTCCCCAGATACACATGTGCACACACACACAATAGCTGATAGGATATGTACTTGGGCTTGCATGTGTTGGCACAAACACACAACTACACACATGTTGCACACACAGGCACACCATCTCCAGGCTGGTGCTGGCTGCCTTATTGCTAACACATGGGGAGCTCGGGGGAGTGGGCTGAGCCGGCCCTTTGAAGCCGCCGGGTCTGGTGGCCCCCCTTCCTGGTCTCTGCAGTCAGGAAATGAAGTCAGAGGCGGCCAGGCCGGGGGCGAGAGAGGCCTGAGTGTGCGGTCCCTGCCTGAGGCTGGCCTGGCTTGTATCCAGGACTTGCCTGGGGAGGGATTGTGGGAGCCACTCTCAGCCTCCCCACCCCTCACCAGCCCCCTGGCCTCCGGCATATATGCAGAGCTGGTGGGACTGGCTCTGTGGGGGTCGGCGGTGCCCAGGAGGCCTACGGTCCGTGGCCAGGCTTTTATCTAGCTGCACCTTCGCAGTGGGAGGGGGCTGATGCTTAGAAGCCCTGGGCCAGTCAGGCGGACTCTTAGAGAGTGAGGTGTGGCAGAGAACAGTGCCAACCTCACCCCATTGCTCCTACCTGCACCCACAGGAGAAAGAGAAGAAATACATGCTGTCTGTGGACAACCTCAAGCTGCGGGACGTGGAGAAGGGCTTTATGTCGAGCAAGCATATCTTTGCCCTCTTTAACACGGAGCAGAGGTGCCTGCCTGCCCCTGGCTGTGGCTGCTGCAGCCCCAAAACCACCCTCACTGAGTAGAAGCTGGGTACAGGGATCCAGGGAGGAGAGGAACCTCCCCTAGGCCCCACAGCAAGCCATCCACTGACAGATGCTTATTGAGTTCCTGCTTTGAGCTAGACATCATGTCAAGATCTCCCATCCCCTCCCCTTCCCTTCCCTCCTCCTTCCCTCCCTCTTTTCCTTCCTCCCTTCCTTCCTTCCATCCTCCCTCCTTTCCTCCCTCCCTCCCTCCCTCCCTTTTTTCTTCCCTCCTTCCTCCCTCCCTCCCTTCCTCCCTTCCTTCCATTCTCCCCTTCCCTCCCTCCCTCCGTCCCTTCCTCCCTTCCATAGTCACTGGTATAGTGCATGCTCTTCATGAGACACTCTGCCAGGCACTGGAGCCAAAGGGCCCTAGTCAGGCCTGGTCCTCTTCTCCTGCTGTCTTTCCTATAGGGTGGTGGCAGTACTAGTCCTCTTCCTTCCTGACCCAAGGCTGACTCTAGTGGGCCCTCTGCTACTCGGAGATGAGGGTTCAGTCCAGCTGCCATCAGAGGGGTCCTTAGAGAGCCACGGAGAAAGCTGGTGGGATCTGGGCCCCAAGCTAGAGACTTCACTGACTATGGTTGTCCTCTTGTCAAAGGTCCAGTCCCCTTCTAAGCATTTTACCACTCACTTCACTGAATCCTCAGTGACCCAAGGAGGCAGGAATTATTATTAACCCATCTTCCCAGTGAGGAAACTGAGGCTGAGAGAGAGGAAGGGACTTGCACAGGGTCACACAGCTGGGAAATGAGCTGGCCTCAGGCATGTTGACCCCAAAGTCTGGGCATGCCCTTAACCCCCAGGGAGGGTCAGACTTTGCCCATCTGCCCTCACTGCCTGCCCTGTCTTGCAGGAATGTCTACAAGGATTATCGGCAGCTGGAGCTGGCCTGTGAGACACAGGAGGAGGTGGACAGCTGGAAGGCCTCCTTCCTGAGGGCTGGCGTGTACCCTGAGCGTGTTGGGGTGAGTGGCAGGGCAAGGAGAGGAGGGGCAAGCATGATCCTAGGGCCCCTGGGGCACCATCCTCAGTGATGCCAAGTCATGCCATGTTTCCGAGCCCTTATTTGGCTCAGAAATAATAGGAATCCTCCCCCCTACCCACTCTGGGGGTGGGAACAGAGATAAGTCTCTTGGTCTTCCCATCCTTCTCCAGTGGCAGTTTTGTGTCTCTGTCTCTGTTGCAGATGGCATTTCCTGCATCCCCTTTCTATGATGGTAGTTTCTTGTGACTGCCTTCTCTTTTCTCCCCTATTTCACTGTGGCGATGTCTAGAGTAGCCTGAGAGTTGGGGTGCAGTATCCCAGGTTCACTCAATCTCTCCCCTTTTCCTCTCTGTGTTTCCTTCGGCTGTGCTCCCTGGTGGTGGCGGCGGTGGCAATGTTGGTGTGTGGGCCTCCCAGGACAAAGAGAAAGTGAGTGTGCCCTTCTCTTGCCTCCTGCCAGGCATCTGCAGCCTGGCACCAGCTCCAGCCAGGTTTTCAAGCAAGGGACCTGGAGATGTTCTTTTCTAATTTCTGGATTGGGGCCAGGCGCAGTGGCTCACACCTGTAAACCCAACACTTTGGGAGGCCGAGGTGGGCGGATCACAAGGTCAGGAGTTTGAGACCAGCCTGGCCAACACGGTGAAACCCCATCTCTACTAAAAATACAAAAATTAGCCAGGCATGGTGGTGCGCGCCTGTAATCCCAGCTACTCAGGAGGCTGAGGCAGGAGAATCGCTTGAACCCAGGAGGAGGTTGCAATGAGCCAATACAGCACCACTGCACTCCAGCCTGGGTGACAAAGCAAGACTTTCTTAAAATAATAATAATAATAATTTCTGGATTGGGAAATTGAGGCAAATTCTAGGCACTAGAGTCAGAACCAAGACAAGGCTGAATCAGGGGAGTCTAGGGCCCTGAGAGGCACAGGGATGCGGAGCCGGGTATGTATTCAGGCCAGTCGCTTCTCTCTGTGCCTCAATATTCTGGGTACCCTTGGAGGGGCTGAGATCCTGGGGATGCCTGGAGCCTGGCTGCATGGCCTGGCCACCTGAGGCCCTTGTGTTCTCCATGGCAGGCCAGCGAGACCGAGGAGAATGGCTCCGACAGCTTCATGCATTCCATGGACCCACAGCTGGAGCGGCAAGTGGAGACCATCCGGAATCTTGTGGACTCATACATGGCCATTGTCAACAAGACCGTGAGGGACCTCATGCCCAAGACCATCATGCACCTCATGATTAACAATGTGCGTGCTCCACTGCATGGGGGCAGGGAAATCCTGTGGCACTGGGGATGCAGGCGGCCATGTTGGCCTGGGGGAGATGCCAACCAGCCCTATGGGACCACGTCCAGGGAGGGAGGCACGGTCCAGACCAGAGCTGTCCAATAGAAATATAATGAGGGGCTGGGCGCGGTGGCACACACCTGTAATCCCAGCACTTTGGGAGGCCAAGGCAGGTGGATCACGTGAGGTCAGGAGTTTAAGACCAGCCTGGCCAACATGGTGAAACCCCATCTCTACTAAAAATAGAAAAATTAGCCAGGTGTGGTAGCGTGAGCCTGTAATTGCAGCTACTCGGGAGGCTGAGGCAGGAGAATCACTTGAATCCAGGAGGCGGAGGTTGCAGTGAACCGAGATCCTGCCACTGCACTCCAGCCTGGCCGACAGAGCGAGACTCCATCTCAAAAAAAAAAAAAAGAAGAAGAAATATAATGAGGGGCTGTGCACGGTGGCTCATGCCTGTAATCCCAGCACTTTGGGAGGACAAGGCAGGAGGATCACTTGAGCCCAGGAGTTCAAGACCAGCTTGGGCAACACAGTGAGACCTTGTCTCTACACAAAAATTTTAAAGAATAGCGGGGGTTGGCCGGGCGCGGTAGTTCATGCCTGTAATCCCAGCACTTTGGGAGGCCGAGGTGCGCAGATCACCTGAAGTTGGGAGTTTGAGACCAGCCTGACCAACATGGAGAAACCGCATCTCTATTAAAAATACAAAATTAGCCGGGCGTGGTGGCACATGCCTGTAATCCCAGCTACTCAGGAGGCTGAGGCAGGAGAATTGCTTGAACCCGGGAGGCGGAGGTTGCGGTGAGCTGAGATTGTGCCATTACACTCCAGCGTGGGTAACAAGAGTGAAACTCCGTCTCAAAAAAAAAAAAAAGAATAGCTGGGGTTGGTGGCAGCACGTGCCTGTAGTCCTAGCTACTGGAGAGGCTGACATTGGAAGATAACTTTGAGCCCAGGAGGTTGAGGCTACAGTGAGTGGTAATCTCCCTACTGTACTCCAGCCTGGTGAAAGAGCGAGACCCTATCTCCAGGAAAAAAACAAAAAAACAAAAAACAAAAAACAAAAACTGAGTAGACAAGAGTTCTGGTGGCATGATAGGTCCTAAGTCCCTCCCGGTTCTGTGACCTTGGTCAGATGACTTTTCCTGTGGACCTCAGTGTCCTCATCTGAGTGAGAAAAGCGCGGTGGGGAGGCGAATCTTCCAGTCTACGCAGTGTAGGAGCCGCGTCTGAAAAGCCACACCAGCTCACAGTCCCAGCAGGGCCCGGTGGGGCGGCCAGGGCAGCCAGGGCGGCACAGGCATCAGGTCCCCACCTCCTTCCCTCTTTGCCTACTCGCAGACCAAGGAGTTCATCTTCTCGGAGCTGCTGGCCAACCTGTACTCGTGTGGGGACCAGAACACGCTGATGGAGGAGTCGGCGGAGCAGGCACAGCGGCGCGACGAGATGCTGCGCATGTACCACGCACTGAAGGAGGCGCTCAGCATCATCGGCGACATCAACACGACCACCGTCAGCACGCCCATGCCCCCGCCCGTGGACGACTCCTGGCTGCAGGTGCAGAGCGTACCGGCCGGACGCAGGTACCAGGGCCGGCCCCCACGGCCCCAAAGCCCCCCAGCCCGGGGCCCGCGGGAGGAATGCCGGGACCGGGCAGTGGCGCGCCCGCGTCACCGGGGTGGCTCCCACCTGGAGCGAGGGGCGGAGCTTAGAGAGGGCGGGGCTTGTCGCGGGGCGGGGCTTGCCGTGGAGAGCTGGCTGCAAGGCTGGGTGGAGCTGGGGCGTTGGCGCCGCTGGGGGCGGGGCTTAAGCTCCGGCGACCGCCTTAGGGGTGCGGCAGGGAGGGGCTTGCGTGCATGGGCGTGGCCAGCACTGGGCTGGGGCGGGGCCTCTGGGTGGGCGGAGCTGCTCATCTCGCCTCTACTTGTTCCTCGCTCCCTGTCGCCCTCAGGTCGCCCACGTCCAGCCCCACGCCGCAGCGCCGAGCCCCCGCCGTGCCCCCAGCCCGGCCCGGGTCCCGGGGCCCTGCTCCTGGGCCTCCGCCTGCTGGGTCCGCCCTGGGGGGGGCGCCCCCCGTGCCCTCCAGGCCGGGGGCTTCCCCTGACCCTTTCGGCCCTCCCCCTCAGGTGCCCTCGCGCCCCAACCGCGCCCCGCCCGGGGTCCCCAGGTGAGTAGGGGCTGAATGCGACTGGAGAGGCTGCCGGACGGGCGTGGCCGGGAGGGAAATGGGGCTGGATTCCAGAGCATCGGACCTGGCCGCCAGAACCGGCCGTTTCTATCCCAGGCAATCGGACTCTGGGTGCCGGAGCCACGCCACGTGTGGCCGAGGGCTGGCGGAGCCTGCCCCCGAGGGAGCGCTGAGTCCCGGAGGTGGTCGTTTCTGGGGAGGGGGCTGTGGGGCTCGTCCCACCTGCCCCCTTCTTTCCAGCACTTGCATGGCGCTTCCCTCTATTTTCACTCTTGGCGGCCGCCCACACGTTGCATTCCTCCTCGTTTCTTCTTGCTGTCCTCCATCCTCCATTCCGTCCAATTCCTCTCCCAGCCCCTGGGGAGCCTACCTTAGGTCTGAGTCTGAACCCCGATCTGCTCTGAGTGTGTGGATTTCCTTCAGCTACCCTGATGTCCCCACTTCCCAGCCCTGACTCCTTTGAGCCATCCCAGGGGGTGTCCAGCCACTGGCCCACAGGAGCAGAGGCCAGGCTGTGACTGTGTGACTAGAAAGGTGTGTGATGTGTGTGTGGGCGTGCACACGAGTGTGAGAGTGTAAGCATGGCACCCAGGCCCGGGCTAGGACAGGAGCAGCTGGGGAAGCAGCCTGGGGCCGTGGGCAATCTGATGGCTTTTTTCCTCCCCCCCCCCACCCCCCCCCCGACTTCTGGCCCTACCCAGTCTAAACCAATGTGGTAGGGGTGGCGGCAGGGGCAGGGATGGGAGTGCTTGAAGCCTGCTTCATTCCCAAAGATTTCTAGGGAAAAGCTTTCTACTACATCCTTTGGCTTGACCTTCTTGACCCATGACTCTCTTTCAAGGAAGTTCACTCCAATTCCCAGTCTGCCCTGTTTCCACTGGCCACATTCTCTAAGGAAGAACACAGCAGAACAATAGCATCTGTTTTGTTTCTGCATGGCTGGAGGGTAGGGCTGTCGGTCTAGCACCCATAAACCAAAATGAGGCAGGGATTGGGGCTTGCCCTATGATGCTCTGATGACCAAAGCAGATGCGTAGAGGCAAGCAGCATGGTATTGGGCAAGAGGACTGGACTGGGAGTCCAGAGATGCTGCTTCACCCTGGGCCTTTAGACACTTCTCTTCCCCTCCCAGAGCCTCAGCATCCCTTCTATCAAATGATGACATTCTGCCTTTTTCCCAGGGTGGTTGTGGGGATCGAGGGAGACAGTGGCTATAGGGATGCTGTGTTAACTGCAGATGCAGCCATAGGAGCACTTTGCTAACCGCCAACGTGAGTTCAGATTCTTCAGGGTATTTGGCACCCAGGTCTATGGTGCGGTGTGAAATCTGTGATGTAAGGTTTGATGCCTGCCCCAACTCCAGTCTTGCTAACACACATGAAACATTTGGCGAATCATGACCCTACCTTGGGGAAAAGAGCAGTCTGGGAGAGCTTCTTCAAGGCAACCTGACTTCAGTGCAGTCTGAGGCATGGCTGAGATAGGCTTACGTGGCAAGGAATCAGGAGGGTATCTGGGCCAAGAGCTGCAGTGTGGGCAGAGGTGTAGTGTGGGCTGCAACGAGGACAGCCACTGGACAAAGCAGAGAACAGAGACAGAATGAGGAAGAGCTCTGTGGGCAGGGTGGGGCATAAGGTGGAGAACCTTCAAAGTCTGAAAAGTTTGACTTGTTGGGGCTCAATGCTGTGGGCAGTAGGGAACCACAGAAGGCTGTTAGGTGGAGAAATGACAGCTGGACATTAGTGAGCAAGCCCTATCTCCATGAGCAGCACGGGTGGTCCCCTAAGCACACCAGGCACGAGTGTGCAGGGAGCTGGTGCAAATGCCTCTGTGTGCGGGTGAGCTTCTGTGTTGTGACTCTGCCCACACGTGTGCTTCAGTGTGCTGAGTGGCTGCATGCCCCAGATCCATGCTGCACGCGCCGCCGGCCAGTGAGGGTGCTGGGCACTGGGAGGTGGTGGGGAAGGAGGCGTATGCGTGTTGTTTGTGGGCATGTGTGTTAGCGTGTGCATGTGGGCCATGGGGCCTCACAGCATGTGTGTGCACGCCCGGGCGTGTGCGTGTGTGTGTCCCCCACCCCCAGGCCTGCCCCACCCGTGCGTGTGAACTGCCATGTTGATTTCGTGCTGTCTTTCAGAATCACTATCAGTGACCCCTGAGGAGCGTCAGCCATGGTAGGTACATGCCTCACCGCCTGCTGCATGAACGGTGTGTCTGCCCCGCTGCACTAGCTCCACACGGGGCGCGCACCTGGGACCTCAGAGCCAGGCTCCCCGCCCCTCCCTTCTGCAGCTGCAGACTTGCTCTTTCCTCTTTCTGTCCTTGTGCCGCTGGCTCTCTCACCTCCCTTCCCTGCGAGCCTCGGGACTCAGTGCCACTGCCCAAGGCCTCCATGGCTGAGCCTGGAGGCTCTTGGAACAGGCTCCGCGCCCAAGCTGGCAGACATGGGTGCTCTCTGGAGCCGTCAGAGAGGGCAGAGAGCTCGTGGTTTATGGTGTAAAGGCTGGGAGCTTGGAGGGGTCATGTGTGGGGCTGGACTCTGAGGCGGCCAGAGGCCTAGGAACGTCATCCTGGGCACACCGTGCCTGGTGTGCAGTCTGAGTCATGCTCCCTGGGTAGGGCATCCAGCTCCCAGCCTGGGAGTGCTGAGAGCCAAATCCACCGTAGAGCAGGGGTGATAGTCAGGGTCCCACCTCCTCTATCTGCCGGCAATCCAGTGGTGACCTAGGGTAAAACTTGAGAGTCCCATACACACGGTCATCCCACGACATACCTCACAGGCCAGGCAGGGACACACAGCCCCCTTCCCTCCCTCCCAGGTACCGTCATAGCTGCTAGTGTGACTGAAGGCAGTGTCCCTGGCCCCAGCTGAAGCACCGTAGCCAGCCAGCGGGCTCACGCACCTTGGCCTGTTGCTCCTAGGGTCACTTGTGCCATTCAGCCAAGGGGACGACCGTGCCTGCTGGCCCAGCTGGGCTCCGCCCAGTGAGCCCACCCCCCATTCTCCTGCCACTGACTCTCGCTCTTCTGCTTTTCCCAGCAGGAAGGGCCCAGCCTCACCTACGCGACCTGCAGCCCCCCGACCAGCTGAGGCTCCCCTCTTAGACTTATAAGTCTATGGCCACTGGCATCTGGCTGCCTGCCCTCCCTGCCTCCCCCAGGGTCCCTTCAGAGGGTCCTGGGTTTTCTGAACACCCAGAGGGGCCTCCGGCGCTCCCTCCAGCCATCCCTTTTAGTTTCACCCTCCTGGTTCAAGCAGTGTTCTTTCTCTATCAGGCCTGGTGGCTGTTGCATGGGGCTCCCCAAGGCAAGGGGTGGCCCCAGGCCAGTGGGTTGGAAGACAGGGTGACCAGAGAAGAGGGAAGCCCGAGGGGGCCGAGCATCAGCCTGAACTGCGGGTGCCCTGCCTGGGTGCCATGTGAGAGGCCAGCGTGTGTGGGGTGGGGAGGGCCGCCACAGCCCCCAGGCGCTATCTGTGAAGCTACGGCTCCTCCCTCCATCTTCCTCCCCTTTCCCTTCCAGCCCCTTTTCCAGGAACCTTGCCACACCCACACCTGCACCCTCCCCTCCCCGGCCCTCCCACCACTGCTGCGGCGCGGCCGGCCCCGGCCGGCCGTGTGCTGCGCTTGCCTTACCAGCTCTCTCCTCGCTTTTCTCTCCCATTTTCTCTCTGCTTTCTCTCCAACTGCCAGCCGATCGGGTCAGGCAAGTCCATCCCGTCCTGAGAGCCCCAGGCCCCCCTTCGACCTCTAAACAGATCCCTCCTCTTCTCGGAGACCTCCCTTTCCAAGCCTGCCTGGACGGCTGTCCTGTGACTTGACAGTGGCTCCCCCAGCCCCAAAGCCAGCCCCCTTCATCTGTGACTTAATCTGTTGTAGTGGTGAGCTGATACATTCAGGCGTGACCGTTGGTGAAAACTTGTGCCCCTTCTGTGGTATGCCCTTGCCCTGTTCTATAAATATCTATAAATACTCATATATATACACACCTACACATGGCCAACCGCCTCGCCTCTAGCGCTGGGAATCAGTCACTGTGCTATCCTTGTGGAGTCTTGTGGCCCAACTACAAGAGAACGCTGTCCCCCGACATCCCACTCCAAAGTGTGCCACCTCCAGTGAGCCTCCTTGTCATGCCCGGCCTGTGGACAGCCAGCCCCCACCATCCCTCCCACCCCCTACCAAGCATGGGGGTGCTGTGCAGGCAGCCGTGTGGCCTGACAGTCTCTACCAGTCCTGCTGTCCCTCGGCTGAGAATAAAACCCATTTCTGGATGATGGGGAATGTCTCCTCTGCTGGTTGTGTTCTCTCTGGAGCTCAGGGGAGGGGAAGGGCTAAGCCATTACTAGGGTGCTGCTGGGGGTGGTGAAAAGACCACATCTTTTCCAAGGGACATTTTTCCTGGAAAGCCCCTGGAGCTTAGGGGGCTCTCATCCTGTGAAGCGGGCTCTGGCCACTAGGGGGCAGGGCCATTAACTCAGCCTGGAGGGCGCCGGCAGGGCGGCCGGCATTCTGGAGGGACAGACAGAACAGGCCACCAGGCTCAGGCAGGCGAGGGAGGCAGGGGGACAGAATGGAAGACACCTGGGCTGGATGGAAGTCAGTGCCCTTGGGTGCTGGCATCCTGTCTTCCTGGCCACCGCTCCATCAGGCTTCTGAGCCTGTTGGCCATCGGGGCCAAACTGTCCCCATAGGTACCATGGTAGTCCCCGTGTAATCCCCGAGATGTCACCAGGCAGCATACAGGTAACAGGCCTGGAAGGTCCCAACAGCCCAGCTGCACATGCTCAGACACTCTGGGGCTCCCTGTTCAGTGGCACAAACTCCAGGACCCAGTGAGAGAAACAGGAACACATCAGGCAGAGCAGTATGGCTAAATCCATTTATTCCGAAATAAAAAGCAAAATAAACAGGAGTCGCATCACCAGGGCGCCACGACCCCATCCCCGCCTCCTTCCTCTGTCCTATGCTATCAATAAATAAGTTTCCCAGCCCCAAATAATTATTAGAACCTCCTCCCCATGTGCCAGCTCCAACCTCTGCTAGGTATGATACAGGGGGCGGCCCTACCCCTGGAATATACAAAATGTTACACAGATACAATATGTACACTGGGGAAGCGGGGCCACCCCAGCAGCCCGTGCCCTCGCCTGGTCTACAGTTAGCCCCACTGTCCTGCCTCAGCTGCCTCTCTGTGTAAGAAGATGGGAGCCCCCCTGAGGGAAAAATTGCTTTGGTGAGAGTAAGGAGGCCATGAGGCCTCTTCCAAACAAGCCAATTATATGAGCCTCTGGCTATTAAATAACAATCATCATCATCCAGAAATTTAAGGAGTCAGCCCTGGCCAAGGTGGCTAAGGGTCTACACATTTGTCTCCCCCCATTAGACAGGGGTCTTATTTGCTACTGTAAGAGTAAAGGGGTGACTGGGAAGGGGTGGCAGGGACATGATGGGGGCGGAGCCTCCGGCCCCACTTCTCCAGGCTTTGCTGACAGTGGCCTGCTTTTTAAAATTTTTATCCTGACTTTCTTTAATCCCATAACTTTTTTCATAATTTTTTTTTTTTTGAGACAGAGTCTCACTCTGTCGCCCAGGCTGGAGTGCAATGGCGTGATCTCAGCCCACTGCAACCTCCACCTCCCAGGTTCAAGTGATTCTCCTGCCTCAGCCTCCCGAGTAGCTGGGATTACAGGCACGTGCCACCATGCCTGGCTAATTTTTGTATTTTTAGTAGAGACACAGTTTCACCATGTTGACCAGACTGGTCTAGAACTCCCAACCTCAGGTGATCCACCCACCTCAGCCTCCCAAAAGTGCTGGGATTACAGGCGTGAGCCACTGCACCTGGCCTTTTTTCATAACTTTTATACCATAAGTTACCCATAACCTTTTTTATCCCATAACTTTTTTTAATCCCATAACTTTTAATTTTTTTTTAATTTAGTGGCCAGCTTTTAGATGACAGTGATCTTCACCTCATCTGCACCTGTCTACCCCCGTTAGACAGGGGTCTATGCTTGCTACTGTAAGGGTAAAGGGGTGACTGAGAAGGGATGGTAGGGATATGGTGGGGGCAGGGTATCCAGCTCCACTTCTTCAGGCTTTGCTGACAGTAGCCGGCTTTTAGATGACAGTGATCTTCACCTCATCATTCTCGTCAGCCCGGTAAAAAAAAGGAATGCAGGGGTTGCTGCCCAAGCCTGGGCGCTCCCGGGGGTTCTGCATCTCACGAAGCAGCTGCATGATCTGCTGTGCAGTGGGGTTGTCACGGGGAGAACCCTCCCTGGCCTCTCCTTGGGCAGGCTCCACACTGCCGGCGAGGCTCACCTCGCAAAGATCTTTGGAGAGAGAGAGGCAGGGCTCTGAGTGCCACGCGAGCCCTCCCTTACTCCTGCCTGCCCACCCCTCCCGAGGGCTCTACTCACCACCCTGCTGGTTGGCAGCCCCAAGTTCCTGGGGGGCTGGGGCCCCTGAAGCGGGCTCATCAGCAGGGTCCTGGGCAGCTGCCAGGAATCTGCCATGCCACTCGTTGCGGTCGCCCACAAGCCGTAAGACCAGCTCCTGCAGCTCCAGCAGCTTCACCTGGAGGGAGGGGTGCTAAGCTGCCATGCCCATGCCCGTGCCCACCTCCACCCCCAGAGATGTTCCACACCCTACCTTCATCTCCTCCTTGTCTTGGGCCAGCCTGCTGATGTACTCCTCCTTCTCCCGGTGCCGCTCCTTCAGCACTGCTCTCTGGCTCTGGTACAGTGCAATGTACTCTCCTGCGGGAGGACAGGGCTCAGATGCTGGGTTCCCTCCGACCACTATGCAGCTCCTCCTGCCGTGCCCTGGCCTCCCACTCACCAATGGTGTCTGTCTCTCCAGAAAGCTGGATGCAGCGATGTTCCAGTTCCTCTACCCTCTCCTTCAGGTCTGCCTTCTCCTGCATGAGCTCCATAAAGCGGCTCTGGAACCAAAATAATGGAGTCATATATCGGCAGCGACCTGCCCCGCCCCCACCCTTCTTGACCCATGCCAGGAGGGACTCATTCACCTGCAGCTTCTCCATGGCCCCCTGCAGGGCCCGGTGGGTCTCCCCACACACAGAATCATCCCCGGTCCCTGGGGCTGGGGCTGCTGCCTCAGGCTCCTTCTGGGCCGAGGCCAGCAGGTGAGCCAGGCGCCGGCAGCGCACCCTTTGCTCCTTCAGCTGCCCACGTAGCCTTGCCTGCTCCTCCTCGGCACTGGCTACAGCTGAGTTGAAAAATGCCACCTGCAGGCAAGAGGGGTGCATTCTTGTAGGAGGATATATAGGATGAACAGGGCAGGGAGGTAGAGAGCAGCCCTTCCCTTGGGGCCTCAGAGGGTGCACTTGTTGGTCCCAAGTGAAATGGTGTCTCACCACTGGCTCCCAGGAAAGGGGTGAGGGTCCGAAGAAATCAGAAGGCCGGGAAACCAAGAGCAGAAGGGGGTCTGGGAGGGACCAGAGAGGGAGGCAGCAAAGGTTGGGGACGGGGAGTCAGCCTCACCATGGCTTCCCGGCTCTCCAGGTCCTCCGGGATGCTTGGCATGGGCTGAGGCACTGCCACCGCCTCCTCCTCCTCCTCATCCTCCTCCTCCTCCCGGTCCA
Organism: Pan troglodytes; assembly: GCF_028858775.2. Taxonomy (NCBI): domain Eukaryota; kingdom Metazoa; phylum Chordata; class Mammalia; order Primates; family Hominidae; genus Pan; species Pan troglodytes. The sequence continues at coordinate 10,194,662 of NC_072409.2, read as the reverse complement.
GTCCATCTCCTATGGGGGTGGCCAGAGGGGTCATCAGACAACCCAACAAGGGTACAGTGGGCCCACCTCTGCCCCCACCCTCACTGTGTAACCCTGGGCCAGCCCCTCCCCAGAGGGAAATAAGCATCTGTTCTTTATTTTTATTTTATTCTTTTTTAAGAGCCAAGGGCTCGCTATGCTGCCTAGGTGCAGTCCCACTACCGATCAGCATGGGAGTTCTGACCTGCTTCATTTCTGACCTGGGCCAGTTCACCCATCCTTAGGTAAGCTGGTAGTGCCCTGCTCCCAGGAAGTCACCATATTGATGCCGAACTTAGTGTGGACACCCAGTTGGCATAATGACCAGCTGTTCTAAAGGTCTCTTCCAACTCCTCAATTCTACGCTGCTAACAGTCCCCCCTTCTTCCTGGGGCTCTCTCCTCTTCCTGTGAGCAGGTTCCCGTACCTTCCCCAGGGTGAGCCATGAGGCTCAACTGGGCCCGTAGCTGCTGATTCTGCTGGGTGACAGCTTCCAGGCGCTCCTAAGGGGCCAGGAAAGAGAGTGAGAAGGCATGGAGGTTGCCAGGTTGTCCCCTCGGGGCCCTGCCCTCACCAACTCCCTCACCTGGGTTTCCTGCAACTCTTGGCGGGCCATCTCGGCCACCGCTTTGCCCTGAGCTTCCTGCTGCTGCAGCTGGTCCACGAGCTGGGTCTGCAGCAGTAGCTGATTATGCAGCACCTCCTTCTCAGAGGTCAGCTGCTGATAGGTGGCCACCTGCTGCTGATAGGCGGCCACATACTGCTGCAGGTGTCCCAGGTACTGGTCTCGCTGCTGCTGCAGACTTTGAGCCTCTTGGCTCTTCAGCTCCACCTGTAGGAAGACCCTGGGCGTGAGGGCAGGTGGTGGCCTGCTTCCAGATTCAGGGCCCATAAATAGGGTAGCGAGGGCTCTGTCACCTGCCCAGACCTCTGGCCCCTTGCTCCAGGCCTAAGTGACTGCCTCCCTTGCCTAGAGCCTCATGCCTCCTTCCCCAGCCTCAAATTTCACATCCTTCTTCCCACCATTTAAACCGTAGGCCACAGACTGGTGGAAACGCAGAGGGAGCCAACCACCATCTGCTAAGTGTGCTACATGCCTAATGCTTTCCACGTATTATCTCATTGAATCCTCAGCACCTCTGCAAGGAAGATGCTAACTTCCTTTTTAAGTTAAAGAAACTGGGGCTTAGAGATGCAAAGTAGTTGAATGATGACCAGTGGAGCAAAGGCCAGAATCCAGTTTGAATCTAAGGAGCCTCTTATGCCGCTGTCTCTTCCTCTGTGATTGGGAGAAATCCATGCCTCTAGCTGGGACGATGATGTCCAGACCTGAGAGGAGCCCAAAGCTATCCACCTCTAAAAGTCAGAGGGCAGGGAGCAAGAAACAGTCACAGGGCTGCCCTGGAGGGTGCTGGGGTCACCTGTTCCCCAGGCTGGAGCTGCCTCTGGCCTCACACCACCCCCTCCCCAGAGGCTGGTGCCCGCCTCCCAGCCCTTCTTGGATGGGGCGGGGTTACCGTTTCCTTCAGCTCGCTCAGCTTCTCCTGCAGCTCGCCCAGCTTCTTTCCCAGCTCCCTCTTGACGTGCTGCTCCGACTGCAGTGCGCTGGTGATCTCCATGTTCTCATTAGTCTGGACAGAGAGAAGCAATCAGCGGCCACCCACTGCAGCTGGAGACCCCAGAACTTGCTGCCTTGGTGTCTGCCTCCCATGGCACCGGGAAGGGTGGGGGCAGGTTAGAAAAATCATCCCCTCTCCCCCACAGCCATCGGAGCAGGGCTCTGGCTCACAGATGCCTCCAGAAGTACCATTTCAAGTGAGGGCTACACTGCCCCACTTTACAGGTGGGAAAACAAAGGTCTGGAGGGCTAGGGAGGAGGGCGGGCTCTCCAGGTGGGGCAGCGCACCAGCTTTACGAATCCGCTCTGCAGCTCAGCCAGCTGCTCCTTGAGCTCCCGGTTCTGGGAGAGTGCGCGGCTGATGGTAGTGCGGTCGTTCTGCATGGTCTCCAGGATTTGCCTGCGCGCCTCCGCCTGCTCCCCCCAGAGCTCGGCCGCCCGCTCCAGCTCCAGCAGCCTCTCCTCCTGCTCCCGGTTCAGGCGACTCAGGCCCTCATTGTCTTGCACCTGGGCTTGAAGCTGTCCTGCCAGACCCTCCAGCTCCTTCCGCAGGTGCTCAGCCTCCGCTTGTAGCTGCTGCTCCACCTCGGAGGGCCCTGCTGGGGGCTCTGGGGGCGGGGGTTCAGCTGAGAAAGGACGCAGACAATAAGGGCCTCTGGATTCTCAAAAAAACCCTCCTCTTGGTCCATACCTCCTCTCAAGCTCCCCAAACTTGGCCTCCCTGCTGATGATTCCTCGCACCCGGATGTTAGCCAATCTTCCAAACCACTTTCCGATAGCGACAACTGTGGGTGGCTGACAACAGGCACTCCTTCGTCTTTGCTGATGGGGCACTGAGGCTCATGGAGATGACGAGACTTGCCATCTCCTGGCACAGACCTCTTTCCCTCTGCCTCAAAGCCATTCCATCCACCCAACTCCCTGGGGCATTCTAAACCACCCCCACAGCCCTCTGACACCATTCCTGCTCCCAGGTCACCCCAGCCCCAGCTTACCCATCTGGTTCCTCAGTTCAGCCAAGCTCGTCTCCAGCTCCTGTACCCGACTCATGCTACATTCCTTCTCCTCTCTCAATGTGTGCACCTGCCCAAAGCACAGCAGGAAAGGGCCCTGGAGAGGGGCTGGTGGCTGGACAGGCTACCATCTCCCTCTGCCCCCACCGCCACAAAGCCCAGACCCATGACCACCTCTGGCTGTGCTCCTCCCATTTCACAGATGCCCAGAAAGATCAAGTGACCTATCTAAGGTTGAGGGGGAGCTGAAGGGTCAGGTCTCACCTGCTCTGACATCTGCTGCATCCTCTGCCGCCACATGGCGCTCTCTCCTTTGAGATTCTCCGCATATTTATCTCTCTCCATTTGTAGTTGTCTAACCGACTCCATTACCTGCAAGAATGGCCACAGAAATTAGGAAGGATTGTCACTGGTTGTCACCTACTCCTGGCCATCTGGTGTCATCTTCCTTCTACATCCCTCCCCTGCAAAGCCTCACCTGCCCCAGGTGTGCTTCCAGCTGTGCCCGCTCCTCCATGGCCTGCTGTAACTGCTGGTTAGCATCAGGGGCTTCACACCGGCTTGAAAACTGGATGGTGAAGAGCGAGAAGTTTAGATCTGGGGAGCCCAGGCCGTTCCAAATAGTGCCCCTTAAAAGGGCTAGGGCTAGGCTCAATGTGCAACTCAGTCAATACAACTCTGCTGTCAAGTTTCTTTGCTTTAGAAATAAAAAATAATTTTAAAAAGATCTCAGGCCAGGCATGGTGGTTGATGCCTGTAATCTCAACACTTTGGGAGGCTGAGGTGGGTGGATTGCTTGAGCTCAGGAGTTCAGGACCAACCTCGGCAACATGGCAAAGCCCCGTATCTACAAATACAAAAATTAGCCAGGCATGGTGGTGTGCGCCTGTAGTCCCAACTACTTGAGAAGCTGAGGCAGGAGGATGGCTTGAGCCTGGGAGGTAGAGGTTGCAGTAAGTATCACTCCAGCCTGGGTGATAGAGCGAGACCCCGTCTAAAAAAAAAAAAAAAAAAAAAAAGATCTCTACTCTCTATTATTAGTGAAAGTGTTGGCTTGAACCTCAGAAGGAAATAAACAGACTCATGAGCTAGCCATATAAATGTAATCTCTAAAATAATGGTTTTCACCCATGATGCTTTAAAACAAAACAAAACAAAACAAAAATTGTCTTAAGCCCTAACCCTAAGATTCTGATTCCCCAGGTCCCCAATTTGTAGATTTTTAGCACTCTCTAGAGGATTTTATGCCAGGACCGGAACAAGGACCCAAATTTTCCAGCTCTTGGCTGGAGTCTCCCCATGCCCTGCATGATCCCTAGACCATGGCCCCAGCTGGATGGCGCTCCCACCACCCATGGGGCTGCAGCCTCTTGCCTGTTGAAGCAGGAGTTCCGTCATCTCTAACTTCTTTTGCAATTCTTCCAAGTTAAGCTGCATGCCAGCCTTCTCAGTCACTAGGACCCGAAGCTTCTCTTCCAATTCTGATTTCTCTTGCTTCAGGTCCTCATTGCTTTGGCTATGGCCAGAGGCAGTAGAGAAAGGAATGAACGAAGAACAGAAAGGACTGCTTTGGTGATCCACCCTCTACCCTTGCCCCACAACCACAGAACTGTGGCACTGGAAGGAACCCCAGGAATCAAAAGTCACATGTACAGGCCAGAGAAAAGACACGAGTTACCCAAGGCTACACCATGAGTCAGTGGCACAGCTGGCACTAGAGCTTTGCTGGGCACACATGCACACCTCTATGACTACCTCATCATGCTTACCTGTACCCCCCACCTCCCAGCACACCACCCATGCTGAGGGCCCCCAGACCTCCCATCCCACCATCCCCCATCCTACGTGTTCTTGTATAACTCCAGCCTGAGGGCGTCTCTCTCTTTGGTTAACTCCTTGTTGTACTGTAAATACAGAAAGGTTAAGTCAGGATATAGCAGGCAGAGGAGCAGCTGGCCAACCAGTAACAACAGCTACAGTAAGTACTCCACAGTAACACTTCCTCACTCTCAATCACACTTGACATGTTTTCAAGGCATTTCCAAGCCCATGGTCTCATTTTGTTGTTGCTGTTGTTGTTGCTGTTGTTGTTTTCCCTGTGTCACCCAGGCTGAAGTGCAGTGGCACGATCTCAGCTCACAACCTCTGCCTCTGGTCCAAGTGACTCTCCTGCCTCAGCCTCCTGAGTAGCTGGGACTACAGGCGTGCACCACCACGTCCGGCTAATTTGTTTTGTTTTGTTTTTTCTGAGATGGAGTCTCTGTTGCCCAGGCTGGAGTGCAGTGGCGCAATCTCGGCTCACTGCAAGCTCCGCCTCCCGGGTTCATGCCATTCTCCTGCTTCAGCCTCCTAAGTAGCTGGGACTACAGGCGCCCGCCACCACACCCGGCTAATTTTTCTGTATTTTTAGTAGAGACGAGGTTTCACTGTGTTAGCAAGGATGGTCTCGATCTCCTGACCTTGTGATCCGCCCGTCTCAGCCTCCCAAAGTGCTGGGATTACAGGCGTGAGCCACCATGCCTGGCCTAATTTTTTTATTTTTAATAGAGAGGGGATTTCACCATGTTGGCCAGGCTGGTCTTGACTCCTGACCTCAAGTGATCCGCCCGCCTCAACCTCCCAAAGTGTTGGGATTACGGCGCCCGGCTGGTCTCATTTGTTTTTAAAAAAACTTGGTAAGGGTGGCCGGGAGCGGTGGCTCACGCCTGTAATCCTGGCACTTTGGGAGGCCGAGGGGGACGGATTACGAGATCAGGGGATCGAGACCATCCTGGCTAACACAGTGAAACCCCGTCTCTACTAAAAAAAAAAAAAAAAAATACAAAAAATTAGCCAGGCGTGGTGGCAGGTGCCTGTAGTCCCAGCTACTCGGGAGGCTGAGGCAGGAGAATGGCATGAACCCGGGAGACAGAGCTTGCAGTGAGCCGAGATGGTGCCACTGCACTCCAGCCTGGGTGACAGAGTGAGACTCCGTCTCAAAAAAAAAAAAGGACTTGGTAAGGGTGGAAGGAACAAGGAGAGAGAGCGAATTTATGTATGTATGTATGTATGTATATATGTATTTATTTGAGATGGAGTCTCCCTCTGTCACCCAGGCTGGAGTGCAGTGGCGCCATCTTGGCTCACTGCAACCTCTGCCTCCCGGGTTCATGTGATTCTCCTGCCTCAGGCTCCTGAGTACCTAGGATTACAGGCATGCGCCATCATGCCTGGCGAATTTTTGTTATTATTTATTTATTTATTTATTTATTTTCAGACAGAGTCTCCCTCTGTCACCCAGGCTGGAGGGCAGTGGCACGATCTCAGCTCACCGCAACTTCCGCCCCCAGGTTCAACCAATTCTCCTGCCTCAGCCTCCCAAGTAGCTGCAATTACAGGGGCACGCCACCACACCTGGCTAATTTTTTGCATTTTTAGTAGACACAGGGTTTTGCTATGTTGGTCAGGCTGGTCTCGAACTCCTGACCTCAGTTGACCCACCTGCCTCGGCCTCCCAAAGTGCTGGGATTACAGGTGTAAGCCACCACACCTGGCCAAGATCGAATTTACGGCTGGCTAACAGAGGCCCAGAGAGATCAGATAATATTGCTATTGTTATTATCATTATTACTACCACTGTTTGAACCTTTATTGAATGCTTCACCAGGTACCATGCTAACAATCCCATTTAATCCTCATAACCACCACATGAGACAGTTACTATTATTACCTCTATTTTGTAGATGGACAACACAGAATATTAGAGGTTAAGTGCTTGCCTAAGATCACTTAGACAGAGCTCGGATTTGAACACCCAGGTATATCTGACTCTCTAAGCTCATTTGTTCCCCGAGGGTGGGGGCACAAATAGGAAGGGGGAAATTATCTTTTGTTCAATTTTTGAAAGGATGATATATTCAGATAGTCTAAAACTCCGAAAGTGCAGAAGGGAAATATCTTCCAGCCGTGCTGTTCCTCTCTCCTGAGTTTTTTATGAATCCATGCAGACACGTTTTATGTATATTGTCATAGTACATAGGTACACACACACACACACGTTCCCTCTCTCTACACAAATGGTAACATACTAAAGATACTCTTCTGTACCTTCACAGTACAAGTACCATATTCCCCCACCTAGGACTTGACCAAGGCCACAGCCAGGTAACGGCACAGCGGGCACTTGGCCTCCGAGCTCTGCGTCCAGTGTTCACTCCCCACAGTGCCCCCAAACTCACCCACAGCAGCTGACTCAGCCCCAGGATGCCTCTAGCAACCACACACAAAAGCAGTGACAAATGGCCCATGCTGCCTTCTAGGCAGGACAGTCAACCCTGCAGAAGGGACCTTTAGGCTAACTCCTCCATCTGGGAAGCCAGTATGCCAGGGGACGGGGCAGGCAGTTGGACTCACCCTGTCTGCCTTCTTCTGCTGCGTGGAGACAGCAGAGAGAGCCCGCTCCAACTCTCCCACACGCCGCCGGGAATACTGCAGGCGGCTGGCCAGATCTTCGGACTCTCCTGGAATGAGAGAGGTTGAGATGGGGCCCAAAGGACTCCCCCTAAAGGCCTGTCAAAGTGCCAGGTTGAAGGATGATGGGGTGCCCAGATTCCCACCTTCTTTCTGCCTGGCAGCATGCTGAGTGTGAGCCAGGGCTGTCTGTAACTCAGCTTTCTCTGATACGAGGATCCCTATGGTCTGAATGTGAACCTTTGGGAGGAAACCCAAGCAAGTGCTGAAAAAGAAGGAAAGAAACATTCTCCAGAGGACAGGACGGAACTTCACACCCTCCACTCACCTGTAACTGCTCCCTTAGGGCTCCCTGCTTTTGGTGGCATTCTTTCTTTTCCTATAGGAAGAGGAAGACAGAGCTCTTACGAGGGGGAGGCAGAGACGGCACAGCAAGGGACATGCCCCCAGAATGCCACCAATGTCCCAGGACAGGCCCACCCATGGGACCAGGTTATCAGGGACCCTGTGGGGATGGGGTGGAATCTGGGGGGGTGAGCCTTCTTCCCCAGGCTGGGAGTGGGTGAGACGAGACTGAGGCCTCTACATTTGAGTGCCCCCCAAACCCAGCAGTCATGTTGTGAGCAAACAAAGAAATCACGTTACTTCTTCCAACTGATCCGTAATTTCTTGGTTCTGTTGTTTCTGTGGGGAAGAGTCAAAGGAAGGTGACTGAGGGTGGCCCCCTCAACTCTATTCCCCAGACCAGGAACGGGTAGGCAGGGGCCAGGAATGGATTTTAAAGGCAAAGTTCTCAGACCCAACGGGAACACGAACTGGTAAACTCTCCTCAGGCTCTCAAGGAAAGGGGATTTGTGTCTTTGTTGGTTTTTGCCCACAGCCACAGAACTGAAAGCCTGAATCTCGATTCTCTTGAAAGGACAGTAACATAAACCTCTAGAGATGGAGTGTGAGAAAAGCCCACCCTCTGCCAGTTTGTGATTTAGAAAGGTGTAATCATTCAACAAACATTTGCTGAGCACACACAGGCCAGGTACGGTTCTTAATAGCAGGGATACCAGACAGAAAAAGACAGACAGGAGCCCTTGGCCCTGAGGTTTACGTTCTAATGGGCCTTTAAATCTTGGACTCTCAGAGCTAAGAGACCTTTGATACTCTCTAACTCTACCTCCTCAGGAAATGCAAGCCCAAGGAGGAGAGGTGGCTTGTCCCAAATCAAAGAGCAAATTAAGGACTGAGTCAGGGCAGAAATACAGGGCTCCTGACAACCAGTCAGGCTAGCGCTTCCCCAAGAGGCAACAACCCCAGGGCGTGTGTGGCAAGGACTCGAGCAGGGGTGTCTAGAGAAGAGAGAGTAGGCAAAGAGGGCAGCAACAGAAGAGCCATGCTGCATGCTCCGTGCTCTGGGGTCCCTCCAGCTGAGGCCTGGGCCCCCCAGCTCCCCATTCGCCCTTGGCACCAGGGGCCCCCTGCCCCTTTCTTCAGGGTCCCAAGGGGAAACTGGAGCCCAGGATTAGCAGCATGGAATCAGGGGACCCCACTGGACTCTTACCAATTTCTCTATCGTGATATTGAGTTGTTTGTTTGTTACATAGCTGGAGTCCAGGGCTACCGCTAGCTGTTGGTACCGGCTCTGAGGCGCATGCAGAGAGGAGGAGTTGGAGGAGGATTGGGGGGAGAGGTAGAGAGAGCAATCATTAGGGTTGGGGGGTGTGTGGGCTGTCTCAGCTGGCAGAGGGGCACCCAGCCCCCGCTGTGGGAGGAGGTTGGAGGGCTGGCCTGCAGGGTCACTGGGCCACGGCCCAGGGCCTCTTACCTCCAGATCCTTCAGGTTAGCAGACGATGCAGGGCCCTCCCCATTGACACATGTTGCAGACTATAAGAGACGAGAGTGCACATGGAGATGTTCTGTCCCCTCAGTGTCTAAGCCCTCTGACTTCGTTTCTTCCCCAGCAATTGGCAACATTTTCTTTTCTAACTTGGACCCTCTGTCCCATAACCCCTTTGTGCCAACTTCTCTCATGGTTCTTATTTCCCCACCGTCCTTCCCTCCCGAGCAGCTCTCATCCAGTGCTTCTGCAGCAGGATACAATGATGCAACCAGTCATGGGGTCCAACTCCTTCACGTGCACAACTTCAAGGGAGAAGGCTCAGGGAAAAGGCGACTTCCTTAACACTGCCCAGCATATTGGCTGGTCCCAGGATCTTCCCTCTCTCTTGTGAATCCCTGCCTCAGTTTCTTTCTATCATAGTTCCCTTCCCCCCACCCCGCTCTCGGCCTCAGTTCCTGAGGTACCTCACAAACAAGACCATTGAGCTGTTGGGAGAGTTGTCGCAGGCTCTCGGTTGATGAGAAAGTCCTAGGGATGGAGACACAGGGGTCAGGGGTGCAGGTGGCTCAATGGGAAAGAAGGTCATGGGCAGTGGCCTCCCTGACTCTCTCAGCCTAGAGACTGCTGCCCCAACAGGAGACACTCACTTGGTTTCATCCATGAGATTAGGGACATTGTCAGCATCATGATTCTGTTTGGGAAGAAACGTGTGAGATGGTCATTCAATTTCTGGTAAGCATCACCCAGGATGGGGTGAGTCAAGCTCCCAAACTCATTCCAACAATCTTCCATCTCCCCAGGCCTCAAGGAAAAGCCCAGTCTGAGCCTTCCCCCAGCCCGGTCCCCAGGAAGGGCCCTTGACCCTAGGGAACAAGCTGCCTGTGAAAGGAGAAGATAATGCATAATAGGTACAGGAGGGCAGTGGGCAGAGGGGGAGGAGGCACAAACCTGAGATGCCGCCATGCTAGTGAGACTGGCACCAGGGGAAGGGACACCGCCAGGTAACACGGTGTCATCAGATGGTTGTAGAGTAGCAGCATTGTCCTTGGGTGTCTGTCACAGAACAGAGCAGGGGGTTAGGGGGCCATGCGGGAGAGAAGGTGCCTCAGTGCTATGAACACAAGGGTGTGGAACAGGTAGGACAGGTGTTGCTGCAGTCAGAGTGACAGTCACACATGCTAGGAGCCACTCAGGGGTGTGGATTGGTTGCCCAGGCCTTGGGCTGCTAGGCAGCATTTCAGATGGCCAAAGCTCAAAGCAGGGGCTGCATGGCTCCTTCATGAACACGAGGACCTCGCTCTCCCTGGAGCTCAGCAAAAGACAGCAGCAGGCTCTGACCTGTGGCAGCCACAGCAGGCAGGAGGAAGGTGTGCCAAAGTCAGGGAGGAGAAAGGCACTGTTCTTCCAGAAGGCCAGTCTGTGCTGCAGAGTGACCCTCACTGGGCCCCTACTGGGCAGAGGATGGTGATGAGGAAGTAGTTGTCTGGGCAATGCACAATGTAGCTATCTGCCTGTCTCCTCCTTTCCTCCCTTCCCTTCTCCCCTGCAGTGGCACAATCATAGTTCACTGCAGCTTCCACCTCCTGGGCTCAAGCAATGCTCCCACCTCAGCCTCCCTAGTAGCTGAGATTATAGGTGCACACTACCATGCTCAGCTAATTTCTATAGAGACGTGGTCTCGCCATCTTGCCCAGGCTGGTCTCAAAGTCCTGGGCTCAAGTGATCCTCCCACCTTGGTCTCCCAAAATGTTGAGATTACAGGTGTGAGCCATTGCACTTGGCCTACTGGCCATGTTTCTGATTCAGGCCTTTTCAGGGGAAAAAAAAAAAAAGCTGCCCAACTAGAAGCCTCTCCCCAACTCTCTGGAGGTAAAAAGAGGATAAACCATGGCCAACACCCCCACCCCGACCTCTTACCTCCAAAAACATCTACCCAGCCAAGAAACTACCCAAGAAAACAAAGGTAAGACATCTTCCCTGTGGCTCTTGGCAACTTGGAAGTTGTAGGGCCTCTTTCCTGGGAATAGTACCTGAGGACAATCCTGGGATTCAGAACTTGGGGTCATGTGGAGCCTCTCCCTTGCCCCCAACTGGACCTCCCTGCTTGATCAGAGCCCCACCCAGCCTCTCTCCAGGCTCTGACCTTACTCTTGGCCCAAGCCTCTGGTTCTAGAGATCTTCTAATATCTGACAAGCCAGATGGGCAGACAATGGAAAAAGCTGGCTGACCAGCTAAGCTGGACAAGAGAAAAACACCAGGGAGCCAGGGCCTGGCCACGGAAGCTGGGTCTGGGAGAAGTGGCTACACCTCTCTCCAGGGAAAGGACTGCGCGCTCACTGGACCCTTCAGCCCTGGCTTCTGAAAACCCAAATCTGCTTCCCTCCTTAGAGCAAGTGCTGCAGAGGCTGGTGGAACTGAAGATGAGCCAAGCTGCCTTTGCATCTTTGCAACTTTACTGTGACCATGGAACCTGGTGTTGCCTTGACAATGCCTACAACTGAATCTAATAGGTCAGAGCAAGGGTTCAGTTGCTGGCCAGGCATTAGCCTTGAGGGAAGGCTGGCACTCCTAGCAATGGACCCTGCTAGGCTTTAGGGCCCTCCTGGCATCTTCGGTTCCCACTGATCTCTAGGATTAGACACAAGAATGCTCAGAGGAAGGGAATTTTTTTTTCTTTTTTTTTTTTTTTGTTTGAGATGGAGTCTCACTCTGTCGCCCAGGCTGGAGTGTAGTGGCGAGATCTCCACTCACTGCAACCTCCGCCTCCTGAGTTCGAGATTCTCCTGCTTCAGCCTCCCAAGCAGCTGGGATTATAGGTGCACGCTACCACGCCCAGCTAATTTTTGTATTTTTAGTAGAGATGGGGTTTCACCATGTTGGCCAGGCTGCTCTTGAACTCCTGACCTCAGGTGATCCACCCTCCTCAGTCTCCCAAAGTGCTGGGATTACAGGCATGAGCTACTGCACTTGGCTGAAAAAGCATTTTTCTGAGGACTTTCTGACACACATAGCATGATTATTTTGTGAGCAACCAAGTTATTTCATAATTTTAAGTCTTGTAGCCAAGATGGAGTTTTTTAAAAAGCCTACTCTCCTCAAAATGTCCCATCCCATTAAGATATTTTTTCTCTCTCCATTATTCCCTACTTCTGGAAATGTTATCAGCTCCGCTCAGGATACTACGATCACAGGCCTGCATTCCTGGAGTAGAAAACTTACATGGTAATAAAAATGAGAAATTAAAAAAAAACAAAACCTACATTGGAAACAGTTACGGATATAGAGAAGGTATAAAAACAGCAAGGGGCTGGGCATGGTGGCTCACACATGTAATCTCAGCACTTTGGGAGGCCAAGGCAGGTGAATCACTTGAGGCCAGGAGTTCGAAACCAGCCTGAGCAACATGGCAAGACCCCAACTCTATTAAAAATACAAAAAAAATGGCCGGGCGTGATGGTGCAACATCTGTAATCCCAGCTACTTGGGAGGCTGAGGCATGAAAATCACTTGAACCCGGAAGGGGGAGGTTGCAGTGAGCCAAGATCACACCACTGCACTCCAGGAGAAAGAGCAAGACTCTTTCTCAAAAACAAAAACAAAACAGCAAGAAGGAAATACGGGGATCTAGGCCTTTGTTTCCAGAATAGAGGGACCTGGGCTGGCACAGAATCTCAGAGCATTAGGAAACAGGCTGAAGACCCCCTAATCCACTGGACCATTGGCAGAGCAAAAGCCAAATGCTTTTGGCTGCAGGTCACCTCTAAGCCTGTGCTCCCCAGCCGTACCACTCAGCGTCTCCTCTGAGCTGGCAAGGTGAGTCACAGCACCTGGACAGACCTGATCAACTGGAGGGTAACAGGTATGAGACTGGACAACTCTCTAACAGCAGCCAAGGCTGCTCTGTCTCAGTCCCTCTCCCCATACCCATCTCCAACAGGATCAGGCTCTATTCGTGCCCTGCTCCTCTGGCTTGGCAGGAAGGAGTCCCCCAGGTGAGTTAGAGATGGAAGAAATGCCAAATCACAGCCAGAGGAGGTTGTCTCCCAGCCCTGTGTACCTCCATGCCCTGCCCCCCACCAGGCTCCCTGTGTTCCTGAAAGGTGCTCTGTGAGTTCACACTCTGGCCACGGCCTCACCGCTCCCCCTGCCTCCCCCACTCCCCATATGGATTAATGTTACCCACCTTTAATCTTCAAGCCAGCTTCAAATGCCACCTTCTCCAGCCTGGAGTCCATTTGGAACCAACCTCCCCCCGAGCTGAGCATTTGGAATGTTCCAAAATTCTCTCTTGCCTCCTTCAGAGGAGTCTGCCTCCCTCGGTGTGCAGCCTACCTTGTTCATCTATTTTCTCCACTGTTTATTTATCAAAGTGCCTTTGTTGTCAAGAGCCCAATGAATATGGCTAAATGTCCATTTGGAGAGATTAGGGGCAGAACGTCTTGGTCACTCATCTGTTTGGTTAACCTCACAACTTTTACAGTTAGTTCCTCTGAAAAAATAGCTTCAATCTTTCCAACTATAATGTGAACTCATTTTCTTTTAACCCTTTGTTCCCTACTCTTAAACCAAAGTGAATTAATTTAAAAAAAAAAAACAACACTAACTTCTAGGTGGTTTACTGATCTTTGCCTTTAGGGCAAAACCTAAAGGTCTGTTGGTTTTTTTGTGTTTTTTTTTTTTTTTTCATCTCTCCTAGTCTGAGAGTACCCACACTGGGCATTCAAAAGCCCAAATCCCAGAATCCCAGGCTGGGAGCAGTGGCTCACGCCTGTAATCCCAGCACTTTGGGAGGCCAAGGTGGGTGGACCACTTGAGGTCAGGAGTTCAAGACCAGCCTGGTCAACATGGTGAAACCCCATCTCTACTAAAAATACAAAAATGAGCCAGACATGGTGGCAGGCACCTGAAATCCCAGCTACTCAGGAGGCTGAGGCAGGAGAATCACTTGAACCCAGGAGGCAGAGGTTGCAGTGAGCCAAGATTGTGCCACTGCACTCCAGCCTGGGCAGTGAGACTCCGTCTCTGAAAAAAAAAAGAAGAAAAAAAAGCCCCAAATCCCACACACCTGCTCTGAAAGTTATTCCCAAATTACCTTTAAACTTTTAAACTTTAAGATATGTCTCACCTTCTCCAAGATGATAAAAGATTTGGGGGAAGAATAAAAACCCAATCAATCAAGCAGGTGAAGAAGCGGACATAAACAGGCGGAAGGTTAATGGCAGCAACATAAAATAAGCCAGAGGCAAAGTATCCCCCAAACCAGAGAAGCCTCAGGGGCATGCACAGCTGGAGAGAGCAAGCCAGAGAGGGGTCTCGGCACTGCCTCACCTTCCACTTGTCCAATGGGGGGAGCGCTACCCCATTGGAACGGTTAAGGTCGGACACCAGCACCTTCAGAATGTCCTGAATCTACAGGAGGCGAAAAGGGAAAAACAAGGGCAGGGGGAGAAAGGTAGAAGTGGCTTAGAGAGAGGCAAGAAAGTCAGGGAAGGAGGAAGATGTGGGTTCAGGGAAATGAAATAAGAAGAGTGGAGGAGATCAATACCATGGCCTGTGCCATCCTTCCAAATGGCCACCTGCTGCCTTGCCAGGGGCAGAAACAAATAGATGGAAAAGTCCCCTGAACGATGCAGTCACATAGAGTAGAGTCACCTGACCAATGCAGCTCTTAATATCCTGTTTGGACCCTTCTCCTTAGGCCCAGGATGTGGGCAATGAATCTAGTAGAACTACAAACCTCCACCTCCATTTTAAAAACCAGACTTCTGAGTAAGGGTTCACTTGAACAAAGGGGGCTCCAGCTAAAAAACAAGTTTGAAAGACACTGATCTTATCCAATGTCACCTCACAGAGGAGGAAACTGAGGCCCAGGGGAAGAAGTGGTTTTTCTGTGGTCACGCAGCAAGCTGGTGGCAAAGATGAACTCAAAAGTTAGATCTTCCCCTAATCCTAGCACCTGGGACTCTCCTCACCACACCCTGGGGCCCTTTCAGTGACTCCTAAAGGGATAGCCTGATGGCAAGTAGCTGTTCTCATTGGCCTGGCTTCCCTTTGAGACTGGAGATGAGGAAAATGAAGCAGCAACTACCATTTCCTGGGTGTCCTGGGTGTTTAGGACAGCAGGCCCTGTACTAGGGATTAACATAAAAACAACAATAACAAATCTCATTTAAACTTCACAAGTAAAACAATACTTTATAGTTGTGAAAAGAGAGGCCCAAAAAGCTCAAGCAATTTGCCCTAAATCACATCCCTAGCAGATGGACAGGTAGGATACAAACCCAGAACTCTTCATCAGTACCCGACAGTTCTTCCACAATCATAACAATTACCCTCTACTGCCCCTTGGGCCCCCTGTCCCCAGGAGCCTGGCCATCCAAGACTCACATCCTCAGGTGAGTGGCAACCACCAGAAGTGGCTGTCTCAGGGTTACTGCCATTTTTTATTTTCTTCTTCTTTTTCGCTCCTGTAGGAACACCAGGGCTATTCCTCTGCTGATATTCTCTCAACTGTGGAAAAGAAGAGCAATAATACTCATGAGATCTACAAGCCCCCACAGTTACATCCTACTTTACAATTTTTCCAAAATACTCTTATATACCATCTGATTTAATGCCACTAACAACTCCACAAGTTCTTGTCACAATCACTTAGTGACTGAGAGGGATTGATACCATGGCTTAAAAAAGGCAAGAATTGAACTTAAACTCAGTCTTCTGACTCCAAGCTCTGGGGTTTTGCCACAAATCAGCAGCTGCCAGGGGCCAAAACCAGAGGCAGAGGTACTTTTCTACCTCTCATCCCAGAAACGGGATGAGAACACTTAGGGGATTGGGTCCTAAGATCAAAAGCTGGTTTCACGCACTAATTACGGTTCCGAGGGGGACTGCGACATCACTACATTCCACTCCACCAAGGAGAATTCAAATATGAGGTGGAGAAGTCAAGCCTGGAGTCCCAGCTACCTGGGAGGCTAAGGCAGGAGGATTACTTAAGGCCAGGAGTTCAAGGTCAGCCTGGGCAACACAGTGACACCCCCTCTCTAAAAATAAATATGTATCTTAAAATGTGGGCCGGAACATTAAGTCGGCAGGAACTGTACACCGTGTGGTTTAGAGTCATACATCCTCACACGTTAATGTTAAGAAATGCACCAATGCCTCTCAAACTTTTACATCAATGTATCCTCATGGCAGAAGGCAGCCTTTCTGTTGAACCTGGGAATTTAACAGAAAGAGGACAACCCAAGCCTCATTTCAGAGAAAAGTCTGGTATATTCTTAGAAATTTATGTGACTGTCATCCCTAAGTACATTAATGTTTTTTCTCTCTCAAGAGAATAAAGGGAAACTGATGCTTCAGAAAGATGCCCCGTATTTATCCTGTGGCACTCCAAGTACCCCAGGTTGAGATGATATGAGGAAGATTCAAGCTGTCAAGTTCAGTTTCCCAAGACCTGTTCCACAGAAGATAAGCAGATCTCATTCCAGAGACCACTGAAGGGCACTCTGGTCCCAGAACCATGGAGAATTCGAATATGAGGTGGAGAAGTCAGAAAAAAATGTTAAAGTCTCTCTGGAGAGTAGAAGCCTGGGGGAAAACCAAACCAATCCCATTCTCACATTGCCACCCAGAGATACTGCCAATGTTTTGAGTTCACGGGTGAAGTGTAGGCTTTTCACACTGTCAATGTCTATGTTAAGGGTGTAAGGCAGCCTGAAACCTCTCCCTCCTAGGTCCCATAGTCCCCAATCCCCTTCCAGCTGGAAATTTATGCTGTGACCAGAGGAACCAGAAGCGGGATGAGAACACTTAGGGGACTGGGTCCTAAGATCAAAGACTGGTCTCGCGCAACTAATTACGGTTCCGAGGGGGATTGTGACGTCACTACATTCCACTCCTAGGGGGAACATCAGCGCGACGTCCAAGTCGCCGCTCCGCGATGGGGGAGGGGACCGCAGGGCCAGGACCCAGGTCCTTGGAGACGCGAGACCAAAGAACCCCGGGAGGTCCGGTTTGGGGCGGTAGGAGGTGAGGGTCGAGTCTAGAGCGGGGGGGCCCCGGGAATCACGGGCCCAAAGTCACTGGCGAGGGCAGGGGCTGAATTGCTGGGATCCTAGGTCCTTGGAGACGCCAGCCCAAAGAGCCCAGGGAGGTCGGACTTCGGGGGGCAGGAGGTGAGGGCCGAGTCTGGAGCGGGGAGCCCCGGGAGCACCAGCCCAAAGTCACCCGGGGGCGACTGGCGAGGGCGGGGGCTGGGCGGCTGAGGGGGCGGGGCTGACTGACAAGACTTTGGTGGGGGAGCCCGGACGCGCCGTGGGGAGCCCAGCCCGGTGTGCCTCAGGAGTGGCAGGGACTCTGGCCATGGTCCTGCCATCGGAGTGGGGCTGGGGCTGGGTCGGGGGGCCGCGACCCGGTGCACTTTACCTTTTTCTTCGCTGCGGCCAATTTGCTCTGTCGGGTTTCTTCCGACATCGCGGGGCGGGGAGGGAGGCGGGGTTGGGGCCACATCAGCGCGATCCCGGCAACCACTGCGGAAGTCAGTCAGCCACCGCGCAGCTGTGCTACGGAGCCAGAGGAGGCGTAACCAGGGCGATACTAGAGCGCAGAATGGGGGCGTGGCCTCAAAGATCAAAGCCCATTGGTCAATGAGAAATATGAAGCGGAAGGGGGCGTGGCTAGGCAGCGGCGTGGCCAGAGGGACCTGTGGCGTCACAACAAAAGCTGCGCACGCAACCGCTGTCCCCGCCCACCTCGGGAGAGGGGCGGGGCCGGCTTTCCTTGGGTGCGCGCGCAGCTTTCTGTGCGCCAGTTCACGCTCCGGGTCAGAGTTCCTTGCCCGGTGCACCTGAGAGGTCGCTCTCCGACTCCCGCGCTGGACCCTCTTGCGCCATTGAACCCCCTGATCCGGGGGCCTCGGACCCCAGGGCTCAGGAGGTGGGCGAGGAAGGGACTCCACAGTTTCTTTCCTGACTCCTCACAGCCCTGCCCCAGACTCTCCCTTCCCAGAAATCACCTCCAAAGACTCCCATCCAGTGCTCCAGACAACCCCCGTCTCAGAACGCCCCCTTCCTAGAGGGTCTCTACCCTGATCCTGAGAGCGTGTCTGCCCCCTTTCCAGATGGATCCAGTCCCTGGCGCTCCTACTTCCCAACTGCTCCTCCTCCCGCATCCCCACAGTACCCCGTCCTCACAGCGGGCTGTGGGTCCAATCAGACTTTCCCCTCGGATTCCTCTCTAGGACTGAACCAAGACTTACCCGAAGTTGCCGCGGGGCCTTCCGATCCCCTGTGAGTATTTCTTCCCCCACACCCCCTTTCCCATCCTCGACCTTCCCTCGTGCGCTCCCGGCCCCCCTCCCCATCCCAACAGCAGCCAATCCCCGCTTGGCCCTCTTCCATATCTTCTCCCAGTCGACTGAGAACCTCCAGGTCATTCCCGAATCCCTCCCCTTCCTTTCCTCATGCCCGCCAGTCTTCAAAGAAGTGTTATCCTGTCCTGTCCTAGGCTAACTCCTCTCCCTCCCCATCCTGTCTCCTGGCTCCTCAGATGCCTTTCACTCCAGTCCAGCACCAGCCATCTCTCCTCCTCGCTCTTTTCACCCCTCACCCAGCCCTGCCTTTAAACAAACCCATAGCTCCCCAGTCAGGAAAATGCTTGGCGTTCACCCTGGCCACTCCTTTCGTTGCTAATAGTCTCTCCTCTTCGCTGGCAAGCCACCCCCAAAACGCAGCCTCCTCCTCCTCTCATCCCCCAGATGGAGTTGCCACTACAACTACCACCACTCTTAAGGTAGATCGTGAGGGCCGGGTGCAGTGGCTCACACCTGTAATCCCAGCACTTTGGGAGGCCGAGGCGGGCAGATCAGTTGAGGTCAGGAGTTCAAGACCAGCCTGCCCAACATGGTGAAACCCTGTCTCTACTAAAAATACAAAAAAAATCAGCCGAGCGTGGTGGTGCAGGCCTGTAATCCCAACTACTCAGGAGGCTGAGGCAGGAGAATTGCTTGAACCCGGAAGGTGGAGGTTGCAGTAAGCCGAGATTGCACCACTGCACTCCAGCCTGGACAACAGAGCTAGACAAGTCTCAAAAACAAAAAAGAAGTTAGATCGAGAAAGACTTGGTATTTGTTCATTGATTTAGCAACTGCTGCAATGCAGGTGTATGCCAGATAGCCCCCTGCCCTCCAGGAGCCACAGGCAAAAAAATAATTCCAGGACAAGTATGCACATGGTTCTGAGATGGGGAGCCCAGGCTTGGGCTTGCAAAGAGGGCTCTCCAGAGATGGCAGGGTCAGAGGCAAGGCCTGAAGGGCAACTCACAGTGAGCTCAGATGACGATGACGGGGTGGCAGCCATAGTTTGCCAAAAGCACTGGGCTGATTGAGCTTCTCTCTGCAAGTGGGTTGGTATCCACTGTCTTTGACCATGCGGTAACTCACTACAGATCATGCCTTTCTCATTCATGCTAATTCATTCCTTCTTTTTTTTTTTTTTTTTTTTTTTTTTGAGACACAGTCTCACTCTGTCGCCTGGGCTGGAGTGCAATGGCGTGATCTGGGCTCACTGTAACCTCTGCCTCCCGGGCCCAACCCATCCTCTTGCCTCAGCGTCCCAAATAGCTGGAACCACAGTTGTGTGCCATGACGCCTGGCTAATTTTTTTGTATTTTCAGTAGAGACAAATTTTCGCCATGTTGCCCAGGCTGGTCTCAAACTCGTGAGCTCAAAGCAACCTGCCCGCCTCGGCCTCCCGAAGTGCTGGGATTACAGGCATGAGCCACCATGCCCAGCTTCCATTCCTTCCATTTTTAAAAACAACGCTCGACCAGGCACAGTGACTCACGCCTATAATCCCAGCACTTTGGGAGGCTAAGGTGAGTGGATCACCTGAGGTCAGGAGTTTGACCAGTCTGCCCAACATGGTGAAGCCCCGTCTCTACTAAAAATACAAAAATTAGCCGAGCATAGTGGTACATGCCTGTAATCCCAGCTACTTGGGAGACTGAGGCAGGAGAATCGCTTGAACCCAGGGGGTGGAGGTTGCAGTGAGCCGAGATCACCCTGCACTCCAGCCTGGGCAACAGAGCGAAACTCCATCTCAAAAAAAAAAAAAGGAGGCTCTATTGAGCACTGTCCCATCAGCTTACTTTACATGCATCATCTTTCCAGTTCCTTCCAGCAACCTTTGAGAAGACGCTTTACTGTCCCCATGTTGAGGTGAGGCCTGTGAGTTCCAGAGAGATGAATATAGCCAGGACGTGGCAGAGCTGGGGGCTTTAAACTGAGAAACTGAGTTGTTTTTTTGTTTTTTGTTTTTATTTTTATTTGAGACGGAATCTTGCTCTGTCGCCCAGGCTGGAATGCAATGACACGATCTTGGCTCACTGCAACCTCTGCCTCCCAGGTTCAAGTGATTCTCCTGCCTCAGCCTCCCTAGTAGCTGGGATTACAGGTGCCCGCCACCATGCCCGGCTAATTTTTATATTTTTAGTAGAGACAGGGTTTTGCCATGTTGGCCAGGCTGGTCTCAAACTCCTGACCTCAGTGATCCACCCGCCTCAGCCTCCCAAAGTGCTGGGATTACAGGCATGAGCCACCGCGCCTGGGCTTGAACTGAACTCTTAAGCGGTACCTTGGGCTTGCTCCTCTCTGGGCCTATTTGCAGGAGCACCCTCCTGACCTCTCCTGCCTCTTTTTCTGTGCCCGCTCGGCTGGCTCCTTTGCTTCCTGCCACTCCTGAGGTAAATGTGGGCATTTCTGTAGGATCCAGCCCTACGGGGCTTGGTGGGTGTTCTCCCCGTGTGCGGAGACGAGAGATTGTAAGAAATAAAGACACAAGACAAAGAGATAAAGAGAAAACCTCTGGGCCCAGGGGACCACTACCACCAAGACGTGGAGACCGGTAGTGGCCCAGAATGGCTGGGCGCGCTGATATTTACTGCATACAAAACAAGGGGGGCAGGGTAAGGAAGGTGAGTCGTCCAAGTGATTGATAAGATCAAGCAAGTCACGTGATCATGGGCCAGTGGGCCCTTCCCTTCTAGGTAGCCAAAGAAGAGAGGGAAGGCAGCATACGTCAGCATTTTCTTCTATGCACTTATCAGAAAGATCAAAGACTTTAAGACTTTCACTATTTCTTCTACCACTATCTACTATGAACTTCAAAGAGAAACCAGGAGTATGGGAGGAACATGAAAGTGGACAAGGAGTGTGACCATTGAAGCACAGCCCCACAGGGAGAGGTTTAGGCCTCCGGATGACTGCGGGCCGGCCTGGATAATATCCAGCCTCCCACAAGAAGCTGGTGGAGCAGAGTGTTTCCTGACTCCTCCAAGGAAAGGAGACTCCCTTTCACGGTCTGCTAAGTAACGGGTGCCTTCCCAGACACTGGCATTACCGCTTGACCAAGGAGCCCTCAAGCGGCCCTTATGCAGGTGTGACAGAGGGCTCACCTCTTGCCTTCTAGGTCACTTCTCACAATGTTCCTTCAGCACCTGACCCTATACTTGCCGGTTATTCTTAGGTTATATTAGTAGTGCAACAAGGAGTAATATTAAAAGCTAATGATTAATAGTGTTTATACTAATGATTGATAATTGTCCATGATCATCTCTATATCTAATTTGTGTTGTGACTATTCTTATTCTAACTATTTTCTTTATTATACTGAAACAGTTTGTGCCTTCAGTCTCTTGCCTCAGCACCTGGGTAATCCTTCGCCCACACATTTCCGGGTGGCTCTGCTCTTCCTCTTGCCATTCTCTTTCTACACACCTGCTCCAAGGTCTGACTCCCACTCCCTCAGCCCACCCCAGTGCCCACAACCCTCCTATCTCTCTCCAGCCCTGACCTTTCTTGGGACACCCAGAGCTGCCTGCAGAATCTTTGCCTTCCCACTTGCCAAGTCTGAAATCACACTCAGCCTCCTAACCAGGACCACAAACCAACTCCTCCAACTGCCCTTGCATCATCAAAGGAACCCCAAGCTCTTGAAGTGGGCTCTGCCTCTTCTCCTTTCTAATAGCACTACTCATGGTTGCATCTGTTCTTTTTTTAAAAAAAAAAAAACAAAACAAAACAGAGTCTCGCTCTGCCACCCAGGCTGGAGTGCTGGAGTGCAGTGGTGCGATCTCGGCTCACTGCAACCGCTGCCTCCAGGGTTCAAGCGATTCGCCTACCTCAGCCTCCCGACTAGCTGGGACTACAGGCGCCCGCCACCACGCGCCCAGCTAATTTTTTGTATTTTTAGTAGAGACGGGGTTTCACCATGTTACCCAGGATGGTCTTGATCTCCTGACCTCGTGATCCTCTCGCCTCCGCCTCCCAAAGTGCTGGGATTACAGGCGTGAGCCACCGTGCCCGGTCGCATTTGTTCTTTTTCACACCACTATCCCCTCACTCACCCATTCACACACGTGGAAACCACTTTCATTCCCCCGAACACATGTGCTGTCTCCTGCCTTAAGGCATTCAGATACACATTCACCCCTGGGTATCCATGGAGATTGCTGCCAGGATCCCCATGGAGTAATGACCAGAAAAAAAAAAGGCTACATGTTCAATACAGATTCAACCATGCTTTTTTTTTTTTTTTTTGAGACAGAGTCTCGCTCTGTCACCCAGGCTGGCGTGCAATGGTGTGATGTTGGCTCACCACAACCTCCACCTCCCAGGTTCAAGGGATTCTCCTGCCTCAGCCCCCCAAGTAGCTGGGACTATAGGTGCGCACCACCATGCCTGGCTAATTTTTGTATTTTCAGTAGAGACAGGGTTTCACTATGTTGGCCAGGCTGGTCTCGAACTACTGACCTCGTTATCTGCCTGCCTTGGCCTCCCAAAGTGCTGGGATTACAGGTGTGAGTCACTGCACCTGGCCAACCATGCTTTTTTTCATCAGATATTTTCATTGTGAAACCCACTGATACAGAGGGCCAACTCTTTTGTCCCCTCTGTCTGCAATACTTTCTTCCACCTTTCTGCCAAGCTAAAGCCTGCTCATCCTTTAAAATTTAGCTTCCTCAGAGAAGCCTTATCCCCACTTCTGGGTCAGTCCAGTTGCCCTGTTAGACTCTCCCATAGCACACTGTACTTCAACTTCAAAGCATTTTTCAGACTTATAATTCGTTTATTGGTTACTTCATTCATTGATAAATATTAATATTGAGTGTCTACTATGTGCCATGTACTGTTGTAGACACTACGCAATCAGCAGTAAACAAAAGTCCCTTCCCTCATGGAGCTTACACTTCAGTGATGTAAAGCAATGTAAGGCAATGAAAATAATGAAATGCATAACTTGTCGGGTGACGAAAAATGCTATAAAACATCAGGAGGCCAGGTGCAGTGGCTCATGTTTGCAATCCTAACACTGGGAGGCCAAGGTGTGAGGATTGCTCCAGCCCAGGGTTTGAGAACAAACTGGGTGACATAGCAAGACCCCATCTCTACAAAAAAATAAAATTTTTCAAAAAAATTCGCTGAGTGTGATGGCACATGCCTGTTGTGCTACTCAGGAGGCTAGAGTGGGAGGATTGCTTAAGCCCAGAAAGTTGAGGCTACAGTGAGGTGTGATTGTGCTACCGCACTCCAGCATGGATGACAGAGCGAGACAGACCCCATCTTAAAAGAAAAATTAAATTTAAAAAAGGCCGGGCGCGGTGGCTCACGCCTGTAATCCCAGCACTTTGGGAGGCTGAGGTGGGCGGATCACGATGTCAGGAGCTTGAGACCAGCCTGACCAACATGGTGAAACCTTGTCTCTACTAAAAATGGAAAAATTAGCCGAGTGTGGTGACATGCGCCTGTAATCCCAGCTACTCAGGAGGCTGAGGCAGGAAAATCGCTTGAATCCGGGAGGCGGAGGTTGCAGTGAGCTGAGATTGTGCCACAGCACTCCAGCCTGGGCGACAACACGAGAACTGTCTCAAAAAAAGAAAGAAAAATTAAATTTCAAAAAATATTAAAAATCAGGAAAAAGGGATAGTAAGTGATTGAGATGTTACTGTTGTAGACAGGGCTGTCAAAGAGGGCCTTTCTGATGGGGCGATATGTAAGTAGAGCTTTAACTGGAAGCATCTGGAGGAAGAACTTCATCGTTGGGCGCTTTCTCTTTGGGGCTAGGCTATGCCTTCTATGAGAGCAGTGGGCTGGGCTTGATGTCTCATTCATTGCTGCGCTCCCTGGACCCTTTGTCAGTTCCTGGCAGAGAGTGCTCACTCATTCCTCTGAGTGACTGGTTACAAGCCACTAACCTAAAACCAGGAAGACCGTCTTCCTCGGTCTCTTCTTGTATCATGTGTAGACAGCTCATCCAACATACATTTCCTGAAGATTGGCTGTGTACTAGGCACTGGCCTTCACAGCTTCTACAGGCAGAAAGGGCAAAGATGAAAGCCCCAAGGAAGGGTTTTATCCAATGAGATTATAAACCCAGTGACAGATGGGCACGGTGGCTCACGCCTGTAATCCCAGCACCTGGGGAGGCCGAGGCGGGCAGATCACTTGAGGTCAGGAGTTTGAGACCAGCCTGGTCAACATGGCAAAAACCCTGTCTCTACTAAAAATACAAAAATTAGGCCGGGAGCAGTGGCTCACGCCTGTAATCCCAGCACTTTGGGAGGCCGAGGTGGGTGGATCACCTGAGGTCAGGAGTTCGAGACCAGCCTGGCCAACATGGTGAAACCCTGTCTCTACTAAAAATACAAAAAAAAAAAAAAAAAAAAATTAGCCAGGCGTGGTGGTGGGCGCCTGTAATCCCAGCTACTCAGGAGGCTGAGGCAGGAGAATTGCTTGAACCTGGGAGGCAGAGGTTGCAGTGAGCCGAGATTGCGCCATTGCACTCCAGCCTGGACAACAAGAGTGAAACTCTGTTTTAAAAAAAAAATACAAAAATTAGCTGGGCATGGTGGTGTGCACCTGTAATCCCAGCTATTCAGGAAGCTGAGGCAGGAGAATTACTTGAACCCGGGAGGCGGAGGTTGCAGTGAGCCAGAATCATGCCACTGCGCTCCAGCCTGGGCGACAGAGTGAGACTCCGTCTCAAAAAACAACAACAACAACAACAACCAGTGACATTGTAAATGAGAAGAGAGCCCAAGACAGACCTGGAGCAGATTCTCTGGGGTCAGACTGGGGACAAGGGCAGGCCCATTAGTTAGGATTGGGTTTGACTAGGAGTGAAAGAAAACCCCAAATAACAGTGGTTTAAACAGTTCATTGGCACCCAGGCCTCCATCTGGTTCCACCACATCTTCAGTGTATGACTTGTACCTTATCATCCAAGATAGCTGCTCAGCTCCAGCACTGCATCCACATTCCAGCCAGCGGGAAGGGAGACGGCCAGAGAAAGGCATGCCCTCTTCCTGGGAGGACAATTCCCAGTCATTGGCTGGGAACAGTGGCTCATGCCTGTAATCCAAACATTGTTGGAGACTGAGGCTAGAGGATGGATCACCTAAGCCCAGGAGTTCGAGGTTGCAGTGACCTATAATCACGCCACTGCAATCCAGCCTGGGTGACAGAACAAGACCCTATTTAAAAAAAAAAAAATGTTGTGGGGTGGGGCTAGGCACAGTGGCTCACACCTGTAATCCCAGCACTTTGGGAGACCGTGGTGGACAGATCACGAGGTCAGGACTTCGAGACCAGCCTGGCCAATATGGTGAAACCCCATCTCTACTAAAAAATTAGCCGGGCATGGTGGCGCATGCCTGTAGTCCCAGCTACTCGGGAGGCTGAGACAGGAGAATCACTTGAACCTGGGAGGCGGAGGTTGCAGTGAGCCAAGATCAGGTTACTGCACTCCAGTCTGGGCAACAGAGCGAGACTCCGTCTCAAAAAAAAAAAAAAAAAAAATCCCAGATGATTAAGTTCTACTTGCTGGAACTTAGTCATAGGGCCACATCTAATTCCAAGGAAGGCTTGGAAATGCAGTCTTATTGAGGGGGTTAGGGTGCCTATTAGCAAGCAGAAGCAGGGAGTGACTACTGGGGGACATGTAGGCTGTGAATTGTGGATAACTGGTCAGTCTGGCTGATGACTTTTTCTGCCTCTCAGAGGCCATTGCCCAAGTCTGGCCAGGCTGATGGGACAAGCGAGGAGTCTCTGCACCTTGACATTCAGAAACTGAAGGAGAAGAGGGACATGCTGGACAAAGAGATCTCCCAGTTCGTATCTGAGTAAGTTTCATTGGGTTCCCCATCATGGTTAAGATAACTTTGGGCTAGGCATAGTGGTTCACGCCTGTAATCCCAGCACTTTGGGAGGCTGAGGTGGGTGGATCACTTGAGGTCAGGAGTTTGAGACCAGCCTG
This sequence comes from Pan troglodytes, assembly GCF_028858775.2. NCBI lineage: Eukaryota > Metazoa > Chordata > Mammalia > Primates > Hominidae > Pan > Pan troglodytes. The sequence goes on along the minus strand of NC_072409.2, from coordinate 10,168,419 downwards.
GCCAACATGGCAAAAACCTGTCTCTACTAAAAATACAAAAAATAGCTGGGCACAGTGGTACGCGCATGTAGTCCCAGCTACTTGGGAGGCTGAGGCAGAAGAATCGCTTAAACCTGGGAGATGGAGGTTGCAGTCAGCTGAGATCACGCCACTGCACTCCAGCCTGGGCGATGGAGTGAGAATCTGTCTTTAAAAAAAAAAAAAGATTTAACTCTCTAACTGCCCAGTAACTGAAAAACCCAGTCGCACTGGCCTAGCATAGAAATACGACTGTGCGCTACTCAGGAGGCTGAGGCAGGAGAATCGCTTGAACCTGGCAGGCAGAGGTTGCAGTGAGGCGAGATCGCGCCACTGCACTCCAGCCTGGCTACAGAGCGAGACTTGGTAAAGAAAGAGAAAGAGGGCGAGAGGGAGAGGGAGAGGGAGAGGAGAGGAAAGAAGAAGGAAGGAAAGAAAGGAAGGGAAAGAAGGAAAGGAGGGAAGGAAAGGGAAGGAAGGAAGGAAAGGAAGGAAGGAAGAAAGAAAGGAAGGACTATGCTTCTGGATTCAGGACATAGCAGCAGCCTCTCAGGTAGGGAGATGCTCAGGCTGTGGGAGGGCCTGAACTAGGACTGGAAAGCTATCTGGGATGGAAGCTGTTGCTCTCCCAGTCTCCGGAGCCATGTTCTCCACCTCTGCTTCCCTCTGCACAGACTCCATTCTCTCTCTGCAGGTGGAGTTTTCAGTGTGTAGGGAAAGCTGGCTCTTGAACGCCTCCTGGAGTTCCCCACACCTCTTGTTCCAGCCACATGGCAGAGACTGAGCTGCCTTTGAATGTGCATTTCACACTTGAGGGAATCCACCTGGCTGTTTGGATCATGCGCCCATCTGCGAGTCCCTCAGCTGTGGCCAGGGTCACATGGTACCACTGTGGCTGGCGACCCCACCCTAAGGAGACAGGGCACATTTGCCAGGAGTGAGGACCTGGGAAGATCCCTGCCCTGCTGTAAGCTTCATGAGGGCAGGGCCTATCTTGCTGTCACCATATCCCTAGTACCTATCACCGAGTAGGCCATTACAGATGCCTTATTACTGTCTGAGCCTGGGGCCATCATCTGCTTTCTTAACTGGGCTGTCTTTCCCCCTCTCTCCATCGCTCATCCCAGAGGCTACAGTGTGGATGAACTGGAGGACCACATTACCCAGCTTCACGAGTATAATGACATCAAGGATGTGGGGCAGATGCTGATGGGCAAACTAGGTGAGTAGTTGGGACTCCAGAGCCACAAGCAGGCATCATAAGGTGTCGTCTCGCCTAGGGGTGTTGGGTTTTGCTCCTGGGCCTCCTAACTTGCCAACTGTCACACCTTCAGCAGTTGGCCTGCTCCTAGGCTGCCCCAGCCCCTCTCCTGACCAGCCTCTGGTCTCCCTGGCCACCTAGGTTTGTTCCTCAAGTACAGAACCTGCTTTGGAGCTACAGCCAGGTTTGAGTGGGGCTTGCCCATCTGCCAGACTGAGAACTCAGGGTCTCCCCAGTCTTCTGGGACCTACTCAGAGTGATCAAGATACCGTCCATGCCTCAAGTGGCTAGCTTGCTAAAGAGGCTGCAAGTGCAAGGGTGACCCTTTGTGTCTTAAGGAAGTATTTTGTTTCCTCCCTGAACAAAATCTTGCTATCTAGAGGGCTTTAGCCGAGGCACCAACACCTGCGTGTCATGCTGGCTAGGACAGCCTACCTTGGAGGTGAGGAAATGTGCAGGCGGCCCCTACAAACCCTTCAGTTCCATCCCCTGGCTTGGAGTGCTGGGCACTCTGATGTTCAGCAGCCAGTGACTGCTGGGGTAGTGTTCAGAGCTGGGCTGTCTGCCCAGTTGCTGCGTGAGTTTTGGCACTTGTTGCAGAAATGCCTTCAGCATCCAGGATTCCACGGCAGGGAGGGCTTCTCTGTGTTTCATTGGACAATGGGCCCCAGAGGAGGAGAGGAAAAAACTGGAGGTGGGAACTATAGATGGATGAAAAGAGCGGGGTGATCAGGGCCCAAGAAGATGGGGGTGTGAGGGGAGTGTAGCCTAGTGGTTAAGAACACAAGCTCAGCCGGGCGCAGTGGCTCACACCTGTAATCCCAGCACCGTGGGAGGCCGAGGTAAGTGGATCACCTGAGGTTGGGATTTCGAGACCAGCCTGACCAACATGGAGAAACTGTCTCTACTAAAAATATAAAATTAGCCAGGCATGGTGGCACATGTGTAATCCCAGCTATTTGGGTGGCTGAGGCAGGAGACTCGCTTGAACCCGGGAGGCAGAGGTTGTGGTGAGCTGGGATCATGCCATTGCACTCCAGCCTGGGCAACAGGAGCGAAACTCCATCTCAAAAAAAAAAAAAAAAAGGCCGGGCTCGCTGGCTCGCACTTGTATCCCAGCAGAACTTTGGGAGGCCGAGGCGGGTGAATGACAAGGTCAGGAGTTCAAGACCAGCCTGGCCAACACAGTGAAACCCTGTCTCTACTGAAAATACAAAAATTAGCTAGGTGTGGTGGCACATGCCTGTAATCCCAGCTACTCAGGAGGCTGAGGCAGGAGAATCGCTTGAACCCAGGAAACCAGGAAGCGGAGGTTACGGTGAGCCGAGATCACACCACTATACTCCAGCCTGGGCGACAGAGCCAGACTCCATCTCAAAAAACAAAAAAAAGAAAGAAAAAGAACACAAGCTCTTAGTAGCGAGAATCAGCATGAGGCCTGTCACTTCCAGGTCATATGACCTGGAGCCAGTGGCCTATCCCTTTTTTTTTTTTTTTTTTTTTCGTTAGACTGGGTCTCACTGTGTCACCCAGGTTGGAGTGCAGTGGCGTGATCTCGGCTCCCTGCAACCTCCGCCTCCCAGGTTCAAGTGATTCTATTCAAGTGATTCTAGTGCCTCAGCCTCCTGAGTAGCTGGGACTGCAGGCATCCGCCACCACGCCCGGCTAATTTTTGTATTTTTAGTAAAGACAGGGTTTCACCATGTTGGCCAGGCTGGTCTTGAACTCCTGACCCCAAGTGATCCACCCACCTTGGCCTCCCAAAGTGCTGAGATTATAGGCTGAGCCACCGCACCTGGCATCCTTTTTGTTTATTCAGTGAACATTTACTGAGCAGCTGCTCTATGCCCAGCACTCTACAGAGTGCTGAGGACACTTGGGTGAACCAGACAATTTAAAGTCTCTTGCTCTCATGTGGTTTGTTTTCCTGTTAGGGGTGGAGGAATGCCCAGGAAGTCAGTGGACTCAGCAGTTAATTACAAAATGTGTTAGGTGCTATGAAGGTGACAAAGGGCAGAGATGGGGAGAATATTGAGGTATGAACAGGGGGGCGGTGGGGGTAAGATAGGTGTTCAGGGGAGGCCTCTGAGGAGAACCCTTCCTCAGGAGAAAGGACCAGTCTTTGTGGAGAACAGAGGAGGAATAGCATCATGGAGGCTGCAGAGGGGCAAACTCGAGCAGTGGGCCATACTGAGGAGTCTGGAATGTTCAGCAGGCACAGCATCCAATCAGCTTACATTTGAAGCAGATGAATCCAGCAGCTCTGTGTGGAGAATGGAATCGAGGAAGCTCTGTTTCATTCCTCTGCAAAATGGGGTGAGGGTCCAAGGAGTCCTTGTAGGTCCATTGTTGAATACAGTGGCTGGCACATGGCAGAGCTCCAGCGTGGCCAGGCGGGGCCCGTGGGGGACAGCCTGGAAGGAGTAGCAGGGAGCTTACCTCGGCCAGTTAGGCAAGGCACAAGTGTGGGGACTGGCTTGAAGCCAGAGGTGGTCCTGGGTGGGTCAGGGCAGTGACACTGGCTCGGGGCATTGGCTGTACTCCCTCCCACCTCTCCCCACTGCACATTCAGCCTGCCTTCCTTCCTTTCAGCTGTGATCCGAGGTGTCACCACTAAAGAGTTGTATCCAGAGTTTGGGCTGGACATGAATGACTGAGCAGGCTCATCGCCCCTTGTCCACAGCTCCCAGGGACAGAAGGGTGTGGACATGATAAAACTGAGAGCCCAACCAGCACACCTACAGAGTTTCCAACGAGAAAATGCCAGAAGCACTTTTCTAGAGAGCCCAAGCCCAATCAGGAGGAGGCTAGAGAAGAGGCGGGCAGGGAGGAAGGGGCGTTCCCAGGTTCCTGAAATGTCGCAGTGATACTTGTGTAGGGGTACATGTACTTTATTTGTCAATAAACGTAACTGTACACTGATTCCCTCTTCTCCAATAGCCCCCGATAGTACCTGGGATAAAGAGAGCGTGCCTTTGATTAGAACAGGCTTACATGAGCCAGGCATTGTGCTAAGTGCTTTATATCCGTTGTCTCTGATGCTTAAAATCATCCTGTGAGGAATTAGCATAATTATCCCCATCTTACAGATGAAGACGTTGAGGCTCAGAGAGGAGACAAAGTGACTTGCCCAAGGTCACACAGCTAGTAAGTGGCAGAAAAGGGATTTGAGCTCAGGTCAGACTCAAGCTCGTGCTTTGCAATACTGCCTTTCTGGGCTGGGAAGAAGCAGGCAACAGCTTAGAGTGGGCCAGGTGTGGTGGCTCATGCCTGTAATCCCAGCACTTTGGGAGGCTAAGGCAGGAGTTCACTTGAGGCCAGGAGTTCAAGACCAGCCTAGGCAATGAAGAGAGACCCCCCCCCACCCCCACCCCACTTTCTTTTTTTTTTTTTGAGATGGAGTCTCACTCTGTCACCCAAGCTGGAGTGCAGTGGCACGATCTCAGCTCACTGCAACCTCTGCCTCCCAGGTTCAAGCAATTCTCCTGCCTCAGCCTCCCGAGTAGCTGGGACTACAGGAGCGTGCCACCACGCCCGTGTTGGCCATGATGGTCTCAATCTCTTGACCTCGTGATCCACCTACCCCGGCCTCCCAAAGTGCTGGGATTACAGGCATGAGCCACCGTGCCCAGCCGAGAGACCCCCTTTTTGTTTAAAAATTATGTTCTGTGTTCCCAGAGGTAAATTTTTTTTTCTTGTTAAAAATAAATTTTGGCCGGGCGCGGTGGCTCACGCCTGTAATCCCAGCACTTTGGGAGGCTGAGGCAGGGGGATCACGAGGTCAGGCGATCGAGACCATCCTGGCTGACACTGTGAAACCCCGTCTCTACTAAAAATACAAAAAATTAGCCAGGTATGGTGGCGGGTGCCTGTAGTCCCAGCTACTCGGGAGGCCGAGGCAAGAGAATCGCTTGAACTCAGGGGGCGGAAGTTGCAGTGAGCTGAAATTGCACCACCACACTCCAGCCTGGGCGGCGGAGCGAGACTCCGTCTCAAAAAAATAAATAAATAAAATAAAATAAAATAAATTTTGCCAGGCACGGTGGCTCACACCTGTAATCCCAGCACTTTGGAAGGCTAAGGAGGGTGGATCACCTGAGGTCGGGAGTTCGAGACCAGCCTGACCAACATGGAGAAACCCCATCTCCACTAAAAATACAAAAAAAAGTGACCCGAGATCACACCACTGGACTCCAGCCTGGGCGACAAGAGTGAAACTCCATCTCAAAAAAATAAAAAGGTAGCCGGGCGCGGTGGCTCAAGCCTGTAATCCCAGCACTTTAGGAGGCCAAGGCGGGCAGATCATGAGGTCAGGAGATCGAGACCATCCTGGCTAACACAGTGGAACCCGTCTCTACTAAAAAAAATACGAAAAAATTAGCCGGGCGTGGTGGTGGGCGCCTGTAGTCCCAGCTACTCGGGAGGCTGAGGCAGGAGAATGGCATGAACCCAGGAGGCGGAGCTTGCAGTGAACCTAGATCACGCCACTGCACTCCAGCCTGGGCAACAGAGCAAGACTCCGTCTCAAAAAAATAAAATAAAATAAAATAAAAAATAAAAAAGTAGGCCAGTGCGGTGGCTCACGCCTGTAATCCCAGCACTTTGGGAGGCCAACGAGGTCAGAGACGAGGTCATGAGATCGAGACCATCCTGGCCAACATTGTGAAATCCCATCTCTACTAAAAATACAAAACTTAACTGGGCGTGGTGGCATGTGCCTGTAGTCCCAGCTACTCTGGAGGCTGAGGCAGGAGAAACACTTGAACCCAGGAGGCAGAGGTTGCAGTGAGTTGAGATCACGCCACTGCACTCCACCCTGGCGACAGAGTGAGACTCCCTCTCAAAAAATAAATAAATTTATGTATTAGGGTCTGGGTGCAGTGGCTCACGCCTGTAATCCCAGCACTTTGGGAGGCTGAGGCAGGTGGGTCATTTGAGGTCAGGAGTTCGAGACCAGCTTGGCCAACATGGTGAGACCCCATCTCAACTAAAAATACAAAAAATTAGCTGGGTGTAGTGGCACGCACCTGTAATCCCAGCTACTCAGGAGACTGTGGTAGGAGAATCGCTTGAACCTGGGAGGCTGAGCTTGCAGTGAGCCAAGATCATGCCACTGCACTCCAGCCTGGGCAACAAAGTAAGATTCCTTCTCAAAAAATAAAAATAGGCTGGGCTGTAATCCCAGCACTTTTGGGAGGCTGAGGCAGGAGGATCATGAGGTCAGGAGTTTGAGACCAGCCTAACCAACATAGTGAAACCTCGTCTGTACTCGAAATATAAAAAATTAGCTACGCATGGTGATGCACACCTGTAATCCCAGCTACTCAGGAGGCTGAGGCAGGAGAATCTCTTGAACCTGGGAGGCAGAGGTCGCAGTGAGCCGAGATCACGCCATTGCACTCCAGCCTGGTCAACAGAGCGAGACTCCATCTCAAAAATAAATAAATAATAAAAATAAAAATAAATAAATAAATTTTAGGCCAGGCGTGGTGGTTCATACCTGTAGTCCCAGCACTTTGGGCAGCTGAGGCAGGCAGCTCACTTGAGGTCAAGAGTTTGAGACCAGCCTGGCCAACCTGGTTAAACTTGGTTTCTAAAAACCAGCCATGGCCGGGCGTGATGGCTCACGCCTGTAATCCCAGCACTTTGGGAGGCCGAGGCGGGCGGATCACGAGGTCAGGAGATCGAGACCATCCTGGCTAACATGGTGAAACCCCGTCTCTACTAAAAATACAAAAAAATAAAAAATTTGCCTGGCGTGGTGGCGGGCACCTGTAATCCCAGCTATTCGGGAGGCTAAGGCAGGAGAATGGCGTGAACCCAGGAGGCGGAGCTTGCAGTGAGCCAAGATCGCGCCACTGCACTCCAGCCTGGGCAACAGAGCTAGACTCCATCTCAAAAAAAAAAAAGCCATGCAAGTCAGGCCTGGATTTGAGTCTCAGCTCTGCCCACTTATGAGCTGTGTGACTATGGGCAACTGACGTGGCCCCAATAAAGCAGAGATAATAGTAGTGCTGTATTCACCAAGGTAATTAGCATTAGCCGACTCAGCAAACCACCACAAAACCTCTGTGGCTGAACACAATAAAGGTATGTTTGTCTCAGAGTCTAATGAGGGTCTGGTAGCCCTCCTCTATTTTGAGCTATACCATCAGAACATGTGGCCACCAGAGTGACCACAGCAGGGGAAGAGAGAGATGAAGACACATCAGCTCCAAACCAACTCCCCCATATTTGGGAGACATAACTTCTACTCACAGCTCCTTGTCTATAACTAGTCACTTGGCCCAAACTAACCAAGAGGGAGGCTGGGAAATAAGAATGAGCACACAGATCTTTCACAGGGAGTCAGCCACGAGGACCCATCTCCAAAGGGTGCTTTGAGTATTTGGTGGGCAACTGCCCACAACCGGGCTCCTAGGGTTGTGCTAGACAGCGACTCATTAGCCCCACACCCTGCCATCAAGTGTCCCCTGCTTGTACTCTGGTCCTGGTCCAGACTTCAGACACTCTTCTGCATCTATCAGCTCTTCTAGATGAAACACACAGCCAGGTATGGTGGCTCACGCCTGTAATCCCAGCACTTTGGGAGGCCGAGGCAGGCAGATCACATGAGGCTAGGAATTCAAGATCAACCTGGCCAACATGGCAAAACCCCATCTCTACTAAAAATACAAAAAAAAAAAAAAAAAAAATGAGCCAGGCATGGGGGCACATGCCTGTAGTCCCAGCTACTCAGGAAGCTGAGGCAGAGAATCGCTTGAACCTGGGGGGTGGAGGTTGCAGTGAGCCGAGGTCACACCATTGCACTGCAGCCTGGGCAACACAGCGAGATTCTGTCTCAAAAAGAAACACACACACAAAAAGCACAAGCCTCAGTGACAGTGGCCCCAGGCAGCAGGCATTCTCATTTCTGGGATTTCCTTGTCATTTCTTTCTCATTTCTGGGATTTCCTTGTCATTTCTTACACTTCCTACTTTCTCCTCATGTCAACAGGTTTTCACAACCACCTTTGAGCTAAGTCCCATAATTGTTCCCATTTGGATGAGGAAACAGGTTCCGAGAGCGGAAACAACCTATCAAAGTCCCACAGTGAGTCAGGGGCAGCTGGAACCAGCACCCAGGTCTGTCTAACCCCATTCCACACACAAAGCCTCACAACAGACTCTTACCAAACCAGATGCCCCCTGGGAACAAGATTTTGTCAGATTCACATCAGACGACATCCTTTCCACCTGCATCTCACACACGCTCAGCATTTGCCTTGATGAACGTGGCTCTGCTCCTGTTCCCTTAGGTCTTGGGTGAGCGCTAGTGACCTCACTGGAGATAGATAGAACCAGGACTGTGAGGGGCTTCTGAGGCTCTCATGTATCTTAGGTCCCACCTAGCTTTTTTTAATTTAATTTTTTTTTTTTGAGATGGAGTTTTGCTCTTCTCCCCCAGGCTGGAGTGCAGTGGCGCAATCTCAGCTCACTGCAACCTCCACCTCCCGGGTTCAAGTGATTCTCCTGCCTCAGCCTCCCATGTAGCTGGGATTACAGACATGCGCCACCACGCCTGGCTAATTTTTGTATTTGTAGTAGAGACTGGGTTTCACCTTGTTGGTCAGGCTGGTCTCAAACTCCTGACCTCAGGTGATCCACCTGCCTCAGCCTCCCAAAGTGCTGGGATTACAGGCATGAGCCACCGCACCCTACCCAGTGCCGCCCAGCTTTTGCCTTGCCTGAGACAGTGAGTGCCTGAGTGCCTTACCTGCTCTCCTCCCTTAATGTTCTGGGCCACATGGGTTTGTCTTTTGTGTTTTTGTTTGTTTGTTTTTTAAGACAGGGTCTCACTCTCTTGCCACAGGCTGGAGTGCAGTGGCGCAACCCTGGCTCACCGCAACCTCCACCTCCTGGGTTCAAGCGATTCTCCTGCCTCAGCCTCTCAAGTATTTGGGATTACAGGCACCCGCCCCCATGCCTGGCTAATTTTTGTATTTTTAGTAGAAACAGGGTTTCACTATGTTGGCCAGGCTGGTCTCAAACTCCTGACCTCAAGTGATCCATCCATCTCAGTCTCCCAAAGTGCTGGGATTATAGGCATGAGCCACCACGCCTGGCTGGCCACCTGGTTTTATGGTGAAGGAGGAGAGGGAAGTGGCCAGGTTCTGAGTGGGTGGGAGCCCCTTGAGAGGTGAGCCCTTCCTTGAGGTTTTCTCACCTTACACCATGTTCTCTATGTGGAGAGCTGGCTGGTCTTGCCTCTTCCTACACAAAAAAACTGTCAGGGCCAGGTGCTGGGGAGCCCCAGTCTCTGGGTCCCTGCCACACAGTGCTCACCTGCCAGCGGGAGGTCAGAGACTCAAGCAGCCATGACAATACAGATAAAACGCTGCCACAGGGTTATGGAAGCATGTTGGAGCTGCATCCAACCATTATGGGACACTGGGAAACTTCCCAGGGGAAGAGACATCCATGTCTGTCCAGTAGGAGGCAGCCAGGTAAGAATGTGGGAGAGGGCTGCCCGCCTGTAATCCCAGCACTTTGGGAGGCTGAGGCGGGCGGATCACCTGAGGTCAGGAGTTCGAGACCAGCCTGGGCAACATGGCAAAACCCCGTCTCTACTAAAAATACAAAAATTAGCCGGGCATGGTGGCACACATCTGTAATCCCAGCTTCTCAGGAGGCTGAGGCAAGAGAATTACTTGAACCTGGGTGGCAGAGGTTGCAGTGAGCCAAGATGGCACCACTGCATTCCAGCCTAAGCAACAGAGTGAGCCTCTGTCTCAAAAAAAAAAAAAATGTGGGAGAGTATTCCAGAGGCAGAAAACTTAGTTGGCCCAGGACACAAAGGGATTTGGTCTCGTTGAAAGGTGATCAGGGATGGTGATTTGCAGGTTGTGTCCACTTGGATTCTTGGTGCATGATGAAAGTCTCCCCCAAACACAATCGTAACCCAGCTCTGCATTTTGGTTCAATCTTGAGGCACCCAGGGAGGACACTTGGAAGGAAAGCATCCACCTTGGTCTGTTTCTCTTGTGTGAGCTCAGCTCTCCCAGGTGTCATAGTGGGCACGGCCTCGAGGGGGCAGTGTCCACTCAGAGATGTGCCCAACTGCCCTGGGAAGCAAGCCCTGGGAGGGCCTTGTTGGAAAGGTTCCAGCCTGCCAGGCCAGATTCACGAAGGCTGAATCCTCAGAACACATAGAAGAGGGGGTTCTCTGGCAGCACCCCTCTCAGGAGTTTGAAGCAACCAGGGGCAGTAAGGAGCAAGCAGTTGCGAGATGTGGATTCCTCAGGGCGTGCCCCCATGTGCTGGAAAACAGGTGGCAGAGGTTACTCTGCCTGGTGTGTACACATACATGGTTTGTTTGATCATATCCGGTATAAACCGTACTCAAAAATATTTGTCATCCGGCACCTACGGAGTTCAAAATACTAACACAGTACAGCCTGCACTGTTGTCCCTGGGGACTGAAAGGGGTCATTTTTGGGTGGCCTGACAGAAATGTGTCACAGAGCAGTGTCGCCAAATAGTGCCCCACTCTAGTTTTGCTCAGAAGGGGCCACATCAGCTGGGCAGGGTGTGGTGGCTCATGCCTATAATCCTAGCACTTTGGGAGGCCAAAGCAGGACAATCAATTGAGCCCAGGAGTTTGAGACCACCTTGGCAACATAGTGAGACCTATCCTCCACAAAAAATTTTAAAAATAGCCAAGCATGGGCCGGGCGCGGTGGCTCACGCCTGTAATCCCAGTACTTTGGGAGGCCGAGGTGGGCGGATCATGAGGTCAGGAGATCGACACCATCCTGGCTAACACGGTGAAACCCCGTCTCTACTAAAAGTACAAAAAATTAGCCGGGCGTGGTGGCGGGGGCCTGTAGTCCCAGCTACTAGGCAGGCTGAGGCAGGAGAATGGCGTGAACCCGGGAGGCGGGGCTTGCAGTGAGCCGAATTGCACCACTGCACTCCAGCCTGTGCGATAGTGCAAGACTCCGTCTCAAAAAAAAGAAAAAAAAAAACAAAGCCAAGCATGGTGGTACCCAGCTACTCAGGAGGTTGAAGTGGGAGGATCGATCCAGCTCAGGAGGTCAAGGCTACCATGAACCATGATCACACATTGCACTCTAGCATGGGTGATAGAGTGAGGCCCTGTCTCGAAAAAAAGGAGGGGCCGCTTGGGGAGAGAGGGAAGGGAGGAAGCCCAGGCCAAGGGCCCAGTGCCTCTGTGGTTGGGGCTAAGGGATGTTGGGGCCCCCAACCCTGATTCTTCGGAGGAATTGGGAGGAAAGCTCCAAGTTCCACATCATGTGGATGGGCCTGAGAATGAGGTGAAAGGTAACAATCACACACCCAAACCAGTTATGAGCCAAAGGTTTCACCAGATAAGGGATTGATGGCCACAATCACCAGCACATATGCAATTCTGTGGGTCAGACAGGGAGCTGAGTCTCCATGCCCCGCAGTATCTCATTGACTGCCCCCAACAACAGAGAGTGGTTGAGAGTCCCCATTTCCAAATGGAGCAAACTGAGGCTCGGGGGATGCAGATAAGTAGCGAAGCTATCTGATTCCAGAACCTGGCTGAGTAGCCACAGTGTGCTGCCTGCCTCCCCAGTGGAGCCTCTTGAGTCTCTTATCTGAGGTCGGGCATTACTAAAACAGGAATCGGAACTTGAACCCAGCACTCTCCAAGCCCTTAAGCCTCAGGTCTTAACCACAGAGCCCTGCTATGTTTGTTGTATGTTGTATCTGCCCAGGGCCCTGACCTAGCGGCCAGGTCAGTGGCCAGAAATGATCAGCCTCTGCCTTGGACTTGGCCTGGGCCCCTCCTTCCTGGTTCCTGTAGGTAGCCTGCTCGGCTTCCTTCCCAGTGAGCCTCTCATTCCTAACATCAGCAATTCTGGACAGGAGTAAAGTCCCTCTTGACCTTTGACTCCTTCAGCTTCTCATGTTCATCCCACAATCCCAAAAGGTCTTGGCGGAATAATCATTATAGCAGCTAATGAGCACATTCTAACTTGGAGAACATTCTCTGTGCCAGACCCTGAGCCTAATGCTCTGCCTATCACATGTGTTCCTCATGGCCACCCTGAGAGGTAGGTAGAGTTGTCCCCATTCTCCAAATGAGGTAAATGAGGCTCAGAGAGGTTAAGTCACTTTCCCAAGGAAGCACAGAGAAGGAGCAGACTCAGAGTTTGAAGGGGTTTCAAACACTTGCTCTTTAAAGGCCAGGTACTAATTCCCAAACTTCTGAGTATCACAATTATCTGAGGGGGATGTTTTGTTTTGTTTTGTTTTGTTTTTGAGACAAGGTCTTGTCTTGTCTCCGTTACCCAGCTGGAGTGCAGTGGTGTGATCAGGGCTTACTACAGCCTCAACCTCTCAGACTCAAGCCATCTTGCCAGCTCAGCCTCCTGAGTAGCTGGGGCTACAGGCACATGCCACCATGTCCAACTCATTTTTGTATTTTTTGTAGAGATTGTGTCACCCTATGTTGCCCAAGCTGGTCTTGAACTCCTCGGTTCAACCAATCCACCCACCTCAGTTTCCCAAACTGCTGGGATTGAGAGGGATTTTTTAAATAAAGATTTGGGGCTGGGTGCCTATAATCCCAGCATTTTGGGAGGCTGAGGTGAGAGGATCACTGGAAGCCAGAAGTTTGACACCAGCTTGGGCAACATAGCAAAACCCCATCTCTACAAAAAATACAAAAATTAGCCAGGTGTGGTGCCATATCCCTGTGGTTCCAGCTACTTAGAAGACTGAGGCAGGAGGATCCAGGTCGAGGCTGCAGTGAGCCGAGATCATGCCACTGCACTCCAGCCTGGGTGACAGAAAGAGACCCTGTCTCTAATAAATAAATAAAGATGTGGGTGTCCAACCTCTAGGAATCCTGACTTTGCAGGCCCAAAAATATATTTTAATAAACTCCTTGGGTGTTGTTTTGTTTTGTTTTGTTTTGTTTTGTTTTCTGTTTGAGACAGAGTTTCACTCTTGTTGCCCAGGCTGGAGTGCAATGGCACAATCTCAGCTCACTGCAACCTCCGCCTCCTGGGTTCAAGCGATTCTCCTGTCTCAGCCTCCCAAGTAGCTGGGATTACAGGCATGTGCCCCCATGCCCAGCTAATTTTGTATTTTTAGTAGAGACAGGGTTTCACCATGTTGGTCAGGCTGCTCTCGAACTCCTGACCTCAAGCGATCCACCCGCCTCAGCCTCCCAAAGTGCTGGGATTATAAGCATAAGCCACCGCACCTGGCCCCTTGGGTGTTCTTGCTACATTGCTCTGTGCGCGTACCTTGATGGTTGATGAAATTGCTTCTTCTGACTACCAGTAATCACATCCTCTGAAATCCTGCCTCAAAACCAGCCCATCTTCAAACACATCTACACAGCCACCTGACCCTAAATGTTTGCTGTGGTCCGTGCTAGATCAAACCCAGGCATGATTTTTATCTGGATTCGCCCCAGAGCTGTCTCCCAGACCCTGCATTTGCTGGCTCCATTCATTCCCTGGAGTTTCCTCGCTCCTCCACCCTCCACAATTGCACCAGCAAACCTGCGCAGCTGGTTTGCCAGGGAGGAGCAAGACCTGTTTTCCCATCTTAGGGCTCTTCTCGCTTCTGATTTCATAGGTGGTCAGAAAGTACATGTAGGGTTTGAGGTGGGGACTGCTGGAAGAAGAGTGCGGGCAGGAGGTCATTTTGACTGCAGCCTGCTTTGCAGACCCCATAGCTGCTGGAAGGTCCTGGGACAGCACCCCCACCCCCACCACTAACCACACCCTGGCCGCCTACCTGCGATGCTTGTCTCCTAATCAGCCTCCACCACCCACAGCAGCATCCGGATACAGAGTCACCGAGATAGGAGCTCCTTTGGTGTGACTAATGTTAGTCCCTTCTGTTACCCAGCCTATCTCTGGTATAAGTTTCCAGGCTCCTGCTAAAGTGCTTGGAGGGGCTGGGCACGGTGGCTCACATCTGTAATCCCAACACTTTGGGAGGCCAAGGTGGGTGGATCACCTGAAGTCAGGAGTTCAAGACCAGCCTGGCCAACATGGTGAAACCCCGTCTCTACTAAAAATACAAAAATTAGCTGGGCATGGTGGTGTGGGCCTGTAATCCCAGCTATTCGGGAGGCTGAGGCAGGAGAACCACTTGAACCCTGAAGGGAGTGATTGCAGTGAACCGAAATCACTCCATTGCACTCCAGCCTGGGCAACAAGAGTGAAACTCCGTCTCAAAAAAAAAAAAAAAAAAAAAATTGGCCGGGCACGGTGGCTCACGGCTGTAATCCCAGCACCTCGGGAGGCAGAGGTGGGCTGATCACGAAGTCAGGAGATCAAGACCATCCTGGCTAACACGGTGAAACCCTGTCTCTACTAAAAATACAAAAAATTAGCCGGGTGTAGTGGCGGGCGCCTGTAGTCCCAGCTACTTAGGAGGCTGAGGCAGGAGAATGGTGTGAACCCGGGAGGCGGAGCTTGCAGTGAGCCGAATTGCGCCACTGCATTCCAGCCTGGGTGACACAGCAAGACTCCATCTCAAAAAAAAAAAAAAAAATTAAATTAAATAAAAAAAAAATAAAGTGCTCAGAGGATAGGGTTAGTCAGGGACTAACAGAATGTTTCAGAGGAAATCAAGATATTGATGATATGGTGGCAGGGATGGTTTTTTTATTTGTTTTTTAAACTATGGCCAAACAGAAAGCTCAGCAGGCCATGTCATGGAGATAGACCATGTAGACATAGGCCAGGCTGGTAGCTTCACCTTATCTGGCCTTAGTTTCTTCACCCATAAAATAGGTCATATCACGCCTGCTATAGTCACGTCTGAAGGGTTCATCTGTATGGAGACTGATTTAATGACTGTAAAGTTGTAGGTAAAATGTCAGCTCATTAGTACGACTGACACTTTGTGTGTCCCAAGCATATTCCTGGCCCTGGGGGAATGCAAGGTTGTTATAGCTTAAAGTAGGACTTCAACGAGCTGACATTCCAGGTGCCTGGGAGGGCTGCTGCAGTGGGGTCTGAGGAGGGCTGGGGATGAGTAGAGAGGGGGCACTTAAGAGAGGGAAGTGGGCTGGGGAGAGTAGAAGGGAAAGCTGACCTTGAAAGCTGCAGTTAGGTAGGCATTGGCATTCCTTCCACAGTATTTTTTCAGGCACTGCTCTAAACTCTGGGGATGCAAAAGTGAGCAAAGCAGACATCTCTGCCCTCCTAGAATTTACATTCTAGGGGGAAAGGAGACGTATAATAAACCAGCTAAAAAATAAATCTTTGTTCAGATGGTGATAAGGGCTAGAGAGAAAAATAAATCAGGAAAGACGGATGGGACCTGAAGCTCACCAAATTTGAGTCTCCCTGCCTCTCCCAAATGTATATTGAATGAATTCAAATTTAAGTCCAGGGCCTAGGAAGGGGAGCATTCAGGAACACTTTTTTTTTTTGAGATGAAGTCTTCTTCTGTGTCACCTAGGCTGGAGTGTAGTGACATGATCTCGGCTCACTGCAACCTCTGCCTCCCGGGTTCAAGCGATCCTCCTGCCTCAGCCTCCCAAGTAGCTGGAATTACAGGCGTGAGGCACTGCATGGCCTCTGGGGCAGTTTTAAATAAAGTGAGAAGGCGTCAGTGCAGTGGAGACTTAGAGGTGAGAGAGGGAGCCGTGGCTCCCTGGGGGAAGTCCCCTGGGGGAAGAGTGTTCCAGGCAGGGGAACAGCAAGCAGAAAAGGTCCTGGGGCAGGTGTGATCGGGAACAGCGAAGAAGCCAGCACGGGCCGGGCACAGTGGAGCGCACCTGTAATCCCAGCTACTCAGGAGGCCAAGGCGGGAGGATTGCTTGAGCCTAGGAGTTTGATATCAGCCTGGGCAACATATCAAAACCTCATCTCTATTAACAAATTAAAAGAAAAAAGAGGCTAGGCGTCGTGGCTCACGCCTGTAATCCCAGCACTTTGGGAGGCCTAGGCAAGTGGATCACCTGAGGTCGGGAGTTCGAGATCAGCCTGGCCAACATGGTGAAACCCCATCTCTACTAAAAATACAAAAATTAGCTGGGCATGGTGGTGGGACATCTGTAATCCCAGCTACTTGGGAGACTGAGGCACGAGAATGGCTTGAACCCCAGAGGCGGAGGTTGCAGTGAGCCGAGATCATGCTACTGCATGCCAGCCTGGGTGACAAAGCGAGACTCCGTCTCAAAAAAAAAAGAAAAAAGAAAGAAAAAAGAAGCTAGGGCTGGGTGCGGTGGCTCATGCCTGTAATCCCAGCGCTTTGGGAGGCCGAGGCGGGCAGATCACAAGGTCAGGAGTTCAAGACCAGCCTGGCCAACATGGTGAAAACCCATCTCTACTAAAAATACAAAAATTAGCTGGGCGTGGTGGTGGGAAGCCTGTCATCCCAGCTACTTGGGAGGCTGAGGCATAAGAATCGCCTGAACCCGGGAGGCAGAGGTTGCAGTGAGCTGAGATCACGCCACTGCCCTCCAGCCTGGGCGACAGAATGAGACTCCATCTCAAAAAAAAAAAAAAAGAAGCCAGTGTGGACTCAGCAAGGGCATCAATGGGGAGAGCAGAGGAGAAGTTAAGAGGGAATGGAGTGGGGGGTGTAGATCATGAGGGCTTCAGGCCGCTTAAGGACTTGAGCTTCTGTTTGTTTGTTTGTTTGTTTGTTTGTTTAGAGATGACAGGGTCTCACTCTGTTGCCTAGGCTGGAGTACAGTGGTGTGATCACTGCTCACTGTAGCATCAACATCCGGGGGTAAGCGTTCCTCACACTTTAGTCCCCCAAATAGCTAAGGACTGCAGGTGTGTGCCACCACACCTGGCTAATTTTTTATTTTTTGTAGACATGGTTCTTACTTTGTTGCCCAGGCTGGTGTCCAACTTCTGCCCTCAAGCAATCCTCCTGCCTCAACCTCCCAAAGGGATGGGATTAAAGGCACCCAGCCTTGGGTTTCTATTCTAAGTGAGATGGGAAGGGCACAAATGTGATAAGATCCAAATGCACTTTTTTTTTTTTTTTTTTTTTTTGAGATGGAGTTTCACTCTTGTTGCCCAGGCTGGAGTGCAATGGCGTGATCTCGGCTCACCACAACCCCCACCTCCTGAGTTCAGGTTATTCTCCTGCCTCAGCCTCCCGAGTAGCTGGGATTACAGGCGTGCGCCACCATGCCCAGCTAATTTTGTATTTTTAGTAGAGACGGGGTTTCTCCATGTTGGTCAGGCTGGTCTCAAACCCCCAACCTCAGATAATCCGCCTGCCTCGGCCTCCCAAAGTGCTGAGATAACAGGCATGAGCCACCGCGTATGGCCCAACTGCGCTTTTAGAAGAGGCTTCTGTCCACGGAGTGGAGGACCAAGAGCAGCAGGTGAATGGTGAGAAGTGGTCAGATTCTGGAAACACTCGTATTTTGAAGTTAGAGCCTGATGATTTAAATATGGGGTATTATAGCCAGGCGCGGTGGCTCACGCCTGTAATCCCAGCTACTCGGGAGGCTGAGGTGGGAGAATCACTTGAACCCAGGAGGTGGAGGTTCCAGTGAGCTGAGATCGTGCCATTGGGCGCCCAGCCTGGGCAGCAAAGCGAGACTCCGTCTCAAAAAATAAAATGGGGTATAAGCCAGATGCAGTGGCTAACACCTGTAATCTCAGCACTTTGGGAGGCCAAGGTGGATCACTTGAGGTCAGGAGTTCGAGACCAGCCTGGCCAACATGGTGAAACCCTGTCTCTATTAAAAATACAAAAATTAGCCAGGCATGGTGGTGTGTGCTTGTAGTCCCAGCTACTCGGGAGGCTGAGCCAGGAGAATGGCTTGAACTGGGAAGCAGAGGTTACGGTGAGCTGAGATCACACCACTGCACTTCAGCCTCGGCGACAGAGTGACATTCTGTCTCAAAAAAAAAAAAAAAAAATGCGGTGTGCACAGTGGTTTACACCTATAATCCCAGCACTTTGGGAGACAGAGGTGGGCAGTTCACAAGGTCAGGAGTTCGAGACCAGACTGGCCCAACATGGTGAAACCCCGTCTCTACTAAAAATTCAAAAATTAGCCTGGCATGGTAGCATGCACCTGTAATCCCAGCTACTTGGGAGGCTGACACAGGAGAATTGCTTGAACCCAGGAGGCAGAGGCTGCAGTGAGCCGAGATCGTGCCACTGCACTCCCACCTGGGCGACAGAGTGACATTCCGTCTCAAAAAATAAACAAACAAATAAATATGGGGTCTGAGGAAAGGGAACGTTGCTAGGGTTTTGACCTGAGCAACTAGAAAGGTGAAGCTGTGATGCGCTGGAGTGAGGAAGTCCCTGGGAAGAGCCGGTCTTGGGGGAAGATGACGAGTTAGGATTCAGAAGTGTTCAGTTTGAGATGCAAACACAGCTCCTAAGTGGAAATGCTTAACAGTATAATGGAGTTCATGGGAGAAGTCAGGCTAAAGGTGTAAAAATGGGCACCATCAGTATAATGCTATTAAAAACCATGGTGGCCAGGTACAGTGGCTCATGCCTGTAATCCCACTACTTTGGGAGGCCGAGGTGAGCAGTTCACTTGAGTCTAGGGTTTGAGACTAGCCTGGGCAACATGGCAAAACCCTGTCTCTACAAAAAATACAAAAATTACCCAGGCATGGTGGCTCGTACCTGTGGTCCCAGCTCCTCGGGAGGCTGAGGCATGAGAATCACTTCAACCCAGGAGGTGGAGGTTGCAGTGAGCTGAGATCACGCCACTACACAACAAAAGAGCAAGACTGGGCAACAGGGCGAGACTATCTCAAAACAACAATAAGAAAAACCATGGCAATATTGAGTTGATGTCACCAAGGGACTGGGTGTGGGCAGAGGAAGAACCAGGACCAGAGGAGAGCTCAGGAGAGGAGGAGCCCCACAAAGGAGACTGAGAAGGAACCAGGGAGGGAGACGGGGAGACCAGGAGGAGCCTCCTGAAGGCAATGTTTTTTGGGAGGAGGCAGTGACCAGCTGTGTGAGATGCTGCTGAGAAGGAGCTGCTGGATTTAACCAGGAGGAGGTCATTGTTGACCTTGACAAGTCATTTCAGGAGCGTTTTGGCGAAGGAGAGTCTGACTGGCCTGGATTCAGGGCAGTGTGGGAAGAGAGGAACTGGGGACAGTGACTACAGACAACCTTTCCAGGAGTTTTGCTCTAAAGGAGGCAAAGGAATGCAGTAATTGTAGAGTTATGAGGTCAAGAAAGAGCTTTTGTTTTGTTTTTATGGTTTTTATGTGGGTGTGATAAAATGTGCATAATGTAAAATTTATCATTTTAGCCTTTTTTTTTTTTTTTTAAGAGTTGAGGGTCTTAATTAGCCAGGTGTCACGGTGTGCATCTGTAGTCTCAGCTACTCAGGAGGCTGAGGTGGGAGAATCACTTGAGCCTGGGAGGCAGAGGTTGCAGTGAGCTAAGATTGCGCCACTACACTCCAGCCTAGGTGACAAAGTGAGACTCTGTCTCAAAAAAAAAAAAAAAAAAAGTACATACTTATATATAAAATGAATCAGCTCCCAAGCCTCTGCTTCACTGACCAGCCAGATCTCCTCCCTGTGCTCATCACTCCATTATTTTCTTGCCTGATCCCCCTACGTCATAATCTCTGTGAGACCTAGAGCCTCATCTGTCCTTGAGTACCAAGTCCCAGCACCCAGAGCAGTGGCTGGCCTACAGGAGCACGCGATTAACACACGTGGGTGGGATGAAAGAGAATAAGCAAGTGAGTGTCGTTTTAATCCCCATTTTATAGATAGGTGACAGCTTCAGAGGCCACATTACCCAGTCAGTAAACACAGTAAGCTGAGGTTCCACCCAGGCCCTTCGGCTGCGAAAGCCAAGATGAGTAGCCTGGGGGCCACGCCCCTCCCCCAGGTGCCCAGTTCATACAGGCAGGCAATTGGCAGACGTGGGGGCCTGTGGATTTGTCAGCAAGGTTGCTGGTGGGGTTTTTGTTTGTTTTGAGATAGGGTCTCACCCTGTCACCCAGGCTAGAGTACAGTCGTGTGATTTCAGCTCACTGCAACCTCCACCTCCTGGGTTCAAATGATTCTCCCACCTCAGCCCAGATCTGGAGTAGCTGTAGCTGGACTACAGACAAGCGCCACCATGCCCAGCTAATTTTTGTATTCTTGGTAGAGACAGGGTTTCACCATGTTGGCCAGGCTGGTCTCGAACTCCTGACCTCAAGTGATCCACCTGCTTTGGCTTCCCAAAGTGCAGGGATTACAGGCGTGAGCCACCACGCTCAGCCTGCTGGGTGGCTTTTTCTTTTTTTCTGACATAGGGTCTCACTCTGTTGCCCAGGCTGGAGTACAGATCTCCATTTACTGCCGCCTTGACTTGCTAGGTTCAAGTGATCCTCCCATCTCAGCCTCCCTAGTAGCTGGGACTACAGGCACACACCAACACCCTCGGCTTTTTGTTTGTTTGTTTGTTTTTTGTAGAGACAGGGTCTCCTTGTGTTGCCCAGGCTGGTCTCAAACTTCTGGGCTCAAGCAATCCTCCTGTGTGGGGATCGCAAAGTGCTGGGATTACAGGCATGAGCCGCCACGCCCAGCAGAATTTTAATTTAAAAGCTCAGCTTAAACACCTCATGATGCTTACACATTTGGTACATTTTTAACAATCGTTGATTGTTCAACTCCATCCTTCTCAGAGTTAAAGACACAGGATAAGGAAAACATCTCCTTATCCAAGTGATTTGGGGTGGTATTCCCAGCTGTCAGAGGCTGTGCATTGACCAAATATTTTGGCCATGACTCAGAGTTCCCCTATCCTGCTATCCTGAGATCATGAGAGGCCATCACAGAGTCCACTTTTATCATCTCTATGCCAATAAGGACTCTAAATGGGGTGGTGTGACAGCCCATGTGCCCTACGTTCAAGTTACCTAATTTTTCCAAAGAACTGAGTTTTGCTGATACCCTCCACTCCCACCCAGCTTTCCTCACCATTTCGTTGGATTCTGCTTGTCTAAATATTGCTGATTTTGTTCTGTTCTTTTTTTTTTTTTTTTTTTTTTGAGACAGAGTCTCATTCTGTCACCCAGGCTGGAGTGCAGTGGCGCAATCTCCACTCACTGCAAACTCCGCCTCCTGAGTTCCAGTTATTCTGCATCAGCCTCCCGGGTAGCCAGGACTACAGGCACGTGCAAGCACGCCCGGCTAATTTTGTATTTTTAGTAGAGACAGGGTTTCACTATGTTGGCCAGGCTGGTCTTGAACTCCTGATCTCAGGTGGGCCAGGTATGGTGGCTCACGCCTGTAATCCCAGCACTTTGGGAGGCTGAAGCGGGCAGATCACCTGAGGTCAGGACTTTGAGAACAGCATGTCCAACATGGTGAAACCCCATCTCTACTAAAAATACAAAAATTAGCTGGGCGTGGTGGTGAACGCCTATAATCCCAGCTACTTGGGTGGCTGAGGCAGGAGAATCACTTGACCCTGGGAGGCGGAGGTTGCAGTGAGCCAAGATTGTGCCATTGCACTCCAGCCTGGGTGACAGAGCAAGACTCTGTCTAAAAAAAAACAGGCCGGGCACAGTGGCTCATGCCTATATTCCCAGTACTTTGGAAGGCCGAGGTAGGCGGATCACCTCAGGTCAGGAGTTCGAGACCAGCCTGGCCAACATGGTGAAACCCTGTCTCTACTAAAAATGCAAAAATTAGCCAGGCTTGGTGGTGCACACCGGTAATCCCAGCAACTCCGGAGACTAAGGCAGGAAGAATCGCTTGACCCAGGAGGTCGAGGCTGCAATGAGTCGAAACCGCGCCACTGCACTCCAGCCTGGGCGACAGTGCGAGGCCCTGTCTCAAAAATAAAATAAAATAAATAAATAAATTAGCCAGATACTGTGTGCACGCCTGCAGTCCCAGCTATTCTGGGAGCTGAGGTGGGAAGATGGTTAAGCCTGAGAGGACAAAGCTGCAGTGAGTCATGTTTGCATCACTGCACTCCAGCCTGGGTGACAGAGCAAGACCCTGTCTAAAAAACAAAAACAGGCCGGGTGTGGTGGCTCATGCCTGTCATCCCAGCGCTTTGGGAGGCCGAGGTTGGCGTAATCCCAGCGCTTTGGGAGGCTGAGGTGGGCGGATCACCTGAGGTCAGGAGTTCCAGACCAGCCTGGCCAACATGGTGAAACCCTGTCTCTACTAAAAATACAAAAATTAGCCAGGCATGGTGGTACACACCTGTAATCCCAGCTACTTGAGAAGCTGAGGCAGGAGAATCGCCTGAACCTGGGAGGCAGAGGTTGCAGTGAGCTGAGATTGTGCCACTGCACTCCAACCTGGATGACGGAGTGAGACTCCGTCTCAGAAAAAAAAAAACCAAAACAGGCCGGGTGTGGTGGCTCACGGCTGTAATCCCAGTACTTTGGGAGTCCAAGCCAGGTGGATCACGAGGTCAGGAGATTGAGACCATCCTGGCTAACACGGTGCAACACCATCTCTACTAAAAATACAAAAAAATTAGCTGGGCGTGGTAGTGGGCACCTGTAGTCCCAGCTACTCGGGAGGCTGAGGCAGGAGAATGGCGTGAACCTGGGAAGCGGAGGTTGCAGTGAGCCTAGATCGCACCACTGCACTCCAGCCTGGGCCACAAAGCAAGTCTCAAAAACAAAAACAAAAAAACAATTAACATTTCAATCAGTCAATGGGTAGACTTTGAGTCACGCTGATTATCCACCACAATTGTGGGCGGAGCTCATTCAATAAACTGAAGACCTTTAAAAGACTGAGGTCCCGGCCAGGTGCAGTGGCTCACGCCTGTAATCCCAGCACTTTGGGAGGCTGAGCCAGGCCAACATGGTGAAACCTCATCTCGGATACAAAAAATTAGCCAGGTGTGGTGGCGGGCGCCTGTGACCCCAGCTACTTGGGAGGCTGAGGCAGGAGAATCACTTGAACCTGGGAGGGGAGGCTGCAGTGAGCAAAGATCGCGCCACTGCACTCCAGCCTGGGCAACAACAGAAAAACAACAAAAATCATCTCATTTTCATGTATGTCTTCCAGTATTAAGGAGGTTGAGTGTCATTTCTGGCTTACTAGCCATTTGGATTTCTTCTGATACACACTTCATCTCATTTGCCTAATTTTGTCGTTGTCTTATTGCTTTCTAAGGGCTCTCTGTATACTGTGGATATTAGTCCTTGGTTAATGACACTGCAAATACTTATAATTTTTTTAATTTTTAATTTTCGTGGGCACATAGTTTATTGGGAATTTTTTTTTTTTTTTTTTTTTTTTGAGATGGCAGGGGTCTCATATGTTCCCCAGACTAGAGTGCAGTGGCTATTCACAGGTGCCGTCTAGCACACTACAACCTTAAACTCCTGGGCTCAAGCAATTCTCCTGCCTCAGCCTTGGGAGTAGCTGGGATTACACGTGCCCGCCACCACGCCTGGTCTTCCAATACTTTCTATCAGTCTGTCATGTTTACTGTCTTTTCCTCCATACAGAAGTTTTTCCTTCTCAGTTGGGTCAAGTCCATTGATCTTTCTGTTACAGCTTGAGTTTTGTGTCACACGTAGAAAAGGTGCCCCTGCTCTCACTTTCTGCACAGCTATCAGGTCCAGCTCATAGCAGTTCTTCTATTTATCCATCCACTGCCCCAGGAGCTGCCTGGGCATTCACTGCCCCGCACCCCTCTGCAGCCCCAAGGTAGAGCTCAGGCCCTGGGAGTCCCAGGACCATCCCGGACTGGGGAGCTGCTTGGTGTCCAGCCCCGGGCTCAAGCTCTTCTCCAGCTCTGCAGCTACCTGAGGGGCAGCAGCCCGGATAGCATCCTGGATGTTGGTTAGGTCCCACTGGGTCCTCAGGAGGGCACTGTCTAGCGTGAAGAAGCCGTCGCGCGTGCGCCGCACTTGGGAGCAGACAGCAGTGGTCTTTAGCTCCAGGCCAATTTCATGAACCAACTTCCGCAGCTCTTTCTGCGTCTCATGCATGCACTGCACCTCTGCCAGGGACACACAATGACAGACATGGTGGTGAGAGCACAGCCTCTAGTGTGTGGTTGTGAACCCACACCCCTTGGATACCTCCTAGGTGTGTAACAATCTTAGCAAGACCCCTAAGCTCTCCAGGTTGTGCTATTCAGAGGACCTGCCCTGTGGGTGCCACCTGAAATGTGTTAAGACTTGCAGAACCTCAGGCCCCACCGGGACCTGCTAAGTCAGAATCTGCCCTTTTTTGGCAACAGAGTCTCATTCCATCACCCAGGCTGGAGTGCAGTGGTGTGATAACAGATCACTGCAGCCTTGACCTCCTAGGCTCACATGATCCACCTGCCTCAGCCTCCGGAGTAGCTGGGACGTTCTGAGCCATCGCAACTGGCTAATTTTTTACTTTTTGTAGAGACAGGGTCTCGCCATCTTGCCCAGGTTAGAACCTGCCTTTTACTAAGACTCGGTTTCCCTATCTGTAAAATGGGAGTTATGAGGAGTAAAAGAAATCATTTATAGAAAGATAAATGATTATCTTTAAAATGTTATTAAGATGTTATCTTAATAACAGAGTTCTGTGCTCAAGCAGAGGAGCAGGCATTAACATGACCAACAGAAAAAAGGGGCGGGCGCAGGCAGAGACAAAAGGAACACAGATAAGAGGGGCCTGAGCTGGGTGGGACTGGGGACGTAAGAGTTGTGTCTGATGGAGCCCTCACAGCTTCAAACATGGGCAGCTCTGGAAATGAGCCACTAAATATAACCTTTGCTTGGTAAGGTCTGGCTTCCAAGGGTGACTTGGCAAGAGATAGGAGAGCTTTTGTTCTGCGAGCTCTGTCATCAGCCAAGTCCAGGCCAGGGCTGGGAAGGAAGTCGGCGCCTGATGCCTTGGCCCGCAGAGATCAGGGCCGGCGTGTGCTGGCCTCAGCTGAGCCAGACAACAGTGACCTCTGCAAGAGCGTTCCTGAGTGACTCCCAAACCTAGGGGCCCCATCTCACTGCTCCAACTTCCTTGGCCAACCTACCTAAGAGGAATTCCGGAGGTGCAAAGTAGAGGCATCGGATGCCAGTTATCAGCATCGGGGACTTGTTCATGGGCCGGATCAGGCCTCTTACGGCCATCTCATAGGCCTCCTGGGTCTTCAGGTCGAGGTTGGAGTACCTGCAGATCAGGAAGGGGGCTGCAGCTGGGTGGCCCACCTACCCTTTCCCCCACATGAGGTGCCTCTCTGGAAGCTCCTCACTTGCTTTGTGTGCCCTGCCACCATGGCTCCTCCAGCCACCTTTCCTGCCCTCCTTCATCACCAGGTGCCTGGTAGAGTCAGGAAACCCAGGCAAGCTGGCTCCAGAGCCCAAGCTCTTAACTCCTTGGCTGCTCTTGCCCTTGGGCTCTGTGCTCCGATGATGTGGTCCCTGGTTTCCTTGCCATTAGATCATATACTCTCAGCAGGACAGCTTGGTTCTCTTGCTCTTCTTGGCCTCCCGTTGGCCAACCCAAGACCTGGCACACAGAACCATTTCTTAACGCCAAGAAAGAAACAGGTAGCTCCCGTCTGGTTCTGGGCTCTAAAAACAAGATCCATGGAATCTGCCCCAGGTTTGGGGGAGCCTACGGGAGCCAAGGGCACTTACTGCTCTCCCAGTACCTCCCTGAGGGCCCTACTCACATCACCAGGGCCTTCTGATGGGAGCCTTGGATAACGGCCAGAATGCGGTCCAGCTTCTCTCTGGTCACGTGGTCTGGAAAAGGCAGGGGGTTGTCAGTGTACAGGTACCTGCTGAGTATTGGTCACAGCAAACTCCTTCCCCCCAGGCCAGCCCCATCCCTGGAACATGGAGAGAGGATGTTTTGGAGGGATCCCCATGGCGGGGTGGTTGGGAGTCCTTTGAGATTCTCATGAAAGCACTGGACCTTCTTCTCAGAAAGATACACATGACTCAGCAGCAAGGGCACTCTATTTTTTTTTTTTTTTTGAGACGGAGTCTCGCTCTGTCACCCAGACTGGAGTGCAGTGGCGCAATCTTGGCTCACTGCAAGCTCCGCCTCCCGGGTTCACGCCATTCTCCTGCCTCAGCCTCTCGAGTAGCTGGGACTACAGGCGCCCACCACCACGCCCGGCTAATTTTTTAAATTTTTAGTAGCAAGGGGGTTTCACCATGTTAGCCAGGATGGTCTCGATCTCCTGACCTCGTGATCCGCCCGCCTCAGCCTCCCAAAGTGCTGAGATTACAGGTGTGAGCCACTGCACCCGGACTTTTTTTTTTTTTTTTTGAGACGGAGTCTTGTTCTGTTGCCCAGGCTGGAGTGCAAATGGCACAATCTCAGCTCACTACAAGCTCCGCCTCCTGGGGTCAAGCAATTCTCCTGCCTCAGCCTCCTGAAAAGCTAGGATTAAAGGTACACGCCAAGACACCCGGCTAGTTTTTGTATTTTTAGTAGAGACGGGGTTTCACCATGTTGGCCAGGCTGGTCTCGAACTCCTGACATCAGGCAATCCACCTGCCTTGGCCTCCCAAAGTGCTGGGATTACAGGCGTGAGCCACCGAACCTGGCCTTTTTTTTTTTTGAGATGGAATCTCGCTCTGTTGCCCAGGCTGGAGTGCAGTGGTGAGATCTCAGCAAACTGCAACCTTCATCTCCTAGGTTCAAACGATTCTCCTGCCTCAGCCTCCCGAGTACCTGGGATTATAGGCATGCACTACCATGCCCGGCTAATTTTTTGTATTATTATTATTATTTTTTTTTTTTTTTGAGACAGAGTCTCGCTTTGTTGCCAGGCTGGAGTGCAGTGGTGCAATCTCAGCTCACTGCAACCTCCGCCTCCCAGGTTCAAGCGATTCTCCTGCCTCAGCCTCCTGAGTAGCTGGGACTACAGGTGCCTGCCACCACGCCCGGCTAATTTTTGTATTTTTACTAGAGACGGGTTTTACCATATCAGCCAGGCTAGTCTCAAACTCCTGACCTTGTGATCCACCCACCTCGACCTCCCAAAGTGCTGGGATTACAGGCGTGAGCCACTGCGCCCGGCCTCTTTTTAAAATTTAGAACAGTAGCCAGGCGTGGTGACTCACGCCTGTAATCCCAGCACTTTGGGAGGCCGAGGTGGGCAGAATACCTGAGGTCAGGAGTTCCAGACCAGACTGGCCAACAGGGTGAAACCCAATTTCTACTAAAAATACAAAAAATTAGCTGGGTGTGGTGGTGTGCACGTGTAATCTCAGCTACTCCGAAGGCTGAGGCAGGAGAATTGCTTGAACCTGGGAGGTGGAGGTTGCAGTAAGCCGAGATCGTGCCACTGCACTCCAGCCTGGGCGACAGAGCGAGACATCGTTTCAAAAAAAAAAGAAAAGAAAAGAAAAGAAAAGGAAAGGCCGGGCGCGGTGGCTCATGCCTGTAATCCCAGCACTTTGGGAGGCCAAGGAGGGCGGATCATGAGGTCAGGAGATCCAGACCATCTTGGCTAACATGGTGAAACCCCGTCTCCCGTCTCTACTAAAAATACAAAAAAAAAAAAAAAGCTGGGCGTGGTGGCGGGCACCTGTAGTCCCAGCTACTCGGGAGGCTGAGGCAGGAGAATGGCGTGAACCCGGGAGGTGGTGCTTGCAGCGAGCTGAGATCGTGCCACTGCACTCCAGCCTGGGCGACAGAGCGAGACTCCGTCTCAAAAAAAAAGAAAAGAAAAGGAAAAGGTAAAAGACTGATGAGATGGAGAGAAACTAGAGTCTTTGGAAGTGACGTTACATTTGAGCTAGGCAAGCAGGGGAGTAGAGGATGCTCCTGGAGCACAGATCCCGTGGCCAAAGCCTCAGCCCAAGCCTAGTGTGTGCAGTGGAACTGAGAAGGGGCCAGCGTGGCCTAGGGCGGGGAGAGGACTCAGGGAAAGCAAACGCGGAGGGAGGCAGCGGCAGCCACTTCCGGTTCTCACCATAGGTTGTCTTCTCTACCAGCCTCCCGTCCTCACGGAAGTCATCTGTAGCTTTGCCCAGGAGGCCACGCACTGTGTAATCCTTCAAGGACAGGGAGGTAAAGATCCATCAGTGACCCCACTCTAAACCCTAGTAGCCCCTGCCCCAGAAGCTGGGGGTGGGGGGTCCTCAGGTCTCCCTCAGGAAGCTCATGTGCCCAGCCCCTGCCCAGCTGCTCCACAGCCCCATGAGGAAGGGCACCAGCTCTGTCATGTGGCCTTCAGCAGCTCTTGCTCTCTTTGTATTCAAGCTCTCCTGTCACCTGGGGACAGTAACAGGGCCAGTCTCACAGTACTGCTGCCTGGATTCAGCAGGACATGGTACCTGGCTCCCAGTCAGCAGGCTTCCTACAAGACTGCTGGCTGGTTTCCATGACAACCAGCACTGGCAGCCTCCAAAGGTACTGACCGCTGACAGCCACCCTGTGGCCACCCCAGGCCTCCATGTTTCTCCTCTCCAACCTAACTCGGCAATTTATCACCCCGAGCCCCTTCTAGCATGCCCTGTAGGCTTCTCTCCACGCCTCTAAATAGAATGAGATTCCATGGCCCAGATCAGGCCCTTGCTCATCCCTGCTTGTAAAAACTCCCCCTCCTCTGAATCTGTGCAGCTAACCCCCCATCTGCCACAGATAAGTAATGATTGGCTGGATACAGTGACTCACACGTATAATCCCAGCACTTTGGGAGACAGAAGCAGGTGGATCGCCGAGTAGCTGGGAGGACAGGCATGCGCCACCAGCCTGGCTAATTTTTTTGTATTTTTAGTAGAGACAGGTTTTCACCATGTTGTCCAGGCTGGTCTTGAACTCCTGGCCTCAAGTGACCCACCCACCTCAGCCTCCCAAAGTGGCAGGAGCCACTGAGCCCGGCCACAATTTTTAAAATTTTTATAATTTAAAAAAATTTTGTAAATAGAGATGGAGTCTTGCTATGTTGCCCAGACTGGTCTCAAATTCCTGGGCTCAAGCAATCCTCCTGCCTCAGCCTCCCAAAGTACTGGGATTACAGGTATGAGTCACCACACCTGGCCCTCATTCCCATTTTACAGATGAGGAAACTGAGGCACACAGATATTAATTAGGTAATCTACCCAAGGACACACAGCTGTCAGAGTGGTAGAAGCTGGGGTTCAAACTGAAGCCATTTGGCTCCAGAATTTGTGCCCTTAACCACTAAAAACATGGGCCCCATAACGTGGCACCTGCGTACATACTTTGTGGTATCAGACTCCATAGCCCCGACCCCACCTCTGGATGGTAAGCTCCCTGTGGGTAGGATGCTGACATCTACCGCTCAGTCTTGGGACAGAATAGGGAATGGCATCATGATCAAGCTCTGGTGTTGGAGAGACCTAGGTTCAAATCCCAGCTCTTAAAGCCCTAACAACTACATGACCTAGGTAAGTAACATCTCCTCTCTGAGCCTCAGTTCTCTCATCTGTGAAATGTGGCTAACAACAGATTCCACTTAACAGGGAGGCTGTGAGGCTTCCCTAAAGGAATCCACGTACAGTGCTCAGCACAGGGTAGTCGGCATACACTAACACTGGTAGTTATTATTGTTATTATTATTACAGCCCCTGCACAGCACACGATCATCAAAAAAATGCTTGCTTATGGCTTGGGTGTTCCCCCACGGAATCCTCTAAGCTTCAGAATCCTGCTGGTGACCCCCAGGAAAGGACCAAGGGAGAAGCAGGCTGTCCCCAGACCCTCGTACCTTGGTAAGATGAGCATTGTACATATCGGTGAGGAGCCTGCATCCATGTCCCACGCCGAGCACTGAAAAGCAGCCAGCGTCATTTCACACCTGGGACCCCCTTCCCATTCCCCTAAGTATCCCCACCCCTACCCCCACCATCAGAATACTCCCTTTTCTGATGCTGCCAAAGGCAACAAGAAGGCAAAAAGATCTTCTACAGGGGGCAGGTGCGCCCCTCTGGGTATATATCACATGCAGATTGCTGGGCCTTACCCATATGCACTGAATCTGACTCATGGTTGGAGGGGGCCTAGGATCCCTGCCAAGCTCCCCACAGGATTCTGACACCTGAGAGGAAGAGATCCCTGGCCTAGTCACACAAACCTGCACTCAAATCAGGGACAGCTCTGAGTATAATCTTTAGCCTCTTTGAGCGTCAAGTTCCCCATCAGTAAAATGGGGGTAAAAATACTGTCTGAAGGCCAGGCGCAGTGGCTCATGTCTGTAATCCCAGAACTTTGGGAGGCCGAGGCAGGTGGATCACCTGAGGTCAGGAGTTTGAGACCAGCTTGGCCAACATGGTGAAACCCCATCTCTACCAAAAAATACAAAATTAGCCAGGTGTGGTGCTACACTACACTCCAGCTTGGGCAACAAGAGTGAGACTCCGTCTCACAAAAAAAAAAAAAAAAAAAAATTAGCCAGGCGTGGTGGCAGGCACCTGTAATCCCACCTACTCGGGAGGCTAAGGCAGGGAGAATTGCTTGAACCCGGGAGGCGGAGGTTCCAGTGAGCCGAGATCGTGCCATTGCACTCCAGCCTGGGAGACAGAGCAAGACTCTGTCTCAGTAAAAAAAAAAAAAATACTGATTCCTGTGGGTGCTGTACAGTCGGCACAGAGGAAGGGCCCAATAAACGGTGGCCACTGTGGTCACTTCCTGCCTTTCTCCCGGTCTGTTTCTCCCTCTGGCTGAGGGACAGAATAACCCTGCATTCACTCGTGGGGAGACAGAACAGGGAGAGGGGGCATGAGATCATGTCTGCCTGCCTGTGCCTCAGGAAGCAAGACAAGGGGACTGTGACTGTCGCGGCTGGAGGATGTGGGCACCACCTGACCCTGGGGACACAGATGGCTCATGACTAGGGCTTTGTGTGTCCAGACCCAGCCACATGCAGGCCCTGGCCATTAGGTCCAGAGTCACGCGCCTGGCTGCCCCATGATGCAATGATGGTTTTCCTTCTCCGGACCAGGGGTATTCACTGGCCACAGGACCCAGAACAAGTCACCTAAATCCTACTTTCTTCTTCCATAAAATCATATAGTATCTACCTAATAA
Source organism: Pan troglodytes (assembly GCF_028858775.2). NCBI lineage: Eukaryota > Metazoa > Chordata > Mammalia > Primates > Hominidae > Pan > Pan troglodytes. The sequence goes on along the minus strand of NC_072409.2, from coordinate 10,137,204 downwards.
AGTTGTTGTGGTAAATAAATGTGCATAAAGGGCCTCGAACTATGTCATGTGTGGGAATCACTGAATAAAGGTGGGTGACTATGGTATTAACCTGTGATTACCTCCGTCCCACCGATCCACTCCCCAGCTGATCAGCCTTGGGGCAGGAATCAGGGCAGGAGAGGAGTGGTGGGACGTGGACGCCAGGTAAGAAGTGGGCTGGGCTCCTGGTAGCTTATCTTTTCTCAAGCCTTATCGCTGTACCCCCAGGCTTCTCACATCACCTACCAAGTACTCCAGAAGCCTGGGCATCCAACCGATGTCCCACGCCAACCTTGAGATGGGTGAATGCTGGTCCACATACTGGAAAGAAACAAACAAGGTCCATTTTCTCAACTAAATGCCACCCCAGGATGGCTTTGGGCTGCATGTTGACCTCGTTCTCAGAATGGGCCTCATGGAGCCCAAACTAGCATCAGGCCAGACTCTCAGGCTTCCCCGTCATGGAATCTGGGACCCTGAACTGTATCCTCAGTGCCCTGGGATCCAAAGGGCAGCCCAAGATGCCTCTTACTCTGCCTATCATCAGTCTCCCAGTGAGAGGCTCTAAGAAGACTGGCGTAACACTGAAGGTCAAGAGTGCGGGGTTCCCTGCCCAGCTCTACTGAAGAAGAGTCCCTGGAGGAAAATGGAGGCTGTGAGCTCCTTAAGGCAGAACCTGGGTGTGTCAACTCACTAGCTGCTCAGGAAAGAACTACTGAAAGAATAAATGCAGGAATGAGCCAGAAGTGTTTACGCTTCTACAGATTAAGAGGAATCTAGGGGAAGAGTCCAGGGTAGTTAAGGGCCTACTGAATCCAGGCCATGTTACTAAATGTCAACACTGAGCCTCAGTTTTCTCCCTTGTGAAATAAAATAGGACCCATCTCACAGGACTGTGGTGATATCAATGAGGATTGTACTTGGGGGAAGCTTAACACAATGCCTAGTACAGAGTGGCGACTCAATATATTATACTTCTTATTGTTACCATGTAATAGAGTCATTGAATATCACAAGTCCAAGGGGTTTTTGAGGTTTCTGGTCAAATCTCTAGATTCCCTGACACATGCCTTAATCACATCTAGTGATGGGGACACATTACCAGAACCAGTTCCATTGTTGGGCAACTTTATTCAGTAAAAAAAATCACTCTTTCGGCTGGGCGCGGTGGCTCACACCTCTAATCCCAGCACTTTGGGAGGCCAAGGTGGGCGGATCACCTGAGGTCAGGAGTTCAAGACCAGCCTGGCCAACATGGTGAAACCCCATCTCTACTAAAAATACAAAAATTAGCTGGGTGTGGTGGCACACACCTGTAATCCCAGCTACTTGGGAGGCTGAGGCAAGAGAATAGCCTGAACCTGGGAGATGGAGGTTGCAGTGAGCTGAGATCACACCACTGCACTCCAGACTCCAGCCTGGGCAACAGAGCAAGACTCTGTCAAATAAATAAATAAATAAAATTATTCTTTCCCAGAAACCCAAAACCCCTACCTTAGGACTTCTACCTAGGGTCTCATTTCTCACCTGGAGTCCCAGAATAGAAAAAGGGTCAGCAAACTACAGTCCACAAGTCAAATCCTGAAGACTGTTTTTTTTTTTTTTTTTTTGGTGTTTGCTTGTTTTGTTTTGTTTTGAGACGGAGTCTCACTTTGTCACCCAGGCTGGAGTGCAGTGGCGCCATCTCAACTCACTGCAACCTCCACCTCCCAGATTCAAGCGATTCTCATGCCTCAGCCTCCCGAGTAGCTAGGATTACAGGCACCTGCCTCCATACCTAGCTAATTTTTTGTATTTTTAGTAGAGACGGAGTTTCACCATGTTGGCCAGGCTGGTCTTGAACTCTTGACCTCAAGTGATCCGCCTGCCTCGGCCTCCCAAAGTGCTGGGATTACATGAATGAGCCACCGCATCTGGCTTGTTTTTTGTGGCCTATGAGTTAAGAATGGTTTTTGCATTTTTCAGTGGTTCAAAATAAATCAAGAGACCAGTTGCAAGGGCTCACGCTTATAATCCCAGCACTTTGAGACGCCGAGGCAGGCAGATCACTTGAGCCCAGGAGTTCAATACTAGCATGGGCAACGTGACAAAACCCCATCTCTACAAAAAATACAAAAATTAGCCAGGCATGGCCGGGCGTGGTGGCTCACACCTGTAATCCCAGCACTTTGGGAGGCCGAGGCGGGTGGATCACGAGGTCAGGAGATCGAGACTATCCTGCCTAACACGGTGAAACCCCGTCTCTACTAAAAATACAAAAAATTAGCTGGGCGTGGTGGCGGGCGCCTGTAGTCCCAGCTACTCGGGAGGCTGAGGCAGGAGAATGGCGTGAACCCAGGAGGAGAAGCTTGCAGTGAGCCGAGATCGCGCCACTGCACTCCAGCCTGGGCAACAGAGCATGACTCCGTCTCAAAAAAAAAAAAAAAAAAAATTAGCCAGGCATAGTGGCCTGTGCCTGTAGTCCCAGCTACTCGGGAGGCTTAGGTGGGAAGACTGCTTGAACTCAGGAGGCAGAGGTTTCAGTGAACCGAGATCTCACCACTGCCCTCCAGCCTGGGTGACAGAGTGAGACCCTGTCTCTAAATAAATAGAATACTACAGTTGTCCCTTGGTATCCAGGGGGATTGGTTCCAGGATCCCTTGCAGATACCAAAATTTGTAGATGTTCAAGTCCCTGATATAAAATGGCATAGTATTTGCATATAACCTAGGCATGTCGTCCCATATACCTTTTTTTTTTTTTCTGAGGCAGAGTCTCACTCTTTCACCTAGGCTGGAGTGCAGTGGCACGATCATGGCTCACCACAACCTCCGCCTCCCAGGTTCATGCGACTTCTCGTAACTCAGCCTCCTGAGTAGCTGGGATTACAGGTACGTGCTAACATGCCCAGCTAATTTTTACTAGAGACGGGGCTTTGCCATGTCTTGAACTCCTGACCTCAAGTGATCCGCCCACCTTGGCCTCCCAAAGTGCAGGGATTACAGGCGTGAGCCACCACACCTGGCCACTTTTTTTTTTTTTGAGACGGAGTCTCACTCTGTCGCCCAGGCTGGAGTGCAGTGGCGCGATCTCCGCTCACTGCAAGCTCCGCCTCCTGGGTTCACGCCATTCTCCTGCCTCAGCCTCTGGAGTAGCTGGGACTACAGGCGCCCACCACCACGCCCGGCTAATTTTTTTGTATTTTTAGTAGAGACAGGGTTTCACCGTATTAGCCAGGATGGTCTCAATTTCCTGACCTCGTGATCCGCCCACCTCGGCCTCTTTATTTTTTTTGGAGACAGAGTCTCACTCTGTCACCCAGGCTGGAGTGCACTGGCACAATCTTGGCTCACTGCAGCCTCTGAACTCCTGGGCTCAAGTGATTCTCCCACCTCAACCTCCCGAGTAGCTGGAACTATAGGCATGTGCCACCCCACCTGGCTAATTTTTTTTTTTTGAGACAGTTTCACTCTTACTGCCCAGGCTAGAGTGTAATGGCGCAACCTAAGCTCACTGCAACCTCTGACTCCCGGGTTCAAGCAATTCTCCTGCCTCAGCCTCCTGAGAACCTGGGATTATAGGCATGTGCCACCACACCTGTCTAATTTTGTATTTTTAGTAGAGACGGGGTTTCTCCATGTTGGCCAGGCTGGTCTCGAACTCCTGACCTCAGGTGATCTGCTCGCCTCAGCCTCCCAAAGTGCTGGGATTACAGGTGTGAGCCACTGCACCCGGCCTTTTGTATTCTCTTGTAGAAGTAGGGTTTCCCCATGTTGCCCAGGCTGATGTTAAAACTCCTAGGCTCAAGTAATCCACCGCCTCAGCTTCCCAAAGTGCTGGGATTACAAGCATGAGCCACCAGGCCTGGCCTTCCCATATATTTTAAATCATCTCTAGATTACCTTTTTTTTTTTGAGATGGAGTCTCGCTCTGTTGCCAGGCTGGCGTGCAGTGGCACAATCTCGGCTCACTGCAACCTCTGCCTCCCAGGTTCAAGTGATTCTCCTGCCTCAGCCTCCTGAGCAACTGGGACTACAGGCGCCTGCCACCACGCCCGGCTAATTTTTGTATTTTTAGTAGAGACGGGGTTTCACCATGTTGGCCAGGATGGTCTCGATCTCTTGACCTCATGATCCACCCTCTTCGGCCTCCCAAAATGCTGGGATTACAGGCGTGAGCCACCACGCCTAGCTAGATTACTTATAATGCCTAATATAATGCCTATGCATCACCTTGAGTGGATTCAACACAGTACTAGGTGCACAGCAAATTCAAGTTTTGCTTTTTGGAACTTTGTGTTTCTTTTTCTTCCCAAATACTGCCAATCTGAAGCTGGATCATGGGATGTGGAACTCATGGACTCAGAGGCAACTGTACTTAGTGACACATGAAAATTACCTGAAGTTCAAATATGAATATTCATAAAGTTCTACTGGAATACAGCTAGGCTCATTCCTTTAGATACTGTCTATAGCTGTTTGGCACTACATTGGCAGAGTTGAGCAGTTCCAACGGAAATCACATGGCCTGAAAACTAAAACATTCAGTATCTGGCCCTTTCCAAGGAAATCTGCCAATTCCTGGTCTAATACCTCACTCCTCTGTGGACCTTCAAGGGCCTGGCACACGAATCTGAGCACTGGGACACTGACTCTGCTCAGGGATTTCCTGGGAAGTGACACACAGGATCCTGCTTAAATCTGCCTTACCCAGTGGATGGTTGATGAAAGAGGGTACGCTGGTGGCTGTGAGGGTCAGCTCCTTCTCTTCGCTGCCTTCCATGGGGCCCAGCAAGAAGCGAACACGCTGTTTAGGAGCGGGAGGCTTCCTGGCATTGAGACCTGAACACACAGAGATAATATATACACACATACATACAAATATATGTACATATAAAATATTTTTTAAGAGACGGGGCCTCGTTCTGTCGCCCAGGCTGAAGTGCAATGGCGCCATCATAGCTCACTGTAACATCAAACTCTTGGGCTCAAGCGATCCTCCTGCCTCAGCCTCCAGAGTAGCTGGGATTACAGGCGTGCACCACGATGCTGGCCAGGAATATCTTGTTCTGTCCAAACACTTGGGGGATTAGACAACAGGGAAGTATGATGTAGAAGACAAAGCAGAAGCCCATGGTGCAGAGGGCAGAATAGCAGTAGTTAAGAAACAGGCGGATTCAAATAGACTCTACAACGTAGTAACCGTGTGACAAGGAACAATACTGAGTCAGTTTCCCCCTCGGAAAACAGAGGAAAGTGAGGAGTAAGAAAGCACAGAGAACAGGCGTTTGGGAAAGCGCTCTGCCCAGGTGAATAGGTCACGTGATTTTGTTTTGGGGTAAGGACCAGAAGCGGAGATGGACTTCCAAGAGAAGGAGAGCGGGAACGTGGGTCTGGTTCGAGGCACTCACCCTTCAGAAGTTGTAGCTCCACTGTATCCCGCAGGTGCTTCCATTTTAGCCCCGGGGGCTTATAGACCGCGAAAAGCCCATGCAGCCGCGACAAGCCAGCAGACCCCATACTTGAAGATCACAGCACCCGCTGGACCTGGACGGAAGTACCGCAAGGCCCCGCCCCCAAATGTGGTCCTTACCACGGGCGCCGCCATGTTCCACAGCCGGAAGAGGTTCGCATTTTATAGTCTTCGGGGAAAACCGGCTGTGGAGAAGGAAATAGGGCCCGGCGCTGAGTGAGCGTGGTTGCGTGTCCTTTGCAGACACTTTCTGGGGCGAGGTGACATGGCGAGAGTCTTGGATCAGTGGACGTAGACGGTAGACAGTTCGCGTGCGTTTCCTTCGCCTACTTGGCCTACATGCCTTCTGCCCGTGAAGCGATGTTTCCCCTCGAAAGGCCGTAGGCTACGCCGTCAGAATCGGTTTTTCAGTGAGTTTTGACCCCTCCGACGCTCCGTCGCCTGACAGAATCGCGGCGTTCTTTGTACCCGCCCATCCTCCGCGGACGCCCGCTGCCATGGCGACTTTGCTGCGCCCTGTCCTCCGTCGGCTCTGCGGGCTCCCGGGCCTACAGCGGCCTGCGGCAGGCAAGTGGCGCCGGGTTCTGGGCGCAGGCGGGAAGGAGCCTGAGGGCGCCCGGCTCCTCTGACCTCGGCCTTTTTCTTGCCCCGCAGAAATGCCCCTCCGGGCTAGGAGCGACGGCGCCGGCCCGCTATACTCGCACCACATCCCCACCTCCCCGCTGCAGAAAGCGCTGTTGGCCGCCGGCTCCGCGGCGATGGCGCTCTATAACCCCTACCGCCACGGTAAGGCCGCCCGCGCCTCGCCCCCTGCCCCCGTGGGGGCGGCTTGGAGCCGTTTCCTGTGGGTAACTGGAAGATAGCCTAGGTCGGGGTACCCAAACCTGGTTGCAGCTCGTAACCACTCGGAACGTTTATGAAAATGCAGATTCCTGGATCCCACCTAAACGCCCTGAATCTGAATCTGAATCTGCAGTGGAGGGAGAAATGGGCGTGAAACCGAAAGTCTGTCTTTAAACTACTTGGGAGAATCTGTCATGCAGCCATATTGAGAACATCTAGACTAAATAGATGATTCATAAGTACCGATCAGTTTATAATATCCTACTAGAAAGTCAACTCCGAGGTCGAGGACCATGTCTACCTCGTTCCACTGCATCTGCAGCCTTCTGGATAGTGCCTGGCACATAGTAAATGCTCAATAAATGTTTGCTGGATGTGTGACTAGAACATTCTAGGGTTCTACAGTGTTTTTCTTATGCCTCCTAGATTTTTGAGTTCTGGGAAGTACTGTTATTCCTACTAACAAAAACAGGCTAGGCACTATTATAGTGGCTCACGCCTATAATCCCTATCCGGGGGCCGAAGCGGGCAGATGGCTTGAGCTGAGGAGTTTGAAACCAGCCTGGGCAACACGGTGAATCCCCATCTCTACAAAAAAAAAAATACAAGAATTAATTGGGGCTGGTTGCATGCGGCTGTATTCCCAGGCTGAGGTGGAAGGACCATTTGAGCCGGGGAGTTTGAGACTGCAGTAAGCTGTGATTGCGCTATTGCACTCCAACCTGGGCAACAGAGCGAGACCCTGTCTTAAACAAAAAATACACTATATCTCCATGTCCCCAGTGGTTTTTTGTTTGTTTTGTTTTGAGACACAGTATTGCTCTGTGGCCCACGCTGGAGTGCAGTGGCGCAATCTCAGCTCTATGCAACTTCCACCTCCCAGATTCAAGCGATTCTCGTGCCTCAGCCTCCTGATTAGCTGGGATTACTGGCCTGTGCGGCCTGGCTAATTGTTGTATTTTTAGTAGAGACGGGATTTTGCTATGTTGCCCAGGCTGGTCTCAAACTCCTGACTTCAGGTGATCCTCCCACCTCGGCCTCCCAAAGTGTTGGGATTACAGGCATGAGCCACCACGCCCGGCCAAGACCAGCGAATTTTTTAATTTTTTTGTAGAGACGGCGTCTTGCCACATTGCCCAGGCTGCTCTGGAACTCTTGGCCTCAAGTGATCCTCCTGCCTCAGCCCCCCAGTGTTGAGATTACAGGTGTCAGCCGCTACACTTGGCCACTAAGTGTTATATATATATGATTTTCATAGTTTCTCACATTAACCAGCTAAGAAAGGTGTTGTCTGCACTTCACAAATTAAGACACTGAGGCTGAAAAATGTGAAGCAGGCCAGGCATGGTGGCTCACACCTGTAATCCCAGCAATTTGGGAATGCAAGGTGGGAGGATCACTTGGGGCCAAAGTTCAAGACCAGCCTGGGCAACATAGCAAGACCTCATCTCTACAGAAAATTTAAAAAACTAGCTGCATGCCTGTAGTCCTAGCAGTGAGCTATGATCACACCACTTCACTCCAGCCTGGGCAACAGAGCAAGACCCTGTCTCAAAAAAACAAAACAAAACAGAAATGTGAAGCAATTTGTACTAGGTCACCTAGATAGTGAACGCACCTGGACTGTAGCCCAGCATCTCTGATGCCTAAGCCTCTACCAATCAGTGGAGACATGATATTGTATTGTGAAAAGCGATTCATAAAATCTTTACAACATTGTGCTAACCAGAGCTGTCCCGCCGCAGTAGATTAAGAATAAGAACTATAGATATGTATACTGATCCCTTGTTGTGTGCTGGGTAATTTGCTAAGTGTTTAACCTGAATCCTTATAACAAAGAGCTAGACATCATCCCTAATTTATCCTGTAGGAAACAAAGGCTCAGACCAGGTCAGGTAACTTACCTAAGATGACATCCCCCATTTGTGCCCGTTTCTGTCCTTTCAGACATGGTCGCAGTTCTAGGGGAGACCACAGGACACCGCACCCTGAAGGTCCTCAGGGACCAGATGAGGAGGGATCCAGAGGGTGCCCAGATCCTGCAGTAGGTCCCAGCTCTGCCTGGGGGTCTGGGGGCATTCTCTAGGTATTCTGACCTCTCTAGAATCACATTGTGTTTGTTCTGTTCCGCTAGGGAGCTTTTGATACCCTGGCTACATATGGTTGCACAGGCTGGGCACTGCCCAATTCCAGGGGTGTCATTCACATACATGTGTATACACTGTGATGACTTCCGAGTTGTGCAGTGTGATAGCCTTGGCCCAGTTTCAGCCACAGGACTCTGTGCCTTCATTAAGTTCCCATAACATGTGCTGGCTTTACCCCTCCCTTGCAGTACCTTTTGCAAGTACTCTGGTCACATTCGAGGACTGTCTTCCTGCCGAGATTGTACCCCTGCCCATGTCCTTGGTTTGGGGTAGTATCCTAAGTCCCTGACACTAGCCTGGCCAGTTGTAGGTGCTCCATTAAGGCTTGTGGTGGCCACATTGCTCCTCTGTACATTCTCCCGCCCCTCAGCTCGCTGTAGTTGGATCGTTCACCTACCTTTGCCCACACCCTCCCAATGCCCAAGTCTTGCCTTTCAGGGAGCGTCCCCGGATTTCGACGTCCACCCTCGACCTGGGCAAGCTCCAGAGCCTGCCGGAAGGCTCCCTCGGTCGCGAGTATCTCCGTTTCCTGGATGTGAACGTGAGTTTTCAGCTCCTGTGTATCTGGCAGTCACCAGACAGGACAGAGGAATAGCACAGGCATGACACCCTGAGGAAAGAGGAGCCCTGAGCTGCCACCATCGGCAGGAGTGCTCTTCAGGCTCATGCCAAGGCTTTGTCATTTTCTATGGGATAGGCAAATGGGTGGGAACATGCCTGCAATTGATAATACTGGCCAGTGTTCATTAACCTCCCACTGCATGCCTGATGCCAGCCTCATCCGTGATCTTGCTGAATCCCCCCACAACTCTGTCAAGTATGTTCTATTATTATCCTCTTTTAGTAGATAAGGAAACAGAGGCTCAGAGCAGTGAAGCAAACTTGCTAATTCCACATAACTGGTATTAATGGAGATAGTAATCAACCCCAGATCGTGCTCTTCACTGCTGTACTGTGTCCCCTTATTCCAGGGACATTGCTTTCCCTACGGTATGGCAGGTGTGGCACTCTCCAGCCCCTCCAGCCCCAGGCAGGGAGGACAAGGAGAGGGGGGAAGGGGGTGTCCCGACTACTGGCAAACTCATTCACTAACTGAGGCTCTGCTATGTGCCATCCTTTTTTTTTTTTTTTGAGTCGCTCTGTCGCCCAGGCTAGAGTGCAGTGGCGCGATCTCTGCTCACTGCAAGCTCCGCCTCCCAGGTTCACGCCATTCTCCTGCCTCAGCCTCCCGAGTAGCTGGGACTAAAGGCGCCCGCCACGATGCCCGGCTAATTTTTTGTATTTTTTAGTAGAGACGGGGTTTCACCGTGCTAACCAGGATGGTCTCAATCTCCTGACCACATGATCCGCCCACATCAGCCTCCCAAAGTGCTGGGATTACAGGCGTGAGCCACCGTGCCCAGCCCAACCATTGGCCCATCCTTTTTGTTTTGTTTTGTTTTGAGACAGGGTCCCGCTCTGCCACCCAGGCTGGAGTGCAGTGGCGCCGTCTCGGCTCACTGCAACTCAGCTTCCTGGGTTCAAGCGATTCTCCTGCCTCAACCCCCCATGTAGCTGGGACTACAGGTGCACACCACAACGCCCAGCTAATTTTTGTACTTTTAGTAGAGAGGGGTTTTACCATATTAACCAGGCTGGTCTTGAACTCCTGACCTCAAGTGATCCACCTGCCTCAGCCTCCCAAAATGCTGGGACTACAGGTGTGAGCCACCGTGCCCAGCCCAACCATTGTTTTGTGTACTGGGGATATAATGGTGAACTAGACAGCCAAGTTCCCTGCCCTCATTTCTATTCTACTTTGAGAGGTAGACAATAAAATAGTTTTAAAAAATTTTCAGGGAGGGCACAGCGGCTCACATCTGTAATCCCAGCACTTTGGGAGGCTGGCGGGAGGATCACCTAAGGTCAGGAGTTTGAGACCAGTCTGACCAACATGGTGGAAACCTGTCTCTACTAAAAATACAAAAATTAGCTAGGTGTGATGGTGTGCGCCTGTAATCCCAGCTACTCGGGAGGCTGAGGCAGGAGAATTGATTGAACCCGGGAGGCACAGGTTGCAGTGAGCTGAGATCGCACCACTGCACTCCAGCCTGGGCGACAGAGTGAGACTCTGTCTCCAACAAAACAAAACAAAAAAATTCATATAAAAATACAGGTAAAATGTTTCAAGTAATTAGAATATTCTGGCACGGGTCCGTGCATGTTGGCTCATGCCTGTAATCCTAATACTTTGGGGGGCTGAAGTGGGCGGATCACTTGAGCCCAGGAGTTTGAGACCAGCCTGGACAACATGGTGAAACCCTGTCTCTGCAAAAAATGCAAAAATTAGCCAAGTGTGGTGGTGTATACCCATAGTCCCAGCTACCTGGGAGGGAGTTTGAGGTAGGAGGATCAGTTGAGCCCAGGAGGTCGAGGGCGGTGAGCCGTAATCACGCCACTACACTCCAGCTTGGACAACAGAGCAAGACTCTGTCTCAAAAATAAAAAAAAGTATACCAGCACTATTGTCAGCAGTTGGGATACAGTGGACAAAACCAGCAAAAAGCCTGCCTTTGTGGAACTTACATTCTAGCAGCTATGAAGAGAACAAGTTAGTGTGATAGAAGACAGCTTTGGTATTGGGAAGGGTACAGCCACTTCTGACTGGGTGGTCAGGGCCGGCTCCTCTGAGGAGACTTGGAAGGTAAGGAGGAGCCAACCCTGTGGAGAGCTGAGGAGGAGCATTCTGAGTAGAGGGAATGGCAAGGGCAAAGGCCCCTTGTGTTTAGGAAAAGGAAGGTTGACCAGTGTGGCCGCAGAGGAGGGAGTAGCAGGGAGACAGTGAGTGGGCTGGAAGGGGAGCCAGGGCTGCGCCCTGTAGGCCACCAGAAGGAGGAGTCTGTATTTTGTAATAGGAGCAGTAGGAAACTTGTGGAAGGTTTTGAGCAGGATAGTAAAGTGACCTGATGTGTAAAGGACCTTAGGATCCAGTTGGCCCATCTTCCCTGTCCCTGTCCCATCTTCCCTCCCTCCTGCAACACAGATACATCCCATCAAGGCACCCCTGCCAAATGGCGAGCCAGTCTGGCTGATGGAGGTGAGGGGTCTCCAAAGGTTGCCCTAGAACAGTTTCTCAAGCTGGGCATGTTAATGTTTAGGCTGGATCACTCTTTGTTGTGGGGGCGGTCCTGAGCCTGGTAGGATGTTTAGTGGCATCCCTGGCTTCTACCCACTGGATGCCAGGAGCACCCCCCCGTTAAGTTGTGACAACCACAGATGTCTCCAGAGATTACAGATGTTCCCTGGTGGGCAGTTGAGAACCACTGCTCTGAATGGTTATTGTCCCCGAGACGATGTTCTGTTCCTCACAGTCTCCTGCACAGCTACCTTGACGGGGCGATCACCTGCCCTATTTTAAACCATCTCTCTCAGATTTCACCAGGATGCAAGTCATTTCATCAGTGGGAAACTCACCAGGGTGACCTGCCTCAAGTGCTACACAGGGAGGGACAGTCTGAATTTCCCCCAGTCTTTAGCCCTGTTGCTGTGGATGGGAGGGGGTAGCAGGGACAGGACTGCTAGGACACCTTGCTCAGCCACAGCCCCACTTGTAACCGCGCTGGCAATTGTGACACTTGTAGAGCAAGGAAATCAGCAGCTCGTGGAATGTGAAGGAGCACCTTTGTCCCCAGAGAGATTTAGATAAAGGTTCAAGGTGAGGCTACCCTCCCCTCCCTGAGGCTGATTTTGGTGAGAGGTGTGGTCATCTTGTAGTATCAAGACTACAGGCATGGGCTTGAGAATTAGGAGGAGCCTGAGTGAGAATCCTGGCTCTCTTCCCAGCTTTACAAGCCTGGACGAATCCTTTGACCTCGCTGAGTCTCAGGTTCCTCATCAGAAGTAAGAGGACCTCCCATATATCTTCCAGGGCACTTATCGGCCTTGGTAATGGATATTAAGGCCACTGGCTTTGGAATCCAGCAGACTTTGTTTCAAATGCTGACTCAGCCACTTTACTAGCTGTGTGATCTTGGGCAAATTACTTTATCTCTCTGAGCCTTGTTTTCCTTATTTTTATTTATTTATTTATTTTTTTGAGTCTCGCTGTGTCACCCAGGCTGGAGGGCAGTGGCACAATCTTGGCTCACTGCAACCTCCACCTCCTGGCAATTCTCCTGCCTCAGCCTCCTGAGTAGCTGGGACTACAGGCGCACGCCACCACGCCTGGCTAATTTTTGTATTTTTAGTATAGGCGGGATTTCGTCATATTGGCCAGGCTGGTCTCAAACTCCTGACCTCAAGTGATCCGCTGGCCTTGGCCTCCCAAAGTGTTGGGATTACAGGCATGAGCCACCATGCCCGGCCCTTGTTTTCCTTATCTATATCTGCAGTAATAACAATATTTACCTCCAAGATTGCAAGGATGAAAGGATAATATATGTAAAAGACACCCTAGGTGCCGGCACCTGGTGGATACTCTATGATCACCTTCAGCTTCACACAGCAGGCTAAGGCCATTCTTTGGGAACAGGAAGACCAGGCTGTTCCCACTGTGTATGGGTGCTGCTGAGTACTCAGAGGCAGTGGGCAGTTAAGAGGAGAAGAGTTCTGGGATCAGAAAAGTGCCCAGGACTGGCCTTTTATTCATATGTTCAAGAGGTGTTCATTCATCCAGGCCCTGGATCAGGCTACCGGAGGTAAAAGAATAAGTGAAACAGAGCCAGTCCTGCCCTTGTGTAGCAGACAGGCTGTCTGGATACTGTCCATAAAAATAAAATGTGAGCGGCTGGGCACGGTGGCTCACAACTGTAATCCCAGCTCTCTGGGAGGCCCAGGCGGGTGGATCACAAAGTCAGGAGTTTGAGACCAGCCTGACCAACATGGTGAAACCCTGTCTCTACTAAAAAAAAAAAAAAAAAATTAGCCGGGCGTAGTGGCACGTGCCTGTAATCCTAGCTACTCAGGAAGCTGAGGCAGAAGAATTGCTTGAATCCGGGAGGAGGAGATTGCAGTAAGCCGAGATTGCACCACGGCACTCCAACCTGGGCGACAGAGCAAGACTCCATCTCAAAAAAAATAAAAATAAATAAATAAATAAAATGTGAGCACGTAGGTAATTTTTAATTGTCTGCCAGCTACTTTAATAGCAAAAAGAAATTAATTTTTTTGCTATTAAAATTAAGGTGGAATTTTTTTGTTTGTTTTTTTGAGATAGAGTCTCACTCTGTTGCCCAGGCTGGAGTGCAATGGTGCCATCTCAGCTCACTGCAACCTCTGCCTTATGGGATCAAGCAATTCTCTTGTCTCAGCCTCCCAAGTAGCTGGGATTACAGGCACCTGCCACCATGCCTGGCTAATTTTTGACCATATTGGTCAGGCTGGCCTTGAACTCCTCAGGTGATCCGCCCTCCTCAGCCTCCCAAAGTGCTGGGATTGTAACCATGAGTCATCGTGCCTGGCTAGAATTGATTTTAAATATGCATCTTGTTTAGCCCAATATATCCAAAGTATTATTTCAACAAGTAATCAATTTTCTTTTTTTTTTTTTTTTTTTGAGACGAAGTCTCACTCTGTCGCCCAGGCTGGAGTGCAGTGGCGCGATCTCGGCTCGCTGCAAGCTCCGCCTCCCGGGCTTATGCCATTCTCCTGCCTCAGCCTCCCGAGTAGCTGGGACTACAGGCGCCCACCGCCACGCCCGGAGAATTTTTTGTATTTTTAGTAGAGACGGAGTTTCACCGTGTTAGCCAGGATGGTCTTGATCTCCTGACCTCATGATCCACCTGCCTCAGCCTCCCAAAGTGCTGGGATTACAGGCGTGAGCCACCGCGCCCGGCCAGTATTTTTAAATCATTGAGAGTTTTACATTTTTTTCATACTAAGCATTTGAAGTCTCGTGTGTATTTTATATGATCAGCACATCTCGCTTGGACACCTTTCTTGGCCACATGTGGCAAGTGGCTGCCATACTGGACAGTGCAGGTCTAGGAGACATTAATACTCACATCCACTAAACATCAAGGTACAGTTATTTTGAGTGCCACTAAGAGGTGAATGATGTTTCCAGAGACCATAACATGAACCCACTTGGTCTGTAGGTTAGGGGTGGCCTCTCTGTGGTGGGGGGAAGGGATGGGGGACAGGGGACACTTAACCCAGGTCATGAAGGATAAGTAGGAGTTACCACAGTGAAGATGGAGGTAGTGGGAGAGAGCACCCCAAGCTGGGAGCAAGTTGTGCTAGGATCAGGGTCTTTGGGGCTTCATTATTTATTTTTAGAGACAATGTCTTGCTTGAGTGCAGTGGTATAGTCATAGCTCCCTGTAACCTCAAACTCCTGGGCTCAAGCATCCTCCTGTCCCAGCCTCCTGAGTAGCTGGGACTATAGGCACACACCACCACACCTGACTAATTTTTGTATTTTTTTTGTTCTGGGTTTTTTTTTTCTTTGAAACAGAGTCTCTGTCACCCAGGCAGGAGTGCAGTGGTGCAATCTCGGCTCACTGCAAACCTCCGCCTCCTGGGTTCAAGTGATTCTCCTGTCTCAGCCTCCCGAGTAGCTGGGACTACAGGTGTGCACCACCACACCCGGCTAATTTTTGTATTTTTTAGTAGAGACAGGGTTTCACCGTATTGGTCAGGCTGGTGTTGAACTCCTGATCTCAGGTGATCCGCCCACCTTAGCCTCCCAAAGTGCTGGGATTTACAGGCATGAGCCTCGGCCCCCGGCCAGTTGCCAGAGTTTTCTAGTAGGTATGAGTTAGGTGAGAGTTGTGACGGTGTCAGAGACAGACTGGCAAATCGGGCCCTGGGAACCATCAGGAAGGGTTCTAGGGGAGGCTCATGGTTGTCAGAGGGTCTCCCCAGACACCCGAGCACCCACCCGCTTCGTGGATGATGAGGAGCTAGCGTATGTGATTCAGCGGTACCGGGAGGTGCACGACATGCTTCACACCCTGCTGGGGATGCCCACCAACATCCTGGGTGAGTGCCCCCAACCCTGATGGCCTGTCTCCCTGGGGTGGCTTCAGGGCCAGGGCACGGCTTGCCTATCTCCACCACCCTCTGCATCACCTGGCTTGGTGCCTCAATTTCTGCTTTACCTGAACATCTTAGTAGCATCTTTGCCACATGTCCCCCTTCTCCCTCCCACTGCCCCTCAGGGCTCCTGCACTAATGGAGCAGCAGAGCCCATCTTCAAGGCTCCTGGTGTCTTTTTAGGCTTTAGCTGCCTCCCTGCTCTGAAACCTCAGTAGCTCCCTAAGGCCTGCAGGAACCATCCTGGAGTGTTTAGCCTGGCTTATGGGGTCATGGGGTCCTCTGCGCCCTGACCCCAGGCTTCCTTTCCATCCCCTACTCCCTTCTGTTCACTCTTGGGCTCTCTCCCGTACTCCAAGCCAAGTGCCCCAGGGCCCAGCACAGGCCAGGACTGGGCACAGCTGACCCCGTAGAGATTAGGGAGGAACAGTTGCCTCTCTTTACCCTGCTGTGAGCACCACTAGCCTTTCCTTCAGATAGCCTGTTCACCTCCCAACCCATCCCTCACCCACAGGGGAGATCGTGGTGAAATGGTTTGAGGCTGTCCAGACTGGCCTGCCCATGTGCATCCTGGGTGCATTCTTTGGACCGATCCGACTTGGCACTCAGTAAGTTTTCAAGTGGTAGCTGGGTCGGGGTTGAGGGTGGTATCAGGACAGAACTCAGAGGGACCAGGGCTCTTAGAAGTAGGAAGAGCACACGGGCCCCTGCGCAGCCCGTTCCAGTTCTCCAGGAAGTAAGGGTAGAAAGAATGGAGCAGAGATGTGAAACTGGCCTGGGGCAAGGGTCTTCAAGTGAGCAAATAAAGCCTGTACATTTCACAGGACTCTGGGGTCTCTTGGGCCAGGCCTAAGTGCATGGTCAGAATGACGAGCGTCAGTGGGAAGGCAGGTTGGTGTTAGATTCTGGAGTGAGGGAGCCATGATTTAAATCTGAGCTTCGACATGTTCAAGATGTGTGGCTTTGGGCTTGAGATTCCACCTTGCTGAGCTCTGTTGCCTCATCTAAAAAGCAGGGATAATAACTACCTCCTTCCGAGGCCTTTGTGAGGATGAACTGAGAAAATGCACAAGTGCTGAGCAGTCGAGTGCCTGGCCCCCAGGGACTTGATGTTTTCTTTTTCCTCTGCTGCCCCACAGGAGCCTGCAAGTGCTGGTCTCAGAGTTGATCCCATGGGCCATTCAGAACGGGCGCAGAGCCCCATGTGTCCTCAACCTGTACTATGAGCGGCGCTGGGAGCAGTCCCTGAGGGCTCTGCGGGAGGAGCTGGGCATTACAGCACCACCCATGCACGTCCAGGGCTTGGCCTGAGCTCCTGAGCCAGCGGGGCCTGGCCTACCTCCCCCATCCCCTGCTTCCCTTGGAGGCAGAGGGCTCCCTTGACTACCTTTGTTCCTCTTCTTTGAACACTGACCCTTGGACAACATTTATCATAATTTGTCATAACCACTGCTGAGTGGCCTTGAGGACGAACCCCGCAGGGAGCAAGCAGTACAGTGGCATTCCCAGGGGGACCAGCAGCTGCCCAAGGAGAACCATGCATGAACAGTATCAGTCGTCTGGGCTCATGCTGGGATGTCGCAGTGCTCCTGTTGCAACTCCTCCCAGCCAGCCAGGTTTGCTGGGGGCCAGGCTGGGTGTCCTCACAGGAGTGAGGGCTACACCCAATTCCAAAAGCCTGAGAAGAGAGAAGTGGAGGGGGAGGCGAGTGTGTGAATAAAGGCTCCCATCAGGTCAAGTGTCTGCTTGTCCTCCTTTCCCCCAGGGATGCCCCTGACTTTGGCACTCTTGCGCCTTCCACGCACCCTAGTGCTTGGAAGTAGAAGTTTCCCTCCCAGCCTGGGCTCTAGCTGCTTGTCCCCTCTCCTCTGGCCGAAGTTGGGTGGACATGGATTCAAATTCCCAGCTCCTCCCTGTTTTTTTGTTTGTTTGTTTTTTTGTTTTTTGTTTTTTGTTTTGAGATGGAGTCTCGCTCTGTCGCCAGGCTGGAGTGCAATGGCGAGATCTCGGCTCATTGCAACCTCCACCTCCCAGGTTCAAATGATTCTCCTGCTTCAGCCTCCCGAATAGCTGGGACTACAAGTGCGTGCCACCACACTCAGCTAATTTTTGTATTTTTAGAGACGGGGTTTCACCATGTTGGCCAGGATGGTCTCGATCTCTTGACCTCGTGGTCCACCCATCTCGGCCTCCCAAAGTGCTGGGATTATAGGCATAAGCCACCGCACCCAGCCAACTCCTCCCTGTTTTCCAGCAGAGGACTTAGGGCAAGTCCCTTCCCCTCTCTGAGTCCCCATTTCATCATCAGGAAAAGTGGAATCCTAAGGCACTCATCCCCTAGGACTATTGTGGGGGTTTCTGAGGGGACATTCAGAAGGCGGACTTCAGAAAAAGGGCCCAAGGAGCAGGAGGTGGGGTTTTTTATTGTTGTTGTTGTTTGAGACAAGCTCTTGCCCTGTCATGTAGGCTGGAGTGCATGGCATAATCTTGGCTCACTGCACCCTCAACTTCCTGGGCCCAAGCAGTCTTCATCTCAACCTCCCCAGTAGCTGAGGCCACAGGTACACACCACCATGCCCAACTAATTTTTTTTAAATTTATATTTATTTATTTTTGAGACAGGGTCTCACTCTTTTTGCCCAGGCTGGAGTGCAGTGGCACGATCTCGGCTCACTGCAACCTCTGCCCAAGTTCAAGCAAGTCTCCCATCTCAGCCTCCCCAGGAGCTGGGACTACAGGCGCATGCCATCATGCCCAGCTAATTTTTGTATTTTTTGGTAGAGATGAAGTTTCACCATGTTGGCCAGGCTGGTCTTGAACACCTGACCTCAGGCGATCCAGCCACCTCGGCCTCCCAAAGTGCTGGGATTACAGGCGTGAGCCACCAGGACTGGCCGCCCAACTAATTTTAATTTTTTGTAGAGATGAGGTCTCTATGTTGCACAGGCTGCTTGAACTCCTGGGCTCAAGTGATCCTCCCACCCTTGGCCTTCCAAATAATCCAGATGTGAACCACTGTTTCCAGCCAATCAGGAGCTGTTTTATTCTTACTGTGTTCATAAGCACAAAAAGCTGCAGTTCATTTTGGAGTGGCAAAAAGGCATTTTCCTTGGGTAAGAGCCAAGGAGCAAGGACCGGCTGGATGAAAGGTATTAGAAGAGTGGGTGGCCCTGGCTTGGGTTTAGAACCAGAAAAGCCCCAAGATGGAAGAGGCTTTAGCATTTTTCAGGCCAATTCCTCATTGCGTGAATAGATGATTGATGGCCCAGAGGCAGGCAGAGAATTGCCTGGAGTAACTAAAACACAGGCCACAGGCCCCCTGGTATGTTTACCAGTGCCTCAGTTTCCCTATCTATAATCAGTTTCTAACTGTACTATATGTCAGGCAGTACTAAGCACTTGAGATGCATTATCGCATTGACACCTCAAGGTCACCACCCAAGGAGGGAGATGGTATTTTGCTTGTGTTTTACTAACGAGGCAGTAGGAGTAGAGCTGGGGTTGGAACCACGGGTTGTCTGAAGACCTGCTCAGCACTGCCATACCAGGGCCCCAGCCTTCCCTGTGCGCACCACGTCTGCTTCAGGGATCCCAATAGCAGAGGAAGGGCAGGGGAGGCTGGAGGCCCACCTCAGAACCATGGACTTTTCAGGAGGGAAACCTTGTTCTGAGCTCCTTGAATCTGCGGGAAAAGGAGGCCATGCTAGTGAGTCCCCATACCTCACCAGTCTCTGCAGACCTGCCGGCTGTTTCTGCAGCTTCCCAGGGTCCCAGGCACCCCCACTGCAGCTCACTAAAGTCAACAGTGCCAGGGTGGCAGCGGAGGTCAGACAGATGGCCTTCACTGCCCAGCTGAGCAGCTCACCTGCTCTAGGCAGGCAGTGCCTGGACAACCCTGGGCCTTTATAGCACATGTGAGATGGACACAAAGCATCAGGCTTAGCTGGGAATGGAGTCTGGTCTCCTGAGCATAGGGTGGCATTTGTGTTACCAGCTCATGATTGGAGAAAAATCAAACTGGCTATAGGTAATCACTGGTGAGGCCCTACCAACTTCTGCCTAGAAACGCCTATTCTCCCATCTCAGTAAACCATGCTTGCCTTCATCCTGCTCCCTGAACACACCAGGCTTCTTCCTGCCTTTGGGAACAGCACCGTGTCCCCAGGTTGTTACATGGTGAGCTCCTTGTCATTCACATCTCTGCTCAAATGTCACAGCAGAGATGTCTTCCTGGGCTTCCTGCCATCTAAAGCAGTCCCTAGTCCCCCTCTCCCTCTCTCCATGCTATCATCTTCTGTTTATTATTATTTATTTTTTGAGATGGGGTCTCATTCTGTCACCCAGGCTGGAGTGCAGTGCCACTATGACGGCTCACTACAGCCTTGACCTCCTGGGCTCCAGGATCCTCCTGTTTTAGCTTCCCTAGTAGCTGGGCCTATGGATGCATGCCACCACGCCTAGCTAAGTTTTGTTTGTTTGTTTGTTTGTTTTGTTTTTTTGTTTTGAGATGGAGTCTCGCTCTGTCACCCAGGCTGGAGTGCAATGGCGTGATCTCAGCTTACTGCAACCTCCCTTTCCCAGGGTCAAGCAATTCTCCTGCCTCAGCCTCCCAAGTAGGTGGGATTACAGGGGTGCACCACCATGTCCAGCTAATTTTTATTTTTAGTAGAGACGGGGTTTCACCATGTTGACCAGGCTGGTCTCGAAATCCTGACCTCAGGTGATCTGCCCACTTTGGCATCCCAAAGTGCTAGGATTACATGCCTGACCCACCGTGCCCGGTCAAGTGGTTTTTTTTTTTTTTTTTTTTTTGGCGGCTGGGGGGATGGAGTCTCACTCTGTTGCCCAGGCTGGAGTGCAATGGCGTGATCTCGGCTCACTGCAACCTCCCACCTACTGGGTTCAGGCGATTCTCCTGCCTCAGCCTCCCGAGTAGCTGGGATTACAGGTGCCTGCCACCATGCCCGGCTGATTTTTTTTTTTAATTGTTAGTAGAGATGTGGTTTCACCATGTTGGTCAGGCTGGTCTCAAACTCCTGATCTTGTGATCCCCCCGCCTCAGCCTCCCAAAGTGCTGGGATTACAGGTGTGGGCCACCGGGCCCGGCTTTTTTTTTTTTTTTTCTTTTGTAGAGACAGGGTCTTGCTATGTTGGCTCAGCCGGTCTTGAACTCCTGGCCTCAAGCCATCTTCCTGCCTTGACCTCCCAAAGTGCTGGTATTCCAGATATGAGCCACCGCACCCTACCCTTATTTTCTTTAGAGCATTCACCACTCTGAAATTATTTTGTTGGTAGAGCTGGGGGGGGTGGCTCATGCCTGGAGTCCCAGCACTTTGGGAGGCCTGGGGGGGCAGATCACTTGAGCTCAAGAGTTCCAGACTAGCCTGAACAACATGATGAAACCTCGTCTCTACTAAAAATACAAAAAATTAGCCAGGTGTGGTGGCGCACACCTGTAGCCCTAGCTACCCAGGAGGCTGAGGTAGCAGGAGCACCTGAGCCCAGGAGGTGAAGGCTGCAGTCAGCTGTGATTGTCTGGGCGACAGTAGTGAGACCCCATCTCAAAAAAAAAAAATTAAAAAATTTTAATGACAATACTGTGATGAGCGTGACACCAGCACAGTGAGCACTGAGTGAGGGATGACCTATTCCATCTCACTTCCACCTGTCCTCTGTGCGGCCAGCTAGACTGTAAGCAACTGAAAGGCAGGCTGTCCTGTTCTGTGTTGTCTTGCTTCTCCCCTTCAGGCCTGACCCAATGTCCGGTGGTACTGCTTTGGTTTCTCCAGTGTGACAAGCCTGACTGAAGGAGAGCAGGTGGCTGGTCACCAGCACCCTCCCGCTAACTCTCACCTGCCCACTTGCATATGACCTCAGTAGTTGATGTGGAAGTACTCATGTTTATACTCACGAATCCTGGTGTGCATAAGGTCAGAGCCTCCAATTCACTCTCCCTTTCATTCATTCAAGAAATGTTGTGCCAGGCGCAGTGGCTCATGCCTGTAATCCCAATACTTTGGGAGGCTGAGGCGGATGGATCACGAGGTCAGGAGATCGAGACCATCCTGGCTAACACGGTGAAACCCTGTCTCTACTAAAAAAAATACAAAAAAATTAGCTGGGCCTGGTGGCGGGCGCCTGTAGTCCCAGCTACTCGGGAGGCTGAGGCAGGAGAATGGCGTGAACCTGGGAGGCGGAGCTTGCAGTGAGCCAAGATCGCGCCACTGCACTCCAGCCTGGACGACAGAGCAAGACTCCGTCTCGGAAAAAAAAAAAAAAAATACTCCCCACAAATCTCCATGCTGACCCTGTGAGGTATTATTAATTAGTATGTCCCATTTTTTATATATAAGAACAAAATGAATCTTGACCTTTCAGCTGAGAAGGCGAACTCAATGCTCATGCCCATACCACTGCACAATCTGCCTCCTGACGGTGATACCCATGAAGGATGTGGTGCTGGAATTTACTCAAGTCCCCAAAAGGAGGCACCCTATATTCCAGAAGAAATAGGTCCAAATCCTTATCAGACCAAAATTTCATCTTTATTTTTATTATTATTAGTTTTTTGAGACAGGCTCTCACTGCTCTGTTGCTCAGGCTGGAGTGCAGTGGCGCAATCTCGGCTTACTGCGACCTCCACCTCCCAGGTTCAAGCAATTCTCCTGCCTCAGCCTCCCAGGGATCTATTAATATTTAAGGACAAGTGGCAACTGTGGATGCCCAACATGGTTACTTAACAAGAAACCAATTTTTCAGAGGCCAAGAGTCCCAACAGGGCCGAGAATCTGGCCACTCGCCTATGGCTCTGGAGGTGGCATGACAAATATAGGTTAACTGATTTGTTGCAGGGACCAGAGATCATAGATGGTGAAGTTAACTAAGGGCCTCCAAATCCGTGTCCTTTGTGCCAACAGGTGTGCCAGGCTGCTCACAAGACACCATGGTATGAGAAAGGATTTCTCGTAGTCACCTAGACACCAGGTTTATGGCTGTGTCGCAGCAAAGTTGGGTGTGACTTATGATTTTCCTTCTGAACCTTATTTGTTAGATAGGTCCTGGAGTCCTTAAAACACGCAGGTGGAAGTCAGGGAGTAGGAGCCATCAAAATTCGACTCTGGTGGGACTCGAACCCACAACCTTTGAATGACCACACTAGGCTCAGCTAGAAGTCCAATGCGCTATCCATTGCGCCACAGAGCCGGCTGCGGAACTCGGCCGCCCCGCTCACCTCTGCCTGAAACCGCCCTCTTAGCGAGCTTTTAGGTGTTGTGCTGGGTGTTTGCTGAACTCGGCCGGGGCCCGAGAGCGTGCTCCGGGTTTTCGGCTGTGGTGTGGACTGGGGTGCTCTTCCTACATCCGGGCGCTGGGGACAGCAGGGGGCAAGGGCCGGGGTCGGCAGGGAGGAAGGGCCGGGGTGAAGCCCGCCTGTCTCCTCGCAGACTCGGGGGTCTCCTCGGCTGGGTGGGGCCGCGCGGCGTGGACTACAACTCCCAGCGTGCCGCGCGGCGGCGCCGCCAGAAGCCGTTGCGCGTGCAGGGCGGGCTGGGGCCGAGCGGCGTCAGGCGCGCTGGGGCTGCGCTGCGCCGCCGGCTCTGTGGCTTGCCGGCTGCGGGGAAGGTGCGGCAGGCGGTGCTGCGGCCCGGCACAGCAGGTTTGGGGTGCGGGAGGCGGGCGGGGTAGGAGCGCGGCGGGCGGGGCCGGGCGGCGGGCGGGGCTGGCGGGGCGGCCGGGCCATGCAGGGCGCAGAGCCGGCTAAACCCTGCTGAGACCCGGCTCCGTGCGTCCAGGGGCGGCTAATGCCCCTCGCGCTGTCTACGCTGCTGCAACCGGGCCGCATCTGGACGGGGCGCCGCGCGGCGGAGCCGACGCCGGGTGAGCATAGACCGGGCTGGTGGGTTCCCGGGTGGGGACATGTGCCGGGCCGAGTCGGGCGAGGTGGCGGTGCGGACCCCAGGTGGGGGGCGCGCCCTGCGGCGCTATTTCCCCGACAGACGCACTGTTACGTTGCTGTCTAGGGGCGAGGGCGGCACGCGTGACCCGGGACAGGGGCCCGAGGGAACTAGTCACCGTCTTCTGGCCTCTTCTTGCCCTAGCCTTCCAGGACACAGGTTCCTGCCCCTCTGCTGTGGCGGGCTATGGGAGGCCAGAGATCTGAGGACCCTGGACCCTGGCGTTGGGGTTGAGGACTCTGGTTCAGTTCCCCCGCCCCCGGCTTTTGCTTTTCGCGAGGGGGAGGGGGAGATGGTCTCCCAGGGCTTCTTGTGGTCCAGACCATTCCCTTTTCCTGGCTTGGAGGCTCTCAGGCCATTTCACATTTGTGACCTTCATCTACTCCCAAGAACAGGAAAACTCGGAGAAAAACAGTCCCATCAGATGTCCCCTTGATCGAGTCCTCAAAGCTCCAGGAATAGAACCCAAGAGTCCTAGCTCAACCCAGCCCCTGAAGCACAGTCAAGTCATTCGCCTTCCCCTAAGCCCTAGACCCCAAAGATTCATCCGAGTGGCTGTGTGTGTCCGTGTGTTGGGGGGTGGTGTCTTCAAGGTCCTCCTCGCCTCCCTCAATCAGCTTTGCCCCCTGGGCGGTCACCTCTCAAGCACTTCCAGGCTCTAACTCGTTTTCTGGGTCGCCCTCTATCGACCAACAGACGCACTGCGATACCTGAGTCTATGGGCAGGGACCAAGCAGGGCTCCTTTTCCAGGGAGCTGCCCCTTTGACTTGGCCTGGTCATCCACAGAACCTCCCTGGGTTCTGGGTGGGGAGTCGAGCCAGAGACTTTTTTTTTTTTCTTTTTTTGAGACGGAGTCTCGCTCTGTCTCCCAGACTGGAGTGCAGTGGCACAATCTCGGCTCAATGGAACCTCCGCCTCCCGGGTTCAAGCAATTCTTCTGCCTCAGCCTCCTGAGTAGCTGGGGTTACAGGTGTGTGCCACCATGCCTGGCTAATTTTTGTATTTTTAGTAGAGACAGGGTTTCACCGTCTTAGTCAGGGTGGTCTCGAACTCCTGACGTCATGATCCGCCTGCCTCGGCCTCCCAAAGTGCTGGGATTACAGGTGTGAGCCACCACTGCCGGCGAGCCAGAGCTCTTAAGTCAGTACCCACCCCCAGGCCATCTGGTTTAGGGACCCTGGATGTCAGAAGAGTGAACTGTCATGTTTTGGCTAGAAAAGCCTCTTAGAACACGTCTCAGGACAACTCGGTGGTGGCCACTGCGCAGACCAGACTTCGCTCGTTCTCGCACGCCTCGCTCCGCTTTTCCTCCGCAACCATGTCTGACAAACCCGATATGGCTGAGATTGAGAAATTCGGTAAGTCGAAACTGAAGAAGACAGAGACGCAAGAGAAAAATCCACTGCCTTCCAAAGAAACGATTGAACAGGAGAAGCAAGCAGGCGAATCGTAATGAGGCGTGCACCACCAATATACATTGTACATTCCACAAGTATTGCCTTCCTATTTTACTTCTTTTAGCTGTTTAACTTTGTAAGATGCAAAGAGGTTGGATCAAGTTTAAATGACTATGCTGCCCCTTTCACATCAAAGAACTACTGACAACGAAGGCCGCGCCTGCCTCTCCCATCTGTCTATCTGGCTGGCAGGGAAGGAAAGAACTTGCATGTTGGTGAAGGAAGAAGTGGGGTGGGACAACAGTGAAATCTAGAGTAAAACCAGGCTGGCCCAAGGTGTCCTGCAGGCTGTAATGCAGTTTAATCAGAGTGCCATTTTTTTTTTGTTCAAATGATTTTAATTATTGGAATGCACAGTTTTTTTAATATGCAAATAAAAAGTTTAAAAACTTAAAAAAAAAAAAAGAACACGTCTCACTACACCCATTGCACAGAGGGCAGATACTAAGGTCTAAAATGTGAAAAGGTCTTGCCCAAGGTCACTTGGAGAATGGTGGGCAGAGATGGGACTATGAGACGAGAACCAGCCTCCTGCTTCTCACTCTTGGAATTCCTCACCTCAAGTGCCAAGCCCCTAACCTGCCCCTTCCAGGCCAAGCCTGGAAAGGGACCCCTGTGGTCAGTCACCCAACTCAGTATGGCTAAGCCTTACCACAGGCTGTCCCCTTGGGATCACAGTGGCCTGGCTGTCTGGGCTGGGAGGTAGGAGACCTGGAGGGTTGGGTGTTTGGGTCCACTAACTGCCCTGTGTCTGCAGGCCACAATGCTGCTTGGAGCCTCTCTGGTGGGGGTGCTGCTGTTCTCCAAGCTGGTGCTGAAACTGCCCTGGACCCAGGTGGGATTCTCCCTGTTGTTCCTCTACTTGGGATCTGGCGGCTGGCGCTTCATCCGGGTCTTCTTCAAGACCATCAGGCGCGATATCTTGTGAGTACCTGGCCCAGCCTTTCCTGGGGTCTGCCACACTACAGTGAGCTTCTGGTCCCCCAAATCTCCCCAGGCCAGACCTCATGTTCTCTACCAGCACAGGGCAGCTGAGCTGAGTTCCAGAACAGTAGCCTCTGCTCCACACCCGTACCCTGGCAATAGTACCTGGTCCCTCCATCTCCAAGGTCAAAGTCTTCTCCCAGGGAATCTCCCTAACTTGAGGCTCCCAGGCCTTGGGCAGGCTTGGCCTGGGATGTACATTGAACACCAAGTGTGTTGAGACATCTGCAAGGGGTCCTGAGGACTCTGTAAGTTTATGAAAGGGTAAAGAGGAATTTTGGGGAAAGGCCCTGCCCTCAGGTTGGCAGGGGTGTGAGATGGCACAGGGGGCACTGAGTTCTAGAGCAGAGCCCCTACTCAGATGTCTGGGATACCCTGCTCCCCAAAGAAAGCCCGGTATGCTCCAAGGGACATCCTGTACCAGAAATATCTATTCCCGCTTGTTCTCTACTAGGCGCCAGGCTAGCTTTGGGGTCCAGAGAGGAATAAGGCAGACCCCATCTGCCAAGCTCAGATTGGTCAGGCAAAAGAAAGGGACACAGCACATCTGTAAACTGGCAGTGCCATGTGGGCAGAGACCCTGGCACAGCCTTGCTCACTACTGTGTCCCAGCACCCAGTTCAGTGACCCACACCCCACACAGGCAGCTCAGCATTTGTCAATCTTGGTTGATTGCAAAAGAAGGCACGGAGTGGCACACCAGGAAGGGTGGTAGCTGTGGGAGCATGGAGCAAGGAGAAACAGCTGCCAGCCAGGACCCTGGGAATCAGAGAAGGCCTCCTGGAGAAAAAGCGGCTGTACTTGAGAGGTGCCTTAGTGGTGGTGGAAGGAGATGAGTCCAACCAGAAGGCACAGCATCAGCAACAAAGGCATGGAGTCCAGGGCTGGGCGCGGTGGCTCACACCTGTGATCCTAGCACTTTGGGAGGCCGAAGTGGGTGGATCACTTGACCTCAGGAGTTTGAGACCAACCTGGGCAACATGGCAAAACCCCGTCCCTACCAAAATACAAAAAAGTTAGCCAGGCATGGTGGTGCACACCTGTGGTTCCAGCTACTTGGGAGGCTGAGGTGGGAGCATCATTTGAGGCTGGGAAGTGGAGGTTGCAATGAGCTGACATTGCATCACTGCACTCCAACCTGGGTGACAGAGTGTGATGCCATCTCAAAAAAAAAAAACAAAAAAACAAAGGTGGCAGGAATGGGATGTTGCCAAGTGATTCCACAAACTTATTGAACATCTACTCTGCCTGGCACAGGACCCAGGGGACAGAGTGTTGAATAAGACAGAAGCCGATCCCAGCTAGGCTCACAGGGAGGAAGACTGGACAGACCAGCAAACTCATTCATTATTTACTGTGGTCATGGGGGGTCGAGGGAGCAGCTGGACTGTAGGAGGCCCCAAACAAGGAGTTTGGACTTTTACAGGAAGCTCTGGAGACCTAGGAGGTTTCTGCTGGAGCAGCAGGCTGAGAGGGTAGGAGTTGAACTCTGGAGCCAGAGAGGCCTAGAGTTCAAATCTCAGCTCAGCCACCCTCCATCCATGAAGCTTTGAGCAGGCCACGGCACCACGAGAGCCTTGATTTCCTTCTGTGTAAGGGGAGGGGAATCATACGAACTCTCAGTGTTATTGAGAGGCATCAGTAAGGCGGTGCATGTTCCCAGCAGGAGCCGGGAGATAGAAGTGTTGTAGGAGGTCTGGCTCATGAAGCATAGGCTGGCGAGGCAGCAGCCTGGGGTAGGGTGTCAGGACCCCTCCCTCCCAACCATGGCAGGCACAGCGCCCTCTCTTGTTCGCACACAGTGGCGGCCTGGTCCTCCTGAAGGTGAAGGCAAAGGTGCGACAGTGCCTGCGGGAGCGGCGGACAGTGCCCATTTTGTTTGCCTCTACCGTTCGGCGCCACCCCGACAAGACGGCCCTGATCTTCGAGGGCACAGATACTCACTGGACCTTCCGCCAGCTGGATGAGTACTCGAGCAGTGTAGCCAACTTCCTGCAGGCCCGGGGCCTGGCCTCGGGCGATGTGGCTGCCATCTTCATGGAGAACCGCAATGAGTTCGTGGGCCTATGGCTGGGCATGGCCAAGCTCGGTGTGGAGGCGGCCCTCATCAACACCAACCTGCGGCGGGATGCTCTGCTCCACTGCCTCACCACCTCGCGCGCACGGGCCCTTGTCTTTGGCAGCGAAATGGCCTCAGGTGAGCCCCAAGGGGGCGGGGGACAAGCAGGAACCCCATGGGATCTTACACAGACCACAGCTCCCTTCCAGCCCTGCCAAGGCTGTGTGGGTCAGTGGTTAAGGGCACAGAGTGGAGTCAGACAGCTTAGGCAGTGCCACGAGTAAACGAGATCCTGGGGAAGGGACTGATTTCTCTGAGCCTCAGTTTCCTCATCCATCGTTCCTACCTCATACTGTTTTCAAAAAGGTACTTCAGGCTGGGCATAGTGGCTCACAACTGTAATCCCAGCACGTTGGGAGGCCAAGGCAGGAGGATCCCTTGAGTCCAGGAGTTTGAGACCAGCCTAGGCAACATAGTAAGACCCTGTCTCTACTAAGAAACTTTTTTTGAGACAGGGTCTTGCCCTGTCACCCAGGCTGGAGTGCAGTGGTGCAGTCACAGCTCACTGCAGCCTTGACCTCTCAGGCTCAAGCAGTCCCTCCACCTCAGCCTCCTGAATAGCTGGGACCACAGACATGCACCACCATGCCTGGCTAAATTTCACATTTTTTGTAGATACTCAGTTTTGCCATGTTGCCCAGGCTGGTCTCAGACTCTTGAGTTCAAGCGATCCACCCACCTCTGCCTCTCAAAGTGCTGGTATTATAGGCATGAACCACTACACTTGGCCTACTAAAAAAAGTTTTTTGTTTTTTTTTTGTTTTTTTTGTTGTTGTTGTTTTGAGACAGAGTCTTGCTCTGTCGCCCAGGCTGGAGTGCAGTGGCGTGATCTTGGCTCACTGCAACCTCCACCTCCCGGGTTCAAGCAATTCTCCTGCCTCAGCCTCCTGAGTAGCTGAGATTACAGGCACCCGCCACCACACCCAGCTAATTTTTTTGTATTTTTAGTAGAGACGAGGTTTCACCACGTTGGTCAGGCTGGTCTCCAACCGCTGACCTCGTGATCCACCCGCCTCGGCCTCCCAAAGTGCTGGGATTATAGGCATGAGCCACCGCACCCGGCCTAAAAAAAGTTTTTAAAAAATTAGCTAGGCATGGTGACATGGACCTGTAGTCCCAGCTACTCGGAGGCTGAGGCAGGAGGATCACTTAAGACTAAGAGGTTGAGGCTGCAGTGAGTGATGATTGTGCCACTTCACTCTAGCCTGGCAGACAGAGTGAGACCCCATCTCAAAAAAAAAAAAAAAAAAAGGCCGGGTGTGGTGGCTCATGCCTGTAAATCCCAGCACTTTGGGAGGCCGAGGTGGGCAGCTTTGAGATCAGGAGTTTGAGACCAGCCTGGCCAACATGGTGAAACCCCGTCTCTAATAAAAATGCAAAAAAAAACCTAGCCAAGCATGGTGGTGCGCACCTGTAGTCCCAGCTACTCGGGAGACTGAGGTAGGAGAATCGCTTGAACCCAGGAGACAGAGGTTGCAGTGAGCCGAGATCACGTCACTGTGTTCCAGCCTGGATGACAGAGAGAGGTTACGTGTCAAAAAAAAAGATACTTACCTGAAGCACTAGCAACATGGCTGATGCTAGGTGGCCCCTCAGTACAATGGTAATCATCCTTGTGACTAATTAGGCCGTATCTAGCTCATCTGTAAAATGGGAACAAAATTAATTCCTTACCTTCCTCACAGAGCCTGCATTTTATTTGCTGCCACATTGGGCACCTGCAAAGTACTGAGGTTGCTGCTTTCCAAGAGCAGCTCTAATCTCTATAAAGACCGAGTGAGGTAGGGATCTTGGTTTTATGGATGATGAGCCTGGAGTTCAGAGGGGTTTGTGAGGAGCTCACCCAAGATCACACAGTTAGTAAGTGGTAGAACTGGGGTTTGATCTTCAGCTTGATCACAGCACTCTGTTTTTTCTCCCCACACTGTTGTGGTTGTGGGATAATGAATAGGGAAGTCATTAGGATGCTGAAAGGGGGCCTGGCACGGTGGCTCACGCCTGTAATCCCAGCACTTTTGGAGGCCGAGGAGGGCAGGTCACCTGAGCTCGAGAGTTAAAGACTAGACTGGCCAACATGGTGAAACCCTGTTTTTACTAAAAATACAAAAATTAGCCAGGTGTGGTGGCGCACGCCTGTAATCTTGGCTACTCAGGAAGCTGAGGCACAAGAATCACTTGAACTGAGTGAGCCGAGATCATGCCACTGCACTCCAGCCTGGGCGGCAGAGTGAAACTCTGTCTTAAAAAAAAAAAAAGATGCTGAAAGGGGGCCAGGCACAGTGGCTCATGCCTGTAATCCCAGCACTTTGGGAGGCCAAGGCAGGAGAATCTCTTGAGCCCAGGAGTTCAAGACCTGCCTGGACAACATAGTGAGACCCTGTCTCTATTTAAAAAAGCAAAAAAAAAAAAAAAAAAAAGAAAGGAAAGAAAAAAATGGTGCTGAAAGGGGAGAGGGAAGAAGGCAGCCAGGGAAGAAGAGAGGGTTGGGCAAATGAAGAGGAAGCCAAGAAGGTGGGGCCAAGCCGACCAGCGCTGCTTCATGCCCGGGCGGGTGGTTATGTGATGTCCGTGCAGTGTGCAGGGGAGCCTGAAAGCAGGTTCCTGCTCTCGGAAGGGGATGGAGGGCCACTGGCCTCTGACCCGCACTCCTCCCTTCTATCTGGTGCCCCACAGAGTAAGTAGTGCGGGATAGTGGGGGGAGCCCAGACCTTGATGTGAGGTAGAGCTGGCATTGCACGCCAGGTCCAGCACATTCTAGCTGTGAGCAGGTCCTCTCATTCTCAGAGCCTCAATCTTCTCATCTGTAAGAGGGGCTGTCAATGGTCCCTCCTTCCCAGGGCTGTGAGACCAGGGAATGCAGGTAAAGCGGACCTACTCTGTGGTTAGCCCGTGGCTAATAGAACTATTGCCGGTGCCCCTGTCAACACTGAAGGCCCAGTTGCTTCACTGCCTCTCCTCCTGCCCAGCCAGTCTCCTCAGCAACATGGCCAGCCCTGCTGGGAGCAGAGGTCCCTGGGAACATGGGGTTTTCTGGCCTGCCTGCTGACTGCCCTGTCTCCCCACAGCCATCTGTGAGGTCCATGCCAGCCTGGACCCCTCGCTCAGCCTCTTCTGCTCTGGCTCCTGGGAGCCCGGTGCGGTGCCTCCAAGCACAGAACACCTGGACCCTCTGCTGAAAGATGCTCCCAAGCACCTGCCCAGTTGCCCTGACAAGGGCTTCACAGGTGGGCTCCGTCCCCTCCCCATAGACGGGCTCTCACACAGGCCCTGGACAGAGCAGTGGCCTCAGTGCCAGAAGGAGGCTTTTCTGGAAACTTGCCATGTGCCTGGAACATGTCACGTCACCTCCCTTTTTCCATCTGGAAAATGGTGACAGTAAACCTGGGCCACTCCAGGGTTACTGTGAAGGTGACATGAGCTGATGTGTGTCACAGTGCCAGATACAGGGCTGAGAACACAGGAGCTCACAAAGTCCAGTTTGATTTGTTGAACAAGCCTTCATTGATGCCTAATGGGCAGAATCCTGTGGACTCCGGGAACCTGCCTGGTCTGGGCTTTGGTTGGGGTTGGGTGGGAGGGTGGGTGAGGAGCAAGACCCTTTGTATATTCATCAA
This sequence comes from Pan troglodytes, assembly GCF_028858775.2. Taxonomy (NCBI): domain Eukaryota; kingdom Metazoa; phylum Chordata; class Mammalia; order Primates; family Hominidae; genus Pan; species Pan troglodytes. The sequence continues at coordinate 10,105,600 of NC_072409.2, read as the reverse complement.
GTGCCTCTTCAGTCCAGGACACCTCAGGATCTCCAGCTGTGATCCTCTCCCAGCACTGTGCTGCCTCCCTGACCCCACCTCCAGGCAGCCTTCCTGAGCCTCTCACCCCTCTTCTTTTATACTGTAGCCTACCTGGTTCTTCTGCTCTTCTCATTCTCTTTCCTGTGAAGCCACATTGCCTGGTGGCTCAGAGCTTGGGCTGTCGAGTCAGATCCGAGTTTATATCCTGGTTCTACTGCTTCCTTTGTGTGAACCCTGACACCTGCCCTGCCCTTGGAACCTCAGTTCCCACAGCCATAAAACTGGGGACAGTAGCAGAACCTCCTCTATGGGGTATCTTTGAGGGTTGAAAAAAATACAGTGGGGCCAGTCCTGAAGCTAGGGTGTGGCAGGAGGGGCTCAGTAACTGGTCATTGTCATCAGCACTGTTTAACTTCTCTCTTGTATGTGAATCTGGTCTCTTGGGTGCATTTGTCAGCTGCTTGAGGGCAGGGACTCTGGCTGGGTTGTTCTGGTGCCCTCATAGTGCCTAGGGCTGGCAAACAGCAGGCAGGCAGAGAGCATGAGGTGTCTCGGCAGGCGTTCTAAAGACGTGGAGTCTGCCTGTGGAGTTCCTGACCTCCAGGGAACCTCAAGTCTGGTAGGGCCGATCCTCACATAGAAACTCTAACGTGGCAGTCCCTGTCAAGGGCTGCAGAGTGGGACAGATCAATGCTCAGCAGTGTGGAAGCTACCTCAACACCCCACTTCCTGCAGCTAATGCCTCCCTGTGCTCTATGACTTGGGGCAGGTGTCACCTTTATCGGGAAGCCCACCTGGCACCACCTCCCGTCCTGCAAGCTTGGGCCAAATGTGGCTACTGGGTTTCAACAGGTCCTGTGCCCTCCCTCGGCACTTGTTGCTTAGTATTGGAATTGCCTGTGTCCTCATCTGACTGTTCCTCTGAGCTGTGACTGCCAAGAGGGCCAGGCCCGTGCCCATCTTACTCACTGATGTCTCTCTCCACCAGGGCCTAGCACAGAGCAAGGGCCCAGGAAATATTTGTTGGAATGGATGCCGGTGTTAGAGCTGAATGGTATCTGAGGTTATCAGAACAGGCTTCCTAGCAAGGGTGTGATGGGAACAGGTGTTGAAGGGTGCACACCTGCAGGTGTCCATTTGTGTGACCCTGTGCCCAGCCCTGAGCTGCCCCCGACAGCCACTCGCGTCTGTTTTCTTTAGATAAACTGTTCTACATCTACACATCGGGCACCACAGGGCTGCCCAAGGCCGCCATCGTGGTGCACAGCAGGTAAGGGGCAGGTGCCCAGGGTGGGGTAGGCACAGGCAGGGCTGGGGAGCCTCCTTCTGCCTTTCTAGGGCCCGCTCAGCCCTTGGCCCTGTGCCTTCCCAGGTATTACCGCATGGCTGCCCTGGTGTACTATGGATTCCGCATGCGGCCCAACGACATCGTCTATGACTGCCTCCCCCTCTACCACTCAGCAGGTAACTCTAGGGCTGTCACACAGCCTCCAGCACCTGCCAGGTCTCTAGGAACCCCACCCCCATCAGGCAGTGTGCTGCAGTAGAAACACAGCTTTGGGCCAGGCGCGGTGACTCACACCTGTAATCCCAGCACTTTGGGAGGCCAAGGTGGGCGGATCACTTGAGGCCAGGAGTTCGAGACCAGCCTGGCCAACATGGCGAAACCCCATCTCTACTAAAAATACAAAAATTAGGCTGGGTGCGGTGGCTCACACCTGTAATCCCAGCACTTTGGGAGGCCAAGGCAGGCGGATCACTTGAGGCCAGGAGTTCGAGACCATCCTGGCTAACACGGTGAAACCCCATCTCTACTAAAAGTACAAAAAATTAGCCAGGTGTGGTGGCTCGTGCCTGTAGTCCCAGCTACTCGGGAGGGTGAGGCAGGAGAATGGCGTGAACCCGGGAGGTGGAGCTTGCAGTGAGCCAAGATCGTGCCACTGCACTCCAGCCTGGGCAACAGTACAAGACTCTGTCTCGAAAAAAAAAAAAAGAAAGAAATTATCTGGGTGTGGTGGCGTGTGCCTGTAGTCCCAGCTATCTGTGAGGCTGAGGCACGAGAATTGCTTGAACCTGGGAGGCAAAGGTTGCAGTGAGCTGAGATCACGCCACTGCATTCCAGCCTGGGCAACAGAGCGAGACACTGTCTCAAAAAAAAAAAAAAAAAATTAGCTGGGTCTGGTGGCGTGTGCCTGTAATCCCAGCTACCTGTGAGGCTGAGGCATGAGAATTGCTTGAACCTGGGAAGCAAAGGTTGCAGTGAGCTGAGATCACGCCACTGCACTCCAGCCTGGGCAACAGAGTGAGACACTGTCTCAAAAAAAATAAAAATAGGCTGGGCGCAGTGGCTCACGCCTGTAATCCCAACACTTTGGGAGGCGAGTGGATCACGAGGTCAGGAGTTCGAGACCAGCCCGGTTAACATGGTGAAACCCTGTCTCTACTAAAAGTACAAAAAATAGCTGGGCTTGGTGGCGGGTGCCTGTAATCCTAGCTACCCGGGAGGCTGAGGCAGGAGAATGGTTTGAACCCAGGAGGCAAAGGTTGCAGTGAGCCTAGATCGTGCCATTGCACACCAGCCTGGGTGACAGGGCAAGACTCCGTCTCAAAATAAATAAATTAATTAATTTAATTTAATTTAAAAATAAAAATAAACAGGATTAGCCAGGCGTGGTGTACATGCCTATGGTCTCAGCTACTGGGGAGGCTGAGACAGGAGAATCACTTGAGCCTGGGAGTTTAAGGCCAGCCTGGGCAACATGGTGAGACCTGTCTCTAAAAAAAATTTTGTTTTAGGCCAGGTGTGGTGGCTCATGCCTGTAATCCCAGCACTTTGGGAGGCCGAGGCGGGCGGATCACGAGGTCAGGAGATTGAGACCATCCTGGCTAACACGATGAAACCGCGTCTCTACTAAAAATACAAAAAAAAAAAAAAATTAGCCGGGCGGGTGGCGGGCGCCTGTAGTCCCAGCTACTCGGGAGGATGATGCAGGAGAATGGCATGAACCCGGAAGGCGGAGCTTGCAGTGAGCCGAGATGGCATCACTGTACTCCCGGCTGGGCGACAGAGCGAGACTCCGTCTCAAAAAAAAAAAAGTTGTTTTAAATTGAAAAAAGGATGAGCACACCAGCCTCACAGTGTGTGTGGCAGTGTCCCACGGGGCATCTGGGCCTGTCTCATTTCAGTTTGTTTCCACAGATATGCATGGCATTGCTGCTTGTTTGTAGGGGCTTAAGGGAAGACAGAGCTTGAATAAATATAGCTCCTGCCCTCCAGGTGCTTAGAGTCAGGTGTATATGTGAGTGTAGGAGAGAGGCAGGGAGCAAGAGTGCAGCACCAGGGAAGAGCCTGGTGATGGAAGCCGGGGAGGCTTCTTGGAGGAGGTCACCCAAGGCAGGCAGATGTGAGGTGCAGAAGCCTGCAGGGCAGCACAAGCCTGCCTGGCTGGATGGCAGTATCACTGATTTGGGGCCGGGGAGGGTCTTCATCTCGCTGACCCTCAGGGGCCGTCCCTCTGCCTCCAGGAAACATCGTGGGAATCGGCCAGTGCCTGCTGCATGGCATGACGGTGGTGATTCGGAAGAAGTTCTCAGCCTCCCGGTTCTGGGACGATTGTATCAAGTACAACTGCACGGTGAGCGAGAGCAGGAAGGGTGAGCTGTCCCTTTCCCCTAGTTACCCTCTTCCCAACTACACTCCGGGGCATCTGTCTTATAGCTGAGGTGGCCAGTCATTCCAAAGGGCTCATTTGTGGCAAAGTTCCCATTGTTCAGACGGGGAGGCTGAGACCCGGAGAGGGAAAGGATGGCATGGCCAGCCCCTGGGGAGAGTAGGGGCTTGAGGGATCAGGAGAATCCTAGTGTAGTGAGGGCAGCCTCTGGAGCCTCGAATCACACCAAGTTCACCCCCAGATTGTGCAGTACATTGGTGAACTGTGCCGCTACCTCCTGAACCAGCCACCGCGGGAGGCAGAAAACCAGCACCAGGTTCGCATGGCACTAGGCAATGGCCTCCGGCAGTCCATCTGGACCAACTTTTCCAGCCGCTTCCACATACCCCAGGTGGCTGAGTTCTACGGGGCCACGGAGTGCAACTGTAGCCTGGGCAACTTCGACAGCCAGGTGCGGCCAGGTTGGGGATGGGCGAGGCTGCTGCAGGGATGGCCCACGGAAGGCACTGGATGCAGAGGGGAGGGCAGAGTTCCAGCGTGAGAGTGTGGGTGCTGGAGTCCCACTTCCCCCTCATTGTCCAGTTTTGGGCCCATGGTGAGAGAGCCCAGGCCCAAGTCTTGGCCTTTGCAGGTGGGGGCCTGTGGTTTCAATAGCCGCATCCTGTCCTTCGTGTACCCCATCCGGTTGGTACGTGTCAACGAGGACACCATGGAGCTGATCCGGGGGCCCGACGGCGTCTGCATTCCCTGCCAGCCAGGTCTGCCACTTGGGGGTCAGAGAGGGAGGGGTTGGCCTGGGAAGGAAGGAGGCCAGGCGCGTGTGGATGGGGAGCCTTGTTCTGACCAGTGGCCGTCAGTTAGCTCTGCTCTTAGGGTTACAAGTTACTCATTTATTTGTGTATCCATCCATTCATTCATTCATTCGCCATTCTATCTGTACATCAGTCCATTCATTCATTCTTTTTTTTTTTTTATTTGAGATGGAGTCTCACTCTGTCGCCCAGGCTGGAGTGCAGCGGCGTGAGCTCGGCTCACTCTAACCTCTGCCTCCTGGGTTCAAGCAATTCTCTTTTCTCACCCTCCTGAGCAGCTGGAATTACAGGCAAACCCCACCATGCCCGGCTAGTTTTTCTATTTTCAATAGAGATGGGGTTTCACCATGTTGTCCAGGTTGGTCTCGAACTGCTGACTTCAAGTGATCCATCCACCTCGGCCTCCCAAACTGTTGGTATTACAGGTGTGAGCCACCATGCCCGGCCCTCATTCATTCATTTTCATATTGACTCCAAATGACCCTGAGTCCAAGCTGCTTGAGATTTATTCTGGCTCAGCTCCTTAGCTCTGTGTCATGGGCAAGTATTCAGCCTCACTGTGCCTAAGTCCCCTTATCTACAAACTGTGCCCATGGCAGCACCCGCACATGGGCCTGGCCTGAGGATTATGTTTCATAAAGAACATAAAACTCTGAGTGGGTCCCGGCATGGAGCAGAGGCTTGGGGCGCTGGCTTTGTTAGGCTCTCCCCAAGGAGCCTGACTTATGTTCATCCTCCCATCAGTTTCGAGAACAAACATCACTGGCTCAGTGTGTCCGACCTGCCAAGATGAGCTCCTGGGCTGGGGGAGGGTGGGGCATTTCTGTGGCAAGCAGCATGACTCAAATCAGATCAAGACACAGAGTACAGGCTGGGAGTGGTGGCTCACACCTGTAATCCCAGCACTTTGGGAGGCCGAGGCGGGTGGATCACCTGAGGTCAGGAGTTCGAGACCAGCCTGGCAAACAGGATGAAACCCATCTCTACTAAAAAATAAACAAAAAAAATTAGCTGGGCCTGTTGGCGTGCGCCTGTAATCTCAGCTACTCAGGAGGCTAAGGCAGGAGAATTGCTTGAACCCAGGAGGTAGAGGTTGCAGTAAGCCAAGATTGCACTGCTGCACTCCAGCCTGGGCAACAAGAGCAAAACTCCGTCTCAAAAAAAAAAAAAAAAAAAAAAAGACGCAGGGTACACCTGGTGACAGGACGGGTGGGAGAGGCTGCCTAGGGCAGATCTGACCCTGCCTTCCCCACCCCAGGTGAGCCGGGCCAGCTGGTGGGCCGCATCATCCAGAAAGACCCCCTGCGCCGCTTCGATGGCTACCTCAACCAGGGCGCCAACAACAAGAAGATTGCCAAGGACGTCTTCAAGAAGGGGGACCAGGCCTACCTTACTGGTGGGTCCCCAGCCCTTCACAGCCCCTTCCTGAGGGTTGGGGGAGGAGGGGACCTTCTCCCACCTCCAGAGGACACCTTCCCAGGGCTCCCCCAGTCCTGGCCCTTGTGGTCAAACAAATCCTTGGGCTCCAGCAAAGCCTCCCTGGCTTGAGCCCTGGTCTCAGAGCTGGCCAGGCCCAGCCCTGCCTCATCCGGCCCCTCCCTAGGTGATGTGCTGGTGATGGACGAGCTGGGCTACCTGTACTTCCGAGACCGCACTGGGGACACGTTCCGCTGGAAAGGTGAGAACGTGTCCACCACCGAGGTGGAAGGCACACTCAGCCGCCTGCTGGACATGGCTGACGTGGCCGTGTATGGTGTCGAGGTGCCAGGTATGTGCAGGCAGGCGCAAGATGTGGGTAGGGAGGCACCACCCAGGGGCACCACCAGCTACTCAGTGTCTACCCTGCCACCCCCAGGAACCGAGGGCCGGGCCGGAATGGCTGCTGTGGCCAGCCCCACTGGCAACTGTGACCTGGAGCGCTTTGCTCAGGTCTTGGAGAAGGAACTGCCCCTGTATGCGCGCCCCATCTTCCTGCGCCTCCTGCCTGAGCTGCACAAAACAGGTGTGTCCCTCCCCTGCTCCAGCTCTCGGATCCCAGGTCCCTTCCCGTTTCCTTCTGGAGAGACCCGGTTGGCTGTTATTTGACCTCTGCACACAGCCTGGCCGGGCAGTTGGTAAAGTGACCTGCCTGTGTAGAGGTGAGCAGACGGGGCTGGCAGAGAGGACACACATTGTTCCTTAGTAGAACACATATTAGGTGCCAGGCACAGCGCTAAGCCTCAGGATACGGGTGGTGAGCTCTGGACGTTTGCCTTCTTGGAGTTTTAGAGCAGGAGAGAGGCTGGCCTAGGACAAGGCATTCCAAAGGTAAAGAATCGACCACATAATCTGTCATGAGATTAGAGTTAAACAGATAAAAAGAAAAATGAACCACAGAGCAAGCTGATAGGAAAGCAAAAAGGTGGGACGCTTGGGATGACTAGAAGGCTCCTCTGAGGAGGGGATGGTTCAGCTGAGACCTGAATGAAAGGAAGGACGTTATGGCGGTGGGAGGCACTCTAGGCTGCAGGAATAGACACTGTAAAGCCCCCGAAGCAGGAAGGAGCTTGGGTGCTGGAGGAACGAAAGGGGGCCCCCAAGGCTGGAGCCAAGTGAGAGGGGCAGGCAGTGGCATGAAGTGGGAGAGAAGCCAGCAGGGGCCAGAAGCCCAGGGCCTTGCATGCCAGGGTAAGAGTCGGGACTGTCCCGGGGGCAGTAGGGAGCCACAGAAGCATCTCAGCAAGGCCGGGCGCAGTGGCTCATGCCTGTAATCCCGGCACTTTGGGAGGCCAAGGCGGGCAGATCACTTGAGGTCAGGAGTTCGAGACCAGCCTGGCCAACATGGTGAAATGCCATCTCCACTAAAAATACAAAAATAAAAATAAAAAAATTAGGCTGAGCATGGTGGCTCACACCTGTAATCTCAGCACTTTGGGAGGCCAAGGCAGATGGATTGCCTGAGCTCAGGAGTTTGAGACCATCCAGGGCAACATGATGAAACCCCGTCTCTACCAAAAATACAAAAAAATTAGCCAGGTGTGGTAGTGGGCGCCTGTAGTCCCAGCTACTTGGGAGGCTGCAGCAGGAGGATCGCTTGAGCCCCGCAGGTGGAGGTTGCAGTGAGCTGAGATCGCACCACTGCACTCCAGCTTGGGCTACAGAGTGAGACTCCATCTCAAAAAAAAAAAAAAAAAAATTAGCCAGGCATGGTGGTGGGCGCCTGTAATCCCAGCTACTTGGGAGGCTGAGGCATGAGAAGCACTTGAACCTGGGAGGTGGAGGTTGCAGTAAACTGAGACCGTGCCACTGCACTCCAGCCTGGGAGACAGAGTGAGACTCTGTCTCAAAAAAAAAAAAAAAATTAGCCGGGCGTGGTGGTACATACCTGTAATCCAGTGACTCGGGAGGCTGAGACAGGAGAATTGCTTGAACCCAGGAGACCCAGGAGCCACAGGTTGCAGTGAGCTGAGATCATGCCACTACACTCCAGCCTGGGCGACAGAGTGAGACTCTGTCTCAAAAAAAAAAAGCATCTCAGCAGGTGGGAACCTGGTCAGACTCATGCTCTACAAAGCTCTCTGGCTGCTGTGTACGGAGTGGGAGAGGATTGCAGGCAGCCCTGAGGGAGCTGGGAGACGAGGGAGGGGCTGTTGCAGTTGTCCAGGTGGGAGGCGGGCAGCGGGCCCGCAGTCGCCCACAAGGCAGCACCATCTTTCTATCTGTTGGCCCATTGGTGGCTCTCAAGAGTTCCCTGGTGGGCAGGAAATGCTGAGGCTCATGCCCATACCTGCCCCTGCTTTCCTCAGCCCTTGGTGCCTCTTCTGGGCCCTCCCTGGCTGCTCACCCTTTGGAGCACATTTCCCTGGCCACCTCCCACGTTGTCGTCATATCAGTCCTGCCTTGATGGTGGGCACTCCCTAGTCAATGTGGCTTCTGCCAGAGAGTGGGTACCTGGAGTGCCTAAAGCATCGGGGAGGGTTTAGGACTTCAGTGTGGTTCTGAAGGTTGGAGACACTGTGGCCAGGTTAATGGCCAAGACCGTGAGCTTCCGGAGGATTGAGCAGCACCATACTTCTGTCCAGGAAAGGCAGGGAGGCTCTCAGACCTTGTATTTCAGATGGGCTTTGCTGCAGAACAAACCACCCCCAAACTTACTTGCCCCAAAATGGCTCAAAACAACCAGTTTATCGATTCATAATTCTGTGGGTAAGCAATTTAGGGGTTAAGTGCAGCTGAGCAGTTCTTCTGTTGACCTTGCTTTGGGGTCACTGAAAGAGTTGTCATCACTTAGTAACTTAGCTGGGGCAAGAGGCAGTTAGATGGCCTCACCCACGTGTCTGGCTCTCGGCTGCTTACCTCTGCAGCACTGTCCAACAGAACTTTCTGCAGCGATGGAAATGTTCTAGGTTTCTGCTGTCCAACACAGTAGCCACTAGCCTGGCAGAGCTACTGAGCACTTGAAAGGTGGCTGCTGGCTGGACGCCGTGGCTCACGCCTGTAATCCCAACACTTTGGGATTAAATTTTGTTTAATTAACTTAAATTTGTTTATTTATTTATTTGAGATGGAGTCTTGCTCTATCGCCCAGGCCGGAGTGCAGTGGCGCAATCTCAGCTCACTGCAACCTTTGCCTCCTGGGTTCAAGTGATTCTCCTGTCTCAGCGTCCCCAGTAGCTGGGATTACAGGCACGTGCCACCACACCTGGCTAATTTTTGTATTTTTTTTATTAGACATGGGGTTTTGCCATGTTGGCCAGGCTGGTCTCGAACTCCTGACCTCAGGTGATCCGCCCACCCTGGCCTCCCAAAGTGCCGGGATTACAGGCGTGAGCCACCATGCCTGGCCTTGTTTAATAATTTAAGTGTAAATAGCCACATGAGGTAATATTGGACGGCGCCGGTCTGGGCCCTCACCGGGGATGGCTCATCTCTGCTCCACGTGGCCTCTCACCCTTTGGAAGGCTAGACTAGCCCCAGGGCACCCCCAAGCAGGTAGAGGTGGAAGATGCAAGGTCCCCCAAGGCCTAGACTCACCCAGAACTCCCACAACATTGCTTTTACCACCTTCTGTTGGTTAAAGCAAGTTGTAAAGCCAGTCCAGATTGAGGCCAATGGAGATTGAAAAAGTCGAGCTCTTGCCAGGAGAAGTGCCAAAGCCACATAGCAGAGGTGTGTGTGTACAGGGAGGGGAGGAATCTGCAGCCATTTTTGGTAGTCTGTCTCATCCAGGTTCCAGTCCCAGTTCTACCACCCTGAGCATCAGTCTTCTCATCTGTACAGGATTAATACCATTGATTGAAAGATGCGGCCAGGCGTGGCAGCTCATGTTTGTAATGCTAGCACTTTGGGAGGCTGAGGCAGGTAGCTCGCTTGAGCCCAGGAGTTCAAGATCTGGGTGGGCAACATGGCGAAACCCCATCTCTACAAGAAATACAAAACTTGGCCAGGCGCAGTGGCTCATGCCTGTAATCCCAGCACTTTGGGAGGTCGAGGAGGGTGGATCATCTGAGATCAGGAGTTCGAGACCAGCCTGACCAACATGGTGAAACCCCGTCTCTACTAAAAATACAAAAAATTAGCTGGGCGTGGTGGTGGGCGCCTGTAATCCCAGCTACTTGGGAGGCTGAGGCAGGAGAATCGCCTGAACCCGGGAGGCCGAGGTTGCAGTGAGCCAAGATCGTGCCACTGCATTCCAGCCCCGGTGACAGTGCAAGACTCTGTCTCCAATAAAGAAAGAAAGAAAGAATTACAAAACTTAGCCAGGCACAGTGGTGCACACCTATAGTCCTGGCTACTTGGGAGGCTGAGGTAGGAGGATCACTTGAGGTCGGCAGGTGGAGGTTGCAGTGAGTTGAGATGGCATCACTTCACTCCAGCCTGGGTGATAGAGTGAGACCCTGTCTCAATAAAAAAGAAAAAAATACCATGAATTTTTTATGTACGAGTAAGAAAATATGTGCTGCTAATTATACTAGTTCAGAGATGTTAAAATCTGCAAGCACGTCCGTGTTAGAATCCAGAGAATACGGTTGAGCACCTGCCTTATGGGGCTGATGTACAGATGAAATAAGCTCACACTGTTACCTGGTAGGTACTCAAAGGGAGACATCACAGTCAGAAGACCTCCGTTCTGGTCCCCACTCTGCTGTCACTCAGCATGTGACACTAGGCAAATAGCCTCTCTTCTCCAGGCCTGTTTTCCCATCTGCAAAGTAGGGGTGGGTGGGTAACTAGCAGCTGTCCCCATGCCCCAACTTTGCCACAGCTGCTGTATGAACATTCTTTGCAAACTGTAAAGGGCTGTGCCTCCTCCCCCACTTCCCTCCCCTGTTTGTCCTCCAGCCCTGCTCCCTGCCTTCCTCAGCACTGGTGGTTGGGAAGCTGGGAGCTCGGGCCCCTGCCCTGCACTGAGTCTTCTTCCCTGCTCTCCCAGGAACCTACAAGTTCCAGAAGACAGAGCTACGGAAGGAGGGCTTTGACCCGGCTATTGTGAAAGACCCGCTGTTCTATCTAGATGCCCAGAAGGGCCGCTACGTCCCGCTGGACCAAGAGGCCTACAGCCGCATCCAGGCAGGCGAGGAGAAGCTGTGATTCCCCCCATCCCTCTGAGGGCCGGCGGATGCTGGATCCGGAGCCCCAGGTTCCGCCCCAGAGGGGTCCTGGACAAGGCCAGACCAAAGCAAGCAGGGCCTGGCACCTCCATCCTGAGGTGCTGCCCCTCCATCCAAAACTGCCAAGTGACTCACTGCCTTCCCAACCCTTCCAGAGGCTTTCTGTGAAAGTCTCATGTCCAAGTTCCGTCTTCTGGGCTGGGCAGGCCCTCTGGTTCCCAGGCTGAGACTGACGGGTTTTCTCAGGATGATGTCTTGGGTGAGGGTAGGGAGAGGACAAGGGGTCACCGAGCCCTTCCCAGAGAGCAGGGAGCTTATAAATGGAACCAGAGCAGAAGTCCCCAGACTCAGGAAGTCAACAGAGTGGGCAGGGACAGTGGTAGCATCCATCTGGTGGCCAAAGAGAATCGTAGCCCCAGAGCTGCCCAAGTTCACTGGGCTCCACCCCCACCTCCAGGAGGGGAGGAGAGGACCTGACATCTGTAGGTGGCCCCTGATGCCCCATCTACAGCAGGAGGTCAGGACCACGCCCCTGGCCTCTGCCCACTCCCCCATCCTCCTCCCTGGGTGACTGCCTGATTATCCCTCAGGCAGGGCCTCTCAGTCCTTGTGGGTCTGTGTCACCTCCATCTCAGTCTTGGCCTGGCTATGAGGGGAGGAGGAATGGGGGAGGGGGCTCAGGGGCCAATAAACTCTGCCTTGAGTCCTCCTAGCCTGTGTGCAAACCACCCAAGCCCACCCTGACCCCAGAGCCCCACAGCCCCACTGTGGCCGCTTGATCCCCCATGCCAACCCCCTGGCCCATTGACCCACCTCATCTGTTCATTCACTTATCTAAGCTGAGGGTGTAGCAGGTAAGATGCCACAGCCCCTGCCTCCAATGTGCTGGTTCAGCCGGGGGCAGTGCCCATGTGAATCTGGCAAGGTGTTTAACAGTGTGGGCTTGAAAGTCCAAACCAGCTCTGTCACTCTAAGTGTGTGGCCTTGGGGAAATGACTCAGTTTCATCTGTGAAATGGGATTCATCAGTTAAGAGGATTCAGAAGCTAAAAGTGCTATCACGAGTAAGGGGCTTGAGGGGAAACTGTCACCTCGGGCAGGACCCTGATTCCGCCTGAGGTGCATTTTCCCAGTTGTTGAGGGGCGGGAAAGATTTGCAGGGGTGGGGGCTGCAGTGAGAGCCAAAGCAAGGCTGCCTGGCAGCCCGGACAGAGGCCAGGGAAGCTTCCTGGAACAGTCAACACAGCTGTCCCACCAGCAGTGCCGGTGGAGAGCCAGCTGTCTCCTAGGCCCCGATGGAGGAGTCACACCCACGCTGGAAACTCACTGCCCAATGGGAAGGGGTTCCAGCACAGCCCAGGGCGGTGGGCAGTGCAAGCCCCTGGGCCTTTATCTCCACTATGGGCTTTCTAAGGAAGGAACCAGAACTTGGAGGTTTTCAGTTACATGGCCAACATCTCACAGCAAGTAGAGAGGGCTGGAATGGAGCCCGTGCCCTTCCTGCCACACCACCCTGCCTCCTGGTGCAGAAGGCGGGGGAAGCCAGAAAGCCTCCATTCCACGCATGCCTGCAGGGCCGCCTTGGCCACGCCCCAGGCCAGCAGCTGACAGTGCAGGCAGAGGGTAGCCAGGCTGAAAGCTGGGGTGCCTCCTGGGGGAGTGCACTTGGAAAGACAGAGGAATCCAGTGCCTGTCTTGGGAGAATTTGGGATGCAGAGGCAGAACTGGAGTGGGGGCCTTGCGGAGCGGTGCTGAGTGGAGTCATGTGGCAGGTATAGCTGCCGTGCCTGAGTGTGATCAGCAGAGGGCGTGTGGAGCTTGGAGAATCCACTCCTGGCCCTTAGCCGAGGGAAGCATGGAGAGGCTGATTCCCACCTCAGCCGCGAGCAGGTTCCCAACTTAGAGGACCCTGTGACAGGCCTCCGAGGGCCTTTGGTCGGGTTTCCAAGGACCTGGATTTGGTTGGCAGTGCGGCTTTGTGTCTTTAACCCTCAGTAGTGAGTTCTCCACAGTGGGAAGAAGGAGCTCTCAGAGCGGGGCATTCCTTCCTCCAGGTTGAACACAGTCACACGAAGGCAATATGCAGTGGTGGTGAAGAGCTCTGGCTCTGGAGTCGGACAGGCCTGCATCCAAATCCCAGCTCTACCACTTGCCAGGCTAAGCCTCAGTTTCCTCTCCTGTAAATGAAGGTCAAGGAATCCCTATCTTGGGATAGTTGTGAAAATTCAATGAGATCATGCACGAAAATCTCAGCACTAGGCCTGGTGCTGGTGTCCACTCCATGCATGGTAGTTAAAAGAGAAAAAGGAGATATATTTAGATGTTAAAACCTCACTTAGACTAGGCTAAGTTTCCCACTTCTGTACTAGACCCCACTGCAGCCCCTCCATGATGGACAGGGACTGGTGGGCCTGTGACCCCTTCACCTCTCGGGTCTGCATCTGATCATACCTCAACCATGGCCATGTGAGTCATCTCCATGCATGCAGCGGGTGCTTAATACATGCTTGTGAGGTTAACTGACAAAAATAGCTACTGTTTCTCAGGCATTTCCTGACATTTATCTAGTGCCCCACAGTTTACAGAGCACCCTGTAAGTTCATCTATGGAGCAAATTATTATTATTTTTGAGACGGAGTTTCATTCTTGTTGCCCAGGCTGGAGTGCAGTGGCATGATCTTGGCTCACCGCAACCTCTGCCTCCCGGTTTGAAACGATTCTCCTGCCTCAGCCTCCCGAGTAGCTGGGATTACAGGCATGCATCACCACGCTTGGCTAATTTTGTATTTTTATTAGAGACGGGGTGTCTCCATGGTCAGGCTGGTCTCCAACTCCCGACCTCAGGTGATCCGCCCGCCTCGGCCTCCCAAAGTGCTGGGATTACAGGTGTGAGCCACCGCACCCGGCCCTATGGAGCAAATTCTAAAGGCCTACTCTGTGCAGGGAGGGCAAGGAACTGCCAGATGAGCAAGATAGAGACCTGGGTCCCAGATCTGCCCTCAGGGAGCCACCATCTCCAGAGAGGGGGATGGTGAGTAAAGAAGCAAAGGCTGTGTGCTTAGCTGCACCTAATCCAGCACCTAGGCTGGGCGTATCTTGGTCAGGGAGGGCTTTCAAGGAAGATTGTTCCAGATGGAGGAAGCAACCACATGTAAAGGGCTGGAAGTCCAGGGCAGGTTAAGAAAGGGCAGACAGGCCAGGCGCAGTGGCTCACGCCTATATCCCAGCACTTTGGGAGGCCCAGGGGGGCAGATCACTTGAGGTCAGGGGTTCGGGACCAGCCTGGCCAACATGATGAAACCCCATCTCTATATTAAAAACAAAAATTAGCCTGGCGTGGTGGTGGGCACCTGTAACCCCAGCTACTCGGGAGGCTGAGGCAGGAGAATCGCTTGAAACCTGGGAGGCAGAGGTTGCAGTGGGCTGAGCGCTCATGTCGCTGCACTCCAGCCTGGGCAACAGAGTGAGACTCTTGTCTCAAATAAATAAGGGCAGGCAGCGAGGCTGCAGGGTTGGGGAGAGGGGTTAGAGTTGTTAGAATCCTTTGTGGGCTCTTCTATTTTCACGCCTCCAGAGAGGAGCAAGCTCCGTTTGGAGGTCCGAGTATCAAGTCAAACCCACTTCCTTAGGCTGCCATTAATGTCCACAATGTACGGCGCACTTCTGTGTGTCAGGCCCTGTGCAAAGCGCTTTATGTGCATGATTTCATTAAATCCTTCTATTCAAAGCAGGTACTTTTTTTTTTTTTTTTTTTTTTTTTGAGATGGAGTTTTGCTCTTGTTACCCAGGCTGGAGTGCAGTGGCCCAATCTCGGCTCACTGCAATCTGCACCTCCCGGGTTCAAACCATTCTCCTGCCTCAGACTCCCAAGTAGCTGGGATTACAGGCACCTGCCACCACGCCATGTTGGTCAGTCTGGCCTCGAACTCCTGACCTCAAGTGATCCACCCGCCTCGGCCTCCCAAAGTGCTGGGATTACAGGCGTGAGCCACCGCACCCAGCCCAAAGCAGGTACATTTTTATCCCCATTTCACAGATGAGGAATCTGAGGCTCAGAGAGGCAAAGTCTCTCCCAAATACCACAGAGCTTGTGAATGGCAGAACTGGGAGGAAAGTCCCCTTCCCTGAACCTCAGTGTTCCCATCTGCAAACTGTTCCTCCAGGAGAGGCTGGAAGGGGCCAGCCTCGTGCGCTCCCGGAGGTCCAGCTGCCCTCGGGACAGGCAAGTGGCTGTCCAGGCCACTGCGTGGTGTATCACTTTCAGTTCCTGGGAAGAAGGTTAAATACCTCCGAGGGGTCCATTGAGGCTGCGGCAGCAAAGGAGGGGGTGACCGAGTGACTTTCAAAGGGGCCTGAAATGCGTAGCCGGCCCCTCCCCCCGAGGAGGGGGCCCTGCTTCCTCCCGGCCTAATGATATTCTGGGCTCAGCCCTCGTCTTTGGCGGCAGTTTAACCCGAGCCGGGGCGGATTTCTTTCTCACTGATCTCAGCTTGACACCCAATTAGCACAAGAATGGGAGGAGGAAGCCTGCGAGAGGCGCCTCCCAGCCTCCCGGGGCGCGCGAAGGGAGCAGGCGGGAAGACAAAGGACAGCAGGCAGGGGGGCACCCGCGCCCTCGCCTCCCCAACCGACCCTGCCATTGTCTCCCTGCGAGCTTCAGAGAGGACGGAGGCCTACGCCCGGGCTGGCCGGCCTGCTGGAGGGAACAGGGAATGGGGCCCAAGCCCCTGTTCTGTGTGGACCCAAAGGGAAAGCATTTGGGTGAGGCTAGTCCAAGGGGAGGCAGTGAGGTCAGTGCATAAGGGGCAGGGATCCCGAGGGCACAAAAGCCTGGGGCTGAGGCCTTACGGGGGCTCAGGCAAGCCACCCATTCGGAGTCTCGGTGCTCTCATCTGAAAAAGGGATCACAAAGAGTCCATGAGGAGTAAATTAGGGGGTGCATGTAATGCACCTGGCAGGTGCAAAGTGGGCGTGCAATAAATACTATTTGAAAGATTATGGGTGTTAAGCTAATATTGTTACTAACTAAAGGGTGGAGTGGGGTAGGCTTGGGTTAGAAGGAAGGACTTTATCAGTGATAGCTGGGCATCCACAGAGTGGGCTGGTTTACCCAAAGAGCTCACCAATCTCTGGGCTGTGCCAGGAGAAGCTGGAGGACCACCTGCCTGGGAGATTCCAGTAGGGAGGGAGTGTCTCTGGCCCCGTGCATAGACTCCCAACACCTCCTTTAGACTTGGGCTTCCATGTGACTTCCTGTGGGAAGCCTTCCCGGACCCCAGGACTAAGGTGGGGACCTCCTCTGGTTCCCACAGGCCCTGTGTTCTCCCTCCATAGCATGGATTGCTCTGTCTTCTGTGGTTCCCTCTATGTGGTCTCCTTGAACATCAGCCCCAGGAGGGCAAGGAGACCCACAGGTTTTGGGGTTTGTTTTGTTTTGAGTTGGAGCCTGGCTCTGTCACCCAGGCTGGAGTGCAGTGGCGAAATCTCGGCTCACTGCAACCTCCCCTTCCTGGGTTCAAGCGATTCTCCTGCCCCAGCCTCCCAAGTAGCTGGGATTACAGGTGTGCTCCACCACACCTGGCTAATTTTGTGTTTTTAGTAGAGATGGGGTTTCGCCATGTCCAGGCTGGTCTCAAACTCCTGACCTCAAGTAATCCACCCACCTCTGCCTCCCAAAGTGCTGGGATTACAGCGTGAGCCACCATACCTGGCCTACCGACAGGTTTTTTTTTTTTTTGGTGGTGGTGGTTTGTTTTGTTGTTGTTTTTTTGTTTTGTTTTGTTTTTGAGACAGAGCCTCGCTCTGTCACCCAGGCTGGAGTGCAGTGGCGCGATCTCGGCTCACTGCAAGCTCCGCCTCCTGGATTCACGCCATTCTCCTGCCTCAGCCTCCCGAGTAGCTGGGACTACAGGTGCCCACCATCACACTCGGCTAATTTTTTTTTGTATTTTTAGTAGAGACGGGGTTTCACCGTGTTAGCCAGGATGGTCTCGATCTCCTGACCTCGTGATCCGCCTGCCTCAGCCTCCCAAAGTGCTGGGATTACAGGCGTGTGCCACTGCACCCGGCCAACTGACAGGTTTTGTTCATCATTGTGTTCCCAGCAGCAACACTGGCCCTGGTGTGTAATAGGTTCTCAGTGAATGTTTGTCAGGTGGATGAAGCTCTTCAAATGCTCCCAAGTGCTCCATTCCAGCTCTGGGAGGCAGTTTCCAGGTCAGGGGACACTGAAGTGGGTTGGAATCAGAGGCTGTAAAGGGCTCTGTATGCCTTCTAGGTAGGCCCTTAGCTTGTTGGCAAAGGGAAGCCATTAAGTGACTTTGAGCAGGGGACTGATATCACTCATTCATTTACTCATTCAGCAAGCTCTTGGCAAACCCCTATAGAGTACAAAGTTCCGCACTACCTGCTATAATCAAAGATGAATCAGGAAAAGTTTCTGCCCAGAAGGAGCTTAGAGTACAGTAGAAGAATCTTAGAATATGTTTGCATAGAAGACCTTAGAAGATCATTTGGTCCCAAACCTCTTCACAGAATAGGGAAACTGAGTTCCACAGAGGGGTGGGTCACATGGCACGGTGAGGATGAGGCCTTTCTGTGTACCACGTGAGTCCTCCACTTTCCGAGGACCAGGGCAGTGTCTCATTTGTCCTTGTTTTATAGGAACAGGGCCTGGCACATTGAAGGGGCTCAAAGCTGTCTGTGGAGTTGATCTGTACAATGAAGCCAAGGCCAGAGGAGGTGGGAGGCAGGCAGGCCAGAGAGGAAGCAGGTGCAGGTGAGGTGATGAGCTGGAGGACTGGGGGGGCATGCCAGATTAGAAGGGAGACTCGGCTGGGCGCGGTGGCTCACGCCTGTAATCCCAGCACTTTGGGAGGCTGAGGCAGGCAGATCACGAGGTCAGGAGATTGAGACCATCCTGGCTAACATGGTGAAACCCCATCTCTACTAAAAACACAAAAAATTAGCCAGGCCTGGTGGCGGGCGCCTGTAATCCCAGCTACTCGGGAGGCTGAGGCAGGAGAATGTCGTGAACCCGGGAGACAGCTTGCAGTGAGCTGATATCGCACCACTGCCCTCCAGCCTGGGCGACAGAGTGAGACTCCATCTCAAAAAAAAAAAAAAAAAAAAGAAGGGAGACTCATCCAAATTTGGTGACTGTTTGGATACGAGAGAGGGAAAATTAGGGTAATTTGGGTGTTTACTTGGGTGTTTTGGTGAGTGGTAGTGGTATTCCTGAGATGGGGAACACAGAACCTGTTTTGTTTTGTTTGTTTTGAGACGGAGTCTAGCTCTCTTGTTGCGCCACTGCACTCCAGCCTCCTGGGTTCAAGCAGTTCTCCTGCTTCAGCCTTCCAAGTAGCTGGGATTACAGGTGTGCACCACCATGCCCAGCTAATTTTTCTATTTTTAGAAGAGATGGGTTTCACCATGTTGGCCAGGCTGGTCTCGAACTCCTGATCTCAAGTGATCCACCTGCCTCAGCCTCCCAAAGTGCTGGGATTACAGGTGTGAGCCACTGCGCCCGGCTGAGAGAACCTGTTTTAGGAAAGAGTCACTGTGCCAAGAACTTACTCACTCCTCACTACAACCTTATGGGGTTGGGATGTTATTATCCCCATTTTACAGATGAGGAAACTGAGGCGCAAAGCTGTTAAGGGACTTGCCCAAAGACACAGCTAGAAAGTAGTAGGACCTAAATATATTAATTTTTAATTTTAATTTTTATTTCAGACAGTCTCACTGTCACCCAGGGCTGGAGTGCAGTAGTGTAACCTCCGCCTCCCAGCTTGTGCCTCAGCCTCCCGAGTAGCTGGGACTACAGGTGTGTGCCACCATGCCTGGCTTTTGGTAGAGATGGGGTTTCATCATGTTGCCCAGGCTGGTTCTGAACTCCTGGCCTCAAGCAATCCATCCACCTTGGCCTCCCAAAGTGCTGGGATTACAGGCGTGAGCCACTGTGCCTGGCCAGGGCCTGCATATAAAGCTGGTAGTTGTACTCCTAGATCTTTACAAAAAAAATTTTTTTAAATTAAAAATTCTTTGGCCAAGCCAGGTGCAGTGGCTCACACCTGTAATCTCAGCACTTTGGGAGGCCAAGGCGGGCAGATCACCAGGTCAGGAGTTCGAGACCAGCCTAGCCAATATGGTGAAACCCCATCTCTACTAAAAGTACAAAAATTAGCCAGGATGATGGCGCAAGCCTGTAGTCCCAGATACTCGGGAAGCTGAGGCAGAAGACTCTCTTGAACCTGGCAGGCGGAGGTTGCAGTGAGCCGAGGTCATGCCACTGCACTCCAGCCTGGGTGACAGAGCAAGAATCTGTCTCAAAAACAAAACAATTTTTTTTTGGCCCAGTGTGGTGCCTCACACCTGTAATCCCAGCACTTTGGGAGGCCAAGACTGCTTGAGCCCAGGAGTTTGAGAGTAGCCTGGGCAACATGGTGAAAACATGTCTCTACAAAAAAATTTAAAAAATTAGCCGGGCATGGTGGACTAGAAGGAAGGAAGGACTTTATCAGTGCCTGTGGTCTCAGCTACTCTAGAGGCTGAGGCAGGAGGTTCCCTTGAGTCCGACAGCTCAAGATTACAGTGAGCTGTGATCATGCCATTGCACTCCGGAGTCTCACTCTGTCATGCAGGCTGAATGCAATAGCATGATCACGGCTCACTGCAGCCTTGACCTCCAGGCTCAGGTGATCCTCCCCTCACAGCCTCCTGAGTAGCTGGGACAGGCACACTCCACCATGCCTGGCTGATTTTTGAAGAAACATTTACAGACATAGGGACTTGCTGTGTTGCCCAGGCTGGTCTCAAACTCCCAGCCAGAAGCAGTCCTCTTGCCTTGGCCTCCCAAAGCATTGGGATTACAGGTGTGAGTCACCACACCCATTCCACCTGAACTCCTAGATCTTAACTATTACATCATTCTGCCCTTAACCACTAGGCTACACCCTCATCCTCTACCAATGCTGAGTTCAGTTTTGGAAGTGTTGGTGTTTAGATACCCATAGGCCGTCTACTTCATTCCATTTCTTTTTTTTAGCGTCTCACTCTGTTGCCCAGGCTGGAGCCCAGTGGCACGATCTCGGCTCACTGCAACCTCTGCTGCTTCCTGGGTTCAAGGGATTCTCCTGCCTCTGCCTCCAGAGTAGTTGGGATTACAGGAGACTGCCACCATGCCTGGCTAATTTTTGTATTTTTAGTAGAGACGGGGTTTCACCATGTTGGCTAGACTGGTCTTGAACTCCTGACCTCGTGATCCGCCCATCGTGGCCTCTCGAAGTGCTAGGATTACAGGCATAAGCCACCGTGCCTGGCCAACTTCATTCCATTTCTGCCCTGGGCTTTTTTTTTTTTTTTTTTTTTTTTGAGACAGAGTCTTGCTCTGTCACCAGGCTGGAGTGCAGTGGCTCGATGTCAGCTCACTGCAACCTCCACCTCCCGGGTTCCAGCGATTCTTCTGCCTCAGCCTCCCGAGTAGCTGGGACTACAGGCGCACGCCACCACATCCAGCTAATTTTTGTATTTTTTTAGTAAAGACAGGGTTTTGCCATGTTGGCCAGGATGGTCTTGATCTCTTGACCTCGTGATCCGCCTGCCTCGGCCTCCCAAAGTGCTGGGATGACAGGCGTGAGCCGCCGCGCCCGGCCTGCCCTGAGCTTTTGCAACAGGCTCCAGTGGTCTCCGTGTCTCTTTCCTTATTCCCCTCAAATCATTCTCCATATTGCAGCCAGAAATTATATTTTAAAACACAATTCTAAAATGTCACTGTCTCCCAAAACCCTTCAGTAGTCTCCCACTGCTCCTAGAGACTGAAATGTTTACCTGCTTACAAGGCAGGGGTTGGCCCTGCGCACCTTTGCAGCTCCCTCTCTAGACGGATGAAAGTCAGGCTCCCTAACTTCCACCTTCCTCTCCGTGTTCCAGCATGTTCTCACCCAGAGCCTCTGGGCCTTTTGTCCTCCTCACTGGAATGCTCCTAGAGGTTTCTCTCCCCTCACAGCCACCTAGTTTACTCAGGTTTTAGAGCCCAGCAAGTCCAGTCTACTCAGTTTTCTTTTTGAAGTTCCTATAACTTCAGTTCCTTTATTTAAGTTTGAGGTTGTACGTGTCTTAGTATGCTTATTTGATTACAGTTAGTCTCCCCGCTAGACAGTGAGTGCCCTAAAGGCAGGAACCTTGCCCATCCCCTTTACCACTAGCACCGATCAAAATGCCTGGCACAGGGAGGCGCAATGAACAGCTGTTGAACGAGTGACTTCCAAATCGACAGCAAAGGGGGCGGCTGGATAGCGAGTCGCCCGCTCAGGAGAGATTCTGGGTCGGAAATAAAGATCTGGGAGTCATTTATAATTCCAACCAGACGAGTAGATGGGCTGGCCCAAGCGGTGTGTAGACTGAAGAGATTCTAACTCATGCAAGATAAGCAGTTACGTGGCTCACGGTCACGTCGCAAAAATCCTGGGGGCTCTCCTCCGCCTGCTTGTGGTCCCGTACAAGGCGCTTCCCACCCTGGGTCTCTGAGCCCAGTCGGTGAAAGACGGAAGGAGACCGATTCACAGCCCCAACAGCGCCGGTGATAGTCCCTCTGCCACCCCTTTCCCTCCGCTGCCCTCCCCTCCCCTCCCCTCGATGACTTCTTCCAACAGCTGACGAAGCTGGATCCCTGGGCACCGCCTCTTCCGTCCGCGGCGCCCGGAGACGCCCGGAAATTTGCGGGCGCGCCGGAAGTTGAGGGGAGTTTCCTGCGAGCTCGGCTTCCTCAACATGGCAGCGCCCTTGTCAGTGGAGGTGGAGTTCGGGTGAGTCACAGAGCTGGGGCGCCGTGGGGATGGATTGAAGTCGTCGGGCCCAGAATTCCTTTCCTTCTGCCGTGGGGCCTGACACGGCCGAATCACTGGGTGTCCCAGTGCCCGCTGTGAGCTACGCTACCCGCCTAGGAGAGTCTTGAGAGGCCAGTCTCTCTTGGCAGTGAGGCCATCTGTCCGGAAATAGAGGCGCACATTGGGAGGGAAATGCTCTCTGTGTACCACTCGGTGCCCTGTGCTCCGCCGGAGTCGAAGGTCGTGACTGTTAGCAGGCAGCCTCTCTATCTTCTTTTCCATTCCTATCTCGGACCAATCCCATCTGTTTGGCATCTGAGCTCCTAGAACCTAGAAGGACCACCCCTCCACCCACTGATTTCATTCTTTGGGCAGCAGTTTCTTTTTACACTGTTATTAAGGTCTTGTTTCTCGTGGGATGTAGTGGCCAGGGCGGGACTTTTTTCTTTTTCTTTCCCAAGACTTGGGGATGGTAAACAGACCTGAGCCTCCTTCAGGACAGTCAGTAAACTTGCTGATTGCCTTCTGCAGAACTGGAGTCAGGTGGAGACACGGGGACAAATAAGAAATCACACTGAAGGGAACTAACAGGGACAGTATAGTATACACAAGACGAAAAATGCAGAAATTGGGACACACACCAATTACTGAAGAAACACAGAGCAGGGAGGAAGTCTACCCAAGGCACTATTTGTGCTTCCTACAAACAGGTTTGTCATATGGTTTCAAAGCTGAGAGAAACTGCAGAGCTTAGAGAGAAGGCAAAGAAACAGGCCTTGAAAGATGGGTGGTGTACTTTATAGTATCACGTGGAAAAGAGGGAATAGGTAGGGGGGTGTGTGTCTGTGTGTGGAATAGGTAGGTGTGTGTGTGTGCCTGTGTGTGTGTAGATAAGCCAAGGTCTATGTGACAGGAAAAGTCTGGGATGGGAATCTAAAACCTCTGCCCAGTGCCTTTCTTCTCATTGGATACCTCCCATTTCTTTCATGTTTTCCCTTAATTGGGTAGTTCATTCACCAGCCATTTATTGAGTGCCTACCATGTGCCGGGCAGCAAGCCAGACACTGAGGATACAAAGATAAATAGAAGTCTGTCCGTGCCCTACAGCGTTCAGCATTTCTGCCCCTTAGAAGGGGGGTAAGTCTCATGACTAAGTGCATTTTAATTGATATTGTCTGGCTGCTTGGATCCAATTAGAACTGTATTGGTCTGGACTCCTCACTGTTTTGCCTCACTGACCCTTGGCCCAGCTACACTCCCCAAAGCCTGGGATTCTAGGAGGATCCCTGCTTCCTTGACAGGCCTCAGCAGAGCTGGAAAGAGAGAAGCCACAGACTGCTGTGTTAAGATTTATCTGGGCCAGGCATGGAGGCTCATGCCTGTAATCCTAGCACTTTGGGAGGCTGAGGCAGGAGGACTGCTTGAGCCCAAGAATTCTAGACCAGCCTGGGCAACATGGGGAGACTTCATCTCTACCAAAAAAAAAATAAAAAAAAAAAGGTTTATCTGCAGACAACTTGCCTTTCATCCTCATGAGTCAGACATGGTCTTTGTTTATCAAGAATGTCTCTGCTAGGTACTGTGCTAGCTCAGTGGGGAAGTCATGTGAGGAAGATGGGGCCATTGCTCTCCAGAGCTTACAAACCAGTACAATTGCCCTTTTTCTGACCCAATCATCTCTAACTTCAGTCTCCCTTACCTCCAAGAGCAATAATGACCCCTGGCAAGGGAGGACAACATTCCTCCACCCACCCACCTTCTATCACCTCCTGTCACAGCACAGCGTTCCATGAAAATTGCAGCATTCTCAGGAATGCCCAACATGATGCTCAACCCAGGTTCCTTCTCTCTTTGTCCTTGTGTTGATGCACGTTTTTGCCCTGACCTTTCTTTCATTTCCTATGTATCTTAGCAGACATGATTCACCCTTATCCAGAACTGGAGCAAATTTGCAAAGGCTAACAAGCCCTTCATTTTCTCCCTTTTGTCCCTTAGTGGCCCCACTCCCACTCCAGTTCTGGAAGGGTCTCCCTCCTGAGCAGATGTAGTCCTCTTGGCCCCACCAGCTCCTCCAGAGACCCTCTGGAAGGCCTCTAACACCTTCCTTCTTGTCAGTGACCACATCTGCCACCCTTTGTCTTCCCCCTGAACTGTTCGCAGCAGAGCATTATCTCAGGTCACGCAGGATTCAAAGTATGTAATGTAGTTGTGTTTTGTGTCCCTGTGGTCCATGTTGTAAAGGCCCAGATATGGAGTTCTCTCCGTCCCACCCCTCTTCCTCCTTCCCAAGTTGGGGAGGTATTGGCAAAAGGAGGGAATGTCATTGAGGTCAGAGAAGAACTGGGAGAAATGGGCATTTCCTTTCCTTTAGCAGATATTTGTTGAGTGTCTACCATGTGCCAGGCCCTGTTTTAGGCAAAGCTTGCAGCCCAGCAGGTGGAGAGGAAGTAAATAAACAAAATATATATATACGTGTATATGTATGTGTATATACAGAAGATTAAAAGATGAAGATACATCAGAATAGGTGAAGGCGGTTTTGAGAATATCTATACCTGTCACTGGTATCTACAAACACATCCACCAAGAATTGGGGGGTTGAAGGAAGATGGAGATATGTCAGTTGAGTTTGAATAGCAGATCTTATAAGACATAAGAGAGTCTGGCCTTGGGTCTCTCCTGGGCTAGAACAGGCCCCTTGTCTGCCTCCCTAAATCACTCTTGAGGCTGGGCATGCACCTTCCCCCACTCCAGATGTGCTGACAGCAGAAATGCCAACCCCTCCCTTGAGGGCCAGTGAATTCAGCAGTGACAGGTCACTCTCTGAGCGAGACTGGTTCTCCCTTCATCCGCTTGTAAAGGGAAAAACAGCCTCGGCCTCTGAGCCTGGCACCACCAGGTTTGGCCAGTCTTGGTTGTTTGCCTAAGTCCCAGTGCCTTCAGTTCCCATCCCTCTTCTCTGACCCCCAACTCCTGAGCCCCTTGCCTGTCACCCTCCCCCACCCCAGCTGCTGCATGTGCCAACCCCCCACCCAGGAGAAAACGAGGCTCTTGGAAGGGGATAAATGGAGGCTCTGTGCAGGCTTGCAGCTGAAATGGCCCTGTGCGCGGCCACAGATGGGCCTCCTCTCCCCCTCCACATTTCTGCATCAACAAAGCGTGACCTTGTTTGGATGACAGTCGCCCCATGTTTTCCCCATGACAATGCTTGCCTTGCCTTTGCCTTTGCCTCCCAGCGGGCTGTCTCAGGACATCTCTGTTCCCTGAAATTGGGAAAGGGTGGTGGGGTGGAAGACATCTCATCCTTCAAAAGTCTGGTAAGGCCTTTTCAGTTAAGATCCACAAGAAGTCTGAGATGGGAATTGGGAGACCCAGAGGGAGAAGCAGCATGGGGCGCTGAAAGAGCCCTGGCGCTCATCTCAGAAGCCTCAGCTTCTGGACTTGGCTCCAATCATCTCTGCAGTCCCCGCCTTCCCTTGGCCAGGTGCTGGGACACAGAAATGAACCAAACTCTGCCCTCAAGAGGCTTTCTGACCTTTGGGAAGTCCTGTTTTTTTCTGACCAGTCTGCTGGTGCTAAGCAGGAATCAGTTAGACTGAAATTATAGTTCAGCCCCTGCCTGTCTAACCTTGGACAAGTTGGTTGCTTAACCTCTCTAGGCTTGAGTGTGCTTTTCTATCAAAGTGAGCGAATAATATCTACCTCCTCCCTTCTTCCCTGGGACTCCCTGAGGATGAAATGAGATGAGGAACATCTTATAAATGGTGAGGCGATGTGAACAGTTGTTCTTAGTTGATGCCAGGCCTCATGGACTCTCTCAGCCTCCAGCACTGTGATGTACCCACCAGGTCAGCAGCAGGTGGCATGGGCAGGAGCATTCAAACCATCATCTGGCCAGAGGAAACCCCTAGATGCACAGGGTCTCCAGAGTGCCTCACAGTGGCTCCCCAACATTTTTCCAGATGGAAAGACTGAAGCTTAAGATTGAGTCAAGGCCAGGCATGGTGGCCCACACCTATAATCCCAGCACTTTGGGAGGCCAAGGCAGAAGGATTACTTGAGCCCAGGAGTTCAAGACCAGCCTGGGCAATATAGTGAGACCTCACTATGTTATAAAATATTTTTAAATTATTATTAGTTTTGAGATAGGGTCTCACTGTGTCGCCCAGGCTGCAGTACAGTGGCATGACCTTGGCTAACTGCAGCCTCAACCTCCCAGGTTCAGGTGATCCTCCCACCTCAGCCTCCCAAGTAGCTGGGGCTACAGGCGCACACCACCATGCCCACCTAATTTTTGTACTTTTTGTAGACACAAGGTGTTGCCATGTTGCCCAGGCTGCTCTTGAACTCCTGGACTTAAGCAATCCTCCCTCGCCTCTCAGCCTCCCAAAGTGCTAGGGTTACAGGTGTGAGCCACTGTGTCTGGCCCCCAAAGTATTTTAATAACAAAGAAAAAAGAAGATTGAGTCACACATCTAAGGTCTCAACATAGGGAGAGGTGGAGCCTGGGCTTCACATCGGGGCCGGCAGCTCCAAAGGCTGTGTTCTGCACCTGTGTGGTAAGCTGCCTCTCTAGAAGGCAGAGGAGTAAAAACAAGAGTCGGCAAATTTGGGTACTTGATTTTTTTTTTTTCTTTTTAAATAATTAGAGACAGAGCCAGGCATAATGACTCACAACTCTAATCCCAGCACTTTGGGAGGATTGCTTGAGCCCAGGAGGTCAAGACCAGCCTGGATGACATAGGGAGACCCTGTCTCTACAAAAAATAAAAATAAAATTAGGCAGGTGTGGTGACACGTGCCTGTGGTCCCAGCTACCTGGGGGCTGATGTGGGAGGTTTGCTTGAACCCAGGAGGTTAAGGTTGTATCAAGCTGAGATCATGCTACTGCACTCCAGCCTGGGTGACAGAGTGAGACCTTGTCTCAAAAAATAAATAAATAGGCCAGGCACGGTGGCTCACGCCTGTAATCCCAACACTTTGGGAGGCTGAGGCAGGTGGATCACGAGGTCAGGAGTTCAAGACCAGCCTGGCCACAATGGTGAAACCCTGTCTCTATTTAAAAAAAAATACAAAAATTAGCCAGGTGTGGTAGCATGTGCCTGTAATCTCAGCTACTCTGGAAGCTGAGGCAGAGGATTGCCTAAACCCAGGAGGCGAAGGTTGCAGTGAGCCAAGATCGCACTACTGCACTCCAGCCTGGGCGACAGAGCAAGACTCTGTCTCAATAAATAAATTTTTTTAAAAAGTAAAATAAAATAATAAAATAAAAATAGGCCAGGCACAGTGGCTCATGCTTCTGATTTCAGCACTTTGGGAGGCCAAGGCAGGGAGATTACTTGAGCTCAAGAGTTCGAGACCAGCCTGAGCAACATGGCGAAATCCCATCTCTACAAAAAGTAAAAAATTAGCTGAGTGTGATGCCATGCACCTGTAGTCCTAGCTGCTTGGGGGTCTGATGTGGGAGGATTGCTTAAGCCTAGGAGGTCAAGCCTGCAGTGAGCTGTGATTGTGCCACTGAACTCCATGCTGGGTGACAAAGCAAGACCTTGTCTCAAAAATAAATTAATAATTTCCTGGGTGCCTAATAATAATAATAATTACATAGAGACAGGGTCTTGCTATGTCACCAAGGCTCTATTTCACTGAGGCTCATCTCAAACTCCTGGCCTCAAGCAGTCATCTCGCCTTGGCCTCCGGATTCCAGGTGTGAGCCACCACACCTAGCCGGTACTTGATTATTAGTAAAAATTATATCCTACTTTGCCACATTAGAAGTCATATTTAGGAATTGGTCACTGGGTCTGGGCAGAATGGCTTGTGCCTGTAATCCCAGTGCTTTGGGAGGCTGAAGTGGGAGGATTGCTTTAGGCCAGGAGTTTGAGATCAGCCTGGGTAACATAACAAGACTCCATCTCTACAAAAAATTTAAAGATTAACCTGATATGGGCCAGGCGCGGTGGCTCATGACTAATTCCAGCACTTTGAGAGGCCAAGGTGGGCGGATCACCTGAGGTCAAGAGTTTGAGACCAGCGTGGCCAACATGGTGAAACCCTCTGTCTAAAAATACAAAACTTAGCCAGATGTGGTGGCTCATGTCTGTAGTCCCAGCTACTCGGGAGGCTGAGGCACGAGAATCGCTTGAACCTGGGAGGCGGAGGTTGCTGTGAGCTGAGATCACACCACTGCACTGCAGCCTGGGCAACATAGTGAGACTAAACAGAGTAAAATAAAATTAAATGTAAACATAAATATTAATATAAAAAGTAGCCTGATATGGTGGCATGCACCTGTAGTCCTAGCTACTTGGGAGGTTGAACAGGAAGGTCTCTTGAACCCAGGAGTTCAAGGTTACAGCGAGCTATGATTGCACTGCTGCATTCCAGCATAGGCGACAGAGTAAGAACCTGTCTCTAAGAAAGAAAGGGGGAAAAAAAGAATTAGTCACTGCACCCAGGGTGTTTCTGCACCTTAGTCTCTGCTTCTCTTGGGCTTCATTACCAGACCTATCCTCAGTTTTCTGTTTCCGCTACCTCTTCCTATTTGCAGGAGCTCACCTGGCTGTCTTTTTCTCTGGTCCTCCTTTGCAGAGGTGGTGCGGAGCTCCTGTTTGACGGTATTAAGAAACATCGAGTCACTTTGCCTGGACAGGAGGAACCCTGTGAGTATTGGCTTTCTGAACCCCTCTCTTGGGGCCATTGAACAGGAGTTGGTCCATGGGGAACACTCAGCCCCGTTCAGGTCTGTGTTCTGCACCCGTGTGCTAAGCTGCCTCTCTAGCAGGCAGAGGAATAAAAACAAGAGTCTACACGGCCGGGCCGGGTGGCTCACGCCTGTAATCCCAGCACTTTGGGAGGCCAAGGTGGGCGGATCAAAAGGTCAGGAGTTCGAGACCAGCCTGGCCAACATGGTGAAATCCCGTCTCTATTAAAAATACAAAAATTAGCTGGGCACGGTGGCACGTGCATGTAATCCCAGCTACTCAGGAGGCTGAGGCAGGAGAATTGCTTGAACCAGAACCCGGGAGGCGGAGGTTGCAGTGAGCCGAGATCATGCCACTGTACTCTAGCCTGGGCGACAAAGCAAGACTCCATCTCAAAAAAAAAAAAAAAAATACTTGTTAATCTTTCTTGACTAAATACACACTGAGCACCTTCTGTGTAGCAGACCATGTGCTGATCACTGTGGAGACAGACATGAACAAAAGCCAGTCCCAGGCCAGGTGTGGAGGCTCACACCTGTGATCCCAGCACTTTGGGGGGCCGAGGCGGACGGATCACTTGAGACCAGGAGTTCTAGACCAACATGGCGAAATCTCATCTCTACTAGAAATACAAAAAATTAGTCATGCATAGCGGTGTGCGCTTGTAATCCCAGCTGCTCAGGAGGCTGGGGCAGGAGAATTGCTTAAACCTGGGAGGCAGAGGTTTCAGTGAGCCGAGATCGTGCCACTGCACTCCAGCCTGGGTGGCAGAGCAAGATTCTGTCACAAAAAAAAAAAAAAAAAAAAAAGAATGAACTTGCAGATCTTTGGCTGGGTAACTGTCAGGATAGCCTAGGGGCTGGGGACTGGATATGGCAGGTGTTCAGATCTTTTGTAACCTTAGCAGTGGATTCTAGCAAGGGCTCAGGGATGGGATTCCAGTCTCCACCTATGACTGAGATACTTCTGGGGAGAAGAGGGCATCAGTTATATTAAGAGACAGGAAATGAGGTTCCTGGAGGTGGGCGGTAGAAAATGGTCAAGTCAGGCCGGGCGTGGTGGCTCACACCTTTAATCCCAGCACTTTGGGAGGCCGAGGCGGGCAGATCACGAGGTCAGGAGTTCGAGACCATCCTGATCAACATGATGAAACCCCGTCTCTACTAACAGTACAAAAATTAGCTGGCGCAGTGGCAGGCATCTGTAATCCCAGCTACTTGAGAGGCTGAAGCAGGAGAATTGCTTGAACCTGAGAGGCAGAGGTTGCAGTGAACCAAGATCGCACCACTGCACTCCAGCCTGGGCAACAAGAGCAAGACTCCGTCTCGAAAAAAGAAAAAGAAATAAGAAAATAGGCCAGGTGTTGGCTGGGCACGGTGGCTCACACCTGTAATCCCAGCACTTTGGGAGGCCGAGGTGGGTGGATCACGAGGTCAGGAGTTCAACACTAGCCTGGCCAAGATGGTGAAACCCCGTCTCTACTAAAAATACAAAAAAATTAGCTGGGCGTGGTGGCATGCACCTGTAATCCCAGCTACTCTGGAGGCTGAGGCAGGAGAATTGCTTAAACCTAGAGGGGCGGAGGTTGCAGTGAGCCGAATCATGCCACTGCACTCCAGCCTGGGCAACAGAGCGAGACTCCATCTCAAAAAAAAAAGAAAAGAAAAGAAAAGAAAATAAGCCAGGCACAGTGGCTCATGCCTGTAATCCTAACACTTTGGGAGGCTGAGGTAGGAGGATTACCTGAGCCCAGAAGTTTGAGACCAGCCTGGGTAACATGGCAAAACCTGGTCTTTACAAAAAAATAAAAAATTAGCCAGGCATAGTGGCATGCACCTGTGTTCCTAGCTGTTTTAGAAGCTGATGCTGAAGGATTGCTTGAGCCCAGGAGATCGAGACTACAGTGAGCTATGATCACACCACTGTTCTTCAGCCTGGGTGCCAGAGTGAGACCCTGTCTCAAAAGAAAAAAAAAATACATAAGCAGAATATGTATGGGGAGAAAAAAAGAAAATGGTCAAGTGAGATTTGGTAGGATTCTTCTGGAACTGGACACACATCTGCCAGGAATCAATTATTATTGCTCAGATTCACTGGCTGCCGCACCTCTCTGTCCCTCCCTCAGGTTGGAGAGCAGTGGCACAGGGTGGGGTCTGTCTGCCACACGTGGAGGCTGGGGGGGGACACTTACTGAGGAGCAGGTCACTGCCCACATTGAGCTGGGAAGGGATATGTGGCTGGGGTTTCGTGTCAGGATTGTGTGTCCCTGGTCGAGGAAGACATGGGGTGCTAAACGTGACTGTTTCTTAGTTTGACAGATGGCCATGCAGCCTTGGGAGGGCACACGGTGCTCTCAGAAGAAGCTTCTCAAAGATTCAGTCTCAAAGACCTTGTCTGGAAGTTTATTAAAATATCACAAGTTATTATTTATTTCCTGTGGAGTTTGTCTGACATGAAAACCCACAAATTTTCTTTTTTTTTCTTTTCTTTTCTTTTTTTTTTGAGATGGAGTCTCGCTCTGTCTCCCAGGCTGAAGTGCTGTGGTGCAGTCTCAGCGCGCTGCAACCCCCACTTCCTGGGTTCAAGCAATTCTCCCACCTCAGCCTCCCAAGTAGCTGGGATTACAGGCAGGCACCACAACACTTGGCTAATTTTTGTATGGTTTTTTTTGTTTGTTTTGTTGTTGTTTTTTTGTTGTTGTTTTTGAGACGTAGTCTCGCTCTGTTGCCCAGGCTGGAATGCAGTGGCGCGATCTTGGCTGACTGCAAGCTCCGCCTCCCAGGTTCACGCCATTCTCCTGCCTCAGCCTCCCGAGTAGCTGGGACTGCGGGCGCCTGCCACCACGCGCGGCTAATTTTTTGTATTTTTAGAAGAGACGGGGTTTCACCATGTTAGCCAGGATGGTCTCGATCTCCTGACCTGGTGATCCGCCCGCCTCGGCCTCCCAAAGTGCTGGGATTACAGGCGTGAGCCACCGCGCCCAGCCCCAAAGTACTTTATTCTTTCATGTAGTTGGCAAATCTATTTCGAGTGCCCTCTTTGTGCCATCACTGTACTAAGTTACTGGATATTCATTAGTGAGCAAAATAGATGTGGTCCTTGCCCTAGTAGAGTTAGCAGTGTAATGAGAGTGGAGCCAGGGAATAAACAAGTAAACAAATGAATGTATAACTGCGTCATTACAACTTTTAGTAACTGGCATGAGGAGAACAAAAGGGTACTTGAATAGGACTAATAGGTGGTCAGCAGAGGTCTCTTTAAGGAGGTAACATACCAAGGCCAGGTGCAGTGGCTCACTCCTGTAAACCCAGCACTTTGGGAGGCCAAGGTAGGCGGATCACCTGAGGTCTGGAGTTAGAGACCAGCCAGGCCAACATGGTGAAACCCTGTCTCTACTAAAAATACAAAAATAGCTGGGCATGGTGGTGGGCACCTGTAATCCCAGGTTGAGGCAGGAGAATCGCTTGAACCCTGGAGGTGGAGGTTGTATAGTGAGCCGAGATCGTGCCACTGCACTCCAGCCTGTGCGCAGAGCGAGACTCCGTCTCAAAAACAAAAAACAAAACAAATAAAAGGTAGAAACCAAAATTTAGAGAAGTCAGGGGTCTCACCCCAAGTCATAGTTATTTAAATAGCAGGGTTGGGATTCAGAACTAGCTTTCAGGCCACTGAATTTCAGAGTCCTGGCGCTTTGCCACTAACCCATCACCGTCTATCCCGAGAGGCTCCCTGAATTACTCTAACATCTTACATTTTCCAGTTTTTACGCTTTCCTTCATTTATTTATTCATGAGTTCAACAACTACTTATTTCAACTTTCAGATGACCCCAAGAGATAAGAGACCCCTAAAAGAGAAAGAGAAGGAGGGAGGGACCTGAGGCCTGCCCAGAGTTACCCAAGTAGGGAGGCTGGGCTGGGACTCAGATTTTTTTATCCTTCATCTTCCAGCCACTGTTCAGGGAACAGGCAGGGGCCTATCCCCACTCTGGGAAGAAAGGAGGGGAGTGGGAGGGAAGGCACAATGGCCTACTTAGTCTTTGGCTCCTTTGCTGTGAGTCCCTACACCTGGTTCCTGTTGTGCCCAGAGGCATGGGTCACACAGCAGACCCATGGTAACCTAGGTTGGTGACCTAGGTCACCAACAGAGCTGGTTAGCAGCTGCCAGGCCTCACCCTGGCACATGTGAGCCCAGCTGGGGGTCAGGGGCCTGGTGCTGCTAGGAGAGTCTTACCCTTCCCCCAAGTCCATGCTCAGATATGTCATCTGGCAGACTTCCCAGCCTAGGGGCTGCCACTTGGCCAAGCGAGTCTTGGAGGTTCCAGCAGAAATAATAGCAGCCGTAAGATTTCAGAATGTGACAAGCCTCACAAATGAGGGAACTCGTGGCTCCTAGGCCAGGGGAGAGCTTCCAACCCAGCCAATTTGGGAGAAATGATGAGCAAGGCCTGAGGGAGTGAGACTGCGAGAGAGGAAGCCTGGCACGCGCAGTTGCACATCACTTATTCCTGCCAGCCTCTTTCTTCCCCATCTGTAAGATGGGAGGTTGGGCTCGCTTTGTATGTTATTGAGCTGGTTGTCTCTTTGACATCTATAAGAAAAGTTTCTTCAAGATCCAAGTATATACAATTTGGTGAAGCAGAGTGTGCTGACCCAGTAAGAAGTTGTGTGAGAGGAGGGATGTCTTAACAGCCATCTCGCTGAAACGGCCATGCAGGCACCCACCAGCTTAGGGTATTGCGGCTGCTGGGAGTTGGCCTCTGTGATTCAAGCATCCCTTTGACCCAAGGCCCCCTGCCCAGGCCCCAAGTGTAGACATGGCCGCCTCACCTTTCCCTGCCTGTCTTCCCCCGTCCTGCCATTGTGCCCCCTCCGCCTGCTCCACTTGTGTTAAAGGGTGGCTGGTGAGGGAGGGCAGGAGCTGCAGGAGCTCCTGGGCGCTTTAAACTGCTTAGCATGCATTTCACAGCCTCTCTGGGGCCAGCTGTTCCTTTCTCTGCTCTCAGGGCCTGTTTGCTGATCCCCTCTCCACCTCCCTCCTCCCCACACCCCTCCCAGTCCCTGTGCAAAATTGCTTTTGAAAAGATCCACTTTCTGCTTAATTAAACAATGAGGAGGTCCCCTCGCACATCTGTAAACCTCCTTCTGAGGCCAGTTTAGCCCACAAACTGCTCCATTCTTACCCCCATTCACTTGTAAATGGCCCCTCTGATGTTCCCTCCACCCCCTCTCCTCTGTTACTCCCCCCTTGCCAGCTCTTTCTTTTCCCTTTTCAACTGAGGCCTGGGGTGGGCTCCCCGAAGAGCCGTCTTGGAGCCTGGTGGACTTGGTGGGGACAGAGGCAGTTTAACCTGTGGAAGAGAAGACTTAGGGGATCCTTTCTTCCAAATCTGAAGGGCCATCCTGGGGAAGAGGGGGTGCATTTGTTGGCATGGTCCCCGTGGACCATTCAGGCCCAGTGGGTGGGAATGACAGGAAGACAGATTTCTGCTTGGGAGAAAAGAGCTCTTAACAATCAGAGCCGCTCCACAGAGGAGCTGACCTCCTGTCCCTGGAGGTGTTCAAAGAGAGGCTGGATGAGGGTCTGTTACGCCTGCGAGTCAATATCAGATACGACTTTGAGGTTGTTCCGTTTCAGTCCCACGAGGCTGAGGCTGACAACCTTTGGGGCCCTCCCACAGTGGGCAGTCAGTGTCCCCCAGAATAGGACAAGTCCACCGGGGCGAGGGATTCTGGTGGAGCTTGCGTTGGTGCTCTCCACAGTGGGTATCCTCCCTTTGGCAGCAGCCTTTAGAAGGTACTGGAGCCCAGAGGATGAGGAATCTGAAGTCACTGTGGGCTTACAGCTCAGAGCAGCCATCTGTTGAGCGTGTCCTGTGTGTGTGACACTGCCAGGCCTGCCTTGGGCATTGTGCCTTACGTAACCCTCAGCAGCTCTTGGTGTTTGGATTATTATCCCTGCTTGTCAGAGGATGACACTGAGACAGCAAGATGAAGTGACTTCCTAGCTAAGGCCATTGAGCACACAGCCGAGGTCCTCTGGCTGTAGACTCAGAACTCAACCACTCCAGCATAGAGCAGCAGCTCTCATTGCCTGCTCTGCCCCCGATGGGCAGGCCAGGTGCCAAGGCATCCTGCACTGGAAACCTTGTATTAAGTGCCCATCTCCCTCCTCTGGTGCTGTGTGCCCGGGGGCAGCCTGGCCGCCAGCACCTACAGACTCAGAGTGTCATTCCTACCACCTGGGTTGTACTGGGAGCATTGGCCAACCCCAACATCTTGTGGGTTCAAACATCTAACACAGAAGGAAGGTCAGTATCTAGGACCCCTCACTACTCTCGCAGTCCCCTCATTCCCTTTCCAGCTTCTGATGGGAAGATACGGGATGCCACAGAAAACCCCAGCCGGTCCCAGCACTATCTGATTAATGGTTGGCTCTACCTTGCCCTCTAAAGCTGAGGTGCCAGGCCACTGGGCAGAGCGTGCAGAAACCCAGAGAGCGCGAGGGGTATAGGTTCTTCCTCTGGATCCTGGAGTAATTACAGCATTGATATGCAGGGCACAGTGCTGAGAGCTTTGTATATATCGTCTTATTTGATCCCCCACAATGACCCTATGAGACAATGTTAACATCCCCATTTTACAAAAAAAGGAAGCCGAGGCTTCCTATTACCTAAGGTAATAGAACTAGGAAGTGATGGAGTCCAGCTCAAAACCAGGCCTGTCTGATTCCAGGGTCCATGCTCTTAGTCTCTTTCTTCCTCCCTCCTTCCCTCCCTACCTCCCCAGTTGTCCACTCAAGTAATGGTAATGGTAGTGCCATACATTTGAGCTGGATCGTGATTCAAGTGTTGAGTCAGAGACACATGGAGGCACAGGCCTGGGCAATGGGGCCTGGTTCCCAGGAAGCACATACCTGGGAGATACCGCTGAGGTTCACTGGGAGGGAGAGGCCCCTATGGGAGCAGGCCCGTTCTCAAGGCCTGGCCCCATCTCCTGCTGAGCTTCTTACCTTCTCTGTTCTGCTACCTTGAACCTGCCCATTCCATCCTGCCCCAGCCTTCCCATGTGTTATCCTTCTGTCCAGAATGCTCCCCACCCCACTCATCCTTCAGACCCGAGCTTCACTGTTTAACACCCTCAGTCAGGCCTCTCCTGATCCCAGATGAAGGAGATAGCATTTGTCACAACTAATTAAGTATGGTATGTCTCCCCTGCTGACCTCTAGCTCCCTGAGGGTAGGTAGCTCTGTTTCCCTCTTGCCCACTACCATCTCCCTAGCATCTTGCACATAGTAGCTGCTCAATAAATATTTTTCTCCTGCGTGATCACACGGGATCCCAGGAGGGAGACCGCCCCTAGTAGGAGAGGGAAGACAAGAGGACACAGAGTGGGAAGGTGAAAGTGAGAGTCTCCAGCCCCCATCTATCACAGAGCCATCCATCCCCAAGCCACCAGCCCCTGACTCTGCTTAACCCTTCCTCCTCCCCTGGGCGCCTTTGGAAGCCGACCATCTGGCTTGGAGGCTATTTGCATATTGTCTGTGCCTCAGCAAGCCTAGCAAGATGTCCCTGGGGGTGTGTTTCAGGCCAGGCCGAGTGGCCCTTGCATCCTGCGAAGGGAGCCATGAGTTCCCCCTCTCCCCACCCCCAAATCCAGGCATGGGGGAACAATACGGGTGGCGATGCGGTAGCCTCGCCATGGTAACAGGCTATCAAAAATGTGGGCAGGCCTGGGTGGGGGGCGGGCAGAAGAGGGAGGGAGTGACCTCAGCAAATAGGAGCATCATGATAAATGAGCCCGCACTGGGCAGCACACTCATCCTCCAGCTTGTCCCTCTGGGACTCCATGCTGGTGCCATCGTTTGGATGACCCCACCATGACCACTAGCCCTTCCCCCACCCCCAGGCCTATCCAGAGTGGAGCAGAAGCACCTTCCCTTTGGAGGGAGTCAGGGCTGTCCCCTAATTGAGTCCTGGTTCCATGCAGGCCAGGCACTGCCCAGACCTTCTCGCCGCCTCCACACACACAGGCACACCCCCGCCCGCCAGGGCTGGCTGATGGATGTGTCAGACCCCGGTGGCTCTATCGAGCAGCCACAAGATGTATGGGTTGGCGGCCCACCAGACAGTACCAAGATGGAGGCCAAGGGGATTCAGAGCCAAGGGGAAACCTCTGAAACCCAGACCTCAGGGAGGAACCCAGCCAGGAGTCCAAGTGAGCTGCAGCTAGTTGGAGGCAGCATTTTCCCCATCCCATGCCTGCTCCAGGGACCGTGAAGACTCTGATCTGCTTTGTTTAAAAGGAGACATTAAAATGGAAAGGCGGCAGTCTCAGTCCATGGACACTTTGCCCGTGGCCCTGTGCTTTGCTGGCGTACGATCCAGGCAAGTTGGCACCAAGCAAAGTGGACCATCCAGGCTGCAGGCCTGTCAGAGCGAGGGGGCACGCGTGCCAGCCAGCGTGCCTTAACTCCCTGCCCAAGGCTGGGGCCGTGTGTGCGTGCCACACTGTGGGCCCAGACAGGGCAGAGCAAAGTCTCCCTGAGTCCTAGCCACCTTTCCCTTGCGTACACTCTGGACTCCAGGCAGGAAAATCAAGGCCTCACCTGGGACTTCTCCAGCTTAGCCCTGAGCTTTGTCTCAGGCATTAGTCCAGGACAGCAGACCCCTCTGGACGCTGACTCGGGATGGGGGTGGTTAACCCCAACCTGTCTGCTGGCTTCCCAGAGGCGAGTTGCCTCCCTGGGACCTTTATCCTCAAGTCGTCTAAGAGAATGAGAAGGAACTCCTCAGCCTCAGGAGAATGGCCCTGTTTCGGGGGCGGACAGTTGAGGACCATAGGCTTCGAGGTGTTTATAGAGCCACATTTCTGTGTGCTGTGGCCCGATACTGCTGCCCCTAGGAAAGGACAGGTGACCCTGGAGACAGGTGGCTCTGAGCCTCCACATGACATACAAGGAGGCTGGTGGCTCCCCCAGAACCACAAGGAGGCAGATCTCAGCGTTAGCTGAGCTGGAGAGGCCCTGTCACCCGAACCTCTGGCCGCCGCTGGCGCGGAGGGCTCTGGAAGCACAGGGTGGTGGCAGGGGAGTGGAGCAGGGATTTGTCAGCATCCCTAGCTGGTGAATGATCCTTCTCTCCCTCTGCCAGAGGAAATTAACTGATGTTATCAGCTCAGCAATTGTTTTTTTTCCCCTCACAAAGGGAAATATATGCAGACCCCTCCAAGAGCAAAGCTGAATCCTCCCCATCTGCGACTGGCTGGAGAGATAAAGGTGGAGGGGGCTCTTCAGGGTCCTCTCAGAAGTCCAGCCATGGCAGTTGGAGACTGGCTTCCAGGACTTGTGGGTAGGGGCCTGTCTCCTAACCCTTTAGATACGACAGTCCTCCCGCCATCTGCCTTGAATCCCCCCACTATAGGTAAATCCCATTGCCTCTTCTCCGGGACTTCAGCAGTGCCAGGTGCAGCTTTCTCTGAAGATCCACCTGGCAAGTCACTGGCCTGTCCTAACCTGTTTCCTCACCTTTGGAATCTACAAGTTCATGGGCTATCACAGCCTGGTCTAAAAGAAGCCCTCTAAACCCCGTGTGTATTTCCTTGTGGGCCAGGCAAGGCTCTGGGGGGGGGGCAGGTGCCATTTGGGTTTGACAAGAGTTTGTTCTGTGCATTCCTTTCCAGGGGACATCCGGAACCTGCTCATCTGGATCAAGAAGAATTTGCTAAAAGAGCGGCCAGAGTTGTTCATCCAGGGAGACAGCGTGTGAGTCCCACTCCTCCCTTCCCGAAGCAGGTGGAGGGAGGGACGGATATTTGAGCCCCCACCCTCGGGTTCAGTCCTGGCCTTCTCTGAATCCGGTTCTCCCCTTCCTCCTCCCTGACTCTTCCAGCTCTGAGATCTATTTTCAGTTTTCTTGTTACTAAACCGAACTCTTGAGGATTTTTTAAATCCCAGATGAAAGGAGCCTGGTGAATTTCTCAGAAAACTTGGATTCTGCCCTCTGGTTGCCACAGACTTGCTGTGGGACCTTAGGCGACTTACTTCGCTTCTCTGGGCCTCAGTTACTCTCTACACAGAAAGTGCTGAGGAAAAAACGTAGCTAGTACAACTGAAGAGCTAAATATTCTGTTTTATTTCATTGTAATTTAAATAGCCACATGCAGCTAGTAGATTACCATACAGTGCAGCACGGGTCTAGAATTCCAAGGAGTCATTGACTCTCTACGTGCACACACCCATGCACATGCACACACACTCACTGGGGACACCCCATAGAAGCCCAGTGCAGTCTCCTTGGAAAGGACCAGGTTCCAGTTGCCACGAAGTTACTTCTAAAACAAGGCCAGTCCCCCACGTGAAAGGTGGCCGGTGCAGTTGTGAGGCTTGCTTATTTGCCTCGAAGCATAGGTCACTGTCAGGTCCTAAGGGATCAGGCCTAGGGGATCAGCCCTCCTTCAGGTCATGGTCCAGTGGTCCTGGAGGCCACCTCTAATGCCAGCAGTGCTCCTTGGGCCATTACCAGTGGGAGCCAGGCTAAGCTGCCTGACCAAATGTTGACCTACCCTGCCTTATGCCAGGCAGGACTGCACGTGAGCATTGCCATGTGGCATGGCAACTGATTCGGAAGAGGCAAAACAGCCTTCTCTCCAGGATGGGCATGCAGAGGCCTAAAAAAAAGCTGAAGTTCTTTTCCAGGGCTAACGAGAATAGGATTAGACCCCTGGAAAAGTCCTACTAATGGTTACCATGACAGTGTGGCAAGCACTCCACACATATCAGCTCATTTCGTTTTCATATAGGCCTTGTGGGTTAGACAGTATCACTTATCCCATTTTCAGATGAGGAACCTGATACTCAGAAACAAAATGACCTGCCCATGGTCTGGGTGGTGGTGCTGGCTGGCATTTGCACCCATTTTCCATCTGGCTACAAAGACCATGCATGACTGTCTGACCTGGTTTCCTTCACACTCAGACCAGCCTCCCCTTCCTGGGATATCTTTAGCCAGACCCCAGGAGGAAGGCTCCTCAGCACACTCTCCTGTAGCCCAAAGCTCTCAGCCTCTCTTCCTCTGTGCTACTGCCTCCTGCCTCTCACTCCTTGCTACTCACCACCATCTTTCCCACAGGCGGCCAGGAATTCTGGTGCTGATTAACGATGCCGACTGGGAGCTACTGGTCAGTACCTTGGGGGACATCCCTCCTCCAGCCCCTGCCCTTGCTGCTTCAGTGGGAAAGCATTGGGCCTCTCCTCAGGCACATATAGAGTGGCTGGGTAATCCTCCGCCCCACTCCAGCCCCACACTGAGGCTGCTGGAGTCTCCCACTCCAGGTGAGGAAGGGATGGGTAGCTGGGGACATGGGAGTACTCCTCCATCCTGAAGATTTGCAGGTTGAGGTATAGGATACCCATTTTTCTGGTAGAGTCTGTCTCTTCCAGAGCAGCCAGTCCTCAGCCCCTGTTCTCCCAACTCCTGGGGTGGACCTGGGAAGGTGGCCCTGAGGGTCTCCCGCTCCCCTCTCTCCCGCACCAGGGTGAGCTGGACTACCAGCTTCAGGACCAGGACAGCGTCCTCTTCATCTCCACTCTGCACGGCGGCTGAGGGCCCTTCTCCGGGCCTGGGCACCCTTAGAGGGGAGAACGAAGCAATCAGACATCCCCTTGGGCCCTGCTTCCAGGTCTCCCTGTCCCCCTTGCCTGCCTTCTTCCCTGCTCTGTCCCCTAAGCTCCCTCCAGGCAGGGAAAAGAGGCCAGGTGCTAAAAATGAGCCTTTCTCAAGCACGTCAGCAGCGGAAGGCAGACAGGCGCCAGAGCCCAGCACTCCCTTTTCCAGCAGCTGTGGTGGGGGAGGGTTCCCCTCCAGTTTGTCAAGAGTTGAAGGAGGCTCTGTGGCCAGGTGACCTGGCTGCCTTCCACTCCTTGTACCTCAGTCTAAACATGGAGTGGCTGCTGACAAGCCGCTCCAGCCCCAGAGCCAGCGTCTTCATGGGGAAGATGAATGGACCTGAGTAGCTGAAGGAAGGCCCCTCCCTACCCAAAGACTGGAGGCTTCTCAGCCTCAATTTCCCTGTCGGGACAGCTGAGGGCTCTGCCTGTCCCCCACTGCTATCAGTATGGAACCCCAGCTGGGGTCCCCTATTGAGTGCCGACTCCCCCCACCGCCAGCAGCTGCTCCTCCAGCCACACCCCTCCTTCTGCTCCCCCCACCCCTAGCCCTTGACCCTGGCTGGCCTGCCCCCCTCCACAGGCCACCAGATGGGCTCCTGAGACCCTCCCCAGGCTGCTTACAGCTCATTCTGCTGGGGGTAGAGATGAGGGGAGGGAGTAAGTTAAACCTTGGACTAGCAAGTAGAAGCCTGGGGGGATGCGTGTGCCTCAGTTTCCTCCTCCACAACTGAATATTTATAGTGGCTGAAAACTGGGGAGATACTTGATGGCGCGAATGTCCGTTTTCTCTCCCCACCTCCTGCAGGAAGCAGGACGGGGCAGGCAGCACCTGGTGGGCACAGTGCTTTGCCCCTCCTCCCCTTCCCTTCTGGAAGTCTTGGGGCCTCAGTGCTTGCAACAGCCGGCCTTGGGCAAATAAAAGACTAGGTTGTTTACTAGCCTTGCTTGGAGCTTCATCCTTGGAAACAGGTGGCACCTCATATCCCCCCAGCCGTGGTCTGTGATACAACCTCTCCATCCTCAGCCTAGGGCCTCAGAGCTACCCTTCACCCAAAAGAGGGGTGGGGATGAACACTCAGACAATCTGAGAGGGGGTAGTCTAATAGAGCCATCTGGAGAAGGGAGTGGCAGAGCCAGTCTGTGCTGACCAGTCTGTGTCCCGGGACGCATCCCCACCCGTCTGTCCAAGGCTTTGTCCTACCAGCTGCAGCCAGCAGCCTCAGAACCCAAAATGAGGGTAGCATAGATAAGACTGCTGAGCCCCCTTTCTGTGGTCTTTCCTTTCCATGACCTAGAGAAAAGAGCTTTGCTGGAGGGAGACCCCCAAAAAGAATTAGGGTGCTAACATCCCACCAAAAGCATCATCCCACCCAAAATGTTGCTTTTCATTCTATGTCAATAATTTAAGGTGGAATTTCTCTCACCCTGTGGAGATGAAAGTGGCAAAAGGTTGTCCCAGCAGTGTTGGGGGACGGGGTGTGCACATCATTCTTTTGGGGGTAGATGACCTGCTGGCTGGTGGGCTTTTCTCCAGGACTACTGCAGGTAGAGGCCCTCTGGGCTTGTGTGGAGTGGGAGCAGCCGTGTTGGGACTATGGGGAGGAGCTGGTCTGGGTGCAAATTAAGGCCAGTGTTGGGGTCTGAGTGCTGTCCAGAAAGGCTGTGTGACCAACCCTCACTAGTTCCTGAGGTCAGGGTCTCCATGTTAGGGAACAGAGCAAGAGACTTGGAACAGCTCCCTACAGCTGCACTTCTAGAAGGTCAGCCTGTCCAATTCTTGTAACCTGGAGGTCCCTCCCCATCTGCAGCCCCCTGAGCTGCAGGAGCGGCCCCATCAGTGCACCTGATTGGAACACACTAGATTTCAGGTCCTGGAAACTGGGCGCTAGGATCCGTTTCCCTGGCTGCAGAGAGTGGGAGGTGTGATGTGGAATATCCCTTCTCTCAGCACACTCCAATTAATACTGAAGAGTAGGGCAGGAGGAGGTGCTGGGAAAACCGGGTTTCTTGGCACATGGGGGTGCAAGCACTGTGGTTGAAATTGGCCATGTCCAAGGCGCACCAGACGATTTCAGGTCATTTTTAGCCCTAGACTGGAAAGGGGTCAGGGGACAGGTGACCTGGGCTCAGCCCCCAGCAGCTCCCAACTGCCCCTCTCCCAAGCAACTCCTGATCCCTGCTTTTGAGGAAATAAACAAATAAAACCCCGCTATCTCCGAAGATTTTTCTTTAATGAAAGGATTCGTTTTTCCAAATTCTATTTCCAAAGCCGAGGAGATTGCCGGGCTGGAGCGCATCGTTGGCGACGCTTGCCCGTCGGACCCTGGCAGCGGCTGGAGGAGGCTCAGCCCATCGGTCCGTCCGGAGGGGCTTGCGGGAGGGGTTGGTTTGTTTGGGATTTAGGGGTTGGTTGAGGATTTGTTTTGTTTAGGTAGGGAGTATTGGGGTGATAAGTTAGAACAACTGCGAAACGAGTTAGCGGGCGCATTCGGCCGGCCTCTTCTTTCACCCCCGACTTCATGCGGCTTGGGCTGAGGGCGGACCACATTCGGCCCCGCCGCTGCGTGCCGGCTTCGTTCCGGCCGAAATTTGAAAGGAGGAAAAACGACGCGATCGACTGGAGGACCCTGCCGGCCGGGACTGGTCACCCGCAGAGAAGGAAGAAGGACGAGGATGCGGATGGCGGCGCTGGTGGCAGGGACCGGCGTCTCTGTGCGCGCGGGCCGGGACCGCGATCCTCGCGCTGGGGCCAGCCAGCCGCCGCCCCGAGAGGTCTCGCCCGCGCTGAGCCCTGTCCCTGGGGCCCCCGCCCCTGTTGCGCCCGGAGCTCAGCCACAGATGTCCAGCCACAATTCTCGGTTGGCCGCAGACTCGTACAAGAATTGCGTTTGGACAATCAGTGGCGAAGCCCCTGAGTTCAGGGCCCTGGTCTCCTGCGGGGTTCCCCTTCGCTCCTAAAAAGCGCCAGTCCAGGACAGCTCGGAGCTGCGCGTCGGACCACCTAGCAGGCGCTCAGCAGCGGCTGCCCATCCGGCGGTAAGGTGGACTAGCAAGCACGCGGATCCTGACCCTGTGCGGGGATCCCCATCGCCCCTGGCGTGGCTCCTTCGATCGCGGCCCGGAGTCCGCAGAGTGGCCCGCGTTGGGTCTCAGCGCCGCCCCAGGTCGAGGGGGAATCTCCTCTGTCTGGCCTGGGGAACCCCGACTCCCCTCTCCCTGCCCCCAGCCTGGGATCTCCGGGAATCCGGAAGGCAGGAGCCCCAGGCCGGGTCGCGTTTCCGAGCCCGGGGTCCGGGCTGCTGGATTCGTGGGTCCCCCGCCCCCGCCCAGCCCCGCGCACGCACCGGCTCGGGCGCTCTCCGCTTTCCTGTGGCTGAGTCGCGGCCGGGGCGCCTGCGGTGGCGGTGGCGGCGGTGGCCCGGGCGGCGGGGAGTGCTGGAATGCGCCGCCGGGTCACCTGCAGCGCCCGTGGAGCCGGACTGGGAGCCGGCGGGCTGCCGAGGCGCAAGGCTGAACCCGAGCGGGCGCCTCTGGCGGCTCGGGGCCGGGGCGGGCTTTTAGTGGGCCGCTCCAACAATACGGGCCTGGCGCGGAGAAAGGGGCTCGGCTGCAATTGGTACTGGATTTGAATAACGCCACGGGGCCATCAATGGTCATTGTGTCGGCGGGTAATGAATCTCCGCTGTCTCTCGGGCTGGCCAGGCAGCTGCAACCTGCGCTCAGGCAGCTCTTAAAGACATAGCGTGCCCCTCCCCGGGGGCCGCCTCCCCCTCTGCACCGGTCGGACCCCTCGTCCTCCCACCCCCACTCGGCGCCCTCAACTCCCGATGCCCCGCCTGCTCCCTCGGCCTGACCCCTTTGCCCATCGCCCCCTCCCTTCTCCTGGGCCAGGCACCAGCATCCCGGCCCTGCTCTCCCGTGGACCTGACTCAGGCCCCGGCCTTGGCTGAGCTCTCCAAGAGCACCCAGGGCACCCCAGAGTCTTTTACGGCCCACCCCCTGTCTCCCAGCTGCATGGAAACCAAAGGCCTCTGGAGCCCCCTCCCTAGGCCCCTGCCCAGGGGCTTCCACTGGAGGGTGAGGGGGAACAGTCTGGAAGTC
Organism: Pan troglodytes; assembly: GCF_028858775.2. Taxonomy (NCBI): domain Eukaryota; kingdom Metazoa; phylum Chordata; class Mammalia; order Primates; family Hominidae; genus Pan; species Pan troglodytes. Next base: position 10,061,210 of record NC_072409.2, on the reverse strand, counting down.
AGAGGGTCACCCCCTGAGAAGACCACGCTGAAGGATAAAGGAGAAGGGGGTACAGTCCCCACCCCTGGGCTGAGGATGCCATCCCTGGAGACCACACCCCACGCGGGAGCTGGAGCCTGCCCCCTCCCCCGACCAAGGACCAGAGCTTGATTCCCAGGCTCCAGCAGGCTCCTGGGTACCTCGGGGCTAGCAGCAAGGGTGGGGGGAGGGGAGCAGGTGGGTGTGAGAGGGGCGTGGAATCTGTGAATGCTTGTCTTGTCATTGTCTCTTCCATTGGACAGTCCACCCATCCAGGAGAGCAGGGGCTCTGTCCAAGGTCTAATGCACCCCCAGCCCCACCCCCAGCCTGGTCTGGCAGAGACGGTTCTCAGTCTACTGGGTAAATACATAGCCAGCTTCTCACCCCCAAAGCCCAGCCTGTCTTTCCCAATGAACCTCACACCCTAAAGTGGGAGTGTGTGGCCATTTTTCCCATACAGCCTGCCTTCCATTCACCCCAGGGTTCTCCAAGCACCCAGAATACCCCTGCCTCTGTCCTGGCACACCAAGCTGCCTTGCTCTGAAATGCTCTCCTGTCCTCACAATCTCTGGGTGGCCTTGCCACGTGCCCGGCTGAATTGTGAATATCGGTTTGTCTGAGTCTCCTCCCTAGGACAGGAAACGGGTCCTATGGATCTTTGTGCCTCCAGGGCCTAGTAGAGTGCCCTCCCCCCAACCAATCATTAAATATCTGTGGGTGGTTGTACGCATGCCCGGTGACTTTAAAATGAGCCACATAGACTTCTTGGAGTTTCTTATAAAAGTTGAAAGAATGTTGCTTGTGGGAGGTAATTCTTGCAGCCCGGGTTTTACAGGGAGGGAGTCCTGCTAACCAGATCCCAACTCCTGGGAATGCTCCATTTGGTAATAATAACAGCAAAGAGTGTATTGTGTGCCAAGCACTAAGCTCTTTGAAGGTAGTAGCTCACTGATTCCTCACAACAACCCTGGAAAGTAAGTGCTGTTATCAGCCCCATTTTACAGATGAAGAAACTGCAGAGCCCTCCTTCCTTAGGCTCCTCCCTGGAGCTTCCAGCTGGAGAGGGAGGGGGAGCATTCTGGAGGTCACAGGGTCACCCCCTGAGAAGACCATGCTGGAGGATAAGACAGAAGGCATGCAGCCCCAATCCCCAACCTCCAGAGACCGCACCCACTAGGGATCTAGAAACCCAGAGCTTTAGGACTTACTGCACACTCTAGTTTCCCAGCCTTTATTTAGTAGGTACAGAGGGGATGGACGTAAATGCACACTTAAAACGGCTAGACCCAGGAGACACTCTGTATCACCTTATATTAATACATTATAATCCAGTCCCAGCCCACCCCAGCCTGGCATGAACACAACCAAGATGGACTGGGCAACAATAGTCTCTGATTACCAGGTGCCATGGCTGGTGTCCATAATCCCAACACTTTGGGAGGCCGAGGCTGGAGGCCAAGGCAGGAAGATTGCTTGAAGCCTGAAGTTAAATACCAGCCTGTGACTGGTGAGGTGACTCATGCCTGTAATCTCAGCACTTTGGGAGGCCGAGGCGGGCAGATCACTTGAGCCCAGGAGTTCAAGACCAGCCTGGGCACATGGCAAAACCCCATCTCTACTAAAAACACAAAGATAAGCCAGGTGTGGTGGCAAGCGCCTGTAATCCCAGCTACTCAGAAGGCTGAGATATGAGAATCACTTAACCTGGCAGGTGGAGGTTGCAGTGAGCCTAGATCGTGCCACTGCACTCCAGCCTGGGCAACAGAGAGACTTGGTCTCAAAAAAAAAAAAAACAAAAAACAAAAAACCAGCCTGGGCAAAAAAGTGAGACCCCCATCTCTACAAAAATAAAAATAAACTATTTATTTATTTATTTTAAGAGGGAGTCTCGCTCTGTCACCCAGGCTGGAGTGCAGTGGCACAATCTCGGCTCACTGCAATCTCCACCAACTGCGTTCAAGCAATTCTCCTGCCTCAGCCTCCAGAGTAGCTGAGATTACAGGTGCCCGCCACCATGCCTGGCTAATTTTTGTATTTTAGTACAGATAGGTTTTCACCATGTTGGTCAGGCTGGTCTCAAACTCCTGACCTCAAGTGATCCACCCTCCTCAGCTTCCCAAAGTGCCAGGATTACAGGCCTGAGCCACCACACCTGGCCAAAATAAAGATTTTTAAATAAAAATTTAAAAAAGAGTTGGGGGCTGGCCGGGTGCAGTGGTTCACACCTGTAATCCCAGCACTTTGGGAGGCCAAGGTGGGCGGATCACAAGGTCAGGAGATCGAGACCATCCTGACTAACACAGTGAAACCCCGTCTCTACTAAAAATACAAAAAATTAGCCGGGCGTGGTGGTGGGCGCCTGTAGTCCCAGCTACTCCTCCGGAGGCCGAGGCAGGAGAATGGCATGAACCCGGGAGGCGAAGCTTGCAGTGAGCCGAGATCGTGCCACTGCACTCCAGCCTGGGCGACGGAGCGAGACTCCATCTCAAAAAAAAAAAAAAAAAGAGAGTTGGGGGCTCCCAAGCTAGGTCCTAGCTGCCTTCTAGGAGAAGGGCTTTTCTGTCCCCAGGGTACATTAGAGCCAATTTTTTTTTTTTTTTTTTTTGATGGAATCTCGCTCTGTCCCCCAGGCTGGAGTGCAGTGGCGTGATCTCGGCTCATTGCAAGCTCCCCCTCCCGGGTTCATGCCATTCTCCTGCCTCGGCCTCCCGAGTAGGTGGGACTACAGGCACCCACCACCACGCCCGGCTAATTTTTTGTATTTTTAGTAGAGGCGGGGTTTCACCGTGTTAGCCAGGATGGTTTCGATCTCCTGACCTCATGATCCGCCCGTCTCGGCCTCCCAAAGTGCTGGGATTACAGGTGTGAGCCACTGCACCCGGCCAGACAGCCAATTTTTTTTTTTTTTTTTTTTTTGAAACGGGTATCTCCCTATGTTGCCCAGGCTGGTTCTCGAAATCCTGGGCTCAAGGGATCCTTTCACCTCAGCCTCCCGAGTAGCTGAAATTTGACAGGAATGTTCCACCATGCCCAACTGAGGTATTTAAAGCCCATCAGTACTGGGCAGAGAAGTGAGTTGCCCTCACCCGCACCCTCAGGGAACTGAGGAGCCAAGAAGGCTGCTAACTGCAGCCACTGAACAGATATTGATGGAATGCCTACTGTGTGCTCGCCCAGGACTCGGCAGAGGACAGATGTCCCCAGAGGAGACGCACAGTGTGGGACGGAGGCAGATCCTGGGGGAGGAGGAGTGGGGAGTTAGGTGAAGGCGAGCACTGTCCCAGGTGGAGGGAACAGCGTGCTCTAAAGAAGTACTTGGCGAGCTCAGAGAAGGAAGGAAATTTGGTGTGGCTGGAGCGCAGTGAGGAAGGGGAAGTTCCACATAAAGCTGAGGTCGACCTTGCCAGGCTCTTAGGCTATTGGGAGGATTTGCGATTATATCCTAAACGCGGTGGGGATCCTGAAAGGTCTGACAAGTTCAGATTTACATTTTTAAAGGTTTGCTGGGACTGAAGTGTGGAGAATAGGGGGAGGGGGGATAGGGGGATAGGGCAAGTTTGATGACCAGAGACCAGTTAGGCTACTGCTGGTTCCCAGGTGAGGGCCGGCGGTGGCAGAGCAGGCTCTGGAGCCGTGTTCTTGACGGTCTATCTGAGTGATTCTCCGTGAGCAACGCTTAGTGGACCGATGTTTGCAAAGCACTGTGTGTGCACTGAAGGTAGGGGAAGGGAGAAAGGCAAATAGTGTCATTGCCCCCCGGAAGTAGCCAGTATCCAAGTGGACCAACAGACACAAATACCCAGCCAACTCTAATGAAAGCAGAGCCCCGGGAAAGCACGGTAGCTGAAGAATTAGCAAGGTTCTGGGGATTATAGAAGACAGAGATTCATTCCAACAGGGAAGCTGTGGGAAGACTTCAGGAAGAGCCAGCATTGCCTTGGGCTTCCAGGACAAGTGATTCCAGGAGGCTGAATCTTAGTGACAGCCTCTGTGCCTATCCATCGTGCCTGTCCTGCCTCTCTAGAAATGGGTGGGTGTTAGGATCCAAACACCCTCTGCATGTGCTTGCAGTTAAGTAATGTGTCATCATGAGCTTCCACCTTCACCACCATACAGCCCGGGTGTGCATGCACACACACACAGCACACACACACAACCAACTCTCAGGAAGATGGCAGAGTCAGCAGGATGCAGTGGCTCACACCTGTAATCCCAGCAGTTTGGGAGGCTGAGACGGGCGGATCACCTGAGGTCAGGAGTTTGAGACCAGCCTGGCCAACGTGGTAAAACCCCGTCTCTACTAAAAATACTAAAATTAGTCGAGCGTGGTGGCAGGTGCCTGTAATTCCAGCTACTCAGGAGGCTGAGGCAGAATTGTTTGAACCCAGGAGGCGGAGGTTGCAGTGAGCTGAGATCCCACCACTGCACTCCGGCCTGGGTGACAGAGTGAGACCTTGTCTCAACAAAAAAATTAAAAAAGAAGACCGGGCGCGGTGGCTCACGCCTGTAATCCCAGCACTTTGGGAGGCCGAGATGGGTGGATCACAAGGTCAGGAGATCGAGACCATCCTGGCTAACACGGTGAAACCTCATCTCTACTAAAAATACAAAAAAATTAGCCGGGCATGGTGGCAAGTGCCTGTAGTCCCAGCTACTCGGGAGGGTGAGACAGGAGAATGGCGTGAACCCGGGAGACGGAGCTTGCAGTGAGCCGAGGTCACGCCACTGCACTCCAGCCTGGGCAACAGAGCAAGACTCCGTCTCAAAAAAAAAAAAAATTAAAAAAGAAGATGGCAGAGTTGTCCACACTGCCAGTTAAGCAAGCCCTTCCTTCCCACCAGGACTGGCTTTTTTTTTTTTTTTTTTTGAGACGGAGTCTCGGTCTGTCATCCAGGCTGGAGTGCAGTGGCGTGATATCGGCTCACTGCAACCTCCACTTCCCGGGTTCAAGCGATTCTCCTGCATCAGCCTCCCAAGTAGCTGGGACTACAGGCACGTGCCACCACACTCAGCTAAATTTTGTATTTTTAGTAGAGGTGGGTTGAGACCAGGATGGTCTCAATCTCTTGACCTCATGATCCACCCGCCTCAGCCTCCCAAAGTGCTGGGATTACAGGCGTGAGCCATCGCACCCGGCTTTTTTTTTTTTTTTTTTTTTTTTTGAGGTGGAGTCTCACTCTGTCACGCAGTCTGGAGTGCAGTGGCACAATCTCCATTCACTGCAACCCCTGCCTCCCAGATTCAAGCAATTCTCATGCCTCAGCCTCTCAAGTAGCTGGGACTATAGGTGTGTGCCACCATGCCCAGCTAATTTTTGTATTTTTAGTAGAGATGGGGTTTCACTGTGTTGGCCTCAAACTCCTGACCTCAAGTGATCCGCCCACCTCAGCCTCCCAAAGTGCTGAGATTACAGGCATGAGCCATCGTACCTGGCCTGGCCTGGCCTGGAATTTTACCAAGGATTTTTTTTTTTTTTTTTTTTTTGGTTATGGAGTCCTGCTCTGTCACCCAGGCTGAAGTGCAGTGGCGCAATCTCGGCTCAGTGCAACCTCCACCTCCCAGGTTCAAGCAATTCTCCCTGCCTCAGCCTCCCACTTAGCTGGGACTACAGGTGCCCACCACCACGCCTGGCTAATTTTTGTATTTTTAGTAGAGTCAGGGTTTTGCCATGCTGGCCAGGCTGGTCTCAAACTCCTGACCTCAGGTGATCCTTGTCGGCCTCCCAAAGTACTGAGATTACAGGCGTGAGCCACCGCACCAGGCCTTTACCAAGGATTTGACCAAACATTGTGCTCAGCACAAAGGACATGCTCAGTAAACATCTGTTGAATGAAAGATGAATGAATGAATGAATTGATGAATGCTTTATTGAAGTAATAATTAAATGAATGGTAGATGGAGACGGATGCATGAAAAAGCAGACTTTGGGACAATGGAGTGAAAGATGAAATTAATAAGGAATTGACAGTGGGTGCATGGATGTTTGCAGCCAATCAGCTGAGGTTCTAGGTGTGGCACTTGAGATATTGCTGTGGGTGAGGCTCATTGAAGGGGGCTGGGAGGGGCTTCTGTCATGCAGCAGCCTCAGTTCTGCACTTTAAGGCAAGCCCAGGACCCAGAGCATGCAGACAGATGCCCAGGGAACAGCTGTGGCGACAGGCTCCACCTCTGTGCCGGATCTTTCCATCCCTAGATTCCTGTCCCCAAGTGTTTCTGTCAATCCGGGTTTCACTGTGACTTGGCCTGGCAGCCCGGGATAGAGGAAAGAACCCTATTGCTATTCAGTGTGCCTCCATAGGCCAGGCCCTTGCCCACTCTGGGCTTCAGTAGCCAGAACCATTTATACAAAGAGAATTCTCTAAGACTGGCCGGCACTCTTACATGGTGACTGGCCAGGTGTCCTACCTCTAGAAATGAACTGACAACCTGACTCACTCCAGTCTCAGAAGATGCCAGAGCCAGGCCACCTGTCCCCACTCAGAGGGGATCCTAAGAACCCCTCCACCCTGCCTAGCATTTTTCAGCTTACAGAAGATTTTCCTCTCTATGAAGTGAGTGAAGGCAGGGCAGGGAAGCCTTCCAGATTAAAACATGCACCTGCCCGGCACGTTTCAGCCCATCGTGCTGTGTTGATGTCTTCCTTGACTGGATCACTCCCTGAAAGTGTCATATTTACCAGCTGTCTTGTTTGTCACCTACTAGAACAGAAGCCGTATGAGGGATCATGTCCTGTTCATTAGTATATCCCCAGCACCTAGAACAATGCCTGCCCCTTGGAAGGTGCTAAGTTTTTTTTGTTTTGTTTTGTTTTGTTTTGTTTTAGATGAAGTTTCACTCTTGTCACCCAGGCTGGAGTGCAATGGCGCGATCTCGGCTCACTGCAGCCTCTGCCTCCCGGGTTCAAGCAGTTATCCTGCCTCAGCCTCCCAAGTAGCTGGGACTACAGTGGCCTGCCACCACGCCCGTCTAATTTTTGTATTTTTAGTAGTGACAGGGTTTCACCATGTTGGCCAGGCTGGTCTCAAACTCCTGACCTCAGGTGATCCGCCCACCTCAGCCTCCCACAGTGCTGGGATTACAGGCATGAGCCACCGCGCCCGGCTGGAAGGTGCTAAATTTTTGTTTTTCTTTTTTTTTCTTTTTTCCTTTTCTTTTTTTTGAGATGGAGTCTCACTCTGTCACCCAGGCTGGAGTGCAGTGGCGCGATCTCGGCTCACTGCAAGCTCCGCCTCCTGGGTTCACGCCATTCTCCTGCCTCAGCCTCCCGAGTAGCCGGGACAACAGGCGCCCACCACCACACCTGGCTAACTTTTTGTACTTTTAATAGAGATGGGGTTTCACCGTGTTAGCCAGGATGATCTCGATCTCCTGACCTCATGATCCACCCGCCTCGGCCTCCCAAAGTGCTGGGATTACAGGCGTGAGCCACCACGCCCGGCCGGAAGGTGCTAAGTTTTATTAAATACCTGGATCAAGGAATAAATAGATACATGGACCATTGTAATCTAGTTAGCAACAACTACCATATATTAAGCACTGAGCACTGGGCTAAGCGCTTGACATGCATCACTACAGCCCTTCAGAGAAATTCTATCACTCTCCGCATTTTACCCACTAGGAACCTGAGGCCAAGAGAGAGCAAGCAACTTCCCCCAGGTACAGAGCTCCTGAATGACAGGGATAGGTTTTATTGATTTCAATTAATCTTTTTTTTTTTTTTTTTGAGACAGAATTTCGCTCTTGTCGCCCAGGCTAGAGTGCAGTGGTGTGATCTCGGCTCACTGCAACCTCTGCCTCCTGGGTGCCTCATCCTCCCAAGTAGCTGGGATTACAGGCATGTGCCACCACGCCTAGCTAATTTTGTATTTTTAGTAGAGACGGGGTTTCACTGTGTTGGTCAGGCTAGTCTCGAACTCCTGACCTCAGGTGATCCACCCGCCTCAGCCTTTCAAAGTGCTAGGATTACAGGCATGAGCCACCGCACCCAGGCTCAATTAATTATTATTATTTTTAATAGAGATGGGGTCCCAGGCCGGGCACGGTGGCTTGTGCCTGTAATCCCATCACTTTGGGAGGCCGAGGCAGGTGGATTGCTTGAGCTTAGGAGTTCAAGACCAGTGTGGCCAACATGGTGAAACCCCGTTTCTACCAAAAAATAAAAAAAATAACTGGGTGTGTTGGTGGGCACCCGTAATCCCAGCTACTCTGGAGGCTGAGGTGGGAGAATTGCTTGAACCCAGGAAGTGGAGGTTGCAATGAGCGTAGATCTCGTCACTGCATTGCAGCCTGGGCATCAGAGTGAGACTCTGTCTAAAAAGAAAGAAAGAGAGATCCTTCCTGGCTAACACGATGAAACCCTGTCTCTACTAAAAATACAAAAACATTAGCCAGGCGTGGTGGAGGGCGCCTGTAGTCCCAGCTACTCTGGAGGCTGAGGCAGAAGAATGGCATGAACCTGGGAGGCGGAGCTTGTAGTGAGCCGAGATCGCGCCACTGGACTCCAGCCTGGGCGACAGAGCGAGACTCCGTCTCAAAAAAAATAATAAAAAAGAGAGATGAGGTCTTGCTATGTTGCCCAGACTGGTCCTAAACTCCTAGGCTCAAGTGATCTTCCCACCTCTGCTTCCCAAAGTGTTGGGATTATAGTTGTGAGCCACCACGCCCTGCCAAGAGCTAGAGTTTTGGTTATTTTTTTTTTTTTTTTTGAGATGGAGTTTCGCTCTTGTTGCCCAGGCTGGAGTGCAATGGCATGATCTCGGCTCACTGCAACCTCCACCTCCCAGGTTCAAGCTATTCTCCTGCCTCAACCTCCCAAGTAGCTGGGATTACAGCCATGTGACATCACGCCCAACTAATTTTGTATTTTTAGTAGAGACGAGGTTTCTCCATGTTGGTCAGACTGGTCTTGAACTCCTGATCTCAGGTGATCTGCCCACCTCAGCCTCCCAAAGTGCTGGGATTACAGGCATGAGCCACCACACCCGGCCCTAGGTTTGTTTTAGACCTAAGTCTGCGTATCTGCAAAGACCACATTCTTCAATACTTCACCACCTCACTCCTCTTACTCTATTGCCCCAGTACCCAGTGAAGTAGGAACCATTGGAAGTTAAACAGTTGGGACTCACGAGAGTTCAAGGCCATCCTGGACAACATAGTGGGAACCCATCTCTGCAAAAAAAAAAAAATTAGCTGGGCATGGTGATGGGTGCCTGTAGTCCCAGCTGCTTGGGAGGCTGAGGCAGAAGGATCACTTGAGTCTAGGAGGTTGAGGCTGCAGTGAGCCATGAGTGTGCCACTGCACTCCAGCCTGGGTGACAGAGAGAAACCATGTCTAAAAAATAATAATAATTGGGACTCAGACATACTGTATAATTCCATTTACATGAAATATCCAGAATAGGCAAATCTATTGAGACAGAAAGCAGATTAGTGGTTGCCTAGGGCTGGGGAGAAGGGCAGTTGGGGAGAAATGGGGAATGATAGCTAATGAGTATGGGCTTTCTTTCTTTCTTTCTTTCTTTCTTTTTTTTTTGAGATGGAGTCTCACTCTGTCACGCAGGCTGGAGTGCAGTGGTGCGATCTCAGCTCACTGCAACCTCCGCCTCCTGGGTTCAAGCAATTCTCCTTGCCTCAACCTCCCGAGTAGCTGGGATTACAAGTGCCCACGACCACGCCCTGCTAATTTTTGTATTTTTCTAGTAGAGATGTAGTTTCACCATGTTGCCCAGGCTGATCTTGAACTCTTGACCTCAGGTGATCAGCCCACCTTGACCTCCCAAAGTCCTGGGATTACAGGTGTGAGCCACCACGTCCAGCCTGAGTATGGGCTTTCTTTTCAAAATAATGAAAATATAAAATGGCTTGTTGTGATGGTTGCACAATTCTTGAATATACTAAAAGCTGTTGAATGATACACTTTAAGTAGGCAAATTGCATGGCATGTGAATTACATCTCAACAATGCTGTTATGGAAAAAAAAGAGACCGGGCGCAGTGGCTCACACCTGTAATCCCAGCACTGGCCGAAGCGGCTCACACCTGTAATCCCAGCACTGGCCGAAGCGAGTGGATCATGAGGTCAGGAGATCGACACCATCCTGGCTAACACGGTGAAATCCCATCTCTACTAAAAATACAAACAATTAGCCGGGCATGGTGGTGGGCACCTGTAGTCCCAGCTACTCCGGAGGCTGAGGCAGGAGAATGGTGTGAACCCGGGAGGCGGAGGTTGCAGTGAGCCAAGATCCCGCCACTCTGCCACTGCACTCCAGCCTGGGTGACAGAGCGAGACTCCATCTCAAAAAAAAAAAAAAAAAAAAAAAAAGATAAAAAGAGAGGGATGGGGCTCAGGAATCCCACCTCTGCCACTTACCTGCTTGGCACATGACTTCATACCTCCCAACCTCAGCTTCCTTAACCAATAAAATAGGAAAAATAAACATCTCCTGGGTCTTTTGTGAGGATTAACTGAGATAATACATATTATTATTCCCATTTTATCAAGGAGGAAACAGGCCCAGAGAAGGGAAGTGACTTGGGTGCAGATGGCACAGCTGGTGGGTGGCAGGTGAGAGACTCAGGCCTGGGTCTCATGGCACCACCCCATCTTTTAGCATTGTGTAGAGTGGACCAGGGTCTGCACACTCCAGCCACCCCTTCACCAACACTCTCTTCCATCTCCCTCCTTCTCTTGGGCTCTGGGGCCCTGTCTCCCCACTGCTCACGCTCAGAACAAGTGGAGGTGGCTGAGTCCCCCCCAGAGCACAGGACGCCCTCTCCCCCAGCCCCCACCCTGCTCCCCTCCTGGGGCCATGATGCTGTCTTGCTTTTGCTTGTAATAAAGAAAATATCTCAGCTACTCTTCCATGGTTGCTTGGCAACCCCGAGGGGGGTTGGGTGGGGGGGACCAAGGGGAGGAGGGATGGGGGAGGATTCTGGAGCCAATCTGGAGACAAAGAGTAGGATTTGGGTGACATGGAGCCTGTTCTTAGTGCTAACCTGGCCTGGCCGGGGCGGCGGGTGGGGGCAGCGGGCTTCCTCCCACCCCAGTGTCTCACACCAATAAATATGGATTAGGGAAATGGGCTGAGTTTTTCCCACGGGCCTGAAAGGCCGCATCTGACCTTTCTACCCCCTTTATGTACCAACGTGACAGTCAGAGACAGCAAAGAGCAGGACCCCCTGAGATGCCTCCCCCATGGCCTTCTGACTTGGGGAAACTTTTCACCCTCCTCCTTCCCCTGGCCCCAGACCAGGTCACAGCTCTGCCTGGGCCCTTGTTCCGGGGATGAGGAGGAGGCTGGTTTTCAGGTGGGCGCCAGGAGCTCCCATCCTCAGTGTCCACTCCGGGCCCTGCTGGCCGTGACCGGTGCAGAGCCAGGCTGTGAGGCCCTGGACTGGTTAATGACGGCCCTGCCTGCCTCCTAGACAGTCCTCTGCTCTGTGGCTCCCCCATCCTGTCCCTGCCCCATCTCTGCCTGGGCCTCCTTCATCAGGAGCCCTGTCGTCCGTGTCCCTTTGCGTCCCTCTCCTCAACTCCTTCCCACCACCCTCTTCTCGACTTGGTTTCCCTCTTTCTCTCCTCCTGCCCGCCCCCCACGCCCCAGTCGTCCATGAAACTAGGAAGCCCTTGTGGCTGAGGTATCTCCTGCAGTGAAGAGGGCAGGAAGGGTTGTGGAGGGGAAGGTGGGGGCCGTGATCTCACTCCCTGGTGCCCTGACTTTCTGGTCGTTGGCCGGGGGTGGGGATTGGCTGCTCTGAATGGAGTCAGTGTAGAGGCAGGAAAAGCAAACACCTCCGTGTGGGCCCTGCTGGCAGTGGATGGGAGCGGTCGGGGGGCAGGGGCCTGGGCTCCTCTCAGCCTCCTTGATCAGACCTCTCCCCACTCCTGAGGCTCCCTGTCTTCCTGGACCCTTGGCCTACAGTGTCCAGAAGGAGAGTGGGGTGAAGGTTTAGGGGCAAGCCCTCTGGGAGACGTCTTTGCTCAAATCTTTCCCTGCTCCTCTGCCCAACCCCCAGCCAGTGCCCTTCCTGCCCAGCAGATGCCAGGAAAATCTGTGCCCAGGAAGGGCGGTCTGGCACCTGAGGGCCCCGCCTGACCAGTCCTTCTCAGCAGCAGGAGCTGGGTGGGAGTCACCTTATGCCAGAGACGCCCCAGCAGTGCCATCCACCTCCTGGGCTGAGGAGTACCCCCAAGAGGCTCTGCCCGGGTGAGTGCTCCTCTGGCCCCACAGCCAGGCAGTGAGGGAGGGAGAGGTTGTCCATGTCGGGGCTCCCCAAGACCCCCACAATCTCCGTGAGTCCTCATGGTTCTGTGGCCTTTTCTGTTGTGACTGTCTCACCCTCTGTCTGGGACTCGTGTGTCACTGATGGTTTGGTGAGGGGAGCTGAAGGGATGGTTAGAGAAGCTGGAGGAGAGGGCTGGGAATGTGAGGAGGTAGGAGGGGCTGGAGTCTAGGGTATAGGACTCCTGGATTCCCAGCCAGGTTTTTGTGTTTTATTTTTATTTGTATGATTTTTAAATTTCTGTTTTAAAAGATGAGGTCTCTCTTGCATGGAATATATCTTTATATTAAAAAAAAAAAAAGATAAGGTCTCACTATGTTGCCCAGGCTGGTCTTGAACTCCTGGGCTCAAGCAATCCTCCCACCTCAGCCTCCCTAAGTGCTGTGATTACAGGCCTGAGCTACCGCACCCAGCCTAGCCAACTTTCTGATTAGATTTGTGAAATCACAGAGGCTGCTGTAATGGTTTCCTTTTAACACTTTGGATTCTAAAAGACCTTTGGAATGAGCTCAGAGAGAGTTAGCAGTTCATCCCGGGTGACACAGCAAACTGGTGGTACTCAAACCCACCAGGCCCCCTCATCACACCGCAGGCTGTTTGTGTTATGGAAGCCATCTTTGACCACCTCTCTCTTTCCCTCTCCACATGCAGTTTCCCCCTGAATTTAAGAGGCTGAGGGGTGGAGGGAGCCGACTCTGCCTAGCACCTCCAGGCCTTTCCTTTCTGTTCTCTCTCCAGGCACCATGCCCAGGGCCCAGCCTAGTAGCAGGAGCAGCCCCTGCCTGGGCCTCAGAGCGCCACAATCTCCTCTGACTATCCCTGGGAAGCCGTGGTTGGCTTTTGCCTTACATCCCCCAGAGAATGGCGTCTTTGTTCTTGGTGTCTAACCATAGTCCCTCATGTTGTCTTTAAAGCCCAACCACTTCCCAAAAAGCAAGGTCAACAGCTGACTGCATACCACAGCACCCCAGTGGTGCCTGCTTTGAGGTGGGACCTGGCTGGGGGGACCCTGCCGAGTAGAAACAGGCATTCCTCACTGGGTCAGGCTCTGTTCTGAGGTCGTCCACGTACCTTGCTGAATGGTGGTCACCACATTCCTGCAGTGTGGAGTCAGTTTTACAGATTGGAAAACTGAGACACAGAGCATTGAAGTGACTCATCTGTGGACACACTGTGAGAAAAAGAGCTGGGATTCAAGCCCATAGCTTGGCTGCAGAGCCCAATCCCTTAAACGTTCTTCCATAGTGCCTCTGATTCCTAGGAGGCCTCCGCTGGAGGTCATTGCATTCAATCCCCTGCATCTGGGTGTCTACCCAGGCCCACCTCTGTTCACAGATAAAAATCAATCAAGCTTTTTTTTAAATAAACTTTATTTTTATTTTTTGAGACACAGTCTCACCCTGTCGCCCAGGCTGGAGTGCATGGCCACCATGCTTGGCTGATTTTTGTATTTTTTGTAGAGATGGAGTTTTGCCATGTTGCCCAGGCTGGTCTTGAGCTCCTGGGCTTAAGTGATCCACCTGCCTCAGCCTCCCAAAGTGCTGGGATTACAGGCGGGAGCCTCCCAAAGTGCTTGTCCAACCTCGTTTTTAAAGGCAACTGCAGCTGGGCACAGTGGTTCACGCCTGTAATCCCAGCACTTTGGGAGGCCAGGGAGGGCTGATCACAAGGTCAGGAGTTGAGAGACCAGCCTGGCCAATATGGTGAAACTCCATCTCTACTAAAAATACAAAAATTAGCCAGGCGTAGTGGCGGGTGCCTGTAGTCCCAGCTACTCAGGAGGCTGAGGCAGGAGAATCGCTTGAACCCGGGAGGTGGAGGTTGCAGTGAGCCAAGTTCGCGCCACTGCACTCCAGCCTGGGCGACAGAGTGAGATTCTGTCTCAAAAAATAAATAAATAAATAAATAAAGGCACCTGCTCCAAGGGTGGAATTTCCCCTGGGGATAAGCAGACATTTCTTTATTCATAGCCTTCTGGCAGGGAGGGAAGACCCTCCCAGCCAGAACTCACCATGTCCAGCTGCCTCGTTGTTCCTCTCTCCTTCCCACTGGAGTATAATTTCAGGAAGGAAGCGGCTCCGCCTTGAGTATTGGCTCCACAACCTCCAGGCTGTGTGGCGCTGGACAAATGACTCAACTTCTCTGAGCCTTAGCTTATCAAGTGTAAAGTGGAGCTAATTATACATCTGCTTTGTGAGTCTGAGAAAGTTTACATGATAAAAGGGTATGAAGGTCTGAAAGGGCTTAGTGAGCACAGTGCATGGCACCTCTGAAGTGCACAGGACCAAGTGGCAAATACTTCTTCTCACTGCATCCTGAGGGGTCGTTCCCAGACCCTGAGATCCCACCCAGCCACAGCCAAGTCACCTTCTGGGTTGTCTTACTTAGCCATAGGATTGTCCCTGTTCCCCTGTCCCCTCCCTAGTCCGGGTTCTGGCCTCAAGAAAGAAGGCCCTAGGGGTAAAGGAGTTGGAGGAGGGGGCCTTGGCAGCACCACCATCACCACTGTCATCATCCTCATTGAAACCCTTCTACCTGCAAGATCAGAGCCTCGTGCTTTTGGCCTTATAGTTTAGCCTTCTTTCTACAGATAGGGAAACTGAGGCCCACAGGGGGGAAGGACTTGCTCAGGGTCACGTAGCAAATTGGTGGTGGAGCAGGAACTAGCTCTCAGGCCTCCACATTCCCGGTTGGTTTCCCCTGTCTCTTCTTGATGACTGCCCACCTCAAGTCCTCCCCTGGTGTGCCTAGGGTGTGGGGCCTGGCACCCAGTCCTGCCTGGCAGAGCCTGGAGAGAAGTGAGCTGCGGTTGGTGGAGTAGTCGCAGCGGCCCGGCGCGTTCTCAGCCCGGCTCTTTGTCTGCTGCTTTGTGATGGTAAGTGCTGCTCCTAAATCAGTTCTGTGACACTGTTATTGTTGCCCAGGGCGCAAAGAGTCTAAACTTTTCCCCTGAGGTCAAGAATGTGGCTGGTCCCCAAGCCGCCCAGAGCAGAGGCCTGGGTGGCTGGGGGTGGGGATGGGGCCTCGCCCCGAGCTGGGGCGAGATGTTGGGGGGAGGGGGTCAGCGGGAACAAAACGCTTTGAAATGCCTCCTCTCCATCACTGCCAACATTGTCCGCTGCCCGCGGGGGGCCTGGCACCGCCTCGCCGGGGCTCCGGCCCCCAGCCCTGGCCAGGCGCGGCCCGACATCTGAAAATGGACAGAAGGTTATTGTCCCTTCCCGCAGCCCTTTGTCTGCCCCAGTTCCAGATGTCTAGGCTGGGACCAGGGAACTGACCCATGGTGGGCAGGGGGGGAGGACAAAAAGGGAGAGCACGGGTCACTGCATCCTGAGGGGTCGTTCCCAGACCCTGAGATCCCACCCAGCCACAGCCAAGTCACCTTCTGGGTTGTCTTAGCCCTGAGATTGTCCCTGTTTCCCTGTCCCCTCCCCACTCCAGGTTCTGGCCTTGAGAGAAGGCCCTAGGGGTACAGGAGTCAGAGCAGGGGACCTTGGCAGACTCACGGACGGGGCTGAACCCAGCTCCACCCGGTAACTGTGTGATCTTGGACAGGTGTGGCCCTCTCCCAGCCTGCTTTCCCCATGTGGGGACCACGGACCAGGTTCATTCACAGGTAATGATGGAGCCCTCCTACGTACCAGCTCTGAGCTGAGCACGGGGGCACGCGGTGGTGGATGGGCCACTTGGATCCTGCCCTTGACCATTGTGGTTAAATAGAAGAGTAACAGGCAGCATTTCCCACCCACTACCACTGGGTCAGGTCCTGGGCTAATCACTTCATCTGCGTCATCTCATCCTTTCCATAACAAAATCAAAGATGCAGAGGCATTTTTCCTGTCTCCATTTTCCAGCTTTGGAGACTGCTAGACTCTGAGAGGTCCTGTCACTTGCCCAAAGCCAGGCAGTCTGGAGGCAGCAGAGCTGGGATTCTAGCCCAGGCCGACCGTAGCCACCAGGAGGAGTAATTCGCTAATAAATACTTGGAAAGAATCGAGCACAGAACCTGACACAGCTCCAGACTCAGAACTGGTGGTGTTTACTCCATGCATAGAGTGTCCCCATTCCACAGGTGGGGCGACTGAGGACAGGGAGAGAAAGCCTGGGGCAAAAAGCTCCAGGGAACTTAAACAGTAACACCAACAGCAGTTCCAGAGTCACCAGGGCTGGCCAGAGTGAGACAGGCAGACTTGGTTTCCAACCCCAAACCCCAACTCTGGATGAGCTTGGCAAGTGATTTATTTAGATTCTCCGTGCCTCAGTTTCAAGGTTTCCTCTTCTGTAAAATAAAAATATTCCCAACTGGCCAGGCATGGTGGCTCACACCTATAATCCCAGCATTTTGGGAGGCCAAGGCGGGCAGATCACTTGAGGTCAGGAGTTCAAAACCAGCCTGGTCAACATGGTGAAACCTCATCTCTACTAAAAATACAAAAATTAGCTGGGCCTGGTGGCACGTGCCTGTCATCCCAGCTACTTGGGAAACTGAGGCAGGACAATTGCTTGAACCAGGGAGGTAGAGGTTACAGTGAGTTAAGATGGTACCACTGCACTCTAGCCTAGGCGGCAGAGCAAGAATCCATCTAAAAAAAAAATTAAAAAAAAAGATTTCCTGACTTCACAGGGTTGTCGTGAAAATCAAGTTATATAATACATTTAAAGCACTTAGCAGGCTGGGCACGGTGGCTCATGCCTGTAATCTGAGCACTTTGGGAGGCCAAGGCAGGTGGATCACCTGAGGTCAGGAATTGGAGACCAGCCTGACCAACATGGTGAAACCCCATCTCTACTAAAAATACAAAAATCAACTGGGCATGGTGGCGGGTAATCCCAGATACTTGGGAGGCTGAGGCAGGAGAATCGCTTGAACCCGGGAGGCAGAGGCTGCAGTGAGCTGAGATCGCGTCATTGCACTCCAGCCTGGGCGACACAGTGAGACTCCATCGCCCACCGCCAAGAAAAGCACTTAGCAGATGCCTGGCGCACAGCAAACGGTTAATGATAGCTATGATTATTATTCTGAATAAGGTTAACATTTATCCCTTTGAGCCTCCTGCTGGGTTCACCTGAGGACAAGGCTCTGTGGAGTGGGGCGGGGGTTAGGAGTTGTTGAGGGGGGTGGGGATAGCAAAACTTGGTCTTCTTGGGGTCCCTAGAAGTCCCGAGATGGGCTAGTTCTGTGGGTCAGGGGGAAGCAGAAGGTATCAGGGCTGAGAGAGGGAAGGGGCTGCCTGGGCCCAGAGGAGTTAACAGCTCCCAGGACCTGGCTCAACAGGGCTGCCACGCTGCAGCCACAGCAACGATTTTAGCGGAGGAGCCAGGACTGCTTCCTGATGGGCAAAACAGCTGGCTGCCCAGAGAAAACAGCTGGCCTGGTCCCAGCCTCCTGAGAACAGAGGCAGAGCCTCAGAGGAGGACAGCTGCACATCTGGGATCCGGGGAGAGGAGGGCATGGCCAAAAGGGAGAGAGAGGGTGGTCCGTGGAAGTGTGTGTGGGTGTTGGGTGGACCCCCAGAATGAGGGGGGCTGAGGGCAGATTCCTAGAGCAGAGACCAGGGTGTGCTAAGTCTAAGCAGAATGGGCAGGGATGCCTCCAGCTGGGCTTTGAGGGTGTCAGTTTTCCCTCAAATAGGAAAGATGAGGGGCAGGGGAGGATATTGGGGACAAGCCTCTGCTCAGCCCTGGGTCCTCTTGGAACCGGGCTTGGAGCCGGAGGTGGGGAGGGTGCCCAAGCTGAGCTCCTGGATTCCCATCTGCCGAACTGCACCCAGAACCAGGAGTGGGGTGCGGTCCCATCCTCTGGCCAGGATCCTGGGCTCCCTTGGCCACAAAGCAGGACAGGGGACCAGAGATCCCCCAACTCAGGAGACATGAAGCTGGCAGCTGGTAAGAGCATGCAAGCATCCTCTCTGCTTTGGGTCCCCATTTCAAGCCTGTTTGACTGCCAGGCCATGAGGACTCCCAATCCGGGGGCCCTACCTGGGCCCTGGGGCACCCCCAGGCTGCCCCTACCCATTGGCAAGGAAGCAGCTCCTGGGACCTCAAATGAGGTGGGGCAGGGTACGCAGAGGGTTAATGGGGGTGTGGCCAGAGTCCACTGGACCAGAGCAGCCTACCAGGGTTCCTGACCCCCAACTCCCAGTGGCCTGATACCCCTAGTTTCTCTTTGACCCAAAGGGGCTCTTGTAGCCCACCTCCCTAACATCTAGGAGTAGGGGTTGGCCCCCAGTTTGAGTCTGCCAGCCTCAGCTCCCCTCTCCCTGGTGGAGCCATGCTACAAAGTCTTTGCCGGGGGCAGGCAGGCCTTGAAACTGAGGCTCCCAGCGGGACGAAGGCGCTGGGGAGGGGGACGGTTCTTGCAGGGTCTCTACTCCAGGAAGCCAGAGTCAAGCCTGAGGCGCTGGCGCCATCACCTGGATTTGGTCAGAACTACAATGGCTGAAGTGGGTGAGGATGCTGCAGGCAGAAACCGGCAGCCCCACCAGGTGTCAACCCCATAGGATCTGGATCGCGCTCAGCCAGATGGGTCCGAGCAATCATTTTTTTCCAGGCATGACCCAGCTAATGAGGTCTTAGGCTCCACAGGACAGCACTTTTTTTTTTTTTTTTTTGAGACAGAGTTTTGCTCTTGTTGCCCAGGCTGGAGTGCAATGGCGAGATCTCGGCATACTGCAACCTCTGCCTCCCAGGTTCAAGCGATTCTCCTGCCTCAGCCTCCCGAGTAGCTGGGATTACAGACACCCGCCATCACGCCCGGCTAATTTTGTATTTTTTAGTAGAGACAGGGTTTCTCCATGTTGGCCAGGCTGGTCCCAACCTCAGGTGATCCACCCGCCCCAGCATCCCAAAGTGCTGGAATTACAGGCGTAAGCCACCGCACCCGGGCTTTTTTTTTTTTTTTTTGATGGAGTCTTGCTCTGGCCCAGGCTGGAGTGCAGTGGTGCGATCTTGGCTCACTGCAACCTCCGCCTGCTGGTTCCCAGTCCAAGAAATTCTCCTGCCTCAGCCTCCCAGGTAGCTGGGATTAGAGGCACGTGCCATCATGTCCAGCTAATTTTTGTACTTTTAGTAGGGATTACACGTCTGTAATCCCTGCACTTTGGGAGGCCGAGGTGGGTGGATCACGAGGTCAGAAGTTCAAGACCAGCCTGGCCAAGATGGTGAAACCCTGTCTCTAGTAAAAATACAAAAATTAGTCGGGCATGGTGGCGAGCGCCTGTAATCCCAACTACTCGGGAGGCTGAGGCAGGAGAATCCCTTGAACCTGGGAGGCGGAGGTTGCAGTGAGCCAAGACCATGCCGTTGCACTCCAGCTTGAGTGACAGAGTGGGACTACATCTCAAAAAAAAAAAAAGAAAGAAAGAAAAGAAGAGAAAAGAAAAAAAGAAAATCCAAAACCTTGCCATATGGCTGGGCGCAGTGGCTCATGCCTGTAATCCTAGCACTTTGGGAGGCTGAGGTGGGCGGATCACCTGAGGTCAGGAATTTGAGACCAGGGTGGTCAGCATTGGCAAAAGCCCGTCTCTACTAAAAATACAAAAGTTAGTCGGGCGTGGTGGCAGTTGCCTGTAATCCCAGCTGCTCAGGAGGCTGAGACAGGAGAATCGCTTGAACCCAGGAGGCAGAGGTTGCAGTGAGCCGAGATCGCACCATTGCACTCCAGCTTGGGTGACAGAGCGAGACTCCTTCTCAAACACAAAACCAAAACCAAAACCCTGCCATAGTTTCAAGGCACTGGGTGACCTGGCCGTTCCTACCTATTTTACCTCACGTCTTACCATATCCTCTTGCTCACCTTGCTCCAATCACACTGGCCGCCTTTCGTGTTCCCACCCCGGGCCTTTGCTCTACCTGTTCCTGCATCTGGAACACTCTTCCCTCAGATCTCCCCTTGATTAACTCTTCCTTTTGTTCCAAAATGTCTTCCCTGACCCCTCTGTCTGAATGTTGCTCGACTCCCAACTACTCTCAGTTCTCTCTCTCTCTTATTTATTTATTTATTTATTTATTTTTGAGCCAGTGTCTGCTCTGTTGCCCTGGCTGGAGTGCAGTGGTGCAATCTCAGCTCACTGCAACCTCTGCTTGCCGGGCTCAAGTGATTCTCCCACCTCAACCTCCTGAGTAGCTGGGACTACAGGTGTGCACCACCATGCTCGGCTGATTTTTGTACTTTTTGTAGAGACAGGGTTTCACCATGTTGGCCAGGCTGGTCTGGAACTCCTGAGCTCAAGCAATGTGCCTGGCTTGGCTTCCCAAAGTGCTGGGATTACAGGTGTGAGCCACTGCCTTCAGCCTACTCTCAGTTCTTGATCATGTATTTCAATTTGTTCATGGCATTTACCATTCCTTGAAATGATCTCTTCATTGATTGTTTTGCTTGTTTCCTGTTTCTCCTCACCAAAATGTAAGGAGCCTAGGAGCAGAGACTGCTTCTGTTTTGTGCATCTCTGTATTCCCAGCCCCTAGCGTTCCACCTGCACATAGCATGTGCTCGGGAAATAGTTGCTGAATGAACGGGATCATACAGAATGACCTGTAGGGATATGTCTCCCAGACATGGCATCAGGGAAATCTTTGCAGAGAGAGGAAGTTTTGGCTGAGACTATAGGACCCAGAGTATAGAAGCTGCCCAGGAAGGGAAAGACCAATCCAGGCAGCGGGACCAAGGGAAAAAATAGAAAAGGATGTGGGAAGGTCCAAAAGCATGGAGTATTCTGGAAACTGTAAATTGTGCAATTTGGCTGGAGCATAAGGTCGGGTCAGGGGGAGGGCTTGCAGACCAGAGGAGGTGCAGAAGATGCAGGCAGGCCATGAAGGGCCTTGTTGCCCCTTGAGGGGTTGAGCTCTGTGCTCAGCGGTGGCAGCTCTGAAGGGAGTTATTGTCAGGCATTTTAGAAAGGCGTGCTGGCCGGACTCAGTAGCTCACACCTGCAATCCCAGCACTTTGGGAGGCCGAGGTGGGAGGATCGCTTAAGTCTAGGAGTTCAAGACCAGCCTGGGCAGCATAGTGAGATCCCCGTCTATACAAAGTAAGTAAATAAATAAATATTAGGTATGCACCTGTAGTCCCAACTACTCAGGAGGCTGAGACGGGAGGATGGCTTGAGTCCAGGAGTTCGAGGCTGCAGTGAGCAATGATCATGCTACTGCACTCCAGCCTGGATGCAGGTATGAGGAGGAAGTGTCCACTCGGGGGAGTGGTTGGAGGACTCTGGTCTCTGCAGGATCCACCTTGATGTGTGTCAAGCAGAGAATGGAAGGAAGTGAAGAGTGAGACAGGGAACAAGGTTCACATTCACCATTCAAGGGGCTTGGAGGAAGAGAGTGAGTTATGGCCACAGCTAGAGGCCACAGGGGTGCCTTGGTGCTTTCTTATCTTTGGTTGTGGGAGATCCAAGTCCTTTGATAAGTGGAAGGAAGGGCCTAGAAGAGAGGGAGGATGGGGATCCAGGAAGGGTGAGGGGACCAGGTGTAACCACCCAATGGGTTCACCTTGCTTGCTGCCTAGACAGAACCGATTTATCAAGACAGGGGAGGCCGGGCGCGGTGGCTCACGCCTGTAATCCCAGCACTTTGGGAGGCCGAGGCGGGCGGATCACGAGGTCAGGAGATCGAGACGACGGTGAAACCCCGTCTCTACTAATAATACAAAAAGTTAGCCGGGAGTGGTGGCGGGCACCTGTAGTCCCAGCTACTCGGGAGGCTGAGGCAGGAGAATGGTGTGAACCCGGGAGGCGGAGCTTGCAGTGAGCCGAGATCACGCCACTGCACTCCAGCCTGGGTGACAGAGCGAGACTCCGTCTCAAAAAAAAAAAAAAAAAAAAAAAGACAGGGGAATTACAAAGGAGAAAGAGTAATTCACACAGAGCCGGCTGTGCAGGAGACCGGAGTTTTATTATTACTTAAATCGGTTCTCCCCAGTCATGTGGGGATCAGAGTTCTTAAATATAATTTGGCAGGTAGGGGCTTGGAAAGTGGAAAATGCTGATTGGTCAGATTGGAGATGGAATCATAGGAGGTGGAAGTTAGGTGTTCTTAATGTCTTCTGTTCCTGGGTGCGATGGTAGAACTGGTTGGGCCAGATTACTGGTCTGGCTGGTGTCAGCTGATCCATCGGGTGCAGGGTCTGCAAAATATCTCAAGCACTGACTTTAGGTTTTACAATAGTGATGTTACCCCAGGAGCAATTTGGGGAGGACCCAAAGGCTGCATGACCCCTAAACTGTAATTTCTAATCTTATAGCTAGTTTGCCAGTCCTGCAAAGGCAGACTGGACCCCAGGCAAGAAGAAGGGTCTTTTTGGGAAAGGGCTGTTATAAATTTTGTTTCAGAGTCAAACCATGAACTGAATTCCTTCCCAAAGTTAGTTCAGCCTACGCCCAGGAGTGAACAAGGACAGCTTAAGGGTTAGAAGCAAAACAGAATCAGTTAGGTCTGATTTGTTCCGCTGTCATAATTTCCTGAGTTACAAATTTGCAAAGGCGGTTTCACAGGGGCCGTTCTGTTGAGGAGGGGTGTGCCTCCTGAGGCTGGCTGAGGGCAGAGGTGGAAGGTTTGGAGGCTGGAAATGAGAGTTCCCAGGTAATGGCTTCTATTTTCTCCAAAAAGTAGTAGAGAGATCTTTGCTGGGGGAGAGGGGCAGTGGAATGGGGGCTTGAGAAGACTGGAGGCTTTGTTTTGTTTTGTTTTGTTTTTTTGAGACAGAATCTCACTCTGTCACCCAGGCTGTAGTGCAGTGGCGTGATCTCGGGTCACTGCAACTCCCACCTCCTAGGTTCAAGTGATTCTTCTGCCTCAGAATCCCAAGTGGCTGGGGCTACAGGCATGTGCCACCACACCTGGCTAATTTTTTTTTGTATTATTACTATTTTTTTTTTTTTTTGAGACGGAGTTTCGCCCTTGTTGCCCAGGCTGGAATGCAATGGCGCGATCTCGGCTCACTGCAACCTCTGCCCCCCCGGGTTCAAGTGATTCTCCTGCCTCAGCCTCCTGAGTAGCTGGGATTACAGACACGCGCCACCATGCCCAGCTAATTTTGTGTTTTTAGTACAGACGGGGTTTCTTCATGTTGGTCAGGCTGGTCTTGAGCTGCCGACCTCAGGTGATCCACTTGCCTCAGCCTCCCAAAGTGCTGGGATTACAGGTGTGAGCCACTGCCCCGGTCTTTTTTTGTATTTTTAATAGAGACAGGGTTTCACTGTGTTTCCTAGGCTGGTCTCGAACTCCTGGCCTCAAGTGATCTGCCCACCTCAGCCTCCCGAAGTCCTGGGATTACAGGCATGAGCCACCGTGCCTCAATGACTGGAAGCATTTGAAATGCCCTGAGGGGAGTGGGCAGGGGACACAGGGAAACAGGATTCTTGGGCTGGGTGAGAGCCCAAGTGAGGGTAGAGACCCTGAGTTTGCAGTTGCCCCAACCTGCCCCAAAACAAGATGGCTATTGGGTTTTCCAGGCAGGTGTGATGGGAAAACTCTGAGGCAAGAAAGTTAGTGACAGGCTGGACTACTGGGGAGGGTGGGAGGACTGGGGGGAAGAGGAGGACTTGAGGCCAGGGAAGAATCAGGAAGCTCCCTGTCTTAGTCCGTTTGGGCTGCTATAACAACATATCTTAGACTGCATAATGTATAAACAACAGAAATTTATCAGCCGGGTGCAGTGGCTCACACCTGTAATCCCAGCATTTTGGGAGGCTGAGGCAGCTGGATCAACTGAGGTCAGGAATTCGAGACCAGCCTGACCAACGTAGTGAAAACCCATCTTTACTAAAAATACAAAAAATTAGCCAAGCATAGTGGTGTGCGGCTGTAATCCCAGCTACTCAGGAGACTGAAGCAGGAGAATTGCTTGAACCACCCCCCAACCCCTGGCCAAAAAAAAAGAAATTTATTGCTAATAGTTCTGGGGGTTGGGAGGTCCAAGGTCAAGGCGTCAGCAGATTTGGTGTCTGGTAAGGGCCCGTTCCTCATACCTGGGGCCTTCTAGCTGTGTCTTCATGTGGCAGAAGGGGTTGACAAGCTCCCCAGGCCTCTTTTTTTCTTTTTGAGATGGAGTCTCGCTCTGTTGCCAGGCTAGAGTACAGTGGCATGATCTTGGCTCACTGCAACCTCCGCCTCCTGGGTTCAAGCGATTCTCTTGCCTCAGCCTCCTGAGTAGCTGGGACTACAGGCACGCGACACCACACCCAGCTGATTTTTGTATTTTTACTAAAGATGGGGTTTCACTATGTTGGCCAGGATGGTCTTGATCTCTTGACCTCATGATCCACCCCCCTCAGCCTCCCAAAGTGTTGGGATTACAGGCGTGAGCCACCGCATCCGGCCCCCAGGCCTCTTTTATAAGGGCACTAGCCGCATTCAGGTGGGGTAGCCCACCCAATCAACTCCCAAAGGCCCCGCCTGTTTTTGGTTTTTTTTTTTTTTTGAGACGGAGCCTGGCTCCATCGCCCAGGCTGGAGTGCAGTGGCGCGATCTCGGCTCACTGCAAGCTCCGCCTCCTGGGTTCACGCCATTCTCCTGCCTCAGCCTCCTGAGTAGCTGGGACTACAGGTGCCCGCCACCACGCCCGGCTATTTTTTTCTATTTTTTACTAGAGACAGGGTTTTGCCGTGTTAGCCAGGATGGTCTTGATCTCCTGACCTCGTGATCCGCCCGCCTCCGCCTCCCAAAGTGCTGGGATTACAAGCGCGAGCCACCGCGCCGGGCCGGCCCCGCCTCTTAATACCCTGACATTAACATTAGGTTTTCTTTTTTCTTTTTTTTTTTTTTTTTTGAGACGGAGTCTCGCTGTCGCCCAGGTTGGAGTGCAGTGGCGCGATCTCGGCTCACTGCAGGCTCCGCCTCCCGGGTTCACGCCATTCTCCTGCCTCAGCCTTTTGAGTAGCTGGGACTACAGGTGCCCGCCACCTCGCCCGGCTAATTTTTTGTATTTTTAGTAGAGATGGGGTTTCACCGTGTTAGCCAGGATGGTCTCGATCTCCTGACCTCGTGATCCGCCCACCTCGGCCTCCCAAAGTGCTGGGATTACAGGCGTGAGCCACCGCGCCCAGCCAACATTAGGTTTTCAACATGTGAGTTTTGAGGGTCACGGACATTCTGACCATAGCACCCTTGGACCAATAGGACAGGGAGAGGCTGTGGAATGACTCTGGGGTGGGTGAAGTAGGGAACACTGCTTTGCTTTAGAAAGGGAATCCCTCTTCTGGGGCTGGGAGTGGCTTCCCGCAGGGGACTACCGTGCAAGGGAGGAGGAATCTGGCATCTCTCCAGAATGCTTCTCATTGCAGGGCCGCTGGCCTAGAAATGGCCTCAAATGGAAGCTGCCACCCGATCCTGGTGGAGGCTTTGGAGCTAGGCTAGAGATCAGGACTCCGGGGTTCAGTGCGCACGTGCTGCCCCTGCACTAGGTAAGTTCCTTCCTCTATGGACCTTCAGCCCTCCCCTTGCAGTGGAGATAGTGTGCACAGCCCTGGCTCCCCTCCCTGACCCTGGGAAAAGGCTGAAGGGAGACCCCGTGCTGTTCCTAGGAAAGGAGATCTTCCCAGCGGTGGGAGGGTGAAGGGGGAGCCTCCCTCTCCTCCAGTCCTGTCTTCCCAGCCCCAGGGCGGAGCTCTACCTGTGTGTCAGGCTCCACGCGGGAAAAGCTGCCAGTGCATTCATTCTCTCGAGGAATCCCTGCAAACCCTCCCAGATGGGTGGCGTTATCAGCCCGATTTTACCCGAGAGGCTCCTGAGGGAAAGGGACCTGTCTGAGGTTGGTGACAGACACCCAGTTCGATCCCATCTGTGGTGCCGCCAGGCCGCTCCCTTTTCTGCTTCTCTCCCGAGAGGCTGCAGAGTCCTTTCCCTCCCAGCAGGGTCCTAAGGACCCCGGCGGTGCTCCAGGGGAGCCAACATCCCCTGCTTTGGAGGACGGACGGGTCGGGTCGCAGTGAGCAGCTCCGTGGTGTCCCCTAGTTCTACACTCAGACCAAGAGAGGGCTGTGAGGGCTGTGCTCTTTTTTTTTTTTTTTCTTTTTGAGACGGAGTCTCGGTCTGTCATCCAGGCTGTAGTGCAGTGGCGCGATCTCGGCTCACTGCAACCTCCGCCTCCCGGGTTCAAGCGATTCTCCTGCCTCAGCCTCCCAAGTAGCTGGGAGTACAGGCACCCGCCACGACGCCCGGCTAATTTTTGTATTTTTAGTACAGATGGGATTTCACCATGTTGGCCAGGCTGGTCTTGAACTGATCTCAGGTGATCCTCCCGCCTCGGTCTCCCAAAGTGCCAGGATTACAGGCGTGAGCTACCACGCCCGGCCTGGCTGTGCTCTCTTAAAGGGCCGAAGCAATGCGGGTGCTGGCGACCGACGCAAGGAGGTGACGCACAGGGGACTTAAGGAGCGGACCGCCGCGGGAGGACGCGCCCAGGTCAGGGGGACTCCCTCTGCGCCCCCTACGCTGGGTCTCCGGCCCACGCGTGGCCCGGCTGGTCTGCGGAGCTAGCGCCAGGGCCGCCAGAGGGCGCCCGGGGCGGAGGATGGGGCGGGAGCTGGGGAAGCCCGGGAGGTGGTGGCCGAGTGGGCGCCGCCCCTCTGGGTCTGCGGCTCAGGTCGAAGGGTCGGCTGCGTGGGCCGGGGAATCCGGATTCCGGGGGTTCAACGCCCAGGGGTTCCATGAGCCGCTACTGTTCTCGGACGCCCGGCCGGCCCCGACGCACTCGTCCTAGCACCCCTCCCCTGTCCGGTCCTCCGGCCCCTCCGCCGTCGCCCCTCCGGGGTCTAGCCGGGCGGGGCTGCTCCAGGGTCGCGGCTGGCGCGGGTCCCCGGGCCCTGGCCCTCCGGTGCCCTGGGCCAAGGACAGAAAACTTGAGCATCCACGCGCAGGGGTGGGGAGCAGGATCCCACTCTGGGGGTGCACTGCCCCGCCCTCTCCGGGTCTGCCTCGGCCCCGCCCGGGCCTCAGGCCCCGCCCCCTCCCCTCCGCCGGCCCGAGAGCCCCGGGGGCCGCTGCAGCCGCCCAAGCGCCCGCCATGCGCGTTGCCCCCGCCGCGCCGCTGCTCCAGCTGCTGCTCCTGCTGGGGCCGTGGCTGGAGGCTGCGGGCGTTGCGGAGTCGCCGCTGCCCGCCGTGGTCCTTGCCATCCTGGCCCGCAATGCCGAACACTCGCTGCCCCACTACCTGGGCGCTCTGGAGCGGCTGGACTACCCCCGGGCCAGGATGGCCCTCTGGTGAGAGACCCGGGCATTGGCACCGAGTGGGCACCTAACCCCCAGCTTCGCAGATGGCCCCAGCCCCCGGCGGCCCTGTCTGCTCGCTCCCTGCCCAGACACCACCTAGACAGGCCCCTCCCCTCACAGACGGCCCTGCCAGCCCGAGCCGCCAGAGAGGACCCCGAGCCCCCTGCTGGGAGACGACAGACCTCTGAGGCCACAGGCCGACGCGGGACACCCACCCCTCCTTCTGGTCCCCTACTCCTTCCTCTTGGGGCCTTCCCTGGGTGTAGGTTGGGCCCAGCCAGCCCTTTTCACCCCAGCCTTCAGGGCCCAGCTCAACCCCAGTGGGACCTGTGGTTGGCTGGATTTGAAGAGGAGCAGACAGGAACCTCTGAAGTCCACTGGGGCCCAACGTGGCAGGGATCGACCACGCTGGAGGCTTCCGGGCACAGGTTGGGGGTGCCATCAGCACTGGGCTCCGGGCTGTGCAGGGGAGTCACACCGGCCCCCCCACCGCCCCCGTGCTGGGGCCAGCTCTCTTGGTAGATCTTGGTAGAGGGGCGGGATCCTGTCAGCCAAGGGCAGTCCCCCTTCCTGGAGCCTCTCCCCTCTGGCATCTCTGTACCCCCAGGGCACTGGGATCGAAGGCCACAACCCCTGGTCTGTAGACACCAGAACAGGGAGGAGTCCCTGGCTGAGGTTGGGGGTAAACTGAGAAAAATGACAAGCCACCCTCTACAACACACCACAGTTGGGCTGGGGGGGGTGGAGCCCTGGCCTGGGGAGGCCGCCCACAATTACCACAGTTTGGGAGTTTGTTAGTTCCCACCCCTGTAAGACTTGACACGTAGTCTTCATTTCTGGGGAATTGGCTTAAAGGGGCAGCATCACCCAAAACCTGGGCACTTGGCTAAACCCCCACCTCTGTTATGGGGGCCCCTTCCCCAGGAGAGGGGAGGCTGTGCCCCATGACAGCAGAGCTTGGACCCATCTGCATTCTTAGGGACGCTTAGAGCATGGTTTGGTCCTTATTACAACCTGGGGGTGGAGGAAAGCAGCAGCTCTTCTGTCTAGTCCCCATTCAGAGAGGGACAGGGGCTGGCCTGTGGTCACACAGCCACAGGTCACATAGGTAGGTATCTGCCCACCTAACGAAGGTAACCAGGGAATGCGCCAGGTGTGATCCTTAAAGTCAAGGTACTTTTCATCTTTCAAAATGCATTCGTTGGCCAGGCATGGTGGCTTACGCCTGTAATTTCAGCACTTTGGGAGGCCGAAGTGGGCAGATCACCTGAGGTGAGGAGTTCAAGACCAGCCTGGCTAACATGGTGAAACCCCATCTCTACTAAACACACAAAAATTAGCCGGGCATGGTGGTGCACACCTGTAATCCCAGGTACTCAGGAGGCTGAGGCAGGAGAATCACTTGAACCCGGGAGGCGGAGGTTGCAGTGAGTCGAGATCATACCACTGCACTACAGCCTGGGCGACAGAGCAAGATTCCATCTCAAAAAAAATGCATTCTTCTTCTCTTATCTTCGTCCATGACATAGGCAGGACAGCTTAAATTATAGAGGGAGGACATGAAGCCCAGAGAAAGATGGGACTTGCCTGAGGTCACACAGCAGGTCACAGAACTGTGGTGGGGACCTGGCTGTGCTGCCTCCAGCCTCTCTGCTGTAGCACACCTACCCTTCACTGTTCCAAGGAGAGCTCGACCTCAAAGGTGTTAGTGCTTTGGGGTCAAGGCTGCCTTGGGGTTCAATCCTGTGGCTGTGCCCCCTCAGCCTTTTTTCTTCCCGTCCCCAGGTGTGCCACGGACCACAATGTGGACAACACCAAAGGTGTTAGTGCTTTGGGGTCAAGGCTGCCTTGGGGTTCAATCCTGTGGCTGTGCCCCCTCAGCCTTTTTTCTTCCCGTCCCCAGGTGTGCCACGGACCACAATGTGGACAACACCACAGAGATGCTGCAGGAGTGGCTGGCGGCTGTGGGCGATGACTATGCTGCTGTGGTCTGGAGGCCTGAGGGCGAGCCCAGGTGGTGATCTGAGGGGAAGGGTGCTGGGGAAGATGGAGAACAGCTGCAGCCCAGAGAGGAAAAGGGACAGCCCAGAGCCACAGGCTCCAAGCCAGGGCTCTGTCCACTGCCCTGCAGAGAGGGAGGGGCATGTACCCCATGGGAACATCTCACCGCTCTATCCCCTCAGGTTCTACCCAGATGAAGAGAGTCCCAAGCACTGGACCAAAGAAAGGCACCAGTTTCTGATGGAGCTGAAGCAGGAAGCCCTCACCTTTGCCAGGAACTGGGGGGCCGACTATATCCTGGTGAGGAAGTCTGGCTAGAATCGGGCTTCTGAAAGGTGGTAGTATCCGTCCCTGATAGAAATCTGGGTATAGGCTGGGCGCAGTGGCTCACGCCTATAATCCTAGCACTTTGGGAGGCCAAGGCAGGTGGATCACCTGAGGTCAGAAGTTCGAGACCAGCCTGGCCAACACGGTGATACCCCATCTCTACTAAAAATACAATAATTAGCTGGGCGTGGTCGCAGGCGCCTGTAATCCTAGCTGCTTGGGAGGCTGAGGCATAAGAATGGCATGAACCTGGGAGGTAGAGGTTGCACTGAGCTGAAATCATGCCACTGCATTCCAGCCTGGGTGACAAGAGTGAAACTCAGTCTCAAAAAAAAAAAAAAAAAAAAAAAGAAATCTGAATGTGACTGACCCACCCGAAGGCTGGATCCTTCAGCAGGCTATCTGGGCCAGAGCCCAGACCAGATGTTCAGATTGGATCCCTATGTTAAAAGCTCAGACTAGGTACTAAGCCTTGACCCCTCAGATAGATCCCGTTGTATATACTTTACTGAGCCTCGATTTCTGGGCTAGAGCCCAGGGTATAAATTGAGCCTGGATCTCTGAACTAGAGCTCAGAGTAGGTGTTTGGATCCATTTTCTAAGCCAGATCCCAGATAAAGGTCTTAGATCAGTAACTCAGGTATAATCTCTGGACCCAGTCCCTGAGTCAGTGCCCCAGACTAGAGCCTTGGTCCAGAAACAGATGTACTGAGTTTGTTAGACCTCTGTAAGAGCATTCCCACTGGATCCTAGGAGCCACGCTGGGTCTCTGGCAGGACCACTCAGTGAACTCCTTGGGGGGCTGCAGCCCAGGCAGGGCTGGAGCCTGTGACGTCCCCTCCTCAAAGTTTGCAGACACAGACAACATTCTGACCAACAATCAGACTCTGCGGCTTCTCATGGGGCAGGGGCTTCCAGTGGTGGCCCCAATGCTGGACTCCCAGACCTACTACTCCAACTTCTGGTGTGGGATCACCCCCCAGGTGAGGCCGGGATGGGGGCCTTGGGTGGATTGAGGTCGTGGAAGGAGGGACGTGGAGAGCAGAGAGCCTGAGGCCTTGGGGTCTGTGGGCAGGGGCAGGGGAGCCCTCTCACAGCCCAAAGCATCCCTTTTCCCCAGGGCTACTACCGCCGCACAGCTGAGTACTTCCCCACCAAGAACCGCCAGCGCCGGGGCTGCTTCCGTGTCCCCATGGTCCACTCCACCTTCCTTGTATCCCTGCGGGCTGAAGGGGCAGACCAGCTTGCTTTCTACCCGCCACATCCCAACTACACTTGGCCTTTCGACGACATCATCGTCTTCGCCTATGCCTGCCAGGCTGCTGGTGAGGACCAGCCCTCCTTTAGCATTCCTTGGAGGCCTCTGCACATTTGCACATGCTATTCCGGCTGCTTACCATGCCCTTCCCTACTCTGCATTTCATCCTGTTAACTTATGAGATACAACTTTGGGTCATGAGTTTTCTTTTCTCTCTCTCTCTCTCTCTTTTTTTTTTTTTTTTTTGGTGTGATCTCGGCTCACTGCAAACTCTGCCTCCCGGGTTCAAATGATTTCCTGCCTCAGCTTCCCGAGTAGCTGGGATTACAGGCACCCGCCACCACACCCAGCTAATTTTTGTATTTTTAGTAGAGACGGGGTTTCGCCATGTTGGTCAGGCTGGTCTCAAAACTCCTGAGCTCAGGTGATCCACCCGCCTTGGCCTCCCAAAGTACTGGCATTACAGGTGTGAGCCACCGCACCCAGCCAGTGGTTACTTTTAAGATGAAAGGTTTGTTGTTGTTGTTGTTGTTGTTGTTGTTTTTGGGACAGAGTCTCACTCTGTTGCCCAGGCTGGAGTGCAGTGGCCAATCTTGGCTCACTGCAAGCTCCGCCTCCCGGGTTCAAGCCATTCTCCTACCTCAGCCTCCAGAGTAGCTGGGACTACAGGCACCTGCCACCACGCCCGGCTAATTTTTGTATTTGTAGAGATGGGGTTTCACCGTGTTAACCAGGATGGTCTCGATCTCCTGACCTCGTGATCTGCCCGCCTCGGCCTCCCAAAGTGCTGGGATTACAGGCGTGAGCTACTGCGCCCAGCCAAGATGAAAGTTACTAGAAAGAGTTTGGGTATGGCCGGGCAAGGTGACTCAGACCCTAATCTCAAAGTCTTGGGAAGCTGAGGCTGGAGGGGAAATCACTTGAGCTCAGGAGTTCGAGACCAGCCTGGACAACATAGCAAGACCTCATCTCTTTTCTGCCCTTTTTTTTTTTTTGAGATGGAGTTTCGCTCTTGTTGCCCAGGCTGGAGTGCAATGGCGTGATCTTGGCTCACTGCAACCTCTGCCTTCCGGGTTCAAGCAGTTATCCTGCCTCGGCCTCCCGAGTAGCTGGGATTACAGGCATGCACCGCCACGCCTGGGTAATTTTGTGTTTTTAGTAGAGACGGGGTTTCTCCGTGTTGGTCAGGCTCTTCTCGAACTCCTGACCTCAGGTGATCTGCCCGCCTCAGCCTCCCAAAGTGCTGAGATTACAGGCATGGGCCACTGAGCCCAGCCCAGCCTTTTTTTTTTTTTTTTTTTTTTGAGACGGAGTCTTGCTCTGTGGCTCCCAGGCTAGAGTGCAGTGGCGCAATCTCAGCTCACTACAATGTTGACCTCCCCCACCTCAGCCTCCCACGTAGCTGGGACCACAGGTGCACACCACCATGCCCAGCTAATTTTTGTATTTTTCGTAGAGATGGGGTTTTGCCGTGTTGCCCAGGCTGGTCTTGAACTCCTGGGCTCAAGTGATCTGCCCCCCCTCAGCCTCCCAAAGTGCTACGATTACAGGCATGAGCCACCGCCCCCGGCTGCGAGATCCCATCTCTACAAAAAAATTTAAAAATTAACTTGGCGTGTTGGCCCACGCCTGTAGTCCCAGCTTCCTGGGAGGCTGAGGTAGGAGGATCGCTTGAGCCCAGGAGGTAGAGACTGCAGTAAACTGTGATCGTGCCACTGTACTCCACCTTGGGCAACACAAGATGAGACCCTGTCTGAAAAAAAACAGAGAGTAAGAAAGTGTTTGGGTTTGGATGGAATAAATCCAGTCCTGGCCAGGTGCGGTGGCTCACGCCTGTAATCTAAGCACTTTGGGAGGCCGAGGCAGGTGGATCACGAGGTCAAGAGATCGAGACCATCCTAAGATGGTGAAACCCCGTCTCTACTAAAAATACGAAAAATTAGCCAGGCATGGTGGCGGGTGCCTATAGTCCCAGCTACTCGGGAGGCTGAGGCAGGAGATTGGTGTGAACGCAGGAGGCAGAGCTTGCAGTGAGCCGAGATCGCGCCACTGCACTCCAGCCTGGGCGACAGAGCGAGACTCTGTCTTAAAAAAAAAAAAAAAAATCCAGTCCTGAGGATGA
Source organism: Pan troglodytes (assembly GCF_028858775.2). NCBI lineage: Eukaryota > Metazoa > Chordata > Mammalia > Primates > Hominidae > Pan > Pan troglodytes. Next base: position 10,027,989 of record NC_072409.2, on the reverse strand, counting down.
GAGGGAGGGGTGGAGACACTGATGTTGGAGTGAAGCTCTTGAGAAGGCTGCAGAGAATATGTAATTCCGACCCTGAAGACTATCTGGTGCATGGAGAAGAACTTTGCAGGTGCTCAGGGTAAATTAGAGGTGACGATTTAATCAAGTAATCAGTGGCAGCTGGTAAGGAGGATGTTGTAATTCTTTGTTTTGTGCTGGAGAAGTCTGCAGTGTGCAGACATGCAAGAAGAAATCTTACCAAGTGCAAAAAGTGAGTGAAGGTGAAACAATTGGAGGGGAAAACACAAGAGGAAACAAAAGCATTCTGTTATTTTTCATTTGCTAGCCCTACTTCAAGTGACAGCCGTTGTTAATTGGTCAATGGTTTGAAGGAATTCAGTCTCTAACAGCCAGATACTACATCCCGGCTCTGGGCCAGGCTCTGTGCTCAATGCTGGGAATAGGGTTAGCTTTTATTTGTTTTTTTGTTTGTTTGTTTTTAAGACAGAGCTTTGTTCTGTCGCCTAGGCTGGAGTGCAGTGGCGCGATTTTGGCTCACTGCAACCTCTGCCTCCCGGGTTCAAGTGATTCTCCTGCCTCAGCCTCCTAAGTAGATGGGATTACGGGCGGCCACCACCACACCCGGTTAATTTTTGTATTTTTAGTAGAGATGGGGTTTCACCATGTTGGCCAGGCTGGTCTTGAACTCCTGACCTCAAATGATCTGCCTGCCTGGGCTTCCCAAAGTGCTGGGATTACAGGCGTGAGCTACTGTGCCCCACCTGGGTTAGCTTTTTAATTGGCACTGTGTGCCTGCCCCTGAGGATAATTATAATAAAGGTAACAAATATTGGCCGGGTGTAGTGGCTCACGCCTGTAATCCCAGCACTTTGGATGGCCTAGGGTGGGTGGATCACTTCAGGCCAGGAGTTCGAGACCATCCTGGCCAACATGGCGAAACTCCGTCTCTACTAAAAATACAAAAATCAGCTGGATGTGGTGGTGCACACCTGTATTCCCAGCTACTCAGGAGGCTGAGGCAGGAGAATTGCTCAAACCTGGGAGACAGAGGTTGTAATGAGCCAAGATCGCACCATTGCACTCCAGCCTCGGTGACAGAGCAGGACTCCATCTCAAAAAAAAAAAAAAAAAAAAAAAAGGTAACAAATATTGAAGCCGGGGGAAGGTCACTCTGGCTGCCAGGTGAAAGACATCGTGGAGAGGAGCCCCAGAAGGTGTGAGGTGAAGTGGAGGGGTGTGGGGAAAAGGCGATAGCCCTTGGATCCAGGTGGGGTGGTGGGGATCAGGAGAGGGTGTGAGGTGAAGTGGAGGGGTGTGGGGAAAAGGCGATGGCCCTTGGATCCAGGTGGGGTGGTGGGGATCAGGAGAGGTGGGGGGATTTAGGAGACAGAGCAGTGGGGCTCACTGGCATCCTGTGGCTGTGATGGGTAGGAGTTTGCCTGCTCCTGCCTCACCTTGATACCCTGAGGGCAGGGACTCAGTCTTGCTCACTGCCGTAACCCTGGCTCCCAGCGGGTGCCCTGGACAGGTATATTGAATGAATGAACCATTTCAGTAGAAAGACCCCTTAGATATTGTGTGAGCCAAGCCCTTTCTCCCTCTGGTCCCACAAGTGGGGAAACTGAGTCCCAGAGAAGACTGACATGTTGGGTCACTGGCAGTGCTGGGCCTAGGACCTCTCAGCTGGGTTCTGAGAGCCCCACCCTCCACTGCAGCTCTCACTCAGCCTGTCTCTGCAGGGGTCTCCGTCCACGTGTGCAATGAGCACCGTTATGGGTACATGAATGTGCCGGTGAAATCCCACCAGGGGCTGGAAGACGAGAGGGTCAACTTCATCCACCTGATCTTAGAAGCACTAGGTGAGGGCTGGGGAACTGTTCCACCCACCTGCTGCCGGGGCTCCCTGCCTCCCCACGGTGCCCCTTTCCCTAGGCCCTGGACAGAGCGGGCATTGGCCTTGGGGTTCCAGCTTTGTCCCTAACTCGTTCCATGACTCTGAGAAAGTCCCTTTCCCTGTTGGGCCTTAGTCTAGCCTCCCTACAATGGGGGCAGGTGGATCCTGTGATCTCCGAGGTCCCGTCCTGTGGGGTGTTCTGCCAAAGGGGGCAGGAATGAGGCTGGGGGCTAGGACTTCAGGGTGACTGCTAACAGGAGTCAGTAGGGACTCGTGCTTGGGGTGTGCTTCCCTTTGCAGTGGACGGCCCCCGCATGCAGGCCTCAGCTCATGTGACTCGGCCCTCTAAGAGGCCCAGCAAGATAGGGTTTGACGAGGTAAGTCCCCCAGCCTGTGGGCTCGCTGTTAGGAGGTGGATGGGCCCTCCTCTTCCGCTCCCTTGCACTTACCGCCCACCCCCCTGCCTCCTCCAGGTCTTTGTCATCAGCCTGGCTCGCAGGCCTGACCGTCGGGAACGCATGCTCGCCTCGCTCTGGGAGATGGAGATCTCTGGGCGGGTGGTGGACGCTGTGGATGGCCGGTGAGCCTGCCTGGGAGGGGGCCCTGTGCGCTTGGGGGAGCAGTGTGGTCCATCTCCTAGCCCGCTAGGACTGGGAAAAGCAGACGGGTTGAATGAGTTTCCTGTCCCAGGTAGTATCCAAATAGGGTCTGAGTAATATCCTCTCAGGGAGTTCCGGAGCAGACACACGTGGGAGAAGACGCCCTCCTGCTGCTCACCAGAGGAGGAGAGCACAGTGGCTGAGGCTCCAGGGCCTGGGTTCCAGCTCTACCAGTTACTGAATGAGTGACCTCCAGCCAGCTACCCCCATCTCTCAGCCCGTTTGTATAAACAGCAGATAACTGTGCCATTCTCTTAGGGTTTTGTGAGTTTAGTGAAGTTAGCCAGGGCCGGGCACGTAGTTTTCAAAGGCTTAGGTGTCTCCCTTATTATTACTCTCCATCCTGGACTTGAGCTACTGATGCGTGGGGATTAGGAAAGGCCAGCCATGTTCCCCCGAGGAACCCAGAGGCTAGGCTTCTCCAGCCACCAGGGGTCCTATGGCCCCATATGTCGGCTGCCATTTGCTTCAAGTACTCAGCTCTTTTTATTTTTTTTTTAGAGACAGGGTCTCCGTCTGTTGCCCTCCGTCTGTTGCCCAGGCTGGAGTGCAGTGCCACAAACATGGCTCACTGCTGCCTTAAACTCCTGGGCTCAAGTAATCCTCCCACCTCAGCCTTCTGAGTAACTGGGACTATAGGTGTGCACTATCACATCCAGCTAATTAAAAAGAATTTTTTTTTTTTTTTTTTTTTTTTTTTTTTTGAGGCAGAGTCTCGCTCTGTCGCCCAGGCCTGGAGTGCAGTGGCACAATCTTGGCTCACTGCAACATCCGCCTCCCAGGTTTTAAGTGATTCTCCTCCCTCACCTCCCAAGTAGCTGTGATTACAGGCTTGCATCACCACACCCGGATAAAAAAAATGTTTTGTTTTTTTTTTTTCATAGAGATAGGGTCTCACTCTGTTGCCTAGGCTGGTCTTGAACTCCTGGCCTCAAGTGACTGTCCTGCCTCAGCCTCCTGAATAACTGGGACTACAGGCATGCACCACCATGTCCACCTAATTAAAAAAAATTTTTGACTGGGCACGGTGGCTCATGCCTGTAATCCCAGCACTCTGGGAGGTTGTGGATGGATCACCTGAGGTCAGGAGTTCGAGACCAGCCTGGCCAACCAACATGGTGAAATCCCCTCTCTACTAAAAGTACAAAAATTAGCCAGGCATGGTAGTGGGTGCCTGTAATCTCAGCTACTTGGGAGGCTGAGTCAGGAGAACTGCTGGAACCTGGGAGGCAGAGGTTGCAGTGAGCCGAGATTGTGCCATTGCACTCCAGCCCGGGCCGACAACAGTGAGACTCCGTCTCAAAAAAAAATTTTTTTTTGAGAGATGGGGTTTTTCTCTGTTGCCCAGGCTGGTCTTGAACTCCTGGCCTCAAGCAATCCTCCCACCTTGGCCTCCCAAAGCACTGGGATTACAGGTGTGAGACACCACATCCCCCGAGGTCTCTTGACCATAGGCTATCCATCCTTTGCTTGGGCCTCTGCCCAAGAAGTATCTATCATGTTCCCACATGCTTCCTAGAGTGCCTCCCTCTCAGGCAGCCCCCTACCATCCCACCCTTTCCTCAAGGGTCACCCCTGTCTTATCATATTAGGACATGTCCTAATAGTTATCCTTTCAGAACTCCCGAGGTGGCTGGGCGTGGTGGCTCATGCCTGTAATCCCAGCACTTTGGGAGGCTGAGGTGGGTGGATCACCTGAGGTCAGGAGTTCGAGACCAGCCTGGCCAACATGGTGAAACCCCATCTCTACTAAAAAAAAAAAAAAAAAAAAAAAAAAAATTAGCTGGGCACCTGTAATCTCAGCTACTTGTGGGGCTGAGGCAGGAAAATCACTTGAACCTGGGAGGTAGAGGTTGCAGTGAGCTGAGATGGTGCCACTGCACTCCAGCCTGGGCAACAGGGGCTCCAGTTCCCCAGGTCCAGTCCCTTGACAGCTTCAGGTCACACAAAGGAGTTACAAGGCAGAAACCTTCTTCAAACCCGACTCCAGTGTGACTGTCCCCAACATGCACAGGCCTGGCCCCTCTGGAGGGGTCTCTGGCAGGCACCCCTCACCCCGCCACACCTGTGTCCCTCAGGATGCTCAACAGCAGTGCCATCAGGAGCCTCGGCGTAGACCTGCTCCCGGGCTACCAGGACCCTTACTCGGGCCGCACTCTGACCAAGGGCGAGGTGGGCTGCTTCCTCAGCCATTACTCCATCTGGGAAGAGGTGAGGGTGCCTGCTTCCTCCACCCACAGCCTTCGGGGAGAACGGGGCCAGTTTGTTCTATTCACTGCTCTGTGAACGAGTGCGTGAATGAAGACATTCATCAAAACCTGGCCAGCAGCTTTCAATCTCCTCTGTGTTCAACACCCCAGTGGGCACCACTAAGCGGTGCTTGTTTTCATTCTGCAGTCTCTCTTGAGCATCTACTATGTGCTAGGAGATATTCTGCTCTGAGAACACAGAGGAAGACAGGAACAATGCATGTCTGCTCCTTCCTACAATAAAGGGATCCCCCTGGGGCTCAGGGACCAGAGCGGGATTATGGAAATCAAAACCAAGCTTGCAGTGGAGGGGAGAGGTATGGGCCACTTTGAGAGGTGCCTCGTGTGGGAGGGGGTCAGAATGGACCTCACCATTGAGGGGCCGGGAGAAGAGGCTTCTAGGCAGAAGAGAACAGTGGGTGCCAAGGCCCTGAGGCAGGAAGGTGTTTAGGAGCAGAAAGAAGGAAGCCTGGGGCTTAGCATGTGCTCAGTACTTGGCCAAGAAGCCTCAGCCCAGGGGCTGGGAGTGTGAGCGCAGGAAAGAGGTTGCTGGACACGGCAGGAGAGAATGGGAACTGGACCCTCCAAGGGCAGCCCTTCCAGGAGATGGGACATGGATTCCTTGTTTGTATTCTCTGCTATAGCCAAATATATGTGCACGTGTATGTGAGCTTTATGGGTTTTTGTTTTGTTTTGTTTTCTGAGATGGAGTATTGCTCTGTCACCCAGACTGGAGTGCAGTGGCACAATCTTGGCTCATTGCAACCTCTGCCTCCTGGGTTGAAGCGGTTCTCCTGTCTCAGCCTCCCAAGTATCTGGGATTACAGGCATGTGCCACCACACCTGGCTAATTTTTCTATTTTTAGTAGAGAGGGGGTTTCGCCATATTGGTCAGGCTGGTCTCGAACTTCCAACCTCAGGTGATCTGCCCACCTCGGCCTCCCAAAGTGCTGGAATTACAGGCTTGAGTCACCATGCCCAGCCTATGTTGGCTTTTTTACCGTCCCTGAACAAATTGGAGGATGACGTGGTTCACTACTTTTTTTTTTTTTTTTTTTTTTTTTTGAGACAGGGTATTGCTCTGGCACCCAGGCGGGAGTGCAGTGGCGTGATCTTGGCTCACTGCAGCCTGGACCTCCCGGGCTCAAGCAATTATCCCACCTCAGCACCCCCGAGGAGCTGAAACTACAGGCGCGCACCACCACACCCAGCTAAATTTTGTATTTTTTGTAGAGACAGGGTTTCGCCATGTTGGCCAGGCTGATCTCAAACTCCTGAGCTCAAGTGATTCCACCCACCTCAGCCTCCAAAAGTGCTGGAATTACAGGCATGAGCCACCGCTCCTGGCTTCACTACTTTCTGAACTGATTTCCTTTTCACAGAAGTTATCAAAAGTAGTTTTCCAAAAGTTATTCCAAAGTAACTTTTCCAAAAGTTATCAAAAGTACTTTTTCTTTTGGATATTCGGGGCTGGGGTCTTCCCACCCCCCACCCAGCCCAGCTTCCTTTAGAAAATAGCAGGAGGCCAGGCCAGGTGCGGTGGCTCACGCCTGTAATCCCAGCTGAGGCAGACAGATCACGAGGTCAGGAGTTCAAGACCAGCCTGGCCAACATGGTGAAACCCCGTCTCTACTAAAAATACAAAAATTAGCCTGGCGTTGGCCGGGCGCCGTGGCTCACGCCTGTAATCCCAGCACTTTGGGAGGCCGAGGCGGGTGGATCACGAGGTCAGGAGATCGAGACCATCCTGGCTAACACGGTGAAACCCTGTCTCTACCAAAATTACAAAAAAATTAGCCAGGCGTGGTGGCAGCGCCTGTAGTCCCAGCTACTCGGGAGGCTGAGGCAGGAGAATGGCGTGAACCCAGGAGGTGGAGCTTGCAGTGAGCCGAGATTGCGCCACTGCACTCCAGCCCGGGCGACAGAGCAAGATTCCGTCTCAAAAAAAAAAAAAAAAAAAAATTAGCCCGGTGTGGTGGTGGGCACCTGTAATCCCAGCTACTTGGGAGGCTGAGGCAGGAGAATCACTTGAACCCGGGAGGCAGAGGTTGCAGTGAGCCAAGACCATCTTTTGATGGGAACTGCAAGCCACTTCCCTGCCCCCAGAGAGTCGGGCTTCTGGGCCCAGCCACCGTCTGTCATGCTTGCACTCAGGCAGCTGGAGGAGTGGGAGGGGAGATGGCTCCTGGTCTTGGCCATGGCTGCCTTGGCCTCCACTGTTCCTGCTCCTCTTCCATGCAGCCCCCTGACTTGGGGGGCCATTTCACTCCAGTCTGGGCAACAAGAGTGAAACTTCGTCTCAAAAAAAAAGGAAAATTGCAGGAGGCCAAAGTGACAAGCTGGGCCCTGGTGTTCAGCAGATGCGGGTTCATATCCCAGCTCTGCCACTTCCTGGCTGTGTGTCCTTGGTCAGGCAGTTTCCCATCCCTGCATGTCCACCTCCTTCCTGCGATTGAGGATCATCATCTCCTGCCTCCTGAGGGCCCCTGCAGATACGCAGTGGCACAGCCCTGGGGCACAGTAGCACTCAGGGAATGTAGCAAGGGCCACGGTTACCATCATGATTCTATCTGGAGATCCTCAAATGCCAGAGCGAGGTTGGGATTTCCAGTCCCAGGCAGTGGGGCCCCCAGCAGGCTTTGGGGCAACTGCATGATGTGGCCAGGCCAACTGAGGCCAGGCAGAGGCTGTGAGCTTCAGCGTGGAGGGAGGGGGATAGTTTAACTCTGAAGAGCCATCTCCCACCCCATTGTGTGCCACAGGTGGTTGCCAGGGGCCTGGCCCGGGTCCTGGTGTTTGAGGATGACGTGCGCTTTGAGAGCAACTTCAGGGGGCGGCTGGAGCGGCTGATGGAGGATGTGGAGGCAGAGAAACTGTCTTGGGACCTGATGTAGGCAGCCTGCACCCTCAGGGACAAGGGGGCAGGGTGGGCCTCCGGAGTCTGCCTTTTCCTGCTTGGGACCCTGGCCGGCCCATCCCCTGAGAGCCTGGCCCTGTAGGAGCGGGTGTGGGAGGGTCCCATGACACCCAGGACCTAAGTGACTCCTGGGCCCCTTGGTGTCACTTACAGCTACCTCGGACGGAAGCAGGTGAACCCTGAGAAGGAGACGGCCGTGGAGGGGCTGCCGGGCCTGGTGGTGGCTGGGTACTCCTACTGGACGCTGGCCTATGCCCTGAGCCTGGCGGGTGCCCGCAAGCTGCTGGCCTCACAGCCTCTGCGCCGCATGCTGCCCGTGGACGAGTTCCTGCCCATCATGTTCGACCAGCACCCCAAGTGAGGCTCTGATGGGGGCCGGGCATGGCAGGGCAGAGGCGTCCCCTCCAGGAACTCACCTCAGTCAGCAGGAAGTCCCCTCACCTGGCAGATGGGGAGACTGGGACTGGCAAGGCCAAGCCACTTAGCCCAGGTCACCAAGGAGTGGCTCAGCCTAGCCTTAGAGTCAGACCAATCTCGGTGTGTATTTTGCACAGTGCATGCAGGCTTTTTTTTGAAATGGAGTCTTGCTCTGTTGCCCAGGCTAGAATGCAGTGGCATGATTTTGACTCACTGCACCTTCTGCCTCCCAGGTTCAAGCAATTCTGCTGCCTCAGCCTCCTGAGTAGCTGGGATTACAGGGAAGTGCCACCACACCCTGCTAATTTTTATTTATTTATTTATTTATTTATTTATTTATTTATTTATTTATTTTTGAGATGGAGTTTCGCACCGTCACCCAGTGCAGTGCAGTGGCGCGCTCTTGGCTCACTGCAACCTCCGCCTCCCAGGTTCAACTGATTTTCCTGCCTCAGCCTCCTGAGTAGCTGGGATTACAGGTGCCTGCCACCACACCAAGCTAACTTTTTTGTATTTTTAGTAGAGACAGGGTTTCTGCATGTTGGCCAGGCTGGTGTCGAACTCCTTGACCTCAAGTGATCTGCCTGCCTGGGCCTCCCAAAGTGCCGGGATTACAGGCATGAGCCACTGTGCCCAGCCTCAATTTTTGTGTTTTTAGTAGAGATGGGGTTTTGCCATGTTGGTCAGGCTAGTCTTGAACTCCCGACTTCAGGTGATCCACCCGTCTCGGCTTCCCAAAGTGCTGGGATTATAGGCATGAGCCACTGCACTCGGCTGCATGCAGTTTTTAATCAAATGACTTTCTTGTTCTCAGCCTCTGTTTCCTCATCTGGAAAATGGAGGTAGTAGAAGTCCCACTGCTCAGGGCCGCTGTGAGGACTAGATGGCGGGGAGTGAGGTGCTTTGGGCAGGCAAGGTGCCTGGCTCCGGGCAGGCGTGTGTCCGGGGAGTAGGGGCCCGCCTCAATCCCCCTGAGCTATCCTCTCACCTTACAGCGAGCAGTACAAGGCACACTTCTGGCCACGGGACCTGGTGGCCTTCTCCGCCCAGCCCCTGCTCGCTGCCCCTACCCACTATGCCGGGGACGCCGAGTGGCTCAGTGACACGGAGACATCCTCTCCATGGGATGACGACAGCGGCCGCCTCATCAGCTGGAGCGGCTCCCAAAAGACCCTGCGCAGCCCCCGCCTGGACCTGACTGGCAGCAGCGGGCACAGCCTCCAACCCCAGCCCCGAGATGAGCTCTAGGTGAGGCCGGGGCGGGAAGAGGCCCCAGCCCCATAGACCTTGGCTTGCTCTCCCCTTTGATGGCATAACTGTGTCTGAGGCTGTTTTCCCCTTCTCAGCCTTCTCTCTCCCTCTCCATCTCTAGCTTTGCCTTTATGTTTGTTGTTGTTGTTGTTTGTTTTTTTTTTTAGACGGAGTCTCGCTCTGTCGCCCAGGCTGGAGTGCAGTGGCGTGATTTTGGCTCACTGCAACCTCTGCCTCTCGGGCTCAAGAGATTCTCCTGCCTCAGCCTCCCCAGTAACTGGGATGACAGGCACCCACCACAAGGCCTGGCTAATTTTTCTATTTTTATTTATATTAATTTATTTATTTTGAGATGGACTCTTGCTCTTTTGCCCAGGCTGGAGTGCAGTGGCATGATCTCAGCTCACTGCAACCTCTGCCTCCCGCGTCCCGGGTTCAAGCAATTCTCCTGTCTCAGCCTCCCGAGTAGCTGGGACTACAGGCGCCCACCACCACGTCCGGCTAAATTTTGTATTTTTAGTAGAGACAGGGTTTCACCATGTTGGCCAGGCTGGTCTTGAACTCCTGACCTGAGGTGATCTGCCCGCCTCAGCTTCCCAATGTGCTGGGATTACAGGCGTGAGCCACGGCGCCTGGCCTTTTGTATTTTTAGTAGAGACAGGGTTTCATCATGTTGGCCAGGCTGGTTTTCAACTCCTGACCTCAAATGATCCAGCCGTCTCGGTCTCCCAAAGTGCTGGGGATTACAGGCGTGAGCCACTGTGCCTGGCCTCTGTGTCTGTCTATAATTGTACCTTCAGCTGTCTCCGCATCCCTCTCTAGCTTTTTCCCTCTCTGCCTGTCTCTGCCCCTGTTTTCCTATATCTGTCAGTGTCTGTCTGATTCTGTCTGACTTTAATTCTCTTTCTCTTCCTGCTCCTCCTGTCCCACCAGGTCCAGGTGATGACTGCAAAGCAGTGTCCAGGAGCAGGCCACTACTGCCCAGAGAGCAGAGGAGGAGGTTGTTGGCAGGGACTGCAGATCCTGTCAGACCTGGCCACCACCTTGGGCATGGCCACTCTGCCCTCTGGACCTGTCTTTCATCGGGAGAAACCACTCAGAGATGGATCCCATTCCCTAAAGGTCTCACAGCAAAGGAGCAGGACTCCCAGGCCCCTGTATCCTGCCTGGCCTGATTCAGGGCCTCGTGGCCCCCAGCTTCTGTTTCAAGCTGGGCAGACCCCAGGATCCCTTCCCTCCCTAAGGACTCAGCTGAGGGGCCCCTCTGCCCCCTTCTACCTCCACCTCAGCACCCTCCCCCAGCTTGATGTTTGGGTCTCCCCAGCACCCTCCTCCCTGGCCGGTGCAAAGTACAGGGAGGTAAAGGAGGACCCTTGCAGACCTGTTGCCCAGCACACAGTAGGCCCTCAATAAAAGCCATTTGCACTTTAAATATATATATATATATATATACACATGTATGTATGTATATATATATACATGTATATATATATATATACATACATGTGTATATATATATATATACATACATGTATGTATATATATATTTTTTGACACAGGGTCTCCCTCTGTTGCCCAGGCTGAAGTGCGATGGCACAAACCCAGCTCACTGCAGCCTCAACCTCCTGGGCTCAGGCAATCTTCCTGCTTCAGCCTCCCACGTAGCTGGACCACAGGCACATGCCACCATGCCTGGCTACATTTTTTTTTGTATTTTTTTTGTAGAGACTGGGTTTTGCATGTTGCCCAGGCTGGTCTCAAACTCCTGGGCTCAAACAATCTATCCACCTCGGCCTCCCACAGTGCTGGGATGAGAGGCGTGAGCCACTGCACCCTGCCACTTTATATATATACATATATATACACGTATATACGTATATATACACGTGTATATACGTATATATACACGTGTATATACGTATATATATACACGTGTATATACGTATATATATACACGTGTATATACGTATATACACGTGTATATACGTATATATACACGTGTATATACGTGTATACGTGTATATATACGTGTATACGTGTATATGTACGTGTATACGTGTATATGTACGTGTATACGTGTATATGTACGTGTATACACGTATATATACATATATACATGTATACATAGATACATGTGTATAAACATATACATGTATACATATATACATGTATATATACGTATATATACATGTATATACGTATATATACATGTATATATACGTATATACACGATACGTATATGTACATGTATATACATGTATATATATTTGTTTGTTTTTAAGACGGAGTCTCGCTCTGTCACCCAGGCTGGAGTGCAGTGGTGTGATCTCAGCTCACTGCAGCCTCCGCCTCTTGGGTTGAAGCGATTCTCCTTCCTCAGCCTCCCTAGTAGCTGGGATTACAGGCATGCGCCACCACGCCCAGCTAATTTTTGTATTTTTACTTTATATTTTTTAACTCATGGCTGAGCCTCTGCATCTCAGCTGGCCTGGGAGGAGGCTTCCTGATCTATGGTTGAGCAATTGGAGGGACAGAGAGGGGAGGACAGGTGAGGAGTCAGGCCGATCCAGCATCACCTCTGTGCTGGGTGATCTTGGGTGGGTGCCATCCCTTCCCTGGGCCTTAGTCTACTCTTCGGTCATTGTGGCTGGTTGGGTATAGAGTGGCCTGGCCTGAGCCCGGCTCACAGTGAGTGCTCACCTGTTGGGGCTGATGTGGTCATCCCCGAAGTCATTACCAGCCTCACCTTGCTGGTCAGGGTGGGCCCAGCCAGTCCAAGGGCTGCTGATGTCCCCCAGCCCTTTGGATCATCTCTTGTGCAGCTGAAACCCTGGCTTAGGGGAAGAGGAACCGCCTGGGAGGGGCTGGGGGAGATCCTGGGTTCCCCTCTGGCACTAACCAATGTGGCCACCAGAGGGCGCGAGGTGGCAGAGCCTGGACTTGGCCAGGACGCTCTCTGCTGGGTTGGGGCCAACACCAGGAAGGAAGCATGGGCCATAGGGAAGCTCCTGTTGGTGCTGGGGCAACCCGCAGCAGCTCTGCGTCTTCTGCTCTTCTGATGGGAACTGCAGGCCTCTCCCCTGCCCCCAGAGAGTCGGGCTTCTGGGCCCAGCCGCTGTCTGTCATGCCTGCACTCAGGCAGCTGGAGGGGTGGGAGGGGAGATGGCTCCTGGCCTTGGCCATGGCTGCTTTGGCTTCCACCCTTCCTGCTCCTCTTCCATGTGGCCCCCTGACTTGGTCGTGTGAGCACTCCAGTCCTGGCAGAGCCTGACAGGCACTCCCTGAGGTTGGGGTATCCCTTGGCTCTGTCCTGGGGTTGAGGTCCAGGACCTGGCACGGCTGTGAGAAGGACCTTGGGCTGGAGCTGTGGACTCGGTGCTTTATTCGTTCTAAGATGAAAGTCATTCATTCTGGATGGCTATGACCTTGAGCGACTCAATTCTCTCCAGGCTCCAGGTGTCCCCTTCATTCATTTGTTAACCTTTATTAAGCACCTCCCATGGGCCGCAGTCAGGCCCTGGGGATTCAGCAGTGAATGAAACTGACAAAACCCCTGACCTCATTAAGCTGACATTCTTTTTTTTCTTTTTTTTTTTGTGGCGGAGTCTCACTCTATCACCTTCTGTCACCACACCCGGCCAAAACTGACATCCTAATGAGGGATGCAGACAAAAACAAGGAAAGATTAGAGGGTGTGAATTGCTATAGAGAAAAATGAGAAGCGGGGAGATACAAAGTAAGATCTGAGAAGTTAACACCTGAACAAAGACGCAGGAGTGGGCCAGGCATAGTTGCTCACGCCTGTAATCCTAGCACTTTGGAAGGCCTAAGCAGATGGATCACTGGAGGCCAGGAGTTTGAGACCAGCCTGGCCAACACAGGGAAATCCCATCTCTATTAAAAATACAAAAATTAGCCAGGTGTGCTAGCGGGCACCTGTAATGCCAGCTACTCGGGAGACTGAAGCAGGAGAATCACTTGAACCTGGGAGGTGGAGGTTGCAGTGAGCTGAGCTTGCACCACTGCACTCCAGCTTGGGCGACAGAGTGAGACTCCATCTCAAAAACAAAAGACTTCGCCAGGCAGGGTGGCTCACACCTGTAATCCCACCACTTTGGGAGGGCGAGGCAGGTGGATCACGAGGTCAGGAGTTCAAGACCAGCCTGGCCAAGAGGGTGAAACCCCGTCTCTACTAAAAATACAAAAATTAGCCAGGTGTGGTGGTGGGCGCCTGTAGTCCCAGCTACGTGGGAGGCTGAGGAAGAGAATTGCTTGAACCTGGGAGGCGGAGGTTGCAGTGAGCCGAGATCAAACCACTGCACTCCAGCCTGGGTGACAGAGTGAGACTCTGTCTCAAAAAAAAAAAAAAAAAAAAAAAAAAAAAAGACTTTAAGGAGGGGAGGGGCTGAGCCTTGGGGATAGCAAAAGGAAGAGCTTCCAAGCAGAAGGAACAGCATATGCAAAGGTCCTGAGGCAGAAGCAGGACTGACAGTGCAGAAGAGAGGAGGACCAGTGTCTAGAGTTGATAGAGCCAAGGTTGGGGCCAGAGCAGGGATGGCCATGAAGGCCATTTTGGCTTTTACTCTGAGATGGAGCCCCCAGAGAGATGGAGGCAAAGAAGTAACCATCTAACTTACATTTTTACATGATCACCCTGGCAGAGATGTGGTGTGATCTCATGTAGTGTTATAAGATCACACCAGCTACTGTGCTGAGAATAAACTGTAGGCAAGTCCATGGAAGAAACAGTGAGACCAGTTAGGAACCCACTGTAATAATTCAAGCATGGCTGGGTGTGGTGGCTCACGCGTATAATCCTAGCACTTTGGGAGGCCGAGACGGGTGGATCACCTGAGGTCAGGAGTTCGAGACCAGCCTGGCCAACATGGTGAAACCTCATCTCTACTAAAAATACAAAAAAGTCGGGCGTGGTGGTGGGTGCCTGTAATCCCAGCTACTCAGGAGGCTGAGGCAGGAGAATTGCTTGAACCCGGGAGGTGGAGGCTGCAGGGGGCCTAGATCGCACCATTGCACTCCAGCCTGGGCAACAAGAGTGAAACTTAGTTTCAAAAAAAAAATTAGCTGGGTGTGGTGGTGGGCACCTGTAGTCTCAGCTGCTCAGTAGGCTGAGGTAGGAGAATCTCTTGAAGCCGGGGGCGGAGGTTGCAGTAAGCTGCAATCATGCGATTGTACTCCAGCCTGGGTGACAGAGACTGTCTCAAAAAAAAAAAAATTGAGATCCAAAAGGGTATGTCAAGTAAGTAGCTGGATACACAAGTCTGGAATTCGGGGCCCCAGTCTAGGCTGGAGATAGAAGCTTGGAACCCCTCAAGCTGTATACTCCTCCACCACAGGAACCTGTTAAAAGGCATATTCCTGCCCGCTCCCAATTCTCTGAAGGTTCTGATTTAGTAGGCTATGGGTGAGGCCTGACTTTTTTTACTCTCTCTCTCTCTTTTTTTTTTTTTGGTAGAGACACAGTTCTCACTATGTTGCCCAGGCTGGTCTCAAACTCCTGAGCTCAAGTGATCCTCCTGCCTTGGCCTCCTAAACTGCTGGGATTACAGGCATGAGCCACTGCACTTGGCCTTTTTTATTTTTGTTTATTTATTTTTGAGACAGGGTCTCACTCTGTCTTACTCTGTCACCCAGGCAGTGATGTACTCGCCAGAGTACAGTGGTGCAACCACAGCTCATTGCAGCCTTGACCTCCTGGGCTCCACTGATCCTCCTGCCTCAGCCTCCCAAGTAGCTGGATCTCTAGGACCGTGCTACCACCCCTGGCTAATTTTTAAATTTTCTGCAGAGGTCAGATCTCGGTATATTACCCAGGCTGGTCTTGAATCCTGAGCTCAAACAATCCTCCTGCCTCAGCCTCCTAAAGTTCTGGGATTACAGGTGTGAGCCACCAGGCCAAGGCTGGTGTTTTGTTTTGTTTTGAGACGAGTCTCCCTCTGTCGCCCAGGCTGGAGTGCAGTGGCGGGATCTCAGCTTACTGCAACCTCCACCTCCTGGGTTCAAGTGATTCTCCCGCCTCAGTGTCCCAGGTAGTTGGGATTACAGGCGTGAGACACCACGTCCGGCTAATTTTTGTATTTTTATTAGAGACTGGGTTTCACCATGTTGGCCAGGCTGGTCTTGAACTCCCGAGCTCAAGCAATTCCCCCCACCTTGGCCTCCCAAAGTGCTGGGATTACTGGTGTGAGCCACCACGCCTTACCAAGGTGATGGCTTTTATAGAAATCTGTTCCCTGACTTTTTAAGTAGCGAGTGGTACCTTCTCTTGTAAACTCGAATTGTAAGTGCTTCTGGTTCCGTCTGCTGAAGTCAGGGGCTATCGGCCCCTTTGCTGAGTGCCCCAAACTGCAGAGTTTCCTGAGCTCCTTTGTCTGCTTTTAAAGTTCTTTTGCTTCCTCCTTTGCTGGCATGTTGCCAGGATAAAGAACGTGGAATCTGGAGTGGGTCCCACGTGGGCTATAGTCCTGACATGGCGTGGGGAATGTGTGACCTTGGGCATGTTACTTAGCCTCTCTGAACCTTCATTTCTCCATCTGCAAGTGAGGGCAATACTACCTTGTAGAATGCGGGTAAGGCACAGTGAATGGTATTTGATTATCTGGTCTTCTGATTATCCCAGAGCTGTGAGTAAGGATGCTTTTTGCTGTAAGGGACCAACTCAAACTGACTTAAGAAGACCATGTACAGGCTGACATAACACAGAGTGCAAAGCTGTAATCCCAGCACTTTGGGAGGCCGAGGTGGATGGATCACTGGAGGTCAGGAGTTTGAGACCAGCCTGGCCAACACAGGGAAACCCTATCTCTACTAAAAATACCAAAATTAGCTGGGTGTGGTGGCAGGCACCTGTAATCTCAGCTACTCAGGAGGCTGAGGCAGGAGAATCACTTGAACCCGAGAGGCAGAGGTTGCAGTGAGCCAAGATTGCACCACTGCACTCCAGTTTGGGTGACAGAGCGAGACTCCATCTCAAAAAAAAGAGTCACTTCTAGGCTGGGCATGGTGGCTCACGCCTGTAATCCCAGCACTTTGGGAGGCCGAGGCGGGCGGATCACAAGGTCAGGAGATCAAGATCATCCTGGCCAACCCAGTGAAACCCCATCTCTACTAAAAATACAAAAGCAAAATTAGCTAGGTGTGGTGGTGGGCATCTGTAGTTCCAGCTACTCGGGAGGCTGAGGTGGGAGAATGGCGTGAACTCGGGAGGCGAAGCTTGCAGTGAGCTGAGATGGTGCCACTGCACTCCAGCCTGGGCGACAGAGCAAGACTCTGTCTCAAAAAAAAAAAAAAAAAAAAGTCACTTCTAGATGCTTTTGAAGAAAGAACCCCAGCCAGCCTCTCCACATTGGCCCAAATAGAGTCACGTGTCCATTTCTGAACGAATTGTTGACAATCACTGACAAGGAGGTGGGATTATCAACAGGCCAAGCAGACTCATCCTCAGAGCCAGGCTGGGCTCAGCCTCCTCTGCAGCAGTGTGCCATGGGCACTCAGTGTGATTTATTGGCAAGTGAGCCAATAAATGTTGATCAGCACCCTCTTTGGGGCAGCTGGGCAGGGCCTATGGTGGCCTGTGTGGGGCAGGATTCTATTTTATGTCCATGGTTCCTGTGGAAAGTGAACATGTTCTGATGAGCTAGCTCGGCCAAGGTGGGGGTCCACACCCCAGACATCCACTTAAGCAGTCAGCTGCATAGGACGCCACTGCTTGTCTTGGACAGGGGACCCATGGACCTCCTGCTAGTGGAGTTCTGGTCCCGTGTGCCCAAGGTGCAGCTGGCCCAGGAAGGAGGAGGCTGGTGTGCATCGCTCCTGGGGGTGGCTCCCCAGCTCCATCTTCACAAATTTCAATACTTCCCATCTGTTTGCAACTAACCTGTTCTCCTACTGGCATCTGTGACAGCTTTTTTTTGAGATGGAGCCTTGCTCAGTCGCCCAGGCTGGAGTGCAGTGGTGCAATTTCGGCTCACTGCAACCCCTGCCTCCCGGTTCAAGTGATCCTCCCACCTCAGCCTCCCAAGTAGCTGGGAATACAGGCGTGTGCCACCATGGCTGGCTTTTTTTTTTTTTTTTTTTTGGTATTTTTTGTAGAGACGGGGTTTCACCATGTTGACCAGGCTGGTCTCAAACTTCTGACCTCAAGTGATATACCCACCTTGGCCTCCCACAGTGCTGGGATTACAGGCATGAGCCATCACGCCCAGCCCAAGTCTTTTTTTTTTTTTTTGAGACAGAGTCTTGCTTTGTCACTCAGGCTGGAGTGCAGTGCCGAGATTTCAGCTCACTGCAACCTCCGCCTCCTGGGTTCAAGCAATTCTCCTGCCTCAGCCTCTGGAGTAGCTGGGATTACAGGTGTGTGCCACCACGCCCGGCTAATTTTTTTATTTTTAGTAGAGAAAGGGTTTCACCATGTTGGCCAGGCTGGTCTTGAACTCCTGACCTCAGATGATCCTCCCACCTCGGCCTCCCAAAGTGCTGGGATTACAGGCATGAGCCACCCTGCCCGGCTGGCCTAAGTCTTTAAATGTAATTGCAACTGGGCGTATGGCAGCAGCCAGGGGTCCCAAGTCGGTGGAGGACCCGAGCCCGGGGAGTCAGTGCTTCTTCCCTCCCTTCCCTACTCTTCTCCCCACTCCCTCCCTCCCTCCCCAAGAATCTTTGGAGGATTGTCCTGTGGATGAAGTTGAAGATGCATTTCAGGGCCTGGGAAAAGAAGATGAGGAAATTGAACAATTCAGTGATAAGACATTCGGGTCAGGTGCAATTGATGATGACTGGCGGGAAGCACATGAGTGCCTGGCTGAACTGGAAGAAAAGCAACCAGTGGCAGTTATTGAACAAATAGGCAATGGAGAGAGGGATGAAATGGACTTGTTGGGTGACCATGAGGAGAATCTGGCAGAAAGGCTCAGTAAGATGGTGATTGAAAATGAACTAGAAGATCCAGCTATCATGAGGGCAGTGCAAACCAGGCCAGTTTTATAACCCCAACCAGGAAGTCTGAATTCCAGTATCTGGGATGGATCTGAAGTTCTGAGGGGAATCCAAAGACTACTGTTCAGGAAATGCCTACAGTGTCTGTATTAAAGTGTGCCTTGCCTCAGAGGCCCCCAGGTTCCAGAAGATGATCGGGACCTTTCTGAACATGCATTACCAAGGCGGCCAACTTCACCTATCATTGGCAGTCCTCCTGTTAGAGCTGTCCCCATAGGCACCTCACCTAAGCAGATGGCTGTATCCAGTCTCACCCAACACTTTCTGTGTCTGACGCCTGTCCATGTTCAGCCCCCAATGCCACCACAATATCCTGCTCCCTATAGTGACAGGACATCTCCAAGCCAGCTCTGCTGTGTCCCGCTACAGTCTGGATGTATGTCTCCCAGCCAGTTCGCCTGGGTCCCTGGATTTGTTGGTAGTCTACTTGCTGCTATGAATCCCAAGTTACTACAAGGGCCAGTTGGGCAGATGCTTCCCCCAGCACCAGGCTTCTGTGCCTTCTTTAGTGCTCCACCCCTGCTGCACCACCTCCACAGCAGCACCCTCCTGGCCCAGGACTTCACCTGCAAAACCTAAGATCTCAGGCCCCAATGTTTATATCAGACGCAACTCACTTTCATCCACAGCACTGTCGACTCTTGCATCAGAGACAGCAACAGAATAGAAATCAGCATCAGAGTCTCAATGGTGCAGGAGATAGAGGAAGTCAATGGAACAGTCATCAAGATCTTCTCTGAAAGGATCCATATGCCAATCTCATGTTGCAGTGGGAAAAGGATTGGGTCCCTAAATTCCAGATGATGCAACTGCAAAGCACTGATCCCTGGATTATTTTTATTACCAGAATTACTTGGAAAAACTGTCAGCTGCTGAAGAAATATAAGGTGATGGCCCGAAAAAGGAGCACACCAAGCTCATCACCCCTCAGGTGGCCAAACTGGAGCGCGCCTATAATCCAGTGCAATTTGCGGGCTCTTTGGGAAAGCTGACTGTTTCTAGTGTAAATAATCAGCAAAAAATGATTGATGCTGTTGTGACATCTTGGAGTGAGGATGATGAAACAAAAGTTTGAGACAAGAGGAGAAAAACCCTTGTTATGGCCGAGCGCAGTGGCTCAAATCTGTAATCTCAACACTTTGGGAGGCCGAGGCAGGCAGATCATGAGGTCGAGAGACTGAGACCATCCTGGCTAACACGGTGAAACCCCGTCTCTACTAAAAATACAAAAATTAGCCGGACGTGGTGGCGGGCGCCTGTAGTCTCAGCTAGTTAGGAGGCTGAGGCAGGAGAATCGCTTGAACCTGGGAGGTGGAGGTTGCAGTGAGCTGAGATCATGCCACTGCACTCCAGGCCTGGCGACAGAGGGAGACTCCATCTCAAACAAACAAAACCCTTATCATAATTGAGAAAACCTACAGATTACTCCTTGATGTGGAGGACTATGAAAGAAGTTATTGCCTAAAGCTAGAATGGATGACGGAAAGCACAAAATTTGTAGCATGTATGACAACTTAAGGGGGAAATTGCCTGGACGAGAGAGGCCTAGTGATGACCACTTTGTACAGATCATGTATATCCAAAAAGAGAAGAGAATGGTTGCCTGTATTCTTCCTTTGCTCTCCACAGAGCAAGCAGCTGACATTCTCCTGATAACAGCCAGGAACCTCCCTTTCTTTATCAAGAAGGATGCACAAGGGCCAGGCGCCCTGGCTCACTCTTGAAATGCCAGCACTTTGGGAGGCCAAGGCGGGCAGATCACTTGAGGTCAGAAGTTCGAGACCAGCCTGGCCAACATGGTGAAACCCCATCTCCACTAAAAATACAAAAATTAGCCAGACATGGTGGCGCACAACATGTAATCCCAGCTACTTGGGAGGCTGAGGCAGGAGAATCACTTGAACCTGGGAGGTGGAGGTTGCAGTGAGTTGAGATTGCGCCAATGCACTCCAGCCTGGGTGACAGAGCGAGACTCCATCTCAAAATAAATAAATAAGTTAAAAATAGCCGAGTGTGGTGGTGTGCACCTGCAGTCCCAGCTACTTGGGAGGCTGAGGTGGGAGGATCATTTTAACCCAGGAGTTCAAGGCTGCAATGGGCTATGATCACAGCACTGCACTCCAGCCTAGGTGACAGAACGAGACACTGTAGCTAAATAAATACATGTGAAATGTGAGCTTGCCTCTATGAAAATAACTTTTTATGTCAGGTTTCATGTTTGAAACAGCTACACACAATTTCTGATAACTTTTTATCAGGAGAAATAGGCTTTGTAATGGTAGTCTCTTAAGAAATTCTTGATGGCTACTAATAGTGAGAACCTTTATTCACAGCTGCAGGTGATATAAAATTTGGACCTTTTTAGGCCAGGCGTGGTGGCTCATGCCTATAATCCCAGCACCTTGGGAGGCCAAGGTGGGCGGATCACCTGAGGTCGGGAGTTTGAGACCAACCAGTCTGACCAACATGGAGAAACCCTGTTTCTACTAAAAATACAAAATTAGCTGGGCGTGGTGGCACATGCCTGTAACACCAGCCACTTGGGAGGCTGAGGTAGGAGAATCACTTGAACCTGGGAGGTGGTGGTTGTGGTGAGCTGAGATCGCACGCGCCATTGCACTCCAGCCTGGGCAACAAGAGCGAAACTCTGTCTCAAAAAGAAAAAAAAAAAATTAGACTTTTTTTTTTTTTCTTTTTGAGACAGTAACATTCTATCGCCCAGGCAGGAGTGCAGTGGCTTGATCACAGCTCACTGTAGCTTCCACCTCCCCAGTCTCAGGTGATCTTCCCACCTCAGCCTCCCAAGTAGCTGGGACCACAGGCACACACTGTGATGGCTGGGTTTTTTATTTTATTTTTTTGTAGAGACGAAGTCTCAGTATGCTGCCTAGACTGGTCTTGAACTCCTGGGCTCAAGTGATCTGCCCTCCTTGGCTCCCAAAGTGCTAAGATTATAGGTGTGTGCCACCACATCCAGCCTGAAATGATTTTTTAATCCTTTCCTTTCCTTTTTTTTTCTTTTTTTAGACAAAATCTCTCTGTGTCACCCAGGCTGGAGTGCAGTGGTGCCATCTAGGCTTACTGCAACTTCTGCCTCCTGGATTCAAGAGATTCTCCTGCCTCAGCCTCCCGAGTAGCTGGGATTACAGGCATGTGCCACCATGCTCAGCTAATTTTTGTATTTTTTTAGTAGAGATGGGGTTTCACCATGTTGGCCAGGCTGGTCTTGAACTCCTGAACTCAAGTGATCTGCCCTCCTTGACCTCCCAAAGTGCTGGGATTACAGGCCTGAGCCACTGTGCCCAGCCTCTTTTCTTTCTTAAGCTGCGTCCTGGGTATGTTAGTGTTTATTTTATTATAATCCTTAAACTAAACTTATACATTCTGTTATGGGTTGAATTGCATCCTCCCTGAATTCGTGTGTTGAAGTTTTTACCCCCAGTACCTCAGAATGTGACCTTATTTTGTTTTGTTTTGTTTTTTTGAGACAAAGTCTAGCTCTATTGCCCAGGCTGGAGTGCAGTGGCACGATCTCAGCTCACTGCAACCTCCACCTCCTGGTTCAAGCAATTCTCCTGCCTCAGCCTCCCCGAGTAGCTGGGACTACAGGTGCATGCCACCATGCCCGGCTAATTTTTGTATTTTTAGTAGAGACGGGGTTTCGCCATGTTGGCCAGGCTGGTCTTGAACTCCTGACCTCATGATCTGCCCGCCTCCACCTCCCAAAGTGCTGGGATTACAGGCATGAGCCACTGCACCCAGCCGCTCATTTGGATATAGGGTCATCATAAATGTAATCCATTAAGATGGGGCCCTGCTGAAGTAGAGTGGATCCCTAATCCAGTATATCTGATGTCCTTACAAAAAGGGGAAATTTGGACACAGGCACACACACAGAATACCAGATGGAGGTTGGAGTTATGCTGCCAAGGAACCACCAGAAGTTAGAACAAGGTTGGGAATACATCCTTTCCTGGCACCTTCAGAAGGAGCACAGCCCTGCAGACACCTTGATCTTGAACTCCAGCCTCCAGAACTGCCAGACAATACATTTCCTTTTTTTTTTTTTTTTCTTTCTGAGGGAGAGTCTTGCTCTGTCACCCAGGCTGGAGTACAGTGATGCCATTTCAGCTCATTGTAACCTCCGCCTCCCAGGTTCTAGCAATTCTCCTATCTACCTTGGGTGAAAAAGCCAGACCCTGTCTCAAACAAAACAAAACAAAACAAAACAAAAATCTCTTAGAATTGAGAGACTTTCAGTTTTCTGCATGCGGGGATAGTTTGTATAGCAGAGGGCATATTCGTTGCTTGTAAGACTGGCAAAATCCCTCCTGTTGTTTATAACACAGTAAACACTGGGTGAGTTTATGCATTCTCAGAAACTGTTGGTTGGGGCTCCAACACAGAAAGACAGCTGTACCTGTGCCATGTTAAATCAGAGAAAAAGGTTGTTGAATAGTAAGTGTAATATGAGTTGATTTAAGTGAAAAATATTTTCATTTGCCTTGAAAAGTCTGTAAGGTACACATTAAAAGGTCAACAGCAGTAAATAGGCCAGTGCAGTGGCTCATGTCTGTAATCCTAGCATTTTGGGAGACTGAAGCAGGAGGATCACATGAGCTCAGGAGTTCGTGACCAGCCTGGGCAACATAGCAAGACCCCATCTCTAATTAATAAATAATAACAATAATAAAACAGCAGTTAACATATATTTTAAAAAAAAGAAACTGTTGGTTGGGTATAAACTGGCCTAACCCTTTTGACAAGATTTCCTGTCTTTTTTTTTTTGTTTGAAACAGAGTGTCACTCTCTTGCCTAGGCTAGAGTGCAGTGGTGATCTTGGATCACTGCAACCTCTACCTCCCGCGTTCAAGCAATTCTCATGCTTCAGCCTCCCCAGTAGCTGAGATCACAGGTGTGTGCCACCACACCCAGCTAATTTTTGTATTTCTAGGAGAGACAGAGTTTCACCATGTTGGCCAGGCTGGTCTCAAACTTCTGGCCTCAAGTGATCCTCCCACCTAGGCCTCCCAAAGTATTAGGATTACAGGCATGAGTCACCATGCCTGGCTCCTACAGTTTATGTTTTAGCAT
Source organism: Pan troglodytes (assembly GCF_028858775.2). Taxonomy (NCBI): domain Eukaryota; kingdom Metazoa; phylum Chordata; class Mammalia; order Primates; family Hominidae; genus Pan; species Pan troglodytes. The sequence goes on along the minus strand of NC_072409.2, from coordinate 10,004,496 downwards.
ACGTAGGATCATATGGTATGTCTTGGGGATCTTCTCCTATTATTACTTATGGATGTACCTAATGCTTTTAAACTGGTATACAGATAACATAGATGTACTATGTTAATTGATTCCTCTGTTGATGCATATTTAGGTTGCTCCCAAATTTTTAACATTACTTTTAGACCCAAAAGTCTAAAAGTTTTAGAAGTTTTTTTTTTGTTGTTGTTGTTGTTTTTGAGATGAGGTCTCACTCTGTTACCCAGGCTGGAGCACAGTGGCACAATCACTACTCACTGCAGCCTCAACCTCCCCAGGCTCGGGTGATCCTCCTAACTCAGCCTCCCAAATAGCTTGGACTACAGGTTAGTGTCACCACGTCTAGCTAAGTTTTGTATTTTTTTTTTTTTTGAGACAGAGTCTTGCTCTGTCGCCCAGGCTGAAGTGCAGTGGCGCAATCTCGGCTTGCTGCAAGCTCTGCCTCCCGGGTTCATACCATTCTCTTGCCTCAGCCTCCCGAGTAGCTGGGACTACAGGTGCCCACCACCACACCCGGCTAATTTTTTTGTATTTTTAGTAGAGATGGTGTTTCACCGTGTTAGCCAGGATGGTCTCGATCTCCTGACTTCGTGATCTGCCCACCTCAGCCTCCCAAAGTGCTGAGATTACAGGCGTGAGCCACTGGACCCGGCTTTAAGTTTTGTATTTTTTTGTAGAGACACAATGTTGCCCAGGCTGGTCTTGAACTCCTGGGCTCAAGCCCGCCTCAGTCTCCCAAAGTGCTGGGATTACAGGCATGAGCCACACTGTGCCTGGCCCCCCAAAAGAAGTCTTTAAAGTTTATTTGATCCTTCATTGGACTTCTAAAGTGAAACTCTCAGAGCATCTATTTTGTGCTGGTTTCCGTGGGACATGAAGAAGTGGCCTTTGCCTTAAGAGAGCACCCAGTAGGAGGTGGCACAAGATTTCCGTACACACACGAGTGCTCACAGCAGGGATATTGGGACCCATACCCAGGAGGGAGCCATCAGTGCATCCTGAGAAGTGGGAGCCACTACAGGCCTCATGGAGGAGGGAGCATCTGAACTTGGCCTGGAGGGTTCCCACAGTTGCAGGGGCTGGAGATCCTGGCCCAGGCCCAGCCCCTGCGCTCCTGAAGTGGACACTCTAGAGACGAGTGGAGGATGAACACTGTTTCTGGTTTGGGTGGTTTGTGTGTTTGGGGCAAGGGAATTTCTCAGGTTGCCCTTATTTTCTGAAATGCACATACTCCTGGATGTTTCTGTGTAAACCATCAGCTCCATTTTGGCCAGAGCAGGAGTTCCTCTCAACTCTCCATGGGGACTGGGGAGGTGGAGGATGCAGAGATCAGACAGACTTATAGCCTCTGAGCTTCGGGGTGGCCTGTGGGTCTGGAGAATACTTCTGTGGTTCTCCAAATGTGATCCTTGGCCAGTAGCACCAGCATCACCTGGACATTTATTAGAAATGCAAATTTTTGGCCAAGCGCAGTGGCTCACTCTTGTAATCCCTGGGCTTTGGGAGGCCGAGGCAGGTGGATCATCTGAGGTCAGGAGTTCGAAACCAGCCTGGCCAATATGATGAAACCTCGTCTCTTCTAAAAATACAAAAAATTAGCCAGGCGTGGTGGCAGGCGCCTGTAATCCCAGCTATTCAGGAGGCTGAGGCAGGAGAATCGATTGAACCCGGAGGTGCGGAGGTTGCAGTGAGCCGAGATCAATGCCACTGCCCTCCAGCCTGGGCAACAAGCGCGAAACTCTGTCTCAACAACAACAACAACAACAAAGAAATGCAAAATTTCCGGCCCCATCTCAAACCTATCGAATCAGGAACTTTTAGAGAATTGGTTCCTGTAATCTGTGTTTTAACAAGCCTGTGACTCTGGTTTGAGAACCACTGATAGCGATATTTACTCCAGGTGACCCAGGGAAGCGGGGCCCAGCCTGGGCTCCCCCGACCCCTGTCCACCATCCCCGACTGCTCCATGCTCACCTCTAAGAAGCTGAAGCTGTTCCTGACTGATGGCTCGCAGGAGGATTGGGAGCTGTGATGCTGCTTGGCTAACGTCCTCTCCTGCAGGGAGCGGGTGAGGTCTACAAGGGGTACCCAGGGCATTCTCTGGAATGCTACCTCCCTTCCCGTGAATACTACCTCCCTCCCACTTAATGTACTAGGTGGCATTATTAATAGTATTATTAATCCATACATTCATTCAACTTTTTTTTTGTTGATTGTCTACCGTTTACAGGTTGGTTTGGCTACTGGAGATACAGAAATGACTGTGATGTCACCCTAGTCCACAAGGAATCCATGGTCCAGTGGCGACACTGGGGTGGCCAGCAGGCAGTGACAGAGCAATCTCATACAAGTTTATATTACAACCAGGTGCAGTGGTTTGTCCTTGTAATCCCAGCTACTTGGGAGACTGATGCACCTCCTCGGGAGGTGGGAGAATCACTTGAGACCAGGAGTTAGAGACCAGCCTGGGAAACATAGTGAGACGGTCTCAAAAAAAAAAAAAAAAAAAAAAAAATTAGTCGGGCTTGGTGACCCGCACCAGCAGTCTTAGCTACTCAAGAGGCTGAGGAGGGAGGATCGTTGGAGCTCAGGAGCTTGAGGTTGCGGTGAGCTGTAATCATGCCACTGCACTCTAGCCTGGGTATATTATATATAATATGTATGTATAAAAATGTGTATATTTATTTATGTTTATTTATTTATGTTTATTTTTTGAGATAGAGTCTCACTATTTCACCCAGGCTTGAGTACAGTGGCACAATCATGGCTCACTGCAGTCTCGAACTCCCAGGCTCAAGCGACCCTCCCACCTCAGCCTCCTAAGTAGCTGGAACTACAGGCATGTGCCACCATGCCCGGCTAACTTTTAAAAATGTTTTGTAGAGATGGTGTCCCTTATGTCGCCCAGGCTGGTTTGAAACTCCAGGTTCCAAGCAATCCTCCCACCTCAGCCTCCAAAAGTGCTGAGATTACAGGCATGAGCCACCATGCCCGGTGATTTTTTTTTTTTTTTTTTTTGAGACGGAGTCTCACTGTGTCGTCCGGACTGGAGTGCAGTGGCGGGATCCCTGCTCACTGCAACCTCTGCCTTCCGGGTTCGCGCAATTCTGTCTCAGCCTCCCGAGTAGCTGGGATTACAGGTGCCTGCCACCACGCCTGGCTAATTTTTTTGTATTTTTAGTAGAGATGGGGTTTCGCCCGTTGGCCAGGCTGGTCTGGAACTCCTGACCTCAAGTCATCTGCCTGCCTCAGCCTCCCAAAGTGCTGGGATTACAGACGTGAGACACCGTGCCCAGCCCCCCACCTTTTTTTTTTTTTAAGAGATGGGGCCTCCCCATGTTGCTCAGGCTGGTCTCAAACTCCTGAGCTCAGGTAATCCTCCCACCTCAGTCTCCCAAAGTGCTGGGATTACAGGCATGAGCCACCACGTCTGCCACCCCCCACCCCCAAATTTTGTTTACAGTTAATATTGCAAAGGCCTCCTCTCTCTACATGCTTTCTTGTCTTTCCAATCCATGCTCCGCATTTTTGGAGTTGGAGTCTCGCTCTATCCTCCAGGGTGGAGTGCAGTGTTGCAATCTTGGCTCATGGCAACCTCTGCCTTCCAGGTTCATGCAATTCTCATGCCTCAGCCTCCTGAGTAGCTGGGATTACAGGCATGCACCACCACGCCCGGATAATTTTTGTATTTTTAGTAGAGATGAGGTTTCCACATGTCTGCCAGGCTGGTCTGGAACTCCTGACCTCAGGTGATCTGCCTGCCTCGACCTCTCAAAGTGCTGGTATTACAGGCGTGAGCCACTTTGCGCTTGGCCACTATTTTTTTTTTTTTTTTTTTTTTTGAGATGGCGTTGCGCTCTGTCGCCCAGGCTGGAGTGCAGTGGTGCAATCTTGGCTCACTGTAACCTCTACCTCCTGGGTTTAAGTGATTCTCCTGCCTCAGCCTCCTGAGTAGCTGGGACTATAGTCGCTGGCTGCCATGCCCAGCTAATTTTTGTATTTTTAGTAGAGATGGGGTTTCACCACGTTGGCCAGGCTGGTCTCAAATTCTTGACCTCAAGTGATCAACCTGCCTTGGCCTCCCAAAGTGCTGGGATTACAGGTGTGAGCCACAGCGCCCAGCCTAGAGTGAAATACTGAAAACCCTCTCATGGTTTTCCAGGCTTCTGAGGGATGAAGTCCAACACCTTAGGCTGGCTTATCAGACGCTGCATAGTCTGGTCCTGCTGACTTTGGCAGGGTTTCTCTCATCACTGGCCCTGTAACACTTCAAGGGACTGCAGTGATGATGCTTCATAGAATATGCAGTATTCTCTTGTACCTGCATGTGGTACCTGTGTACCTACTGCACTCTGTTTAGAATTCCCTTTGCTGCTTGTTTGGCGAACTTCCACTCATCTTTCATGGCTCAGTTCCAATACCATCACCTCTGGGAACCATCTCCTGCCTGCCCCAGGAGGACTGGGACCTCCTTTTCCTGTCCTCTTTTCCTTGAACCTGTATATACTTTTTTTTTTTTTTTTTTTTTGAGACAAGAGTCTCACTCTGTCACCCAGGCTGAAGTGTAGTGGTGATTTTGGCTCACTGCAACCTCCGCCTTCCAGGTTCAAGCAATTCTCCCTGCCTCCTCCTCCCTAGTAGCTGGGATTACAGGCACACACCACCATACTCGGTTAATTTTTGTATTTTTAGTAGAGACGGGGTTTCGCTATGTTGGGCAGTCTGGTCTTGAACTTCTGACCTTAGGTGATCCGCCTGCCTCAGCCTCCCAAAGTGCTGGGATTACAGGCGTGAGCCACCGCAGAGTCTTAAATGGTTGGGTTACAATGAGGATTAGGAAATCTATCAATTATTCAACAGAGAGACAATGAATGGATCAAGGGATTGGGGAGCTCCCTGACATTACAGAACAAATTCAGTATGCAGTATACTGTGAAAGCGAGGCGGAAAAGCAGGTTTTGTTTGCGAGTCTGACTTTAGGATTGCAGGTGAAACACTTGTGTGACCCTGGAGCTGTGTGGCTAAGGTGCTGCGGGGTCACTGGAGAAAGGTCAAGGGACCGTGGCCCAGTTGGCCCGGAGGTGGTTCAGGTCTCCCAGATTCCAGGGCGGCATTATGAGCCACGTGACAGACCTCCCCTGACTGGCTGACAGTGAAGCATAATTGAGAAGATGGCGGACCAGCAAGGACCTCATCAGAATAGGTCTGTACACAGAGCGGCATAGAGAGTGCAGGAGGGTAGTAGACCGGGCGCGGAGGCTCAAACCTGTAATATAAGCACTTTGGAAGGCCGAGGCGGGTGGATCATGAGGTCAGGGGATGGAGACTATCCTGCCCAACACGGCGAAACCCCGTCTCTACTAAAAATACAAAAAAAAATTAGCCGGGCGTTGTGGCGGGCGCCAGTAGTCCCAGCTACTCGGGAGGCTGAGGCAGGAGAATGGCGTGAACCCGGGAGGCGGAGGTTGCAGTGAGCCGAGATCGCGCCACTGCACTCCAGCCTGGGCAACAGAGCAAGAATCTGTCTCAAAAAAAAAAAAAAAAAAAAAGTGCAGGAAGGTAGTGAACAGCAAGGGGAATGCCGACCCTTTCTCCTGTTGGGGCCAAGACAGAGGCGATGTGGGCAGGGGAGAGAGGCCGGGGAATGCGCAGAAGCCGACTCCATCTCTGCATTAATAGTGGACTAGGGGCAGGGCTGGATTTTCGGATGCAGTGTGCAGCTCCCAATAACTAGTTCCATGGGTCCTCTGTGAGCCTAGTTTCCTGGTGGGTACCGAGGGGAGCGCGTCGGAACCGTACGCTCCTTTGAGTGAGGGGAATCCGGGAGGATCCAAGACAGGGGAAACAGGGCCGAGCGGGAAAGGCCTTGAATGGGGGTCGAGACCCGGCCAGGCCCGCTGGACGCGTAGCACGTCTCCTTGGTGACGGGACGCGTAGCCCGGAAGTGGGCGGCCCTTCTGGCGGGGCGGGGCATCTCTGTGACGCTAGGGGCTGGGCCTCGATGGCGAAACCCAAGCGGCTCCCGGGGGGGTTTGAACTGGCCAATGGGCGAGCTGCCGACCGGGTGTCGGAAAAGGAGGCGGAAGCGGGGAGGAGCCGCCGCCAGAGCCAGACTGCATCCGCCGCGGCGTCTCCATGGCACAACCCTGGCCTCCGACTTCAAAGACTACATAAGGCGGCGTTTCTGGGCGCAGCCGTGTCGCTCCTGGTGAGAGGCCGCCGGCAGGCGGGATCCAGCGCCCTCCGGGGCACCGCGGGCGAGACCGTCGTCTTCGCACCTCCGGCGCGGTCGACCCCGCGGGGCCGTCGGGTCCTGGGTTCCCCGCCGCGTCGCGCTCGTCCCCCTCCTGTCAGAACCTGGGCCCCCGCCCCGCCCACCGGCGCGGGGCCTCTCCTCCTCCCGCTAACGGGCGGTCGGCCGCCTCCTTCCTCTCCTGGCTACCACGGTGCTCTGCCCCTCTGCCGCCCGCGGGCAGGGCTTCGCCTTTCTCTCTGTGAGCAGAAACCGGTACCCTCCTGCCTGCTGGTGGGTGGCCGTCCCTTCTCTGCGCCGACAGAGGCTCTCCCTCGCTCTGCTGCCCGTCGGCGGCATCGCCCCGACCGCCTCCTCCTCTCCTCGGGCTTCCACATGGCAGTCACTTGTCCGCCCTCCGTAGGCAGCGCTGTCCCCCGGGTACCGTCTCCGTGTCGCCAGGGCCCTCGCCCGGGGGGGGGGTCCCGCCCGCCCCCTCCCAGCCCGGCGTCTATCCTGCTCAGAACTCTGTTCGGTTTTCCCTCGCGGCGGGGCGCCCGGGGCCCGTGCAACCTCCGCACCTCCCTCCTTTAAACACTATTGGTCCTCTCGGGCACCTGTTCTTCCGGGAACGCCCCTTCTCCTAGGAGACAGTTGTCCGGCCCCGCCCCAGCATCCCCGCGGCTCCCTGCGCGGTTCCGGCCCTCTGGGGCCCACTTGGGGCCGAGCGGTTCTCACCCGCCCTCTCCGCACGTCTGCCGGCGCCTCAGGTTTCCCCCGGTAGCCACCGGCAGTCCTCCGCGTGGGACCCGGGCGCGGTGGTCCTTTCCCTCGCCGTTCTGCCCCATCCCCTCCCCTTCCTCCCCTCTGCCCCCAGGTCGCTCAGCCTCTACTATTTCCCCCTACCTTGGCAGGACAGTTGCTGTGCGACTTGGACAGTAGAGGAGCGCCTCCCAAGTTTTCATCCAACTGCCAACCCCAAAGCTTCCACCCTTCTCCCCTCAGAGAGCACGTTTGATGCCGGGCCCCTTGAGAGGCTCATTGACAAGCCCGCCCCTCTGGGTCCCCCTGAGCAGAGCCTGCTGACCCAATTGCCCACCTTTGCGGCTTTGATGCCTAGCCATGTCTGCCTCATCCTCAGGCGGCTCCCCCAGGTATTGCCGATGTGGGAGGCGCCTGCGCCGGAGGGCAGGGAAAGGTGGCCAGGGGTCCCCAGGGCAGGCTCGCCTGAGGCTTCCAGCTTCCTCATTGTGTTTGCTGAAAGTCTGGACCAAAACGTTTAAAAATCGTTTTTAAAGGGAAGGGGGAACGAAATATATACACAATCCTAGCTCTACCTCCCTCGCTCCTTCCCTCCCCAGATGTCACAGCTTCCTGGAAGCAAACAGGGTCGCTCTTGTTGTCTTTATATAATAGAGTACTAGGGTCAGAGCCTTTTTGAAGGGAGTCGAGGTGTAAATAAATAACATGTAGGAGGTGGATGTGGCAGTTAGCAAGATAATGGAATCCAGGAGGTTTGACAAGAAACCCACTGAGAGATTTCCCAAAGCTATTGGCTTTACATGAACAATGTTCTAAATGATTAGGGAAAAAAGCCTGTCTTCTCAGTTTTGGTATTCCTTGGCTAAAGGATCAGTAGAGGTCTATATATATGTATATATTTTTTCCCCCTCTTTTTAAAATCACGATGTAATACACATACAGCAAAACGCATACCAAAGTGCTCAAGTATTTTTTTCCTTGCATTTTGATGTTGCATTATTTTCCCCAAGTGTTTGTAAAGAGGGCAAGATGATAATTTGGGACCTCCTTGTCTCTGCCCCACCCTCCCTGCCACCCCCTGGTCGCTCAGCCTCTCTGATCTCCCCCCACTTTGGGGGGCCAGGTGCGGTGGCTCATGCCTGTGCAATCCTAGCACTTTGAGAGGCCAAGGTGGGTGGATCACCTGAGGTCAGGAGTTTGAGACCAGCCTGACCAACGTGGTGAAACCCCGTCTTTACTAGAAACATAAAAAATTAGCTGGGCATGGTGGCACACGCCTGTAATCCCAGCTACTCAGGAGGCTGGGGCAGGAGAATTGGAGAATTGCTTGAACCCAGGAGGCAGAGGTTGCAGTGAGCCAAGATTAGGCCACTGCACTCCAGCCTGGGCGACAGAGCGAGACTCTATCTCAAAAAAAAAAAAAAAAAAAAAAAAAAAAAAAAGCAATGAGGTAGATCAGATGGTTATTCCAAGACCCTTCCCATCCTGGAGTTCTTGGATATACTGCTGAAAGATTTTGGAGCAAATAAACTTTTGCTCTCTCTCTCTTTTTTTTTTTTATTTGGCTGTCTTTGCAGATCTGGTGATGGAGCTGTACAGTATATGTGTAAGCAAAGTGAATTACACATGGCATTAAAAAAAAAATCCCCTGCTGCTTAAGAGCTTAAAGGATAGCAAGTGGAATATTTTGGGAAATAGATACTTTTTTATTCTCTTAGGGGAATATTTGAGCCTTAATTTGATGAGTGTGCGTCACAGTGACCTCTCGTGCCTGAGCCTAATGCTCTTTGAAAAATTTTTTTTTCTTTTTTGTTGTTGTTTTGAAACGGGGTCTCCCTCTGCCACCTAGGCTGGAGTGCAGTGGCGTGGTTACGGCTCACTGCAGCCTCCACCTCCCAGGCTTAATTGATTCTCCCACCTCAGGCTCCCGAGTAGCTGGGACTACAGACAAACACCACCACGCCCAGCTAATTTTTGTACGTTTTGTAGAGATGGGGTCTTGCCATGTTGCCCAGGCTGGTCTCAAACTCCTGGGCTCAAGCAATCTGCCTGCCTTGGCCTCCAAAAGTGCTGGGATTATAGGCATGAGACATGGCTTGTGGCCACTAATGCTCTATTTTTGTCATTCACTCACTGCATCTTTCTCCAGGGCCGTCTCTGCTCCAGGCACTGTCCTGGGTGCTTCTACCCTTGGCCAAACCAGCGCCTTGGCTGCTGTTCATGTGCTGCTTGCTTTTTGTCATCTGGCAGGATGTCAGCTAGGCTTTTCAGCAAGGGTCATAATACATGTGATGTGACGATATGTTAAAAGTCCAGCCTGCAAATGCCTGTCACCCTATGTCCATCCCACTGCTGGGCACACCACGCACATCTGGTGCTCATCTCAGGGGAGTGAAGGAATTCCAGGCTGGTTTTCCTAGCCATGAACATGTTAGCTACCGTAGTCAGTGTGTAATTTCATGAGATCTGAAATATAAGATTGTCCTAGTTTTCTGCTTACAATCTGGTTCTTGTGCCTGGGTGCAGGTTTCCATCGTGTGGGAAGAACGGAGTAACGAGTCTCACGCAGAAAAAGGTCTTGAGAGCACCTTGTGGCGCACCCAGTGTAACTGTGACGGTAGGTGATGCACTCACGTAGCAGCCCTCTTTGGTCACCTTGCTAAAAATGCTTTTGCACACCGTTTCTAGGAGGTGCCTTACCCTGCTGGGCACCATCGCCGCCCAGTTGCTCTGCTAGGTGCTGTTGTGCATACCCTGCTGATTTTTAATTATGATCATCATTTTTGCCTGTGGTAAGGCTGCCGGGTGTGAGGAAATTGTCTTAGACTTATTCTTCCAGCCAAATCCTAAAATCTTGAGATTTTTAAAATAAAGGAAAAGAAAAAGAAGAGAAAAAAAAAGTTTAAAGAATGAGGGGAAGGATAAGAGCTGGTGGTGGTTGAGGGGTTTGTAGCTGCGGTTCTGCCTTGCTCATGTTTTCTTTAGAATCTAGACAACCTTCTCATCCTTAGGATTTCCTCCAGCTTTCTGTTTTCCTGTTCTTTGATCTGCCTGCTCTCTGATTTATTCTGCACCCTGAGCATTTTGTGTTTCCCATGCCAATCTGCATGCCCAGTTGAGATCACTGTGTAGAAGGATCCGCCTGCTTTCCGCTGTGCTTCACTAAATCCAAGGAGGAGCTGTGCATTCCAGCAGGTTTAGAGGAGATCCAGCCCTAAGGACCCTGGGGCCGGCGTCTGGGATCTGTTCTAGAACGGGTGGGTCTTGCAGACCCTCTCTTGAGTGGACCAGAATCTCCCTTGTGGTCTTCTGCTGGGATCTCTGCAGGAGCCTGCTGAATGATACTCCCGCCTTACTCCCTGCCTGCATGCCAGTAGTTGGTAGCTGTCCTGCTCGCTTGGTGGCTAGGCTTTTTGGTGGCCCCCAGAGGCTGTGAGCTCTGTTTTTATGCCGTTTGCTCATCCACAGATCAACCATTTTTGTGTTGTCCTCCCCCACCTGCCAGAAGCCAACCATGAAGGACCGCTCTTCAACTCCCCCCTTACATGTTCACGTGGATGAGAACACCCCTGTCCACGTCCACATAAAAAAACTCCCGAAACCATCAGCGACCAGCAGCCAGGTAGGAGCATGCCAGTGGGGCGAGGTAGTAGCTGTGGATCTGAGTGATCCTGCTAAGCCCAGCCTCCTCGCACTCTGACTCCAAAGGTTTGGGAGACAAACACACTCTTTCGGAGGCCGGTTTCCTGGTTAGAAGGTAGGCAGGCCTGTCATCCAGGAGCAGCAGCAGTAACATTAGTCAGAAGAGGCACTCTGCCAGTCGGAGAGGGATGTCGCTAGCGTGGCACCGTGGCCAGCTGGGTGTGGAAGTGACCCTGGGTTTGTCCCTTTCCACAGAAATCTCACAAGCGAGGAATGAAAGGGGACACTGTGAATGTGCGGCGGAGTGTCCGGGTGAAAACCAAGGTACCTTGGATGCCCCCTGGAAAATCATCTGCCCGGCCTGTGGGATGCAAGTGGGAGGTAGGCTCACCCTTGCCCAGGCTTTTCTTCTCGGACTGCTCAGATCCTAGCAGGCCTCAGCCTCGGTATGATTCAGGGTCAGCTATAGCTACTGGAATGTCCTAACAGACCCCATTTACTGAGGGCCTTGCTAAACCCTGAAACTGTGTGAATCTTCTTGAGTTCTTATGATACTGCTGTGTGGAAAGTCCTGCTGTCCAAAGGCAGAGATTAGGAACCAGACCTCAGAGAGAAGTGATTTTCCCAGAGTCACAGAGAAGGTAGCAGAGCTGGAGTTAAGATTCATTCTAGAGGCAGTACTCTTAGCCTCTCTGCTTTGCTTTTGAGGAGCCACATCACATGTATTTTCTTTTCTTTTCTTTTCTTTCTTTTATTTTTGAGACAGAGCCTTGCTCTGTTGCCCAGGCTGGAGTGCAGTGGCATGATCTTGGCTCACTGCAACCTCTACCTCCCAGGTTCAAGTGATTCTCCTGCCTCAGCCTCCCTGGCAGCTGGGACTACAGGCGCCCGCCACCACTTCCGTCTGATTTTTTTATTTTTAGTAGAGATGGGGTTTCACCGTGTTGGCCAGGCTGGTCTCGAACTCCTGACCTCAGGTGATCCGCCCGCCTCGGCCTCCCAAAGTGTTGGGATTACAGGCGTGAGCCACCGCAGCCAGCCTATTTTTCTTATAGTTTATTACATTAGAAATCTTTCATACCAGCAGTGAAAAGAAAAAAAAAATAGAAATGAAAAACAAAAGTAACTCCTTGAAGTTTATAGTCATACCTCATAAAACTATGTCAAAACTGACTCATTGATTTACCAGACAAAGGAGACTCCTTTCCCTTAGAGACAAAGGGAGTATGGGGCCTTCTTAGGATTAAATGGAAACTGCTCTGACCAGTACAATAAATTACAAGGATTGAAATTAGAATGCTGCCTTACATTTTTTACTACATATACTTCACTAATAATCAGTGAAATGTGAATTAAAAGCCGCAGTATTTTTTTTTTTAAACAAAAAGAGCTTTTTTCTTGAATGGAAAAAGTTTAAAAAATGACAACTATCTCCTGCCATCAAGCATATGGGATACCAATGAATCTTTTTTTTTTTTTTTTTTTCCCGAAATGGAGTTTCGCTCTTGTTGCCCTTGCCCAGACTGGAGTGCAGTGGTGCGATCTCGGCTCACCACAACCTCCGCCTCCTGGGTCAAGCGATTCTCCTGCCTCAGCCTGCTGAGTAGCTAGGATTACAGGCATGCACCACCATCCCGGCTAGTTTTGTATTTTTAGTAGAGATGGGGTTTGTCCATGTTGGTCAGGCTGGTCTCGAACTCCCGACCTCAGGCGATCAGCCCACCTCAGCCTCCCAAAGTGCTGGGATTACAGGTGTGAGCCACTGCACCCGGCCCGAATCTTTTAAAACGTTTTTTATAGGACTGTGAACCTGATTCAGCTGTTCTGGAGTCAGTTTGGCAGCACTTGTCTAAACATTGATTCTGTAATTTTTCGTCTAGGAAGTTGTCCTAAAAACATCATAGAAGAGTTCAGGGATTTTTTTTTTTTTTTTTTTTATTGAGACGGAGTCTCGCTCTGTCACCCAGGCTAGAGTGCAGTGGTGCAATCTCGGCCCACTGCAAGCTCCGCCTCCCGGGTTCACACCATTCTTCTGCCTCAGCCTCCCGAGTAGCTGGGACTATAGGTGCCCGCCACCACGCCCGGCTAATTTTTTATGGTAGAGACGGGGTTTCACCGTGTTAGCCAGGATGGTCTTGATCTCCTGACCTCATGATCCGCCCACCTCAGCCTCCCAAAGTGCTGGGATTTTTTGTAGATTTTTTGCTATAGCATTGTTTGTAACAGAAAAATTGGAAGCAACCTAAATGTCCATCAGGAGAGTGTTGGTTAAATTATAATACATCTGGCTGGGCGTGGTGGGCTCACACCTGTAATCCCAACACTTTTAGGAGGCCCAGGAGGGAGGATCGCTTGGGCCCAGGAGTTTGAGATCAGCCTGGGCAACATAGTGAGATCCTATCTCTACAAAAAATAAAAAACTAGTTGGGCGTGGTGGCATGCGCTTGTAGTTCCAGCTACTCAGAAGGCTGAGGTGGGAGGATCGCTTGAGCCAGGGAGGTTAAGGCTGCAGTGAGCCATGATCATGCCACTGCATAGCCTGTGTGACACAGTGAGACCCTGTCTCAAACAAAACAAAACAAAAGAGAAATATGATACATCCATACAATGGAATACCATGCAGCCTTGCAAAGACTGAGGTAGAGGCTGGTTGCCGTGGCTTATACCTGTGATCCCAGCACTTTGGGAGGCCAAGGCAGGAGGATCACTTGAGCCCAGGAGTTCAAGACCAGCCTGGGCAACACGACGAGACCCTGCCTCTACAAAAGATAAAAAATTAGCTGGGTGCAGTGGTACGCACTTGTAGTCCTAGTTACTTGGAGGGGAGGTTGAGATTTCAGTAAGCTGTGATTATGTCACTGCACTGCAGCCTGGGTTACAGAAAAGGACTCTGTCTCAAAAACAAAAAGATTGAGACAGATATTTATGCATGATAATGAAGCATGGAGATGCACAACATATAACATTTGGCTGGCCCTATTTGTGCAGAAAATGGGCATCTGTGTCCATGTATAAATGCATATGTTTGTATGTGCAGAACGTTTTCTGGGAGAATATGTTTATATCTACAGAACGTTTTCTAGGAGAATATGCAAGTAGTGGTAAGCAGTGATTGCCTCTGAGGTATGGCAAGGTTTAATGCTTTATTTTTATTTATTTATTTACTTTTTGAGAAAGAGTCTCGTTTTGTCACCCAAGCTGGAGTGCAGTGACGCAATCTCGGCTCACTGCAACCTCCACCTCCTGGGTACAAGCGATTTTCCTGCCTCAGCCTCCCGAGTAGCTGGGATTACAGGCATGCACCACCACACCTGGCTAATTTTTGTATTTTTAGTAGAGACGGGGTTTTGCTATGTTGGCCAGGCTGGTCTCGAACTCCTGACCTCAAGTAACCCGCCCACCTCAGCCTCCCAAAGTGCTGGGATAACAGGTGTGAGCCACCACCACGCACAGCCAAAAATGCCTTTTTTTTTTTTTTTTTTTTGACACGGAGTCTTGCTCTGTCATCTAGTCTGGAGTGCAATGGTGCAATCTCAGCTCACTGCAACCTCCACTTCCCGGGTTCAAGCAATTCTTCTGCCTCAGCCTCCCGAGTAACTGGGACTACAGGTGTGCACCACCACGCCTGGCTAATTTTTGTATTTTTAATAGAGACGGGGTTTCACCATATTGGCCAGGCTGGTCTCGAACTCTTGATCTCGTGATCCGCCCGCCTTGGCCTCCCAAAGTGCTGGGATTACAGGCGTGAGCCACTGTGCCCAGCCCAAAAATGCCTTTTAAAAAAATAAAAAGCCTTGGTAGTTTTGGTTTTTTTGTTTTTGGTTTTTTGAGACGGTGTCTTGTTCTGTTGCCCAGGCTAGAGTTCAGTGGCATGATCTCGGCTCACTGCAACCTCCACCTCGCAGGTTCAAGTGATCCTCCTGCCTCAGCCTCTGAGTTAGCTGGGACTCAGGCATGCACCACCACACCTAGCTAGTTTTTGTATTTTTAATAGAGATGGAGTTTCACCATGTTTGCCAGGCTGGTCTTGAACTCCTGACCTCAAGTGATCTGCTCGCCTCGGCCTCCCAAAGTGCTGGTATTACAGGCGTGAGCCACTGTGCCTGGCCTCCTTGGTAGTTTTCAAAGTACACATCACAGAGATGCTGCTATGAAAAATTTTCCTGTTGACATGGGTTGCTAGGGGTAATAATCCCCTCTGGAAAGCATAATGCCACTTCCAGCCCCATTGCCAAATCCTAGAGATGGAAGGTCCCAGAGAGGTGATCTGCCCAGGTTCTCTCAGCACCTGAAACAGTAGCTGTCTTTTCTGCTTTCATTCTTGTGTCTGCCCCTTTCCACTTGCCAGTGGCTTCCTGTGGCCCTGAGAGGCCCTAACTCAACCCTGTCCTTCATGGACGGAAGGGGAACAGCCCCTGGAGGTGGAAGTTTGAGGAAGATATGGAAATGAAGACCAAAAGCTGCTGTATGCATGTGGGGTTCTTGTTTGATATCTTACAACTCCTGGAATATAAGATCAGCTTTGGGAGAAAGAAGGTCTAGGTTTTTTTCTTGCCTCTATTGCTAAAAGTGATCAGCCGGGCGCGGTGGCTCACGCCTGTAATCTCAGCACGTTGGGAGGCCAAGGCAGGTGGATCATGAGGTCAAGAGATTGAGACCATCCTGGCCAACGTGGTGAAACCCCATCTCAACTAAAAATACAAAAATTAGCTGGGCATGGTGGCACGCTCCTGTAGTCCCAGCCATTTGGGAGGCTGAGGCAGGAGAATTGCTTGAACCCTGGAGGCGGAGGTTGCAGTGAGCTGAGATTGCGCCACTGCACTCCAGCCTGGTGACAGAGCGAGACTCCGTCTCAAAAAAAAAAAAAAAAAAGTGATCTATTTTTATTTAGGGAAATTTGAAAATACAGAAAAATAATCAGCTACTCAATTCTGGCTTCTATTAAGTTTCAAAATTTCTTGTTGAAAAGTACAGGCCCAGGAGCAATGGCTCACTCCTGTAATCCCAGCACTTTGGGAGGCCGAGGCAGGCAAATCAACTGAGGTCAGGAGTTTGAGACCAGCCTAGCCAACATGGCGAAACCCCGTCTCTACTAAAAATACAAAAATTACCCTGGCGTGGTGGTCGCGCCACTAATATCAGCTACACAGAAGGCTGAGACAGGAGAATTGCTTAAGCCCATGAGGCGGAGGTTGCAGGGAGCCAAGATCGCGCCCCTGCACTGCAGCCTGGGCAACAAAGCGAGTCTCCATCTCAAAAAAAAACAAAAAACAAAAAAAACGGAAAAGAAAAACGAAAAGAGGACTGGCCGGGCCTGGTGTCTCACGCCTGTAATCCCAGCACTTTGGGAGGCTAAGGCAGGCGGTTCACCTGAGCTCAGGAGTTGGAGACCAGCTTGGACAATGTGACGAAACCGTATCTCTACCAAAAATACAAAAAATTAGCCCAGTGTGGTGGTGTGCACTTGTGGTCCCAGCTACTTGGGAGGCTGAGGTGTAAGGATCGGTTGAGCCTGGGAGGCAGAGGTTGCAGTGAACCAAAGTTGTGCTACTGCACTCCAGGCTGCTTGACAGAGACCCCATCTCAAAAAAAAAAAAAAATGGAAAAGTGCAGGGATGTACACCCATCAGAAGTGTATTGCTCCATGAATTTTCACAAGCTGAAGGTACCTGTGTAACGATCACCCAGCATCCTAGAAGCTGCCCCTGGCTTTTGTCTATGTCACTCCCTCCCCATCACAAGGAGTAACTAGTCACACTTTCTCATATATATATATATATATATTTGTCATTTTAAAAAATATATAGTCATGTGGCCGGGCGTGGTGGCTCACGCCTGTAATCCCAACACTTTGGGAGGCCGAGGCAGGCGGATCACAAGGTCAGGAGATCGAGACCATCCTGGCTAACACGGTGAAACCCCGTCTCTACTAAAAGTACAAAAAATTAGCCGGGCATGGTGGCGGGCACCTGTAGTCTCAGCTACTCGGGAGGCTGAGGCAGGAGAATGGCGTGAACCTGGGAGGCGGAGCTTGCAGTGAGCCGAGATTGCACCACTGCACTCCAGCCTGGGTGACAGAGCGAGACTCCATCTCAATTAAAAAAAAAAAAAAAAAAAAAAAAATATATATATATATATATATATATATATGTAGTCATGTATCAATTAACAATGGGGATATATTCTGAGAAACATGTTGTTAGGCACTTTCATCACTGTGCAAACATCATGGAGTGTACTTACACAAACCGAGATTGGTAGAGCCTGCTACACACCTGGGCTGTATGGTATAGCCTATTGCTCCTAGTCTACAGACCTCTACAGCATGATGCCGTACAGAATACTGTAGGCAACTAACACAATGGTAAGTATTTGCATATTGAAACGTAGTAAATATAGAAAAGGTACGGTAAAAATACAGTGTTTTGGGACCACTGTCATATATGCAGTCCATTGCTGACTGAAATGTTACGTGGCACATGACTGTTTATACATTTTCCTATTTTTGTCATTTTAAGTATTAAAAGTAACTTCTTTTCTTCTAAAAGTAATATATATACCTGGATGTGGTGGCTCATACCTGAAATCCCAGCACTTTGGGAGGCCAAGGCGGGCTTATCACCTGAGGTCAGGAGTTCAAGACCAGCCTGGCCAACATGGTGAAACCCCGCCTCTACTAAAAATACAAAAATCAGCTGGGCATGGTGGTAGGTGCCTGTTATCCCAGCTAGTCGGGAGGCTGAGGCAGGAGAATTGCTTGAACCTGGGAGGCTGAGGTTGCAGTGAGCTGAGATGGCACTACTGCACTCCAGCCTAGGCGATGGAGTGAGACCCTGTCTCAAAAAAAAAAAAAAAAAAGCAAAGTGTTTACAGCTTTGCATAAAGTTTCCTGAAGCATATATGCATTTTAAAATATTTAAAAAAAAATTAAAAAGCTGAGACTACAGGCACCTGCTACCACGCCCGGCTAATTTTTTTGTATTTTTAGTAGACACGGGGTTTCACTGTCTCGATCTCCTGACCTCGTGATCCGCCCGCCTTGGCCTCCCAAAGTGCTGGGATTACAGGCATGAGCCACCGCTCCTGGCCCTAAAATATTTTTTATACTGACGTATTTAAAAAGTATTGTATTTTTTTAATACAATACTTTCCAGGTATTGTACCATGTGCATTTATAATATTTTTCTACATCATCAAAATAACTGATTACTCCTAAGAGCATTTCTTAATATCATACAATATCTGGTCCTTTTTCAAATTTACCCACTTGTTTCTACAATACCTTTTCAGCAGATTCATCTACCTTTGTAACTAATCCACTATCAGCTATTCATATTCATTTAAAAGACTTTTGACATATTTCATTTCTACCCTAGGTATAAAAAAATGTACTGCCCTAAACTTTTGCCAACTTTGGGTATTATTAATGTTTTTGCTGATTTGTTATATTATTTCTTTATGAGTATTGTTATTTTTAGACACAGGGTTTCACTCTGTCACCCAGGCTGGCATGCAGTGGTGCTGTCATAGCTCACTGCAGCCTTGAACTCCTGGACTCAAGGAATCCCCTGCCTCAGCCTCCTGATTAGTTGAGATCACAGGCATGTGCCACTACACCCACCTGATTTTTTTTTTTTAGAAGGAGTTTCGTCCTCTTGCCCAGGCTGGAGTGCAATGGCGCGATCTTGGCTCACTGCAACCTCCACCTCCCGGGTTCAAGCGATCCTCCAGCCTTAGCCTCCTGAATAGCTGAGATTACAGGCATGCACCACCATGTCCAGCTA
Organism: Pan troglodytes; assembly: GCF_028858775.2. Lineage (NCBI taxonomy): Eukaryota > Metazoa > Chordata > Mammalia > Primates > Hominidae > Pan > Pan troglodytes. The sequence continues at coordinate 9,986,058 of NC_072409.2, read as the reverse complement.
ATTTTGTATTTTTAGTAGAGACGGGGTTTCACCGTGTTGGTCAGGCTGGTCTCAAACTCCTGACCTCTGGTCATCCACCCGCCTCGGCCTCCCAAAGCGCTGGGATTGCAGGTGTGAGCCACCGTGCCCAGTGCTAGCTAATTCTTTTACTTTTATAGAGACAAGGTCTCGCTATGTTGCTGAGGTTGGTTTTGACTTCCCGCCTCGGCCTCCCAATATACTGGTTTTACAGGGTATCCAGCCTATGTTCTTTATTTTAAACTTAACATTGTAGCCCAAGCTTTTAATTTTGATGTTGGGAATTCTCCAAAACCATCGTTTAAACATGGATAGGTAATGTTCCATCACGAGGGTTCAGAGTATGTTCTTCCTGGGGTCCCCGAGTTAGCTGTTACAGCTTTTCCCGTCTAATCAGTAAATAAGCCTCCAGTGGTGGAACTTGTGGTCAAGGTTCTGCCTTCTGAGTTCATGTGTTTCTCCCTCCTCTACATCAGAATCCACCTCATTGCCTGGAGATCACGCCACCATCTTCAGAAAAGCTGGTCTCAGTGTTGCGGTTAAGTGACCTCTCTACAGAAGATGATGACTCAGGTCACTGTAAAATGAACCGTTATGATAAGAAGATTGATAGTCTAATGAATGCGGTTGGTTGTCTGAAGTCTGAGGTGAGGGAGGTAGGGGGCTGGGATAGCTACTACCCTGAGGATGTGCAGGAGCACCCAGGTGGATTTCCTGCCTGGTCCCTCAGCCTGCGTCTGTAGGCCTTCAGGCCTCCTCTGCAGGGTTGCCCCGGGCTTCAGTTGCCTGCCCCGGGAGGTAGCTGGGGCAGCATGGGATCCCATCCCACCAACAAGGGCCCTCTCTATTGAGCACGTAGCTGTCCTGGTGCTCCACATGGTAGTCCAATTTGAATTTTTACAACAGCATGTGAAGCCAGTGGTGTTACTGTCCTCATTACAGAGATGAAATACCTAGGAAACTAGGGTCTATGCCTTCCGCTTTATATAAGGTTTAACAAAAACAGGCCGGGCATGGTGGCTCACGCCTGTAATCCCAGCACTTTGGGAGGCGGATCCCCTGAGGTCAGGAGTTCGAGACCAGCCTGACCAACACGGTGAAACCCTGTCTCTACTAAAAAACAAAAATTAGCCATGCGTGGTGGCGTGCACCTGTAGTCTCAGCTGCTCAGGAGGCTGAGGTGGTAGAATTGCTTGAACCCAGGAGCCAGAGGTTGCAGTGAGCTGAGATTGTGCCATTGCACTGTAGCCTGGGCGACAGAGAGAGACTCTGTCTCAAAAAAAAAAAAAAAAAAAAAAAAAAAAAAAAAAAAAAAATTATATATATATATATATATATATATATATAAATAAATAAATTAACAAAAACAAAGCCCCAAAGAGCCCAAGGAAGTTTGTCCTCAGTTGCTGTGCTGTCTCTTGGGGTGGGATGTGACAATGGAATTGGAAATAGAACCTGGAAGTCCAAGGTCCCCAACTAGGAAATTGGCAGAGTTGTCATTAAAATCCAGGCCTCAGGCTTGGATTGCTATGTCAGCCTATGTCTTCACTGCTAACACGACCTGTGTCTTTAATCCTCCACCCTGTACTCGAGGTCCAGGGAACCTCCTGGAGAACCTAGGGCTGGCTGCCTAGAATAGGCCCTTCTTGGCCAGGCGCAGTGGCTCATGCCTATAATCCTAGCACTTTGGGAGACTGAGGAGGGCAGATCACTTGAGGTCAGGAGTTCAAGACCAGCCTGGCCAACATGGTGAAACCCCATCTCTACTAAAAATACAAAAATTTGCCAGGCACACGCCTGTAATCCCAGCTACTTGGGAGGCTGAGGCAGAAAAATCACTTGAACCCAGGAGGCAGAGGTTGCAGTGAGCTGAGATCGTACCGCTGCACTCCAGCCTGGATGACAGAGTGAGACCCTGTTTCAAAAGAAAAAAAAAAAAAGCCCTTCTTCCCCTATAACTCAAAGTGCAAGAGCCTTTTTGTGACATCTCTCCTCCTATGGTGTGCCAGCCAAACCACGGTTTGCAACCTGGCTTCGTTCCCAACCCACAAGTCACTGGGGCTCTCTGTACTGAGTTTCCTCATCTACAAAAAGAGAATCAGCATCTCCCAGGAGAGTCAGTCTTCATGGCAGTTAACTGAGATTGCACCCATAAGGCCCTGGCATGCAGCCTGTGTAGTTCTCAATTGGAAGGCCCCTTATTTTTTTGTTTTTTTTTTTTTTTTTGAGATGGAGTCTTGCTCTTGTCGCCCAGGCTGGAGTGCAGTGGGCACGATCTCGGCTCACTGCAACCTCTGGCTCCTGGGTTCAGGCGATTCTCTCCTGCTTCAGCTTCCAGAGTAGCTGGGATCACAGGCATGTGCCACCACATCTGGCTAATTTTTGTATTTTCAGTAGAGATGGGGTTTCACCATGTTGGTCAGGCTGGTCTCGAACTCCTGACCTCAAGTGACCTACCCACCTTGGCCTCCCAAAGTGCTGGGATTACAGGCGTGAGCCACCACGCCTGGCCGGGGCCTTATTTTGGTTCAAAGCATTGAGCCTAGCAATGTGGCATAGAGGAAGGACCTCCCTTCAGTGGCCCCTGCCTGGGTCCTCCTGCACAGGTCAAGATGCAAAAAGGTGAGCGCCAGATGGCCAAAAGGTTCCTGGAGGAACGGAAGGAAGAGCTGGAGGAGGTGGCCCACGAACTGGCCGAGACTGAGCACGAGAACACGGTGTTGAGGCACAACATTGAGCGCATGAAGGAGGAGAAGGACTTCACCATGTAAGGTGGCTCCTGCCCTGTCCCCGCTGATCTATTCCTCCCTGCCAGGCTGCCCTGAGCCCTGGGCAATAATGGAAAGCAATGTAGGAGGTGGGCACAGGCACTGTGCCTGTGCCCTGGAGCCTGTTCAACAGTCACACAATTAATTACAGTTAATTACCTGGTTGTGCTTATGATTTGTACTATGAGGGAAAGGGAGGACCCCGTGGATTGTGGTGTGGGACTGGGTAGCAGGGAACTGTTTCTGGAACAAGTGATATTTAAGGGGTGTCCTGCAGGATGGTTAAGCATTCGGCAGGTGGGTGCTAGGGAAGAAAGCACGCTACTCAGTGGGAACATCTTATGCGAAGGCCCCAAGGTGGGAAGGTGTTTGTAGCTGAGAAATGGAAGGCAGGCCAGAGTGGGTGGGCAGAGGATAAGGGGGCCACATAGGTTGGCAGGGGGCTGGCTTTCAGCAGCCACTTTGAGGCATTTGCATTGAGGGCATTTGGAAGCCATGGAAAGGATTTATTTTATTTAATTAATTTATTTGGCCGGGCGTGGTGGCTCACGCCTGTAATACCAGCCCTTTGGGAGGCCAAGGTGGGCAAATCACAAGGTCAGGAGTTCGAGACCAGCCTGGCCAACATGGTGAAACCCTGTCTCTACTAAAAATACAAAAACTAAGCCGGGCGTCGTGGCGGGCGCCTATAATCCTAGCTACTCTGGAGGCTGAGGCAGGAGAACTGCTTGATCCTGGGAGGCATCTCAAACTTTTTGAGATGGAGTCTCGCTCTGTCATCCAGGCTGGAGTGCAGTGGCGTGATCCTGGCTCACTGCAATCTCCGCCTCCTTGACTAAAGTAATCCTCCTGCCTCAGCCTCCCAAGTAGCTGGAATTACAGGTGCCCACTACCATGCCCGGCTAACTTTTGTATTTTTAGTAGAGATGGGGTTTTACCTGTTGGCCAGGCTGCTCTCGATAACACCTGATCTCAAGTGATCTGCCCGCCTCGGCTTCCCAAAGTGCTGGGATTACAGGCATTAGCCACTGTATCCAGCCTACAGCCATGGAAAAGTTTTAAAAGCAGGGAGGTGGCCTGACTAGCCTTGGCTGCAGCGTAGAGAAGAGGTAGAAGGGCTCAAAATCGTATCTGAAGATGGTGGGTAGGAGGGCGTGACAGTGGAGGGGGGCAGTGCAGATATGACAATGGTGGCTGTTTGAGAGAAACAGGGCCACAGGTAGCTAATGTCTCCTGGTGTGGAGGCCCTGGTCTGGTGCCCAGGCAGATGTAACTTCTGGCCCTGGTCCTTTCTGAAGGCCACCCAGGCCAGAAGGGCTGTCCCTGCCCCCTCCCCCACTTTCCCTGACCAGAGGTGAGCCCCCTAGGGCATTGTGAGGCAAGCCTTGGATCTCTGGGATGCGGGGGCCTGGGAGGGCTCACAGAGCCCTGTCTTTCTGGCCCCAGACTTCAGAAGAAACACCTACAACAGGAGAAGGAGTGCCTCATGTCCAAGCTGGTGGAGGCGGAAATGGATGGGGCTGCGGCTGCCAAGCAGGTCATGGCCTTGAAGGATACCATCGGGAAGCTGAAAACGGTAGGTGGCAGGTGGCAGGACCCCAGCCATGGAACTGGCCCAGGGAGGGGGCAGCTGCAGGCTGGGCAGGGTCTTTACGCGTCATCAGGCAGACTTTATGACATCTTCAGGCTGGGGGAGGGCATGCTTAACTAGGCCCCCACCCACCACTCTCTCTTCCCAGTCCTTGACCCTTGAAGATGACCTCTGGTCACCAGGGCCTATGAGGAGACCTCATCATGGGTCACCTGGGATCACAGTGAGTCAAGGCATGTGGTTGATTCCTGCAAGTATCAGCCACCAGGTCTTGTCATCCTCCTTTGCTTCCTCCAGGAAGTCTGCCCTGACTGTGCTCACCCACACTGAGCCTTCCCACCCCTTTCTCCACCTTTGCTCGGAGCAGGCTTAGCTCCTGCTTGTCCCTTTAGGTCCACCGCTTCCAGGAAACCTGCCCTTGATCACCTTGGCACTGTACACAGCCTGGTTCTCCTTGTCTGGGCTTTCTGGCACCAGACCTCTTGAGTGCCCATGGGGCCTGCTTCTTCCCTTCTCCCCCTGCATCTGTAAGACTGGCTACTTGTCTTCCAGGAGAAACAAATGACCTGCACGGACATCAACACCCTGACAAGGCAGAAGGAACTTCTCCTGCAGAAGCTGAGCACATTTGAGGAGACCAACCGCACCCTCCGAGACCTCCTGAGGGAACAGCACTGCAAAGAGGTGAGCTTGGGGCCTGGCTCTTTCCCTCCAGCTCTGCATGCCCATCCTCTCTGAGCCTTTCTCCTTGTCTGTAAAAAGAAAATAAGATTGGTGCCCGACCTGAGAGGGCCTTAGAGAGATGTAATGAAATTGTTCACATGAAGTGCTCAGCATCCAGTAGACAAGTACCATCTTAGATGCTGTTGAATCCAAGCCAGGCAGCACCGGAACGACCTTGAAAGTCAGGAGAGGGGCAGTGGGGAGTCAGGGAGGGGTTCAGCCCAGGGCAAAGAAAAGAGAGTTCCAGACCTGAGCTTTTTGTTCAGTAAGAGAATGATTAATGGCTGGCAGACACAAATCGTGTGGTCTCATTTTGTTTTCTTAAAATATGTTCTCTGAGGGTGGGCATGGTGGATCACTTGAGGTCAGGAGTTCGAGAACAGCCTGGCCAACATAGTGAAACTCCGTCTCTACTAAAAATACAAAAATTAGGCTGAGCGCGGTGGATCATGCCTGTAATCCCAGCACTTTGGGAGGCCGAGGAGGGTGGATCACGAGGTCAGAAGTTCGAGACCAGCCTCGCCAACAGAGTGAAACTCCATCTACTAAAAAAATACAAAAATTAGCCAGGTGTGGTGGCGTGCGCCTGTAATCCCAGCTACTCTGGAGGTTGAGGCAGGAGAATTGCTTGAACCTGGGAGGCGGAGGTTGCAGTGAGCTGAGATCGCGCCACTGCACTCCAGCCTGGGTGACAGAGCGAGATTCCATCTTGGGGAAAAAAAAAAATTAGTCAGCCAGGTGTGGTGGCAGGCACCAGTAATCTCAGCTCCTCAGGAGGCTGAGGCAGGGGAATTGTTTGAACCCAGGAGGCAGAGGTTGCGGTGAGCTGAGATTGTGCCACTGCACTCCAGCCTGAGCGACAGAGTGAGACTCCATCTAAAAAAAAAAAAAAAACATGTCTGGGCCGGATGCGGTGGCTCATGCCTGTAATCCCAGCCTTTGGGAGGCCGAGGTGGGCGGATCACCTGAGGTCAGGAGTTCGAGACCTGCTTGGCCAACGTGGTGAAACCCCATCTCTACTTGAAAAATACAAAAATGAGCCTGGCCTGGTGGCAGGTGCCTGTAATCCCAGCTACTCAGGAGGCTAAGGCAGGAGAATCACTTGAACCTGGGAGGCGGAGGTTGTAGTGAGCCGAGATTGTGCCATTGCACTCCAGCCTGGGGAACAAGAGCGAGACTTCGTCTGGAAAAAAAAAAAAAAGTTGTCTGAACTTTATATGTTAGCAAATATAGTCGACCCTCTGTATCTGTGGGTTCTGCATTCGTGGATTCAGCCAACCTTGGATTGAAGATATTTGGAAAAAATTACATATTTACTGAACACGTATAGACTGTTTTTCTTGATATTATCCCCTGAATCATATAACAACTATTTACATAGCATTTACCTTGTATGAGGTATTATAAATAATCTAGAGATGATTTAAAGTATATGGGAGGAGGTACATAAGTATATACAAATACTGTGCCATTTTATATCAGGGACTTGAGCATCTTTGGATTTTGGTATCCACAGAATGTCCTGGAACCAGTCCTCCATGAATACCAAGGGATGACTGTATTTCTTTTTTTATTTTGATAGTCAAATAAAAATTAATGATGTACAACATGTTTTGACATACGTACACAATGTAGAATGGCTAAGTCAAGTTAATCAACATATGCATTGCCTCACATACTAAGATATTTGTGGTGAAAACACTTAAAATTATCTCTTAGCAATTTTCAAGTATACACATCAGTAACTATAGTCACCATGTTGAACAGTTTCTCCTTGTCTAACTGAAATCTTATATCCTTGACCAATATTTCCCCAATGCCCCCCAGTTCCATCTCTGGCAACCAGCATTCTGCTTCTGTGAGTTCGACTTCTTTTTTTTTCTTTTTTGAGATGGAGTCTTGCTCTGTCGCCCAGGCTGGAGTACAGTGGCGTGATCTCTGTTCACTGCAACCTCTGCCTCCCGGTTTCAAGTGATTCTCCTGCCTCAGCCTCCTGAGTAGCTGGGACTACAAGCGTGCACCACCATGCCTGGCTAATTTTTGTATTTTTAGTAGACACAGGGTTTCACCATGTTGGCCAGGATGGTCTCGATCTCTTGACCTTGTGATCCGCTCACCTCAGCCTCCCAAAGTGCTGGGATTACAGGGGTAAGCCACTGCGCCCGGCTGAGTTCAACTTCTTTAGGTTCCACATATAAATGAAGTCATGTGGTCTTTCTGTGCCTAGCTTATTTCACTGAGTATAATATCCTCTAGTTTTGTGCATGTTGTGAAAGGATTTCCTTTTTGAAGGCTCAGTAGTATTCCATTGTGTATCTCTACTGCGTTTTCTTCATTCATCTGTTGATGGACACTTAGGTTGATTCCGTATCTTGGCTATTGTGAATGATGATATATTAGCAAATATTGCAGAAAAGACTGACAGTATAAATGGTTGTCTCCTGCTTGGTTCTAAGCAAAGAGATGACAATAGTCTCAAAATGCCAGTGCTAATGAAATGGTGACATTCTTCTTATTTTTGCTTTTTTATTTGAGACTGAGTTTCACTCTTGCCCAGGCTGGAGTGCAATGGCACAATCTTGGCTCACTGTAACCTCCACCTCCTGGGTTCAAGTGATTTTCCTGTCCCAGCCTGCCTAGTAGCTGGGATTACAGGTGCATGCCACCACACCGGGCTACTTTTTGTAGTTTTAGTAGAGACGGGGTTTCATCATATTGGTCAGGCTGGTCTCGAACTCCTGACCTCAGGTGATCCACCTGCCTTGGCCTCCCAAAGTGCTGTAATTACAGGCGTGAGCCACCACACCAAGCCCTGTTTTTTTGTTTGTTTCGTTTTGTTTTAACATTGTCAACCTTGTTTTTATCTTTTTTTTTTTTTTTTTCTTGAGACAGAGTCTTGCTCTGTCGCCCAGGCTAGAGTGCAGTGGCACGATATCGGCTCACTGAAACTTCTGGTCTCCCGAGTTCAAGTGATTCTTCTGCCTCAGCCTCCTGAGTAGCTGGGATTACAGGTGCGTGCCACCATGCCCAGCTAATTTTTGTATTTTTAGTAGAGACGAGGTTTCACTGTGTTGCTCAGGCTGGTCTCGAACTCCTAAACTCAGGCAATCTGCCCGCCTCGGCCTCCCAAAATGCTGGGATTACAGGCATGAGCCACCGTGCCCGGCCTTATCTTTAAAAATTAATATATTGGCCAGGTGCAGTGGCTCATGCCTGTAATCCCAGCACTTTGAGAGGCCAAGGCAGGTGGAACACTTGAGGTCAGGAGTTTGAGACCAGCCTGGCCAACATGGTGACACCCCACCTCTACTGAAAATACAAAAATGTGATGGGTACCCGTAATATCAACTACTCAGGAGGCTGAGGCAGGAGAATTGCTTGAACCCAGGAGGGGGGAAGTTGCAGTGAGCCTAGATTGCACCACTATACTCCAGCCTGGGTGACAGAGCGAGACTCTGTCTCAAAAAAAAAAAAAAAAAACCTGTTAATATATAAAATAAGGCCAAGTGTGGTGGCTCACACCTGTAATTCCCACACTCTGGGAGGCCGAGGTGGGAGAATTGCTTGAGGCCAGGAGTTTGAGACCAGCCTGGGCAACACAGTGAGACTTCATCTGTACAAAACATTTTAAATTTAGCCAGGTGTGGTGGCACACACCTATAGTCCTAGCTACTCGGGAGGCTGAGGTGGGAGGATTGCTTGAGCCTTGGAGGTCAAGGCTACAGTGAGCTGAGATTGTGTCACTCACTCAGGCTGAATGACAGAGTTAGACTGTCCCCCCCAAAAATTATATATATATATAACAAGTAATGTAAAGTGGTATACTCACTGCCCAGCTTTTTTTTTTTTTTTTTTTTTGAGACAGAGTCTCGCTCTGTCGCCCAGGCTGGAGTGCAGTGGCGCAATCTCAGCTCACTGCAACCTTCCCCTCACGGGTTCAAGAGATTCTCCTGCCTCAGTGTCCCGAGCAGCTGGGATTACAGGTGCCACTCCCGGCTAATTTTTGTATTTTTAGTTGAGACGGGGTTTCACCATGTTGTCCAGCCTGGTCTCAAACTCCTGACCTCAGGTGATCCACCCGCCTCAGCCTCCCAAAGTGCTGGGATTACAGGCGTGAGCCATTGCGCCCGGCCACTCACCGCCCAGCTTTTAAAATAAGTGTCTACATAGTTGAATCCCTTTTGTGTGTCATTTTGCAATAACCTTGTCTCCCTCCCCTCAGAGGGAAGCTTTATTAATTTTTTTGTTTGTTTTGATACAGAGTCTCACTCTGTCACCCAGGCTGAAGTGGCACAATCTCAGCTCACTGCAGCCTCTACCTCCTGGGTTCAAGCGATTCTCCTGCCTCAACTTCCTGAGTAGCTGGGATTACAGGTGTGCATCACCACACCTGGCTAATTTTTTGTATTTTTAGTAAAGATAGGGTTTTGCTGTGTTGGCCAGGCTGGTCTTGAACTCCTGACCTCAGGTGATCTGTCTGCCTTGGCTTCTGAAATTGTTGCACTCCAGCCTGGATGACAGAGCCAGACACTATCTCAAAAAGGAAAGAAAGCCAGGTGTGGTGGCTCACGCCTGTGATCCTAGCACTTTGGGAGGCCGAGGTGGGCAGATTGCCTGAGCTCAGGAATATGAGACCAGCCTGGGCAACACGGTGAAATCCCATCTCTACTAAAATACAAAAAAATTAGCTGGCATGGCGGTACGCTCCTGTAGTCCCAGTTACTCAGGAGGCTGAGGCAGGAGAATCGCTTGAACCCGGGAGGCAGAGGTTACAGTGAGCCAAGATCACGCCACTGCACTCCAGCCTGGGTGACAGAGTGAGACTCCATCTCAAAAAGGAAAAAAAAAACCTCTTGCTCTAGCCAGTTTTCTCCTTTTTTGGTTTCTTAGCTTCTGTCATCCTGGAGTCCCATCTTCAATTGGAGATGAAGGGTCAGCTAATTTGAATTCCCACCCAAAAGTGGTGTTTTGTGCTTAGTCCGGGCTCAGCTCCTTGGTGCCCATCTGTGCTCAGGGCTCCCTCACCATCTCGGTGCTTGCTGGGTAGTGCTCAGTGTGGTGGGGAACTGCTCTGGTTCTGGAGTCCGAGTCGGCTCCAGGGCCCAGTACTACCCCTTCCAGCTGTGTGGCCTCACTTGCCTTCACTTCTCCCAGCCTTAGTCTCCTCCTCTGTGAGATGGGGGTGGTGATAGTGCATGGCTCTTAGAGTAGGGGGTTTGGTGAGTTCATGCACATAGGATGGCAGAAGAGTTGGTCAGTGGTTTCAGTGCCCCAGGGGAGGCCTGGAGGGCAGTGAGAACAGCCTCAGGTTCTGCATCCGTGGCCAAGCCTTCTGTCCCAGGTTCTTTGCCTCTTGTTGCCAGAGAAACCATAATACTGTCTTTTATCAGTTCCTAGGTGCCCAGGAAACTTTGGGAACCAGAGAGCCCTTTTCTCTGGGCTTATGAAGGGGATCTGTGGGTCTGAGAGGGAAAGAGGGTGAACAAGATGTCCCTCCCTCAAGGGATACTTTGTTCAGGTGCCAAAGAAAAATAGGGACAGTCACAAAGACATAGCCCAGTGAGAAAATGGGCCAGGGCGGGAGCAGGAAGTTCAGGCAAGAGGAAACCCAAATGGCTCATATGAGAGGATGCTAATCCTCACTGGTAATTAGAGAAGTGCAAATGAAACCAGCAGGAGTGCTGTTGGCAGATACTGGCAACAGAGGCAGAGGTTGGCTGCTGCCTGGTACTGGTGAGTGCAGGGAAGTGAGTCCTCCCACATCCTGCTTGTAGCCCAGTGAATTGGTGCAGGCATTTAGCAGGGTATTTCAGCCACAAATCTCAGACCTTCCGACCTGGCCATTCCTCTTCTTGGTATCATCCCTAGGGAGGCACTTTGTATATGCCCAGCAACGTCTATTGCTGCAGTGTTTGTAGTTGCAAAACATGGGAACAGCCTCATTGTCCAGAGGTTGTGGGGAGAGGTTAAAAATGGCAGTGGCATATTAGAGACACGGAGAGGTTCCACATGCCATGGCATATTAGAGACAGAAAGCAGATCAGTGGTTGCTAGGGGCAGGAGTGGGAGGGAATGGGAATGGCTGCTTAATGGTACAGGGTTTCTTTTTTGGGTGATGAAAATGTTGTGGAGCTAGATAATGGTGATGGTTGTACAGTATTATGAATATACTAAATGCCACTGAATTTTACACTTAAAAATGGTTAGCCAGGTGTGGTGGCACACACCTGTGGTCCCAGCTACTGAGGAGGCTGAGGTTGGGAGGATCACTTGAGTCCAGGATATCAAGGTTGCAGTGAGCTATGATCCATGATTACAACATGCACTCCAGCTTGGGTGACAGAGCTAGACTGTGTCTCTAAAAGAAATAAAAAGGTTAAAACGACAAGTTTTATGTTACATATATTTTACCACAATTTTTAAAAGTTAATAATGGAATATACCAAAGCCATTTAATTGTATACTTTATTTTTTCTTCTAGCTTTATTGAGGTATATTTGACACACAGAAGTAGTATACATTTTAAGATGTTCATCGTGATGATTTGATACCCATATACATTGTAAAGTGACCACCTCAATCAAGCTGATTAACACATCCATCACGTCACATGGTTACCTTTTTTTGTGTGTGTGGTGACAACACTTAAGATCTCCTAGCAGATTTCAAGTATATAATACATCATTAATTATAGTCACCATGCTGTACACTTTAAATGGTGTTCAAATTTATATCTCAATAAAGCTGTTTTTAAAAATCAAGTAACAGCTGGGCATGGTGGCTCACGCCTGTAATCCCAGCACTTTGGGAGGCCAAGGCAGGCGGATCACCTGAGGTCAGGAGTTTGAGAGCAGCCTGGCCAACATGGTGAAACCCTGTCTCTGCTAAAAATACAAAAATTAGCTGGGCGTGGTGGCAGTTATCTGTAATCCCAGCTACTCGGGAGGCTGAGGCAGGAGAATTGCTTGAACCTGGGAGGCGGAGGTTGCAGTGAGCCGAGATCGTGCCATCGCACTCCAGCCTGGGGGACAAGAGCGAGACTTCCTCTCTAAAAAATAAAAAAAATTAAAAAAAATTAACACATAAATACAATATGATATTATTTTCGTAAAGTTACACATGAATCCCTTTCCCCTTCCCCCAGAGACAAACAGTATTTCTCTTGATGCAGCAAAATGCTGTTTCATTACAGAGAAACAGTATTTCAATACAGTATTGAATTCTGTACAGTATTTTCAATACAGAGAAATACAGTATTTCTCTGTAGATGCAGAGAAAAAGGATGGGAAGGATACTCCTCAAACTAATAGCAGTAGGGTAGGGTTTGGAGGTGGGTACAGGAGGAACTGTAGCTTTATTAGCATTCACTATTTTATAGTGAGAATATGTTCACATTACTTTTCAAATTAGAACTACAGTTTTTGCGCCAGGTGTGGTGGCTCACACCTGTAATCCCAGCACTTGGGGAGGCCAAAGCAGGCAGATTGTTTGAACCCAGGAGTTCAAGAGCAGCCTGGGCAAACAGGGAGACCCTCCAACTCTACAAATAATAATAATGTTTAAAAAGTCGGGCATGGTAGTGCATGCTTGTGGTTCCAGCTACTTGGGAGGCTGAGATGGGAAGATGGCTTGAGCCCAGAAGGACCAGGCTGCAGTGAGCCATGATTGCACCACTGCACTCCAGCCTGGGCAACAGAGTAAGACTCTAAAAAAAAAAAAATACAATTGTTGGAAAAGGTAAAGAATCAATAAAATGTAGACATCTGGGTTTATTGCTTAATGACTTGACTTTTTCCTTTGCCTTTCTTTGAAGGATTCTGAAAGACTAATGGAGCAACAAGGAGCACTGCTGAAACGGCTGGCGGAGGCTGACTCAGAGAAAGCGGTAACTAAGGCTGCCCTTGTCTACTCTAGTGGGTACAGGTGGCAAGAGTGTCATTCCACTACAAAGTGTAGAGGTGCTTGGATCAAGGCAGGAGGGCTGGATCATTTCGCTAGGTCTTAGTTTCACGATCTGTAAAATGGGCTGATGTCCTCCTGTCACGCTTGTTCTGATAGGCTTGTCTAGTTAGTTACTTGAGACCTTGAGCCACAAAGCTGGACACCAACATAGAGAGGGTAATGATGATGTTGGATTTGTAAATCATCCGTGTCTGTTAAAGCTGGATTTCCATCAAATTTGTATTATGGATTCAAAGCCATCAAAAAGTACACACCTTTGGACTCAGTAATCCTAATTCTAGGACTCTCTCCCAAAGCAGCATGTTCCAAAGTCTGTTCATGGAACCCTAAGTTCCTCAAGATGTTAATGAGTGCAAGAAACCGAAGGGGAGGTTCCATAGCCAGTTAAATTTGGGAAACCATAGGCTGGCCTGAACATGAAGTTCGACAGCTTCTTTCAAGACTTTTTTGGAGTGTCTGCTGTATTAATGCTTTTGTAAGTCTTCAAGAGAGGGGAGGGAGACGGAGGCCCAGTTTCCCAAGGTGTGGCCTGTGGCCTCTGATGCTTAGTTGAGGAAGGAGTGGAGATGCAGCAAGCTCGGCGATAATGCCTAAACGTGCATTCCCAGCTCAAGAACCCTTGTTAAGTTATGATATACATCAGTAACTTGAACCGTCAAGCAACTCTTTCAAAAGACACAGAAGATTTAATCACATTATGGTAAACATGAGATTTTAGGCTGTGGAACGAAGTAGGCATATGACTTTTTTTTTTTTAACGGTGCTGAGCATATGAGTTTTAATGTGCATTAACTGGTTATCTCTGCATGGGGGGTTATGGGGTTTCTTTGGAGGATTTTTTTGGTGTGTTCTTAATGTTTTCTACAGTTAACATTGCTGTTCTTAAATTGCAAAATAAATACATGTTCATTGTTTTAAAAAAATGTTTTAATGCATATGTTAGGTGCTTCCTACCAGAATCTCTGACATGGGCCAATGTATGTAGGACCTTGGGCCCCAGTGGCCAGGTACTCACAAAACTCTCTCCTTCCTGGGCCGGGCCTCTTTGCCCTTCCCAGGGGCACCTGACAGCCTGTGTTCTCTCCCAGCGCCTGCTGTTACTGCTGCAAGACAAGGACAAGGAGGTGGAAGAGCTCCTTCAGGAAATACAATGTGAGAAGGTAGTGTGCTTTTTTTTTTTTTTTTTTTTTAGACGGAGTCTCGCTCTGTCGCCAGGCTGGAGTGCAATGGTGCGATCTCAGCTCGCTGCAACCTCTGCCTCCCGGATTTGAGTGATTCTCCTGCCTCAGCCTCCCGAGTAGTAGCTGGGACTACAGGCGTGCGCCACCACGCCCAGCTAATTTTTGTATTTTTAGTAGATACGGGGTTTCACCATGTTGGCCAGGATGGTCTTGATCTCTTGACCTCGTGATCTGCCTGCCTCGGCCTCCCAAAGTGCTGGGATTACAGGCATGAGCCACTGCGCCCAGCCGCAGTTGTGCATTTTTATGAGCCAGTAGAATATAATGGATATGCAGAGAGCTGGGTTCAAATCCTGTCTTTGGGCCAGGTGCAGTAGCTCTTGTCTGGCACTTTTTCGAGACCAGCCTAGGCCACTCCCTAGCACTTTGGGAGGCCAATGCAGGAGGACTGATTGAGGCCAGGAGTTTGAGACTGTCCTGGGCAACACAGGGAGACCCCATCTCTACAAAATAAAAATAAAAATTAAAAAATCAGCCAGGTGTGGTGGCATGCACCTGTAGTTCCAGCTACTCTGGATGCTGAGATGGGAGGATCACTTGAGCCTGGGAGACTGAGGCTGCAATGAGTCATGGTCACGCCATTGCACTCCAGCCTTGGCAACAGAGTGATACCCTGTCTCAAAAAAAAAAAAAAAAAAAAAATTATTGACTGCGCGCGGTGGCTCACGCCTGTAATCCCAGCACTTTGGGAGGCCGAGGCAGGTGGATCACTTGAGGTCAGGAGATCGAGACCAGTCTGGCCAACATGGTGAAACCCTGTCTCTACTAAAAATACAAAAAACTAGCCGGTTTTGATGGCACGTGACTGTAACCCCAGCTACTCAGGAGGCTGAGGCGGGAGAATTGCTGGAGCCCAAGAGGTGGAGGTTGCAGTGAGCTGAGATTGCGCCACTGCACTCCAGCCTGGGAAACGGAGCGAGACTCCGTATGAAAAAAACAAACAAAAAATTGTGCCTCCATCACTTTTTCCGTCTCCCCACAGGCTCAAGCAAAGACAGCCTCTGAGCTTTCTAAATCCATGGAGTCCATGCGTGGGCATTTGCAGGCACAGCTTCGGTCCAAAGAGGCTGAGAACAGTCGCCTGTGCATGCAGATTAAGGTACCTATTGGCCCCACAAGTGGGGAAAGAGGAGGCAAGGGCCTGCCAATTTGATGGTAGTGGCCTGGCCCAGATATCACACTCAGGAAGTGTGCCTCCAAAGGTTTCTGAGGCAGCTGATGACAAAATACTCAGGCCTCAGAGACATTCCAGGACAGTGGCAAGAGCAATGGACAGAGACCCAGGAGGTGTTGGGCATCCTTCCCAACAGTGACGGGGTTGCGTGCCATGCCCCCAGGCCTATCACTTAATCCCCTAGGCCCTCAGTTCTCCTCATTACCCAAGGGAAAGGGATGGTCTCTTTGTAGCCCAGGGGTCCTCTGAGGTCATACTCTGCTGAGTGACCAAGGAACTATCTCTGACCACAAGGCTGGGAGTTCAGGGAAGGATTCCAGAGCAGTTCTGACCTAATATCAAGACCCCATGGGCTGAGAGATCCAGGGAGGTGTCGTGGGATGCTGGGAGGGACTGTGTCTCTGGTCCGAGTTAGGGGAGCCTCTCACACAGCTAAGCACTTTTTTCTGTCTTCCTCGTTTCCTCTTTGCTCTTGCCTTTTCCTCCCTTTCTCCTTCACCCTCTGCTTTGCCTTCCCACAACCTCCTTGTCTCTCTTCTCCCTCTCTGTCTCACCCCTTCCCCCTTCCAGAATCTGGAGCGCAGCGGGAATCAGCATAAGGCAGAAGTGGAGGCCATCATGGAGCAGCTGAAGGAGTTGAAGCAGAAGGGAGACCGAGACAAAGAGAGCTTGAAGAAGGCCATCCGAGCCCAGAAGGAGCGAGCCGAGAAGAGCGAGGAATATGCTGAGCAGCTGCACGTGCAACTCGCCGACAAGGTCGCAGGCCTGCGGTGCCCAGCTCCTCACCTGCCCTGAGGAGGGCTGGGTGATGGCAGAGGGGTGGTCAGCCAGATGGGTAGTAGGGAGGGGTGGGTGGATGAGGGATGGTAGTGGTGGAAAGGATAGATGGCTGGGGAGGAGGGAGAGGGAGTTAAGGGGATCAAATGGGTAAAAGCTGGAGGGATGGGTGGCTGGAGATGATTGGAGGCTTTGTAGGAGAGTTCAGCCACATCAGCTTTGTGGGTGAGAATAATGGTTAAGGAAGGATTTACAAACAGGATGCATTTGATTGCTAGAAATCTGGGGAGCACTAGCTGGGCTCCCACTGTCGCTTCCAGCGCCCTCTAGAAAGGTGAATTCCAGAATGAGGTTTAGGTTACCAGGGTGAGAAACCACCTAGGATGAGCCCGCTCCCAGCTCCTGGCAGCCTCACCACTGACACTAGGCTAACAGGCCCTTTTGTCCCGTGTTCCCAGGATCTTTATGTCGCAGAAGCTTTATCCACTCTGGAGTCCTGGAGGAGCCGCTACAACCAAGTTGTAAAAGAAAAGGGAGACCTCGAGCTGGAAATTATTGTCCTGAATGAGTACGTCTTAGAGTAGGAGAGGGAACGTGGCGCTGTTGAGGGACTTGGGTGTGCAGGTGGGAGGGGCCTAGTGGCTCAGGGAAGGCCACGTGGCTGCTATTTGTACTCTCCGGGTTGGGGGCTGCACTGGGCTGTGATGTGGGCAGCCCTGAGCTGGGCTTTCTGGTTGGAGCTGGGGTGCAAGCTCTGGCCCTAGTCCTGGGGTCCTACCCTTCTGTCAGGCACTGGCTAGGGGCCGGGTCTTTCTGGTCAGAGGTGTGGGTCTGACTTCATCACCTGGGCCTGATCCTGTCCTTAGTCTACACAGCATTTGAAATGGGCACCGTGGTGTCCTCATTCCTTTTGGGGAATGGGGCAGATGGTGACCCAAGTGTCTTCTCTCTGTTGTCTGTCCAGGGACAGCAGCTGTTTGCCAGTGCCTGCCAGTCAGTAGGTCAGTGGTATGGCATGGGAGTAGGGGGCAAAAGTGGCCTCAAGTTGCAAGTGACTGAGCTGACACCTTTCTTGCCACTGGCGAACTGTGAATAGTGACCATTGCGTCATTCTCCTTTTTTCCTTCATTTATTGGAAAAACATATATTGAGCATCTACCATATACCAAGCTGCTGTGTGCTGGCCATCAGGGTTACAGCAGTAAGAAGACAAATGCATTCCCTGCCCTCTACTCTGTAGAGGAGATAGGGCTACAAGAGGCATGGACTCCCTGGACTAAGGATAGGTCATGGGGGAGCTCATTTAATCTCCCAGGTCAGGAAAGTCTCTTACTGTATTCAACTCAACTTAGCAAACATGTTCTGAGAACTCACTATGTGCCAGGCTCTATGCCAGCTGCTGTCCTTAGGGAGTTCTCTGTCTAGTGGGAGAACATAGATACCTAAGACAGAAGCATACATGGTACAGGGGAGGGGTCAGGGACAAGATGTCTTGAAGTCTGAACTGGGTTTTTAAGTGTGAGTAGGAGTTTGCCAGGTAAACTGGAGTTGCCAGCAAACTGATGTGTTTGCTTGGGCCTAGTCAGTGTTCAGTGGTGGACTGTAATTGGTCAATACTGAGAGCACATATTGTGCAAAGGGTTTTTGATGGGTCTGTGGTCAAGATAGAGGAGTAAGCACCTGTGAGCCCCAGGGCTCCTCTTGAGGCCACAGTCTCTGTTCTTTGACTGATGATAGCCTTGCTGAGTGACTGAGGCAGCAGCAGGGAGCAGAAGGGACTGGGGGTGGGGCAGGCAGCTGACTTCTAAGTTGGCGTCTTTCTCTCTATTTGTGCCTTTTACCCACACCACACTCATTGCCGTTCCTGCCTGTGTTAGGTGAGTGTTCATATGTGAATGAGCAATCATGGCACCAGCCCCCTGCTGGGGGTACAAAAGCCCAGGGTGCTCAGGGCCCTGCTGGAGAGGAATGCCTGGGTGATAATCCCTGACCACCAGCCTGGGAGTCCAAGAAGGGATTCCAGAAGCATCTGTCCTAACACCAAGACCTGATAGGCAGAGAGATTCCAGGAGGTGTCATAGGGAGTTGGGAAGGGATCATGTCTCTGGTCCTTGCCTTCAAAGGGTATCTTGGCCTTATGAGAGGATCAAGATGGGTACACATCCCTCTCTCTCTCTCTCTTTTTTTTCTTAATGGAGACAAGGTCTTGCTCCTTCACCCAGGCTATAGTGCAGTGGCACCAGCATAGCTCACTGCAACCTTCAACTGCTGGGCTCAAGCAATCCTCCCGCCTTGGCCTCCCAAAGCACTGGGATTACAGGTGTGAGCTGCCATACCCAGCCCACACTTCTCTTAATAAGTCATTGCTTATTGTTGAATTGTAGATGGTTTCTTGGAGGGGGAGGTATGGGAGACACATCTTAACGGACATTGTTCAGAGGTGGGACAGGCATGGGAGTACCACAGCAGCAATGCCAAGGCAGGGCAGCAGAGTTGCTTCTCAGTGTGGAGATTGGGGAGCAGGCAGGCAGTATATCGAGTGATGAGAACGCTTGGTCCCACACCACACAAAGACCTGGGTTCTTCAGAACCTGTGTAATTGGCCGGGTGCGGTGGCTCACACCTGTAATCCCAGCATTTTGGGAGGCCGAGGCGGGCAGATCACGAGGTCAGGAGATCGAGACCATCCTGGCTAACACGGTGAAACCCCGTCTCTACTAAAAATACAAGAACTTAGCCGGGCGTGGCGGTGGGCGCCTGTAGTCCCAGCTACTCGGGAGGCTGAGGCAGGAGAATGGCATGAACACGGGAGGCGGAGCTTGCAGTGAGCCGAGATCGCGCCACTGCACTCCAGCCTAGGTGACAGAGCGAGACTCCATCTAAAAAAAAAAAAAAACAAAACAAAAAAACACACACATACACACAAACAAACAAACCTGTGTAATTGATTCTCTCTGTCTGCTTTCACTTTGTGATCTTCCAGCCGGGTAACAGATCTTGTAAACCAACAACAAACCCTGGAGGAGAAGATGCGGGAAGACCGGGATAGCCTGGTGGAGAGACTACACCGTCAGACTGCTGAGTATTCTGCATTCAAGCTGGAGAATGAGAGGCTGAAGGTTCGCAGTGAGAGCTGGGGACCAGGCAGCTGGGTGGGGCCCAGCGAGCTGATGAGGGGTCTTGTCTTACGTGGGCCTGGGGGCATCTTGTCTAAGAGGGAGTCAGAAAAGCCTGGATTTGACCAGGCATGGTGGCTTAGGCCTGTAATCCCAACACTTTGGGAGGCCAAGGCAGGTGGATCACTTGAGCCTAGTTCGAGACCAGCCTGGGCAACATGGCAAAATCCTGTCTCTGCAAAACATACAAAAAGTAGCCAGGCGTGGAGGCATGCGCCTGTAGTCCCAGCTACTCGGGAGGCTGAGTTGGGAGAATCGCTTGAGCCTGGGAGGTTGAGGCTGTGGTGAGCCGAGATTGTCCCACTGCACTCCAGCCTGGAAAACAGAGAGAGACTCTGTGTCAAAAAAGAAAAGAAAGCCTGGATTCAAGTTCTTACTCTGCCGCTTCCTGGCTGTAGGACCTGAGTGAAAAACATTCCATGCCTCTTCCTTAGGTAGAGGAAATGAGGTCCTTGTGAGAATGTGGTAACGCATGTGAAATGCTTAACATGGTGCACTCAGCCTGCGCACATGAGATAGAACTCATTTGAGGTTAACGTGGGCTCTCCTGGGGGCCTGCTGGGCCCCTTCACAGGCATTAATTCTCACTTAAACTGTCCAACCTGCCAGTAACATGATGATTATCTCCATTTGAAATGAGAATAAGGGGCCGGGCTCACGTATGTAATCCCAGCACTTTGGGAGGCTGAGGCAGGCGGATCACCTGAGGTCAGGAGTTCAAGACCAGCCTGGCCAACATAGCGAAACCCTGTCTGTACTAAAAATACAAAAAAAATTATCTGGGCATGGTGGTGTGTGCCTGTAATCCCAGCTACTCAGGAGGCTGAGGCAGGAGAATTGCTTGAGCCCGGGAAGTGGAGGTTGCAGTGAGCCGAGATTGTGCCACTGCACTCCAGCCTGGGCAACAGAGCGAGACTCCGTCTCAAAAGAAAATAAAAGAAATGAGAATAAGGAAACTGAGGCTGAGAGAGAAGTCAAGTGTCTTGCCAAGATTTTGCCCTAGGAAGTATCAGAGTTGAGATTTGAACCCGAGTCTGACTCGAGCCCTAGCTCTTAAACTCACCATACCCACTTCCAGCCTGCCAGGAGTGAGAGGCACCTGAGCAGAGGTTGACATTTCAGAGACAGGTTTTATCTTGCTCTTTTGTTGATCTGGGCAATAACATCTAGCTTTATTTTTTTCACTGATTTTGTTTTTTCTTGTTAAGATTGATTTTAAGGAAGAATAACATATGGAAAAGTACACAGATCCTAGAATTTTCATAAAGTGAATATATTTTGTCCATCACTCACTCTGATTGAACCTTGCCTGCACCCTAGTGACCTTTCTTGTTACTAATACCCCTGTAAAGGTAACTGCTAGCCCATCTCCTGTCACCACAAATTAGTTGCCTGCTTTTAACTTTAGAGATTTGAATAGTTTGAATATCCTTGGGCCTGGCTTCTACTCCGCAAGTTTGTTGAGTCAGCCCCATTGTTTGGAGCAGTTTATTCATCCTCAGCGCTCTAGGGTATGCCGTTATATGAACACACCACAGTATATTTGTCCATTCTACTGTCAGTGGACATTTGGGTTTCCATAGTGTTGCTGTGAACATCTTTGTATGTCTTTAGGTGTACACATTTGGTGCGTCTTTATTGTTTATATACCTTGAAGTAGAATTGCCAGGTCATCATGGGGTGTGCATTAAGTCCATATTTGGTAGATGTCACTGAATAGTAAAGTGTGTCACTGAGTAGTAAAGTAGTTACTGGTAGATGTTACTGAATAGTAAAGTAGTTGAACAAATCTCCACACCTGTCAGTGGTGAGTAAAAGGATAACAGTTGCTCCTTGCCTCCTTGGCAACGCTTGGTAGCTTGGTATTGAGTGTCTATTTTATGTTAGCTACTCCGGTGGGAGTGTAGTAGTATCTCATTTGTATAGTGTAATTGTCGGATAAATTAAAAATAACATGCATGTCTTAACAGTTATTTAGGAGGCCAGCCATGGAGGCTCACACCTGTAATCTCAATGTGAGAGGACTGCTTGAGGCCAGGACTTCTAGACCAGCCTGGGCAACCCCAGCAAGACCCCATCTCTGCAAAAAAATTTTAAAAGCCAACAACTATTTAGGGGATTAGTTATAGTATGGTGCATCTGGATAGTGTATTACAGTGTGGTCATTCAAAATGATGTTTGTAGAAGTATATTTTCCTAGTATAATTTTTTTTTTTTTGAGACAGAGTCTTGCTCTGTTGCCCAGGCTGGAGTGAAGTGGCATGATCTCAGCTCACTGCAACTTCCACCTCCCAGGATCAAGTGATTCTCCTGCCTCAGCCTCCCAAGTAGCTGGGATTACAGGCATCTGCCACCATGCCCAGCTAATTTTTTGTATTTTTAGTAAGAGACAGGGTTTCACCACGTTGGCCAGGCTGGTCTCGAACTTCTGACCTCAGGTGATCAACCTGCCATGGCTTCCCAAAGTGTTGGGTTTACAGGTGTAAGCCACCACGCCTGGCCTTTCCTAGTATAATTATAAAAGTTAAATATGCTCATAGTAAAAATTCAAAACATTACAGAAATGTGATGTAGACATGAAGATCTTCGCTAGCCATTAACATATATTTTTCTAGATTTTCCCCCAGTACTAACATATCAAGCACACACACATCCACTCATCCATCCATTATTCTGTCACTTGCTTTTCTGATTTAACTATATTTACAGACATCTGTTAAGGTTGGTTTTTTGAGCTTTATCTCTCTTTTAAGTGACTACTAGTTACTTTATTCATTTGATACACCATGATTTATATTGTCCCATTTAAGATGAATATTTGGGTTATAGGAAGACATTTATTTATTTATTTATTTATTTTTTTTTAATTTCCCACCTGCATTACAAGTTGAGAGGACATTCATTGACTTGAGAGAAGTTCACAACATAATTTTTTTTTTAAATATATTTTTGGTAGAGATGGCGTTTTACCATGTTGGCCAGGCTGATCTCAAACTCCAGACCTCCAGGCTGGAGTGCAGTGGTGCAATCTCAGCTCGCTGCAACCTCCACCTCCCTGGTTCAAGTGATTCTTCTGCCTCAGCCTCCCAAGTAACTGGGACTACAGGCACACGCCAGCACGTCCAGCTGATTTTTGTATTTTTAGTAGAGATGAGGTTTCACCATATTGGCCAGGCTGGTCTCGAACTCCTGACCTCGTGGTCCGCCCAACCTTGGCCTCCCAAAGTGCTGGGATTACAGGTGTGAGCCACCACATCCGGCCCACAACATATTGTTAATTTTAAAAGTGTGTTACAGCTAGATGTGGTGGCTGACGCCTATAATCCCAGCACTTTGGGCGGCCGAGGTGGGCGGATCACTTGAGGTCTGGAGTTTGAGATCAGCCTGGCCAACATGGTAAAACCCCATCTCTACCAAAAATATAAAAAATTAGCCGGAGGGCGGGTGGTGGTGTGTGCCTGTAATCCCAGCTACTCTGGAGGCTGAGGCAGGAGAATAGCTTGAACCTGGGAGGTGGAGGTTGCATTGAGCCAAGGTTGTGCCTTTGCACTCCAGCCTGGGTGACAGAGCGAGACTCCATCTCAAAAAAAAAATAAACAAATAAAAAGTATGTTACATACAACCTGGCAGATCCCATGGTGGGGAAAAAGTATGTTACATAGCAGTAAGTATAGTATAGTCTCATTCTTTTTGACAGAAACGAAAAAGTTATGCAGCTATAGATATATAGCCATATCCAAGTCGTTAAGCATTAGGATTAGTGTGTCTTGGTTTTATCCCCATTTTCTTTTTTTTTTTTTTTGAGACGGAGTCTTGCTCTGTCGCCCAGGCTGGAGTGCAGTGGCACGATCTCGGCTTACTGCAAGCTCCGCTTTCGGGTTCATGCCATCCTCCTGGCCTCAGCCTCCCGAGTAGCTGGGACTACAGGCGCCCGCCACCGCGCCCGGCTAATTTTTTGTACCTTTAGTAGAGACAGGGTTTCACTGTGTTAGCCAGGATGGTCTTGATCTCCTAACCTTGTGATCCGCCCACCTCGGCCTCCCAAAGTGCTGGGATTATAGGCGTGAGCCACCGCGCCCGGCCTGGTTTTATCTCCATTTTCTTTAATGATTATATATTGCTTTTGGATTAAGAAAAAACAGAAGTCATTTATTTGCATCTCTATTCACTTGAGGTGGTAACATTAGGAGTCTTACCTGCTTCTCGGTGCTTCTCTCAGGGAAAGTGCTTTGTGGGTTAGAGTAGGGGGCCTTTCCTTTTCTGGTTCTTTGGATAGAGTTGAGGGTAGGAGGTCCACCTGAAGCAGAACCTTCCTGTGGGTTACTCATGAGCCATCCCTTCCAGGCCAGCTTTGCTCCAATGGAGGACAAACTCAACCAGGCACACCTCGAGGTCCAGCAGCTGAAGGCCTCAGTGAAGAACTATGAGGGGATGATTGACAACTATAAGAGTCAGGTAGGCCTCACTGGGGCCCTGGCCCTTCTGAGCAGTGCCCACCCTGCCCCCATCAGACTGGGGGCTCCCTACTAGGCCACTCCCAGGAAGGGTTGGGTATGGAAGATGGTTTTCACCAAAACGTGGCTCTACCTAAGATGAACCACAGTGTTGTTGGTCCCTAGGTGATGAAGACCAGATTGGAGGCTGATGAAGTAGCTGCCCAGCTAGAACGCTGTGACAAAGAGAACAAGATCCTTAAAGATGAGATGAACAAAGAGATTGAGGCGGTACTGCTTTCCTTCCTTGCTTTCTTCTCCTACCCAATTCCATATCTAACTCAATGACTGTGAATCTGTTCCCCTTGTTTGCCTTTGACCCTACCTGATTTGGGCAACAAAGGTGAGCTCATTTTCTCATTGGTGGGCTCATCCACTCTACCCTGTGCCTCTCTCTCCTTTGTCTCTTTCTTGTTTCCTCTCTTCTCTCTCTCATGCTGCTGCTTTGTCTTTTTTTTTTTTTCTCGGTTTTCTTCTACCTCCTTTTCAATTTTCTTAAAATAACAACAACAAAAAAACTCTCCTGGCTGGGCACGGTCTCTCACACCTGTAATCCCAGCACTTTGGGAGACTGAGGCAGGCAGACTGAGGTTGGGAGTTCGAGACCAGCCTGACCAACATGGTGAAACCCCTGTCTCTACTAAAAATACAAAATTAGCCGGGTCTGGTGGCGCATGCCTGTAATCCCAGCTACTCGGAAGGCTGAGGCAGGAGAATCGCTTGAACCCAGGAGATGGAGGTAGCAGTGAGCCGTCATTGTGCCACTACGCTCTAGCCTGGGCAACAAGAGTAAAACTCTGTCTCAAAACAAACAAACAAACAAACAAACAAAAAACCTCATGCTTGGAGCATCCAAGTAGACAGAAATCTACAGTTATGCCAGGTCTTTGGCATGCCTATTTCATTCTCTATGGTGTCCTTATTTTGTACCAGCCAGAAAATATGTCTCCCATCCTCTTCCCAAAGAGCCTTATTCTTCTACAGATGGTTTGGCTGATTAGAGCAGCGGGATTATCTTAATGGTTACCTTGGAGATGGGCTGAGTCCAGGCTCAGCCACTAATTTGTTTCATAACCTTGGGCAAGTCAAGCCCCTCTCTGGTCCTCAGTCTCCATGTTAAGTGCAAGGATGGACTTAGACCAGATATTTCTCCCTTTCCCTCTGACCTGTAGCATTGTGACTGCTTTCCTAGGGGCTTTAGAGTTAGACTTTTTAAATTTATTTTATTTTTTTTGAGACAGAGTCTTGCTGTGTCACCCAGGCTGGAATGCAGTGGTGTGATCTCAGCTCACTGCAACCTCCACCTCCCGGGTTCAAGCGATTCTCCTGCCTCAGCGTCCCAAGTAGCTGGGACTACAGGCGTGTGCCACCATTCCCAGCTAATTTTTGTATTTTTAGTAGAGACGGGGTTTCACCTTGTTGGCCAGGGTGGTGTCGAACTCCTGACCTCAAATAATCTGCGCCCCTTGGCTTTCCAGAGTGCTAAGATTACAGGTGTGAGCCACTGCACCTGGCTTGGAGTTAGACTAGACTTTAATCCTGTGTTTACCAGTTTTTAGCTGAATGACCTTGGGCAAATGACTTAGCTCTCTTGATGCTTACTATACTTATATGGGGACAGCATCACCTGTTTTACAGATTGTCTGAATTAAATGAGCAAGTGTGCAGAGAGCCCCTGGTACAATGCCTGGGTCTTGGTGTTTACTGTGTGGTTGCCATTGTTACGGGATAACTAAATGAATGGCAAGCCACCTGCTCAATGGCCAGCGGGGAGTGTAGGCCACACTTCTGCTGTGGATTTTGCGGGATCCTCCACTGGGGACTGTGTCAGCCCTGCCCTAACTCTAAAGGACTCTGCCTGGCTCCACTAGGAGCCAGGCCTTTCCTAACTGTGGGTCTTTCCTTCCTGCTTCAGGCACGAAGGCAGTTCCAGTCTCAGCTGGCTGACCTGCAGCAGCTCCCTGACATCCTGAAGATCACGGAGGCGAAGCTGGCTGAGTGCCAAGACCAACTGCAGGGCTATGAGCGGAAGAACATCGACCTCACAGCCATCATATCAGACCTGCGCAGCCGGGTAAGGGACTGGCAGAAAGGGTCCCACGAACTGACCCGAGCAGGGGCCCGCATACCAAGATGAGCTGCACGCCCCCCAAGGGAGGACTACTTCCTTTTTCTTGGCTGCTGCTTTTTAAAAGGAGTGAGCTATCATCAGTGCTGTGAAATAAAAGTCTGGTGTGCCAAATGCCATGTGTTTGCACAAAGTGATTGTAGTTATAGGAGCCGTCACTTGTGTGGAGTCACTGGGCCCTCCTGCTGTTGCCCCCACCCAAGACTGCTGCCTCTGCCTGTGTGCTCCGCAGCTGTCCTCAGCTCCACACCCACAGCTGGGAGATGCCAGCAGACACCGAGCCGTAGAATTTCTTTTTTTCTCTTGCTTTAGCTGCTTCTCCTGACTCTTTAATAGATTCACTGCCTGAGATTCTGTCCTGAAAGAAGCAAGCAGTCCCTTTCTCCCAGAAGCAGTCTGTCTCTGGGTTACTGGAACCATGCCTACGGCCTACAGTGTCCAAGAAATTATATACCACTCATTTGCAGCGTGACCTTGGGCAAGGCCCTTTCCCCACTCTTGACGTGTGTACTTGTGATAATTAGAAAAGGGGCTACCATTTTTTGAGCACCTCTTCTGTGTTCCTGCATTCTCTCATTTAATTCCATCAGGAACTCTGTGAGGTGCATGTATTATTTTCCCCATTTTACAGAAAGCAGCCCAAGGCATAGAGAGGAGAAGTAATTCCCTACCATCACAGAGCTAGTACTTAGTAAGCAGGGATTGGAACCCAGCCAGCTCTGTCTGGTTCCCAAGCCCACATTCTCAGTACTGTAACCTTACATTGCCTGCCTTCTCCGTTGAACCTGAGCATTCTCAGGGACTTTGAGCCTTGATAGCTGAGGCTTCTGCATAAAACAGCCCTCTGGGTAAATTCTCAAACTTGCCAACTCGAAAGGATTGACAGATTTCCTGTTGTCTTGCCTGCACTTGTCCCCAGTTAAGAGGAGGTTGAGATCAATAGTACCAGCAACATAACAGGTAAAGCTCTGTGGTTGGTTTGTATGGGCCAGTTAGCCCTGCCAGCTGTTTCTGCCTTCTCATTTCTGTCCTGGATCCTAGTTGGGCCTCTCTGAGTGGCCTCCCCTGATCGAGAAAGCATCTTTGTCATTCTTTAGCATCAAACCTGGTTTCTCCCAGTGTGGGGAGAGCCTTTTGTCTTTGGAGTTGGGCCTAACCTGTCCCTGCTGTCCTTTCTCCTCTAGGTTGTGCAATGAGACTTGGACACCTGCTGAGGGCACTGTGCCCCTTTCCTGGGTGTGGACAACAGGTCATAGGGAAAGGGGAGGGCTCTAGCGGGAAATTCCTTTGTAAACCAGTCTGTGTTCCTGTCATTTTAGATCGAACACCAGGGGGACAAGCTGGAGATGGCAAGAGAGAAACATCAGGCTTCCCAGAAGGAAAATAAACAGCTGAGTCTGAAGGTGGATGAACTGGAGAGGTTAGAGGCACTTGGTCCCATCTCTGTCCTCTTCCTAGGACCTGAGACTTTCAGCCACTTAGCTGTTTTTTGCTTAGTGTGCGGAAGTGTTTGAGGGACTCGAGGCCCTGGAAGGTACTAGGCAGACCTCAGAGGAAAAGCTGCTTCCATTTCAGTGGTAAGCATTGTGGGAGAGAGCAAGGGGGCCTCTCAGCCTGGGGAGACACTCCATGACAGCATGATCAGGATCTGCCCACCTGTAGGCACCACCTGTCCCAAAAGGCATGCCTGGTCCAGGCCTGCCAGGAGGGCCCAGTTTGAATGGAGCAGCCAGTATACTGTGGTGGGGGCACTTCCCCACTCTTTTCTGCCCTTTCTTGCCAGTCACCCTTCCCAAGACCTTTCTGATCTGACCCTTCTCTGTTATTTACGGATTGTTGGAGGCAGTCAGAGGTGAAGGGTACAGCTTTGGGAATCAGAAGCCCTGGCCTTGGGGCCCAGCTCTGCCACTTACCAGCATTGTGATCTTGAGCAAATCATTTAATTCCTTTGAAGCTCAATTTCCTCCTTTTGAGGAAAGGGTCAAGGTAGAGTTTATCTATCTATCTATCTATCTATCTATCATCTATCTATCATGTCACTCTGTCACCCAGGCTGGAGTGCAGTGGTGCAATCTCAGCTCACTGCAACCTCGACCTCCTGGGCTCAAGCAATTCTCCTGCCACAGCCTCCCAAGTAGCTGGGACTACAGGCGTATGCCACCACGCCTGGCTAATTTTTATATTTTTTGTAGAGATGGGGTTTCGCCGTGTTGCCCAGGCTGGTCCTGAACTCCTGGGTTCAAGTGATCCACCCACCTAGGCCTCCTAGAGTGCTGGGAGTACAGGCGGGAGCCACCACACCTGGCTGATAATAATCTTTTCATGGTGGTGGTGTGAGTCTTCAATGATATAATCCTGGTAAAGGTCCTAGCATGTTACCTGGCATAGAGAAGCGCTCAGTATAGCTTAGAACATGTTATTAGTTAGCTGGTATTATCCCAGTTTTAAATATGAGGAAACTGAGCTTGGGGAGGAGTTAAGTGACTTTCCCAGCATCACACTGTTGGTACCTGGCAAAGCATGACTTAGACCCGTGACTGTCTTCCTCGAGAGCTTCTATGAGCATCTCTAAGAGGTAGGCAAGAGACTGGGCGTGGTGTCTCACGCCTGTAATCCCAGCATTTTGGGAGGCCGAGGCGGGCGGATCATGAGGTCAGGAGATCGAGGCCATCCTGGCTAACACGGTGAAATCCCATCTCTACTAAAAAAAAAAATATATATATATATATATATGTATAAAATTAGCCGGGCGCAGTGGCGGGCACCTGTAGTCCCAGCTACTCGGAAGGCTGAGGCAGGAGAATGGCATGAACCCGGGAGGCGGAACTTGCATTGAGCCGAGATAGCGCCACTGCACTCCAGCCTGGGCGAAAGAGCAAGACTCCATCTCAAAAAAAAAGAGGTGGGCAAGAGTCCTCCAGCCCTGGTCCCAGCCTTAGTTTCAGAGGTGAAGGTGCCTGACATCCTAGGAGGCCCTAAGTGCCTCAGGTGGCCAGTGCACTTGCAAGGAGGCTACAACCAAGTGGGCTCCTTCCAGGCTCCACCTCTGCTCTGCCCTGCCAGCCTTGGAAATGGCAGCTAGATCCCCCAGGCCCCGCAGAGCTCCTTAAATTGGAAGGCATCCTGGAAGTGCACTGAGGACAGCATGTGTATATCGGGATGGCCATATTTGCCCTATGGCTGGTCACACAAGATGTTGAGTGGTGTAGCTGAAGTCCCTTTGCTGTGGGAGGCAGCAGTGAACAGCAGAAGTTGTGGGCTTAGGTTTTGGTTACAGACTTGCCAGCTGTGCTGACTTCAGGCCAATGAATTCCCCTCTCTGAGGCTCAGTTTCTTCATTTCTAAAGTGAGGATAATAATGGTACCATTTTTCTGAGCTGCAAGTTGCTGTGTTCCATGTGATGCTATCCACACTTAACAAAGCCCATGGTCAGTCTCTGCTTGCGTTCCCACCCTTCACTCTTGTTCTCTAACCAGTTGCTCCAGCTGCACAGTTCTTTGGTCGCCTTGCTGATCTGCAGATTTCTTTGGCTTATTCCTGTGGCTCCTTGGAGATTCTTGGCATGATGAGATCCCCAGTCCAGGAGAGGCTGGCAGCCCCCTGGCGGGGTGGAACATGACAGGTTGGGGTATGCCCAGGATCTGATTGAGTGCTTTCACCTAGGAAACTGGAGGCGACCAGTGCCCAGAATATCGAGTTCCTACAGGTGATTGCCAAGAGGGAGGAGGCAATCCACCAGTCCCAGCTGCGGCTGGAGGAGAAAACACGGGAATGTGGGACCCTGGCAAGGCAGTTGGAGAGCGCCATTGAAGATGCGAGGAGGCAGGTCAGTCCCGATTTCATGAGTGACTAGCTCTGTGACCTTGGGCAAATCACCTAACCTCTCAGCTTATTTCTCCATCTGAAAAATGGGCACACAGTAGTACCCGCTTCATGAATTAGTTGTAAGGATCACATTTTCATTGTAGAGGGCTCAGCACTCGATATCTGATGATTGCTCATTTACTCACTACCCTCTTGAGCCTCACATAGGCTTACCACATCTTAGGTGGTGACTCCTGGAGCACTGGGAAAGGGCAGGCAAAGCTGGGTGGCAGGCATAGTCCCCATAGTTAGTTCCTGCCCCAGCGTTCTAGAGAACACAGTCCACAATGATGTGCAAGTGCTGTCTGCAAGACCAGATAGTGGGCCCAGCCTTCTCTTTGCCAAGTGTTCCGCATGTCCGGTAAACCAGTCTCATGTCTGGGCCTTTGAATGTGCAGGTGGAACAAACCAAGGAGCACGCACTCTCCAAGGAGCGAGCAGCCCAGAACAAAATCCTGGACCTTGAGACCCAGCTGAGCAGAACCAAAACGGAACTGAGCCAGCTGCGGCGGAGCCGTGATGATGTGAGTCAGGCTGGTGGGCCGGGCTAGGAGAGTGGGCAGCAGACCTAGCTTCTGTGGGGCCTGTGGGCCAAGGTGTTTTGTTGTTACTGTTTTTGTGAATATGACATGGTTTTATTTTTCTCCAATCACTTTCCTATCCCTTAAGGATATCCTGGGTAGATATTTATTTATTTATTTAGAGACGGAGTCTCCCTGTGTCACCCAGGCTGGAACGCAGTGGTACAATCTCAGCTCACTGCAACCTCTGCCTCCTGGTTTCATATGATCCCCACCCCACCCTCAGCCTCCCAAGTAGCTGGGATTACAAGTATGTGCCACCATCCCTGGCTACTTTTTTGTGTGTATTTTTAGTAGAGATGGGGTTTCGCCATGTTGGCCAGGCTGGTCTTCAACTCGTGATCTCAAATGATCTGCCCATCATGGCCTCCCAAAGTGCTGGGATTACAGGCGTGAGCCACTGCACCCAGACTCATGTTTTGTTTTGTTTTGTTTTGTTTTAGACAGAGTTTCACTCTGTCACCCAGGCTACAGTGCAGTGGTGCTGTCATAGCTCACTGCAGCTTCAAACTCCTGGGGTCAAGTAGTCCTCCCACCCCAGCCTCCTGAGCAGCTAGGACTACAGGTGCACACCATCACACCCAGCTAATTTTTGTATTTTTTGTAGAGATAGAGTCTCACTATGTTGCCCATGCTGGTCTTGAACTCCTAGGCTCAAGTGATCATTCCGTCCTGGCCTCCCGAAGTGTTGGGATTATAGGCATGAGCCACTGTGCCTGGCCTTAGAATATTTTCAGAAAGAAACCCCATACCCATTAGAAGTCACTCCACACTCGCCTCCCCAAACCTCCTGGCAACTCCTAAGAAAGTCCCTATGTCTCTATGGATTTCTATTTTGGACACTGCACAGCGGGCCCATGCTCTGTTTCTCCTCGTTAGGCGGACCGCCGCTACCAGAGCCGGCTGCAAGACCTGAAAGATCGCCTGGAGCAGTCCGAGAGCACCAACCGCAGCATGCAGAACTACGTCCAGTTCCTCAAATCATCATACGCCAACGTGTTTGGGGATGGTCCCTATTCCACCTTCCTGACCAGCTCTCCCATCCGCTCCCGATCTCCTCCTGCCTGAGGCCACCTATCGGGGCCTGGAGCCCTGATGGAAGCCATAGGAACTCCAGAGTTGCCAAGCCATAGCTGAGAAGCCTGGTGGTTTTCCTCTCCCAGTGATAAAATGGGTTCAGGGTCTTGTCCTTAGCTACTAGCTCTAGAAAAGTCCCAAAAGCAGCAGAAGGTGAAGCAGGAAGCACTTGGTTTTCTCCTTCCTGATATAGTCACCTGTTGGAAGTGTTAAAATTTCCTCGACAGGCCTTAAATTTACTACTACATTAGGGTACCACATTTTAACTTACCATGACTTCGCTCCTTCCTTTCCTGAGAAAATATTTCCACTGGATTTTTTCCACCAGTCCCCTTACAGCCCTCATTGTTTTAGGAATCTCTCTCAGGTTTTTTCTGACCTAAACCAGCAGGAAGTCGTCCTGGGCTGTAAGCACCATCACTTGCTTTTTTTTTTTCTGATTTCACAAGTGTGGTGTTTTCCCAAGGCTCCCTTCCCAAGCTCAGTGCAAACCTCTCACTCCCAAGTTTCTTTGAGGCCACTTGCCCCCAAGCACTTCACAATAGACCCTCGAGGGCTTGTGTCCATTTGGCCTTTTACAAGTGTAATGCCAATTTCATTGATTTTTGTTTCTTTTTGCCTGATTTGTATCTCCGGAATGCATTTATTCTTGAAATATTTGTGTGATTTTACGAAAAGCTTTTGTAATCAGTTATTTAAGGCTCCATTTGATGATTTCCTTTACCCAACCACTCCTCATCCCTCCTCTAAAAAATGATTAAGTAAAATGCTGCAGGACAGCCAGTAGACATTTTTAAAGTACTTGGTGCCTGAAACATCAGGCTTCTCATTTCATTTTAGCTCAGGTTGGTGCTTTCACATTGTAATCAGTGAACTGTCAGGAGGGAACAAACTGTAAGAAGGATTGCTTGGTGTTTTAGGGTAGATCACTTTAGCTGTTAGGAAGAGGATGGGGTAGTGTACAGTATATATTTTTAAAATGTGAATTAGTTTCTGAATAAGAATCTGGGCCATTTTTGTTCACAATTTTTGTTCATACTGTGCTAACCTCTGCCCTTCTGATTCTAGCTAGTATTGGCCTGGGTGGTCCAGTCTTCTCACCTCTCAGCCACTCTAACTCAACTCTAGAGAATTTCTTCTCTGTTCTTTTTTCTTCTGGAGACAGGTCTCTGTCACCCACACTGAGTGCAATGGCGGGAACATGGCTCACTGCAGCCTTGACTTCCCTAGCTCAAGCAATCCTCCCACCTCAGCCTCCACAGTAGCTGAGAGCACAAGTGTATGCCACCATGCCCATCTAATTTTATTATTTTTTGTAGAGACAGATCTCACCACATTGCCCAGGTTGGTCTTGAATTCCTGGGCCCAAGTGAACCTCTCATTTTGTCCCCCCAGAGTGCTGGGATTACAGCGGTGAGCCACCACGCCCAGCCTTCTCTGTGTTCTTGAATCCACCTAGGCATCTGGATTTCAAAGACCAGAAATCTCTTTTCTCTACCAAATTTTGAGGATATTTATAGTTTCCAGCTTTCAGTTTTTCCAACGAAGGTAATTCCAGCTACCATTGCCAAAAAAACTAAGCCCATTTTCATACTCTTAACGTAAATAGACATGAACTTATAATAGGTGAAAGACCTTCCCGAGAAAGGACAATTGACAAACTTCCACCAGCATGTATATATATCTGTATAACTCATTATTATTTTTGCCAAACTAGAGAAAACCTCAGTGCAGGGCACTGCTATGTAACTGTGGTGTGAGCAACACCTCTCTTGGAGTCCCTTGCTGGGACTCTGGGGACTCTTCCAACAATTTTTCTTTTTAAAATATTTTTATTACAAGAAGTCCAGGGAATTTTTAAAAACTCAGAAAATGAAAAATGTTCACATTGCTCATACTCCAGAGAGAATTCTTCCTACCTCAAACTGAGATCTCACGAGGTGGTGGACAATGGAAGGGTCAGAAAGTCTGGGGTCCCAGTTAGAGCCGTCTCTGGACAATTGTGACATTCTATTTTTATTGAGATGTAATTCACATAAAATTCACTCTTTTTATTTTTTTGAAACAGGGTCTCCCTCTGTCATCCAAGCTGGTGAGCAGTGGCACAATGATGGCTCACTACAGCCTCAGCCTCCTGGGTTTAAGGGATCTCCTGCCTCAGCCTTCTGAGTAGCTGGGAGCACAGGTGCATGCCACCATGCCTGGCTAATTTTTGGATTTTTTTTTTTGGTAGAGGCAGGTCTCATCATGTTGTCCAGGTTGGTCTCAAACTCCTGGGCTCAAGCAATCCTCCTACCTTGGCCTCCCAAAGTGCTGGGATTACAAGCATGAGCCACCATACCTGGCCTAGAAGTCACCCTTTTAAAGTGTAAATATAGGCCAGGCGTGGTCACTCACACCTGTAATCCCAGCACTTTGGGAGGCCGAGGCGGGTGGATCACCTGAGGTCAGGAGTTCGAGACCAGCCTGACCAACATGGTGAAACCCTGTCTCTACTAAAAATACAAAAATTAGCCGGGAGTGGTGGTGGACGCCTGTAGTCCCAGCTACTTGGTAGGCTGAGGCAGGAGAATCACTTGAACCCAGGAGGTGGAGGTTGCAGTGATCCAAGATCACACCACTGCACTCCTGCTTGGGCAACACGGTGAGATTCTGTCTCGAAAAGATAAAGTGTATATATCATTCAATGGTTTGTAGTATATTCACCAAGTTGTGTAGCCATCACCATTATCTAATTCTAGACCTAGTTTTTTTCTTTTTTCGAAATGGAGTCTCTCTCTGTCACCCAGGCTACAGTGCAGTGGCACCATCTCGGCTCACTGCAGCCTCTGCCTCCAGAGTTCAAGGGATCCTCCTGCATCAGCCTGTGGGGACTATAGGTGCATGGCACTTTGCCTGGCTAATTTTTGTATTTTTTGTAGAGACAGGGTTTTGCCATGTTGCCCAGGCTTGTCTGAAACTCATGACCTCAGGTGATCCGCCCACCTTGGCCTTCCAAAGTGCTGGGATTACAGGCGTGAGCCACGCGCCCAGCCAACCGATTGCATCACTCCCAAAAAAGAAACGCCATACCCATTAGCAGTCACTCCCCATTCCCCTCCCCCAGCCCCTGGCAACTAGTCATAAAGTTTCTCTGGCTCTATAGATTTGTCTCTTCTGGATATTTCACATAAGTGGAATTGTCCAACATGTGGCCATTCATGACTGGCTTCTCTCAGCATAATGCTTTCAAGATTGATGTTGCAGCGTATCATCAGCACTTTATTTTTATGGCCCCATAACATTCCATTATATAGATTTGGTGTTTCCTCCTGCCAAACAGGGCTGGTTGGGATTCCAAAGAAGCACTATGGCCGGGCGCAGTGGCTCATGCCTGTAATCCCAACGCTTTGGGAGGTCGAGGTGGGTGGATCAACTGAGGTCAGGAGTTCGAGACCAGCCTGACCAACATGGTGAAACCCCGCCTCTGCTAAAAATACAAAATAGCTGGGCGTGGTGGCAGGCGCGTGTAGTCCCAGCTACACGGGGAGCTGAGGCAGGAGAATCGCTTGAACCCGGGAGGCGGAGGTTGCAGTGAGCCGAGATCGAGCTACTGTACTCCAGGCTGGGGGACAGAGCAAGATTCTGTCTCAAAAAAGCAGCATTAAACCCAAAACATTTATTAGGGAAGCTTACAGAGTGGGCTGCAGCAATTCTCGCGACAGAGAGAAGCGGTGTTTCACCTAGGTACATCCCCAGCGAGGGGTCAGGGTATGGAGTTTATATGAGGGTTTATGGAATTTGGCTAAAGGCAGGGGTCAGTTTCAGCGTTTTGGGCAATAACCTAGATATCCTTAGTGCCTAGGGATATGCAAGGCCCGTGTTTGGTTGCAAGTCTGCAGGAAAAAACTTGCAGCTGGCTGGGTCACAGGGCGGTCAAGGCACTCTGATACTTGGTCAGTGCACAGAAAGCGGGGGAACTCGGGAACCACGCACATAGTACTATATTTTATTTATCCATTCACCAATGGATGGACGTTTGGGTTGCTTTCACTTTTTGGCTATTATGAATAACACTGCTGTGAACATTCATGGACAAGTTTTTATATATACATAGGTTTCATTTCTTTGGCGTATTTTATATATATATATATATATATATATATATATATATATATATATATATATATATATATTTACCTAGGAGAATTGCTGGGTCAAATGGTAATTGTTTAACCTTTTGAGGAACTGCCAGACTGTCTTCCACAGCAGGTGCTTCATTTTACAGTCCCATGAGCAGTGTATGAGGGTTCCAGTTTCTGCACAGTCTCAAGGCACAGACAAATTTTCAGCAGCCCCGGGGACTGGGAGCGGTGGTTACCTCTGCGGAACGTTCCCCGACAGCCAAGCGCTGTGCGCAGGCGCACTGGTGGGAGGGCGGGAGCGCGGGAGCGTCGCCGGAGGTGGGGCGCGCAGGCGTTAGGGGCGGGGCTGTGCTGCGCGCGCGCCCCGGAAGCAGAATCCTGTGTGGCCTTGCCGGCGGCTGATTCGAGGGATTGTTTGGTCAGAAGGGGGACGTCAGAGAAGCTGCCCCTTAGCCAACCATGCCGTCTGAGGGTCGCTGCTGGGAGACCTTGCAGGCCCTACGCAGTTCCGACAAAGGTCGCCTTTGCTACTACCGCGACTGGCTGCTGCGGCGCGAGGTGAGCGGTGGCCCCGGAGGACGTAGGCCCTTCCGGCCCCTCGCGACCGAAACCTTCTCCCTAGCCCTTGGCACGTTCTGCTCCCGGGAACCCGTGCAGTTTAACAACCTGCATTTATTTCTTGACTTCTGTGTGTACATCCCTCTGTCCTGGGGTTTCTGTCCTCTTCAGCCTATTTTAGCGTTTCGGGGAGCTCCCCTGACTTCACAGGTGCCCCGCGCTCTGAAGGCTTCATTGCTACACTCCGCCAGTTGGGCGCCTTCTCCGTTCTGCTGTTGTCAAAGCAATCTTGGCCCCAGGTTCAGTTAACTTACTGTATGTCTCATGTGCTGGGAGCTCTAGATTTTGCGACGAACGATTGACACGACCTAATCCATTGCTACTAGTGAAATGACCAAATTTTTAGATTGATTTGGCAGACCTGGAAAGTGAATGGGGGCGTGGTCACCGTACCTAGCATTTGCAAAGCTCTGCGCGAGAAGTGGAGGGATGTGGAGAGTTAAGGCTGAGCTCCCATTCCCGAGTCGCTGCTAGTTAGCTACAGATAAGGCGTTGTCCTGCATCCTCAGACTTCTTGGGAAACAATCCTAAAGTATTTCCCTGTCTTTTATGTTGTTGACAGTTTTGAAAAATACAGACCTTACATTCTGTAGGTTGACTGCCAGCATATGTGCTTTCAAACCACCAGACCAAGGTTAAGCATTCTTGGCAGGAATACCACAGAAATGATGCCATGGCTTTCTCAGTAAGTCACATGAGGAGGCACACAGATGTCAACCCATCCCAACACTGGTGATGCTAATCTTGATCACCTGGTTACGTTATTATCTGCCTGGTCTCTCCGTTTAAAATTCGTCATTTTTCCCTTAGTAATTGTTGGGAAGTAATAATACCAGTATCCTTTTTTCTGGGCAAACCTTAATCCTCCATGGCTTTAGCATTCATTGATGTTTTCCACATGAATCGATCACCTCTATGACGTTGCCAGATCCTGTTTCTTTATATCCGCTATTCCTTCTGCATTTGTTAGTTGGCATTCTACTGTAAGGAGGTGCTTTATATTTTATTCAGTGAGTTGTAATCCATTACTTTTATTATTTATTTATTTTATTTTAAATGTCCCAGATTTTGTAAGCTTGTATCAAAATAATCACATGCAAGGCTAGGCGTGGTGGCTCAGGCCCGTAATCCCAGCACTTTGGGAGGCCGAGGGGGACGGATCACTTGAGGTCAAGAGTTCGCGACCAGCCTGGCCAACATGGTGAAACCGCATCTCTACTAAAAATACAAAATTAGCCGAGCATGGTGGTGCATGCCTGTAATCCCAGCTACTCGGGAGACTGAGGCATGAGAATTGCTTGAACCCTGGAAGCAGAGGTTGCAGTGAGCCGAGATTGCGCTGCTGCACTCAAGCCTGGGTGACAGAGTGAGACTGTGTCTCAAAAAAAAAAAAAAAAAAATGTAGCCTTGTAAATATGTACAACAATTATGTATTCATAAGAATTAAAAAGAAAAATGTCCCAGATTTGGCTACTGGGCACCTCATTAAGTTGGTTCCTGTGTTCCTGTGACATATTTCCATCTTTCATTGACATTTCTTTACTTTTTGACACAAAAAGGTGTCCCAGGTGCAAGTTTCCCTGTCTTAATCCTGGAATCAGCTATTTCTCCAAAGAGGCTGACTCTTTTGAAGTGGAGGATGGTGCTGTATTGACAAACCAAGATCTGGGAGTTTAGTGTGTTGAGATTCTTGATTGGGTACCATTGCTTCTAGGCCTTCTCAGTAGACAGAGCTAGGAAATAATACATATCTAAATATGTACACACATCACCACACACATATTTATGTACTGTCTATAACTATTTGTGTGTACATATATATTATAAAACCATGACTTCATACTGATAAATGCCACTTCCAACCTAGCACTTCACTTTTCTTTCTAATCTTACCCCATCCATGTTTGTAAATATGTTACCTAGCAGTGAGAAGTTTGGCTCCTGTTATTCTCAATATGTTTACTTATTTGCTCAATCAGTTTACTTTAGCTCATTGTAGCAATCTCCGAACTACTCTAGTTTTTTCATTTATTTATTATATCATAGGTAATCAGTACTTATTTTCTCATACAAAGATGTTCCACGCTCATCTTATATTTTTCTGCCTCCAGCTCTGGAACTTACCTTTTCTGCAGAGACCCCTGGTTTCCTTTGATTTAAAATTATATTTACAAACCAAGATCTGGTACTAGATATGCTCATTATTACTACTAAGGGTGTATACATACAAATCCATATCTATTTCTATTTTTTAAAATATTATTAGGCTGGTTGTGGTGACTCATGCCCATAATCCCAACACTTTGCGAGGCTGAGGCAGGACGATTGCTTGAGGCCAGTTCAAGCTGGGAGCCAGGCTTGGTGTCTCACACCTGCAATCCCAGCACTTTGGTAAGCCAAGGTGGGCAGATCACTTGAGCCCAGAAGTTCGAGACCAGCCTGGGCAACATGGAGAAACCTCACCTCTACAAAAAATACAAAAAAATTAACCAGGTGTGGTGGTGCGTGCCTGTAGTCCCTGCTCCTTGAGAGGCTGAGGTGGGAGTATTACCTGAGCATGAAAAGTTGAGGCTGCAGTGAGCCGTGATCACGCCACTGCACTCCAGCCTGGGGAACAGAATGAGACCCTGTCTCTCAAAAAAAAAAAAAAAAAAAATAGTCGGGCGTGGTGGCTCACGCCTGTAATCCCAACACTTTGGGAGGCTGAGGTGGGTGGATCACCTGAGGTCAGGAGTTTGAGACCAGCCTGGCCAACATGGTGAAACCCTGTCTCTAGTAATAATACAAAAATTAGCCGGGTGTGGTGGTCGACACCTGTAATCCCAGCTGCTTGGGAGGCTGAAGCAGGAGAATTGCTTGAACCCGGGAGGTGGAGGTTGCAGTGAGCTGAGATCGTGCCACTGCACTCCAGCCTGGGTAACAGAGTGAGACCCTGTCTCAAAAATAATTAATTTTAAAAATGAAAAAATATATACATCTAGGTTTGTGTAAGGATGCTTTACGATACTCGCACAATGACAAGATCACCTAACCCTGTGTTTCTCAGAACTTACCCCCATTGTTAAGTGACTGAAATTCTACTGATTGTGTATACAGTAGCTTACTTCAGAATTCCTCGTGTTCTGTTCAGTGCTTTAGATTGCTTTCACATATGCTTTAATGGGAATCTTTGTGCATTGTCCCTTTTTCTGTAGTTAGGGTTATTTAGTCTGATTTTCATTAGAAGGATAGTAGTCTAGGTCATTATCAAGAAACCACTGTACTTTGTTTTCATCTGATTGTTAATACATTACTTTGGGTCTTTGATGTTTATTTATTTAGGCCTTCTTAGATGTTCAGTAAGGCATATAGTGGATTATACTGAGATCAGTTGACATGTAAGTTGAGCTTAACCCTATTCTTCTCTCTAGGATGTTTTAGAAGAATGTATGTCTCTTCCCAAGCTATCTTCTTATTCTGGATGGGTGGTAGAGCACGTCCTATCCCATATGCAGGAGAACCAACCTCTCTCTGAGACTTCGCCATCCTCTACGTCAGCTTCAGCCCTAGATCAACCCTCATTTGTTCCCAAATCTCCTGACGCAAGCTCTGCCTTTTCCCCAGCCTCCCCTGCAACACCAAATGGAACCAAGGTAAGGTTGTGATCAGCTTAAGACAAAAGACATGGTGGCTGCAAAGTCAAAATGTTTAATATTGTCATATGACAGTGACCGTACCCTAGGGGAAATAATGATTGCTCATTGTTGTAGCTGTTTGTAGAGACAATGTTGACAGCACCATTCAGTGTTCTCTTTAGACAGATCCAGAGGGAGAAAAATCCCCTCTATTCTTAGTACCGAGAATAGCATAACTAATTTCATGAGCAATTGGATTTTTTTTTTTCTGATGAACGCTGCATCTGTTTAACTGATATGGTCTCCCTTTTTGTGTTATCTGCTGGAAGAAGGCTTAGAGTGAAATGTATACCTTCTCTTTAAGTTTACATGCCTTCTCTCATTGGTTCTATGGGAGATTTTACCCTATTCCTGGCTCTGTTTTGTCCCTGCCTCTGTTTTTTTGTTATTTCTCCCACTTAAAAATGCTAAACTGGGGCCATTTCCTCTCAGAAGACCCCTCTCTCTCACTAGAGAGAGAGCTATTTTCCTTTCTCTTTCTCTTGCCTATTAAACCTCCACTCCTAAACTCAAAAAAAAAAAAAAAAAAAGTTAAATTGGACCCAACACAGTGGCTCATGTCCATAATTCCAGTGCTTTGGAAGGCCAAGACGAGGATTGCTTGAGCCCAGGAGTTCAAGACCAGCCTGGGCAACATAGTGAGACCTTGTCTCTCCAAAACACTTAAAAATTGGCTAGGCATGGTGGCTCGAGCTTGTAGTCCTAGCTACTTGGGACGTTGAGATGGGAGGATCACTTGAGCCCAGAAGTTTGAGACTACAGTGAGCTGTGATCAAGCCATTAACATTCCAGCCTAGGCAACAGAGTGAGTCCCTATCTCAAAAAAAAGTTAAATTTTGGAAGTTTTTTAAAATTACTTTTTATATACTTCTAGAGGTAGTTTGTGTATATACAAATATACGTGAACATATCTTCTTCTTCACCCTCCCTTTTTTTTGAGCTGAGGTCTGTCTCTGTCAACCAGGATGGACTGCAGTGGCATGAATATGGCTCACTGCAGCCTCCACCTCCCAGGCTCAATCCACCCTCCTGTCTCAGCCTCCCGAATAGCTGGGACTGCGTGTGGACACCACCATACTTGGCTATTTTCTTTTTCTTTTTTTTTTTTTGAGACGGAGTCTTGCTCTGTCCCCCAGGCTGGAGTGCAGTGACGCAATTTCAGCTCACTGCAACCTCCGCCTCCCGGCTTCAAGCGATTCTCCCACCTCAGCCTCCTGAGTGGCTGGGATTACAGGCACCCACTATCACGCCCAGCTTATGTTTGTATTTTTAGTGGAGATGGTGTTTCACCATATTGGCCTGGCTGTTCTCAAACTCTGATCTTATGATCTGCCCACCTCGGCCTCCCAAAGTGCTGGGATTACAGGTGTGAACCACCACACCCAGGCTTTTTTTTTTTTTTTTTTTTTAAGATGGAGTCTAGCTCTGTCACCCAGGCTGGAGTACAGTGGCATGGTCTCGGCTTACTGCAACCTTTGCCTTCTGGGTTCAAGCGGTTCTTCTGCCTCAGCCTCCCAAGTAGCTGGGATTACAGGTGTGTGCCACCATGCCTGGCTAATTTTTGTATTCTTAGTAGAGACAGGATTTTGCCATGTTGTCCAGTCTGGTCTCAAACTACTGACCTCAGATGATCTACCCACCTCGGCCTCCAAAAGTGCTGGGATTACAGTTGTGAGCCACTGTGCCTGGCCAGTTTTGTTTTTTTTTTTTTTTTTTTTTTACATAGAAAGTGTATTTTTTTTCTATCTAGTAGTTCATCTTTTAAAATATTAGTCTTTAAAAAATATTCTTTGTGGCCAGGTGTGGTGGCTCACACGTGTAATTCCAGCACTTTGGGAGGCTGAGGCAGGTGGATCACTTGAGATCAGTAGTTCGAGAGCAGCTTGACCACGGTGAAACCCTGTCTCTACTAAAAATACAAAATTAGCTGGGCGTCGTGGCGCACGCCTGTAATCCCATCTACTTGGGAGGCTGAGGCACTAGAATTGCTTGAACCCGGGAGACGGAGGTTGCAGTGAGCTGAGATCATGCCTTTGCACTCTAGCCTGGGTAACGGAGCAAGACTCAGTCTCAAAATATATGTATATATAGAGACTGAGTAAATAATAACAACAAAATAAATAATATATATATTATAAATATAAATAAATATATATATACTTATGTTTATTTTGTTGTTGTTGTTGTTGTTGCCAGAAAAGGTCTGGGTACTTTAAAATATATATTTTTAGCAACTGAACATCTTAAGGAAAAAAATGAACCTCCACCTAAATGTCATACCTTATATAAAAATTAACTTGGCTGGGCGCAGTGGCTCACGCCTGTAATCCCAGCACTTTGGGAGG
Source organism: Pan troglodytes (assembly GCF_028858775.2). Lineage (NCBI taxonomy): Eukaryota > Metazoa > Chordata > Mammalia > Primates > Hominidae > Pan > Pan troglodytes. Next base: position 9,943,723 of record NC_072409.2, on the reverse strand, counting down.
CCAAGGCGGGTGGATCACTAGGTCAGGAGATCGAGACCATTCTGGCTAACATGGTCAAACCCCTTCTCTACTAAAAATAAAAAAAAAAAATTAGGCAGGTGAGTTGGCGGGCACCTGTAGTCCCAGCTACTCAGGAGGCTGAGGCAGCAGAATGATGTGAACGCGGGAGGCAGAGCTTGCAGTGAGCTGAGATTGCGCCACTGCACACCAGCCTGGGCGACAGAGCAAGACTCCATCTCAAAAAAAAAAAAAAAATTAAAAATTACATTAAGTCATGGACTTAAATGTAAAAAAAAAACTGTAAGCCTTTTAGAACTAAAACATAACCAGAATCTAGGGCTGGGTGAAGATTTATTTCTTTATTTATTTTTGAGACGAAGTCTCGTTCTTGTCCCCCAGGCTGGAGTGCAATGGTGCAATCTCGGCTTAATGCAGCCTCCGCCTCCCGGGTTCAAGTGATTCTCCTGCCTCAGCCTCCCGAGTAGCTGGGATTATAGGCACCTGCCACCACGCCCGGCTAATTTTTGTACTTTCAGTAGAGACGGGGTTTCACCATGTTGACCAGGCTGGTCTCGAACTCCTGTTCTCAGGTGATCTGCCCGACTTGGCCTCCCAAAGTTCTGGGATTACAGGCGTGAGCCACCGGGCCCGGCCTGGGTGAAGATTTATTTATTTAACATTCCTGAATTAGCAGAACTGTAGAGAAGAATAGCTTAGAGATGAGGGATGGGGGAGGAAGTGGTGAGGCTATAAATATAGGTGTGACATGGGGGGGTTGGTGGTGATAGAACAGCTTTGTATCTTGAGTGTGGTGGTGTTTACATGAATCTACATGTGATAAAATTACATAGAACTATGCATAAGCACAAATGAATGCCTTTAAAACTGGTGAAATCTGAATAAGCTCTGTGGATTGTACCAATATCAATTTACTGGTTTTGTTATTTTATTGTATTTGTGAAATCTGAATAAGCTCTGTGGATTGTACCAATATCAATTTACTGGTTTTGTTATTTTATTGTATTTATGAAAGACATTACTATTGGGGGAAACTGGGTGAAAAGTACATGCGACCTTCCTGTATGTATTTTTGCAACTTTCTGTGAACATTAATTATTTAAAAATTAAAAATTTTAAAAAGTATTTTTATGAGCAGCTTCTTGGCAACAGATTCTGATCTGATCCTGCCAATATTGTGGCGTGCCCTCAGGTGGGCCTCTTTTCCTCAGTGGACTTCAGTGTCTTTATCTGTAAAACTCATTCTGGACCAAATTGCTGAGGTCTTTTTTTTTTTTAATATGGAGTTTCGCTTTTGTCGCCCAGGCTGGAGTGCAATGGTGTGATCTCGACTCACTGCAACCCCAGGTTCAAGTGATTCTCCTGCCTCAGCCTCTTGAGTAGCTGGGATTACAGGCACGCACCACCATGCCTGGCTAATTTTGTATTTTTGGTAGAGACGGGGTTTCACCATGTTGGTCAGGCTAGGCGACCTCAGGTGATCCACCCGCCTTGGCCTCCCAACATGCTGGGATTACAGGCATGAGCCACCGTGCCCAGCCCGAGGTTATTTTCACGTATAAAATTCCGTAATTTTTGGAGCCACTGCGCCTGGCCTAATAAATTATTAAATGGTTTTATGTAATGGATTGTCACATTATTTAGGAATTTTTGGTATTTACGTAAGAAAAACCCAGTTTGGCTTAAGGGACTGAGGGAAGTATTAATTAGTTCATATAACTAGGAAGTCTAGGAGTGCATTTGGAATCACTTAGATCTAGGAACATCTACATTCTGCATCTTTCTGCTTGACATTATTTATTATTATTTTTCAAACATCTCCCCCACATAGGATTGATTATTTTTGACTCAATCTAGTGTCCCAAACATGGGGCTTTGCCTCTCCATTTCTCAGTTATTGGTTTCATTGTTGAGATAGACTAGGCGGCAAGATGGCTACTGGTAGCCCTGGACTCAACATCTTAGGTTAGCATTCCCAGATAGCTTCATCAGAAAAGTTCAAAGATATCCATGTCAGGTGTATTAATGAAAATAAAAAAGCTGGGTGTGGAATCCCAGCACTTTGGGAGGCCAAGGCAGGTGGAACATTTGAGCTCAGGCATTCGAGACTAGCCTGCGCAACATGGGGAAACTCCATATTTACAAAAAAATTACCTGAACATGATGGCTCATGCCTACGGTCCCAGCTACTCAGAAGGCTGAGGTAGGAGGATCCTTGATCCTGGAAGGTCACGGCTGCAGTGAGCCTAGATAGCACAACTGTATGCCAGCACGGGTGATAGAGTAAGACCCTGTCTCAAAAAAAAAAAAAAGAAAGAAAAAAGGCGGGGTGCGGTGGCTCACGCCTGTAATCCCAGCACTTTGGAAGGCCAAGGCGGCTGGATCACGAGGTCAAGAGATCAAGACCATCCTGGCTAACATGGTGAAACACCATCTCTACTAAAAATACAAAAAAAATTATCCTGGCGTGGTGGAGGGTTCCTGTAGTCCCAGCTACTTGGGAGGCTGAGGCAGGAGAATGGCGTGAACCCGGGAGGCAGAGCTTGCAGTGAGCCGAGATTGCGCTACTGCACTCCAGCCTGGGCAACAGAGTGAGACTCCATCTCAAAAAAAAAAAAGAAAAAGAAAAAAAATAGGCCAGGTACAGTGGCTCATGCCTGTAACTATAGCACTTTGGGAGGCTGAGGTAGGAGGCTTGCCTGAGACTAGGAGTTTGGGACCAGCCTGGGCAACATGACAAAACCCTGTCTCTACAAAAAAATACAAAAATTAGCCAGGTGTGGTGGCGTGCGCCAGTGGTCCCAGCTACTTGTGAGACTGAGGCAGGAGGATCAGTTGAAGCTGGAAGTCCAGGCTGTAATGATCCGTGATCACGCCACTATACTCCAGCCTGGGAAACAGAGCGAGATCTTGTTTCAAAAAAAAAAAAAAACTTAGAAAAGTTCCAAGATGAACTCTGGCCTTCAGGTCATATTTTTCATTCCTCAAGTCCATACTGGGTGTAGGAGGATAGAAGACTTTTTTTTTTTTTTTTTTTTTTTTGAGACAGAGTCTCTGTAGCCCAGGCTAGAGTGCAGTCATACGATCTCTGTGCACTGCAAGCTTCACCTCCCGGGTTCACGCCATTCTCCCGCCTCAGCCTCCCGAGTAGCTGGGACTACAGGCGCCCGCCACCATGCCTAGGCACGTGCCACCATGCCCGGCTAACTTGTGTATGTTTGGTAGAGACAGAGTATGTCTTGTGTATGTTTAGTAGAGACAGGTTTTAGTAGAGACAGGGTATGTCTTGTGTATGTTTAGTAGAGACAGGGTTTCACCATGTTGGTCAGGATAGTCTCAAACTCCAGACCTCGTGATCCGCCTACCACAGCCTCCCAAAGTGCTGGGGAAAAAGGTGCCTGGCCTTTTTTTTGAGATAGAGTCTTGCTCTGTCGCCCAGGCTGGAGTGCAGTGGCGCGATCTCAGCTCACTACAGCCTCTGCCTCCTGGGTTCAAGGGATTCTCCTGCCTTAGCCTCCTTAGTAGCTGGGATTATAGGTGCGTGCCACCACGCCTGGCTAATTTTTGTATTTTTAGTAGGGACGGGGTTTCACCATGTTGGTCAGGATGGTCTCGAACTCCTGACTTTGTGATCCGCCCACCTCTGCCTCCCAAAGTACTGGGATTACAGGCGTGAGCCACCACACCCGGCCTGAGTATAGAGTACTTTGATAGCCAGCTTTCTCCTGAAGCCAGGAGGGTGGAGGCTTAGGGATGTAGGTTGGGGATACTCCATCCAAAGCATCCCAGGACAAATGGACACTGATCCGAAGAAAGGGGAAACATTTTCTAGGCAGAGTAAAACAAACAAGTCAAAAAAAAACATAGAAAAACCCAAAAAATCACCCAAAGTAACAAACATCAATTTATTAAAGAAAACAATTAGAACAAAGTCAATGTCATTCATGAAAAGCACACTAGTTCTGACCTAAATTTTTTTTTTGCTCTTGTTATTGGTGGTTGTTCATAAGTTGGGATGTGGTCTTTGTCTAGAAGAGATAACACCAACTTTACCATATTAAAAACTTAATTATTTTTCCATTTTCTGCTCATATAGGGCAAAGATGAGTCCCAGCACACAGAATCTATGGTACTTCCGTCCTCACGGGGGATCAAAGTGGAAGGCTGCGTCCGAATGTACGAACTGGTACACAGAATGAAAGGAACAGTAAGTGAACCCATGAAGGAAGGCAGCCTTGATCCTGTGAGCCACATTTAACTGCAGTTCCCCAGGGCGTAGGAATGGGCACTGTATGCTACTCATCCTTCCCACCTACTGTTTAGTTTGGGGGGTAGTGTAATAGAGGTCAGGAGTGAGTGCTCTGAAGTGAAGTCTGGTTTCAGATCCTGGCTGTTACATTTTACATGTGACTTTGGGAAAATTACTTAGCCTTTTCTGGCTTCCATTTACTTCTCCAAAATTTGGAAATGGTCTGGGATTGTTAGATAAGCTTATTCTGAGAAGATGGGTCCTTAGCCTCTTTTTTTTTTTTTTTTTTTTTGAGATGGAGTTTTTGCTCTTGTTGCCCAGGCTGGACTGGACTACAATGGCGTAATCTTGGCTCACTGCAACCTCCACCTCCCAGGTTCAAGTGATTCTCCTGCCTCAGCCTCCCAAGTAACTAGGATTACAGGCTCGTGCCACCACACCCAGCTACTTTATTTTCTATTTACTAGAGACGGGGTTTCACTATGTTGGTCAGGCTGGTCTCGAACTCCTGACCTCAGGTGATCCACCTGCCTCAGCCTCCCAAAGTGCTGGGATTACAGGCATGAGCCACCATGCCCAGTCAGGACCTTAGCCTCTTGAAAAAATAGCAGCACTATTTTAATTAATTTATTTGATTGTATTTTGTTTTTGTTTTTGAGACGGAGTCTTGCTCTGTTGCCGAGGCTGTAGTACAGTGGCACCATCTCGGCTCACCGCAAGCTCCGCCTCCCAGGTTCATGCTATTCTCCTGCCTCAGCCTCCCAAGTAGCTGGGACTACAGGTGCCTGTCACCACGCCCAGCTAATTTTTTGTATTTTTAGTGGAGACAGGGTTTCGCCGTGTTAGCCAGGATGGTCTTGATCTTCTGACCTCGTGATCTGCCCACCTCGGCCTCCCAGAGTGCTGGGATTACAGGCATGAGCTACCGTGCCTGGCCTGTTTTTTGTTTTTGTTTTTTTGAGACAGAGTCTTGCTGTTGTCAGCCCGGGCTGGAGTGCAGTGGTGCAATCTTGGCTCACTGCAACCTCCGCCTCCTGGGTTCCAGCAATTCTCCTGCCTGAGCCTCCCAAGTAGCTGAGATTACAGGCGCCTGCCACCACGCCCGGCTAATTTTTAGTAGAGACAGGGTCTAATTTTAGTAGAGACAGGGTTTCACCGTGTTGGCCAGGCTGGTCTCAAACTCCTGACCTCAGGTGATCCACCCACCTCAGCCTCCCAAAGTGCTGGGATTACAGGCATAAGCCACTGCGCCCAGCATGTATTTTTTTTTAATTAGGAAAGCAATGCATGATCTTGTAAAAATGTTTCAGAGTACAGGAATTTAGAAAATGAAAGTCTTGGCCAGGCGCGGAGGCTCATGCCCGTAATCCCAGCACTTTGGGAGGGTGAGGCAGGTGGATCACCTGAGATAAGGAGTTCCAGACTGGCCTGGCCAACATGGCGAAACCCCATCTCTACTAAAAATACAAAAATTAGCCGGGCGTGGTGGCGCATGCCTATAATACCAGTTACTCGGGAGGCTGAGGCAGGAGAATCACTTGAACCCGGGAGGCAGAGGTGGCAGTGAGCCAAGATTGTGCCACTGCACTCCAGCCTGGGCAGCAGAGCAATACTTTATCTCAAAAAAAAAAAAGAAAAAGAAAATGAAAGTCTTCTAGCATCTTGCCTTATTGGTCATTGAGTCAATAAATATTCGCTGAGCACCTATGTGCTAGATGCTGTTCTAGGTCTAGATAAAACAGTAAACATTATAGACATAGAGCTTATATTGTGGTGGGAAGAGACAGAAGTAAACAAGAGAAATAAGTAAAATATTTGGAACATTGTTGTAATCTGGGTGAAAGATGGTGGTTGCTTAGAGTAGGGTGGTAGCAATGGAGATGGTGAGAAACAACTAATTCTGCATATCAGAGTTGTTTTAATTCAAAGATTTATTTCCTGCATCTTTGGAAATTTTTCCCCTTGATTAGTTCACCTCTCCATTGCCTAAGTTAATCCTCTATATGTCCTATTCTTTCTTTCATTTTCCTTTTGTCTTATTGTTTTGTTTTCTAGAAGATTTCTATATTTTATTCTCCACCTGTTGATTGAAAAAATACATATGTATTTATTATGTCTAATTTTCATGAGTTTTTTTGTATTCTCCACTTCTTCCTTTTTCAGAGCATCTTATTCTCATTTCTTATCATATTCAGAGCTCTTTTTCAGATTCACTTGTGTTCCTTGATATACATGTTCTTCTGGATTCATTATTTTTTATTTGTTCATCTTGATCCCTTTTAGGATATAGAGATTCCTCAGTTATCTAAAGATCCTTATTGCTAGTAATCAGATCAGAGATTCAAGGGGAATAATCAGAAACAAGGTTATTAAGCTTTAGGACTTCCTAAGTGCCAGCATATTGTTTTGGAATACTAGTTCCCATACTGATTAGCTGTTTCTGGACAGTTTATTCATTTTCTTAAAAAAGAGCCACGTGCCTGGCCTATTTTTTTTTTTTCCATATTCTATTAGTCACGGTAGTCATAAAGTCCACTCAGGTTGAAGTAGAGGGTATGGAAGGACTGTCAGACAATTTGCAGATCTGTTTTAAAATCATTACAGCACAGGGCCGGGCCTGTTGGCTCACACCTGTAATCCCAGCACTTTCCGAGGCCGAGGCAGGCAGATCACTTGAGGTCAGGAGTTTGACACCAGCCTGGCCAACACAGTAAAACCCTGTCTCTACTAAAAATACAAAAATTAGGCAGGCATAGTGGTGCACGCCTGTAATCCCAGCTACTCAGGAGGCTGAGGCTGGACAATCACTCGAACCTGGGAGGTGGAGGTTGCAGTGAGCCAAAATCGCACCACTGTACTCCAGCCTGGGCGACAGAGTTGAGACTCCGTCTCTAAAAAATAAAAAATAAAAATAAGATAGCTGGACATGGTGGCTTGCACTGGTAATCCCAGCACTTTAGGAGGCCGTGGTGGATGGATCACGAGGTCGGGAGTTCAAGACCAGCCTGGCCAATATAGTGAAACCCCATCTCTACTAAAAATACAAAAATTAGCCAGGCATGGTGGCAGGCACCTGTAGTCCCAGCTACTTGGGAGGCTGAGGGAGGAGAATCGCTTGAACCCAGGAGGCGGAGTTTGCAGTGAGCCAAGATTGCACCACTACACTCCAGCCTGGGCGACAGAGCGAGACTCCAAAAAAAAAAAAAAAGCCAGGCACTGTTGCGGGAAGTCAGGGACCCCAAACGGAGGGACTGGCTGAAGCCATGGCAGAAGAACATGGATTGTGAAGATTTCATGGACATTTATTAGTTCCCCAAATTAATACTTTTATAATTTCTTATGCCTGTCTTTACTGAATCTCTAAACATAAATTGTGAAGATTTCCTGGACACTTATCACTTCCCCAGTCAATACCCTTGTGATTTCCTATGCCTGTCTTTACTTTAATCTCTTAATCCTGTCAGCTGAGGAGGATGTATGTCGCCTCAGGACCCTGTGATAATTGCATTAACTGCACAAATTGTAGAGCATGTGTGTTTGAACAATATGAAATCTGGGCACCTTGAAAAAAGAACAGGATAACAGCAATGTTTAGGAAACAAGAGAGATAACCTTAAACTCTGACCGCCGGTGAGCTGGGCAGAACAAAGCCATATTTCTCTTCTTTCAAAAGCAAATGGGAGAAATATCGCTGAATTCTTTTTCTCAGCAAGGAACATCCCTGGGAAGGAGAATACGCACCTAGGGGTAGGTCTATAGATGGCCCCCTGCATGTGGCCGTCTTTTATGGTCTGTAGACTGTAGGGGTGACATAGACCCCAGTCTCCCATAGCGCTCCCAGGCTTATTAGGAAGAAGAAATTCCTGCCTAATAAATTTTGGTCAGTCCAGTTGCTCTCAAAACCCTGTCTCCTGATAAGATGTTATCAATGACAATGGTGCCTGAAACTTCATTAGCAATTTTAATTTTGCCCTGGTCCTGTGGTCCTGTGATCTTGCCCTGCCTCCATTTGCCTTGTGATATTCTATTACCTTGTGAAGTACTTGATGTCTGTGACTCACACCCTATTCGTATACTCCCTCCCCATTTGAAACTCCCTAATAAAAACTTGCTGGTTTTACGGCTTGTGGGGCATCACAGAACCTACCGACATGTGATGTCTCCCCCGGATGCCCAGCTTTAAAATTTCTCTCTTTTGTACTCTGTCCCTTTATTTTTCAAGCTGGCCAATGCTTAGGGAAAATAGAAAAGAACCTACATGACTATTGGGACAGGTTCCCCAATAGGGCACCCGTGGCTTACACCTGTAATCCCAGCACTTTGGGAGGCTGAGGCGGGAGGATCACAAGGTCAAGAGATCGAGACCATCCTGGCCAACACTATGAAACCCCGTCTCTACTAAAAATACAAAAATTAGCTGGGCGTGGTGGCACATGCCTGTAATCCCAGCTACTTGGGAGGCTGAGGCAGGAGAATCGCTTGAACCCGGGAGGCGGAGGTTGCAGTGAGCCGAGATCGTGCCAGTGCACTCCAGCCTGGGTGACAGTGCGAGACTGTGTCGCCAAAAAAAAAAAAAAAAATATATATATATATATATATACACACACACACACACACACACGTATATATATATGTGTGTGTATATATATGTATATATGTGTATATGTATGTATATATGTGTATATATGTATATATGTGTATATATGTATATATGTGTATATATGTGTATATATGTATATATATGTATATATATAAAAAATACAATAAAATCATTATAGCACAAATGCTTGGCTCTTGGCTGTTTTGATCTAATGACTAGGGGAAGACAGCAAGAGTTGACTGTTTTGTCTACAAACATTCAGCCAGTAGCTCCGTTTTCAGCCCGATGAGGCCCACCTATATGAGTCGTGGCATTTCCCAGTCTTGAGACTCTGCAGTTTGGCTGGTAGATTGGCTTTCTGCTCCCGTGAGGCATCGTCTGCTTCCCACACACATCGTGTGTGTGTGTGTGTGTGTATCCTTGGGTTTTCTCAGCTCTGCTCTATCATTTATTGCTTCTCCACTATTTTTTTTTTTTAAAGACAGGGTCTCGCTCCGTTGCTCGGGCTGGAATACAGTGGTGCAATCACCGCTCCTTGCAGCCTTGACCTCCTGGGTTCAGGCATTCCTCCTACCTCAGCTCTTTCTGCTTTCTAAATAACTGGGACTGCAGGTGTGCACCACCACAGCCAGATAATTTTTAAATTTTTGATAGAGACGGGGGTCTCTCTGTTGCCCAGGCTGGTCTCGAACTCCTGGGCTCAAGTGATCCTCCCGCTTTGGCCTCCTCAAGTGCTGGGATTACAGATCTCAGCCAGTTCACCTGGCTACTTCTCCACTGACTGTTTTCCAGAAGTATGTAGAAGATTTTTCCCTGCTGGTGACGTCTCTCATGCTCTATGTGGTGTTATGTCTTTTTTTTCTTTCCAATTCTCACTTTAACAGAGTCCCAGAGGAGAGGACATATATGCTTGTTTAGTTTGCCTTCTTTCGCTGGAAGCTTTAAAATAAGTTTTAAGACTGGGTACAGTTGGCTCATGCCTATAATCCCAGCAGTTTGGGAGGCCAAAGTGGGAGGATAGCTTGAGATCGGGAGCTCTAGACCATCCTGGGCAATATAGTGAGACCCTGACTCTATAAAAAATTTAAAAATTAGCCCCGTGTGGTAGTGGACACCTTTAGTCCCAGCTACTCAGGTGGCTGCGTTGGGATGATCCCTTGAGCTCAGGAGTTCAAGGCTGCCGTGAGCTATAATTGTGCCACTGCACTCTAGCCTACATGACAGGGTGAGACCCTGTCTCAAAAATAAACAAACAAAATAAAATATAATTATGTTTTAAAATAAAATAACATAATGTCTTAACAATAGATTTTGACATATCTCCATGCTAGCTGGCATCTCGTCATCTTTAAGGGCTGCATAGTATTCTGCAGTATGACTGTACTATAATACGTGTCGTCATTCCCTAGTTAAGTGGTTTTAAATGTATTGCTGTTATCAACAGGGCTCCAGTGAGCATTCTTGTATGTATATCTTTGCACACACATACAAGCATTTCCTCAGGATAAATTCCTGAAATGGAACAAGCGTCAAAGGATATAGACACCTCAAATTTTGATAGTTAAAATGTCAAATTGCCTTTAACCATATGTGAGTACTCTCATGAAATGATAAATTCAATATCTGATACCCTTAGGTACTAAGGAAAAGGACTTTCCTTAGTGGAGGTCCAGGAGAAAATCTTCGAGGCAGAGATTAACAAAATCAGTGAGATAGGAATGTGTATAGCTTGTTTGTGGAATTAGAATGAGGATTTCCATAAATTACCAATGAACCCCATAAGACTACACAGGATGGAAGCTTAATAGTGCATGGCTGTTTGATGTCATGTTGCTAAATTCCTGTCCGTTCCCAGCTTGTACTGGAGTGACATAAACCATATGGGGCAATTGGAAGAGCTTTCCAAAACAGCTGAGCTTAAAGATCAAGCAAAAGGAGAAAGGATATTCCTGCAAAGGTTCTGATTCCATGCCCTTAAGTATCTCTGATGGTGTTAGGGGCCGATGGGCAGGTAGCCCACAGGGGTAAATGATCAAGGTGTTGAAGGAGCTCCAGAGAGCAGGTGTTAAACCTTTTCGGCCGGGCGCGGTGGCTCACGCCTGTAATCCGAGCACTTAGGGAGGCCAAGGCAGGCGGATCACAAGGTCAAGAGATCAAGACCATCCTGGCCAACATGGTGAAACCGTCTCTACTAAAAATACAAAAATTAGCTGGGCATGGTGGCGGGCACCTGTAGTCCGAGCTACTTGGGGAGCTGAGACAAGAATCGCTTGAACCCGGGGAGTTGGAGGTTGCAGTGAGCTGCACTCCAGCCTGGCGACAGAGAGAGATTCCATCTAAAAAAAAAAAAACCTTTTCAGGAGGGCCTGAGGCAGTGGCAGGAGGAGCAGGAGAGGAAGGTGCAAGCCCTCTCGGAGATGGCATCTGAACAACTGAAGCGGTTTGATGAATGGAAGGAACTGAAGCAGCATAAAGAATTCCAGGACTTGCGGGAAGTAATGGAGAAGAGGTGAGTCTCCCTGAATTATGACTGGGAATGTTGATGTGTTCAACTGGAACTCTTTCCCAAGAGGAATTCCAAGGGGAAAGAGTTGAACAACTTCTGAGTCCTTAAATATCAAGGTAAAATAGGCAGAGAATTTTATAACCTGGAAAAAAGACCAAACTTGGAAAGACAACCAAAGGAACACAAAGAGGGAGGCTTTTAGGAGAGGTAAAACAATTTTACGGGCGTGGTGGAACACAGCTGTAGTCTCAATTACTAGAGAGGCTGAGGCAGGAGGATTGCTTGAGTCCAGGAGTTTGAGGCTGTGGTGAGCTATGCTCTGCAGCCTGGGCAACATAACGAGACCCCATCTCTAAGAAAAAGGGAAGGAAGGGAAGGGAGGGCAGGGAGAGGGAGAGAAAAGAAAGAAAAACAATTTCAGGAAGTATCCCTGACTATTCCTCCCTGCCATTTTTCATGCAGCTCCAGAGAAGCCTTGGGACACCAAGAGAAGCTAAAAGCTGAGCACCGTCACAGAGCAAAGGTCAGAGCCTGGCAGAATTGGTGTGGGTGTTTTGGTGTCTGTCTGTAACCTGCCTGGAGAGCCAGGTGTTGGCAGATGGCCACCATGGAGGATCTGGGCCGTATTATGCCTGTGTGTGACTAACCTTGGGATGTCCTCTTCCTGCTCTGAGCCCATCTGTGAAAATATGTAGCCCACTTAGAATTTGAGGACTGTAGAAAGAAGAAGCCCAGGAACCCCTCAGAGAGAAGTCACTCAGCCCTTTTCTACAGATTCTCAACCTGAAGCTGCGGGAGGCAGAGCAGCAGCGCGTGAAGCAAGCAGAACAGGAGCGGCTTCGGAAGGAAGAAGGCCAGGTCCGCCTGCGGGCCCTCTATGCTCTGCAGGAGGAGATGCTGCAGCTCAGCCAGCAGCTGGATGCCTCTGAGCAGCACAAAGCCCTGCTTAAGGTCGACCTGGCTGCCTTCCAGACCCGAGGCAACCAGCTGTGCAGCCTCATCTCAGGGATCATCCGGGCCTCTTCAGAGGTGAGGGGGGCTTCAGAGTGACTCTTTGCTGTCTTTGAAATGGAAGACTTTAAAAGCAAAACTGTTTTCTGACTTAAAAAGTAATACCTGCTATCTGCTTATTGGGGGAAATACCAAACATTACTTGTTATCTCCATATCTCTTTACCTAGAAGTAACCACTGTTAACATTTTATTTTGTTTCTTTTATTTATTTCTTTATTTTTATACCTGCTTATTCTGGAGTCTTTTTTTTTTTTTTTTTTTTTTTTTTTTTTTTTGCGATGGGGTCCCCCTTTGTCACCCAGGCTGGAGTGCAGTAACACAGTCTCAGCTCATGCAACCTCTGCCTCCCGGGCTCAAGTGATCCTCCCACCTCAGTCTCCTGAGTAGCTGGGACTACAGGCGCATACCACCATGCCCTGCTAATTTTTGTATTTTTTTGTAGAGACAGGGTTTTGCCATGTTGCTCAGGCTGGTCTCGAACTCCTGGGCTGAAGTGATCCCCCTACTTCGGCCTCCCAAACTGCTGAGATTACAGGTGTGAGCCACGGTGCCAAACTTTTTTTGTTTTGTTTTGTTTTTAAATTAGCAACAGAGATCTCACTATGTTTCCCAGGCTGGTCTTGAACTCCTGGGCTGAAGTGATCCTCCCACCTTAGCCTCTCGAAGTATTGGGGTTACAGGCACGAGCCATTGTACCTGCCCTGTTTCTTTGCTTTGCTTTTTTTTTTTTTTTTCTTTTTTGAGACAGGGTCTCGCACTCTTGCCCCGGCTGGAGTGCAGTGGTGTGATCATGGCTCACTTCAACCTCCGGCTTCCAGGTTCAAGCGATTCTCGGATTACTTGAGGCTAGGAGTTCGAGACTGGTAGGTTTCAGCCAACATGGTGAAACCCGGTCTCTACTAAAAATACAAAAATTAGCTGGGTGTGGTGACGCACACCTGTAATCCCAGCTACTTGGGAAGCTGAGGCACGAGCAGCACTTGAACCTGGGAGGCAAAGGTTGCAATGACCGAGATCTTGCCACTGCACTCCAACCTGGGCAACGGAGATTCTGTCTCAAAAAATAATTATTATTATAATAAAACAGTATTATTTTTGTCTAACATATTGTCACAAACTTTTTAAAAAATTACGCTGGCCCTTGTTGCTGAGAATACAGACCAATTTATACTTAGAAACTATGGATGTGACAGTAAGTTGGAATTATTAATACCTTTAAGAGAACAGGGAAAGAAGTATCAATTTGTTGAATGTGGATACTCCATTGGTGCAACAATTCCAATTGCAGGAAATTTATTGACTTGTATGAGGTATGATTTACCTAGGGAATGACCACTAAGCACCATCTCCGTCACTCTGACAGAGCAGCTATCCCACAGCAGAGAGTCAAGCTGAGGCTGAGCGAGCTCTGCAGGAAATGCGGGACCTCCTGATGAACTTGGGGCAGGAGATCACCAGAGCCTGCGAAGACAAGAGGAGGCAGGATGAAGAGGCCCAGGTAAAGCTGCAAGAGGCACAGATGCAGCAGGGACCAGAGGCCCACAAAGAGCCCCCAGCTCCCAGCCAGGGCCCAGGAGGGAAACAGAATGAAGGTGGGTTTCAGTATGGATGTGGTCCTTTAACTCGTAAGTTTCAAATGTGAAGAGAAACGAGCATGTTTTGAATGTTGTGTTAAACTGTAGGACAGTTAACCAGAATTTTATGTAATGTATTTCATTCAGTTTTGGTTGATGTAGAGTCTGATTTACGATTCCAACACTTTGCGTGAGGACTTGAAATTCTGTATAACTCTAGCAGATACATTATTTCAATTATTGCTGCTGCTGAGTATTTTAAATAAATGCGCACAGATATGTGTTTGTGTAATACGTATAAGGGGTCAGGAGTTCGAGACCAGCTTGGCCAACATGACGAAACTCCCATCTCTACCAAAAATACAAAAATTAGCTGGCCATGGTGGCACGCACCTGTAGTCCCAGCTACTCGGGAGGCTAAGGCAGGAGAATTGCTTGACCCAGGAGCTGGAGGTTGCAGTGAGCTGAGGTGGTGCCACTGCACTACAACCTGGTGACAGAGTGAGACTCCGTCTCAAAAAAAGAAAAAGAATCAGTGTACCATAGTGTTTGAGAGTGCTGACTCTGGAGCCAGATCAGTGGGAGTCTAGTTTTTGTTGTTGTTGTTTTTTTTTTTTTTTTTTTTTTTTTTTGCGGGGAGGGGATGGAGATTTGCTCTGTTGCCCAGGCTGGATTGCAGTGGCGCGATCTCAGCTCTCTGCAACCTCTGCCTCCCGGGTTCAAACAATTCTCCTGCCTCAGCCTCCCGAGTAGCTGGGATTACAGGTGCCTGCCACCGTGCCTGGCTAATTTTTGTATTTTTAGTAAAGATGGGATTTCACCATGTTGGCCAGGCTGGTCTCAAACTCCTGACCTCATGATCCACCCGCCTCAGCCTCCCAAAATGCTAGGATTACAGGTGTGAGCCACCGCACCCAGCCTGGGAGTCTAATTTTTCTTTTTTGGTGTGTTTTGTTTTTGTTTTTGTTTTTTTTGAGACAGAGTTTTGCTCTTGTTGCCCAGGCTGGAGTGTAATGGCACGATCTCGGCTCACTACAACCTCCGCCTCACAGGTTCAAGCAATTCTCCTGCCTCAGCCTCCTCAGTAGCTGAGATTACAGGCATGCGCCACCACACCTGGCTAATTTTTTTGTATTTTTAGTGGAGACGGGGTTTCTCCATGTTGGTCAGGCCGGTTTCAAACTCCCGACCTCAGGTGATCTGCCAGCATCGGCCTCCCAAAGTGCTGGGATTATAGGCATGAGCCACTGCGCCCAGCGTTTTTTGTTTTTTGTTTTTGAGATAGGAGTCTCACTCTTGTTACCCAGGCTGGAGGAGTACGGTGGTATGATCATGGCTCACTATAGCCTCACCCTCCCAGGCTCAAGTGATCCTCCCCACTCAGCCTCCCAAGTAACTGGGACTACAGGCATGCGCCATCCTGCCTGGCTAATTTGTGTATTTTTTGTAGAGATGGGATTTCACCATGTTGCGCAAGCTGGTCTCAAGCTCCTGGGCCTGTCTTGGCCTCCTAGAGTACTGGAATTATAGGCGTGGGTCACCACACCCAGCCTTAGATTTTCTACTTTGTAGTAATGTGACCATGGCAAATCACTTAACCTTTTCGTGCCTGTTTCCTTTTCTATAAAATGGAGATAATAATAGTATCTATTTCATAGTTATGGTGACAGTTAAAGCAGTCAGTACATACATAAAGTGATTATAACAGTGCCTGCCTCATATTACATGTTCAGTAAATACTAGCTATTACTAAAACCTCTCTTTTATTTCTCAGACCTCCAGGTGAAGGTACAAGACATTACAATGCAGTGGTACCAGCAGCTGCAGGATGCTTCCATGCAGTGTGTGTTGACCTTTGAGGGCCTGACCAACAGCAAGGACAGTCAGGTAGGGGAGAGGTATATGGCAGTAATTTTGTGGACTTGATGGTTCTCAGAGAATGAGCACTTCGTGTCCCAAATGAATGTAGCTGGCATGTCACTTTACCTGATTCTAAGTGACATCTACTCAGCTCTTCAGAACACTGCCTTCTCACTGTTCTCTTCTGGCAGGCCAAAAAGATAAAGATGGACCTCCAGAAGGCTGCTACCATCCCAGTGAGCCAAATCTCTACCATTGCAGGTTGGTCAGCGGGGTTAAGAACATGACCTTTCATTTCATTGTATTATTTTTCAGACTCCAAATCTAAGTATGTATCTGTAAGGTTCCTATAAAAGTATATTCAAACAAATGTTTACAGTTGGATCGGGTACATATAAGTGACATACATCTTGTTTCCCTGGTTTCCTCTTTAACTCATCAAAGATAATCATGGCCGGGCTCACGCCTGTAATCCCAGGACTTTGGGAGGCCGAGGTGGGCGGATCACGAGGTCAGGAGTTCGAGAGCAGCCTAACCAACATAGTGAAACCCTGTCTCTACTAAAAATACAAATACTAGCTGGGTGTGGTGGCTCTCGCCTATAATGCCAGTTACTCAGGAGGCTGAGGCAGGACAATTGCTTGAACCCAGGAGGCGGAGATTGCAGTGAGCCGAGATCACACCACTTCACTCCAGCCTGGGTGACAGAGCGAGACTCTGTCTCAAAAACAAAAACAAAAACAAAAAAAGAAGACTCTTTTTTTTTTTCTTTTTTTCTTTTTTTTTTTTTTTTTGAGACAGAGTCTTGCTCTGTCGCCCAGGCTGGAGTGAAGTGGGGTGATCTCGGCTCACTGCAAGCTCCGCCTACTGGCTTCCCGCTGTTCTATTCTCCTCCCTCAGCCTCCCGAGTAGCTGGGACTACAAGCGCCCACCACCACATCCGGCTAATTTTTTGTATTTTTAGTAGAGACGGGGTTTCACTGTGTTAGCCAGGATGTTCTTAATCTCCTGACCTCGTGATCCACCTGCCTCGGCCTCCCAAAGGGCTGGGATTACAGGCGTGAGCCACTGTGCCCAGCCCCTTTTTTTATTTTATTTATTTTATTTATTTTTATTTATTTTTTTGAGATGTAGTCTCGCTCTGTCACCCAGACTGGAGTGCAGTGGCGCAATCTCGGCTCACTGCAAGCTCTGTCTCCCGGGTTCACGCCATTCTCCTGCCTCAGCCTCCCAAGTAGCTGGGACTACAGGTGCCCGCCACCACGCCCAGCTAATTTTTTGTATTTTTAGTAGAGACGGGGTTTCACTGTGTTAACCAGGATGGTCTCGACCTCCTGACCTTGTGATCCGCCCGCCTCAGCTTCCCAAAGCGCTGGGATTACAGGCGTGACTCACTGCACCCGGCCTTTTTGACTCATTTTTAACAAGCTACCTTTTATGGCAAATTATTAGGATGGCTCTTAGCTTTGAAGTTGCAGTTTACTGCTGAAAACATCACTCAGGGAACCTAGGCTGTGACTTGCAGGCTTTGCTTCTGTCCTACAACATTAGCTTTTCCGAATTACTCCAAGCTCGCCTTGTTCATCCTCCAGGACTCCTTCTTTTCTCTCCAGAGACTGAGGTTTAGAAAGTGAGAACCAGACAAGGAAAAAACTTCTTTAGAACCAGAGGTTCATTTGTATGGAGCTGTAGATGTGGAAGCCTCCAGATTATAGACTGAGCTGCCAGGTGGCTGGGGAGTGTGTGTGCAACTGGAACACTCCTCTGACGCATCGTGGGTTCCGTTCCCCGACTCACTTCTCATTGCCTGGAAAGCATAGGAAAATTTCAGTTCCTGCCCTTGATAGGCAGTCCGACAAAACTTACATATGACTTTGCTGCCTGAAATTCTTTCTGGAACAGGGCAAGGTATAAATAAATAAATAACATATCACTTTTTGGAATTTAAAGTGCTGTGTCCTTTGATAGCAACAGCAAAGCAGGAGAGGTTGACGGGACAGCCACTCCACACCTCGATGGCCATTCCCAGTTCCCCTCTGTTGACCGCAGACAGGGTCAGTACCTCCTTCATCAGGAAAATGGAGACATCCAGTGTGAGCTCCTCAGAGCCCCTCCACCACTGCACAGTGACATTTACCTCTTAGTCTCCTGTGTCACTGGATGAGGCGTCCTTGCTGCTGGGCTTACCCTTCCACCTCTGCCCTTGTTCCCTTTCCTTCCTGTCTCCTGTCAGACTGCCTCATCGTTTATTGCCTTTCCTGTTTTCTGTGATTACTCCTTTTTATAGGCTCCTCTCTCTCAGCCTGTAAATATATGTGAGCCCCTCACATCCTAACATGAGTCTCCCTTGATCCTATGTCTTCTAAGTGTTTGCTGATCTTCCTGAGGTTTCTGTTCGGCACTGTTGCTGCTTTCTCTGTGCAACTCTATTCCTTTGGCCTCCATGGTGCCATTACTTTCCAGGTTCTTCTCCTCCCTCCCTCACTACCCTTTCCTCTCTCTCTCTCTCCCTCCCTCTCTCTCTCTCCCTCTCTCTCTCTCCCCTTTGTTGGTTTCTTAGTCTTCTACCCCACTCTAATTGTAGGTGATTCCTAGGGATCTACTCTTTTTTTTTTTGAGAGTCTCGCTCTTTCGCCCAGGCTGGAGTGCAGTGGCACTATATCGGCTCAGTGCAAGCTCCACCTCCCGGGTTCACGCCATTCTCCTGCCTCAGCCTCCCGAGTAGCTGGGACTGCAGGCGCCTGCCACCACGCCCAGCTAATTTTTTGTATTTTTAGTAGAGACCAGGTTTCAACGTGTTAGCCAGGATTTCAACGTGTTAGCCAGGATGGTCTCGATCTTCTGACGTCATGATCCGCCCACCTTGGCCTCCCAAAGTGCTGGGATTACAGGCGTGAGCCACTGCGCCCGGCTGGGATCTACTCTTATCCTGCAGTTCTTTTCGTTCTCTCTACTTACAGGGCTTCAAACATTACCTGAATGCTGATGACTCCGAAACCTACCTCTGGTTTATTCCTTTCTTCTGAGCTTCAGATTCTCCAGCTTCAGCTACCTGAGGGACATCTCTGCTTATATGTCTCTTAGCTGCCTCAAGTTTAATGTGTTCAAATCCAAACCCATCATCTTCCTTAGCCCTCTTTGTCTACTGTTTTCTCTTGAGTAATCAGTAGCACCATTATCTACTCAGTAATCTTAGCTGGAAACCTGGGAGTCATCTTTATGACTGCTGCCTCTCTTTCACTCACCACATCGAATTAGTCTATAACTTTGCCTTTTTAAATTTTTCTACACATTTCCTGACTCTCCCTTTGTCTCCATCATGACTTTAAGCCCTTTAAGGTCTTGTAGTCCAGCCAGACACAGAACATGCTCTAGAGTTAGTGCTCAGTAAGCGTTTAATGAATAGGAGGGAAGGATCACCTAATTCCTCTCTTTTTTAAAAAGGTGGGCTGGGGCCGGGCGCGGTGGTTCACGCCTGTAATCCCGGCACTTTGGGAGGCCGAGCCTGGCGGGTCACCAGGTCAGGAGATTGAGACCATCCTGGCTAACACGGTGAAACCCTGTCTCTACTAAAAATACAAAAAATTAGCTGGGCGTGGTGGCAGGCACCTGTAGTCCTAGCTACTCGGGAGGCTGAGGCAGGAAAATGGCATGAACCCGGGAGGCGGAGCTTGCAGTGAGCTGAGATAGCACCACTGCACTCCGTCCTGGGCGAAAGAGCGAGATTCCGTCTCAAAAAAAAAAAAAAAAAAGGTGGGCCGGGCACAGTGGCTCACACCTGTAATCCTGTAATCCCAGCACTTTGGGAGGCTGAGGCGGGTGGATCACAAGGTCAGGAGTTCGAGATCAGCCTGACCAACATGGAGAAACCCTATGTCTACTAAAAATACAAAATTAGCTGGACATGGTGGTGCATGCCTGTAATCCCAGCTACTCAGGAGGCTGAGGCAGGAGGATCTCTTGAACCCGGGAGGCAGAAGTTGTGGTGATCTGACATCATGCCATTGCACTCCAGTCTGGGCAAAAAGAGCAAAACTCCATCTCAAAAAAAAAAAAAAAAAAAAGGTGGATGTCAGCTGGGCCCAGTGGCTCACACTTGTAGTCCCAGCACTTTAGGCGGCTGAGGTGGGTGAATCATAGGAGGTCAGGAGTTCGAGACCAGCCTGGCCAATGTGGTGAAATCCCATCTCTACTAAAATACAAATATTAGCCAGATGTGGTGGCAGGCGCCTGTAATCCCAGCTACTCAGGAGGCTAAGGCAGGAAAATCACTTCAACCCAGGAGCGGAGGTTGCAGTTAGCCAAGATCGTGCCATTGTACTCCAGCCTGGGTGACAGAGTGAGACTTCATCTCAAAAAAAAAAAAAAAAAGTGGATGTCGCCGGGTGTGGTGGCTCACACCTGTAATCCCAGCATTTTGGGAGGATGAGGCGGACAGATCACTTGAGGTCAGGAGTTTGAGATCAGGCTGGCCAACATGGTGAAACCCCGTGTCTACTAAAAATACAAAAATTAGCTGGGCATGGTGGCACACACCTGTAGTCCCAGCTACTTGGGAGGCTGAGGTGGAAGAATCGCTTGAACCCGGAAGGCGGAGGTTGCAGTGAGGTGACATCGAACCACTGCACTCTAGCCTGGGTGACAGAGTGAGACTCCATCTCAAAAAAAAAAAAAAAAAAAAAAAAAGATGGATGTCCATGAGTGGTTAGAATTAGAAGAAATCTTAAATAAGGACATGATGTTGCTGTGGCATGGGGAGGCCACGTCAGTCTAGGGTTGGAAGCTAACTAACTTTCCTCCTACCTAGAGAGGTATGGAGAGGGGCTAGATGCTAGATAGGGCATTCAGCCAGTGGGGTCCACATGGTTGGCTTTTTTTTTTTTTTTTTTTTTTTGATAAGAGAACTGAATGACAGGATATTTCTGAAACTTTTGTGACATTTCTTGAAGTGATTAGGAACTTGACAGGGTATTTCTCAACTGGAGATGCTGTATTAATTAAAACATTGACTTCAGGAC
Organism: Pan troglodytes; assembly: GCF_028858775.2. Taxonomy (NCBI): domain Eukaryota; kingdom Metazoa; phylum Chordata; class Mammalia; order Primates; family Hominidae; genus Pan; species Pan troglodytes. The sequence continues at coordinate 9,922,885 of NC_072409.2, read as the reverse complement.
TTCAGGTAATGGAAAGTAAATCAGATCTGCTTTGCTTTTTTTTTTTTAGTGGGGAGATGGAGTCTTGCTTTGTCACCCAGGCTGGAGTGCAGTGGCACAATCTCGGCTCACTGTAACCTGCGCTTCCTGGGTTCAAACGATTCTCCTGCCTCAGCCTCCCTGAGTAGCTGGGATTACAGGCACCCGCCACCACACCTGGCTAATTTTTGCATTTTTAGTAGAGACGAGGTATCACCATGTTGGTCAGGCTGGTCTCGAACTCCTGACCACAAGTGATCTGCCTGCCTTGGCCTCCCAAAGTGCTGGCCCAGATCTGCTTAAGCAAAAAAAAAAAAAAAGCATTTATTGGAAAGATAAAGAAATATTCTACAGAACCCAGTGGCAGGAATGAGGTGAGGTCTCAGGAGCTAGAAACTTTAGTTCTTTTTTCCTCTCTCATCTCATCTGTCCTCTACATCTCCATTCTTATTTTATAGATTGCCGTTCTTTGGTCTTCATGGCAGGTACACAGCCCCCACTGCTTGTGAGTGTATGTGACACGGGGCCAGCTACCTCAAGGAAGTGACTCTTACTTGACTGACTGGCTCAGCTTGACTGCCTCTAATCTAACTGTAGCTAGTGTGGGGGTGGAGCACACAAAATCTTTGGTACAAATATAGCTGTTACGAATCCACTTCTGTGTCTCTGAGGACGGAAGAAGGCAAGTCCTGAGAAGGGGGCATATCATCATGAGCTGGGTAGATCCTTTAGAAGGTTTTTCCTAGAGATGTGGCTAACTCCTCTAGAGATACCAACCACAGTCCATGGGGTCTGTAACAAAATGTAACACCTCTTTCTATACTGTTTATCCCTTCATCTTATGTGTACAGTAAGGGATACTGTTTATCCCTTCATTTCAGTAGGGCAGCACAGCTGGGTTTTTGTAGATGCTTTGTAATTACAATGATGAAACAGGCTGGGCATGGTGGCTCACGCCTGTAATCCCAGCACTGTGGGAGGCCAAAGCGGGCGGATCACTTGAGGTCAGCAGTTAGAGACAAGCCTGGCCAACATGGTGAAATCCCATCTCTACAAAAAAAAAAAAATACAAAACTTAGCCCAGTGTGGTGGCGGGCGTCTGTGATCCCAGCTACTCGGAGGCTGAGGCAGAGAATTGCTTCAACTCGGGAGACGGAGGTTGCAGTGAGCCAAGATTGTGCCACTGCACTCCAGCCTGGGCAATAGAGTGAGACTGTCTCAAAAAAAAAAAAAGAAAAGAAAAAGAGATTGATCTGTGGTTGTATCTTTTAATTTCTCTCTATCATGCTCAGGCTCAAAACTGAAGGAGATCTTTGACAAGATCCACAGCCTGCTCTCTGGAAAACCTGTTCAATCTGGTGGGCGCTCTGTGTCTGTCACACTTAACCCACAGGGGCTGGACTTTGTTCAATACAAACTGGCAGAGAAATTTGTGGTGAGAAACCTTGTTGCTAGAGGTATGGGAAGCAGAGGCTGGTGTACAAGATTTCAGCCTTTTTCTGGTATTAAGTTAAAATTGTACCCACCTCTATGTTCTCAGAAACAAGGCGAGGAGGAAGTGGCCTCTCACCATGAAGCAGCATTCCCCATTGCAGTTGTGGCATCTGGGATCTGGGAGCTCCACCCCAGAGTGGGGGACCTCATTCTTGCTCATCTACATAAGAAGTGTCCTTACTCTGTTCCTTTCTATCCCACTTTCAAGGAGGGAATGGCTTTGGAAGACTATCAGAGGTAAAGTTGTTTTTCTGCCTACTCACTATCCCTAGAGTGATTAATGAAATATAAATAGAATTGGAATTTGTTTTTCCCTCCTCACAGCTCCTATTACGTACCTTGAATGTTCTATCAGAAATATAATGTCTTTCGACCGGGTGCAGTGGCTCATGCCTGTAATCCCAACACTTTGGGAGGCCAAGGTGGGCGGATTGCCTGAGCTCAGGAGTTTGAGACCAGCCTGGGCAACACGGAGAAACGCCATCTCTACTAAAAATACCAAAATTTAGCAAGGTGTGATGGTGCACACCTGTAGTCCCAGCTACTCGGGAGGCTGAGGCACGAGAATTGCTTGAACCCGGAAGGTGGAGGTCGCAATGAGCCAAGATCGCACCAGTATACTCCAGCCTGGGTGACACAGCAAGACTGTGTCTCAAAAAAGAAAGAAAAATTATATATACATAGTCTTTTATGTAAACTGGAGAGCCTTTGGGATTTGTGAACTTAGGTGCCAATAGTCAGTGTAGTTTAGTGGAAAGGATACTGGGGTCTTAGAATTTTATCCCTGCTTTGTCATTTAATACCTTTGCAAAAATGGACAAATCATTTAGTCTTTTTGAGCATCTTTTCCTGATTTTTAAATGAGGGTAATGACATCTATTACCTCCTGTGAATTTACCTCATGGCTTACATGAAGCTCAGATTTGATGATGGATATGAGTGCTTGGTAAACAAAGTATTCTACAGATGTAATAATATGTAATAATATATATATATATATATATATTTTTTTTTTTTTTTTGAGACGGCGTCTCGCTTTGTCACCCAGGCTGGAGTGCAGTGGCGTGATCTCGGCTCACTGCAACCTCCGCCTCCCGGGTTCAAGTGATTCTCCTGCCTCAGCCTCCCGAGTAGCTGGGGACTACAGGCGCCCACCACCACGCCCAGCTAATTTTTATACTTTTAATAGAGATGGGGTTTCACCATGTTGGCCAGGATGGTCTCGATCTCTTGACCTTGTGATCTGCCCGCCTCGGCCTCCCAAAGTGCTGGGATTACAGGCGTGAGCCACCACGCCCGGCCTGTAATAATATATTAATAGTAATGCTGAGTGTAATAATATATTGTTATTTTTTAGCCATAAAAAGTAATCTCTGGGCCAGGTGCAGTGCCTCATGCCTGTAATTACTTTAACAATTTGGGAGGCTGAAGCAGAAGGATCGCTTGAGCCCAGGAGTTCAAGACCAGCCTGGGTAACATAGTGAGACCCTGTCTCTACAAAATTAGCCAGGTGTTGGCTGGGCGCGGTGGCTCACGCCTGTAATCCCAGCACTTTGGGAAGCCAAGGCCGCGAAAGTGGGCGGATCACCTGAGGCCAAGAGTTCGAGACCAGCCTGGCCAACATGGGGAAAACCCGTTTCTACTAAAAATACAAAAAATTAGCTGGGCATGGTGGCAGGCACCTGTAATCCCAGCCACTCAGGAGGTTGAGGCAGGAAAATCACTTGTACCCAGGAGGTAGAGGTTGCACTGAGCTGAGATCATGCCATTGCACTCCAGCCTGGGCAACAAGAGTGAAACTCTGTCTCAAAAAAAAAAAAAGGCCAGGCACGGTGGCTCACATTTGTAATCCCAGCACTTTGGGAGGCTGAGGTGGGCGGATCACCTGAGGTCAGTAGTTCAAGACCAGCCTGGCCAACATGGTGAAACCCTGTCTGTACTAAAAATACAAAAAATTAGCCAGGTGTGGTGGCAGGTGCCTTAATCACAGCTACTCGGGAGGCAGAGGCAGAAGAATTGCTTGAACCCGAGAGGCGAAGATTGCGGTGAGCTGAGATCATGCTATTGCTTTCTAGCCTGGGTGACAAGATGGAAATTCCATCTCAAAAAAAAAAAAATTAGCCGGCTATGGTGGCATGTGCCTGTGGTCCTAGCTACTCAGGAGGCTGAGGCGGGAGGATCACTTGAATCTGGGTGGTGAAGTTTGCAGTGAGCCTTGATCATACCACTGTACTCCAGCCTGGGCGACAGAGACTCTTTGTTTCCAAAAAAAAGCAATTTATCTCTAATTTGTCACCCTTATTTTGGCCTTGTCCCAGTGAATTTTTTCTTATTTCTTTTTTTTGAGACACAGTCTCACTGTTACCCAGGCTGGAGTGCAGTGATGTAATCTTGACTCACTGCAACCTCCACCTCCCAGGTTCAAGCAATTCTCATGCCTCAGCCTCCCAATTAGCTGGGACAAACAGGCATGCACCACCATACCCAGTTAATTTTTGTATTTTTAGTAGAGTTGGGGTTTCACCACATTGGCCAGGCTAGTCTTGAACTCCTGGCCTCAAGTGATCTGCCCACCTTGGCCTCCCAAAGTGCTGGGATTACAGGCGTGAGCCACCACGCCTGGCCAAATTTTTTCTTCCCGTATAGGATGCTTGGCTACCAAGTAAAGGATTCCAAAGTGGAGCAGCAAGACAACTTTCTAAAACGCATGTCAGGGATGATCCGTCTCTACGCTGCTATCATCCAGCTCCGGTGGCCATATGGAAACCGACAGGAGGTAGGTAAAAGAGGCTTACTGTCAATAATGAGAGGTTAGACCACAGTCCATGTGTATTCCTCCCACAGGAAATGTTGGCCTTCTTTCAGAGAGCCAGTCTAGTTAAAGGATAAACTATATGGCAGTTTCATGGGTATTATGTAGAGGACTGAATGTTGATTATTAGGGAACTTTCTTGGATCACCTGGTACTTTAAAGAGCTGGTTTTGTAACAGAGTCTACCAGAGGAGAGTCTGTTATAAATCAGTCATTAAGGTTAGAAGATTTTCTTACAAGAGGAATGAGCAAGAAATTGTCATCTTAGAACTAGTTGAGACCTTAGAAGCCATCTAGATCACATACCTTACTTCACAGATGGACAGATCAAGCTCAGAAAGCTGCAGCTGGGGTTCAGGGCTTTGACTTGCCAGCCCAATTAATTTCTCAGGGAATACAGATTAGAAGGACAGAGAAGTTAATAGTTATGGAGACCTAAAGAGAAAAAATAGAAGTTGATTAAATCCAAGTTTTTATTGTATGCCTGCTGTGTCCCAGGTTCTGTGCTAAAGGTACCAAGAATAATAAATAAAATGTCAATAAGGCTAATTGTTGGCCTATGGAATGCCTGAAACTGAAGCTGACACATGCATATTGAAGGGAGCCTATAAAGAATGTGTGGGAACCAATGTATTGAAACATTAAAAAATAGAAGGCGAGGTAGCTTTACACCTGATATCCCAGCACTTTGGGAGGCTGAGGTGGGTGGATCACCTAAGGTCAGGAGTTCAAGACCAGCCTGGCCAACATGGTGAAACCCCGTCTCTACTAAAAATAAAAAATTAGCTGGGCATGGTGGTGGGCACCTGTAATTCCAGCTACTTGGGAGGCTGAGGCACGAGAATCCCTTTAACCCAGGAGGCAGAGGTTGCAATGAGCCGAGATCACGCCATTGCGCTCCAGCCTGGGCAACAAGAGCAAAACTCTCCCTCAAAAAAAAAAAAAAAAAAAAAGAATGTGTGGGAACCAATGTATTGAAACATTTAAATGCAGAAGGCTGGGTGAGGTGGATTCATGCCTGTAATCCCAGCCCTTTGGGAAGCCGAGACAGGTGGGTCATTTGACTCCAGGAGTTTGAGACCAGCCTGGGCAACAAGGTGAAACCATGTCTCTAAATAAAAGACAAAAAAATTAGCTGAGCACGGTGGCATGTGCATGCCTGTAGTCCCAGCTACTTGGGAGACTGAAGTGGAAGAATCACTTGAGCCCAAGAGGTGAAGGCTGCAGTGATCCATGATCGCACTACAGCACTCCAACCTGGACAACAAAGTGAGACCCTGTCTCAAAAAAATAAAAGAAAAACAGAATTTGTTTAGTTTGTGTTATTTCTGCCCTGTGGCAGGTGCTAGGGCTGGATGATGTGGGGTTCATTTCCACTTGGTAATGGCTGGATGATACATTGGGAGTTTAGATTTCTAAACAAAATGAGATCAATGATAACCAAGCTTCTCTCCTCCCAGATTCACCCTCATGGCTTAAATCATGGATGGCGCTGGTTGGCACAGATCTTAAACATGGAGCCCTTGTCAGATGTGACAGCCACCCTCCTCTTTGACTTCCTGGAGGTACGTAACTCAGTTATCACACAAGAGAAGGCCAGTGGTTGAGGTAGCCTTGATCCACTGGGTGACATGAATGGGGAAACAGCATAGCACTTGGGCCTGATAGTAAAACAGCATGAGGTTCCAGTGTCATACATTTTTCCCAAGCTGTAGACCAACATTGCTTTCACTTTTACTCCATACTATATTTACTTGGCTTCTCTGGATTTTTTTCATTATAAAGAACAGAAAATTGTACATTCTAGCAAAAGTGAAAAGAGGAATTTGTTTTAGGGATATAGAAGGGACTCCCAGGCCGGGTGCGGTGGATCACACCTGTAATCCCAGCACTTTGGGAGGCCAAGGTGGGCGGATGACATGGGGTCAGGAGTTTGAGCCCAGCCTGGTCAGTATATTGAAACCCTGTCTGTACTAAAAATACAAATAAAGGCCGGGCACGGTGGCACACGCCTGTAATCCCAGCACTTTGGGAGGCCGAGGCGGTTGGATTACCTGAAGTCATGAGTTCAAGACGAGCCTGTCCAACATGGTAAAACCCCGTCTCTACTAAAAATAAAAAATCAGCCGGGTGTGATGGCGCACACCTGTAATCCCAGCTACCAAGGAGGCTGAGGCAGGAGAATCGCTTGAAAAGGATCTCACTCTGTCAGCCAGGCTGGAGTGCATTAGTGTGATCATAGCTCACTGTAGCCTCAAACTCTTGGGCTCAAGCGATCCTCCCACCTAACCCTGCCAAAGTGTTGAGATTACAGGAGTGAGCCATTGCACTCAGCCAAGAAGACACTTCTTATAGAAGAAAGCCTTGGGGTACATGCCATAACAAATCTGGAACCATTTGATCTATAGTGCCAATAGTTCCTAGTTACCTTAATAGCTCCTGACGTCAGCCAGGTGCAGTGGCTGACAGCCTTTGGGAGGCCAAGGCAGGCAGATCACTTGAGCTCTGGAGTTCAAGACCAGCCAGGGCAATATGGTGAAACCCTATATCTACCAAAAAAATACAGAAATTAGTGGTGTGTGCCTGTGGTCCCAGTTACTGAGGAGGCTGAGGTTGGAGGATCACCTGAGCCCAGGGAGGTTGAGGCTGCAGTGAGCTGTGATCATGCCAGTGTCCTCTAGCCTGGGCGACAGAGTGAGACCCTATTTCAAAAATAAAAAATAAAAAGCTCCTGAAGTCACCATACATGAACAATGATCCTGTATCATTTGAGAACACAAGTGGTATTCTGTATACTCTCCTTACTAAGTTTGGGAGGTATACCATACCTTTAGGAAGGCTTCCATTCATTAGAGGAAAAGAAGAGTAGTTCATTAAGACCTGATTGGTTAAATGGAGGTATTGCCGTATAAAGAGAAATGCTTTAGAAGAAAGTTGGGTGTTTCCATTTATTCCCTTGTTAGCAAGTTCAGTGGCATTGTGGTTGAAATTTTTGATAGGTGTGAAAGATGAAGGGCTGATTGTGCTTTATGAATCTGTCCTGTGAGTGTGAATTTTCATTCTCTGCTCTGACAGTGCCTGTCTTTCCCTCTAGGTGTGTGGGAATGCCCTCATGAAGCAATACCAGGTTCAGTTCTGGAAGATGCTAATACTCATCAAAGAGGACTACTTTCCCAGGTATCAGGCTTGTTGAGCAGACAGCAGGGGATTAAGTAACTCATAACAAGGCCTCAGATACCCAAGGGTGCTATTACCTGCTGGTTTTGATTCAAGTTAAAAACACCTGTACTAAGTATGACATCTTTCCTACTCCAGTCCCTCTCGTTGATATTTGAATAAATGCTTTTGAACCTTAATGAGAGTCTGTCTTAAATATCATTGCCCAAACAAAAACACAAATTAGGGACTGGGCACAGTGGCTTATGCCTATAATTATGCCTATAATTGCAGCTCTTTGGGAGGCCACAGGAGGAGGATCACTTGAGCCCAGGTGTTCAAAACCAGCCTGGGCAATATAGCGAGACCCCATCTCTACAAAAAAAAAATTAGCCAGGCATGGTGGCATGCATCTATAGTCCCAGCTACTAGGGAAGCTGAGACAGGAGGATCGCTTGAGCCCAAGAGTTCAAGGCCTCAGTGAGCTATGATCGCACCACCGCGCTGCACTCCAGCCTAGGTGACAGAGTGAGACACCGTTTCCAAAAGATAGGTGTATATCATAGGTGTGATTCATGTGTCTTTCTCTCCCTGTAGAATTGAAGCTATCACAAGCTCAGGACAGATGGGTTCCTTCATACGCCTCAAGCAGTTCTTGGAGGTAAGATGCCCTTAGACCAACATATCCCACACTGTTGTTGGGCTGGAATGCACCTGTGTCTGACAAGTCTTGGACCTTCAGATGCTCTGATTGCACTCTCTTAGTTCTTCCAAACCCTTCTTTTTGTTCCTAATTCCCTCTTAACCTTTGGAGTAAGGGCTGCCATTTCCTCTTCTTTATATGTATCATTCTCTATACTGCCTGTGAGAAAGCTATGCTGAGATGAGTAAAATATAGTTAGTGTATCTCCTCTCATTAATATATATATTTTTTTGCATGTTGGCCAAGGTTATTTTCTTAGTCTCAGGTCTGGGGAATTGGTAAGTGTCATCACTTTTCTCCATGAGAACAAACTGCACTTTCAGTTGGACTCTTCCCCTACTTCCAAGTGCCAAGAAATTGTAAAAGGTTAATTTTGACAAAGAATTTAGAACACTATAGTGGGTTTGCCAAGATAGCCTGCTGACTTTTCAGCTTCTCAAAGCTCGATTGTGAAAATAGTGATTGTGAAAGATGAGGTTAGCCTGTAGGGAGACAAGAGTGGGACAGGAATAATAAGAGCATTTCATTTGTTGTCTGGAGCAGTTCATGCAGAAGTGGACATCTTATACAGAACCATCAGTCTACTGGCTTTTTCCTTTTTGTTCACTGTTCCATAGGGCTGAAATATGGTGTTCTTCAAAGCTTCTTTTAACCATTAAGTGTTGGGAACACTGTTATCAGAAACTCATTCTGTTTTCTTCATCTTTCCCTGACCAGAAATGTTTGCAACACAAGGACATTCCTGTCCCCAAGGGCTTTCTGACTTCCTCCTTCTGGCGCTCCTGATGTCACTCCATCACCCACCATCACGATTATGCTGCAAAGAGGCAATAATAAAGGAACTGAAGACAGCTGTATTTGGGAGAAGTCATGTCAGATTCAGAAATTTGCCATTATGTATTTTTATGTATTTATGCCTTGTGACTAGGAGAGGAGATTTTCCTGGGTCACAAAATTCTTGGAGGTCCCTTAGTAGATTTGGTAGTTCCTTAAGAGATCCACGTGATAAAATAAATGGAGTTGGCCTTTCTTGTTTTTTGCAAAAGTGATAAAAGGTCTTTAGCACTTGGTCTCCTCCCTTGTCTCTAGTGTCTTTCAGAAAGTTGGCAATACCTTAACAAATGCACTCTGAGCTGGAGGGAGCCCACCATTTGCACCCACCTACCCACCCTCACCCCTGTTCAGATGAATTTCCAGAAAGAGCTAAGGCTCATAAGGTTCCCTTTTAAGTATTATTTAATAGTTGAGGCCAGATACTTACACGCAAGTCTGGGTTATGGTTGTTTTGCCTTTCTCAGCTTGTGAAGTCATTCTAAAGCTAGAGGAAGTATGTGATATACACATGGACTAAGGCTCAGGTGACACTATGGCTAGATTAACATCTGGGATTAGGACTGGAAACACATGTCATTTTGAACTAAGGGGCACTCTTTGTCGTCCTAATTTGGAATTTGGTCCCTGGATGGCTAGGGATCCATGAACCAGGCAGGTACCTTTTTTGTTTTTGTTTTGTTTCTTTTCTGTTTGAATTAAGATGGGCTAAGATGGGGCTTGCAACATTAAACATGAGCTGAGCATCCATAAGCATTGAATTGGGATTAAATAAAGATGTTGGGCAGGAACTGAACACTGCTAATATGATGATAAATATGCCTGACTAAAGCCAGTACAGAAATCCAGAGATTGGCTGTTAAAATTTGTTTTGTGGAAAGACTAATTCTCTTTGATACTGCAGAGGCAGTGGCCATGGATCTGTTCCTCTGTGCTAAATGTCTTGTGGCAGGGTGTGTTTGTGGGGGAGTGTTCACTGGTACTCTTGAGTGGCCTGAAGTGACCCATTCTATGAATTGTTAATTAAGGTGCCAAAAAAAATAAATAATAAAGCTTGGTTTTTTAAAAAACCCATTGCTGATATATTGGTTCAATATGATCAATTTCCTCTGCCTTGAGCTATGTAAATCATGGTAGTATACAAGTCCAGGTATACAGCAGTATGCATTTATTCCTTTTGGTCTTCTTGACCTACACCTTGGGAATATTACTTCTTTTTCTGTCATTTCCTTTTTTGGAATTATGTACTAATAACTGACCCTATTTTATCTAGCAAGAGATGTGAAAGTATATTAAAATCTTTGAAAGACACAATAGGCCGTGCTTAGTGGCTCATGCCTGCAGTCCCAACACTTTGGGAGGCTGAGGTGAGAGGATTGTTTAAGTCCAGGAGTTCAAGACCAGCCTGGGCAACATAGTGAGACCCCCCATGTCTAAAACAAATTTTTTTGGCCGGGCATGGTGGCTCACATCTTACCAGCCTGGCCAACATGGCAAAACCCTGTCTCCACTAAAATTACAAAAATTAGCTGGGCATGGTGGTGTGTGCCTGTAATCCCAGCTACCCAAGAGGCGGCTGGGGCAGGAGAATTGCTGGAACCCAGGAGGCAGAGGCTGCAGTGAGCCGAGATCACTCCAGCCTGGGCGACAGAGTAAGACTCTGCCTCAAAAAAAAAAAATGTTTTTTTTAAATTTTTCAGGCATGGTGGCACATGTCTGTAGTCCCAGGTACTCAGGAGGCTAAGGTGGGCAGATCACTTGAGCTTGGGAGGTCGAGGCTGCAGCGAGCTGTGATCATGCCACTGCACTCCAGCCTGGGTGACAGAGCAAGACCCTGTCTCAAAAAAATAAATAAATAAAATAAATAAGGTAGACACAATGGAATGAACACTGGGGACGGAGTCAGGAGACCCCGGCTCAAATCACTTTTAGGTTTTTTGGCCTTGGGTAGGTCCTTCACCCGCTCTGAACCTCAGTATCCCCACCTGTAAAACAAAAGAACTGGACATGTCACTGTAGTTTTCAAACTATGCTTGATAGCAGTTCCTTAGCGAAGAGCTTCCCAGCTGGTGTGCCTTGGCATGCTGACCTCATTAGCCCTCCCAGACAAGGCCTGTGGTGGGTGAGCCCCCAGGAGCGGTTCCATTCACATTTCCTCTCCTTACCTTTGCCTTAAAAATGGCATCATTCATCTGGGTGTGGTGGCTCATGCCTGTAATCCCAGAACTTTGGGAGGCCGAAGCTGGTGGATCACAAGGTCAGGAGTTCGAGACCAGCCTGGCCAACATGGTGAAACCCCCATCTCTACTAAAAATACAAAAATTAGCCGGGCATGGTGGAGCACATCTGTAATCCCAGCTACTCCGGAGGCTGAGGCAGGAGAATTCGCTTGAACCCAGGAGGCAGAGGTTGCGGTGCGCCGAGATCGCGCCACTGCACTCCAGCCTAGGCAACAGAGGAAGACTCTATCTGAAAAAGAAAAGAGAAAAAAAAAGGCATCATTTTCTAGGTACCGTGACAGGGAATAGGTTGGGAAGCAATGACTTCAGGACGGGGGGATGTTGAGTGAATGGGGCTCAGCCCTGTAGCCAGTCAACATACAGAGGCCTAAAGCAAATTTCCAAAAGGCATCCCTTTTCCTTCAAGATACTACCATCCTCTATTGGACAACTGCCCTGTTAATAACTGTACAAATCTATGAGTGTTACAGCTCTTTTAGAGTTTGTCTAGCAGGTTTTCCAATCTTCACTGGAAAGCTTTAAAAAATAAAGTAAAATTATGATGGAGGTCATGGTACCTCCCAGAGTTGTGCAGCTCATGTTTTGCACAACCATTTAGGGGTTCTAATGGAGCTCTGGGATCCTCTCTGCCACAGCCTTTTTGTTTTATGTGCTGTATGATATATTATGGTTCCATGTAAGATTATGTATGGAAAAGTTCATCTGTCAAAAACAAAATGAAAAATCACTGGATGAGATGATCTATAATTTCTCTTCCACTTTGGATTTGTATGACTTCATAGAAAATACCTCTTAGGCTGGGCATGATGGCTCACGCCTGTAACCCTAGCACTTTGGGAGGCCAAGGCGGAAGGATTGCTTGAGCTCAGGAGTTCAAGAGCAGCCTGGGCAACATACTGAGACCCCCATCTCTATTATAAATTTTTAAAATTTTAAATAAATAAATTAAAAAGAAAATTTATGAAATACCTCTTACGATTTTTGAATTATTTGAATATTCTTCCTCTAGTGGTTAGTGGTCTTGCATATGTCATTTGATGCTGGTATTCCTAATGGATTTCAATGGTAAACCAAGAAAGGAGAGCACTGGGAGTCCAGGTTTTTGATACTGACGGATAGAGATAATGATTACTAGATGAGAGATGCAGCTCCTGATGGAAAGTAGCATCAGACTCCTTACAGCAGAATACTAAGGACTGCCTTCGGCTTTAATTCAAATACTCACTTGTCTCCTTTCTTGCTTTCAAACTTGACCTCATTTATCAGGCTGAGGATCCATGTTTTTGTCACATTATTGTCCTGCTAAAGCAAATTCGATGATAAATTAAAAATTCCAAGAGGACAGAAACTCTACACCTCCCTTACATAGAAGAATAGATTTCTGAGGATTTCCCACCCATGTGCTAGGAGCTTTCCCCCTACTTCTCCAGCTTTCTATGATGATAGCAGTGACAAAATTAGGCTTGGACATCTTCTATCTCAGTGTCAGGAAAACCAAAAGCTCCACTAAGAGCCACAGAGCTTCTTACAAGTGCCTGTGTCACACCTGGTAATCCCCTTCACTTTTCTTCATCCTGCCTAATGAATTCCTGACATTAGATTTCCTGTGGACCTACAGAGAGTAGATTAAGCCAGGTGCAGTGGTTCACACCTGCAGTCCCAGCGACTTGGGAGGCCAAGGCAGGAAGATTACTTGAGCCCAGGAGTTTGAGACCAGCCTGGGCAATACAGTGAGACCCCATCTCTTAAAAAAAAAAAAAAAAACAGCCGGCCGGGTGCGGTGGCTCACGCCTGTAATCCCAGCACTTTGGGAGGCCGAGGCGGGTGGATCACGAGGTCAGGAGATCCAGACCATCCTGGCTAACACGGTGAAACTCCATGTCTACTAAAAATACAAAAAAATTAGCCGGGCGTGGCAGCGTGCGCCTGTAGTTCCAGCTGCTGGGGAGGCTGAGGCAGGAGAATGGCGTGAACCTGGGAGGCGGAGCTTGCAGTGAGCCGAGATCACGCCACTGCACTCCAGCCTGGGTGACAGAGCCAGACTCTGTCTCAAAAAACAAAAAACAAACAAACAAACAAAAAACAAGTCACACGCCTGTAGTCCCAGCCACTTGAAAGGCTGAGGCAGGAGGATTGCTTGAGCCCAGGAGGTTAAGTCTGCAATGAGCCATCATTGTACCACTGTACTTCAGCCTGGGCAACAGAGTGAGACGCTATCTCTAGGGGGAAAAAAAGCAGATTAGAACTATAGTCTTCCTGGCTATGTGATGCATTTACAAAAACACCCATTATAAAGGGATTTATCCTTTCATTTAAAGCCAGCCTCCATTTAAGAAAGTATCAGTTTTTTCCAGATGGATGTATTCAAGAACTTTTTTTTTCTTTTAGTTCTTTCAGGATATTTATACTCAGTGCAGCATGTGATCCTAGATTGGAACCTGCACCAAAAATAAAGATATTTCTGTGGGTGTGTTTTTTGCTATAAAGGACATTGGAACAATTGGTAAAACTTGAATAAGGCCTGTATATTAGATAACAGTACTGTGTCAACATGCATCTCTTGACTTTGATCATTGTACTGTGGTTATGAAAATGAATGTTCTTATTCTTGGAAAATATACATTGAGGTAAGTGGGCATGATGTCTGCAACTTATTTTATTTATTTTTTTGAAACAGAGTCTAGCTCTGTCGCCCAGGCTAGAGTGCAGTAGTGCGATCTCGCTCCGTGCAACCCCTGCCTCCCGGGTTCAAGCGATTCTCCTGCCTCAGCCTCCTGAGTAGCTGGGATTACAGGCACCCACCACCACACCTAGCTAATTTTTGTATTTTTAGTAGAGATGGGGTTCCGCCATGTTGGCCAGGCTGGTCTTGAACTCCTGACTTCAGGTGATCTGCCCACCTCGGCCTCCCAGAGTGCTGGGATTACAGGCATGAGCCACCACACCCGGCCTGCAACTTATTTTCAAATGATTGGGGGGAGGGGATATATATGTGTATACATATATATGTATACACGTGTGTATGTCAATGTATATGTATACAGCTGTTATGTGTGCCTATATATGTAAACATAGAATAATAAAGCAAATGTGGTCAAAGGTTAACAAATGGGGGAATCTGGGTGAAGGGTATATGGGATTTCTTCCCCGTATTCTTGTAACTTTCCTGTAAATTGGAAACTATTTCAAAATTAACAGATACCTCTCTTTTCACCCTGCAAAAAAACATGCTTACAATTCTGATGAGGTGACAAAATCAACCTCTGGAACCTACAACCCTGAAAACAGGACCCTGGTGACTAAGGTTACCTTGAAGCCATCAACCTGTAGCAAGGATGGAATGTTGACTCTAAACATGTTTTCAAGATAGGTGACTTGAAGGTAGAATTTTAATTCAATCGAGAATGCGATTTAAGCACCTGGAGCACTTGATGGGTTGAGCTAAAAGTTACAGGAGCACAGAGGATAGACTTATTTCATCTAGTCTAAGTCCAAAGGCCTGACAGCCAGTCAGCTGATGGTTTAAATCCCAGAGTGCTTTTCTGCAGGGTTCAAAAAAAGGGCTTGGCAGTCAAATAAATTTGGCAAATAATTTTTTTTTTTTTTTTTGAGACGGAGTCTCGCTCTGTCGCCAGGCTGTAGCGCAGTGGCGCGATCTCGGCTCACTGCAACCTCCACCTCCCAGGTTCAAGCGATCCTCCTGCCTCAGCCTCCCAAGTAGCTGGGACTACAGATGCACGCCACCACACCCAGCTAATTTTTGTATTTTTAGTAGAGACGGGGTTTCACCATGTTGGCCAGGATGGTCTACATCTCTTGACCTCGTGATCTGCCCACCTCGGCCTCCCAAAGTACTGGGATTACAGGTGTGAGCCACTGCGCCCGGCCTGAAAATACTATGTTAAAGGTGAAGTAATCAATGATTACTTACCTACTTGGCAGAATGGGCCAGGTGTGGTGGCTCATGCCTGTAATCCCAGCACTTTGGGAGGCCGAGGCGGGCAGATCACCTGCAGTCAGGAGCTCAAGACCAGCCTGGCCAACATGGTGAAACCCTGTCTCTACTAAAAATACACAAAAATTAGCTGGGTGTGGTGGCAGATGCTTGTAATCCCAGCTATTCGGGAGGCTGAGGCAGGAGAATCACTTGAACCCAGGAGGCGGAGTTTGCAGTGAGCTGAGATCATGCCATTGCACTCCAGCTTGGGCAACAAGAGCGAGACTCAGTCTCAAAAAAACAAACAAGAACGGCAGAATGTTGATAACTGTTGGAGCTGGGTGACAGGCCTATGGAAGTTCACTGTATTAGGGTCCCCAGAGAAACAGACCAATAGGAGACGGATGGATGGACAGGGATATGATGAGATTTAATTACGAGGAATTTATTCATGAGATTATGGAGACTGAGAAGTCCCACAATCTGCCATCTGCAAGCTGGAAACCCAGGAAAGCTGGGGTTGAAATTCTAGTCTAGAGACGAGGTTTCACCATGTTGGTCAGGCTGGTCTCGAACTCCTGACCTCAGGTGATCCACCCTCCTTGGCATCCCAAAGTGCTGGGATTACAGGCGTGAGCCACTGCGCCCAGCCTATAAATCTTACTTAAATGGACTGAGTACCATTCATGTAACCTAAAATTCAGTAACACTTCAAATATTTTCTCAAGTCAATAAGTATTATATCATGAATATAGTCTTGAATTTATGAATCGTAATTAATCATTTTTCACTTGGTGACTAGGTTATGCCTAATATTTTTTTAAAATTATTAACATTCTTTTTTTTTTTTTTTTTTTGAGACAGGGTCTCACTCTATTGCCTGAGCTGGAATGCAGTGGCACAGTCATGGCTCACTGCAGCCTTGACCTCCCGTGCTTAGGTGATCCTCCCACAGCCTCCTGAGTAGCTGGAACTACAGGCGCAAGCCACCACATCTGGCTAATTTTTGCATTTTTTTGTAGAGATGGGGTTTTGCCATGGTGCCCAGGCTGGTCGTAAACTCCTGGGCTCAAGTGATCTGCCTGCCTCAGCCTCCTAAAGTGCTGGGATTGCAGGTGTGAGCCACCACGCCCGTCCTGAATGAAAATGCATCTTGTCCTGCTTAAGGCAGATTTCTAGATGTAACTAACATTGCTGGGTCAAATGGCATGCAAATTTTATATTTTGATCCACATTGCCAACTGCTCTTCCAGAAAGGTTCTACTTACATATACTCAAAATGGGTAAGATTTTCAGGCAGAAAGGAGGCATGAGTGTTGGGAAAGGATGTTCTAATTGGAGGAAAAAATTGTTCACAAAAGCATGGAGTTGGAGAAATAACATGTTTTGGAAAGAGGCTAACCTCAGACCAGTAGAGCAGAACTGTAGGGAATGATGCTGTGAAAAGGTAAATTGGAACAAGATTGTGGAGGCTGCAAAGTTCGGCCTATTCCGTAGGCAATGGGAAACAACTGAAACTTGTTGAGAAGGTTTGACGTGATTTGTGAAACTAACTGTAGTAGTGGGTTCAAGGTAAGCAGGAGGGACACGGACTGACCAGGCCTAGCAGGCAGCCCTGCAAGGGAACAGATGTGAAATGATGGGAGCCAGATTACGAGGTCGGATTAGGGGAGGGGAGGGAGGAGTTTACATCTCTGCTGTCACCTGGAGTCTTAAAACCTTGGTAAGGCCACACTCCCAGAGCCTATCAGGCTGCTTCTCTAATGTGGTGCTTGATTTTAGAAGCAGTGGCTTGTATTTTGCTTTATCTTTTGATTGTAGTACAATAGATAGAACATAAAAAGTTTAACCTTTTTTTTTTTTTTTTTTGAGACAGAGTCTCAATCTGTTGCCCAGTCTGGAGTGCAATGGCGCCATCTTGGCTCACTGCAACCTCCGCCTCCCGGGTTCAAGCGATTCTCCTGCCTCAGCCTCCCGAGTAGCTGGGATTACAGGTGTGCACCACCACACCCGATTAATTTTTGTATTTTTAGTAGAGGCAGGGTTTCACCATGTTGGCCAGGATGGTCTCAAGCTCCTGACCTCAACTGATCCACCCGCCTCAGCCTCCCAAAGTGCTGGGATTACAGGCATGAGCCACCAAGCCCTGCCTAACCATTTTTAAGTGTACAGTTCTGTGGCATTATGTACAGTCACAGTGTTGTGCAACCATCACCACCATCCTCTCCAGAACTCTCTTTCACCATCCCAGATGGAAACTTTCCCACTAAACAATAATAACCCATTCCTCCCTCCCCTCAGACCCTGGTAACAACAGTTTTTTCTGTCTCTATGAATCTGACAATTTTAGGGATCTCATATAAGTGGAATTGTCATACAGTATTCGTCCTTATGTGTCTGGCATATTTCACTTAGCATAAAGCCTTCAAGGTTCATCCAGGCACTGTGATTTGAAGAGCTGTGTTATTTCTTGCCAGCTCTGACACTGCAAAATGTCATATGGGAAGTGCAGTCCACTTGCCAGCATGACTCTTCCCAATCAGCTCCCTTCTAGGGAAGAAAAATAGTGGAAGTGCTTGCCTGTTATCTTTGCAGGGGGTGAGACAGGGTGTGGAGGGGAGGGGAGGGGAAGGGCTCTCTCCCAGGGAGAGTGGGCAAGTGACTTTCCCTGGCTGGAACATATGGACACATCACTACAATTAGTGTGTTTTCCAACAGTTGACCTTTTCAACAACCTGAAAAAGTATTGGGACTATCTAGACGCTTAAGCTTAGGGTGCCTATCAAACCTTCTGAGGATTGCTGAAACTAGAAAAAGGAGTTGAGAATTCAGTCCAACCCTCTGCTTTTTAGGAGGCCAGGAGAGGTGTGACTGAGAACATGGAGTTGATTGGTTACAAAGTCGTTAGACTGTCCTGTGCTTTTCTGTTGTTGTTGTTTTTTCCCCCAACTTTCCACACCTACTAGGGTGTTAGGCATGTGGTGAAACTGGTGGGAGGTGAGGTAGGCAGACAACAGAACAGTGAAGAATGGCTTTTTAAAATGGCTGGTTTCAAGTGCCAAGTGCAGAGAAGGCAGGGTGAGTGGGTGGGAGGTGGAGAGCGCTGGGGATACTGTTTCTTGGCCATGTCTCAGATCACACAAAGAATCAAGTAAGATTTTAGTTTATCAATACAGAGCTCTCTCTTAGGTCTCCATTTTGCATCCAGCAAAAGCAGCAAAACCCCCAGTTCACTATGGGGCCAGGGTGATTTCATAGAAAAACCCTCCCTTTTGAACAGCTCCTGCCCCTCAGTCCCAAGGTGCTTTCTTTGCTGGAGCAGAAGGTCTTGGAAATTTTAGGGAGCTACAATTGTGTTAGCCATTTTGTACCCAGAGCTGAATATCTGATCAAACATTTTACTGCAACCTGCTGGAGAAGAGGCCACGGATACCATCAGCTGTTCTCAGAAATGCACACTCCAGGGAGGAGTTGCTCAGCGCTGTTTTCTCTACATAGAAGATTGCAGGAAATGCCTCTCAGCTCCTACGTTTCTCCTACACAGATTCTCTGAAGCAGCTTCTGGGGTGTGGTCACTCCTTTTCTCTCCACTCCAATGGAGTGAGTGGGTAGGGAAATTTTTCCTCAGTATCATGGCTACAGCCAGGACAGCTTAGAAACCGTATTGCGGGTCCCAGGCACGGGGAAAGAAGCCAAACTGCAGAGGGCCAGGAAGCTCAGGGCCAGGTCTGGGCCCAGATTCTGGTGCAGTGCCCAATGACTTTATATTTATTTAAAGAGGAGAGCTGCTTGGTAACCAGGAGGCTGAAGCCTTCCTAAGCTGCAGAGCTCCCTGTCTGCCTGACTGCACAGGAATGATCTGGGTGTTACTCCCAATGGCTGCGGCCCAGCTGTCACTGGAATGGGGATAGGAAAGGGCTTCCTAATCCAGGGCTTCTGGCTACGGAGTTTAGAGCCAGGCCCTTAAACTGCTAGGACTTTAAGTATCAGAAATTCTGAGAATCTTATTTTTCTCTTTCTGCACCCCAGCAGCCACCCGCATCAAAATGCCTCCCTTTCCTATTTGAAGGCAATACACATACGGTTGCAAAGGGAAGGTTCTGACTGCTGAGATGTAAATCCTAGCTCTTCCAATTGGTAGCTGCCTGACCTGGGCCAAGAGACTTAGCCTACATGAGCATTATGTAAGAGTGCCCATTTGTAAAATGGGAAAACATCTCATAAAATTATTGCAAAGATTAAGAAATGAAAAGGTAACACGAAATACTTAGCATAGTGCCTAGTACACAAGGAAAGTTCGATTAATTGTGCCAGAAAGAACCTTAATGTCTTGTTTATGAAATAGGATGAATGTAGCCTATTCCACTGGCGACCTGTGAGAAAGCTTTTGTTGCAGGAATATAAGAAATTATTATTTTGCCGCTGCCGTTTCCCTCCCCCATAATCTCCAAGAACATAAGAAATTAACTCTCCAAATCCCAGAATGACAGCTTTATGCCCCAAATTAGTCGACTTAATTTTTTTTCTGATTCGGATTTGGCCTTTTCCTCTCACCACCTCCTCAAACCCGGGGCCCCAAATCATCCGCGTCTTCTTGACCCCAGCCCCCACCGAATTAGGCTGACTTGGGACCCCAGCGCCAGCCTCCTCCTCGGGAAAGTGAGCAGGAAGAGACGCACTCGGGTGATCTCACCCTTTGGGACTGGGCGTTTTTCCGGCCGGGGCGCGCAGCATCCCCAGCCAGACTGCAGCGATACCCCCGCCCCGCCCTTCTCCGCAGTCCTGGAAGAGCTCCCAGGGCGGAGTGGTGCGATGCAGACGACTGTCCGCAGGGCGGGCGGTGGCGGGGCGCAAGCTGCGGGGAGGGAGGTGAGGCGGGAGCGTCTCTACCGCCAGGGCGTAGGCAGTGACCTCACTGCACCATCACCCCTCACCCCTTGCGCGCGCCCCATTTCCCCATCCTCCCGCGGCCCGCCCCTCGCTCACCTCTTCCCCCGCATCGTCGCTTCGGCTCCTTCCGGGATCGCTCGGCCCTTTCCGCCGGGCGGTCGGGCGGCGAGCCGGCGGGAGCACCGCCCCCTTTGCTCCGCCGGCGCGCTCCCCTGCCCCTCGCGCAGCGCCGGGGCGCTTCCCCCGGCGCTCGCGCCCGCCCGCCGCGGGAGCGCGCGTAGCCGCTTATAAAAGAGGCGGGGCGCGCGCGTCGCCGCCACTACCCGCTGCGGAGTGAAAGGCGCGGAGCGGAGGCCGCGGAGGCTCCTCGGTCCTTCAGCACCCCTCGGCCCGACGCACCCACGCCCCTCACCCCCCGAGAGCCGGTGAGAGGGGCAGCCGGGGAGCTCCGGGAGGGAGCGGGGCCCCGGGCAGCCGACCCCCGGGTGGGAGCTGGGCAGCTCTTCAGGCGGGGCGGGGCCGGCGCGCGGACAGGTGAGCCGGGCGGGCCGCGGGGCTGCCTCCATTCGGCTGAGTGGGGGAAGCCGCTGCCGCTGCTTTTGTGGCGCGTGGGCTGCGGAGGAGCAGCCGGGCAGAGGCTCGGCGCCGCCGCTGGAATGTCACTGACGGGGGGAGGGGGCGCGAGGCCGCCGGGTCCCTCCCAACCACCCCCAAGCCTGGCTGCGGCGCGGCCCTGCCCTGCCCCATCCGGCTGCGGCAGGTGGGTGGGGGCTCCCTCGTCGGGATCTTCGCCAGCCGCCTCCCTGCAGAACGCTCCCCGCACCGCCCCCGGTCCCTTCCCTCGGCCGGGAGCGACTTCTGCAGCTCGTTCTTCCGAATCGCACCAGCAATGCCGGCCAGCCGTAGAGGGAGGAAGAGCCCGGGGAGCCCGAGCATAGCGTAAACGGCTCTCTGACCTTAATTTCATCCTGCATGGCGAATCTCTGCCGTCTCTCTGAACGCAGAAGGGTCTGAGACTGGCCGTCTCCTTTTCTTTCCTTGTAATAAACATTTTTCTTTCTTCCCAGTTATGATTTGCTTGTAAATAATAGGTAAATGCAGTGCTTGCATGGTATGTGGCTCAAATCAAATAACTTAATAGCTTAGCGTTCTTGTTTGTGTATGTGTTTCCTGGGACTGGGTCTTTCGAGTCGAGATACAGTGTCAAAAATTCTACCATACCACTGTTGAATGATAGAACAGTCTTTTGTTTGAAAGCTGTCCCTGAGAATTTGATTAGACGCTTCCCCTAGAACATCGCTTTCAAAAGTCTCTTTGATGTACTGGAGTAAAATATATTTTAAATAAGCGCCTTGTTAAGAGTTGAATATGTTTTAAATGAAAAGCCTGAATAGCTCAGAAAGCTGGGTTGAGATGATGCTTGAACTGTTCCAACATCTAATCAGATCTCTTTTATATAATAGATCCTAAAATATTTAAGCCCTTTGTTCTGTCTTCATCATGTTATTTTAGAAAAACTTACCATCATGGCTGTTCGGGAAGAACAGGAGAGAGGCCATATGAAGTATTTTCATAATGTGTTGAGAAATTGCGTCGTCATAGCAATTGGCCTTAAGTAAAACAGAATGTATCAAAGATGGAAGGGTGGGGGTGTCTTGGAGCCAGGAAACAGAAAATCTTGGAAATAGCAGCAGGAACACTCAGCTATATGAAGCCATTGAGTCAAGGTTCCGACTCCTTAACTAGTCGTTTATTTTCCCTTTCATTGCAGCTAACTAATGTCTTAGATTTTGAAAGGTCAAATTGAATGTGCTGCGGAGGAAAAAAAAGTGCTGCAGTAAAGGCCTCTGTGCAGGAAATTAACAATAAGCCTTTTTTAGTAACTGGGCCAATAATTACTCAAAGGGACCCTCAAAGTGTGTTAACTGTTATCCAGGGACCTTGATGGAGAGACTGGAAAGGAGGATTTTTGCTTCATCCTGGACAAGTGTGAAGCAGTTCTTATGGCAAACCATCAGCCTAGTAACTGATTCTCTGATATGCTTTGGTCTTGGCAGTGTGTTTTGTAGTCATCTAATAATTGGAGAAATCTGATATGTCACAGGCTGCAGTGTAAGCCTGTCAAGCAATGTGATGAAGAGGTGCACATGGGGAGAGCTGTTTTAAGTATGTCTTTTGGTTCCCTGGGTTAGAATTTTTTCTGCTTTTTCTTACCTGCCTTCATCCAAAGTGGGGGGTCAACTGCAGATCCTGAAAAGTGGATCTCAGGAATAGTCCCCCATGTCCTGTCACTGCTGAATCTACACTAAGAATGGACAAGTGTGTTCAAGGCTGGCCTGCCTTTGTAATCAGTCCTCCGTGGGCTATGCAGGGGTCCCACTAGTTACGCACTCAGGTCTGTTGCGGCATATCAGCTGCGGCTGTACTGTAGAAGAATGCAACGCCCTAGTGGCAAATGCTGACTCCAGGAATGCGGAGGAGGAGGAGGACTGCATAGCTCATCACTGGGGGCCACTTGACTGGAGCAGCTGTGCTGCGAACCATCACCTGTCTTCCACCTTTTTTGCATATTCCTCTTGTACCAATTTTGAACAGGAAATAGTATTTTGTAAAGTAAGTGTACTGGCAAACTAGGCCCAAGTCAGATCTTTGTGGCTTGAGTTCTACTTTGTGGCAGTTTCATGAAGTCATGCTCTTTTATTGCTGACTGGAAGGGGATTTAGGAATCATCTTGTCCTGGGATCCTCAGGAGGAAGGCATGTTTAGTTTGAAAAAGTATATTCAGTATTATTACTTTAACAAGTGGGGAAACTGAGGCCCAAAGGAGAATGAGACTTGACCAGGGCAGCATATCTAGAAAGTAACTGCCAAGACCTGGGAACCTTGGTTCTCCTTCCACATTTTAAATCCCTTGTGGGATTTAGACACTATACAGAATGTCAGAGAGAAGACACTGAAAAAATATCTGAAATTGGATTTTTAATCTGTATTCATATTTTTTAAATAATCTGTTTTCTTCATGATTTTGTTCCGTTTGCCCTTAGAAGCTTGTTATCTTGCTCTTCCCCCTCCCTCTTTAGACTCCACATTCCTCCATCATGTTGTCATCGTTTCGTAAACGCAGAGTCCAGGTATTTGACGAGCATGCAGAAAACGGGTTGCCTTTTTGGTTTTGCCTGGCTTGCAGTGAAGGCATATTCGTGTCAAAGAGGTTGAATGATCCAAAGAAAGGGGGAAAAAAACCCTGCCTGCATGATGTTTCTGTTAAACAAATTGGTTAGGATTTGTTTGGGGTTTTTTGGTGTTAAATTATCAGAAGTATTAGTAAATTTACTTGAAAATTTGCAAAGCCTTCCTTTTTTTTTTTTTTTTTTTTTTAACCTCCCTCTCTTTCTCTTTAAGGCATGAATATATTAATTTCTTACCACCATTCTGGTGTTTGCATGTAGTGTTTGCTGACTTTTTATTGGTGGCTACTTGGTTTTTAAGAACCAAGGGACTAAACATATTATCCTAGATATTTGGAAAAAATAATCTGAAAATACATAGTAAAAATTGTGTTTTTAAAATTTGACAAATATTGTAAACTTGGGTTTGTTTCCTGTTGCATTGACTTCTTCCACCACAATTTCTATAATAGAGCTTACCTTTTCATGTTTAAAAAATAGCTCTCGGGCTGGGTGCGGTGGCTCATGCCTGTAATCCCAGCGCTTTGGGAGGCTAAGGTGGGTGGATCACTTGGTCAGGAGTTCAAGACCAGCCTGGCCAACATAGTGAAACCCCATCTCTACTAAAAATACAAAAAATTAGCCGGGTGTTGTGGTGGGCCCCTGTAATCCCAGCTACTTGGGAAGCTGAGGCGGGAGAATCGCTTTAACCCAGGAGTTGGAGGTTGCAATGAGCCGAGATTGCACCATTGCACTCCAGCCCAGGTGACAGTGCGAGACTCTGTCTCAAAAAAAAAAAATTAAAAAACAGCTCTCTTTATATGTTTTCTTTGTGTACAGTCTTTGTTTTCTAAGTCGGACCTTTTTCAAAAAAAAAAAATTAGTATCTTGATATCCCAAAATAAGAAATATAAACATTGGAAATTTCTAGTGTTTATAGGTGATAAATCCAAGGCAGGCCTTTTTATAAATCAGATGAGTTATTTACTTAAATGAGGTTTATAAAAATGGGCCACATTATAACCATTTCCTGTTTTGAGTCATAGTAACAATAAGGAACTTAAATACCTCTCATCTGAATTTTGCAGGTTAAAAGGTAAGTAGCAGCAAGATAGTATTTGGGAAGCAATCAGAAGTAAGTTTTCTCAATATTGCTCTGCATTTCTGGATTTTGATGCAATGCAGTATGAATCTTTTGCTTTCTTAAAGCTAAGTCCCTGCTCACCTCTGCAAAATTGCGCTAACAAGTTGAAATGAATTAATCAGTTTGAAGGCTGACATGCTGATCCACAATCCTGATTGGAATGTGGTTTAAGCAAAAATACTTGTTTTTATTTATGGTGTTCAGTCATCCTTTATGTATTATTGACCTCTCTGCTTACCATCAAATCTGCCACTAAAATCTGCAGCTAAGCTGGTTTTGAGTTAATTTTGTTTGATCTGAGAATCAACTGGTATACAATTTTATGAGTGCTAATCAATTCTTTGGTGGTTTGTTCTTAGGGAAGCCCTTCCACATCCATGGATATAGTTCTCTTGCTTTGCAAATCTGAAATTTGGTAATAGGCTGGCATCCTAAGCCACGGAAAAAAGACATTGTTGGTTCTGCACATTTGGGTTCTGACTAAGCAACAAAAGCAACTGATGAATGGTTTCTATGATCTTTTGCTTTGGGTGATGTTTATGAATTTTTCCATAACCAAATGACCAAACGACCGTTCATCCTGTTAGTCCCTAAAAATCCCTTTCTTGCAAAATTGTATGTCTAGTGGTGTCCTGCCTGAGAATCAGAATTCATTTTGTAGTATTCCAAATGTCTCTTACATCCAGTACATTCAACTTGCTGAAAGAATGGCAATCCCAATGCTTTGTTTTTAATAGAGACTCCTTTCAGCTTCACTATAATTTTTTTCTCTCTTTTGGGATTCCATAGAGAAACTGACTGCACTCACTGCAGGTGCCAGGTTTACAGAGTCCAGAGCATTTGACCTTTGGTTCGAAAATGTTTGTATCTGCAGTCTTTTGTGTTGCTTAACGCAGTGGGATTCCCACCCACTGCCTCTGCCTGTACAAGAAGATAGAGCTATATATCCCATAAATACCCCCCAATTTTTTTTATTTTTATACTCCCAAATTTTATGCCCCCAAATACCCCCAAATTTTTATCTGGGGAATGAAAATTCCCCAAATACCAAGAACTGCCTCAAACAGCTGTCTGTTGGCATTCATCAATAAGACAAAGATATTCATGTCTAATCTATTTTGTAGGAATCCATTTTCAGTTGATACTGTGTATAAGTTTGTGTTTGATATCATGGATCATTCTGAAGCATGCTGTATCTTTGGATTAAATTAGAAATTTCTTTTTTTTTTTTTTTTTTTGAGACAGAGTCTCGCTCTGTCGCCCAGGCTGGAGTGCAGTGGCGCGATCTTGGCTCACTGCAAGCTCCGCCTCCCAGGTTCACGCCATTCTCCTGCCTCAGCCTCCCGAATAGCTGGGACTACAGGTGCCCACCACCACGCCCGGCTAATTTTTTTGTATTTTTAGTAGAGACGGGGTTTCACCGTGTTAGCCAGGATGGTCTCAATCTCCTGACCTCGTGATCCATCTGCCTCAGCCTCCCAAAGTGCTGGGATTACAGGCGTGAGCCACCGCGCCCAGCTGTATATTAGAAATTTCTAGCCAAGATTCATATCTTCAGACCCCACTCTTCTTCCGAGATCTGGTAGTATTGTAAGAATGCTGACAAGTTCATTTTATTCATTTTATTTATTACAATAGAGGACATAGTTGTAATTCCTGCTTTATCCCCATGAGATTCGCATTACTTGCTGAATGATGCAGCTAACGTTTGACTGCTGCATTGCAGCATTTATAAACAGCCTACGTCTTCAGTCTCCTCTAATAATATTTTGCAAATATATACCTTTTAAGTTACCTTAAATGGGAAGTTGTCCTTAAACATATAGAGAATATACTTAGCACTTCATTTCCCCTCCTTCAGTCTCTATGTGAACAGACTTGATTGGCAAAATCAGAGACAGTTGGCTCCTTTGAGATAAGCAGTCAGTTGATTGCATTCCTAGGAAGTCGTCTCTGTTGTGGTTTTTAGGCAGTTAGTGGAACTGATAGATAGGCTGGTAAGATTGGAGTTTGTTTTTTAATGGCATGTTTCCCAGATTTTTCCTTTCTGGTGCTCTCAAAAGGCGTTAATCCCATATGGCTGGGAACAGCCTGGAACGTTCTCTGTGAAGTCGGCCTTATCAGTCTGCTGCATATGCCAGGGAAGGGGTGGGGTGCTTGCAGCATGCAGCCTCGGTTGTGGAAGGAATGTGGCACGCCCAGGCCGAGCTGACATTTCAGTAACTGACAGTTTCGGGTGAGAGGCTGTAGCACCTTTGGATGGCAGGAATTCTTAATGATATTTATGAGAATTTTCCTGTGTTTAATGTAGTCTGCAGAAATGACCCTTTTAGGAGCAAAAAGAAACTGGAACTCGTGTAGATAAACAAGAGACAGCTCCCTATCAGGTTAAGAGGGGGGAAACTCTCACTAACCCATAATGTTTTTTGGTGTCTCCTGTAATTGCACAAATGAAAATTCTGAATGCTGACTGCAGTGGGAGCACATTGGTGACTTTCAGATACCCAGCTCCCCAGAGACAGCCTGTTGTGGCTTGGCAGACCTCCCACCTACTGACGTCAGCTGATCTACTGCAGGAAAGAAAAGTCCATTATTGCCTGACCAAAGCACTTGGTATAGAATTGACTCGTTCTACTTCACTGGGGTGACAAAGAGGGCCTTTTAGGTTGGTTAATTTCAGCAGGGCCTTGCTGAACTGTCTCTCTGGATTGGCAGGATCAAATCAGCAAGCTGGGCCCAAGCAGGGGGACTTGCTCAGATGGAACCTTTGCGATATTATGATGGAGATTTTCTTATCATAAAGGGCTGCTCCCAAATGTGATTTAATTTCCGTAGCAGGTAAAGGATTTTAGAAATGCAGTGACTCCTGTGATAGGAGGCAGAACAGCACCATACGCTCGAATCCTGGAGACTGCCATCTCTTTCAGGAGCTCGTGTGCAGTGTCGTTATTGTTCCATGTGTAACTATACCTTCCTTGGAAAATTTCTTTACAAGAAAATTTTGGAAGCAAACAAATTAGATGCATAATTTCTCAATGTTTTTCCATCTTAACTGTTTCCTGAGGGTTGAGAACAAAGGAAATATATAAATAAATAAGTCTAACCCTAATTGTTTACCAAGACTCAATCTTAAATAATTTTGATTTTTTTTTTTTTTTTTTTTTTTTTGAGACGGACTCTTGCTTTTTCGTCGCCCAGGCTAGAGTGCAGTGGTGCGATCTTGGCTCACTGCAACCTCCGCCTCCCGGGTTCAAGCGATTCTCCTGTCTCAGCCTCCCAGGTAGCTGGGACTACAGGCATGCGCCACTATGCTTGGCTACTTTTTGTATTGTTAGTAGAGATGGGGTTTCACCATGTTGGCCAGGCTGGTTTCAAACTCCTGACCTCAGGTGATCCACCCGCCTTGGCCTCCCAAAGTGCTGGGATTACAGGTGTGAGCCACTGTGCCTGGCCGATAATTTTGATTTTTAAGAAATGATTAATACATCCACATCCACCTCACCTTTTTTTTTTTTTTTTTAAAGAGACAGAGTCTCGCTCTGTCGCCCGGGCTGGAGTGCAAAGGCGTGATCTTGGCTCACTGCAACCTCGGCCTCCCGGGTTCTAGCAATTCTCCTGCCTCAGCCTCCCAAGTAGCTGGGATTACAGGCGCACGCCACCACACCTGGCTAATTTTTTGTATTTTAATAGAGACGGGGTTCCACCATGTTGCCCAGGCTGGTCTCGAACTCCTGAGCTAAGGCAATCCACCCCCTTCAGCCTTCCAAAATGCTAGGATTACAGGTGTAAGCCACCGTGCCTGCCTTTTTTTTTTTTTTTTTTGACACAGAGTCTAGCTCTGTCACCCAGGCTGGAGTGCAGGGGCTTGATCTCGGCTCACTGCAAACTCCGCCTCCCAGGCTCAAGGGATTCTCCAGCCCCAGCCTCCTGAGTAGATGGGACTACAGGCATGTGCCACCACACCCAGCTAATTTTGGTATTTTTAGTAGAGACAGAATTTTACCACG
Organism: Pan troglodytes; assembly: GCF_028858775.2. Classification (NCBI taxonomy): domain Eukaryota; kingdom Metazoa; phylum Chordata; class Mammalia; order Primates; family Hominidae; genus Pan; species Pan troglodytes. Next base: position 9,894,486 of record NC_072409.2, on the reverse strand, counting down.
TTGGCCAGGCTGGTCTCAAACTCCTGACCTCAGGTGATCTGCCCACCTCGGCCTCCCAAAGTATTGGGATTACAGATGTGAGCCACTGTGTCTGCCTCACTGTTTTTTCACTCCAAAATGCAGATGTGAAAAGGAACTAATAAAGAGGGAGTGAAGGCCGGGCGCTGTGGCTCACGTCTGTAATCCCAGCACTTTGGGAGGCTGAGGTGGGTGGATCACCTGAGGTCAGTTCGAGACCAGTCTGGCCAATATGGTGAAACCCAATCTCTACAAAAGTACAAAAATTAGTCGCATGTGGTGGTGAGTGCCTGTAATCCCAGCTACTGGGGAGGCTGAGGCAGGAGAGTCACTTGAACCTGGGAGGCGGATGTTGCTGTGAACCCAGATAGCATCACTGCACTCCAGCCTGGGCAACAGAGCAAGACCCCATCTCAAAAAAAAAAAAAAAAGAGAGAGTGAAAGGAACTAATAAATAACCAAACAGCCATCAATAAATAATATGTCGGCCGGGCACTGTAGTTCACGCCTGTAATCCCAGCACTTTGGGAGGCCAAGGCGGGCGGACCACAAGGTCGAGATCAAGATCATCATGGCCAACATAGTGAAAGCCTGTCTCTTAAAAAGAAGAGAAATACAAAAATTAGCTGGGCGTGGTGGTTTGTGATTGTAGTCCCAGCTACTCGGGAGGCTGAGGCAGGAGAATTGCTTGACGCTGGAGGCGGAGGTTGCAGTGAGTCAAGATCGCACCACTGCAATCCAGCCTGGCGACAGAGCAAGACTCCATCTCAAAAAAAAAAAAAAAGGCCAGGCGCGGTGGCTCACGCCTGTAATCCCAGCTCTTTTGGAGGCCGAGGCAGGCAGATCACAAGGTCAAGAGATCGAGACCATCCTGGCTAATACAGTGAAACCCCATCTCTGCTAAAAATACAAAAAATTAGCCGGGCGAGGTGGTGGATGCTTGTAGTCCCAGCTAGTCGGGAGGCTGAGGCAGGAGAATGGCATGAACCTGGGAGGCGGAGCTTGCAGTGAGCCGAAATTGCGCCACTGCACTCCAGCCTGGGCAACAGAGCGAGACTCCGTCTCAAAAAAAAAAAAAAAGAATATGTCAATATGTCAACTCTAATCATGTTAAGAATCACTGGGTCTAGTGTGCCATATTCTGGGAACCGGAGGATCCCAGGTCATCCTGGCCTTTGCAACTTGCTTACTAAATTACCTGTCTCCCAACTACTTAATTATAAAACGATGGCAGTTTCTTTATTTCCAAGCTCTGAATATAATTGGAACTATAATATGTGCCAAGTCCTGAGTTCTGTGCCCAGAGAGTAAGAGTAAAATATGGTCTTCTTTATAGTTCCTTAAAGGACTTATGAATGTGGTAGGGAGAACACAATAATTTCATGGCAGAATGTGGCAGTGTTATAAGATGAATGATAGGGGTGGGTGGTCAGGGAGTGGAGACTTCTGATTCAGAAAGACTTCATAGAGGACGAGGCATTTGCTTTGGACTCAGAGATCTGTATGATTTGTTTTTTATATTTTTTATTTTTTTGACAGGCTGGAGTGCAGTGATGCGATCTGGGCTCATCACAACCTCCGCCTCTCAGGTTCAAGCGATTCTTCTGCCTCAGCCTCCCGAGTAGCTGGGGCTACAGGCGCGTGCCACCACACCTGGCTAATTTTTGTATTTTTAGTAGAGATGTGGTTTCACCATGTTGGCCAGGCTGGTCTGGAGCTCCTAACCTTGTGATCCACCTGCCTTGGCTTCCCAAAGTGCTGGGATTACAGGCGTGAGCCACCACGCCCAGCCGAGATCTGTATGATATTAGATGGTAGGGTTGGGAGTGGGAGAGGAGAGTGCACTCCTGGGAAAGGGAACTTTTTGAACTTTCAAATGGACCCTGTCCAGGACCTGTAATTGGTGTTGGTGAGGGAGCTTGACATGAGATAATGGCTGGAGGAGACAACTGGAAGGTGACTGAGTGAAGTCTTGTTTACCTTCTAGTAAGTGTGATGATAGTGATCCTTGTCAGGGTCCTCATCAGAAATCAGCCTTCTCCAAAATAGGCTGACAGACTTAGGGCAGTAGTGTAAACTATGACTGCCTGTTATCATTAAATATTATTACAAAACTTTGGGAGGCCAAGGTGGGCGGATCACGAGGTCAGGAGATCGAGACCATCCTGGCTAGCACGGTGAAACCCCGTCTCTACTAAAAAATAGAAAAAATTAGCCGGGCGTGATGGCAGGCGCCTGTGGTCCCAGCTACTCAGGAGGCTGAGGCAGGAGAATGGCGTGAACCCAGGATGTGGAGCTTGCAGTGAGCCGAGATCACGCCACTGCACTCCAGCCTGGGCGACAGAGCGAGACTCCGTCTAAAAAAAAAAAATATATATATATATATATATATATATTTTATTACAAAAACTGTTCTGAGCAGACATTAAGCTTTTCAAGGTCACTCCCAGTTTTTGGTTTTAAGGACTTGACGTCTGTTTTAAGAATAGAAAATAGGCCAGTGCAGTGGCTTATGCCTGTAATCCCAGCACTTTGGGAGACTGAGGCATGTGTATCACTTGAGTCCAGGAGTTCGAGACTAGCCTGGGCAACATGGTGAAACCACACCTGTACAAAAAATATAAAAATTATCCAGGTGTGCTGGCACCTGCCTGTACTCCTAGCTACTCAGGAGGCTGAGGTGGGAGGATCGCTGGAGCCCAGGAGGCAAGGTTGCAGTGAGTTGAGATCGTATCACTGCACTCTAGCCTGGGCAACAGAGTGAGACCCTGCCAAAAAAAAACAAAAAACAAAAAAACGCCACTTTCTCAGAGTATACTGCCATGTGGTCAATCCAAGATTGGTAATTCAGATTTAGTCATTAGGTTGATACCTAGTTGTGTAGCTTTAGTCAGCACATTCTTTATTTGCCATTCTTGTCATCAATCTAGCACTTAACTGGATAGAATTCCAATTTTACAATATGCAAACTGAAAGATTCGTTATGGAGCTCTCTCCCTACCCCTTACAAATGAATTCAGGTCTGCTGCACAGCAGCTGCAACACTCAGCGTGGACTTGATCATTTATTCAACCAACATTTCTTTTTTTTTTTTTTTTTTGAGACAGGGTCTCATTGTGTCACCCAGGCTGGAGTACAGTAGTGTGACTACGGGCGCATGCCACCATGCCTGGATAATTTTTTTTTTAGAGCCAGGGTTTAGCCATATTACCTAGGCTGTTCTCGAACTTCTGGGCTCAAGCAATCCGCCCACCTCAGCCTCCCAAAGTGCTGGGATTGCAGATGTGAGCCATGGCGCCCGGCCTATTCAACCAACATTTCTTAATGACCTCTGTATGCTAGAAATCAGGGATACAGGACCGGACATGGTGGCTTACACCTGTAATCTTAGCACTTTGGAAGACCCGAGGTGGGAGGATCATTTGAGCCCAGGAGTTCAAGACCAGCCTAGGCAACCTAGCAAAACCCTGTCTCTACAAAAAAAATTTAAAAATTAGCCAGTCATGGCTGTGCGTGGTGACTCATGCCTGTAATCTTAGCACTTTGGGAGGCCAAGGCGGGTGGATCACGAGGTCAGGAGTTCAAGACCAGCCTGGCCAACATGGTGAAACCCCGTCTCTACTAAAAATACAAAAATTAGCTAGGCACCATGATGGGCGCCTGTAATCCCAGCTACTTGGGAGGCTGAGGCAGGAGAATTGCTTGAACCCGGGATGCGGAGGTTTCAGTGAGCCAAGATCATGCCACTGCACTCTAGCCTGGGTGACAGAGCGAGAGTCCATCTCAAAAAAAAAAAAAAATTAGCCAGTCATGGTGGTGTGCACCCATAGTCACAGCAAGTGGGAGGCTGAGGTGGAAGGATCACTTGAACCAGGGAGGTCGAGGTTGCAGTGAGCCGTGACTGCACTCCAGCCTGGGCAGCAAAATAAGGTCCTGTCTCAAAAACAAATAAATAAATAAATAAAAATCTGGTATACAAAGATTAGGTTGCTCGGTGTAATCATACCTTAGGATGTATGTACAAGTGCTTTGCAAATCTAAAGAGAAGTGTGATTACGTCTGAGAAGGAGGGAAGGAAGGAACATTGGGTACAGTTTAGTAAAGAGTCAGGATCCTGCAGTTTACCCATTTCAGCTGGGTGTTGAGATATAAATAAATAAGCGCTATCTAGGCAAAGAAGAGTCATAGGACATTCTAAACAAAGGAAGCATGTGCACATGGCTTGGAGTTTTAAAGGGAATTACACATTTTAGAGCAGAAAGAATACTTTTATCCGCCACAAGGGTAGGGGTCACGGGTGAGAGATAATACCAGGCAGGCATGTTGGGCCAGATTGTGAAGGTCCTGCTCAAGAGGTGGGTTCTTTCTTCTGTCTGAAGGAAGCCATAGGTCGGGGGCAGTGGCTCACGCCTGTAATTCCAGCCCTTTGGGAGGCTGAGGCAGGCAGATCACGAGGTCAAGAGATCGAGACCATCCTGGCCAACATGGTGAAACCCCATCTCTACTAAAAATACAAAAATTAGCTGGGCATGGTGGTGCAGGCCTGTAGTCCCCGCTACTCGGGAGGCTGAGGCAGGAGAATCACTTGAACCCTGAAGGCAGAGGGCAGTGAGCCGAGATCATGCCATTGCACTCCAGCCTGGTGACTGAGCGAGACTCCGTTTCAAACAAAAAACAAAAAAAAGCCATAAAAGATTTGGGAGTGGCATGGCGAAGGATGTTTCCTTTTATAGTATAAAACATTTTGGACTGTGGAAAAACAATAATACAACAAAAATACATGGTTGATATGTGGAGAATAAAGGAATGGTGATATGACTAAAATCAGCTCATCTACACTTCTCCAGGAAGATGGTCTCTTAGAAAGGCAATCTTCAGATCTGATCAGGCACAGACAGTGCCTTCCTACCACCAATGAGAACTGCTTGAATCCCTACAGAGCTGGGGCACTAGCTAGAAACTCTGACATCAGTCATCTCCTTCTGTTTACCTGCTAGGTGGATGTGGGGCAGCACTCTTGACAGGTTTCATTCCTAACTCTTAGCCTACTCACCCTTTTCTTTCTGTCTTGGGATAGGCGACAGGATAAAGGAAAGAACTCCCAGATGTTTCCAGGGTAACACAATTTTATACCTTTTATTATACATTGTAGAACAATAGCTGGAAGGGACCAGCAGGCTTATCTGTTCTGCTTCCTTAGTGAACTCAAAAACCTCTCTATAGGCTGTAATTTTGAAGTTCGAAGAGACTTGAGAGCACGTCGTTTTTCCTGACATTTTTAGTCACTTTAGGAAATTGAGGCATGGAGAGGGAAGGTGGCTAGTGTGAGGTCACGTGTTGCTGACAAATTCAGAAGCTTTTTGGCATTAATCCGTATCTGTTTCCTTCTGTGTTCCTTAATTAGTTAGAGGATAAAATGGCATATTCTTTGTTTTTGGTTTTTGTTTTGTTTTGTCACCCAGGGCGGAGTGCAGTGGTGCAATGATGGCTCACTGCAGTCTTGAACTCCTGGGCTCAGGTGATCCTCCTGCCTTAGCCTCCTGAGTAGCTGGTACCATAGGCACACACCACCATGCCCAGCTATTTTTTTGTATTTTTAGTAGAGACAGTGTTTCACCTTGCTGCCCAGCTATTTTTTTGTATTTTTAGTAGAGACGGTGTTTCACCTTGTTGCCCAGCTGCTCTCAAACTCCTGGAGTCAAGCAGTCTGCCACTTTGGCCTCCCAAAGTGTTGGGATTACAAGCGTGCGCCACCGCACCCCCTGCTTGAAAGGACTTCTGAATGGACTTAGCAATGATTATTTGAATACCACAGTTGCTGTTTCCTCTGAATCCTTGAAGCCTTTGTAGAATTGACAGTACAAACCATAGTTCTCCCATTCACAGTTTTCATTTGGTTTCCTTGCCGTGTGTGGGTTAGGCATCTTCTGAGGGCCCTATGTAGGTAGGTGTTGCAGGGGAATGGATGGCCGTTTTTAATAGAGAAATAGGATCTGGGCTCCATTGTTCGTAAGAAGGGGTTGTCTTCTCAATTCATTTGTCTGCTGGGTTTATCTGATAATTATTTCTTTCCTTCAGAGAGGCTAATTACTTTTCATCTATTTTGGTGCCTATTGGTACTTATCTCAGCGCATTTTGTCATTTCAGAAAATGGACCCAAGTGGGGTCAAAGTGCTGGAAACAGCAGAGGACATCCAGGAGAGGCGGCAGCAGGTCCTAGACCGATACCACCGCTTCAAGGAACTCTCAACCCTTAGGCGTCAGAAGCTGGAAGATTCCTATCGATTCCAGTTCTTTCAAAGAGATGCTGAAGAGCTGGAGAAATGGATACAGGAAAAACTTCAGATTGCATCTGATGAGAATTATAAAGACCCAACCAACTTGCAGGTACGTCTGATCTCCTGGGATTCCTGCCAAAATTCAAGAGCCCAAATGTTCTTACCCAAAAATCAGACGAGGAAAGTTACTTAATTATGACCTTGAGAGATTGGACAAGAAGAATATAATAAGGAAGGACAAACTCATTGTTTTCCCATATTAGTGAGGGTGAATGTGGAATCTTAGAGGTATTAATTGTCTTTTCTGGATGCTTTAAACTGATGGTTCTCAAACCTCTGCCTTGATACTACTGGTGAGCTTTAAACATTTTTCAGGGAAGTTCTGGGTTAATCTCTTGGAATGAGGTTTTTTGTTTTGTTTTGTTTTGTTTTTGTTTTTTGAGACAGAGTTTCGCTCATGTCGCCCAGGCTGGAGTGCAATGGTGTGATCTTGGCTCACTGCAACCTCCACCTCCCAGGTTCGAGTGATTCTCCAGCCTCAGCCTCCCAGGTTGCTGGGATTACAGGCGCCTGCCACTGTGCCCAGCTAATTTTTGTATTTTTAGTAGAGATAGGGTTTTGCCATGTTAGCCAGGCTGGTCTTGAACTGACCTCAGGTGATCCACCCACCTTGGCCTCCCAAAGTGCTCAGATTACAGGCGTGAGCCACCACACCTGGCCTGGAATGAGTTTTTGAGGAAGGCATAATAGTGTTGTTGCTGGCAAAAATTTATAGTTATTCTGGAGTCAGATATCAAAGAATAAGTACTTAAAGTTATTGAGTCCCTTTCAGAGACTTGGTAAATCTTATCAAAAGCAAAGCCTGAATCTTATGGTACGTAAATTATATATTTAAAACTTTTTTTTTTTTTTTGAGACGGAGTTTTGCTCTTATTGCCCAAGTTGGAGTGCAATGGTGCAATCTCAGCTCACTGCAACCTCTGCCTCCCAGATTCAAGTGATTCTCCTGCCTCAGCCTCCCGAGTAGCTGGGATTGTAGGCACGCGACACCACGCCCAGCTAATTTTTTGTATCTTTAGTAGAAACAGGATTTCATCATGTTTACCAGGCTGGTCTCGAACTCCTGACCTCAGGTGATCTGCCTGCCTCAGCCTCCCAAAGTGCTGGCATTACAGGCGTGAGCCACTGCACCCGGCCAAAACTTTTTTATAAAAAGGGAAAGCCTTTCTTCTCACTTTCAGTGAAAGATTTTTAAAGAAAATTGTTTCGGTAGCAAGTGGAACAGTAGTTGGGCCCATGGATTTTTTAACTATAAAAAATTGACTACAGTAACCTAAGAAGAGAATGAAGAACACTGCTTTAGGTACAATCCCTGCCTGGCAGGCCCCTTCCCATCTTAGTTTTTGATGAAAAAGAGGTATTGAGAAATGGAGTGTAGGCAGGGTCAAAGAGTCTGGCCTCTAAAGCAAGTGAAAGAAAGTCTCATGTGTCAGTGAATATGGATGGATTTTTCAAGAGTAAGCACTGAATGTTGAGAAAACTGTTGGTATGGTTCTGTATTTCTAGAAGGGACTGGATGTTCACATAAAGGCTAATTTTCTGATAGCAAAAAAAAAATTATTAATAGGATATTTTGTAGCATCTTCCATTGACAATGTTAGTTCTCAGTGGTGAGTGAGGACCATTGATGGCCCTCGCTGGCCAGGCTTTCAGAGGACCAGGAGAAATGCAGTCAGAGTATTTGAGGAACTGAGCAGGTAAGAGAATGGGCAAGGTGCCAAATGATGTATCCCTAACTAGAGGGAGCAGGATTGAGGAGGAGAGGAACACGGGGAACAGGGGGGACAAAATGCTGATGCTGTGTGGTTGCATCTGAGGCTCACTTCAAGGTCCGCCAACAGGGAAAGCTTCAGAAGCATCAAGCATTTGAAGCTGAAGTGCAGGCCAACTCAGGAGCCATTGTTAAGCTGGATGAAACTGGAAACCTGATGATCTCAGAAGGGCATTTTGCATCTGAAACCATACGGGTGAGTATGAGTAGCTCGTGGCGTGGATGGCTTCATCTGGGTGGAGCATTGTAGATTCATGCATACATGTCAGTTTGGGTTCCCAAAAAGATAGACTTTTCCAGCTTTTAAAAGAATTTATGAAGTCTCCTTAAGAAGTTACCCGAATCCTGCCTTTGTAATATGACAGCATGAATGTAAGCAAGTGTTTGTATACTCAGTGAGGAAATTAATGTTCCTTTTGCAGAGCAAATTAGAATGTGATTATACTTTAAAGAAAACTGTGAATTTAACATTTATAAATGGCAGTGAGATGGCAGAGCATATTAGTGAAATTGGCAAATTTAAGGACTCAGATGCAAAGATAAATAGAAACAAGCACAGACACTATAAAGAAGGTTATCTGTGGGAAAGCTTGCTGTCTTGAATCTTGGCTTGCCCTGGGAGGGGTTTACTGAGGTCTAGGCAGCAAGCCTGTTAAAGCTCCAGCTCTAAGGAATGATGTGTGGCACCTATTGGTCAATGACCATGGTGATGGGACTGACTTTGAGGCAGGAGTCCTGGAACTCTTTGGTCTGGCTGATTTTAGTGCGAGTTTATTGGAGCTGAGGTAGTAATTGATCTTTCTCTGCTTCATTTCACATATCTAGTATGAAGATATTAAGGGAAAACAAACCTCTTGACAGTGAGGTGTGCACATTGAGTTTCTTATAACTGGATGTACTTATCTATCTTTGATACACATCATGTCTAGCTGTGTGTTCTCTTTGGTTCTTTGTCATCCAAAGCCACATTGCATTGAGGCCCAGCCTTTTCTAGTCTTTTACCTGTCAAAGCAGTCCTGAAGATTTAAATGAAAGCTGCACCCTTAAGCCCCAGCTAGAACTGTTTTGTCCCCTACTCTTCCTTGATAACTGTGTGGAGGTTTCGTTCACTGAGGATCCAGTCTAGTCATTTTCAACAATAAATGTTTGTTTCCTCACGTTTGCTTGGCAATACTCTGCAGTCTCATATTAAGGACTTACAATCAGCCCTAAGATGTATGATGAATAATTATTAACTATTACTAATAATGATGATTGTAAATAGGAAATAAAAGTGAATTCCAAATGTCATATGACTAATAACATTTAACCCATTTGGGCAATGTAATATGTGTTTGCAATTAAATACAGATATTTATCTTCCCATCTTCACACTATTTTATATACAGTCTTAGAGTAAATGAAATCAGTCTGCGTTATTATTTCCTTGATAGAAGTTGTTTTCCCAGAGTGAATGAGGCACCTCTGTAGTAGAATATGTAACCAGCTTACAGATGGGGAACATTAGACAGAGATCAAGTGTTTGGCTTCAGTAATTAAGGCGGAAGGGAGGAGGACCTAAAGCTGACTTTATTCATGTCTATTAGTACCCTCTGCCCTGTTTAGACAGCTTATTTATTTATTTTTATATATGTGTATATATATATATATATATATATATATTTTTTTTTTTTTTTTTTTTTTAGATGAAGTTTTGCTCTTGTTGCCCAAGCTGGAGCAGAATGGCAAGATCTCGGCTCACTGCAACCTCCACCTCCTGGGTTCAAGCGATTCTCCTGCTTCAGCCTTCTAACTAGCTGGGATTACAGGTGCCCACCACCATGCCCGGCTAATTTTTGTATATTTAGTAGAGATGGGGTTTCATCATGTTGACCAGGCTGGTCTTGAACTTCTGACCTCAGGTGATCCACCTGCCTCAGCCTCCCGAAGTGCTGGGATTACAGGCTTGAGCCACCGTGCCCAGCCCAGATGGCTTATTTATTTATTTATTTATTTATTTTTGAGATGGAGTTTTGCTCTTGTTGCCCCGGCTGGAGTGGAATGGCACGATCCCGGCTCACTGCAACCTCCACCTCCCAATTTCAAGTGATTCTCCTGCCTCAGCCTCCCGAGTAGCTAGGATTACAGGCATGCGCTGTGCCACCACAGCCAGCTAATTTTGTATTTTTAGTAGAGACAGGGTTTCTCCATGTTAGTCAAGCTGGTCTCAAAACTCCCAACCTCAGGTGATCTGCCCGCCTTGGCCTCCCAAAGTGCTGGGATTACAGGCATGAGCCGCCGCTCCTGGCCTAGATAGCTTATTAAAGCAACATTAACAATACTGTTAACTGGCCAGGCATGGTGGCTCACACTTGTAATCCCAGAACTTTGGGAGGCCAAGGCTGAGGCAAGAGGATCACTTGAGCTCAGGAGTTCAAAACCAGCCTGGGCAACATAGTGAGACCTCGTCTCTACAAAAAAATTTAAAAATTAGTGGGGCGTGGTGGTGCACACCTGTAGCCCCAGCTACTGGGGAGGCTGAGGTGGGAGGATTGCTTGATCCTGGGAGGTCAAGGCTGCAGTGAGCCATGATTGCACCCCTGGAGTCCAGCCTAGGCAACAGAGCAAGACTGTCTGGGAAAAATAAAAAAAAAAAAAAAAAGGCCAGGCACAGTGGCTCATGCCTGTAATCCTAGCACTTTGGGAGGCTGAGATGGGCGGATCATCTGAGGTCAGGAGTTCAAGACCAGTCTGGCTAACATGGTAAAACCCCGTTTCTACCAAAAAATTAGCCAAGCATGGTGTTGCGTGCCTGTAATCCCAGCTAGTTGGGAGGCTGAAGCAGGAGAATCGCTTGAACTCAGGAGGCGGAGGTTGAAGTGAGCCGAGATCCTGCCATTGCACTCTGGCTTGGGCAACAAGAGCGAAACTCTGTCTGAAAATAAAATTTAAAAAACCTATTAAATATAGTTTGTTGAGTAGGTATTAGGAGCTATTTATGTACAGTTACTTTGCTAACCTCTGATCTTCACAGTAAGTGTGCAAGGTGGCCATTATTTCCCTATTATGTGAGAGTAGAAACTGAGTCTCAGAGAATTTGAGTAACTTGCCCAAAGTCACACAGTTGATAGATGACTGAACTGGAATTTCCTCTATCCCCTTCTTTGTCTAGTCACCACTATTTGTTTTATTTTAATTTATTATTATTTTTGAGACAGGGTCTTGCTCTGTCACCCATGCTGGAGTGCAGTGGCACAATCTCAGCTAGCTGCAACCTCCTTCCACCAGGCTCAAGTGGTTCACCCACCTCAGCCTCCCGAGTAGCCGGCACCACAGGAACGCACAAGCACACTGAGCTATTTTTTTGTATTTTTAGTAGAGATAGGGATCTTGCCATGTTGCCCAGGCTGGTCTTGAACTCCGGAGCTCAAGCAATCCGCCTGCCTCGGCCTCCCAAAGTGCTGGGATTACAGGCGTGAGCCACTGCACCCAGCCTGTGTGCTTTGTTTTTCCAACCTGTACTTCATTCCTGTCTTCTTTGCTTAATGTTTCCACCATCTGCTTCTATGAAGGCTCCTGTTGCTTGCTTATGTCCCTATTGAGAAATCCACCTGAGTAAGAACCAGGCTTGCTTGTCCACCCCGTCAGCTTTCCACATGTTTATGAAGCGCACCTGCCTCCCTGCCCACTCGCGCTCTCAAATAATAGTAAGCCTGTGAAGCCAGACTCTCTCTAACCTGCAGTATTTACAAGATCAGACACATCAGCAATGGGAAAATGGTTCCAGTACTGGGACAGGCCTTGCCCTAGTTCTTTCCTTGAGGGTGTAAAAATGAAATATGTGAGATGGACAATTGACTTGAATGTGAGAGGATTTTCTCTAGTCTTCTGTGGCCTCATTTTTAATTTGAGCAGGAGCTCTCATTTAATCTTTTACTTTCATGCTCACAGTTACTATGGTGATCTTGGCTTGGTCATTTATTTGGTCCCCTAACTCAGTACCTTAGTTTGGCAGAAAGTGGTAGCAGAGGAAGGTGGGTGGCATGTGAGGGCATGTCTGTGTCCTGGATAACCTGTCTGTCACTGGTTTAGACTTTCACACCATACCGGACAGCGTGGCGCCCCATAGTCACCGCCACCCACATCGGGTCCTACATCCGAGTAGGTGGAGTATTGACTTGCTGTCGGTTGCCTTTTCCCGCTTGCTTTGGAGTGCCTTTCACTTCTTTCTCAGTGGTGGGGTCACAGTTTTGCCAACAGTGGTGGAAGTGAATTATGTGAGCATGTATTCCTCTGCTGCTTTCTCCTTTCAAGTAAAACATCCACACTTGTTTCTAAGAGAATCCACCCATGTTGACTGTCACGTGGTTTTCAGGTTTTCATTTTGCTAGGAGTGACATCTCAATCATGGGTGGATCCCAGACTTCTTTTCTGTTAGTGTTTAAACCTCTTTGTTTGTTTTACTTATGTCTGTCAGTGTTGTACAGAAACTCCCAGTATCTTGGGTAGGCATAATCAAGGCATTGAGGTTGGATTGGAATACCAGAATGCATCATTTAAGCTTGAATTGATTACCAATTTCCTCCAATTCTTGATAAGTCCTTACTGGGCTTGTGTTATGAGAACCCAAAGATGCTGGGAAGTGAATACGTTTGACCCTGCCACTTGGGTGAAGTTTGAAATAAACCTCACTTGAGATGTACCACAAACTGTCTTTTCACTGAAGGTCCAAAGTTTTTTCTGTCAGGGATCCTTTTTGATAGCTGATGACTTTTCAGGACCCCATCTTTTCTACTTTTTTATTTTTCCCGAGATGGATTCTTGTTCTTTTGCCCAAAGCTGGAGTTCAATGGCACAATCTTGGCTCACTGCAACCTCCACCTCCCAGGTTCAAGCAATTCTCCTGCCTCAGCCTCCCGAGTAGCTGGGATTACAGGTGTGTGCCACCACGCCCGGCTAATTTGTGTATTTTTAGTAGAGACGGGTTTCACCATGTTGGCCAGGCTGGTCTCGAACTCCTGACCTCATGATCTGCCCACCTCAGCCTTCCAAAGTGCTGGGATTACAGGAGTGAGCCACTGCGCCCAGCCCTTTTCTACTTTTTTTTTGAGACGGAGTCTCGCTCTGTCGCCCAGACTGAAGCACAGTGGCACAATCATGGCTCACTGCAAGCTCCACCTCCCTGGGGTCAAGTGATTCTCCTGCCTCAGCCTTCCGAGTAGCTGGGATTACAGGTGTGCGCCACCATACCCGGCTCATTTTTGTACTTTTAGTAGAGATGGGGTTTCACCATGCTGGCCAGGCTGGTCTTGAACTCCTGACCTCGTGATCCGCCTGCCTCGGCCTCCCAAAGTGCTGGGATTACAGGCGTGAGCCACTGCACCCAGCCTCCCCTTTTCTACTTTTATACCAAGATTTTCCTGTTGTGCCTCATGATTTTTACATTGATGATGCCTATAAGACCTCTTCTTTTGTTTTGTTTTTTTCCCTTTATCTCCATGAATTTGGAATACATCCTTCAGTAATTTCAGCTCAGTTTACACATTAATTCCTCATTTTTCCTTTCCCAGTAGTCTTCTGGATTAGGAATTCCACTCTAATAATTTAATAATAATTAATAGTATTGACTGTGTACCTATTATTATATAATACTAAAATATATAACTATACAATATATCATAAATATAATTATAAATGAAATATAAAGATATTATTAATAATATAAATGATAATGATTTTCCTGATGTAAACTAGAGTAAATCTACCTGTGAAAGAACTAGAGTAGATCTACCTACTTGTAACTTGAAGACCACCAAGAAACCACTGTGAACTGTGGACTTTTCCCTACTCCCAGTTAAATTTACTATTTCCTCTCAGTTTAGGGATTATCTTTTAAAAATATTTTTATTCAGAGCTCCATAAGGTCTCTAACTTGTCTAAACTCTATGGAAGAGCCAGATCCCACAGAGCCAGTTGTGATCTGATTAAAACTCTGATTTGAAACTTTCAGACCCGTTTGATGGAGCTGCACCGCCAGTGGGAATTACTTTTGGAGAAGATGCGAGAAAAAGGAATCAAACTGCTGCAGGCCCAGAAGTTGGTGCAGTACTTACGAGAATGTGAGGACGTGATGGACTGGATCAATGACAAGGCACGTTTTGGGAAGAAGGGTTTGCTAAGCTTTACTCAAAGAAAAGGGAAGAGACTCCTCTGTGATCTGTAGTGAGACCCAGTGTTAGCACAGATACGGCCATTTTAAGTGAAAGGGTGGAAGTGGGGTTGCTGTCTTTCCAGCTGCTCTCTAGGTGTATGTGCTATTCTGTAACTCTGAAGCCTGGAGTCGCTGAGACAGAAATGCTGTGAACTCAACCTCTTAACTTTCTGTGGGAGGAACTAAAATCACAAACCACAGACAAAACTGTATCCATGAAAGCTAACATGGCTCCATCCCTAATGTGTCTGTTTGATGTTTCTGGAAGCCATTGTTAACAAATGTTGGTTGGTGACTCTGGCTCTCTTATGGTCCCTGAATAGGAAGCAATTGTTACTTCTGAAGAGCTGGGCCAGGATCTGGAGCATGTAGAGGTTTTACAGAAGAAATTTGAAGAGTTTCAAACAGATATGGCTGCTCATGAAGAAAGAGTTAATGAAGTGAACCAATTTGCTGCCAAACTCATACAGGTAAATAGCAAAGTGCTGTATGCTTCTCACAACATTATTATGTTAACTTTTTAGTATATTCAGGATAAAATTTTGATGATTGGTCCCCTAATTTCTGAGTGAGCAAGTTTTTGTAAGCATGTCTGAGAGTTTTGTTTAGATGTGAGGCACAATACTGATTACTCCTAAATTGGAAAATGCTTTTCAATGTGTTGCCTTGGGCAGGAAGGGCAGAGTTCATTTGATCTGTTTCCTCTACCCACTTTTGGGTAGGGCTGGGTGAAGCTTTTATTGGACTGCTGAAGCTAGGTCTCAGGGTTTCTCAGACGAGGGTGTGGTGGTGAATGCTAAGTTAGTATTGGCAGATGTCCACCAATGCATTAGGGCTCTTGCCTTCCTTTTTTATTTGAAGCTTCCCTGGGCTGTCTTGGGAGCCTGGGAGAACCTTGTCGTGAATAGGCTCTCCACTCTGGCGCTGGAGCCCATTAAGAGGGAATGACAACCCTTCCCCAGTGCCCACGTGTACAATCTTGTAAGCTGCTTCCACTACGAGT